>NW_028232859.1:40155410-45155410 GCF_057557595.1 Rhyacophila brunnea
TTTCACCGATTACTTTTTTCATCCTTGAAAAATGTAAGTATAAGAGAATTTTTCGGCAAACTATTTATCGAAAGCTGTATTTTAGCTTTCAAATGTTTTACAGAGCTCATTTCTGATATATGTTTATTTTTCCCTTAAAGTTATGAAGGTCTTTTCCAAAGTATCAAAAAATCAGCCAAGAGCTTTGCCCTTACTTAACCATCTTATATACGTATACAAAATAATGTCCGCTTATGAGGAATTGTCTTTTTCTACGAGAGTTTTAACGGCCCACATGCTCAGCGTAAGTCAAAATGGAGCGTTTATGGTATATTCAGAGCATAACCCTGGACATAACTTAAACGTTTTAGATAATCTATTGATATAATTTTGAAGCCTTATTATCCTTTATATTTATTTTAAACATTTGATGACTGTATACAGTATTTTTATTACATAAAATAGTATTCTTTTAAACCTCTCGCTCTAATGTTTTAGAATATAGTCATATTTCAGTACATCCATGTGCAGAGGTGTTAAGAATTTTTAGATTTATTGATTTTTAAATGCATTAACAAAACCATTAGTAAAATTAATGTTAACATTGTATAGTGACATCTTTTCGATAAAAATTATATTTTATAATCTTTGTAATCCCAAATTTTACAAGAATTAGGCATTTTATTATTCAAAAAGTTGGCACGATTAACACATTTGAAGATAATTCTAAAGATACTGATTATAAGCTATGTCTTCGACCATTCAAATGTCATAAACATCTTACGAATAATGATTGCTTTATAATAATTATTGACCTAAGAAAAAGGTACTATTTTTTTGAAATACGCCATTTCTATTGGCATTTCCCAGTGGTTAAGCTACAAAATATGGCCGTAGCCATAAATTTACAAACGATAAATAAAGTAGGGAGTAAGATCATGGTAACGCGCGTGTTTGAACATGTACCGTTTTAAAAAAAAAAAAAAAATTTTTTGGTTAGGTATCTACAACGTTTAAGGAATGTTCAGGATCATGCTTTGAAAATAGCATAAAGCCTCCATTTTGACCTACGCGGCGCACGTCCCCCCTTAAGTTCGAATGTTGTTAATTATTTTCAGAACGACATTCATGACATGTTCGAAGGATAATATTTTTGCACATAATCCTTCTTGATGAATAGTACATAAAGTAAGTGAAGGATTCATGTCTCTTGAAATAGAAATGAATTCATTCATGCAGCCCATCATTTATTGCTAGAACACTAAAATAGCTCCGCGGGCACATGGTTAAGAATCCCTGGTCTATATAAACAGAATAATAAATAACAATAGCAAGTAAATAAATTATATTTTTATAGCGGTGTTAAATATAATGTTATATTAATATTTACTATAGTATGGATATGTGAGAATTAATGGATATTATTATAGACTAGAGAAGTAGATATTTACTCTGTCCATGAAGACATTAATATTGTATACCTATTACATAAACCTATTTGTTCAGCTTTTTAGTGTCTGAGAGTTCGCTTCTGGGTTATTTCCTGTATACGTAAATAGATAACCTTAACCGTATGGTTATTAATTTGTATTAGAATTACGAACAATTAAGTACATAAATAAGTGTATGTTATTTTTATGACAGTATCTTTCCATGAAGTTAATAATAGTGAGAAAAATATTGATATCTGCCAAAGGCACATTTTCAAAATAATTATTTGGAAAATGAATTTCCAAAACGATTATGATTACTGATGAGTACGACCCTAGTCCGGCAGATTTCCAAAATAATGTCTTAGAAAACTTCTTTGTGTGTTAAGTGGTTCAAAATAGTAAAAATACAGTTACAATAAAATTTCAATGACAAAATATTTATTATTGACATGTTTTAAAAAAAACCTCAATAATATACCTAATACCTATATAAATCTAAAATTCTAAAAAATGTTTGGCTAATAATTATATGAATATAATACATTATATAATGAATATATTTACGTAGGTACGTATATTGAATCATATTTTGTTTCAGTAGTACTGCACAATGTGTCTCCTAAATGCTGAGCTCAAGGTCTAATTTACGGTGACAATTTTTCCGCTATTTTTATATATTATATACTTTATTTTAGCACGGTGTTATTTAGATTTATTTCTATTTGAAAAACCCATGTTGTCCTTTATTTTGAAATCCATACGTAGTTTATTTTCATTGACATCTTGGAAAATAGAAAAGTAGGTTTCACATAAAAAATTGTCCGACTGCAACACGTCGAATTTGTCGATGTGATTTTGTTGACATTCACAAACACGGCATGTTTCTATAATAATGTACCGCCCTATCATTGAAAATCGTCCGTCTGGGATATACCTAGTCATAAATCAAAATTTGGCGCAATGTTGTAACTGTATTCTATGCGCATAGGCGAGGCCATGCCTGGACAGTGACGTCATGCAGCAAACCAAAATGAATGAAAAAGTCATTTCTACATAATATTTGCCAGTAAGACATTTTGGATTTATACCTGCTGCGCCTCATGTCGAATGAAATCAGTTGTTTGCGACACCAACTGTTTTTTTTCAAATTACATGTCACATTCGAGCAGTGTGCGGAAGTACATTAGGTTAATCGCGAGTGGAGGTTACAAAGGTTAACTACAAAGTTCTAAATGTTTGTCCTTGGAGAAACAAAATTAACAATGAGGCAGCTTAGAATAGTACGTCATTGTTGTGTTTTGTAAAAAAAAACAAAATTACATCGACATATTCAACGTTTCGAAGTCAAGACGAGTTTAGATGTGCGAGCCGGCTTACGTGAGATTCTGATAGGGAACATTTTGGATTGTCAAGAAAAGCTATAAAAAGATCGCAAATCAGAATCCGACGAGAAAAATGTAATTGGACCAAAAATATAAGTATTATGTTCACTCTTTTCACAACATGACACCGTAACGATTAGGTATTTAGTTCAATTGTAATTTTACATATTCAGCAATGAATAAAGTAGGATTGCTATAAATACCAATAAGTTATTCGTATTATAGTGTAAGCGGAGTTCAAGGATATGTGTGCCAATTTTTTGTTATAACCTGAATGTATAACACTATGATTATTTCACGTCGATCTAACAATGATTAAGATTAGATTGCTCGGCTGATTGCTTACCTATTGAATGGCCAAAACAACAATTATATGACATCATTTGGCAATAATTAAATTGTTCGTGTTGATAGGCCTGTCATCAAAATACTATGATGTTATAAATTTACGTCATCTCTATTATTTTATTGTATTCCAATTGATGCAGTTTTTTTTATTTCAATGTATGGTCTGGTCAATCAGGATAGTTTCGTGTAGGTAAAATAAATCACTAGTAATTAATATGTAGTTTTAATTAATTATTATCACTGTAATGATGTTAACTATCAATTTTATTCTTGGTGGAGAGATATATTTTATTAATTAAAATAAAACGCAATATAAATGTATTATAAACAAAGATAACGATCCTGTTCATTATTAAATGATTTGTAATAAAATATTATTGTACCCGATGCCATCCGCAAATTTATTTATTTTATACATATATTTTTTTTAATTATTTATACTCTCCTGCTGTAATCAATGTACCTATTCCGGAAAATAAAATATATTTACCGTTCTTTTTGCAAATCCGCGTTGTCAATCAACTACAGTCATGTCCCCGAGAGAGAAGAAGCAAAGACGACATACATTCACACACTTCATCGGCGCGGGAGAGGTACAAGGATCGGTACGTCAGACCCTCCTGCCACTTTTGGAGATGACATTATGTATAATGTAAATTGTGTATTATTGTAATCGTAACTGCATTATGTTAAATCGCTTACTACTACAATTAAAACATAGTGTTTAAAATATTTAGTGAAAGAATATTTAATTTTAAATGACGCCCATATAAATTTAATAATACCAGGCAATTACATTTTGACTAAAACGTTTTATGTTCAAATTTGAAAGCTAAACAACTTTGTTGACAGATAGCTGATGGAGATTGGATGGCTGACAACTCATGTGAGAAGGCACGTAATTCTCATCGGTAGATACTAGGTTTGACACATAACTGTGATTGGTGGCAGCTTAAGGTACTTGATGCCACTGAATGAATAATATCTGCAATGATGCCACTGACTACATTTGTACAAAATATCGTAGAGTACTTTATGTGACAATATGCTTATTGGATTTTGATAAATCAATATTTAAGGGCATTGAGGGCATCTGCTAATATTTTGAAACGGGCGCCTCTTGCGCCTGTCATGTGAACTGTAACTGCATGAGTGTATAATAATATTATTATATGTATATAATACATTGAATAAAGCAATTGTGTTACTGGTACAGTTATCAATTGAACTTACATAAAAAATCGTGATGTTATAATCACCATTCCTTACAAATGTCTGAACATCACCCACTCGTACCAGAGAGGGCACTCGAAGAAGAAAACATAATAAATTGTATACTATTGAAGAAGATAATATTTGACGTACATCTATACTACTTAGACCAGTGCTTCTTAACATTTTTGTGTTACGGCACACTTATATTATAAATCACTCATCACCTTTTTAGACTCTTAAATTAACATTATTATCTCAATTAAAAAACAGATCAAATAGTTTGTAGTATAACTGCAGGGTACAATATGACATTTTATACCATTTGATTGCGATTCAATAACGTTTTTAATGTGGGTGAATTGGTTGCAATAGATACATTAATATTATTAATGTTGTCACATTGAAAGATGGTGACCATGAACTCTTGATGTACATTGTTCAATCAACATGATCCGCAGCGTACACTGCGGCAGTTACAGGACAGTCAGTGTTGCTAAATAATGATTCTTATATTAAGGCGAAGTCTTCACTGAGCCTTTTTTAAAGAGGCACCTAGCGGAAAAATACGAAGCTTGCAATTTGAGACATTTTTTTGATAATAAAAGATAAACTTACAATTGTAAAAAATGTAATAAAATGTGAATTTGTTGAATCGGACCTCACCCTATTATTACATATTATATTTTATGGTCATATGTATTATTAAAATTTAGTTTATTAAGTTTTCTAAGCGTCACCTAACAGATTTTTGACTAATTCATAGTTTTAATATTTTTTATATCTATTTTAAAAAACATCGATTTTTATAAAAAATATAAATGTGTATAACTTGAAATCCTTTTTATTTATATCAAATCAAGCTTGAATATTAGGACCATACATAAATAAAAGCCTCTTTAAAAAAGGCTCAGTGAAGACTTCGCCTTAAAAAAATAATAAAAGACACTCACAAAAATGCATGAATCCTGCGGCACACTTCACGATCGTTCACGGCACACCGGCTGAGAAAATCTTAGGTACCTACTTACTGAAACTCATCAGCTACTGTTATTAGTAGATAATATATCTGGATTAATACAACATTATGTTTAAACTTTTAATTTAAAAAAAAACAATCATTAAAAACATAATAAATATTAATTTAAAATACAATAATTGTCTTCACAGTGTTTCCATGGTGCTCTCAGCATACATCAATTTAATAAACATTGACTTTGTATTGCATTTCTAACTGTATTCATTACATTATACGTATCTATTATGAAATACCACAACAGTACTTGATTTTTTTTGCGCAAATATGCAACAACGTAAAAACTTCCAGTGGATTTGTACAATAACAGTCAGTAATTGGTTTTCATGAATACACAACGTACGGATAGATAAATGCTTAAACACAGTAATGAACTAACGACTTATAGTCCATCTTCGGTGAGGTTATATACGAATGAAAAATTTAGCTACATTAACATAGGTACTGGTGTACGCACCATTTGATGAATAAAATGACACTTGTTAATTAACCCCGCTCAAACACATCTATGTCCACTCACAGAGCCGATTTTCAGAGAATATTTAAAAGTGGCCTTGAAACCGTTCAAACCAGTCATGAAATAATCGTTAAAATATAATGTTAGTTGGGGGAAGATGCCTAATTACGACGATTAAATGACGGACTACTGAAATAGTTTGTTTATATTCAAAATAAAAACACCGTTTATTAAAAAAAATACATTATTATAATATTTAGTATAGATCCACCAGTATAAGTTGTCTGCTTAGTGAGGGTAACATTTGACATATTATTCAATACTTTTTTATATTGTGATGAGATTTGTTCTAAATTCCTGATACGCCTGACGTGTATAAAATAATAAGACTTCAGACACAGGTCGCAAATGTCCAGATTGAACATGCATGTTCCATGTAGCCATTTTTGGCACCTTAAGCCGGCGCTCTATTGGCACGCAAGTCAGACGATTTACAGTCTTCGGACTTTTTTTTCGCCTGGAGCACCCCAGATCTGCGGACTTTTTAATCCGCGGACCAGGCTCGTTGGATTTCAAACATGTTTGATATTTTACTCTCCGAGTTGCCAGACTTCGTCAGTCGATCACTATGCAAATTCGATTTGACATTAATACGTAATCACTCGGACCGAAAAAAAATCTGTAATTGTTTTAAACATTTTCATTAATTAATTTGGTAATTTACACATTAGAAAATGAGAGATTTTTCAATTATTTTTTATTTGTATTCATGAAATTCATAAAATAAAACGTAAAACTTGTGTTGTTTTATTATTTTATGCAAGTTATTGCAAAGACAAGACTTGTCTTCATATAAATTACACAAAATTATATGATTATCGGAAGACATTACGAGAATCGTAACTTTTCACTTTTGACAGCTCGACTTTTTTATTCGTTCGTTGATCAGTAGCAGAGCATAGACAAATCGGACGATTTATTGTCCTCGGACTTTTGGCTCGCCAATGGAGCAGCGCTGGCATTTTACCTACATGCAATTTATCAAAGTAATATCGCTTGCAAATGGCACAATAGTTTTCTTCATCACATATTCTGCAAACGTCGCTGCATATTGTATTGTACAATGCATGCTGTATGAAAGTACCTATGTAGTTGAAAGATAAACTCAAGGTAGGTATTTATTGCAAATTTTCATTTTGTTCTTTGACCTTTTTGGCTAACGTGCCCACTTTAACATTATGATTTTCTAAATTATGTCATATGAGAGAGTAGAGACTATCCTGGTACAAGTTAAATTCTAAGTGCGTAGTTATTATTACTATCTTTAATATTTCAAAGGTATTCAATATATTTTTAACAGTTATAGGTATACCGTTTTATTTAAATCAATTCCAATTATTAATGTTAACCGAGCCTACGAAGCAAATCAATACCGACAATAACACTATGAATCTTCTTATTACCACATTTTATAATAGTGTTTCCGAGTTTCATTCTTTCACGCAAGCCACGCATAACAATTTACGTACAATAAAAATTATTTCTGATTATAAATGTATTTAGGTAATTGATTTATTTTTGACGGCGAGCTTCTATATACAAGAAAGTAATTATGCATCAAAATTTATTTGATAGAAAATTTCTAGATCGGTGCTACAATGTTAGTATGTCTTTTTGATTTAGCGCAATAATTTAAACGGGCTTAAATCAACGCATGATTTAATAAACAATGAATGTCCTTTTTATATACCTGAATGAAAAAGAAAAATATATGATATAAGAATGCTACAGAATATCTGGAAAACATAAATGTTATATATAGACTCATGCTGAAAGAAAATATAATTCGGGCCAATACGATCTTATTAAGGTTAAGATACACAGGAATGCAATGATCCCAGATGCATCCTATTGGACTCAATGTATCCAATTGGAATGGTTATCTGCGTGCGTCTTGGCCCTTAGAGGTATAATTATAATTATAATATTATAATTAGTACTGCGCAGACGTGTGAGGTACCTATATTTAATAATTAAAATTAAATTCAGTATCTAATACATATTCCAGATAGTTTAATACCTACTCTTTAGAACCAGTTTCGTCTGTTTCGATGCGACATCGTCAACAAATACAAAATATACAAAAATACAAGTACCTATTTATACTCGTACTAACAAAGCAAAATTATCTGTTGAAGATGAGGACAGTAATTTTTAAAAAGTCGAAGAATTTCTCTGTTCAAGAATAAATCATTTAAACGTAGGTACCTAGTTTTTAAGAGAACATTTGTATACTTAATCGTATTTAAGTACTTCAGGCTACATAAAATAAATATAAATAGTGAAATAACAGCATCTTTTTCTCTTCTTCCCTAAAAAAATCTTAACAAAAATGCATAATATTTTGCCCAAAAGTTATTGTTTTTACCTTTCATTTTTTTTCTATACTCTCTTATATTATCAAAAAATATTGTACCTCCAGAAAAATTACCACTTCTAGCATACCAATAACAAAGATGATAATAACATTCATATCATACCATGTTCACAGAACACAGTTATTTCAACAGCTAGTTGCCTTATTCGGTAAATCGCAGGCAATAATTATTAGTAGCAACATTTTTTAACCAACGTGTTATCGTGTAAATACTGCAACCACTTGATACTCGTATAATATGAAAAAATAATCAATTCAGGTGTCGTAGTTGTGGAGTAGGAAAGAACGCGAGGCACTTCCTCCGGTTGTGGTACCTATGGTCGAGCCGGACAAGATCCGTTAACTGACGTGCGGCCACTCGTACGTAAAATAAAAACATTACCGGAAACGGGGTGCTTCCCTTGACTACATATTCATTTTATTTAATAGAATGCAATGGCGTGCATTTTATAGCAAGGCAATATTATTGGCTCCTCAATCCAGTGTGTATCTTGTGTGGCTTTAACAGAAATGCTTGTTTTCCATTTGAACAATCTGCAAGTCCATTCACTTGATCCAAACACACATATAAAAATAAGAATTTACCAAATTCTGTAAATAAATAGAAATATCATTTGGACTATACCTAATAATATATGGCAGAGGCTGCATCACAACATGCAACATGCTTTATGCCAGGGATGGCGAATCTATGGCACGCAAATATTTCATTTTCACGAGAAAAGAAATTACTATTTTATATAAGTATACCTATTTAAAAAAAAATATATAAATTACAAATAAATATATGAGTATATACTTACTTACATATACCTAATATTAAAAAATAATGACGACATAGCCATGCGTATTTTCTTCGGTTTTTCATATTATGTTTACCAATCGATGCGCAAACGGAAACGACGAAATTCATGCATAAATGACAAATCACATTCCATAAAAAATTGCAGGTAAATCCTTTTCAAGAATAATCATTATGTTTAATGTAAATATACAATAGTATAGGTCGGTCCTTAGGATCGGCTACTTAAAAATAAAAATTATTAATCAACAAACCTTATGAAATTAATTGTCGGCAGACTTTCAAATATAATAACTGCTTGTTATTTTGCCTCAAACATAACCTCTAAAAATGGAAAACCATTCGATGATGGAGAATATAATATGAAAGAAGAGTAGTTTAAAATGCTTCCACGATCTCTTTAAGTATTTTGAAAACAAGGAACAAAATATTCAAAGAATAAATGATTTGCCTTCGGCTAGAAATACGATGAAAGATAGAATATCAAGAACTCAATTGTAATTTTTAAGCTATTTTAATAGAATTCTTAAATACTATTCAATATGATAAAAAGACTTTTTTTGCCATGAAAAACTTGTTACGCCAGACAGTCGAAAAATATTATTTTGGAAATTTTGGCAAGCATGCGTAAAAAAGTTCGCCAACCCTGCTCTATGCAGACGATGGAGTATGGACATTTTTGGTAGATTGTGAATAAAATAAAAATGTCACATCATATTACAAAGCGAAAAGAAACCCCCTCATTTATGAATATATCGTTTTTTTCCGATGTGAGGTGTACATTTAAAATTTGCTTGTATTATGTGATCATTATCGTACGAAATAAATTGTCAATATTGATAAAGTTTTAATTTAACGACTTTTTTTGATTCAAGTAGTTATCTTATTATACATACTAACACCCTCTTTTTGTAACGCCATAAACGGATTGGTCATTCACTTTGGTTTCCGCTTACTTCAGATTCATAAAGTTCATTCACCCTCATTTGAACTTTGAATAATGTTTTTGAATTCAGCTCCGACTTCTATGTCGAACCAAGAATACGCATTCTTAACTAAATACTTCTCGCACGTGCACTGTATAATCAAACATAATAGTATACTTACTTATTTTGTAATTTCTACTGTGCTAATAAATCAACTCACCAAAACAGTGTTCATCCTGAATCCTGAGTCCTGACGCAACCGCCCCACCAAAAAACATTCTACCCCTCTTTCCAGCGATTCCTCCATGTATTCATCCTGAGCATAAGGGCGTTCATTAATGCTTTCGTTTTAAAGGATGAGAACAATAATTAAAACTAGATACAGTCGTTATTGTTCGTTTCTGAATTAAAATTTAAGAAAGCACCAAATAAAATTTAATTTAACTATAGCTTTATTTCTACTATTTCTATTATGATTTTAAAGATATATTAGACACTTCTATATTGATTAAGCGTGCCTCCACTGCAATCTATCCTCCGTGGTGCGATGACCGAAGTGAGACGACACGCTACAGCAAGCCTATGACTGAGCACATCGGTTACCTCCTCGAAAAGCATCGAATATCCGAGAGGTATTAATTTCCTCAAAGGTAACCTGACGCCGATTATGATGGTATGACTGATGTGCTGTCATCGAATACACCTTTGGCGACTTACGTAATAGTATTAATTATTATTAATTATTATGGAGCTTTGCGGACAATCAAGGTCGAGTATGCACACACATGTATTAAACTTTACTGTACGTAGGAATATAAATTGGTAGTGGTTACTTACTAGTGGTCAGTGTCGTTTTTAGAAGTAGTGCAGGATCCCATAGACTTTTCGTATACATAATATGCGGAACGCATTCTGACAATTGGAGTAGGTTTTGGGGGTCACAAAGATATATAAAGTCGATGTTGCCAGGCGATACTAGTGGTCAATTTTTTTTTATTGAGGTTTTAATTTTTTTTCTTATAACCCACCAAAAATTGTTCTGAGTTCTTCAATAAAACCATGACCGAATCAGGGATTGATTGAAAATTCAATAATTGTACCATGCCATCGGCATGGTCGTAAAACGGTCCGTCCCGTTTGAAAAAATAAAAATAGCGGGTAGTGCAATGTGTTCAAAATTATCGATTCTTAGGACCCTTCTTGGCTTAAATTATTTTATTTAGTAGCATTTTTTTATATAATCACCTAAATTGGTTTCTTTACTATATCTATGCATATGACATTAGTTTTAGTATTATGGTTAATCCAGAAACAGTGTAGGTTGCATAATATATAGGTAGGTGAATAAATGAAATAACGATAACCACTAACCACACTAAGTACCTACACATTTATTAAAATAAAGAAACAAGAAGTCAAGTGTTCAAACTGCTTTAGGTATCATGATCACAGTTTTTACAAACAATACTTACACATTTGCACAATGATATTCGTGTCAAAACCGATTTCTTATAACTACGTGATAATGTACGGCAGTCAGAATTACATTTGCATGGTTTAACCAAATAATTTGGCAGAGGTTCATTCGTCATTTGTCTTGGATACATATTATTTTCTCATAATTGTTAGAAGTTGTAGGAAATCAATAGGCTCAATAGTGGATCAGATGAGCTTTTCCATAAATAAACTTGTGCTGAAGCCATTAAACAGTGTAAATGCTTATAATATCTAAGCCTTGGAGATTGTCCCTTAGTGTATGTAGTAGGTATGTGGTGGATTAATTGCAAAGATTTTTTTGTGAGCCCTCAAAATAAATTACAGCTTGTTAAATGTATTTGCAAAAATGCTCCCACATTTGCAAAAATCAACGGAAAAGGTGAGCTGTACCTACATTGTGGTGGATTTGACGACCCCACACAATGGTTTAAATTGCAGGGATCAATTTTCACTGACGCCATTGATTTAAAATCAAAATCATTTAGAAGCAGACTCTGGAGTCTAGAATGTTCTGTCATATATTTTATGCTGTAAAAATGCAAAATTTGGAGATTATCACAGTCCCGATACAGATGTTTTAATTTTAGGCTTTAATTTCTGGAATAAACTTGCAACGATTGGTTGCCATGGATTATGGTTTGAGGGATCTCAGAAGAAATCCCATGTTTTAGAATGCCATTTGGCAGCTGAATCTCTTGGCGAAAATATTTGTAATATTATACCAGCATTACATTCTTTAACCGGCTGCGACACCACTAGTCGCATATGTACAAAGGAACAAGCTTTAACCATCTCGTCAATGAGTTTTGTTCAGGATGCACTTTCAGCTTTAGGAAATGGTTTCTTGGAGAACACAGCAGTTTCAAGACCTGGAAAAAGTTTGCACTTACTTATTATGTAAACAAAAAAAAAAAACAGCGAATGAGCTTCGGCATAAATTTATTTTCCAAAATATTGGATTTATTTTAAATTTGTCAAGAGTGATATGCACGTATGATTCATTGTATTTACACTGTTTAAAGGCTTCAGCATAAGTTTATTTATGGAAAAGCTCATCTATTCCACTATTTGAGCCTCTTGATGTCCTACAACTTGACTATGAGTTACGAGAAAATAATTCGTATCCAAGACAAATGACGAATGAACCTCTACCAAATTATTTAGTTAAACCATGCAAATGTAATTCTAACTGCAGTACATTATCACGTAGTTATAAGAAATCGGCTTTGACATGTATATCATTGTGCAAATGTGTAAGTAGTGTTTGTAAAAACTGTGATCATGATACTTAAAGGAGTTTGAACACTTGACTTGTTGTTTCTTTTTTTTAATAAATGTTTAATTTATTCACCTACCTATATATGATGCAACCTACACCGTTTCTGGATTAACCATAATACTAAAACTTATGTCATATGCATATATATAGTAAAGAAACAAATCTGGGTGATTCTATACAAAAATGCTACTATATAAAATAATTTAAGCCAAGGAGGATCCTAAGAATCGATAATTTTGAACACATTGCACCACCCGCTATTTTTATTTTTTCAAACGGGAAGAACCGTTCTACGACCATGCCGAAGGCATGGTACAATTATCGCATTTTCAATCAATCCCTGATTCCGTCTTGGTTTTATTGAAGAACGCAGAACAATTTTTGGTGGGTTATAAGAGAAAAAAATTAAAACCTCAATAAAAAAAAATTGACCACTAATATCGCCTGGCAACATCGACATTATATATCTTGGTGACCCCTTAAATCTATTCCAATTGTCAGAATGCGTTCCGCATATTATGTATACGACAAGTCTATGGGATCCTGCACTAAAGCCTTGTCGAAACCAATATACCTACATGCCCGCAAATAAATTGCACGAGTACAATCATTTGCGTGAACCCAACTCATATACAGTCCACTAAAATGTGTCTAAAAATGGTTTTCTCGATTTTTATATATGTCTCTGAGACTTGGACGGTGAAGGCAAAAGAAAGGCAGAAGCTGGACGCTTTTTAAATGTGGTGCTTAAGCGTCAATTACATTGAGCTACTTTACGAGCTGTTTGTTGGCGAATTTACAATCTGCCTGTAAAGTCGCCCAGTGTAATCATCGAACAAGCTAACAATCAGATTGTAAACACTCTACCGAGAAAAGTTGAAAGCCGGTCAACTTTACACGCTACATACCGGCGTGTGGGCCTACTGCGTCTGCGCAGTAGCAACCTCCCGGTAAAAAAACGAACTACGTTCTGTCAAAATAGTCGCTGGCTTGTGGCTTCTCAGCGAATGGAAAGTTTTGTGTATCATCATCACAATCGCAGTAGCTGAATCGCCCGCTATTAAATTCGCCAACAAACAGCTCGTAAAGTAGCTCAATGTAATTGACGCATTAGTCGCGCTTACCCCGCGGACTCTCGCACTTTGAGTATATAAATGTGAATTAATGCGACCTGTCGTATCCACAAGTGGCCTTACAATGCGCGTGGCCTATCGGTAATAATTATTAGGACAGTTAGTGTCCGTTGGTGTCGTCCGCACTGTCTTGTCTTTTAGAAATGTTACATCAGAATATTACAGTAAACATTTGATGCCCCACGATGATAGTATTAATTCATGAATGCCACTTGTTTTTCGCTAACATAGCCCTCGCATCTTATAGAATGCCAAGAGAAATCGGACCAACCCACAGAGAAGTCTGTTTGACAGCTCAATCATCCGGGTCACAGTCCTCACTCATGAGATCCTGATGAAGAATAATAATACACATTAATTATTCTATTTACCTAAATAATTTCTATTTTTTTACATTCCTGGGCGGGTTAGTACGAAAATTATAATAAGTACTATTTATAGTCATCACTACGTTTTCGATTTATAATTTGAATACATTTTTGAGGATTATTAAATAAATTTTCACTATGTGTGGCAATTATGTTTTAGGCTTAACGCATTCATGATGTTAAATTAATATTTATTGATCAAATTAAACATTAAATAATCGTTTAATATCGAGTCTTCATCACTAAAAAATACTATTCAAAGAAATATGTAGGTAGCGTACAATTTTTGCATGAATAATTGAAGAAAACATTGGCACTCGAATGTATGCCACATTCCTCAGTTAGTACAATAACATATTCCATTTTCATGAATAAAATTATCACCGGTGGCTTTAGCTTAAACTTAAACCGTTCGCCAGGTAGCTCCACATTCATTTGGCATAGTTTATGTGTTAAAAGATTATGTAATTTTATTGTTAATACAATATTAATTGTCTCTGAACAGTCTAAACAATGTTCATCGTTTATTCCGATGTCTGTTTCTTAGCGGAAAATGACGTGTTGACAGATTCCGTGTGGGAAAATCTTCAAAATAAAATATGGCAAACCTATACAAAGTACATATAGGCATTTGCCAATTACGAAAAAGTTCACATAATTTTTATGATAATTTATCACTATACGATAACTAAAGGCGTAAGACGAAGGATTTTGTTTTCTTGCCCCAAAAACTTAGCATGGCTAGATTGCACTTTGACTTGTTGCGGCGAAAATAATCAGAGAACAATGACACAGTATACTTACACATCGGCTATTTTAGTTTCTCAAACTGTTACAAATCTATGAATTTAAAAAAATAAACGGGTATTATATTAAGAAAACTAAATCCTTTAAAATAATAATGAAGTAGGGTGCATCCCTCAGAGTAATAATATAACGAGCGTGGGTAATGTTCGGCAAAATGAAGCCGTTTCTTGCGTATAACGCACAGTTACGCACATTTTATTATTATCAACTTAACTATGAAACATTATACAATCATGTTGCTTCTCAGTACGGCTACCAAATTTAAACACAACATAGTTAACCATATTTTCTACTAAATTACGTAACTAAAAATGATTACCACGAACTTTACCTATATGTAACACAAAAACAATGAACACATGCTCGCATTTTTTAAATAAATGTAGTCATTAAAATCAATATTTACCACGACGCGTACAAAAAATATTTAATTCAGCAGTAGAAATTTTATCTTACTCTAACGCATATTACGGAGATATGAGTGCCGAATGCTTTTTCACTCGCACTTATAGTATGTTTTTGTTCAGGCTCTTTTTGTATGTATGTCAGGTTCATTTTGTATGTATTAGTACATACTAGTCGCGGGGGTTTCGAGTCTAGACCCCCCCTCCACGAATAAAAACAATATTAATGATTTAGGATATTTAGGCGAATGGAATATTATTTCTTCTTATTTTTCTTCAGGATCCATGGCTAAGGAACCTTTTCAAACGATTAACACCACTCCACGCAAGGCCTGTGTCAGTGGAAGACCTGTGACAGTCAGGAATTGGTACAATCATCTGGGTCATTCAATGTCTGCTTTAATAGTCTGACTCATCATGTCTAAAAGACGAGACAGTGCGGATTACACAAACGGACATTGACGATCTTACAAATAATTATAACCATTAGGACAGGTCACGATAGCTCATATATGAGCAACCGTAGCTATAGCCTCAGGTCGGGTCTTCACGCCAGGCTCAAAGTGCGGAGTGTCTGGGCATGTAGCACTACCTGGAAAAGCGCGGTGGTCCACGGTGTTAATGTGGAAGTCAGTGACACCTGCTACACATTGTTAACCCCGCCCCTCCTGCCATTTTAAAAATCAATAATAAATTATTATGGATATTATATATATGTATATATATATATATATATAATAACATTAATAACTAATACAAGTGAACATTTCAGTAGTAGTCATGTCACCTAGAATAATAATATATAATAATATTACATTTCGATTTACATATATATGATCACAACTCTGTATGGGCCTTATCAGTCACACTAAGTAAATTTAAACACGCGTATTTTGATAAGAAAATATAAATAATACCCACCTACACCTTTGTAAATTGACGTACCACACATACAATGCCTTAGTAAATCAGAGGCAAGGTG
Source organism: Rhyacophila brunnea (assembly GCF_057557595.1). Classification (NCBI taxonomy): domain Eukaryota; kingdom Metazoa; phylum Arthropoda; class Insecta; order Trichoptera; family Rhyacophilidae; genus Rhyacophila; species Rhyacophila brunnea. The sequence goes on from NW_028232859.1 coordinate 40,171,893, forward strand.
TGCTGAAAATAAACAGATATGTACAATGTGAGGGAATTCTGGTTAAAAATGACTGTGACTGTTAAGTTACGATAAACTAGAAAAAATACGAGGTGGCAGTGTCACCTGTCAACATTTTTTGATGTGGCAATATGCTACTACCGCAATGTAAGCATCTGTCAAACTATTACGGGAGTACCCTATAATAAACGATTCCTTTATTTGCGTGTCAATTTATTTTTCAAATTTAGAATTTGCGTTTTCGTGTATGTCTTCTCTCACCTTACCTCGTTTGATACGTCAATAGGTACAGGCAAAATCAAGACACATGTTTAATTAACTATTTCTTTTATTCAACGAATAATTCACAAGATTTAAAAATGTATGAGTATCTTACTTTTTTCAAAAAGATTTTTTTTATTGGTTATAATATATTTTATGATAAGTGTTTTTCAAAATTATGTATGTTCAATAATTAGAATGGTACATTCTTAAATCTTGTGAATTATTCGTTGAATAAAAGAAATAGTTGATTAAAAATTATTAGCAAGTTCGAGTAAGTTACATCATAAAATATTGGAGAGATCCGTGACGTCGGTTAGTAATTACTGAAGTAGTAGGTAGGTACCTACTTTGATTTAATAAACAAAAACCGATTGCCAATAGTTTGATTTGGAAGAGCGCTGATGAGCAAGTATTAAAGGCCAATAGTTAAAATTTGTCGTATGTCACCTAGTAGAATAGTGGACAATGCGCGGACAGGGCGTAAACCCAAGGGATGCAGGTTCCATTCCTGCCGGGTCTTACTTATTTCAAAAATATTTTTTCTATTGGTTATAATATATTTTCTCAGAAGTGATTTTCAAAATTATGTATGTTCAAGACACATGTACTTTTTGTAATTGTTAATATAGATAAAATATTGTTAAGTATTTCTTTTTTCAATACTTAATATACATAAGGTTTACGAATGTTAGATTATTATAAAAAAACATACTTTTGAAAAACCTTAGAAACGTGAATATTGTAGAACAATTAATAAAAGTCGGACCGAGTGGCATTAGAACTAATGTTGTTCACTTTCCGCGTGAGAGCTTTCGCCTCCAAGCTATCGATCCAGTACCTATGTATTTAGTTAAGTAAAATAATACTCAAATTCATTATTCATGGATAATTAAATTATGTCATCATCATCAGTGTATTTTGCTACACAGACCAAACACAGCAGTCTAACCAGCGAGTCCCAATCTTTTTTATTTGAACCCTAGGGACATTTTCTAGAAACTCTAGAAGCCCTACCTAAGCGATATAATATATATTAAGGTCTAGATAAGGCATACTTTTATAAATTACATTTGACAATACAAACTAAAATTCTCTCGCAGCACCTCATACCATTAGGTACTAAAAACGTTCGTAACGCATTATCATTATTCATTATAATGGTAATTTTGATTTTACGATTACCATAAGCATAACCAGTTAAGTTACGTTTTTACCATCATTAGGTGTTTTATTGCCATTCACTGTCATTACCAGAGCAAATAAAAATCATCGTGACAGATTGAAAGCCCGGTGATTAACTGTAGAAACCGTACAGAGGCTTCAGTGTCGCCATCTTTTTGTCACCGAATTATAGTAACCGGACCAAGAAATTATAGGATGTCGGCAAAAATATAGTACGTGTTGTCTGTCTATTTATAGGCAGGTACATGTTTTAAACTTTAGGCATATAGCCCACCAACGCGGTGCTCGGTGCGCTCTCTACGAAGTAGGCCCCCTCCCACCCGCGCATTACCCTTCACCTATATAATAAGGGGCTGAAGGAGCACAAAATAATTATTATTATCAGCGTCTCTCATAACAAAGCAATAAAAATATCATTAAATTTCTCGGGGCTTGTAATTAATATTCACGATGACATCATTATACCAGCGAAATATCTGACACGCAATAACTAAACAAAGAGTTCACTTATTAAATAATGGCTTCTCGCCCGTATATCGACGACGCTGACAGGAGCGTGATTTTGCTTGCCGTGTTCAATGAATGGACTACGTTGTATTTTCGTTAATTCGTATCGCTGAGAAGCCAAAAAACGATGAATCATGGGGCAGGCGGGTACGATGCGTTGTTAAATCCACTGTGCGCTGGCGTATTTGATTACGTTGTATTTTCGATGATTTACGCGCTACTTGTGAAATTTTGCGCGAGAGCCTCACTTGCTGCGTTAAGTGGGTTTTACGCCTTAAGGCCTTTTTTTTTAATTTTACTGATATTGTATTGTATTAATTTCATTTAGCAGCAATGTCAATAGATTAAAATGTCATTCACCATCGATCAAAATAAATAATAGTTCAAAAGCATTATGGCTATAATTTTAGGACTATCAATTTCAAACAGACTGGTCAAATAGTAGCAAATGGATGAAAAACTGCCTAGAAAGGAGATAATTATACCTCCTGACCTAAAATTATTATCTCATACTGCACTGCCAATACTGATGGTCCAATGTCAAAATATTCGAGTATTTGTCAGTCAATCAGTAGTTAGGTTCATCCACAGAACAGATAATAAATATAATACCGATAGGCTATATTCAATACGCCGCATGTTGATGCAGAGTTTTGAATGTGTGAGTGTTCTACGAAAATGAAGCATGCATTATGCACGTGCAATAGTGTGTGTAATACACCAACATTAAATGAGCGCAAATGCATAAGCCGAGAGCAGTTTTCAGTATTCGACGTAAAACGTATTCTTGACACGTGTGGAAGTTTAACCCGGATTCTTCCTTACTCGAGTCAGTTACCTGCTATCGCCTTACCCGTTATGTATTTCAGTTCCCATTATTTCTAAGTTCCCTGGGTTCATCATTCCAATCATAACACTATCAATATTTTTTTTGATTCAAACAGAAATATTGATCACGTGCGAGTAGCTTTAGACATGCCTTACTTCAATATTTAACTCTGAATAATTTGTATTTTTTTTCTTCCTCTTTGGGGTGGGGGGTTCTGACCCGAAAACATTTTGTGTGCGCCGCTTAAAAAACCAAAGCATTTTAAAGCAGTAGGTACAAAAGTACGTAATTACATCCGCATAGAACACGTTTCATAACGGAACGTCTTTTCGAATAGCTACGAATAATCAACAAAACCCTCCAATCAAACACTTAGCATCTCGGAATTAAGCGTGAATAGATCAACGCTACTTGTGTATTCGCTAAAAACACTTTCTTCATTGAATAAAACTTTCTCACGGCGTTGAGTTTTAGCGTTTGGATGTACGCTTCGTTAGCAAATTTAATGTAATCTCTCTTCCGACTGTTTACCTATCTTGATATTACCTACTTTGTTTGCATAACAATGAACTTAATGGCAACGACAATAGCCACAAGGTGATGTGTATTTTTGCAGAATTTAAATACAATCACGTCCATTCGAGTGGGAGAGTCGATTTATATTGTAGGTTTGAAAGGCAGAATTAGCTGTAATGCTACTAAGTACTATTATGTTTAGCTTCGGATTACAATGCTATGATACAAACGGTCATTTAATTACATTTACATCTCCCATTTAACATTCAAACCATGATTGCCCACCAAAATTACTTAATCCCATTAAAACGGTATTCCACTATAGATTATCCTTAAAAAAAACTACCTTCATATAGAGATTGTTAATTGATTTTTGAGAGTCTGCGCATCAATTTTAAATTATGTTATTAAAGATAAATATGATAATTTAATAACGCGTAAGTAGAACGGCCAAAATCCCGTTGAATTCATAATGAGATAGGTACAGACCTATAAACTTATCTGAAGAATTTATGGGGGAGCCACAGTAGAAAACTACCAAATCAAGACTCGCAACTGGACAGAATCTGACATTTGAATGACGTTTTCAATAATTATGACGTCCATATGGTAGTTCGTAGTTCCATTTTTGACCGTTCTTCAGATAAGTTTGTAGGACTACGTTAAAGTTCCCACCACCACCCGTCATATATGCACAGCCGTGGATATGCACGGCCGCTTTCTATGACGCTTTAAACGTGTCTGAAAGAAGTGATTTTAAGTGCTCATTCCGTCCCGAGACGGAGCCGCACGGGACTGATGCTGCAACCATGCACCGTAGTGCTTAGAATAAAGTTAAGAAAGAATTTTTTTTTTTGGACTGGCTCTGCTATCCGCTGACGTTAAGCGCTTTGTGTACCCGCATACTGAGTGTCACGAATTGAAATGGATGAGTCTACAGAAGAGTCGGGACTATCCCGCTCCCCATACGACGCTGCAAATTTCTCGAATGCCGCAAAGTTGGCCTCGGTTGCTATCAGATCTCCATGTCCAATTGGGCCCGTGTGAGGACGGACCCTGGCAAACAGCTCCGCTCGTTCGAGTTCCATGAGCGGGCAATCCCAGAGGATGTGTTCAACATCTTGGTGGCCATGCCCGGAGGTACAACCCGGCCCATCTACTATCATGCCAAACTCGTGGAGTCTGGCGGCGAAGTTGCCATGGCCGGTGAGGAACTTACTAATCCAGTGCGAAGGCTGGAGTCTTATAGTTTGGTGCCTGCAGAATACGTCTGGAAAAAAACGGTAAGTGTGCCACCCCTTGGGGGAGGCGGTCCACCTCGCCTGCCATGCCGCAAATGCGGTATTGTACACAATGTCACTTACAGTCTTCCTGTAAGGAACGTCCTCGGATCTCTGCGGTGATGGTGTCAGAGACTGTACTCAATTTGACAAAAACACGTAGGGAAGCTTTCTTTCATCCAGCATTCCATGAAATGAAGATTTCTTTTCCCAAACACACACGCATGCACGGTCCGACAGAGGAGTTTGACGGTATTGATAATATATAATTAATTATTCCAAAACGAATTATTTAAGTACGTTGTAAGTTGTAATCATTAATCTTTAATTTATTATTAATGTCATTAATATTTTTATACCGTCCTCTCCTCTGTAGAATAAATGAACAAGTGAATGAATGAACATACTTTCCATTGTCAAGTTCAGAGTACGAAGTAAAAATTAATGTAATTTCATAGATTTTGAACTATTGCCTTTCATTTTGAATGCCAAATGCGTTGTTAATTCTTACATCAAATTATATAACATTTCCTTATTGCTGCTTTGATTTGAGGAAATTATTGAACAAGATATCTAAAGTCATTCCGGCCAACAGCGCCAATTATAAATAATTGCGGCGTGTGGGTGGAAAATAAGTTAAAATGTCGATGATTAACTAATTATATAGTTGAAAAATTGCAGCAGCCATTGACAGTGCACTAGATAGATCGCTCCCGCAGTTTAACGTCAAGATAAAAAAAATGATAAGTAGCTAAAATACACAAATAATTTGTCGTCTTAAATGTACAACTAGGTAACTCTGAAATGATTTTAGTTTTAAAGGAAATAATATAAGTCATATGTATAGGTATGTATTGATTAGTCTTGAGTCGAGGTATAGATCGTCATATTCGAAATAAATTATCTTTTTAATAATAAGTTTTTTTTTAAAATGATAATATAAATATCCTAATCTGGCTAATAAAATCTAATTTCTTCTGTCCTTACTGTACAGATAATGGTCTACGTAAAATTCGGAACCATTTGACACAAAGTTAAAAGCGGTACTTATAAAATTTATTTCAGTATAAAAATTGACATATTGTTTTTCATTTTTTCCGTAAAACGGTAGTTATTCTAAACAAGAAGACGGTATAAAAAGATTCATAAGCAAAAACACAGCATCGATTGAAAATATACTGGTTTTCGCTTATAACAGAAATCAAAAGATTCATCCACATTATTAAAAATGTTCTTAAGAAAAGTTGACAAAACGTGAATGTCTCATTATCTCAAAGGCAAATAGCTGCCTTTTTGCTTACGTATAAAATGGATGAATAAAAGTTGAATTATTATTTAGCTGGGTAAGTAGGTAGTAGGTACTACTCAAATTGCTTCTATATAAAGAAAATAAATATTTTAACAATCTTCTTCTTCTTTTTTCACCCTGTCACGTCCCAACGTTGGGGCATAGGGCAAGCACAAGTTGGCGCCACTTCCCTCGGTCCATCGCCAACTCCTGCACCTCCCGCCATGTCAGACCTGCAGCACGTAGGTCGCTTTTGTAGCATCGCTGCAGGGTGGCCACGGCGATGGAACCCTTGAGGCTGTGCCACAAGGGTACGAAGTGCCGCACTCTTTGGCGGCATCCGGAATACATGTCCCAGCCACGTAAATCTTCTCTTCGTGATAACTTCAATCACCGAAGGCTGTTGTGTCTGCTCACGAACTCGGGTGTTTGTAACGTGGTCGTACCAATGTACCCCTAAGATTCGGCGGAGACATCGATTCTCGAAAGCCGAGACTCTTGAACCTTAGTAAGATGCCATGTCTCACAGCCATACAGGAGCACAGGTAGCACGCACGCGTTAAACAAACGACATTTGGTCCTCACAGAATACAGCTTTGACCTCCATGCGACTCCAAGTTGGTTGAACGCAGAGCCCGCCACACCCATACATACGCCACCATCATCGGCAACCGTGGCACCCAAGTATTTGAATCTGGACACCAGCTCGACGGGCAGACCAGAAACCCGAAGAGGAGTTTCGGCGTCGATGCATGCAGCACTGTACATGGATTTGGTCTTAGCGGCATTCAGATGAAGACCCACACGCATCGAGTTCGCGGCTAGCCTGTTCACGGTTACCTCCAACCTTTCGATCGTCGAGTCAAACACGACTGCGTCGTCTGCATACTCCAAGTCGGTCTTTCTTCGCATAGATCGGTTGTGTCATCATGATGTAGGCGTATCCCACTGTCGGGGTAAACCGTCTTACGCATTATGAAATCCATCATGATGATAAAAAGAAAGGGCGCAAGTACACATCCTTGCTTGACTCCTGACGTGATTTCAAAGAGGTCAGAGGATGTTCCGGCTGCTCTCACGCGACACTCTGTATTGGTGTATAGAGCACTTATCACGGCATTTTAACAATGGCGGAATTAAAAAAAACTACATATTAGCGTGCGAAGACGCAGAAAATTGTGATAAAAGTCAACAGAATTGATGTTTACACCGAACTTTTGATGACATGTTGGCTTACTTTCCTGGGATCGTATAATAATAAGTATTTTTTAAGGTAGCTGAATTAATTGACACGAATAAAATAAATATTCAGCCAAATTAGAACTGTCTATTCCGTTGTTGCAATGGGATAAGTTAGTGAAAATATATACTTATTTACTTTTCTCAACATTTTCCAATAAATATTTGCTTAGAAAATACTAAATTTAAATATTTACCTAAAATGCATGTAAGTACACGTATATATTTTAGTTTACACAAACTTATGGATGTGTAAACAATGCACCGGTTAAAATGTTAGTGACTAACTTGATGTGTCAATAAATGAGATACCTACAAGTAGTATTAAGGTATCAGTATTAATATTAGTTATCCCATAACCTGTTTGATACGGCGAATTTTAATATTAGAAATAGTGATATTTTGTTCAAAACCAGCGTCCTTTTAAGAAGTGTGGACCGAACCATAAATGGGCTCGGGAGTTAGAAGCGGTTTTGACCGCCCACAGAACCGTTCGGTAATCGGCCGTCAAATGCCATTACATATTGTAATAATCTTGCTTGTGGTGATTCCGAAAGGTCATGTACTGTTCGCACTAAGTAATTTATGGATATAGACTACTTATTAATACTATTATAAATTATTAAGAATGATTACCTTATTGCATTAGAATTTATACTGCATGTTTGTGGATGACTTCTTTAATTAGGTATTTGAATTCTACTAGGCACGCGTTTATCATGTATAGCATGGATTCACAAGCCCGTGTCCGCGGACGCCATGGCGCCCGCTGACTGATTTGTCTACGCCCGCCACTATTCGACGGCGACAGATTTTTTGAAATTATACTTCTTTTGGCGCGTTTGGGAAATCAGATCAGAGTGTATTTTTGTGCGTGTGACATGTAACGCATTATTTATTATTTCACACGAAAAAAAATGCACTCGATTGGATTCGAACCACCGATTGTTCGTTTATCAGCCGAACGCACTACATTTACGCCACGGTATGGTACTGCAATCGTGACGATTATACAGCGAATATATTATTGTCGGCCATTTGCAATTCCTTACGTAAACAAACGATTAAACGTCAGAGTGACAGTTGGTACTTTAAAAATAAAAACAACGAGAAACCATTATATAATTTAGTAATATTAATTAAAGTGTATAGAATTAAACCAACGGCGTTCCAATAAGCGGTCCTTTTTCTTGAGTGTGTAATTTTACAATATAATTAAGAGCTAGTCAAAGAATCTAGTTTATCACAAGTTTTGTTTTTGTTTTGTTACGCCAAAGAAGTATAACTTCTAACGCTCGTACATAAGTACACACACCGATTTTTTAAAATTTCAAGTTTATTTTGATGAGTTTCATAGATATTTTTTTCTTTCTTAACTTTCGTCTTTAAGCTCTACGGTGCACGGATGCAGCATCAGTCCCGTGCGGCTCTGTCGCGGGACGGAATGAGCACTTAAAATCACTTCTTTCAGACTCATTTATAGCGTCATGGAAGGCGCCCGTGCATATCCACCACTGTACATACATGACGGGTGGTGGTGGGAACCTAGCTAGATACTTAAGTTTTTAATAAATGTGTAATTCGAACTCATTAGAAGAACTGGCGCTAAAGATTTTGGACATCAGAATGATATTGTACTAAAATCCTTAATATCGGATGAGTACTTTTGGAATGCAATGAACCGAAAAATTTGGCATTCTTAAAAAAAACCGGTATCTTATATTTAAAATCATTATTTGGTTCCACATACCTTTGCAAATCATTGTTTTCAAAGATGAAGTTAATCAAATCAAAATAATATCTCGACTCACCGATGAGCATCTTTATGATTGTTTACAAACAGAAATATCATCACACTCTCCTAATTATGAGGCACTGGCCAATAAAAATGCAATGCCAAAGTTCACACTGACTTTGAGATTGATATTATAATTTTTATATAACGTTTACTTTGTATGTATGAGGCAACCATGGCGTGTATTCATTTTACATAATGTGAATAATAATTTTTATATTAAAATATTTGTTTTGTGTATTATTCATTACCTATGTCAAACTATAAATTTGCTTTGAAAAAATAGGTGGTGCCCGCCGTCCTACCGATATTTTAAAATATTCTCTAAGGTACAAAAAGGTTGGGAGCCTCTGATTTATAGAAACACTGAAATGGTTACTTAGGTACTAGGACAGGGTACTCCAAACGCAGAAAAAATATTTTTTATAAATATTTAGGTGTAATTTTACCTTTTTATCTATAATATATAATTAGTTTGTGTTCATATTAGTTATTCATATTTTATAACATTGAACGATATTACCTACTTATAATAAAAATGATACAGTCTAATAATTATTTACTAACAGATTTTCCTCCACGCGATTTTCCTGTTTTCAACGGTCGACTGTACAATCAATAATTATTTTACTAGTTATTTTAATTAGCAATTGGTTCGCTATATATTTAACCGTTTTGCATAAGTTCCGGTATCTTCACAATGTGATACGTTACTCTTGTTTGGTACCTACATAATATTATTTAGTAGTTTATGTGAAAACTATGACACAACGCGATGTGCGAATAATTCTTATCAATTTTAAAATACATAAGGCGTTTTATCTTTTGATTATAAATTTGTTACAAACATAAGAAATAATTGTCTTTTAAGAATTTCATGTGCGTTTTGTTTAAATTTGGTGGAATTTCCGACACCCATCTTCGTAATGTTCCGCTTCATGATTTTTCCATATAGTCCTTCCAAGGAATTCATGGTAGAATGCCCTTTTCCATTGAAATCAGGCGATACAATACATTATTTTAAGTACCTAACTACTCAACATAGTTTTGAATTCGCCACGTTGAAGAATTTTCAAACCAGTTTTATTATTAATATAGAAGAAATCCTTTGTTATGAAAGGCTATTTTAAATGTTCCCGCTAAAACTAGATGCGGCCATAGAGCGGAACCATAATGCACGGACTGTGAAACTTTAATACACTATAATTAACGCAACAACGAAAAATAAGATTCTAAAAATGATATGTGAAAATATAATATCTCTAGTGATTTTGAAATGGCCAAATCCCGTGACTTAAATCATTATTTTTCGGGTATTTAAAATAGTAAAAGTATCTTTAAAGTCTGTGTACCTACTGAAGTAACTAAAGTATTCATTTAAATTGGTTAAATATAGTAAAAATCTTTGATAACCTTTTATTTTATCAAAAACTTGCCCACATTAAGCTGGCCTTTCGAAGCCGGCTTCAAAGACAGGCGTCACATCCGTTCAAGAGCGAAACTACATCTCTATGCAATAATTAATAGTGTCCTTGCTGTCATTCGGCGTCTATAATAGTAGACAAACTCTCAAAGTATCAAACGCCTTAGGACTCAGATACACGACACTGCAGTTAGTGTGTGTCGATGCAAATCTTACTTGTTTCCAAATACATCTCCAATTGTATTTTTTTTGAAGTTAAATTGGAGATCTAGTATGGACCTGCGTCACGCTAACGGCTGTGTCTACGCCTTTTGGGAAATGAGACATAGCACTGCAATTTGACGTGAACTGTAGTGATTTCAATGGAATAGATTTTGAATCAAGTAAGACCTGCGTCGATTTGAAGCGTGGTGTGTATTCGCTCTTATCTCCCCATTCGGATACAATAGAAACAAAAATCCTGAATAATTGTGTAATTCACAGCAAAATTGTTTATCCGCTATCTTATTCAATGTCTATGCCTATGGCAATACTGGCAATGTCTCTGGAGTTCATCTCTTGGTAATAAATCCCACAAAAGGCGGCGTGGCGAAAAGTGGAAATAGCGAGAGCTTTCAAAGCTTTTTCAAAAAACAATTAAAACTAGAGAGGCACCGGTACCTTTAGTCTTAACAATATGCTCAATGGTTTGCAATATTTATCCGCATTCATACAATAGATATTTCAAAGGGACATCCTATATTCACTTTTACAAGATTCTTACTGGCGTCGGCCTAAAAAATAATGACCCACTAAAATAGAATATTAATTATATTTAGTTAATTTTATTTTATTTTATGTTCAGTGTTTTCGGTGACAAAAAATGCTAATAAGTACCTACTTTACGAAAATTCTGTACTGTGGGATATGTCTCAAAATAAATCTATGCCTGGAACCATAAATTTTCATATACCGCCACTGTTCTGACATCAAATAGCCAGTATTCATTTTGCATTGTTGTAATTTGACAGTGTGCCATTTTGGTGCACTGAAGAGATATAAGTTCATGGTCCCTGAGCAACTTTTCCGTATTGTTATCTTTGTAATTAAATCTGAAGTTATTTGAACTAAGTGGCGTGGCCAGTTTTTTTCTCTTTTTAAATTAGACCGATCAAAAAAATTAACCAATTCGGAATGCTAATCTAGTTCTTGTGGGCGCTAGCTTGGCGCACATAGATGGTCAGCGACATTTTATTAAATCTGTAATTCCATTGTGATTTTGATTCAATGTAAATATAATATAATAAGTATTAGTTTCGTCACCATTCATTATTGAATTATGCAATGATTATCTTTATGAGGTTATTGAATAATATTTTACAATATTACTTATTTTAAAGCATTTATGGAGCCTTATCTTTTACGTGGGCTGCATTATTATAATGTCCTTGTCATTATAAATGTTTCTTAGCAGAGTTTGGACTAGACCTCGAGGAAATCACGTGGACTTTGACTGATTACAACATTCGATAGCGATTCCAGGATGATTTTAGCATATATGAATTTATAGCTATTTGATTATTAAGTTTATGCTTTTGAGAGACAGAATTAATTAATACACAGAAATGATTTTGACTGATTGACTTATGTAAAATGACTAAAATTACAATGTGATCTAAGTAAATCTTTTCTGACAAGTGCTGCATTATCGACTGCGAGTGTAGGTATATACAGTTTTTGTCGATAGATGTTACTATAAATTGTTAACTACTATTAACTTACACAGAGTGACGTCCCGTGGGGGTAGGCAGATTGAGCGTCGCTTGAGGGTGGCAGTTACTCGAAGGGCGGCAAATCGAAGAAAATCATTTGGAATATATAGAAATAGCTACCTAAACTTAGTAAAAACGAAAATATCTTTCCATTAGTCATTTTGCATCATTTTCCATCACTGGTTTTGTCGGGTTCGCGATATCTAGCGTACTTCAATTGCCCATCGACGTCCTTGGGGAGCAGAAACGTGCAGATATTTTGTTAGTTATGTATCCTTAGTCCTTACAATACATTTATTAGATATTGGATTCATGCAAGGATGATAAAAAATGAAGCGGCATTTTGGCGTAGTCTAGGGGCGGCATTTTATTGTCACTGCTTACATATGACCACACCCTTGCACAGAACACTTCAATATTAATGTGGACACGTTAATTAACAGAATATGTCAAGAACATGAACATGAATTTGCAATACGAGGATACACCCCACGTCCCCACGCTGAATATACCTAAAATGTAAACGTTAAAGTGGGGCCACACCGAAAACAAGTCGCGCGACAACTCGTTAAATTTTACGATAAGCATGATAATTATCGTAAAATTTCTTAAGCAATTATGATAATTATCGTAAAATTTAACGAGTTGTCGAGCGACTTGTTGCCGGTGTGGCCCCACTTTTAAGTGACATTATCTTTACAAACACGTGCGATACATACCAGTATTATAGGACAACAATGCAGTAAAGACAATATGGATTCAGTTCATTTTTCACCATATCCATATAAATTAACTAAATAATTATATGCGTATGAAAAGATATCTCTAATAAGTAGGGCAGGGTAATGGCACTTTTAATCCTCAGATAAAGTGTCCATAAGTAGATCGACGGTAACTGGCAATATTATAAAGCTATTTCTATAAATTACTACTACCTGCCCGGTACTAATCCTCATGAGAGCAAATGTGACGTGATGTGAGATTTGCTATTTGATCGTTAAAATAAAATTAGTAAGTACTTATATAATATAGTGGATTTTTTAAAGTTTAGTTTTAATAACATATAAAAGTGGAATATTATTATTATATTCCATTGTTAAAATAACTAATTTGTAAATACGTTATTAGTATTTAGGTTGTTCTCTTTACACTGACTGACTTTAACGCTAAAATTCATTGATTTTTAATCAGTTTGTCACCGAGAACTCTCATAGAAACATTAGATATCACGTTCGTTTGTTTTTGTTTTTTACATAAAATAAGTATCAGATTTTCCGAATAATGAATTTCAAATTTGGAATAACGGAAACGGATGTGGTTACATAGCTACTTACAAATATTGGCAAGACGCCTTTATATTGTAAGCACTCATCTCTTATTATTTGAGAAGTATTTCATAATATTCGATATTTTAATTATTTTACTTTATTGCTTCAGTAATAAATTTAGCATAAATGAGTCGAATGTGATTCACATTCAGCGATTTAAATATTCGGCAAAGCAAAAAAATATATTAAATTATAATAGATATAAAATATTATTGTTTATTCCTCGCCTACTACGCTTCGCTATCCGAGAATCTGAAATTGCTAGAGATGTTTTCAAAAGTGGCCGATTACCAAAGCACATAATATAGTGTTTCCAAACGTATTATTCATCTTATCTAGTCCGTAAACAAATATATTATTATTATGAGAAATAAACATTTTTTATGCATTTTATTCGGCATATCCACCCCCGCTTTTAAATCCTACGCTTTGCCTTACAATCGAATTATAATAGAAATAATATTAAGTATCTTTATACGATTTCAACAGTTTTCTGCTTTTTATGACCATTTCAACATAGATAATAATGTTCATTTTTCTTTGTAATATATGAAATTAAAGATTTGTTAAAAATAATTATAAGATATTATATATACACGATAATAAAAACATTCAACTTCAAACAAACACAACATAGGTTAAATTACTGCTTTTTCAATAAATGAGTTGTCCCTAGTACCTAGGTACCTATCTAATACATAAGGCTCTTTAATAATATATCGTCACTGTTCTGGCAAAAGACACTAATTCGAAAAAATTACATATTGAGTTAGTTATACCAAAATGTTCCTTATTTCAAACATTACCGTCTGGAAACCTTCTTAATAAATAAAGTCTTTATTTTTTAAAATCATCCTTTTTACGATTACTTAATAAACTCACATGATAGACCATTTCAAACATTTTACCAACTTCAAAGTCAAATTACTCAAAACTAGTATTCTCCAGTTACTCAGTTAGTGTGTTCTGCCAGAACAGAGACGATATATAATAATTATCCTCATTACAGCTATAAACCAGGAACGCTAAAATTCTGTGTTTATTATAATCGGCGTTCCTTTTAATTTCCCATTGTGTGTGTGTGTCAGTAGCGAAGGGTGAAGGTAGGCTGTTAAGATCTGCCATAAATAGTGGACATTATATTATTTTGTTAGTCATAGGACTCATATGTATTTTTTTTATTGAACCAAGACACAATTTAGAGATGGTGTTGGTTAGTTTTTAAAAATCAATGAAACCCACCTAAATCAAACCAAAATAGTTTTGATGTATTTTGGGCGATACGACAAATTGTGCCGACTTTTCCATTATTGGTTTTTTTTTTAAATCATTAAGCTAAGCTAAACTAAACCAAACTAGGTATAATAGATTAAAATATTATTCTATCTATAAAATATCCAAAGATATGTATGATTTAATTGCATAATTTTATATAACTTTATAGATATATGAGTATTTTTTGACTGTATCTATTATGGCTTGGTTTTCACAAGATTTAATCGAATTTATAAAACTAACCAACACCATCTGATCCGTAAATTGTAGTCTTATTTCAATGAAAACAAATACGTATGAAATTTAGTGTGCACTATTTATGGCGGATCTTAACAGCCTGCCTCCACCCTTCGCCTCTGGTGTGTGTAGATCATAAACAAATCCAGTAAATGTAGTACATCCAAAAATTGTTTTTTCGTGTAGATATTAATTATAAACTGGTTAAATTATTTAAGTCGGCATAAAAGAAAATACCTATCTAAGAGGAAAGTTAGTTTATGTAAGTAAATTGCACAATATATTTACATAATTTTTGTGCTTTATCCCATTTGGGTTATATAGGTTAATCGATTATACCTATATTATTTATAATTCGATATGTTATAATTATCAAAAATCCGGTATCGCAAGCTTATTTATACAAAATGTATATGTGTGGACAATTTTTTTACAAGACAAGTAGTGTGCGCGGACACCCTAGAGCAGGGTTACCGAACCTTTTTATGTACGCGTGCCAAAATTTCCCAAATATTATTTTTCGGCTGTCTGACGTGCCGAGCAGTTTTTCATGGGGAAAAGTGGTTAAGTGATAAAGGGTTACGAATTCTATTAAAAATGATGATGTTCTAGATACCACTCATAGAAGATACCGATTACACATATAATAGCTTTATCACTTTTTTCATTTAGGTACACCATACATTTCGGCCCACCAATTTTGAAACTGTCTAGAATAATAATTACTACTGCTAGCTCCACCAAATTTTCTTATTTTTTTTGTGTGGGTATAAATGAAATTGTTTATTAGTGTATTAACATGGAAATGGAACAATGATTACGTCGATGGCTACTGTAATATATACTGGCCGCTTAGGCTTAGAAGATAAAATAATGATTAGGTCTATTTTAGGTACCAGGGAACTCAGAAATAATGGGAACAGAAATACATAACGGGTAAGGCGATAGCAGGTAACCGACTCGAGTAAGGAAGAATCCGGGTTAAACTTACACACGTGTCAAGAATACGTTTTACGTCGAATACTGATTACTGCTGTCGGTTTATGCATTTACGCTCATTGTTGGTATATTACACACACTATTGCACGTGTTTGATTTCCGTGGGACACTCACACATTCAAAATACTGCATCAAGATGCGGAGTATCGAATATAACCTATCGGTATTATATTTATTATCTGTTCCGTGTTAGGTACACTAGTAAAATAAAAAGGATTTCAAGTTATACACAATTATATTTTTATAAAAATCGATGTTTTTTTTTTTTAAATAAATATAAAAAAATTATGTATAATATCTATGAATAGTCAAAAATCTATTAAGAAATGCTTAGAAAACTTAATAAACTAAATCGTAATAATAAATATGACCATAAAATATATGTAATAATAAGATGGGGTCCAAATTCAATAAATTCACATTTTTTTACAATAAATCGTAAGTTTATATTTAACTTAAAACAAAAAATATTTTTCTTTTAATGTTTTCAAATACATATTTATCAATTAACACAGTTGAAATTGTAAATTGTGAAAAAAATGTCTCAAATTGCAAGCTTCGTGTTTTTCCGCTAGGTGCCTCTGGCAGGTAAAGACATCGCCTTAAGCAAAGCAGCCTCGACCTCAGAAGAAGATGCAAGTGAGTAATTTATCTTGTAAAGTTGCCATGACAGAAACCTCCAGTTAAACAATGTAGTAGGCAGTGCTCGAAATGGAAAATTTCACGAACAGGAACGCTCTATAATTTTTCGAAAAAACGGTATGCTTAATTTTTTTCTTTACATACGTACGTACGAGTGCGTTGGATGTATAAATGCAACAATAAACTTTGAACATCTTACGCGGATGTATATTGAGCAAGTGGGCAAGGATTGTCAGCGCCGCAGGCGAAAGAACCTCGTCTCAACAAAGTATACCGTCAAGAATTGTATTATTATTTACTCTTACTTTATCTACCACCCATAATCAGCAGGCATGTTACTTCTACCACCACTCGTCACTGCTTATAACTTATATTACTGTCTCATTTGGGATAGTTCAGTTTGTTAATTAATTAAACTTAAAAAACAACATATCCGCATACCTACCATAAAGATTCAAATTAAAAATTAATTTACATATAACAAATTTTACAGATTATAGATTCAAGACGAGCACAGAATATTTTAAAAAAAATTAAAGAAATAGTATTAAAATAGTGTTTAAAAATAAAGAAATAGATGCAGCAACTATTAGAAAAAATAGTAAGTACCTATACAGAGACGAGTAAATACAAAATTTATACAGTGCATATCAGTATACCGATAGAGCTAACTACGCCATTTAATTATTTAAAAAGTTATCAAACTAAGAATTTATAAATCGTTCACATAAACTCGTTCTCACGCAGGAGGAATATACCAATATCCGAAGCGATTTGGTTGAACACAGTGTGTAAGCGTTCTTAAGATAAATCAATCGGATAAAGCCATGGATGGCATCCACACAGCTTCAAACAAAGGATCCTCAAAGATTTCTTTTGGACCTTCTCCACCATAAGGGCCATTAGGCCATACCTACTTCTAAGAAAAGCTTCAAGCCATCATCACCAAACTACGTAATTATAGCATTTTAAATTACCAATGGTGTATCATTAATAATCGGCTTTTGAGCTTTGAGAATCGATGTCTCCGCCGAATCTTAGGGGTACATTGGTACGACCGCGTTACAAATACCCGAGTTCGTGAGCACATCAGCCTTCGGTGATTGAAGTTATTACGAAGAGACGATTTACGTGGCTGGGACACGTATTCCGGATGCCGCCAAAGAGTGCGGCACTTCGTACCCTTGTGACACAGCCTCAAGGGTTCCATCGCCGTGGCCGCCTCTCCCTCACCCTGCAGCGGTGCTACAAAAGCGACCTATTTGCTGCAGGTCTGAGGTATGCCCCAATATTAGGACATGACAGGGTAGAAGAAGAAGTATCATTAATTATATAAGATAAAACATGACGGAAGGTGCAACTCGAGTTGCTAAACACGATTCCTATAGAATAATATAAAATTGTCATTAATCAGTAGGTACCTACCTATATTCAACATTATAAGGACTAATATTGTAGTGTATGTATATACCTATACCATAGGCCCCACATCGTGAAGCTGGCCCCCAGGCTAGGATCTTTGGTGGGGCCCCCTTCTTATCGCTAAGAATAAAGGCAGTATGTACGGGGTAACAATAATCTGTATATTTAGTGTTTTATTGTATATTTTAAAACATCCATACGAATTATGGAGATGTCGAGTATTGATAAACAATTAAGAATTGTTTCGTATAACCACATAACTATAAATAATAGTATTGTAAGAAAATTCTTTTTTTTTACTATTAAAGCAAATTTGTGATGTGTGTTTATCTCACTTATCTGGTCGATTCGCCTCGCCGGGCTCCTCCTGAGCACGGGCTAGAGCCCTTTCAGCCCCTCCTTGTGGAGACCATGACCTATATGTTACAATGATGATGCTTTGGTTACCATTATTGTAATATACGTACACTTACCACCTCAGATTAAAGAACTTACCACCGTATTTATTTAATCTATGACTACCATCTAAAATTATTTGTTGTCCGCACTGAACACGTACCTACCTAATTTGTGAGTGTATTTTAAACTAAACGATTCAATTTGTGATGTTTGTCCTTACCTAGTCTCATTATAGTCATTATTATTGCCACGGTGATGAATAATGATAATACAGAACAATAATTTATTATTATGATAGTAATAAAATTTTATTGGAGGATATTCCTTTTTTTTTTAAACAAATTTACAAACAAAAATTAACTAAAAGTTCTCTACATAGTAGGTATCTATTATTTCTATTATTTTTAAAGTAGCAAGTTACAACGTATGTAATAACACAATAGAAACGTCCCTTAAAAATAAACTAATTACGGTAGGCTATTCAATAGTTTCATACCAAAAACATTTTTGTAGGAAAATGGCATAATGGTGCATTTATTTATTACTCATTGTAAAAATAAGGGTTTACGACACGTCATAAATATTTTTAACACGTCGAGTCAATTGTCGAAATGACATTGAATCAGAAAACCCTGTTTCAACTGTATTGTCGATCTTAAATGCTTATCGGAGTGAATTTTTAATTTTTTAGCAGATTTACACGAAGTACCTACTACTTAATTAAACCTTCATAAAATTTATAAATATCCACTCATATTTATCATTTTCAAAACGAAAAAATTCTGCTTGTGGCCACTGGTCAACAGCATTATATGTTAAATCAGTTTGGATACCAACGACAAAAAATATACTTATATGTAATATATAGAAAGGTATCGCCTGCTGAGATGTTTAACCAAATTTCAAGAGAACAAATTTAAATAATACAAAATGTTTTAAAAAACAAGCGATTATCACTAATAAGTAGATTTTAGCGGAATTGTACGATTTAAATTACCAAACTTTATCATATTAATTTTACCACCGAAAATTTTGCCCGCAAAAATAGACGTGGGTATAAAATTAACACGGCGATTAGATGGCGATGAAAATAAATAAGTTTTATCACTCACAATAAAATATAAGTAATAAATTAGTAGGTAAGTAAATTCGCAATGCATACCAGTCAAAGGTAAAAGCGAGACTGTACTGAGATATTTCATACTTTAGAAATTATTATACAAATATGTAGGTGCCATCTTTATTTTTTATTGAATTTAAGTTATTTAAGTACAAAAGGTTTTCAAACAATGTCAGCAAAGGTACAATTCTTTTGTAGCTTGCAGCTGTAGTTACTTTTTTTATGTAAGTATGCAATTATTTGGAGTGTTTAGACAATGCATTTAGACACGGATGTATCGACACAAAAAAGAAAATTGAAAGAAATTTAGGGATGTCATAAATTTTATTTTTAACCCTTGCACGCCCGGCATGACATAACTTCGTTAATTTTTAATTTTGAGAAAAACTTTAAAAGATACATTCACACATAAATACCTCAATCTAACGAACCGCAACGCAATTTTAAATGAATCCACGAGCCGGAACGGTATATTTTGGAATTCCACGAACCACAACGGCGCTCCGGTGCGTTCCTGTCCATTTCGAGCGCTGGTAGTAGGTACATACAAATAGTATTATTGATTGTAAAATAACTAGAACAATATTATTTAGTTATATTGTAGTAAACATCTAAAAGCGACATCTAATTAATTCATCAAATATTTTCTTATATATAACGGAGATTTTAATTCAAATGGGTAAATTTTTTAAATGAAATATTATGTGCAATAATTAGTTTCCCATCTCCTAAACAGCATGTAATAAATTTTCGTGTAATTATTTTTTCCACTATACCACAGATACCTACTATTATAGATAATCATTTAAAAAAATGGTTTACGCCATCTATGAAATACGAAAGCATTTTTGACAATTTTATCCTCACGACGTTCAGTGTAAAACATGAAAGCCTTACAATGCCATCTGTCTATTTTTTGCGAGGACAATGTATAAATTTTATACTAAGAAGTTTGTAAAATATTCGTCATAATAACGTAAACGCACCAAATATCAACATAATAATTTTTACAGATATAATTAAAAATGTTGAAGAAAACTTTCTTGATTAAATATTAATTTATGGTAATCTATATTATGACGTATAAAAATAATCACCGTGTTACGACATCTGTTATTGAACTAAGCTAGTGAAATTGTAAAAAGTTTACTTTAATTAGTTATTTTAAAATAAATAGTGATTACATCACCTATCATATTTTTTAAATAGTGTAAATTATAGATTAAGACGAATGCTCCGCTTACCAAAGGCACCTAGCGAATGGATACGAAGCTTGCAATTTGAGAGAATTTTACTGATAATTTACATCTATACGTACCTATCTAAAACCATTAAAAAGAAAAATTATTTCTTATTTTAATTATGTCATAGATAAACTATATTAGAATAAACAAACGTTATAACATGTGAAGTCGTCAAAAGATCCCATGTTATTTAACGGTTATGTTTATCATTAAATTTTTTCTCTTATGCAGGGAAAATATTTTTGCATAATTCGTTGTTTTAATGTACCTACCTGTTTTATATTTATTTAAAAAAAAAACATTGAAACGAAGCTTTCAGGGAACTCAATATAGTCATGATGTATGGGTGAGGTGGGTTGGTTATAACCAGCAAATATTATCCAGATTGACCATCAGTGACGACCCGTGGGGGTAGGCAGGTTGAGCGTCGCTTGGGGGCGGCAGTTACTCGAAGGGCGGCAAATCGAGGAAATTCATTTGGAATATTTATATATATAGCTACCTAAGCTTAGTAATAACGAAAATATCTTTCCATTTAAAAAATCAGCTCACTGGTTTTGTCAGATTCGCGATATGTAGTTTACTTTCGTTGCCCTTCGACGTCTTTGGTGACCAGAAACGCCATGTGGAGATTTGCGAATAATTAGTCAAAATTTTTTTAGTAATGTAGGTATCCATACAACACATTTCTTAAATATTGGACTCATGAAAGGATGATAAAAATAAGTAAGATAAAAATGAGGCGGTATTTTGGCGCTGCCTAGGGGCGGCATTTTATCTAGAGACGTCACTGTTGACCATCCAAACATGTTTTTGAAGGTTAAACGCTCTGGGCGAAGAAGTGTACAGATATCCAAGTTGCGGAGGAGGGATGGTGCAACGTATGATCTACTAGATTAGAGAAACACTGCGGAGGAAAAACCTAAAGGTCAAAAGATTTTTGACGAGGCCAGAGCCCATTGACTGTAATGCCATATTTATGTATATACTACCCTGCTAAGTAAGCTACGTTTTTAGTTTTAGTGAAATGAGAACTCAAGTTTTAAACTACATTTTCTCTTACGTTATGTAAAATTCTTAGATTGTTTTGACATAATCTCAAAATAGACAGTGTGTGTCTTTTACTTTGCAGGGCCAGTATATTAGTATGTATATCTAAATGAATTTTATTGTAGATTAATATGTTTAGGTACTTTGAAAATAAAATTCCTGAAAATAAAATATTATTTTGTATTTTATTAAAGCACTGTGGGTCAATAAAAAATAAGCTCTTTCAGATACATAAAGTTGCCTTTATTGATTTTTTAACAATAAATTGTTATTACACAGTACAAAATAACATAGAATACAACAGCAGTCGCATTAAAGGCAAAACAAAGATTATTAAAAACTAAAATATTTATTATAAACATTAAACAATCACAATACAAAAAGCAATGATGTTTTGAGGGAAGCTACTTGGAGGAGCAAATTTTTTTTGATTGCACATTCCCAAGTCTTTAATTTTAAACCGAAGACAATGGAATAGTTTTACTTCGCTTTCAGAAAACAAACAAGAAGAATTTTAAAACTAATATTAAATTTATCACAATTATACATAAGATACACAAAAAACAATGGTAAAATATCAGAATAATAAATAGTTATTAGGTAATAAAAGTAAATAGTTATTCCATTAGACAAGTAAGAATGATAATATTTTAAATAAGGTTTATTTTTATAGCTACAGTATCATGAATCTTAGTGAATATTATGATATAATATCTAAGAATAATTTTATTGAGACAACCAAATAATTAATATTTGTTCATGAGTTATAATTATAGCAATGTGAAGCGTCTATCTGTATCTATTGTCTAAGAGCTTGACTGTTTTTTTCGAAATTGTAAACACTTTTCTAATTTTTTCCGCTCAATATAAATTGATGTCAAATATTTTGTTAAGAAATTAACACACATATAAAATTGAAAACGTGTTTCTACGTCCAATAAAAATATAATAAATAGGAATTTATTTTCATGTAATAATTTTCATATAAGAATAAATTTAATATTGATTAAAAGCCAAAGCTGTAATAAATATGTATAGGTATGTAGTTATTCAAGTTAAGGCAAGATAATTATTAATAGGTATATAATTATATATTCGGTAAACGTAAATTTTTACATTGCAATTTTAAAATATAATAACTATAAATAAATTTAACTATGCATTAAATAATAATTCAATAACTTAAATATTGAATCAAAAATGCAAATAGGTACAGCTTATTTTACCTCAGTAAAATAATATGTTCAAAATACTTAATAATAATATTTGACTTATGTAATATGAATATTTAAAAATTGAGTAGAAATACTAGACTTTTATATACAATTGGTAGAATTTATAGCAATTCATTACTTATATCTTTTTTATTAATATTTGCCAATATAATATTATTTTGATTTAGGTATCATCTTGGCTAAGAGAGGCAATATTATAAGGTCTGCTCAAACTTTCAAATGTTTCGATCACTTCTACTAAGAACTAACCCAATATTTACTTGTGTAAACCATTTTTTTTCAATGATTAGGTTTATCAAATACAATATATTGATGTTACACAAAACCAAAATATAACAAAAATATTTTAACCGACACCATCAAATACTAAGGCACATATTATTCAGTCTATAAGCAAGATTGATATT
This sequence comes from Rhyacophila brunnea, assembly GCF_057557595.1. Lineage (NCBI taxonomy): Eukaryota > Metazoa > Arthropoda > Insecta > Trichoptera > Rhyacophilidae > Rhyacophila > Rhyacophila brunnea. The sequence goes on from NW_028232859.1 coordinate 40,195,325, forward strand.
TTTACTTATTGGCACAAAATCATTTAATAACAATTAAAATTTTAACGTACTGATACTCAAAAACTTTTTTTTATTTATTTAAATTGGTAAAATTCAAATCTATCATTTTACTAAATCGTAATATAACATTTCATCATAGTGTTTACTTACACTTACACGACATATAATAATATATTCGATGATTAAACTCATTACACTGCAGTCAAAAATGTGTAGTAAGTATATTAATTAAAATATATTTTATTTACCTTGCAGCCCGGCACAATATTTTAAAGAAATAGAATTTAATATTTTTTTGATAAAACATACTCTATTTCAATATTTTCAAACTATTTGTCACGAAAAAAATAAAATATTATAATATTCTTATTAAATAAAAATAATATGGTTATTTATAAATTTATAAAGTTGGATTAGTATCTCGTTGCTCATCAAAATAAATAAACGTACTAAATGCAATATTGAATATTTTATCAAATTACATACATAGTAAAGTTTTTTATAAATAAATGATAAATAACCTCATTTTGGGAGAGTATCTAAGCGTTACTTATTTTATTTTTTAATAAATAAAATTATTAACTTACAATTTTTTTGTTCTCATAGAACTCAAACGATAGAGATTATTATTTTTACATAAACTATATTAGGCCACTAGCATTTTGTTTTTCTGGCATTTCAGTTACATAATGACTTTTAGCAAGTTTTAAGGGGGCCTTAGAATGAGTGTGACTGGACCAGCCGGGAGTCCTCGCAATAGTCCCCAAGCTTCTGTCCGGGTGAGGCCTAAAAGTTTAGCTTCTCCTGCAGCGAGGAGTTCGCTTCCGGAAACGATTCGACCACTCCGAGCTGCTGCACCACCTGAAAAATACATCATCGTGAACTTAGTATTCATCTTAAAATGTTCCAAACTCACAAATGCTTAGATAGGTACATACACAGAGAGAGAAAACTACTGGTTTACTTTAAAAATTAATATTTCTATTCCACAATGCATGATATTACATATATTTTAACACAATATCATTACCGAAGCCTTCCCTGCAGTAAGAAAATGCAGCTATTTATGAATTCTGAGCTAATCGAAATTTACTCGTAAGACTTGAGCGGGTAGATCGAGGTATAATACTTTTTGACTACGGAAGAGAGAATAATACTACACAATTTTAGTTATGATAAATGCACATAACTGGTAAATTTCATAAAATAATTTTTCTTTAGCGCAAATTAGAAACTGACTGACAATATTATTATTTTCCCCTTTCATTGTGTTTAATAAAAAATACACAGTAACAAAATATAAAACAATAATTTATTTTTGTGATATGGAATGAATGTCGTGTTTATAAGTCGTGTACGCACTGGAGTTGGCACCATCATAGAAATGGGAACAAGGCTCAACTTGCCCATTCAATCACAGAATAAAATGATAATAATCAATATATTGTTATAAAGCGCAATTATCTATTAAAGTGAAATTGATTATGACAATATTATACTGGATATTTTATGAAGCTGTCAACCCTTTTTTGTACTTAGGTGCGCTTTATATATCATTAAATAATAAATAAGTGATGATATCTTTGACATCATGTTATATTTATACTTTAATCGCGTTTCCCATAATTAAAAAAATATTAAATTAGAATGATATAAAGCACTTACCAGTGAACAATTTATTGATGAGAAGCGGCTTGTTCCCGCCCCCTTCCAAAGAAATCCCCAATCCTGCTCCTCCTGGAGTATCGGCTTTAAGCAGCTCCACAGAAATTACTTCTGAAGAATTGTTCTTGTTATCTGTAATATAAAAATAGTTTTAATTTATGACATAAATCAAAAACAACGTTTAAAGACGGCTGGCTTCTTATAGAGAAAGTTTTTCTATTTTTAAGTTATTAATACTTACACTTTTGTTTATTGGGGTGCTGTCGAAAAAAAAACCATATAAGTATCTAATAACCACATATTTTCTGGGCTCTGTAAACAAAATGATTTTTTGCGAGTAGCCGATGTAATACCTATATGCATTTATATTGTGTGGTATTGCGGAGTAGTTGCTCTGCGATATTATAACATCCTAATAATATAGAGTATTTAGCCATTTTGCAATATACCATACGATTGCATAATGCTATCTATGGACCACACGCCTCATGTAGGTATTTGTTTTAGATTTTCCCCAAATCTTTGTATCGAATAAATTTACGAGTACCTACTTATATAAGCCTTCCACAGTTTATGTAAATCGGAAGTTAAAATATAAATTCTAATGGGTTTTGTACTATTCCATTTGAGTCATTTTTTGCGATCGTAGTTTCGCTTTTCGGCATCTTCAGGCACTATGTGCAATCACCAAAAGGTAAATACACACTGACAACGAATGCAGTTAATTATAACTTATATAATAATTTAATAAAATAAAGTAGATATAAACTGTATCATCTACGTATTAAATCAAGGATCGCAATTAGAAAGCAAATAAATTATGAATAGTTGAAGTGTTGAAGTGTTATAAAAACCTCTATCACTAATAAGTAATAATACAATCAATAGGCGTATACATCGTCAAAAACTTAATAATATATCATTAAACAATAATAAATAATACTACTACATTCAGGACGTGTAAAATCGTCATACTGGGAAAACAATGGAAATGTATTGGGAATTTAATAGACTTAACTAATGACTAATGAGATATATCAATAATATCAGTCTTTAAAAAGTTATATTAATTAAAAAAAAATATTCATATATGCTAAGAATTTAAATTCAAATTCCATAGAGTACCTTCGGTCGATAGTTTAATATTAAAATATGCACAATTGTTGGTGCCTTAATTAATCTAGGATTTTTTTTCCGGCCATGTGCGATCCTGATAGGATCATATGGGCCTCACAGAGTGGAGGTTGGTATTGACAGATTTTGTTTTTTACGAGAAATGGATGTCAGCCACTTGCCCAACCTATTAGGTCCATACATACAAATTGAAAAACAATATGTGTACTTGCCAGACTCAGGATTCGAACCTGGGACCCACGGCTTTATAGTCCAACGCTCAAGCTGCGCGGCTACCGTGGGAATTAGATCGAGTAAAAAGATTTATATACATACTTGTTTGTTTTTCTGGTGAGGCGACTTCGTTTGTTGTAATTTCCTTTGATGGGCACTTCCCGTGTATTATTAGCGTCACTTCTGGCTGAGGGTCCTGGAAAATATCACCAATAATGATCAATAAAAAGTATTTTGCCTTTCACATATTCGGCCACGTCTCATGTTACATATATTATTATGAAACCAAGTAGCTACCATGACCGTACCTAATGCATTAAGATAATATTACTTTACTGTCGACATTTTAATGGCAATATTATTATAATTTCTCCTCGGAGCAATAACACACTAAATCACTTAATCGAAATGTCTAAATACCTTTAAAATGGCAACAGATTCAGCATGCGTGACCCCTCTCATAGAATGCCCGTTGATCGACAAAACCTTGTTCCCTTTGCAGAGTCTACCATCTCTTTGAGCAGCGCTACCTTGTAGCACCTTGTGAATCTGAAAAATAAATTTAAACATATTATTATTAAACTTATTACAAGAAATCTACAGCGAAAAATGTCAGTGGGGAAGATGTCATTCAATTCATCATACACGAAGAAAATGACAATAAGCAAAAATCCGTAGCAAAACTGTGGAAAGGGCCACGGATCGATTAGAGCTTTCCATAGAAGAATAATTATGTACATGAAAGGCAGACAAGTTTATCTCTAAAAAATACACTTCCAGGATAACACAATTAAAGATTTGTCATCCCTTGTTGACATACAGTAAATCCTCGACTTACATGATTAATTCGTCCCGAAGGTTTTCGTGTAAGTCGAAAATTCGCGTAAGTCGAACAAAACTTAAAATCATGCATTTTTTAAAAAATAATATGTGTTAGTTTCAAAGGATACGTGAAAATAAAATGGACCTACATACATACATTTAAGAAAACATTATTGATTGATGAAGTGGTTTGATTTTGCAATCCCCAGCGGCATTTCCACCAAGTAAAAGGGTTAGCATGTCTTTAGACACATTGAAACCTGGCATAGATTTTTCTAGTTGGCATATTATTATATGTCAGTTTGGCATTTTTTCCAATAAGCCCAGTTTCATCCACACTAAAAATCTGTTGTGGCAGGTAATCCTCATTTTTATGATTTTTGCTAGACTTGATGAAATTCATATCTCTCTCTCCATCCTCTGTATCTGCACAATTCGGCAGCATCACCTGTTACTTTTTGTTTTGTAGTTTATTGCGGTTTTTAACTTTTTGAAACTGTCCGTGGCTTTTAGTGAATGTATAAGTATCAGCACTATCATAATTTTTACACTGTATGTCTTCAAAACGACTCAAGACTTTATCCTGTATGAGTACCTATAACGCTTATTGGAATTTATTGTTCCATTCATATACTTAACCAATAATTTTTCTATTTCTTCTATTATTATTATTCCTCTTTTCTTGGTAATTACCGTAAATTGCATTACTACTATTTTTTACATGATCCTTAATATATAACATAATATTTTATGTAAACACAAGCGTAGAAAAACAAATTGCAGCAAAAAAAAAACATATGTTTAAAAATTGATTAAGTACGAATTCACGTAAGTCGTACTCGCGTAAGTTGATGACTTAAAGCTGTAATTACAAATTATTCTAAGAATTTCACGTTTCTGTTATGAATAGACACAAATTTTGAATATGATAATTATTTAGGTACAAAATCTTTACTTGGCTCATTTTCGGCTAAATTGGACTTACAGTCCCACAAACTTATCTGAAGAACGGAGAAAAATGGAACTACTATGACGACATAATATTGAATACGTTATTCCATTGTTAGATTATGTCCAGTTGCAAGTCTTGATTGGATAGTTTTCGACTGTGGCTACCCCATCAATTCTTCAGATAAATTTGTGGCACTGTACAGCTTTCTGACTTTGAGGCCCAGGTAGACAGTAGGCCCAACATGAGAGAAATGATAAATGTTTGAAATGCTAAGGCTTGATAATTTAAAAAGTACCTACTGAGTAGTAATTCCATGCTTAAATAATGTTTTATAATGCACCTACTATCTATAACTTGACTAAAAGTTGGTAGGTAACTAAACAGTAATATTGTATTACGTTCGGAAATTATTAAGGCTTACTGTATTTCACATGTCATTCATTAAGTAGGCTCTAATTTTTCGTTTTTCCACAAAGTTTGATTGAGATGAAGATTAAAAAACGCGCGTAGTAAAATTTTTCTGAATGAGTTCACGAAGGGCTCGCGGCAACGCATATTATTATTACCGTAATAACGCTAAAAGTAATCTGTTTTCTTACATTTTTTTCACTCTGAAACATCGTAAATATTGTTACCCAAGCTGATGGATGTGTTGCATTGGTTGCATAGGTAAACCGTGTGTAGCTGTAATGCGTATTGCAACATATCGCAAGATTAATGGGTAAAGCGTTCGAATTGCACCAGTGGCGTGTATATAATAGGTATTATACAAGTATAATATCGACTATTTCTTAAGCCTAAACCACACCCATATAGAGATCAACTCAAATAAATTTTCATTGAGTGTAAACTTTTCCCCACATACCTATTAGATTAATAACAGAGCAATTGAAAGCATATAAGCATAGCTTAAGACTTTCAAGCCGGATTTACGTGATAAACTTAATTCATATCGGCGAAATTATTGAAAATAAGATATTCCTTGATACGTGTTTAAGTTAATTACATATTTCTCCACACTCGAGAATTATACATTCTTACTAACCCAGAAGGTAACGCACTTTCCATTGTTTTTATATTCCCTACATTTCTCCATACAAACGTTGATATTAAAATAAATGTTGTTTGGACAGTCCAAAGTATAAAACTTTGTGCGCTTTAATCAAAACAATATCGTCAATATCGTCAATATCGTCGTTTCGGTGAAATAGTTTTTTAATAAATTTCCCAAATATGGCTAATCTTGCTTGTTTGACAGTCCATTTATGTACATAAGTTTTCCATCTACATAATAATACAAAAAAATACACTATTTTAAATAAAATAATTTAAATAGTTTTATACAGCTGTCTGTGAAAAGTTTTCATATATTTGTTTATGTATTTGAAGCAGACGTAATATATAGATCAGCACTAGGCTTTAATATATATGAATATGCATAGAAAAAGAAAGATAGTTAGGTATTAAAAAAAATTTCCATTGAACTTTATCACCTACACGGAGTTGAATTCAGCCAGACTTAGTACTTTTGAATTATTGGCATCCGGCGTACATACAAAATTTTATAAAACGATTGATTATATTATTATATCTGATATTGCTAAATTTCCAAATAGATAATAATATAATGTATCATTTTATTTTTTAAATGGACATCTAATTTATCATTACCATTTACTATTGTATATAATATCGTCTCTGTTCTGGCAGAACACACTAACTGGAGAATACTAGTTTTGAGTAATTTGACTTTGAAGTTGTTAAAATAATTGAAATGGTCTATCATGTGAGTTTATTACGTAATCGTAAAAAGGATGACTCTACAATAAAGTATGTTTATTTATTAAGAAGGTTTCCAGACGGTAAAGTTTGACATAAGGAACATTTTGGTATAACTAACTCAATATGTCATTTTTTCGAATTAGTGTCTTTTGCCAGAACAGTGACGATATTATATATTATAATATATAATACCAATAGCTGGATAATTACATTTTTTTTTATATTTTATGAAGAGCTTTTCATGTATGTTCGATTTACTATTGGAGCGGTCAACAATGATGATTTGGTTTGTACGAAGGATAATTTTTCAACTATCAACATTGTTGCAGTCTCACTAAGCCTAGTATATCATAGTACATAGCGTGGGCGTAAAGGCAGAAGTCACTAGCTCCAAATACACAGTTCTGAGATAATCAATGTTTTGTATTTTTGGTGTTCTTAAAATGGTTGTAAAATCTTTATTTTTATTTTTTTATATGTTTAATAATCTTAAATCGTGACTTCTGCCAGTCAAGCAGCATAACTTTTTTATATAATGACAATTGAATCTCAATTTCGTCAAAACTGGAGTTAGCGACATCTGCCTGTACGCCCACGAATTAGTATCTACATCCGGTCGTAATTTGAATCATGTATATTCTATTGCACGCCAAATAATAAGGTACTTATTGGAATATTCTCCTGGGACACTTCCGGTACTAATCTAACGGGTGCGGGAGTAAAATCAAGAATTAATATGTCTCGAAGAAGAGTCGCATTTTGTACAATGATGTTGATTATTTTAAATTGATAAACTGAAAAAAAAATAGAAGAAACAATGGCTGAAATGGCACGTCACTGTTATAATCTTTAGTAATCGCGATGGCTCGGCATCTCATGCGGAACACAACGCAGCAATATGTCATGTTCGAACGGTAAAAAGTGAATTTGATTTTCATTATTCGTCGCATTTAACAACCACTTTTACAATAAGTGCACGTTAGCAATAATAATTGTCTTTAGCACACCATTGTCACCGCCAGTGCTCAAAGTCGTGTCCGGAAACTTGTACGTATGCAGTTCGCCGTGCAATTTTGTATCGGAAATATATGGCCGTATATTTAAGATCGTCCAACCTCTTTGGGTCGTATAGTACTGACATAAAATTCATGTCTAAATAAAACACGCTTCTTGTCGGTTTACACTTTACAGCAGCGATTTCCAGACTGGGAGGCGCGAAAAGTTTAACTCAAATGTAGCCACAGGTTTGCAGTTTGCAAATGCATAGTTTATAAAAATCTTGGGGACCCGGCCATAGCACACATCACAATTTTACTCTAATAGTTTAAAAAAAAGTCTTTAAGCGCTACTTTATTTCAGGGCTATTACATATTTTAAATATATGGTTGTGCGTTGCAATTATTTGATGTGATACCTATACGATGATTGCTATACTTAAATGATAACTCCCGTGTATAGTTTAGGAAACGAAAAACAAGCACATCCATCGCGTGAAAAATAAATTAATTTAAAAATGAATATACCTAATATCTATAGGTAGTAAAACCTTAAGTTTAAAAATTAATAAATTAAGTTTTTTTTCATTTTTGTATTAGTACATTTTTGGCTATTTAAAAATGTGTCTGTATTAATTAATGAAATAAAGGGGGGGGTAGGCGCCAAGATTAGATTTTTTTTTAAAGGGAGGCGCAGTAACATAAAGTTTGAAAACCACTGCTTTACAGGAAGCCAGCAGCAAACAAATTTTGAAAATAGCCGATATACCGTATTATTTGTCAGGTTAGGTTAGGTTTTCATTATTAAATTCGTGAATTTTGCCAAAATCAGCTATGTATTGTTCATATTGAATCTAATAAAATTGGAAACCGTATAATATACGGCCTATATCTCTTTCCTACAAGAAAGCTCACGGCGAAATGTTTTATGTACAATTTACATGTAACCACGAAAACTTATCTTGGATATTAGCTACATTTAAAATGACATTTTACTAGTGTATTGTTATACGTGAAAATCATTATTTCTTGTAAGATAATATTTATTTTATGTGTAGAATAAGGAAGTATTGCATTTTGATTAGTAATTGGTTTCTTATTATATAATATATATAATATTATGTATTCACACATTTGTAAACACACACTACATGTCAAACTTTAATCATCGCATCGAAACATTGTTCTAGAATCGACAAAAATATATTAGGCAGAGATACGCTTCATAACTTTCCAAAAATATTTGTTTTACATAATATATTATTATCTATCTATTTATTTATAACTACATAGATTAATACAAGTGAATATCATTTGATCTAATTGTATGCGAGGTAATCAGTCAAACAGTCGTATCAGTGTAGTAAAAAGTGCAAAAAAAAAAAATGCAAAGTTATGAAACGTATACCTACTCTATCTATAAAATATTATATTATTATCTACTTGTATTATAATACCACGTTAAACTGGTAAAACAGTAAAGTAGGTATATCACCTAGTTCGCTCACTAGCGGAGCATATCGTCGTGGTAAATGCAATAGGTCGTATGTCAAAAAAATTTCAATTTTGTTTTATTGCACCATAGTGACCAGCCCAGTCATCTACACCATCTCCAATAGGTCTTATGTCGTTAGACCAATAAGAAGTCGACTATCCCAACACTTGCAAAAAGACGAACCGACACGTCATTGATATTGGTCACGCCAAACAGTCGTATGTAAGAGCTCATCATAATGATAGTAATGTTTTTGTTTATTTTTATTCCTCGTTCTTGACTTTATACTAAAGAATTCGTCAAATAATACGATGTAAGTAATTTACCAATCACTGTTTTTTAAAATCTACTTTATAATTACATTATTGTTGTCAGATTTAGTAAAATTTTCAAGATTCTTTCTACAGATAATCTAACATTACTTTTTGTCTCAAACTAAAGAAAAATTCTCCTACGTATATATGGACCGATCAGGGACAGCACCAATTGGAGAAGAAGATATATTGCTGAGCTCTACGGGCTATACGAAGATTGCAGCGCAGTTCAATCAATTAAGATTGGGGGACTGCGATGGCTAGGTCATGTGCACCGTATGAATGTACGTACGTATGATGTCCGGCAATCCAATCGGGCGTAGAAGAAGAGGCAGGCCAAAGATTCGCTGGTTGGATGGAGCTGCCAATGACTGCCGTGTTCTAGGGGTACCAAATTGGAAAGCGGCCACACTGGATAGGGACAGGTGGAGGGAGCTGTTGGAGGAGGCCAAGACCCACACCGGGTTGTCGTGCCCCTGATGATGATGACTTTTTGTCTCATTTATTTATTGTCAAAGTAATTATTTGTTCACCAATCACGATTGACAGTTTTAATAAGACACTGTTTATTTAGTTAAAAATTATTTAGTAAAAAGCTATTAAAATGATTAATGGAAGGTGTGGGCGGTACTTGGTATCTTTAGCAGTCAGCAACATTACTTCACCGGATACTAATGGTAAGAATAAATAAGATTATGTCGCCACAAATGTGGAGTGGAGATGATATTTTGCTGAGATGCATTAACGATTATCAAATTTAAAAATGATTATTTTCTTCAGGACCTCAAATAACCTGTGAAGTCGTAAGAACCACTGACTATATGGCGTTACAAGTTGAACCTGGGAATGCAGCGGAACTCGAAATCTTAGTCTTAGAGCATCCATTTGAAATCACTTTTCAAAATATTGGTTCAGAAATAGAACTCGATTTCGCTGAGGTTAATAATACTTTGACTATCAAAACTCCAATTTTAGAACAAGCAGAATCATTGCTGAGGCAACCTTCGGACATAAAGATAGCAGAGAACATTGTATCAACACAATCATCCCTGAGATAAAATATAGATTGTGATATGACGATGACTGAACATCTAAGTGGCCCTGAACATTTACTATCTGATATCAGTAGTGACTCTGAAGCTCTGTATCAACCTGAATCAAATCAATCAAGCTCATCAGAAGACTTAGAGGAGTTTGCTATGCAGTCTGACACCCATGGTGACGAACCTACTGAGCAAGTCAATCAAAGAAAACGAAAAGGGCAAAGCAATAATTGTAAAGAGTGGAAGAGGCAAAAAAAACTCTCAACTGCTTAGACTATAGATACATCTCAACTGCTCAACTCAACTCAATCAGCTCAACTGCGATTGCTAGGCAAGTCTTATGCGGGTTTTGAGAAGCATGAAGAGTCCGGCAAGGGCGGCAAGTATAGACAGACGTCTAAAAAAGATTCTATGACCATAGGTCCACGTTGTGGTGGGCATAGTGACATGCTCAAAAGGGTGGGCCAAAAATAGCCTTTAAGTGCGATACAATCAGTGATGAACAACGCAGCTTGCTATTCACAAATTTTTGGAAGAAAACAAAATAATACTACCTACCGTTTAAATAAAAAAATTACTTTTCTAAAAAAAAGTATTCTTTTAAAACTGTTCTTTTTTCTTTTAAGTAGGTATTTACCTGCTCTGTTTTATGCAAATACATAATTAAACTATGATATTTTTAAATAAATCTTTTTAAAAATTATTGTGTGTTATTTTGAATATTAACTTTTAATCTTTTCTTTTAAACATTGAAATCGTTTTTATACAAGTGCCTAATTAAACAGAGATTTATAATAAAAAAAAACTTTTTCATTAGTTTAAGCTTACTTTTTAAACGTTTATGTACAAGTGTATAATAATATGTCTATATTAATATAATATTATATTTTGTTTCATTATAAATACCTAATTTTAGTGTTTTCAATTTAAGTATGTTTGCATAAAAATTGGACTTATGTCAACAAAAGTGGCCAACATTGACGATCAAATAGTTGTATGTCAACCTAACTTTCTTATTATTCATCTTACATCAAAATGATGATAACAGTCTTAACAGGGAACAAATTCTACTAAGTAAATAAATTTGTGAAAAAAATCGGTGCATTGGGGTTAAGATGGGATAGTTTTTTGTCTCTCCTGAAAAGTTTGGTATCTTTGACATACGACCTATTGCATTTACCACGACGATATGGAGTCCCCACGGAGTGAGGTGATAACAACGGTTTTTTTTTGTGAGAGATGGTTAACGATTTCCCAAAACCCATATGATCCTAACAATGGTTCAAACACATAGAAATAATAACATACATTTTTCCCAGCCGTGGGATCGAACTGACGACTTGTTAGACGACCGTTCTACCATCTTAAAATAGTAGACAACTAAGTATATAATATAAAATGTTGGTTGGATAAGTCCCACCATTTGGCAGTATCTAAAGATTCCAAATCGGGTGGTCTGTAATTGAACTGTAATAAAAATGGATCCATCCAAATATGGTGATTAGGGAATCCAATCCCGGGATCCCGAGCTATTTTCGATACCTATGAATCCCGGGATTGATAAACATAATCCCGGGATTTCGGGATTGATTTTTTTATCAATTTTTACGGAAAATATAACAAAAAAAATACTTTTAATACAAAATAACTACATTAGAAATAAACTGAGTTTGAATGAAGTTTGATGTGTAGGTTGCCGATTCATTTTATTTTTTCACATAGATTATTAAAAATGAGAAAGATTGGTAAAAAAACAATGCCTCGCACTTTTAACAAAGTAATTCCACCATGATATCATACGTTTTACGGCAGTTTCATATTTGGCTGACTAATTAGATTTATGAAGCGGAAAGGCCATAAGTACGCCATGATTATTTGCTTTACTATCAGAAATAGCAATCTCATATTAAATTCACATTATTATTTATATTACAATATATTTACTCCATTAAACTTTAGATTTATTTTTGACCGATTTTATCAATGTTATTTGTAAATATAAATTTTTTATATGAACAATGGAAAAAAATCCCAATCCCGGGACCAGTCCCGGGATCCCGGGATTGTCAAATTGTAATCCCGAAATCCCGGGATCAGAATTTTGGCTCGGGATTGGATTCCCTAATGGTGATGTGTATCATATGGGTTAAAATAATAAATACTAATTGAATCGTGTGTACCTGTCTATTGTCTTTATTAGAAGATAATAATATTATCTAGATATCAATAATATTGATACATATTCTATCATTTATAATATCTAATAATAGAGGTTTCGGTTTCATCAAACGTTGGTAAGGACTAGGGAATCCAATCCCGAGCCAAAATTCTGATCCCGGGATTTCGGTATTACAATTTGACAATTCCGGGATTGGCATTTTTTCCATTGTTAATATAAAAATTTTATATTTACAATAACATTGATAAAATCGGTCAAAAATAAATCTAGTATAATTTATACTATTTAAGACATTTATTGTTAATATTGTATACGTTCAATCTTGGAAATACATAAGTTTAATGGAGTAAATAATATTGTAATATAAATAATAATGTGAATTTAATATGCGATTGCTGTTTCTGATAGTAAAGACTTAATGAATGGGTTAGCGAGATTTAAACTAGTAAAGCAAATCATGGTGTACTAATGGCCTTTCCGCTTCATAAATCTAATTAGTCAGCCAAATATGAAACTGCCGTAAAACGTATGAGATCATGGTGGAATTACTTTGTTAATAGTTTTCCAATCTTTCTAATTTTTATTAATTTATGTGAAAAAATAAAATGAATCGGCAACTTACACATGGGTATAAATCAAACTTCATTCAAACTCAGTTTATTTCTAATGTAGTTATTTGTTATTCAAAGTATTTTTTCTGTTATTTTTTCGTTTTTATTTTATTTTCCATAAAAATTTATAAAAAATCAATCCCGAAAGTTTCGGGATTATGTTTATCAATCCCGGGATTCATAGGTAAATAGCTCGGGATCCCTAGTAAAGACTAAGGAGGCATGGGAAATACCAATATATGAAAATAACTATGCGTATACATTATACAATATGCTTCCACGATAAGGACCCTGTTGGTTTTAAAAGAAAGATCGTACAATTTTTTTCGTAGTGAACGGTTTATCAATTCAGTTTGCCGTCTTCTATATTTGGAAATGTTGACAATATGGTGCGGAGCGAGGGTGGTCAACAAAAGCACGACAAAAAAGTTTTACATATTTATGAAGTGACACGTCACGTATATGTGCATCGTTACATTTTTCTCATCTGCTATGGACTGGTTGATTGATATAATTTAATGGATAAAAAAATGGTTAAAATAAAACAATCAAGTTTTACATTCAGAAAATAAATGTACACAATTAATTGCGTCGTAGGTACCAGTGACGGCAAATGGGTGGTTTGAGATATTATATTTTTGGTGAGAGGAAAATAAATAATAGGTATGAAATCCACGTTTTTTATTACATGGGTAATAAAAACAATTCGCCTGCGGTACAATTCAAATGATGTGCACACACAAATCACTGTTGGGATTCTATATGTTTAGTTGCTTCAGTATTGGTTCATTCCAAGTATATTGAAAACTGATTCGCCTGTTGCGCTTTTTCTTTTTGTGACAAAAAATTTTAAACAAATATTGAAGAATCACAATAATATAATGTTTGCTATAATGGAATAACACAGGGTGTAGTGCACTTAGGTTATCGGATATTATTCCTGGAGCATTATTCGTGGACTGCAGATATCATTGACGGTGTGGAGAAATACGGTAAGACATAATGTCAATCTCCCATAAAATAAATAGATTTTGCCATTGGTTATTGTTTATCAAAAATACCAATATTATTAGGCGCGTTCTTAACATTTATTTAAAAACGGGGGAATGTTCTAATCATTATTACCTATATTATATGAATTAAGTATTGTATATTCTGTATTTATTAAATTAATTATATATATTACTCTATCACTTGACAGTTATTTTGCACAATTATGAGCGTTTTATGTCTAAAACTATAGAGCTATGTATTACCTAATATTATGGAATTCATGTTATTTATTTTAAGAGGGCATTACCTATTGGTAGGTAATTTTGTTTCGCAACATAATATAATATGAACTTTGCAAGAATTGACAATGTTATTACATATATGGTAAATTGAATCTTTTAAATAAGCATTTGCATACTTTTTTACAATCTATAAGGTTTTATGTAATTAAGTTACTCAATTTTATAGTTGGATTAACTTAACACTTTTCGCTTTTTTTATTTAATTGCCAAAACTTAAATTAAGTCTTATTGCCAAAATTAAGATGTGTGATAGCATCACTACTTTATATTATTATTGTTATTTACTTAACTATTGTAATAGTCATTGTTTTAGTATTCTATGCACATTTACGTCATAGTACGACACTACACACACCGAAACAAATGCATGTAAAATACGTTTAAAAATAAAAACAAATACATGCATAGGAATTATGTTTTTGATTCCCAATTAGATAAGCGATAGTCTTGCGAACAATTGCATTCTGAAAGAAGTGAAAGCATTTTCAAGTATTATCAAAATAAAGCAACTTGTTGATTTCAGTATACAAATAATGCAACTATAAATCTATACTATATGACCATCCTTGTTTTTATCTTGAGACATAGATATTCATAATTCGTAATTATTAACACAAAGTCAGATTTTATGTGACTGAGTAGTGTTAGTAATAATGTTTAACGAACCTTTCAAATTGATAATAATATCTTAGTACTAACTCCATGAATAAAACTAAGTATATTAAAAAATATATAAGTAATGGATAAGAACAAAAGTCAACATCCCTACTTTCCTCAGAGAGTCAAAAACTAATAAATATAGACTACATGCTAATGTTATACGTATTTACTTGCACGTTATGTAAAAGTAAAATACTTCACACCATAAGACAATATATATTATCTACGTGTGACTAAATAGTACAGAACTGCTAAGTGTGAGAGGATGTGATGAAGTCACAGAACAGATTAATAAATATAATCATGATATGATATACCCCAATACACTACGTTTTGACGCAGAATTTTGAATGTGTGAGTGTCATACGAAAATGAAACACACATTATAGACGTGCAATAGTGTGTGTTGCAATCTTCAAATACACCAATATTTAATAAGTGTCAGTGCATACACCGAGAGCAGTTGTCAGAACGAAATATAAACGTATTCTTGACACGTGTTTAAATTTATCCCATATTCTTCCACATTCAAGATCGGCAGCCTGTTACTCCACACCCGTTAGGTATTTCAGTTCCCATTATTTCTGAGTTCCTTGGATGAAGTATATTTTATAATGATGGGTTATACTTAAAATACTAAGACTAAAAACTATCAACGTTCATAAAATACTGCTAAAGCCTAACTGGTCGAGTATATTTAATGAATAATAGTTTTCTAGGATAAGCCTACGTAGTAAACATATTATTATGTACTTAACTTTTAAAAATTTCTGCGAAATAGTAAATATAAACTATTAAAACGTTGTAAAGCAATATGACGTTTGAAAAGATGGCTACACAGTTATTAGTTGTCGAATAGTATAAAGTTATAATGAAAGTTGATTTGTATAACGATATATATTTGGCTTTGTTTGTTTCATTAAACTGATTATAGAAAATATATGTGAATAAAACGACGTGTAAATGTTGAAAAATTAACATTTTTTTTACGAATTGAATGCGAACATTTTTCAAATTTTCCGTAATAATATATTCCACTTTCCTATACTCCATACTAAACTCCTATAGGAGTCGAATTTATAAAAATAAAGAACGATCTAAAACAGATTTCTTGATGATGGTGTTCGATTTGATTCCAATAGTCATGAAGAAAAACGCTAGTATCAACGATGCGGATGTACCTACTGAAGTGATGGCAGTAACAAGACCTTAGGACTTTCATCGATATTAAAGACCAAAGAAAGTGCTAAAAAGTTGTAGAAATACGCTATCGTCTCAGGGTGTTATATAATTTCATGTTTTTCTGTTGGTTCACTTCTGAGATTTTATCAAAATATATAAGCACCTACTAACACTACAACGCATCATTTCAATAAATGCAGCTTATCAACAATAAGCCACCGAAAAAATCAGAAATAAACATGTACTTACAGTTTTTTTTCTTCATTTAATGAATTATATTAATAACCAAATCCATCTAAGATAATCTAACTGATAATATAAATTGAATGCACAATTTATTTAGTTCCACATTTATTTTCATTAGTTCAATAATAATATTATTTATTGCTTTATACTCATAGAAATAATTCCAGAACAGAAAATACTGATAAACGTTTTCAATTAATTGATAACATGATACATCGCCACAATGTCTACAATAATGCCGATAGGAAAAAAGACCTGTATGACGATTGAATAGATAATATTAATTAATAATACTTGTTAGTTAGGTACTTTACTACAGTTTTAAATACTATCTAATCTATTTAAATAATCTAATATAGTATATTATTTTCAGGCGAATCGATAAAATATATTTATGTGTTATTGTGTTACGGTTGTTATGTTCTCTCAATCATTTTGGACGGTATGAATGCATGCACGTCAGGATATGTCACGGATAGTTGAGGTTGTCAAGATGTGGCTTTAAAGACGTACCCCCTAAAGTCCTGGACTGACCGGGTGACAATATTATACATAGGCATTCTCAAACAAATGGGAAAGGCACGAGAAATTCTTAGTGTATGCGTGGTATCAAAGCCAGAAAAATACAGTACGTCGCCCACATTATGAGACGACAAAAAACAGCATTCCTCAACTTATCAATCAAGGACAGATCATTGCAGAGGAAGACGCCGCATTTCGTTCTTTAATAATCTCCGTGATTGGTACGAACGCAGCTCAACCGAACCATTCCGTGTAGCATATAATAGAATAGATATTAACCTGGTGGTGGCCAACCCCCGTTAGTGGATGGCAAGATAAGAACACTAGGACGTATAGTTCGAACAATGCGTTTAAGAAAAAATTTCGACTAGAAGATTGAATAAAATATACTCACGGTGACTTCCTTGGCTTCACAGTCAGCGCCGCCAGCCAGAGTGACTCCCACACCTCCCGCTTCCCCCTTCATAAGCCTAACGCTGAACCAGTCCTCGTTTTCACTTCCAACGTCACAAACTTCCACCTTCGAAGAATCCTTCTTGTTCTTGTCAACTGACTTAGAAACTTCCACAAACACGTTTTCTTCGGAGGTTCGTTTAATACTCCGCGAAATTTCGATATTGTTATTGTTAGTTTTGTTAGTCGGTGTATTTGTGATGATGCTTTCGATCTGCCGTGGCTGAGGTTTAACTTTCGCTCGTTCCACTAGAGGTTTCGTATAGGTCTCCGAAGAACGACGAATAAATCCTATCTCATTGGATCTGATCCGTTCCACTGGTGTAGTTCCGTTTGTGTACTTTTTAGACTTACTCGTGACCCCCATGTCACTGTCAGATCCGGTGTCACTGTAAGTACTGTCGGTCTCTTCATTATTTTTTGGAATACATTTATCCTCAACGACAGTTGTATATGCTACTTTCAAAATAGAATCAGCTAATCTTTCTTCAACACGAGAAGATCGATTTCTCGCGACAAATTTCGGTTTTTCCACTCCATTCACGCGGTGTGGTTCCTTCAGTGGATACGGAGTATTTTTACTTTCAAACTCATCGGTACTCTCTACTGTACTATCATCAGAAAATTTCCTCTCTATCAATGGAGAACCAAATTTATTATCTTTGCCACTCCTACATTTGGCTGATGCAAGAATATTCTTTCTATTGATAGCTTCAACACTTCGAGGTTTTAAAACTCTATGGCCAGTATCGGTATTTGAACTTCCTGCAGAACTACAACTTGCCTGCGATCCTGATGTAAGTGTTGAACTATTCGATGATCCTGCAGATGCACTGGTATCTGAAGACAAAGACCTGCACACATTTCTTTTGAGGTCATCCGATAGCATACTGCTATTAAAACCATTTTCTATTTGGAATCCTTCGTCACTTTTTGGGAACTGTTTGACACCATTATATTTAGAGTTTAGAGTTATCGATTGACTTGAGCAATCTGACTCTGTATGGAGAGATGGCGTTGGAGAAGATACAGTGGACAGATAATCTGATCTTGAAGAACTTACAGCAGAATCATTATCACTATCTATAGCCTCGTTAAATATTTTTGGCAGTCTTGAAGAATTGTCCACAACATCGTTGCCCGCAAATGGTTCGTGATGTTTCGATTTAGATGACTGAGCTGATAAATGAAGGTTCACGACACCCGTTCCGGTCGACGCCCTGAAACTCGGTGGCAATGTTTGCACTTTTTGGGTAATTTCCAAATGATCGTAAGAACGTTTCGTATCTAAGGAAGCCCTAGGAGGCTTCGATGGTGCAGAATGTTTCTTAAGTGAAATCGTTGACGCTTTCGTTGTCTTTAAGTTATCGTCGCTATCCCAAGTATTTGTATATTTAGGTATTGTTGATGTCATAAGTGTCGTTGATGTTTTAGGACCATATACTTGAAGGGATTTTCTTTTGAAGGCCGGAGAATATTTCGGCACATTGTTTATAATTGACTGACTATCCCAAAGAGATGAAACTGATGATGCTGGATTCATAATATTTGAAGTAGAATGCGATACTTCTTTGGGAAGAGGTGTTGAAAATATGTTTAAAGAATCACGGCTTTTTATTTCTGGTAAATTAAACACGCATGGAGACTCGGGGATGACGAGTCCTCTTAATTTTGTCATGGACTTTCTTCGTTGCTCAATTAAATAATCTATCGTGGATCTGTGGTTCTGATTTCCCGTCGTATCACTGGCTTTGGCACTACTGACATCAGCTAGTTTCCTGTTCAACAAAACCACTGGACTCACTTTCACTTCATTTGTCCGTAAAAACGGTGTCATATCGGATTCATCATCGTCAACCGGAGGTTTCGGAGGAGCTAATGCAAATATTTCAAAACTGGGAATTGTCGTCGGAACAGGCGGAGCACTATTAACGTGCCAATCAAGGCTATTGTTCTGAGTCTTTGAATACTTTTCAGTTGGAGAGTTAACTGAAAAGTCTAGTAGATTTTCGTGAGATTTAGAAATATAATCCGTACGCAGATGGCTGGGTCGAGTGAGGGTCGACACAGTATGAGGTCGTGGTTCTGACATACGATTGTTGACAAAGACCTTCTTTTCTGCGCAAACAGGATCTGCGGCCGTCTTGTTCACCGAGAACATAGCTATTTTGTCCTTTACACTTCCTTCACTCTTCGCATCTTTTCCTCTCAGTCCATACGTTTTGCTCGTTGCTTTGCCATTTCTAATGGGCGATTCATAGGACATGGATCGCATTGGTTTCGGATTCATGATCACTTCCTTTGTTTCGACTGGCTCCACCGTCTTGAGAGTTATCTGAGTTTTGTATTTATGTGACGAGAACTTTTCTTGCGGTGGATGAAACTGGATGTTAACCGGCACGCTGTCCTCCTGGTGCGCTGCTGGATTCTCTCGGCCATCAGGCGGTGGTCGCGGGCCTCTCGTTACTGTCACTACTCCACTCTCCTCGTTTTCTGCAAACAAAAAAAAAATGTTAGAATAACAAATTCAAAACACTGAACTAAAAATTACAATTTCCGCTCCAAAGTGAAACATTGGATACCTACCTATTATGACATTCACAGAATAACACTCATATTATCAGAGTTTCAACGAGAAACAGATATTAGCTATTCGTCCAACATAATGTATCCGTGATTTGGATAAATTAAAGTTAAAAAAAAAATTGATTTAAGCTTCATAGACTAACACTCTGGGAGTACTCCACTGCGTGCCACAATATGATTATTAAATAATAGTACGTGGTATTTTTTTCTGAATTTTATCAGAATATGACGTAATGATATACAATAATAATTAATCTAGACTAGTGATTCTCAAAACATTTTTGGGCGAAACCTTTGAAAATAAATAACCTTTGTAGAATCTCAGATAAACCACTAACTGACAAGCATTGCGAATTCTCACTGAACCTGGTTGGGAATTACTGATCTAGATACAGACGTATTGAAATTTCTATAAGTAATAAAAATATACGCAACGGTATGGATATATCTTGTTTTATGAATGCCATGTCTTATTAAAATAATACATAAAAAATCGTTAACCACCTCACAATACTAAATAATAATTCTGTGTGGGATGCTCTTGTATGTTTTTATTTGCATTTTATTTTGGAATTGTCCATTCTTTAGATTTGAATCATTACAACGGTATTTATTATTTTATTGAAATTTTATTTTATTTGTCATTTCAAATTGTTTTCCGCCTTTTTTCATTATAATATATACCTATTTATCTACATTCTTACTTATAATAATATCAAATTTGAAAGAAATTCAATTAGAAAAAAATATGCTAATGTCATTGACCTTGTCCAATAAGAATGCCCACATAAATTCCTAAATTTTATGTTTTTTTCCAAATAATAATATGTATTTGAAATTGGAATGCAAACAAGATGCATAGCAAAGATTGTGTAACGTGGCGATAGTTGATTGTCCGGATTAATCTGGCAGCTGGCGAATGAGATGAATCCTCCAAAATGTCACTGTTGCCAGATCGATTTCCAATAAACCATGACCACCCTATATTCTGGTTCATTGATTTTTTTACTGGCCAGCTGTTGAACCGATTCGCCCGAGGCAAACGTGCGAGTCGGCTGTCCAGCGTATTCTTTACCTTTGACAACAAGTCTGGCGTACGAATTTTACAAGCTGCCTGCTATGGCCAAACAAAAAAAACTCGCGGAAAACACCTGTATAATTTTAGACACCATACCATATTTTGGACCATAGTCCATGCAGGAATTCTGTGTTTTTCAGGACAAACTACATAAATATTTCGACAAGCAACTAAATCATTTGATAGTATTTTTTCTGTAAATTGGTGAGTTTTTAGATGTTTTCAATCGTTTTAAAGTCGTGCATAAGTAACAAATTTCTTGTTGATCATAAATCACATTCCAATCAAATACATATCTGTTTAAAGTTGGGAAAAGTGTTTTATATAGAGTATGTTACCATAATGATTTAGATTTATGTATGTATAATTGAATCTATAAAAGGTACATTACGACACTTTAAAAAGAGTGTTATTCTGGGAAGTTGAGACTTTCAATATAAGTAGATAATTTTAACCGAATATCACAAATCAATATTTATTAAAAGTGGGTAGGTACCTAGCATCTAACAATAAAATATATAGCTACATATATGTGTTGCTAGATTTCAAAATCAGCCAAGTCCACCTTTATGTATTTTTGACTTTTTTGTGAATTACTGAAGAACTACTGCTTTCTAACATTTCTGCATTATCGAAATGTGGAACTTATTAATTTTAAATATTCTATACTCTAAATAATAATATCTTACACCTTTGTGACTGTGTACTTGAGAAAACAAAAAGCTGTTTTTCTCCTATTCATCTAATATGTACTTGGCTGATTTTGAAATCTAGCGACACATATAAACCCTGATAAGTAAAAAGACAGTGTTTGTGTTTTAGTGAAATGAGAACTCAAGTTTTGAACTACCGTTTTTTTAACTCATGTTAAATTATATGATTCTTTTGACATAATCTTTAAATATAATGTGTATATTTAAAGATTATGTCAAAATAATCCAATAATTGTAGATACTATAAGAGAAAAGGTAGTTTAAAACTTGGTTTCTCATTTCACTAAAACCAAAATAACTGTCTTTTTACTTAGCAGGACAGTATACCTATTACATTATATATTATATATAGACATAGGTAAATTGTTAGTATGTGGCTAATAAAAAGTATGTTGCTGTACCTACACGGAGTGAAGGAAATATTAATATAGGTACCGTTTTTACGAGAAATGCTTGCTAGCCCTTTGCCAAACATCATTCATTGCTCTTCATCAAAAAACATAAAACAATAAGATGTGCAATTTGAAATTCTGAAGTTGTCACTGCTCCACTATGGGTATACGTATATATAAATGTCAATGAAATATCACTATAACATAATATAATATACTATTAATTTATATTTATTAATATTATAATCTACACACAACTAATAGGAGGTAGGTACCTACCTCTAAACTCTAAAGTATATTAAGTACTTATAGTAAATAATCTGAACCTATAAGCTGCAGATTTAGAAAATAGCTAACAATGACTTCACGAAAAAATCAGTTAATAATCCCAACCACTACGATATGCTTAGGAGTAAAATTTTTTATGTAATTTTTAAAAAATATCTACTTTTATTTAATTGACCGTTGTTTATAGTTATATTAATATATGCGTATAATTTAAAAACTACCCTCGAGCTTACGTCATTTAAATTCATATATATATATATAATATTATTAGTATACAAAAATATCTGGAAGACTAAAATCTTTTGGTTTATATTGCTACTAAATAGGTATAATATCACCGATGAGCTTTTGAATGCAATGAAAAGCTCGTAAGTTTGCAAAAGCTGCATCCAGCAGGCTGCAAATAAAATTCATCCCGTCAGCCTTGGATGTTCGCTCGCCTCGCGCGATAAGGATGTAAAAATATTCAAGCCTCGCTGGCAGAACACAACGACCTGCCGACTGCCATTTTAATAATAAATGCTGAATTATAATCCGCGGCCGCCATAAACTTATAACGACTGAGAATTTGAGCTTTATATCCAATGGTATTATTTATTGCGCATTTTCTATAGAGTAGGTAAATAACAATGAAGCTATTTATAGAAACTGAATAGAGTTTTCATTGGAATTTTATGGGGAACTTGATAATCAAAAATATCGACAGAAATATAATTTTTAGATAGGTAAGTGATAATCGTTGGTGATTCTGCAATATCTGATCTCATGTGTTCAGGGAATAACTAAAACTGCAAAGTAAAAAAGAGATCAATATATGTCAATTTCAACACATTTTTACGATGAATATTGTTTTATTCTTTGAATGCAAATAAGTAAATAGTCGTGTATATAGAGGACACGAAAGATTTTCAGGATTGTCGACAGAATAGTAAATTATGATATTATGTTTATAGGATGGATTGATTTTATTATTTTTTCATCAAACCCAGTAGTAATTATTATAAAATGACCAAAGAAAAAAAAATAGCTAATGCCATCGCCATGAAGAATCACCGATATAAGTATTGAAAAACACGCTTAATGTGAATTTGACTTTATGTAAAAATATATAAAAATTCAAATATCCACACAAATTAAATTTGAATACCTATTATAAATTCATCATCCAATTATCTTAGTAATTGGGTGGGTAGGTCTTAATTACTAAAACAAATGTGTGTCCGATTAAGTATAAAATCATTTATTCAAAGTGCATTTCAAAAGTTTATTTTATTCCGGCAATTTATTCTTACCTACATACTAATTTCTGAATTAAATTTTAGTATAATTATATATTAGATACCAATGTCTACTGTATACTTATGCAAATATAAACCCAGGTCAAATTATAAAAAATCAGCATTCGATTCGAGTATTAATGACAATTGCATTTAAAACTTAATATATTATTTTAATCTATATACCTAACAGAGTTATTTAATTAGAAATTTGGATTAGATGTTAAGCATATAGGTATTTAATTAATATTAACCACAATGATTTCACTTTATAATATGCTCCATATTAATGTAGTGCATTCGTTGAATGACAATCGACTTAATAAAATGACTACGCTTGTTACTGAGGAAAAATACGTCAATTAAATTAACACGAAAGTGGAACACAATTGCAATTATTGACGAGTTTATTGTCGTCGGAATTTTTCCGGAAATATTAATTATTATTGTCGAGTAGTCGTTTAAAAGTCCACTGCACCCGCGCCAAGGTCGTTCGTTATAAAAGCTCGCGACTCGCAATTGCAACACTGCCCATGCAAAAACTTTCAACGTGACGACGAAGAAAGGCATTTCTATCTGATACTCGTGACCATAGGCACAATAGTAATGGGCGTGTACGATCGGTCACAAAGACATTTTAAATTAATTAATCAGGAAAATGAGCATATAAGCAGGAAACCATTAAATTTTCACGTTTATTTTTCACTGCACCAGGAATGTTGTTTACGGTAAAGTTTATTAAAAAATACGTCGCGTGTTTTGTAGTGTGAAGGTATAAATTTGTTCAGTAAAGATTTGGCACAGGGGAAAGTAAAAGCACACGTTAATCACCTATTGTCGAACTGATGGCCATTTTCCGTCGAAAATAAACGATGTGGGGTTCCATTTGACGGGCGTCGATCGAGGATCGTCGCCGTCCGCCCGAGGTGACGCGAGAGTCACTTGTGAAACCGCATTCGCGAGGCTCCGCCGGCAATATCGCACCGCACTCGGGTATATTTGTCCCTTTTCGTCCGCGCGGAGGAAAACGACACACAAAGGCGAAAGAAAGGTCCGGAGGAGAGATCACTGACAAAGGAAGCGGAGCGAGTGGGCGGCCGGGAGTGCGGCCGGGAGTGCGGCCGGCCGATGCCAGATGGCGGTAGGCGGCGGGTCAGGCTGGGGATCCAGCCGGACGGGCGTTCGCGAGCGGCGTCCTGCGCGTCCGGCCTGGTCTCCGCGGACCGACGCTACCGAATTCCATCGGAGACGCGCAACACTAGCAGACTGCGGACCGGTCACCGGCGCGGCGAGATCAGGCTTCGCGCGGCGAGGACGAGGGTACGGGGAGTGCGCGAGCGCAGATTCGCAGCGAGTGAACGCCCTTGGCCGCGAACCCTCCCCCGCGCGCTCCGCAACCCGTTGATCCCTCCCTCCCTCTCGTGCATCCGCAGCATCTTTGTGTTTCCGTTATTAATCTATCGATTTGTGAGCACATCGCTCTGCCAGACTCCTCGGAAAGACTTTGCAGCAGAACAATTCGGTATTTACTTCAAAGTACCAGTTGACGCCCAATCATCGAATCATAAACGAAGTTTACCAAAAGCATCATCCCCATCCACTTTACGCACAATAAAGGTTACAATTTTTAATAACGACATTAATCCATCATTGATAGATCATTAGGTATTATTATAATTTTAAGGCGTCTAACTGAAAACAAATCGTACCTACCTACCACTTACAGAAATAAAAAAAACCTGCATATAGTGGAAATATTATCAATCATCATGTGGAAATGGCCATCAATACTAGTTTTCTCCCTACGTTTATCGCATAAATAACAACAGATAAAATTAAAATAATACACACATGGATTTTTAATGACTGGAGGGTTAATAGGTACATGTGCATCACAGTAAAACTATCTCGACGGCGTATAAGCTGTCGCCGTCAAAAAGGAAAATCTAGTACTTAAAGATTTTCAATGACAATATTAATTAAAGATGTCCATTCCATCGGTAATTACTTTAAATTTATTTTACTACCGCGATAAAAACTTCATTTTCCGACGTCCAATACATCTTCGAGTGAGCGATAGGTCTTCTAAATTATCATGTAGTAATTTTCTGTTATTAAAATTGATCGATCTATTCCTCTGGACAGCGTAACAAAGCTCTCTGGTAGGCATTTAATACACACTGGCTGGTTTTAATATTGACAGAAGCGTATCTAGGAAGTGTCAGTTAATTTGATCTAAATTATCCAGGCGCCGTCTACACATCCGATACGGGCATTGACAATTAGAAAGTACTACCAAAGTTATAAGGAGCTTTTTTCAGTTAACCCAATGCTTACGGGCCGCACAAAATTGTGTTTTTGCTAATTACTTTTCAAATGCAAATTAACACGTTAATTACAAAATTAATTAAAAGGGCCCGTAAGTTAAAATATCCCTAATGAACCACTTTTATTCAACGAATAATGCAGCAGCGAATGTAACATTCCAAATATTTAACATACATAATTTGAAAACATCTCTTGCATATTGAATCATATAAACTTGACTAGCTTAAACGATCAAAAAAATTTGTACTTGATAGAAATACTGAATAATGAAATGTCATTTCAAATAATTTAGTTGCTAGGACCCCCTAGCAACCAATAATGGTATCGAAATAATTTTTCACACAAAACAGAATTAACTAAAAATGAATTCAATTCTACTTAAATTTGGCTAAAAGTATTAAAAAAATGCATTGACATCGTGTTCTGATATATTCTAAAAGTTTCAAATATCTAGCTAGTCGGGAAGTTAGTTAAAAATCGATTGCAAGATTTGTACCGGACAATTAAGAATACTACCTAAGAAAAACGTTGCAAAAATACGACACCCGACGAGACTTGAATCTGTAACCACTAGATTTGCGCCAGTGTACTTTTCCAGTTGAGCTACTGGCATCCTAATTAATTACGATAATTTTAATCAGTAGAACTACCAGTTAATTCGCGTGAATCCAACGGTTACAGGTTCATGTCCCATCGGGTGTCGTATTTTCTTTCTAAAATGGATTCTAGTAGGTATATGCATTAGATGTTTTCATGTTGAAATATTCTTAACAAATCTAGGTACTACCTGTAATTATTGTTACTAGTGAGACTCATTTAAATTAAATCAACGAAATCTCGTGTAATATAAAATATAAATAATACAAAAACTAAAACGAATGCATACCAATATTTAAAGATTTAGACAATAATAATAATTAATACTATCTATTAACAGTACCAGTACATACACCATAGAATTTAAATTCTAATTCATGGTTACTGTGTACTATTTGATTGGAATCGGTTTTAGCAATATGTGTTTTAATCATGGCCCCCACAAAGGGGGGGCTGACAGGGCTCTAGCCTGGGGGGCCGGGTTCAGGAAGGGCCCGGCGTGGTGAGTCGACCAGATAAGTGATTAAATACACATCACAAATTCTCACAAAGTCGCCTGCGCGCTATTTTCCTTCACTATTGTTATTATTTCAAATTATGTATTTGTACGATACAATTTTTATTTGTGTATCGATACTCGACAACTCCATAATTCAAATGGATGTATTAAAATATTTAAAAAGTAAAACACTAAAAATATACACATTAATAATTAAATTATTCTACCGCGTACACCATTTGGAAAACGCTACTGTGGAACGTTACACTGCCTTTATCCTTAGCGATAGATAGGGGGGCCCGCTTCAGGATGTGGGGGCCATGGTTTTAATAATACGTCAAATAGGTCAGTTCAATACTGACCAAGTTTAAGAAATTTCCAATAATATAATAGATAGGTACCTAATACTATCAAGTACGGAGGCAATTCATTTGTACCTAGTTATTATTAAAGTCACTATTACGTTAATTTTATTAATGTGATGTAGGTATTAGTAAGAGACTAGGCATAATATCTGTCAGTGATATAAGTAAATATTATATTATGGATAAATTCAAACAGAACCTAAAGGTCGTCAAAACCGATTCCTATGGAATAACTAGTAACTTTATACCTAAATACTTATCTTAGAAACATAATAAAAAAGCATGGATTTTATGGGGTTATATAATACACATATTTAACTTACTGGACGACCGCTCTAACAACAGAGCCAACGAACTAAATCCAACGGAATAGTGCCTACACAACGTTATCAATTATAATTCAGTAAATTTAAAATGTTCTTCATTTCGTCATATTGCCAAATAGCGAGGTTCTAATAGTATCTAAATATGACTTAAGAAATAAATTCATGAATATTCATGACAATTTTACAGCTTACTTATATACTTCTACACTGTTGGTACCGGTTTAGTTGAGTTTCATTTTGATATCTCAACAGGTTTTATTGTTAAGTAAAAAAAAAAATAGGTACATAAAGGAGTGCGCGTCTACATCCAACCATTGTCGATCGCGTGAGCTCACTCAAGCTCTCAGTTAAGTACATAATATAATACTTCCTTTATGTATCTAAACTAAACTAAAGGCGCTTACTGGACATTCATAGAAATGGAACTGCTGGGTAGAGAGACGCGAACCTAGTTCCAAATTTTGTATACCTAGATATTATAGGTACATGATCACATTGATTTGAAAAAAAAATGAACCGATATTTTGTATATTATAATATGTACCTATACTTTTCTTTTCTGTATGTCATGCGGACAAAGTCGAGGATTATCGCATTTAATATTATTCATTCGATAAATAGGTGCATTATTTTTTATTGTATTAATAAAGCAATGGTAATGAATTCTCTGACCACAGTTCATTTGACAAGTTTTTATACATAAAAGAATCAATAAACAATAATATTGGAATTTATATTGCCTGTTAAAATTAAATAAAATTTAAATAATTATATGCAATATATTAAGTATAACAAATTTTCAACGCTGCATGTGGCAAATATCTAATATGATAATTATTATGATACGGTATACCTACTTGGAATGCATAACATAGGTAGGTACATACATGGAAGCCATATTTTTCTGATGCAGCTCTGCACCTATGTTTGCGTTGGGACTGCTCTTGATATCCGACACCTATTAGAGACACCTTGAAATTGTAATCTATTTACCTGGAACCCTGTATTAGCGTATAACTGCTCGGTAATGGCACTATTTCCCTCGGAACGCTCGCAACGAACACAGCCGTGTAATTATTTATTAGTTCAGGTGTTCAATAGCATTAAATATTGCAAAATATTACATTTCGATACTTAGAAATGTGGCCGAGAGTCTTTTAATGATTGATTGGCCGTGATTAATTTAAATCGAAGTGCTTTGAAGATCCATTGCTATTTTTGTGTATTTAAAAAAATATGTACTCTTTGTAAAATAAATACTTTTAGGCATGTCTGTCAAATTTATAAATAAATTTATGAGACAAACTAATAAAACTTCTAACGTATCTAAATTAGAATCAGATACGTACTAAAGACTGTCCCGTCAAACTGTCTTGAATGAGAAGTAGCTCAGTGTAATATTAAATGGGATACAATAAAATTATAAAATTTAAAACTGAAGACAGGACAGAATAGCATGTAGATTTCCATTTTCCACACGCCACATCTTAACACCTATCATGCCGGCATATACCATGGTATAATGAACGTTAGGCGCACTTTAAAACAGTATTTCACAAGATCTTGGTATTCCTCCACTAGAGTGTGTGATTCTGGTGTAATCTATTATGTTCAAGTTTTAATTACTCGTATTAGAAGAGCAAAAAATTTACAACCACGAACTGGAGACAAATACGTTAGGTAGGGTATATCTCAAGAATGTACAATACAGTTTCTTTTATTTTCCCTTCTTCTTCACTTATTTGGCGAAAAATAGTCTTGCTGGCGCATTTTTGGGATTCTAAATACAACATTGTAAAATCTAAATAATCTAGTCTAGCTAGGCTCATTCGTCATAACGCCGCCCCCTTTGGCTTACAGCCCGATGCATGATATGCCACAAATCCTTATTTACCTGTTGATCGGCTTAATAGCGAATGTCATAAAAAATGTAGGCTGTCATTTCACGAAATCCATAATGGTAGACGTCGTGAAGTGACAGCAATAGTTTGGGATTCAACGATTTTGTAGATTTCTCAGAATGATCATAATAAAAGTGTTGCCACTTGATTACTTAATAGTGATATTGACTGGCAATACTTTGTCCAATATTCAATTGTAATCAATTAAAATACTAATAAAGTAGTCAATGAAATATTTAAATATATATTATTAACTTCAATTTATATTGTGCCGTGTTTTATATTATTTTTAGCATTCTTTACAATTAAAAAAAAATATTTTTGGGAAACACATTTTTTTTAAATGCTTATAATTCTAATAACGTCATTAATTTAGACTTTAACAACTAAGTGCTCAGCCATAGTGGTTTGGCGGGCGCGGCGCGGCGGCGTCTTGCAAAACTCAAACGTATAACCGTGTGTGAAATGTTCGTAGACAGTGTCTTTTTTGGGGCATAATACACACGGTTATACGTTTGAGTTTCGCAAGACGCCGCCGCGCCGCGCCCGCCAAACCACTACGGCCGAGCACTTAGTGTCATTGTATTTTCGTATATGGATGTAATATTGGTGTTATTTCGATTTCATGTGATTTGACGTTCTATCCTCGATATGTAGGTACTACCTATTACAATAATTTCACAATGAAATTAATAAGAATCGCATTCTCATAGCAATAATTAGATTAAATTACGGACGCCATACCTACCTTTCATCGATATACGCAGTGTTTACATTTGCGTATATAAGTAGTTGGAATAAGTGATAGGTGAGTGCCGACACACGCAAAATAAGTAGCTGATACAAATATAATTATTGTTTACACTAAGTGAATATGGTGTCATACATAAATATGACGATATTAGTGTCAAATGTAAACGTACCATAGTAAGATTCGAATTAATATTTTTTCTTACAACTTTACTTAGTTATGTTATAATAATTTGGATATAATACAATATCTACCAAAATAAACCTACCTAGATAATAACATCCGGTAATAAGGAAAGATTAATTAATACCTCATTATTATAATGTTTCATATTTTATCAGACTTATCAGATTAAAATCATCACAAATGGTAACTTATTGTAAAAACAATATTCTCTATAGAATAAAACATGTTTAACGACATTGTAACAATTTTCTCACCGATGTTTTTCAATTTGTCACGTCCTTTTTAGTTAAAATAAAATTTATGTAGTAGCCTACGCAGGAAATTTTATTCGTGGAATATTTATCATATATTAATATTTATTTATCTTCATTACGTAGAATTAAGATGTTATCAAACTAATATTTTTTCGTAACGCTAGAGCAGGGGTGAGGAACCTTTCATCTTAGAAGACTTATTAAGTATTTTAATTAACTATTATGACTTATAATAAACTAAGTTTTAGTGTCGCAGTTTTGGAGGTCGCAGTATCTCACCGCTTCGCCAGAATGAAAATCTGTTAATTGGTAATTTAAATAATTACAAGATAAAAAGAACTTTTTATATACCACGTTTTTAAATTTTATGTTGAATCATATAAACTTGACAATTCTATGTATTAATAATTAAGGACAAATAAGGCAATTGTCAACAAATCCTTTTTTTCTATTTTGCAACAAACAAACAAAATATAGAATACTGAAATGTCATTTTGATTTCCGTAGTAACGCACGTATATATTAATAATTTAGTTGCTATGACCACCCCCTTAGCAAACAATAATGGTGTATTGGATTACGAATTTCTTCCGAAATAACTTTTCATACAAAACAGAATTAACTGAAAATGAATTCAATTCTACTTAAAGATGGCTAAAAGTATTAAAATAATGCATTGGCATCGTGTTCTGATATATTCTAAAAGTTTCAAATGTCTAGCTAGTCAGGAAGTTAGTTAAAAATCGATTGCAAGATTTTTACTGGATAAACAGCCACCGGACAAACAAGAATACGAGCTAAGAAAAACGTGGTAAAATAGTTGATATTTACAAAGAAAAAATCCCCAAAATATTATTACGAATCACCACGTCGTGAATTTCAGTTACTTCCCCTTCGTCTGGTGAATTCTTATGTTTTTTTCATTGTGTGTTTTGAATCTGAGCACCAACATTAAAATTGAAGTAGACTGAACGGCTAACAATCATTTCCCATTAAAAAAACCTGTTAATAAATCTATTCGAGAGGTGTCAAAATCTAAATAAAATTAAGTCAATAATTAACTATTTTTTTTAATCAACGAATATATTCAAAAAAGATTTTTTCTATTGGTTATAATATATTTTATCAGGAGTGTTTTCAAAATTTAATACCGAGAAGAAAGGTGCAAAGTACCAAAAATACAAAAAAAAACATATTTTACGTGGAATGGGTGCCAAATACCTACTACCATGGGCGCGAAACCCGAGAGATGCAGGTTCGATCCTGCTGGGTGTTTTACTTTTTTCAAAAAAGATTTTTTCTATTGGTCATAATAAGTATACTTTCTCAAAGTGTTTTCAAAATTATGTTTGTTCAAAATTAAGTCAATTAAAAAAACATGAATATGTGTTCATCGAAATATTTTCTTAATAATAAACAATTCTTTAGTATCGTTTCTTTACTTTCGATATTATAATAGAATTATTTTAATTTCAATATGTATTGTAAATTTATTAAGACTATTTATACATGCCTAAATAGTCCTTTTTTGTTATCATATATTATAAGGAAAGAGCAATCAATTAGGAGTTAGCGTTCAATCACCACGGCATACTCTATTTTCACCCTTCCTAACAATTAATGTTAATATAAATTATTAAGATATTTCCATGTATGTGTGCTTGTGATATGGTGGTTCATACAGTGAAGATTGTATTTATTTATGTTCGCTTAAATGTAAATTAGAAAAATATCAAGTTCACAGAAAAAAAAACAATAAGTGACTTAATAATTAATGTACAACAGACTAAATAAAAAAAAACATCCTTACCTACATACTTGTAAATGATATTCCCAACGTTCCCAACACCTAAGTATATGCTACTTACCTAGTGTGTATTTCACAGTTTACAATTTATTGATGACATACAATTTTACCGAGAGGTACACCAAACAAACCTTTTCGACAAAAATCGACAGATAAAATTTTACCCGAAACGCTATTCGGGTTATATATATGTCACTCTACCACCACTCAACTGGTGGCTTTATTGAATTTGGCAACATTTAAAAAATAAGACGTGATCATTTTAACATTTTTTTTTAAAAATAATTACCGATGTCAATTTTTAATAGTAATTAGGTATATTAATTGTTTAAACTGAATAACATCAGGTACCTACTGCTGACAATAATAGTGCCATACTTTGATGAATTGTTAATAAGTGCAAATATTTGACAAAAAAAAAAACATTAAATGTTAATAAGACAAACCAATAGTACAATACAATTGAAAGGGTTATCGCAAGACAACGATATGCCACATAATTATGAATTTGTTTATTTTTAATAAAACCAATTCCCAGGGCACACATTCACATTTTACTAAAATTTACTCAGATGTCTCAATATGATTGATGAAATTAAAATTTTGCTCTAAAAATGGTTATAACATGATATGCCACAACAGTCAAAATTAACACCGGTCAGTCGACTATCCACGCCTTCTTGCTCCAAACAAAATAATTATTTGTACGATATATCAAACATTTTAAATGAGGATAGTGATTTTTCCTGTTACAATACTGATTTTGATCAAGAATATGTGAACAACAAACAAGAACATTAAATTGCTCATCTTCAAACTACGTTTCTGTGGCAAATCATTGTCTTGCAATAACCCCTTTCATGGCCCCCACAAGGGGGCGGCTGACAGGGCTCTAGCCTGGGGGCCCGGGCTCAGAAGGGATCCGGCGAAACTAGTCGACCAGATAAGTGAGATAAACACTCATCACAAATATGGTTAAAAAAAGTCGCCTGCGGAGCTATTTTCCTTCAATAATATTATTGTTTATGTGGTTGTACGACAAAATTTTTAATTATGTAAAATGGATGTATTAAAAAATACAAAAACACACTAAATAGTAAATATACTGCCTTTATCTTTAATGATGGGTAAGGGGGTCCGCCAAAAATCCTATCCTGGGGGCCCGCTTCAGGATGTGGGGGCCATGACCCCTTCAATTTATGTAATTGGGTTTATATCAGTAATACCCATCACAGATTATGACGTATATCATCGAAAAATAACAATGCATGAGCAAGTGACTATCGTATAAAAATATGCTAAAATGGTATAATAATAATTCGATAAGCAGTGATACTCCGAAAGTGAACGGGAGAGGGTGGAGTGGCGGTACCTCTTTGCCAAGACAGTAAGTTTGCAAACGTTTTGGAGGTAAGGGTCATTATAACACGACATTTGGCAGCGCTGCCTAAGTTTATTCAATCAGTTGACGTAATAAAAGATGCAAAAATTATAGAAATTAACAGATTGCGACAAAAGTCTGAATCGTGGATGAAGGGGTGGTAAAAAAGAAAATCAATGTATTCTACATTAAACATATAAAGGGTTCTAGCTCCCTGGAGGAATAAGGATGGAGCATTATGGTGGAGGGAAAAATCACGTGTCCAGTTACGTACATTTTTGTAAACAACAAATTAATGTAGGCACGATGAAATATGTTACGAAATTTCAATATCGAAATTGGTTAAAACTAAAATAATACTATCGTGGCTCCCTGATGTCTTCATTTCGTGATAGCAGATAACCAAGCACATCGTTTATTTATAATTATTTTTCTAACAGAACACAGCCGTATTATTTTTAGCGGAATGCTCGAGTCATGCGGTATTTCTCTGCGAGACTCATTTATCTTTAATATTTTTATTAATGATTTCATGAATGTTAGATAAACAAATTTTTACGACATAATTGTCGATGTAAAAAAAGCCTTCAACAACCTTTTTATGTCCCGGACGAACCCCAGTCATACATAGTTAGTTGTAGGCAGGTAGGTAAGTATCTGAGATATAATACGTAAGAGCCTGTTAATCTCAACAAACAATCATCATCCGAAAACCTGTTTAATTCGATCATACTAATCAAAATCCGAATAAATCCATCCGTTCGCACGCTTTGAAAAATTATACTCAGTTTTTAACTTCAAGAAAAGTTCGATTGTTATGCGGGATGCGATCAGAAATATAAAACCAAACATCCAATACAATTAATAATGATAATGTGTATTTACACAATGAAGCAACATGATACTAAATATAAGTATATTAAATGAAAACTACCATGAATATTTCAAGTTAAATGATCAATAACATAATATATTATTCCATGTTCATTGGAGAGGTTTGGATTAAGGAGGATATCGGTTACTGCCAAAAGTTGGTAAGTCAATAATTTAGAAATTTAAACAACGGATTATATCAGAGGGGGACAAACTTTTTGGATGGAGGGCCAAATTCAAGAATTCAAAATGAGCAGCGGGCCGCAAATAAAATACCAGTTTTAGATATACACTATTTATTATCACGAAAAATAAAAATTACAAAAAAATTAATGATAAGAATGAAACTGTTGTACATTTTTTTAACATTTTTTAAATTCAGGTGTCAATTTTGTAGTTGATATTCTCAAAACTGCTTGTAAACGGGCATCGGAGATATTTTATCGTAAAGAATTTTTATTGAGGTTCATGATCGAAAATGTTTGTTCACATATATAGGTTGATCCAAAAATAACGAACATTTTTCTTGCATAATCTTTAAGTTGGTCGAATTTGTCTGAATTAAGTGCATTGTAAAATTTGGATATTTCTTCACGACGATGCAATTATCTTAAATCAGTGTCACCCTGCAGATTAATAATCTCAAGTTGTAGCTCTGTCGGTACACTATCAATATCTATTGAAAATGGATCGCGTACTATTGCTAAACAAATTTTAATCTATTGTCAATATTTTTTAAAAATTTATAAAAAAGTTGTTCGTAATCAGAAGTACAATAATTAATAATGGCGGGCCGCAAAAAAATACCCAGCGGGCCACATGCAGTTTGCCCCCCCCCCTGGATTATATGTATATGTATATATACATATGTATGCTAGAAAATTCAAGGTCACCCAATAAATAGAACATGCACGTAAAGCACAAAAATAGCATTATGCCTGATAGTAGAGGTAATGTCAAACTTTCAAATCGCAATTAGGTACTCCATAACATGATTTCGAGACTTACCAACTTTTGGAAGTAACCTCACGTATTTTTACTGTTACGTGCTAATCTGATTTCTTATAACTAATCAATGAATCAATCTGTAGATATCTAAAAGCAATGAGAAGAAAAGTATTATTTATTTTTAATTCCAAAATATTAAATCTTAAAAATAAATTTGATAAGTTGCCTTAAAGTGTAAAAGACATTTTTGTATAATTTATAGTTGTGGTGCAAATTGTAATTATACAATAAAAATAATGAGTTCATTGGAAAACAAAAATGTGTTAAACTTGAAATCATTTTTACGTATACATATCAACCTCTGGTATTATAACAATACGAATCCGCTGATTCGAACTGGTTTAACTGAAATATTATAATTATACAAAAAAAAATGATTAAGTACAATATTGAACATAGCTCTTGGCGACCAAAATAGCTACTTACTTAATAAAATAAATAATATATTTTGTGTACCTTAATGTTATAATGTTATTAAATTTTGTAGATATTCGTTCATAATATATTATTATATACATCATGACGTATTTTATCTTATGAAATAATAATTCAGGATAAATAATATATTTCCTAGGAATTTTGAAACGTTTGAAAAATCCTCAAAATTTATACTCATATACGCAATATTAGAATTTATTATTAGGTGTGATATTAGGAAAAAAATGGTGCAAAATGACTATACCAATTTTTATTTACATCTGGTCAATTTCGAAGTATAATTAATAATGTAGGTATATGGTTGGTGTATTATTATTGTTTATTGACATGTCAAATCACTATCGGCGCAGTTTATTTGGGTAGCGAAGTGCATCTGTACACGTTTAACTCATATTAAACAAGTAAATGGTTGATAAGATAGTATTATTTATATAATATAAATGGCAAATATTGTCTTTGAGTGTCTAAATTCCTCTACACTTTCTCATAGTTTCTTTATCAGGACATGTGAATAAAAATAAGCAGCCGCATTTTTTCATATATTTCATACGGTGGAAATAAAGCCAAGAAAGAAGCATTTACCTTAATGTATTTTAGTTATATCTTCAGTTCTTTCTAATAATTCGCCACACATATTTTGGCATGTTACGTCATCGTATACCTCGAGAAAAAATCATTCCGTTCACATTCATTCGACGTAGTTCGCGAATTTTGAATGTAGTTATGTAGAAAGTAAACAGTCCACACAATACACAATTAGATCAATAGGCGCTTTTATGTTATATGTGATTATTTCAAACTACACAATCTAAATATTTCAGTGTGAATAACTTTTCAGGAGATAAAATGGGATTCGTATATTATTTTATCGTTTTTTGTGTATTATTATACTGTGACTATTTCCTGAAAATCGAAGGTGGTATTTTCTGCGATCCATGACAAGTTCGTTAGCATTATTATCGTTCTATATAAAATATTATAGATTATATTTAGTACGATAACTCATATTTTCCGGTATTATCAGTGACGTCCCGTGGGGGTTAGGCAGATTGAGCGTCGCTTGGGGGCGGCAGTTACTCGAAGGGCGGCAAATCGAGGAGAATAATTAGGTATATTTAGAAATAGCTACCTAAACTTAGTAATAACGGAAAAATTTTAAAATAAATAAATTTGGAAACATTAAAAAAATCACCTCACTGGTTCGAAACAAAATGTATAAATTGACTGTTTTTTTTGTCGGGTTCGCGATGTCTAGCTTACTTCCGTTGTACTTGGACGTCACGTCCTTGATGACCAGCAATTACACATGTAGATTTAATAATAATTATAGGTAGTACATACTTACCTAATTAAAAATTTATCCAAATATTTTTGCCAGTCACTCATGAGTTTTGGAAGTTTTCAGGTGTATTTTTAAATGTATTTGAAACCGTGGGCTTATTGTCTATGGAAGCAAAGATGGCATTTAAATTAGATTTAGTGGTGTATATTTTGTTAGTAATGTATCCATACAAAACATTTCTTAGATATTTTAGTCATGAAAGGATGATAAAAAATACTGTATAAACAAATGGGGCGACATTTTGGCGCTGCCTAGGGGCGGAATTTCGTCTAGGGACGTCACTGGGTATTATGGACTGGCTACATCCAATTTATGTTTAACACCTATAAATACTTCCGGTTTATTTTTGACATACCCATATTTTAGGATTATATTGGAGGCATCATTATTAAAACAAT
This sequence comes from Rhyacophila brunnea, assembly GCF_057557595.1. Taxonomy (NCBI): domain Eukaryota; kingdom Metazoa; phylum Arthropoda; class Insecta; order Trichoptera; family Rhyacophilidae; genus Rhyacophila; species Rhyacophila brunnea. The sequence continues at coordinate 40,233,676 of NW_028232859.1, forward strand.
CATTGGCAGGGTCAAAATGAAAACTGAGTATTTTCAAGTAAATTCGTTAGGATGACATGCAAGGCCTAGCGGAAGCCTTTGCTAGAATATTATAATTAATTGTCTTTACTGTCAATCCTTTGTGAAAAGCCATTTTATTTAAATAAACATCATAATTTATCAGTACTTTATCCCGTTTAATATGTTCTATCCGACAAAACGGGCATTGTTTTAATTAAAGAAACAAATTGTAACGGGAAGAGGTGAGAGGTAATAAGAAAAATAATGTGTAGTTTATTTATAATATCAGGTAGAGGTGAATTTAATATTTAAGACGGTCAATAACATCAACATAATTTTTGTTATCCGATAGAATTTGCTTTATATGGCTACCCATTGGCCGATATAAATAGTCAGTATTATTAGTTATTTTAATTAAATTTTATTGTATATAATCTTTTAGTTTAAACTATTATTTTTGAGCACAAAAAGCTACACAAAACAGTCTTATAAATTTATACTGAGTCTAATACAATAACTACCCAATAATAATTACTCTGCGATAAGTTATAAAATTATTATGTTCGGGTAAAAAGCACATTTAAATATTTTTATGATACATATTGATAATTTTATTATCGCACAATTTAATTGCTGCAATCAATTCCGAACACTTTGATTCCCATATCATATTACTTAAACATGGTGATAAGATTACTATTAAAATTTCCAAGTATTATATTGATTTTAATTCATAAATTTGACTTAATAACTCACAGTTTAACTTATAAACAAATATAACATGTTAATAGGTACCTAATAAATAAGGATAGTTTTTTTCTTGTACGGTTTTATATTTCCAATCAATCTATGCATACCAGTTCATCCACGTGGAAACACAAGTTCATATTCACCGAGCAATGAACTGAATTATTATTCTCTATCGAGATTTGCTCGACATAATTATGGTATAACTAGGATTACAATTTTACGATTATTTTTATGCAGCGTACATGCATCGAATTAAAAATAACAATGATCCCATAAAGTGATTAGACTATAGAAGTAGGTGCCTACAAAATACAAATAGATAAAATTGGTATCTTATCGCAGTTTACTTAGCTTATTATGAGAAAATTACACATATATATTATAATATATATAAATACGGCCTTCACAATGTCATCTGTAACAGTCGTTGGGATATGGAATTTCATTATTATTATGTATATTTTCGAACTGTTACACAGATGTTGGAGCGGACTCTTTTTTGAGTTGCTCCACTCCGGGACCTAATACTTGCTACAGCTTCACTCCAGGGTCTGCTCCGCTCCGGGTAAAAAGTTTTAATATGACGTATTATAATGTTTACAAATATTACAAAAATAAGTAGTTTCGAAATAAGGTATAATATTTGTCCTTTTCATTATTAATAATTATTCTATTTAACAAGCCGACAGCAAATCGTCTTTCACTATTTCCTCTTCTGTCAAACAAGTGAGGTTATTTATCATATATATTTATAAATAATTCCAGCATCGCAAAGTGTTAAATATAGGACGAAAATTTTAAAATAAAAAAAACATCCCGAGCAGTGGAGCACTACAATTTTTCGGTTCTCCGGGTAAAACGTCATTGTTCCACTGCTTCGTGCTTTTTTCTGCTCCGAGCTCCGCTCCAACGCCCTGCTATTAAACGTATATAAAATGTATTTTTTGTGGACGTTTGGTGAGTAAACACAATTATGTTTAGTTAAGATAACCAGAAAACACAAAAATATTATTAATCTGTTCTGTGGTTATAAGTTTTAATAATAGTTAAATAACTGATTTCATCAGCATTTTCAACTGATTCAATTAATGTTGTGTTCACAGGTATACGAAATAAAAATATGAAAAATGTAATTGTTCAATAAACACAGTATTTTAAGGATATTTATCTCTATATATAAAAATGCATATTTGTTTGTCTGTCCCGTATGCGTTCCTATACCATTCATCCGATTGCGATGAAACTTTGGTGAGTTATTGTGTGCATACCCGCAATGGTTTCTGGATTAGAAAAACCAGCTTATTCTTCTTCTTCTTCTTCTTCATTCTATCTTCTTTTATTCGTATGCGTTCCTATCACATTCATCCGATTGCAATGAAACTTTGGTGAGTGGGTGTGCGCACGCCCGCGAAGGTTTCTGAATTAGTACAAAAATCTTCTTCTCCTTCTATTCGTATGCGTTCGTATACCATTCATCCAATTGCGATGAAACTTTGGTGAGTTGTCGTGCGCACGCCCGCGAAGGTTTCTGAATAATACAACCATCTTCTTATTATTCTATTCGTATGTGTTCCTATACCAAATTTGAAAAATAGATTGAGTATTATGGCTCAAATTAGCAGTCTCTTTCATGTGGATCAGAAATTATGTACCTACTATAGCGTTATAAGCCAAGTAAACGTGACAAACCGGCCGGGACTTTGGGATCCATCGATCGTAAAAACGTATCATATAAACCCGCAAAGGAAGTAGCGGGCTCTAGCAGGCGTACCTAGTTGCCGGATGAAAACTATCGCCAGTGTGAATAATACAGGTTTAAATTTCAGTACACTAACATAGATACTAAAGGAAAATTCTAGGTCTAGATAGTTTTTTTCCAAAGTTTTCGGTTCGTTGATAGGATAGAATGATGACACGGATTCCGATCTTTATATCATAAGATTGAATGAACACCACGCAGTGTTGCTAACCATACTAGAGTTTTGATTGCGTAAAAATGATTTAATTCATTTATATTTTAAAAATTATAATTTCGAATGATTCAAGACAAAAATATTCCTTTAAGAAATACTATAATGTATATACATTAATTTGTACTATAATCAGCTCATACTCTCAAGGAAAACCAAAACAACTTTATATTAAACTATCATGCGCCCAGTATTAACATATAGATCAGCATGCTGGGCACTCAGCAAACAGGACTAAAGAAATATGGATATCATTGAGAGTTTTGAGAAGAATCTTTGGGGCTGTTCAAGAAACTGGCATTTGGAGGTCAAGGTATAATGAGGAGCTGTACACACTTGATGGGGGCGAAAAGATCACGTGACATATGAAATGCAGAGACTGCGCTGGATCGGCCACGTGCATAAAATGCCGGAGGATATACCGGCGAAGCGGGCTATGTACGTAACCCCCGATGGCAAGAGTAGACCTGGACGACCGAAATAATTGAGATACTGGACTGCGCCACGGGAGATTTAAAAATGCTCGGTCAAAGCAACTGGGGAGTTTCGGCGCTGTATCGTCCAGGATGAAGGAAGTTTTCGAAGAAGGCCAAAACCTGTCAAGGATTTTAGTGCCATAAATGATGATGACTATAATCAGCATTGAATAAGATGTAAATACTGACACCACGTTGAATTTTAAGGTATTTTCAAACAACAAAAACTTATACTTACCTAAATGTAATTTATTCAAAATTCGAATGTCTCATTTCGTAGGTACTAAATTTACTCGAGTTTCATTATGTGCCTACAGCGATGCTATATATTATAATAATTATAAAAGGTTAACAAACACGATATGTGAGTGATGAGATATATTTGCTGACTAATATGAGGTTAATGGAAGGTATTTTCAATCAGCAAGTCTCAAATATTAAGACGAAATCTACGACTCCATTATTATAAATAATAATATTATTCTTGCTGACAGTATGCAAATAATTAGTCATATAACCTATACCTTGCTTGTAAGAGTTTCTATAGGTACTAGTGTATTTACTTGTGTATCTTTTCTTACTTTCACTGATACAGACAAATCGTGTTACTTTCACTAAATACAAATTTGGTTAAAAGTATCTGTAATGAATTATTAATTATCGAAGTTTACTTATGAAACTTTTTTTTACGACATTGATGGATGAATGATGCAAATAGTGGAATGTTGTAGAGCAAAATTAATATCGAAATGTTTTTTTTAATAATACCAGAAATGGGTATATGATGTATGCATTTAAAAGTAATTATCTACGTATATTCGGTATGTAACTGTACCTGTATAATTATGGAAAGTGTATTATTATTTTTATTAGTAATTATAATATATATATTTCGTGTTGGACTCGCATCAAGGTCGATGATCATGTGCTCGATATATTCGAGAGGAAGGTGCTACGTAAGATATTTGGACCATACTAGATGGAGAAGAATGGCGTAGGTACCTATTTGGCATAACATGGAGCTTCACAACCACTTCCAAGACGAATGTATTTCCGCATTCGTTAAACTTGGCAGGCTACGATGGGTGGGCCATGTAGCAAAAATGGACAGTGCCCGACTGCTAAGGCCCGTTTCAGACGGGACACCGGTGTCGCGCCCGTATATAATAAAGAGGCCTTTGTATTCGAATAAAGGGGCCTTTGTATTATGTTTATAACGCCCAGAGCTAATGAGTCAAAGCGTGCCCGGTACACTTTTCCGTCAACTGCTACATTCTCAAGCCGCCGATACACATGTTTTTATTACGGCAGCCAGTTTTATGTTCTAATTTATAACGCGAAATTATGCGTTGACTCATTAGCATTGGGCATTCATAAACATAATACATGGCCCCTTTATTCGAATACAAAGGCCTCCCTATTATATACGAGCACGACACCGGTGTCCTGTCTGAAACGGGGGTACGGGGAATCCTGGATACTAGACCGAACGGTCGGAAGTCGGTTGGACGGTGTCAACCTCAGACTAATGATATATAGAGAGCGCCTATTTTTCGTCAAAATGAAGCCGTGTTTCTTGCGTATAACGTACAGTAGAACCTCGATTTTATTATTATCAACTTAACTATGAAACGTTATACCATCGTCTTGCTTCTCAGTACGGCTACCAAATTTAAACACAAAACATATTTAACAATATGTTCTAGTAAAATAACTAAAAATAATCACCACTAACTTTATATTTAACACAAAAACAATAAATCTCAGCAGCACGTGCTCGTAGTTTTTAAATGAATGTAATCAGTCAAATCCATTTTTACCGGCGACGCTTACAAATAATATTTAATTCAGCCGAAGAAATTCAATCTTACTCTAACGCATAGTGCGAAGATATAAGCGTGCCGAATGCTTACTCACTCGCACTTATGGTTTGTTTTTGTTCAGGCCTTGGTGTCAACGGAGATGCTAGAGCGGCCGGCGCAGACTGCTGAAGGAGACTGGCCTATGATAGGGGGAGATAAAGAATGCTCTTCGATGACAGTGGGATCTACCCTGGGTTTTTAGACCATTTATGACAATGATATTATATTATTATAAATAGTTGATTCAAATTTAATGTGTATTATGGTGATGTTAAAAACAACGTTATCGTTCACTACATAGTAACTTATATTCATAGGTATCAAAATATTTAAGTGTAAATAAAATTCCAATCAAGTTGATGGCTATTTCGACTTTCAAATCGAATATAAAAAAATTGTTTAGTAAATGATTTATTGTTTCTCAATATAACAGCTTACAAAAAGAGAGATTATAGAACATTCCATCAAATAACGTTTTTGAAAAAATAATACAATTAAATGACATTCCAGAGCGCACATTGTACAAAATTACAAACTTGAATGTTGTGGTTGAACATGATGTGAGTATGTTAGTTTTATTACTTTCACAAAAACAATATTTTAATTAAAAACTCTCTTCGAAAAAGACTCTTTTTTTCATTTGTTTTCTTTTAAAATGCAGTAAGGTAGCATTTTGTAGATGCCTGTATTCTAAAATGCACAAACGACGTGAAAAAAAATGGCCGGGCGTAGAATCAAATTTCTGGAAAATTGAATTATGATACACGAGTAGCGGAACGTGGTATGAAAGGTGCATATTAAATATAATGCGAAAAGACCACAAAAGAAACCAATGGATAAGGAAGCAGACAAGATAACGCCAGGTGCTAAGCAGATGAAATAGTAATGGGCTAAACATGTCGCTCGGCCAGTGAACAACCGTTGGACAAATGCCGTCATACAGTCATACTGAAGAGGTACCAAACAACCACAAGGACGTCCAACAACCCGCTGGATAGAAAAACTCACAATGCTCAGTGGATGTAGCTACGTGGAATAACTAGGGACTGAAAAGAGTGGAATGAACTTGGGGAGACCTTCAACCAGCAGTGAATCGACCCCGGCTACTGATGATTCTTTTAAGTTCATATTTCTAGGATATACCTAGACATTATGGCACCAAAAAATAAAAAAATGATCATCTCAAAATCAAAATATCTGATTAATTATTATTACATTCAGAAATGTCATAGTTATTGAATTTTAGCTGCATACTAAATTTTAACTGGTTACTCCTTTTTACAACGTTTTTCTTAACTCGTATTCTTATTTGTCCGGTACAAATCTTGCATTCGATTTTTAACTAACTTCCCGACTAGCTAGACATTTGAAACTTTTAGAATATATCAGAACACGATACCAATGCATTTTTTTAAATACTTTTAGCCATCTTTAAGTAGAATTGAATTAATTTTCAGTTAATTCTGTTTTGTATGAAAAGTTATTTCGGAAGAAATTCGTAATACAATCTACTATTATTGGTTGTTAGGGGGTCTGGGGTCCTAGCAACTAAATTATTAATATATACGTGCGTTACTATGGAAATCAATATGAATGTCAAAATGAAATTTCAGTTTTATTTCTATCAAATACATTTTTTTTAATCGTTTAATCGATCGTCAATTCAAGTTTATATGATTCAACAGACAATTTAAAAACGTTGTATATAAAAGTTCTTTTTATCTTGTAATTATTCTTTTTATTTTCAGATTAGAACTTCCATCTTATAACGTTTTACGTATTAGAATGTTGAATATTTGACAGTATTGAAACAACTGTCACAAAGATAAAGATCATTTTATTATAACATACCTTATCCATTATGCCACATAATTCCGAATGCACTTTTTCACAGCGGTTAAAAATCCCACGTTACAAATCAATGAAGATATATATATATATATATATATTATGAATATAACAATTTACACACAAAATAAACGTAATCGATGTTTCGATACAAGAGTCACAGAGATACTAATTGTAAATTCTGCGAAAAAATCATTCGGAGGCCGATGCAACCGATGAATCGATTGCCATTTTATCTACAATACAAAGTTCAAGTGATATTTACAGTTGCCATTCATTTATTAACAATCCCTTAGGGACATCTACATACAATATAATATCGAGTAACAACTATCCACACAATACCTACCTCCTAGTCTATTGACTCATAGAGGAATCATACCTATGATTAATAATATGTCCAGTTGATTGAGAAATATAATAAAGAGTTTAACCAGTATTAATTGTCTACTAGGTTTCTGCTAAAGATCAGTATTGAATAATATAAATATTATAAATGATAAGATTGTGATCCATATTAACGCATTCTCGCATTGGTAAAGAAAGAAATTAGATCTCTAGTTATTGTAAGATTGTATCTATAATAGTTACTTACTCCCAGTGGTGGATTGAGATACTTAAGATAACTAAGGCCCGAAACACTGACTGATTTTGAGGCCCCGCATGACAAAAAATAAAATAAAAAACCATACATTCCAACTATAAACGTACCTAGTAAAAATATCAATGAATCCCTTTACTAGAAACATTAAATAATAATAATAATAATTATTATTGAAAATGATAATAACTACACATAATAAAAATATTATTAGCGGTTTATTTTGTTTTATATGTAGTTTGTGATAAATAAGGATGTTTTAAGATTTGATATGTGACTGATTTGCACCGTTTCCAGGCCCCTTTTTAAATCTTCTGAAAAATCTATTGCGCCATTTGCGTTAAAATCGCCGCTGCTTACTGAGTATAAATAAGTTATAAAATAAAATAAGTACACGGTTCGTGAAGACGCTCTTACAGATGACAATGCTTTTCATTAGGTACCTACGTTAACATTTCAATACTAACACTTTTCTATTTTTTATAAGAAGCTATCTTTAAATTTTAAAAAAAATACATTAAAACTATAAAATATTTAAAAATATATAAGTATGTCAAAAAGAACTTATTAAACTATATTTTAATGAAAAATATAGTTTCCTACGTAATAAGGTGATATTGTTCAGAAAACACACATTTTTTAAATTATTGTAAGTAACATTTAAAACTCTATAAAAAGCCATCATCAGTAAAATGTATTAAATTGAATCTTTCGTATTTTATCCCTAGATGCCTCCAATATTTCAACAGTATGACAGCACTTCGTCTTAAGGCTTAAATGATTTGGATGCAATACATACTATAAAATATAGTGGGTACTTACATATTACCATGCTTAAAAAATAGCCAAATAAACTGGATAAATGCCATATATGTAGTATTATTACCATAAGCCAATGAACCGAAAAAATACGCGATGTGAATATACAATAATTAGATTCACAGGGTTCTAATTTATTTCGATTGACGTGATTGGAATCGCATCGGGTATTAAACGCACCAAGAAAGCATAACTAGGTATCAGTATAAAATTCTGAGTAGGTTTTCTTACAGCATTTTTGGCTCTGTCTTATCTCAATATTTTAGGTGGGATGATTATTATGTAGTTATAAACTTTTCATTAATGAATCGCTTATTGCCACTTAATGTTAATTAAAACTTCACACATTATACTATCGTTCGATCTATATCGATCGCCAATAATAATTTAAATGGAAATATCTGTTAATCAAGTCCAAATTACAGATTTACACATTAATTACTTTTTTATTTAGGATAAAAAATGTTATTTTAATTATGTGATTAAATTAAAATATCGTTTAATTATAAACTTGGCTAGATTTGTTAAACTATCAGCGGCGAACGTAGAGCATATTTAAAAAAAAACTTGGGTATTATATTAAAATAAAAAAACGCATTTAGCGCACATTCATAGGTGTCATTTAAATATTATGTAATAAATAACAAACGCCTAATTTTACAAAGTTTTTCTTAGTTCGTACTCTTATTTGTCCGGTACAATTTTGCAATCGATTTTTAACTAACTTCCCGACTAGCTAGACATTTGCATTTTTTATACTTTTAGCCATCTTTAAGTAGAATTGATTTCATTTTCAGTTAATTCTGTTTTGTATGAAAAGTTATTTCGACACCATTATTGGTTGCTAGTCTGGGGTGGGGTACTAGCAACTTAATTATTAATATATATGTGCGTTACTATGAAAATCAATATGACTAGCTAGTTAAGTCAAGTTTATATGATTCAACAGAAAATTTAAAAACGTTGTATATAGAAAGTTCTTTTTACCTTGTAATTATTATTAGTAAAATTACTATAATTATTTTTTATACTATTTCCACAATTTAATTTATTTAATACCATATAAAAAATAATACTAATTATAATACTTAATTGAATGGTAGCTAACTAAAGATTTTCAAGTAAAATTTTATTCTACGGAGATGAAAGTGAAGCTATAGTGCGACTGATACATCAAGTCTTTTACGTCACAGCGCTGCACGCGATTACACTATTACGTCACGTACTCTTTACGTGTTAACTTGTCATAGTAGTTATCTGCTATGACAAGTTCTATCTCTCGCACTATTTAGAGGAATTAAAAAAAATCGTTTCTGTTTGTCTTCCTAACAATATTTCTACATTCGAAATACCTAATGTTATTCGTCTGTTTCCACAATTAATGTTTAGGAATTTTAGTGTTAATAGATGCCCATGCGATATAGAACACTGACGCTGGGTGCGGTTTTTAGTTACAGAAACGAGTGTGGTGACGTAGAAGACTGGATATAAAAGTCGCACTATAACAATACTATTACTAAGGCTAATGGTGTAAATACCTGAAATTTATTTCGCATAACGTGTTCACTTCTAGTAAATTTAATAGCACTGAAATGTATTACCTATAAGTCTTTCAAGTTTAAAGATGATTTAGAATATTTTAATAAACAATAGTCAAGAATCATAAAAAGGTTATGTAAAGTGAGCAAGTAAAGCGACAATAGCAGGTCGCCATTAAAACTTTATTGACGTTCAATTTATTCAGTGCCGCAAACGTACACATTTTCATCTTTCCTATAGATACTGATTACCATAATATGATATACCTAATGTACGTTTTGTAACCGATATTGAGTACTGCAATATAAATCTACCTGTATCAGTCCATATTCTTTAAGTAAGTAGGTACCAGTGGCGAAGAGTGGTGGTAGGCTGTGAAGATCCGACATAAATAGTGCACACTAAACTTTGTCATATATACTAATTTGTTTTCATGAAAATAATAGGTACAAATTAGAGATGGAGTTGATTAGTTTTTAAAATTCAATTAAACTCTTACCAAACGATAATAGATAAAAAATATTTTAGTGTGCGCTATATACGTCAAATCTCAACAACCCACCTTCACTCTTAGCCACCGGTAAATACCCATACTATAATATGAAAAATACACGTGTAAAATATAAAATAGTGAAGATATTGCTTCAAATAATTTAGACGGTAAAAGTAGAAAAAAGCAGGTTTGTCACTTCACAACTTCAGTAATATACTTATCCTGTGGAGGAATGGAATACGATAATATGTAAAAGCTGAAAAACTGAAGATATAAAACAAGGTATAGAAGTTAGTAGAGGGAAAAAATATTCCTGTGATGTAACGCCGTGAAAGAAGAAGACATGAAGAGAATGAATGAAGACATGAGAAGAATGAGAAGTGAGAAATACTCACTTAGATAAAATATATAATGCCATTACGGTATACACCCTACTTGAATTCACACTAATAATATAACTAAAATTAATGAACGACTAGTCTTAATGTTTTTTTGTATTTTAAAATTATCGTGGTGGAGCAAAGGAAAGCTTCTTTCTGTATCATTTTTATTATTCTTATATACATAGTATAAGTTAGAATACATTCAAATTCAGATTATTATGTTCTGAATGTGTACTATTGACTATATCTTTGGTTAGTGTAAATAAAAGTGCAAATATTATTCTTGTACACAATGAAAATCGTATCGTTGTATTAATACACCGTACTATATACAGTGGTTATATTTATAGAATGTAAATAAGTTTAAAGGAGAGGAAAGCGCAAACCTATTTAGCGTTGAAGTTTTAAGCAGCTAGGGCTGGCAAGGCAAGCGGGTTACCTATTTCCCGCGCTTGTAGCGCTTCCGACCGCGGTTAATCCCCGAGGAATTCGACAAAACACGCGCGCGAAACGGGCGTAAGTCGGCCATTTGCAACAAAGGAAACCGGAGCCGGATTTCGCGCTACCGGAAGGAAAAATGCGTTGCAATTTACACTGTGGTGTTGTGTACGAAAGTCGTAAAACGGTAATAAATTCTTCAGTTTTAAAGTTTTGCGGGAATCTTAATATTTCAGGACAAATAAAATGGAGAGAATCTAAAGAGATTTAACGAGGGGAATTAAAACAAAGCTTTTGAATTAAGTACCTATACAAATTTATAACGATTTCAAACGCTTTTATTATGGTTGCATTGGTGACTATGGAAACAAATTATTAGGCTGTTACCCACTTGAGTCCTATATTTTATATTAACTTGACGAGTGCAAACCGTAGTATTTTCCATTTTCAAGCAAGACGTAAAATACCGGATATTTATGATAAATGAAAATAAAATGCTCGACGTATTGGTGAGAAACTGTCTTCTGTATGCCTGCACCATAATATGAGTTTTGCAGAAATAATTTTACATTAAAAATGGAAGCCCTAATTTGCCTAAATGGATAATATGGAATAAGATGGAGTGGCTAGATGACTAAGAGGCCATCCATGGACTGAAACCGTATGCGTATGCGGTTTAGATCCGTGTGCCATACTAAACTTGTGATTTGTGTTCATGAAAATATATTTTCACTAAATTTGTAAGTGTAAGTATATGGAATAAACGGATGCGATCAGATGCTTATAATATACTTTGTGAAAATATTTTTCCATGAACAGAAAAGATAAGCTTAGTATAGCACACGGTTCGAAACCGCATACGGTTTCAGTCCATGGATGGCCTATAAGTTCACTGGAAAACCTATAACATCCGCCATAAATCAAATAGGTAAAATGGAGAAAGCTGATCCAGAATTCGTTATTACCTACCTATTTTTGGAAAAAGCATCCTCAAAAATAATTGTCTACACTTCAGTGGCAAAGTGCGGAGGTAGGATGTGGATATCCGACATAAATAGTGGAGACTGAACTTTGTCATTCATACTATTTTTTTTTCATTGAACTAAGAATACAAATTGCAGATGGTGTTGGTTAGTTTTTAAAATTCAATTAAACCCTGTATAAACTAATCCATAGTAAATTAGGTACTATGCTGTATAGATCCGAAATAAATATTTCATAGTTTTTAAGATTTAATTAAATCCTGACTAAACCAAACCATAATAGATACAAGATAAAAAAATAGATACAAGATAAAAAATATCTAAAAATATGTATGATTTATTGAAATAATTTTACTTATTTTTTAGATATAAGAATATTTTGTTATTAAATTTTAGAAACTATCTAACACCATCAGCAGTTTCTATTGTTAGTTCAATGAAGACAAATTAGTATATCATGTGACAAAATTTAGTGTGCACTATTTGTATCGGATCTACACGGCTTACCTCCACCCTACGCCACTGCTACACGTTAGAACCTACCTATTTGATGCATTGTTTGTAAAAAAAAAAACCAAGTAAGTGGAAACCTTATATTGATGCAAATTGTTCATCAAAATAATAATACTTCATTCAATAAATAAAATCTTATTTTAGGCTTGTAACACTAATGCAATGTGAATATCAGAATCGACCATACAAATAAACCTCTGAGAACAAAGTGTGAATCTCGCGGAAAGTGAACATGCAATGCGAAATCACTCGACACTAAATTACTAATCATTATCAGCTTCAATTTTCATCACAGCTTTATTTTTTACAATATCTTAGAGGAATGCCAAATAATACATCTACAATAAGACGTGTCAATTACATTAAAAATTCGACGGTAATAACTTGATGCTGTAATTTTATTATATTTTTGCAAACACTTATTGTTACTATCACAATATAAAAACTAAAAATCTCGAGAATCAGCATTTACATATTTAATCTGTATTAAAATTAGTTTCCAATTATGTACTTAAAAGTTCAATTGTTTCATATTAGATGGCGCAATTATTCACAATTCAATTGACGGTGATATGATCACATCTTTGCGATAAATATAAATAATGATTTTCAACAGTTTTATCTTTCTTGGCTTGAGAATCGGAAACCGCTATGATAGTGATTTAGTTATTTACCACAATCGTCAACAATTATTTACAGTTAAATATGGCAAAGACAATATTATTGTAATTACTTTACATGTCATTAGGATAAGACGTTCTCTAATATTTCTTGTAAGTAGTGTAACTAAACATATTTGTGACAATAATAATCGGAAAAAATACCTTTCTTTATTGGTAGCTCTGGCGTTGTCTTTGTATTTTTCTCTTTTTGAATAACAACAACCGGATTATCTGGAGGAGTTAATTCAATGGAAGGTTCTCTGGAGCTGACAACAGGAGATTTCTTGGCTTCTCTGTCACTTCCTGAATCACCGGCTGGAGGATGGCGGGTTAATTCGTCACTAAAATTAATCAAAAACAACAATATTTAATATTAATGTTATCAGCGGCGATTTTCTCTAGTTGACGCAATCAATTTAACAGAAGATTTAAAATGGGCGTCAAATCCAAAGCATAACATAATTCTTGTAACCAACATTAAAGGGGATTATAACATAAAAACACAAACACTAACATTATTATGTCTTATCACTTTCTTCTTCAGTAATATATATTTTTAGTAAGTACATGATGTGATTATAGGAAAGAGAAATGGACATCATAATGTTAACTCGTAACTCTCAAAGTTAAAATTTATGAGTTGTATTTTATTATTATCGTAGGAGGTTTAAAATCAGTCAATGTCAATCCACGACTCTAAATGTGCCACTGAATATTATTATGATTGTGCAGGTAGCTAATAAAAGAGTATGTTCATAAAACTGTTGCATAATTTTGTTATTCACGTTATAAATGCATTTACTTTATTGCTGTGTGTCTTTATTGTTCCTTGTTCTTTTAAACTTAAGTACCTAACAATAAATGATGTATTGTTAATAATCATCAAATCTCTATAATATAATTCGGAAATAAACATAGGTACTGAAATTTAATTCATAACCAACAAATACGATTTTATCTGTTTTTTTTATATATACGTATATGAAACTACAAGCTACCAAACCAAATTAATACAGTAGTTTAGGTAGTGAAATAGTAGAATAGTAGTAGTACTAAAACAATCACAGAAATAGTCAAACTTAATAAAATCACTATGAGGGGTATTCCACATTTTGGCGAGTGAAAGAAGTACTTACTTAAAGTACCGTTATATAAACTATACACGAATAGTAGTCAGTAACGAAAGACAATAATTACGTATTTCCAAAATATCTAAAACTATAAAAATCAGTTTCAGGGGTGGAAGTTGTTTAAAAATTCATACACACGATAGTCTTAAAATTGCTGTCAGAACTTTTATTTATTAGTTGCTTTATCATATTATTTTATATACAAAGCAGTGTCTATCAACCTTTTTTTTCATTGTTTATTTTCAAATTACAAAATAGATTTTTAAAAATAAATGATATGATTCTAGTGGAGCAGTAGGATTATGGATAGATATCATACATTTACAATTAATTTATTAATAATATTTTTCGTCATTGTTATTATTTAATATTTAGAAATCAATAATAATCAAAGATGATTGATTGTACGTAATTAGTATTACTGCACTCATAGAATTCTATACTTAAATCTCTTTTTTTTCTAATATGTCAACATAACATAGCGTACTGTAGCATAACAGTGTAAACGTGTTACATTTGGTTTCGCATTGGTAGCCAACCGTGAATAATCCTAATAATGTTAAAATATCCCTTACTTATTATCCACTTTATTTTAGTATGGCGTGCTATTTAATTATTAGTAATTCAAGAATGGAATGTTCATATTATTGAGACATTTAAAACTATGTTATACATGACATGCTATTGACTCATGCGATGTAATTTAATAGTCCGATGTCACTAACGCAAAAAAAATGATAATTCGATATGACGGGCAAATAAGTACAATGCCCTGTTAACGCAAAAAGTAACAAATGACAACTGAAATTCTCATTTTTTTTTAAATTACATTTCAATAGGTAACATAACTAACAATTTGATCTCCTATACCAAGGATGGCGAACCTTTTTACGTACGCGTACGCCAAAATTACCCAAATATAATTTTTTGACTGTCTGACGTACCGAGCAGTTTTTCATAGGAATTAGTATTACTGTATTGCTTAGTTTGGTTCTTTAAGCACAAATTGACGCCAGATTTGCTCCAATCAGATGAGGTATTCACTCACTATAATAGTGGTCTCAAGCATTGTACAATGATTGCAAATCGATTAAAATTAGAGGTTCGCGGCGCGACTTCCCCTGCCACCTGATGAGGTCAATGCGATAATATTATGTGTGTCGCATAAAACCTAAGGACGGATCTATGCAATTCAAATTAAACGTAATGTTTATTCTTGAAGAATATCTTCTTGCTATTTTTTATAGATACAATACAATCTGTTATTTAAGCATGGATTTCGTCGTTTACGTTTGCGCATCGATTGGTAAAACTATTATTAAAAATCTAAGAAAATACTCATGGCGATGTCGACATTATTTCTTAATAATATATTATTATTTGTACTTACTTAAAACTTTTCTGTAAAAAAATATATTTTGAATTATTATACGAGTATCTATTTTTTTTATCTTTATCATAAAACAATCACGTGCCATGCTAAATCACCTCGCGTGCCACTAGTGGCACACGTGCCATAGGTTCGCCATCACTGTCCTATATAAATTACAAATAATAATTTTGCTATGACGGGATATAACATTCTTCTTTTAAGTATGTACACTAGTCTTACGCTAGACATTTTGAATTAATTAGCGTGTGTCTCAAACAAAAGCGATGGAATTAGAAGATGCAAGAATATTTTATATTTCAAAAACTTTTATTGTAGGCCTATAACCGCATGTATGTAGTGTTACCCACATAATAATGGCGTATCAATAAGGGATGAAAATAATGCATTATTTTTATGGTGGAAAATTTAGTTTTTTATATCATAACATTACCGTTTGATCAAAAAATATCATAATAAAACTTGAAATGAAATCTTAGTATTGTAATGGAAAATAAGTAGGTAAATTCCCAAGAACAAAATATTCTTGTATTATGAAATGCATTTGATGGATTTTGTTATAAAATATTATTAGATATAAGATGTGAATCAATACGATGTAATGTAAGTCAATAACTTTACTGACCAAATTCCTACAGTAATATGTTATGTTGTTAATATAGCAAGGAATGTTTTTATATCAATAAATAAGGGATACCTTTTAGATTTAATACTGATTATAGATTAGATTTATGTGTAATTTTAAGAACTAGCTATGTTCCCACAATCTTGAAGGAAGTAATAATATAAATTGTGATGTACGTATCATGGGGTCGATAGTTATGAAGCTTTTGTGATATATCGCAAGTACAACAGATGTCTATTCAGTATCCAACATATATATTGAGAATCTAGCTAATATAACGAGACTCTTGTTTCAGACGCCATACTGTTATGTTATTTACGTTAAATATCTGATTATACAATTGTCTCATAATTTAAAAAAAGTATTTTAATACGATAAAATCGTTAATTACTAATTTGGGACTAATAGTAGCCTGGTCAAGCCGTGCTATAACAATTTCTATCCCAGTGATACTGAAATGGCTATAAACGATTTTCGTGGAATGTCTGCCAGTATACCTTTACGCTGTACCTACGGCAGTGTTTGCCAATCAGTGATTCACAAGAATAATGCAGGTGTGTCGCGATTTTGATTATTCGATAAAAGTGCACAAAAATGTGCTATTTTTTCAAGCAAAATTTTTAATTCAACAATTTTGATGTGTCGCTAACTCAAAAGGGTTTAAAAACGCTGCTTTACTATATAATCCACACGCAGGTACGTCATATGAGGATACTTTGAAAGAATTAGATGACTAAAACTAATAGGTACATCTTATAACTCAGTGGCTTTTTTGATAATGCAGGTCGCTTCTTCAGACAAGATCATAGTCTTAAAAATAAAGTATTTTAACATTTCGAGTGTATAAATACATAAAACACGAAAAATCAAAGTGTAAAACCATCCCGAAAAATTAACAAAATAAATTCTCCATTTTTAACGCAGAGTGGTGGTTAATCGCATAGGACAATTTCTTGCTATAAACATGTCAGAGCATCGGCCATCCATGTATAATATCCACGGCATTGTTTTTATTGAAACTATAATAAATAATTATGTCTTTATGATTAATTATAATAATTACTGTTAATTGGCCTTTACTTTTTGGGTGATTTAAGTACCCACGTATATGATTTTAAATAATGTTTTGATATCGGTAATAATAAATAAGTTTTATTGTAATTAAATACTCATTTATGAGAGTTAAAACAATTAAAAGTGATTACATAGTACGCAATGCAGCTGAGATAAAATCTCGATCAAATATTTGAAATCGCATTGAAAGCAATCGTGGCCTACAAAAAGAGTGGCTTTATGGTTTGGTGAGCAAGATGTAATATTATCCTCAATTCTCATAGATAACTGTAAACAGTTTACGTGTTACGCTAATTTCCCAGCTCGCATTTTGCACAATTTAAGAATGATGGCTACATTTAGTCGAACACTAGTAACCTACATTGATGTTTAGAAGAAGCTTAATAAAGGATGGCAAACTGTAATAATAAATCACAATAATCAGTAATACGTGTCTGTTAGAAACGAATTGTATGCCACAAACAGTGCGGTATATGGTATATTGTAGGTACTGTAGATGAAACTCAATATCGCTTCATGATATATTAATTATTCATCTGTTGGTTTATAAACGACCCATGACATGCACCTTAGAATACATATAGGTATTATTATACATATTATGTCTCAAATTTATATCTGGTAATATTCTGAAATGTGTAGGTACAGAAAGGGAAGAGCTGCTTAAGTCGATCACACTAGCTGTTGGACCCATCGGGCTGTCCGACCCATTCGCCACAAAGGTCAATTTTATTGCGTTTAGAAAATTTGCGGCGTCATAACTACGAACATGAAGATCTCTTTGATTATTAATAATAATAATAATAATTAAATCCTGTCTTTTCTCATCTTAGTAATTAAAATTTAATGGCCACATAAAATATATTAATACCATAAAAGAGTATTGTTGTAAACGTCATTCAGAATAAAACCGTAAGTGTGCGATAGGTACATCAGACATCCGTGGTTATAGTAGTTTTTCAAATAATAATTTTGTCAACACAAATAAATTGAAAATTAATATTGCTAATTCTCCTTGTTGGGTGGGGAAAATACTCAGAGATCTTTAAACTATAAGTCGTAGTATATCTTCAATCTTCATAAAATTTAATAGATTATATTCAAATATATCCAGCAAATTATTTGACGTAGTTTGTAATTGACTCGTAATTTTGGAGAAAATTGAGAAATTGCAACATGTTGTGATCCGTAATTACCTTTATGACAGTTTTATTATCTGAATATATTTGACGATAATCAGTTAAATTTGATGAAAATTAAAGATATACTACGACTAATATAGTTTTTAAAAGATCCCTGATTATTTTTCCCATCCAACAAGGCGAATTAGCAATATTTATTTTTAATTTACCTTATAAAATATAAATTAAAAAGATGGAAAAAAATTTGCATAGACCATAAAAAAGCAATTAAAAATTATACGTTTTAAATATAACATAAATTATTATACTTCATACTTTTATGGTCAAATATAGGTTTGGACACAAAATAAAAAAAATAATATTAATATTAAATAAATAATAACTGAGAGTGTCATAAAATATGTAAATTATAATAAATTAAATTGCATAAAATACCGCTATTTAAGTAAAAAAATAAATAAAAGACTTTATGGCGATCACACTGATTTCGCAACCTACACTTAATTTATGCAAGTAATATTTTCTAGGAAATATAATTATTTTTATTTAGACATTAAAATACATAAATAATAAATAAATTCAACTCATTTACATTAAGTTCAACTATCGTATTCTGTGAAATCATTGCAAAAAAAAACTGTATAAAAACAAAAGCATGGCTGTAAACAACTTGACAATACAGTACAATGGGTCTACCTATTGAATTTTCTAGCCGAAAATTGCGCCGTATACTTTCACCATATACTTATGTACCCATACTATAATATTACGCAATGAATCTATCTTCTCTTATAATACGTTTTCTACGATTAAGCCTTGCTTGGCTCAAAAAATTCAACGAATTGTGCACTTTTTTACGAATGTATGAGCTTAGTGAATAGGCATGTCCTACGGATAATATTAAAGACATTGAACCATTTTAAAAATTACTCAAGAGCTCCTAAATTCTAAAGTGGCGAAGAAAAAATAAATTGTCTATAATTATTACTATGATTTCATTAATTTTCAGCTTAGGCATGTAATAAATGGAGGCGCATGGCGGCTTTTTCTGAAACGATTTAATGATTATTTATACACTAACTAACTATAAATAAGTTTTACACTTTTTAAAACATTGCTTTATTAAAGTATTTAAACTTCGAATTACTATTTAGCACCAAAAAAATATTATATCAAAATTTTTAATCAAATCAGATGGTTAATTATACAAATTTTTAATTTTTTACCACGATCTTAGTATTGTATGTACTTTCACTTGAAAATGTTATGTTTAGCTTGGAATTTGTATTCAGCGGCATAAAATGCATGTCCAAACTGAAAATCAATGAAATCATACTATAATAAACTGCAGAATGTTTAAATTTCTCTGTCATCTTGCAATTCAGGAGCGCCTGTGTAAATTTTGAAATGGCTCAATAATAAACTACACTTGACAATAAATGTCTAACACCATGTGAAAGTTAAAGCTTTTATACAAAAGTGCACAATTTATTTCGATATGCCGCTACGCTAGATAGACTAAAACAAGTGTATCATTATTTTCAATGCACTAATAGAATTCTAAATTTGAATATTATTACGAATGTTAATTTCATTTTGTATTAAATTTTCGCCGATATATTTAATATTCAAATAACAGTAATCACAGTTATTTTATAGTAGTTACCAATTTTTGATTGACGTTATAATAATAATTAATTCTTGCAGAATTATAATTGGAGAATAAAATGATACGCAAAAATGCTAATTGAAAATATGAACATTTAAGTTATTAGCTTCACACACTGTTTTAATCGGGCGTTACAGGACCCTACGTTTGACGTAGACCATCATTTTTTTTTATTATGACTGGGAATATCTCAAGATCAGTCACCCAAGACTATGCATTCAGGACTGAATTTACATGACTGTTGAGATTGTCGATGGGAGAGATGGGCATGTAAGGCAAAATTGTAATGACAAGAAACAAAAGTTAATGCAAAAATGACGATACATTTAATTCAAGAGATCTTCACGTTGGCAGTATGGAGCGCCAAATTTTCTAAATGCAATAAAATTGGCCGTCGTGGCGATCAGGTTGGACGGTCTGATGAATCCAACAACTAGTTGAAAATGTGGACAATAAACATTATAGTTTATTAAGAACTATTTCTACATTGACTGAGGAGGTTTTTATCGATGAATAGATACGTGGCATTCGTTGGTTACAAGAACCAAACGCACATCAAAAACCATATCTTTTTTATTTGTAGCTATAACCAAGTAAAATATTCACGAAATTTGCAACCTGGGTCAATGCCAGATATCATCATATTTATTTTCTTTGTGCGTTCTGAATACAATAGTAAGGTGTAATGAAATCCCGTAAATTATATATATATATATAATTCGACAATAATTAACGTTATTTTTTAATTTATTCGTCTCTTGTTTTTAATGTAACACTAGAAAACAGGAAAAAACCATACATTAAAATGTGACAGATTGAGTGTGGGCACAAAGCAAATCGAACGTATAATAAAATCCCATTAGAAGTAAATTATCGCCTCACTTGTCATGAAGTAGTTCCTAAACGGATAACAGATGTCAAAAGTTACCAAATTTGGAAAGTTTACAGCTCAGCACAGACTGCCTTTCGCGATGACGGGGTCATCAATTTTCTTTATATGTTATAATTGCAACGACGGCTGTATAATTAGGGAAATGATATAATGGGAGATATACATATAATTATGTTTTTTTTTTATTAATTAATACTATATAAGCAATTTTACTTATGAGTATGACAATTTAATATAAAATGTCATTGATTGAACATGCAGGAGTTGTATGAAAGCAAAAACGCCACTGTCCTTCAAAGTCATATCATGAGAAATCAATTAAAACTGATGCTGGTGTAATTCTAATACTATATAGTTTATACGAACATGGTAGTTTTAAGTGAACTGTTATAGATATTAGATGGTGCAGAAATACATATTTTTAAACTTAATATAATCCAAGTGACTAGATTTAATGTTTTGGTAATGGACAGTGGTGAATTTGCTTGTAACTTTCGAACAGTGGTGAGTTTGCATCTCATCATTCGTAAGTAATACCTAGAGGGTGGCCATTTTGCTAATTTTTTATGCTGTCTCCTAATTGGCTGGTTTAAGCAATGGCGGATTTGAATGACGTCACTACATGTGGACAGTGATGACTGCATGTAAACCCAATTTATAAATTCATTTCTCAAGGGTTTCAGGGATATTGCATTTTCATCTGTTAAGTTACAACAATATGGAGAAGGAGAATATTATTTGTAGGTACTTACATTATGTCATTTTAGAATTTTTGTGGACAGTGGCGATTTTGCTTTTATACAACTCATTGTCTGTCTGATGTAATATAGGTATTATCCAATATTTTGATTGCTTTAACATGTTTAAATTAAAAATACAATTATTGGTAAAGGCAATATTAATGAAAAATATGTAAAAAATATATTTATCGGTATAAAGTACGAAGTAAGAAATTAATGTTTTAAAATAAATCTTGTTGATAGAATATGTATTATGAGATGAGAGAGGGAATTACCATGATATTGATCACATGATCAGACACATAATCGGTTTAAATTACATTATTTGAATAAACTAATGTATAGGTAAGTATAGAAATATATTTTTAAAAACCCACAATCTGAGCCTTATAAACCTTTCGAAGGGCTACTGTGGGGATATAGAAAATGGATAGTGTCTGTCTCGTAAAAATGTCTAAGAAGCTGTGGTATATATCTATATATATATATATATATATATAGAATTACAATCAAAAGTTTTCCATTTGTATTAACTCTATTATTTTACAACCATCATAAGACATCATATTATTTAGTATGGTCAAAATTTAACAGTGGGTACAAGTCATATCATTGATCAATGCACACTTTATTAAAACAATCTTTAAGCTATACCTACTCTCTTTTATTCTAGTAAAAATAAATAATGTCTACGGTTTGGTGTTATTAAATTATAAAAAACTAAACAATGAATGTGATTTTCTCATAAGTAATGAAATACGGAATGTGTGAAGATGTAAATCGCTAGTGTCATATTATGACATTTTCTTTAAGTTAGTATTCTTTAGTTTAAGGAAATAAGTTATTTATTTATATAGGAAAGTTAATTCCGAAATCCAGAGATTCTAACATGTAAAAATCCGGCACTCAGGATTCTTCATACCCTAGTTAATATGAATATAAGAGTAAGTGGTATTATATAAATAGAGTATGTAAATATTAACACTTACGAAAGCAATGTGGGGCACGCCGATGAATATTCATCGTCTTCTCCAATTGGCTCGAGCTGAGGCGAACCACCGCTGTAGAACCAATCTTGGGTCATATCTTTGGTTATAACGATCTGTAGATTATGCTCTTTATCCGCAGCGGGCGGTTTTACGACTTCCGGTTCGATCTGCTTAGCGGAATGCAGCGGCTTATCGTGAGCCGGCTCCACGACAACTTCACAAGAAGAAGTGTTGCCCTTATTGGCGTTACCCGCAAACTGCATCTTCGGCACGAAGTCTATCAACCTCGGTAGTGCTTCGGGACGCTGGAGCGGAGTCTCATTGTCAACTTCCCTCTCGTCTCTAGGTTCATTCGATACAACCTTGCAGCTAATAGAATCCTGTAACCAGCTTTCAATGCAATGCAGTTTAGTAGCGGACAGGTTGTCCTCGTAGGGGCTCTCCGGTAAAGGATAATCGCTTTTCGAAGAGAGCGTGTCAATATTTTTCTTATTTAAATTTCTCGGAAGCGGCTTGGGAGGCTCGATCGCGGAAACCGGTTCTTTCATAATGCAGTCCGTCACATCGATTCCGATCGGTTCCGGTTTTCCGGCAATTTTATTTAAGTTCGTATTGTTGTTCGCATCACTGGCATTATTTTTATAATTCGAGGACTCCCAAACCGTGGAAGAACGTTGATTATTATTTATTGTAATTTCTGGAGAACTGGCAGTCGCTGTTGGTTCATCGTCATTAATCAACTGGACGTTTGAGTATCCGTTACTAATTTTTAAAGATGATCTGTCGCCTGAATTTGGTTTTTTCGATACCGGTGGAGTGTTCGGTGTCGAATTAGTAATTCCAGCCCTAATTTTCTCTTCTATAATCCCAGGAGGGATATCTGATATAAACTTTTCGTTCATATTCTCAATACACGTTAATACGTTTTGTACATTCATATGTTTCAAACCAAGAGTTGGCGTGGAAGGGATACTGTTCTCAACGGAACCGGGAAAACTGGAATACGCGCTAAGTCTATCTATAACAGTAGATATGGAACTACCAGTATCGTCAGACTCTGACTCAGCAACGTGAATACCATTTTCTTTTTCACGGTAAAAAAGATCTGTATAGACTTGAGCTTCGGGAGGTGGTGGAGGGTGACCAGGTACAAAACGACGCGGTCTTCCTGGAGATTGTTTTCCTTTCCGAGCATGCCCATTATCAAGACCTTCACCTTTCGATGCCAAATCCGATTTTTTACTTTCACGAACATCTATTGACATTTGATTCGAGTCTATACTAACAGGATTTCTTCCATCTGTCATAGAAGCATCTTTTGTATTTCGCCTTGGTATTTTTCTCGGTGGTACCGGAGGTGGGAGAGCAGATCTATCTTTATCAGTACCACTTATACCATTTCCAACTGGAAGCTCTTCACCATCTTCAGGACTGTGTCTTACGAGGAGAGTAACAGCAACATTTGAATCCGTCAAACAACGCACGCATTCCAGACGAGTAAGCGCTGTAACTGGTAATCTATCGATTCTGAGAATCTCATCTCCAGCGACGAGCGGACCCCAAGCGGCTCTTGCTCTTCCAGCAGGACTTTCTGCCGCGCATGATTGAATGAACAATCTTCTAACTCGTTCCGCCGATTTTGTGCCACCTTCAAACTTCAATCCAAAACCTAATTTCTCACCAGGTAATCTATAAACTATAACTTCCTGCTCGGCTTCTCGTTGTCCGATTGAAAGTACAGTGACAAAAGCGACATCGTTTCTGGAATCATTTGATAGCTTTCTTGGACTCGCTTCAACTTCTGCGTTTCCCACTGACACTATCGTTACAAATTCTTCGCCCGAGATGTTCTCTCGAGAAGTTTCCATTGTGTTGCAAGGCTATCAGTCTTCTTCATTGGGCCGCTGCCGCGGTCTGTTGATATGAACCACAATGTCGACGCCGCATGTCACGCTTCACGGTTTGCATCTGAAAATAGAAGTGAAATCGTTTTTATTTTATGTTTACACGTTTATGCAATAAAGTCAGCAAGTAGGTAATATAATAAGAAATGTCTTCAACTTTTACATTGCATATGCAACTACACACCTCATTTTGTAAGCAATAAATTATTATTGCAACTAATAACGTTGCACCCAATTATACATATTGTTAAAATGATTCATTTACAATTTACTACGACATTTAAATGACTGTGATGGTTTTATATTACAGGTACTAAATTTTACGGAACATTTGAGTCCATATAATATTTACTTAGTAGGAACTAGATGACTCACGAGTCGGGAATATCATTGACATACATAATTCTTGTAAAGCTACGTCAAAAAATGATATCAAGCCATTTAAGGAGCGCCATTTTAAGTCAGATATACAGTATAGCCAACCTTCAAAAATCACAATCAATTCATTACATTCAATCAATGTGATTTTCATTTCAATAAGAAGTATAATAGTAGCGTTACCAACGTAGTGATTATCTTTGTCAGATCTTGAATTTTTGAATAGTTTGCAAAAATCTGGCGCATGGCTTAAAATCTAGCGTTTTTCAACACCGAAAACAGCTTAAAACTTCTCATAAACAGACAGAATATTACACTATATTTGCGTGAAAAATAACACGTTGGCCTTTTGTACTTTATATCTTATCAATAAAAAAGAAATATTTTAGTGATGGCGAAATTTTGTACCTACGTTAATTTTTAATTATATAACTTATTTATTAGTTGTGCAACAATACATTCCTCTACAATCTTCATTCTCTCAAAAAGAATGTAAATAATTATGACATATTTGGAATATTATATGTGAATGACAGTTGGCGATACTGGTACATTATTTTAATAAACATAAACACTTTGTTATATATAAATTTATATAAATTCGTATGTAATAGATTTAATCTAATATGGTCCAATACTCAAAATAGATACTTTTAGATTAATAATTACAAAATGAAAAGAACTTTTTATATACAACGTTTTTAAATTTTCTTTTGAATCATATAAACTTGACTTGACTTGACTAGCTTAAACGATCAAAAAAATTTGTACTTGATAGAAATAATACTGTCATTTTGACATTCATATTGATTTCCATAGTAACGCAAGTATATATTAATAATTTAGTTGCTACCTAGACCCCAGACCTAGCAACCAATAATGCTGTCGAAATAACTTTTCATACAAAATAGAATTAACTGAAAATGAATTCAATTATACTTAAAGATGGCTAAAAGAACTTAAAAAATCCATTGGCATCGTGTTCTGATATATTCTAAAAGTTTCAAATGTCTAGCTAGTCGGGAAGCTAGTTAAAAATCGATATAATTATATAATTCCTTAGAAAAAAGCATTAAAACAGTTTTTATTTTTGTATTTTTTTTTTATTTCTCAACATAATCTCCTTGGAGCTCAATACACTTGGTTAGACGTTTCTCAATTTTTTTTAAACCGTCAGAAAAATAAGTTTTCGGAAGGTCCTCAAAATAAGCATTTGTCCGATCGATGACTTCTTCATTTGAAAAAAAACGTTGTCCACTTAGCCATTTTTCTAAGTTTGGGAAAAGGAAAAAGTCACTGGGGGCTAAATCTGGCGAATACGGTGGGTGGTCGACCAATTCGAACTTCAATTCTTCAATTTTAGCCATTGATCGTAAACATGTGTGAACACGGGCATTGTCCTGATGAAAGAGGATTTTTTTCCTGTTTAAATGAGGCCGTTTTTCTTCAATTTTGTTTTTTAGCTGGTCCAATAAAGATGCATAATAATCCCCTGTTATTGTTTTTCCTTTTTCCAAATAGTCAACGAAAATAATTCCACGTGCATCCCAAAATACAGTAGCCATAACCTTACCAGCTGATTTTACGGTTTTCGCCTTCTTTGGACATGGTTCGCCTTTCGCAATCCACTGCTTTGACTGTTCTTTCGTCTCGGGAGTATAGTGGTGTATCCATGTTTCATCTACAGTCACAAAGCGACGAAAAAATTCATCCGGATTGCGTTGCATGAGCGACAACAGGGCTTTAGAGGCCACCACCCTATTGCGTTTATTGTCGACTGTGAGCAAACGCGGCACCCATCTTGCAGAAATTTTTTTCATGCCCAATTTGTCATTTAAATAGAAATGACGCTACCTTTTGAGATCCCTGTAACCTCAATTATCTCACTCAACTTTAATCTTCGGTCACTTAACACCATATCGTGGATTTTATTGATCATTTCTGGTGTAGTCACCTCTACAGGACGTCCTGAGCGTGGTTCATCCTTTGTTGATGTACGACCACGTTTAAATTCATTTAACCAGTTATAAATAGTTGCAAGTGAAGGAGCAGATATGCCGTGAACTAAATCCAACTCATTTTTTATTTCCTTTGCTGTTAACCCTTTTATATTAAAATGTTTAATAACAGCTCTAAACTCAATTTTCTCCATTTTCCATTTTTCCATTTTCCACAAGCAAATTTTTTTTTAAATGTACGAGAAACACACAACAACCCGACCAATCTGATTGAAACTTCGCAGTATACTCAATCGGTAGTGCCGCTGCATGAAAACAAACCACTTACAGTACTAGTCGCGCCACCTGTCGGCTTTTCTAACGACTTATTGACCCACCCTCGTAATAAAATACAAGACGATCAGTAATTTATAATCATTTTGTCAAAACAAAAATAAGAATAAATGCATTGAAATGTAAATATTAATTAATTAAAATACATTGTTTCAAAAATCTATTCTTAAGAAAATGGGTAATCTCAAATTTGGATCGAGGCAAAATCATTATGTCATTTAAAACGCATGCAATTTTAATTGAGTTGTGTATTATTTTATACCGTAACAAATTACGTAGGTATGCACCAATGTGCATCGCTGATTTTATTTAAATGGCGAAATAAACAGCTACATGCCTACTGAAATTCTGTGGATGTTTAATTCTGATACATTAAATAAGTACGTAGATAGGTACTTCTCTATTTTACATGGATTTTTGGAAACGTTTACGTAGGTAAGTTTGTATTTATATTTCATTAGTTAATCGTAATGTGCCATTTCCTATAGCCGTGAAATTAATCATAAAATCCAATAAAATTGATATATTTATTGGTTTATAGATGGCGTCCGATTTGATTTAGTGCCGCGAAATCGCAGAGATCTGCAATAATGAAATAAAGGTCATAGCGGCCCGACGGTAAAATTCTAGATCCAGATTGCAGCGAAGCAGCCATTATTCAAAGCAGTCTGTGCTCTCGATTTGTACGAAACACTTCATATTGTAATGAACCATACAGGCTGTTTGCAAGATTTGAATAGTATACTCCTAAATATCATAGAAATTTATTATAATTCATCATCAAATTAATGCTTTAAACATATTTTAATCGATCAATACCCATCTAAATACAATGGGAAAATTAAAATATATATTTTTATTTCAAAGAAAAAGTGACAACTAAGAAAAAACGACTAAAAATAAAGGTTTTACTATTAGACACATTTATTGTTCTAAGTAATTTCTTGAAACAAAATTATCGATTTAATATTGTTTAATAAGTTTTCTTGGAAATAGCGTATCTCTTTTGTCAATTAATTATAGTGATGAGGAGTCGATACTGAACGATTCTTTAACTTGTACCTTGACTTGTGAAAATAATTATTATTGATTAATTTAATAAAACGCATTTTTTGTACTTACTAACTTTGAGTTGTAAATGTCCCTTTTATGCGGATGAAACTGGTCCAATTTAAAAAAATAATAAAAGTGGATAAGTACTAAAAAAATTAGCGTTTTATTAAATTAATGAATAATACAATGCAGTTAAACCAGAAAGTTAACGCAATAAAAGAAAATTGTGAAAATAATTAAGAAGCGATAGTTTTCTAATCAAAATACCTACGGACAAGGTTTATTTGCCACAAATAGCGTCGACTGATTTATAATTTCATCACAAAGTTATGAAATTAAATTAAATTGTATGTAATTTTTGGGTCCGTAAGCGTAATAGATTTAAATGAACCGATGCCTAAACAACGGGTCGATTCCGGGATTGATCGATTGCAATATAGCCAGATAGAAGTTGACCCAAGAAAATGTAAACATCGTGTACATTCTCAGTTGACATATAATGTAATTTTATAAAGATTTTAAACAGGCGGCATTAACCATTCCTTTTTTTCTTTCCTTAGCCAGCTCACTTGAAAAACGTTTACAAATTAACCATATGGAAGCTCGCGTAACCTTGTTGTATCACTTGATTCGTATTGATCACTCACGATTGGTCGCAGGAGTGAGAGAAAGAGGATATATGAATCCCTGCTGTTTTAAATGAAGGGTAGTTTCCCATTACCGTCTCGCAGTTGGATCTTTGGACTATAACAACATAGTTTGACGATGGGTCCCAAAATAAAGCTTATCATTTTCACAACTAATGGGAAATTACTTCTTTGTAGTGGTGAAAGACAGGACGTGTTGTTGTTTATTGTTATAACGCCTGTTCAAGTTAAAGAAAGTCAAGATGCCTTCTTGAAGTTGCGCATGCATGTTATAAAAGATGAAAAATAATCATTTATTATGTAAACACATTCAATTCATACTGTATTTATTTTACTGGAGCGCATAGAGAAAGGTAACAGAATTCTTCACGGTAGAAGGCTAAAGGCCGGTTGACATTTATGGGCAAGGTGCGGGTACACGTACCGTTTTATTTTTCTTCCCTTCATAAAAAAGTTGATCTCAGTGCATACGTGAACACAGTTATCAATAACTATTATACTTGCAATGCATTAATGATCATTGAGGCAACACCGAATAATAAACTGCGAATACGGATGAAGGTCAGTCGCGAAAATTAAGCATGAGTTTGAATTAAGAACAAATCGATTTGAAGGTTAGGAAATGGTTTGGCATTGCCATATTAACTAATACCTATAAACAATGTACTATGGAGGTTTTCGTCTTTATAAGTATATAATTAGATTAATTATTTTAACTAGTGATACTTTATAATGTTCACCCATTACGGCCAGTAGGTATAAAATTCATCAAATGAATCTTATTGTAAAAACAATATTGTGGCCGATCTAAACCGGTTCAACATTCTTCTGACAAGTTAAACGATGCATATCCGAATACTTCAGCTTTTTTATCAAAGCGTAGACATGACCGCAGTGTTTTATAGCTTCCATTCAAGTACCATGACATTCTTTCAGGATCAGAACCGGTTTTCCATTATAGTAACGTCGAGTATTTGTGAGGTTTTTTTTAAGTTTTCTTTTAAATTTCGTTATAATGATGCAATGAAAGTTTTATATGATTAAACCGAGCGAGTATTAGGTACACCGCATGTAATCTAAAAGGGTAAATGTGCCGCAGATGCTGCCATGAGATTTTATAACTTTCTTTTTAGACCAAACCAAACCTAACCTAACTTAATGACATGGCCACGAAATGCACGCCTTCAGCCGGCATTTCTTGTGACGATTTTGTGACGTCACAACTTTTCAGTCCGATCGTAAATGTCGATTTCTGTATGAAATTGCGCGGCCTACCTCTAAACGAAGCTATAATGAACATGTAATGAGTCCCGTAGTACAGTCTGAGCGACTTACAGCCACTCAGAGTGAACTATGGATGAATTTCTTTCAGGCAGACCAAACGGTCTTGTGAAAAAAATGTGAGTAATTAAAATGTCTAGAATTAAGGTTAAAAATAAATAATAATATATAAACAACTTATGTGATATCATTAGCTAAATGTTGTAAACAAATTTCAATTCATAACTAATCCAATTTTGAATTATATAAAATCAAATTTTTTTACGTGAAAGGATTTGAAATTTTGTTGCGATATATTTGCCGCTGAACATTGTAAAATATTTTAAATAAATAAAATATGATATCAGATATGTCATATCAAATATGATGTCATTAACCTAACCTACCCCAACCTAATATTGCCTAATATAATCTTAGTTTGTGATAATGATGCATTATGCATTAGCACGTATGACAATGTCAAATTTTAGATTAACAATTATTGGGTCAAAAGGCTATGCGCCGACAGAAAAAGGTATTTACTATTACTCACTTATTTTTTTAGAAACTAAAGATAAATAAGTTGGTAAGAATCTAGTAATATTGTGTACCCAATCGTCAGATTTATGTATGATTATAATAATTATTATAAAGACCACTTTTTCCATTCAATATAGGTAAACAAAAACTGAAAATTTTTCGGTTTTTTTTGCAACATGCTAATAACAATTTCATTATCACACGATATCTATATAACCTAGTGGCGAAAGGTAGAGGGGAGGTATGCTGTTAAGATCCACCATAAATAGTGCACACTAAACTTTGTCAGTCATACCTAAGTATTTGTTTTCATTGAACTAAGACCACATGTAGATAGTGTTTGATAGTTTTTAAAATCCTGCCTAATCCATTAGATTAGATAATAGTAAAAAAATATTCTTCTATCTATAAAATATTTGTTATCGACTATGGTTTGGTAGACAGGGCTAAATGAACTTTAGAAAGCTAACTGAAACCACCAATATTGTGTATTCTTAATTCAACGAAAATAAAATAACTATGACTGAAAAAGTGTGCACTATTTTTGTTTCATCGCCTTTCTACAGCATACTTAAACTATTATGGGTTGGTTTAGGCAGAGTTTAATTAAATGTTAAAATCCAACCAGCTCCATCTACAAATTATATTATTAGTTCAATGAAAACAAATAACTATGACTGTACTATTTATGTCGAATCATAACAGCCTACCTTCACTCCTCGACACTGAAACCAGATGTCTAAATCACCTTCATATGAGTAAAAAACAGTTTTTTTCATAATATTGGACTATAAGTTTTGGTATAATGATAAAATGTAACAGTAATTTATTCCTGATAAAAAGATGTTTTCCCTTTCTTTGAATTAATCCCAGTAGGTACTTACTTACTATACGTACATTAATTGAAGCAAAATTAATCTTACCAGCAAATAGCAACAAAATCAATGAATATCCCAGAATGGTTCTCAAGAACCAGTTTACTTGGTGTAATCTGATTTTATAATACCTGCAACTATTGGATTAACGTTCAATCAACATCCATTTAAATTATCTACAACATAATTTTCAAGACTATAAATGAGGCATTATATCAACCAATAACATTAAAAGAATATTAATAATTACATGACATGGTAATACCACCACCAACAACGCTAAAACAAAAGAGTTTAAGTGCATCTCTCGCACGGCTATGACAGAAGTAGATAATATAATCACAATTTTAATAAGTATTACTAATTAAATCAACCTTCACATAAAAATATTAACACTTTTTATACAAGTGGTATATAGTTAGTCATTTTCCTAATCTATTTATTACGTTCAGGAAATTGTTGAAATTAATAATTGCAATTTTCAATTTAATTTTATACAGTTGTTTCTTCCTCCTGCACATTTATAATATTGTTTTATGGTTTCGAGGTTTACCATAACGTTGATTGTCAAATTTAATACACCTACGCAATTGAAAACAGTAGTTATACTGATATTAATTAGTGTAAATTTATATAACATATTATTACAATAACCGAAGAGTTTGTTTAACTAGAAAAAAATATATTAGTACTATATTTTAATAGCGAATCCAGAACGATTTTTATTATTGATATGTAACAAAAAATAATAATAATCTTTGGGAAAATAATTGGTTGCATATTTTGAAGTCTTACTTTAGTTAAGTACTGTCGCGATTTTATGTGATATACTCTACTCTACGAAACGTATATCTTTAAAAAAAACTTTTAGAATTGTACCACTAGTGCAAGGTGTTTAATTTTAAGGGGGTCCTGGGTAATAAATCTCAAAACTAATTCAATCATCAATGTGGAACCTGAATAGATTAAATTTGCAGCTAATGTACTCGTACTTAATCATTAATTTTAATATTTTTTATCAGATTTACCTTAATATATCACGAGTCAATCGTCATAGAGGAAGGTTTTTTTTCAACATGTTTGAGAGTAACAATGTTTGCAAAAACTTAACATTTTAATACGTGGGTATTGCAAGAGATAATATATTATCTATTTCAGGACACACAATATGTCATAATTTCATAGATTAATCATAATTTTGCGTTACCTGGAACTGTAATTAAACACATTCTAAAACTACCTTGCGATATTTATACTTTTAAATAACCTATTATCTATAACTATTTTAATTGTTACCTACATAGGCTCAAGGTTAAAAGCATGCATTATGAATTATATGTGCAATGAAATACTGGTCTCATTTTTTCTCTTAATTCGTAACAATCTTAGATTATAAATAATAAGAAACAATGCTATCATGAAACTAATTATTTATGAGAAAATCTAAAAATGTGGTAATGATATATATAAGTAGCAACTTATCTTTAATCTATAAATATTATTCACTACACCGTTATAAAAAAGATATAATGTTATTACTTACTCATAAAAAAGTGAATATAATATAATATGAGGCTATTGGTTTGAAAGTTGGTTACCTCCATTTTACGCTATTTTGAGGTGATTGCAAAAACCATCAAGCAGATTCCTAGCTGCATATAATACTTTATTTTTTCAATACTATTTGTAAATAATTATGTAAAATAAATAGCGAAATAAAATTACGTAAAATCTATTAAAAGAAATATAAATTCATCTTTAAATTCGGTCGAAATATATAAAAAATTACAACATATGAATATAACCGACTTCGCAATCAAACTTCCGTTTATTATCTCCTATTTTATTTAACAAAAAAGAGTTGGATTTGATAGTTTATTAGTATAAATATACAATGTCATAGTACCTACCTATAAATCAAGAAAATTGTCAAATAAAAAATTGAGGTAAGCTAGTTTGCAACTAATAACCTCAAATGCTGAAAGGTGACTAAAACCTACTTAATAATTGTTTATCATCTATGATAGAAAACAATCACTGCTTTCTCTATAAATGATATTCATGTGGATCATTACAATGTCAACGTAATATCAAAAATATTTATAGAGAACGAATGGTTGTTGTTGTTAACCATTCACTCAACCTACTAGGACATTTATTTTTACCATCTACTTGAAGACGATTATATTTTTTGGTATTAAAAAAAATGATACACAATTTATGAAGTTTCTTATGACTACAATAAAATCTATCAATATAATCGTTCCATTACGATTAAATCATATAAACTAAACGTCTGAAGGTTGCATAGTAGAAGACATGTTCTTTGATATTATATTATAAGATATTAAACTTTGTTAACCTGAATTATAAGCAGTAACGTCCCAAGGTAAAGTGCCACCCTTAAACACATTTAGAATGCCACCCCCTTTTTATTTATATTTATTTTATTATTTTTTGTTTAAAATTTTCTGCAAATTCGTTAGGTATGTACCTTAAGGAAATACACCAGAAATCCTACAAAAATCACTTCCATGAAACCTACTCTCGAACAGTGGCAGTTTTTAAGTACGTGTAGGCCTTTGCCGCTGACAGGTATGAAGACACCCTTGTAAAAAAAATCATATGTACTACAATGGGTATTATAATACAATTAATAATAATAGCTGTGTTGTTAGGATTGTTTGTTTCGATTACTTTTTAAACTAAGATATTGATGAGGTACTTTATAATGAGGCGACAGCATCGTTTGCTTCATGGAAAACTCCCACTGCTTTGAAAAGATTAAATATTTGTATTTTTCTTTCATTCGTCGCCCCTATGCAACGCACGAACTGCCTACCCCCACGGGACGTCACTAGTTATAATTTTTAATACTCCATATTAAATGGGTTTAGCCCAAAGTATGATACACTAAGTTAAGACGTTTATTTGGAGAAGAATTATATTTTTCGCTTTGTTTGTTTAATAATGAAAACTTTCGAGTAAAACTTCTTTGCTACTGCCTATATTGTAAGCATTGATTAATACCGTAGACATCGAAATATTTTAGATGTATAAGCATATTATTAGATAGGTCATTAATAATATTATGATCTTTATTATGGCCATTAGATACGAAAAAAATCACACCTCTCAAGATGGCTACCGTTAAAAGAAGCACCTGTTCAAATTATTATACATTATGCACCGATGATAAAATGGCCCGGCTTTTGATAGCGCAATGAATAAATACACTTTTTTGCGTAGAGTTTTTCTGGCAACACCGATTGAATAAATTAAATCAATTATGGTCCACTTGAAAAGCGATATGTTATATTTTATATTATAAAAAGCGTCTCACGGCACACAAAAAAAAACTCGCCACTCGACCGTGAGATAGCCAACATTGAATAATACCCTGTGAAAAATATAAATCGTATAATGCAACGTTTCCCAATTAAATAGAATCACGGTACCCCATAAATATTTAATGCAAAATTTTAAATGTCAATAATTAAAAAAAAAATACAAATTGATAATACAGTTTTAATACAGCGCGTGTAACCACGTTGCAAGTTTACGGCTACTACTAAAGGACTGAAGAAGGTATCCCGGAGAATAATATTCGTAATCAATCACATCATTTTACACATTTCCTAGTATTTGGGTAGGTAGGTGCAATAGTATACAGTCTAAGTCTATTTGCAATTTGCAGGTTTGAGATAAAAATTACGAAAGCAGTTCAGTACGTGAGTTGTGCAGTTAAAATAGTAAATTATCTCGTAATCCAGATTCCAGATATCGACTGTGGAAAGGAAAAAGGGCGTAATCCATACAAATCAAATTTTGCAGGAGGCACAAAAACGTTTTTGTTATGGTTTTAGGTCAAAGTTAAAATACAAAATTGACATAACCTTGAAGTACATATTTAATAATTTGGTTTTTATATTTCTTATCTGATGTTATGGGTTGGAATTATTAAAAGATATTATTAATTATATTTAAAGTTGTCCTTTATTTCCACTTTATAACACAAAATCACATAACATAGTATTACTGGTATACTAATATAAGGTTGAATATTACTAGGTACAATATGTGTTTCTTGTTAGAAGTCCGGCTGAAGAGTGTTTTATATACTGGAATACTACTAGAAAGGAACAATAAAGATGATGCAACAAACTTAAGAAATGACCAAGATTTAACATGTAAAAATAATAATGAACTCATTGTTTCAGCCAGTCGAATCCACTGGCTGACTCACTAACAGTTACAAATTTGAATAGCACATAACACTGATATTAATTATTAAATTAATCAAAAAAAAAAAAAAAACAACACAAATGATGGATAAGTCGTTTTTCCCAAGTAACGTCACTTCTCCTTCTTCTTTTTTTCTTTTTTAAACTTCTAGCTAAATTTTTATAACAAATCGGCATTTGCAACTTACATCCTTTGGACACAACATGTATTTAGTTGTGTACAATGTTATTATGTAATAAAATATATTTTGAAAAAACTGAGGGTTACGCCCTTTTTCCTTTCTAGAGTCGATATAATAAATAGTACGGAGAATATTATATTTTTATCGCGGAACGTTATTTGGGAAACTCTGGTATAATGTGTAAAAAGCGGTAAAGCGAACGAGTTGGTGGACACTGAAATACCTCTGCACGCATCGGGTTAATAGAAGAAATACATTCGGGCAACCTAAAAGCTATATGGCGATAAATAAAATTAATTAAAAATCATTTATAAAAATTGCTGGCATATGCGGGTTTTGTATCCTTGAACTTGTAAAGTCAATTACTTCTGGGATTAGATAGGTACCTACTGTATTGTAAAAAAGCTCGTACAATCATTGTAAGTAACCAACTATTGCGTATATTCAAAATTAGAGTCTTCTTTAACTAAATAATGCTGAAAAGGCGTATATATTTATAATATCTATTTTTTACACCTGTAAATTCGTTATAAGCTCGTGTGTCTGAAGACGCATACTATAATATATTGTATAGATTCTATGAACGGTAAAAAGGAAGAATATTTTTGTTCTGAAAAAAATAAACGTGATGGAGTGACTCTCTCATATCTCCAGAGAGTTCTATATTACTTTGGCCACATAGCCAGAAGAGCAAACAATATTTTTTAAAGATTCGTCATTAATGGGCACGTCTATGGGATCGTCTGACAAAGTAAAGGACACTACGGGACTTCCAATGCCTTCAGTTAAGTAAAACTCAGGCATTGCTATAGAGAAGGACACGAATATGAAAAGATGTAACGTATGAGTAATATTAATTAATACTTTGGACGCTGAAGACGCACACGGCGCGTAATGACCAGGCGGCCGATCGATGTAAGTAACGTGCATTTTAAAGGTGCTAATTAAAAAATCATTATCTACTCAGCAGCGAATGCGTTAAGAGTTTAAGTCTATGAACGTTTATAAAAAAAATGAATAAAAATAGCACCAACTACAGTGTACCATTCCAAGTAAAAAAACGTCAAGATTGTATACCACTTAACGGACAATACATTATGATCTCATCTGATTATCCGCAAAGTATGTACATAAATAGCGAAAAATAATATGCAGCTTTCGCCTATTATTTAAGATGGCAGCTATTTATTTAACCAATGTATACTTAAGATATTATATTTTATTCTGAAAAAAAAACTGAATTATTCTTACATAATGAGGTCCAAAGGTTGGACACCCATGTTTTACTTAATAACATGTTTCTGGCAGTTCCGGATTATCCGTCACTCCTTCAATACAGTTTTATTCAGATAATCGGAATCCTATTGAAGGCGTATATTATAATATACAGATGATATTATTAATAAGGATACAATAATAAATATATAATTTAAGTTTAGATAGTTAGGTAAGTAATAAGTATGTGTGTTAAATTATTTATTTTTTTAAATCAGAAGATAGTATCTATCCACAATGCATTTCCTATGCACTATCTCATACGTATCGATTGTAATTCTATTATCCATTGAAGTGTATTGATTTCCCTTTTTATTAAATAATAATTGACAGATCACGATGTTCAGTTTTGTATTAGTAGATACCGTCG
This sequence comes from Rhyacophila brunnea, assembly GCF_057557595.1. Taxonomy (NCBI): domain Eukaryota; kingdom Metazoa; phylum Arthropoda; class Insecta; order Trichoptera; family Rhyacophilidae; genus Rhyacophila; species Rhyacophila brunnea. The sequence continues at coordinate 40,271,683 of NW_028232859.1, forward strand.
TATTTATTTCCGCGAAAGGCATGATGCTTACCGGAAATGAATGTCGAAATTGTAAATACACATCGAAAACGTGCATTACAAGAACATCCATAACGTACAGTGCGACTTTTTTATCAAGTCTTGTACGTCGCAGCGCTGCATGTGCTGACACTATTACGTCACGTGGTTTTTGCGCGCCGATACTTTTACGTCATGTGCTCTATACGTGTTGACTTGCCATAGCAGATATCTCTGCACTATTGAGAGGAATTAAAAGCTTTTTTTCTGTGTCTACTCCTCACAAAAAAAAATACATCTACATTCAAAATAATGCTCTTCGTCTCTTTCCGCAACGGTTTAGAAATTGTAATTTTAATAAAACTCAACGCGATATAGAATGCACACAAAATCGTGAGCGCGAGAAAATTAAATCGATACCTTACTTCTATAGGGATACAAGTCAAGATACCTCCTTCTAAGATAATGGTGTTTGAATATGTTCTATAAATTTTCATTTCAATGTAAAGCCTTGATTTTTGAAGTACATGTGTTTATTTTTTATTTAGTTCAAACGAACTTAGCAATGCACAATGGAATTTTATAGTTTAACAAATAATCAACCCACACATTTTCGTTTATAATTGAATTAATGATTAATATTGGAAGGGGTTATTCGGTTTTAGAACTCATTGAAGATTTTTTTGATTTTTTTTGTTGAATTATAAAGAAAAGACCCGTCTACATTGAATGGCATTATTATCTCAAAACCTTGAAATTTTGAGCTGTTTCTTATAGAACAATACGAAATGCCGAAATGCGAACGGCGGGTTTTAGTTCCAGAAACAACCGTGGTAAGTAACGTAAAAGAATTGATGTAAAAGTCGCACTGTAGTACCTATCCATTTATACACGGATCAATATGCCTGAACAAAAATAAGTGAAGCAGAAATATTCAAACTTATTACACTTTCTAGACAATATTAATAAAGTATGACACATAAAATTATCAATCGAAAAACAATATCAATGAAAAATATACCTAACCCATAAATACTTAAAATATATATATGATCGAGTATCCATCCTACACAATATAATATGTACCTAGATATATATATACTATCACCCACTCATTGATTGACATGACTGAATAGAGTAGGATACAAACATAGATGTATAAAAGAGTGATACAAATGAGTACATGAAAATAAAACTATAAACAATATGACATCTACAAACCTCGTAATTAAGTGCTGTGGATTGAATGACTACAAGTGCACCGGTGACCAAATTGAGTAAACCGACGTAAGGTATTATTAATCTAAAGTCTAAAGAAATCTGACTTTTCTATTAATGTGTTTGGTGTTTGAAGGAGGATTAATCAGACCAAAATGTTACTATGATAATAATATACAAATTATTAAAATTCATATAAATTTGTATATAAAGTTTTAATTTTGTTTAGCATATGAATAGGTAGGTAGGCCCTTTGTATGACGGCACCAATCTGAACGTATTTCAAGCCTCGCCGTTGTTCGGAAAGCCGATTTGTCACATATTTTGGGTTGCAATAAGAATCAGTTTTAACAGACCGTGACACGACGATACCCTCTTCCACAAATTCTACCCCTTCTCTTTCCGCGATTCCTTACTTTATTCGTCCGGAAGAATTATGGCCCCCACATTCTGAAGCGGGCCCCCAAGCCAGGATCTTTGCCCCCCCTACCTATCGCTAACATTAAATACAGTCTGACACTATACAGTGGCGTTTTCTATGTGGTGTTCGAGGCTAAATAGTATTTTTAGCGATTTTTACACGTCGAATTATGCAGTTGTCCAGTATCAACACAAGACGACCAAAAATTTCATTGCACAACCATAATATATTTAAAAATGGTAATAACTGAAGTAAAGATTTTTTTTCACTATAAGATAAAATTTAAGATGTGTGTTTATCTCATTTATCATGATGATCCGCCACGCCGGGCCCCCCCTGAGCCCGGGCCCTTAGGCTAGAGCCCTGGGGGCCATGGTAGTACCTATAAGTCGATTTGGTTTAATGGAACCAGAAAAATCATTTTTTACTCATGTTATAATATAATAATATGTCGTTTGTAGCATGCATCTCATTTTAGTAACTCGATTTAGTTCTTAGTTTTCGTTCTTACGTTTCTTACTTGCTTCGTATGAAATTTAGTGTGAATGTTCTATGTACTATTTTCAATTTTTAATAATGATCGGGGTCTTGTGAACTTTGTTCGAATAAATGACCGCCGAACAAATAAACCACTTCGGAGTGGTGTAAAAATCCCAAGAATTTAAGTAAGTATATAATTTATTTTTTTAAGTAACGAGTGAGAATTTTTCTGTCGTCTTCAATTTTATTTTATTATTACATTTTTGTACCGTCATAAAATCCAATCAAGTAAAAAAAATCTATTGTATTTTTTGCGCCTCTCTCAAAATGGAAATCTCAATCACGAATCCAACTGTCGAATAAAATGTATTTTTGAATAAATTGAAAAAGAAAAAGTGTTTTATTGTTGTATTATTATTGCGGATTGAATCGCATGAATCTATGAATAGGATGTCATTTAAAAATTACATTCTAAATCACAGACTATAATATTTCAATTCACCACATATTTTCAATTCATTTTGAAGATGATAAGCATTATAATCAAATGAATTTATATTTGTAGCGCCATCCTAAACAATAGGTACCTACTTCCTACAAAAATAAGTTTTTTTGGGTGCTGGTGCTTATTTTAACGATTTGTCATATAAAATTGATCATATATGCACTCTGGATTTACTTTTAACTAATATTAATAATTATTATGTAACTTACATGAATTGAATTCAATCAGAAATGCAAATAATATACGTATACAACAGTTTTCACACAAATGTATTAACTACGATTACATGTGTTTTTTTTCAGCCAATGGACTAAATGGAAGTAAATTGAATGGATTTATTTTGCTAAGCTCAAATAACTCAATCTTTAATTGTATAATGTTAGATTGCAAGATCAGTTATTTTTTCGTTTCAAAAGTCGAGCGATATGTTGTTTTGGTCACATGAATTTGAATCTACAGATAAGTGCATCAATATTATAGTAGTGGCAAAAATAAATGCCCACGATGGCCGAGCGGCTTACGCGTCTCATTATAATGTTTCCCAGATTTGAAACCTGGGTGATCCTATTAGGATCGAACATGGGGGGGGGGGGGGGTAATGAGTAGGTTAGAAACAAAATGGCTACTCTCCGTTTTTTGAATGCGCGGTAGCCATTCTCTATAAGTATATAATGTTAAAATTACGACGAATGAAGTATTTATTTTTTTATTTAAACAATAGATTAAGTTTCTCAGTATACTCTTTTAATATTATATATTTAATAAAATATAATATAGGTACCTAAAACCCCTCAAAACTGTGTAAATATTGACAGCATAATATCAATGTGTAGATGTAGATGATGGAGAGAAGCCCTTTTGTTTTTAATCTACTTGCGTCGAATTACTTCGTTTCGATTTTTTGAATAAGGAATTATGCGTTCATCAATACATAATATACTTGTATTCTTTTACTAACCAAATTTATATTTCGTCATATTATGAGTGCAATAACAATACATATAAATTAAACAAATGAAAACAATTAAAATACTGATCTTTACTGTAAAGGTACATACATATTATTGTATACATTACTTTAGTTATATTGCAATCAATAAATGTACAAAAAACTTACATGTTAAATTGCAACAGGAAGACATATTTTTAAATCGACAGACTTTTTTATATAAAAATAAACAAAAAACAAACACTTCTATTCTTCGACACCTATTATCAAAACACAATGTATGTCACGTGTGACAAAACTATTAATGACACTACAAACTTATTGTCGGCGTAAAAACAATACGACATGCACTGATTCAATTACTCACAAAAAATACGCGACGAAACATCTGATTGACCACAATATGTATAACATAATACATATTATCCAACAATAATTCTGCGGTTTGCGAATCAATTGAAGACACTAATCTAAAACCGCTCAGTCAAACTACTTAATAAAAGCAATCCTTATCTATTTGCAAACCAATATCACAAATTAATGAAAATTCACGTGAATTTAACCTGAAATATAATGTATGTTAGTCATGTTAAGAAAACGTAATAACTTAGTATGACAAATTTAAAGTTAGCATGCATTATTCGTAAATAATGATACAGGATAACTGGTACTTCCTGATAAGCAGGTTAATTTTTATTCTTAGTATTCAGCAATAAACGAATATATTGATATTAATACTATCGAGCGAAGGTACTTGATGGAATTTGAATTTAAATTATAATGAATTTAAGTTTTGTATCGTATCATTTGAGTCGTATTTTTTTAATGATCTATTATTAGGGTTTGACGATTTATTATAATATGCTTATCGAGCGTATGATTATTACTAAAATAGGGGTTTTTACTAACACTTCATCTACCTGTTCATAATTTTGTTTGTTGTATTTTTTTTATTGTTGACCTTTGACTTGATAGATAATCGAGTTTTTACCTACTTTATTGTATTGATTTATTATATAAGCTAGAGTTAAGAGTGTTCGTTGTCAGTGTATGTTTGCCTTTGGTGAGTGTACACAGCGCCTGAAGATGCCGAAAGGCGGTCAATTAATTGTAACCAAATTATCTATACTACATTATGCCAAAGAGACAAATTCGGTGATCAGTTCTGCCGGCGCAATTCTCACAGGCAATCCACCATATTTGTGTGTTGATATTAATTACCGGGACTAATTCTGTCCGGTGGGAATCGAGCTGTAGCCTTCCGCATACCGGTACAGTCGTGACAAGAACTGGAGCGGTGAGCCACGCGGGCTTGAATGCCACTTGCCGTCTGGTGAATAATTCTTATATCTCGTAAACAAAAAACTGGTTTGAATGATTTTTGATCTGTTCACATAAAGCCCGCGTCACGTGAGCATTCGCGGGTCATGGAATGATACAGATCTAAATAAATTATGATTATTTAAAATTACTTAATGTAATATCTATTATAGGTAGGTGCTTTATCTATTTTAGCTATGACAACCCCACGAATTATATTTTTACCGGAACAGTTGAAATATTTTATAAAATCTCGGAGAGCCCGGTCCTGGACACACGTCGAACGGGGTAAATACATTGTTCACTTTACTTTGGCTTACCGATTATAAATAAATGATATATATTGTCGATGTACATTGTATACAAATCGATACATATTGTGATAATTTAAATGTTTTTTTTTAATAAGATTTAGATAGAATATAGACATTTATCTTTAGGTCGACCGTTTGACTGACATCCTCGAGTTCTTGCATTCTACCTTGGAGGTCTTTCGGGTCTTGTGAGAGTATAGCAATATCATCTGTAAAGCGCAACGTAGTTTATAGTTATGATCAAATATTTTTTTTATTATTATTGAACGAATTATTTACTAAAATATTAACATAGGGTCTCAAACCCACATTCAATGGATTTCGGCATGCACATTAGGCAGAATGTGTGTATCTGAGATGTTTACTACGTGTACATGGAAATTGAGAGAAACATCCATTGACAGTTAAAAGACAAAATATAACATAAATTAAACATACAGAACTCAAAAGAAAATCGTATATAGTATATAAAAAAAACACTTTAGGCCCTTTTCTAATATTGACTTTTTATAGAGCATACGTGGAAGATAGCAGTGGCAAAAGGTGACTTTTGGAAAGAGGTAGGTTGTAGAGATCAAAGAAAAAGAGCACACTTGTCAGGTTTACTCACAGGAAATACGACGATAATACGATATTACTACTGATGAATAGGTACACACTAATGTCAACGTCACACTAAATCGATGAAATTTCTATAGCTCACTGACGATATAGAATTCAGCAATGAATATAAATTATGTATTTTCCTATACCTACAAGTAACATAGGCCTAAAATATATATCATCGGTAAATATTATCAATAGCCCAATATGACAAACAACTAAACAAAAAATAATATACTTATATGTTCTATGACTGCATTAAATGATAAATAATAATCACGAGATAAAATTATTTATTATTTTTAAAAATATTCTATCTTTATTTATGACGTGATTGAACAAAATAGAATTTTTTTTAGATAAAAAAAATACACCAATAGCTAACTTTGATAAATTATCAAATTGCTTTATTTTTTAGTAATAGATCACTTAAAAACTTGATTAAATTTGTTTTTTCAAAATGAATTGAGCACTGGTTGGGAATCAGGGTTGATCAACGTGATCTGAAAACGTCCTCGTCACAATATGAATATCATTGTTTTTTTTTCTATTCCAGACTGAATACGTATAAACACGATTTAAGAGTGAGTATAGCATTTGTAAATTACATTTTTTCTTCAAAATTACTTACACCGATAAATAAAATCAATGATGTTTTGACTGCATGAGATTTGCAAGCTCGTATTTTGCATCTCAGATGAGGTCTATAGCCACTAAGCTACCGACCCACGTACATAGTAATATATATCTCAATTACCATGCCAGGATCCATCAATAATCGCTACCCTCTACATTATTTAAATCATAATTACAATAATAATACAATACATATAACCAATTAAAATTAATGCACGCGAATCTCATTTCTCCCTCGTACGTAGAAAATAGGCGGGGCATGTCTAATATGTTGATTGTATAATATGGTCGATATTGTCACACTGTTATATCGTCTTGTCTTGCATAACACTTATCCCACTACGTCTTATTTCCTGCCCAAATCAACGAAACTGACGTACAATGGTACATTACATTAATTACTAGATTCATAGATGAGTAAAATCTTTACAGAATTTAGTTATATTATATAGGTAGCTACGTCTGTAAGAATTTTATTGAATTCAATTTTGCTGGTAAAATATTTGTAATTAAATTCAACAACATGCATTTAAATTATTATTTTATTCAATGAATAATTCACAAGATTCAAAATTCTTTATACAATATATTATATAATTCGGAAACATCTCAGAAACATACATATTATAATAAATATTGTCGTGATACTAATTTTTATGATGTGTTTCCCTATTATATGTTCAATAAACATTTAGTCGATTCTAGTAGGTTACGTGGTATGATAACTGAAATAGTTATCCTGTATTTCTATTTATTGATGGCATTCATTTAATCTATTATGTTACTCACAAAGCCATTTTCCACAAAATAGACACAACGTTGATACCTACTCATAAATGCGTCACAAAGAGATAAGCTAGTAATAATACGAAAAGTGAAATACCCGTCACGTTTTCATAAAGTATAATATAAGTACCAAAATATTATTATACATTCTAGTCCAGAAGCCATTGTTCATACAAAAATAACAGTTAAATTATCAATCGAATCATAAAAATTAATAAACAATGTGATTTTTTGGCAGCCATCTTGGTATTTTATAGGCTTCCTTATTCAAAATGACAAGGAAATGATCGTTATGATATGCCTATTTAGTATTGTTTATACCAAAGTTCATGCTTTTTGTAGATTTTCCAAGCCATACCGTCGTTTGCTAGCATATCCAGAAAATGGCGACGACGAAGAGCAATTCTACTTAAAAACGTAATTAATAAAAAATAAGTATGTACCTACATAAAACATAGGTTATTTAAACATATTTATCAAAGCTACGATAAACAGAATATTAAATAGCTAAGCATTAAATATTAATAGATTAGAAATAAGCCGAGGTCGATTCAATGTTGGATGAAGGCATCCCCATGTTTCTGCTAACCCCTTGGGCTTAGTTTTTCGTTGCCATGTCTTTTCGTCAAGCTTTATCAGTTCGAGCTCATTTTATGAAGATCATTTGGATACAACTGTGTGACTGCATTAGTCCAACAGCTAGCAATCTATCGAGTGATGTGAGAGGATAAAAAAAAAACAACGCAATGTGGTATGCTAAAATGCATGTTGGGCATTATGCGGAAAGAACACCAAATAAACCGATGGTTAAGAAAGCAGATAAGAGTAGATGATATTATATGGTAAATCGGCTAAACTCGATGAAACAGTACCTAATACCCTAGACCAGGGGTCACATGCGGCTCTTTGGGTATTGGCGTGCGGCTCTTTGCTAAATTCCCAATTCACAATTTTTACAAAAACTTTTGCAAAATTCACAATTTTTATTTTTTATCCTGGATTTGTACACTTATTATATTATTTATAATGACATTATCGCGAGACTCATTTTTCCTTCGTCATGGTTGATGCCAAAAGATATGAATGTTGTTGTTTTAAATCCGCCCATTGCAAAAGTCGACAAATAAAATTTTTCTCCAATTTATATTGACACGAGTACTTTTGAAATACAATTTTATTGGTGGATTTAACAAGCAAAGAGTTGTGGAGCTCCAAATTTGTAGGTCTTGCCACCAAAATTCAGGATTTGGAGAGAGAAAAATGCAATTTAATTTCACAACACAAGTGGAGCGCTCTAAAAGATCGACATTAGGTAGACACTACGATTTTTAATACATGGAATAGCTTTACTAACTCATATTCGAGTCTAAATAATATGTATGTGAATAATCATTTTCAAACATGAACAATATAAATAGCATTTAGAGAAGCCAAATAACCGATGAAAATTTGGAGTCGTGCCTGAAATTTAAAACTATAAGTTACATACCAAACATACAGGAATTCTCAAAAGAAATGCAAGGAAGGTAGGTCATTGTTCACATTAGTTTTAAGGAATGCGTGAAAATTGTATGTAATTCATATTCTGTAAAAAATATATTTATAATTTCAACAATAAAAACATATATTTACGTTAGTTTTATTCGGGAAATCTTCTTCACTTAATAAATAAACACTTATAAAGTATAATTAATTCATTTAAATAAATAATATTTATAAAAATATGTATACGTATGGCTCTCGTAATTTTTTTTAACCGTTGTGCCACTCATATTTGGCTCCTTCGGTCCAAAAGTTTACCGACCCCTGGCCTAGACATCAATACATATATGTGCTTTCATATATAAAATTAACTTAATTTTCTCAAAGAGATTTAATTTGGTCCCGCCCATGATAAAGCTTTATTAGCTAAATCGTAAATTAATTTATTAATAACCTACACAACATTTTTGGAGTAACATGAGTAAACATTGCAAATATAATTCTATGAACTTAATTCCGAGTACCCGATCAAATTATTACATCTAAAGACATGTCTCTGTTATCAAGAGGAATTGGGTTATTGTGTTGGTTTCAATTAATTTCGAGACTCCACATGAGATCAAATTGAGTTTTATTTAGTTATTCAAATGTGAATTCTTAATTATGCCTCCTGTATTTACAAGAAGTAATAATATATTTTCGTCTAGTAACAGTGATAGAAAATAGTTTTACTAATAATGTTATTTAAGAATACCATATAGAATAAATAATAAATATTAAATAACATAAACGTTGAATTAAAATTAAAATATGAAGCAATTTGAATGCGTACCGATCTAATATTCTTAAAGATTCTGAAGGTCATTAAACTAACATTTTATTTATTTATAAATTTCAATATCACATTATTTCTTCTAATACATTATTCATAGTTATAAAAAACTATTACGTACTACAATAGTATAACACACCTTGAATTCAATAAATTATTACGCAGTCAAAACTAAAAATCATCTCATGAACATTTTTTTTATAGATGTCAATTCATTTTATGGTGAAGATTCTAATATATTTTAAGAAATAACTTCTTCGTGTACTTTCCCTTATCGGTGGTTGGTAATTTTGGAAACAAACACTTGTAGGAAATGATGATTTGATATGCCATTATTTTTGAATCCGGTGAGTTACTGATGGCTTTAGTAATTTGAAAACCCCAGCTTTCGCTTGTGAATATCAGATATTCTTCATAAATAATATGCCTCAGATCAGTAATTGTCAAAGTTTTTGCTCTCATGCTGCTTAATTTTTGAGTTACATTCCGAGCCACTGCCAAGTTATCTGCTGGTCTCTATTAGACGATACCTCAGATTCTTGCTGGATGAGGCGTTAAAGACCTGGCAGAAAATATGGGATACCTCCCACCAAAGACAAGCACACATATATCTTATTTTCCAGGTATCAAATGGCGAATGGAGATAACCGGTTTGACTCCAGATCATTACATCAGCTAATCCTTGAATGGACATGGTGGCTTCGCTGGCAGGCTCTTTGAGCTTGGTCTTGTTACCCGTTTAACATGTCCATGTGGCGAAAAAATAAAGGATGCAAACCACATCCTCGGGAAATGTCCTGAAATGTGTACAGAAAGGGAAGAGCTGCTCAAGTCGGTTGAACCAGCTGTAGGGCCCATCAGACCATCCGACCTTATCGCCAAAAAGGCCAATTTTGTTACATTTAGAAAATTTGCGGCATCATACTGCCAACGTGAAGACCTATACACTTAGAATGTTCCGCAGTTTTGTATTAACCTTCGTTACTTACTACAATTTTTAATATTGCCTCTACGTGCTCATATCTCTCATGGGTACTCTAGGTAAGTCATGTAAATTCAGTCAAGCACATCTGAGTGCATGGCGACCTTAGTCTTGGATAACTGCTCCTGAGACATTCTCAGTCATAAAAAAATATGCTTTACATTTAACGTAGGATCCCGTGATATGCCCGATTAAGACCGGGTGTGGTGGGGCCATTAACTTCAATGATACCTCAGAGATGCACTGCGAATACTAAGGAAAGATTCCAGATCAAATTTTATAGAAAAACACTTATTGCAATAAATTATATTGAAATGTGATACTTATGTAAATATTTATACTCTCATTGATTGCGAGAATACAAAAAATACCGTTCCTATAAAATATGCCCCAATTTACGGAAAAGCTTTATTGACGTCATGCGTAAATTTGACGTCAATGATTATCTGATATGATATAATAAGTAAATATGTATATCAAGTTGATAATAAATATTTGTAGTGTTACTGATAAGATCGGATATACTATATTTTACAAACCGGAGTGCTCGCTAATGATCCGAAAATATTAATATAAATAAATATATCTAATTTTATGTATTTAAAAAAATACTTTTTTGTCATATTATGCCACTTAACTAAGACCTCAAATTATTTTTTTCGACTAGACGAATCTCGGAGATTTTTCGAACCGGAGTTGTGCTCCGGAGCGCTCTAATTTATTTCGAGCCCTGAATATGCATAATATGCGTTACTTATAAAATAATATAGAGAAATAATAAAAAAGTAATAGTTGTTCTGCGAAGTTAAAAATATATTGATCTATTTTACATTCATGTCAAAAGACAACAATAATGTAAATACAAAATGTAGTGTAAGTGTAAATGTCCAATGTACGAGTAGGATTTAAAAAACCATTTTTTCTATATGTGAAATGGTTTTGTTACAAAAAATAACATATATGATAACAAAGAGATATGTGCTAAATAATAATATCATTATGGTATTCCATAAAGTACACGGTTAACTATGAACTTCTTGCCAACTTACTCCATTGACGTATGCAAATGTCATATTGAAACATCTACAATCAACAAAGCTATGTAAATTTTTAGACTATTGTTTGATTTCAGTAACAATCAAAATATGTACACACCGATAATTCACGAGAGGTAAGTGATATCCACTTATAATGATGTCTCTTGGACACGTAAAGCAATATTTATTTAAGAACGCCAAGAATACGTATTAGTTATTTGCATTTTACACAGTTAGTGCGTAAGTCAAGTGTAGGAATTTTATTGAATTGTATTCTAACTAGGTACATATTGTCGACTATTATAATTCTCATTAAATGTCGGAGTGCCGCTTGTCAACATTATTGTCGATGCGCGCAATAATACTATTTACCTAACAATAATATCATAAGAAAATCAATATCGAGTAACAATACTCATAAATAGATAACGGGTCGATTTTAATATATATAATATATAGCCGGTATATTTTACGTGAGTAAGCTTGTGAGCGAAATGCATATACGTGACTGAGCAAGTAAGTGCAGCGCTCATGAGAGATGCAACGTGGTTGTTCCATTTATGCGATCGCGCAACAAAGACGTAAACTTAAAAAAATGGGTGCGTCAGAGAGAGACAGCTTATGCGTTACAGACAGAGCAATAAACAGATAGAGACGTACATCAAAAGAAAGATATACCTAATATAATAATTATAATGTCGAATTTAATTATTTTAAACCTAGAATTTTAACGGATTCTTTTAGCAAACCAATTTTCCTAAATATTCCTTCACATAATTTTATTATAAGTGCGATTTATAAGTTTTTATCGAATCGACTGTAAAGATTGACCCTTATTTTAATTATTATAAGTACCTATGCGATGTCGGTATATTATATAGACATTCAATATTTTTGACAGGGGGGAGTTAAAATATTATACAAAAACTATTAAATGCTTAAATGAAATTAAATAAAAACAAAAATAATTTAGTTTATTTTTTAAGGTAACAGTATTTTTGTTATTATTTAATTTGATTACCTACCTGATTTTTTTATAACATTTTAATTCCCTTTATCGGAAAAATAGAATGTCAGATACGAGGTGTCAATGTTAGAACATCGATAGTAGAATCTCGGCTGCAGCAGACTGATAAAACATAGCAACGCCTTACTAAAGACAGACCAAAACTACACATATTTGTGATATCATCATCATCAGCCGGGGTCAATCCACTGCTGGATGAAGGCCTCCCCATGCTTTCTCCAACTGTCTCGGTCCTGTGTCGTTCGCTGCCACGTATTTCCGCCGAACTTTACCAGTTCGTCAATCCAGCGGCTTTTAGGGCGACCCTGTGGCCGTTTCGTACCCCTTGGGTACAATAGGATGACGGCATTTGTCCAGCGGCCGTCCTTTCGGCGAGCAATGTGCCCCGCCCATCTCCATTTCAGCTGTTTGGCAACGTCTATTACATCGCGTACTCTTGTCTGCTTCCTAACCCATTCGTTTCTCTTACGGTCCTTTCGCGTGATGTCCAACATGCACCTCTCCATGCCTCGCTGTGTGACTCTTAGCTTTTGGACATCTCTCGTGTTGAGGGTCCACGTCTCGCAGCCATACGTGAGCACGGGTAGCACACATTGGTTGAACACCCTACGCTTAATGTGATGCTACGCTTTGTGATATATGCCAATTCAATTTTCCCCCTTATAGCAAGTTAAAAAAAACTGGGCAATGATACACTTAAAAACATCCAACAAACATCAAATACGTGGGAGAGTAGACATGGCAATCTGCTCATTCCAACTGGGTTGGTTAAACTTAACCAACTAGCATGGTTATACATACGAGAATATATCGAAAATATATACCTTTGCTCATATCATTCAACTCGAATTTCTTTCTAACCCGAATAATTATAATAATTTTCATTTTCTTCTGCTACGATTCTATAGTATATTACGAGGGTGGGTCAATAAGTCCTTAGAAAAGCCGACAGGTGGCGCGACTAGTACTGTAAGCGGTTTGTTTTCATGCAGCGGCACTACCGATTCAGTATGCTGCGAAGTTTCAATCAGATTGGTCGGGTTGTTGTGTGTTTCTCGTACATTTAAAAAAAAAATTGCTTGTGGAAAATGGAAAATGGAGAAAATTGAGTTTAGAGCTGTTATTAAACATTTTAATATAAAAGGGTTAACAGCAAAGGAAATAAAAAATGAGTTGGATTTAGTTCACGGCATATCTGCTCCTTCACTTGCAACTATTTATAACTGGTTAAATGAATTTAAACGTGGTCGTACATCAACAAAGGATGAACCACGCTCAGGACGTCCTGTAGAGGTGACTACACCAGAAATGATCAATAAAATCCACGATATGGTGTTAAGTGACCGAAGATTAAAGTTGAGTGAGATAATTGAGGTTACAGGGATCTCAAAAAGTAGCGTCATTTCTATTTTACATGACAAATTGGGCATGAAAAATATTTCTGCAAGATGGGTGCCGCGTTTGCTCACAGTCGACAATAAACGCAGTAGGGTGGTGGCCTCTAAAGCCCTGTTGTCGCTCATGCAACGCAATCCGGATGAATTTTTTCGTCGCTTTGTGACTGTAGATGAAACATGGATACACCACTATACTCCCGAGACGAAAGAACAGTCAAAGCAGTGGATTGCGAAGGCAAACCATGTCCAAAGAAGGCGAAAACCGTAAAATCAGCTGGTAAGGTTATGGCTACTGTATTTTGGGATGCACGTGAAATTATTTTCGTTGACTATTTGGAAAAAGGAAAAACAATAACATGGGATTATTATGCATCTTTATTGGACCAGCTAAAAACCAAATTGAAGAAAAACGGCCTCATTTAAACAGGAAAAAAATCCTCTTTCATCAGGACAATGCCCGTGTTCACACATGTTTACGATCAATGGCTAAAATTGAAGAATTAAAGTTCGAATTGGTTGACCACCCACCGTATTCGCCAGATTTAGCCCCCAGTGACTTTTTCCTTTTCCCAAACTTAAAAAAATGGCTAAGTGGACAACGTTTTTTTTCAAATGAAGAAGTCATCGATCGGACAAATGCTTATTTTGAGGACCTTCCGAAAACTTATTTTTCTGACGGTTTAAAAAAAATTGAGAAACGTCTAACCAAGTGTATTGAGCTCCAAGGAGATTATGTTGAGAAATAAAAAAAAAATACAAAAATAAAAACTGTTTTAATGCTTTTTTCTAAGGAATTATTGACCCACCCTCGTATTAGATAGTACTTTGGTTATAAACCACAATTATTAATATATCTCCGAAATTCAAATTACCAATAGAAGGCATAATGGGAGTAAGGTAGGCGAAATATGATGAATGTAAATCAATCTTAAATCTGTTTTGAATAATATGGATACATTCCGATGGGTTAATAATTAATATCTATCTGTTTCATCCTTTTGCTACCAGTTTGCAATGCATATGCCATATTATACGAATTATCAGGGGCGGCTCTACCTTAAGGGTTCGTAGGGACCATCCCCACATAGTTATCATGCCAAAAATACACGTCCGATATTTTTATAAATATCATAATAATATACAGACGTAATTACATGATTAAATCAACTATTTAATTATTTTATCCATCGTAATTTTATTTAAGTATATAGAGATACAAAAATGTCATTCTACAAATAATATGAATGCATTAGCGTTAGTATACGCATACTGGGGAGGGAATGAAATAACCCCTAGGCGAGTAAAAATGCCCGTTGTATGTAGTTGTTCAAAACTGATAATGGTAAGACTTTAATAATGACCATCATTAATTATGTTAATATTTTAAGCAAGCTTTTTAGATGCGATTAAGTAACGACTCAGATAATCACATTATTTATTCTGAAAAATTACTCATTTCCTCATTAATAAAATCATATTATTATAAGTAGCTTGGTATATAATGTATAATATAAGAAAGTAGGTAGGTATCTGTATTTAATAATTAATGGCTAAACCCCACCATCTAGAAAGTCGTCGAGCCGCCACTGCGAATTATATTTGAAACATAATATTATCATGTAATCTTTTACAGAAATAGTGCCTTTTGACGAAAGAAAACAATGGGAAACCGAAATAAATGGGGATGAATAATTATTATAGAAGGTCGACATAATATGGCAATACGCTCAGTCATTCTATTTTTAAATGTATGATTATATTTTTAATATCCCCGTATATACTGTGTTGTTATCGTAATAAAATGTTAGATTATCATTCCCTTATTCCTCGACGTTGCTTCGAGAAAGAATACAATCATGGTAATAACCTAAAAATAATTATTATATAAAAATGATCACTGCTTTCATAATTGATCGGTAGATGGTATTGTCAATTTTTTTTTAAATAATAAATATAACAGTCCAGTAAAGTTATTGCTAATATAATAAATATCACACAGAAGATAAGTAGGTACGTTGATATTTTGTTAATAATGTTTCGTTGCTATTAAATTATTTTAGTTGTCAATGTTGTACTTGTATAATATAGTAAATAATCGTAGATAATTAAAATTTATTTTAGATACAGATACCGGGGCCCTCGACATTATAAACCGACGTGGTAGCCGCTCGGCCATCGTGGGCACTCCCTAATCTTTACCACTGCTATATTAATGTGTTTGCAGATTCAAAATCATGGGACCAAAACAACCTATCGCTCGACTTTTGAAAGGAAAAAAAACTGATCCAAAAATGATAATATCGTCGTGAGACCGAAATTTTCTTCTGCGTAATCTATGTCAGAGACTTAATGAGTCTATGTAATATCGCAATCTGCCCTGTTGAACAGCCGGCTGTCAATAAATAAGACCAGAAGTTCAAAATAAATCATTATTATTATTTATTACCCACAGCCGTCGATCAAAACAATGGAAAGGTGGTTGCCAACCTTTCTGACTAGAAAGAACATTAGGTAGATAGAATGGTGTCAGATTCTTGTGGCAGTGCAGGCGACTTATTTAGGTTTTGGTTCGTTACTGTCAAATGACGCTAACACCGTTCCACAGTGATTTCGCCGTGGCCGCAATTCCGAATAACGTAAATCCTAAAATTTAAGTATCTCTATGTGATTCCGTAACATTTTTAATTGGTGCTTTGACTATTTACAAATTAACAATGATATAGTTTTTGAAAATTTTTGTCTATCTGATATAACATTTATAACACAAAAACTATTGTACCAATATTTTCTTGCCAGAGAATGTTAAGAGCTTTTTTGTGCTTTTTCTTGCTCGAAGATAGAAGAGATGCCCACTATTTTTAGCGACGAATACGACAATTTTTATTTCAGATCAAGGTTGGCAGCTTCATTTCCGTTTCGAATCCACTTTCGAGATTATCATTGATGATGATTCTCGGGAAATTAGTTTCTTTTCCGATAATTTATTGAGAATTCTTGAGACGAGATTTCTTGATCACAACTTCTAGTTGGGCACCAATGTAAAAGGCTGCAATCTCTGGTCCATCTGAGGTCGACGTTAGTATTTTGTTTTAAATAATGGTTGTTACTGATTGCACTTGATGACATGCAAATGACGAAACAAGTAAGCATGCTGTAAGCGGTAGGTATTAACTATTAACTTTTTTATGATACAGCTCCATTATAACGGTACGAAGATATTAATCTTTGCTCATTCTATAATAAATTTTGTTTTAGATATTAATCTCAACAGATATTTCGGGTTGCAAATCCATCACTGGAGAGTTCAGCTCTTTTCTTAGCTTATAAATAGTTACGCATGCATATTATTATGTTTGCTAGTTCGGAAATCTACCAACGTTACTTCTAGATTATTATACTGTCATTATATTGTTTTCGGCGATCGCCAACTAGGCTAACTTAATGTTTTTCGATGTTTAACATTTGTGATAATAATGGCAATTCTAAAGTTCATTTTCCTTGAGGGGCCTTTAGACTATCAAAGATCTTTGACAAATACGTTTTATCAAACGTTTTATAGCATGTAATCTTTTATAAAATACAAGTGGGAAATGCGTGTAATATTTAATCAAAGTTAAGTTTAATAAATGGACAATGAGTGAATGTTGCCATGTACGTTTAAGTTTCAAGTTTTTACTCTTATTTTCTTAATATGTGTAAATAGCGTTTCTTATTATTTGTGTCCTACTATCAATTATTTTATTGATTATTTTTTACCGTCTTCCGTTTTGTAGTTTATAATAAGCAGTTGTCAAAACAAATTAAATCAAATCAAATTTATTTATTTTACATATAATGAACATAACAAATTATAAATTGAAAGCGTTCACGACATGACATAAAATAAGTGTTAATAATTTAAAAAAATAAAAATACCGAGAAGTGTGAGTTAATAATATAGGTAATAAAATAAGAAATAAAATAAAATAACAAAGTAAAAGTAGATGGAAGCACACAGAGTGAACTTTAATACACCCTATCTTAAAAACTTATAAAACAACATCCCCCTAAATTCACCCTCACGTAAGTGAAATATATCAATATCCGAAGCGATTTCATTAATCATGGTTATTGCCCTCCCAATTGGCATTACTAATGGCAGGTTAGTTCTGCACCATGGGAGAACAAACAACGGATGCCCTCGAATTCTAAGGTGGACAACAGTGGACCAGGTGAGTATAGGACTAAGATTACTGAAATTTCAGTAGATCTACTAATAATATGAATAAAGGTCACATTTGAAGGCACATACGGGAAGGGCTTCCCGATGAAATTGGGGTAGGTACTTTTTAACCAAGCCTGCAAGAGCGGCAAAATACAAAATATTATGGAATACTTATTTGGCTATTTACGTGCGAGGCATTTCGATTAAAATGCATTCATAACGATATCCTAAAAACTAAAGAAAATTATGTTGACGGCCGGAGCGACACCCTGTAGCCATTGAAGATCGACAAGTTGACGAAGATGATAATAAATGTTCGTACATAAGTAATTATATATATGTGTATAATTCAGGGTACCGAATATTCTTCAGTAATATAGTGTTATAAATTATAAGTATAAGTAGCCGCAAGTATAGCTCAAAAGAAAAGCTGCAACTGATCTGTAAATTGAGAATAGAACGAAAGAACAATGTCAAAGTCCTAATAAACGATGCATTAGAATGTACTTGAAACTGAAGTTGAGATGTTAGACATTATATAAATAGACTGCATCCGCTTGACTGGTTTATAAATGAAATTCCAATGCACTTCTGTTTATGCAGCAGCCGCTCAAGTGATTTCTTCATACAAAAGACTTGATTTTCTCTCGAAAACATCAATTTTATCCTACTAGTAGGTATATTGGTATAATACACTCCGTATTACAACATACTTAGACCTAAAAAATAATAAAGTATTCAATTTTAAGCAACAATAATTCTAAATCTACAATGGAATGGAGGCTGGAATGTTTACCTGTTGTTACTTACATATTCGTATAAGTAAAAATCATATTATTATGTTGTTCTTTCTGTCAATATAGGTAATATGAGTGTTTAGAGACAACATATTTACTTCATATATTATGTTGAACAAACGGCTGACTACCAAAAAATGGAGATTAATCTATTGCATTTTCACATTATACCTATTAAGGTAGGTACCTATATTGTGGGCAATCTTACAATAATCACAATCACTTACTGCAAATAAATATATACCCATATTAATTTGTAATTCAATATTTATTTTCTAGCACGAATGAATAATAACACATTATCGTAACAAGTGTATTAGAATACCTCCACGAGGTATATTTTGGCGTCTAGGCCGATTTGGCGCCGAGACAACTGGACGCCACGCAATTCGATAATAAATAGACGTTAGGTACTTATATGTACTTTAAAAAAAATATATAATATAATTAATTATATTTAAATTATTATATTATGATTTAATATCTATATATAATTTGTAAGAATTTAAATACGCACACGTAAATAATGATTTAATCGTGCATATGTTTAAGTTCCAACGAAAAAAGAGTTTTTTATTTTTATATAAAGCCTTAGGCATGGTAATTCTCAATCCGCAATAAAAAATATTAAAATGAATTAAAACTACTAAGTAGTAGATAGAAACTGATAAAAATTCCTAGTCTACGTTCTGTTTACGTGTCTACGACAGTGCGGCGTCCAATTGTCCTGACGTCCAGTTGTCCCATTCCCATATTTTCATGGATCCTAGACAGGAAATCGTAATTTATAGATTTGTCAATAAATATATTAATTTTGGTTCTCACTCTGTATATTATATTATACTATATTATAATTGTTTAATTAAACTATTTCTTTTCCGACCATGTCCGATCCTAATAGGATCATATGGGCCTCCACAGAGTAGAGGTTTGTATTAACAGATTTTGTTTTTACGAGAAATGGATGTCAGCCACTTGCTCAACCTATTAGGTCCATACCATGACTCACACACAAATTGAAAAACAATATGTGTACTTGCCAGACCCAGGATTCGAACCTGAGACCCACGGCGTGATAGTCCAACGCTCAAGCCGCGCGACCACCGTGGTATTTCTTGCATAATGCATAATATACAACATTTGATAAGTTAGCATTAATTATTGAATATACAAGTTTTGGAACACTTCAGAAGAAAAAAACTGGCATTCTCATATGCAAATAAACCAAAAACCGGCTACTTTGGCTAATGATATAGTTAGAAAACCAACTGTATAAGCTGTCTGGGTTTCATCATCCAACAATAGGGTAATCAGCAGTGGCTGATGATGGTGATAATGGCACATTATACTTCTGTTTGTTTTCAAGAGTGACTTTTTTTACATCTACCATGTCTGGAGAAATGTTAAAAATATACAGACAGAATAATGACGCCGAAACCTGGTGGTCGAATACAGTGGCGTGCGCTTTCGGGGGTAGGGTGTTGTAATGATCTATTATGTGGCATGGTCAGAAATCTATTTGCAATTATTAAAACATTCTCTAAAAATATTGTAGTGTTTGAGTGTTCAACGTCGTTTAAATATTTTTTTAAATTCTTAAATAATAATATACAGGTGCGTATTTCGTGAAATTTAAAAATCGTTATTTAAAAATCGCTAAAAATACGCGGAATACCTTTAACCCTGGGGTTCCGTGGAAACCACTTGGGGAACACTACTGAAGAAAATCACATATATACACATAATATGCATATGGCTTTTTAATGTAGGTATATTACATATGCTGCTATCTGGTACCTTTGTTATCCTGTTTTCGTGACAATTTGGCTCTTCTCACTTGACAAACTGCCGACTCCTGGACTATACCGTACAGTAAATTTTGACGCAGGGTTTTGAATGTCTGAGTGTCCTATGAAAATGAACCACGCATTATGCACGTGCAATAGTGTGTGTAATACACCAATATTAAATGAGCGTCAATGCATAAACCGAGAGCAGTTGTCAGTATTCGACGTATGACGTATTATTGACAGGTGTTTTAATTTATCCCGTGTTCTTCCTTACTCGAAATCGGTTTCTTGCTTCTCCTTACCCGTTGGGTATTTCAGTTCCCATTATTTTCCTAACTGAAACGAATGGAATCCGTTTGAAGAAACGTTCACCCACCA
Organism: Rhyacophila brunnea; assembly: GCF_057557595.1. Classification (NCBI taxonomy): domain Eukaryota; kingdom Metazoa; phylum Arthropoda; class Insecta; order Trichoptera; family Rhyacophilidae; genus Rhyacophila; species Rhyacophila brunnea. The sequence continues at coordinate 40,292,838 of NW_028232859.1, forward strand.
GTGAATTGGTTCAGGCTGATTAGAATGGTCAATATATACATCTCTAACAGTAATTACTATGGAGGTTTGTAATAAGTTCTTATTTAAAATATAATTACGTAAACTAACTAAATAAAAGCCTGAACGTGAAAAATTGTGCCAAGAAACAGCTATAAAATAATCTTGATTGTATTGATGACTCGATTACCCAAATAAGTACGTAAATGTCATAATATAATAATTACAAGATAAAAAGAACTTTTTATATACAACGTTTTTAAATTTTCTGTTGAATCATATAAACTTGACTTGACTAGCTTAAACGATCAAAAAATTTCTACTCGATAGAAATACTGAATAATGAAATGTCATTTCATATTGATTTCCATAGTCATCATCATCAGCCGGGGTCAATCCACTGTAGGATGAAGGCCTCCCCAAGCTTTCTCCAACTCTCGGTCGTGTGTCGTTCACTGCCACGTATTTCCGCCGAACTTTACCAGTTCGTCGATCCAGCGGCTTTTAGGGCGACCCTGTGGCCGTTTCGTACCCCTTGGGTACCATTGGATGACGGCATTTGTCCAGCGGCCGTCCTTTCGGCGAGGAATGTGCCCCGCCCATCTCCATTTCAGCTGTTTGGCAACGTCTATTACATCGCGTACTCTTGTCTGCTTCCTAACCCATTCGTTTCTCTTACGGTCCTTTCGCGTGATGCCCAACATGCAACTCTCCATGCCTCACTGTGTGACTCTCACAAGACCCGAAAGACCTCCAAGGTAGAATGCAAGAACTCGCGGATGTCAGTCAAACGGTCGGTCTAAAGATAAATGTCTCAAAGACAAAAGTGATGAGGAACTGTTTTTCGGACCCTGCGATTATCTGTATTTCTGGCACCCAACTCGAGCAAGTCAGCAGCTACGTCTATCTCGGACAGCAGGTGTCCATAGACGGAAGCATGCACGATGAAATTGCTCGAAGAACAAAGCTGGGATGGAGTGCTTTCGGACGTCTGAATAGTATCTTCAAGAGTGACCTACCATTATGTCTTAAGCGTAGGGTGTTCAACCAATGTATGCTACCCGTGCTCACGTATCGCTGCGAGACGTGGACCCTCAACACGAGAGATGTCCAAAGGCTAAGATTTTCATAGTAACGCACGTATATATTATTTAATAATTTAATTGCTAGGACCCCCTAGCAACCAATAATGGTATCGAAATAACCTTTCATACAAAACAGAATAAACTGAAAATGAATTCAATTCTACTTAAAGATGGCTAAAGTATTAAAAAAATGCATTGGCATCGTGTTCTGATATACATATTCTAAAAGTTTCAAATGTCTAGCTAGTCGGGAAGTTAGTTAAAAATTGATTGCAAGATTTGTACCGGACAAATAAGAATACGACCTAAGAAAAACGTTGTAAAATACGGCAGGCTGTTTTATTTTAAATTATTTATATATTATGATGACAAATACACGCGAATTAATTTAATCTGGTTGATATAACTATCGATGAAAAAGTTATAAAACACACCACTGGATATTAACACACAATTCGTAAGAACCGGTTTCTTCTTAAAAATTTACCGTTCCTGAAAAACCACCAGTGCTAATAATCGTTAGCCGAGTAACTGATATGGTATAAATATTTTTTTAATTGCTCACTTTGCACTGTGTTTTGAAATCATTGTTATGTAATAAATCTGGCGTCCACAAATATAATAATACCCTCAGACTCTTCAAACGAATAGTAGACAACATGGCAAATATTATTATGTCATTTTTATGGCAACTGTTTATAAATAGATCAAAATTATAATTATTATGGTATAGAATTTTGAATATTTTATAGATACCCGTATGTGTCACGGCCATTCTTTGACCGAGTCGTGTCAAATTGATAATTTTATGTATTGAATAATAATAATTTAGTAATCAGTAGGTGGTTTTTTTGCACTCAACTTAACATAGTGCAAAAATGCAGTACAATAAATTACAAGACTTTTTTATATGCGCTAAATATATTAATAATTACAAGATAAAAATAAATTTTTATACACCAAGTTTTTAAATTTTCTGTTGAATCATATAAACTTGACAATTCTATGTATTAATAGATACTTTTTTTTGTACTTGATAGAAATAGGTACTGAATAAATATTATAGAATACTGAAATGTCATTTTGACATTTAATATTGATTTCCATAGTAACGCACGTATATATTAATAATTTAGTTGCAACCAATAACAGTATATCACTTTTTACGGATTTCTTTCGAAATAACTTTTCATACAAAACAGAATTAACTAAAAATTAATTCAATTCTACTTAAAATGGCTAAAAGTATTAAAAGAAAAAAGAATGCATTGGCATCGTGTACTGATATATTCTAAAAGTTTCAAATGTCTAGCTAGTCGGGAAGTTAGTTAAAAATCGATTTCAAGATTTGTACTGGATAAACAACCACCGGACAAACAAGAATACGAGCTAAGAAAAACGTGGTAATAAATACAAGTACTCAGTGACTTAATTATATAATTAACCACTATTCTTCAGAAAAAATCTATTAATAAAACCTACATCCTGTGGAAACCCATTTGTTCAAAATTCAAGAGAGAAAATGGTAATTTATGTATACAGATATATAGTAAAAGCCAAAGGGCACTATAAGATATATCTATCATATCACCTGGAATCGCATTGGGCTGATTAAATAGCTCAATGAATTGTTGGATAATGAAGAAGCATTCATTAATGTGTCAATTCCCAAGAACAACAAAAGTGGAAGGCGAAATTTGGTGTAACTTCGTGATAATAGCGAAGGACCAATAACTAATAGAAGTATCATGGGGAAGCCGTCATTTAGATGTAGGTTGATTATGAGTAACTGTTATAGACGTCATAGTAACAGGGTTTAGTCAAATAAACCTTATCTACGCATTTTGTATAGAATAATTACTAGGTACTATGTTGGCCACTTTGTTTTTTTCCATATGCATACTACTGTCGGACAAGAACTACTTGTCCACGTGTTAAAACAGACTGTGAACTAACAACCGCCTTCAGCGCAGCTAATCGCATTTACGTTATCAAATGAGGAACGCCTGCTCCCGTGGTTTACGGATCTGTCAATTTACGTAATTTGAAGCTTTTTAAAATAAAAATATAGATATTTAAAAATTCAGGAGTGATGTTACAATTATTATTAGTAATTTTTTGGTTTATTGCAAAGAAGAAAAGGAGTAGAACCTAAAAGAGAGTCAGTACATTGTATAAACATGCCTCCTAGCACGCGTTGCCGCCATGACAGGTATGTCACTAGAAGTCTCTTTACATGCGACCACAGCGACTTCCTGTTATCGCCGATTTGTTGTTGTCGGACAATAGTAATGTATATTTTGCAATTTGAATACAATTATGTCCAACGCTTTGATCGCGTATTTGGTCGATCGTACCACATGCTCATAGGAATTGAGTCGTGAATATTGATACAGAGTGTAGGTACTTACATTCAGTTGTAATATAGTGTAATTTCATTGATATTTTAAAAGAGAACTATTAACCACGAGGAAGCCGTTTTATTACTTCGAATTGCATCACTCATGGCCTGCCGCAGTAGTGACAGATAGAGCAGATGTGAATCCATACGCTTTAAACAAAGGCGTAGTTTCCCTTTTCGTCGCGTAGTATCCTTCTTGCACAGTGAGATAGTGGTTTGACGATGAGTGTAAAGAGTGCCAAAAAAAGACTAATTATTTTCACTACGAATGGGAAATGTCTTTGTAATGGTGGAAAACAAGAGTGTTGTTGTTTAATTAGGAATACCTCAGTGTCCACATCAAAATATAATACGTTTGTTTAAGTTGAAGAATGGCAATGGAAGACTGTAGTAGATCACAATCTCCTTGACGTTGGACATATCTGTTTTATAACATACAAAAATATATGAAGAACAACAATAGAGAAAACAGACAGAAATACAATTCGGCTTAATATTACGGTATCCCACATAAGTTTACGAGTAGGTAGGTACAATAATTATTGTAATTAATTTTAAATGAAATTTTCAAAATTTTCACAGACAGTTTTGTTGTAGAAATGTCTTGATATCTCACTTATTATAATGTTTAAGACCTCTTGAACAGCTAAAGATTGTCTCATTTTGTTTGTTCTACATAATAGCACATTGCCTAGACATCGACCACTATTTAAACAAAATTACCTATTCTCAGTATTTAAATAAGATCCAACAAAATTTATTGTATTCATCTGCATATAAAAATAATTATTACAATGCGTATTATTGAACTCTATTACTTTTTTTTTCAACCATGTCCGATCCTAATAGGATCATATGGGCCTTCACAGAATGGGTGTTTGTATTAACAGATTTTGTTGTTACGAGACATGGATGTCAGCCACTTGCTCAAGCTATTAGGTCCATAATCTGACTCATACACAAATTGAAAAACATTATGTGTACTTGTCAGACCCAGGATTCGAACCTGGGACGACGCTATAGGCTGATGCTTTAGCCGCGCGGCCATAGTGGGAGTAATAATTAACAAGTATTTAATAATGCCGAAACCGAATAGTCAAAAGTTGTATTCAATTTTATGATTAAATGAAATATAAATAAAATTAATAACACTAAGGCTTTATAAATTTGCCTAGATATAAAAAAAACATCGGGCAGACAGAGTTTCACTAAATAAAATATTCAAAAAATTAAGCACAAACAAATCAAAAATGAGCACGCAAAGAATGGCAAATTTGAAATGGATACGACACTAAAATGCTAAAAACACATATTTTTCATTTAAAAAAAAACCGGAAAAGATATCAGCCAGCGCTTAAAACTCGGGCAATAAAATACTGAAATATGATTAGCGACAAGTTTATAAATTCAAATAATTAAAGGTCGAAGTGACGTGATTAAAATTTTAAATTTTGTTAAAAATTTAGATATCTCACCTCATAATTTAAAATTCATCAAATATTATGTGACCTTAACTCAGGAAATTTATGAAAGGTGAGTGATATGTGAGTAAAAAAATTATGCGTAATTAAAAAAAACATAATTTCATGTTATTAATTAATTTATTTTTCCTGCTCTCAAACAAAGGATATGGATATTACAGGACAGAGCAATTAAATACAAATGTTAAAGCCAGCTGCCATGGATCAATGCTTTGAAGCCATTTTCGGTTTATTATTTTATGAGGATCAGGCCTGTCCTCAAATATTAACAATATTGAACGCGCGTTTCGTTCACATGGCAAATTCCAATGAATACATACGTAACTATTGAAAATAACATTCTTTAACACGTGTTTAAATTTATGGTAATTAAACCTTGTTAAAGCAACACACATAATTTACACGAGTTTCCATTATTTTTGTGTTCCCTGATGGATACAATATAAGGTTACGGGGCCAAAGTGCTGTGTGAAGGAAAAAAAAAAGAATTTGGGGTATATATATTCATGTCTAGTCTAAACATATTATAGATTTTTATAGCGAATATGTAAATGTTATTATCTTTTATAATCTTTAGAAATTAACATATCATGATGTCATGGTATATAAATTAATACAATAAAAGAGTATTATTGTAAACGTCATTATGTTAAAATTGATAATAAAACCATATTAATTAATGTATCAGATCACCGTGGGTATAGCATGTTTTCAAAATATTATATTTATAAATACGTATGTTATATCTTCAATTTTAATGTTAAATAATAAATTATACAGGTATTTATAATAATATATTCGATATACTTTTCATTGGCGTTTGTAGAATGACACTTTGCGTTCTGTATTTGCACTCACTAATGCCAAAAGATATTATTCAGTAGGTACCTAATGAGATTTTACGTATGTACATATTTTAAATTTTAAGTACCTACCTAACTCAAATCACTCTGAAAACACTACGCTTCACTAAATCGTATCCACTGCAGGTGACCGGTGTAGATTGTAGTCATTATGCCATATTATGCGAATGGGGAGAAACTCAAAGTACGGGTAACATGTAAATCAGGGGTAGTCAACCTTTTTATACCTACTACCCACTTTTGTATCTCTGTTAGTAGTAAATTTTTCTAACCACCCACCGGTTCCACAGTAATGGTGATGTATATAGTAGGGAAGTAATTTTACTTTATAATTGAAAATATCTGCCAAATAAAAGGCATCATTCTTTACTGGTTTTAATTGTTGACACAGATTGGTCTCATTATTACTTTCCAAAAATTGTATGACACTATCATATAATGCTACAAAACGAGCGAAAGTGTACCCTTTGACAGCCACCGAACTTCTGTGTGCAAAAGTAACCTAATAAAATCTTCATTATTGTCCTGGCAAAGCTGTCGAAACATTCTATCATTTTTTTAAATTGGATTTGATATTGTTTACGGGTCGAATTATTATAGTTAATGATGCATGGAGACTTGTACTTATATGTTTAAACATAATGAAAATGTTTTTAAAACCCCTGCCGTTCATGGTGGGCGTGCATGGTAGGAATGCCCACTAGTGGGCGGTAGGGACCAGGTTGACTACCCCTGATGTAAATTTTACGTATAATATTTCGCCCTACTAGAGTTAAACATGAAGTGATGACCATTTAGAAATACATTACAATCAATAAATTATGCTTTGATCGTAGAGCATTGCAGGCAGTAATGTTTCGATTTAATTAGATACAATAAAACAAATAATTTAATAGTTACGACATGATACTTATGAGCACCTACCAGAATTTATTATAAATTATACTATAAGATTGTATTTCTAATTTACTTCTACATCTCTATTAACTATTTCTAAAATAACAGTATGTATATGGAATAAATATATCACGTATATGTATATATTATATCATTTGGGTTTTTAAGTATAATTCGTTGATAAATCGCTGTCAAATATTTATTGCCATTAACGATATCCCACAGAGTAAAATCCTTTGTATCGTTATTAATGTGATAAGAAATAATGTTCTTAATATCACATATTAGCCAGAATAATCGATATTTTAAAATAATTTTACTAATTCCATTGGGAAATTTACTATTTCAAACGGGCCACATTGTATAGTTCAGGTATGCTAATGGTTATATTATCATATATTATTTTCTATTTGTTTGGATACCAGATATCTAACATAATATTATTGTGGGAGTCAGGTCAATTGCCTTGAACTCGTGTGTGGTATTCAAATTTATGAATTTATAGAATAATAAGAGGCTTTATTAAATAGATACCTTGTATTAGAAATAAGAAATAGTGAACTTAATACTGCTTGACAAAAAGTATGATTTACTGATCCCTGGATACACATAATATTATAAACAATGCAGGTACTTCTTAACGGTGCACTTCCACTGCTAATATATTTTACAGAATATTTTGTGAGAATGTGACATTCTAAAATATTGAACATACATAATTTGAAAACAACTCATGCATATAAATATACCCACTAGAAAAAATGTTTGTACAGAAAAATTCGATACCCAACGGAACTTGTAACCTGCAATCTCTGGATTCGCGTCCGTGTGCTTTTCCAATTAAGTTACGGGCGTCCTAATTATTTACGACGATTTTAACTAATTGTTTTTATTATGAAATACTTACCAAATTGCGTTATTATGCTGGCAATCAGTTTTTGTAAGTATATTAAATTAAGGTAGGTATCAATTAATTCCTTAATTACTAACTGATGTCACGGATCACTCCATGATTTAATTTATATAACGTTCTTAGATTTTCAAATAATTTAACAAACTTTTTCTATTTTATTCAAGGAATAAGAATTTTTCTAGTGGGTATATGCATGAATTGTTTTAAAATTATGTATGTTCAATACATTATATAATGTAAGAATTTTTAATCTCGTGTCTTATTCGTTGAATAAAAAAAATAGTTTACTAAAGAATATTTTGTATTGAAACTCAAAACTATCAGTATTTTTGACAAATTTTGGTTTTAATTTGACATTATTTTAATATATGAAAATATTATTGTCTTTGACTCTGTATTACTAGATATCCACAGTATTGTGAAATGTGACTTTGTTTATACATGATATATTTTCCGAATTAATTTTATCACTTGGTTTTTCTCGGTTTTTAGTTTTTATTTAGGTAATAATACTAAGTTTTTCCACCTAGCTTAGTAGAATTGTCACTCTGCGGCTTTTCGCAGTTGTCAGTTAGTCTTGCTTCTATAGATTATTCACTCACAAGACGATATGGCAGTTCAACGTTATTTTAGTAGTTTGGAGACATATTTTACCTCATTGCATTTTTTTATATCCATTCTTACCGTTGCGGTTTTTTAATTGCGTCTATGATGTAACGGCACTTTATTCGGGCTACTGTAATCAATACGACTTGTATTGCATTTTTAATCAAAATATTCTACACACATTCGATCAGACATAAGAAAATACAGTATAATTAAATACTACACACAAAAAAAAACTGTATTCAAAACCAATGATCGGAAAAATTTTGGCGTTCTATTTTTAGAAGAAGCCTTGGTACTTCCTCTTTTTACAATTTATGTTTTTTAAAGAAGCAAAATCCTCTCCGAGAAAGAACAATGGTTACAAATACTATAATTATAGTATAGATAGATGTTATAGAATTCGCTAATAAATCTTAGATTCCTAGTTAAACGCTTAGACTCGCGAGGTCGCCTACAAAACGTGTTAATAAAGTGCTAAATTAAATCACTTTGACTGCAAGTTCGCACACCTTACATTAAAAACTAATGCTACGTCTAAATGACACATTATTCTTAAATTATGTCAAGAATATTCGCACTATATGTTTTTATGTATATTTGTACAATGTGTTATTAAAAAATAAAGGAATGTAAAAGAAAACAAAATTTATTCAAATAACACTAAAAAACTTTATTGTGTAATATTTAGAAATCAATAAATAGGATGAAAGAAAATATTTTCTTTCAGAGGCCAATAGTTTCAACCAGTACAATACTAGTCGTTAATGGCCAACATCTTTTGTAGAGTATATTGTTTTATAACTTTGCACTTTTATGCACTCTTTACTATACAGATACGCCTCTTTGTCTGGTTACCTCGCATGAAATTAGATCTAATGATATTTAACATACATAATTTTGAAAACACTTCTGAAAAAATAATATATTATAACCAATAGACAAAAAAAATTCGAAGAAAGTAAAACACCCCGCAGAAATCGAGCCAGTATCTCTCGTGTATCGTGTTATTATTCGTTGAAATAATGATATTTCTTTGTATTAATATATGTAGTAATTAAATAAATATACAGACAATATATGTAAAAAAATGAATATATTGTATCATTTTCATCCTAGAGCTGTAGTGCAAAGTTATGAAGCATATACTCTGCAATAACGAATGCTACATTATTATATCCTGTATATTATTCTTTAAATATACCTACACTCATTTAGTTATTCTTTTCGTTTGTTATACATAATCGTTTTCCTACATGCGACATGCAGTATTCGCCACTGATCACAATATGTTAATGAAATATTTTCGTGAAATATGTCTTCATATAAACGCCGCTTAGTCGTCAGACCAGGTTCCCACTGTCTGCAGCGGACCTTGAAAATATGAATTCATTTGTAATAATAATTATGCTTTTGTTTTCCAAAAGTAACCCATGTTTTGAACGCTTTGCTAGGGTATGCCCAAGGCCTTCCACACACGAGACAATGATCTATGATATACCTACGGCAAACCAACTGAAAATAATGTAAAGTAAATCGGAAGATTACGATAAAAGATGGAAAACGGTGAAAAGTAGCCCTCAATATTTTCCGCTCAGCATTAAAAAAGTAAAAGAATATTGAAAAACTCAACTATCGTCTATAATTTGATTTTTACAACGTTTTTCTTAGCTCGTATTCTTATTTGTCCGGTGGTTCTTTGTCCGGTACAAATCTTGCAATCGATTTTTAACTAACTTCCCGACTAGCTAGACATTTTAAACTTTTAGAATATATCAGAATACGATGCCAATGCATTCTTTTAATACTTTTAGCCATCTTTAAGTCGAATTGAATTCATTTTCAGTTAATTCTGTTTTGTATGAAAAGTTATTTCGACACCATTATTGGTTGCTAGGGAGGGGTCTGGGGTCCTAGCAACTAAATTATTAATATATACGTGCGTTACTATGGAAATCAATATGACATGTCAAAATGACATTTCGGTATTATTTCTATCAAGTACAAATTTTTTTTGATCGTTTAAGGTAGTCAAGTCAAGTTTATATGATTCAACAGAAAATTTAAAAACGTTGTATATAAAAAGTTATTTTTATCTTGTAATTATTTTATTTAAAGATATTCGATCACAATCCAAGCGCTTTCGTTGTTAAGGTGTGTACCATCTTTTAAAACTATATAGGTAATATATTAGTCGTCTTTAAGGGTTTTTTTAAAATACTATTTGAGAAAAAAAAATATAATGACCATAATCAACACTTTCTGCCCATTGTGTTGAAGAGTTTGGCACGTTGCACCGTTGATCAATAGATCCCCTGTTCAAATCCCGCAGTCAAAATGAAAACGATATTGCATTATGGTTCTATCAGTGGCGAAGGGTGGAGGTAGACTGTTAAGATCCACCATAAATAGTGCACACAAAACTTTGTCAGTCATACGTATTTGTTTTCATTAAAATAAGATTACAATCTACAGATGGTGTCGGCTATTTTTTTTAAATTCAATTAAATCCTACGAAATCCAAGCCATAATAGATAATACTCAAAAAATACTCGTTTATCCATAAAAAGCTAAAATTATGCAATTACATCATACATAACTTTGTATATTTAATAGATAGAATAATATTTGTTCAGTTATAGTTTGGTAAGGCAGGCTTAATGAATTTAAAAAAAATGAACCAAAAATATATTGTGTAATATGTATTCTTAATCCAACGAAAACAAATAAGTATGAATGAAAAAGTATTCACAATTTTGTCGCATCACCCAAAATATACCAAAACATAATGGTTTGTTTGGTTTAGGCAGGATTTAATTGATTTTTAAAAACTAACCAATACCATCTGTAAATTGTACAATTACGAGTACTAACAAAGTTTTATGTGAACTATTTATGGCGGATCTTAACAGCCTACCTCCACCTTTCGCTACTGGTATAAATTTATTATTATATAACCCACGGCTAATCCTATATGATATATCCACGCTGTGGAGTCTTATAATATACTCCCCCTTGGCGAGGTAATGGTGAATTTCGTTTCCTTTACAAAATGATACTATAAGCTATATTAACTTCTACATGTGCGTTTATTTTGACTGCATAGTTTACCTTACTAATTATTATGATCTATTAATACTGGCACTATTCTTTTTATAAACGTATAAAGGTAGGTACTTTGTTTTTTTGCCTTCACCAATTTTCAACGTTTCCACACCCGTTACGTAGAATGATGTGATAATTTAGGCTATTTTATAAAATCTTCCATCACATAGAAAAATCACACAAATTATTTGATGTATTATTGTGGCCATAGGTATAATTCTACCGGTGTAGCTAGACATCTTAACACAAACATTCACTCCCTCTTTCGTAACAATTTGATAATTTTATTTATTATGGTCTTACAGATAAATAAATTCTGTAGGCTATCAGGATGACAAAGATAAAGCAAGGCGTAATATGAGATAGCCATGATATTCCCTTGAAGTGGCAGACGGCTTAGAATCAATACAAAATTGATGGAAAGTGACTCACCCTTAGACATGCTTTTCCCTCCACCACCCACCACGTATCCACACCCGTCATGCAGGCGTATACCGTGGCGTAACGAACGATAGGCGCTGTTCAAATTTGTGCCGAAAGTGTCCCAAGAGCAACTTCCCAAGACCTTGGTTGGCGTGCTCTAGAGTGTGCGTGGTCCCTACTTCCATATAATGTATTACGGTCAATTCTCGATGAGAAAAGACCTTCTCGCTCGCCGTATAATGCCGCAAACTTTTTAAAAGCTGAGAAATTTTCCCTCGTAGACACCAAGTCGCAATGGCCGACCGGTCCAACTGAGGGTCGGACCGACTTGAGAAGCTCTTCCCTTTCAACCGACATATGGGGACACTCCCAGAGGATGTGATCGGCATCCTGCAATTCGCCACATAAGCAAGTCGGAGATTATATTAGGCCAAGCTGACAGAGCGTGGAGGCAAAACCACCGTACCCTTAGACTTAAGATACAGAGTGTGGTAAAAAAAGGCCATAAAACTAAGGTACACAAAGCGAACCGACAATCTAAAAATAATATTGAATGCGCGCTATGTTGCGATGAACACTGTTTCAATGTTGTTTGTAGATTAGTAAAGATTTTCAAAAAATCCCTTGAATGTATCAATTTCAAATGTGATTGCAATTGCAATCACCTTTAGATACAAGCTTTAAAGTTTAACTACTGTACTTACTGAGAAAGTAAGAATTAAACGGATCACATTTTGAGAAATACCTCAATAGATGTTTCAACTTTCACAACCTATACGCCGTCGTGAACTTTGAAAATCACACTTAAGCCTGAGTCAATCCCACGCCAATTTGGCGAAGAGCTTAGGGCACTTCATGGAAGTAGGTTCTGGATTTATAGAGGCTTAACAGCGGCTGTAAGCTCTTGGATTGGTCATAAAATGGGGCTTAAGCCTGCAATCACAGGCTGCAAATTCTTCACGAGTGTCATAAGTCGTTTTCAATCATTTATTTATATTTTAACTCATAATAAAATGGACGGTAAAATTTACATACTATCGATATTTCAGACTGATCGTGACATTGCGTATTAAGAACATAATATAATATTATAGTTGCTGATTTCAAACAAATTACTAAGGAAATTAGTTTAAGAAATTCAAATCGAATAGTCATAATTTACATATATTTTATTGTCATTAATAATTTCAAAATGTCATAGATATATTTAATTTATATTTTTAGTGCGATCTTTTACAGAATATTGGCGACCAATCTGTCATACATATCTTTATCCAGGACCAGTTTATAACGCTTTGAAAATTACAGAAATCACATAATCAAGAGAATCTCTTTCTGCCTACGCCTCTGCTACTTTTTACATTTACATATAGTATAAACCACGTAGCAGTTTGTGTTGCAACCTTAAAATATGTATACAAATATTGAATGAGCGTCAGTGCATAATGTCAGAATGAAATACAAGCGAATTCTTGATACGTGTTTTAGTTTAACCCATATTCTTCCACACTTGAGATCGGTTGCCTGTTTCTCCACATCCATTAGGTATTTCAGTTCCCATTATTTCTGAGTTCCCTGGTAAAAATAAAAGAGTTTCATACAATCAACTTACATTTTATGTTAAACTTTTTCCCGTATTAATAACAGCATTGTTATACCATTATACCAGTGGCATGCAGTCCATAGATGCTATAGATTCTCCGCATCCCCAGAAATATCTATTATAGTATTAAATAATAATTATACAAATTGTTCGGTAAAATTTAATCAACTTTAATTAAAAAGGTTCTATAAATATTAGGTGCTAAATTAATTATTTTTAAAATAAGTCAAAAATGGTAACTTAATCAGATATGTGTAGCAAATATTATTTTACTATATTAAGTAGTTAGTTAATACTTTGGACGCGGAAGACGCACACGGCGCGTAATGACCAGGCGGCCGATCGATGTAATTAACGTGCATTTTAAAGGGGGCAATTAAAATCTCATTATATAGTCAGCAGCGAATGCATTATTAAGTACCTACATAGGTAGTATTCAGATAATCTACATTTATCTCTTGCCCAATAGTACCTATATACATATAAACATCGGTAAATAAAATTACCACTAACAATAATAATTTATATCTGTAAACCCATCGGTTGAGCCTTTCTCATAATCTCTCTTTTTACCTCCCACAATTAGCATAAACAATAATATGATAATGATATTATAAAGTCGAACATACATTTTTAGCACTCTTCTAGTCATACTTTATAAAGTTTACCGCGTACCTACAAATTTACCACACACCAATGCGAAATATTCGCCCTGTAAACCGCTGACGACTACAACTGCGCGCAACGAATTTCGCATGTAACATCACACTGCGCGGGCACGTCTCGTTGACGAATTTATAGATTACATAATGACAATTCTTACATTAAATAGTCAAAAGATGATTCTGACAAATTACTTACGTCAATAATAATAATAATAAAATTGTTATGTTTGGGTGTTTTAAATTATCTCTTAACTGCTGAGACAATGAATTTGACGGAAAGTCGCATTGTCGCGTACTGTAAGAATCATGGACAGTGAAAAAGTCCACGTCGAATGGTATTTGTTCCAAAACTGCACTTAAATAGAATTAAATATGCAGTTATGAAATTATGTATAATGATAATTCGAGCGATTTCTATTAACTTTTCGGTTGCGAATAATTCGCATTGGTATGTGGCACAGAACAGATAATAAATAGAATACCGATAGTCTATATTCAATACGCCGCATCTTGATGCAGGGTTTTGAATATGTGGGTGACCTACGAAAATGAAGCACGTATTATGCACGTGCAATAGTGTGTGTAATACACCAACATTAAATGAGCGTAAATGCATAAACCGAGAGCAGTTTTTAGTATTCGACGTAAAACGTATTCTTAACACGTGTGTAAGTTTAACCCGGATTCTTCCTTACTCGAGTCGGTTACCTGCTTCGCCTTACCCGTTATGTATTTCAGTTCCCATTATTTCTGAGTTCCCTGGTATGTGGCGTCCTTAATGCCGAACATGGCATTATACAAGACGTTAAAAACAGAAAAAAATATTTCTTAATCTTCTCTGTATCACTGTTGAATTATTGTTATTTAGTGTAAAGACAGTGTAATAGTTCCATTGTATTGTTTATTGTATAATAATAAAGTAATTTTATTACACAATATGCACATATTGTATTTTGTGAGAGACAAAAAGAACTATAAATAGTGATATATGTGTATCTATAGTATATAAAATTAACTTTCAAGTGATGACATATTTATTATAGGTATAGAAGGAAACTGCAATTTAGTTTTCTGACATTATTCAGTCATGCGACAAAACGGCTTCACCACGAACTAATAAATAGCAAGCAAACAAGATGCCAACGTAAAAATAAAATCGGATAAATACATCTCTGCAGTGGGCAGATTCCTCGGTAATGTGGCGGTTAGTTAAATACAACCTGTCTGCATTCGAGATCCATCGTTTCTTTTTCTATAAAATGGCAATGAAGCATGGAAAAACGATTAAATTACGAGTGTATTCGCGTAGGAGACTTTTCTTCGGTCGCTTACTTACTTATTTACTTCTGAACCCCCAGAAGTAAAGTGTCGTAATTACAAAGGTTAATAATATTATTAGTCGAGCCGAAAATTGAAATACTGCTTTTTTTCATACCTCTTTCACTAATTTGTAAATGAATTTGTTCGATTTCTGTCCGGTATGATACCATACCCACCTACGAAAATAGCATTTCTATTTTTTCTTGGTGGTCAAACATATATAAATATATATTGACATTGCCTCCAAAGCGTACATATATAAAAAAGATGGAAACGCTGCTATTTATCGTGTATAATCTACATTTTAGATAGGTAATTGATATTATATTTCTTATAAGTAATTAATTTTAATGGTAAAATTTGTAAAAATATTTATCTGTTTGATCAATACAATATTTTCCTGACATTGAACATTGATCATTGACATGAAAAAATTTAAAATTAACAAAAACACGCAATTGCTAAATTTAAAATTGTCCGCCATATGAGTCACATACGCTATTACCAGTAACAATAAGTCGTGTCAAACTGGATGTCTAAAATTTGTTGCTAATATATAGTGTGTACCTCCTATATTTACATTATAATATATTGAAAACGTCAAGTTTTTAAACAATGTGTTCTTCCAGTACTAACGAGTGTATGCGAAACATGTACGTTCAATTCATGAGAGGTTAAAAAATTAGTAGTAACACGATGCCGTGTGGAGAGATGCATCTTGCGCATAACACGCGGGGATCAAAAAATATACTTAGTTGTCGAGGCAGTAAATAAAATAATTTGACATAATACAAAGTATAAGACCTTTACATGGAGAATGAAAATGACCAGAATACATGGCTCGAAGTAGTAATCATCGTTGGTTAAATATCATCATCCAATATTACCCAAGAGTCCGCTGAATTGATGAGATAATAATTTTAGCTGATGTACTTAACAATGAAAGACAAAGTACTGAGAAGAGTGGAAACAGCAGAGATGTCTTCTTTCAACAGTGACTAAAGAGTGGTTAAGAAGATATTATATATATGCAAATGTACAATATATATATATTAAATATATATATGTAATAATGCATGTGTATAAATGCGTCGAAAATATTATAGAAGTCATCTTATCAGTTGTTGGTATGCGTGAAGAGTATTTATTAACTATCATATCCTCCGTATTAATAATATGATTTATGATGTTATTATACCATTCGGTAGAAGAGATAGAAACTAGAAAACCAAATTCCAAAATATATGAAAACTGCACTTTACCTCTGGTATCCAGACGCAATAATTCAACTACGCGATGAGAATAATTATTTACGTGGTAATTTAAAATAAATGTGTATGTCAGTTGTTTATAGTGATAATTATAAACTCGTCCACTTGCCGCATTGACAGGTGAAAGTGTTTCTTAGAATATGTTGCCATAAGAAGAAAGGGCCACATTTTTTTAAATAGGTACCTAACTAATGCAATTTTAGGATTTTCTCTGGGCCTTTAACTTAATGTTGAGTCAGTAATTATAAACATACGGATACGATGACTGAATGAATAGGTATTCAAACCTATAACTGTATACATGACACAAGTAAATTATTAAACATGTCATTTAGCTTAAAAACCATATAGCTTTTATCTCTATGAGAGTAATGTAAATATAGACTATTCATTACATCAATCACTTGGCAATCAATCAGTCACATTATTTTTTGTGAGTGTCCGATAATTATAATAAGTATTTATTTAAACGTGAAAAATACAAATATCAAAAAACCTAATCGTGAGATGTACGTACATTGTACATGCGTGGTATATCAATATTATTTGTCTGGTTACTACACAATTATTATGTAGGAAAGTTTCTTAGAGGAACTTATCATGGAGGAGAGAGTTAAAGATTCGTCTATTGCTTTGTCGGCCAGGCTTGAATTTCACCGATGGAACAAAGTAACACTGTTTTAATAAATAGAATATGTATATACCAACTCCATGTTTTGATCAACTACAATCAATATTTATTTTGCAATAACTAATATATTAAAACAACTCTATACTGTCGAATTTTATATTGAGCGCTGAAAGGGAAAAAAGCAAGTGATTTTTTGCGATCTTTTGTTATAAGGCGCCATACTAGGTACTTATAAAACTTTTTAATTCAACTATTTTTTTATTTAATAAATAATACAAGAAAAAATCAAATGAAACATTCGTTTTTCTTATAATTTTATTTTCTCTTACTTCGTGGTAAATATACACATAAAAAATGTATCCCTGTATGCTTTTTTACTCCTTAGACCAGCGGTTTCCAACCTGGGAGGCGCGCCTCCCAGGGGAGGCGCGATCTATTGCCAGGGGAGGCGCCAAAATTTTTTAATAAATTAATTTTTATACCATAATATCTACAAATAAATAAAACTTCATATCTTAACGTAACAGTGAAAATTCAGTGCATGAATGTTTATTTTAATATATAATACATAATACATATATTTAAATCCTATTAAAAAATATTTGGAGCGGAGAAATTTAAAAATGGCGCTTTTGCAAACGCTCTGTTTCGGTAATGCACAAAACGACCGCTGGTTGCATGAAAACAATAACCTCAAATTTAAATGTCACTCGTAGCTAAAGTGTCAACTGAAGCGTGTAGGCAGGGTGTGATATTGTTTTTTTTAATTGTTTTTGACGTGATTTCTTTAATATAATATAACAATAATACATGTCTCCACATTTAAATGATTTCTACGCCAGATATATTGAAGCAAACCAAAATCTATTTCCTGAGTTCTTGGTTAGTTTGCTAATGCATTTTTCATATTATTTTATTATTAGTAAAAAAAGTCGCCTGCGGCGCTGCTTTGTTTCGGGGCTATTAAATATTTTAAATATATGGGTGAAAGATCCTGGCCTGTGGGCCCTATTCAGTATGTGGAGCCCATGATAGAATCCATTAATTTTTGTCAATGAACGATGATGAATTTGGTTGACTTCTATTAAAATTGATTGTGGTAATAAACAAGCTCATTCGTCGCATGAAAAAATTTTTTATTAAAAAATGAATTTAATATAAGTAAGTAGTAAAAACTTGTGTGTTAAAAAAGTGTCTGTATTATTTAATGAAATAAAGGGGGGGAGGCGCCAAGATTAGATTTTTTTTAAAGGGAGGCGTAGTAACATAAAGGTTGGAGACCACTGCCTTAGACAACACATTCCATGGGTTCATTGTTGCTCTATTGAAAATTTTTCAATAGTCACTTGAGTGGTTCCTTTCAACGATCGATTTGTTTTCCCTTGGTGATTTTGTCTCATACATTGAAACCACCTAAAGTCACCGTTTGTTTCATCGCTTGTCACTTTAGACTTATTTGAAAAATAATACGTAATTTATGACAAAACAAACTAATAAAAATAAACAACCATGTTTTGTATATACAAATCTAAAGATAGCATGTTTATTGGCTTTGTAACGATCACTTTTTCAAATAATCGAATACGTAACACTGTTCTTCCATGACGTTTGACAAGCACGCCATCTTGGAAACCTGCCGATGAATAAGTCCAGCGTGAGAGTCTACCTTTTTTACTTGATAACAATAACCATAATTATTTATTGTAATCAATAGTGAAACATTGATAGTAAGAGTGCATGCCAATCATTATGCGATTACAACAAAAAAAACACAATAAGCAAGAAATATAATATTATTGTAAGTATGAAAAATAATACTTTATAATGAGCAGGTGAAGGTCAGACTCAGACGTATGGAAACGTCATTTCTGTGATTTTTTAACTGAAATTGTGTGTGAACGCATTCAATTGAATTGAATTGATTTAGGTATAGTGCAATTTCGTATAATGTCTTCTTTATATTTTATAGTGAGATGTTTTTGAATGAATTTAATATTACATACTAAAACATGTTTAAGTACGAATGTAGGTACCTATATGATAATTTATTGTATATGCGATGAACACTCCTATCTTAAAACGAAAAGACTCAATTCACATTTTGGTAAAATTGAGCAGGTAAATGTTTTTACGACACTGCTTACCAAAAATAATAATATTGATATTGTTTATATAGTTTAAAAAAAACTTATTTGTATACATAGCATTTAACTTCGTGTCTTTTTAAAAGGATGTAACCGATAATCTGCTTATCATTATAAATATTGTGTGACTTCCGTACCTGCTATTTGTTATATTTTAATAATATTAATAAAAAGTATTAAACGAATCGTATTCCAACGTTTTATTAATATAATTGCATTTTAATATATTGCAAAACTAGTCATATATTTTGTCATTTTCATTTTCTGATTTAAACTCTAATATGGAGTTAGGATTATTTATTTCAAGAGGTCAGAATAGTACATATTATCAAGAATAATATAGAAAGAGCGACTTGGATATCAATTCTGCACTTATCTTATTATATTCTTATTGCCAACAAACACACGGGCACGTATATCAATAATATAAATTTCGTAGACTAGGCAAAATCTATATAATATTATATAGTATTCAAGCTTATTAACATAATTAAATGTTTTATCGTAAGTATTGTAATAATAATTATATATTTACATATATATATATATATTCTTTTTTAACACTATAACAGGGCGAGAGGCCTAATGTCAGTATTGTAATGTGAACAATAATAGTGTAGTTGGTAATAGAAGGGATCATAATCATAAATACCCAGGTTTTGAGAAAATCACATCAATATTGTGATTACTGAGAATCTTACCAAGAGCCCCCGGATAAAAGGCAATACCGTTACGCACTGGACTACGATGTCCGTTTTAGGTACCACATGTTTAATAGATTTATCAATGGGTAAATCCAATCCCATCCAGTTCACAAGGTAATGTTGCATCGTCTGGAAAAATCTCTTTAATTTTACCCTTGACCTTGACAATAGAAAAACTTTCGCTCGAAAGAAGATTATGAAAATATGATATATCTACATTATATTCCTATTATCATACATAATATTCCCATTAAATATGCGTAAAATAAATACATGCAACGTAAAAAATTGACGAGGAATAAATATATACGCCAGGCTATACTTAATTATTACATTTGAATGGAAATGAATGTCTATGACACTTCGCCGCCAATATGTTTTCATTGACATCTCACTGAACATTCATTCAAATAAAATTTCGAAAATGCACATAATTAACACGAAAAAAACATTCTAAAAACCTACCGCACGGAGATTACACGCGACGTATATTAATATAATGTATTGAAGAGAGTGAAAATTAATTATCTAAAGATTGAGGTCTCGGTCAGACAACACTATCAGCCGAAATGCGTATTGCTGTGAAAACAGAAGAGAATGTATCTAAATGATAATGTATCTAAATACCAAGTGTGAAATAATATCAATATAATAATAAAGTTATAGCCATTGACTTAATGAATGAAGCATGTGAAGAATAAAGGGTCTCGCCATACATGTCTTATTATTTTTTCTCAATTGGTCATACATACATATGAATGTGGTTGAAAACTAATGCCACCTATATTGTAATAAGGCTCATTATTGGAAAACTGCGTTCATGTCTTTGCACCATTGTTCGGCATCATATTGTGATAACCTGATAACACTGATAATGCCACTGTTGGTTTCCACTTAAATATTGCCTCACAAAGAAATCCATTGTAAATAGTTGAAAAATTAATTCGACCTACATTGAAATAAGGGATGATTACAATGCTTATACGTGTTCATGTATATAATATCAAAATTCAATATTAAGATTTTTTATGTGGGCATATTTTTTCTGGTATAAGTCAATGACTACAATACACCTACCTCTCCTTATTTCTACCTTGTACGAAAAAACAAAGGCATGATTCGTATTTTTTTAATATACATTAATAATACATTTGCTACATACATAATATGTATTTCAGACTTAAATTGCGGGAAATAGAATAGTTAATTGGGAATTAAATATAATAAAATTTACTAAAATAAAACGGGATGGGAAACGTAAATTACGTGCCTGGTAAAATCGAGGTTCCACTATATATTTATAGGGATGGTAATTCAATAAGGCACTTCATCTGGATTCCTCTCTCTCTCTGCCGTAATGTCTTTCCACTGTCTTACCCTGAAAGTGCTTCTCCTTTTGGCTAATTGGGTGCTTTTCATTATTGAGATATATCCTGTCCAACAGAGTCAGTTGACTTTCAAGTAAGCGAGTACTGTACAAAGCATTCCGTTTATACTAGTATCACACAGTATATTTATATAAACCCCGAAGACTCCTATTAATAAACTACAATTTAAAACTGTCCGACGTCATGTTATATTTGTTTTATAAAGCCCAGTATTCCAAGTAGTATTACAATTACAGTATGATCGTAATGAGATTTAATAGTAGCATTCTTATTTTCTTTCAGAATAATATTGTTTTGAAATGTATGCATCTGTATGCGGTATTATCATTTGTTTACGAGTGTGATTCAACTAATTAATTATCAATAATATTATCTTGGATACGCACGACTTTGCATTAGAAATTTTATAGACGGCTAGGTCTCGAGAAAGTCTGCAAGAGGTTACAATATGTTTATTGACCGATGGTGTATGTCGGCTCTAGACGATGTGATGATTATTTAGGCCCGATTATAATTATATGCGGACGAATTGCGGGAAGTTTTTCCAGAATATGTAGGTACCTCTGACACACAATGGAAAATAGCCGATGTAATGAAATATTTAGGTTAAATAATGAAAAGAAAAAACTAACCTAATATAAGACAATTTTGCCATAAAACCAGAGATGTTTTACAGGGACAGGCAGATCATGCGTTGATTAACTTTAACGAATACGATTAGGTATTACATTTTTTTGGAAACAGTGGCGGTTTTCCGTGAAGCGGGCGATATGGTCACTTTGTTTGAAAGTAGGTAGGTACTTACTGATATTTTTGTTTTAAAACATCTCAAAGGGGCCTCAAGAGACCTCAACATACTTAAAGCCACTGCTGTTTGAGATTTAGTGGAAAATCTTTAATCCTCAGTAGATTATTTGTGTTTGTATTTTTTTTCAAAGGTGTTACTGCAATAATAATTGTCTGTTTAGTTTAACATGATAAAATGAGTAAGTTAACTTAGCAATTTTGCATAAAATTTGAGAGAAAAATGAAAAGGGTTGATATTCTAAGTCTGTCTAAGGACGGTGGTTTGCATAAGGACATATCTGCATACAACATACTAATGACAAAGTACAAATTAAAAAAATATATAAGACCTAATAACTTACTATAAAATCTTAGACAGAGTGGGTTTAATACTAAGTAATAATACTCCAAATAATATAGGCAAATTGAACTAATATTTTATTTCCAAAAATTAGCGAAGGTCAGCAACCTCCAAAGGAATATAGACATTTTGTTAATACGATCACTATGGAAAATAGAAGTAGATAAGTACATACCTACATAATTACCTTAGTGAGAAAGATTTTTATCAATAAATTATTTACCCCTATATTCATAATATAATATAAATTCCGCTCATCAGTGTTCTGGCTTATACGGATCTATATTTTTGTACACTCAAATATGCCATCAAACAGAACCATTCACAGAAACAGACGAAGGTGCCTACAATTAATAGTATTAAATATAATATTCAAAATAAATAACGCGATGATCATAATAATGGGCGAACACCGTAAAGATGACTAAATTAAACGGTCACGGTTATCGAATTGCACTAATACGTCATAGAAGGGAAATAAATTCAAAATAATACAAGTTAAGAATGACAAAATATTAATCGATTAAAAACACAAATATTCTTTTTTTTAAAAGAGGCAAGAAAACAAAATAGCCGCCTTTAAGCAAGCTTAGAATGTCGTGTCCTTTTAGTTTTACGTTAGGTACCTACTTACATATTTTAATATTTATTTTCAGCTATCTTAAACAAACAAATACACGAAACGGTACGTGGAGATGTAGTAGCGCCGGCAGGTTTGGAAGCAACATTATAAAAATGTTGCCCGTATGATAAACCGCCATTACAATAATTATGTATTGCATCGGATATTACAATAAGACAATTGTTATCATTTTTGATACTTCCGATTGTTTTTTAACTAAGATCTTGATACATTTTAATGAAGCGAGCTTAATTGTTTCATTGAAAACCGTCACTGTTCTCAAAGGTTGTAATATTTGCGTTCACTCCTTCATTCGCCGCCCTTTATAATGCGCCGCCCCTATTCAACACGTGACCTGCGTACCTCCACGAGACGTCACTAACTATAATGTATCTATAAATATAATTTTGAAAATCTTCATATTTACCGAGTATTTACTTCGGCGAGCCTCTGTTTTCCATCGTCGAGAGCAGGCCTTAAGATGCGCAGCCTTTGATTTCCACTGTTGAAGGAATTCCATTAAACGAATTCGGTTTTGCGTCTCGATTGACGATCGCACAATATCAGTGGAAACCGGTATGGGACCGAAAAAGGCTGTATTACAAAAGATGATGCATCTCACAGATTTGCGCTTTGGCCAATGAATTCAATTGAATCGTCCGGTTTTCCAATACCTACTCTTTTGCGGTAAAACAGACCGCGGTGTTGTTTCGTATTATTCTAGTATGTATTTTATTTATTAGTAATTATTTGTAGTAAATGTTACTAGTAAATATGTATTTTACTTTATTTAAAATGTTTATTTAACAGAAAAGAATATGTACTTATTGATTTCACATACATAATTTGTAACACCTTTAAAATATATAATGTTATATTAGAAAAAAATATATGTTCCGAGTACTCAGTAAATAAGACGAAATGAAATCATTAATGTATTAGAGAAAAGTTATTTTGTCTTTTTATCAACACGCCCAATGATGCTAGTTTATATTATTAATTAAATAAAACGCAGTTTTTAGTACTAATTCAACTTTTATTAATTTTAATTTGGACCGATTTCGTCAGTGTAATTTGTAGTGTGACATTGTTCAATGGATGAAATCGGTCCATATTAATATTTAATAAAAAGTGGAATTATTCATTTGATTAATAATAAATGCATTTCCACCATGCATTGACAGTTGATACAAGAAAAACAACTTATCGTAAGTCTCAAACATGATTACTTAAAAAAAGTTTGTTTATAATTTTAGTGATGTTTTACAGTTTTATATCCAATAATCCAATCAATACCCGGATATTACTATTACACGTAATTATTACTATTACATATAATTAAATAAATGATATAAATTAGACTAATGTACAGTATCACATTACTGTATTTTTGTAACGTTTATAACGTAATCCAAAGCAGTTAAATGAATAGATTTATAAATTAATCAGACCATTTTGATTAAAGCTAAGTGCTGCCATGTATTCTAGCAAGAGTAGCTAGATATTTTATATCACGTAAAACATGTTATTAATATTCGCAAGTAAACGTTGTCATATATGACGATGCCGTAAGTTATTCTGAAAACGAATCCATAAATGAAGATATCTCTTAGATTGGAAACATCTAACTCTCTAGGTCGCCATATAAATTTGGAAGTATTTTTTTACAAAAATATAACAATCATCACAATCTTCCAGTCGGATATCTTGCATCTTAACGCCATAGTGTAATATGGCCCACGGGGGCACCTCCTCGGGTGGGAGCGCGGGGGGAGGTGGAGGCCACAGATGTGGGCCGCGCGGCCGGCCTAACGGGACAAGCCGCAACACACATTCGCGCCTCTCTCATCCGATACATTCTTCAATTTTATTTTATTTTCCCTCCCCCCCCCCTGGTACATCATCCACAAGAATTATTATTGTCCGGTGCTATTCGGTAAAGAGTGACCCCCCCCCCTTTTCCTCTTCAGATGCGTCTCTCAAAATGCACAGAAAAATATCTGGAAACCACAGAATCAAGTTTATACTATTAGTAACAAGTAACGTTTTAGTATGTAGATTTATTAAACTAAAAACCAAAGTTCTCCGGATATATTATACCTTTGACATTATTAATAATTATCGAAATATATTTTAAAATCGACGAATATATTTGTCTTCAAATATATACTGAACGTAGAAGAATATTGTACAAACTCTTATTGTATCAAAGTCAGTTTGGTATTAGTTAGTTACTAGTCTTCCACAAATGGATTCAAGTATGAACAGTATATATTTAATAATATTATACAACTTTAACTACATTTTACAGACAAACTCGTGGAAACATTTTTTGTACAACAATGTAATTGCGGAAGACCAGTTAACTCTATGTGTCGACATGGATTGAGCTGCCAGAAGGGTGCCGGGAGACATAGTCGTCTTTCTGCCATTGATGAAGTGATCTGTCGATCTTTAGCTTCATCAGAAGTTCCATAATGGTAGGAGCCTCTTGGTGTCTGTCGACAAGATGGCAAGCGACTCGATGGTAGGTTTTTTAGGTTAGGAAGTTTAGGTAGGTACATATTTCTATATAATATTCCTAAAGATTCTCTTCGATTTGCCGCCCTTCGAGTAACTGCCGCCTCCAAGCGACGCTCAATCTGCCTACCCCCACGGGACGTCACTGGGTTTGGGATGCCACTGTGGTGGAAACACTCACGACATCTCAACTGAATAAATCAGTTCAATCGTCAGGTTGGAACATTTGGAACATATATAGTTTTTAATTTTACAACTTTTGTATATAAAATAATATGTACGTATGTAACTGTGTGTTTATAATAATAAAATACTGATAATCAATTTTATTTAAGACTTATTTAGAACTTTAGTACTTATGTAAATTTATTAAACTAATTTTAAGTATTTGAAAAACGAATATATTTAACTCTAAATATGTAAGTACTGAAAGTATAATAATTTTATACAAAATCTTAAATAATTAATAACACCAGTATTTCGAATGTCTTTCAGAAATAGTAATCAAAGTCGGTTTGGTATTACGATTGGTTAGTTACAATATAGTCTTCCACGAACGAACCAAATATGAACAGTATCTATTTATACAACATTAACTGAATTTATAGAAAAAAAACTCGTGGACAATAATAATATATTTGATATATTCTGCAACCTAGAACAGTTCAATAAAGCCGTGCACCCACGAAAATCAGCGTCGTTATCTTACACATAATATACCGTTGATCTGTGAAATGCTATCTATAGTCATATATTATGAGTTATGACCAAGGTACTGCAATAATTCTTTAATCGTTATGCTACGCAGAATGTTTGGCTCTTTCCCATTTGTTTGATGACATCAACATTATTTAAGGGATTTTAAGAATACATCAATATGTTTATATATTTATACGACAAAAGCTTCAACCCTTCGTTATATTTTCCTCCTTAGTAGCCATATTTGCATAATATAGAAAATAACTGAAAAGATAATTATAATACCAAATCAAATGTAGTCTCAGATTTTGGTTTGAGGTATATATTGCTAAGTCGTCCAATGTTAAGAAAATACTTCTTGTTATTTAATTTCTCGAGAATTACTATTTTTCATTGACCTAAGTATATCTATAAATATTTATATTTGGTCAAACATTCAATTGGTTGGTTATTGGCTCTATCACTATTACACCAATTAGTTTTGGACATATTTACGACAATGTTAAACAATAATGCTCGATAATCATTGAGCAAAGTAACTACTTACTAGTTATTAGTACTTCGTAGTGATTATTATTTTAACTTGAAATTTAGTGTGAAGGATATTAATTATTACAATTCGGTTTTGTTAACGAGTATTGTATCAATTTTTATGAGTAATCAAAACTTATAATACAATATTAAAACTGTTTAATCTTCAAATTTATTGCAGGCATTGTATATTTATTTTTATATGGGCAATAGAAAAACTATAAAATTTCAATTGTTTGTAGATACCGTAAGCAGCTATTTGAAAAAAATCCCACAATAATATTCTAATCATAATTATTTGGTGCGAGCGCACCGCGACCGTAATACCAAACTTGTATCGAAATTTGACTTATTATTCCACCGGTTATGGTTATACATTACCCATGGTAGACTCCGTTTAACGCAATGTTTCCTGTGATGGTTATTAAGTAAAATTTTATAATAATACACAATCACACAATAAATTTCTTTGCAACTTCAAAACCAAGAAATATGTTTTTAATTAACTATTTTTTTTATTCAACAAATAATTCACAAGATTTAAGAATGTACCATTCTAATTATTGAGCATACATAATTTTGAACAACACTGTGGTTTCACACCAGTGAATAAAATTCAGCATTTATATTCCAGGTTATTTTATCTCATTCTATTTTATCTCTTTGTTAGTGCTTTCAAACATTTTCCGGTACCGGTTTTGTTCAGGCATTGATGTATATTTTCCCAATTTGTGTTCCCAATAGTTTAAATACATATTACTTGAACATACATAATTTTGAAAAACACTTCTGAGAAAATATATTATAACAAATAGAAAAAATCTTTTTGAAAAAAGTAAGACACCCGGCAGGAATCGAACCTGCATCTCTTGTACTTATGCCCCGTGCGAATTGTTCACTATGCTACAAGGTGACATATTAATTACGACAAACTTTTACTACTGGCCTTTAATACCTGCCCATCAGCGCTCTTCCAAATCAAGCTACTATTGGCAATCGGTTTTTGTTTATTGATTTGGAAGAGCGCTGATGAGCAGGTATTAAAGGCTAATAGTTAAAGTTTGTTTTAATTAGTATGTCACCTTCTAGCATAGTGGACAATGCGCATGGGGCGTAAACATAAGAGATGCAGGTTCGATTCCTGCCGGGTGTCTTACTTTTTTCAAAACGATTTTTTCTATTTGTTATAATATATTTTCTCAGAAGTGTTTTTCAAAATTATGTGTGTTCAAGAAATATGTATTTAAACTATAGGGAACACAAATTAGGAAAATATACATCAATGCCTGAACAAAACCGGTACCGGAAAATTCTTGCACTGACAAAGAGATAAGATAGAATGAGATAAAATAACCTGGAATATAAATGCTGAATTCACTGTTGTGAAACCACTTTATCTGTGATTCCAAGGTAACAAAAATTTACCGATTTACTGAAAAATGGTAGATATTCTACTTTTTTACCATATTTTTTTTTGCAAATTTACCATACCGGGTGTGGTATAATAGGCTACGGTTCTCGAGTGTGGGCAAATATGGAACAAACTTTAACACGTGTAAAAGAAAATGGTATTTTTAATATCATAATATGCATTTTTTTCATCTATAGTCTAAACGAAACGCGCATTCAAAATTTAAGGACAATCCGCACGCTTTGTGGTCTTTAGTTTTGTACCATCATAAAATAATAAAGATAGCCCAGCTTCAAAATCGTCATGGCAATTGTCTTTCACATTTGTACGACGTGTGTTTTGCTTATACATTATTTTTGCCTATAAACAAAATATTGCTTAATGGATAATTTACAAACATGATAACAAATTGTGTTGCATCTAAATTTAGTAACCAAACTCAGAAAATAAATGAATATATAATAATGTTTTATGTTTTAATGGAGTTGGGTAAAATATATTTATCATTTTTATCGACTGTCCGAATTTATCATTATCTAAAGTAATTCCATCTTAATTATTTTGAATAATTGTGGCTCTACTGTGAATTAGTACTTCATAGTAATCGAGTGCTCAAAAAACGGCGGCATAATATAGCTGGCCAATAACCTTTCTCTGTTCTTATTTATTACTCAGGAGGCGGATAATTATTATTAATGATAGGAATCATTGTATGAATTGTTATCTATCTCTGCAAACTAGACAAGACTCCGGTATGTCCCCTCCTCTTGCACCGGCAACAACTTGAATAATTCTCCATTCACTTGTTTCATCTCGCAACAAAATAATCTAAAGTTGCATTCCACCAATTCGGACAGTGAAAATTATTATTCTCCTCTATGTAGTTTGCATCTCTTTCTCTCTATCTGCTTTGCATACGATAAAGAGGTCCATTATATTGTGCATGATACATCTTGTAATACGAGTTCAACACATTGACATTGTATAATGTGACCATGTTGGCAAAAGATATCAATAATTACAAGATAAAAAGAACTTTTTATATACCACGTTTTTAAACTTTCTATTGAATCATATAAACTTGACAATTCTATGTATTAATAATTTAGGACAAATAAGGCAATTGTCAACAACACATTTTTTACTATTTTGCAACAAACAAATATAGAATACTTAAATGTCATTTTGATTTCCATAGTAACGGACGTATATATTAATAATTTAGTTTCTAGGACCACCTCCTTAGCAACCAGTAATAGTGGATTGGATTACGGATTTCTTCCGAAATAACTTTTCATACAAAACAGCATTAGCTGAAAATGAATTCAATTCTACTTAAAGATGGCTAAAAGAATTAAAGCTAAGGAAAGAATTAAAAGAATGCATTGTCACAGTGTTTTGATATATTCTAAAAGTTTCAAATGTCTAGCTAGTCAGGATGTTAGTTAAAAATCGATTGCAAGATTTATACTGGATAAACAACCACCGGACAAACAAGAATACGAGCTAAGAAAAACGTGGTAAAAATACACATGATATATTTCTGCCCTCGTAAATTGAATAGACAGAATAAGTCACACCAGTAAGGGAAAAAACTTTACTTTTTGAGAAGAGCACCATACTTGGCATACATACATCATGTCTACATCCATTGTGAACGTTTAGGAAGGAGAGCCACCCGTATTTTATCCCCCCAACAAATGGCATCGGTTTTCCCCAAATATGACAAATAGTGTAGGTACCTAAGTTAGGCGTCAAATTATTTATGTTTTAGGGATGCTCTTATACGTTATTGGGCGCCCATAGGACGAGATATCCAAACTGCAGCCAGAATAGCGGCCATCTAATAATTATCATATTGTGTTAGTGTTTTTTTTTCATTTTTGGTTAAAATTATTTCACGAAAAGCATGCACAACTTTTTTATCAATTCCAAATTAAGGAGGTGATTTTCAACCTTCTTCTCTTGGCGGAACAATTGTAACGCCTTTTTTAAACTCAGCATCCGCAAATGTATATAATTCGACGACTATTTTTTTTGTTTTTAGTTTTTTGGGCAATTTAGGAAACATGGCCGCCATTTTGTTGGAGTGATAAATCTCAGGTGACAAATCAGCAATATTATGTGCGGGTATGATGTATTCTTAGTTTTGTTATCTCCTCAAAAAATGTATTTTAACATGGAACATGTTTTACTCATGATCTCCGTCCCGTCGCGTCCCGCCCCGATTATTTTCATTTTACGTTCAGTAGCCTACATTCTGTGCGACGTATTGTTCGTCTGTTATTATTACTTCTTTAGTTTTATTAATGTCTTAATTACATAATTTTCAGAAAAGTAAAATTGCTTGAATGCTTTGGACACGGTTACTTTGACAAATAAATTTTCTTTCGAATTTGGACAACCAGCATTCAGAGAATCGGTAGACAAAGCATGTTCCATGTTTAATATTTTTAGCCATCAGGGTTTAAGTAACCGTCATCTGAAGGGCCCAGCGCGCCGAGTTTTTCCTAAGAAATTCCATTTGCTTTTTTCTCTAAAAAATGTTGCTTCACATTTACCTAAACTTGTAAGTTTTAGTATTGTCATAATGGAGTTACAGTTGGTAAGTTGTTTATAATTTATAATTTTACAAATTTGCATGCCAAAAATATTAATATTAGACACGACATCATGATTTAAAAGCAATAAATAAAAATAGGTAAGTATTCATACAACTTACTTTAACTTTATATGGAAACTAAAAAGATACAAGGGTAAATATTTCTATACCGAGACATGTATCTCTAAATAATTTAAATAAACATTTTAAATCTAAAATAATGATAAATCGTAAATACGTCGTCATTAGAATGGATTCGTTTTTCTTGTTTATTACATCTATGTGGACAAAATATGACATAAAGTTGTGGTAAAAACACTGATCCAAACTGATGCAATGAGAAAATAAAACGCTCTAATCTATAACGATCACGTACCTATATGCGCAAAACTAAATCGCTGCGCATTACCAGGAATTACTAAGTAGGTAACTAACACATTTACTTATCCCTGTTTAAGTATTTCTATTCTTTTCGTTTGTTTATAACTAATAACCGTTTTTATTTATTCAACAGGCGGTGTATACAACTATATTAGTACTTAGTATATTACGAGGCGACTTCTATAATTTGAATCGTTTTATAATTACTGTATTTCCGAGAAGTACTTTTTCTTTAATATACAAGTAGTAAATTTTAGGAATTTTAAAACGCAGACGGACTAAATAGTTTCATCAATTACTTTTACAAGACACCTCATGGTTGCTATCACCATTAATTATATTATAACGAAATAGTAAAAATATTATGATTAATCGAAACGATTTGATTCATTATGAAGTTTACTTTCGTATAATATTATATTTGAAATTAAGTTTTTTTTGGATCACGTCTGAAAAAATAATAGTGTATGAGGTAACATGATTTAATTAATCGTTCGGAATTTAAATTTCCTAATATATCTTTGAAACCATAAAACATAAGAATGTACATATCATTAAAGTTAAAATTAACGTTAAATATTAAATATATTCACGTGAAATAATAACATACATTATAATAGTTTTTTTTAATAATGTATTCGATATCCAAACTACCTTACCTCCAAAAAGAACACTTTCGATAAAACATAATCATTTATTTTTCATGTTAATTTAATTATATCTACTTATATTGTTTTATGAATTTTGGGTTTCTGTTAAGAATATAGTCAATGTGTGAATTTATGTATAAAACCTTTAATTCACTCATTTTCGGTAAAATTGGCTTTCTGGCTCCGAGGCACACATTTTATATTTATATAACGACCCAAAGAACGATGTCGACCCTACCATATACACTAATTTCATCATATTAGAATTATAATGCACTATGTACACAATAAACATTGTGGAGACCAGTATTGTAGTATGTTCAGATACATGAATATTAACTTTACTGTCACCGATTCCCAGAACCTGCACATGGTTGAGCATAGAATATTACGAAAGATCTTTGGTCCCATCTGCGAGGATGGCATCTGCGTAACGTCTCTACGATCAACTTTTTAAGCTATTCGTTGATGTATCTATAGTCTAAGGGAGAGACTGATTTATCAAAACCCACCGTCTATGACAGGCCGGTCACGTGACGAATAATCATCAAAAAATTGAATCAAGTTTAGAGGACCAGACTTAAGAGCACTTAAAGAGATTGACTGGAAAATGAAAGCACAGAACCGTGGAGAGTGGAGAAGTTTGTTTGATGCGGTCGAGGTCCATTGTGGACTGTAGCACCAAAAACAAGAAGATTTTCACTATTAAGATAATATTTTTAAGTTTAGTAGGTACTATGTCAAAATGTTTCCTATAAAATATTGGGGTGCCGGACGAAATCCCGAAGGCCGGAATCCCGAAGGCCGAAATCCCGAATGCTGAAATCCCGAATGGCCGAAATCCCGAAAGCCTAAATCCCGAAAGCCGAAATTCCGAACGCTGAAATCCCGAATGGCCGAAATCTCGAATGGCCGGGAAAATAAAAAAATACAAACACCAATAATTGCGCAATCTCAAATCAAATCAAAGAGATACAAAATCCATTTGTTCTACAAAATTGTCTCTCCTGCAAAAAATTGCGCAATCTGCAAAACCCATTTTCCAATTATTGATGTTTATATTTTTTATTTTTCGTTTTTTTATATTTCCAGAAAAAATGGGTTTTGTCTCTCTTGCAAAAATTGCGTAATTCGAGATTGCGCAATTATTGGTGTTTGTATTTTTTTATTTTTCGGGATTTCGGCCTTCGGGATTCCGGCCATTCGGGATTTCGGCCATTCGGGATTTCAGCGTTTGGGATTTCGGCTTTCGGGATTTCGGCTTTCGGGATTTAGGCTTTCGGGATTTCGGCCATTCGGGATTTCAGCATTCGGGATTTCGGCCTTCGGGATTCCGGCCTTCGGGATTTCGACCCAAACCCAAAATATTGCACTATTTTCACTCGATTTTTTTTAACCATTTCACGTAGAAGCTCAGTCGTATAATATTAACCAATTCGTAATTATTCAAATTTATATTATTCATGATTATATCACACCATATCTATGAGATATATCTATTCTACGACTTGGAAGTCATCGTTGCAGAAGTAATATATTAAAAAGAATACATTATCAAGATATGCCGTAAAATTTAGTAAGAATTTTCAGAAAAATCTTACATAAATATTTTTCCAAACAAAATATCTCATAACATGGTTTGATGGACATATTGTCATATAATTCTAATGCTGGTTAATTTAATTTGTATCACTTGTTAGATTCAAAATATTTTTTTCATATAATATAATATGTGTATCAACAATTCTGTGCTGGAAAAAGGAATTATTTTGTGTTTAAAATATGGTCACCGTCTCATGCACCCACCATATTAATTGAATCTTTCGTCTGCAGATAAATCATAATAACATAATGCATGTAAGCTTTAACAAAACATATTTACCGTACAGTTCAATGCATTACTATCGAATATCTCACAGCATTATTATGACAAAGTATGAATTCCGACTTCTCATATTGTTACACTCGACATTTTTATTCAACAATGTTATATTATTATAAAATAATATTATTATTACTGCACATACTAGTATGGCAAACGTCTCGGCAAACATTCATTGGTAAACAGAAATGTCGTATACTTTAATGTACGTAAGTAGGTACTCGTAATATTTATGAATTAATTTATACAGAAAATAATTACACAGTTTTCAATTCAATTCAAGAACCACCAAAAATATAACATCTTTAAAGTGTATCTTTTTGAGTGAGTTACCATATTTATTTATTTCTAATTACAATACTTCACTATGTTGTCATATTGTACAAATACAATAATTTAATAACGTTCTATACATACAATGAATATTATTTCTAAGATATGTATCACATCAAAAAATATCAATGAAGTAATTAAGAATTTTACAGACGAATAATTATTGTGGACAAATAATATTCCGGATACGGTGTCTTATAAACTTTTCGAAGATGGGAAATAATGATACCACTGTATAAGAGAAGTGAAAGCTTCAACAACCACGCTTATTATTATAATATGTAATAGACATGCGGTGACATTAATTTGGTAGTAGTGATACTGTTGAAAAATTACGTATTATATACCTAGTGTTTTACTCGTGGTCCCCATAATGGGGGCGCTGACAGGGCTTTAGCCAGGTGGCCTCGTGGCGGATCGACCAGATAAGTGAGATAAATAGATATCATGAATTTGCACTAATTGTAAAAAAGTCGCCTGCGGCGCTAAATTACTTCAGCAATATTAACGTTTTAAATTATGTACTTATGTGAAGCAATTTTTGACACCATTAAGAAAACGCTATACAGCGTCAGACTGCCTTTAACCTTAGTGATAGGTAGAAGACCTGTCCCTGGCCTGGGGATTTCAGGGTGTAGGTGGCATGGTTTTACTACTATAGACACATTATAATTAGAGAAATTATAGTTAAGTCAAATTAATTGCATGTTAAATATTTTACATTAATATGTATGCATAGTAGGTATTGTATCGATTATTTTTGGGCATGCTGTGCATTTACTGCATATGTCATGAACTGCACGCCACTGATAGTTATAAAACAAAGTTTGTGTGAAGATTTAAAACCACTGTAGGGGAGTGGTTTTACCACGTAATCGGCAATTCAAGACATAATTTTGGGTGAATCACAATATAATTAAAAACGTAAATATGAATATGTGAATCCTGCACGTTACAGTGAAACTTGTATCATAGATTACTGATCATTATGTATGATGAATAATACCAAGCCTTCTTTTGAGCAAACACAGTATTTTTTGTTTGAAATAGCATTAATTATAACGTTATTAAGTACTACAATATTATCTTTTGGATGTTTAAATACAATAATTTTCGCAAAACATCAATACACAGATATGATTCAGGCTAACAAACCAACCAACATATTTTTTGTACACACATTATAAAGCTTGACATAAAAACGGAAATCATATTTTCGGATACAAAACGATACATCTGATTCTTTTAAATCTACAGACATCGTTAATACTTTTTACCAAGTTGTAGTCGTGATTAATGGTATTTTGGCTGAAACAAAGTCATCAGTAAATTATTAGTATTAACACATTTAAATATTTAATCGGTAAAGTATGTGTTTTTATTGACCTTTATTTTAAAGTTAAATATTTTAATTAAAATTTTAAATTGTTAAAATTTGAGTCGGAGTCGGATTTATAGACGAAATCAAAGTAAGATTTCTTAACCAATCCACGGCCCTGTTTTTTACAAAGATTGGTTATGGGTCGTTAATCAGTAAGTCCATGCAAGGTCCATGCAATGAGCAAAATACACATAGTATCCGGAAATATATACGTATGCAGTTATCGTATAATTTATATTAAATTCATGGTAGGTGCTTGTATCAAGTCGTTCAAATCAAATGTAATAAAAATGAATATTAGGTACAATCAGCAATGTTCCACGAACAACGCGTATTTTTTATCTTAATGCTATACGCCCATCTCTTTCCAGTAAGATAGCTCACGGTGAAATGTGCTACGGTGAAGTTTAATACGTACAATTTACACGTAACCAATACCCAATAAATCGTGCGGATAAAACAAGAGACAGAGATCTGCTCGTCTTGATATATCATGATTAAAACCTAACGTTATAGCGCTTGTACACGTGCATGGATTTACTTGTACTAATAGTGTGTATTTTAAACTATCGCAATAATAACTGTTTATATATATAAGGGCTGACTGTCTCATTCTTCAGGAGTACCTAAGCGAGACGCGATGTTGTCATTTTATGGTACTATTTGACAGGTCGTGAAAATCGGTCAACTTCAAAATGAGTCTCTGCGCGGTGTTCGGCGATGTTCAGCACGTTCACCACTATCCTTCTACTGCGCAGGCGCAGATATCGCACAGTCCAATTGACGCGTGAACATTCAGAAGCTTCTGATTTTTTTTTATTCATGCATGCAATCTTGCAATTTGCACGATAATACATGTTTACGCGTGCATTTTTTTTGTTACGGCCGTGATAATGCGTACTGTCAGCAGTAAATCCATGAACGTGTAATCGGGGTAATATACTAGGACCTTGGTAATTGAGTGTTAGTGAATATTATTTTACACTACCCTTCTTTCTAATGTGATAATATAATAAAGGCAATATCTCTTCGGTGGAATTATTGAATTCTTAGATTCTCTTTTTTCAAAAATTAATAATACGTATTTTACGTAGCATCATTATTATATTAATATGAATTCCACTTACATTCATATTATTATAAAGTACCTAAGGATTGCAAAACCGAATAAAAATAGCAATATGTTCCGTTATTTCGGTATTTCCCATTGAATACCGGTATTCATGAAATATATGAAAAACAGAAGAATCTGCTAATAAATATAGATACTTATAAAAATCTTTTAAAAATATTATTCCTTTATAGCAAAAATTTCTTAATATGTTCATATATGAAAAGCTTTAAAAATATGTAAAGGTAGGATATAGTAGAGATACTTACTGATGTTTACAGATTCCTATGTAGTATATAGTTGAACTGTTGGCACTTTCTTCTTCGAATGATCTTTCAATAAATTTATATTAGTATTCTTATATCTATCAATGTATGTCCCCCATTGGTAATTTCACCTAATGTTGTATTAGTGAATATCTATCTGCACGTGTCATTACTGGTCACCAAGGGCGTCGAATGGCAACAGAAGTAAACCATACATCGCGTAACCAGACAAAAAAATACAGCCCTGTTAAACTTTTTTATTTTAATTAATACATTTTGTTTCAACTTTCAATACCGAAAATATCAGAGGCTCTCGTGGTGCAATGCGTAAGGCGCTGGCTTCCATCATGAAGTTCTAGGTTCGATTTCCGGTGAGGACACGATATATTTTTGTGATTTTCTCAAAGCCTGGGTGTTTGTGATCGTTCAAAAATTACCAACAACCACCTTGTACGAAAAAGCAAGGATATGGTTCTTAATAATAATAATAATAAAAAAAATATCCGTATTGTCTTATTTTTAAAACCGGTATGTCGGTGTCGAAAAATACTGAGATACTGGTTTCAAAATACCGGTATTGCAATCCCTAGAAGTACCTATAATCAATATAAATCTCTATTTGCAACCTTCGTAATATTATGATAGGTGCATGTTGTATATCTCACAGTACCTTGACATTAAAAAAAAACAAATCAATGGATAGGCAATTCACCTTTATTGAAAGTTGATGAACTGTAAGGCTTGTATAATGCTTTTTCCTTTTACCTCCAAATTATTGGTTCGCGGATATATTTCGTCGTATTTTAAATTTAATGTTTTATTACAGAATTTGATTTATGATACTGTTCGTGTTTCAATATTTTCAAATATCTACATAAATTTAATTTACTAAGGACGTAAGTCAACGTTAAATTAAAATGTATTTTTACGATTAATCCTTGATGAGCGGCCATCTTAATAATAAATATGAATAATAAAATATGAATAATAAAATATTTATATAAAAAACCCTTGCTGACAATATAACATGTGAAAACTGATAAAATATTATTTCACATATCGAAATATGTAATATAATATATAGTATATGTAGTATAATAAATAACTATGTTGTAATCTTGTACGAATAAAACTGAATACGATTCCAATCATGATATCATTATAACAATATACAGTATTAATTACCTACATCGTAATATTAACAAGAAATGGATGTCAGCCACTTGCTCAACCTATTAGGTCCATACTCTGACTCATACACAAATTGAAAAACAATTTGTGTACTCGCCAGACCCAGGATTCGAACCTGGGACCCACGACACTATAGACCGGCGCTTAAGCCACGCGGCCAACGTGGGTGTCAAAATCTGTTAATACAAACCTCAACTACTTGGAGGCCCATATGATCCTATTAGGATCGGACATGGTCGAAAGAAAAATATTAACATATTTGAAATATCACAGAGTATCTTCTGGACTAGGTACCTACTCGTTGGTTCGTAATGGGGATTAGATAAAAATATCACGATATTAAAGTCAAATACATAAACGCGAATTTTCTATACTTATTTCATTTTTTAACCAGATACAGTATAATATACAATATAAATTTTATGTGACAATACTTATCGGGGATATGCATCCTTATTGCATTTAGGTGGAATTCAATTTTCAAACATGTGTATTAATATGTTTATGAAAGAATATGATTTAAGTACCTATATGGGCAGATTTAAGAATGCTCGGTCAAAGCAACTGGAGAATATTGACGCTGGATCATCCAGATAAAGTTTGTGAAGGAGGCCAAGGGTAGTATTGTCATATTGATGATATGGGCAGATCTAGATATCCCAGATGACCACGATGTGTATCCTTAATATATTGCGTCCATCTAATATCGCAATGGAGATGTGTGTTTCTCAATTCTGCTACTAAATGTGACGGTGCTATATAATTAATAGACAACCAATTTTGACATTTGGACTATAACGCCGTTGGTCCCAGGTTCGAATCCTGGGTCTGGCAAGTACACATATTATTTTTCAATTTGTGTGTGTCAGGGTATGGACCAGGGAACTCAGAAATAATGGGAAATGAAATACATGTAAGGCGATAGCAGGTAACCGACTCGAGTAAGGAAGAATCCGGGTTAAACTTACACGTGTTAATAATACGTTTTACGTCGAATACCGACAACTGCTCTCGGTTTATGCATTTACGCTCATTTAATGTTGGTGTATTACACACACCATTGCACGTGCATAATACGTGCTTCATTTTCGTAGGACACTCACACATTCAAAATCCTGCTTCACCATGCGGCGTATTGAATATGGCCTATCGGTATTCTATTTATTATCTGTTCTGTGGTATGGACCTTATAGGTTGAGAAAGTGGCTGACATCCATTTCTCGTAAAAAAACAAAGTCTGCCAATTCAAACCTCTATTCTGTAGAGGCCCATATGATCCTATTTTTGGATCGGACATGGTCGAAAGAAAAAAAAAGAAAAGAATTTTGTCACTTAAGACGACGCACCTACATAATATGCATATAAAATGTATAACTAAACATTTAGCCCTCAACTATTAAAATTGAGAACATACTACTTTTTGTTCATCATTTTATTGTTAATTGAGAATACTGTTAGATTTTGTATTGTAATTTTACAACGAATGAATAGTAGAAGTTTTAAACTAATAAGAATAACAAGTCCGTAGATTGCTGGTCGTAAAATTTAAGACAACTTCTAGTGGCATTGCAATAAAGTACTAATAAAAATATCGCATTCACCTGCCTCCGAGTGAAAGACGTGAGTAGGCACGATGGATTTACACCTGAGGCGAAAACGCGAGACTTTTTCACCTTCGAAGCGAATAACTTCGTTGATATTGACGATCTCTTAAATTTGAAAAGTTTCTAACCGTTCCTCGTGTGCAGGTCCGTTTTATCAATTTGGCAGAATAGACACTGCTTCAAATACCTACAAACATAAACTCCAAAATAAGATAAACTGCAAAAATCAATTCTATAACTTACAACCGCCTCAGGGCATCTTCAAGTCATATTTTGTTAAAAAATTGCTTTGTATTTTACACCTAAAGTATCATATTATCTTTCAAAGTCAATTAACTTTTTGATTATAGATAATAACAAAACCCCATGAATCTTAAAACCATAAAGTCAATTATTAATATTAAGCAATTGGAAAATCTGAAAATATATTTCCCCAAAGTGTACTTTTTTTATTTTGGATGTTTCAGATATTCTGGCCTTCAGGTACAGAATTTAAAATATTTATTTATATTTTTCAATTATGAAAATAATAAAAAAAAAATATAATATAATTCGTCATGTTTCACAGCAACCTCAATAATTTATTGTAAATGATAGAATTTGTATTAAAAAATTGTCAATATTTCCGGCAGGCACCTCTAGAAATAAGTGTTCAGGGCCTACGAATGTCTAAAAGCGCCTCTGCTCATGTGGGATATTATATTATTTTTATACTCAGCCAAATAACAGTACTACACTGCTAAAAAAGTATTTCACACTATTAGACGTTCTGCGTACGATTATAATAAATAAAGATAACAATGAACGAAAAATATTACATTAAAATAACGTAGTTTGGAGAGATCCACGATGGGTATAACGTACAAGGATGGAAAAATAAATAAAAGGGTACAGGATAAAACTTCAGAGCTGGATATAATACAAGCCATAAATACCTCGAAGAACAGATCATTGCTCGACAAAAATCATCATCCAGTGGTATTCAAGAAACAATATTAGAGCAACCAAGGATAAAATAATCAAGTTTAACGGAAGTAGAGTAGGTACCTATACGTTTTATAGCTGTGCACTTTTTTGCACTCTTTACTATACTGATACGCCTCTTTGCCTTATTACCTCGCTTAAAATTAGATCAAATGATATTAACTTGTATTAATATGTGTAGGTAGTAATAAATAAATGAATAGATAGTATATATACAAAATATATTTTTAGAATATATTACATCATTTTTCACCCTAGAGCTGGAGTGCAAAGTTGTGAAGGATATTCTCTACGTAGCAACGAAAAACTAAATACCGAAAATATTCGAGACAACAAAACAAAAATCATCATCCAGCAGTGTAATAATTTACAAGATATTTAAAAAAAATATATTGTTTTACAAAAATAAAAATACAGAAGACTTAAAAAATCATTTTTTTACAATCATTTATAATGTATTCAAGAGGGACATAGTAATAATATCTTTATACATCTCGTTTAATTTAATTAAATTCTATTTAAATACAATAAAACAATAAAAATATAAAATTATAATAATATCATAAATTCATAAAAAAATCTTAACATATGCAAATAATACAAAACACCTGCACAAAGGTGAAGCTTCTATTTATTGATGACGAGTGATTATAAAAATCTCAGGCAGCCAGTTGTAGCTGTAAAAACAAGAATAAAAATTTTGAAAGATAGGTCGACCAACCTGTTATGGAGCCGGGTAGTTGGTCCATGGCTACCCGCAGGCTTCGAACCTTCAAACTACCGTAGTTTTTAACTTACGGAGGTAATGTGGGACCTGTGGAGGGACTCACGGTTGGGAGGATTGACCCGTTACTTGGGAATATTTATTATACTATTTCGAAGTGATTTATTTATAATATCAACAATATTATCGCCTGTAAAAGAAATACAATTTTCGTATCCGTGGGTAAGTATTTTGGAACGATAATTAATGATTAACACGCTCTTTGGGAAAAGTAGCTCATTCATAAATAAGTAATATTGAAAAAACTGATATTATTAATTTAGTCATAAACGCCCATGCATCTGTTATATTTAAAAAAAGTTTCCAATTCATCTTGACTTCAAAATGTATGCACTTATTATAAAATAATTACAAGATAAAAAGAACTTTTTATATACAACGTTTTTAAATTTTCTGTTGAATTATTATGCTCAATATGCTCAAACTTGTACTTGATATGAAGTAAATAAAAATCAAACAAACAAATATAGAATACTGAAATGTCATTTTGACATTTCATTTTGATTTCCATAGTAACGCACGTCTATATTAATAACTAAGTTGCTAGGACCACCCCCTTAGCAACCAATAATAGTGGATTGGATTACGGATTTCTTCCGAAATAACTTTTTATACAAAACAGAATTAACTTAAAATGAATTCAACTCTGTTTAAAGATGGCTAAAAGTATTAAAATAATGCATTGGCATTGTGTTCTGATATATTCTAAAAGTTTCAAATGTCTAGCTAGTCGGGAAGTTAGTTAAAAATCGATTGCAAGATTTGTACTGAATAAACAACCACCGGACAAACAAGAATAGGAGCTAATAAAAACGTGGTAAAAGTAGATTAAAGTCTGAAATATATAATATATATTATTGTATAATAACGCGTTTAATTAGAGTAAAAAAATATATTTATACAGTGAACTGTCACTATTTAGATGTAAGAATAATAATATTAATACAAAAACATAATCACAAATGAGGCTATTGGTTTCAAGGTCGGCTACATCCATTTTTATATTTTTTTTTTATTATGTTTCTAAAAATACTTTCCCATGAATATTTTTGAGATTCAAATTTCTTTGTTATTAAAATAGTATTAAACCAGAGGCTAATTACAAAGTCATTTTCGAGTAGGAACTTTAAACATAGCTAGTTGTTTATTATTGTGAATGACTTTTGGATCATTAAGTTCACTTTTGGCCTTTTTATAATTATTTACTATTATGTTAGCAAAAACAAAAAAAAGTATATTTGCAGTCCTAGATGTGATTGGACGGTTTCTTGTAATTATCTCAAAATAGAGTAATATTATGATAGCCTTAGTATCTACGTAAATAGCTAACCAAAGAAAAACATCAAAAAATGTCGAAATCTTCTTTATTTATCTATTTATTTATTTATTTGAAAAAGACACGTTGAGTACATAACAAATTATTAATTCAGGACGTTCACAACATGATAGTCAGAATAAAAATTACAAGTAATCAGTTAGAGAAAAAACAAGGTAGCGAAAAAAGCAAAGCAAAAATAATATAAATTATTAAAGCAAATTATAAACCATTAAATACTACAAATGCAAAGCATATTAAAATTGTTTCTCCATGTTAATCCACCAAATTAATGTTGTTGGTAATTCAAACAAAAAACTCCCACTAGTATTAGTACATGTCATGTGGCTATTCATGTTATGGACCAAACCGGTCATGAATGTCATTAAATTAAGTTATTTTGATCAATAGAAAAGTTTAGATTATAATTTATTTCATCACTTTATTATAAATTGTATTTGAGGAAATATAAACAATTTTATGCCGTAAACATTAGATTCATTTATCTCCACTAAGTACAGTGTTGTTACTACTTCAATATGTCTCCGCCAGTAGGTATACACATTATTTTAAACTACTTAACATTAAACATTTAAACTACTTAACTCAATGTTAATAAATTATCTCTTTTATTTAATGAATAATTCACACGATTTGACGGTGTAACATTCTTTTATTGAACGTACATATTATATGAAAACCCTCAGATATAAATATATATATCCATATTCCATACTAGAAAAACTCATTTATCTTGATGAAAATTATTAGGAAATTGCGGACACGTGTAACGAAGTTAGAAGTAAGAAGTAATAATAGTAATATGAATATAACATTTCCACGTAATAACTAATTAGGTATTCAAAACTAGCTTAAAAATGTAACATGATACAGTTTGGTTAATTGAGGACAAAATGAAATTGTTTCTTACATTTTAACTGATTATTAAGGGCGGACGTGCTCAGCGTGGGTCAAAATGGAGCTTTTTTCTATTTTCAAAGCATGATCCTGGACATACCTTAAATGTTGTAGATAATCTATTTATATAATTTTGAAGCCTTAGTATCCTTTATATTTATTTTAAACATTTGATGACTATATAAAGTATTTTTATTACATAAAATAGTATTCTTTTAAACCTCTCGCTCTAATGTTTTAGAATATAGTCATATTTCAGTACATAAATGTGCAGTGGTGTTAATTTTTTTTGCGTTTATTAATTTTTAAACGCATTTATAAAACCATCAGTATAATTTATGTCGACATTATTATAGTGAAATATTTACGAAAAAAAATTATATTGATAATCTCTGTGATCCCAAATTTGACAAGAATTAGGCATTTTATTATTCGAAAAATGGGAAAAATTAACACATTTGAAGATAATTCTAAAGATACGAATTATAAGCTATGTCTTTGACCATTAAAGTGTGATAAACATCCTACGAATAATAATTGCTTTATAATAATAATTGACTAGATTGAACGAAGTGTACCGATTACGAATTTAAGTAAATCGACTTCAAATTTATATTTTCGATTGTGAATTCTACATAACTGTTTTCAACAAATAGTCCGTTTTTACTAATTCAAGAAAAAGACTTGAACTTTCTTAATGTT
The DNA here is from genome assembly GCF_057557595.1 of Rhyacophila brunnea. Lineage (NCBI taxonomy): Eukaryota > Metazoa > Arthropoda > Insecta > Trichoptera > Rhyacophilidae > Rhyacophila > Rhyacophila brunnea. The sequence continues at coordinate 40,337,369 of NW_028232859.1, forward strand.
TATTAATATTTTCAATGTTTGTAGGAGGGATAAGTAAAACCGACACTTTCAAATTATATAATATGCTATAAAAATAGTAACAATATTTCATATAACATGTTCATGAGATTTATAATCCAATGTCAACTATCTATACAACGCAGTTATACCTATATATTTTCGATTTCAAGCATAAACGGTATTATTTTTAAATTATACGTCACTAGTGCTCATTCAACCACACACCCCACAATTTGTGAATATAGTACAGTTTTGCCATATTTTTATGTTGATTATAGTTCAAAAGGGTAAAAATTATAGTATTTCTGAAAAAAACTATAGTACAGGAACATTTTTCGTATTGAATCAGGGAACTCAGAAATAATGGGAACTGAAATACATAACGGGTAAGGCGAAGCAGGTAACCGACTCGAGTAAGGAAGAATCCGGGTTAAACTTACACACGTGTTAAGAATATGTTTTACGTCGAATACTAAAAACTGCTCTCGGTTTATGCATTTACGCTCATTTAATGTTGGTGTACTACACACACTATTGCACGTGCATAATGCGTGCTTCATTTTCGTAGGACACTCACATATTCAAAACCCTGCATCAAGATGCGGCGTATTGAATATAGACTATCGGTATTCTATTTATTATCTGTTCTGTGTATTGAATCCATCAAAATTATAGTATTTTTGGCATATTTGCGTAAAATTATTATATTTTACATTTTTCGTAGATTCATAATTATAGTATGGTTGGCAACACTGATATAGTAGGTACATTTTTGTAGTTCTTTTTCTAAATATTAAACAATCAAGATTAACAAATATGTGTAATTACTGTTATGTATGAATTTTATTTGAACAATTAGGTATTTTAAATTGATACCTAAATATATATCGTCAGAACATTGTAAATTACTTAAAAACAGTTGCCCCAAAGTTTTAATTATTTTATTATTTAAATTCAATATTTTTCATCACAAAAATAATAATTTCAGTATTATTATATAACTAGTAGGTCTTATACAAAATTATTGAACCAACAATAGAATATCTTGCAAAATTGTTTGAATTATTCAGTTAGTACCTATCTAGTAGATAGGTATTAACTGAATCTACCTACCATTAACTTATATCAGGAAAGTAAAAATACGCGGATTTTCAATAACTTTTTGTAATTTAAGTGAAACTACTTTTCACCCACTATAATAATATTATCTATATAAATAAGAATGTGTAATCTACATATTATTATTTACGATTAGGTACGATTATTGTTTCATGCTATTCTTCGCATGATGCGTCCATTGGTAAGTCGATGGTTAGTTCGGGCCTATCAAAACAATGTCAGACTCAATACTCTCCTTCAGACATCTCTATATTTTTCTCCGTGTTCTTTTTTTACTGAGACTTTGAAATGGGGTGGTTAAAATAAAAGGAGATCTTACTTAATCCGATTTGACAGTTGATTGACACAATGGAGTTGCCTCATGAACGTGGAACCTGAGTGAATTATAAATCCAATAAGACATTCTAGGCCTAAGTTTCGTTAAAAATAACTCTACAATGTCATGACTCATGAGGAGCTTTGTTTTACTAAAATAACTACTAATGGAATCGCCTAAGGATTAGTGACGCGCGTAGGTACCTACTTTAATTACATTATGAACTCTGACTGGCTTAACAATACCCCGAATGTAATTAATTTCCCATGACATTTTTTCGAATTTAAAATTCTATAAATAAAATATACCAATACAATGCAATAATATGGCAAAAGATATTTTATAGTACACACTTCTATTACAATCGATCGTCAAACACGATGAAAAAGATTTTAAAAAAATTACACAATTATTTCTGTAAAACAAAATATATTATAATATGTAAAGCAGCTTTATTTATTATTTGTATTGTTTATTATACAAGAAAATAATATATTATCAAATAATTAATTTTATATAATATAATCCTAGTTCAGTTAAAAATATAAGTTGTTAGGGAGAGTGTGTTTTACAAGATTGTAAACACAAAGCAGAAGTAGTTATGTTTATATTTAATATAATAAATATAATAATAATTATTTTAATTTGAATATACAGAACACTACATTTTTGTTTGAGAATGTAGTGATATTCTATTGAAAAAGATTCTAGCCAATATACCTATAAACGTCAAGAAAAGAGTATGATAATCCATATATACGAGGGTGGGTCAATAAGTCCTTAGAAAAGCCGACAGGTGGCGCGACTAGTACTGTAAGCGGTTTATTTTCATGCAGCGGCACTACCGATTCAGTATGCTGCGAAGTTTCAATCAGAATGGTCGGGTTGTTGTGTGTTTCTCGTACATTTAAAAAAAAATTGCTTGTTTACAAAAATGGAGAAAATTGAGTTTAGAGCTGTTATTAAACATTTTAATATAAAAGGGTTAACAGCAAAGGAAATAAAAAATGAGTTGGATTTAGTTCACGGCATATCTGCTCCTTCACTTGCAACTATTTATAACTGGTTAAATGAATTTAAACGTGGTCGTACATCAACAAAGGATGAACCACGCTCAGGACGTCCTGTAGAGGTGACTACACCAGAAATGATCAATAAAATCCACGATATGGTGTTAAGTGACCGAAGATTAAAGTTGAGTGAGATAATTGAGGTTACAGGGATCTCAAAAGGTAGCGTCATTTCTATTTTACATGACAAATCGGGCATGAAAAAAATTTCTGCAAGATGGGTGCCGCGTTTGCTCACAGTCGACAATAAACGCAATAGGGTGGTGGCCTCTAAAGCCCTGTTGTCGCTCATGCAACGCAATCCGGATGAATTTTTTCGTCGCTTTGTGACTGTAGATGAAACATGGATACACCACTATACTCCCGAGACGAAAGAACAGTCAAAGCAGTGGATTGCGAAAGGCGAACCATGTCCAAAGAAGGCGAAAACCGTAAAATCAGCTGGTAAGGTTATGGCTACTGTATTTTGGGATGCACGTGGAATTATTTTCGTTGACTATTTGGAAAAAGGAAAAACAATAACAGGGGATTATTATGCATCTTTATTGGACCAGCTAAAAAACAAAATTGAAGAAAAACGGCCTCATTTAAACAGGAAAAAATCCTCTTTCATCAGGACAATGCCCGTGTTCACACATGTTTACGATCAATGGCTAAAATTGAAGAATTGAAGTTCGAATTGGTCGACCACCCACCGTATTCGCCAGATTTAGCCCCCAGTGACTTTTTCCTTTTCCCAAACTTAAAAAAATGGCTAAGTGGACAACGTTTTTTTTCAAATGAAGAAGTCATCGATCGGACAAATACTTATTTTGAGGACCTTCCGAAAACTTATTTTTCTGACGGTTTAAAAAAAAATGAGAAACGTCTAACCAAGTGTATTGAGCTCCAAGGAGATTATGTTGAGAAATAAAAAAAAAATACAAAAATAAAAACTCTTTTAATGCTTTTTTCTAAGGAATTATTGACCCACCCTCGTACATACATCAATACTAGTTTTAAAATTATCACTGAATATAATATGTACATTTTTTTCGACCATGTCCGATCCTAATAGGATCATATGGGCCTCCACAGAGTAGAGGTTTGTATTAACAGATTTTATTTTTTACGAGAAATGGATGTCAGCCACTTGCTCAACTTATTGGGCCACTAACCTGACTCACACACAAATTGAAAAACAATATGTGTACTTGCCAGACCCAGGATTCGAACCTGGGACCCACGGCGTGATAGTCCAACACTTAAGCCGCGCGGCCACCGTGGGCGTACATAATAATATCAAACAAAATAATACGTATATTGGCATAAGTAAATATTTATAAATTTTTTAGGTATGTATAGGTATGCACTGTCTTTATGAGCAAAAAAATAAAATAGTATCCATATCATTTTTAATAATGCAAAAAGCTTCGGAGCTTTGGAAAATTTAGAAGTAAACAGCTGTTTTCATACCGTTCATAGTATTTATCAATTGATTGAATTGATCAATAATTATTTAATTTTTTTTTAAGTTTTTTCTTGCCAAATTAATTTTTACTGCTATATAAGCATGTGCACGATCTACAATATCACCGGAAAGGCATTTTAGTTAAATTAAGCAAATTATTCATTTTTACTTACTCATATGTACTTGTCGATAATGGTTGGCCTCCACTGCCACACTAACCTTGTTTAGAATAGAGACTTCAGCAGTGAAAACAGAAGTAAGTAAGTACATCAATTTATATGACTTTCGAAAAAGCGTCAGCACATTCTCTCGAAGATAGTACTCACCATCAAAAGCGAATAAGTACATACCTTATGCTTGATACTCAACAATCTCAACATTATTGTTTGATACATTCATTTAGGTACTCATTGGTAACAGGTTAGGCAGGTTTATAGGTACGGACAAGGTAATGAGATGTATTTTATGCACACTCCAAAAATTATATGAGAAAATTTGAGCATTCATGTACCATCATAACGAAAATATTATTTCGAGTCCCAACGTCTGTTAAAATCAACATATTACATAATATTGTGATCGGCTAAAAGAAATTATCCTGCACTTTAAATTTATAGTAATTAATCTTACGTTAATTGAAGGTAAATAATAAATAATACTTATAGATCACGAAGAAAACAGAGGAACAGACCTACTATATTTACTTTTATCCAGTAATAAACAGAATATATTTAGACTCGTAATAAATTAATATCGTAATATAATATATCCAATTAGGTAGATACCTAATTATAATTAAGATAGTGTAACATTATATTATAGAAATAATGACCTACCAATTCTCAATCATAACAGGGTATTTATATTCATTTTATTTAAATCAAGTAAGAAGTCAATAACAAAACAAATACGGAAGTGTCAGTAGGTATTATCACATTAGCGTAAATTTTTAATAAAGAATGATATTATGATTCGAGCTTTTAAAATACAAATAACAAAATATTAAATATACCAATTAGCTTTTAAGCTTCTTGCAGGAATCACCGATTGTTTTATATGTAGCATATCATTGACATTCGTATTATTTTAAGAAAATATTTACGAAAAATGGCTGTTGGAAATTCGCTTGACCCATCGGCTATGTGTATTGAATCATAATACATTAAGTCAGGAGTAATATTCAAAAGCAGTCAAGCTCAAAAAAAATGTTTTACTGGCAATGCTACATCACTCTCTATTTTATAGTGCTTGACATAAATGTGAAAATGTTAATTTTATATAGAATCATAATTCAGTTACATAGTAATATTTCAAACAGCATCAAATCCATTTTAACTAATTGCGTTATCGAAAAGGCAGACACCATTTTGTTAAATGCCATACATTATGAATTTGATCAATGAGACAACCTTATCGAAACGAGGAGTGAAAATATCGTATTTTCTCGCTGGCCGCGATATATTATTTTAGTATATGTAGGTACCACTATGAGTTAATTATATAATATTGATTGTATATTATCTATCCCAGTGGGCATATTAATTAATATTTAATATTTCAGTAGCATAAATATACCACAATAAAACAGAATAAAAAATCAGTATATCTATGCCTAAACAAACATAAATTTAATAATATATACCTACGTAAAGAATTCTGTAGGTTGTAAATGTTGACCTTTTTAAAATAATAATCTTGTAGAACAGGATGTTTTAGTTTTTTTTCTGCTTCTTCTGACCCTTAAAGCATTATTCATTGCAAGAAAGAAGACTCAAGAAGATGACAGCCAATTCTCCAGCATAACACGAACTGTCAAAACCCACAAGTCTATCTCAACCGAGACAATCAACTTATATTTTAATCCAGTCAATACTTTCCATTAAAAGTAAGACGCTGTCAAGAGATTAATGAAAATATAATGATTTTCTTTAAAGTTAGGACACAAATATTTAAAACCATGACAATTACTACTCATACAATAAGATACATAAATCATTCCTTTAAAAATCGAAACAAAAGGGGTTGGACAAATAGTTAATGTTTTTACAAATTATGTAAGCGCGTATTTTATTAATTACTTATTCTAATGATGTGAACCATTCATGGTTGAAATCCATTGTATAAAATGAAATTTATATAAAACATACTTAATTTTTGACCACATGCCAATTCAAAAAGTGATCTAGGTATATACCTATATGTATAATTTATAATACAAAATATCCTCAAAAATACACATATAAGAAAAAATCTAAAAACAACTTACTTAGACCAAGTGAGATACAAAACACACGTATTTTTCTAGGAAAGCAATGGCTCTCACTAAGCTTCTGATTCAAATACTAACCTTGCAGATATTACGTAATAACTACACTCATTATAACAGGATTTCTATATTGTTGTCACCCTAATAATTAAATTGTAATTTATAATGTATATATCGCTTATCAACCAGTCCTCCTAGTTACTAAATCTTCAAAATACTTACAATTAATGTTATTTTATAATATTTAACATTTTTTTTACATACATACATTATTTCGCCACAAACACATCGCATAATAAACTGTGAAAATTTATGAAATATTAAATATGCTAATAGGAAAAGTCGGTACATACGTTACCTAAATATCCGTATTACGATTAAAACGTTACATATAATATATCGTCACATTTCCACGTACATCCACCACCTTACCTATATAATGCAGTGTTCAACACAACCATAAAATCTCTAAATACCACTTCCGGAAAATTATCTTCACATATTATAAATGTCTAAAAATTTGAGATTTACATCAATTATTTACCATATCTCAACTGAAATTTAGTGTAATCGGCGATTATAGTACAAAAATAAATTATACTTTCTCGATTACATAAAGCGTAGTACTTAACATCAGCGTATTTTTTCACTGTGTTGCATAAAAACGTATTATCAGCGGATTTACTCTACTTAGCATTTACTTACTTGCGTGAATTATTTTCAATAGCAGTGCTTTTAAACGACGGGAGTCATTTATTTTTTAATACACACTTATCTAAAGATTATTTTAAACGAATGACAAAAAATCACGTGTTTATCGGATAAAAGATGGTAAAAAATATTATATATTATAAAGTATGTCAATCCGAAAGAGAGAAATCTGTAATTAATTATTGTACATATCCCCATGAGCCTAATTTGGACTACTTGGCATAATATTTAGAAATAGAAAGTATTATATGGAAAGAAAAACAATTATTTTCTAATTAACCATTACAGACAATATGTATTTCTAATATATTAGTTTGCTATTTAGATGAGAGTATCTAAAGACATTCGATTATCGAGTAACCAGATGAACGGATAGTTCGGCCGATTTCCGGCTAATCAATAATTGAAAGTCGAGAACAAATACATATTTTATTAATAGTAGATATTAAGGACAAATAAGAGCTCTCTTCAGATAGTTGGAGAATGTCACGGGTTTTTTTATTAGCGTGCCCGAATGCCAAGAGGGATGGTACTTAGTCGTGGAGACGGCAGTCGAATAGTAAAATCTTGTGGGAGAATCATGTTATTCCATATTTAAAATTTTTTAAAAAATCGGTGTGTAGGTACTTATGTATGCGCGTTAGAAGTTATACTTCATTGGCGTAACAAAACAAAAACAAAACTTGTGATAACCTAGATTCTTCGACTAGCTCTTAATTATCTTGTTAAATTACACACGTAAGAAAACAGGCCGCTTTTTGAAGCGCCGTTGGTTTATTTCTATAAATTTTAAGTTATATTACTAAATTATATAATTATTTATCGTTGTTTTTATTTTTAAAGTAACAACTGCCACTATGAGGTTTAATCGTTTGTTTACGTAAGGAATTGCAAATAGCCGACAATAATAAATTCGCTGCCTAGGCAACAGAACAATTCTAAACTATAATAATATACTGTATAATCGTCACGATTGCAGTATCATACTGTGGCGTAAAGGTAGTGCGTTCGGCTGATAACCGAACAATCGGTGGTTCGAATCCAACCGAGTGCGTTTGTTTACGTGTGAAAAAATAAATTATGTGTTACATGTCACACGCCAAAAATACACTCTGATCTGATTTCCCAAACGCGCCAAAAGAACTATACCTTCAAAAATATATTTGATATTTTCTGTCAAAATTTATTTAAACAAAATATATCCCAATTAAACGATTAACTGGATCATACATCTGGATCCGCTATATGGTTAATAAAAGGGCCGAGTAATCTGACATGGCTATATTATGAAAGGCTTCAGTAAAATACTATTTTTACATAGCAATTTTGCTGAGTTCATAATTTAATTCATTTATGATTTACGATGTGATAATACTGATGGTGATGATAAATTGACTGAGTTAACACGGTGTAATTTAATGTATCATCTAATCACGTGATTTTTTTATTATAACTGGCTACCGTAGTTTGGCCAGTAAATCAGTGTAACGATCAAATAAATGCTTTAATTCATTTTAAATTAAAGATGCTTTAACGGTTACAATTCAAAAATATGTATTTTATATATCGTCACCTCAATACTACAACAAGATAACTCTGATTTGGTCATTGTTGGGAAAATGAAATTTAAACTTTACTTGATAACATAAACCTAGAGCGGAATGCAGAAACATTTGTCATAACTAAAATTTCCTTAGCAGAAAACACTACGCAGAAACATAGTCCTTAGTTAAGAGCATTTCTATTGAAAATAATACTATATTTAAAAATTCTCTTTCCTATAGTTTAGGTAAATTATTTTATAATTGTTAAACGATGACAAAAATATGACAACTGCATTTTATAAATGCAATAACTATAAATACATATTAATATTTAATTATAATACTCTCATGTTTCCGTTATAAGTCATTATACGTGATTCCACAGGCACCACAAGATATTTTTTTAACATGGTAACACTAGCGTCAAGTGTCATTTTATCATCTGGCATCTTGTATTTCTGCGAGCTGGCGTATACAAGTAAAATAATATTCTGCAAATACATGCCAAACGAATTAACACTATCAATATCCATATTGAGATAAATTGTTAAATGAATATGAGTGTATGGGCTGTTTCATAGCACGCGAATTTATTTTGACAGCATCTGTCAGTGATAAAATGGTAATACGAGTCGGAAGCCAACAGCGGTGGAGTGAGGTTGTACAACTTCGCTTGCGTATTCGGGACGCATTCGCCCGGTTACTCGCGAACGGTTATAAATACGGGATACAACAAAAATAATATTGTTTGTAAATGAATTTGACAATAAACTCAACATGTGTGGTCCCATGTGATTTTGACAATCAGTGCCAGTGCTTGAGAAAAAGTGAAAAATATTTATTGTTGCACGGATAGTGCACTTTGTGCGGGGAGTGCGTCAAACGCTGTGAAGCGAGGGGTTGTCCACACTGTTTTTTGTTCACACTGTTGCGCGAATTCCAAGACCGCGTGAACGGCAAAAGCAATAAAATGGAAAACACCACGATGGAAGTGAATGAAACCAAAAAAACGAAGAAGAAAAGAAACGATGATGAAGAGGAAGTGCTTGGAGAAAAAGAAGAAGAATGGCAGACGGTGACCTCTGGAAAAAAACCCAGAAGAGACTCTGGGGTCACTCCAAAGGGAAACCAAAACATCGTCATGATAGCGACGGGAAGTAAAATTCCATTAAAATTGAAAATAGCGCAGATGCTGCATAAGGCAGGAGTAAAAGTACAGAAAATTTACAATAAAAATTTAAAGACGTACATCCAAGTAGAAGACGAAAAAGAAGCAGATAAAGTGAAACAAGCTGGAGAACTCAAAGATCTCGGTTTTGTGACCAAAGAGAATGACTCCTGCTCTTATGGAGTAATAAGAAAAGTCGATATTGATATGGACCTCCAAGAACTGCAAATGGAAATCAAAAGTGATGCAAAAGTAATCAACCTTAAGAGGTTGACAAGAAAAGGTGATACAGGAGAGCTGACAAAGACCTCGTCAGTCAGTATTAAATTTGGGGAGAAAATATTACCGAGAACAATTTACATATATGGAGTCTCTTTTGCTGTAGAACCGTATGTATTCAGGGTTATGCAATGCTACAAATGCTGGCGATATGGGCATATCGCGAACAATTGCGGACGTACAGTAGAAACGTGCCCTAAGTGTGGTGAAAACCACAAAACCTGCGAAAAAAATGAGGAAATTACGTGCATCAATTGCAAAGGTAACCACGCGGCAAACAGCCAAAAATGCCCAAAGTGGCAAGAGGAAAAGAATTGCAAAGAAGCAATGAAAAAAATGAACATACCTTTCAAGGAAGCAAAAAAAAATATGTTAAATAATAGCTATGCTGACATATTAAAACAAAAAAAAATCGTAGGAAGAGATGAAAGCGAAACAATTCAAAAAACTAAGGAAAACAAAAAGAAAGAAGAAGCGGTGGTAGAAGCTTCAGGCTCAACAATAATATCTACAGGTAGTAGCGTAAAGCCTACAAAAAATAAGAAAAATTCAAAGGGGAAGACAGAGGTTAACGCGATGGGAGAAATTATGAAAGTCTTGCTGAAAGGGGGAGACTGGCAGCAGATCATTAAACAACTAATAATTAAAGCAGTGGACTGGGTATGCAAACAATTCAAAGAAGGACACTTAAAGGAAATTCTAGGGGAGGTTCTGGAGCAAAATGGATAATAAAAAACAAATTAGGATTTTACAATGGAATGCCAGAAGTATGAAGCAAAAAAAGGATGATATAGAACTCTACTTAATAAGACAAAAAATTTCAATAGCATTAATCTCAGAGACTTGGCTGAGGTCTGAATTAGACTATATGAAATTCAATGATTACACGATGTATCGAAAATACAGAAGGGATGGATACGGAGGAGAGCGAATCTGGTGCATAAAACACTGGCGTCTAAAGAAGAAAGAAAGAAAGACGGAAGAGCTAGACAAAATAATTATAAAGCCATTTAACAGAATAGGAGTGAGGACCTGATCGAAGGATCCCCTTCTAGAAGAGAAGAGGCGATATGACAGCGAGTCGCAGTCAAAGCCTCGGTAAAATCACAAAAAAAAAAAAAAAATGGTAATACGGAAAGAGGCGTGCTCATAACAAAAATTGTCTATGGTTAAGGATTCCTTAACTCTATACTCAGTATAGTCTATAGTTAAGTCATCCTTTTCGGCGACTTATCCTTAGGATCGAAATCTTAGATTGTGCATGCCGCTCTTAGGCTATAATTATTATTTAAAATAAAAATGGAAAATTATTATGCGTGTCTAATTGGGAATAATTAAACTATGTTCAATTCTATGAAAAAATATTGTAGATATATTCAATTATGGTTTTAAAGTTATCTAATATTTTCAAACACAAAATGTATACAGTTCCCATTGACTTCTGACTTACCTAGGTCTATCATTTTGTAGAAAAGGAAATGTAGAATCATATTCAATAGCTATCTCAAAAATAGTGCAAACCAAGTTATCTAGTTGTATTACATATTGAGGTGACGATATAATGTGCGAAGTTTCGCCCACATCTCTTTAATTTGTTTATCCCGAATAGAATTCCAATAGGCTATACCCCAATACACTACATTTTGACGTAGGGTTTTTAATGTGAGTGTCTTACGAAAATGAACCACACATCATAGACGTGCAATAATGTGTGTTGCAACCTTCAAATATAACAATATTGAATGAGCGTCAGTACATAAAACGAGAGCTGTTGTCAGAATGAAGGACGAGCGTATTTTGACAGGTGTTTAAGTTTATCCCATATTCTAACACACTCGAGATCGGTTGCCTGTTATTCCACACCCGTTAAGTATGTCAGTTCCCATTCTTTCTGAGTTTCCTGGTTTATCCAAATAAACACAAATTATACTCTCGGTTAGTCAACGAGTCAAAATTTAATACAAGATATTTTGGCCCAAATATGCAATTTCCGTAACAAGCTTTTCATCTGCCCTATGCAATGTTTTTTGGTCCCATTTTTATGAAAAGTTACAATAAAATGAATACTCGTTTTTCTTCTTCAGTTATTGTTCGACACTCATCTTAAATCTTTTTTATTATGCTGTATTTTTAACTTCTCTCATACTAGGCACTAATAAACGGAAATAATGATAACTATGTATTATGTTTAGTATCAATTTCGAGGCTTCTAACTAAAAAATTTGTAAGTAGGTATAATACTTAAATATTTATATTATGTCATGAATTTATTATACTTACATAATATTATATTATGTCAGATCTGTAACCGATTTTTCTAAATCAGCAACACTTAAAATTTCTACAATTTCATAATATGTGCAATCTCATATTAGTGTAGCAAAGTGTAATAAGTAATTTTATCATATCTGTATTTTTTATCAGTTCCATTTTATGACCCGCTTGTCATGAATTATATGCAAATATTTCACCTGCCTAGTTGCGGCACTGCAAATATGTTTGAATGATTAATAGAAAATGAGTTAAAAAGAAAAATAATTCAACCACTATATAGTGTTGATAATCATTATTTATTGTAAATATATTATAATAGTCTGGTTGTAAGAGCCCCTGGAATATAAGTAGGACGTCAAAACCAGGAAAACAATAAATTGTGATGACCGGTGATTCAAAACATAAAAAATAGTCCCACGCGTACAAAGCACTGAATACACAAACACTATAAAGATTCGTGACTTTGAATAAATCGGAAATTACTCATCCATATTATGGGCTGTACTGAACAGTCTCCCAAAATATACATCTTTGTTAATTATCTGCTCTGGTTTCCGTGGGTGTTTTGTATAATCTACTATACAGCATCCGTGAACTTGTGTTCATAAAAACATAAATAACAACATAATAAATAATCGCCATTGTACCCGATGAAAATCTATGCCGCATTATACATATTTGGATATTTTTATAATGGCACGGTCAGTTCAGTAATTATTATTATTATTCACATGTGACTCCAATTATATACCCAGCGTAGGATTTTTTGTAGATTCATAATGATATTTTAATAAAGAGTTTTGAACTACATAAATACACTGAGAATATAATCAGCTAGATAGGTACTATAAAAAGAACATATTATATACTGTAAATAAACATCGCTATTTTTGTAATACCAATTATCACTTACACGGGTTAATGCACCCTAGCAACAAAAAAACACATTATTAAATATGAAGATAAAATTATAAGTTTTCCCTCCACAGCCCGCCACTTCTCCACACATGTTATGCATGTATACGCCCTTTAAAGGTGTGCTGAGAGTGTTTCGGGAGCAGCTTCCCAAGACCTTGGTTGGCATACACTAGTAGAGTGTGCGTGATCACTATTTATTACTAAATATAGTGAATCACTTCTCAATGAGTAAAAACCTTCTCGTTTGCCGTAAAATGCGGCACATTTAAATAAAAACTGAGAAATTTTCCCTCGTAGTTAACAAGTTCCAATTTTTAACCGATGGTTATTTTGGTTATAATAAACACTACTATCCAAGACCATCGTGGAATTATAAATAAAACAGTAATCGACTAAAAAACTATTTTATTAGATAGTACATTGTAGTAGAGTACATCGACGATAATTGTAAAATATAACGAATATTTTTTTCTTAATTTATACAGTATTTTATAATAATTTTAATCATCAAAAAATTTATATTCTCTTTATTTCCCGCCCTTCGGAAATAGTATTAAATCTCAATTCTGCGAAATATTTTATTACACATCATTAAAACGAGTGTTCTAAGTGTTAATTTTTGGAGAAACAAAAGTAACGAAGAGGCAGCTTAGAATAACTACTTCAATGTTAGGCATGTTTTGTTTAAAACAAATGCTTAGAACCTTGTAGTATTAGAGCGGAATGCAGAAATATTTGTCATAACTAAAATTTCCTTAGCAGAAAACACTATTCAGAAACATTGTCCTTATGGTTCAAATAGACTATATGACGATCGGGCACATATATGCTAAGAGCGTTTTAGTGTCTATGATCAAATCTATGCCATTCTGACATTTATACATACATATTGTATGACAGCTATGACTTCATATTTACACTCTGTGACACCCTGTGACACAGGACGCCAACATAAGAAACTGGTTTTTCGACATATATATGACCGATCGTCATAGAGTGTATTTGAAGCATTAGTTAAGATCATTTCTATTGAAAATAATACCATATTTAAAAATTCTCTTTCTTATAGTTTAGGTAAATTATTTTATAATTGTTAAACGATGACAAAAATATGACAACTGCATTTTATAAATGCAATAACTATAAATACATATTAATATTTAATTATTATACTCTTATGTTTCCGTTATAAGTCATTATACGTGATTCTACAGGCATCGCAAGATATTTTTTTTAACATGGTAACAATAGCGTCAAGTGTCATTTCATCATCTGGCATCTTGTATTTCTGCGGTCTGGCGTATACAAGTAAAATAATATTCTGCAAGTACATGCCAAACGAATTAACACTATTAATATCCATATTGAGATAAATTGTTAAATGAATATGAGTGTATGGACTGTTTTATAGCACGCGAATTTATTTTGACAGCAGCTGACAGTGGTAAAATGATAATACGGAAAGAGGCGTGTTCATAGCAAAAGTTGTCTATGGTTAAGGATTCCTTAACTCTATACTCGGTATAGTCTATAGTTAAGTCATCCTTTTCGGCGACTTATCCTTAGGATCGAAATCTTAGATTGTGCATGCCGCTCTTAGGCTCTAGTATAATATAGCTTCAAAGTAGTGAAAAAATGTTACGTTTCAGTCAACTATTGAATATACTACTTAATTATTAATCCTGCAACAATAAAACTACCTACTTATGGTACATATTTACAATGCACACATTATATGTGGTCATACAATCCTATAGGCATTTTACAGTACCCTTTCATAACCCATCACCATCAACCATCACCAAACTATGTTCCACGGAACGTGATTAGGTGTTCTGCAAATATAACTGAAGAGTAGGTACCCCAGTATGTAAAAACAAGCTATACGTCGGCTTAATTCTAACATATCGTAACTCATTTGTCTTCCGATTTCATGTTTTGGTGATTTCGATTTACAAGTATGACAACGCATCTATTTCATTCATTTAATATCCAAATAAATTACTGTTTTACTTCCGTTTACTATTATGCTATAACGAAGTCAACGTCCCAGGAACAGGCTCAATGTAACACCATATTATATAAAACTTCAAGTTTATAATATTGTACCTGAAATCAAGAAGATTTGCAATTCAAGGACCCAAAAATATTAAGAACATCCTTCACTAATAGGTATGTTTTAAAAATAATAATTAGTAAATACATAATTATTGTTTTTTTCTTTCATTTTTTTAAGGGGGGACATGCTCAGCGTAGGTCAAAATGGAGCTTTTATTGCATTTTCAAAGCATGATCCTGGACATTCCTTAAACGTTGTAGATAATCTATTTATATAATTTTGAAGCCTTATTATCCTTTATATTTATTTTAAACATTTGATGACTGCATACAGTATTTGTATTACATAAAATAGTATTCTTTTAAACCTATCGCTCTAATGTTTTAGAATATAGTCATATTTCAGTTCATAAATGTACAGTGGTGTTAAAATTTTATATATTTATTAATTTTTAAACGCATTTATAAAACCATCAGTATAATTTATGTCGACATTATTATAGTACGATAAAAAATTATATTGATAATCTCTGTGATCCCAAATTTGACAAGAATTAGGCATTTTATTATTCAAAAAATGGGCAAGATTAACACATTTGAAGATAATTCTAAAGATACGAATTATAAGCTATGTCTTTGACCATTCAAGTGTGATAAACATCCTACGAATAATGATTGTTTTATAATAATTATTGACCTAAGAATAAGGTAGTGTTTTTTTGAAATATGCCATTTCTTTTGGCATTCCCCAGTGGTTAAGCTAAAACATACGGCCGTAGCCATACGCCTTTTGAAATACAATAAAAGCTCCATCTTGACCTACGCTGAGCATGTCCGCCCTTAAATGATTGTATTATTTAGCAACTACACAAAATAAATAAGGTGTTCCGTTAAAATTTCACGATCTGTGAAGTATTCCAACTTAAATTAAAAATATAAAGTTATTAACAATAATATATAAATTCAAACATAAAATTCTTCTCATCACGCAGGTATCGTATTAAATATTTTTAAATATGTGGTGTATACCAAGTGATAGATAAACTATATATAATTTTCATTAATCACAGTGAAGTAAGCGTTGAATTTATTTGTATGTCAATACTCATGTTTTCACCGGCGTAATCTAATAATCCTTCGATATTAAGTTGTGTGTATAAAATAACGGCCTCGGCTGGACTACATAACTATATTGGTCTTTATCACTGGGCACTTCCATGAATTAATTTCCTCCCATTCGTTGCCAAATCTGTGTTTAAAACCGGTAAGTTGTATCTGTTTAAAATTTCATTTCGATATTGTTTAAAATGCGGAAGACTCGTTTTGTATCACACTCGAAATAGTATTTTTTGCCCAATAAATGCAGGCAACCATGATAATTTATGTTCAGTAGAACAAACACACGCGTATAAACTGAAACGAAATTTCGTCACAATGATCCACTGTAAAGCAGCGGTTGTTAACTATTTAATTAATGCGTGCCACCAAAGTCAAAAATTATTCATTAAACTTTCGTAAAATGAAAATATCCATAGTAAGTTTTTTTTCAGATGAAAGGTATTTGGCTTACTTATATCTCATTATCTGAAGAAAATAGATTACATACCTTAATATATTTTTGTCTTATCGTATGTAGTACCTACAACTTAAAATTATTCCTCAAATGTCTTTTTGAAACAATAACTTTTTTAAATCTCTTCGATGTCAATTGCAATATTATTAAATATTTTGTTATTGAATAATAATAATATAAAAACTTTCACATTCATTAATTGAAAACTTAAAATGCGATCATTCAGAATTCCAAAAATATCAGCAAAATAGTTTGTTAATTCTATTAACCATAACGCTTTAAGAAACATTACATTGATTGATACATTTTAAAGTTGTATTGAATCAAAATTATTACTAACTATACATCAATATTTGGAGTTAATTAATTATGAAAAACGTCTCATATGCTATTAGAAGTTAATTATTTTTACAATATACCTAAAATGTAAGAGTTATTTGTAAATTGTTATAATGATTGATTATTTAAAAGGTACAAAATAATTTATTTTTATTGTGGATAGTTCTACTTTTAATTGTATCATTCAACACATATACGCTTTTACCCTTTGCATGAAATCGCACATGCTTAAAAATTTACATCGAATAATGTAAACACAACTTTTGAATGGTAAGCTTCTTATCTATTGTATATTGCACAAATCAACCTCGTACCGTGAGTCATCTCCCGCGCAGCACCAGTTTAGTATCACTGTTATAAAGAAGCGTTTCTCTTTGTTTTTTATCGCGCTTATAAATTTCCTCTCAACACAAATTAGCACGTTTTGTTGTTGAGAGCAGTAAATCTTACAGGTCTTTTCGAAAGACAATATCAATCAGAATCAGTATGAACATACTATCAATAAGACATTAAATATAATACAATCATTATATTGTTACTATACATTCCTAAAGAATATATTAGTCAAAATAACCTACTCTTTTATAAATAGATACATTTATCATAAAACACACAAGATATCTAATTTGAATGTAAGTACATAATATTTCGTGGAACATCATAAATATTATTTATACATGTTTTTTTTTTTTTAAATATATATTTACATCGAATGTGATTTGAACCCATAACCATCGCATACCAGGTACTGTGTTTTAACTGTTTAAGGTACCGACGCATTCACTTACCATTTCACGGTGGTGAAGGGTAGAGGTAAACTGTTCAGATCCGACATAAATAGTGCACAATAAATTTTGTCAGTCAAACGTATTTATTTTCAATTAACTATTTTTTTCATTCAACGAATAATTTACAAGATTTAAGAATGTAACATTCTAATTATTGAATATACAGAGCATAGTTGTCTCTTCTTTTATTGAATTTCTGTTTTAGTTAAAGATGTATTCTTAAATAATTCAGAAAGACTGTATAAGGTATGCGGAATTTATCTATATTCTCTCAAAAGTTTCTGTTTTGCTCATTCTTAATTTCCTCCCATATGCACGTTTTTAAGAGTAATATTTATTAATCTACACGATGTAGGGTTAATATCGCAAAAATGCGTGCAGCCATGTACTTTCATATTGTTCGAAATTAACTCAATGACATGTTTCAAATTCAAAAACTCAATTCTACACCATTTAAAATTTCGAAATAGAAATTTAGCTCTGCAAAAGTAGGTATATCTATATGGATACCTGCTTTAAGAACACCACGTACAGAAGCTGTCGATCAAACTCAAGAAATAATTCAAACGATTCGATACAATTTTATTTCAAAGACGTTTATCCATGACCACCTTTGGTGCGATCAGCTTTGCATCAAATGCCAATATCTTCATGTTACGATTTTGACAGATGAAATATCTACCATGTAAATAAACTGTATCGAACAATAAGATCAATCAAACTTGGATTCTCTCGAGGGAAACTCAATAACGGTCCTCTATCTGTAACCTCAATCGATCCACAGACAGAATATCAAAATAAGCTTAGTCACTCAATATCATAATAATAACTATATTATGACTTATAGTTGTGATTCTGATTAAAGTGCCTAAATAACTATGAACACACCACAACCATCGAAATCCAGGCATGAAAATTAAACCAATACTATTAATTATTATCCATGCAAATGCAGGGACATGCCAAACGGAAGTGTTAGGGGTGCGAAACACTCGGGTGGCAGGATTAAGGGGGTGGCAAAAGTTTGCAGAAAATATGTTTAATGATAAGTACCTATTATTAAAAATGTATCTGTGTTATTCGATTATATAAAATAAACTTTATGAAGAATGTATCTGTGGTCGCCCAAGGCGGAATTCTCTTACATGTCATTAATTATACCTACATTATATACATGCTTCTGTGCTTTATCAGTTCATCGATCGATTTATGACGGTTTATATTATTATTTAGAATATTATATTATTTAATAGGTAAAGTACATCAATATTTTGATGATATATTTGTTATCTTTTCAATAATAAAACACATTTGGAAGGGGCGCGCTAATTTTGTACTGGCACCCGGGCGGCATCCACCCTTGGCACGTCCCTGAATTTATGCAATCCAATGAACACAATATCTGCAATTTTGTTAATATTGGCGAAAATCTTTTGTAATATCAATGTATTAACAATACTAATTTTTATTACGATCTAAATGCATTAAAAATATTCCGATTAAAAATATATTAGCAATTATTACAAGTGCGTACCTACTAACGTATTATATTTACATTTTTTTTTATATTGCTTTCTTAAAAATATGTTGCATTATATAGTAGATACTTAGCCCTCTGTGGTATCTTTATCAAAATCGCATAATCAATTACCAGTTTGACGTAAATGCTATTTTTCTACAAAACATCCCTCCTATTTTTGATTCACTGTTATAATATTATGTTTACGTATCATCTCTATAATATATTTTTATTTTGACATCTTTGTTTTCCAATCGGTAAAAAATGATTTAAAATTTATTGTGTGTAAAAAACTCAGCTCATATTTTCAAATAAAATTAAGTACGTATTAACTAAGTATATACCTACCTAAATATAGAATCAAATCAAACCATGACAACTATAATTTGGGCGATTTGTTTATTTTTATTAACTTCAAGAAACTTGGCATACTCATTCTAACATTTCTCTGCTGCGTTATAAATCGACAAACTAATATTCTTTTTGTCTACCGTTTATAGAGGAACTAAAAAGACGTATATGACCCAAGGCTAGATAGATGTATCTACGTGACTCATTTAGCATGTGATTGAAGAATATCGGAGGCTGCTCGAAGACCTGACGAGAAGTGTTACATGAAGCGCGTGACATCAGCGAAGGCACGTCTAACCATTGAGACACTACATTCTACATACAAAAGACTCTTTAAATCAAAACAGGGTTACCAATAATTAATAGTACCAATAATGGTGTTAACTGTCAATAATTTTTGGTGTAAACTTGTACCTTAAGATATTAAAATTAAAATTTGAAAAAGAATAATAATTGATAAATGTATTCACTTTTAATTTTAATTTACCAATGTTTATTTATGAAAAGCAATGAGTATAATAAACAGACGTTTGATTAAATACTAAATTCACCCTACATAGAATCCTATTCGAAACTGATTTTACCGAAACGGAAAATTAGTTTTTAGTAAAGTTAAATTTATAGTAAAAAAACAGATGAATAGGTGTATGCCATATTTTAATCAAATTATTTAATATAAGTGTAGCAACCGCCCCCTGGAATATACTAAAAGAGTCTGGGGTTCTGAACGGGACACTCTGGAAGGCAGGGAACGGTGGAGATGTCAGGCTACCAAAAGGGAGAAAATAATACAAATCGATACCAACCCAAAAAAAATTCTATCGTCATTAATCTGTTAAGTATATTAATTATGAAATCACAAGGCTTTGTGCATTTGAAAGAATACACATGACATTTAAATGGATGTACAGCGGTATCTTTCATTGAATTTGTTTTAAGTGATCAAAACTTCTACGTGTATCTTATGATAAAACATGGGATTTAATCTATGTTTTTTAACTGTTATGTAGAATCATTCTATGTACAACATAGAAACGAACAAAACATTTAAAATAGTTTTATTTAAGAAGCTGAGTTGTAAATTATTAATGCTATCTAGGCAATGTTAATTAGGTATGTGAAAATGGTACTATTTCACAATTTGCACAACGTGTTTACGATATTGTGACAGCCCTGATTGAAAGCTCTTTGACATTCGAATGCGAAATTTCTAATGCCGCATGTTGAATGGCCAAGCCCCGCAAAACGCTTGTCTTTTTTCCGTTGTGTTTTTTTTTTATAATTTGCTTCAAAGAACGAAAGCCGATTTATCCATACAAATTAAGAATTTAACGCTACGATATATTGTTAATAAAAACGGTATTTGAACAAACATATCGACGCGTCTAAATTGTTATTAAGTGCTTTTAAATCTTCTTGTCACGTCCGTATAGTTTGAAAGTAGAGATAAACCAGCGTTATAATGGAAGAATATAATACTTAACAGTAGTCGCAATACGACCGTTTTCAGTTCATCATAATAATGGAGAAACAAAAACTAGCAAACTATGTGAGAAAATGTCTTGTTGTACCTCGCAAAACATACTACACAATGATACTAAAGATTTACGGTAAACATAACACGAACACAGTTGAATTGAAATGGATATCGAACATGTCAAATCAATTTAAAGCTTATTTCTTACAACGTGCATTTAGGAATAAACTGTATCTAATATTTATTCACAGTTTGTGTTGCAATGTATCAAAAAATATTACGTATAGGTTACCTACCTACGTATCGATGTTTTTATCGATTTATTTAGGATAGTAATAAATTTTCCACAGTAGGTATCGTGTAAATAAAAAAACAGCTTTAAAAAACTAGTAACTGTTTAGATTTGAAAATAAGCTGAATAAGATAATAAATAATACATTTTAAAAAGAGTTGATTAATAAGCCAAATTACTGCATAAAGGAGAAAAAGGATGAATCGAACCATCGACGATGAATTACTAAAAAAAATCATAAAAAAACTCATCTCTTTAGCTTTTCTGAAAAGAAATGATTTTAGATTTATCTTCTTTTCCCATTCGTATAAATATAAATAATTGTTTATATTAAATTTAAAATTGTTATTTTAAATATTTAATCAGTTATGAACATAATACTAACATATTTTATTCAAGCTCTAAATCTAATATAAATGCGAAGAGATATGCAGTTGCAGAGGCAGTGTATTTGTCCCATTTAGGGAATCCAATCCCGGGATCCCGAACAATTTTCGATACCTATGAATCTATTGCCCTGAAAAATCGATTTAATACTTACCTATATGGATTAATATTTACTGCTTACGTACTTTAAGATGTAAAGCTCCTCCAGCGGGGCATAATAAAACCAAAGGCCACCGGTGCCTCTTGCCATAATATGAGACCTACATCACGCAGATCGTTATTGTAGTAACGTTTCAGTGTGAGACGGGATGACTAATAATATTTGTCCCAGCCATGTGAAGCATCCCTTCGTAATTACATCTGTCACCAAGGACTGCGATGTGCGTTCATGAGCTCGACTGTTTGTGATGCGGTCGTACCATTGCATCTGCTCGGATATGTAGATAGTATTTAGATGACGAATTATTTTGGAATTTTTATAAAATAGTAATTATTGTTTTCGTTGTGGTGATTTACAAAATTGAACCCGATTTTTCAACGTTTTTGCGATACTAAAAAATTAACTGTTTTAAAACAGCAATCTCGCTGGAAATTGCCACTTATGGCTATTATTATTTAGTCACACACGGACAGTCATATAAGACTGAATAAAAAAATTAAACTATTAAGCTCGATTTCACCATCACATAAAATATAATACACACAGACAGTACATTTAAATGTACCTGTTGTTCGCGGTATTATTTCGTAAAGACTCCAAATTACATGTTATTTATGAACCGCGAAATACAGCCATAAATGAAATAAAAAAACGGCAAAGTATAAATACTATGTATGTTATAATAAATTGTATGTAAGTAAAAATTGTCTAAGATGTCTGACAAATATTTGGAAATCGTTACTACATCAAAAAAATGAAATGTATCCTGCTGGAAGTTGCCCACAAAATTAATTTAAAAATTAATTATTGTAAGTAATAAAAATAAACAAATACTTCCTTCCGACATTCATAAAGATTTGAGAGATTAGAAATTTTTATTTTTATTTTCCTCAACGAGACCTAATCTAATTAATGTTTAAAAATGCAGAAGTAAGTAATATTATTTTATTTTTATTTGCTGATTACAAATTCGTATATATATACCATATTATATTTGGTATATATTATGATCTAGGTACTCAGAGTTTGTATCTAATTCAATCTAAGCGTCTAAAGTAGTATGATGTTATTAGTTTCAAAGTCGGTAACCTCCATTATTTTATTATATTTTTCATTATTCTGTAACACAAACACTATTCCATCGTTTGTAACTATATTCATAAAATTTAATAGATTTTTTTTATATTTTACGACTAACTTTAAAGGTAGTTATGTATTAATTTTATTGAGGTTAAAGGCATTGGCGGGTGACAAATGTTGAAATTCTCAATCGAATGGGGAAGGACCGAGAATTTCTACGTAGTATCAAAACCAGGAAACTACAGTACCTCGGCCACATTATGAGGGGACAAAATTACACCATTCCCCAACTTGTCATTCAAGGAAAGATCAATGGGAATTGTATTGGTACGAATGCAGCTCCACTGAACTGTTCCGGGTAGCAGACGATAAAGATAAGATCGCCTTGATGGTGGCCGACCTCCGCTAGGGAATGGCACAATAAGAAGAAGAAAGGTATTTTTACTTATGTGTTCGCTGTTTCTAATATTTTACTAAGTAGTAATTGATATGTTTCCTAAAAGATAATATTATTATGCTTGATGGATTGTTGCTATTATCTCAAAATGGCAGAATATGGAGGTTACCGACTTTGAAACTAATAACCTTGTATGATGTGTAGTATTGCGTTATGATGGTTCTTAGATATTAAAAAATATATTATAACTATATACAATGAATAACATAATAGTGTTACATAGTAGGTACGAAATCGATCATTTTTGGGGATGTTCCGCATCCATAGCATTTATGAACCGCAGTGCAGCTTCCGCTGTGATCAAGAATGGCAGAATGTTTGATTCTGAATCCACGGTTCACATGTTCGGAATCCAGCATCATAATAATAAATCATGTTGTTTGGATCTGAAGCGCCCAATGAATCGAATAGGATTCACAAGTGGCTAATAACTATTTCACGTAAAACAAAACTGTTAAGACAAATATCTTCGGAAGGTGTCCAAGACCGACATCAAACTGTAGAGTTATTATACATCATTATTATTTCAATGAAGTAGGAACTAATATGATGCACTAAAGCGAGACCTGGGTCGTTGCTAACATTTTAAAGTCGTCTTTATCGGAGCACTGTGAGTAAATGGCCACGGATGAGTTACAAAAGTATTCGTTGGTCGAACATCCTTAATCCTACAACTGTGTTACAAAAGGTACGTGGTCCAGGTGTTGAATGTCAGGAGGCGCGAAACGTGGTGATGACCGAGGGAAAAGGTGCGATCTTGTGCTTTCCCTGTGCATCGGAGCATAGGCTGGAGCGTAATATGATGTAAGTAAGGGCTTGTCCAAATGACGCGATTTGACTCGCGCATAATAAGTCGCGCAGCGGTGACAAGCGCAAGCGATCGCGGGATTCTCGAAAACACGACGTTTACTGCAATTTCAAAATGAATTACAACCACCTCGCGCTCGATGAGAAAGTTTTTTGTTCACCTAGCTTGTATTACCTACAAGAATATATTTTGCCAGTATTAAATTAATTAAAGTGATATATTAAATCTCAGGACCCACGTGTCACGACTGGGTTCCATTCTTTCTTCTTGCACTCGCTCTTATTTTTATGCCCATTCAAAAGTGAATTACGTCACGTAGCTTGTTCACTGTCACATGGAACGCGCTATATGGGCGGAGCACATTTTTGGTATTCGAGCGTTAAGTGCCGTGGGGCATGCTACATGCGCCTTCTGGATAAAAAAAAAGTATTCATTAATATTAGATTGCAAATGCGGTCTCTTCTTAATAAAAATCTCGGTGATAATCAGTATATTCGTTTCACCGAATAGTAAGTAGGTACCTAAATGAAAACTAATCGATACTTTCTTTATGTGGGTACTGGGTATGTATTCGGTATTGTACTTGAACCTAACAGAATGCGCAATACATAGATGGAGCATTTTCATGGCGGTTGGATGGATGTACCTACGGAGACATTAGTAATTTCTATATTGTCAGTGTATGCTATCGAATTATCAATGTTATCTGATGAAGCATGTCTATAATGACTGTAACATATATATTATTCCAAACCGAGTGAATAGACTAAACTTAGCTTGTCAGTAAAAGATACCGCATAGTTACTTTGAACACTAATTTGATTTTAAGGCTCTATTCAATATTAAGCTATAGAAATGTATTATGCTGCATTCTCTACGATAAATCCTTTCACATATTGTTGGCATGATTGCCTTGACTTGTTGGAGGAATGCAAAACAAAGTTGACTTTAAGAACTGGCTGAAGCCATATTAGGCATAAAACCTTTACATGACCGCATAAAGTGTAACAAAACAAAAGGACTTAAGTGACAGTTATAATATTGGCACACATACTACGTAAGCAACAATAATTATTAATATATCATAATGCTTAAAACATCATGTCAAACTGCATTTTTATTATTATAACCGTTCAGATAAAAATAAATCAACGCTCACTGAGGACCATAGGTTAGCTCAGGGATGGCGAACCTTTTTACGTACGCGTGCCAAAACGTGCCAAGCAGTTTTTTTATGGCGAAAAAATTCTAAAAAAATAGTGAAGAATTTTATTCTATTAAAAAGGTTTATAAATTACAATTCAGTTATTGATATTCTATCTTTCACCGTATTTCTAGCCGAAGGCATATCTTTTATTCTTTGAATATTTTTTCCTTGTTTTCAAATAACTCGTGATGATAAAAGAGATCGAGGAAGCATTTAAACCACTTTCCTTTCACACTATCTCCATCATTGAGCGGTTTTCCATTTTTAGAGATTATGTTTGAGATAAAATAACAAACAGTTATTATATTTGAATGACTGCCGATAATTAATTTCATTAGGTTTGTTGATTGAATATTTTTACGTTCAATTCCCTGATCATAAGTACCGACCTATGCAATCGTATATTTACATTAAACGTAGGTAATGATTTGCCTGCAATTTTTTATAGAATGCGATTTGTCATTATTTATGTATGAATTTCGTCGTTTCCGTTTGCACATCGATTGGTAGGTACCTAAATATATTATGAAAAACCGAAGAAAATACACATGGCTATGTCTTCATTATTTTTTAATATTATATATAAGTAAGTGTATATATATATATATATATATATATTTAAACTTATATATAAAATAGTAATATTTATTTTCTCTTCAAAATGAAACATTCCCGTGCCATGAAAAATCATCTCGCGTGCCATAGGTTCGCCATCCCTGGGTTAGCTCGTTTGCATTTCTGGTCAGTGCATCACAGAATTCGAATTCCACTACGGCACTACATATTTAAATAAAAAATAGATATTGTGGCCATTGTAGAGTCTGAATGTAGACGCACATTAAATTCATGTATACAAAATACAGCCTTATTTCTGACATGTAATACTTTATGCCATCTCTATAAAATGATGATCATGCAAATAAAAAATGGGATCGTAATCAAAACCTTTTTTTTTAAATGCGGATGAGGATATTGTTGATTATAGAAAAATGCTTACCGGTATCTGACAATCTATATACCTACTACCACAATTTGAAAAGTAATCAAAAATTGAATAAATTGAAACTGTGTTCACTGTATAATAATAATTTGTCGGTTTTTTAAAAAATACTTATATTTTAAATGTTGTTGTTTTGACCATACATAAATTCTCAGATATTATAAATATTTTTTATAGATTCAATAAAATACTTTTGTATTTACTACTTACTTATATTATTTTCGTTTTGGAAGATAAACAAATAAATCTCATTGGTTATGTAACTATACATAATAGGTAAGTAATACAAATTATATTTTTAACTTAGCCACAAAATAATAAGATGGTTATATAATATATTATTATATTGTATACATAATATATATACACATATTATATTATATTGAAATGGATATCCTTCGGTATTACAGAGATCAATCACAATCACTAATCAGAAACGATCATGAAACGTTGCAGGGTCTGTCCATAGGCGTACACAACTTCTTCGTAGCAGATTAAAAATTACAGGACATCGTTGGATAAAAAAAAAATGTATTATTTATGCAACCCTATATTATATTAAATATATAAGTTCTAGACAGTGTCACAATATTATACTACTCAATAGTAGGTAATGCTGGCAACTATTGTATCGTTTTTTTCCAAATTAATTTTAAAAAGTAAAAATGTAAACGTATGAAGGTTTACAATCCCTTATTACATTAGCTTATTACTTAGCATAATATTCCTAATAATATTGGAAAGACATGATAAAATATTATTATTATTATCATAGCAACATATAAAATTTCAATATCTTGATCTGACTCTTTTAAACACTTAAAACATTAAAAATACAAGAAGTTTAGGTTTAGAATTCTAAAGGGATTACATACTATATCGTCATACTAATATTGTAAAATATAGACAACGATTTTTTGATTACATGACACACACTCTTTCTGACGGTACCCGTATGTACGTATTCTAAGCCATGCTGTCACTTGTAAATTCAATTCAATTTAATTCAATTTATTTATTTTTAACATATTGTGGACATTACAAATTATAAGTTTAAGACGCTCACAACATGACATTTAGAAACAAAGAAATATAAAACAGTATTACATAAAAAAAGAGATAGATAGTATGTTATTAAACAGTAGAAATATGTACATACAAAAATATTAATTAGATAGGTATATGGAAATACACCGGATGAGTTAATAAGCAGACCCTATTTTAAAAAATATAAAATAACGTCCACCTATACTCATTTTCACGTAGGTGGAATATATCAACACCCGAAGCAATTTCGTTGAACATAGTTATCGCCCTCCCAATTGGCATTACCAGTGATAGGTTGGTTCTGCACCTTGGGAGAATAAACAACTGATGTTCTCTATTTCTAATATAGTTATCAAGGACACACAGGTCAACACTGCCCAGAATGGCAGAGTTTTCATTTATACCTCGCATAAGTCGAAAAGCCGATTCGCGACACATTTCGAGATTGTGTTGGAGTAAGAAGGCGGTTTGTTAATATGGACTTAGAGATAACATTATTCCTATCAAAACCACGGAAAAGTATGTGTTGCGGTATTTATGCTTCATTTAGTTGGAAAGCATTAATTACCTGTTGAAGACACGGATCTAAGCTGATATTTCATTGTTGTGTTCAACTCATGCGTTCTCACGTACAAAGCGTAGCTATATTCAATGTGTACATTGTAGATCGTTATATTGCAGCCCCTCGATTTACCCGAAGTTTCATAATCAATTTGGGTCAAAAGTTTTTTAATAGCAACCTAATAATATTGTGCTGTGATACAATATTATTTTTATATTTTTACGAATGACTCATTCACTATAATCTTTTGAATACGTGCAGTGAAATTGGATAAAAAATGTTTAAAATATTGAGTAGTTTTTAACATTATCATCGAATTATTTAATAATTGAATCGAAAATCAATTACTGTATGCAGTATCATAGTTGCATTGACTATAGCTATACAACAAAAAGTTTCATTTTGTGTAACGCCAATGAATCGGCAGGATGGTCGAGTGCATTGGTCATGGATGCATTTAGTCTATTTCTGAAAATTGGATTTAAAGTGGACGGGGTCAAAGCTCCGAGATTTATAACAAAAGGTCCAGCGTGCGTAGTCATGAATAAATTTAGACACGTGTGGCAGGATCATTTTATTTTTGTTGGTATACAACAAATTTAATCGGTTTTACAACAATGGAGAACCAGCACCTGAACTCATTAAAATGGATTAATGATTTTACTGATTATCGTAACTCAGCATAATCAGCCGCGGGTGATCCACTATCGGATGATGACGTCCCCTAGTTCTTATATATTGCTGCCACGTACATTCGTCGGTTTAATTTAGGGCTGTGGTCTCTTGGTTGCCCTTGGGAATCACTGTCCCATTTCATTTCTCAAACGGTTATTCGACATATTATTATTCTGCCCTTTACCATTCCATCAGCTTTGCAACATCGATTACATCGCGTACTCATGTCTTCCTCTTTATACATTGATTAATTGTGGTCTTTTCGCGTTATGCCCAATACGTATTTTTTCATAGTAGGTACGTTGCGCTACTCTCAGTTTTTTTAAATATCTCTTACGGGTTAATGTTTCACAATATGCATACGGTAGTAGTGGGAGCATACGGTAGTAGTGGGAGCCCACGTCAATTGAATACTTTTGAAAATATTTGTATTATATTAACTCCCGAATGCGCTCTATGTCAGTTTGATTCTGCGAGTAATTTTGTAATTAATATTATTTTGCTTGTGTATTATGACATACAAGTAGGTATGGTATACCATACCGCATAGCTTATAAAAAAAGTTACTGGCATAGTTTTCCGTAGGATAAAATTACTACCAATTCTGAAAATGCAAGAACATAGTAATTGAGGCTATTAGAAGCAAAGACAATAAATTCCCATCGGACTACTTGGAACTTTGTCGCCTTTGCTTATAATATCTTCACTTTTTACTTAAAACTTTAGATAGGACGGTACGTGTTTGTATCAGTTGTCACAAGTTAGTCACAGGGGTTAACAATAACTGAAATACAGTTTTTATGCATTCTAAAGTATCACTATTACTTTTAGTGTAGGTATATTATATACATTGCTGAAGCACCTGTTTCAATCGATCTTCGCTATTTTCCGGGGTTAGGAGCTCAAAGGCTTCTCAAAATCTTACCGACATCCAACATTCCAGCTCTCGTATGTGATAATTTCGTAGGTACCAGATAATTGCACACGTGGACAGATTCACGAACTTACTAAGAAACTATTATGTATATTATTCTCACTACGATATTAAAGAAAATTAACAATCACTTAAAAGCAATGATGACATTTCTTTCACCAAAAATATCGTTTAATAATACCATAGAGGTATTAAATAAAAAGAGGGGCAAGGAATCGCCTTTTTCATACAACTGAATGAAGCAGGCCAACAAGGGCTGACAACTTACGAGAAATAGCGACGCGATAAAAAAAAATCATGGCATCACGAAGGATTTACTTTGGTCATTATAACGTATCCATATAATATAATGTTAACGTGGAAATTTTGCCGCAAATTGATTACCAGCCCGTCTCACCATACTTTTTCACCATACCAGCCTGCTTCACCTTAGTTTCATATAATCTGCCGCCCCTAGAATAATACAGATTGGAGTATTTGCTTTAAATTTTTGAATAAGTTGAGTTTACAATCAATTGGATGAGTGACATCAGTGAATCTATTTATCGAATCCTAATCCTAATACAGCTGTCATAAAGTTAACAAATGAACGGTAAGAAATTCTGGAATCAAAATTAACTTAGTTTTCGTATGCGTTCCATTGTACTCAGGAAATGTGATAAAGTGTAGAACCATAATTCTGTGGCAAATAGCCGAAAGCTGATATGTCCAAAATCTCTGCTTTACAGGGCGAGCACTTAGCAAGTTATGACCCTTATATTTTTTATGTAATGTGACATATCATGTATGGTCACACTGAATTAGAGATAGCGCCATGTATAGTAGACATTTTGACAATTTAATAATATCATAATATTAACCATGACATATCAATCAAAATCCAAAAAGGCATATTTTGGACATATCAGCTTTTGGCTATTTGCCACAGAATTATGAAAGAAAAAAATCGATTCAATTTGAAAAATTAGTTGAATTAGTCATACTGCAAATATGTATAACAAAGAAATAAGACTAATCTAATTAGTATAGTTCATACAAAGTTTTATAAAGATGCATATAAAAGTTCTCTGAAACACAATCATCGTTTGGCTCTCCTAAAATGTAGTATTTTAGACTTATCTCTCTTTTCCTTTCGCACACATGTTATAATAAACATTAAATAAACGCTTAAAATTATAAATATTTTACTGTGTAAAACCATAACATACCCATTACAATAATTAGTACATGTGAGTAGATAGCTGGTTACCGTCACATATTGTCTGAAGTAAAATCTAGAAACGACTCGTTTCCAGCCGTACATTATGATAGCGATAGCAGAAATAATTTTCCAACACGAGGAGAAAATGTTTGCAATATGTGGCAACATTTTATTTACTTAATTGCGTAAATAAACATTATTTTAGATAACATCTTCATGCATCCGCGTTCACCTTTTTTGCTAGAGATGTGCAATTATTAGAAAATATCACCGGAAGAAGTTTCGGTCTCCAAAAAAAAAAAAAAAACTCTTCTGCGTTTTCATCATTGCCCCAAAAATAAAGCGTTGACTTCGAATCATTCGAATTCCGTCACAAAATTGAATGCATCATTGCCCGCCAGAATAATAATACAATTATTATAATTTATTCTAGTTTAATTCATAATCAGAAATAGGCCAAAATGTTTACGAATAGATTGACTTGATGAACTTTTACAATGAAAGTTAATTGAGAAGTTCCACTGCGCCAATTGTAATCGAATTATGCTCAATTAAGGCTATGCTTTGTTTGCATAATAATAAACATTGCGAAATGATAAAATAAACAAAAATCTATTTATATACATTACATAAATAATTAATAAAGATAATAGTACTCACTCTTGTGGAAAATATAGCTGATGATCCAGTGTAGAAAAATAATGATGGATTATATTATTTTTTCTCTCCCAGCATGAGCTAGATAGAAGGAACTATCTTTATAGTTTCACCAGATTTTTTTAATTAGGTATCGCGGCTTTCATAAACGAGGCTTTATATCACTAAGATAAATCTTCTCGCGGCATGCACTGACATCGATTACGAACACAGATTTTAATGTTTACTTTATTAAAAGAATACACACAAAATAATAACAAGCAAAATAGTCCACTAATATAATTAAGATTTATATTAAATATTTTATCTACGGTTTAAACGCAAAAGGTCATTTATAGTATGAAGATTGTCAGGTGAAGATAAATAGTATCAATCATACAGTATGTTCATAATATAAAAAGTAGTTTTAAAAGTGCATGCTATCGGTAGGTAGGCATGCACCCAAACGCACAGAAGACAAAACCCGAACGACTGACAGCAAAGCAACACAAACTCTGCGTCTGTCAGAGACAGAGAATGTAATTTGACCTGAAAAATCGTAAACGCAGATGAAAAGTTTTTTTAAGAAATAAATAATGCACAACGTTCCCTGGCGGCACAGCGCTCAAACTTTTTATTACTTTCTGTAATAATAATAATGTGGTGTGCGTCTCGGCTAAAGGTAAGGTTTTTGAATAAAGAACGATGAACATTTTGTCGGAAAATTCCAAACTGTTTTGTGTGTATTTACTATTATGCGGCCATTACTTTGAACCGATGTTGATAACCAAAGCAAACAATTTTCAGGAAAAACAAAAACATAAATTCTTATAAGTAGGTATATAGTATTATGTAATGTTTCTGTAGAGCTCCAATTACAATATTATAAGACGTAATCAATGTGGAATTTTAGAGATTTTCGAACTTTTCTCGTGACTTATAGATCAATATAAAGTTACTTGAAATTAATTAAAGTGTTTTGATTTTGTAGATACGAAAAATACGTACGCAGGGCTGGAGTAGGCATCATTATAAAAGGGTTATGTTATAAGTTATAAGCAAGAGCCCTGAATTTTTAAGGCTCCTTGGAATTTCCAAAACATTCGAATCACTGAGAATTTCTTGAATAAGTAGTCTGCGAATTGTTATTTTCCACGTTGACCACATTGTCATGAATCAAAAAATATTCAAGCAGGCAACACCGCCATTGGCCAATACCGATCAAGTCCATTTGCTCAGAAAAAATATAAAATTTAAGATGTTATTGTTTTGGTGGGGTTCAAATATAAAACACAGGCCAGAAAATTCGTCACGACTGTAACTATATCATTACAATACTCGATCCCCTAATAAAAACTATAAAATATAATATATAAAAAAAAAAAAAACATACCAGCTATACTATAATACAATGTATTAAAATTATATAATATAGCTGTTAGATATTATAATACATTGTTATTTGTTGTTATAACGCCTTGGAGAATTTATTGAACAATATTATCCAACGATTAATTAAATCAAAAATATTACGTCATTACTTTTGACCACATATTTTCATATCATTCATAATTTATGTGTATTAAGTAAAATTCTTACCATCTACTCAGCTATACAATAAAATTTACGAACGTACTACAGATTTAAGATACCGAAGAACATGCCTCAGTACAAGCCCTCTCCATGATCACATCTGTCCTAAAGATCGACACGTATGTCAATGAACAGGAACGTATTTGACGTAGCCGTACCAGTGTAGCCCTAGAATTCAGAATACATCAATGAACGTAATAAGTCGGACAAAATACTATTCCCGCTGCAGCTAGAGTATATTATTAACCCTCCTGAAATATGGCAATATCTTAGCTGACTTTTGAAGATTACTTGCTGTAAGTCATTTGCTCGAACCCAATTTAAGGGGGAGAGGCACGCCAGCATAGAACCTAGCGGAAAAATACGAAGCTTGCAATTTGAGATTTTTTTTGATAATTTACAATTTCAACTGTATTAGTTAATAAATATGTATAAGCATTAAAAAGATTTTTTATTTACTTTTTAATTTAAAGATAAACTCTCAATTGTAAAAAAATGTAATAAAAAGTGAATTTGTTGCAGGGTCACATCTTATTATTATGTTATATTTTATGGTCATATTTATTATTAAAATTTAGTTTATTAAGTTTTAGATTTTTTGTCGTTTAGATTTTTGACTAATTCATCGTTTTAATATTTTTTATATTTATTTTAAAAAACATCTATTTTTTATAAAAATATAAATGTGTATAACTTGAAATCCTTTTTATATATATCAAATAAAATTATGATTTTAATAATAAAATATAAATATAAATTTTAATAATAAATATGACCATAAAATATAATATAATAATAAGATGTGACCCTGCAATGAATTCACATTTTATTACATTTTTATAAGTTTATCTTTAAATTTTGTTCTTTGGTTCTCTGCTGGCATGCCTCTCCCCCTTAAGCAGCCATATTATTTTATGCAAATTACTTATGTTAAAAAGTATTTCAAAGTTCCATATAAAATATTATTAGTATATTATAGGTACTCGTACTATAAATAAATTGTTAGGATATTATACTCGTACTATCACGAGTAGGTGCATTAGATCAGTGGTAGAAATGTACCGGAACGCTCCGGAACTCAGTTCCGGTTCGTGACATCCCCAAGATTAACGCGGAAAAATAAATATTGCGTAGCGGTTTGTGAATCAATAAATTGTAATTTTTTTTTAAGTTTATACAAAACTTGACATAATCATGGTTAAAAAATCGTACCTATTTATGACGTATTTGTCTGTCCAAATCTTCATCACACGATTAAACACAGTGTGACGGTCTGGGCTTAGCAGGTCTATAAAAAAACTATCACACTTATTTTTATGTAACATACATAATATTTAATATTTTCAGAAAACTATTGAGCTTTCTAGCTTGTAGAATTTTGCATTTCCATGGAAAAATAAATAATGGAATATTAATGACTTGCAAAATAACAATGTCGTATTTAATATTAACACCTTATTTTCGTATAATCTAATGGAATGTAAAGATTAAATAACGTACCTATACGTCAATCGTTACCTACCATGTCTGATTTTTTTTACATATCCTTTTATATATCACCTCTCATATGGACACATGCCGGAATAACCTATCATGTCGATATACGCATAATAATATATGTGGCTATATATATATATATATACTAGTATTAAGCACATTGGATATATCCGCAAAGGGTTGGAAATCTTAGTTCGGGCATCTTAGGCAGATGTCGCATCGGGCCGTTTTCACTGCGCGGCATGAAAAAAGGGTAACCAAAGGTAAAATTCGAAATTCAAATGATTATGCTGATTTCTTCTGTCAAAGTATATTGTGTAGGTGGGTTTTCCATTCCTTCGTTCGTATGACATTAACATATTATTTTGAAAAAGTGTGAATGTGAATTTTCCAATTTCAAAGAAAATATCAGTAATTTTCACATACCTACCTAAACGAAAGATAGTAATATCATAATAATATGTTATCCTATAATGCAAAATGTTGGTAATGTTGTTGGAGAATGTCAGTATATTAAAATTTAAAAAAAATTGGATGATCCACACTCAGAACAACCCTACTAATTATTTTCAACCAATTAAATTATTAACGTTAAAAAATCACATTGGTACAACACTAATAAAATACATTTTTTTCACTTTTATTTATTTATTTCATATGCGAGGAATTAAAAATAACAAACACTTAATTCTGTACGTTTTTATATATATTTTTGTTAATTCTTTAAATTACCAATAGCGGCTCACCAAATGAATTACTGTACTGATTATTATTTAGATTCTTATTTTCCAGAGTCTAAACATGTTATTATCCGGGGGCGCCCCGGAGTATGTAGGCAGATAACGTCAAAAGAGACGCTGAGAGGCTGAGTGTGACTGACTAGAGTGAAAGAGCATGATATAGAAATACCTGGAGGACGGTTGTACAGTCGGTCATGGACCTGAATGGTCTGTAGCGCCAGCTTAAGTAAGTAGATAGATAAGTAAACATATTATTATTTTTTCCGGATAATAACTGAACTCAAATACGTAGTATAATATAGTAACGAATGAATACTATATTTAACCAAAATAAAAGGATCGCGTTATTTTGAAAATGTGCATTCATAATTACAATTACCGTTAAATAACATTTTTTGTAATACCAGCGTGTCTTATCTGTTGCGTTATCTGGCTTTATGTGTATACAATTAATTTTCATCATAACATGGAGATAACGATCGAGGTTTAAATACATTACTTATACGCAATGTGCGTAAATAATTTATAAACGATAATAACATTATTATGAAGTATCGTAGAGTTATTATTATAGTTAAAGCATTAAAAGACTTCAGCAAGGTGATTGTCAACATTGAACTGACCTGATTTCGCACGAAAATCCTGACAATCCTGGGTCTGGCTAATACGCATATTGTTTTACAATTTGTATTTGGATTGGAGTCAGAACCTGGACCTAATAGGCTGAACAAGTAGCTAACATCCATTTCTCGCAAAACAAAAATCTTATAAACCTCCACACTGTGGAGGCCCATATTATGATTATATTAGAATCGGATATGGTCAAAAGAAAAGAAAGAAAAACATTAATAATACATAATACATATCGTTACTTCAATATAAAATAATGTCCGAGTTATAAGATAGTGTCATAATTACATTTCGCAGGTGGAGGCGATGCACATACTTTTTATATAAAAATATATAAGTATTATATACATTTATTTTAAATAAAATTATGTAAATTTTGTGAATTCTATGAAAAAATGTGAGGATGATTTCAATTAACCTTTCCATTGTTGCAGGTAGGTAACACAAATGCTTCTTGCACAATTTTATTGTCAAAAAATGTCACAACACACTATCATACAACCTTATAGAGACTTCGGGTCGTATGCATGAGATTCACAAATACTTTATAGGCTACTACCCATTTGTATGCATGAGTGCAGATGTAATTCGTTGTTTAGCGACGTCACGATGCGACGTCATAATGTGTCATAGCGTGCAAATAATAGCAAACTTATAAAATTTCATTCCCCGACCATTAATTTAAAAATTTGAAATTGTAAATGTGTCTGAAAGTGTGCGAACGGTACCATATAAATTTAATAATTATACATGAATAATTATTATGAATTTTAAATAATTTATCAGTTATGTTATCACATTTATTTTATAATTCTACTGTACGAAAGGATAAAGTATTCCCGGTAAACATTTCCATTTGATGGCAATACATACAATTATATTATGACTAACTTCACTTCATCACTTCAATCACTTATATTATTATGAGATATCAAAACGGAATAAGTAATGGCAGAAATGAAAATTGATTTACTTTAGAATGTGATGTAATGATCTCTGTATAATATTATACAGATACAGCAGTAGGTACCTATCTTTCCGGTCGTTTAGCGGAGATATTTTATCGTAATCTTACGTAAATCTATGTTATCCTACTATCTATCTATCTATCTAACTATCTATCTACCATCCTACTATCTAGATTATAGACTATAGATCAAAACTATACGTATTTTGTAAACAGCACGACTAGGAACTGTTTTTAAAGTTCGCAAATGTTTTACAGATTCTACAAAATGAACGAGGGCCTCGAGCAAACGTTTGTTGTAATGAATGCATTTTTAACATGACATTTGTATGTGACAGATGAAGCAGCCATTTTGAATGGCGTGTGACGTCAGATTGCTTACGTCACAGACAGTGCTATACGCTATATGGTGGAAAATCGGTTAAACAGCTTATAAAAAAATTGGGAATCTCATACATACGGGCCCGTTCGTCCTATATCTAAGTAATATTTTTTTCTTATATAATTGTTTTTTGTATATCCAAAAAGTCGCTGACGGCGCAATTTTGTTTAGTATGTAACGAAAAATGTATGGTTAATTTTATACATTTCGATTATTCTGATGATTTGTTTATAAAACCGTAACATCTGTCAAGATAAATAACACAAATATAGAAGCACTAACAAAAACGTCGTAACGAAATCATTATAATGGACTCCTATCACGTAAATACCAATTATATCACTTAATATATTTCAAATTTATTTTAGTTTAATTTTTAATATAATTTTTTAACATAAAATAAAACAATTAAGGAAAACTTTAGATTTTATTGTATAAAGAGACCCCGATTTTATGCATGGTGGCCCAGAATTTGAAATTGATTCTAATAAGGCATATTCTGTTTTATCAGCTAAAACAATGTTAAATTTAATTATAATTTCATTAGTACTATTACTATACATACTAAATTATGAATAATGCAGACTATATCTGACAATGCTATAATTAATAATATAAAAACCGAAATCTACTTTAAAAAAATATAGAACGTATTATGTTTTATTAAAATCGGAATACTTTATGCATTATTGGAATAATTCTCCCAATTTACAGAAAAGGAAACATAATAATTAGTTAGTAGATAATCATGTTATTTTGAAATAGTACTTCTGTAATAAATCAGATTCATTTTGATGTCATGCTTCCATGATTCACTGACGAAAAAATAACATAGACAATAATAAGGTATAGGGTAGCTACTCAAACAGCGTTATTTTCTTTTTCTAAGATGGTATACAGCGATAGTGTGTTTTGGCCAATCAAATCAAGCCCACATCTCTCCATGTCGACTGATGCCAGATAAGGTTTCCCTTCCAACATTTGAAACAATGGATATCCCACTTGGAACATTACCCCCGAAAGAGTACGACCTTGGCTTGGTTCCACGCCGCCTGGGAATCGATAACTTTGTCACGAGCCAAGCGAGATTTGCAGCGTCCACTGCAGTCACTGCTACTTCCTGCTTCCTACACACACTTACCACGCTTCCCATACGCCAAACCAGGGGCGGATTCAGGATATTATCTCACCGTAATCAATTTAATTAACATATTTTTTGGACATATCTCTCTGTCACACAAGTCTTACTGTTGGATGGACATCGCGTATGTGTAACATTATATTATTATTGTAATCGTGGTATCCTCCAACACCTGAAAGTCACTGTGTCAAAAAATAAAATTATAGATACAATAGAAAACTTTAAACTCACTTAAGGGACTAATATACCTAAGTATTTTTAGCACATTGAACTTTCTATTCGATATATAGATTCTGTTGCACCTGCTATCAATGTTCTCATTTTCTCATAGTCATCAAATAAAATAATAGTGAACATTTTCATATTTAACGACTATCTTAATAAGCTAAATTACCTACTTCTTTTGAATAGTATATGCACGTCGCCTGTCCTTATTTAATTGTCATTTGAATGTTTCACAAACATAGTGAACCAAGTCCATTCTGGTTATTTTTGAGTAAGCTAGTTTCAAACATAATATTTTAGTATTTTTAATTCTGTAATGGTATGATGAAGTGTTATTTTGAGTACATTTAAGTTATTATGTAAGAGGAATTATACCCTTACAGAATAAGAAATAGATATTTACTCAAAAATTGTGTTTAAACCTAGCTTTCTCTAAAATAACCAGAATGGACTTGGTTCACTATGCTTGTGAAACACTTATTTCTAAATTGTCTATATGCCTATGATTTCATTACCCAAAGTTTTTATTATTAGAAAGGTTTCTGCTGTATGAGAATACAGAAAGAAAATATTTAAGTAGATAATGTTTGCCGTATTAGATTAAAATGATGTATTTAATATTTTAAACTTCAGTACACACACTCATAAGTATAATATATACATACGAGAATATTATAATGTCACAGATTAAAATATAATGTAATTGAATATATAATGTTGTAGATATTGAAAACTCGACTAGCTTATGCGACGGTTTGAATATCAAGGACGAGTTGTAAATCGAATCAGTGTGAAATTAGCATCATGTGAACAGAGTAAAGAAGCATGCTGTCTTTTCTACTGCAATGCTGACAAACAATGTAATGCGTTGATTTAATAGTGTCATTCGAGGTAAAAGATTGTTTCTTTATTACTCAAAAACAAACTTAAAAAAAGATTCAGGTTGTTTACTTATTGAACTATATTATTGCATTGAATATTGATTAATTATCTATGGGACTATATCAAAACATAATTCCTTAAAAAATCGAGGTTAATTCAAAAAAAGAAGTTCTACAAAAATGTCAAACACCTGTATCTTAGAAAACTTTTTGAGTTGTTTCTATATTGAACCAGGGTATCGAAATGTATAATTTTATGTTACATTAAATGTATAACAATTACAAACAACTGTATTATCGTCAATCAGTTTATAATTTTTATTTGTTTATTTATTTAGAAAAAGAGTATTACGGCATTACAGCGATTGGCCAATGCGCCATAAGACATAATAAATACCACAGTGATTTCTGTCCCTAAATGCGCACCTGTTTCATCCACCATTCGGTATTCCCCATTCACCCACTGTTCGCCTTACAATAGCGTAGGTATAGCACATAAAACAACGCTATCCATATAACGATATTACTGGATAAAGTTACGCAACGCTGGAGATAAAAGAGAAGAAAAATATTCCATGTATTTTACGCTGATAAAATTATTATTCATCATAAAAGTTACCATTCACCTATAAAAGTTTGGTTTTAATTTTTAAATTAAAAAACGTATGCAGGTAGATTATATTTAATGACCAAATTATTAATATCTTCTTTATTTTAACAACCTAAACGTAATTTACAATTTTCGCTCGAAATTCTATTTGCTTCTACAGAATGAACGTTATAATATTTATAGGTATTTTTTTTCTTCGTTCTAAGCCATTCAACAAACTCATTAAGAAACCTGCACACTCTATCCTATCGGCTATTGCGACCTGGTTTCCTCGTGGAACAATAATAAATTACTAACGGTTTAGTAAATCTACGGCGTCATACGGCAAGAGATAGAGGAGAGATTTTTCTTCTACGTATGTTGGGCTGAAGTAACAATGAGCACACTACGTACCTACTACACGTCCTATACACTAGTCTGGTCTAGAGCATGGCATTTGCAACTGGGATCTTGAGAAGTTTATTATATGAAACTCCCAGCACAGCTATAAGGGAACTTCATCTTCGTTTCATTCCAGAAAACACCTGAAATGTCGTGTGGAAACGTGGTGTGAAATCGAATAATCTGGTCTTAATATTATATGAGCTTTTCTAAGTGGGCAGCGCACTGCGCTAATGTCTATCACACGAGGCCTACCATATAAAATCAACGCACGTTACTCTCTATCCTGGCCGGGATCCTTCCACTTGATTTGCATATACATATAGGTACGGGGTGCATTCACAATGTTCCTCAAGGGGAGGAGGCGTACGTCGGCGACTTTTATCTTACGCCACCTCCCTCCTCAAAACTGAAAAACTGTTCATAAAGAATCATACAATACGTTTAATAATGCTGGATGCTGCGTAGAAGATTTGTCAGAGAAAGTGGGATGCCTCCACTAAAGGCAAGCACACTTATGTGTTTTTTTCCTGATGTACAATAGCGATTGGAGATGGTATTGACTCCTGACTGCTCCAACAGTAAAAATTGACTGGTATAGTAGTCAGGACTGGGCATAGTTGCTTCACTTGCAAGCTCTATGAGTTTGGAGTTGTTACCTGTCCAACACATCCATATGGCGGAGAAGTA
Source organism: Rhyacophila brunnea (assembly GCF_057557595.1). Lineage (NCBI taxonomy): Eukaryota > Metazoa > Arthropoda > Insecta > Trichoptera > Rhyacophilidae > Rhyacophila > Rhyacophila brunnea. The sequence continues at coordinate 40,378,772 of NW_028232859.1, forward strand.
CCGGATACAAACCACATCCTCTGAGATCCTGAAATGTGTACCGAAAGGAAAGACTTAGAAGTAGTCTCACGACCAGTGGTGCGGAGTGGATTGGTTAGGAGCGATGGTTTGTGGTCCAGGCGCAGGATAAGAACCCACGACCAATAGATTTATATTTACTATAGTTCTCTAGCGCTTGTGACATCAATACAATAGTGAAAATAACGAAGAATTAAGTGCCACATGGGACACAAAAGAACTGAGTAGACAGCAAGCTGGTCTTGCAAAGTTAGATTCTCTGCAACACACTAGAAACAGGCTCCGGTCAATTATCTTGATATTTATATATTTAAAAAATAATTGTAAAACAATTATACCTACCATCTAAAAATCATTATTATTCACATTATTTTTGTCTTGATTGTAATTAAAACATCAAATTAAAGTTTTTAAAAATAATATTTTTAGGAAAAAGTCCTCCGTTAATGACTGCGGCAATTAGCAGAAATAGAATTTGTTTTTAATAAGTAAATTTTACAGAAGGAGCTTTTTTAATGTTCAACGCTAAATTGAATATTCTGTTCAGTGCTACAATTTAAAACATTTAATTTTTTTTCGTAACCGTGTTTTTCCCGAAATAGCTTGTAAGTACTATACAATATTTATAATAAAAAAAAAACACTCAAATTTGACATTTTGTCGACATTCGTGCACACCTACATACTTTACATACCAATATTAATCGTAATTTTTATTATGATATTACATACTTCGTAATTACTAACATATTATATTGTATTACCTACCTACACCGCTTACTTCTGATTCCTCCTCTTCTAACGAAGTTTGGGTGCCAGAAACAGCTGGTCGTCACAACAATGGTGTGTTCAGAATTAATGTCGAAATAATCTCGTAGGTATCTACGTTCAATTTTAGATCTCTGCAAACTGCATTTCCATTATTACATTTAACCAAAATTACAAATTGAAATATTTAATAGTTGCGTGCAATATGCTTATGGTATCTTAGGATAATTGATACCTTACGTTTTTTTCCCGTTTTACTGAGTTGATTATCCTCTCTTTATTCATTTACTATTCATTGGATAAGAATGGATATAATGTATTATAACAGTATTTATGTTTATATATTATAACATAAAAGGAACCATACGAACTGTTTATACATATTACAATTGATGATTTTTATACGTTTGTTTGTAACTCTTTTTAATAAATAAATACAGAAAAAGAAAATAACTGCCTAATTTCACATCTTGCTTTATGAAATTTTTAATCTCATTAATGAAGTTTATTGAATAAAAACATTTTTACGTAAGAAAAACTAATGTATGAGAAATATCTCGAGAAGTTTTCGAGATTTTCCATCCCGAATCTCGAGAATTAAAATTTTTAACATTTCGGGTAATCCCGAATCTCGAGAATCTTTTCTCGGGATTCGGGATTTCTTTATTATGAAATATTAATTGAAAAAACGATTTTCTCTATGGAAAAAGTGGACATAAAACACAAAATTCAAGGACTGATCGGGGCATTTAACACAATTAAGCCAACGTCGACTCAAAATGAGCGTAATTTTTGCAACATCAGAGAATTTTGTGTGTCAAAAGCGGACGCGATTGTCAGACGCAGCGATTAACAGTCTGTGTTTCTCGAAATTTCCCGATTTCTCGAGAGTTCTCGAGAATTATTTTCTGGAAATCCCGAATCTCGAGATTGAGATTTCCCCAAGAGGGAGGCAGACAGGGCTCTAGACTGGGGGCCCATCATGGTGGGTCAGCCAGATAAGTGAGATAAACACACTTCAGAAATTTGCTCTAATAGAAAAAAAGTTGCCTATGTATGTCACTTGGGAGGTTTTAACATTTTAAAACGCGTGGTTTCGCAATGCAATTTTTGATTATTGTTTGTTCTTACTTCAAGTAGATTTATTAAAAATACAGTAAATCGTTGAAAACAAACTGAATATCCTTAATTTTACCTGGAACCCCATTTGGGAAACGTTTCTGTAAACCGCCATACTATATTTAATCCTAGCAATAGGTAGGAGGGCTGCCAAAGAGCCTGGCATGGGGGCCCGCATCAGAATGAATGATCTCAGCACACTAAGTATGAAGCTTGCCATAAATGAATTTTCAGTACGAAATTACTTGCAGCTAGTTTAATCAATACCTTTCTGTTTTTTATCAGTTTCACACTCGTCACATAAGGCTCTATCTTTATAGAAGAAGGGTTTGCGTCGCTGAAGAAACAACACCGCGGAAGTCAATTAATAACAATTTTCAGGGGAAACAAAAAACGTCTCAAAAAATTGAAAATTGATACCTTTTAACTTATTTTTTTTGTGTTTAGTTAAAAAAATGTTTCTTTTAACTAAACACAAAAAATAAGTTAAAAGGTATCAATTTTCAATTTTTTGAGACGTGTTTTGTTTACCCTGAAAATTTTTATTAATTGACTTCCGCGGTGTTGTTTCTTAAGCGACGGTTTGTTCAAGATTTTGAATATCTACATATGAAAATGTTCAGTAAATTGCTCAGTTAATTACTTATGAATTATCCTTTGAATAAAAAATAGTTAATTAAAGTATTATGTCACTCAATCTCAAACATGATTGATTGAATAATAGCAGTTCACGAAAAAATTATCTCTGCGGATATTCAGCGCAGATGAAATACTAAATTAGATGTTAATTCAATATTTTTTACTACTTTGTCGTTTATTTAATGATTATTATAGAATACTCAGGAATAAATTGAGAATGAGAAAAATCCACTGGTGCAAATCATTCATTTCAATAAACTCGTCTTATTAAAAATTTTAACCAAAAATTTTGAACTCCAATCCACGTAAATAAACGTTATTTGCAATTAAGAGCGTACATAAGCTAAGTGGAAAATAATTTTCAACTATAGGTGCGACGAAATTTTGGACTCGCTGGCAATCGAAGAGCGAACGTCGAGCTGTGGATACGTCAATTTGTTTCGTGATGGCGACGGAGGTATTAATTCTTCAATCGTGCAAAGATGACTAAAAAACGTTACCCATTTACTTGAAAAAGAAAACATGTCAATGAATATATTATTATTGTTACTAATAGAACAATAAACAGAACATTAAATTGACGCATGTTGGATTTATATGGCAAATTATATTTCGTTCGGCACGCGTCATTTGCACAATCCGCGCATCGCCTAGCCACGATCTTTTTAGACCATGATTATTATAAATATTGCTCAGCAATAAATTGAGAATGAGAAAAATCCACTGGTGCAATTCATTCATTCCAATAAACTCGTCTTATTAAAAATGTTAACCAAAAATTATGAGCTCCAATATAAATAAACGTATTAAAAATTTGCAATTAATCAAAGTGGTCAATATGCAAATAGTACCACAGTGAATATTATTTATTATCAATATCACTGAGTTGATAATAGTTTTTTTGCAGCATGCAAAAATTACCCGCGTTTTTTGGACATTTATCTAGTTGAAACAAACATTCATTTTCCGAGATGCAGGAGTGGGTTTAGTTCCCGTTTTTGTATTTAAATTAATTATGTTCTAAAAGTAAAAGATATACCTATACCATAAGAACTACGTATTATTATGAATGAAGATTTTTTGAATGAACTGAAGCTATCTATGTTGCGACTGATGACGTAACAAAAGAATATAACGAATGCACTAGAAAGATAGTTTCTCCACACTCAATTCCCCCGCTATTACGCGTCGTTGAAAACGAAGCTTTGTGCCAGCAATCAATGCAGGAACCGAATGAAACTTGGCACTCCATTTCTAACTTACTCCATAGAATTTAGATTGAAGATAGAGAAATTTAATGTAGGCATTTCTAAAATTTTCAACACCGAAACTTGACTCTGAAACACCAATTTAAAACCGCCACCTGGTTTAATTAACTATTACTTATTCAACGCGGTTTTCAAATAGTTTAGTTTTGTAGTTGTTCCGTGTAGGTGATGTTATTCTTGTGAATACCTTTCAATTAGCTGTGTAATTGCAAAAATTACGTAGTCTAATTACATAATATTATGTACCTATGTAAACAATTAAAACTACATAATCTGAAACCTTTTTTTATTTTAATATATCGGTATATATGTACCTACACCATAATCGGTTTTTATATTACCTACTTTTAAAATCGATTTTTTTTACATTTTCATAAACATTTTCAAAATGAGTAAGACGTATTAATTGTCAATAAATTTGTTATTGATTCATAATAATTAACTCGGATGAAACAATTAGTACTTAATTAGTTGAAATTTGAAGAATATGTCGTCAGTTGTTGTGTCATCTTCTTCTTCTTATATTCGTATGCGTTCCTATACCATTCATCCGATTGCAATGAAACTTTGGTGAGTTGTGCGCTCGCCCGCAAAGGTTTCTGAATTAAAAAAAACCATCTTCTACTTCTTCTTTTCGTATGCGTTCCTATACCATTCATCCGATTACGATGAAACTTTTGTCAGTTGCTGTGCACACACCCGCGAAGGTTTCTAAATTAGTATTATGTAAAATACAAAGTTTGTTTGTTTTTTTGTTCCATACAATTTAGAATTTTTTTACTACATATTAATCCTATTAATAACGTTTGCATATTTTAGATTCGATTTTAATTTAGTGTTCTTTTGTTTGACCTTTACTCCTATTAGAATTATTTTCATATTGCCATATTGCATTACACAGATATTTTTATATTAAAAAAATAATTACTTATTATTATTTTTTAAATATCTAAGATAAATGTATCCACAAAGCGACCCTGTGCGAAGCCGGGTACTTCAGCTTGTTATGTATATAAACAAGTTATAAAACTTATTGAAATATAATATGTATTCGTCGTCATAATACATAAGCTTTCTATCAGCCTGTAATTCAATATTGCTTCTTGTTCTCGACACTGTAGAGTTTTGTCATATGGGAATTGCTGTAGGTACTAGTGTAGTGTAACGTACCTACATAGAATATATTTTCTATTTCAAATGCCATCTAAATTATCATCTTTTATATAAAAGAACATAATATTACTTTCAGTTATTTCATCTCTGTTGGTAGTCGGATTGTCACGAAAGAGTTAGGGTTACGTTACAACTAGAGAGGTTATTATAATGTTTTTTGTTTTATAACGTGATGGTCTTTTGAAAAAGTTTTTAGTGAGGTTTAATTGGTAAAATTAACAATATTCTATGCCTTATCAGCATTGAAATATGACAGCATGTGATGAAGCATTATACTATACATATTATGAAAACTACCACACTGTCAAACTCATAACCGGAGATTTATTTTCTAAGTTAGCAGCGATAGACAGATTTAAAAAAATGTTCTTTTGTACGATTTTTTCTGACACCTATTTTGTTCAAAATTGTATACAATCTGGAATTATTAACGTCGTATCATGGTATATAAACTGTTGGCCGTGGTTCAATATGAAGTTTAAATAATCACACGTGTCGTAGATAAGCTATAATAATACAGTGCAAACTCACTAGATATATCAATTTACTAAACTATTTTTTTAATAAGACACGAGATTTGAGAATGAAATAATCTATATATTGAATATACATAATTTGAAAACATCTCATGCATATACACACTAGAAAAAATCATTTTGTAGATAAAATTACGATACCCGACGGGACTTAAACCTGTATCTGCTGGATTCGCGCCAGTATGCTTTTCCAATTAAGCTACAGGCATCTTAGTTAACTGCGACGATTTTAACTAGAAATAATTGTTACATTGAATGCTTATCGAATTGGGTTAAAATATATGCTATCCGTTTTCGTGTATTAAAATTTCTAGTGTGTATAAATGCATGAGATGTTTTCAAATTATGTATATTTGATGTAACAATTACTTAATTATTTCTATTATACTCGAATATTAAAATTTAGTACCTGAGGAAAATAATCACGCAACCTTAACAGGTAGTAAATAATATTATTGGTGTGTCAAAATATTCTTAGTTTGTTGGTAATTTATTAATCACAATAATCTATTGGGAAGTGAAAACTATTTCTTTCTATGTGAAAATTGGTAATTTGATAGTGTCGTTAATTTGTGAAAACCATTCATTGCCAATGTGATAATAGTTTTTTTTTCATATTATTAGTGCTTAGTTTAATCAGCATGTTAAATTGTGCGAATATAATAATTATAGTTCTAATATATAAATGGCCGAATTCGGGCACCTAACGTTAGGTGGCATTTAAATATAACTAAGCATCTGCCCTTAAAAGTAAAGTAATGTTGACAATATACCGATGATGATGATATATATAAAAGCAGACGCAAAATGCCATACAGTATCTTTTCTTATATGTCACATTTTTCACATTATTGTCAGTGGACGGACACAGGTTTTTAATATTGCAGATATCAAGAAAAGCGTCGCATGTAGTAACTGGAATTCCGTATGGTGAAGATAAAGTACGTAGTTTATCTGAGCTTCTGCGAATCTCTCTGCATTGGCGTACCCCAACTGAAAATATAATTAATTTAAAGATTTTTTCGACAAATAAAACAAGTAACGACTGATACGATCGATGTTGAGTAATTTGACTACAAAATATGTGATTATAAATTCTACAATACTTTTTCTTTTCACATTCTGTTCTGAGATTAAATTGTTCATATTATTTTATGTATAATATCAAATTTATTATTTCATAGGTAGGTACAAGTCTATTCAAAACATTCAGACTAGAGACGTTACTATGAAAATATCATCAATATTTTATAGATATGGGTTAATGGATTGCAGGTAATCCAATTTCCGGAATGGATCTTGTACAAAATAGTTAAGTATAGTATACATAGCCGTATCCTTTTTGGGGCATAAATAGGTGTTTGATGATTTATAATTATTTATAATATTTCCTGATAAAATATATGGGTGATAATAAATTGTGTTCTATAATATTATTTATGGTGGCGCTTTTAGCAGTGGGCTGTAATTTTGAAGGTGATGGTGGTGGTGGATTACGGATCTATGAGATGGGCGTTTAACAGGATGCCAGACACTGACCTTTTATGATGTTGATGATGGCTCTGTGATCTGGTAGCGCGGTATTGTTTGTTGGCTTACCCGTTGCGCGGCATTTGACAGTACACTATTGTTGGATGATATATGAGGTCGATGAATGGTGATGATAGGTTGTATGAACGATGAGAGCCGGTATCACGGCTTGCCAGGTATTCAGAAGTATCGCTTGAACGACAGTCACACTATATTATCAAGTTGATCCGGCCGTGGCCCACGAACAACTTTTGAATCAATCTGTATAAATTATACAATAAACTGTGGTTTAGCTTGAGCTAACTGAATATTATTCGCGATCACGGTCGATTCATGACCCGTAGAGTTGGTTCTCCATAACTGTGCATTCCTGGCTCTAGGATGAAAATTATGTAATATATTCAAAAAGTATTGTTTTACATATATTATCTATTTATTTTCTTATTACTACATTTATTAATACAAGTGAATATAATTTGATCTAATTTTATGCGAGATAATTAGGCAAAAAATTGTAAAGTTATAAAACGTATACTCTAACTGCCGGTCACTTGGTCTTGTGACAATACTGGGATTTTAGGGAGGTGGGAAGAAAGAAATGAGGGCCACCACAATAGGCCCTACCAATAGGTAAAAATTGTTTTTCGTGGAAATCAGTTCGCAATAGCCGGCCGACTCAAGTGAGAAGTCGAGAAAAAGAGCAGAAATGTCACGCCACTGGGTTAAACCCTGTTTATTTATTATTGATGCGAAAACAACTGCAGTAGTTTTGGCCGAAGGGTTCTCGCGGTTTCTCACTACATCCATACTGGAGCAGATAGAATGACAGAGTTTTTCCAGCGCGATTCCAAGTGATTTACAACTTTACAATATTCTGTCTCGCTTTACGTATGCAGAGCGCGATTTCGTTTCCAGCAAAAAGAAAGAAACAATTCGATTTTTGAAATATTCTGTGTCTATGGTTGACGTGAAATATTGACAAAAAAAGATCTCGTCTTAAGTATTGAAACGATAAACAGGTAAAGAATTTACAAACAATAACCACTGAAAGCCTGCACGCTTCCGTTTACTTAGTTGTGAAATCTATTTGAGAGTAAAACCCTTGTTTTATTACTTTAATGCAACCATTTTGAAATACCGATAAATCCATATTCCAATATTAGTGGTCAACGACGTTTGGTTTTAATGTTCTTTGTTTCATCCTTTCATACTTTCAAACTAGAAAAATATATAAATTTTTATTGGTGGATAAACTTTTTATTGCAATAAATTAATTTTAACATATCCGCATTAATTTTGTATTGTATTTTCTTGTGATTTTGGCGGGTTTTGGAAATTATATATAAACATTAAATATATTGTCTGAAATAAGATAAGTATATGTATGTACTTTTTAATAATTTTCAACCGTATGTGGTTCTATCGTATTGGGAAATATACGCTTCCTCAATTCTCGATGAGAATCCATTATTTATGTAAAATAAAATAAATTTAAAAGATTGGTAAATTTACATAACTCAATAATGTTCCGGACCATTTTCGTACATTTGTAAGTACATCTTATATTGCAAAATATAAAAGTGCTTAGCTGTTTTATTCATATCTTGGATATATATATGTATATTTTGTGACACATTAATTTTAATTAAAAGTAATCTGTACGTAGGTATGTCTTGAGGATGCACAAAAAACGTAATGAAGATTTTGGCGAACATTAGTTATTATTAACAAACTATTTCTTAATATATTCAACGAATAATTCACAAGATTTTGAGAATATTCTTCTTCTTCCACGGCTCTACATCCCGGGGTGGAATTTGGGTACCTCCATAACCGCTCTCCTCTCACTCCGGTTTCTCGCCACACTTCATCAGTTACCGGGTCTTTCTATATGAAGCCAGTCCTCTTCTACGGCGTCAGCCCATCTCCTTCTTGGTCGGCCTCTGGGTCTCTTCCATTGGGGTAGCCACTTCGTCATGATCCTTGGCGCTCTAACTTCAGTCATTCTCTCCACATGTCCCGCCCATCGTAGTCTTTGGGACTTACAGTATCTTATCATTGTTTGTTGTTCAATCAGCTTTTCCAACTCGTGGTTAATTTTTATTCTGTAGTTCCCATTTTCCAACGTGGGTCCAAAGATTTTTCGGAGTATGTTGCTCTCGATGACAGTTAATTTATTTTTCTCGTTTTGAGTTAAGCACCAAGTCTCACAGCCATAAGTGACCACTGGCCTTATAATTGTTTTATACATTAGAAGTTTACTTCTTCGACATAGAATTTTCGACCCCACCAGTCGCTTGCAGGCATGCCAGCATTTATTCCCGGAGAGAAGGCGGATTTTTATCTCCTCTGCTGTCTTATTTTGGGTATTTAGGCTGGATCCGAGATACGTGAACTTATCCACCCCTTCATATGCATTTTGAGAATATAAAATTCCATATATTGAACGTATATAACTTGAAACCATCTCATATATATAGTCACTGGAAAAAATCATATTTGAAAAAAATCCCGTCGAGGTTCGTATTTTTTTCAAATATGATTTTTTCTAGTGGGTATATCTGAGATATACATCCAAGTTATCTATTAACTATTTTTTTTATTCAACGAGTAATTCACAATATTTAAGAATGTCATAATAATTATTTTTATTATTATTAGTTCGATTGTTTAGAATATCTTCTTCAGCGTCACATAAGTGCGTTAGTATGAGTTATTTCATGACGAAGTTACAACTATTCATGACATTGTAATAATTAATGATGAATACCTACAATATGACAAAACTAATAAAGTTCTTATTTCAAATTTTCCTCTCATAAAGATTTAAATTATTATTTTTGTCCTCTTAGCTTAGCAGACTGGATTGGATGAAAAAGCCGATACATTTTTCATTTTATTTCTTTGGATCGTTATGTCGCCATATTTAACAAGATTCCCATTGATTTGCAGGCAATCTTGCAATTTGCAACCCCCTAATGATTGTCGATTGAAGCTATATTAGGACGTGTATCCGGCGGTGCGGGTATTTTTAGTGCGGGCATTTCGAGGGGATTTTTCGAGGGGTCGCGGCCATCCGCGGTCCCGCGAAACGCAGATGAAAGTGGAGGAACAATGCCGAGAGAATGAGAGTGTAGAGTATGGAGAGCGGGTCAGTGCCGAGAGCGGGACACAGCTGGCTCCCGAACACGCATGCGTCACCCCATCGATCGCGGAACGACAGACCCGTATCCGGGGCCCGGGACTGAGTACGTATCTGTTGGAAAAACTTCAAGTAGACTTTCAGAGGCCCAATGCTCACAGGACCGAAAAATTTCATCGCGTTTTAACTTTCGCTCTACTGCAACATTCTAGATCAAGTCATTTGCATTACCCCATTATTTTAGAATATAGACGAATCAAAAGTATGAATCTGTATGCGAAAGGAAAGGGGAAATATAATATCTACAATCACATAAGAGCCAACATAATATTAAGTTTCAGACATTTTAATGATGATTTTATATTTCTATTTGAAATTTACTAATTCAGCGATGTCGATTCGACTCATCCCTTTTATTATTTACGCATATAATCATTATTATTAATATGCCACATTAATTTTCATTTTTTTTAGACATATCTCCGTTATCCTTTCATACACAAATTTATTGCAAAAATGATAAAAAAAATATATTATCATTTTGTAAAATGGAATTCTACCGACTAAGTAAATGCTAACTCAATCAACAAAATTATTGATTTAAGAAAACTGAATAACTGAAAATTCATCGACACCCAATAAAACCATTTTTAATAATTTTACATTTATAATTACCCGAAAAACAACCCACCACTTCGCTGTGGAAGGCGGCCGTGCATAATCCACGGCTGTACAGACACGGCGGGTGGAGGAGGGTGTATTTAGCTCAACCACTTCATCGTCTTTGCGTGCCTTATCAAGCCGTCCTGGTATTGGCAATAATTTGGCAAATGCGTCTTTGTCTTGATATAGGTACGTAGAATGTATTTTCCTTAACTTACTGTTCTCGACTTTACTCCACCTGCACTAAGATTACCCGGGAACATGTTGCTGAATATTCGCTGGATCCACTCCACAATACTTGAAGTCTATAATGTTTTTGTATTTAAAGCTGTCTGAAACGATATTGGCTTTGCAGAGAGATATCTGACAATATTATAAACTAAATCGAATATATAATTTTGCAATTCAAGCGGTATTCAATTTGGGTAATAGCTTCCACAAGTTTTGTATTACATTTTTACAATTAATTTGCATATACCTACCTATCTTAATAAAGTAAACTCATAAAAAAACAACGACGTTATTTATTCATATAGCGACAGTATGTCAATGGCATTTAATTATTTTAGAAGCTATGTCGTGTATAAACGTGATTTTTTGTTAAATTCTGTATGGGAAAGTAAAGCTTTGTGTAATTGGAGTTTGAGACCGAGTAGTATAAATGTGGTCGAAGTTCGTAGCAAAGAGATATGTGGAAAACTGTTGCGAGTGCGGCCCTGGGAGGCTGCGTCCCCTATCCTTGTAGCCCCCCTCGGCGTTCCGCCCGCGCCCGTCGTGCTCGCTCCCTGCCTCCGGCCCTGTCGCGGCATCTCGAGCCAGTCTGCTGCCGCGCGGCGGCTGAGGCCACCGACCGTTCTAAAAATGCACCCTAAAATAAATCACCTCTAATAATATGTAACCAACATAAAAAAAATAATTAACCGTGTGAATAAAATTAAAAAATAAAACTAAAAACGTAACCAGTAGAGTAAACTAACTAGTATGTCGGAATTAAACGCAGTAGTTGTAACTAGAGACGAGCTAGCGGCGGGCAGTGCGCTCTTTCAATAGGCGGGTATGCGGAGAGACACGCTAGTATTGGCCACCCTCGTACTTTGCGTGCTCAGCCCGCGGGGTAAGATATTTCAATATACTCTTCATAGCTTCCGTCTTCAATATTCCCTCAACGGATGGGTAAGATTTACGATGCGATGGAAGGCTTTCAGATCCATCGCGATAGAAAATACGCTTTTCCTAACAGAACTTTTTTATGGCACGACATATCACTTCTTCATATTTCATATGCAAATATTATAGTTTGACACATTTCATTCTTATTTCAAACAGTATTTTGTTTTCATCTCTACTGTTGATTTTTGACACATTCGAATCCGAATTATACTTTAATATTGTAATTATTGTAATATTAAATCTACAATATGATATTTTATTATCTCATTTACTCTAAGAAACATGGATATTGTCAGTAGTTTCAATTATTTATTTCGCTTCTATACATTGTATTGTTAAATCTGCACATATCAATTTAATATATTTTTTTTTAATTTCACGACCATACTCAATCATTTGAAATAGGTTTATACTTCATAGAGTACCCAATAGTACATAAAAAAGATACTACATCTAAATTATATCAAATATTATGTTACCTACTGATAAGAGAATATTTCTCACATGCCTACATAATTAGAAAGGACCTTGAGGAGGAGAGTAATTTTACTTGACTTATCATTCCCATTACGCCGGTTTTGTATAGTGACGTCAGATGCTCTTAAATTCAATTATGTTCCTACATGCCAATCTGTTTTATAGAATACTAAAATAAATTATATATATAACAATATGTGTGATATTAACATTTATTACAATTAATATTAGTATCAATTTGTCACATGTTTTAGTATAATAGGTAACGCTGTGCTCTATAAATCCAAAGCTCTGCATTCGAGTTCTCTCGGCTTGTTTTTTCTCATTCAATATGTGTATCTATATCCAAAGAATAGATGTTTCTATTGTTCCCCATATCCTTTTCTCGATCTCTTAATATAATGGTTTGCAACAAATCCTCAAAAAACAGACTTCGCACATCGTAGGTGTTTTTCATCATACGTTTTTTTTCTTGAATGGAGATAATTATAGTATGTCTGTGTATTCACAGTGATGTCCCATGGGGGTAGGCAGATTGAGCGTCGCTTGGGGGCGGCAGTTACTTGAAGGGCGGCAAATCGAGGAGAATCATTTGGTATATATAGAAATAGGTACTTAAACTCAATAATAATAGAAATATCTTTCCATGAAAAAATCAGATCACTGGTTGGAAACAAAATGTATTAATTAAGGGCCCGCTGAAGAGCCCGCCGTTCAAATATAATTTAGTATAAAAAGGATCTCGGCATCGTAACTACGTCAATTTAAATCGATCTTTTCGCAAAAATCACTAATCATCGGAGATTTTATTTCAAGAAATATTATTATTATTACTGATAATTTCTGCCGCGCGGAGAATTATTATTATTTTATGAACACCTGCTAGATGAAGCCGATCAGAAAACAGGGCTGTCAAAATAATATTAAGCATTCATATTTTTTAAATGTTAATTTCATCATGGTTTTTAATCAAACCTGTGAAAGTACGTACTGATAACTTGGGTGGATTTTGTAGCAAACATACTATTGATATATATACGGGTATATTATTATTATAACCCAATTCAAATTGAACATAGGTTGATACTCAAATACTATTATAGTATGTTTATGATTTCGAGAAAATAATACGATGGTATAATTAATCCATATCAATTATTTGAAAACATTACATTCGCACTTTGCACAAAATTACAAACACAATCGAAGTTTGCCGCACACGTACAGACCACGTGATATTTGTTTACGCAAAATCGTCGCTTTTCAAAATGGCGAATTTGATTACCAGATTTTACTGCGATGAATCAGTATGTTCCTTTTTGTCTTTTTTTATTCGTAGGTTTGTTTACTATGTACACCGAGAAATTTCCATTTATAAACTCGGAAACGATTTTTACAGAAGAGTTTTGGAATATAATGCAACCAAAACTGGAAAAAATTCTATCATGGGTGTTGACTTCCTGAATTAGCTAACCCCAGGTCCATGCCACTACGTGAACCACACTGGATATTAAGCCATTTCCACACTGGTAACAAGTTGCTGGCAACCTCATTAAATTTTACGATACTTACCATAATTGCTTAAGAAATTTTACAATAATTATCGTAAAATCTAACGAGGTTGCCAGCAAATTAACTTGTTGCCAGTGTGGACCCGGCATTAGATGCACAAAACTTAAATAATATATATTATAAATAAAAATTTAAAATTATAAATATATATTATGATTTATGTCTTCGACAGCCCTGATGAAATGAATGTGAAATATGAGTCGGATCAGTCACAGAGCAAATTTATTAACACAAACAACTTTGACACGACCTTTTTATATTAACTAGTAGACCAGATATTATGGACCACATGTTAAAAAATCATATTTTCAATTCTCAAGGCCAATTCTGTAGAACGTCCTCTTAACACAGGACTGTGATTTTTTGTCTGGTTCGCGATGTCTAGTTGACTTCCGTTGTCACGTGCAAATTTGCGAATTATATTTGAATTATAGGTAGGTACATAAGTACTCAGGTACCTAATTAATTTATCCAAATATTCTTGCCAGTCATTCGCGAGTTTTGAATTTTGTCAGGTTTATTTTTAAATGTATCTGAAACCGTGGATGGAATTTAAATTATATTTAGTGGTATGTATTTTGCCAGTAATGTATCCATACAACATATTTCTTAGATATGAATGATTAGAGTCATGAAAGGATGATAAAAAAAATACTGTATAAAAATGTGCGGTGCAGTTTTGGTGCAGCCTAGGGGCGGCATTTTGTCTACGGACGTCACTATGTATTCAAACTTTAACACAAACCTACTCTCGGAATCTCCATTCTCACCAACAAATAAATAACATTAATATATACCTACCTATATAATTATAAAATATTGAAAACAAATAAAAACCTATGGAAAAAACCTTATAATCTCAAAAGCCCAAAAAGTAATATTTATGGACATTATTAGAACATCTAAATAGTATCATGCGGTTACAAAATTAAAACCATTACCTTGTAAAATAAAAAAAATAACATTAGCTTGCATCTTTATCAAAGTGGAGATAAAATTGAGAGATTGATGATTTTCTATAGTTTTGCTATTTATCAAAAACTGCAAACATGTGAGTAATATTATTTATATTTTAATGGAAGTATATCCCTTATTATTGCGGTCATTTATGTAAGTCCAATGGTATATTGATTATTGGTGTTAACCCCTTCGTCGCATCCATCTTATTCAACGTCCTGCTGTATGTTTCATTTTGGCTTCTGCGATGTCGATCCATACCTATCTTTCAGTCTTTTGTGAGGTCTGCCAACACGACAGTATTATCTACTTCTTTCAAAAAAACATATTATCTCATTACGAATACCTACATAATAAGTTATATAATTTTTATATTATATTTATAAACCTAATATAATATGAATTATACGGATTATATTCATTTTATAATTGAATATGAATATGTCGTTTAGACTTTCACATTATAACAATTAGACCTAAAAAATAACTGTTTATAAAGGTTATAATATACAAAGCAAAAATAAGTAAAAGAAAAAAATTTCTACATTACGATTCATGCGAATTATTTATAATAGCTACGTTTATCTGAGATGCTTCAAAGTCTGCCATTCAAAACGCAATTGATTTTGTAATCAATTAACGGCCCACATGCTCAGAGTACATCAAAATGGAGCATTTATGCTATTTTAAAAGCATGATCCTGGGCATTCCTTAAACGTTGTAGATAATCTATTTACATCGTTTTTAAGCCTTATTATCCTTTATATTTATTTTAAACATTTTATGACTGCATAAACTATTTTTATTACATAAAATAGTATTCTTTTAAACCTCTCGCCCTAATGTTTTAGAAAACAACAGAAAACAGAAGAAACACACGCGTTACTATGATCTTACTCCCTACTTCATTTCTCGTCAATTCATGGCTACTGCCGTATGTTGTAGCTTAGCCACTGGGAAATGCCAATAGAAATGGCGTATTTCAAAAAAATACTACCTTATTCTTAGGTCAATAATTATTATAAAGGAAACATTATTCGTAGAATGTTTATCACATTTGAATGGTCAAAGACATAGCTAATAACCATTATCTTTAAAAGTGTCTTTAAATGTGTAAATCTTGCTCATTTTTGAATAATAAAATGCCTAATTCTTGTTAAACTTGGGATCACAGAGACTATCAATATATTTTTTATTGTAAATATTTCACTATAATAATGTCGACATAAATTTTACTAATGGTTTTATAAATGCTTTTAAAAATTAATAAATATAAAAATCTTAACACCACTTCACATGGACGTACTGAAATATGACTATATTCTAAAACATTAGAGCGAGAGGTCTAAAAGAATGCTATTTTATGTAAAAAAAAACTACTTTATGCAGTCATAAAATGTTTAAAATAAATATAAAGGATAATAAGGCTTCAAAATTATATAAATAGATTATCTACAACATTTAAGGAATGTCCAGGATCATACTTTGAAAATAGCATAAAAGCTCCATTTCGACGTACGCTGAGCATGTCCCCCCTTAAGAAAAATGAAATTACTAACTTTCAAGGGTTCTCTTTATTTTTTTTTCATACAACAGTGACACTGAAAAATCACAGATAGTTCCATCTGGAGAGAGATCCAACATTTTTGAACACAACATTTAAAACAAGTTTATTACTGAAAAGAATACTTTTTTGGTAATATCTCCTAGAAATTGGCAAAAAACACAATTTTCCTCAGCTTGTAGGATCTCGTTTGAACTCCATTTGATTGGTGATGCCTTGTATGAAAACAAGTTTACCATGCTTTTCATTTTGACGCAGTTTAATGCATGATCTTATGCTGAGCCAAAATTCCGTTAGGGACGCTATGGTCACCCATAGTAATAAGTATTTAGAATATCATCTTCAGCGTCCCAAGAGTAGAGCAGGATGAATAATTCGGTGAAAAGGCTACAATAAGTATTTCTTGGCAGGGTATAAATGACAAAATATACGACGAAAAAATAAAATATTTTATTCGAATTCAATTGGTCTTCTACAATGTTGAAAAATAACACTAACGCCATTTTGACTTCGTCTCGATTACGAACTAGAATAGTTCATATCAGTGACATAACAGATCAAATGTTCACATTTGAAGTAAATTTAACTTTTGGCTTTAAAGAATGTGCAAGTCGAGTGCAATGCTCCCCTATATGAACCCGTGGCGAAGGATGGAGGAAAGCTGTGAAGATTCGACATAAATAGTTGAGCACGCTACACTTTGTCAGTCATACTTATTTGTTTTCATTGAAAAGGAATTAGCTAGTTTTTTTAAATTAAATTAAACCCTGCCTAGACGAAACCATATTAGTAAAAAGCACATAGGCTGTGGAGATCCGACAAACTAATACAAATTTCTTCAGTCATACTTTGTTTTCATTGATTTAAGAATACAGATTGCAGATGATTTTTAAAATTAGATTAATCCCTGCATAAACCAAACCATAATAGATAAAAAATATACTTCTTCCTATAAAATATCTAAAGTTATTATTGATTTAAAGGAATAATTTTAGATATTTTAAAGATTTAAGAATATTTTTTTAGAATTTTTATGGCTTGGTTTTATGCAGGGCTTAATTTCAAAAACCATCTGTAATTTTTATTCTTAGTTCAATGAAAATAAATAAGATCTCCAAATCCTACCTCCACTCTTTGCTACGGGGTCATATAGGGGTGACATTGTACTGGACTTACGCATTCTTTCAAACTCAAAGCTTAAATTTACTTCAAATGTGTACATTTGAACTTTTTTCATGCGAGAAGGTCAGAATTGTGGTTGTAGGCATTAAATTTCTCCAGGTTTTGAACTTAATCTTGCATATTTTGTAGCTACTCGTATATAGCAGGCATGTCCAACTTCCAGGAAGCTGTGATCTGCTTTCCAATATCAAAACTGGCAGTGACATACCATGCTCTCCCGTTGTCGTTCTTCAACTTGAACAAATGTATAATTGGTTAAGGACACTGCATTGTTACAAATTAAACAACAACGCTTCTCTATCACCACCACAAAGAAATACTTAATTTTCTATTCGTCGTGAAAATTATAAAGTTTGGTCTTTTTGGTCACTCCTTGCACTCATTGTAAAATTATTCTCCCATTGTGCAAAGAGCTTACTAACCGACAGTAAGGGGAAATTAAATACATAATCTCTCACTACTGTGACAGGCCATGAGTAATGCAATTTGAATCAACTGATACGATGAGACCTCGTGGACGCTGATCAAAACTCGTCTCGTGTGTTGAACAAACCTTCCGAGAACTGAGATCCAGTTGTTGCTTGTGAAGACCGCGATTATCTACCTAGCGACAGTCGCGCGTAGCCTTCGGAACGTATAGATATTTGAATGCGGTGATCGGCGAGCCGGTATAGGAATGACCAATTTGTAGATGTTTGTATGTGACTTCGACTCTTCGACTGTTCGATTCGGAACCCGAGAAGGATGCAACTTGTCGATTACAAGAGCCAGATGTTTTTAAACAAAACACTCGCATTTGGCCAATCTGCAGAGCTCCATTTGGCAACGTGTGTTTTGTTGTTAGTGTTGAATAACGATGACGTCACGTTTTAGGCGAGACGAGTTTTGATGTGAGAGTCGGTTAATGGATAATTATTTAATATTTAAAATTTCAATTAATCATAATATTATAATCAATGACATTAATATGGACGAAGCATCTAGAAAATAAAATGACACTCACTTTGTGTCGGGTCTGCCGGATGGCAAAATTCATATTTTAATATCGGTATCCTACGCTCAAATGAACATTCTGCTTGCAAGCGGTCTGGCGACACCGCTGGGTCTGCCCATATGTCAGGTTTCGACTCTACCGTTATTATTGTGTTACAAAATGCCAATGTGCCTAGTTAAAAATTGTAAAAAAAATCTACTAAACACTCCAAGAAAGATGGGATATCACTTTTCATGTGTTAGTATTATTTATTATTTATAAAATGCCATTTTAAGATAATGTTTATTCAATGCAATTGAATAACAGAAACCATTGGACAGTCGCCTGTGATGTGCTGGGCTCACTTGCGTCTAATCTCCGAGAAGTCGTAAGTAACCGAGAATCTGTTTCTAACGCAATGAGTCATGACACTAATACGCTATTACAATAAAGGTTATATTACTATAAATTCTCGAAGCTTGTATCGCATAATGGAAATGGATACATCATATGGTCACGTGACATCTACCTATACATCTATGAATGACTTTCATGCACAATTTCTCGTGCGCGCCGGTATGAAGTGAGTTGTCCATTTAATATGTCATTGATTATAATCCATACTTTTTATATTTTCACGGCTCAATTCTTTTGGGTCTATTTGTGTTCCCTGTGTACTATCGATCGAAATCCACCCCGCGATCGACGCATTGTATATGTCTGCCTTATAGTATTATGACAACTATTTGCTTTTTCCGTCCCTGCGTCGTCTCGTCGTCGTCGTCGTCTGCGGTCTATTCAATTCAAGCTGCAGCTTGGCGTCGAATAAAGGCAAGCCTTTCCTGCTTACAACCATATTAAATTTTCTATCGAATGACTGGGATTGTTGTAATCATACAATACATCACATTATAAAAGATATGGAAATTAGATTTCAAAAGTCGAGGCATTTATTTCTGCGTAGGAACTCCACCAATCGTTTGTTTGTAAGGTTACGCACTTCCTCATTTCGTGGAAGTGAATTCATGTGACGTCACCCGCGGATATTCTTGAAAGCGGAGTGTAATTAGTATTTCGCATTAGGCGCGTTGGTAATTAGGTTAGCTTTCCGTTGGAAAACGAAGCCAGGATCGACAAACAGCCAGCTAAGCCACGTTCCTGGCTTTTGTCTCACATTTCAGTAATTAGTAAGAACGGTTTAAATTTAAATAATACACTCCACGCAATTTGTCATAATTGATAGCGATATTGAGGAAGAATTTTCATTTCACAACATTATAATATAAATTACCATGTTCGCTTTTAAGCGAACCATATGGACTTTCACTATGTGCAGGATTTGCTGACAAACTTTTTTACTAGGTATTGTTGCCATTTGCGCAATCATTTAGGTATATGGATCAAGCACACATTGAAAATAAAGCCTGCATTTTGCGGCCAGCGCTCGAAATGGAAAAGTTTACGAACCGGAGCGATCCATCTTATTTTTAACTTACCTTAATTATTAGATGGCATCAAGATATGTCTTAATTACAGTTTATCTTCTAATTTTTACAGCGTTTTAAGTAAAACACTATTATTGGTTGCTAGGGGTCTGGGGTCCTAGCAACTACATTATTAATATATACGTGCGTTACTATGGAAATCAATATCAAATGTCAAAATGACATTTCAGTATTCAGTATTTAAATCAAGTGCAAATTTTTTTGATCGTTTAAGCTAGTCAAGTCAAGTTTATATGATTCAACAGAAATTTAAAAACGTTATGTATAAAAAGTTCTTTTTGGCGTAGGTACTTAAGTACTCTAATAATTTTCAAATATTTTTTTTGTTCAAAGAATAATACAGATTATTAAAAAATATAACATTCTTTATTTTACGAGTATACCTAATTCAGAATATCTCAGAAACATACCCATCAGAAAAAATACTATTCTTTAAATATGTTTGGAAATCAACACAAAGAAAACCAACGTTTTGTGCAATAGCACCTGTCTCGATCCAGATTTCTCTCTGATTACCGAGGGATAACATATCAACAATATTTATAGCTTTAAATACCTGGAAAGGAATAGCACTTTGCAAAGAGAGCTTGCTGTCCGAATGTGAATGGATGGAGTAACATACAACTCCTTGCGGACGGCTATGCTCAGTCAAAACCAAATGCCGCATGCTTGGTGCTTGCATTCTGATCTTTGCGGTAGCGAGTCAAGCCACATGATGAATGCTTAGAGCAACAGTATCCTGAGCTTCGGGGAAATAAGAAAGTGGACCGTGCAGCCTCTCATCACACCGAGAGTGAAAAAGTGATGTTGAATCTGGCTTGGCTACGTGCTACGGACGCCTTGACTGGCTTGATTGATCTTTAAGCCTATCTAATTCTGACTTTTTGGAAGGGCGCTTAATACCATCCACATTGCGTATACAGCAGTGACACTGAATGCTAGCATGAACTGTAAAGACTGATTGAAGAATTATTGGCGAGTGACAAGGATTCTTGGTGACACCATGTAGTGTTAATATGCTCCTACTAAGAAATGGACATGGACTAAGAAAGAAATAAATTAAATATTGAACAAACATAATAGAGACAAACAAAGAAATAGAATACATTTTATCGATTGAACTACCAATACAACAAACCTTACCGTCCGTAATGCTATGGATATGGGTTCAAATCCTCTTCGGTACAATTTTATATTTGTAATAGGTATATTTTATTTTATGTTGTTTAAAGTTTACATTCTTAAATCTTGCGTAGTATAATATAAATCACCTCAAAACTTCATGACTACCGGTGTCACACATCGGAATATAGGACAAGTACAAAATCGCATTCTTAGTTCATCGCCACATGTTTGTTTATGCAATTCATAATTACAACATCTCACATAAATATCGCACACAAATTTTTCACGGTTATATTATGTAAATAATAAAATTACAAATATTATCTCGTTTAGGTAACAGAAATATTTTATGGACATATTGAATAAATTTAAATGACACATATATCTACAAAACTTCTTGAAATAAATAGTATTAGAAATCAATCTATATTATTCACAATATGTGTAGTAATAAAATTATTCTACCGTCTACATTTGTGTAGGCTTCAATTCAGTAGAATTAAAATGCAATAAATAAGGTCAACTTCGTAGGCTTTTTCAATGCAGGATCAATAGTAAAACTTGCCACACCACCATTGTGTAAAAAAAAAAAAAAAAAAATGCAATATACCAGCACGCCTAATTTATTTAACTTTAGTTTCGGGGTGTTATTTAGCTTTGGCTATTGGTACCTACTATAAATATATTTCCATATTCTTCACAAATTTAAAATATGTGGAAATCGTTAAGTTATTTTGAATTTAATAAATATATTCATAAAATGTTAGAGATTTTCACGATGAATAGATGTTTGGGTTGTCTTTTTTCCTACACATTTCGGGCTCATTCCAGAGCTTTTGAAAATGACGTCTACAACGAGCCAGAAACCGTCGAGGAAATAATGAGGAAGAACACGTAATGACAACCCAAAAATCTATTACGATAAATATATTCATTATTATAAATATTTGTTATAGGTACCTAATGAAATACACTTATTCTGTGGTTAAGCTCTTAAGTCGCATTTTTACGAAATACGATTTTAATTCCAATGTATGTAAAGAATTGTGCTCTTATTGTATATAATAGATTATGTCACGTGTAAGCAAAATAAATAGTTATTTTGGTACTGTTCGGTTATACCGGAGGCAGCGGAAAACGCATTTTGAAAATAGTCGATAAACTGGATTATTTGTTAGTTTGGGTTAGTTTAGGTTCGGTTAGGTTGGGTTAGGTTAGGTTAGGCTAGGTTAGGTTAGGTTTGGTTAGGTTAACCTAACAAATAATCCAGTTTATCGGCTATTTTCAAAATGCGTTTTCCGCTGCCTCCGGTATAACCGAACAGTACCGTTATTTTAATTTGTAGAAATACCTTAAATTGAGAAAATCATTTTTTACTCTAAATAAAATTACTTATTCAAAACATTGAATATAATACAATATCAAAAATTTTATTATACATAAATAATGTAAAATAAATTTTAAAAAGATACACCGATTAACTTCTGAGCAATAATATTTTGAAAACTGTGATTTATATCAAAACCGATTGTCTCAACTGCAACCAAACTGACTTAAGCACTTTTACCTCGTGACCACAGTATTCATACTGACATTGCTTTTGTAAACTAAAACACAATATATTATGTTGATTATTGATTTCAACAATAATTAATCTGATTGCAATGCAAAGGATCTAAGTGTAAAATTATAAGTGACATTGTATAGGTAGGTATGATATAAATACAATTAGCCATCCGGCAAATAACTGGTCCCTCGATTGCATTGGACTCATTATTAAATTGATTTTCACAACTTCGTTTTAATATTCTATATATTACGTTAATCTATCTGCATCACTGTCATATTTTTAGGCTGTATCTATCAAAAGAAGGCTATCTTCAACTCCTATAATCGTTAGGCATTTAACTTTGGTATACAATTGTTATACGTAAGTAAATTGGCAAATGGCCAAAGACTTTAAAGGAAACGTAGACAAATTATACTCAATTACTCTGAAAAAATGTAAGACACTACGACAAGTTAAAATAAGCTGAAATTCATTTTGCATTCATTCATTTTGAAATTAATTTGTAGTAAGCTTTATGCAGTAAATGACCGCATCACGTCATAAACGGTATTTTGATGTCACAGAATTTTAATTTCGTTCAATCAGACAATTTCGTAGAGAAGTTTTTAAATTATTTTTAAAAGTCAATTATTACTATCCATTTATTCAACGCATTATTTCGATGCTCTAGAATTAAAAACACGTTGAAGAAACATGTAAATTTGATCCAGATATACTATAAAAATATTATATAGAAACATAATTTGTACGCGAGGCCGGTGGATGAAGGCCTTTTCATAGTCTTTTCCACCGTTCTTATTTTTTTGTTATTCACTACAATTATTTACTGCCACCAAATAAGTACCAAGTACGTCGATCCAGCGATAAATTATGTTACTCTCTGTTATTTGAGAAATACAAAATTGATTCAGTTGACGTAATAATTTATACGTATTATCATTTATTTAAATCAAAACATAATTCCGGGTCCACACTGGCAACATGTCGCGCGACAACCTCGTTAAATTTTACGATAAATATCATACTTATCGTAAAATCTAACGAGGTTGTCGCGCGACATGTTGCCAATGTGGACCCGGCATAAGGCTATACATCAGCTGAGGCATGGTCTAAAAAGATCGTGGCTAGGCGATGCGCGGATTACGGGTCGCGGGTGCAAATGACGCATGCCGAACGAAATATAATTAGTCATATAAATCCAACATGCGTCCATTTAATGTTCTGTTTATTGTTCGGTCCAATTGGTCATGGAGATCTGATAGCAACCGAGGCCAACTTTGCGGCATTCGAGAAATTTGCAGCGTCGTATGGGGAGCGGGATAGTCCCGACTCTTCTGTAGACTCATCCATTTCAATTCGTGACACTCAGTATGCGGGTACACAAAGCGCTTAACGTCAGCGGACAGCAGAGCCAGTCCAAAAAACCAAAAATTTTCTTTCTTAACTTTCTTCTTTAAGCACTACGGTGCATGGTTGCAGCATCAGTCCCGTGCGGCTCCTTCTAGGGACGGAATGAGCACTTAAAATCAATTCTTTCAGACACGTTTAAAGCGTCATAGAAAGCGGCCGTGCATATCCACGGCTGTGCATATATGACGGGTGGTGGTGGGCACTTTAACGTATTCTATTAGTAACAATAATAATATATTAATTGACATGTTTTCTTTTTCAAGTAAATGGGTAACGTTTTTAGTCATCTTTACACGATTTAAGAACTAATACACCCGTCACCATCACGAAACAAATTGACGTATTCACACCTCGACGTTCGCTCTCCGATTGCCAGCGAGTCCAATTTTGTCGCGCCTATAGTTGAAAATTATTTGCCGTTTCACTGAAGTATCGTCTTAATGAACGTGTCACTGCACACTAATAATAAATGACGCACCAATATCGATCGCTAAATAAACAAATAATTTCTGTGAAAATTATAATTAATGGAATTTCGTCGGTTGTCTTTACTAAAGATGTGGTTTTTTTGTAACCCAATTTACCCCTCTTGCTTTCGACTGTTTCAATGACACACTAAGATGATGGAATTCTTCCGCAGCGTCATTACGTGATAATATATTGCCCGTTACTCTATAATGTCAATAAACCCAAGATTTTAATTATAATTGGATACAATCCTCGCCGTAAAATATGTTTATTACGTGGCAGATAAGTCTCGTTTACCCGACATAAAATATTGCTAACGAGAAGGGCAATAACTGTTTTCTTAATATGCAGAAAACGTAATATCCTTCGTTTGCGAAAACACAATGCGGATAAAGTAAGATTAATTACGTGCAATATAAAGGGAACAAGAGCCACAAGCAGGAAAGAAAATCCGAAAACTACACAAGTAAGAGGAAGACAAACAATTGCCGTTTTCCTTTTTTAAATATAAGACGATGCAATGGACAAAATGTCGGCGGAACTTTTCATAATAAATGTTCCGCGTGCAAAAGCGTTATTTTCTACCACTAGTCGGCTTGATTCGCCAATTATTGGAGGTAAACATACTTTCTGGACGAATGACGAAAAAACAGATTACTTTTACAGCCCTCTTTGTAAACATGTATTTACGTTAGATTGCAATTTAAAATGTTTTGTTTTATTTCCAACTTCACGTTTTAGTATGATTGTTACAAAACAGAGGGGTATTCTTTACTTCAGAGAAGAAAGAGTTCGTGCGGTTTCTATATAAAACAATTTCCATGCACTTTTGTTTGAAAATATGTATATATCTTTGTACCTTGAGGTTGGTGATCACCAAATATATAGCATATAGATTTTAATTATAGATATACCCTCTTAAGTTGTATCCTTATCGGGGATATATATTATATTTCACTATTATTTTCAACTTTCGTAATATGTAAGTAGGTATTTTATATATAATTTGGTTTCCACATAAAATTATTCAATAAACCTTTTCGGCGTCATTTTCAAATGTCTCATTTTACTGTATTTTTACATTTTTCATACATCATCACGGCACAAAAAAAATCCTAATAAGTAGGCATATGGATTCCCCGTAAAGATGTCATTGTGTGTATAATTTGAGGGGTCGGAGAATTTGAAGATGAAAATGGGGACATGTGTCATATGTTTAATGGGAGCAATTTTCTATCTATTATGCTGTGAAAAGGAATTAAATCGAGATTTGCTTTGTATCCAAAGTTATACCTATCCGTTCTATTCCAAACATTGAATTACATTCTATGAATTTATGCGTATACAATTGCATTCATATCGATTAATCTAATTTGTATGATTTGGCCTATATATTGTTTACCCTTGCACACATTAATAAGCATAATCAAATTTAATATATTTTGTTTTAACAATGAATGCCTCAATTGAAAACCAGACGATAATTAGTACAGAATCTTGGAATCCCTATATAGAATTCATTATGGCATATTTAACGTTATTAATATAAATTTGCTTTCATATTCACTTAGATCCGTTTAATCTTCAGCTTCTAAATTATTCACTATGACTTAAAACCAAATACACATGTTTTCGTTACCATATTCTAGATCAAACAGATAATCAAAGATTCTCGTCCACATTTCGCACTTTAAAAATGTAACTTAGGACGAATGATACAGTATACACCATTCTATACAAGATCTGAACAAAATAATAAGTATTTTTTTCTGAAAATATTATAGATAGCTGACAAACTGAATGCAGATAGAGATCAGGTTTAAGTACCTACATGCGTCATGCAATATGTATTTTAAATATACATATCTGACGTTGGACTACATACGTGTTGGTGAAAATAAATCAATAATGATGTACCTAAACAAATTAGCGTAATTTACAAATGGACTCATGGAGTTAATTTTTCGGTCGATTTCGTTTGCATTCACGTATCAAATCGATATCATTACGAAATTATCTCGTCTTCATGATTTGTTTTCATTTTTTAATCTTTTGTCCAATTTTTTTTACCGAAAAATTTAAGAAATATCGTTCAGGCATCTTTCGGCCAAAAAATATCGGGAAGTTTAAGAAATTCCATTAAATTTGATTCTGGTATTTTTTGTATCGAAAAATCATATATTCTTTGAAATTCCATTCAATTCTTTTAAATTCTGGTTGCAAACCGCTACTGTTTTTAGTTACAATTTCTCGAGAATCTCGTTGGTGATTTCTCGAGAAATGTGAATTATTGTCTCGAGATTCGGGATTGATCTTTTCTGTTTATATCTCGGGAATTCTCGAACTTCTCTAGTCGTCATATTCTCTTATTCTTACACGATATTTTCATTGGCGTTTTCAAAAGATTCCGTGTTTACTTGGTGGTGGTAATTTATTTAAACTTATAAATTAATTAGTTTATCACTTGCTATTAATTATCACAAATATTTTTTATACGACAAAATATTTGATTTATTAAGTTTAAAAAAATAAGTTTGAGTTTATGTTATAATATTGTTGTCGAAGTGCTGAGGATTAATACAAGTGAATAACCAATTCGAATCAATAAATTCTGCGTTATTGTTATCACCGTTCTGTAAATCAGTGGGTCTATTCTATACTTATCGAACACTAAATTGATAAATAGTATCAAACTTAGGGTAGGTTTGTATCAAAATATTAGCACTTATTGTAACAATTACACGAAGCCGGTTTTTATTGTTGCAATAAGTGCGATATTTTAACAGCAGCAAGATAGGTGCTGTTAAAATATAGCACTTATTGCAACAATAAAAACCGGCTTCGTGTAATTGTTACAATAAGTGCTAATATTTTGATACAAACCTACCCTAAGTTTGATAATATTTTTCACTTTATCACTTTAGCGGTCGATAAGCATAGAATAGACCCACAGGTCTCGTTTTCTTCATTATAATACCATAAATAATTCATATTTATTTATGTATTTTAATGTTTTTAGTATTAGAAGGGCAGGCAAAACATTTCTATGAAAATAAAAAACAACATTGTACACACCGTGTTCTTGGGATATACTCCAATATTAGGAATAAAATACTTAGGTAGTTATATTGTTTCATATAAACCTGTTATCTTATACTCGTTTAATCCTCAGAACTTTAATTATTATTTTCAATATGGTTGGGGGAAGAATAGGAGATTGTGTAATGTGGAAAAGGGATAGTAACATTTAACATTCCAAGTTATGATTGAAAAGAGGGGTTGTGGATTTTTCATAGTAAAATCGTTCAAAATTTTATAAAGTAAGCTATCAACGATAGTTCAAAATTGATATAATCACGTCAATCTTGTATAAATATTATAAAAAATCTATCAAACCACCTCCGATATCAAGGAAGTAGTTTATAATCGTGTGGAATCCACAGTACGTTACATATATAAATCGTCTCGAAGCGGTACAAAAGCGATTTCGTAAGCACGTTAATTATAAAGCTTACTATTATTATGTATCTAATTCTATTTCGACCACTGCAACTTTTATGGTACCATCTTTGGAAAGTCGACGTTCTATATCTGATCAATATTTTCTTTTTAAAATTATCAATGGTTTTGTTGACTCGCCAAACCTACCCGAAAGGGTGGGTTTCCATTGTCCATCAAGATTTACGCGAAACCAAACTTTGTACCATATCAGTCGTAGCGGTTCTAATTATGCACAAAACTCTTTTATTCGGCGGTCTTGTTTAAATTATAATATTTATATCTCCACCATCGATCCTTTTAATAATCCACCTGTTTCATTTAAACATGCTTTCTCCAAAATTTTATATAAATAGATATATAATATATATACTTATATATATTTATATTTTTTTTATATTACTTTTTTTGTATATAATTTAATTATTCATTATTCTTCCTCATTTTTCTCATGTAATTTTCTTATCTAATTTCTTTATATTTATGTTATTCTTACTTTCTATCTTGTTAAGCTTAACTATATTATAATGTATACATGGAAACTTTGCTGGTTACAATCCTTTTCATTATTATATTTTAAATTTTTGTAATCAATATGTAACTGTTTGTTTCCTTAATAAATAAAAAAAAGCTTCCAGTACTGCATAAGTTTGGATAAAAACTAACATTATAAATGCTTTCTTATATTAGATAATATACGTCGTTATATATTATACATATAACTCAAATTACTACTCCAAACTATACAACATAGAAAATATTAAAATCATAATGAGTATTTTGAGATGTATCATTTTTGTCACACTGGATATTCCAATTTCGAAATATATGTACCAAATACTTGATGACAGATTTTCAAAACAAATGAGTGTGATGTTGCTATTGTTATTATGTAAATTATACTTTTGTATGGTAAAGTTAACGATATATCAGCAAAATGATGTGAACTGTTTTCAATGCATATAAAATATAATACGTACCAAGTGCCACCCCACACCTCACCTTACTGGATAGCTACTAAAATAATGTTCGTAAGTACGTATGTATTGTTGCCATTTTATTTTTTATGACAGAATACTGTTACATAAATTAATAAACTTTTATTGTAAATATGCGTATATATCACGTTAATATATTTTTCTGTAG
The DNA here is from genome assembly GCF_057557595.1 of Rhyacophila brunnea. Classification (NCBI taxonomy): domain Eukaryota; kingdom Metazoa; phylum Arthropoda; class Insecta; order Trichoptera; family Rhyacophilidae; genus Rhyacophila; species Rhyacophila brunnea. The sequence goes on from NW_028232859.1 coordinate 40,408,244, forward strand.
AAATATGTTTGACGTCAACATTTTATGCGTAATACAAAAATACAAAAAAAAACTGCTTTTTCATTCAAAGGTCAGAAGAGTTCATTTTATTGTTCCCATACAGACAGTAGACATGCTGAAACCATTCATAAAAGCCGTGAGCTTTTTTTTTACTCAAGTAATGAAATTCAGTACCAACTCATTTGAAAGCGGTTCGTTAATGCGTGGTGCTCTGATTTTTTATAGAATAGAGAAAATATGATATAGTACCGTCAGGTTATACCAGAGACGATGGGGGTAGGTGTAAAATTATGTAGGGTGGTGTAAAATGTAAAATACTGCATAATATTATTTTACATGAGGCAGCGTTTAATAAACTCGCCTGTAAATCATCTCCCCCTGGCATCCGAGATTCTCATTATTTCAGATTTCATGCCAGTTTACGATTACGGTGGGAAGATTAAGTTTTTGGAAAGCGGTATTACCGGGCGAATTATTGAAATTAGATGCGGGGAATTCCGGGCCGGACGAAATAATCCTCGGTTCCTTTTCATTTATCTTTGTATGGAGGTTTGCATTCATTTACTTCCGGCAACAGCAACATAATAATATCAAAATGTGAGGTTTTAAGCATTCAGACATATGGAAAGGTTTTGTGTGATTCGTTATTTCTTTATGCCAAAGAAATAATGTAACATATTACAAGATATTTAGACACTACTTTAAGAATGTCAATTCCTAACTATATTTAAAAAATTTAAAGGCAAACCCTTTTTACAACGTTTTCATTAGCTCGTATTCTTTTTTGTCCGGTGGTTGTTTGTCCAGTACAAATATTGCAATCGATTTTTAACTAACTTCCCGACTAGCTAGACATTTGAAACTTTTAGAATATATCAGAACACGATGCCGATGCATTTTTTTAATACTTTTAGCCATCTTTAAGCAGAATTGAATTCATTTTCAGTTAATTCTGTTTTGTATGGAAAGTTATTTCAGAAAAATCCGTAAAAAGTAAAAGCCTATTATTGGTTGCTAAGGAGGTGGTCCTAGCAACTAAATTATTGATATATACGTGCGTTACTATGGAAATCAAAATAAAATGACAAAATGACATTTCAGTATTCTATATTTGTTCTTTTTCATTTACTTCATATCAAGTACAAGTTTGAGCATATTGAGTATAATAATTCAACAGAAAATTTTAAAAAAGTTGTATATAAAAAGTTCTTTTTATCTTGTAATTATTCTTAATTATTTTACCGAGGTTTTGATTACGACTATCATAATATATGACGATAAATATTTACTATTTATTTAAGAAATTGTGTACTTATTCTGTTTTATAATTTTACTGCCACACGCTGTCATATCGCCCCATGTCCTCTCAATGACTTTCCGTTATTCAGTCACTCTCTCCAATTTTACAAAAGTCTTCTACTGTCTCTACCAATGCCAGGTCACATTTCAATATCATTTTAGATTCACTCAATGACTCAATTCCCTAAAATAAATTATATAGCTATATAAATATATTAGCACCTTTAACCATGATACTAGTTTAATGTATTGATAGTATTGTATTAATAATTTCTTAATATATTAACCGATTTGAGCATGAAGCATCTTCAACTTGTACCAAAACTATACAATTCCCATTGTAATGCAAATTTTGGAAATAAAACAGGTAAAAGGACAAACTGCATCAAATATTGTACATACATACCGAACGATCATTAGCTGTCAAAAATAATACTTACCATATAAACGAAATATCAAATGGTTAACGAAGATGGTGGTTGTAAATAAGATTTTATAGCCGCTATTTTTCAATGCACTGACTTATAAAACAATAATTTTGATATGGATACCAATACAACCATACAAAAAACTTAAAGTCATGTAATAGAAAAGTACACAAGAGTCCGTTTAGTTATAGTGAAAACATATAATAGGTGCTACGATAATAAAACAATCAAAATTTCAACGTGTAGCTACCTACATAATAAAGCTATTAGTTTCAGAATCAGTTATCTCCATATTCCTCCATTTGATTTAATCATAAAAAAAACTGTCAAGCACATGTGGGAATACAGTATAATATTTTATTTTTACAATATAATTAGTTACACAAATTGAAAAGGCAAATAGCAAAATAAAATTAGTTCGGTACCTATAAGTCTTTAAAAATAATAAGAAAATTCAGCTTAAAGTTGGTCGAAAAATATAAAAAGGCAACTGATGAATATAATCGACTTTATAATCAATCTTCGGTTTTTATTATTTTGGAATGGATGGAATAGTACTTTGGAAAACAGAATAAAAACATATTTTAACTTTGAAATCAATAGTATCATATTACGTTTTTAGTGGACAATGAATTATTAGTATTACGTTTCAGTAACACGTGACTACAAGCAATAATAATCCGTTAAAAAATAATTGATAACATGATAACGATACCCATCTAATCAAAGTTATGTAATTCTTATCGGCTTTTGTAGGCTACAGAAAAATAATAACATCAACGCTGTCAATATTGGAAGCGTTCCAACATCTTGATTAAACGAATATATTTTTTTGGCAAGATGTCGAGTAAATTTAATCTGCTAAGTATACGTATTTCGTTTTCCATTTCCCGGCTATTTTTGTATTTTGTTTTCAGCTCCAGGTAGTTGACGCGAGGTGTGACCACATCGGCCTATTTCGTATATGACAAATATTAATATTTGCTTCCATCCCTACATCGGGTTTCAATTCTGTAGAGTTTTACTTTAACCGCCCATGCTTGTTTGTGGATGGCTAATTTTCAACAATATTTGAGAAAGGCAAATGAAACAGGTTAACCCTTTCATAAAAAATGCATAAAAACATGTTTTTGCATAACTTTTCATTAATTTGGTGTGGAGATTATATCAGCAAGGTGCCGCTACGGGGTTAAGTGTAAATGCTTAAAATTCCCGGTTCCGTTTGAATGTATACAAAAGAGCCTACGTCTACAAATAGAGATACTTACATTTACATACACACGAACCCTCTGTTTTGAATCAAAAATATTTTATCGTAAAGAATTTTACTGACTTACTTATATTGGACTTAACTTTATGGAACGCAACGCTATAACTGGACTAAGACATAGGTACTGTACTTTACCGATTGTCAGAAATTAATGGTGTTTGAGCGCAAGGCATTCAGAATTAATAATCTTAGACTAAACTGTATAAAACTAGTACTGCGGTGCTGGTTTAACTATTAACTGTACAGTACCTGTTGTTGACTGAACATCATGATTATTATAAATATATGAAGAATTGTAAATGGCAAGACACGTTAAAAGAAAAAAAAGACACATCACAGTTGAAAATGGCGTACAGCTGCAGAAGGCGGACGCGTGTCAGCGTGTCCATTTAAGAGCATACTTCAGTGAAACGGCAAATAATTTTCAACAATAGGTGGGACAAAATTTCGCACTCGTTGCCAAGCGGAGAGGAGTAGTCGAGATGTGAGCACGTCAATTTGTTTTGTAATGGCGTCGGAAGAATATATTCTTAAATCGTGTAAAGATGACTAAAAAACGTTACGCATTTACTCGAAAAAGAAAACATGTCAATGAATATATTAATATTATTACTAATATAACAATAAACATAACATTAAATGGACGCATGTTGAATTTTTATGACAAATTATGTTTTGTTCTGCACGCGTCTCACGATCTTTTTGGACCATGCCTCAGCTGAAGAGCCTTGGACGAACTTATCGAATTGATTCAAAATCGTAAGGTGTTGTACAATACAACACTAAAAGAATATAAAGACCAATGTTTGAGAAGTGCTGCTTGGGAAAAGAATATGGGAAGAACCCAATGTCTTCTTTTCTGTCCCATAAATTGAGCTAACAGAAGGAGTGTGATGACTAACCAACACCATCTGTAAATTGTAGTCATAGTTAAATAAAAACACATACAAACGACTGATAAAGTTTATTGTGAACTATTTTAATTGGATCTTAACAGTCTACCTCCACCCTTCGCCACTGGGTCTCAACAGTAGTAGAATATAATGCGCGTAATATAATGAGTAATTACCAAAACTGTCGAAAAAACCTTTTTCTATAAAGCTGGAGCCTAACTGTATGAAATTAAAGCAAAAATGGATCTCAGATCTACTGATTAAGTAGGCAATAAGTGACTTCACATTACAGTTTCATTCAACTTCACAATACTGCTATGGCATTATAATTTGTATGGCGCATAGAAAGATAACCCGTCACAATGAGTAGATAAACAGTCAATAATTCAACACTACGGCATTATTATTTATTTGAAAAACAAAATTAAATTTGTGTAAATCCATTTATATCATTGTGTGGCCGTGTGGGTAATTAAATCGGTGTGGCAACTAAACAATGTTAATATTAGTGGAATTTACCAACATAACCATGCTTTATGCGATTGCTAAATAATTTCAAATGTCTTAACGGAAATAATAACCCAACTATAAGTAGAGATTGTAATCGAGAAATGTCATCTCGAGAATTCTTGCGAAATAATCTGAAAAGACATTGAAGCGCCTAGTTTCAAAAGCCCCTAAAACGATTTTAAGTAGTACTGAGAAAAATGAGAAAAAATCATATCTATTAAATCTGTGAAATTTATGTATTTATTTTTTAATTCGTTACATTCTAAAGAGTATTTTGGCTTTCCATTTTAGAGGTATTTGAAAAGCACACCCTACCATTTTAGCGGGTTTTGAAATTTACCCTTATTTATGAGCATACGTATTGACGGTTTTTGGCATTTTTTAAAAAAATAATTTTTGGCCATCATATAGGTAAGAAAAATATTTATCTAAATACATATATAACTCAATTTTTTTCAAAAACCGTTTTAGGGGCTTTTGAAACTAGGCGCTTCATATCTGGAATATCGAAAAAATATTTTTTCACAATTTTGATATTTCTCGAGAAATCAAGAAATTGTCGCTAGGTTAAGTTTTCCAAGAAAATTTTATATTTCGTTTGTATTGGCCGAAAGAGCTAAAAAAACTCTCAGGTTTGATTGTGAACGAAATTTTCGATTCGAAATTCCTAGGTTTAAAAAGTGTTTGGTTGACGTCGACAATTCTTGAGAAATCAAAAAAACAAATCTCGTATTCTCAAGAAAATAAATATTGTTAATTTCGAGGTCCTTTTATTTAAAATTCAAAGTCTTTGCTAATTACTTATGTTCAGGTAGTGAAGTGGTCATTGTAATATTTTGGTGAACTAATGGTGTAAATCTATTTTTTCAGGTACTCGGGGTGGCATCCACGAGAAGCGCCTGCTGCACAATTTGCTGGATCACTACAATGTGCTGGAGCGGCCGGTGGTCAACGAGAGCGACCCGCTTCAGCTCTCCTTCGGCCTCACGCTCATGCAGATCATCGATGTGGTCAGTATACCTATACAATTATACAGTAATAGGTGGCAAACTGTCTTTCGCGAAGCTTTTCGTTGCCGGTCGCGTAACATTCTAGAAAAATAAAAATCGAATGTGATCTCCTTTTTTACAAAATTGCGCACATTACAAAACTTTTTGTGTATTTTTTTTCTTTTATTGTGTTATTTGTCTATTCATGGTGGGAATACATTGTATTATTAGTTTAAATAAAACACAAATTTTATTAAATATAACTAGACTGGGTTCGTCAGCACATTTATACTAAACAAATTTAATAATAGACAAATACATTATTTTACATTAAGCTACGAGTATTTAAAAGTATTTATAAAACCGTACTACTGATAAAATTTGCGTTTAATTTAAAGTAATAATCATTATGTAATCTTTTAATAAGTTTTGTCCTATTCCATTTTAATAATTTTGAGTGTGGTAAAATATCAACCTGACGCTAATATAAATAATTACAAGATAAAAAGAACTTTTTATTTACAACGTTTTTAAATTCTGTTGAACCATATAAACTTGACTTGACTAGCTTAAACGATCGAAAAAAAATTGTACTTGACATGTCATATTGATTTCCATAGTAACTCACGTATATATTAATAATTTAGTTGCTCCCCTAGCAACCAATAATGGTGTCGAAATAAATTTTCATACAAAACAGAATTAACTGAAAATGAATTCAATTCTACTTAAAGATTGCTAAAAGTATTAAAAAAGTGCATTAGCATCGTGTTCTTATATATTCTAAAAGTTTCAAATGTTTAACTAGTCGGAAAGTTAGTTAAAAATCGATTGCAAGATTTGTACCGTACAAAGAACCACCGAACAAATAAGAATACGAGCTAAGAAAAACGTTGTAAAATGCCAAAGATATCTTTGACGTGACATTATTTGCAGTGACCAGGTCGGACGGTCTGATGGCCCATCAGCTGGTTGGACCGACATAAGCATCTCTTCCCTCGTGCTGGCTTGTACTATAGATTATATATCCGAAATTTCCAAACCAAAAGTGGGAAGGAAAATAATTTGAAATTTAAATTTTATTGTTTTCGTACTAATTACTCTAGAAAAAAATTGTTGTAATTTCATCGCGGAATAACTCAATTGCTGATGCATTTTTGAGATGCTGAAAGTGATGTTCAAATTTAGGCGTAGAGAAACCGTAGTAAATTACCCTACGTGGGAAAAAAATAAATCCTGGTGATAATGGATAAAATATTATATAGCTGCACATAAATACGTAAATAAAATTGCACACAAATTTATTATTGAATAAGTAAAGCTTTAAAAATATGTAGGTACCATCATTTCTGATTGTAAATCGGTCAAGAATACCGACCCGAGCGTCAGTATTGAGTACTGTTGAACTCCGAAGAAAGTAACCAAATTGCACTGACATGACAAAGTTTCAATTTATTTTAATGTTATACCAAATACAAAACAACATAATCTCTACAAAACCTAAAGTGAAAGTGTTCTCAATGAAATTCTTTAGTTCCATAATAAGATTTTTAATATATTATCGTGTACTGTCTTCTAAAGTTTTATTTCATGGTTTATTTTTCATTAATTTGTATATGTTGAATTCAGAGTTTAATTGTTGCATATATATACATACTATATAATACCTACATACTGTTCATACGTATGATTGTATTATTTATACCACGCATATCTAACGCATCAATCATGGTATGGATTTAAGAGCATACTTCAGTGAAACGGGAGATAATTTTCAGCAATAGGTGGGACGTAATTTTGTATGCGTTGCCAGTCGGAGAGCAATAGTCGACTTGTTCGCACGTAAATTTGTTTTGTGATTTCGTCGGCGGAATCAATTCTTAAATCGTGTAAAGATGACTACAAAATGTTACGTATTTACTCGAAAAACAAAACATGTCAATGAATATATTATTATTATTACTTAAATAACAAAAAACGTAACATTAAATGGACGCATGTTGATTTTTTATGACAAATTATATTTTGTTCGTCACGATCGTTTTAGACCGTGCCTCAGCTGAAGTATAGCCTTAACAATCGCACTATAGACTCACAGAAATTAATTCGTGAAAATGTAAAAATCTTATAAATTTAGCTAAGAAGAAGCATTAAGCAGTCATATTTTTATTTCTTTAACCAATTTACGTGAAAATTATTTTTAAATTACCCGTAAAGAAGTCCGTATGATCTCATCGTATCTATTGATTCGTATTGCATCACTCGCGGCCTGCCGCAAGAATGAAAGAAAGAGAAGATATGAATCTCTGCGCTTTGCACAGTAGGATAATAGTTTGAAGATGAGTGCCATTTTCACGACGAAATGGAACTTGAATATATTATATTTGTGATGGTAAAAGCAGGTGACCCTGCAATATCACGAGTCGCTTAATATTATTTGGCCATGTATTGGCTGTAAAACGTAAACACACACAGTGCGTGGAAAAAGATGAACTTACTAGGACTAGTGACAGGTGACATCCGTCATTTAAATTATTAGTTCATTAAAATATTTGTAATTTTCCTTATTCTACAGATTTAAAGACAAAAATCTCTCTTCCAACTCAAGAGGTAATATTGTAAAAAATATATATTTTTAGGTAATACCTACTTATTTAACTCCATTAATAACTCGTTGTCGCCAAATTGTCTTATGAATATCCTATGTTTATGATCATACCGTATGCATACCGTACCATGTCCCATTTATGTCACTTCTTCAAGTGTCTGACGTGCGTCCAGCTAAATTGTGTGGTGGCAATGATTTGATACTATTACGAGTATCCATTATCGCCTTTCCTATATATATTACATATTTAAGAGAACAATATTTCCTACGTAATTACGTATTATAAATCCAAAGTCTAATGAACATTGGCTGGAAGAACTATATCCGAATAAGTCAGTAGGGATACACAAAAAAGATCGAGAAACTTTTCATACATAGATACATAATATATCTGCAGGCACATATGAGATGAGCATATATATTATGTAAGTACAAAGAGGCTTGCGTGTGGGATATGTATGAATGAATCATAGAGGTATAAAAGAGTGAATGGATTTTCTAAAAACAAAACTATATTTTTTGTTATTATATTTCCGTAAATATGTGTTATACTACGATTATCAGGTGATATCATAAAGCGTGTACGCATCCTTGAAATATTATCAACCTACATATTAGCATAATATGTCATAATTTGTTATTTAATAAATTATTTCAGCGAATTTTTGAGGATATCTTTGCAACAATAGACTTCTGAAGTCCGAAAATTTATTTATAACTCAAAATTTTCCAGCTTCTAAGACCTACTCTGTGTCAAATTAACAGATTTATGTTTTTTACGAGAATTGGATGTTAAACACTTGCTCAACCTATTAGGTTCATACTCTAACTTCAAACACAAATTGAAAAACAATATGTTTATTTGCCAGACCCAGGATTCGAACCTGACACCCACGACATCTTAAACGAAAATTAACGCAGAAAACCCTTTCGCATTTTTGCTTCACTGGGCTTATAACATACAAATATATAACATACAAAAATGATGATGTATGTAATATGGGAAAAACTGTAAAATACTTTGAATGAAAACAGGTTAGCAATTACATTTACGTGTATAGGAAAAAGCATAAAAAAATAATTGACTAATATACTCGTAGCATTCACTTGCTTGAATTCGCGATTACGTTAGTATAATATTTTTTCTTCTTTAATTGTCTTATTTAGTCTCCTTGGCGTCGACAATCACCTTTGAGTACCTACTCATCTCGATCTTCATCAGTATCTCGTATTTTTATGACGTAATATGTCCCAGAGATACACAATAATTGTATGGTACCCGATGCTAGTGAGCAATTCTCTGAATACTTTCGCTCTACTTATTATTACGGAGTACGGTTCAGGACACTTGACAAAATTGTCTAAGCACTCTTGTCTAAGTACATTATATTTACTTTAAGAATCCATGTTGCAATCTCATATAGTGAAATAGACCAAGTAGGTATATATTTGGTTTTGTCGTAGATTTAGATTAAGTTTATCATTATAAATGGCTGAATTTGTTAGAAACAGGTGAAGCTATTTGAATTCTACTAATAATTTTATAATTCTGTAAATTAGTTTTCTTAATCGATATGAAGCTAATTTTTATCACACCATTATCATGGCTATATAAGATACTAATATAATATAATATTATGTTCCCGATTAATATGATGTCCTGAAGTCCTGCCTAGTTTTTCATTACATTCCGGTTTAATGTTATGATACTCGTACCAACATCTGATACACACTTATAAAAATTGATAATTTGAGCGGTAAAATTCCATACCTATTTTGTATTTATTAAGTATATAATAAAGAGAATATTATATGAGTTGCCTAGAGTCATAACTCACGTATTGTTTCAAAAATAGAGTTTTGAGATGATCGCAAAACTACCAGAGCAATGCTTTTTTGTAATTAGAAGAAAAGTTTTGAACTCCTTTGAATATTAATGAGTGAGTGAGTGAGTCAATTTATATATTTTTCTTAAATACTCTAATACAATACTCCTACGGCTGCAGAAACAGCACATTGTGGGAGATAGAACTCCCTGATTGGATAGGAAAGCTTTGATTACAGAACTCACATTATTAATTGAAAAATGTGAGTTATGACACCAACAGTTAACTTTGTCAACGATTTAAGTGAATGCAAAAACGAAGCTGACGAACAACTTTGTTTTGTCCTTATATATAGTATTTATTTATATAGTTAATATTAAGACGATACCCAATTGGGTCTAAGCCCAAATCGTCTTTGCGAGATTGGACAGTTTTCCGACAGTTGGGACTCAATCCTGCTGTTTATCAATCTTTCCAATATCTTCCCGAAGACGAATTAGACCGAACAATAAACAGAACATTAAATGAACGCATGTTGGATTTATATGACAAATTATATTTCAGTCGGCATGAGTCATTTGCACCCGCGACCCGCAATCTGTGCATCGCCTAGCCACGATCTTTTTAGACCATGCCTAAACTAAGATATAGCCTTAAGTCCAAAAGGCTGATTGCACTTTTAAAATAATATCAAAGTTTTGTGATAGTATTATATATACATTGCCCAAAAACTCAATAAATATAAAACAATATTATTTTGTTCCAGTTTGTAAAAACAATTATTACGGTGAGCCTGACTATATAAATGTAGTATAAACTCGTAGTATCTAAATACATACTACTAAAGTGACAAGAACTGCGTCGAATATAAAATCATTGATAGGTACCGCATCTATATAGTTGAAGAACCCGGTGTATTGTATTATGTTGAATATAATGATGTATACATTTCATTTGAGGCACGGTTTCTTCGAATAATTCAATCATTAAAATGGGAAGAAAAAACAATATTTCTCAAACTTTATACGTAACATAATACATATAACGTCAAACAGACGAGAGTATCACGGCATCAAGAGATACTCCCCTGTCGATACTTTCAATATCGTAAATACAGCTTATACGTATTTTCCGCTAGCTCCAAGAAAATGGCACATATTGTTTGTGTATGCTGCATTTGAAGTAGCCTAAGCGAGCTCGGGAAAATGTGGTTTGGAGCCTTGCCAACTTTGCTCTGTATGGAAACTATTGCGATGTACTGGCAACACCACGTACCTATAGGCTTATACGTTATACGCCAGAACACAAAGAGCTTATGCAGACAGAGTTCATAAATAGAACAGAATACAAAACTCGATATTTTGATTTGTACTTTAAAACTATTTGTAGGTATATAATAGTGGAGTTAGAAAAATTATTCCACTTGTAACAGAACTATTCTTATGTCATTAATAAAGAGTGGAAATTCATTTCACTTTATACATTACCTACATAATATATTTAATTAAACAATAACTTGACTACGAATTTGTAATGAGGTAGGTACCTACTTATTAATTTATCATTTTAGTATGTTCTTGGAATCTAAACCTGATTTAGTGAATGAAAAAAACATAATAACAATTGTCAATATTTTCACGTTTACTGATATTAAAGTCATTTTAATTATGATTTATAAGGTTTTTTTAATAGTTATGTCGTATTTAATAATTTACTATCAATTAGCCACCATCTAAAGATCATCTTTAAGCTTACTTTAACATTATGAAGAAAGAAAATTATATCTATGGAATAATTGAAAATAATAATCTTAAAGGCAAATATTGAAAAAAGGCTTTATTTATTTTTCATACAATACGAAATTTTCCCATAAACAGAGAAGAATAAGAGAAATTACGTATTTAAGTTATATGGCATTAGCAGGGTCGTTTTTATATTTGAAGTAACCCCAAAAACGCATCTAATCAAAACACAATTAAAAAAATGGTTCTAAAGATTTTTTTATTTTTTTTTCGGGCTCCGGAGCTCCTACCATTTCGAGGAGCTGACCACTATGGTGAATCTGACCCTGGTATTTGCGTTACAAAAATATGTTATTTTAAATGCCAATCCAAAAAATCCAGGATTGGGAAAATTAAATCTGTGGAGCATGATTATTTGAATAGTTAATTCAATTTAAATATTAGTATCACAAACAAAACATTTTTCAGCAATTATTATATAAATTGATAAAAAAAATCAGTATCAAAAATTAAAATACTATTGCTACTTCATTAAAGTTAGTATTTTATTGAAAACAAATTTTGAAAACTCAACTTAATCCTATATAATGAAGTACAAAAAAAGGTTAGGTACACTAAAAATATTTTAAAATAGAAATGGTATAAAAATAATGCAAACATTATTTTCGTTTAATCTGTAGGGGATATCAATTATTTTTAAAGCCAGGCAATTTATTTTTAATCGCTTGCTGAATTGTTTTGTAATTTCTCATCTAAATATAGTTAGATCTCTGTTTGTTTGTGAGAAAATTAAATTTTTCATCAATCTTCTGTCACCGTTGTGATTAATTGTTTTCTTTCTTTCCAGGACGAAAAGAACCAATTGCTGATAACTAACATCTGGCTCAAGCTCGTAAGTATATTTTCATTACCTACCCCATCTTTGAAAAGTTTCAGAAATTTTGCATTATTTAAGACACTTGAGCGTAAAATCTGTTACAATTTACAATGCAAAATAATTTTAAATAAATTGTCTATTCAAATCCATTTATAATGTTATGATATCTGGTGATTGTTATAAAATAGCATTACAGCTACACTGCTATTTCAGAAAAATTTAGACAGAGTAAACAAGGGTATAAATGCTTAGGGTTTTAGGATAATGGTTTGTGGTATCACAAACAAAACATAAAGGTACAAATTGAGATGACTCGAAGCACATTTTTCAAGATGAAATAGATCAATTCTCTGTGTTAGAAATATTTCATTTAATATCTGGATGAGAATACTGTGGTATATGGAACATTAAAAAATATTGAAGCTTTTAAAATATTGATACTCCGTTGAATATTAAAAAGCACATAAAAAGATAGCCATATAAAGAAGTCACATAAGTGTCAAAAACAATAAAGAGAAAAAAAAATGAGATTCTTTCGACACATTATACGAAAAGATACCTAAATATCTAATACTGAAAAGATCATTCAACTAATAATAGAAGGCCGCCGGAGTACCGGTGGAAGAATAACCACCGTAAACGGTTGCATTAATTAACGGCAATGGTTTCCAACCTTTCATATAAGTGGAACCATATATTATATACCGGGTGCTACGGGTGATTGAGTATACATAATATGAGGAACGCATTTTTGTAATTCGTCTACCTGAGATGACAGTATACACGTAAATTCATGATATCATCCATGAAAATGGTTATGACTCTCACTCCTCACCTCCGTAACTCGGTACTCCATACTTCAATGGAACCTCGCGCACGCCTCTGAATGGTTGTATAATATGATAGACGCAGTTTGTTTTGTAACTCATCTAGATGAGACAGTAATATACGATATACACGACAAGTATTGGTATCAGCACCGAAATGTTCACAGATCTTACTGCTTACTCTTTTAACTACGTATTTGAAAGGCACTATATTATGATATAAAATGCACGTTGACTTATGTTATGTGTTGTGTGATAATAATATGACTATTGCTCTTCTTCATTGGGATTTCGTGTAAAATTTCTCATCAGTACAAAAAGAATCTAGATTTACAGAAAATATTTAGATTTAACGTTATATGCCAGATACAATTTTTTCAAGTTAGGTGTATAAAATTGCTAGATCTGACAATGAAAACGCAAATTTAGCAACGTTGCACCTATTTAATATTATTTAAGAAAGTTAAATGTATAATTTTGATGTTTTATTTTAATGATGTAAGTAACAAAAAATAATAATATGCGAAATATTTGCTCTAACGTAGAACCTAGTTATGTAGTTTGAAATTTCTCGCAGATACTATTCAACTATTCGATCAAAGCACAAAGATACAGCTAGAATTTCTCGCTCAAATACTTCAGAAATACCGCAGTGTATTATACCGTTAACCATTAGACGGGTAACTTTAACCGTCAGTTTTGTTATTGATGGAAAGTCAGTGACACGTCAAAGGATAATATTATTTTGCGCCTCTATTTGCGCACCAACGCGCCGTTTAACGGTGACGGAACATTTGATACTCTGTCACTATTGTATTTGCAATGAAATTGATGGGTAAGTTCACTTGTCAAGAAAAATAAATATTGCCTTACCGTACAATATAATATCAGATCAGCGTCAATATCTTCTGTCCATATAACAGGTAATCTATTTTATTGCCTACTCAAATACCTGTTATGGTTTTGTCAATATAATATACAGTTTATTTTAGGAAGAATAAATAGGTAGTAAATTATATTATAATATATTGTAGTATATAGGTATTTGGAATGAAGTGGTTCATTCAAAGACATGAATCCAAAAGGTCGTAACAGATAATTCGCGACATGGTAGGAGACTAAAATTATTATCGTATTAGCTTTCCCAATTTAGCACATTTCGCATCAAAAAATCGTATTTAGATGCCGTAAACAGCTTAAAATCTATTATAAAAAAACTGTAATGTTACACCAAATTTGATTTAAATTCAATATATTATTGTCCTTGCGGTACCTACCAAAAGAATACTTGTTACTTAAAATATTTGAGTAATGACCTACATATAATTATGACCTGCGTTAATTTTTACATGTATGACTTGTTTCCAATATTACTAAAATGCGTCTAGTAAAAACTATTGTCTTCCCGATTTGTATATATGCCTCTGGGACTTAGACACTAAAATCAAGATAAAAGCAGAGGATAGACGCTTTTGAAATGTGGTGTTTGAATCTGGTGGATGGTCAAACGTACGAACTATTCCATAGACAGCGAACTGAAGATTTGAGGCAGGCTCTCATCATTTTGCGTTAGCCGAACTCTTCAGTTGTTTGATTATATAACACGTTATGAACACGACAACCTGTAAAAACTTATGATGTTGGGTGGAGTGAAAGGTCTGAGGGCAAGAGGAAGAGATCCCTCCAGATGGAGAGACCAAATCAATATTTCACATCGAAGAAAGCCCTGCGTGCCGCTGAACGCCGTGAAAAGGGCTGTCAAACAGCCAAATCATCTGAGTCACGATCCTCAGTCATGAGGTCTCGACGAAAAAGATAACGTTTATTATTTGTCAAATGATAAATTCTTTCACGTGAAAACAATGATTATTAAGACTACTTTTTTATATTATTTAGATATATTTTTTAATTTTGAAAAAATCTTCTATTTTTTCTGGCTTATTTTCTTATCCTATCTAGCATTGTTATATGAATGACAGTAGGCAACACTATTTTGCTTATATATACTGTTTTCATAAACGCCCTATTAAAAGAATGTTACATCGTCATGGGACAGATATATAATTTTAAAAAGGGCTGTAACCACGATATGATGAAACATGGAAATATTAACAATTTATTTCAGTGATGACGTTCACAACAATAGCTTTTAATGATATGCTTACATTTTATATGATCATACAATAATGAGAAAATATTTACATGATAAAAAGAACTTTTTATATACAACATTTTTAATTTTTTTACTTGATATGAAGTAAACACATACTATATAACACTGAAATGTCATTTTGACATTTCATTTTGATTTCCATAGTAACGTACGTATATATTAATAATTTAGTTGCTAGGCCCACCCCCTTAGCAACCAATAATAGTATTTTACATTTTACGGATTTTTCTGAAATAATTTTCCATACAAAACAGAATTAACTGAAAATGAATTCGATTCTGCTTAAAGATCGCTAAAAGTATTAAAACAATGCATTGGCATCGTGTTCTGATATATTCTAAAAGTTGTCTAGCTAGTCGGGAAGTTAGTTAAAAATCGTTTGCAAGATTTGTACTGGACAAACAACCACCAGACAAACAAGAATACGAGCTAATAAAAACGTTGTAAAATAGGGCATAATAATGATATACACATATTATTTCATACAAATTGGTCTTATATACCCAATCTAGGCCTTTAATATACCTACATTTTTTTAATTGATGATACATATTATGGATTAATAATGATTAATAATGATATTATTGGTAACTATTTGTAACTATTGTTATCTAATATATAAAAATGAATATTTGTGTGTTTGTGGGTTTGTGGGTTTGTGTGTTTGTTTGTTCGTATTTAATGCGCAGCCATACCGTTCATCCGATTGCAATAAAACTTTGTCAACTTATTGCTTGCACTTGCGCAAAGAGTATAGGCTATATTGATATATAAAAATGAATGTCTGTCTGTCTGTATGTCTGTCTGTCTGTCTGTCACGTATGCGTTCCTATACCATTCATCCGATTGCGATGAAATTTTGGTATGTGGTTGCATGCACACCTATGAAGGTTTCTGAATTAGAAAAATCATCATCTTCTTCTTCTTCTTCATTCTATTTTTTTTATTCGTATGGTTCCTATACCATTCATCCGATTGCAATGAAATTTTGGTAAGTGGTTGTATGCACACCCATGAAGGTTTCTGAATGAGAAAAATCATCATTTTCTTCGTCTTCTTCATTCTATTTTCTTTTATTCGTATGGTCCCTATACCATTCATCCGATTGCAATGAAACCTTCGTCAGTTGTTGTGGTAACACCCGCAATGGTTTTTGAATTAGTACAAATATCTTCTTCTTCTTCTTCTATTCTATATTCTTCTATTCGTATGCGTTTCTATTCCATTCATCCGATGGCAATAAAATTTTCGTCAGTAATTGTGCCAACACACGCGAAGGTTTCTGAATTAGTACAACCATCTTCTTCTTCTATTCTATCTTCTTCTATTCGTATGCGTTCCTATACCATTCATCCGATTGCAATGAAATTTTGATCAAGTGTTGTGCTCACGCCGCAAAGGTTTTTGAATTGATACAACTATTTTCTTTTTCTTCTATTCTATCTTCTTCTATTTGTATGCGTTCTTATACCATTCATCCGATTGCGATGAAATTTTGACCTGTTGTTGTGAGCACGCCCGCAAAGGGTTCTGAATTAGTACAACCATCTTCTTCTTCTTCTATTCGTATGCGTTCCTATACCATTCATCCGATTGCAATGAAAATTTGATCAAGTGTTGTGTTCACGCCCGCAAAGGTTTCTGAATTGATACAACCATTTTCTTCTTCTTTTTCTTCTATTTTATCTTCTTCTATTCGTATGCGTTCTTATACCATTCATACAATTGTGATGAAATTTTCACCAGTTGTTGTGCGCAAGCCCAAACTTTGGTGAGTTGTCGTGCGCACGCCTGCGAAGGTTTCTGAATTAGTACAACCATCATCTTCTTCTTCTATTCGAATGCGTACCTACACCATTCATCCGATTGCAATGAAACTTTGGTGAGTTGTCGTGCGCATGCCCACGAAGATTTCTGAATTAGAAAATCATCTTCTACTTCTATTCGTATGCGTTCCTATACCATTCATCCGATTGCAATGACATTTTGATCAAGTGTTGTGCCCTTGCCCGCAAAGGTTTCAGAATTAGTACAATCATCTTTTTTTCCTTCTATTTGTATGCGTTCTTATGCCATTAATCCGATTGCAATGACATTTTGATCAAGTGTTGTGCCCTTGCCCGCAAAGGTTTCTGAATTAGTACAACCAACTTTTTCTTCTTCTATTTGTATGCGTTCTTATGCCATTCATCCGATTGTGATGAAATTTTGACCAGTTGTTGTGCGCACGCCCGCGAAGGTTTTTGAATGAGTACAACCATCTTCTTCTATTCGTATGCGTTCCTATACCATTAATTCGATTGCAATGAAACTTTGGTGAGTTGTCATGCGCATGCCCACGAAGATTTCTGAATTAGAAAATCATCTTCTTCTACTATTCGTATGCGTTCCTATACCATTCATCTGATTACGATGAAACTTTTGTCAGTTGTTGTGCGCACACCTGCGAAGGTTTCTAAATTATTATTATATAAAATACAAAGTTTGTTGTTTGTTTGTTTGTTCCATCCAATTTTTGATTTTTTTTTTACTACATATTAATAACATTAATAACGTTTTCATATTTTGGATTCGATTTTAATTTAGTGTTCTTATGTTTGACCTTTACTCCTATTAGAATTATTTTCATATTGCCATATTATTACACAGATATTTTAATATTAAAAAAATAATTACCTCTTATTATTTTTCAAATATCTAAGATAAATATAACCACGAAGCGACCCTGTGCGAAGCCGGGTACTTCAGCTAGTATTATATAATATGAACTTTTAATATTTCTCATGTTATACTGTTGTGAAGTATTGCGATAGAAATATTTTCAACAAAAAATGTGTCCTCTAATTCAGAAGAGAATTCACTACCAGCCCAAATAAGAGTTTCATAATAAGCTCACGTTTTACTATCTGACCCGAAACCTTATGGAGTACCTACCTACCCTTTTCTTTGACAACTTTTTCTATTTTCCTAATACTCCCTTGAAATTCTCAAAAGAATTTGAAACAAAATATTAAACGTTTTTTTTACCTCTATGTACGTCTTTTGTTTTTTCATATATCATAAAAGTATCAACACATGATAATATAACATTTTAGTTTATTTTGAATTTAGAATAATTTAATCAATGTGTTTAATCATAAAATATGATTTTTATGAAAATAGAATGATAGATACTACAAACATAAGCATTTTTTTATTAGTCAACGATTGAAACAGTTACAGATCAGAATTACCGAAACTAAAAACCGAATTGTTAACATTAAATATTATTTATTTGTAACATACATTAGTTATTTTATTATTTAACTGTACTATACACAGAAACTGAAAAGCCGAAAGCTTTTGAATTTGGCACTCTGCAACGGCCACAGTTGTATGGTGATAATGTTGGTTCTAGTGATTTATTTCAAATTACTTTTTTAACATTATATACAGAATAAACTATTTATTATATTCAACGAATAATTCGCAAGATTTGATAATGTAACGTTCTTTATATTGAAGTTGGGCGTCGGTTAACTTGATTTAAAGCACACAATCCGATAAATTAGAGCAATTTGATAATCATTTCAATATGTATAAACTACTAGTTAATTTTTTCGTCGTAATTAGATATGACTTGGTGCACATTGGGGAGAATCTAGTGAATTCGGGTTCAAGTCCCGTCGAGTATCATATTTTTTTCAAACATTTTTTTCTAGCACCTATGTATTATAATAATATATCTGAGATGTTTTCAAATTGTTTATGTACACGCAAAATAAATTGATGTAAAAAAATAATAATAAGGTACTAAGTAAGAAGCTTCGGTTTAAAATGACTATTATAAAATCATAGTCAATATTTTTCAGATTGATATTTTAATAATTAATTGATAAAACCATACGTTAGAGTCACGGGCCATGGCGCATAGATTGGGAACCAATGATACAGATGTTGTCCGTCCGTGTATACTGTTTTCTATAATTAAATTTAAAGGAAAGTAGTAACATTCAATATTGAGCTGTAAATAAAATTGCCAGCTCCAAAAAAGATTCCTTTTTCCCGGCAATAATTTTCAATTGTTTTTTTTTGTGTGTGTATTTTCCGATGTGTAAATAAAAAAGAAGGTAAAAGTATGTTTTTCATACACGGTGTTCACGTTTGTGGAACAAGGCGATTACTCCCGCCGGAATACATTTGGCTAAAACATTCACGTCCGCATTATTACTCTGGGGAGAAACATCACGTCAATTAGGGCACAGTTTTATACTCTGACACCGAAAACCTCTCATTAGGGAAGACATTTTAAAGACCCTAGATGTATTTCTGTCAGCAGATGCAAAAAATAAAGAGTATTTATTTTCCACTGCTCATAAAGAAAGTCTTCTGTTCAGGTTTCAAGTTTGAAAATCGAATGATAATAATGATGTTTTATTTAAATTTGAAAGATATTTCTTTACGAATATAGTTTTAAACTCAAAAATCATTTAGAGAAACGAAGATAATCTCAAATTAAGTGAAATACAAAATAATAATCTAAATAATATTCTATTAAATACTAGACATGCAATATTTTAAAATGTAAGATTATTTTCAATGAAAACAACGTTTTAAAGTCTTCGGAAACGGTTACATGTAAATTTTACGTAAAACATTTCACCGTGGCACAGTTCGACGTGAGCTTTCTATCGGTGCTTTATATTCAATATGAACATTAATTCAATTTTCATAGCTAATTTTGGCAAAATTCATGAATTCAAGAATGAAAACCTAACCTAACCTAACCGAACCTAAGTGAACCGAACCTAACAAATAACAGTATATCAGCTATTTTCAAAATTTGCTTGCTGCTGTTCTCTTGTAAATTGTAAACCGACAAGAACCGTATTTTATTTAGACATGAATTTTATGTCAGTACTATATGACCCAAAGAGTTTGGACGATCTTTAATATACGGCCATATATTTCCGATACAACATTTCACGGTGAAGTGTAATACGGTGAATTGCATACGTACAAGTTTCCGGACATGCTTGGAAACATACATACCTATTAGATAAAATACACCGAATGGGATACAAACACACATCTTTCACTGAGAGGATAAGTGCTCTTACCCATTGAGTTATAGATCCAGTTATAATAATTCTTGTAAAATTATTGATAATAACTTTACTACATATTATGTTAGTAATATTATCATTACTTCAACGTAATTAACAAAGTTGGTAGCCGATGGATAGATTGATGGTTCGCACAGTGAAAGATGTGAACACTCGGTCCCTTTTTAAACCCATTTTTTTCTATTGGCAGTGTATTTATTATAGTTGAAATAGCATCAACAAACTATTGTATAAGATTTTTGTGCATCAAAGTTTTTAATAAATTTAAATCTTATTTTAAAAAATGTTTTTACAATACAATATATTGATATTGTATAAGAAAAAATGGTGATAATCACTTTCATTTATTACTAATACGAATGCTACCTGAAACCTAAATTTTGCAGGCCCTTTAGGGATATGGTACTAAATACTTACTTATATGTTATGCAATCAATGCTATGATCTAGATATGATAATAATGTATGAATTTTTTTTTAGTATTATTTTTAAAACCCAAATCTCCAAAATATTCGAAGTAAAATACGTTATTTAGAATAGCTGGAGAAACATTAGGAAAAACTTTAACCCAGTGAGATTTGACTTCAAACCTATCGCAGGTCGGGGTGAGTGATTTAACGATCAAGAATAATCAAGAGTTTTTTTTAATAATATGCATGTTTCTAGAGCTGATATAAATTATGTATTTTCCATAAAAAAATCTTTCATTTATATTTATGTAAGCATCAAAAAATAATTTAATTAAAAATCTGGAAAATATGCCAATATATTCAACGAAAGAAATTTAAATTATGTACGACTATAATGCAAATTTAAAATATGCCTATTCGTTTATTTAATATGCAGACATTTACAAATCTAAATAAAGTTATTTCGGCAGTGAGGGTAAAAAACTATTATGTAAAAAGTTAAAATAAAATTTCTAAATTCCTGAATGCTCAATATGGTAGTTTTTCATAGCATTATGAAAATAATAATGTGACTTTAAAGTATTCATAAAATTATTAAAGTTAATCGATTGTGTTTGGTATATTAATTATTAATTAAAACGGGGTTGTAGTTTTCCTACGTCATCAGACGTGTTGCGGGGTTGTTTTTCATCCACTTAGGAGTTTTCTTCGCTATTCCGAACTAAAAAAAAACTTGTTTGTTTCTCAAAGTGGGGGTGGCATATGCTTGGTATCCAGAAAATGTACTCTGAACCATACGGTGCATACCAATGTAAGTTTTTGGAAAAACAAATATAGAAAAACAACCCGCGCAGCCTTAATAATAAATAACGCAACTTTGCTGTAAAAGCCAACAGAACAGGTTGAAAATTCAGTTAACTTAGTAATAGAACAAAGTGGATACGTATTTCATTGTAGCAAACTGTTCTAGCATTTTTAATGAAAAACAATTAAACATAAACTATGTATTAACAATAACTATATTTGATTTTCATATTATAAACCCTTTTATACTGTAACGCTATTTGACATCAAATCAATTAGACATTAACCTGATTAATTATATTCGATTAAGAGCATACTTCAGTGAAACGGCAAATAATTTTCAACAATAGGTAGGACGTAATTTCGCATTCGTTTTCAATAGGAGAGCAATAGCAATGAGCACGTCAATTTGTTTTGTGATGGCGTCGGAGGAATATATTCTGAAACCGTGGAAAGATGACTAAAAAACGTTACTCATTTACTCGAAAAAGAAAACCTGTCAATGAATATATTATTATTACTAATATAACAATAAACATAATTATTTTATTGTTATATAATAACAAATTATAAAACATAAAG
Organism: Rhyacophila brunnea; assembly: GCF_057557595.1. Taxonomy (NCBI): domain Eukaryota; kingdom Metazoa; phylum Arthropoda; class Insecta; order Trichoptera; family Rhyacophilidae; genus Rhyacophila; species Rhyacophila brunnea. The sequence goes on from NW_028232859.1 coordinate 40,430,587, forward strand.
AATTTTTATGACAAATTATGTTTTGTTCGTCACGCGTCGTCTCAACACAATCTGCGCGTCGCGTAGTTACGATATTTTTAGACCATGCCTCAGCTGAAGTATAGCCTTAATATAAACATTTGTCACTGATACACATGTTAATATACCTAAAGCTCTACGCACTCAAATGAATAGTAAAGCACCACAAAGCTCATCGTATTATTACAATAAATTATAAAACTAAACTACTAAGATAATGTCTCGGTCAATTATTATGAGAGGACAAAAATACAAAATTTCAAGTAAGGATCAACCATATACGTGGCAGAGGTAGACGCCATATTGGTATGAGTAAATGGTTCCAGGCAACAGTTAATGGAGTGACCATCGACTGGATTATGACTGACCTCCGAGCTCCAAAATGTGATAAATAATTTTGGAATCAAGTTTGGATGTCGTGTAAATACAATTTCAGATTATGGACATATTCTATTTTATTTTATTTTAATGTCTTTACGTATAAATGGTAAATAGAATAGGTAATCTAAATTATTCCTTTATGAGAAAAACATAAATTATTATGATAAGTTATTACGTGGTATTATTCTTAGTGACGATATTATATAGTTGTCTGGCATGTCCAACGTATCGATCGAGGGATGAATTTTGGTCAATCGCACGCATCGCAGGCCCATAGGAATAGAGTAATGACAATGTAAAAAGCGTGTACCTACATTCAGTTATAAATAATATAATTTCATTGAGCTTTAGAAGGTGAATCATTAACTTTTCCTAATTTTATTTAATTAACCTGTTTACGTGAAAGTCGTTTTATTAAAATTAACTACGAATAAGCCGACGTGGCCACATCGTATCATTTAATTTGAATTGTATTACTCAAGGCATACCGCGGTAGTGAGAGAAAGAGAAACTTTCCTATTCAGAATAGACCTCGCGCTTTAAACTGAGGTTTTTTACCTTTACCGTTACGCAGTAGAAGTAGGGTATTTTCACAGTGAGATAATAGTTTAACTATGAGTGCCCAAAGTGTCCAAAAAAGACCAAAAATTATAATCTTCACGACGAATCGATTGTTTAATTTGTAACGCCCAGTATCCGTTATAATACGTTTGTTAAAGTTGAAGAATTACAATAATGGTAGGGTGTAGTGGATTATTGACAGTTTTAATACTGGGTAGAAGATCACAGCCTACTTGAAGGTGGATACGCCTGTCTTATAGTATGCAAATTGTATGAATAATTATTATCAGTAAATAAAGATATAAATGTAATATATCCACCATCCAGAGAGGTCTATGTCCTATCAGTCAAAGTAATATTTCCAGTAAACGACGCCTGGGAAGAAAAACGCCCTTTTTCAATAATTTCAGAGATTGATTTATGAAAGCTCATGACTACATCGTTGTCCAGAACAGCGACAAGATGGCCAAAATTATCGCCAACGTTAGGCAGGTAACGGGTATGATACAGAAAAAATATATTCAGAAAATATGTGAAAAATAAATCTTTGAAAGTTTCCAACAATACCTACTAATTTTGTATTGTAATGCCTAGACCAGACCAATATGCCATATCAACCACATTTACGAAGAGGTACAATGGTCTGAACTACGCTTAAGGATATAATATAGCAGAGGTGTCATTGAATATTACCTACCTTGAAAGATATTAAGGAAAAGGCTTTATTATTAGGTATTATACTGTCATATGCTCACATCAAGTTTGTTGATTATCATCGTTGGGCTACCTAGCATATTATTTTTGGTAAATTCACAACTACGACACTTTACGGAGCAGTTACTGAATGTATACTGGCTATTTTGCAATGTTATCCAAAGAGCAAGCAACTGTGTATACAGAAGGTGTTCGCCGGAGGTACACTGTACACACCACGCGGTTTACTTTGGGTTAGATTAAAATAATAGTATGCTAATTAAACCTCCCTCAATGGACTTGCATGATACGCAAGAAAATGTCAAGTTGCTTTTTGCGGGGGCGAACCTTCGAGCTACCGATGGGATTCTACGTCCCCGGACAATTCGCCTCGGTCGGTGACGTATTTTACTTTTTTTTCATTCCCCAGTAGTGTCGCCGACTCTCCCGTTTCATGTTTTATTTTATTTTATTTGCCGAGTATTTGAAAATGATATACTACCACTTTCACCGTCTTTTTATCTTTACTACAACTGAATATTATGTTTACAATGAAAAAAACACCTATATAAAAAATGTTAACATAGCCATAAAACTCGATGTCCTTTATAAGGTTTATATTAGGTTCTAAATAATATATTTGTACTATATTTAGTAACAAAATCTTCTAGTAAATTATAAATAAAATTATTATCTAAGATGAAATCACAAAAATTCAAAAGTCACTTCATAGAAAAAACGTTCGACATTCTGGATCAGCTATCTCCAGTTTTTCTTATCTTCTACCGATGACAACTAGTTTATATATGCCGAACAATAACATTAATATGGACGAACCATCTGGGGAAAAAAATGACACTCACTTTTTTGTCGGGTCTGCCGAATGGCATAATCTGTTCTAACGACATTACAATAAAGTTGATATTGCTATAAATTCCCGATGCGTTTTGTCGGTCTGCCGAATGGTTCGATCGAACGGGTTCGCTCAAATGAACATTGACACTAGAAACACTGTTCTAACGCCATTACAATAAAGGTGATATTGCTATAAATTCCAGATGTGTGATATCGCATAATGAAAATTGCGTGACGTCTACCTATACATGTGCGAATGTCGCTATGCGTGAATTTACTTGCTGGCTACCGTATTGAGTGCGTTCTCCATTAATAATGTCATTGATGCCGAATAATCAAATTTCAAAATAATTACGTATAATTAGGTACCTACATACAGTAAAAGTTCTAATTTGCGGACGTCGATTTAACGAACTTCTAGATTTTACGGTCAAAATTTCCGATTCGTATTCCACTCGTCAACAATGATTGGCACGTGATCACACACTATTTCGAGCAGGAATAAAGGTGGGAACAGATCGCTAACAAGTCACGCCACGCGACGAAATGAGACGCGTGTAGAATGACATTATACCTTACCATATTCTATTCACTATTGTGTATTATGCAAGAAACTCTGAAATAATGGGAACTGAAATAAATAACGGGTGTGGAGAAGCAGGCAACCGATCTCGAGTGTGGAAGAATACGGGATAAACTTAAACACGTGCCAATAATACGTCATATGTCAAATACTGACAACTGCTCTCGGTTCATGCATTGACGCTCATTTAACATCGGTGTATTGAAGGTTGCAACACACCGTATTGCACGTCTATAATGCGTGGTTCGTTTTCGTAGGATACTCACATTCAAAACCCTGCATCAAAATGTAGTGTATTGAAATATAGCCTATCTTAATTATATTTATTAATACTTTGGACGCTGAAGACGCACCCGGCGCGTAATGACCAGGCGGCCGATCTATGTAATTAACGTGCATTTAAAGGTGGTAATTAAAAAATCATTATCTAGTCAGCAGCAAATGAGTTAATCTACTATGTGGTATTATGAGACAGAAACATAATAATGTAATAACCCGACATGACACGATGCGTTCACACGCCACGCGATCCAATTAATTCGGTTCGGCGTGTTATTGGTAGTGGATGAAGCTACACGATGCATCTTGGGTAATGTGTTTCTAGTCGACACGTGATCCTACGTGTCAGATGTCAATGTCATATTTAATAATGCGAATTAATATTACTAAAATACATTATCCTCCCGTATATCCTATTCGATAATACCTATATTATATTCATCTATCTTCTCAAACTACGTATTATCTACTCGAAAATGCATCTAAAATTTCTCATCAGTTCGCCAAATATATTAATTATTTGTTGATTTATTTCATGGATTCGATATCGACGATTGCTTTTTTTTAGTTTTTTTTCTATTATTATACTATTACCTGCTGATGTTTCGTGGAGTTGCGTATTTTTGGTGTGCAAGGTCCGCATTGGGTGAGGACACGTCGCGTGGCGTGGTTTTCTGCTTCAGTTTAAACGCGTCTTGCTCGATATTCTAACATGTAATTTTTTTAGACGTTTTTTATAAAATTTGAACTTTGTTTAATTTAAAAAATATATTATTTATATATTTTTAGTAAAATACAATTAATTAAAAACAGTTTAACCAACTAATTTGTCTTCTTTTTTAACATATGCATTCAGAAAACCTAATATTTGGTATAACGTACATTATTCTCCTAAATGGATGTTATGTCAAAGTTTTACTGTATTACTTATGTGGTGAGTGGATGCTATCTAAATTTAAATATTCAAATAACGTTGACGCCAAATTGTTAGAAACCATTCAACTCACAATATGTATGTATATTATATTTAACATTTGTATCGCAGGTTTGCGTATTTTGCGTGACAGGCAGAAAGTAAATATTTTTCAAGACTGTAATACACTTCAGTCTTTGAAGAATAAATTGTATTTGACTATTTACTTACTTGGAAACAAAGCACTTACTTGTTTTAAATGAAAGCAACAATATTTACGTATATTCTCTTACAAACTTACTCATTATAATAGTCGACTCGTTATTGTCTGGTGTCTACAATATTTCTCTCATCTTCTTCAATTGCACTACAGCCCCATCATTACGACCTTAGCGTATTTCTTGTCAGATCTAGCGTGTTTAAAAGGCAGTAAATTTATCGTTTTTTGACACATAAACTAGGTACTTCAAATTTATCATGAAGGTTGAAATATTACTATACTAAAATGGTTTGAAAATCAACATACTCCAGCCTTTTTCCATCTACTCAACAATAAAATGAATCTTTCGTACCTAGAGTACTTTTTGCTACATGATTTCTGTATTTATTAGTAGTGAAATGAAATAATAAACCTTTCTTTAATTCACAAACTTTTGAAGATTTTTGAAATGATAATTTTTAGATCTTTTTAATTTTGAGAAAATCAAACCTGCAAATGAGGTAGGCAATTATTGTTGTACCATATCGGGCAAATTTTTTTGTCAACAGTTGGTAACACTGAATATTCTAAATCGAGCCATGGCTTCGTCATTGTTCTACTTCCACAATACTAGGCCCGTCTACATTTCGTTACGTCACGGTTCATAACAACCATTTTCTTTCCAATTATTTTTTTAGTTTTATATCACGCTCCAGTATCGGAGCATAGGTCAAACATAAAGCCACACCATTTCTTCTCTTTTCGTCTCCTGTTATGTGAGACCTGCAACATGTAGGTCGCTTTTGTAGCATTACTGTACAGTGAGGAAGGGTCAGCTATCACAATAGAATCCATGAGGATATATTACACTCTTTGGATAGCATCCGGAACCTGTTATGTCCCAGGCACGTAATATACCTCGTCGTTATAACATTCGTTAACAAAGACTGACGTATCAACTCAGTGTTTGTGACATGTTGGTACTAGTGCACCCAAATTCAAGACCTTTGGACCTTGCTAAGATCGTGAGATCTCATATTATCTCATAGTCATATATGCGACACAAGTAACACGCATGCAGAATTTGGTTGTCACCTCAGGTGCTCACATAATACAACGTTAACTTACACGTGTCTTTGAAATACAACGATATTGAATTGTGATAACGCATGAATTGGCATCAGAATCAACTATTTGTATATAAAGGTAGATGAAATATTTAAGTGTACTACTTTTTCATTATTTCAAAATCTAAATTTAAAGAATGATTAAAAATTTCACTCATTTTATGATACTGTGCTTTTTACGGGTGGTGTGGCGTTTTATGAGAAACCTCTGTGAAAATGCTATAAAGATGCATAGTTAGTTACGTAACGTCAGAGTATTACGTGGTACAGTGCAAAAGAAACGGCAATTATTTATTTTTTAATTTTCAGTACGAACCTGAACCCATTTTTTGAATCCTGTGAACCAAAAATATTATTTATTTTATCACCACAGCGTACCAATAAAACACAGACACCATTTTTTCGTACTACAGACTTCCAAGATATAGGATTTTAAGATTTAATTGTGATAATTGCAACATTTATGTACCCCACATTATGAGTGAGTCGATAGCCTGAAAATAGCACTGGTTAATCCCTAACAAACCTAGCCAATCGGCCCTAAATTAAATTATACATATTGAACGACTCGGAAAGCAATAAAATGTAATAAATACAACATTACTTACTAGATGCCAGCTGTACTGTTTATGATCTCATGTAAGCGCTTCAAGTTTCTATGATATTATAAGTAAATGGATTTTATTATAATTTGAGCAGTTTATGATAATAACAATTTTAACATTTTACCTAGTCCACCGCCGAGCCAATTCACCTCTGGTCAACACCGTGGAGTTTTTTTTTCAATCAAACATTCTTTTCAACAAAGCACATGGACAAAATGGTTAATAACCATTTTTTTTAAATAATAAAATACCTCGACACCACCGAGATCTAAGGTTCTATATGCTTTATCTTGGGACAGAAAATATGATTTATATGTTCATATATTAGTTATATTTTGACCCGAACCGAGTCGATGGCGGGAAAAAAATTTTATAAAGCCCGAAATGACCTATTTTATGTACCTATGTTTCGAAAATCGTATACCAAGCTATCTTTCGGTTTGCATTTCCCATCTCTGATATATATAATAAACCTATTTTCAATCAATGAAAGTCAGTTTTCAGTATTTTTCACTTCCCATAAATTTGCAACAATGCGACAATTCCAGAAGTATTGATTTGGGTAGAGACCATTTCACCTAAGGATTTTGTTCATGCACACTCCCTCTTTCGATACATTATATAAATTTAAGATTTTTTTTATAACAATTATTTATGGCGTTTCCTCGATGTTTTTGGTATATTCGGATAAAACTTAATATTCCATATAAATGCACATTGAAAAGTAGCTGCTAAAAAGTCGTCATCTTTGCCAGCCTGTTTTGATGTTTCATGTTCGATGGTATACTTATGTCAAATAGTAGTAGTAATACAAATAATTTTAAAAAATACCATCCATTCAGTACATCGTTTTTGTTGTCAATATCTGCATATTTAATAATATTAATTGAGTGATTGTAAAATTGTTTAAATGCTCGCGGATATAGACAGATGCGGATGTTATCAGTATGAGGTTTTCATTTTAGCTCTATCTTTGGGATTGATAGGGATGAACCCACCCCCAATTATATGTAAAATAATAATAAAAAAATATACGTATATCTTGAACATACATAACTTGAAAACACCTCCGATATATATATATATATATATATATATATATATATATATATATATATATATGTCACGGCCCCCATAAGGGTGGGGCTGACAGGGCTCTAGCCTAGGGCCCGGGTTCAGGGGGGCCAAGCGTAGCAGGTCGACCACATAATTGAGATAAACACACATCTTAAATATGCCCTAATAGTAAAAAAGTCACCTGCGGCGCTATTTTACTTCGCGGTTATTACCATTTTAAAATATAAGTATGGTTGTGCGAAGCATTTTTTAGTTATTGTGTGTTGATACTCGACAACATATTTAGATGTGTTAAAAATCGCTAAAAATATACTGAATTTTTATTGACCTCGAACACCATTTAGAAAACGCTACTGTAGAGCGTCAGGCTGCCTTTAACCTTCGTGATAGGTATGGGGGCCGCCAAAGATCCTGGCTTGGGGGCCCGCTTCAGGGTGTGGGGGCCATGATATATAATATACACCTACTCGAAAAAAACATATTTAAAAAAAATACGATGCTCGATGATTTTTTCTATTCGGCATATTTATCTGAGGTGCTTTCAAGTTATGTATGTTCAATATATGGAATGTTACATTCTCAAACGCTTGTGAATTATTCGTTGAATAAAAGATATGGTTGATTTTACATATATATTTGTGTTTACATTTTTCATATTTAATATTTTGTTTGACATATCTAGCTATCAATTTCTGTATGTAATCAGATTAAAAAAAAAAAACTACTATTTCACATCCGTAAATTATTTTTTTGTTCGAAAAGTCCAACATCGTTTATTCGCCTATGTTATGTCGAAAGGCTATCTACTCGTTACTCTTGCAGTCGTGCCCCCGCATACCTAGTATCTACCACAAGCATCTGTTCTCAAAGCACAGTTAATAGGAATATTTTGAGCCTTGCAAAGGTGTTTCAATGACATTAGATATTTATCTATTCGAAAATAAAAATAAATTAAGTAAGGATTACAATGAAAGACAATATAATTCTGTACCTGTGTAATGGTTTGTTTAACTTTTTGATTTTTATATTTATATTTAAGTAGTTTTGAAATCACCGCTGGAAACGTTGCACGGATCGAAGTGTACAGGCTCTTATTTTCGGGGAAAATAAAAACAAAGTTGTTTCAGATACTTTGCCGCATAATCTTGTTTCTATGAAAGGCAACACTCGGAAGGGAGGGGGGAAAGCTGGCCGCGGTGTGTAGTGGAAAATGCGACCCGCCAACTAATTCAGTTTATACGACGTCGATTTGGCAAGAAACTGACGCTTGGCTCTACTTTGGTCCATTCAGAATTTTCCCTCGTTGACTTTTGCCAGAAGCTCGCATTGGCGCGCCTACAACTACGCCCTGTGGGGATACCGGCAAATTATACTACGCCAGTAATAATTAGTATTTATTGTCTCTCTGGAGACTTTATTTATGTAGACAAACGCGAGTATGTTACGTTGATCCCAAAGAGTTTGGACTATACCTAGAGCTTTGATTCTCAACCAGGGTTTCGCGGACTTTTTTTAAATTACCAAGAGATTGAAAAAATACCTATCAATAACAACGTTTTGAAATGTATTATTGATAGATATGATGAATAATACAATCTGATTGATACAACATATGTTTAGTATGTAACTAATAAGCGTAATGTAAAGTGAAAATGTCGTATTGTTTATAATAGGTATGCGTCGCTTTTTTTTGAGATTTCACAAAATATATCAAGGATTCCTCCAACCAATAAAGGTTGAGGGAACCTAGATATCATATGATAGTTTTTTTTTAGATATTTAAACTTCTCATAACGTTTCCAAAATATTTTTATATGATGGATACTATTTGGCTGTAGATATTGACAACATTTTTGGTAAATAAAAAGGGAAAAGGCAGTATATTTTTCGGTTACTCCTATATACCTACTATTTATTACTTTTAAATTTACTGGTGATTTTAACTGACTAATGAAGTTTCGTTAAATAAAATCTTTCTTTTACACTTGTAATACTAATGTAATACAGTTTTCATCTCAGTGTCACTAGGTAAATACATTATGAGGCAGAATTGTAGTTCAAAATAACTGGCAACAAATTTAAGTATTAGCATTTATAGAAATGTTTCAGCTCCATTTTCGTTTATTTATGATCCATTTCATTGTACAGAGAATCGTTTTATTTCAATCACACAAATGAACCCATTCTGAAGAGTAAATTTTATCAAAACCGGTAAAAAAAATATAAATACATATTTAAAATCCCTTTATGTTATATGACCAATATCCATTTAAAACTCATTAAGGGTTGTATCGAATTATATTAGGAACGACACTGCGTACAACCATGTTTTCCAGACGAATCGAAAGTGCAAACGCATTAAGAATTTTATGAGGGTTCTTTTACCAACAGGCGTTAATGGGGGAAGGGGGTGAGTTTTTAAAATGAGCACTTCATTCGAGACTCAAGAGAAGCCGAGATTGATTACTTATTCACGGAAAACCTTGAAGGATAAAGTATAAGATATAAAATATGGCGAGGGGGGGGGGGTGACGAGCCCGAGATTTGTGAAGTTTAGTGTTGAAGGGTATTACATAAATAACCCTTTCTCAGTTTAAAAATATCTTTTTTCTGTGTACCATCGATGCAACTAACTTTTTATTAATTTGGTACAGTATAAGCCTTAATATAATATACTAAATTATTCTAAAAAATACTTTTAAACTAGCAAAAAACTCTAAATTCATATAATTCTGTTAATAAATTACTTAGGGATATCTTTAAAAAATAAAACATACATTTTTTTATAAATTGTATGTTTGTATTTTATTGTAAATAACCTTTGTAATAAATTTGGGAGTTTGTTCAGTAGATGCTACAATTTATAATTGAATATTATATTGTTGTGTTACCTACTAATAAATTCCTTTGTTAAGGTTCGATGATAGCATGAGAAAGCTTCATTAGTAGAAAGTCTAATAGGTATTATACTTCTTTGTATTTATTTTAATGGTGCTTATCCATAAAAAATAGCGCCTTTATCTATCGTTTGTTATAATAACAATTGAGTTGAATTAATTGGGTAATACTCTCATTTAAAATGAAGTCAACAATAAATAAGCTGAACCAGTCACAATTAATTTTATAATTCATATGAAATTTTCACAACTGTGCCTATACAGAAAAAAATATAATAGTATCAAGACATTCTATAATAAATTACTTTCGTGTTTGTTGAGAGACATTATATCTGACAGTCTTTTAAGTTATTTTTTTCGATAATACGGCCATGAATATTTTATATCGTATTTCTTTCTTTTGACCATGTCCGATCCTAATAAGATCATATGGGCCTCCACAGAGGAGGTTTGTATTAACAGATTTTGCTTTTACGAGAAATGGATGTCAGCCATTTGCTCAAACTATTAGGTCCATACTCTAACTCATACACAAATTGAAAAACAATATGTGTACTTGCCAAACCCAGGATTCGAACCTGGAACCCATGACGTTATAGGCCGACGCTCAAGCTTAATTGTAAAATGGAATTATTACCAACTTGATAAGTAGTTTAACTTATTAACAATACAGTAAGTAAATGAAATACATCTTGAACAAATATCATGGTTAATATTTTGACAGTTTACTCTATTAAAAATATATATAGGAATAATATGAGAAGGATAAAATACCTTGCCTTACTAGTTTCATCCTAATACATAGCATATATTTAAAATTAAATATTTTATATTTAACGACCATCAGCTCAAGATTAGTTGCATGTTTTAAACAATCTTAAAATTCTTAACGACGATTGTTTTAATTTTTGTCGTGTTCATGTCGCACGGCACGGCAAAAGAATTTAGTTTTCTCATAATGAATACAATTCCCAAAATTTGTAACGTATTGTTGATTGACATAATATTCTGAGGACTCTCCAGTAAACCCAGATCTCAAAAGCATTTAGTTGATTAATGAAAATGTGAATCAGAGTCAAATACATTTCAAGCCACCCCGTCAAATTAACAGCATAACACGCTTGTAAACCTTATGCTCATCAACGTCTCGGAAAAATGATAATTCTGCCAAGAGCTGTCGATGTACATAATATTTTTGAAAAAAAATCTCCAACGTTTCTATTAACCAATCAGGAATAAGAACAGTTTGAAGAGGAGATAATAATAACGACCTGTACAATATATTCACAAAGATTTCAACGCAGTTCAATATTTGAGATTCGTTGACAACACTGGCCGCATGGACAATAATAAACCGACGAAGAGAGTAATATCGAGCAATCCAAAAAGATCTTAAAGATGTATTATGTCAAAATTTTCCGGCTATAAGAAGCTATTAAAGACGGAAAGTAGCTACTTTACAGCGAGACAGAGTTGTCAACTTAATATTTTTCTTGTCAGATCTAGCATTTTTAAAATGATTGAAAAATACGCATCTGGCATATAACGTTAGCTCTAACATTTTGTGATACTTCAAACCGCATAAAAATTTAAATTTTGGCCATGTGACCGTGCATAATAAAAGTAAACATAATATAACATAATTAAGATTTTAATGAACTTTATTTTTTTAATTGTCAAATAATAAATTATTCTCCAATCTATATTTTCGTAAAAATATTGTCCGTAATATGATATGTTTAAAAATAATTCTATTTGATAGATATTTTTTAGCAAATTAAAAAATCAAGCATAATTTTCTTCCAATTAGTTTATTTTCTTGACAAATGTAACTGGCAATACTGGGGATAGGTGATTGACTAGAGGAAGTCAAAATTCACGGTAAATTGTTGCACTTCAGATGCATTATGTCCATGACTCTGCACCATTTGAAGAAATAACCAGGACATCTAATTTTGTGAACCGTATCCTTAAGTCGACATTTAAATCAAGATCACGCAGAAATATGTATGTTAGGTTAATATACGATTATTAATTATTAACGTCGCCAATAATTTAATTATAGTGGGTTCAATAGGTGCTCTAGTTTACTCTATTTTTATCACGAAACAATATCTTTCAATGATGCTAAACATGTTTTGTGTTTAAAAATGATTTTATTTCTATTGAGTACTTTATTTTCAAATTTTAGGAATGGAACGACATGAATTTGCGGTGGAACACCTCTGACTACGGCGGTGTAAAAGATTTACGAATTCCGCCCCACCGGCTATGGAAACCGGATGTCCTCATGTACAACAGGTATGATGGAGCTCATAAACTAGTGTTGCCTTAACGCGTGCCAACAATCCCATTTCGGCCCGGATACTGTGGATAAAGGAATATTTCTGCGAGATCGGGGTTTACGCCTTCTACAAATTTCGCCTCGTCGGGATTATTTTTTCACCTATGAACTTTATAATATCGTTCATGGGCGACGGTAAAAAAATACATCGAAAAATTGCCCGCATGTTTTTTACAGTCTTTATGATGACTACATTTTACATTTTTTATAATATCTGTGTATTCCACTTTGTGGTTATTAAGATATTTCAACCTTTCCGATTTAATTTAAAATAATATCAAAAAATACTTATTTTACCATTTTCCGTAAATTCTACCGTTAAGTAAGTAATTAATTATATTTTTTAAGAATAATTTTATCAGGTTGTATACAACTCTCACATAATTGAGAAAATTGTAGTCTATTCAGCATTCGATGTATATCGTCAATTACTATGTATTCTTGTCTTTGGTAAGCTTTAAGCTACGGGATGCTGCCATGATGGATTGATTGCAAAAACACTGGTGAGCGACAGGGACCCTTGGAGGCGTCGTGTGGTATACATAATAATATGCCCCAACTAATTGGTGGACATGGTTAAAAAAGAAGAAGAATCATTTTAATGGTTTTAATTATCATTTTTTATGGAAATACGTTGTATTAGGCAATTAAAAGAAAACACAATATGATACATAATTATTTAACTATATAATATATATTGTGTTATATATTATGTTAGAAAATAGATACTTTTACAATTAGGATATTAGTTTATTACGATGTAGGTCCTCAATTAAGATGTAACTATTTTTTGTTTAAATGCACCTGTTGAAGAAATAAAACGCGAACAATTTTTCATAATAGAGTATTTTTTTTATACTATTTTTTTATCCAAATGAATACTCAATATTTAAAAATGTAGTATCGTTATATTGAATTCTCATAGATGGCGCTCTGATTTAGCTTTCATTGTGTAGAATAGGATGATTATAGGTTCAAATCACATTCGGTGAATTTTTCAATACGTCATGACGTGTCTGATGTATGAAAAAATATGTATATGTGATTTCTTTTGTTAATATTATAATATGAATTCCTTACCCAAACGTAGATTGGATTACTTAATTGAAAATATTATTATTTTTATTATTTTACACTATTTTATTTAATAAAATGTATGCTTTTTAATTCAAATGGATATAATATTATCCTGTAATAAATTACTTACCATCATCAATAATTGCTAAATATATAAATAAATAGCTGTCAAAAACAATAATAATTAATAATCGTTTTTTTCCTCGACTTAAAAAAATGTAAATACTTCACCATCATCCGGTTTTCAATTTAAATGAAAATCAATTTAAGGGGTCTTGTATCTACAAATATACTACTAAATTTGTGTATTTTCTTTAGTTATTTTCTATATGATCGATTTTAAACTGGCCGTGGAAAATTAAAGTTAACCTAAACGAAATTACTTGAATGAAGACATTTAAAAACGAAATCAGTTACGTAGGTATTACAAAATGTGTAAAGTACATTTTGCTCAGTACCATCAAGTGAAAGTTGTGTGTTTGAATCCAATTTTATCCATGTTTTTGTGAAGGGTTTTTTCTTCAGATTATATTTCTTAGGCTGTCCTAATTCTTCATATTATTCTATATTCAATAAAGTGAAAACTATATTATTAAGTATTTAATAAAAATAATTAAATATATGTACTATAAATATTATTTCATTTTCAAAAACGTCATCGACTTATTCTTGAAACTATTAGGTTATCATTTAATTTTAAATATAAATAATATTTTTTTATGTTTACAAAGCACAGCCGAATTTGATAAATTATAAAATATATAAAAGATCAAATTTAATTAACGAACACAATATGACGCATGCTGCTTTAATATAAATGTTCCACAATTTTCAAGTGCTGACGAAGGTTTCGATGGCACGTATCCCACCAACGTAGTCGTGAGGAATAACGGCTCCTGTATGTACGTTCCACCTGGCATCTTCAAGAGTACCTGCAAAATTGACATCACCTGGTTCCCCTTTGACGACCAACGCTGTGAAATGAAATTCGGCAGCTGGACTCACGATGGCTTTCAGGTAAACTCCTCCGAGAACAGTAAAATGACATTTTCCATAATATTTTCGTAGAAAAGTTATTGTCTTTGAAGTTTTGTTTTTGACAGTTCGTAGATATCAATGTATCCTTAATCTAAAATAGGACCAAAATGCCATCAACTATTTATAGTCAATCTCTGATAGTGGGTGGTACGTAAACATCTAGAACAAATAACGTATCAAAAGATCGATAACTAAATTTAACACAATGTAGGATGGAGATAATAAGCTGTCGAACTATATTATAAACGCAAATGTTTAATATATAATATAGATTGTTCTATGGATTTATACTAATACATAGTACCTATTTATTTCGGTATTAGAAACTTTATAAGAGTCTCTGAGTTTTTATGTCGTATTGAATACTCACATCAAAGAATACTTACTCCGAATGTACGTAGCACCGACATAGATATTTAAAAAAAAATGCACATGAAAATGACATTTTTTTATATGAAAAGTCTTTCGTTTACACTTGAAACAGTATAATATAAGAATTAAAAAATCAAGGTTTGAAAAACGAAAGAGAGGAGAACTTTTAAAATATATTTTATACTTGTTATATTTACTCCATGATTTTTAAAGTTACCATTGCTAAAATGAAATAATAATGTATCTACTGTATGAAATATTAAAAATTTTCTATGTTTTTATGCTGGATAATGGAATCTCTTTGGCAATGCAGCAATACAAATTTAATATTTTAACTGTTATATTATTAAATTATATCCATGCATTTTCATTTTATTATAACATATGAAAATATATATAAACGTGTGGTAAAAATAATACGAAACAAAATAATTTGTAGGGTATTTATTGTATATAATATTAAATTCCGAAAAATTACGTGGTGTATGATAAGTATACTATTTTCGAAAACACTTTGAGAATAAATAAATTTGTGATACTTTTAGCTGGACTTACAACTTCAAGATGAAACCGGTGGCGATATAAGCAGTTTCGTCACCAATGGCGAATGGGAACTAATCGGTGAGACTTTTTTTAATAATATTATGTAACTATTGTTTAGTTTTAAATAAGGAAACTTTTTACAC
Organism: Rhyacophila brunnea; assembly: GCF_057557595.1. Classification (NCBI taxonomy): domain Eukaryota; kingdom Metazoa; phylum Arthropoda; class Insecta; order Trichoptera; family Rhyacophilidae; genus Rhyacophila; species Rhyacophila brunnea. Next base: position 40,446,292 of record NW_028232859.1, read on the forward strand.
CAATACAAAGATGGACATATTTATCAAATGAATTTAAAATATATAATAATATAATTATACATATATTTATTTGGCGCCGCCTTATGGCGAGAGCGAGTAATGTAGGCGCTCCCTAATTCGAATACATGAGAAGATCAGTAAAGTTGGCCTTCCATCTTGTTACTGTACTGTTAGCAAGTAGCCGTTTCAAAATATTCCCAGATTATTTTTTTCGGAGCGAGAGAGCGTGTTCTAATCTCGAGCTCGCCAATAAGTAGAAAATCAAATCCATAACCATATAAAAATATGTGTTTATGTAAATTCGACCGTAAATGAAATACCTATTATCAATTATTACATATCCCTCGAATCAAAATCATATTATCGAGTAAAGTATCATAAGCCCAGTATATCAGTATCCATATATTAAACTTAGTAAAAAAATATTAATTAAATCAGCGTTTACGTGATGGAAATCTATTAAAAAGCCATGTTTTTATCAACTTAACGATATTTGAGTTGACAGCTGTTTCAGTCTATTAATTCATCTTTAGATCGACGATAAGATAAGGAAGTAATTTTCAAAATCTAAAATTAAACGCTTGCAACTTCCAAGTCATGAAAGAAAGAGAGAGTATGTTTTAATATACATTCTTTTTTCGCTCGACAGTTTCTATGGACTTTTTCCAATGTTTTTATTTATCTTTTGGGGATGATAAGGAGAAAGAGTCGTTATTGCTTGAATATTGTGAGGAGAGAGCTTATTTGTCGTTACATTAATAAATAAATACAATGATAAATATGGCAGAATAATGTTATAGTCGCGTGTACGTATATACTGATGAGATTGACTACATTATTGAACTGACGGGTAATGTACCGAAATGTCAATATAACCGAGAGACTGGACTCGAGTGGAGTGATTATTTATAATATATTGTTCTTGCTATTTATACAAATGCATTTCAAACATTACAAGAGACATTGTTACAATTAGTAAATCGTAATAAACCATATTGATTTAGATTATGATTGAGGAAATGCTGACGTTGTTTCAGCTAAGTGGTTTTGTTTTGACAACAAAACATACATAATATTAAAATGTGTCACCCTTGTAATGCTGAGTGGTATGATTGTTACAATCTCATCAGATTAGGTCCGAAGTATATGACCATGAGTAGGATCTACAATTATTAATGACCGTTATCTATAAGGTTCTTCGATAGGAACTTGTCTTCCTGTTTTGTGAGTAAAGTTGTCAATTTGTGTGTGATTGTTTATTAATATCATGTTATTGTCTACAACAGGCGTTCCTGGAAAGCGCAACGAGATCTATTACAACTGCTGTCCTGAGCCCTACATCGATATTACCTTCGCGATCGTCATCAGACGAAAAACCCTTTACTATTTCTTCAACCTTATTGTTCCGTGTGTACTTATCGCCTCCATGGCTCTACTTGGCTTTACTTTGCCTCCAGACTCTGGAGAGAAACTCTCTTTGGGTAAATATTTTTTTTTTATATTTATCTTGTTATTAGTTTTATTATTACGACTATTATAATATATATATATATATTTATATTATAATATTATCGAAAAGAAAAAATCGTTCAATGCATCAATTAAAAGACGAATATTACGTTTACGAAACCGGGCAGTGACAGTTTAAATCAGTGATTCTCAATTTTGAGTGGCCCATTTTGAGTATAATATTTTGTAGTGTTAATTTTCTTCGTTTTTCTGCGATCTTGGACGTGTTTTGATTTATTTTTATGGTTTTAATTATAATAAATAAGTGCCATCCAAACATCATCTTTTTGCAACCAAGTGTTGGCGATGGATTACGTAGTGTATGCAAAAATATTATTCTTATATAATAATTGTATAAATTCATATTTCTGTAATAATGTAGGTAATTGATGAATTTTACGAGTTTTTATTGGTTATCATAGATACTTATTTTATTTTGTGCGTGTGTCCCAGTTAAGAAACACTCAAATAACCACTTTCGGTTAAATTCACACATAACATGTTTTATTGCTTGTTCTATTCATCTTCAGACGTAAAGGTTAAGTAATTGTATTTTAACTACCTTTATTGAAAATTAACCACAAAAATGAAAAATAAGAACACAATCATTAATAGTATTTTTTTAATGTTACAGTTGATAAAAATACATTCTATTAAAAATGACAAATACAAAGCTATTTTAGTTATTTTTTTTATTATTTCTACGATTATATTTAGGTATATCGCTGTCTACGCTGAGGCCGATAGTTGTGTATTAGGTACCGCATGATCCGTAAAAATGTTCTCGAGTAGACTGTAGTTTAATTAGTGTTATTAAAACAAAGTATCAATATGTGCTTTGTGCAGGGTTCGAAATGGACCAGAACGCACCGGAGCGCCGTTCTGATTAATAAAATCACGTAGGAAAATAATTTGACTGTCTAAGCTAGATCTGCCATAAAACAAAAAACTTAACACTTATTTTTATAAAATACTCATAAATTTAGATAACTATGTTAATATTTTCGTAAAATCATCGAGCGCTCCGATTCGTAAAATTTTCCATTTCGAGCGCTGGCTTTGTGAGATAGTGTAGTTAAATATACGAGTATGTATATAATGTATATGTATGACAAAAAACAATTTTTAGTATGTTATATTATCGCTGCTGTGGTGGATTCAAAATATCCAATGCGAATAAAGATATATTATAAGAGTAGTTGTTTGCCAATGAAAAGGTTTCAAAAGGGTTACAAAAATCTTATATAAATATTTATAAAATATAACTAAAACATTAGGTAAGTAGCTAATTACGAGTTCGATTTTCGAGTTACTTTTCAATATACAAAATATATACTTTGAAAGCGAATTGTTCTAATATCAAGGTATTCCTTATATAACATATTGGTTTTTTAGATAATATTTTTACATTTTTGGTTCGACATTTTTTCATCGGAATTTTAATTTAATTGAAAGGCATGGTATTATGTTCAACCAATTATAGTTTAAGCTACTGATTTACTATAGATAGGTAATATGAGCACATAGGCTGAGTAGGAATTTAATTGTTTTGTGAAAACCCATAAGTATGTTAAAAAATATATACACAATAACAAGGGAGCGGTGAGAGTTCCAACGGGCTTGTAGAATAATTGTTTTTCCTTCCCTTTCATGTTTAATTTTTTACAGCCAACCTGTTTCAAAACTAACCCCTTTCACATACGAACAAACTTTAAAGCCGCGGCGTTAATCCACTCAACTATTCACTTTTGGAATAGCGCCACTTAACACGGGCAACACTTTGGACCCTTATTACATAGATAGGGTGTCAGATACATAGCGTAGGTAGGTAACTGTATACACATGAATTCCCTTCATTTAATTGTACATGTAATTCATTCCGCTTTCTGTACATGGTGGATTTATATGCCTTACGTATTTACGCCTGTCTAGAAATTCATTACAGTTCCCATTCAATATAGTCAAACCGTATGTCGGTAGGAGGGTATCATGCCTAGCAGAACAAGATGAAACAACAGGTTGATTATGCCATTATTATAAACTTCATTTAATATTCAAAACAAAATGTTGTAGGTAATTCAGCAATCCTGAAATTAACATACGAAATTAGCTTTCTTTTATCCATATGTATTCATTCAGAAAAATTTTCCTTCGACATACAGTCGAACTCGGTTATTACGATCACGGACATAGCGAGATTTCGGACGTAATGAGGAAACATTCGTTGACATTTTAGTTTATGATTTTCTCCATACATTTATAGACTTTTATAACGCGCAGCTTATCGGATATTCCGAGCTGAAATACTGTTAATGTGTCGATCATTTAAAAACATTTCGACCCTAAGCAAGAAAATCTAATCGGACAGGATGCCGCCGGGGACGGATTACATTTATGATACTAGTTAACTGTCTAAGTACCTACCTAATTGTTGTTCTCACCGACAATAATAAAAAAAATATCCACGCGTATGGTTGAAAAATCCAAGGTTTGTGAAGTACATGTATACCTACCAGCGTTCATTACAATAAACAACTTCTTTTGTAGTTTATGAAGGCCATGCTTGTTTCGGGGATCTTTACTATGGTTTTCAGATTTTTTATTTTCGACTTTTTTTGTTGTGACCGCTCATTTAAAAATAGCTATTCCATGATATTACGAGTACCGCTTATAATGAGAAAATTCAGTCGCTGCCATCTTCCTCGTAATAACCAATTTCGACTGTATTTCGTTTTAGTTAAAATTGTATCTGCATATTTTATTATTCAGTATCAATACATTTATTATTTTAATCATTAATTGTGTGTATATAAATTGATTAATTCAATCCATGAAACCCCACAGCCACCAAGTGTACATACGCGTAGAAGAACGATAACTAGTGTTTTATTATCGAGATTAGTAAAAATTAACATTATAATGTGATAACCTATAAAATTAATAATATATAATATATATATGGTCATAATAAACATTTAAATCATGTCTATTTGTATCGTATCAAAATAAGGGTTTAGATAACAATATTAATTGCAAAGTAAACCTTCAAAATTGTTTAGCCCAATATGGCCTAGCGGTAACGTATCGATTTAAAATGTTGTGTGTACCGCATTTGAATCTGGCAAATCTAACTTAAACATTCATTTCTCGTCATAATAAACTCTGTTAATAAGGCCAGTATAATTCTCTTGGGATCGTACATAGTGATTTAATGTAAATGTTACTAAGTTTTGATTTTCTCTTACACTGTATAATAATTACTCTTCTTATTTTATATTTCGTCTATCAAAAATTAGATAACCTCACTAATGTATTCGTTGGAAATGTGTGACTGTGTATTAAATTTGGTACTTTAATTAATTTCGAATTTTATATGTCACTGTGTTACCAACCACAACATTTTCAATACCACTCTCGCTAATTTAATTTTCAAAAGTTACTAATGGTATGTTTTTCTGCCGACAGGTGTCACCATTCTGCTGTCACTGACAGTGTTTCTCAACATGGTGGCGGAGACGATGCCCGCGACATCCGACGCCGTACCCCTTCTCGGCACCTACTTCAACTGCATCATGTTCATGGTCGCCTCTTCTGTCGTATCGACCATCCTCATTCTCAACTATCATCATCGAAATGCTGATACGCACGAGATGAGCGATTGGGTAAGACATTATAGCTTTACCAATACACCGTTTTAACAGCGATATGCGGAACTAAAAATCCTCCCGCTCTTTTAAATATATAAATATTCTCCACTGCCACCTTTGTCCTTTATAGTTTATACTAAATAAAAAATGTTGAAAAAGCCTTCTTCTACGGAGATATAGCTATGTAATTAAAGCAACAAAAAAAATACCATTGTTCCAAAGATTAAGTTAGCTACGAGAGTAATTTTGCATTGCAGGTTTATTTGCAGGAAACTTCACACTACTGCTATGACATTTATTTGCCAACTTGCATTATGTATTAGAGTTTATTAGTTTTGCAGTGACAAAACAGAACAACGATAAATTTAACTTAAAAACTTAACGAAATTAGGTAGATATATAATTTTATTTATTATGGCGTATTGAAAATCTGTGCTATTAAAAATCTATCAACATATTAGAGATAGGACAATTTCAATATTAAATTTATATTTTTTCTGAAAGGTCATAGTTATATGTGTCGCTAGATTTCAAAATCAGCCAAGTCCATAATAGATGAATAGGAGAAAAACAGGTTTTTGTTTTCTCAAATACACAGTCACAAGGGTGAAAGTTTATTTTATTTTGAGTATAGAATATTTAAAATGAATAAATTCCACATTTTGATAATGCAGAAATGTTAGAAAGCAGTAGTTCTTCAGCAATTCACAAAAAAATCAAAAATACCTAAAGGTGGACTTGGCTGATTTTGAAATGTAGCGACATATTTATCGTTGTTCTGTTTTGTCACTGTTATGTTTGGCTGGTTACCGGATATAATAATATATGACATTGACCAAGGATATGTAAGAGGGCAATGATATTAAGGCTAAAATCAGGCCACACTGTGAGTAAGAGATTTGTTAAAAAAATATTCAATTATTACCAAATTAATGTAAGTAAGTAAAGACAACAATTTAGAGAGATTCCTGACGCTGATTAATAATGAACAAACCACACAATCTAGTCACCAATATTTAGCAAATTTTGTAAAACACTTCAGTTGCATGACTACTAGTTAATTTCGTTAAAAATAATTTGAAGAAACAGGTAGCTAAATTGGTAAAGTACATTGGCCAGAATCGGATGGATATTGGCTCGAGTCTTGTCTGGCGTCAAACAGAACAGTTACAAAACAGAACATAACAAAACAAAACGTTGACAAAACAGAAAATGACAAAACAGAACAGTGACAAAACAGAACAGCCAGGGGAAAAATAAAACATTCATTTTTGTGAAATCTGTTTTTTTTACATACCGTGAATGTTCAAGATGTGTACAAATTACAAATTTAAGACGTTCACAACATGACATTTAAAAACAAAGAAACAGTCTAAAGAATAAATAAATATATGCAGTATCAGAAAAACAAAAGTTAAGTAAAAGGTACAAAATTATAAAAAAAATGAAATATAAAAATTATAAATTATAAAGCATGGAAGCACACAGGATGAGCTTTTTAATTATATTTTAAGCCTAATTTATAAAACAACGTCCACCTATACTCATCCCCATATTTCACATCCTCATGTTCTGTTTTGTCACCGTTCTGTTTTGTTATGTTCTGTTTTGTCCGGTTACCGTTAGTTTAGGTCTATGTTGGGGTAGGTTAGTCTCTATGTCGATAAAATTTAGAGAATTGTACCGCAATGTGTACAATGTACTATTGAATATCACAATAATCGCAGAGCTACAAATCGCTTTTCTAATTGACAGCAACAATTAATATTTTATAAATATACATAATTTGGAAGTACCTCGGAAAGATAGTACTAAGCTAAGATAGTACTAAGATAGTACTAGCTGTCAATTAGAAAAGCGATTTGTGGCTCTGCGATTATTGTGATATTCAATAGTACATTGTACACATTGCGGTACAATTCTCTAAATTTTATCGACATAGAGACTAACCTAACCCAACATAGACCTAAACTAACCTAACCTAACTTACTTAAACAGAGCTAGAGGCAGGGCCTGAATAATGGTTCCTCACTCAGACGAGTACTGTACAACAAGATCTTCCTGGCTACGTCTTAAAACTGTTAACTAACAAGCTTATCCTATTAAGTCGACGACAGCGACTTCCGGCTATTGCCTAAATTTTCTTGTTAGACAGTATAGGCCATGTGATAGCGGGTTGTAGTTAAAGCATTCAAAAAAATTTAAAAACAATACTTCAGTTGCTGATTTGTTCTCAGTATGATACCAATAAAATAACGTAAAAATGTAACATATTACGTATTTATATCATATGATACTTTATATAACATATCGTAGGACAGAGGTGGCAAACCTATGTCACGCGAGATGATTTTGCATGGCACGCATTTGAAAAGAGAAAAAGAATACCTATAATAATAATAAATGACAGATGGTATTGTATAAAAAATACCAGGCAAATAATCTTCATTGCGTTTAATGTAAATATATAATTACATAGGTTGGTCCTTAGAATTTATGCGTCACATATAATGGTATCGCAATAACCTCATCGGGCGGCGAGGGGTATGCCGCGCCGCGAATCTCTAATTTTGATCGATTTATAATGCATGAGACCACTGCAGCGAGAGAATGCCTCATCTGATCGAAGCAGTTATGGTGTCAATTTGTGAGTAAATAACCAATCTAATTAATTTAATAACAAACGATTTCATTTCTACCCACAAAAAATCAATTCACGAAATAAGCAACGAACTAGTAGGTAGTAGTAATTCTGGCAGACAGTTTCAAAATTGATGGATTGAAATGTATGGCGCAATTGAAAAAGTGATAAAGCTATTATGTGTGCTATGTTCTTGGGTGGTATCTATAATATCATCATTTTTTTAATATATTTTTTTAAAACTATTTTTCCCCATAACTGCTCGGCACGTCAGATAGTTGAAAAACAATATTTGAGAAATTTTGGCACGCGTACGTAAAAAGGTTCGCCAACCCTGTCGTGGATTATTAATAATTGAAGGATATGTAATATTTTGTATATATAAAAAAAGAAAACGCGGTAAGCCATACCCTTCTTATTTGACGTTTGTTTTACAAAAAAATAAAATATTTCACTCCACATAATGTACGGGGTTCTCTTGTCAACCTCGCTTATCACTTTCGTCAGAACAAAGACCCTTTCAAATTATGTGTATGCATAAAATATATAATAAAAAAGTGAAAATATTCGCATTATCTATGTGAATGAAACAGCATTATTTTATTTTTGTGACATCGTCGCTATAGGATTGGTTTCCGAATATCCGTTTTTGTCGAAATTGACCTCTTAATGCAGAATTTTTTTTTGTATCTAATTGGACGAGAACCATCCCTTTCTTTAAATTACTTTGTAATGGTAATGGATACATCATTCATATGCTGTAAAAATAACAATTTAAATATCTCCATGTATTTAAATATAGGATTATGAAATTTGTTTTTCGTCTCCTGAACATTTGGTCTATTCGGAAAACCAATCCTACAGCGACGACATGTTACTGCTAACCCTTTAAATGCGACTTATTATTATTACTTTTAACATTTTAAATCCTCGTCACTATATCGGTTCCGGTTGAGGAAATATTACTTACTCTAACGATTTATAAGTGAAATAATCGGTACCTACTTTAAAACTAATTAGTTTTAAGCATGACCTGGATAAATAACATATAGATAGTACTTAGTAATAGTCGTTGTCCTATAATATGCGTATATAATCTGGCACCGTATAATTCTGGATAAGAAAGACTTAAACCGATTGACAAAATATTATGGATAATACGCCTGATATCATACACATTTGTGATAACTTGAAGGAGAATTAAATTCAAAAAAATCATTTTGTTCCATTGGATAGCATAAGAACAAGGTGACGTTATGTGCGGGCATTATATTGTAGAAAATGATTTTGATTTTTAGATAATCATTTAATATCCGCATAAATTATTAATGACGATTGAATTAGCTCAACCACAACCCTTTTTTTGCAAAACCCTTTTGTAAAATATCAGAATACAATTAGCTGACTGAAAAATAATATTAAGGTTAATTACAAAACAGACGTGTAACGCAGTAATCAGTGAGATACCCACACCCAGTCACTATTTTAAACGAAAGTTTGCAGATAAATATAATCCTGATATACACAACAACGAGAAATTAGCGTCGCAGGCGAGTATTTTGTCATTTTGACGGTATCTACATACTCTAGATCAGCGATTCTCAAATTTAAAAAAAAATCCTGCGTGGCGGTCCCTTTAAAAATTGTTCGTTGGCTCGCGGACCCCTTTAATAAAAATCTATATTATTTTAAAGAAATTGGGGCGCCAAATACTTTACACAAGGGTGCCACATACCTACGGCGCGGCACTGCTGGTGAATAAAACATATTTTTACAAATAATTATAATATATTAAGAATCAGAATATTGTATTATGTATATCTATTTGTATTTTTGTGATTTTTTTTTAAATTATTTTTTACTTCAAAATAAAACATTCGCGTGCCATCGGTTCACCATCACTGCTCTATAAATACTATGGCATGATATGTACATGACAATTTTCAGAATGATTAAATGCTTAAAAATAGGTTACGTTAATCCGTGTTTAACTTTGTATAACAAAAACGTTTTAAATTTAGGTTCACAAGTTCGGCGGAACTCGATTGGAAAGCCCTGCTTTATGTTTTTAATAGTATGCAACAATATTCAATTTCGACGCCCTTAAAAATAATTAATAATTAAATGTTTTCATTTACGTAATGGGTAAATAATGCAAATAAAATTGAATATAATAATATTATAAGCCGTGCGTTGTTTCCATTCGAAAAGGTCAAGCGGATATCTCTTGTCGCCAATTTTTGAGCCGCCCACCCGAAACTTTAAAACGCTTAGTGGCGGTAGGCGGGGGGCGGTTCCGCCTACATAGATTAAACCCGGATAAGACTCATCAACAGTTAATTATTGTAAAACGGGTAGGTAATGTTTTAAATTCAAAATGGTCGAATAGCTTTCTGCATAAATTAAATTATGTGTGTTAACAACCTTGATCTCGTTCAGCCCAATTAAGCTTGACAATGGATTATGGATTTAGATTATCAGGGTAGTGCCGTCAATACCAGTGATAAAGGGTGGAGGTAGGCTGTTAAAATTCGACATAAAGTGCACAAAACTTATTTGTTTTAATTGAACTAAGAATACAATTTGCAGGTGAGGCTGGTTACTTTTAACACTTCAATTAAACTCTGCCTAAACCAAACCATAATAGTTTTGGTACGATATGAGTGCTCCGACAAAAATAGTGCATACCTTTTCAGTCATATTTATTTGCTTGAATTAAGAATACATATTATTGCAGATGGTGTTGAATCGTTTTTTTTAATTCATTAAGCTCTGCCTAACCAAACCATAATCAATAAAAAAATTCTTCTATCTATAAAATATCTAAAATTATATATGATTTAATGGCATATTTTAAATATTTTATAGAGAAACGAATATTTTTTTTACTATTGATTATTGGATTAGGCAGGGTTTAATTGAATTTTAAAAACTAACAAACACTATCTACAAACTGTATAAATATGTAACATATATGTTTGACTGTCAAAGTTCGGTGTGCACTATTTATATCGGATCTTAACAGCCTTCCTCCACCCTTCGCCACTGTTTATCTTTAATTGGCTACGTTTCTTTTCAATTTGTACGCGGTATAAACGAGACCACTACACTAGTATTGACCTGTGTTATCCTGATAATTCTTTGTTTTCCCAGGGTGCAGAGCTAACCGTCCATTGGTAATGTCAATTTGCCAATTGGGAGGGTAATAACTGTGTTGAAAACAACCGTGTCTGGAAATTTGTACGTATGCAGTTCACCGTATCATACTTCACCGTAAAATGTTGTATCTGAAATATATGATAGTATATTAAAGACCGTCCAACCTCTTTGGGTCATGTAGTACTGAGATAAAACTCATGTTTAAATAAAACACGGTTCTTGTAGGTTTACAGTAAGTCAGCGACAAACAAATTTAGGTTAAGTTAGGTTAGGTTTGGTTAGGTTTTCATTCTTGAAGGAACATTATTGTCTGCAAAGCTCCACGAGCAACCCGTTTTTTTTCATCTCAGTGTTTTACACTACGTCTTACGTGAGCGATGTCAGCGAAGCGATGAGCGGCGCGCGCGACTCAAACGTATAGCCGTACAACCAAAAAAGACTGTTTGCGAACATTTTCACACACGGTTATACGTTTGAGTTGCGCGTGCCGCTCAATGCTTCGCCACGTAATACGCCCCGATAGAGATGACCGTATTCTTTACGGTCATCAGAAAGCTCACGGGGAACTGTGCTACAGTGAAATGTAATACGTACAATCTACATGTAACCGAAAACAATACCTGCGTGAGAATGCGCTTATGTGGAAGATGTATAAATTCTAGTCTACTTATCTCACTCCATGTACCTAATTCCTTGTATATATTTTTTTAATTTGTTCCATGGCTTAGTACGATGTTTTCGTTGAAATCATTTTACAATAATAATAATACTCATTTTTTTTTCATGTCATGCTGCAAAAATCTTGAATTTACAAATCGTAATGCTTGCTGTGTAAATAAATACATTTGAATACCAAATTTCTATATTCCACATGACTCAACAGTTGTGTTTCCTTTTGTTTCCAAAATACAACCCTTGTAACTGTGTTATTAAAAAGGGGAGGCAACTAAATTCATATTAAAAATCAATTCTATCCGACCGTTCTATCACGATTACATGTAAATTGTACATATTACTTTTCGCTTTAGAACAGTTCAACACGGCTTGTCTCACCGGAAAGAGATGGTCGTATTGCATTGAGATAAAAAAACACGTTGTTCGTGGAGCATTGCAAACAATATTGTTCCATTTTTATGCGATTCAATAAGAACATTGATTTGATATTGATTGATTTAAATATCTGATAATAACACTGTCATTTTTATCAGATATTTAATAAATCCGAATTGATACATATAAGTACCTACCAGAATTTTATAAAAAATCTACTATATTATGAATAAGTATATTTTTAATTTACGAACCTACATTTTTTCTTCTGTCTTTCTCTTGTATTCCGGTGGTTAAGTGTTTTATTTAAATATGAATTTGATCTCAATACAGCTATCTAGTTCCAATACAACATCTCACAGTGAGCTGTGATACGGCCATAAATACAAATTTTCGGTCACGCTCTATCATTGAACAAAATATTGATGACTTCACTTTATTTTCGTTTTTTTTGGGATTACGAACTTAACGTAACGAAAGCTAACAATAAACAAATAACTGGTTTGTCTCTGAAATTTAGTGTTGAAAACCTAAAAGATTTTGTACATAATATTCACGTAAAATATAAAAATCTTCTATGTGAATAAGTAATAAGTGTTCAACATGCTGATCTATAGGGAATGGGACAACTGGGCACCATGATAATTAGGCGCCGTGACAATAAATAAACGTTCATTACTATTTATACAAAAATTAGACGAGGAATTTAATCAGTATCTATCTAATTAGTGGTTTTTATTAATTTTGCTCTTAACATAATATTTTTTATTTGGGGATTGAGAATTATCATAGAGGCTTTATATACAAGTAAAAGAACTTGTTGGAACTTAAACATATGCAAAATTAAATCATTATTTACGTGTGCATATTTAAATTCTCACCGAGTATTATATAATAATACAATAGTTTAAATATAAATAATAATTGTAAATATATATTTTTAAAGTACCTATAATTCATGAACGTCTATTTATTTTCGAATTTCATTCGATTGCGTGTAGCGCAGTTGTCCGGCGCCAAATCGTCCTAGACCCGTTCTATAGTTACAATTTCAATAATCAGAAAATCGTCATTGCAGCGCTTTCAAAATATTATAATTAAAAAAATCATAGTGCAAACTCTTTGAATTTGGCTGTTTTTTAAGTTTTAAATTAAGTTTTTTTTATAACCAACTTAAGGCGTAACAGCTAGATATACGAGTTTATTATTAATACGTCGCTTCTCGCGTAAATTTACATTGCACCCCCTCCCCTATAAATAATAATGTATAAACTACAAGGTCCTAGACAACGATGAGGGATACATATTTGAGCCTGATGTTATTTACTTGATTATTAATAAATAACTTAATTACTAACAATCAAACCAATGACACCATAATTAAATCATTTAGTTTCAATTCAATGAACTGATATGTAGAGCATGTTCAATATATTCATTTATGTAATATACATAACCAATAATCACTATTATACTATGTGTACCTAACCAATAATAATAATGATATCGGTGAAACTAAATTACCGAGAATGCTAAAACAAAATCGTGTGTGACGATTTGAAACTTTGAAGGAGAACAACCCAAAATATAAGATTTGTTGGGTTCACTAACAACACAATAAAAATTCGAAAATAGTTATGTATTCGTCATGGAATAACTTTGCACACGTACTTTTGGGCCGTTTAAAATGACATTCGAACTATCTAACCCCATACATAAATAACTAAATCCAAAAAAATCTTTTTCAGCTTAGCCAATTCAGAATTTATTATTCTACTACAGTGGAATTCATTTTAGAATCAGCTCATTGTTTATCACACTAAAATAAAAACTATGTTTTAAGTACATGTCTGAAATTAGTTTGTCAGGGATGCACTGGTATATAATACCTTGAATTAGTGTTATAAGCTTAAAAAAAGATCATATAGATATTTATATAACAAACCTCCAATAGTACCTACACGTAAAAGTAAGCAAGTAGAGTACACATATGCTTCGTAACTTTGCACTCCTGCTCTAGGATAAAAATACTGTAATATATTAAAATCTATTACTACATATTATATTAATACAAGTGAATATCATTTGATTTAATTTTATGCGAGGTAATCAGGCAAAGAGGCGTATCAGTGTAGTAAAAAGTGCAAAGTTATAAAACGTATATTCTAACCAACGCGAGCGTAATTATTTTCATGTTACTTACAAACAATATATCCAATGCTGTCAAATACATGAATAATATTTTCACTATTCAATGTTTTAATACAAAACAAAGTTAATATTAAACCATCTATTACCTATTACTATAAGAAGATATCTTCGTTTAAAATCCAGTCACAGTATCAACTTCATATCTTACATGGGAGTGAATAATATTGTGACATGATTTATTCATTCATAAGTAGTGTAACAACTTCATTCAAAATTAAAAAATATGGTTAATAATATCGACGGAATTTCAAATAATCTAAATAAATCATAGGCATCTAAATACAGTATCTTAATTGGCAAAGCTCCTCTCGCCAAATCATCTTAAGCTTTTTCTAATGGGTATGAATACATATCTGAGGTTGTTCCAAATTATGTATATTCAGTGGAAAATGTTACATTCGTATATCTTGTGTATTATTCGTTATTAAATAAACACTAATCTAATTATATATTAATTTAGTACTATGGCAATTACTCTCTCAGATAATAAATTACTGGGTATATTATTAATGGGAGCTTTTGGATAATTTCTAGATCCGTGTTGTTTTCCTGTACTGGCTGCCGTGCATCCTGCGCATGAGCAGGCCACCCGGCCAGGTGGAGGCCGCGCCGGTGGCAAAGCCTGCCGACGCCGAGCTTCGGGAGCGTTCCTCCAAGAGCTTGCTGGCCAACGTGCTGGACATTGACGATGACTTCCGGAATAACCACCGCGCGCCCTACTACCGTTCCCTGTACAGGTGAGCAAGATATCCATAAACGTAACACGTCAAGTATATATTTTTACCAATTTACTGCGTAAACGTGTACTTTTTCACATCAATCTGTATAAAACAAAATAAATTAAAATGTGACTAACTTAGTTAAACAATATCGTATTGATAAACTATTTTTTTTATTCAACGAATAATTATTCACAAGATTTAAGACTTTTATTGATTACACATAGTTTGAAAAAAAGAATGTTACAATTTTTTGAATTAACTGTTGAATAAAGAGAATAGTATTAAATCATTGGCAAATGCAAGTAGGTTATAACAAAAATTTGAAGTGATTCTGACAGTAATTAGTAATTAAAGTAATTCAATAATTTAATATAAAATAGAAAGGCCGATTGCAAATAAGTAACGCAATTTAGACAGCGCTTCAGACGGGATTATAAAAACCATTAGTTAACTTTGTCGCAATTAGAAAGGACACGTATAGCATAGTGGTCAGTGCACATGTGCACGAATCCCGAGGAGCGCAGGTTTGAATCTTGCTAGGTGTTTTTTTTTTTTTTTAATTTTCTGGTAGTTATATAAGTGTTTTCAAATAATGTTCAATAACGTATTATATCAAATTTATAAAATATATCCGTAGATGACATTTTTTTCAAATCATTTATTTGTATACCTAAATATTAAATCCGTATAGGTAGCTAGTAGTGACGAAGGGTGGAGGTAGGGTGTTAAGATCAGCCATAAATAGTGCACATTAAACTTTGTTAGTCATACGTAATTGTTTTTATTGAACTCAGACTACAATTTACATAATATGGTATTGGTTAGTTTTAAATATCAATATATATTTTGGGTAATACTACAAAATTTGCACACTTTTTCATTCATACTTATTTGTTTTCGTTGGATTAAGAACACATATTGCATAATATTGTTGGTTTATTTTTTAAATTCATTAAGCCCTACCTAAACCAAACTATAATAGATACAAAATATTATCTATAAAATATCCAAAGTTATGTATAATTTAATTGATATTTTATAGGTAGACGGGTATTTTTTGACTATTATCTATTATGGCTTGGTTTTCGCATGCTTTAATTGAATTTTTAAAACTAACCAACACGTAAATTGTAGTTTTATTTCAATGAAAACAAATATGTATGACAGACAAAGTTTAATGTGAACTATTAAGTATCTTAAGGGCGGATCTTAACAGCCTATCTCCATCCTTCGCCACTGGTAGCTAGTGGTATTCAAAGTATCTGCAGGATGCTACTTTTGTGTCGATGTATCAGACAATCATCCATCATCACTCACAATTTATTATAGATTGATTATATTATTCTACTACCCCAGTTAAGTTGTTTTCTCTACCCCAACATAGCAACTGGTTTCAAGAACACTTTCAATGAAATAATATCGATAAGTTCCCATGACTTCAAAGCATGAGAGAATTGAATCTAGTTAGATTATCAAAAACGATACTCTTTTTAGTCTCTAACTATTTATTATATTTTTTGCTGCCAAAATCCCGGGATTGTAAGTGCTGGAATCTCACGATTACATATGGGTGTTGACAAAAATACTGGATATTAATAATTTGAAAAAAAATATCTCAGAAAAATACCATCAATCAGCTAACTTGCATAGCATTAAAGAATCGGAATCATATTAATTTATATTATTATTTCAGTACGAGAACTAAAAAAAGTGGCAAAAATTTCACTCTTTTTGTTTAATCCTAAGATTGAAAAAGTACTAATACAGTAAACCTAGTATTGAAAAGTTTATCCGTGATTGCAATTCCTCATCCCATCTGAGTCTACATCAATAATAATATATTGTATTTATTATGCTATGTTTCCAGGGCGGGAGAGGAAAACGCGGCTGCCCGCCCTCCAGATCCTCCTGCGCCCACCTGCCTCGGAGCAGACTACGAGCTGGCACTCATTCTCAAGGAGCTCAGGGTCATTACTGATCAGGTAATATGTCTCCTTTTAATACTTACATGGTGAATAACAGCGCTTTTGAGAGTGTCACATTTTCGTGTACCTGCGTCTTTATTTAATGTACCCACCGCAGTCCGCAATGTATTGAGCTTAGATTATCGAGTTGTTATCACCTTGGTTACTATATACAACTTGGATCGCGTCAACCGAGGCATTGAACCAGGGAACTCAAAAATAATAGAAACTGAAATACCTAACGGGTAAGGAAAAACAGGCAACCGATCTCGAGTAATGAAGAATATGGGATAAATTTAAACACGTGTCAAGAATACGTCATACGTCGAATACTGACAACTGGTCTCGGTTTATGCATTGACACTCATTTAATATTGGTGTATTACACACACTATTACACGTCTATATTTATCAGGTTGTATTCATCAGGTTGTATTCGTCAGGTCCATTTTCGTAGCACACTCACACAGTCAAAATCCTGCGTCAAAGTTTACTGTATTGGCATATAGCCTATGAGAATTTTATTTATTATCTGTTCTGTGCATTGAACCGACACATCTTCTACAAACACCAATATTACCAACACAAACATGGACCCCTCCAAACTAACCGCCCCGCACCACACTTGGTCTAAATCGAGCATATCACGAGGCCCTACGATTGGTGTGAAGCATCAGCAGTTGTTTACGCATGGGAATGTCTCAGGAGCTGATACTCAAGACTGAGATCGCCACGCTCTCAAGTAAACTTTGACTGAGTTTACTGAAAGACGTCATTTAATAAAAAGTGCCATGGGAGAGAAAGGCACGGAGAATTAATAATTTTAACGATATATTATAAGATACAAAAAATCAAACTAAAAAAATTTGGACAAACAAAACTATGTGAAGAGATCTTAACGTCCGCAATACGACGCCGCAATTTTTTTTAATGAAATATAATTGGCATTTGTGGCGACCAGGTCGGACGGCCCGATGAGCCCAACAGCTGGTTGGACCGACTTAAGCATCTCTAATATCACCAGTTGTCATGTTTCTCTCCGAGACCTGTTGCATGATCAAAAACATGTATTGTAAGAAAGAGTACCTATTGGACTCATTTGAGCAGAGCACGCCGCGCGGTATCTTCGGACCCATCAATTACATACAGTTAGATGTTAATGGAGATACAGTTGTTTCATGGGGGGAGTCGCACATTGTGTAGTATCAAATTAAGGCGCCTTAGGTCATGAATAGAGCGTCAGCTGAATGCAGAACTATCATTTGAAATATTTTGCAGAAGAGTTTTTTTAAACAGCCTACTTCAGTTATTTATTATTTATATGGACAAGTGCATGAACCATTTTTTTCATCAATAATCCTACTGAAATATAATGCATTCATTTATCCATAAAGATAATAAATAGTTTCAGTAAGTTGTTTCAAAAAACTCTCTCCTCAAAAATTTCAAATGTAAGTTAGAATAGTTCTGCATTCAGCTGACGAGAGGATGAACGAGTCACGAATGATAAAGAGACTGACATTTGGTAAACCTAGACTTTGTCGAGTCAGGAATAAGATTGAGGGATAGTGTTGATTTGGATATACAGACCTTATGTATCCTAAACTGGAGGTCAGCGGCTTTGGATAGATCTGGATGGAGGCAGATACTAGATAGAAGAAGAAAATTTCTCGAAGTAAAACAAAATAATAAAGATTATGAAATAATAATTTTATTGTTTTCTCCGATTCATTTTTCACTATCATTCCACCAAATAAAGTATTGTTCACGGAATACGTTGTTTTGGTGTTAGCAATTATTTAAGAACAAGAAAAAGATATTCTGAAGTATGTTCACAAAAATGTATAGGTTTAGCGACTAAGATATATTTGGGATTTATAATGACTGTTGTTTTTTTTATTATGTTGTAGCTTCGAAAGGAGGACGAGGGCGCGGACATTTCCCGCGACTGGAAGTTCGCTGCGATGGTGGTGGACAGACTGTGCCTTATTATCTTTACCCTGTTCACGATCGTCGCGACGCTCGCCGTTCTGCTGTCAGCACCCCACATCATGGTATCGTAGCGGAGATCCAAACCTCCACCCCCGAAGCGCCGAGCCGCCCGCGAACGGTGGTCGGCCTACTCGTTTCGAATCTCAATATTCCGACTATAAAAAAAATTGTTATCTACAAGACGATGTAAAAAATAAATCCGCAAATTCATGGTTGATTAATTGTAATAGAGTTGCGTCGATAGGGCGGGGGACGGCTCGGCGTCCGAAATCACGCCCGGCCGCCCTACTCGACCCCGTGTTATGTGCGCATTGCGGTGACCGACACGACCGACAAACCCGACAATTCCGACACTTTTCTACGTGCACTTCTCCAAATGTCTTGGAAGTTGTCGAGAAATGTTTCATCCAGATATTAAGAATCACCGCGTTTCCATACCTCTCAAATATCAAACAAGGTACTCAGTACCGTCTGAGATTTCATTATTTTTATCTGGCAAAAGATATTTCTCGTGGAGTTTTGTCAAGCAATAAATAGTTGATCGGTTATTATTATAGAGTTTAAAAAATGTTGAATGACAGTCGTTTTTTCGATAAATCGATTTGTCCTCGGTAAAGTCGGCCACTTTAATGCACATACATATTTAAAAAAAATAAAGATTCTGTGATAAACCGGTTAATTGTTAAGTTATGATTTGCAAACTATTGAAAGATCTTTAAAAATACATATTAATAAATTAAATGAAAGATCATCTAAATATAATATAACAATTCAATAAAATTAAATGTATAAGCGTATTTAAGATAAACATATATAATAAATTTAGGATGAAGGTTAGTGTGATTGGGGAGTTGTTCATTCGGGTGCAACTCTATTGGAATGCGTCCGGCGCTGACTAAAGAAGTTGCAGTCAGCGCCAGAAAATGCCTTCCGGTGGAGCCAGCCCAGCATGGTCTTCTGCCCCGCGAAGTCTTTGACAAGAGTGCGAAGGGAGAGGACGGAAGCGTCACCCGCATGATCAGGCCGACGCCACCGCCCTCTCGTGATGACGAATTAGAAATTCGCATCTCTACAAATCGTTAAGTTTCCGGTAACCTTTGTAATTTGTTTAAATATATACGTAAAAAGTTTATCTCTCATTTTATTAAACGGGTAATATTATAACACGCCGCGGTGGAGGCGGGGACGTTCAATCATTCTCATCGTCAGTCGATCGTCCCCGGCGCGATCGCGAGCGGTTTATACGCGGTAAAGTAATAATATAAATTAATGCCGTTCTTGTCGATCGATTCCTTATTGATACAAAGTCGATTGGAAATCGTTGAAGGAGCGAGATTTGAATGTTGTAGAGTGCGGACACGTGATGTAGATCGACGGTAACAGGGAAGTTGCGTCGCCGGTTGAAGTCACGTCGACGTCCTAGTCTCAAATCTTGCCACTTCGACCTGTTTCAGTAAATCATTCGTATAACATAGATATTTCGCAGATATAATCTAACCGTTCACGTTTGTTTTTTTCATAAATTTTATATCGTTCTCTCTCTTAATAATACGACAATCCAGACATAAAGGTTCATGACTATATTTAATATGTATTCTCAGCAATTATAGATTCCCTGAAGAATCGGCAATGGAAGTGATAATAACTATTTCAAACAAAGTTCGGACGATAATAGAAACACGGAATTGTTTCTAATGAGTGTGTATTATAACACAAAATAATTCAAAAAAAAAATAACAAAACTTTACCCATTAACAAACTTAAAATATAATAATATACTTATACCAATATTATTTTGATTGTTTTATTTACTTAAAATACATCTAAAACCATAAATGTTGATACGTATCTCTATAAAAAAAAACACTTTTCAATCTGTTTTCATTTATTTTTATGTATTTTCTCTCAGTGCATGTGTAAATAATAATTGTCATGATAATTATTTAAGAACATCAAAGCAATTGGTTCACTTATTTAGCAATATATCTAATAACTGTTGGGTTATTTCAATAATAAATCAATAATTTACTTTTTTCCACCGTTTGTGAATCAGTATATTTAAGAAGATAATACGTTACTATTTTTCTTCATTCACTCTGAGCCTGATTTGCTTTCGAGCGAAATCATCGAAACACACAAATGTTGAATTTTGGAAGTTATTCAACAGTGTGTGTTTCGTGGTATCAGCATCAAATGGGAACGATGAAAACTGAAAAGATTTGAATTTTAACGCTTCTAATAAATGAAAATATAAATTTTAAATAAAATTCTTCACGCGCGATTAGATCGCGCCGACAAAGGTTGTAATAAATATTTTTTAAACTTCAGATCATTTCAAAAATAATTAAATTGAAACAATAACAAAATTATGTATATAATAATGATAACATTTAAATACTCTAAGTAAAAAATGTAAAACATGTTGTGATGATACGGAACACGTTGTCTCCATGGATTGTACTTTGTTTATTTAAAATACAGAAAAGCGAATATTATTGTATCGTCTTTCATTTCACCATATCTTACTGCCTAGATTTTTGAGAGACAGGAATAAATGCGTATATTTTAAGGGGACAATACTACAAAGTAAGTATATCAGAGAAAGAATAATAATTGACAATGGATGCGAATTGCCTAGAGTCATAACCAAAGTATTAACAAAAAACGAGTTTTGAGATAATCGCAAAAAACCACAAGAGCACTGTTTTTTGTAATTAGTAGCACAGTATTGAACTTCCTTTAATATTAATGAGTGAGTGAGTCGATTTACATTATTTAAAAAAATATATATAATAATCATACGGCTGCAGAAATACAGTACACAGTGATTAGTAAAGATTAGGTTAGGTTGAAAAATGTGAGTTATGACACCAACAGTCAATTTTGTCAACAATTTTCACATGGTTTAAAGTAATTTTTGACACCCAACTATTTTTCTTTATATAGATTAATGCCTTTAGAAACACTTTAACTCAAAAATGGCAAAATTGCAAAATGTGAGTAATGACTCTTAGGACGCATATAATAATTGCAGTGTATCTATTTCATTCTTGTTACCTTCAATATATTAAAATACCTTTATTCAGTTGATATAAATATGCTTTTGCCGTTTTTAGGGACACATTAATCTTATGCGTTAACCCTAATATCATTTGATAATAAAATTGTTTTAATTTAAATAGTATTATTCTTATTAATATATAAGTAAATCAGTGTAGGTACTAACCTTAAATATCTATGTAATATACACGTATTATTTCTTTGATCGATAAAATGAAAATTGATAATTTCGAAGTAGATAAGTATACAATTTTCATATAAATTACCATGTTCGATCCTAAGAAGATATGTACCGTCCACCGAGTGAAGGCTACATTAACACGTGTTTATTTCTACGAGAAATGGATGTTGACCACTTGCTCAACGTATTTAGTCCATACATATATTAAACAACAACATGTGAATTTTCCTGACCCGGCTTTCAAACCCGGGACTCATGACATTATAAACCTGACGCGTAACCGTTAGGCCATCGTGGGTGATCAAATCATGTATATTCCATAATTCATAGATTTTTTCTGATTGGCAATCTGAGATGTTTTCAAATTGTGTATGTTCATTAAAAAATATTACATATTAATCAAAACATCCGTGTTTTGAACAGTATAAAGAATTTAGTCCTGATTCATAATTGGTCAGTATTTTATTATTATATAGTACCACTGCTTTTCCTGCAACTGTATAAAATAAAGTACTTATCGTACTTATATCATTAAAAATACGTAAATATGACTAGGTATACATTAATAAAAAAAATAATGTTATTAATATACTGACGAGGCTTTTAAAGCAAAATATATTTTAATGGGGAATAGTGCCTAATATAAAAGTAATTATGGAATACAATAAGAAAGTTTCCCACTGCATTATCACTGGAAGTACGGTTGTCAGTCACATGGCGGGGCGCGATCGATATTAGGCACCGGTCGCTGCGCAGAGAGGGTGCCAAAAGGGATAGATGCTATAACAAGATTTTCCGTCTGGATTGGGACTAAATTTTACTTTTCGTAAATTGGCCCAAGCGGTGCTTCGATATTATTCGGTTCAATTTCTTTTACTTCAGGTAAATTATCCAGGCTGATGTATAAACGGTAAGTTATACATATTGCGAGTATATCAAACAGAGCATAAATATAATCATAATTATTGGCTCTACAATATTCAAAAAAGTTTTCTTACATTACATTTTACGAATTATTGTAATTAGTAATTCGTAATTCGTAAGTAAACCTTTATAAAATAATATTCTGCAACATGTCTACCACGAGAGGGTAATTATAGCGTATCACCATGTTTAATTATAAAAAACTGACAATGAAAAATGACGTTCATTACGCAACGTCGAAAAATAAGTAATTTTGGCAATGACCAAGTTGATTAAATCCAGGGCTTCGAACCGTTATTAATTTTCGTTTCGGTTTTCGTTCCGGTTCAAGTAAAAATATAATATATCGGTTCGATTCCGGTTTTCGTTTCAGCTCCGAGTGATTAATTTTTAAATGTTTTTTATTTATATTACAATTTTATTCTCTACCATAATTTAAAACATTTTATGGTACTCGTATAATAGCCCGGCGTCACGATCTGAAACCAATGGTTATACTGCACCGCACGGCCGTAGCCATAATCTTTTAAAATAACATACATATTATAAATTATGAGAATTATGTTGAGATGCATCACGACAACTGAACGACAACGACAACGGCGCGCGTGTTTGAACATGTATTTTTTGGTCATTCTTACAAATGGTCTATTCTTCTTCAAGACAGAAACTTGATTTTATTTTGTGTTTAAATGAGGAAAGTTCATGATCAAAATATTTATTTTAGATACGTTACTATGACAAATAATAAAATAAAATGCTTACTTATTACTTTTCATAGATAACCTGTTTGAATATTGTTTCACCCATAAATATGTAGGTAAGTAATGATGTCAAAAGTACCCCTAAAGCTTTTGTTTTTAAATTATATATTACATGCAGGTACCTACTTGTTTAACTGAGACGTAAAATAGCTAAGATGTGATTTTTTACATTTACGACTAATGTTCGCAAAAACTCTACGACAATTATTTCTCTCAAAAGTAATAGTATACAATGCATTATAGAAACAAAACAAAAAAATGTTTTAAAAAAAACGAAATACGCGAATTACTCATAAATATGAACAATAATTGTGTACGTGCGTCGATGTGCACGATTCAATTATTGTAACGTACAGCAATATTCAATTTTAAAAATATGAAAAAATAATGAATACGACTGACAAATTTGGGATAACATTATTTTCATTTATTTAATAGCAACTTATGTAAATAAAAATGTTCAGTATAGCTGATATTAAACAGTTTTTCCTTAAAACTGCATTTACAATGATGTTCACATTTTTAGTATTATTGTAGTAAGACCTGCTTTCTCTAATATTTATTTTTTATAATTACATATTAATTTAGAATATCATAAACATAAAAAAATTATGTCCTTTTTAATTCAAACTAGAACGAAAACCACTATATTAAAGGTCCACATGCCCCCACGTAGGTCAAAATGGAGATTTTATGGTATTTTCACAGCATACGCCTGGACATTCCTTAAACGTTGTAGATAATCTATTTATATAATTTTGAAGCCTTATTATCCTTTATATTTATTTTAAACATTTTATGACTGCATAAAGTATTTTTATTACATAAAATAGTATTCTTTTAAACCTCTCCATCTAATATTTTAGAATATAGTCATATTCCAGTACATCCATGTGCAGTGGTGTTAAGATTTTTTAGATTTATTATTTTTTTTAAACGAATTTATAAAACTATTAGTAAAATTAATGTTAACATTATATAGTCAAATGTTTACGATAAAAAGTTATATTTATAATCTCTGTGATCCCAAATTTGACAATAATTAGGCATTTTATTATTCAAAAATGGGCACGATTAACACATTTAAAGATTGATTTCTTCTTTTTTTTTTGATGCCATCTGATATCATAGTTTGCTGACTAAATTGCAGTACATCTGACTGTCCTAGGTGGTCCGTACCAGATCAACAACACCTTGGAAATTCAGCCACTTGCGGATCTTGCGTATTCCGTATTCCGCCTTTCTACGTTTGATAGTAACTACAAGTTCTTTTGGCTTATTGGATCATTTTTAACGTCCCCATTGATGATGTGATCTTCCCAAAACTTACACCAATACAATTTAAAATCTTTCAGTCTGCTTATGTTTTGTTATTATATATAATTTTTGACAAATGCGGGAGCGACTCTATACCAACTTCTTAAGATAAACTTGAATGGACGTAAAATCCGAAAGAAACAATTTGTAAATCCAAATCAATATAAAATAGCTCTAACATTAATTAGGTACTGTTATTCTCTTATGAAATTTTGGCAATCATCAAAATGTGCCTAAGCAAAATTAACCAGCGTCTCGGCACTACTGGACTTAACACAAATCACTTCGCGCTATTTCTGAGAAAGAGCATCAATAAAATTGTATGGAAGATTTTCCAGAATTTTCCGTTTATGAAAGATCTAATTATGAAGAAGAATATAATTATCTCAGCGCTACTTAAAAACAGAGTATACCAATTTGATATAATTAAAAATGTATTTTAAAATAGTGTTCACCTTTATTATAATATGTAGTACCATCGCTCTACTTCACTAGCTCCATTATTGACTGTTGGTACAAGCTACGAAAAGTAACTTCGTATGTGGAAAATGTGCCAAAGTAGAAAAGATAAAGCTTACACTGAAAACTTACTCACTGGGTAACGTGAAGTTTGTCAATAAAAGATCTCACGTAAAATGTACTAAACGCACAAAGAGCTTTTGAAAAGAATGTTTTAGTATTTGTCTTTCTATTACAAACACTCCAAGGTTGATTAAATGAGTACCTACAACGTTTGCTCAATTTGATTAGAAACTGAATTTTATAAGAAATCTACTTTGTTTTGTTTAAAACCGATAGTTTTGTTTAAAAAAAACACGCGTAAGCTTAAGAGTCATATAACTAATGTTTCATAATTATTATTAATATTATACAATAATAAATAATATGTTGTGAAATAAACTTATTAAAATAATGGTAAATATACTGTCAGATACTTTAATATAACAGAAGTCTACAAAATTAATTATTATATCATTGCCATTGATAATTTCGTCGAGAAAGCTTTTAATGAAATAAAAATATTATTATAAAAAGCTTTTGTAGGCTGGTTTGTTTCGTTGATTATTAACTTAAATTAGCTTAATTCGATTTTTAAATATATATATGTAGGTATTCAAACTCAATGCAGTTATGGTGCTTGTGATATGCAGTGGGTAGGCTTTCGCACGCCGCCTATCCCGTCTGGGCGGATATGGGAAGAAGAGACGGGTTATATCGGGGAAGAGGGTAACGGAGGCTCGACCGTGGGCGGAGGAAATCAGCAGTGCCGCCCTAACTGTCATGCTGCGAGGTCTGCGCTCGCTGCAGGCCCTGATCCTCCATCTTCTCCTCCTTCACGGTGATAATTCACATTTATTTTATCGCTCATTATCTTGCGCGCATGTTTACAGTGAAATCAAACCAACTGGAATGCAATTAACACAGTTTTTTCGATTTACAAGTGCTCTCCACGATGCAAACTCTCCTGCAATCTCTAAATACCATCTTTTAACGGTTGTTTGCATAGGATAAAATTAATATTCAAATCTACTATTTTTAATTAACATACACAAATATTTTGTTTTACATTATAAATCAATAAATCTCTTTGATTCTGCCATATAATATAAAGTGTATCATGGGTGTAGATTGTTTTACCGTGTGCTATTTTACAAATTATTTTTAATAATCGCCATTGCCGTTAAAGTATTTAATACGTATTTAAATACATGTAATTTTAATAAATAGTTACATTTCAAAATATTTATATTTACATTAAATTTAGGGAACATTTTGATTTTGTTTTTGACCACTCCCACTTTTCGGATGCATCCATTTAGATTCATCTCATTTTATGCAACCGTCGTAATATTTTATTCTCACGAGACATATGTTTAAAAATTATACATGAAAATAAAATATAAAACATATACTTATACATTTTTTAACATCTTTAAATTATTGATACTGTTTGTATTATGCATATAATAGTATTGGCATATACGGCACGTTTTATTTTTCAGTTATTTTGAACGCAATCCTGTTGAACTTTTATGCAAACTAATCAATATATCGCCTGAATTCTTGGCAGGATTTTTTTACAGAATTACTTGAAAATATACTTATATAAGGTTTAATATCAAAAAGTTTATTGTCATTCCACGAAACGATATTTTCTATGAAAGCTTACAATATTAAAAATCATTCCAAGAATACTGTTCTTTACAAAAAATAAATGTTCAGGTATATTACAGAATGTAGGTATTTATTTTCAATTGTGATGATGAAGTAAAACCTGGATTATCTAGTGAAATACATTCGGGTACAAGATAACGCGTATTATTAAAAATATCGTATTCTAATTGATGAGACTGTTGTGTTATTCAATATGAATTGGCTCAGAATGTATTTGGCAAATAAACAACTTTACTGACATTGATTAAAGTACCTATCTAACTGTTTTTGTATAAGTATTAAAATACCATGAAAATATTATAAAAACAATGAAGGAAATGTTTATTACTAGAGTACCTACTTACTTGAAAATGAAATTTATTTTAGCTATGATATTCCATATCATAATATATGCAAACTATTAAAAATAGATTAAGCAATCGGTAGGCAATGCAAGCACGCGAGAGGGGCATTTTGAATTTTTCATTCCATGAAAAACTTGCCAGATACATAGAAATAAAATCCATATTTCTTTTTATTCAACCTTGGTGATAGAAGATACAAATTTATTTTAAGTGTTGATAAATAGTAATTGATTATTTTTTTATTTTCCAGGGGGGAGTGGGTCGGAGGATGAGGAGCGTCTGGTACGAGATCTTTTCAGAGGCTACAATAAACTCATTCGCCCTGTGCAAAATATGACACAGAAGGTCGATGTGCGGTTCGGTCTCGCTTTCGTGCAGCTTATTAATGTCGTAAGTACACATAATTATTCGTAATTACCTCACATCTCTCATAACTAGTGAATTCCCGTGAGGGTAGGCAGGTCATGCGTTTCTTATAAGCGGCAAATGATAAAAGGCGGCAAACGAATACGATCATTGCAACTTTTGAAAGCAGTGACACACGATTATTTTTTATTAAATCAAATGGGGTCCTTCAAGCTTGCTAGAGCCGCAAACCTCTATATGCCTAAAACCACCGCTGTTTGAGAGTAGATTTCGGAGAAATGCTCTAATCCTCAGTTGTTGGTATGTATGTAATTTTTTCAAAATTTCGGTTGCATTATTGTTTACGATTATAAAATAGGTATGTATGTACCTACCTAACAACTTTGAGATAAAAAATGAAAGGGGCTGGCTTTCTAAGTCTGTCTAAGGGTGGTACTTTAGCAATGGATATGACTGCGTATTCTAATGTGTCGGCCTCTGATTTCTTATACCTTATCGGATCCCAGATGCGATTTCTAGAGAAGTCGGAATATTTATATATAATACGTGTGTGTGGTTTTCTTAAACCTATTATAATTATCATGGTTTAGTGTAAAAAAAACTTTTAAAAAGCCATATATTTAATAGGTTTTTAATTAAAAAAAAAAAAAAAAAAAACAGAATCGTAAAGTATTCTATTAATATATGTTTGGAAGTGCTTACGAATACATGCGAATACAAGATTCTATGGGGAAACAAACATTTAGTCATCAATGGATCAACCCCGCCTGATTGTGGAGTTAATGAAAAATCGACCATCAAATTATTGATAGTGCCAATCGATATCTAAAATAAGAAGCATTCAAACAATTTTTGCCAATATGTGTGTGAAAATACTACCTATTGAAGTTCGAACCGATTTGTTTATAATAAGCAATAGTGCCTATGGTGAAGGGGTGGCAGAAACCTCGCCTCCAAGTCTGTATGTCTCGGGTTCGAATCAAGAGGCATTATATTTATCAAATGAATAACAACCGTTTTGTTTAAAAAAAAAAAAAAAAAAAAACAGATTCTACGATAATCTTCACCCTATGATGTTACTATATGCTCAGTATTGGAGTGAAAATAATAATTTACCAACTAAGAACCTATTCATAAACATCGTTATACTTATAATGATTTTTTTTTATTCATCTGCAATGTTTCTTTGTAAACCCAAAAACATTTTCAAATTTAAATACTGCATGAAATACATAATAATATATTTGAATACATACGAAACATTTTATTGACCCTGTACGGAAAACTTGACATTCTAAACCACTTTTGAATAAAAATAGGTATGTGACGTATAATAATATTATGTCCGCTTTTAGATTAATGTATACAATCCAATGTTTTCATCTTTTTCTATGACGATTATAGTGAAAGGTGTAAAAAATATAGTATTTCGGAGTACAGGAACATTTTTCGTCCTGAGTTCATTAATATTTTACTATTTCGACGTATTTGGCGTTAAATTATTGTATTTTAAATCTTTCACGGAATTACAATTCAATAGTGATCCAATCCTTTATTTTCAAATTATTATTTTTTTAATTATTTACAGATAGTACCTACCCTGTTAACAATATATATATATATTTGTATGTCCTAATTGAATCATTATCTATATTAAAAATATATTCTTCGTCAATTTCAGAACGAAAAAAATCAAATCATGAAATCGAACGTATGGCTGCGTCTTGTATGGAGCGATTACCAGCTTCAGTGGGACGAAGCAGACTATGGAGGAATTGGAGTACTCAGACTTCCTCCTGATAAAGTCTGGAAACCAGATATCGTACTCTTCAATAAGTAAGTTGGATAAGTCACATTTCATAGTTTAATATAAACAATAATATTTTTCCCACAATGCAGTTGCAGTTCTTTTAGAAGCGCACGAGGCTCTCGCTTCGTCAGAGAGTAACAACATCTCAAGTATTTTTCCCAACTTTACGTTTTTTCGTTTTAAAAAAAATCTTTACAGTACACCATACGTTACATTTTTCAAGGGTGTCTTTAAACCTATCATAAATTTCAACTAAATAAAACATGGAACCAACACAACTACATAAATCTGTTAACGCTATTTTTTTCCTGACCATTTCCGATCCTAATAAGATCATATGGGCCTCCACAGAATGGAGGTTTGTATTAACAGATTTTGTTTTTACGAGAAATGGATGTCAGCCACTTGATCAACCTATTAGGTCCATACTCTGACTCATACATAAATTAAAAAAACAATATGTAAACTTGCCAGACCCAGGATTCGAACCTGGGACAGACGACGCTATAGACCGACGCTTAAGCCGCGCGGTTAAACGCTAATTAATGAAATAAAACTGACATTGCAGATTGTATAGAAAATTAAAATATACTTTTTGTTTTTTCCTATAGCGTATTATAGGGGGCACATATTTTAATACACCATTGTTACAATATGGTATATGGTTTCTTATAAATTGGATATTTATGATTTCAGTGCCGATGGTAACTACGAAGTCCGATATAAATCTAACGTTTTGATTTATCCTACTGGTGAAGTATTATGGGTTCCTCCAGCTATTTATCAGGTAACTACCCATAAATATTTAGTAGTTCCAGGTACCTAATTTATATGTACCTACTTTAATTATTTATATTTGACGCGATATATTTAATAAAACAGATTTTTCAAAATACTTCATTGTCTTAAAGAAATATGTTAAACCTTTATTAACTCAATTACCTAAAAGTGTATATGACTCCTTGCGGAACACGGTTGGAAATCATTGCTCTAATAGTCTAATATATAAAAAAAATGTGTGGGACATTTAATTTATGGCATTGTCTTATACTCGTAACACCAATAATTTGTTTGTTAATTTATTTTCAGAGTTCTTGTACGATTGACGTCACATACTTTCCTTTCGATCAGCAAACTTGCATCATGAAATTCGGCTCGTGGACCTTCAACGGAGATCAAGTGTCACTGGCTCTATACAACAACAAAAACTTTGTTGATCTTTCTGATTACTGGAAGTCTGGAACATGGGACATTATTGAAGTTCCAGCCTATCTTAATATCTATGAAGGAAACCATCCAACTGAAACGGATATTACATTCTACATTATCATCAGGAGGAAGACCCTGTTTTACACTGTCAATTTAATCTTGCCCACTGTTCTGATTTCCTTCCTTTGCGTTTTGGTATTCTACTTACCAGCTGAAGCCGGTGAAAAGGTGAACAAACTCCTTTATTTAAAATATAATACCTTTCCAAATAATCAATAGTATTTAGTACTTATTATGCAATGTACTTTTAAAGTACACGTAAACTCGCCTCGGCGTAGCGTACTCTACGCGTGTCTACGGCGTAGACCTTTTTTCTATCATTGATAAACAAATAATACTGTATTAGATCCTAGATGTTGTATTATCAGATTTGTTTTTACGAGAAATAGATGTTATCTACATGCTAAACCTATTAGGTCCATACACACATTGATAAACAACATGTGTATTTGCCAAACCCATGATTCTAGCCCGGTAGCCGCGACATCATAAGCTGGCGCGTTACCCGCTTGGTTACCGTATAATATGTATAATTAATAATACATATGCAGGGCTCGAAATGGACCGGAGCGCACCGGAGCGCCGTTCCGGTTCATAAAAACCCTAAAATTTTCGCTCCGCCTCATGGGAAAATTTTTGATCGCAAAGAAAGGCCATATTTATAACAAAAAAAATCTTATAAAAAAACACTATTTTCGTAAAATTTTCCATTTCGAATGCTGTACATATGCTTATATAAAATACATTTAACTTTATTGTAAGTAATCATAAAATATGTCATGAAACTGAATCTCGCTATCAGCTAACAGTCACATCTTTTTTTATTATCTACGTCGAAAGAAAAGACCCATTGACTTTGATACTACATCACTGAAAACTACTACTACTTCTACTCCATTCCATATTTACACTCCGTTAAAAAGAATTGGTGGAATTTACCCTTTTTTACTACTGACATTATATTATATTGTTCAATAACTATTTCCAGGTCACCTTGGGTATTAGCATTTTGCTGTCACTGGTTGTGTTCCTGTTGCTGGTATCGAAAATTTTACCTCCGACATCTCTCGTGCTTCCACTTATTGCCAAGTATCTGCTTTTCACTTTCATCATGAATACCGTCAGTATCCTCGTAACGGTCATCATCATTAATTGGAACTTCCGAGGTCCTCGAACTCACAGGTATGCAAATATTCTTTATTTTTATTTTCCATATAAACAGTTCCACAATAACTTTTATCGATAACTGTAACTGAGTAGTCAATGCAGCACGAATTGAAAAAGAAAAAAAATGTTTGCAAATTTGAATTTCTCTCTAGAAAAGTGAGATAATTGGATTTATGTTTTCAGTCACTAAATGTACTGAAAATAACAGGCATTGATAATAAGTATAATTACGTTTATTTCAGGATGCCCCTTTGGATCAGGAGTGTTTTCTTGCATTATCTACCGGCTATCCTCTTTATGAAACGTCCTCGCAAAACTCGTCTACGTTGGATGATGGAAATGCCTGGTATGGGGATGCCCCCTCATCCCTCATACGGATCACCAACAGAGATTCCTAAACATATAAGGTAATAAAACATTTCACTGTCATTTGAATAAATCATGAGATGATATGTTTTATGATGATAATATGTTTTATGAAATCCAAAGAAACCCTGAAAATATTAACAGGGGTAATTAATGGGTTACGGTTAAAAACGGCATGGCGTCCGGCACTATCAGCAAAATCCAATATTCGAGCCGGTATCTCTGGTCGCAACGATTGACACATTACTCTGAGCAATGTTTGCTCTTAGCTAATCGGATTCCTTTTGACATTCTTAGAGCCTCTGCAACTGAGCCCAAAACATCGAGAGAAAAAGGAAGAAGTATACACGGTGGAAACCCAAAAATCTATTAAAATAAAAAAAACAACCGTGAAAGCCTCAAACATTATATGGAAACCAATAATTACCGACCACAGAATACAAAACTATTCTCTAGTTGTTTGTTCTATCATGCTATTATACTGACGGTATAATACGTGACTCAGATGGCAGAATTGGATACATCGCAGATAGGCTAAGCAGAATATACCTACTAGAATGTTTTTTGAAATGCAGAACAAAATAAGTATCGTTATTTTGCAAAGTTATTTTACTTTATTATTTACTTATGACGTTTGTCTTTTTATATTCATATTTTTTTAAGAAAATCCCAGTTCATCACAAAATTTCGCTTATCACGACCGTATCCAAAACGTATTCCCGCAAATATTGTCAATATCAAAACTTTTGATTTTACTGGCGAATTATTATTATAATCATATTTGCTTTTTTGCATAGTAGGTATTCGGCATATTTAAAAAAAAATAGGTTATACGTACCACACACCTATTAAAAAGTGAAAAAAGCGTTCTATGCCTATTTTAAATCGTGTGTAGACCGCATTTTTCGTCCATTTTCGTTTAAAAAATAATTATATAAATTATGTATATATTTTTACCATGTTCGATCCTAATAAGATCATATGGGCCTCCACAGAGTGGGGGTTTGTATTGAAAGATTTTGTTTTTTACGAGAAATGCATGTTACCCACTTACTCAACCTATAAGATCCATACATCGTACATAAATTTAAAAACAATATGTGTACCTACTTGCCAGACTCAGGATTCCCAGCCTCGCGGCCATCGTGGGTTACTTGGTTCAAAAAATCTACCCCTAACATTAATAATAGTATTTTACACGTAAAAATGGACCAATCCATCATATTATTTCAAATTTATATTCTAATAGGTACGTATTACACTGAAAAAGATTTTTCAAAGTTAAGGTTAGAATACAAACGATATTAAGTAAATTGTTTTTAAGTCGATAGCTATTTCGGTTGTAACGCCATTTAGTATTGATAATGGTGCTAAAACCGAAAAAACTTTCTATTTAAAAACATCGTGTAGAATTTAATATAATTTATAATATGTCTTTTCTAAAATTGAATTCTAGCACGTAAATGCAGTCTCAATTAATAGGGTTAGAATAGTAATAACAAAAAGACAAAAAAAAGGCGAAGTGATAACAAGTCGCAGTAAAAGCTCAATTAAATTTATAATTTAATATAATACTTATATTCGATGAGGTGATTCATACATTAAAACTGTTGAAAATAAATAATTAATGTTGGCATAATGATCCAATTATGAAAATGAAAAAAATTAAATGGTTCATTTGCAGGTTCAAAATAGAATTTTATATGCATTTAATAAAATTAGAACCCAAAAGTAATTTCAGGAAATCCGTTATGAATAGTATTTTTAAAGAATATTGTGTATTGATATGTATTGTCATAATATTCTGATTCCCATGGTAGGTATAACGGAGTGTTAAATACAGTAAACTAACAATAAATTTACAAAATTTAACGTCATATTTATTTTTAGCAAAATGGAGGTGATGGAACTTTCTGACTTGCATCATCCCAACTGCAAAGTCAACCGAAAAGTGAACTCAGCTGAACTCCCCGGAGGACTTGGTGCTGAAGGCTGTCGCAGAGAATCTGAAAGTTCTGATTCCTTGCTACTGTCTCCAGAGGCGTCTAAGGCCACCGAGGCTGTTGAATTTATTGCAGAGCATTTGAGAAACGAAGACCTCTACATTCAGGTATCTAAAATTTGTGATAATCATCATTTGGGTAAAACATAATACTATATGAAATAATAAAAATTTGAGGTTGTAAAAGGTATTTTCACAGCATTAAGCTGACAATACCTACGCGACTCCCAAGCCGCTTCCTGTTGTCTTTGTGCCTAATATCAACGTCTTACCAAAAAACTACAGAGAAGGATTTAATCGGGGATCGAAATGGACTGGAGCGCACCGGAGCACTGTTCCGGTTCATAAAATCCCCAAAATTATCGCTCCGTGTCGTGGAAAAAATAATTTGATCGTCTGTGCTAGATACCTATACCATATAACAAAACATCCAACACACTTATTTTTATAAAATACATATAAAATTAGATAACTATGTGGAAATTTTCGTAAAATTATCAAGCGCTCCGGTTAGTTAAATTATTTATTTCGAGCGCTAGATGTGCTATTATATTAGTGTGCATAGAATTAAAAAAAAAATGAAAACAATTATGGAGTATTATTTAGTCGTTTCGTAAATTTTTCATTTTTGCTAAATCATTTTTAAACAAACCACAAATAATTTTGGCGTTGATCGAATAATGTTTTACAAGACAATCCAGACATTATAAGTTCATTTTTCAATAGGTAGAAGGATGTCGAAATTTTATAACAAAATGAAGCAATTATAATGGTTATAGTATATATTTTATATATAGGTATACATAAGCAAATTACGATTTTGCCTACTGAGCGGAAGATAACCGGCTCTACTTAATGAAGGTTGCCTTAAAATATGTTGTTTGCGTGGAATGGATTTTGGTCATTCGCATTTTTTTTGTGTTCAGCAATTTCACAATACCAAACATGGTAGAATAACAATAAGACCTGTCTTGAAGATTATTGAGATTGAAGAGCGGTTGGTGGAGTGAGCCCGCGGCCACCTCTTGGTTCAGCCGCGCGCCACACATTGGACATAAAGATACGGCGCCCCTGAATTCACCCCTGCAAACCAATACAATATATTGATGGAGGCGGCTCTCGTGGTGCAGTGGGTAAGGCGCTGGCCTTCCACCCGAGAGTTCTGGGTTCGATTCCCGGTCATGACAAAAACATTTATGTGTTTTTCTCAAAGCCTGGGTGTTTGTGATTGTTCAAAATTACTAACAACCACCTTGTACGAAAAAGCAAGGACATGGTTATTAATAATTCTAAAAAAAAAAATATATATATATTGATGGACCGAAAAGACAATATATCATTAACAAGATACCATATCAATTATATAACAAAGGCGATAAACATGCATGGTTTTATTTCAGACTCGAGAGGACTGGAAGTACGTAGCCATGGTAATCGATCGTCTGCAACTATATATCTTCTTCATCGTCACGACAGCAGGAACTGTTGGTATCCTGATGGATGCTCCTCATATATTTGAATACGTAGACCAAGACAGAATCATCGAGATCTATAGAGGAAAATAAATCATTAATAATTTCTTTTCGAAATGTATTCGTATCGGCGAAGTTTTCAAAAATATCGAAAACTTAAAAATGTATTTGCACAAAATCACAAAAGTAGGGATCTTCCTTCAATATTATGATGAACTCACACGAGAATATTGATATGAACATAGATTGTAACGTTATACTTAACAGTGTATTCCATAATATTTGGTCTAGTAAGACTTCTGTAAGTATTTTTGGCACATGGATATAATACCTAAGAAAAATATTGCTTAAATTAGATCAGAACATTTGTATGGTAAAATTACTAAGTAGGTACAATATGTAAGTACTTAATACAAAACCTACTAGGCCTACAGTATT
Organism: Rhyacophila brunnea; assembly: GCF_057557595.1. Taxonomy (NCBI): domain Eukaryota; kingdom Metazoa; phylum Arthropoda; class Insecta; order Trichoptera; family Rhyacophilidae; genus Rhyacophila; species Rhyacophila brunnea. The sequence goes on from NW_028232859.1 coordinate 40,482,842, forward strand.
GCACAATGGGTGTAAATTAAATTATGTGTTCTCTAAATTATTGTCTGTATAGGAAGGTACCTACCTACATAATAAATGGGTAACTTTTATAGATAAGTAATAAGGTAAAGTATATAACAATTATACGAAAAATGATGTGGAAAATCTAATTTACGTATGTCTTACGTGTTTTATTTTAAGTTGCCATTCAAATTTTTCGATTAAAATATATATATTCCAGTAATGTTATGTAATGATATTTCAATTGATTCTACAACAATTCAGGTATATATTATTATATACTCATTTTAACTCAAACAATGTAACATTGTTTTCGTTTTTAAATTCTCTGTGTTACTACTTTTATTGCATGAGAGCCAGTCCAAAAAGAATACTTTTGGGAAAACGTAATTTAAAAGTTTCCATACCCTTTATAGGTACTATAGCTTTATGGTTTTAATCATCTCGCGTTTTTTTATAAATATTCTGAAAAACGTGAGTTGGCCCTGAAAAAATGTATTAATTTACACACAAAATATGTAGGTACCTACGGTTTTTGGTAAAATTTAACTTGTGAGTGACTCTGAGGTACATATTATATTTTATAGTAGATAAATTAAATTTTCTTATATATCGTCGAGCGTTTATCCAATATACTTTACATTTTATTAATATCGTTTAATATTATTAATTAATGTCTGTTATAAAAAATATATTTTGTACAAATTGCAACGTGCATTTGGGAACCTAACTTCCCACTGAAAAGTTATGTTAGTGTTAATAAATAAATTAGACTTAGTTAAATGTGATATTGAAGTGTTTTACACATCACATTTTTATTATAACACCGCTTTAAAAATGTATCTTGATAATTATGTTCACCTAGAAATGTGGGGCATTTTCCTTTCTTTACTGTAAGTAACATTACCTGAACATATTATAAAAGAATATATACTTACTTTATAGATTGTTTATAATATTATTAATTATTATATCTCAGCTTCGTCATGTTATATTATTATCCAGCATTGCTTTATAATAGATACTCATTGTTTGTATTGTAATACTTCCATAAATCTGTCCATTTTCATTAAGAAAGAAAACAATATATTATGTGTAATGATTGGTCATATAATTTCCTTGTAAATACAATATACCTACCTAGGTATTCTTGAAAACAATATATAACTACGTAGTACTACTCCACCTATTGAAAGTTATTTTGGCCAAATACCTATTAAATGAGGTATACCTCGGTATATAAGTATAATATTATACTATTATAATATTTCCATCAAAATAAATACCTGGTAATACCTAAAGGAGATTGAATCAAATTTGAGTAGTTGTTACCTGTATAGAGAATGATAATTCAATTAATTTTATTTATTCATCCATTCCATGAAATTTTAGTGATCGAATGAATGTATGTACTGACCTATCTACTTTAAAAGAAATGATATATATAGTAAGTATAATAATAATCAGATAGTTCTGATACCTACTTGCCTACAGTTATAGGACTGTAGTTAAGTACCTACTGCTTCCATAAAATCAATCAATCTTTGTAACCAGTAACCAATGTTACACAACAATATTTATTATAGAGTAGAGAATGGATACAAATATTGCTATTTATATTTTTTTCCGAGTATGATATAATATGTAATAAATTAATTATAAATCACTGTGCTCATTAGGTATGTTATTATTATTTAAATACATATTTCCAAATAGAATGTATTCTCCAATGAAAACATTCGGCATTTTTACAACACTTTTATTTTCTGTAGTATTAAGTACCTATCTATTATCGCAAGATAATAATTAATCTCTCTTACCAATATTGTTGAAAAATATTCAAAATATTAATAAAGTATCTAGCTAATAAAAAATGATAAAATAAAATGACGAGATCTTCCTTTTATATTGTATAGGTTACTTACTTACAGATTTAATACAGACTGATGAATATCTCAAAATATTGTATTTGTCTTTAATTATTACTAATAAAGTTGTTTTTTGTATAAAGTCTTATCATTCAATCCATAATGGATTTCCCCGCATCCCAATCATTCAATTTCTACTAGAGATGAATTTAATATTTAAGACGGTCAATAACACCAACATAATATTAAATATTGTTAATAAGTCAGTTAATAGTTGTCATAATAACAAATTTTGTTATCCGATAGAATTTGCTTTACATGGCTACTCATTGGCCGATATAAATAGTCAGTATTATCAGGTATTTTAATTAAATTTTATTGTATATAATCTTTTAGTTTAAAATATTATTTTTGAGCAAAAAAAGTTACACAAAACCATCTTATAAATTTGTACTGAGTCTACCTATAGGTACAGGTAAAAATATAGGTAATGTTGGGAACTACATCGATTCCATTAAAATTGAGGTCCAAAGTACTATACTTACATAAATTACCTATGTTAAGCCATAAATGATTTGTTTTGGCGTGTTATACATTAGTAGAGTGGTCAGCAATCTACATATCTGTATTACCAGAGGTAAACTACGGTATATCCAAAATGACAACTTTACGAGAGAGATGAATTTGTGATTTTTGGAACTTTCAACTTCTGGCATTCGTGAATGGAAAAAGATCAAATTTATTTATTTATCGAAACAAGCATATTTTCTCGTGTTCTATGATACTATGTATATATATTATTATTTAACGCTCATAATGGAGATACATTTGTTTACCTCGAAATCTGTTGGTGGTATACAATAAAATATGCTAAATGATAAACAACTGTAAGTCCAAGGCTTTTTTTTTTTAATTGAAATTAGAACTTACCCTTTTATTTAAAAAATAACAATAATAAACTATTGGCATTTCCCGGTGGTTAAGCTACAACATACGGCAGTAGCCATAAATTGACAAACGATAAATGAAGTAGGGAGTAAGATCATGTTAACGCGCGTGTTTGAACATGTACCTAACTAAATAACTAATTAACTAAAAAATCGTTTCTTTAAGCTGTACATGGAATTGATTGAGCTCTCAGTAGATGATATTTTTATGTCATTGTTTGACGCTAAGAAAGATCCTATGGGAAAATGCCGTAGAATACCCACGCCTTCGGCAACATGCTCGTAAAATGCTTTCCTGCTTTTCAACCACACATCGCTGTGAATCTATATTCTCATATTTGACCCAAATCAAGACACGAATAAGGTCACAATTATTGATAGATTATCCCATTTAGAGGATCAACAGAAACTGCGGACCTCTACGCTGCAATCAAATATTAAAATGCTTTCGATGAAAAAGCAGACAACACAGTCATTAAAAGCTTGACATTAAATGCTGTCAAATTAATAAATAGTTTCATTCATTTTAAATATTTACTATGTCCGTGTAAATATATATATACTTAGTATAATGTATGTATACATTTTAAAGGGTACACTCATCCCTCGATTCACGCGGTTCACTTTTTCGCGGTCGATAAAAAACAAAAAAAAAAATAAAAAATAACATTTTTTTCTTAAATTCTTTGATACCGCGTAAATCGAGGGATGACTGTACATGCATATTTATGTATGTTTCTGAAATGCGGCCTTATTTGATTTAAGATAGATGAATGTGGCCTTCCGACAGGAAAAGGTTCGACACCCCTAGTCTAAGTCGTGCCACCTAGTGATATGCGTGCCATATGTCGTCGACAACTGCAATAGTATTTATAATTTTCCATGTTGTATAGATTCCTACTCCCAAATAATTTATAAGCCGACATGGATTTTCTTTTCTTGAAGTCCATCTATCTCTCGGGAATTTTAGTTATTTAGGTCGTCTGATCGTAAATTTAATATAATATTCGTTTTTCTCCGTCGCCCACAGAATTTTCGTTTTTCCACTATGTTTTCCTTCAACCATTTGTATGCAAAATATTACTGACAAAGTATATAATGCAGATTAGGGTGTCCCAAATGGGTTTCACGTTACACAAAAGTGAAATTAAGGTTCTGCGAAAGTTATTGGTTTTTCATATGATTTTGACATTTTTTTTTTGTATTAAAGGCAGGGCTCGAAATGACCGGAGCGCATCTCCGATTCGCAATTTAAATTTCGTTACGATTTGTGAATTAATCGGAAATTCTTTTAATTAGGTACCTAAGTAAAATATTTTTTTTTACTTTACCACGAAATTTGTCGGGTGTTATGCTAAAATAATAATATTGATGAATATGACAATATATCGTAAACCCCAATTTCTTTAAACAGTAATGAACTTTTGTGTTATGTTGCTACAAAGCAGTGACGACCCGTGCGGGTATGTAAATCATACACTATATTATGTGGGAAATGGAAAAAAAACTGAATAATAGGTATCTACTTATTTTTGATACTACATAATTATTATTATATTTCGTAAAAATGTTGAGGTTGTAGAATATTGAACACTGTTATTGCAGTTTCCCTCTCCATGGTGGGTATAATAATGTATAAAGTATAAAAAAATCGAGCACACTTTACGACACACACACGAGTGCTCCATTTCGTAGCATTCTTTCGAACACTGCGTAAGTTTTTATTTCAACTCACTCGTCTGAATATGCATTGCTTTAGTTTTAAATTAAAATTAGTGTAAAAATAAAACATCAAATAATTTCAGTGACAAGTTTATAAAAAACAGAAAATGATTATTAAATTTATTATAGCATGATGGTTTAGACTAGGCGACTAGGGAATCCAATCCCGAGCCAAAATTTTGATCCCGGGATTGGCATTTTTTTCCATAGTTAATATAAAAATTTTACATATACAAATAACATTGATAAAATCGGTCAAAAATAAATCTAGTATAATTTATACTATTTAAGACATTTATTATTAATATTGTGTACGTTCGATCTTGGAAATACATAAGTTTAATGGAATAAATAATATCGTAATATAAATAATAATGAGAATTTAATATGAGATTACTGTTTCTGATAGTAAAGACTAAATGAATGGGTTAGCGAGATTTAAAATAGTAAAGCAAATCATGGTGTATACTGTATGGCCTTTCCCAGTGGCGGTTCGACGACTTTCTAGGTGGTGGGGTTTAGCCAATAATTTATTAAATATACATACTTTCTCATATTATACATTATCTACCACGCTACTTATAATAATATGATTTTACTAATGCATTCACATCGTTTGTATAACGAGATTTTTGTACCGCAGCAACGGGATGGGACCGAGTGACCCCACCCCACCCCGGTCAGCGAAAAATAAACGCCATTGCTTTCTTAATTTGTACATAGGTGTCACCGTGAAATACGGCGTATTTAATTTAATTAATTATTATAATACAGCGTAATCATTATTATGTTATTATATAGTTTACTATCATCGCTTTTTTTATTTGTATAATAATAATAAATATCTCTATAAAATTGCGATGGGTTTAGATGGATAAAATAAATTACTTAAATAATTCATTTAATCGTAGGTATATTACGGCAATGATAAAAATATCGGACGTGTATTTTTGACATGTTAACGATGTGGGGATGGTCCCTACGAACCCTTAAGGTAGAGCCGCCCCTGGCCTTTCCGCTTCATAAATCTAATTAGTCAGCCAAATATGAAACTGCCGTATAACGTATGAGATCATGGTAGAATTAATAATTACTTTGTTAAAAGTGCGAAACATTGTTTTTTTCCAATCTTACTATTTTTTATTAATTTATGTGAAAAAATAAAATGAATCTGCAACTTACACATGCGTAATAAATCAAACTTCATTCAAACTCAATTTATTTCTAATGTAGTTATTTATTATTAAAAGTATTTTTCTGTTATCGTTTCGTTTTTATTTAATTTTTCATAAAAAATCGATCCCGAAAGTTTCGGGATTATGTTTACCAATCCCGGGATTCATATGTATCGAAAATAGCTCGGGATCCCGGGATTGTAATCCCTAGTTTAGACTGTTTAGAGGAATAATAATATTATTATAGATCAGATATTAGAGATCGTCGGTAATGAGGCCTAATGAGAATGACATTTCTCATTATTATTTCATCCGTAGGTATAGCTTTATTTTCATATTTATTTTACATTATAATAACAATTCATTTCAACCAATTAATATTTTTTGTATTAATAAAATATTTTTATACTATGTATCCCTTATAAGTAAGTAACCTTGCTTCTGTTGAACATTTGATAGCCATACTGCGCCCAACTAAATTCGGACATTTGTAGCAACAGTAGCAACACTGAGTCGCAGGCTGATAGCGATTGCAATGGAGTGAATGTTTTTAATTTTGTTTTTTTTTTATAATTGTTATGGAGACAAATGTCTTGTAAATATGTGTTTTATCTTGGTTGCATGGACGGATATTGACAAGATGAGTCTCTTCCTTTAGAAATTATAACTTCAATTGTGATTTATACAAACGAAAACTACAATGTCTGGCGACTCCGATATGGACTACTCAGATAATGAGTGCGACGATTATGATTATTACAACGTTGGTCAGGAGGATTGCGATGTCGAAACGGTAGATCCAAGTCGGTCTGATCCAGAGTATTTTCCTTACACGTGCCTGACCGTGGAGGAAGTCGAAAAAATGCTGAACGAATCTATAGAATTGTTGAGTAACAGCGTTCATGTCACGCCTTCCCTTGCCAAGGTTTGTTTATTTCGTTTAATTTTCATGATTAGCAAAACTTTAATGACAAGAGTTATTTCGATCACTTTGTAAATATTTATACTAAATGCTCTAACGTTTCTCATAATAAGAAACCATAATTTGATACGTCAGCCTCATTATCTTCAATGGGTACTTACTTAGTGGATATTATCTGCTGACATGAATAGGTAAATGAATATCTGCTCATTCGGAGCATACTGCTTAATAAAAATTACCAAATTAAATAATTATGTAGTACTTAAGTACATATTATGTATCTTTGGTTAATAAATTCAGAAAATATGTAATTTCACATTTTTCAGTAGGAATCTGTCTTGATAAGTCAGATATTATATTGTCTATAGATAGTATATTAATGTAAAATAATTGTATGTAGGTACACAATCATTGTGGCATTATTTTTATAGTCTACAGTTCATTGATTTAACAATTAAGATATTAACTCTTTTACTCCCAGCTGATTTAGCCTAGCATATGCGAAAACTCCCAAGCGTTTTTTGACAAAAAATCGTCGATTTAGTTTTTTTTAAATAACTAATTCTACACATGTTTTAAAAATTTGAAACTTTTTTTGTGTGTTCTCAATGGTGTATAAAGCAATAATAAGTAATAATATTGATAGTTTACATCAATAAAACAAAAGAAAAAAATAATGTATCAATATTTATTTAGAAATGAACGGATAAAACTATGTTTGAACAACAAAACAAGTGTGACAACATTTTTTTTATTTATAATTGATTTATCAAATTTTATAATATAATCTATCCTTATGTAGTAACAGAAAAAAAAATAAACAAATTATTATTTATCTATGAAATAGAATTTTTATAAAGTAATCAAAAAAAATCGTATAGTGTCCAAGGTATTCAAGAATATTATTCAATTCACGAAATCGCAAGAGAATTCGATACAGTATCGACGACTAACTGATATGGAATGAAGTAATTTCAAAAAATAAGTCTCAAAGCACTAAATCATTTATAATAATATTTATATTCATGTATTTTTTCACCATCTTACCAAAAGTACAGTGGCATCCATTGTTAGTTCAAAAATTACAAACTTCATTTTGTAATGTGATATATGAATCATAAAACAACTAAAAGAAATATCAGAATTTAAAATGTGTCATAAAAATAATGTTTTATTATTTTTATGACCCTCTTTGGTCTCAAGTTCGACAGCAGAGCAATTATGACTTGTGAGTTAATAGGGTGTGACATAATTATAAATAAAGCCGACACTAAAATAAATGTTACTCACACTCAACACACAGTGAATATAATGATTCGTCTACACGAGACGAAATATGACGGGAAAAAATTAGGAATAAATCGTAAATTTGGTTCCAAACTTTCGGCCGATGGATCGGCCCAGATGGAGTTTTCGCATAGGTATGGTGGGCCGAAATATCGGCCCCGTGGGAGTAAAAGGGTTAAATATAAGTATTAATTACCAAAAAAATATGTTTTCTGAAGATAATGCTGCACGCTTACAATTGGAATGCTCAAGATCTCATACAGAAATACAAGGAAAATGCCTCGGAAGTATTGGTGTTCTGTCGAGTGAAGCCGACGGGTGTCCCTGCCAACCGAATGGTGGGCGCGAGCGAGGCGTGTGCTGTCTGCGCGACCGTTCCTGCTTTGGCACGGCGAAGCGCACTCGCATGCGGACATTCTTTTTGCAACGATTGCTGGGTCATGCACTTCGATGTACAACTAACTCAAGGTAATTATGACAACGTGGTAATAGCGTATTGACTTTCTCACAAGTCATCACGCAAGGAAATACAAGACGGCAGATCTCAGAAACTGTGTCAATATTTAAGATGTTGACGAATTAATCTAGGTCGAGAAACATATTGCAATTTTGTCCGCAACATTGGATGGAAGATGATACCACAAATAGACAAAACAATCATAATTATGTGGTTGATAAAATCTTTTTTTTTATCAGAGTTTCATTAATATAGGAAGGATAGGAAAGTCTTCTTTGTCCATGTTCACTTCTTAAGTAGAGCATATGGAAACCATGTGGCGCCCCCAAGAATCCCTGTCCTGCCTGTCTGCCCAGGTTGCGCCAGCACCCCGTAGCTATGCCATATACATACTGTTTATAGTATTTAGCAGCCCACCAGGATGCCGCAATTTAATTCACTCGAAGTAAAGGCAGTCTAGGTTGACACTTTTTTGAGGCATCTGTAGCAAATGGTTGAAAAAGATCCTAGGTGGCTCTTTCACCTTTGATATTGTAACAAGAAGCCGCATGGTCGATTTTCTTATTTCCTCGTTACTTTTATACCACCCCACATCCAATATCTGCTGCAAGAATCTGTTTTCGAAGCTGAGCACATGGTTATTTTGAATTTTCATAGAGTGCCATGCCTTAAATTAATTATATAAAAAAAACAGCACTGTCCACGCTTTGGACAGGCTGCAATTGGTTTTAACCGAGTAAAGGCATGAGTGTCCGATGTTTCTCAATGAGCTAAATGATACTCTTCCGTGGTTTTCACCTTGTATTCAAAGTTGTCAACACTTGATTTTCTGTCAGTGGATATCTGAATCAGGACAACTTATATTGCACATAATGCTAGGATTGTTTAGCAAGGTGGCTCGTGAGGGGGAGACTTTGGGAGTGTTGCTGACCATCGGTGGGCGCATGCAGCCTGTCGATGTCGAATGCACCTGATAACAGTAGTCGAATAGGACAGCATTATCGGTGTACTTCATGACGTACAGCTTCGCTCTTAGGGGTGTAGCTATACCAGTCAGGCAGTATTTACTAATCCTGTCCTCTTCGCCATTACCATAACATATACATATGTGTACAGTTGATATTTGGTCACGACAGTATTATTACTCACCATATCCTATCTATGTGAATAGTAGATGACCTAGGTATTTACATATTTAACCTTATTATCTTTTGTTTACACAAAGTCATAGATTTTTAAACATTCAACAGTATTTGCATTTTCTATAATCATTTTGTTTTTCCTATCATCAATAAATGTGTTTTCAATAATAATATTTTAGGTACTTAAGATTTTCCGAATACATTTGACTAACCGACTAGTAATATATGTAATATGATGGTGATGTGGATGCTGACTGATACATTTTCCAGGTGTTTCTACGGGCATCGGATGCATGGCACCGAGTTGTGATGTCCGTGCCCCTGAGGATTTCTTCTTGGCTTTGGTTCACAAACCTTCGTTGCGCGATCGGTACCAGCAGTTTTGCTTCCAGGACTATGTTAAGAGTCACCCTCAATTGAGATACTGCCCGGGACCCAACTGTCAGGTCCGTAATCAAATTTTTTCAACACTTAATAATTTCTTTTATTTTGTTAACTGTCAATTCATGGTGGAACTGCATTGTATTGTTGTTTTTATTTAATAACGCAATTTTTTTTTTTTTTTTATAGTACTTATTCCACTTTAATTAATATATTAGGACCGGTTTCGTCCGCCTCAGTGGGACATTTTCAACTCCATGAAAATGTCCCACTGAGGCGGACGAAACCGGTCCTAATATATTAATTAAAGTGGAATAAGTACTATAAAAAAAATTGCGTTTTATTAAATAAAAACAACACTTAATACTTTATTTACTATATTCGTTTGGCTCAATTTTCTAAGATGAAAGAAAAGTCCGTTTGTGACATCTGTTGATTGAATCTTTAGTCAAATATTTAATAATACAGTTCACTACACAGAATAAAATGATGTATTTGTATTTCCATGATAAAAAACACTAATTAAAATTATGTGTCACATAAGGTTATTTACCTTTTTTTTTATCGGCGTTCATTTTAACATCTGTTAAAATATTTACAAACCTTGAAAGCGATTTTAGATACAGGATAATTAATACAGGGAGTAGTTTTATTACAAATTATCATTTGTATTATTAAGTTTCGGAACAAAAATTCGTAATGCGAAATTACACTTGTTGCTAGAAATGCGAAAAGTACAGCATTTGTCAATAATTTTTAGATATTTTTTGGGTTATCATATGAAAATAGATTACGCTATCAGCTATACAATACCAACCTTTAGGAGGTAATTGGTTTTTTTATTTAGCACTAAACTTAAAATTCTACCAGAAAAATAAACGAAAGTTTTTATTGATTGAATTTTGAACCTCCCTATCTCGCTTTAAATAATTCTTTTTTCTGTTTTGTCTTTTAAATCATATTAAAGTATCCTTTTTTATTTATGTATTTTATGATTTAATTTAAACAAATACTTTTTGAGTTATTAATATTTGATTGTTGGAAGTCAATTTTGTATTATATATATATATATATGTTACGCCGAATGTGTGAAATTGACTATTACATGAAATGGACAAAATTTTGCCTAATTCATGTAATAGTCAAGCCCGTTGCCTTATTCATGAATTAGGTAAAGAGTGCGTGAATTCGCCAGGGTATGGAATTCTTAAACTATCAACATGGCAGTAGAAAGAAAAAGTAAATTTAATACGGATGGTTTTATTAGTTATAATTGGACATAATATAATATTATTATTATTAGGTTAGGTTAGGTTTTGTAATTCTGAATTCAACTAAATGTCCATTTTGAGGTTTGCTAACAACTGTCAAAAAACTATCAAATCAACCATCGCAAACAAACAATCGACCCTTGCACGATTGATACCCAAACACGAATCAAATCGCGAAAATACCTTTTAATGAAATTCTTCCGTTATCATATTATAGTTCGAGATTTTTTTTTGGGCATAGTAAATGGATATGAACGTCATTGTAGTTATTGATTGGTATATTTTTATATAATCAATATATCACATTTGGTTAGTTTGATTAGTTGCAAAAAACACGACCGGAGCGCGACCATCTATTTTGACCAATGCATGAGCATTTGTTTATTTGGTTTAGTTGCAAAAAAAATCCTGCCGAATTCACGCACTCGGCAGATATTTTACCTAATTCATGAATACGGCAACGGGCTTGCAGTTTTCATGATTTAGGCAAAATTTTTCCCATTTCATGTAATAGTCAATTTCGCACATTCGGCGTAACATATACAAAAATAAAGTCGGTAGCCAATGGGTTAAGTATTGTAATACAAAAAGTTCATAAGACTCAATTTCTCATTTATAGTCTTCGACATCAAATTTTCAGATTGGTTGCCTGATTAGATGGATCTTATACAGGTATAATAGTTTCACTGCAAATAATGTAAATGGATTAGATAAAAAATGATTGTGTTGTCACAGGTGGTCGTGGAAGGCAAGGGAGCCGGTGGAGGGCGCGTGATCTGTGGCGGTTGCGGCACGCAGTGGTGCTTCAAATGCGGAGCTCCGCCCCACGCCCCCGCTGATTGCTGTCTCATCAAACGTTGGCTCACCAAATGTGCTGACGACTCGGAGACAGCTAACTATATTAGCGCACATACCAAAGTAAGTATTGAAGTCTTTATACCCAATACAGCAAAATCACTGGTAGAGCAAAACAGGCTATGTAATGAAAAAGCTTAACATTTGCACTTTAAAAGTAAAAAAAACATCTCTACAGGGTTAGAACCATCGACCTTTCGATCTGTAGTCGAATGCTCTACATCTGAGCTATATGCTGAGGCTCAGGTTGGCGAAACTGCCTCATGTTTTAGTTTATGTGTTATTTATAATAATGTTTGGTTTCCAGGACTGCCCCGCTTGTCAAATCTGCATTGAAAAGAATGGTGGCTGCAACCATATGCAGTGTTATGCGTGCCGTCACGATTTCTGCTGGATGTGCCTTGGGGAATGGCGCAATCACGGCTCCGAATACTATGAATGTTCCCGATACCGCGAAAATCCCAATGTCGCCCATGACTCCCACCATGCGCAGGTGACCTATAGACATTTTCACTTCTTCAAAAGTAAACAATCAAGAGTGTACCACATAATAGTATCCTTATGAATACATGTATAAATAATGGTTTCTGTTTACAGGCTCGCGAAGCATTGAAAAAGTATCTCCACTACTACGGCAGATGGGACAATCATGCCAAGTCACTGAGGCTTGAACAGCAGACCTTGCAGGATCTTAGGAGTCGGATAAATCAAAAGGTATAATTTTCCCTTGCATGCACGATCAAGTTTTACAATCCAAACATATTTATTTTTCGTAATAATGTACTATATTTGCAATCTGTCTATGTGTAGGTTCTGAGTGGATCCGGAACATGGATAGATTGGCAGCCTCTTTTTGATGGCGCTTCTCTGTTGGCGAGGTGCCGTTATACTCTGCAATACACTTATCCGTTTGCGTACTTCATGGATCCCGGCCCAAGAAAAGATCTCTTTGAATACCAGCAGGTTTGACCATCTCAAGGACTAATAATTTTTATACGTATAGTAATTTAATCATCAGGCTATAAACATTTGATCGTGAGAATTTCTCTTCTTGTGAACCCCACATCTAAACTATTCATTTTTATCTATTACTAGCTGAAGTACCCGGCTTCGCACAGGGTCACGTCGCGGTTATATTTTTCTTAGATATTTGAAAAATAATAAGAGTTAATTATTTTTTTAATATTAAAATATCTGTGTAATACAATATGGCAATATGAAAATAATTCTAATAGGAGTAAAGATCAAACATAAGAACACTAAATTAAAATCGAATCCAAAATATGAAAACGTTTTTAATGTTATTAATATGTAGTAAAAAAAAATCAAAATTGGATGGAACAAATAAACAACAAACTTTGTATTTTATATAATAATAATTTAGAAACCTTTGCAAGTGTGCGCACAACAACTGACAAAAGTTTCATCGCAATCGGATGAATGGTATAGGAACGCATACGAATATTAGAAGAAGATGATTTTCTAAATCAGAAATCTTCGTGGGCATGCGCATGACAACTCACCAAAGTTTCATTGCAATCGGATTAATGGTATAGGAACACATACGAATAGAAGAAGAAGAAGATGGTTGTACTAATTCAAACACCTTTGCGGGCGTGCGCACAACAACTGGTCAAAATTTCATCACAATCGGATGAATGGCATAAGAACGCATACAAATAGAAGAAGATAAAGATGATTGTACTAATTCAGAAACCTTTGTGGGCAAGGGCACAACACTTGATCAAAATGTCATTGCAATCGGATGAATGGTATAGGAACGCATAAGAATAGAAGTAGAAGATGATTTTCTAATTCAGAAATCTTCGTGGGCATGCGCACAACAACTCACCAAAGTTTCATTGCAATCTGATGAATGGTGTAGGTACGCATTCGAATAGAAGAAGAAGATGATGGTTTTACTAATTCAGAAACCTTCGCAGGCGTGCGCACGACAACTCACCAAAGTTTCATTGCAATCGGATGAATGGTATAGGAATGCATACGAATAGAATAAGATAGTTGTACTAATTCAGAAACCTTCGCGGGCTTGCGCACAATAACTGGTCAAATTTTCATCGCAATTGGATGAATGGTATAAGAACGCATACGAATAGAAGAAGATAGAATGAAGAAGAGGAAGAAGATGATGATTTTTCTAATTCAGAAACCTCATGGATGTGCATACAACCACTTACCAAAATTTCATTGCAATCGGATGAATGGTATAGGAACCAAGGAAGAAGAAGAAGATAGTTGTACTAATTCAAAAACCATTGCGGGTGTTACCACAATAACTGACGAAGGTTTCATCGCAATTGGATAAATGGTATAGGGACCATACGAATAAAAGAAGATAGAATGAAGAAGAAGAAGAAGAAGAAGATGGTTGTACTAATTCAGAAACCTTCGCGGGTGTTGGCACAATTATTGATGAAAATTTTATTGCAATCGGATGAATGGAATAGGAACGCTTACGAATAGAAGAATATAGAATAGAAGAAAAAGAAGAAGAAAAAGATGGCTGTACTAATTCAAAAACCATTGCGGGTGTTACCACAACAACTGACGAAAGTTTTATTGCAATCGGATGAATGGTATAGGGACCATACGAATAAAAGAAGATAAAATGAAGAAGAAGAAGAAGAAGATGGTTGTACTATTTCAGAAACCTTTGCGGGTGTTAACACAACAATTGACGAAGGTTTTATTGCAATCGGATGAATGGTATAGGGACCATACGAATAAAAGAAGATAAAATGAAGAAGAAGAAGAAGAAGAAGATAGTTGTACTATTTCAGAAACCTTTGCGGGTGTTAACACAACAACTGACGAAGGTTTCATCGCAATCGGATGAATGGTATAGGAACCATACGAATAAAAGAAGATAGAATGAAGAAGAAGAAGAAGATGATAATTTTTCTAATTCAAAAACCTTTATGGATGTGCATACAACCACTTACCAAAATTTCATTGCAATCGGATGAATGGTATAGGAACCATACGAATAAAAAAAAATAGAATGAAGAAGAAGAAGAAGATTAGGATTTTTCTAATTCAGAAACCTTCATGGGTGTGCATACAACCACTTACCAAAATTTCATTGCATTCGGATGAATGGTATAGGAATGCATACGGGACAGACACACAGACAGACAGACATACAGACAGACATTTATTTTTATATATATTAGTATAGCCTATACTCTTCCCGCAAGTGCAAGCAATAAGTTTACAAAGTTTTATCGCAATCGGATGAACGGTATGGCTGCGCATTAAATACGAACAAACAAACACACAAATATTAATTTTTATATATTAGATGTACTTTGGATTGTATAGTAATAAATCACTCCATAGAAAACACTTTTCAGCATTATGTCGGGTCAGACTTGACTTCAATTGTATTCTCAATGATTGTCTTGTGTCACCAAACATCGCAAAACATATTATTTTATTTATGTCATTAATTATTGGCGTTACATCAATATGACTTTTTATACAGTATGCTAAATTGTTAAAACAAAAAGACCTAGTAGAAAAACAAAACTGTAAGGACCAGAAAGGGTTAAGGATGTGACACCAAATTTTTCTTATCAAACATGCTGCAGTCATGAATATGTAACATTGCAAAACTAATTTTTGATGAATTGCAGGCTCAATTGGAAGCGGAAATCGAGAATTTATCTTGGAAGATCGAACGTGCCGAGACTACCGACAAGGGGGATTTACAGAATCAAATGGACATTGCTGAAAAAAGAAGAACAACTTTGCTCAAAGACTTTATAGAACTTTAAATACGAGTAGTGTTATTTAAATATTTTTTCAAAATACATGTGTTAAATAGCTTACGAAATAGATATTATTGCATATATTTCTCAGGTAATATTTAACTACTATTTTTAAATTCGGTTATTTCGTAATAATTCGGCCGATATGAGTGAACTTAGTGTGATGTTTGTGCTGTTTCGTACTGATTACTTTAATTACATGAATGTGAGGCGTAATTATATTTAATTAACCAACTCTTCCAAGGGAAAGAATTTTTTTCCGCACATGACTGTCGTAGTCTCAGTGCTTAATTGGAATATTATTTTGTTAGCCCTACAATTAATTTTGTGATGTAATAATAATGTTCATTATCTGTTTGCCAGTATATTATGCTTTAGAATTATATTATCGGCTGTAAGAAATATCCTATATTTTCCACAGTGAATTGATATTCACAGTTGCCATTCCATCTTACTTAAAATGTGAACGCAATACATACATAAATCCTCCCCATTTGAAGTATTTAATTTTCTAATATCCAAAATAAATACATATTAATTTATTTGAGAATTTTCTTATTGAACTTAAAGACACCTAAAATATTTCATCCTGTGCAAAAAACTATTGCAATATTATTTGTGCCCACACATATTTATTCTATTATGGTTTATAGAATTAATTTCAAGGAAAATATATTATACCTACCTATTTAATACACATTCATAATTTTTAGACTGATATAATTTATGTCGCAAATTGAATGTTGTTACTTTTGAGTATTTCACATCCTGTACAGTTATTGTATTATAAATAAATATACAAATGATATCCTGCTTTTTTAATTGAAACAAAATATCTAATAGATCTTCTCGTCCACAATTAACCCTTTTCTATTTTAGGCAGTCATCTTGGATATGTACTACCTTTTCCTGAGTACCTCAATATTTCAGGCTTATTGTGAGTAGTCCTGGGGATTTAAATGCAAATAGTTAGTGATACACCCCTGTTACAGGCGGGCTTCTCCCGGTGTAAAATAATCATTTAGTAATCATAAGTCGAAACGTAACCCTGACCTCTAGAAACGGCTTCATAAAACATCTAATCTGATTCCTTGCTCAACTACGTAATTTTTTATTCATAAGTAAAGGCCTTCGTCCGGTGTGTGAAAATCATATACTGGGCGGAGGTGTAATTAAGATAAATTTAATTTGACTTAAAAAAGTATAAATGATGATGGATGAGAGAGATAATTTTAAGACTAAATATAAGTATTCATATATAATAAATTTTGCCGCGCTTGCCGGCAACGTTCAAATTTCCACGCGTCTGCGCCGGGGTGGTCCTCGTGATTCGTCAAATCAAAAGCATCACGCGATAAAATTTGGCCAAACACGAGAGTCCTTTTTGCTGGACGGCGTGGGTACGCGAAATTTGAAAAAGAGAAAGAAAGTAGTGAGCGTCTGGTTTTCAAATCGTACGGACCTGACGACTACAACTGTAAAAATCCCAAATATAATTTGTAAAACTAAAAATTAAGAAAATATAAGAAGACCACGTTACGAGCACGAAAGGCCGTGTTTTATTTACACTCCAATCGTTTAACTCTTTTTTTTGTGAATCCGGGGTTCGATGGACACCTAAGCTAGCCGCTGGAACCCCGGGTATCTCAAATGGCGCCCAACGTGGGGCGCCATTGAGATATCCGGGGTTCCAGCGGCTAGCTCTGGGGTCCATCGAACCCCGGATTCACAAAAAAAGATATTTTAAATTGAGGAGAAATTAAATGAAACCACGTCTGTCTCGTGCGTAACTTGGTATTATCGTATATTTTACATTTTCTTTACACGTTTATATATTCTGTTTTAACAATAAGTTTCGCAGGTCCGTACATGTTGGAAAAGGGACGCTTACTAACTTTTTCTCTTTTTCAAATTTCGCGTACCCACGCCGTCCAGCAAAAAGGACTCTCGTGACTGGCCAAATTTTATCGCGTGATGCTTTTGATTTGACGAATCACGAGGACCACCCCGGCGCAGGCGCGTGGAAATTTGAATGTTGCCGGCAAGCGCGGCAAAATTTATTATATATGAATACTTATAGTTAGTCTTAAAATTATCTCTCTCATCCATCATCATTTATACTTTTTTAAGTCAAATTAAATTTATCTTAATTACACCTCCGCCCAGTATATGATTTTCACACACCGGACGAAGGCCTTTGCTTATGAATAAAAAATTACGTAGTTGAGCAAGGAATCAGATTAGATGTTTTATGAAGCCGTTTCTAGAGGTCAGGGTTACGTTTCGACTTATGACTACTAAATGATTATTTTACACCGGGAGAAGCCCGCCTGTAACAGGGGTGTATCATTAGGGTATGCAATTCCACTTGATATGCTTATACTGAAATCACAGAATTCACGATTGGATTCCATATGATTTTCATCTGGAATATAATAGTGTATTTTTGTGAACTTGAAGGATAGATATTTTATAGGAGATAGATACTTAAAGAAAATGGCTAGTTCCCAACTGTCTGGGATTGCAATCCCTAGACGATATGTGTACTCGTAATAAAAAGACGTTTTTGTGACTCCTTTTGTATTTACAAATTAAGTTAGGTGTATAAAAATTCACTAAAATTATTTAGTCTCTTCCTCAGATGGTTTTTCGGACGCCTCAGTTATTGGCTCGGTTTCAGTTTTAGGTGATTTTCTTCTGAATTTGTTCTTTATCATCCGAATTATATTGCCCTTGTGATCACTGGAATCCAATTTTAGCTGTAAGGACTTGGTAGTTATATTATGCAATGGACCAAAGGCCAAGGCAACCACAGTACAAGCCAAACAGATGACATTGTATGGCATACTGAAGTCTGGGGTCGGCAGTGTAATGATCATACTCTCCGTATGCAACTGCACAATGTATCCTGAAAAATCATCAATTTTATAATTTACTAAAAAGTTCATTATGATTACATATAATAGAAAAACATAATATCCAAGTGCGAGTAGGTACATAAAAAATTTGGATCGAAAAGTCAAATTCAATCAATTAAACTTGACAATCTTGTGTAAAGGTCGAAAAATTAAGAATTTGAGGTATCTTTGGGACTAAGTCTGAATAATCTGTTTGGATTAGGCAGGGTTTTATTAAATTTTAAAAACTAACAAACACTATCTACACATTGTAGTATTAGTTTGAATAGTTGGATGAAAACAAATACGTTTGCTATGCACTATTTATGTCAGATCTTAGCAGCCTACCTCCACCTTTCGCCACTGGTATGTTATTATGTATAATAATATGATGGTTTAATATATTATTACATACATAATATCTCGAGATAGGCCAGTAATGAAACAGTTTTACCATGCTAAAGGTCTGGTTCAGATTTTTGGATATATTATACATTTTAAACACTGACAGAAACAAAACGAACAATGCATACTAGGTGGCAACTCTCATTACTGACCATCCAATTTCTCAATCTCTATTCATTCTCCTAACTAAAACACTTGCCATGTACTTTCAAGTTCGAAATGATATAGACATAGATTACAGAATCTAGTTAAGTGTACATCTTTGTTAAAGAATTGATCATGATACTTAAACCTTTTTTACTCTTTTATCAAAAAGTTTATGAAAATTATCGTGGATTCAGTTGGGTATCACTGATCTAACCCCACAACTAGTTAATATTCCCTAAATACCTTTACCAATCTGTTCTGTGACCCTTACCCTCTTTTGTTTTAACAAACTAGATATTTAACAATGACATTAAAATACACACCTGATCGTGACTCGTTGACGGACGACGCAATTGTGCCAGAATATGAAATGGAGCTGATAAAATTCTTGGCCACCGGTAAGAGTGCAGTGATGACAGCCGAACCAACATAAAATCCATGATTGGCATCAGGGGGGTACTCTTGCCATTTCAAAAAGACATAATCAAACTCTATGGACACTTTAGTTATACTCTTTGGTGGTAATCGGACAGTAAACTCTAAATAGTAAGGTTTACTTTTTCCTCTTCCAGGAATGTAATGTTTTGATATTGGAACCAAGACTCGTCCATTACTTACTATTTTCAGAGTTTGTAAATAAACCGGAAGGAACCATGGTATATTTTCCAGAAAAACAATATCAATAGGTTGCCAATGATTGTTATAAACATTTGTTATTATGCTTCCTCTTTCCTGGCCATATCCTGCAATGAACCTGCTGACATGAAGGGGTGGCGGTAAGAGTACTGACAGTTTACTTGGAGTCGAATGAATCGCAGCGACATTAAACATAGATGACCTCCCTTGAGTCATATTATATACTGCTAGGCTGATCTTCGAGCCTCCTCTCGTGGACGTTTCAATTCTATCATAAGACGGTGACAAAACAAACGGTTTTGTTTCATTGGAGGTGACATCTACATATAAAAGACTGCTCTTTGCTAATGGACATGGACCTGGTATACCTTGCCCAAAAAGTTTTTGAACTGACCAATCACGGCTCCCGACAATTTCTGAATCGTAAACCAAAGACATTGTTTGCCGGAGCTCGTACATTTTTGATTTACATTTTTCATCAGCACAGATTGATCGAAAATGAATACCAAGAGAATGATAGTTTGTATTATGAAGTCTACCAGAGTTTAAAAGTGTCGCGAGACCACGTTTGGAGTCACAAGGTAACAACTTTTTCCAAGGAGTTAAATTCTCCGTGCAGACGATTTCTCTAGGCAATGTAGCATACCTAATGAAAGAACTATTCGTATGGCGATTTTTAGATATCCCAGATGGTCTGAAACTTAATTTCGGGCTTAAAGAATTTGAGTTATCAATAAAATTTAGAGATGCACAAAAGAGACCGGATAAGGTCTCAGATAATTCTTTCCACTGTGAATCCACATCCAAAGACTTGTCAGAAAACCATGTGTATAGTTCCGCACCCGGCGGAGCGTCAACAATTGGATACCCCCAATTAATGTGTCGCCACAATCCTTCAGTCAGACTTAAATGCAACTCTTCGATCTGATATCGAGAGATAATTTCACCGAGGGAACGTGGGAACAAATGGCAATGTTGAACTGAAACAAATTAATTATTTTAATTAGAATTTGAAGATATACTTATCGATTATAAAGAATCAAGGAAATTTTGATAGAAGTCTCACATAATTCATCTGATGACCAAGTTGTGGTAAATTGAAAGAATGTATAAACATAATTATTTGGAAACTGCTTAATAAGTAACTCTTCAGAAAAATTATCTGTAGGGCTACCGAAAACTACAGAAAAATAGTATATTATGAATAAAAGTAACCGTTGACAATAAAAATACATGATGCCGGTGGTTTTGGGCGAAGTGTCAAACTGTCAAATGTAAATTATTGTCTATGGTATCAAGTGACAGATTACAGTGCTGCCAGTTTAACCTCTTGAGACCCGAGATAGAACCAGTCATGAGAAAAAATATTTGTGCATTTTACTGTTCCATAAATATTATTAAGATCACAAAAAAAAATTAAAATATTTTTTTTACTATATATTAACTAAAATCCACTACGTGCACGTGTGTGCATCTCAGGTCACAATAGAGTACAATATTGGATACAGTACAAACAATGAAATGAAACAAAAACAATGTGATATCCATATAATGATACAATTTTATTAGAAAAATAATACAATAATCATAATAATATAATGGTGATTGGAAAATTATATTTATTTAGATTAAAAATATAGTACATTAACGGTCAAAACCCTAAAATACTACACATTAATAAGCGCACTTCAGGGAATAGGTTTAGGGACAACCATTCTTTGCTGTAGAAGTAGATCTGTGTTTACTCAGTGTGTTATTGAAGCTAATGGTGAAGAGTTTCTTGGATGACCTTGTATCGATGATGATACTGATGGCTAAGTGACTTTCATACCAAATCGTAGGGTTTGCAAGTCTGATTTTCCATGACTATGAAGTATTCCAATCACAGTGAATATTTTCTTTCCTATAAGTTTGCATGTACAATGAGCAAACAATTTCATGTCCATGTCCAACAAGTCCATGTCCACAGTGGTCAAAGATCCTCACAGTTTACATGCTTGATGTCCTGTGAAGGCAAACACACCACTGTGAAGATTAATGCGGCTCATCGACTTGTAATCAGTATTTTACAACAGCTGACTGAGTGATGCATATCGTTCTTCGTCTTCTTTGAATCATAACACGTATTGGCCTGAAATAACGAATCGGTGAGGTTGAAGCTGGTAAAAAAGTCATATGTGTAGACGTACAAGGGGAGTTGTTGGGAAGCCAACGTAACATCACAGCGTTGCATTGAGATTGTATCGTATCTTCATCAGATAGGTAGGATTCACTTCCCCACATGGAGAATAATTTATAGAGCAATTGGAGTCCAGCACCCAATAAACCATATATGGCCATGAACTGAACTCTTCAGCTCAGCATCATTCGTCTTATTAGGCTCAGCGTACTGAAACAATAGAAAATACAATACTATGAATTAATCGATACATTTATTCCTATTTATTAAGTATTCAACACCAGGAATATAAATACTAATGGCCAATAGTATTAATCACTAGGTATATTAAGTATATTAATTATTCTGTCCATCGAATCCTCAATATGGAGATCACAAAGCCCTTTCATCACAAACTGTATCAATTTAATTGGTACTTAATTGATTTTTTAGCAGTGCATGCACTTGCCTAATAAAATGATAAGTTTGATATTTATGACTAAATGATAAAGTAATATAATATGAGCATTGATACCTTATGGTTTCATAAGCCAGGATAGGATCCTGGATTGTGATTTTGAAGGATGTATCTCAGCCTCTAGCAGTGAGTAAAGTTCACTGGTTCTCCAGAATAAAGTCATCATCTGGGCCCAGGAGATGAATGTGAACATCATTACTGTCGTCAGGGTTATATCCTCCACCAACTTCGACATCATTATCATTCAAAATATCACCAATATGCTGGCTATTCAAGGATTCGTCTAAATGTAAACAAAAAACATAACCTCAATAAATCAGATATACTAATGTCAAAATATATCACTCTAGACCTGAGTTACTCATGTGTGTACCGAATTTTGAAACTATGATATAATATTTTACAAAAGTGTAAAGATAATTTAAAGTATACGGAATATTACTATGATTCATTGTGAAACTAAATACATCATTGGTTTTTAATATAAATAAATATTAATATTTAATTAAAAGCACTTACTTGTCAGAGTTGACTTTTTAGCCGCCATTTTTGTCTTGTGCAAATATCCATAACTTCAAAGTCAAAATAACAATTTATTTTAAAACTACATAGGCTAGTGTTTTGCTCTAGTGGTAGAAAAATATACTATCTATACCACTGTAGTCAAATGCGGTTCAAGTATCCATTCAAATCATTACTAAAAAATATTTAAATAACGTCCACATATGTGTACCTCAGGACGCAAGAGGTTAAGAATACCGACTATGATAAGAGTCGTATAGTTCCTTATAATAATACGATAAGTCCACTTTGATAAAATGTTGGCAAACTAAATATTTTCATTTAAAACTACTTCTTATGAAAACCTATGATTGAATTTATATTATGGTGGTGTGTTGTTTTTATACAAATATTCACAATAAAATTAATCATTTTCATAGCAGTAAAGGAGAAATTGACAAAACAGTGATGGATTTATCGGCATTTGGAACTAACTGTCAAATTTATCGTATTTAGGAACCCAGTAGGTGTGACTTATCGGTCTTTGTTTCTAAAAGCTAACGATAAGTGGTTGACAAGTATAGGGTTAATAAAAAACAATTATTATTTCAATAAATACAAAAATAATTTGTTAGAATGATTTCATTCATTGGTGATCTGAGAATTTTCGTCAGTAAAATAAAAATCGTATTTTTTTTTAATTTATTTATTATCATAAAACCTAATACATTAGAACGAATCGAACATAAGTTTTGTCTTCTCTTCATCTAATAGACAAATGATTAGTAAAATAAAATCAAAAAAATATAACATGGTTAGGTAACTTAAAAAGATTTTTTAGGTAAGTGATAGTAGAAAAAGATACACAAATGTAATTACCGTCTTCGCTCCTAAGCAGAGCATATGAACCTCCACAGAGTGAAGGTTATATTAAGAGACCCTTTTTTTCGAGTAATGGTTGTTAGCCATTCGCCCAACCCATTAGGCCCTTGCACTGGATCAAGCATACATTGAAAAAACAACATGCACTTTTACACAATGTACCTATTATGTATAATTTTGACACTTTTTTACTATCAAGAATGTAATCACAATATTTTTTTTAAATAAATGATTCCGAGTAATTTTTAACAGAAAAAATGTTATAAAAAAATCTTATTAAAAAACTATTATTTGAAACGAGGGAAGTTTACCTTCACACAGATTTTATTTTGTGCAGGTAGAACAATTACAAAAAAGTACGGAAATAACTAAAATAAAAACAATTGTTTAATTCGAGAGAAATTCTCAAACACCCAGTATTTGCCAACATTTAATGCAAAATAGTCTTATTTTAAATACCTTTCCCGATGATCCACGTTCTTTTTCCATAATTCCTAATCGATGAATCGTTTCCTTGATGTATTTCCTTCCACTTTAGCAACATTCTGGGTAAGATCAAACATTATTTCGTTGTATTTCTACTAAAAACTTGAGACACTTTTGATAACGCGAACTGCTACAACGACCATGTTGATTTTAGCAAATGCTCGATGCTAATTGGCTGTCTACAAGGTCGCATGGATTTATCGGCCTTAGGAACCAACCGCACCGTGGATTTATCGCCGATAGGAATTCATCGTGATTTTGAAACTCTCTTTTCATATGAATTTATAGCTTTTAGGAACCGATCAACTGAACCAAATTGTGGAGCGCTGGCGGTAGAAAAAAATGTCATCATTATCTCAATTTTGACCAAAAGTGCACATATCGTATATAGGAACTATACGACTCAAATACACCATACCTAAATAAATGATCAAAATACAATATTTTTGGTTTCTTTATTATATTGTACAAAAATATTAATACATAATAGGTACATTTATGTGTTAATAAATTTTTCTTGTTCTTGTCAAATTTGGGATTACAAAGATTATAAAATATATTTTTGTATCGTAAATATTTCACTATAATAATGTCGACATAAATTTTACTAATAGTTTTGTAAATGCTTTTAAAAATTATTAAATATAAAAAATCTTAACACCACTGCACATGGATGTACTGAAATATGACTATATTCTAAAACATTAGATCGAGAGGATTAAAAGAATACTATTTTATTTAATAAAAATATTTTATGCCGTCATCAAATGTTTAAAATAAAAATGCCTGAATCATTTTTGTAGGATTTGCCATGTCAACTCCAAAATTATAGTGTTTTCGACAAATTTATAGTACTTATGGGAATAATGAAATAAATTTAAGTTTGCCATACTATACCTTTTTCATAAAAGAAATACTACAATTTGACATTGAGTTACTTTACAAGCTGCTTGTTGGCGAATTTACAATCTGCTTGTAAACTCCCCCAGTGTCATCAAACAAACTAACAAGCAGATTGTAAACAATCTACCGAGAAAAGTTGAAAGCCGGTCAGCTTTACACGCTATACGCTGACGTGTGGGCCTACTGCGTCCCAGTAGTCGCAGTTGTGTTAATGCTGCCCTTGCAGAGCCTTAGGACTTCATTAAAGGTAAGTGCCAGTAGTATCACTGAATCCAGTGACAGACATTGCCCGTTTAACTAATCCTTTGGCTCTTGCTAATTTAAATATGAATACTAATCTTATTAATAAAATTAATGATAATTTAAATAATGTTTTTAATAATTTTGATAACGTGCGTAAACGGAAAACGATGCCCGCGTTAAATTTGAACTTCAATGACTTTCTGAAGTGTTTAAATTTAAGAATGGTAACGAACTCAGAGGAGGTCGGTCCTATAGATTATACTGTTGATAACGTTGGTAAATGTGAACAGGAAATGGACCCCGCGTTGGAATTAGAACCTGAAGGTTCTGCTGAGCATTTGGCTTTTAAGAAAGAAGCAAGATTGCTTTGAAATTAATTAAAATTAACATTAAAGCCATCGGTCAATTTAACCGAAGGAAGGTTAAAGAAGATTCGTCGTCATATCAAGTAGAACATAACTACTTGAAGAAGCTAAGTGAAGTTAAAATGAATATTATTAAGTGTATTAAACATAATCTGTGTAATCTTAGTGTAATTTTTGTAAATATTAATAATAGTGATAAACGTAAATTTGTTAATAATAAATATAATAATAAGCAAAGGTCATTGGACGCAACTTTGGTTGCCCATAATCTACTACCCTCTCATATAGGGAAAGTTGACGCGAAGTCAACGTATGGTCTTTTAATTAGGCCCAAATGGAGGTTATCAGCTACTACACTCATTGTCGATAACGCACAAACAACAATTTCTACGGATTTTCTCGGTTTTGTAAATATTTTAGATCCTAGGGACAGGTGTAGTCGGGGACAGAATTTTTCGGCGTGCCAAAAGGCACTACCATCTGTAACGACTGCGGACCGTCCAAATAGCGTAGTTAGAAATACGACGGTAATCGTAGGTAGTACGTTGGATGCGCCGGGCGAAGAGATATTGCCAACTACTGCGATTGCGCATAATAATAATAAATTATCTCGTAAGAAATTAGATAATAAACTTGATATAAATAGTGATAAGTGTGAATTATATAATGATATTAAAAGTGTAAAATATGATAGTGATAAGTGTGAATTAAGTAATAATTTTACACCGTGTAAAATAAATAGCAAACTCGGATTATTGGGTTCTTTTATACCCAAGAATATTCCTCTCGCTTTACCTTATGGAGCACAAGAGGAAAGTACTTTGGAAAGAATACCAAGGTATCTTCTTACCATATTACCTCTTCGTGTTCATGGGATTAAAGGAGAATATGAAGCCGTCATCGATACTGGTGCGACTCATAGTTTGGTTCGCAGTGGCCTGGTCCGCTTGCCGTCTGAGTCGTACGGCGAAGCAATCACTTTGATTACTGCCGGGGCGGGTCACTGCATACTAGAGGGATTGTTACTGTAAAAGGCTTTCTTCGAGATAGCCCAGTGACAATACAAGCCTACGTCTCCAGGGAACTTCATATAGATTTGCTTTTGGGGTTGGACTGGCTAGAAAACAGGCTGTTGTAGATTTGAAGCGTCGTTGTTTACATTATGGATGTGGTTTAAGACAAACCTTATATTGTAAAATGTTGCAAGCTCCACAGCCTTGCGGACCTGTGAAATTGGCAGAATTGGCCTCCGGAATTCCAGAACCAGCACGAAGAGCCTTAACAAAGGTTATGAAAGACTTTCGTGATCGTTTTGCTGAAACTGTCCCGCCATGCCGGACTACCGAATTCCGTATCTTTTTGAAGAACGAGAATCCATTCCGACTTGGGCCAGTCGGAACAAAAGCGAAAGCAGATACAAGAGGATTTTGAACAGATGATGGCTGATGGCATAATTGAGCCAAGCTCAAGCCCTTACTCATCACCTGTTGTATTGGTTCCAAATTAGGACGGAACATCAAGGTTTTGTGTTGATTATCGAAAACTCAACACGTTAACGATGGATGAGGCGACTACGTTGCCCCTAATCACATTAAGACAATAATTTAATAATTAATAAGACATTAAAAATGGATACTGACAGGTGGGGTTGCATCCAAGCACCAAACCACTTACCGCATTTACAACTGCTGATGGCGAATGTTACCAATGTCGCGTTTTGCCTTTTGTATTGAAGGGAGTAGTCGGTTCTTTTCAAAGACTGATGTCGCAAGAAGTGCTCATCGGCCTCGTTAACAACATATGTCTCGTTTACCTCGATGACATCATTATTTATAGTAATACGTGAGAAGAACACGTCGAACACTTAAGAATCGTGTTCGAAAGGCTTCAGTGTCACGAATTACGCGTCTCACCTAAGAAATGTCAGATTGGGAGACAAGAAGTGGATTATTCGGGACATCATATCACAGCGGGGGGAAATGAACCGCAAATTCACCATTTGGCCGAAGTGAAGTCAGCAGCACCGCCGAAGACTCGAAGGGAGGTGCGCGCTTTTCTTGGCCTGTGTAGCTGGCTGAGAGAGTACGTCCCTCGCTTTGACGAGATGGCAGTGCCACTGACTCAACTACTCCGGACCACGGTGCGCTTCCAATGGAACAGCGAACTTTCGCCGAATAAAGAATGCCTTGTCGCAACCTTTGAGATTGGCACGGCCGGATTTTGGTAGGCCCTTTAGTCTCCAAACAGATGCGAGCGGGCATGGTATAGCTGCTGTTTTGTTCCAGCCTAAAGAAGACGGTGGTCATGACATTATTTCATATGCTAGTAAGCGCATCAACGAAGTTGAAGCGCGCTATCATATAAACGAGTTGAAAACAATGGGTGCTGTTTGGGGGTTACGAAATATCGGGGGTATTTGGAGGATAAGATATAATTCAAGCTAATAACAGATAATCGAGCCTTGACTTATGACGAAAGACGATGAAGTCATAAGGGATCGCGAAGAGATGAATGCTGCAGTGACAGCTAATCAACAGGCGTATTTGATGAAGATGGGCACCAATTCGGGTGTTGAACCATTGACCTACGAAATAGGGTGTAAGGTTTACACGAAGGAACACCCTAAGAAAAGACCCGGTGCAAGTGCTGGATTAGATGCCCGATGGTCGGGGCTTCATAAGATCATTATGAAGGTGGGGAAGACCCAATATTATATTGATTGTCGTGGGAGGCCGTATAAATTCCATGTCGAACAGATTCGACGCTACGTCCCAACTGCGGACGAAGAAGGAATTATAAATGAAGAGGGAAGGGACGACCCTGCAGACGTTTCTGCGCCGTCCGCTGAAACCCTTAACGGCATGGATGAAGATCGCGAATTAATTGAAGCACCGGAAACTAGAACAACCCGCGTCGATGGTGGAACGAATTTCGGAACCACCGACGTCAACCGTAATAGTGGAGACGTACCTTTGGAACACGGCGATGACCGTGACCAAGGGCCGTCAAGGCGCCAAACCAAGCTCGCGAACGCTCCAAGAAGACGCCGTGTGCCCGTCAAGAGGCGGAGGCGAAAAAGACTACCAGTTAGTCGGAATATAAATGAAGAAAGTGGTGAATATATGGTTAAAATAGGACCAATGACCCTTAGAGAGAGGCAAGATGCGTTGGACGCAGTCTTACGGGACGCCCCCATCAATACAAAGCCCCCTAAGAGGAGATATCTACGTGCAGGTTGGACGGGAAGGAGACCCTTGGAACGGTCTCTTCCTCCGGTTCTTGCGGAATGAAGAAAGTGTAAGTAACGGCGTGGAGAAGTACGTTTACTT
Organism: Rhyacophila brunnea; assembly: GCF_057557595.1. Lineage (NCBI taxonomy): Eukaryota > Metazoa > Arthropoda > Insecta > Trichoptera > Rhyacophilidae > Rhyacophila > Rhyacophila brunnea. Next base: position 40,512,090 of record NW_028232859.1, read on the forward strand.
CTGCGCTAAGTCCCCACTGGTATTCGGAGCTGCGAAATGAGGAAAGTGTTGCTAACGATGGCCTGGGGAAGCATATAGCTTCCACGCTAAGTCTATATTAGTATTCGGAGCTGCGAAATGAGGAAAGTGTTGCTAAGTTATGGCATGGGGGAGTTTAATTACTTCCACGCTAAGTCCTCACTAGTATTCGGAGCTACGTATAAAATTAAAAGACATTTAGATTTACTAAACAAAAATTTTGTTAGTTATTGGTAGTATTACGGGGAGGCTACCCCTTAAAATGTTAGGATACTATGATTGTTCCTTAGCATGAAGAATGCAGTTTATGACGAAGAGGCCAATTGCGCTCCCTCCTTGATGACGAAGGCAGCCTCACGTCATGCAGCTTTCCATTTTCAAGAAAATGAAATATAGAAAATCAATTCTTGTTTTATATAAGTCTTATTTTTTTTTGAGACCCGATGCTGGGTCGACTATAATTATGTACGAATAAAATAATTCATGTGCATCCACCCATTTGTAGTGTGTACTTTATTATAGAAAATTGTACTAATTGCTTTAACTGCTTTGCATGTAGTGGAGTCTTGGAGGTGAGGGGTGACGCAATCGAGATCGGACACTCACAGTTGTGTCTCTTTAAAGTAGGGGCGCTTGATATGGCCACGAAATGCACGCCTTCAGCCGGCATTTCTTGCGATAACTTTGTGACGTCGCAACTTTTCAGTCCGATCGTAAATGTCGATTTTTGTATGAAATTGAGCGGCCTACCTCTAAACAAAGCTATAATGATCATGTAATAAGTCCCATAGTACAGTCTGAGAAACTTACAGCCACTCAGAGTGAACTATGGATGAGTTTCTTTCAGGAAGACCGAACGGTCTTGTAAGATAAATGTGAGTAATTAAAATGTATAGAATTAAGGTTTGTAAACGACTTATGTGATATCATTTGCTAAATGTTGTAAACAAATTCCAATTCATAATTAACCCAATTTTGAATTATATAAAATCAAATTTTATTTACGTAAAGGGATTTGAAATTTTGTCGCGATGTATTTACCGCTGAATATTGTAAAATATTGTCATTTTACGTTTCACGTGACATGTCTACATTTCAAACGCAGAATTAAATAAATAATGTTAATTAATTAACAACAAAATTTGGCACAACCTTGTTAACAGTGTGTGTCAACCTTGTTTCTAAAACAATGACCGTTAAAAAATGAACCAATGGGGATTCTTCCCGCTTTTTTTAAAGCAAGATGCAGACAAACAACTCATTTCCGCCCACAAGATCTCACTCCGGGATTAGATTCAGTGCAGTTAGGACGTCATCGGTTAATAGTGTCAACGCCATTTGTGCTTCCCTTTCGGACAGGAAGATGTACAGTACCAGCCAAGCTGAAATAGCAGCCATCATTTAAAATATAAAAGCTAAGTAATCAAAACCATTTTAAAAAAATACTCTATGACCCATACCAAACGAACGCATCTCGAATTTGTATTAAAATTTCTATTTGTTTTTTTGTATCAATTTTAAATTTCAATGTAGTACGCTTGTCGTACGAAATTGATGGTGTGTAATTAAATAACACTTTTAACAAATTAAGCTGTGTTCTTATTTTTATATTGTTATATTTAATTTGTAAATACACACAATAATATGTTCAAGGCGCCCAAAAATTTAAATTTAATATTTCAAACGAGTTTACAAATGACATTTTATTCGAGGTAGATAAAGTGATATAGAGCATTCTTTACAGAAGGTTTAAGTTAACAGAAAGCCGAACTTATATGCTTGAGATTAATAGTACTAAATATTTCATGTTTTATCGATTGAATTAGTTGGCACTCCATGTTTAACAATTGTCCATTACAATTGTTAAGCTCATTTCTATTATCATTCTAACGATAAATACTACTTTACACTTTTTCTTTTTTTTTTTAAATATAACAATATCTTGTATTATGATATCAGATAACGTCGTAATTAAAATCTAATGATTGTACATTGTAAGTACTAGCTGCGCACACTTAATTTAAATAATAAATTAATGTTATCAATTATAACAAAGTACGTACGAGTTTAGAACCTACTTTTGAAAAAAGTATATAAAGGAATTTCAAGAATCAAAATTCTAATAATGTAAGTCCGAGGACATAATTATTTTGCTAATTTACAAATAAAAATTATTTCTTAGATCTGTCAATTAAGCCCCACAGATCATTTTCAAATTGTAAAAAGTTACCCTAAACAGGTAAATTTTAAACCTTATAAATCAATACTTGTCGTAGGAATCTTACTTGGATCTAAAGTCATATCTCAAGTTTTAAGTACCTCATACATGTAATTATATAAATTTTAATGGTACCTACTCCCCAGCTGAGTAAAACCAGCGCGGAAAGTACGAGTCTAAAAGAAAAGACAGAATTAAATTTTGACTCAAGACTTCTCGTCTGACATTCGAACCGATAACATCTCTGCACTCCGCTCCGATCTCAGCCTGCACAGTTGAATTATTTCTGCAAAGAATATTCTAACTCTGGCTTCGCACCGGACTTCCAGATACCATCAACTCGCCGCTATTATCGCCAGCCTGAGGATCTCTAGCAGCCATCTACCTGCCGTCGAACAGTCTTTTTGAAGATAATCGCCGACAGCCGACCAAACTAGAATCTTCGCCCGGGCCTTCATAGTGGAGAATCGACCCGTTATTCGAACCAGACCTGAATTGCGCTTTCTCTCACCAACCTGCCCAGCACATCACTCTTTTCACTCGCACATACCTACCTGTTTTACCTACCTCCCCGTGAAGTGTTTTGCCGTGAGCCAGTGCCGTGTATCGGGTGCAACCGAAAAGCGAGCCTTCAATTTCATCTCATCCTGTGTCATCGTCGCCCCGGATCGCATAAGATCGGCATCAGCTCCGTTCGGCTCGGTCCAGTCAGTGAAGCGTACTTCGAGGAAACCACCAGATCGCCGCGCCTAAGGAACCAAGGCTACAGCTAAACAAGTTTTCACCCTTTATTATTTTTATTTTTAATTTTAACTTTTCATATTGGATTTTACATTTTTAATACAGCTTCACTTTTTATTTTTAATTTTGACTTCAACAACCCTTCACTTTTTATTTTTAATTTTGATTTTTCAATTTTCATCCTAACCTTTCTTAAATACCTAATCAGTTTTGAATAGTATAATAATACCCTAATGACTTTAACTGAGTTTGTTTTGATTTCTGAATTTGATTTGATTAATTGTTAAATTAAACTTTAATAAATAATTAAAAAATATCTTATCTACCTACGTGAATATTAAACTGAATTAAGTTAATTCTTAGATTCAAATTAATTCACCTTTTTGTACTATCTTAATTCTCACTACCACAGCTTCGCTCCTTTTAAGTTTTCTTACCTACCAACTTGAAACTAGATTAAATTAAAACTTAAAACCTACTTTAATATTAAACTGGTTTAGAATTGAATCTTAAATTTGAATTAACTTAAATTGTACTGTATATATCTACTCATCCACTTAAATAAAAAAAATTGTCACTGTTTTTTCCGCTCACTACCAGATCCTCATAGCAAACTTGACCTTCAATATAAAATTAAATATAATTAAATACGTTACAATTATTATACTAAACAACCCTTCACTTTTTTCTTTAATTTTAATTTTCAATTTTCATCCTAACTTTTCTTAAATACCTAATCAGTCTTGAATAGTATAATAATACCCTTATGATTTTAACTGAGTTTGCTTTGATTTCTGAATTTGATTTAATTAATTAAACTGTCACTTTTCGCATCATATTAAATTAGAAAACTAAATTGTTACCTCTCGTATTATCTTAATTCTACTGCCGTTTTTTTCACTCTTTTTAATCTACAACGCCTACCTACTTGATTTAATAAACTGGACTAAAGTAAATCTTAAATTAAATTAACTTAAACTGTCACCTTCCGTAGCATTAATTCTTAGTGTCACATTTTCGCTCTTTTAATCTGACCTAGGTTTTATTATTGTTTTTTCCGCTCACTAAAATGGCACCCACAAGCAAACAAACTCCCGCAGAAATAGCCTCATTTTTCCAACAATTTACGCAGATGATGACCATCTTCATGAACATAAAACCACAAGAGATACCACCCGAGTTCGAGTTCATGCATCAAATGCATACAACCATAACTGCAGTAAATAATAAATTCGTAACCCCCGCAGGTACTTCCACTACCACATTGCCCACGACAAGACGACAGACGAGGAGCTCCTCTCAAAATAGCCAACCCCCCCCCCCAGCCAGATTCCGGAGTCTCAAAAGACCATCGCCCTAGACGATAACTCCAGTTCGGACTCTGAAAATGAAGAGGGCAACCGATCCAATACCTCCGCATCCACCTCCTCATCCTCCATGAGACGGTCCTCGCCGGGATCTCAGGTCTCCGCCTGGTGCGACAAGTGGCGCATAAAGATAAACGCAGACAAGAGTAACGCCATTTGTTCCGAGCTTAACTTTAAAAAACGTAAAAGTAAGCGCAAATTTTCAGACCTGAAAATGCATAAAACTAAAATCCCTTGGTCCAATACGGTCAAATATCTTGGTCTTACGCTAGACACCGCACTCAACTTTTCCAAACACATTAGCGATAAAAGACGCCGAGCCGACATAGTCTTAGCTAAGCTCAAACCCATGATAGGACATAGGAGCAAGCTTGCCTATCGCAGCAAGCTGCTATTATACACAGCTATCATTCGCCCCATCATGACCTACGCGTGCCCCGTCTGGGCATTTGCAGGCCTAAAATATATCAACAAACTTCAAATCGCACAGAACAAAACTCTCAGAGCAATCACAAACACTCCCTGGTTCGTCAGGAACACCACACTCCACATCGATCTTAACTTGGAAACCCTCCAAACCCACATCCTCAAGCTCACGAAGCAATTCTACAGCTCCATCGACAACCATCCCAACACGACAATCAAAGACTTATTACAATACGACATACACGCCCATTCAGAATTTAACCGGCCCAGGAGGGTACTCCTACCGATACCCCCATAACTTACCACATTTTCTTTTTCTTGTCTTTTGCTTTTATTCTTCTCATTTCAGATCCTTATTACGCTGCCAAGGCCGACCATCCAAGACGACCAGATAACTAATAACAAATTCTATCCCCGCAGATTAAAACCACAGCGGATGGGTTTTTGGCCGGAGGTGGGCTTGCTCACCTCCGGAGTTTTTCCCCCGTCTGGGGCTCAAATTTTGATGAGCAACTGGGTTAAGACCCGGAAGTAACAGATGCTAAAGATGCGATTGTAAAGATACCGATTTGATGCGAATTCTCTCTCAGTCTTCCTGGGGGCACACGCCCGGATGAAGAAGACGACCCCAAACCGGATTCAGACTGGACCAAACGCTGGACTCCACGGACCGAACGCTGGACTCCGCAGGACCGGACGATGGCGAGATGTGGGGTGGGGAGATGACGGCGGCCTGCGTTGGCGGCGGTCCTCGTTGTTATGTTTGTTCATCAGAAACACTTTTTAAATACTTACTAGAGATTCCTTCACCCAGACCTCAAACCTGGCCTCTGTCGGTCGCGAAACCGGGTCCTTCCACTTCTCAATCATGCTTCACTCCCGATAGGCACTACATATAAAGGGGATAGACTATAAAATCGTCTAGGTGGCCCAAATATATAAGCACATTACCCTAAGTAAGTAAGTGAATTTTGACTCATTCCTTTTACACTGACATACTAGAACAGTTGATTCCGTTATTTGTATTAGCGATACGCACCGTTTTGAACGGATAATTTTTCATTTTTCATAATAACAATCCTGATAAATGAATCAGAAGATATTTAGCCAATCTGTGTCAAAAGTACCAGAGGGACTTTTGCGATTGTTACGAAACTTGTTCCACCTACAGATACCTGTAGGCCGCTTATTTTTACCTAATTAAATATTCATAATTTTCCAGAATAGCCAGGAAATAAACTGCTTTTCTGTAATTGGTCCAAGAGTCTGGCTCTTGGTGTGATGGAGGAGGTAGAAAAACTGCCCCATTGCTCTGCGCATCTGCTCCAGATCGGAAGTTTGCTTCAGCCGAGGTTAATTAAATCAATTTGGTTAATCCCGCATGTCCACTCCTTTCGGCTTTCTGCTAGGCTATTTAATCTTTTCACTGCCAGGAAAATTTTATTAGGCAGTGACACTATATAAAATGAGAACACCTCGCTGCCACACACTTCACGTTCCGAGTTCGGGAGGGTGGAGGGCCGTGCGGCATAAGCATTGGACTATCACGCCGTGGGTCTCAGGTTCGAATCCTGGGTCTGGCAAGTACACGTCATATTGTTTTTCAATTTGTGTATGAGTCAGGGTATGGACCTAATAGGTTGAGCAAGTGGCTGACACCCATTTCTCGTAAAAAAACAAAATCTGTTAATACAAACCTCTACTCTGTGGAGGCCCATATGATCCTATTAGGATCGGACATGGTCGGAAAAAAAAAATAGTTTTACACGAATTAAATATTTATTTTCCTTTTAATTTAAACGTACTGATACACCCCTGTTACAGGCGGGCTTCTCCCAGTGTAAAATAATCATTTAGTAGCTATAAGTCGAAACGTAACCCTGACCTCTAGAAACGGCTTCATAAAACATCTAATCTGATTCCTTGCTCAACCACGTAAGTATTTTTTAATCATAAGTAAAGGCCTTTTTAAGCGTCCCCTTTCCGACATATACGGACCTGCGTAACTAATTGTAAAAACCTAAACATGTAAAGAAAGTGTAAAATATAAGGAATACCAAGCAGGGGCGGCTCTTCCTTTGGGTACCTAGGGGACAGACCCCGGTCCCCTCATCATCATTCTATAATCAATATTCAATTGATATTCATGTTATACGTTCCTACCATAATACATTGATTTTGTATAAATTAATTAAGTATATATTTTATTTGCACCGTTTACCCATCCCTAATTCTTGTTTCGTGGCGCAACCCTGTTAATGCTTCAGTCTACCTACGTAGCAGGTACGTACAACGATAATGTCGGGTCACAGTTCTGAGAACTTTCCGAGTTCCCTTGCAGCCGGGACCGTCTGGAATGGACCCCGTCAAATCAAAACAAATATTTATGCAAGCAATGCAATTATGAGACTGTGTAGAGCATTAAGCACGTCATATGCACGTTTCGCTGTACATGTATTGGTGCTGGCTAAGGGTCGCCACTAGAAATACCCACTCCTACATAAAAAATGTTAGTACCTAGGTAAAAGTTGACGTACATATTATTATTATTATAATAATACAACATATCTCACAAGTTGTTTTAGTTTGCCAGTCAGACGTCAGTGATTAACGGTCATCCATCTATTTAAATATGTTTTAAATTATATTTGTTAATACATACTCCCTATTAGTATTGTGAAGTTTGATTAAGATTTGATTTTTGAAATTTGTAGATAGTTTTCATCTCACGTTACTAAAATAATTTTGATAAATAATATTAAGTAGGTACTATGATGAATGAGGTGGATTATTTATTGAAATATAAGTTCAGTACATTGACATTTGAAGATAAACTAGAAGTGAACGCTGATTTAACATGTAAAAGAAATTTTTCCGCTAGTGATTTGAAGCGCGTGATGAAAGAAGCATGCGAATGCGATGTCATTGTTGTGCATGTCAGCGATAGATTTTTAAATACTGACCATCTTACCGCTGCAAGATTGGTGGATGTGAGATTTTTCAAAGATTTTTCAAAAAAATTTCCCGATAAAGATTTTGATATAGCGGTTAAATATTATCCATTTCTACTTAAAAATAAATTAAGAACAGAATTACAAATTCTGTATGGACATGACGAACTCACTAGTGATGTAAAATCCGCCGCTTGTCTCTTAGCGTCATTGGACGAGAATAATGTAAAAGAGATATTTACTGAAGTCACCAAACTTTTAGAAATTATTATCACGATACCAATGACGACTTCAGAATCAGAAAGGTGTTTTTCGACGCTGAAACGTATAAAAACATCTTCAAGAAATACAATCGGTGAGGAACGGCTGAATGCGCTTTCCATGTTATCAATAGAAGACGAATTCATCAAGTCCGTTCCTGATTTCAACAACAAAGTGATTGACCGGTTCGGCAAACTAAAAAATAGAAGAGTAGAATTTAATTATAAGACTCTTTCGGACACAGGAGGCATATGAAGATGAAGTAATAGCTACAAAAGGTATGTTTTCTTTGAATTATTTATAGAATCTAAAGCAACAGCTACTATACAAAATAAATCACTTAAGTACACACAATTAATGTTAGAATTCAAAATATTAATAAAAATAGAATATACGTTTTGATTGACATTAATTAGGTATACATATAATATGTATTTCATATGATAATTCAATGCCATCTGACCCCACTTACTAAAATATGCTAGAGCCGCCACTGATACCAAGTTACACGAGACAGACGTGGTTTTATTTAATTCCACCCTCAAATATATCGTACTTTTTTTTGTGAATCCGGGGTTCGATGGACACCTGAGCTAGCCGCTGGAACCCCGGGGATCTCAATGGCGCCTTGGCAACGTGAAGCTCGAAGAATCGCATGGATTCTTCCGAACCCGCGAAATAAAATTTACGCCCGCGAACGCTAAATAAAAGTTTATGATCCAGGAGCCGGAACAGCCAAGAAATGGTTAACTAAAAAGTGGACTCCGACGTGACCCTTATCAAAGAAGAAGTGCTGTCTCCAACATCAAACCGGGAGAGCCCTCCTCTGGTGTTCGAAGACAGTCCACATACGGAGCTGACCGCGCCTAGCGTCGTACTGGAGACCGTAGCACCAGCGCGTCTCCAGTACGACGAATGGCTGCACAAATCCCACCTATGGAGACCAGACACATCATCGACGGTATCCAGCGAGGAGGGCTCGTAGAGGCCACGGCCCACTCGCGACGAAAAACGGCGAGCAAAATGCCGATTTTCCTAGGGTATCACTAACATGTTGTGTACCCTATTCGACCACGGGATATTCGGTGAGGAGAGAAAAAGGAAACGGGAGGCCAGGGAGCCTCAAAAGAGGGCTGAGAAGGCGCGCAAGCTGAGAGGAATCAAAGAAGCTGTGCGGGCGCAGGCTCGACCACGAGGAGATGAAGCAGGACCAGTCGCCAACCCTCGAGTCAAGGGTGAACGCCGAGTTCCTGTTGGAAGTGAAATGTGTAGATTATACGAATAAAACATCCGGAAATTCTTCTAATTACGGATACAAAGTTAATTAAGGACCCACTTTCTGAGCCTTGTAAACTTAAGTTCATTAGTAAGAAAAATGTACATTCTAGTTTTAAAAATAACGCTTCGCAGAGTGACGCCAATTCTTTCCGTTCAAATAAAGTAAATATGAATGAATTCGAAAACATTAACATTGAAAATCGCAAACAATTTTATAAACGGGAAAGAGGATATTCTACAGTAGCGCGAAACCTGTTTCAAAGTTACGCCGTGTTAATAATTTGAATCCAAAGAGAAACGAAGAAAATAGTATACGACCGTCACTATTATTTCTTTACAAATTACCAATCGTAAATTTAACACAGCGTAAACGGAACGGGAATAATACGGCATCACTCGACGAAGTGTATATTATAGTTGATAAGTGAAATTTTAATAATACGTTAAAATTAGGTATAAGAGGATGAAAGTAGAGATTGTATGCTTGTGATAAAAAAAAAAAAATGAGTCGATAAGCCGTAAATTTCTCAACGGGGTTTCAATAATGAAAAAAAAAAAATAATAAAACGTGAGAGGCACCGCAAATCGGCGCGGCGCGCCTTTGGAATAGGATGTCGGGCGCGTAAAACGAAACAATTTTTTTTTAAATAAAACGGGTTTCACTAAAAATAAAGTTAATTACACAGTTATAAGTTTACTGATTCAGTAAATAAATATAATGAGAGGGTGGAATATTTCAATTTTTAATATCAATGTTATTTATACAGTCAATACAATGTTGCAAAATATTTATGGGTATTAGGGTAAAATATTAAATGTGATAGTAAGTGCCATAAGTACAATGGGAAGATTTTATATAAAATTAGTAGCTATTTAATGTATGGGGTAGGAGTAATTAATAATGTAAATTCGAATAAATTTAAAGTACAATGAAGTCTAATAAACGAATAAATCACTAAAGAAAGAAAAAGAATAAATACAGATGAAGACAATTTGGAAGCACAAAGGGAGCCACCTCTCGAAGTAAGCGCATCCAAAGGCAGCGTAGCCGAAAATTCATGATACCAAAGCTTGATGGTGTGGAGAGTGCGCACTCTCCTTTCTCGCGCAGGTTCATGGAGAGACTAGGGACGTGACGCCTGAAAGATATCGTGAAACAACAAGAGGTACCTCCGAAGTGTAACCATCTACAAGAAAAAAAAGAAAGGGAAAAGGATACTTATTGTGAAAATCCATCCTAGTACCTGTGAGAAAGCCGTGCCGCCGTCAGCGAGCCTAGCCGTTGTACCGCTATACGATGCCTTGCCCGCAGTAATAGGAACAGATGGAGACACAGTATCTGTCCATCTATGAGGTGATACTCCAGAGACCAGCAGATCAGTGGAAAACTTTCCACAGAAAGATATCCGCTGCTCGGAACGAGCCTGGCTCAATAGTAACGCCACTACCACGCCCTGGTTGCAAAGGCAGACGATGCCAAACGAGGTACGCCCCTATTGCACCAGAAGAAGAAAAACATAACACGAAATAATAATTCCGAACGAGGGCCAAACGTCTACAAATGTAGCCTCTCGGAATACAAAAAAACTGGACAGCCCAAGAGTCGAAGACTATAGCTCCACGACCCCTCCGCTGACTAGTATAAAAGAACGAGAAGAATAACAAAAACATTACGAAAACAAAATAAACGCACAACATTACAGGAGAAAAATAAAATAATAATAAATTATGACAAATGATAATAAGAAAGGAAAATAAATCAAACTCTGACTTATTCAGGAGCATTGCTTTGAGCAGGAAAATAGTAATTAAAATAAATATAGAAACAATACGTAAAGTTAGTTGTTTTTTTTTTTGTTAGAATAGTTAGATTGTAGTTGAATTTTTTTTATAAACTATTATCATGCTATGTACTTAACGGATGAACAAGGAATTGGATGGGTGGCCGATGAGATCAGGGCGTACCTTTCGACTTTAATCCAGATGGGGCGAATTGATACACCCCTGTTACAGGCGGGCTTCTCCCGGTGTAAAATAATCATTTAGTAGCTATAAGTCGAAACGTAACCCTGACCTCTAGAAACGGCTTCATAAAACATCTAATCTGATTCCTTGCTCAACCACGTAAGTATTTTTTAATCATAAGTAAAGGCCTTCGTCCGGTGTGTGAAAATCGCATATTGGGCGGAGGTGTAATTAAGATAAATTTAATTTAATTTAAAAAGTATAAATGATGATGGATGAAAGCGATAATTTTAAGACTAAATATAAGTATTCAAATATAATAAATTTTGCCGCGCATTGTGCGTGAAATCCTCGCACGCCGGCGCCAGGGTCAGGCTCGTGATTCGCCGAATCAAAGATCATGCGATCAAGATTTGGCCAATCACTAGTCTCTTTTACTAATGGCGTGGGTACGCGAAGTTTAAAAATAAAAAAATTAGTAAGCGTCCCCTTTCCGACATATACGGACCTGCGTAACTAATTGTAAAAACCTAAACATGTAAAGAAAGTGTAAAATATAAGGAATACCAAGTTACACGAGACAGACGTGGTTTTATTTAATTCCACCCTCAAATATATCGTACTTTTTTTTGTGAATCCGGGGTTCGATGGACACCTGAGCTAGCCGCTGGAACCCCGGGGATCTCAGTACACTATTACTAAACTTAATATAATTCTCGCCGCGAGTGACGCGGACTTTTCTTTCTAGCGTCTCGAGAGGTACTACTGAATATCTTTTTGAACCAAGGGTTGCTCGCGTTGCTCCCCAACAACCCTTCCTCTTACAATAATTGGCGACTATCTCTTACCCGCTTTCTTACCTACGATCTACATCCTGTCTGTCTTGTCGGTCAAATGCGACCTACAGCTTTCTCTCTAAGGTAGCTTATTATTTTTTTTTTTAAATGTATATCGCCGACTGATCTTCCGATGTATCAAAATCATCAAAATTTGTAATGCTAGCCAAAAGGAGCGGTGTTTGCGAATTTACAAGTCCAGTTGACTAATAGGCTGAAGGTCGAAGGTTAGGTCGTCTAGTGCCCCAGAGGAGTCGTCCGCCGAAGGCGGACAGTTCCAATTGGTGTTAGCAGACACCTGTAGGCCAGCAATTTTGGGAATAAAATAAATCACTTTAAAATTATAAAACATTTGTAAAAATGTACTCTCAACATTTTCACACTAAAATAATAAATATTGTTTGAAAATACACACGAACACACAGAAAATATACATACCTACACGACGTTGACAGGAAGACGTAAGTTACCATGGCTTGACAGGTACATACAAACTTTGGCGAGTTTACTAGATCATAACACTCTCCACATTAACTAAAATATACTATAATAATAAACTTATTACATATTAAAACAAATAAAAATATTTTTTAATTGATTTATTCATTTATTTCACAACAACCATAAATATATAAAATTACCTAATCTATTTTACACTTTGATATACACTCAAAGTTGGCGGGGAACAGGTACATTGTTTTTGTTTTCCCACAACATAGTATTTTATATTTGACTAATAAGAAATATTTGTATTTATTTATTAAAATCATAGTTTACAGAGAATTAAAACACAATATAACAGTTAGTGACAGTGTAAAAGATTAAGTAACAGAAATTGTCAAATAGGTACAACCGCCCACGCCCATCAACACCATCTGTGGTTGCATTTTTATGTATGTATCCCCTCTAAACCCCACGCACACATACTGCGCTGACTGGCTCCTACATTTGGTATAATGGGGTAAAGTCACGACGGCCAGACGTTAAGTGGGCGTACATGGTAATATAGCCTACTATAATAATTAATTAATTAACTATGAACAATGTTAACCAATTAATGTACACTCATCCCAAATATATATTTTATGATGACGTATTATATATACTTAATGTTATATTTTTAATTATCGGAGCTCAAACCTTCTGTTCCAGATAGTGAGAACTACCAAAACAGTTTCTTTACAAGGCAGACGAGAAACCAAATGTATTTTACCTACATACGCATTTCTCAATGTTTAATGTGATTATTCATCTTAAAAATAATTTTCGGCTGCCTACATAAAATTGATGAGGAAGTATCTTTCTCTGCGTATTTATAGCTAAATTTTATATACAAATGATTGCTTTGATACAGCAATAACTGAGATGTGTGAAATATGTAACTGAAGTCTAATTTGATTATACATTCTCTAACCGATCCTATGAATTTAAGTATCCAAGGTTTACTTTGGCATTATCTGTACATAAAATCATATTGTATGTAATTAACTAATTGGGTGAATCTTAAGAATGCTCCTCGTGATTGACATATGTGTGCACAATAAATTATTGAGGGATGACAGTGTACATAATTAATATAGTCTTTTGAGAAACAATTTCAATGATAAATTATTATAACAATCTATCACAGGGCTTTTCTCGAGTACATATATACAGATTATTTTTTAATCACTGGGTTACCACCCGGTGAACTACCTTCATCCTTGTATGCTAACATTTTGAGCTTGTTATAAAATCCATACTCAGGGGAGTCGTGGCTATGCGGCGCCCTGACGGGACGTTTACCGAGGACACGCTGAAATCTGCAACATTCCTGATGGACACACTAATTCCGTAGGATTGATGCTGACGATGAAAGGACCACACAACTCCGGTTGTTGGCCATGGATTCATCTGGAAACGCCCCAAATCCGATGAGCCTACTAAGGCGGAAATCGGTGACATATTTGACTGCCTTCCGGGTGACAAGGCACCGGGACCTGATTGCATTAATAATGAGCTCGCCAAGAGTACCGTTTAATTTTACACCTTTTGTCACTTATTTTGTTTTACTCTTTTATTATTATTATTGTTTCTCTAAACAATTAATTCTCTATTTGTAATTGTCAATGTAATATAATACGTAACTGATTGATTGCTATTGATTGATAATAAAATTAAGAAATAAATGAAAAACGGATGGTGACGAAACATTCAATCAAAAGTGACAGCCGCTGTCAAGTAATTATGTTTAAACAGATAACGCAAGATTGCATCGGTACTGATTATCTACGAAAACACCAACCAAAAAAAATGAATAATTTTCATTTAATCGATTAATCGAAACTAGAATTTTGTGAATAATAAATACCTATTAATGAAGAAAGAGAATTTGCACCATTACATACAATAATAAATAAAAATAGTGCAGGGAATACTTTTACAATTTAAATTTTACTACTAGATATCTGTAATTCCACTTTCATACATGCACGTTTTACATAATGTCAACAGTCTATGCATCAGACCTTTAGAGTGTAAGAACTCAGGTTTAACCATAATGTCACTTAATAACTTGTTGCATTAAGCTCATGCTATATGTGTTATGATTTTGATTGAAAAGTTGATGATCATAAGAAACTATAAAATAATGACGGATAGAGAGCACTCTAAGCTGACTTTTATTTATTAATAATTTATAATTATTAGGCACTAGTCCGCTTTCAAATTACAATTCAATCTAAAAGAAACTAAGAAATCTTATAATAAATATATAAAAAATTAATTTAATTTAAATAATATTGGTCACTTGCCATTATCTTTTCTTTCGACCATGTCCGATCCTAATAGGATCATATGGGCCTCCACAGAGTGGAGGTTTGTGCCATTATCACAGCAATATAAAATTTAATTAGTAAATCATACACCACATTGTTAAAATACAATAAATATAATACAACACCACCTTAAACCTATTAAGTTACATAATACGTTATCTGCGATTCTCACTTTTGTAAAACTATTGTTGTATACAACATTATGTCGGTCCTGATAATTATCACAAAACTGTCCTTTGCACATGATAGGTAAATTTATTACTATTCATAAAATACTATGTACTATAAATTTAAGAAACTAGGAAGATGTAAAATGTAGTTTCATAAGTGTAAGCACAACTAGACAAGTGCATATTGAGCATAATGTACAACTGGATAAAATTTATTTTACTCTAACATACAATCTAAAATGAAACACAATTTTGAAAAACCTCAGAAACATATTACATAAGTATTAGAAAAATTTTAGAAAAAAGGTTGAATTGAGTAGGACTCCAATTTACATTCTTCACTTTCTGGATGAGTGCTTTCGCCTCTACGTTATTCATCCGTCTATGATTCATGCGAATTATTTCTCATAACTACGTTTTAACAGAGGTACTTCCAATTACACCAACCGAGAGGCAACCACAAACAATTAAGTTAATACGGTCATTTAGATAGCTTAGAGGCAAAAGCACTCACCTGGAAAGCGGAAGACATGAGTTTGAATCCCACTCGGTTCAATGTTTTTTCTAGAATTCTTTGGGGTTTTTCAATATTTTTTTTATTATAATAAAGAATTTAACATTGTTAAGCCTTACATAATATACACATATATTCAGTATTGAATAAAAAAAAAAAAAAATGAAAAAAGGCTTTGTAAGAAATACAAAATGGTCAAAAATTAAACCGCATTAAAAAATTAGTAAAATTTTATTCTGGAAATTATTTAATAAAAGTTGAGTTTTTGCTTTGATGGGTTTTCAGAACATAGAATACATTGAAGAATTTTTAAAATGAATTTGATGGAATATGGCTCTTGCAGGCTTACGGGGTAAAAAATGGAGAAACTGGAGCATTCAATTGGGTAACAAACTATCCTCAGATTACTCAAGTCATAAAAACTCTAAAGGGTATGTCGGGATGAAATATGCCAGACAATACGAGACCCAAAATAATGGCGGGTACTTCTAAGAAAGGTGGGCTGACTTTATAGAGAAAGATTAAAGGCTTAGAACTGGAGAGGAGCCTGTGGAGGAGGTCCAATTCCACAACAGGATATAGCAACATTGAAAAATAAATAAACTATATAAAAGGTTTACAGATTTGTAAGATATCTTGCTACGGTGTCGCCGCGAAATCTTAGTTTGTCTCATAACTAAGTGTCGATAACCTGCGGGTTGCTAAAATTGCTATTTTTTGTGTTAAATATAAAGTTAGTGGTAAATACTTTTAGTTAATTAAGTAGAAAAGATGGTTGTGTATGCTGTATTAAAATGTGGTAGCCGTACTGACAAGCAAGAAGTTGGTATTATGTTTCATAGGTAAGTTGATACATGTTCGTGATAATTTATTTGTATATTATTATATATTTTAATATCAAGTGACATAGTGTTTTTTTAAAATAACTTAAATTATGGATATCTTTACCCAATGGTTGTATTTTGACCGCTTAAAAATACTATAAATAACGTAAAAAAATAGAAAATTATATTTTAATACTGAGCGTCTAGTGTGAGCACTTTGGGCGAGCACAAACGAAATAGTCTTTGGTCCCAAACATTTGTATATGAATACGTTCGCTCACCCACAAACCAAACGCACGGCACGCAGCTTCATTTAGCAATGCAATGGATGGCGTCTAGATGTATCTATAGTCTAAGCTACATTGTGATTGCTAGCAACACAAAATATTTTTCCTACAATAAAATCAAAGCTTAGACTTCTGTCGCGTTTTCGTTCGGTATATTTCGTAAAATTTCTTCAATAATCGGTCTGTCAACTCTTTATCACCACTTCCCCCGAGCAGAAACTCTCTCACGTACGGTGCCACAAGTTCTGGACTGTTTAAATGGACATCGTGGTTACCTTCCACCAGTGCGAGACGGTAACCGGGGTTATTCTTGATATGGGCATCCATGAGGTGCGTTTTAACAGTAGCCAGTCTGCTTTCAATGGATTGCGTAGCGAATACTGTCAAATGAGGTATACACATTTTCCCAAGAAGTTCCACTTGATATTGGTGTCCGAACGTAGTTATTCCGAAGGCTTTCATTCGTTGATCCCATGATAGTCTGCAGAGATGATACAATTGAATGAAATATATAGTTATTAACACATTACCTAACGCTACCACTGGCCCCTTTAGACACATATGACTTCGCCGTACCAAATAAATGCAATATGTGAAGTTGCTTCAAAAATTTATCAACGAATGGTCAAACATACAATCGAAATATGAATTCAAGATAAATGAAAAATGTTATACCACAATTAATATTCCGGAACAATATAAAGGAAAATAAGAGTAGACCATAATAATATTATAATGCGATTAACATGAATGTTGATCTTCTTCGTTGAATGATGAAATTTACCTGTACAATCCATCACCAGCGGGTATAAGGCATCTCAGTAAAGCGGCCTTACCAGCATCTTCAGTCAAATTTCTGCTTTTCATTACACTTTCCAAGGCCTATAAAATCGCATTGATTACTTAAGTATGTTAAATTTTATTTTTCATTGGAATATATTAATGAAACTATTCACTAAGTGTAATTTTGAATTTTACTTGTTTTTTTTTGCTTATTTTATTGCTTGCAGCTATTATTACAATTCTTCAGATTAAAGTTTTCATAAATTACATTGCACTGTGCACGACGTCTCAGAGCCACTGCTGTAAGAAAACCCTGATTTTAATTTTAATTTGAAGTAGTCACGGTCAAGAGAAATTGATTTCTTAAGAGAACTAACCTTTTCGTAAGTATAAATCGGCCCGGTATCACGTGTCGAGTTAAATTTGCCATAATTCTTGGGATCGTAGAATCTTTCGAAAACATACTTGAACCAGTCTGCGTAATTTTCAGCTTCGATCGGTACATACGAGAGAGAGTCCAGCGACACGAATCGTTCAATCTCGTTTGGATATATGGCGTGGTACATGAGACCTAAAAATATATAACACATAATCATTAGAAATTCTAGCCATTGCTAAATAAACAACTCTCTCTGACCGCTATACAATTCGGTATCCCAAGCGATCGGCAATCATTCATAACTTCTTCAGCGGCCTATTAGATTGCTTGGCATTATACTGTTTTTTATTCAATGAATGATATAAAAATGTAGTATTCGGTTTTAATTGGATATACGTTAATTGGAACATCTCAAAGACACCTAATAAAAAGTATTGGTACTGATGTGCTTTACCCTACCTTAGCCTACCACCTATACCATACATAACAAAGGCTTTGCGGGTTTATTGCCTATTGCCGGCCACAGACGGACAGTTCTCGTAACAGGTTGAACATGCCAGTTAATAACCATACAGTTATCTTTGGTAGATAATCTGCTGCGCCCATAGACGGACACTTTTCGACCTTTCAGATGTGTGGCATGTTCAAACTGCCAGCGACCCCCCACTCCCGTGTTTTTGTAAAACTGTTGGAATTTCAACTAGCCGAAAGTTCTCGAGTGACATTAGATGTCGGTAACGTAAAGTAGAATATACCGCGCGATACAACTACGGCTGGTGTTGCTTGTTATAAAATACAAATTCATTTATTATTAAAAATATAATAATATTATGTACGCGGAGATCGCAAATATTATATTTTATTTATTTTTACGAGAGTAAAACAAAGTAATAGTTATTTATGTAAACATATTATTTTATACAATATAATATAAATGTTAAAATTTTAGAGAGCATTATAAATATTAAGTTATTGTGAAAATATAGACTAATTTTATTTATTGTATGTAGTGAATATTACAAATTATTAATTTAAGACGTTCACAACATAAATTAATATACCTAATTGTGAATGACAATGTCGCTAAATCTAAATAAAATTTAAGTATATATTTTAATAATACGAGGGTGGGTCAATAATTCCTTAGAAAAAAGCATTAAAACAGTTTTTATTTTTGTATTTTTTTTTTATTTCTCAACATAATCTCCTTGGAGCTCAATACACTTGGTTAGACGTTTCTCAATTTTTTTTAAACCGTCAGAAAAATAAGTTTTCGGAAGGTCCTCAAAATAAGCATTTGTCCGATCGATGACTTCTTCATTTGAAAAAAAACGTTGTCCACTTAGCCATTTTTTTAAGTTTGGGAAAAGGAAAAAATCACTGGGGGCTAAATCTGGCGAATACGGTGGATGGTCGACCAATTCGAACTTCAATTCTTCAATTTTAGCCATTGATCGTAAACATGTGTGAACACGGGCATTGTCCTGATGAAAGAGGATTTTTTTCCTGTTTAAATGAGGCCGTTTTTCTTCAATTTTGTTTTTTAGCTGGTCCAATAAAGATGCATAATAATCCCCTGTTATTGTTTTTCTTTTTTCCAAATAGTCAACGAAAATAATTTCACGTGCATCCCAAAATACAGTAGCCATAACCTTACCAGCTGATTTCACGGTTTTCGCCTTCTTTGGACATGGTTTGCCTTCGCAATCCACTGCTTTGACTGTTCTTTCGTCTCGGGAGTATAGTGGTGTATCCATGTTTCATCTACAGTCACAAAGCGACGAAAAAATTCATCCGGATTGCGTTGCATGAGCGACAACAGGGCTTTAGAGGCCACCACCCTATTGCGTTTATTGTCGACTGTGAGCAAACGCGGCACCCATCTTGCAGAAATTTTTTTCATGCCCAATTTGTCATGTAAAATAGAAATGACGCTACCTTTTGAGATCCCTGTAACCTCAATTATCTCACTCAACTTTAATCTTCGGTCACTTAACACCATATCG
Source organism: Rhyacophila brunnea (assembly GCF_057557595.1). NCBI lineage: Eukaryota > Metazoa > Arthropoda > Insecta > Trichoptera > Rhyacophilidae > Rhyacophila > Rhyacophila brunnea. The sequence continues at coordinate 40,531,930 of NW_028232859.1, forward strand.
TGGATTTTATTGATCATTTCTGGTGTAGTCACCTCTACAGGACGTCCTGAGCGTGGTTCATCCTTTGTTGATGTACGACCACGTTTAAATTCATTTAACCAGTTATAAATAGTTGCAAGTGAAGGAGCAGATATGCCGTGAACTAAATCCAACTCATTTTTTATTTCCTTTGCTGTTAACCCTTTTATATTAAAATGTTTAATAACAGCTCTAAACTCAATTTTCTCCATTTTCCATTTTTCCATTTTCCACAAGCAAATTTTTTTTTTAAATGTACGAGAAACACACAACAACCTGACCAATCTGATTGAAACTTCGCAGCATACTGAATCGGTAGTGCCGCTGCATGAAAACAAACCGCTTACAGTACTAGTCGCGCCACCTGTCGGCTTTTCTAAGGACTTATTGACCCACCCTCGTATCATAGTAATTAATTATTATACTGATGATTGATGTAAATATAATTTTGTGGCATGTTTAAATTTATTGTATATAAAATCAATACCTTTATAAATATTACCGTTTTCTTACTTAATTAATACTGTCCATTAAAGGGAATAATTTATTCAAAAGAAAAGATTATATTTTATATTTACACGAATGTGTATAATATTGTTTCAATGAATCGATAAAATACACAATCCACTAGCGAAATCATGATTTATTTTACCAACGTCATAGGTGTGTATTTATGTCAATTTGTTTCTAATAAAAACAATTATAACCATAATAAATTAAAAGTTAAATTATTCGTGTATCATCGTTCAAGTATACCCTACCTAAAACTAATTTAAACAATACCCCTGTGTATTATCTCCGCGAACATAACCTCCATAGTTTTTGACACTTGCTCTGCCACGGACAATAACTGTACGTATATGGGCACATCTGTTGACAGTTCGACAGATTTAAATGGGGTAGTTAAACTGATCTGTGGTGTGTCCACTAACGTACAGTTATTGAACAGTTATTGTCTGTGCCATGTTCAAACTGCTACGAAAACTGTCCGTCTATGGCCGCCTTTTCATACACTGCACATGAAAGAGCCAGTCTCCCTATTTATAGCAATTTTATGCCTTGATTATAATATTATCTATGAAACCAAAGCAATAGAATCAGTATGGTCCAACGTAAAAAGATGTTCCAATATAAAATATACATCAAAGCAATAAAGAAAAAAAAGGATGTACGGCAGTTATAAGGACGGTGTCAGATGGAGCCACACAGGAGTTGGCACTTCCTTTTCCTTTTTATTGCCACTTGCTCGCAACCCGGATGACGATCAGAGATTGCGATTGTTGAAGTGTGAAGAATTTTGTTAAGCTCCATTGCAAAGTGGCAAAAACAATAAGTCGACAAGGTGACGCGACATGTAATTAGAAAGCAGGGTGATGGATGGTCACCACCGTTTGACTCGGTGAGTGGTAGCACCCAGTATGACAGGAGTATTCACATTTTTCTTACACAACAGGTTACATGACCCGGGTGGCACCTGTCAGATGGCCCTATCTGATACTCGTCTAAAAGAATCGTGATGATGAGTTTATGTTATAATGATGATCGGTGTAGTACTATTACAGCATTCGATTAGTTCTTACCCAAATATAGTTCATTATGCTCATTTTAAAGGTTTTATTACAGCAAACAAGTTCCACAAAGGACAGTGTACAAACCTATCTGAGCTCCCATCGAATGCCCGAGGAATGTAAACCTTTTCAATTTAAAGTGTTCAGCAACCATCTTTATTGGTGAAATATAATCCATAAGATGCAGTGGCCTGCCTACGGGGAACGCATCTGACTTTCCATTTCCCGGCAAATCAAGTATTATCATTTGAAAGTCATTTGGCAATTTTAATCTGCAACATTCAAACAATCCACGAGGCAAGGTTACTTAATGGTTTTTTTGTTTCATGTGCATATCGCACAGACACAGTAAACTAAAACAAAAATCTTTGTCATACGAGGTCTGTTCAAAAAGTTTCTTTGGTCACGAAAAACACAATTATTCATGAGAAGGTCTAAAACCCTAATCCTTTCAAGTCTTCTTGGATTTACACACACTTCTCTCAGCGGCCCAAGCAATGTTGGAAGCATTTCTAGAATGCCTCTTGGAAATGGAACACCTGAGTCACCCATTCCGAATAATGTCTTCTCGTGACTGAAATCGGGTTCCTTTCAGCAATATTTTCAGCTTGCAGAACAGTAAGAAATCTCAAAGTGCCATATTGGTAGAGTAGAAACAACTGTAGTGCTGTGCAAGACTTGCAGACGAAGTTGCTTCTGTTCCATTGTTAGCAGCTTCGGCACTAATTTCACTGACACTCAACAAAGTCAAATCATCGCTTAAATTTAAATGTGGATATTCCCATCGTGCCACTGAGTACACTACCTACTCACGGCCAGCAATTGACGCTCTGTGAGCAGAAAAAAATTTATATACGTACCTTCCACCTTCGATGTTTAATTGTATTCCATGAAAAATTCAAAAGTCGCTTACTTTTAAAACAGCCCTCGTATGTAAATGATTTTATATTATGATGTGGTTATCACATGTGATATATCAATATTAAATATTATAATATTAAGCAATTAAAACAATTCTAAATATTGAGTAATTTAAGTTTTATCATCATCATCATTATTCGTGGTGAAACAGCCCACGGTTGGCCCTGGCCTCCTCGAGTTATCTACCCCAGTCTGGTCTAACCTCCGCAATCTTTCTCCAATCCGGGATTTCAATTGCTTGTGCATCCTGGGCTACACCATCTAACCACCGCAATTTGGGTCTCCCAACACTTCTCTGACTAGATGACATCACATCAAAACCTTTCCATTTTTCATTCGAGCCGTATGTGTTAATTTTGATTTTGGACAATTAGGTTGGTCATACATAATAATTTCAAAACACCTCAGATGTATGCATACTAGAAAAAAGATGACTCCCGGTTGGACTTGAACCTATAATCACTCGATTCACACCAATGTACTCTACTAATTAAGCTGCGAGCATCCTATCTAATTATGACGAAATTAACTACTTTGCATGAAATGCTTATCAAATCGCATTAACTTTGACTATTGGTTTTTGTGTTTTAAATGAAGGGATCAATAATTAAGTGTCATAATTAATTATTAACCGACGTCCGGATCGCTCCAAATTTTAGTTATAATGTACGAGGGTGGGTCAATAAGTCCTTAGAAAAGCCGACAGGTGGCGCGACTAGTACTGTAAGCGGCTTGTTTTCATGCAGCGGCACTACCGATTCAGTATGCTGCGAAGTTTCAATCAGATTGGTCGGGTTGTTGTTTTTTATTTTCGTACATTTTAAAAAAAAATTTGCTTGTTTACAAAAATGGAGAAAATTGAGTTTAGAGCTGTTATTAAACATTTTAATATAAAAGGGTTAACAGCAAAGGAAATAAAAAATGAGTTGGATTTAGTTCACGGCATATCTGCTCCTTCACTTGCAACTATTTATAACTGGTTAAATGAATTTAAACGTGGTCGTACATCAACAAAGGATGAACCACGCTCAGGACGTCCTGTAGAGGTGACTACACCAGAAATGATCAATAAAATCCACGATATGGTGTTAAGTGACCGAAGATTAAAGTTGAGTGAGATAATTGAGGTTACAGGGATCTCAAAAGGTAGCGTCATTTCTATTTTACATGACAAATTGGGCATGAAAAAAGTTTCTGCAAGATGGGTGCCGCGTTTGCTCACAGTCGACAATAAACGCAATAGGGTGGTGGCCTCTAAAGCCCTGTTGTCGCTCATGCAACGCAATCCGGATGAATTTTTTCGTCGCTTTGTGACTGTAGATGAAACATGGATACACCACTATACTCCCGAGACGAAAGAACAGTCAAAGCAGTGGATTGCGAAAGGCAAACCATGTCCAAAGAAGGCGAAAACCGTAAAATCAGCTGGTAAGGTTATGGCTACTGTATTTTGGGATGCACGTGGAATTATTTTCGTTGACTATTTGGAAAAAGGAAAAACAATAACAGGGGATTATTATGCATCTTTATTGGACCAGCTAAAAAACAAAATTGAAGAAAAACGGCCTCATTTAAACAGGAAAAAAATCCTCTTTCATCAGGACAATGCCCGTGTTCACACATGTTTACGATCAATGGCTAAAATTGAAGAATTGAAGTTCGAATTGGTCGACCACCCACCGTATTCGCCAGATTTAGCCCCCAGTGACTTTTTCCTTTTCCCAAACTTAAAAAAATGGCTAAGTGGACAACGTTTTTTTTCAAATGAAGAAGTCATCGATCGGACAAATGCTTATTTTGAGGACCTTCCGAAAACTTATTTTTCTGACGGTTTAAAAAAAATTGAGAAACGTCTAACCAAGTGTATTGAGCTCCAAGGAGATTATGTTGAGAAATAAAAAAAAAATACAAAAATAAAAACTGTTTTAATGCTTTTTTCTAAGGAATTATTGACCCACCCTCGTACCTTCACTTGCTAATAATTTAATTAGCTATTAAATTTATTGTACGAATAAGTCACAAGATTTAAGAATATAACATTCTTAATATTGAACATGCAGAATTTGAAAACACCTTGGATATAAGATTTTTTCTACTAGGTATCTGAGGTGTTTTTTATTATGTATCGACGGCTTACTATGCAAACTTTCTATGTATGTTTTAGAAAAAAGTTCACTGCATCTATTCTATACACAAGACTGCTTTCGGCCCGCTACGGCAGCTAATTAGGGTAGGAAAGTATCGAAATATTAACACTTATTGTAACAATTACACTAAGTTAGCCGTCTAAACAGTCAAAACTGAGACTATCTCGCTCTGAAAATTATCATAGCCAAGAGAGGTGCTGTTAAAACATAGCACTTATTGTAACAATTACAACTAACGTGTTGTAATTGTTACAATAAGTGCTAATATTTTGATACTTTCCTACCCTATATATAGCTGTTTTAGCGGCTGAAAGTAGTCTTCTGTATGGAATAGATGCGCAGGAGAGAGTTAATTATATATTATAATTCTTTTATAAATAAAAAAGTTTTAAATTTATGATATATAAAAATAGAGTGCACTTTAAATAATATTGTAGAAAAAAACTATTTTATTTATAAAAGAAATGTAATAAATAATACGTTTTAACCATTTTAACTCTCTCATGAACTTTTTTCTAAAACAGACATAGAAGGTTTGCATAGTAAGTCGACTTCAATATAAAGAATGTTACATTCTCAAATCTTGTGAATTATTCGTTGAATAAAATAAACAGTTAATTACATTGGGTTGGTGATAAATTCATCATATATGTAATGTATAGTTATGTATATAGTTTCACCGTCAAAAATTAATATGATATGGTCAACGGAGATAAATGTGACTTATGATGTGACAAAATTATTATATGATACATTTTGAATAAACACCAAAATTGAGAAATTCAAACTGCTTCAGTTAATGATGTTGGGTGTATTATTATCCACCGACCTGTTGATGAGCGGGAAGAAGGTGCCAGCCGAATCTTGGATTCCATGAACCATCACTATTGCCTTTCCGCCTGGATGACCATGACACACCACTGAAACAACCAATAAATTGATAAGGTGTATTACCTAAAAGTTATCAACACCCACCTCAATGTATTATTAATAATACATAGAATACAGAAATAGCACATATTGCATTTTTTTATTTTTCTATAAGATAATATCGTCACTCTTCTGGCAGAAGACACTAATTCGAAAAAATGACATATTGAGTTAGTTATACCAAAATGTTCCTTATTTCAAACTTTACCGTCTGGAAATCTTATCCTTCTTAATAAATAAACAGTCTTTATTTTAAAGTCATCCTTTTTACGATTACTTAATAAACTCACATGATAGACCATTTCAAACATTTTAACAACTTCAAAGTCAAATTACTCAAAACTAGTATTCTCCAGTTAGTGTGTTCTGCCAGAACAGAGACGATATATAATTTAAATACAGTCGAACTTGGTTATTACGATCATGGAAATAGCGAGATCTCGGATGTAATGAGGAAACATTTGTTGACATTTTAGTTTATGATTTTCTCCATACATTTATTCAGTTTTATAACGAGCTACTTCTCGGGTATACCGAGCAAAACTGTTAATGTGTCGATCGTTTAAAAACAATATTTTTGACTCTAAGCATTAAAATCCGACCTGGTAGTTAACTAGACTGATGCCGCCGGATCGGATTACGTTTATGACACTAGTTAAGTTTAGTGTCTAAGTACCTAATTGGTATTTTCGCCGACAACATTGAAAAGTATCCACGCATATGGTTAAAATTGCATGTAAATAATCCAAGTTTTGTGAAGTCAGTAGGTACCTGCCAGCGCCGGCGACTCAGCACTTCATTACAATAAACAACTTCTTTAGAAGTTTATGAATGCCACGCTTGTTTGGGGATTTTTAGTGGTTTTCAGATTTTTTATGTTCTATGCTTAAATAAAATGTGGTGCGAAAAATGTTATAGAATGATATAACGAGTAATGCTTATAGCGAGCAAATTCAGTCGGTCTCATCTTCCTCGTAATAACCAAGTTCGACTGTATCAACATGTTAAACATGCTTATATTTCAGTCATAGGTATATTGATAAAGAATGAGAAAAATATTTTGGTACAGTTCGGTTATGAGGAATACAGCGGAAAACACATTTTGAAAATACCCGATTTTCTGGATTATTTGTTAGTTTGAGTTAGGTTAGGTTAGGTTTGGTTAGGTTTGGTTAGGTTAACCTAACAAATAATTCGATATATCGGCTATTTTCAAAATGTGTTTTCCGCTGTATTCCTCATAACCGAACTGTACCAATAATTTTATTCTACAGTTAATACTTGATTGAAAGACATGGTGTCCAACAAACACTTTTCCCTTTATTCCACAATTTTAATTTAAGAGGATACGTGAATGAAACATAAAAAATTGCAATGTTTCATAACATTTTGAATAAAACAAAATATGATTCTTATGAAAGATAAAGATAATTATGTCAATATTACTTATGTATTTGTTTATTTATTTCATCTTCTGAGGTTATTTTATAACCCATCGCAAATAAAATATCAAAAGTTTGCATTGAAATATCAAACTAAAAACAATAATTGTCTGTTTTTTATACCTACTAGGTACCTATATCGTAATAATATTTAAATAAACTGTTGTTTTCGATTCACTTGACATTAAATTGATAACACAACTATTATTGCATTACTTCTTCTTCGGCCATGTCCGCTCCGTAACTGGAGCATATGGACACTACACGGTGACTCCGAGAATCCCTATCTCTCCCCAGTCTTTTTGTGGCATTCCAGCAAAGTTTTATTTTATTATGTATACATTCAATTAATTATACCATTTGGTACAAGTCGGTTATGTGGAAGCCAGGCGGGAACCGCGCTACTTGTCATGGCCGATTGTGACAAAACTCATGAATTTAAGAATGAAAACCTTATCCAACCTAGCTTAACCTAACCTAAACTAACCCAACCCAACAAATAATCCAGTATATCGGCTATTTTCAAAATGTGTTTGCCGCTAGCTTCCCCATAACCGACATGTACCTACCATTTTTTTATATTTATTGAATAATATATGTTTGTTCTATGAAGAATGCTGATATCATAATATTTACAGTGAAGATATTATTATAGTACTTAAGCCGCATTGCCACGATCCAAGTACACTCGGATCGAGTGCTATCCAAGCGCACTCGTATGAGACAGCTTCATACAAATTACTCCTATCCAAGCTACTCGGACCGCGTACTACTCATCCAAGCTAGCTTGGATAGGAGTAATTAGTATGAAGATGTCTCGTATGAGTGCGCTCGGTCCAAGTCAAATTGGATCGTGTCAACGCGGCTTTACTCCATATTATCAAAATGGCGGTTATAATTTTCTTGAATAATTTATCTCTCAGATACCTAGATAAGTACTTGAAAAACAATAAAAAAGGACAAATCCAACTTACTAAATCTAACTTGTTTTTACAATTAATCGTTAAGTAATGGGACAGCCTTCTTTGGCTTTTCGGTGTGTTTTGACGATATGAAATACTATTAACTATGTAGGTACGTGGGTAATTTTTTTTTTGAAAAACAAATCACAAAAAAGCTTTGCGAACGAATTGATCGTGTCAAATAGATTACACCATTTTAGAAATGCAAGAACGTCATTGATACTGTTCGGTTATAAGGAATACAGCGGAAACACATATTGAAAATACCCGATATACTGGATTATTTGTTAGTTTGGGTTAGTTTAGGTTGGGTTAGGTTAACCTAACAAATAATCCAGTTTATCGGCTATTTTCAAAATGTGTTTACCGCTGTATTCCTGATAAACGAACAGTACCAAAAAAATATTATTTCAGGTTACATATTGGATGCAATGCTATTATGTTAATAATCAGTCAATTACCTGCCAACTTTCCCCAGGGAACATTCAGGGTCACTTCTTCGAATTGCATCATTTGGGTATTTTACTCCTTTCACTGGTTCTCTGCCACCGCTCGCTGTCATCTAAGTATCTTATCTATGCTAATGCTAATATAAGATCTCAGTGTGCGATATTAGTCTATGGTGTTAGCATTTTTCGGTCGTAAGAGGTGTTTTAATAAAGCAGGGCATTGGATTTTCTCGAATTATTATCCGTTATGTTTATGTGACAAACAAAAAACTTACATTTTCAACACGTCCTATAATTTTTGCCGAAATAATATACTTGATATCTTGGACCGCGTACTATACTTGTCTTAATCCGATGATAAAAAGATAGCTGAATTCCAAAATGGAGACTGACAGATAAAGACGACAGAGAACCAGTAAAAAGCACCCATCATTTTATTATGATATTATATTGATTGCTCAATTATTATCCAAAGTCTAATATCCATAATAGGAAATATATTCGAACAGAAAATGTAATGTAGAAGGAACCGCCACCTTTAATGTCGGCTATAAACAGTGTTGCCATATTTTCAAAGTGGAATTATAGTACAGAACATCCAAAATTATAGTATTTGGGGAAAAAATATAGTACGCGTTGATGACACGAAAATGTATAGGTTTTTTGTTTCTCAAAAAAAAAAATAACGGAGAATTTGAGAAACTCCGAGACGCCTTTTTATTTAGGTACCTTCTCCACCAAAAATGCTTACTGAAGAATTCAAGAAATTTCATTTTAAACCAAAGTCAAGGGATTTTTTACGTTTTTCGAGCATTTTTTTCCAAGTACTCCAAATAATCTGGTTATATTGCGAAATTATAGTACTTTGCACCAATTTATCGAACGGAAATATCGAAATTTTAGTACTTTTACATATTTTTTCCGATATTCAAAATTATAGTATTTTGGGCGTACTACACCTGTGTTATAATATCGTAGATAGTACGCGGATGAAAATTATAGTACAAATACTATAATTATAGCACGATTGGCAACACTGGCAATGAATGCAGTTGTGAGGAAACAGGAAACGCAAATTTCACAACACGCCACATTATGGTTGTTTACAATTTTCTTTTGACATTACTTACAGGTTACAATTTATTTTATTAATCTAAAGATGGCGCTGACTTGCCTGATCTGTCAAAGTGTGTACCATAGACTAATTGGTGTGTACTTTTGAATTTTTAGGCGATCACATTTGTAATTGATGAACAAAATGGAAGACGATCCATTTTTCTTTGAAACAGATCACTTGGCTTTACGCAATAATAAAGACTATAGATCAATGTTAAGGTACATACTTCTTCTGGAATCTCAAAAAATAAGGCTTGTTAGGGTTTGTATAACTTTGATTCTATATCCAATATACTTGTTCAATTTTTAGTGAATTAAATATAATTAAAAATGGTAACCAGTTTCCCTACTAAGCGGAAAGAATGGGCCTTTGCAGAGCGGAGGTTATCTAAACAGGCTTTGTTTTACAAATAATGATTGTTAAGCATTCACTAAATCTATTCAGTGCTACTTCCGGATCAAATACTATATGACTTTACCAACCACATGATTTGAACCTGCAACCAATGCTTTAGAATAGGATATTCTACCATTAGTTCATTGTGGTCATTTACACCTTACACCAGGGCTGGCCCGTGAATTCTTGGCAATGCATATTTTCGCGTCCACAACCTTTTTAATGGGGTACTATATATTATCAGGGGTAGCCAACTTGTGTGTGGTTATAAAACTTTATGTCTTAAAAATAATGAGTAAAAGATTATTAATGGATAGAAATAATATTTTAAGTAAAAGAAAAATGATACACACATACAATGACATTTCACACATATTATAAAAACATACATAATTTTGGAGTAAGTACCTAGGTACTTATATTTAAAAAATGATAAAAATTAAATAAAAGCTCATTAATGAGAAGCCTACTTCATATCAGCTACTAATCGTTCATAGCAGAGTATGTATGCCGACCAGGGTAATCTTAAAAAAGAGTAATTTCAAATTAGTAATATATAAATTTTGAAAGCGTTAAGTATATCTACACCTCTAGTCATTTCTTTCAAAGAAAACATTTCTTCTTAAGAGGGGGCTCAAGAGAAGGAGATTGAAATATAATCTAGTATCAAAAGGACATCGGTGTCGTTAGGACGTTAATTTAAATCGATATTTTCGCAAAAATCACTAATTATCGGAGATTTTATTTAAAAAAAAAAAAATATTATTGATATTGTCGGCCGTCTTACACATTATTATTTGATAAACAGCTGCACGTGTCCGCCGATCAGAAAACAGGGCTGTCAAAATATTATATGGATTAATATTTTTAAAATGTTAATTTCGTCATAGTTTTTAATCAAACCTGTAAGTACATACTGATAACTTGGGTGGATATCGTAGCAAACATACTATTGATATATCTACGGGTATATTATTATTATTACCTAATTCAAATTGAGCATAGGTTGATACTCAAATACTATTATAGTATGTTTATGATTTCGAGAAAATAATACGATAGTATATAATCCATATCAATTATTCGAAAACATTACATTTGCATGTAGGTACATGTATAATATAGTGAAAAGGTCAGATACCTGTTTAATTTGCAAGATAACATCAAAATTTGTATATACTTACCTAAATGAAGAATGACATTCATGAGTGAGCACGGCTCAAAGCTAGGAAAATGTGTTTTTTTCAATTTGAAAATATTTTAATTGTGTATTATTTTATTACAGATTCATAATACATTATATAACTAATAGAACATACTGTTTTTTTCTATGAATAAAAAAGACTGGAAGGAACATATTGTGTCACGGCAATCAAGAAAGACCGGAAAATATGGCCAACAATGCATGATACACAAACATAAAATACACAAAATTACCTATTTAAGTTCACCGCACACGTGCAGACCACGCGATATTTGTTTACGCAAAGTCGTCGCTTTCCAAAATGGCGAATTTGGTTGCCAGTTTTTATGGCGATGAATCAGTATGTTCCTTCCTGTCTTTTTTTATTCGTAGGTTTGTTTACTATGTACACCAAGAAATTTCCATTTATAAAATCGGAAATGAGTTTTGGAATATAATGCAACTAAAACTGGAAAAATTCTATCATGGGTGTTTACTTCTTGAATTAGTTGACCCCAGAAACAACAGGTCCATTCCACTACGTGAACCACAGTGGATATTATGCCGGGTCCATATTGGCAACATGTCGCCGGCAACCTCGTTAAATTTTACGTTAAGTATGATAATTATCGTAAAATTTATCGAGGTTGTCGCGCGACATGTTGCTAGTGTGGACCCGGCATTAGATGCACAAAACTTGAATAAAATATATTATAAATAAAATTTAAAAAGTACAATATAATTAATTGCGTCGACAGCCCTGGCGTCACCCGCCAGTCGGATGGACTAATAAAAAAATAATGTGTCTAGTGACTGTATGTTAATAATTATTTTTAGGCACTCATGATATAAGTTATTTCGCCCATTGGCTTTACATACAATAATGCTTCTTCCTACCACTTGTTTCACTAGTATAAAAGTGAAGTTGCGCAGCCAATAAAAAGTCACTTTCTTTTTATAATAGGCAGACACTAAATTCTACGTTGAAATATGCATTAGAATTAAACAATACCTATTATTTTTAATACGTAGGTCCTAAACATTTCAAATAAACACTATTCATTAGTAATGTTTTTTGGATAGCACATGAAATAAAAATGTAGGTAGATATGTATGTCAACATCCTTCGTATATTTAGTTCTCGGACAATTTCAGGTTAAAAAGTTATTAATATATTATTAAGTTTATATCGTGGCTAACACATAATCAAAAAAGTTATCATATCCATCATATCAGTTGCAATACTTCACACCAAAGAACTGATAAACATATTGAATTTAGTAACATTTATTAGAAAGTACTATTTTTTGGTCACCCCATAGCTTCACTTCACAAGCTTCACTTGGAGGGAGTTTATTGAGACAAACATTGGCGGCAACCTTTTTATATTAACTAGTAGACCAGTTATTATGGACCGAATGTAAAAAAATCATATTTTCAATTCTCAAGGCCGATTCTGTAGAGCTTCCCCTTAAGTTGTAAATTCTTCAAAAGCTTTACTGATGAAAATAAGCAATTGAGCTGTGTCACATACATCTGTTGATTCATCCATTTTTATATATTATATGTCTATTCATCTATAACTGTTTACTTAATATCGCGGGCTTTATAGTAAAAATCGATCTATCTGTTGGCCATACTTACAACTGGCGCTTGGCGGTAGAGCCCCCCAATATACTGTCCTTATCTCTGCACTCGATAATAAGAATAAGTCAACATTTGTGTCAAGATATTTTAAATTTTGGATAGTATTCATTTTAGCAGAATCACTTTACAGTTACAAGTGTATGGACCGAATCGCTAATTACCAATCTTCATAAAAACATAATTTATACATTATGGACATTTTAATTTACTTTCTTAGTTGAGTTCAATGTACTAGTTTTTAAATTCAATTAATGAAAGAATATACTGCAAAATATTGTAATTTATTTATTGATTTATATGTTTTTACCACAGGATATTGAAAGTTTAGCATGTGAGCAACAAAAGGCCTTGGAATTACCATTTGAATTCGTAAATAATCTAAAAGATGGTAAAATCGACTTTCCAGCTATTAATGCCATCCCAGAGGTAGATAGACTTTATATTATTTTATACATCTAATTATTAGAATAATGAATGATCCCATATCTTTTCAAAGTAGAAATTAATTTGTGACTGAATTATGAGATATGCAATTAAATAAAAAAAATTAAATACCGAAAGAATATCTTTGACACAACACACAACCTGTGGCAGCTACTTAACTCTTAACATCATACCAGTCTATTTTTACGCAACAGATATCATTGATATAATATGCTGTAAGTGTAGTGTTATATTCGTCTCGGTATAGGAAAGATGAATGTGTGTCCAAGTTCATAAACGAATAAGATCAGCTCTCACGATTGGTCAATGGCCATTAGAAAGAAGTAGCATGCTTTCTTTATCTGTACATCAAGATAGCATCTAAAAATACTCAATTAAAAATAATATGTCTAGATTCAGGAGAGAATAATGTATCATTTTCCGTGACAATCATACACCGTATGGCCCGTGAACAATTAGAACATGGACAAAATTAGGTAACTACTTTGATTTAACACATTGATCGCCAACTAGTTTTACATAAAATAGTTAAAAAATGATTATTTGTTTTTAAGGTATTATTTGATAGGTTATGAAAGAATATAATGTTTTTTTTTTCATTTTGATGATTTTTTTACGTAAATATTGGTTTTTATGATGTGCCGGCCACATGTGTCCGTCGCGGCGCCAACAAGTTAATTTATTCTATTGCGCCGTGCCGGCCATTTCGCCGGTCACCTGTCCATATGTGTTGACGAGAGCATGGTGCCATTTCGCGGTCGAATTATATTTAGATTTAGATAGTATAATAAACAGAAAAGGCACAAATACGGAATAAAAGTTTTCAAATTGGGTAGTATAATACCTGGATACACATAAACTGGAAATATACGTATACATACCTTATAATCATTTTTGTTATTCTATTTTTTTATTATTTACATAATTTTTATAACTTACATTTTTATAATCTATTTAATTTTTATTTTTATATCAATAAAAACACATTTACAATTTAAAAGGAAAACTTTTTTTTTCATTATGTACATTCTTTACATTAGTGAGCCTATATTTTGTGACTGGGAAGACATATTTTCAGGCCAAGTGGCAGTAATATACAGAAGGGCCATGCCGGTCACCGCGTATCGAAAAATGCACTGCGAGCGTGCCCGCCGGCGCTGTAGAACAACTCTAAGGCAGGTCTTCTTTGCCGGTCACCGGTGACCCCCATGGCCCCCTGAACGTAATCCAATGCCGGTCACCGGTGACCCCCATGGCGATCAACGTGTTAATAAACAAAAACCGATCGCCAATAGTAGCTTGATATGGAAGAACGCTGATAAGCAGGTATTAAAATACCAATAATTAAAGTTTGTCGTCATTAGTATGTCACCTCGTAGCATAGTAGATAAAGCGCGGATTGGGGCGTAAACCCAAGAGATGCAGGTTCGATTCCTGCCGGGTGTCTTACTTTTTTCAAAAAGATTTTATCTATTGGTTATAATATATTTTCTCAGAAGTGTTTTTCAAAATTATGTATGTTCAATAATTAGAATGGTACATTATTCATTGAATAAAAGAAATAGTTAATTAAAACTTAGCTTTGATTTTTGATAATTCCTTTTTTATCTTAATATTTTTTAATTGAATTGTTTAATTAAAACACTTTTTAGGTAAATAAATGTATTAAATTGCATGTTCCATAATTACACCGTCACTAGATCTCCCTGGTACCCATCACACTTTAAAAATTTATTATAATATTAATTGAATATAAATTATTTTTCAATTAGGTTCCAACAATAGATTGGTCCCAATATGGAATTGACAGTGAAAGAGTGGCTCAGTGGTCCACTAAAATCACTGAACCTCAAACGGAAAGATCTAACAATGTTCTTATTAGAGGAAGAGCATTTGATCAAACAAAACCAGAAACATTCAATCAGGTTTGTGTAAACCAAACATTTTAACACTTTGACTGCTGACTAGATAATTACTTTTTAATTACCACATTTAAATAGCATGTTAATTACATCGAAAGGCCACCTTAATTGTTACGCGCTGGGCGCGTCTTTAGCGTCCAATGTATTAAAGATTATTTTTGGAAATCAAAACATAAGATGGTCAAGTTTAATATACACTAGAGCAGCCGTTGGCAACCCAAATGCATTGGCGTGCCACAAAACAGGTAATTCAAAGTACTGGACACTCAGCGTACCACTGAAGTAAAACGAGTTAAAAATAAAAAAGAAATAAAACCTTGAGGTTCAATTTTGGAAGCTAACACCTCAATATTTGGTTCATAGCTTGAAGTTTTTAATTTTTTTGCACATTTCCCAATTTTCTTCAGTTAAACAATTTCAATACGGGTTTATAATATATTTCATAATTGAGAATGTTTGCTCACAGTAGACAGGAGTTCATTCCATGTTTTGGTTATCATGTCAAGATTATTGTCTTCGTTTTTCATAATTTCATCTCTGGCAGTTTTGAAGTTTAATTTCCAAATTTCAGAATTGTTAAATTCGATTAACTCTAAATCAATATACCTATTTAATGTTCAAAAATTCAAAATATTCTTTATCAATTTTGTAACTGACTTTAATGTCAGGCTGCAAAATATATAGCTTTTTACTACTTCCCACTCTTGATGCCGCTACATACAATTAATTGTCCGTGAGTGAAGCATTCCGATTTAATGTGGCAGCACTGCGTCGCCCGCGCCACACCCGCTCGTTTGGCTCCCTGTCGATAAGCGACACAATTATTTGCATCTAACTTTGCCATTTGACCTCCGATCAAGTTGAAATAAACGCCAATGTTTTTTAAATACACACATTCTAGCGACATGTTCAATAAAAAATGGGGGCTGCAGCATTAACTTCCGCGTTTCAAGGCCCTGTACGTGGCGGCCTTTTCCGCAAAAACCGTAAAACTGTCCCCGGGGTGTAACGGGATCAATCTAAAATTTGATACCCCAACCACGCACTCCGGCTCGTCGGCCTCCGTCTACAGTCCAAATTTTGTCGAAATCCAACTGCGTGTGTGGATTTCTATAAAGAAAAACCGAAGGATGGTACAAACATCCAAATATATTCTTCAAATTATAGTATAGATATCAGCAATTACAAAGCCATTACTTGGAGTGTCCATAAAGTTTTTTAAATTTGCAAAATATAAAAAACTTTTAAATTACCGAAAATTTTAATAAACTGTCATTTTCGAGGCGTGTCACCTAGTGGCACGCGTGGCATAGGTTGCCGGGCGCTGCACTAAATGACTAGAGCCTCGAGTTGCATCATTGATGCGTTCCACTAGAAGGCGACGCAACTAGAAACGACTCAACTTGAAATTCCATTTTGGATATATTGAAATAAGAATGATAAATAAGTTCTTTAGTGATTAAGAATTAGTAAATAATGTTTACTGCAATAATAATTAAGTAAACAAGTCTTTAGAGAACATTAGGAATGAAATCCCCAAAAAAATTAGGTTAAAGTTTTACTATATCAAGGCAAATCCCCGATTTGGATTAAATTTTCAATATATCAAGGGAAATCCCTGAAAAATTTAAGATAAACCGTTTTTTTTAGGTGCGTCACATAACGACGCACCTCTAGTACCAAATATTTTAGCAACGCAAGTTTGGTGTAATTTGTACTATACAATCCATACATAAACTTTTTCCAACATAAAATAAGAGGAAACATTGATACTTGCTTATTGTTAGCAATATAATACTCTTTTACAGTAGGTGCACTCTCAGTAAACAGCCGCTCGATTATCGGACAACTACTATAGTCCGCCGTTATTTTTACTAGTTGAAAGCTCAAAATCATGCTCTATAATTAGCCGGTATTCGATTTTCAAATTCAGTAGTCCACCGCGTATGGGTACGTGATAAGACGGGCTTACTTTGGAAACTTCTCCTTCATAATATGTACGTTCATCGAGAAGAAAGTAATGTACCAGGGAGGAAAATTCTCAAGGACCGCATCATAATTATGCCGTCCTCCAATATAACCGGGACACACAAAATGAAGCTTTTGGTCACTGGGAAAGTCAGGAATCCTAAGCTATTCAAGAATATCTGCCTCACTGAACAACTGATTGTATCAAGTGATTTACTGTTTAATATTTAGTTAATATATTATTTATAAATATGTATAATTTAGTAAATACGTGATTTTGATTATAAATAAAACCGTAATTTGCTAGTACAAATTTCTCAAAAAAAACAATTTTTATGAAATACCTGTTTTAATTTTTACCATATTTTGTATGTATGCTCTATAATCCGCCGATTTCACTAATTGGACACTTGTCTGGTTTTTGGGATGGCGGATTACTGAGAGAGTGTATTTGAAAATAAATGATTTTGTTAATGACGATCTGATGATATAAAATTAATGTTCTTATCTGTATCTGATGCAAGTTGTGGACATGTGAAGAACAAAGAAGATTAGAAGAATTACTAAAACAGTTTCCTGCTGAAGAAATAGAAATGCGACGCTGGACGAAAATTGCTGATGCTTTAGGAAATCGCACACCAAAACAAGTGATGAGTCGCGTCCAAAAGTATTTCTTCAAGCTACAGCAGGCAAAATTACCAGTTCCTGGACGGATGCCTAGATCATTTCTGTCCAGAGTAATTGGCAAAAATCGTTCTAAAGTAACTCTTCGACAATCAACATTTTTCCCCGATAGAGATGTGCCTGTATTGATGACTGATTGTCAGGTGATTCTTAATTTAAGATTTCTTAACAAAAATACAATTATACATTTTTTTGTGATCCTTCATTTCAACGATTTAATCAAGTTTTCAAAAACTACATCGACTGCTAGATGTATGTATTTCCTCTTATTAGTCATTCTACTTTTATCAGAAACTGCAAATTTAGTTTTCTTCTTAATATAAAATGGGCGCGTAATAATAAATCCATTTTTTTAATAGACTGAAGGCGAAATCAAAGTCCCAGTCATAGAACAGTGGACAAGTTTGGAACTCATGCAAGCTGTTTATGAACGACGGAAGATTGAAGAATCACGCGGAGCACCTCTACCTGTCCACACTGGGATATCGGTAAGGGACAATCAGTGCTGCAAAGTCAAAATTTAAAATTTCAGATTTTGACCAAAAAATTCAGTAAATTCTTTAAAATATCAGTAGATTTTAAAATATGGATAGAACTCACATTGTGCAGATAACTTTCATGCACTTCATAATAATGCTCGTATAATAATTATGAAAAATAACAATAATAAAACTATTCAGTAGACATGAAACCTTTGAATAATGCCGCTTGTTATAATTATTATTGTTCAACTTTATTTGTTGATATGTCATAGATTAATAGATATACTGTTATATGTAAAAATAACAATTTTATTATAAACAATGATGATATCAGTGCGTAAAATGGCGCCCTTGAGTTGAGTTGCAATGCTTTCTTTGTCCATTTGGAAGCGTCATACATAAAAAGGCGTGCGTTAATCATTTTTCAAGGTTATTATTAAAATAATCATCAGTTAACTTACAAATATGGAAAAACACAAAATATCAGTAGATTCCTTGAATTTCGAAAAAAAATCAGAAATTCAGTATATTGGCAAAAAATATCAGTAGATCTACTGAAATTTCAGTAGACATGGCAACGCTGGCGGACAATATTAGTTATCCCAAAGAAAATTATTTTAACCTTTTTTTTTCTTAAAACTGACATGCTGTTCCCTAAATTGATATAGGAAATATTCACATATCTATGTATTTTGTATCTAAATCTAGATTCTCTGGTCATTTGCCAAAAAATGTTTTTTAAAACATCTGTCCTTTAACAAGAAATGGTCGTTGGCCACTTGCTTGACTTATCAGGCCCATACACATATTGAAAAAACTGCATGTATTTTCCAGATGGGAAATTCAAATCTGAGATCCACAATTTCATAGGCAGACACGTCAATAGACAGATTAACTAAGATCCACTACAAAACCATGTCACTTCATTTTCATTAGCTTCACTTCCTACTATTAGAAAATGCTCAGAATTTATTATCTTTTTTTCAGTGTATCGGTTGCAGCTGTGACAATATAGTTGGTACACGTTGGACAGATGGCGCCGGATCTGATTGGTGTTCAGATTGCCTCGTTTCTTTTCAACCCTCCACTAAACTTACTCCAATTAGTTCATTTGATTACGGTGAATGTGAAAACCTTTGATTATAATAAATGCATTACTTGACAAGGGGTCATTACAAAATGTTAATCACTTCATATAAGATAAATGTCATTTCAGACATAATTTGGAGACAACTTGTTTGTGTACTTCTCAGTGTTACAAACTATGTACTCCGTCCCCATCAATTGAATGTATGATTTTTAAGTGTCGATGTTGCGTTGATTCTCTATGTGGACAGGACCAACTTACCTTACTTTGTGTGGTGATAAAGGAGTGATAAAATAAATTTGGAATGAAACAAAACCATTACTTAAAATCTATTTATTTTTTTCTTTGTAACACTTAGCGTAAAATTATATTATAATTTACATTATCTATTTAAATATAAAAATGATCATAGAACAAAAAAGCATAGTTTCATTTTATTATAAGGCATTAAATAAGGTAAGAAAAAATGCATCAAGTACAGACACAGACACCTATAGAATTCGAAGAGCACTCGTATCGGACTAGTGACTCTAGTGGACTGGACAAACCATGTCAATCTTTTTTTTTTGATGGAATCTCTTATACTATTAATTATATTATCTATATAATTATTATTTATTCATTGTGGATTGTTCTAATCAATATAATGTTGAAAAGAATTTTATAAAAGATAAACAAGGTATCTTATAGAACAAATAAAATTATTATACCTACAACTATAATTTGAATAAGCTTATCAATAATATAAAAAAATACTTCTCTTCCAATTGAAAACATTTGAACCGGCAAAGAATAAAACATTCAACATTAATTTTGGTTAATTACTATCATTTGCGGTCTGAATTAGAAAGATGACAGATCACTTTTACAATATCCATCCGACTGACATTATTTTGATTTTGTTAGAGTATATAGATTTACATGACTTAATCGTCAGTATCGTCATAAGTGGGAGATGCAGGTGAATATGTAGGAGAAGTGGGAGAATAAGTGGTAGGACCAGTGAGAGTTGGAGAGTACGCTGGGGAAGAGGGAGAATAATTGGGGGAAGTAGGGGTAAATTTGGGGGAAGTAGGGGAGTATTTGCTGGAAGACGGTGAGTAAGCGGGGGAAGATTGCGAATAGGTCGGTGAGGAGGGTGAATAGTTGGGGGAAGAAGGGGAGTAGTGAGTGCCGGAGGCGTGCTGCGGAGAAGACGGCGAATAGGCAGGACTGGAAGGTGAATATTGGTTGCTGGTGGGGGAATACTGCGGACTGGTCGGGGAATAAGTAGGACTGGCACCGGCGAATGAAGTGGGTGACGTGGGAGAGTACTTGGGGGAGGTGGGAGAATACTTGGCAGAGGAAGGTGAGTAACAGCTGGGCGAGGCTGGCGAATAACGAGGAGAACTGGGAGAGTAAGACGGGCTAGACGGAGAGTAAGAGGGAGATGCGGGAGTACAGTTTGGAGAAGAAGGGGAGTAGCTGGGAGAAGTGGGACTGTAAGCCGGACTGTTGGGCGAGTATCCGGGAGAGGTGGGTGAGTAACTTGGAGAGGCCGCGGGGTATGCGGGACTGGCGGGGGAATATGCGGGACTCGTGGGGGAATAGCTCGGAGAGGCCGCCGGGTAATTGGACGATGCAGGAGAGTAGCGTGGAGAAGTCGGCGAATATGACGGGCTAGAAGGAGAATAGTGAGAGGACGGGGAGTATCCAGGGGAAGTTGGAGAATAAAGTGGTGATGTCGAAGAATGGTGAGGAGAGGCGGGGGAGTACCCGGGAGAAGCCGGGGAATAATTGGGAGAGGCTGGAGAGTAATTAGGGGAAGTCGAGGAGTACACGGGACTGGTCGGGGTGCAGTTCGGAGATGTGGGAGTGAGACTGGGAGACGCAGGTGCAAAATGAGGGCTGGGGCTGGTGGGAGAATAGTGAGGAGAGGCTCCCGCAGGGGAGGGAATGTACATCGACATGGCTGGACCGGGAGAACCAGGGGAGCCAGGCTGCGGAGACCAAGTGCTGTATGCCGGAGACATTCCCGATGCGTCCGAAGCTCCTGAAGGAGAAAATGATGGCCCACCCGGAGTCATATTGCTGCTGACTGTAATTAAAAATAAATTATTACATGAAGGAAAAGAGACACCTGTAAACTATTGAAATTGTAGTCAAACACTTCAGTTTTAATTCAAATAAAGATATATCATGGTAAAAAATGATTGAATGACAACACTTACATTGAGCCGGTGACCACACGCTGGCTCCTGTGCCATAGGCGGGAGTTCCCTGAGCGTTCCATGGACTGTGAGGTGTGAGAGAAGGCGTTCCAAAGAACATGGTGGCCCCCATGCCGGCTCCTACACCCATTCCTCCCATTTCCATTCCGTACTTGCATTTCTCAGCATCCAGCAGGAGATCAAAACAACCTAGTAAAACACAGTATTAATCACAAATCCAAAGCAATAAATTTTAGATTGACTTTACCCATTATACATAATATTAACCCTAATTAATGAGATCGAGAAGTTTTGAATCGGTTTTCAAAATATTTTTAGCATTATGCAAAAGGAACATGCTACGACAAATGGTAGTACACCTTGAATTTGTTTAGTGTAAAACAAATAATTATGTAATATTGCTCTATTATCTGATATAACAGGCAGGTCCAACTTCAAGCAGGCTGTGATCCAGTATCCACTCTCACATTGCCATTGTACAACTTGAACAAATGTATTATATTTGGGCAAGGACAATAATTAAACAACTGTTTCCACCATCACAAAAAATTACTTAATTTCCCATTCATTGTGAAAATGATAAGTTTTGATCTTTTCGGCACTCATTGGATCTATTGTCAAACTATTCAGCTGTGCAATGAACATGCTGTACGAAGGTGAAGGGAAACTACACCTCAGTTTAAAGCGCGGGAATGCACATTATCTCTTTCTCGCACTCCTGCGGCAGGCTGTGGGTGGTGTAATACGAATCGAGTCATACGATGAGGTCATGCTTAAGTTGAAAACGACTTTTATGAAAGCTGGTTAAAGAAATAAAAATGATTACTGGTTCCCCTTCAAAATCTGATTGAAATCATATTGTTCTTGTGCATGTACATGCTTTTTACATTTTCATGACTAATTCCTATGGGCCGGGCCGTGCAATCGACCAAAATCTATCGATCAACACATTGGACATGATATAACAATATTTGTGAATGTATAGGAAGGACATGGTAGCATTTTTACACTTGAGTTATACGG
Organism: Rhyacophila brunnea; assembly: GCF_057557595.1. Lineage (NCBI taxonomy): Eukaryota > Metazoa > Arthropoda > Insecta > Trichoptera > Rhyacophilidae > Rhyacophila > Rhyacophila brunnea. The sequence goes on from NW_028232859.1 coordinate 40,554,530, forward strand.
TATTTCACAATATTATTCCAATTATGCAAGGGTGATAAATTTTATATTTTTGTATTGTACATGAATGAATAAAATATTAAGTATGTGTATTTACCTGTCCCCATTCGCGGCAACTGACCCATAATAATGTTCTCAGATACTCCTCTCATGGGATCGACCTCGGCGTGACTGGCGGCGTCCATCAGCACGTCGACAGTTTCCTCGAAGGAGCACCTCATGAGGGCTCCGGTGTCCTGCCTGTTAATTCCGTGACGGGTGATGGCCATCAAGTGACCCTTTGCAGTCATGACGTCACACAACAGAGCGAGATGACGATAGTTTACGTACAGGCCATAGAAATTAAGAACAGTGTTCATCTCTTTCTCGACTGACTTCCGGACGGCCTCTATTCCGAGCACTTGGAATATCTCACAAATGTCATTACTAAATGTCCTGACGGGGTCTACATCACGCTCTGAGAGAACTTTCATCATGGAGGTTCCGTCAGTCTCGAGTAACCATTCAGCGATGGCTTTAAACTCTCCTGAGTCGGTGATGACAATCCGCTTCTTGCTGTCTGTCTGTGGCAGATGCATGTACACCTTTCCTATGGCCTCGATTCCTTGCAGTGTCATGTCTGACAGCATGTTGGCCTCAATGCAGCGTAGGAACATGTCATCTTCCATCTTGTCCACGGTCTCTTCATCATTGTCCTGAAATTTATTCTCTTCGCTGTTCATGATTCTGATTCGCAGGACGAGTTTTTCAGCGTTGTCATCGTTAAAGATGCAATTGAGATCGTCTCCGAAGCCGGCGTTAATTTTCTCCGCAATCTGTTCCATGGTCAACTTCTTGTCGGTCATCCTCTTGCGATCCAATTCAATACGTAGCAACCAAGGTGAAATCTTGGTGGGATCGAAATCGGGCATCTCATAATAGACGTTCACAAACTCTTGATCTTCGGCAATGACGGTATTCTGCGGATCTGGATCGTAGTAGATGGCGGTGTTCGCTGTCACCTTGCGCAGTGTGGTGTGCTCAAGACGACATAGGACATTTTTCGCCTTTTCGGCATCACGTGCGGCACCTCCTGTTAAGAATACGGTTAGAGAGGGAGCCTTCGGCTTCTTGGAAATATTGATAATTTCTTTCAATCGGGGCACCCCAAGGGTTACATTTTTCGATGACACACCAGCAAAATGGAAAGTGTTTAATGTCATCTGAGTGGCAGGCTCTCCGAGCGACTGGGCAGCAAGGGCCCCCACCATCTCTCCAGGATTACACTGAGCCTGCTGAAACCGGGTCTCTATCTCCCCAATGAGCCACTCAAAGGCCTCAGTGGACAGTCTGAACTCTTCTGACACATACTTGGTGCATAGGGTGGACCGCACCAGGCACTGGAACAGCAGAGTGGCATTCTCGTTGGCTTGTTTTGAGAGTCGATCATTTCCGGCCACGATGATGCATTTGGTGAGGAGATCTCTAACCCCCTGGATGACCTTGATGGGGCTGAGGTCTGTCGGTAGGCGCTTGTTGATGTGGAAAATCTTTTGGACATTCCAAATCATCCTCTGCAGATTGCAGGGCAGGACAACTTTGGATTCTCCGCCGGGGAATATCTGACGGAGCGCCTCGCGATCTTTACAGAGTTGCTCCCATTCGCTCTCTAGATCAGCGATGACGTACCCAGACTCAGTTAGCTCTTTGATGATATCTTCGCTGAATATGCGCCGTAGATACCTCTCATTAGATGGATCAAACTTGAACTTCTTTTCGAAAGCTTTGTTGGATAGCTTGACGGTGGGTAGATTCTGAAACTCGACAGTCTCCCCGCAAAGGCCGTCTTCCCCATATCTGAGCTGGATCAGCTGGCCAACGGAGTTGCGGACGGTGCCATCGTAGTGCACCATCACGGACTCCATGGCCTTTATCAACCTCCGCTGAATGTAACCGGTTTCGGCTGTTTTGACGGCAGTATCAATGAGACCCTCCCTCCCTCCCATAGCGTGAAAGTAGAACTCAGACGGGGTGAGACCGGCGAGGTACGAGTTCTCTACGAAGCCCCTGGACTCAGGGCCGTAGTCGTCCTTGATGAAGTGAGGAAGGGTCCTTTTCCTGAATCCAAAGGGGATGCGCTTGCCCTCCACGTTCTGCTGGCCTACACAAGCGATGACCTGAGAGATATTAATGTTGGACCCTTTGGAACCAGACACCACCATAGCCTTCAGGTTATTGTACTCGGTGAGAGATTTCTTGGCAGAACCTCCAGTCTTGTCACGAGCGTCGTTAAGGATGCGATTCACTTGATTCTCGAAAGTCTGACGCAGGGTGTTACCAGGGGTGGGCTCGAGCTCCATGTTGTGAGCCTTCTGGATGACCTCTATTACATCTTCCTTGGCCTTCTTGATGGCTCGCTGAATTTCCCGGTAAGTCTGGGGATCAGCAATGGTATCCCCGATTCCTATAGAATGACCGTCCAGCAACAGCCAGTGATTGATGACAGTCTGGATGTTTCCGTAGAAGCGGCCAGCTGTCTCATGACCCAGCTCCAGCATACAGATGTGGAGCAAGGACCCAGCAGATGTTCCCAGCGTTTTCTTGCAGAGAATACCCATGATGAGCTCACCATGCTCCACCATGACCTTGGTGTCCCCCGGAGAGATCCACTTATAGGGGCCCTCGTCCTCATCGTCTGGGTGGGTGGAGTGTGTGCGAATCATGTTGACATTCCCGGGGATGATGAGAGAGAATATCTGCTTGCCTGTCCACAGCGGCTTGGGCTTCAAGATGCACGGCTGGGGCACTTTCCCGTTCCATGTGGGCAAGAACATGAGGATGTTCATCATCTGCTCGTGCTCAATGAAGACATCCCGCTTGGTCATCTTTCGGACGGCGGTCAGGGTGTCCTGCACAATTCCCATAACAGGCTTGTTAGCCTGCGGGGTGATGATCTGGCGGGGGGTGATGTGAATGTTCTCCACCTCGGCCCTCGTCTCCATGGACTGCGGGACGTGGAGGTTCATCTCGTCACCGTCGAAGTCCGCATTGTAGGGTGACGTACAACTGAGGTTCATCCGGAAGGTGGACCACGGAAGGACCTTGACACGATGGCCCATCATACTCATCTTGTGCAGGGTAGGCTGCCGGTTGAAGATGACGAGATCATCGTCTCTGAGATGGCGCTCCACCCTATAGCCACACTGCAGGTGGAGGTCAGAGGGCTTGGGGTGGAAGCGCAAATCGATCCTTTCCCCATTGTCACGGACGATGTACTTAGCACCAGGGTATTGTGAGTTTCCGCGCCGGACTAGTTCCTGCATCCGATCAATGTTGAACGGGGTCACCAATTCAGGGAAGGTAAGATTCTGTGCAATCGACCTCGGCACTCCGACCTGGTCGATACGCAGATTGGGATCCGGAGTGATGACAGTGCGGGCGGAGAAGTCCACACGCTTCCCCATGAGGTTTCCTCTGATGCGGCCTTCTTTTCCCTTGAGGCGAGCCTTAACTGCCTTGAGGGGTTTTCCTGACTTCTGCATGGCCCTCGGCATACCTGGCATATCATTGTCCACAAAAGTGGCCACGTGGAACTGGAGCATCTTAATATTCTCCTGGATGACATGAGCTGCTGCACCTGCCTGCTCGTTACGGATGAGTTCATTGTTGGCTTTAATAATATCAGACAGTTTGTGAGTCAAGTCGTCTTGATTTTTGGCTGCCCCAAACATGACGACAGCAGGACGCACTGATAGAGGAGGCACTGGCATCACCGTGATTATCATCCAATCGGGCCGAGCAAATTTAGGATCCATCCCAAGAATGAAACACTCTTCATCTGAAAACAGGATACGAGATTATAACAAATACGCATGAAATATGAATATAGTTTTATGACTGGCATTTCAGTATAATTATAATCGCAGATCTTAAAATTTTATCTATAGCTCCCTCCACCGTGGCGTGCCATAGTAGCCAAGCATGACAAGCAAGCAAACTGCACACACCAGATAAGCGTGTTTAAACACATGCAACTTTGCCGACAAAATAAATTCGCTCTATTTTGTTTCGCATTTTTATCACAGATGTCAATCATCATTGAAATTCATTTTATTTGGCTTTTATGTATGTATTAATTTAATCATCCATACATATTTTAACCTGTCAAATTCCATGACATGCGGTGCGTCAGTGCGGGTGTATTTATATGAGCCATGCCAATTGAATGGATTTTTTAGTACTGTTGTATTTCAAGTATACTTTGTGTAATCTTCACAGTAGCTAAAATGGTAAAGTTAATTTTAGAAATATGTCAGTGAAAATCACCTGTGATGTGTTTTAAAATTTCCCATACTCTTTCAGCAGTTATGACTATCTTTTTCTCTTGGGAATCTTCATTTACATGTTTCCATTCAGCGGTCATATCGAGGCCAGCGCGGCGAATGCTCGGCTGGTAATGACCACACCCTCCGTGTCCAGTGGCACCTTTCTTTGCGCCTTCCTCTGGCGCCCCTTCGGCTCCTATGTCCATGTCCTCGCCTCCCTCACATATATGTTTGCCTTTGCACAAATCGTACACATAAGAAAGTCTCTTTCTAGGCTGTCCTTTTGATTTCATGACGACTTCTTTGATTTTGGGATTTGTCTAAAAACATAACAAGAAATAAATAATTTTATTGATTTTAATACATAAGTACTTAAATCATTAGGCATTCCTTCGATTGCATTATTTTGAAATATTATGACTAAATAAAATTTTGATATGAATTTAAAAACATTTTAATATCATATTATCATAATACTTACAGGACTGACTAATAGCTTGGAGCAATAAAAGCAAACGCAACGAAGAATTTTGATCGTCTTCGTAATAAAACCGATGTGAAATACTGGCTTGGCCAAATCGATGTGTCCAAAGTGTCCAGGACACTCTGTCATGTTTCCGGCGCATGTCTGGCAGCGAGAATTGCGGTCAATCACACCCTGGCGGGGGTCCATGAGGCCTCCCAATTTGGGGCGGCCGCCTTCCATCGTTTCCGGGAAGCGGATACCGCCCTCTGTGACGGACATGCGGCGCTGGAAAATAAAAATGTTGTAATACCTATTTTCATGCATTTGGATGTTTTTTAATCAGCTTTGTAACACATTCGCGGACAGTACAGAATTTGATGTGTCACTGGTATTGACATTTTACATAATATTCTAGTTTTAGAGATATCTATTCCATTTTTGACCAACACAGTAAGGAGAATTTTCCAGTTAATTTATTACAGAAATGACAGATATAACTGTCATAATGCATAAGACCATCAATTTATTAATAATCAAAGCTATCAATGATCAAATTGCGCTTCAACTAACGTATCAAACTTGCGATATCATGAGACTGTTTGTTTTAAATTTAGGATAAATTTTAACACGCCATAAAGAATATTATACATTAAAGTTTGTCACTTAAACGAAACGCGAATTCAATATTGGTAATATTTGATGACATTCATGGGGCTTTGAGTATCTTGTGTTTAATGGCCTGACTATCATGAGGTCATACAACAAAACTGCCTTCAAAGTCTTATTTTATGGCAACTGGCTTTCGCATATCTCTTCTTAGGCTGATTTTCCAAGTCACGCTGACCGTCCGTGCTGATCGGCGAATATGTAATAGCACAATGTAGTGTTTCCTAATAATACTGATTGCTCAGCGCTGAGTAGTGTCGGCGCCGACCGTACGCACCGTGAGTCAGCCCCACTGCCTACGCAGCGCTGATGCGCCTTCACTAGCAATGAGCGTTGCGGTGTCACGCTAAGCGTACATTACGATGAGTAGTCAAAATGAGCTGTTGTCGTTTTTTTCCATGAGTAATATACGGCAACAATTATGACAAGCATTTCGCCGACTGTATTTCGTGGTGATCCGCACGAGACTAAAACAAGTCTGGGCTGACAGTCAGCGCCGAGCAGCTACGCATCGTCGTCAGCACCGACGGTCAGCGTGACTGGAAAATCAGCCTTATAGTCTGGCATGTGTAAATAGCTCATTTTCAAAGATATTATGTTTATTGAACCTTTAATACAAAAGACGGTCCACATACAAATTCAATCATTATTGAAATATTATGTGTCTGTCTCATTCTCATCAATAGGCATTTTTAATCTATACCAAAATACTGACATGTAAAAACTACCAGTGGAAATGGCATTCATTGATTTCAAATTCACTTCAAAATACTTGTGCATCGTAATTTTCAGCTGTTTAAATAATAATAGTATTATGACTTTACCGCCAAATAGCCCATAGGTACAACAAATCAGTAAATAGGTAAGCCAAGCAGCTACAATGGATAACGGAGTAATTCTGTGTACCGTAATTCAATATAATATAAAACTGACAATAAAAAGATATACCTACATCCCGAAGGTATAATAATAAGATTTAATTAATATCCCATGGAAAAGTAAATATGTCATCATCCGTACGTAATAATGATTGCTAATTTAATTTCAACGAGTAATACACATAAACAAGATAAGCATAGAACGCAATGCGTCCTCCTATAAATATTTCGGTAAGCAAAGGGAAAAGGGCAACAAGAGACCTGAAAAATCCATTGATAATGAAAGTGATCAACAGTTTTGAATTATTACAAAATAAGTGACATTGGTAAACTCTCATGGACAACTTTTATTAGTTTTCCATACTGCGTAAACATTCTCATGGGATTCGTTCCATAGCATAGTGGTATTGAAAATCACTTATCTACGAATAACCAGATAATTTAGGCATAACAAACGTATAGCTTTATGGCGGCACGTCATTTTTAGATAACTTACGATTTCATCAGGAGCTAATATTCCGAATTGCACTCTTTTTACTTGCCGTATAGGCGCTTTCGAGTCGTTCGTAGCCATTTTGTCTGGCTACTTGTGACGAACTAAGCGATAGTGTTGCCTACTTCTATGTAATAAACTAATCATGACTACCAACATAAACAAAATTCCTTGGTTGCTCTGCTTTCTAATATTATCTATGAAACTGTATGTTTGAATAAAGAATGAACAAAAGATACTATAGAGATGAAAGCAAAATAAAATAAAATGAAGCAAGAAAAGAACATCCGGTCGACTGATTAAACTACCTAAAAATCAATCTCATAACCAACAGTGGCGCACTCTGAATTGTCAAAATTCTGCAAAATTGAATAAACTTTTTTCTAATATTATTTCAGGTTGAATAGTTTAATCCAGTGGTATTCAAACAGTGCAGAATGCATAATATATTAATTAGTCTATGAGTGTGACACTGCAAGCTGTTTAAAAAAAACCCCAGAAAATTTGAATACCTACATCGTACTGAGGCATGATCACAATAATGTATCCCATTGTTGAACCTGTTTATTCTCTCCAATATTGTAGCAACTGGTTTCAAAAATAATTTCAGGAAGATTATATGGATGTCAGGAGCTGGAAGATAGAAGGAGCGGCTTTCCAGGTTGAAAATGATTACCAACCGTGGGTCTATGGAAACCTGTGTATAACAGACCTACAAACTTATCTGATGAATGGGATGGGGGAGCCACTGTCGAAAACTACCCGATCAAGACTCATAACCGGACAAAATCTGACACTCGAATGACATTTTCAATATGGCGTCCTATGGTAGTTTGTAGTTCCATTTTTGGCCATTCTACAGATAAGTTTGTAGGTCTGTATCTATGACCCTAGGGTTCCGAGAGCTGTGTCAGAACTGTCAGAAGTTCCACGAGAATCATTCGCAAAAGCTAAAGTGATAGAGGTATGATTGAAAACATTTTTGAAGGAAAAAAAATAAAATTTTGAAGTAATAGTGAAAGAAAAAATAGAATTTGAGGAATAGAGTTTTCAGTAACAAGCATCACCATTTATTCTGCACTATTCCTTTTGTTTTCCAGACAATCCGCATCAAGTTGAATAAATGAATGTTGCTCCAGCAATTCACATTAAGATAGCGAGCTCTCTTAGCAAAATGCCTTCTCCTGTGATGTGTACTCTTAGGTATTTAAAGCTGTTGCATTCTTGATGTTTTTCTCGTTGCTAATCAGGAGGAAATCTGGATCAAGGCAGGTGCTGTGTTTTTTCAAAATGTTGATTTTGTTCGCATTGATTCTCATCTATTCTTGAGTTTTTTACTGATTTAGTGATTTGATCGGTGGGTAGTTGGAAATGTCAGTCACTCGAGGAATATCCAATGATAGAGAACGGAGTACCTGAGTATCAAAGTAGGACATAAGCCATCTATTAATTTTTACAGGAGAGCGGATTTTTTATTTCATACAATATAATGAAGCATAATATATAGACAAAAAAAACGTGAAAAATATTTGGAGGTACAGAAGCACATTAAATGAGTTAGATCCAACATATCAATTTTGTAAATACATATCGAATATAATCGTTCAAAAATACATGTGATAAACTTTGGCGTTTGTCCATTGGTGATATGGACAGGTCTGAAAGTGTCCACTATTGATACAAAGTATAATTTTTTTTATTAAAATTTCAGGGTAGTTCAAATTTTTTTTTATTGAAAAAATAAGAAAATATGAAATGTTTTAAAATTATGAAGATAATAATTTGACTCCCACAAGTTCCAAGCTGCCTTCATCTAAACGCTAAAGCATCAATAGTTTCTAAATTATTTATCTCTTCAAAGCATTCACACGCATGGCTATTTTCAGGACATTGCTATCCATCGATTGAAAAATTATTATTATTTTCAATAATAGTCTTAATGACCAATGCAGAGTCAATTCATTCAAGTCTAGTGTTTTGAAAGTAGAGCATTTACATCTGTTATTTTGTTTTCATTAAGTTTTATCCCTATTGTACTTGGGCCTGGATTTAATTCCGGAGATTTTATTATTTTTCAGAATTTGTTGTTCTCTTGCGATGTCACAATTATAAGGTGTTTCACCTTTTACCATAATATTATTATGATAAAAGACCACACTTTGGAAATGAAGAAATTTTGGTGCTTTATTCAATAAGAAACCATGATTTTAAACAAGTTTCTTTTTTATTGAACCACCCTTTCGGCTTTTATAGGATTGATATGGAGGTGTTATATAATATAGAGTATATGCTTAAAATGTCTAAAAAAATGAAACATCCATAGAAATAACAATCAAACGTGCCAAAATATTAATAGAGGCATATTTATTAGTCTTATAAAACCATGAAATTAAGCTTGGCACATCAAATTTTTATAATAAATCGCCTTAGAAAAATATTATGCATTGTGATCGAAAAAGTTTGGTAGTAGTATTCTGACAGCTCTTACTTTAATGTCTTTTCTATGGCTCTTTTCCACTCGCTGGGATCAGCTACACACTTTCAAACATTACTTGAGTCCATTTCAGATAACTAAAAATATTAAGAGGACGCTCTACAGAATCGGCCTTGAGAATTGAAAATATGATTTTTTTACATGTGGTCCATAATAACTGGTCTACTAGTTAATATAAAAAGGTTGCCGCCAATGTTTGTCTCAATAAACTCCCTACAAGTGAAGTGAAGCTATGGGGTGACCAAAAAATAGTACTTTCTAATAAAATTTATTTTCTAATAAATTTACTAATAACATTTAATGTTACTAAATTCAATATGTTTATCAGTTCTTTGGTGGGAAGTATTGCAACTGATATGATGGATATGATAACTTTTTTGATTATGTGTTGGCCACGATATAAACTTAATAATATATTAATAACTTTTTAACCTGAAATTGTCTGAGAACTAAACATACGAAGGATGTTGACATACATATCAACCTACATTTTTATTTCATGTGCTATCCAAAAAACATTACTAATGAATAGTGCTTATTTGTAATGTTTAGGACCTACATATTAAAAATAATAGGTATTGTTTAATTCTAATGCATATTTTTTAAAACGTAGAATTTACTGTCTGCCTATAAAAAGAAAGTGACTTTTTATTGCCTGCGCAACTTCACTTTTATACTAGTGAAACAAGTGGTAGGTAAAGCCAATGGGCGAAATTATATATTATATTAAGAGTGCCTAAAAATAATTATTGACATACAGTCACTAGACACATTATTTTTTTATTAATCCATCGGACTGGCGGGCATATAAAAAATGACTATAAAAAATGACTGTCACTAGAAAAAGTGTCTGACAGGGCTGCCGACGCAATTAATTATATTGTACTTTTTAAATTTAATTTATAATATATTTTATTTAAGTTTTGTGCATCTAATGCCGGGTCCACACTGGCGCAAAACAATGTCGCGCGACAACCTCGATAAATTTTACGATAATTATCATAATGGCTTAAAAATTTTTACGATAATTATCATACTTATCGTAAAATTTAACGAGGTTGCCGGCAACATGTTGCCAATTTGGACCCGGCATAATATCCACTGTGGTTCACGTAGTGGCTGTACCTGTTTTTCTGGGGTCAACTAATTCAAAAAGTAAACACCCATAATAGAATTTTTCCAGTTTTGGTTGCATTATATTCCAACTCATTTCCGATATTATTAATGGAAATTTCTCGGTGTACATAGTAAACAAACCTACGAATAAAAAAAGACAGTAAGGAACACAGTGATTCATCGCAGTAAAAACTGGCAACCAAAATGGATTATATAATATATTCCATCGTATTATTTTCTCGAAATCATAAAGATACTATAATAGTATTTGAGTATCAACCTATGTTCAATTTGAATTGGGTTATAATAATAATATACCCGTAGATATATCAATAGTATGTTTGCCACGATATCCACCCAAGTTATCAGTATGTACTTGCACAGGTTTGATTAAAAACTATGATGAAATTAACATTTTACAAATATTATATTATTTTGACAGCCCTGTTTTCTGATCAGCGGACAAGTGCAGGTGGTGTTTATCAAATAATAATGTAAGATTGTCCACAATAATAATAATGTAGAAGGTCGACAATAGTAATAATACTAATAATAATGTTTTTTTTTTAAATAAAATCTCCGATGATTAGTGATTTTTGCCAAAAGATCGATTTAAATTAACGTGCCGAGACGCCGAGGTCGATTTCATACTAAATTATATTTGAATACCGAGCTCTTCAGCCGCCCCTTAATCCTTTAAAACAATTAGAAAACATCTTTATTTAAAAAAATCTGTATCCTCTAATTTAGAATGACATTGGCACATAGCCGCAAGCCCGGCAGTCATGACATTTTAAGTAGATTTAGAGCTTAGCGATTGGTCAACGTGCACATGTCCGCAGCGTCGCGAACATGGATGTCAAGTATCCGTTTTCGATATTACATACAAACTTTAAACTCGAAAATCTACATGAAAACGACCGTTACTTTTCATGGATTTTTTGAAAGGAGCGTGACTTGCACTATCATAATCAATTTTATTAAAACATGAATTTAGTAGGAGGTGGCGTTTGTTTGACTTTGATACCAAGCTACTCAGATATACTTGATGGAAATTAATTTTATGAACAAATGTGTTTACAACAATATTGGTTTCATTGAACTGTATTCCTTAATACAGTAGGAACACATAATATCTCAATTAAACGAAAGACATTTTTATGAAAAGACATTTATTTTAATCGATTAGGTACATACTAAATAATTGTAATAATAAACTGGCTCTATAGTTTTTTTACAGTTCCAAATTATAATATGTGTTCTTCAATTTTGTCTATATGTATATTTCAATTCAAGGAATGTAAAATAAAAACTCCCTTAGCCGAAAATTTTAAGAAAATATAATATGTAGTTATTATACACTTATTATAACAGATTCTTACTCCATAAGAAAAGAATTATAATTTATTTTGGTTCCACTTTCAGTTGGCGACGACCTTGACCAGCTGCCGGTACATCTCTTTCATCCCATAGAGTTATTCCATCACAGGCACAAATTTTCTTGCTATTTTGAAACAGGCCGGCCGATCGGGCAATTATACCACAGGCAAATCTGGAAATTTAAACATCACAATAATTTACTACATTCAAACTACGATTACAAAATCGATCAATGAAAAAACATCTTTCGGCATAATATTGCTAGTAAATACGCACACCAAATTAAACTAATTACAGATTTACCTTTTGTTTTGATCCTGTGATGCTACAGCAAGTGAGCGTCCCAAAATTTGATTGATCTGAAAGACATAATGTTGGTAAAATATTTTACTGAAATAACGACTGACCAAAACTAAGAGGGACCCTTATGAACTTTTGATATTACAGGACAAGGCTACAGTTTTTTTTATTAAAAATAAATAATAAGTGAAAAATCGAAGCTTTAAACTTCTAAAACTATTTTTTATGATCGACAAAATAATTCAATGCAATTTAGTAAGTAATTAATAAAACAATGCCATCCTAACTAAATCAAGATATATCTTGACAATATCTGTTATCTAAAGTAAATCTAAAAATACGTTGAATATTGATGGTTTGTGAAGGACGCGCGTTAATAAAGTGAAGTTTGCTAATCCGTAATTTACACTGTGAGAAGATTTAAAGCTAATTTAAACATTAGTTCTAGTAGTCCCCTTTTCCCCCGTTTAATTTCCATATATTCAGACTACATCTTCTAGAGAAGGTTTGCTGCTATATCTTTGGTCCCATTGTTGAGTTTTTTTGCAAAGAAAATAATTTATACCTGTAAATTTGGAACAGTAAATTTGAAACTTGCTCTCCCATTATCACCAACATTGATTTTGCCTAATTTTCCAATTGGGTCCCATATCGGTCCTAATGAATCACAGCCCTGCAAAAACAACCATAGATTAGTAATTTTCATACACAAAGAATTATACTTAGTAATATCATGTATTGATATACAATATCAGAGGTGGTGAACCTTTTGATGATTAGGTGCCAAAAAGCTAAGAAAATATTTTAAATAATGGGTTACATGGCAAGGGACCAAACGCTTTTCCCCAAAGAAATTTTCATTCAAAATTTAGATTCAACCATTTTTTAGCTTTCCTTCCCATTTCTAGCATATCAGTTGTTTTCAAAAAATGGTTGACCAATTTTTTTCAGTGTGGGAAATTTAGCTTTCCTCCTGAAAAGGTCAGTTATTTTATCACAAATAAATATGCAGACTTGATCTCCGATATTTGCCATGTACTTGCTATGTATCGTTGTTACCGTTAAAATTCCAGGATGTTTGAGTCATCCCAGTTGAGGTTCTACAATTCTTTTGTGTACCGGCAGAATTTTGTCATGTGCAATTTTGTCCATTATAAACTAATAAGCTCCTCCCATTTAGTAGACAACAGCGCCTAGAAGCGTAGCCAAGAAGATGTTGCAGAAGAGTAGTAATAACCCGTTTTTTAAATAAAAGTAAATTTATTTATTGTATGTCTGCACAAAATTTTTAATTCATGACTTCAATTCGCGGTTTCATCAGTAACAGAAGATAAATGAATATAAGGATAATTTTCACGTAGATGAGACCTGGTAAGATAATAAGAATAAAGGTGTTGCAGTAAAAATATTGATAAAATTCATAAGGTAGAAATTCGATACCTGAGAAAGATCGCCTGCTGCATGCACTTGAAGAGTGTGCTCTCCAGGTGGGAGACCGTCTAATGTTCCGTCTACCAATCCTTGAAATTTATCAGAAGTTCCTGATAAGTGTACAACTCCGCAAGCTTTTTCACCATTCATCATTGCAACAGCGGTTCCACCTTCTGTAAATTATATTATCACAAAAATTGTTTGGAAGAGATAGATAGAGAGGAGAGAGAGAGATAATACTAGTATGCTTAATAAAAAGGGAGCCTATAAGCCTTTATTATTATAATTATATATATAATATTATTTGTATTGGCAACACTGAATTACATTGTGGGTAAAATGCAAAAGGTGGCCAGACTATAGATGTTGAGAAAACCTTATATATAGATGGAACCTAAACATATGAAATTGAAGAAAAACAAGGACCTCTGATCCATTAAGTAAGCTGTAAGTGATTTCGCATTGCAGAGAAATTTACACCATTGCTGATATTTATTTGTCAATTTATAGGATGTATGAAAAGAAAATCCGTAATGACGAATAGATAAGCAGGGAATAATATTACACTTCAGCTTTATCTATTTAAAAAATTCTCTAAAAATAGTGTAAAACCATTTATAGCTGCACTCAAAGTAAGTAATCACAATGAACATAAAAATAGGCAGCCATTGTGTGAGTAAAAAAATCGGAACGGCAACTGAGTGATATATTTGTGGAATTGTGAAATGTGTGACATAATTTCAAATGTCATAACAGAAATAACGTATAAGGCTCCTTCCATTTATAGTCCAAATTCTTTGAGCTTGACAAATGTTTTTGGTTACTTCCGGTTTGCGAAAAATTGTATGTAGGTATAAAAGCCTCAACCCACTATGGCTATGTTAAAACCAGGAAACGCTGCATTAGGCGATTATTTTCTATATGTAATACCTCCAAAACCTTGGAGAACAGCTCTGCCTCCTGTCAAACGTTCTAGTAGACTGGCAGCTGCATCGCAAGCTAACATAGTTTCCATAATAACCACTTCATTTCCCAATATTTCAGCCTAGAATAGAAATTGAGAAAACGGTATACATCATAAAATAAATTGCTGTGAATGGCTGTCAACTCGTAAAAAATAATATATCTATAATAATTATATAATATATCTACATAATAAGCTATTTATAAAATAAGCATAGACAATCAAATTTTATGTATGGAGGGGAATCCATTAGCTTAAATTCCTTTAATTTGATTGTGTGGAAAATCATATAGGTACCTATTAGACGAGTGATGCACACAAGAAGCCCTCGAGATATTTTTCGGTGGTTCTGCAAGCTTATCAAGAATTTTTAATTTTCAACTTAATGGTTGCTACGAATTTTATGAAAATAATATTATTCTGGTTGATAAAAACAATATAAAAATATTGTAATGTGTATTACTTTGCTTTTGGGCATAATATAGACATATTTTTCATTAAAAAAATAGATGTAACCTTCATACACCTGCGGACCATTGAACATAGGAGAAACGTTTTGCGGACCGATAACGCAGAAATAAAAACATAATTTAAATATTAACGTATAATAACATCTGATCGTAGTTGATTTCGTCACGTAAAACCATTAATCTATTTTAAAAACAAAAACACAATGCACAAAATATTTGCAGGTGCAAGATTTAGCATAGGCATTGGGACGACAAAAATTCGCAGACCACCAGAAAATTTCTGTGAGAAACACTGCTGTACAAATATTATAGTCCGAGACCTGGGTTTCCAAATCACTGTGACAAGTCCTGATTTTTCATATCATTCATATCGGCCAAGACTATTCTGTAATTTTTCTAATCATAATTTTTCAAAAGTTAGGTTCAAAACAATTATTTTTATAATTCAACATCATAATAAATTTTATAATGCAACCGAGACCTGAACAAAAATGAACCATAAGTGCGAGTAAGCATTTGGCACGCTTATATCTCCGCACTATGCGTTACAGTAAGATAGAATTTCTATGGCTGAATTAAATATTCTTTCTAAACGTTGCCGGTAACAATGGATTTGACTGATTACATTCATTTAACAACTGCGAGCATGTGTTGCTGAAATTTATTGTTTTTGTGTTATATATAAAGTTAGTGGTACTTAATTCTTTTTAGTTATTTTAATACAACATAATATTGTTAACTATGTTGTGTTTAAATTTTGTAGCCGTACTGAGAAGCAACACGATGGTATAACATTTCATAGTTAAGTTGATAATAATAAAATCGAGGTTCTACTGTGCGTTATATGCAACAAACATGGCTTCATTTTGCGGAAAAATAGGCGCTCTCTATGTATCATTACATTAACCCTTTAAGGGTCTAAGTGTGAAACGTTATATAATGACGAATGGCAGGAGAGTTTTCGTTTTACTGACAAGTCGAATTAAACCCGAAATGTCTTGTCTGCAATCTTGTACTAAGAAATATGAAAAAAATATGTTAAGAGACATTATGAAAAATAATATTTAGGTACATTACTTAACAGTAAATAATTTCCGTTGGCGTTGGAGTTAATCTGAAGGTGTTGCAAAAAATAGAAAAGGGCGTGCAAATATCTTTTCGGAAGAGATAGTTAAACAATTTGACATCCCTGGGTGGTACTTGTCGAGATATTTTCTCGAGATAATAGTGGGCCTTGGTTAATGGTGCGCATCACTGTATTATTAGACTACTTATATAATAATATAATAACACTAGCACAAATAAAAACCTTGGTCACAGTTGATTCTTGAAGAAGAGCCTTTTTAAAAGCTTCCTTATCCTTGACTCGCTCAACCATGAACTCCAACTGTATTTTAAAAAATAATATAAAGTTTTGAAATACGCAGTATAATATTCACATTTTAATTTAATTCTGAATTCGCTTGAAGCAGCTAAAATAGTTAATTTTATTTTAATTGTTATGGAAGTCTTTTTTTAGTCTATCAGTTCAAGGATAATAATGTCAATGTTTAAGTCGGTTCTTACCTTCGAAGAAACCATGATTGTGAAAAGCGAATGAACAGGTAAATTTATTAAAAAATTGACATTTCAAATTCT
This sequence comes from Rhyacophila brunnea, assembly GCF_057557595.1. Lineage (NCBI taxonomy): Eukaryota > Metazoa > Arthropoda > Insecta > Trichoptera > Rhyacophilidae > Rhyacophila > Rhyacophila brunnea. The sequence goes on from NW_028232859.1 coordinate 40,571,127, forward strand.
TAGGTATTAGACTGTAGTAATTAAATTAGTAAAATTGTATGTAAATTTATAAAACCGCCTACAGTGGTAGGTACTTCTGTTTTTTTCGGTATGTCAAACTGACAGACGGAAATCATAGACAATAGACTAATATACGACGTATTTGTCATCTTCTATTTAAGTGTTGCCATATTTTGGTCACTCAATCCAGTAATTATAATATTTCTGGAAAAATTACATTATGCGTATTCTTTAGTTGTTTGTGAAAATAAATCCAACGAATTCTTAATATTATTGGCTACAAATTTAAGATGTTCCGTTTCAAATCAAAGTCGAGGTTTTTTTACCTTTTTAGTTTTGTCAGCGTTGGGTGCTATACATAAAATGTAGTCTATGCTTTATGGCCAAATGCAGTGTTGCCAACCGTACTATAATTATAGTATTTGTACTATAATTGTGGTCTGCGTACTATGTGCGATATAAAACCGGTATAGTACGCCCAAAATACTATAATTTTGCATATCGGAAAAAATATGTAAAAAGTCATAGACTATAGATACATCTAGACGCCACCCGTTGCATTGCTAAATGAAGCTACGTGCCGTGCGTTTGGATTGTGGGCGAACGAACGCATTCACCTACAAATGTTCGAGACCATAGACCATTTCGCTAGTGCTCGCCCAAATTGCTCGCACTAGACGCTCAGAATTAAAATATAATTTTCTATTTTTTTACGTTATATAGTATTTTTAAGCGGCCAAATTCAACCATTAGGTAAAGATATCCATAATTTAAGTTATTTTAAAGAAACACTAGGTCACTGATATTAAAATAAATAATAATATACGAATAAATTGTCACGAACATGTATCAACTTACCTATGAAACGTAATACCATCTTCTTGCTTATCAGTACGGCTACCATATTTTAATACAACACGCAGAACCACATTTCCTACTTAATTAACTAAAAATATATACCACTGACTTTATGTTTAACACAAAAAATAGCAAATTTAGCAACACGAACTCGCAGTATATCGATGCTACGTGAAGCGATTCACTATGATTTGCCAGCGATACTTTTTGAAACTGACTCAAAAATATGTAGACCTTTTATCTTAATCTAGCGCGTGTCGCAGAGATTATAAGGGTGCCGAAAACTTTCTCACTCGCACTCATGCATCGTTTTTGTTCAGGCCTTGTAAAAAGTACTAAAATTTCGATATTTCCGTTCGATAAATTGGTGTAAAGTACTATAATTTCGCAATATAAGAAGATTTGGAGAACTTGGAAAAAAATTGCGCGAAAAACATGAAAAAATCCCTTGACTTTGGTTTAAAATGAAATTTCTTGATTTGACTTGATTTTGAAGCATTTTTGGTCGGAAGAGGTACATAAAATACCAACAAAAATACAAAAAACCTATACATTTTCAACAGGTGACAACACGTACTATATTTTTTCCCCAAATACTATAATTTTGGAGGCTCTGTACTATAATTCCTGGCAACACTGGCCAAATGTCAATATGGTCAATTTATTGTCAACCAACATTTGAAAATGGATGTCAATAAGCTTTGTAGAATTTGTTGTTCAAAGAAAACATGTTCCCAACTAGAAAATATCTACGTTTCCATTGATTCGATGTATAAAGATATGCAGCCTTTTTGTTTAAGTAATTTCATGATGGATTTTTTCGACATCATGGTAATAATATAGTGTAGTGTTTACATTCATTGTGTAGTAAATAATAAACGATGCAAATGATTATTGCTGAAAGTCTACTCTGCCTAGATTTTCTTAGAATAAATTATACATTCATCAGTTCGATTGATATCTTCATTGTGTGGCTTACCAAATTGTTTTCATACAGTATTATGATATTCTAAATGTCCCACAATAATTTAAGAGGATTTAGTCAGTACCTATTCACTCTCTATGCTCTGTCTTGTGCCAGACATGGTGATTTTAAAGTTTTAGAACGACTATGTAGATACTATATATTATATTTTGATTTGCTTTCTATACTTACATTTATTTTTATAGATATCGGAAGACGATAATTTACCACAGAAAATTTGTAAACTTTGCAAAAAAGAAGTGCTGCAGGCATACAAGTTGGTAAAGCTATGTTATAAGTCAGATAAAAAGCTACGAGGCTTATTTCTGGTTGAAAATGATAGTAACAACTTCAATACTAATGCTGTAATGACAAAAAGGATACGAAAAGGAAATTATAAGCTTATGGTATGGAAAAAAAAGTATGAAAAAATTCATCGCCCAAAGAAAAAAACAAGACTTAAAATGGTTGAAGATATTAGCGAAAACAAAACGAGCAATATCAAAACGGAATTCGAAAATACCATTGAAAGTATCTCAACTAACAACGCAGATAAAAATACTGAAAAGTCTGTTGAAGAGTGTGAAACAAATATTAAAGTTGAATATGATAATAACTTTGAAAATAATATCTCAGAAGATGGGGTAGAAACATGTATTCAAAGTAAAATAATGGATAATGAAGCCTTTTCAGTGAGCACTAAGACGTCACATGATGGTCAATTTGTAAAATTACTTTTGAAACTATCGACGAGGAATTCTTCTAAAGAGACGATGATTCCTGATAATAATTCTAATACCGGAACAATTATTGACGTTAATAATATTATAGATAAAAGACAGAATGACCATGCTGTTGGGTTTACAAGTACCAATCCCGATTCTTCAAATAAAGGCAGTGGATTCGTAGAATCGTGTTTAGGTGAAAATAATACACGTTTGAAAAGGAGACTGAAAGTTTTAGACTCGTTAAAAAACAATTTTAATCATAATTCTGATGCCGAATCAAACTGTTCTTTTGATGATTATATAGATTCTGATTGTCAAAATGACCATCAAATGACTGGTGAAATAACAGATTCTATGAGTAAATCTTATGTATGTAATATCTGCGGGGTGACTTTATGTTCTAAAGGGTCACTGCGTGTCCATCAGGTCACTCATAGTTCTGAGAGGCCATATGCTTGTGACAAGTGTGACCTAAAATTTAAATTGAAATCGCACTTGATTGGACATCAACGAAATATACACGAAGGTATGGTAACATGTTCATGGCCAAATTTATCATAGTCCTAAAAGGGCTGCCCAGGGCCCCAGAAACCGAAAAATAAATTGAAATGATACTGTAATTATATCCTGACATAACAGCCAAAAAAACACAATTTGTAGACGAATCAATTAAATATATTGAGCAAGTTTCATCTTAGATTGTATTTGTTCTCTGTATTACCTGAGCATGCGTAATAAAAATTACGAGCAAATATATAATAGTTTTTAGTTAACACACATGATAATATAAAGTAAATAAATACTTGAAAAACTATATTTTAATGTTGGGTTTTTTGGGGCCTACAATAAATGTTGGCCCAGGCCCCCTTCAAGAATAAATCTGACCGTGAACATGTATATAGTTTTTTTTTATCAATTTAAATAAACAATACATATGTACCTCCTCTTATATTGATATTTTTTAAATTCAATATTTTATATGGCTTAAAATTGACAGATAATTAAATTATAGTAAATCGACAAAAGAACATTAATTTGTTTATTTCAAGAAATTACATACACACATGACCACAGTTATCTATGGGTAAGTATGTATTTTATTTTTGCAGGTGTTAAGAAACATTTTTGCAAAGTATGCAGTAAGAGTTTCTTTGGATCTGCCCAGTTAAAGTTTCACGTAATGACACACACCAAAGAATATCCCCATCTCTGCACACATTGTGGTAAAAGGTAAGCATTATCATTCATAGTATGCACACAGATACGAAATATCTAATAACAAAAACCGATAAGTCCAAAATTCAATATTAGTGGGAATTACATTTTTGTGTGTAAGCATACCTGGTTAGTTTTGATGTTAGTACCTTTTTTATCAAATTTTATTTTTATTAAAACTATGCATATTTTATATTAGCTAATTAACCCCTTTTTGCAATAAATCCAAAAAAAAAAAAATTTACATGTCAACATTTATTTATAAGTAAATCTTTAGGTTTTTAAACATTTTTTTTGTGTCATTTTCCGGCGCTTTAGAAGTTATAGGTGATCACACATGGAATATAGACATTATTTTTATGACATTTTGACCATATGTGGGACATATGGCCGAGCGGTTTACATGTCGGCTTATAATGTCGTGGGTCCCAGGTTCGAATCCTGGGTCTGGCAAATGCACATATTGTTTTTTAATTTATGTTTGAGTTACAGTATGGACCGAATAGGTTGAGCAAGTGATCAACCCGTACCAACCCGGCCCATATGATCTTATTAGGATTGGACATGGTCATATTATGTTCTTAATTAACTTTTCCATCCCATCGAACAAACAATATATCATCGCCGTAGATATCAAGGGAGCCAGTCCACAAAATCATAATGCTGAGAAACAGGCGCGCAAAGATTTTATGTGACAAAAAAAAGTAACATTTTTTTATTGAATTTTTTTGTTTTTAAAGATATAACGGTGAAACTTTGAACATAGAATATACTTTGTGGTGTTATCTTTTTATGATTTAGTACAAATAACAAAAAAAAATAGTATCTTAGAAGTTATGTGTGTTATATCTCTTGACCACTGAATATTGAAATGTACAGTTGGCACACGTGTGTGGTAGTCAAAAGAGTTTTGTGGCTTAAATCCATTGACCACTGCATCTTTGATGATTTTAAAATGCTTTTGTGTACTTAACTCATTTTCGCCAAATTTGTGGCTTGGATCACTTGACATCTACGGCGACGATATATATAAAAGTGCCTGTGTCAAATATATCAATTATTGTTCAGCACAAGCGATTGTTTCTCATCAACAATATATATTATGATTATTAACCCAATGTGTTATGATCATTCCATCCAACTTTATTTTTGTATGTGGAGCAGCAAACTTACTTTATAAATACTTTTTTGAAAGATATCTCTGAATAATATGAAATAATTTAACAATTTACCAAAATATCTATTTTCAATGCAAATTTCTCGTTTTTGATTCACAAAACAATGAAAATCCGCATGACAATAACATAATGAGCATAACAGCTATCTACGTAAACATAACTACTTCTACACTATCAACATCTGAATCACTTATGTCGACATATGTATTTCTTGGTGTAAAATATACCAAAACATTATTTTGACATACACGTAAGCTATGCTCCTATTGCATTCATATTAAATTAGCTCAGTGATTCCCAAAGTGTGGTACGCGTACCCCCCGGGCTACGGGAAGAGTTTGGTGAGCTGCGCCTGGTGCAACAAGCATTAATACGACATCAATACAACATCCATGCTAGAAGGTTTATCGCATGCGGAAGAAGAGCAGTTATTGTTAGAATTAGCTTCAGACGGATTCTTGAAAAATAAATATAAGGATTGTACTTTAACATCATTCTGGTTGCAAATGCAACATGTATATCCAGTTTTAACAGAGAAAGTCCTGAAATACATTTTGCCTTTTCCAACTTCATATCGAAGTGAAGTTGCTTTTTCAGCATTTGTAGACATTGAGTCAAAAAAAGGAATGGGCTTTTGGATGTGGAACCGAATCTCAGATTAAAATTAACCACCAGGGAACCAAATTATGATGATCGGTCTCAACATAAACAAATTCATCCTTCTCATTGATTATAATAAATGTTTTTAATTATAATAAAACTTTTATTTATACTTTACTAGCTGACCCGGCGAACTTCATACCGCCTCAGAATCAATATACTTGTGTTAACTTATTAGCTGAATTATATTCAGTTTTTTATTAAGTTAAAATGAATACTCAAAATGAATAAGTTCAATAAATGTGCAAAAATCAAATCAAAATGAAAAGTATTTTAATTACATTAAACTGTACACCCACGATGACCGCGTAGATTAAGCGCCTGTCTATGGTGTCGAGGGTCCCAGGTTCGAATCCTGGGTCTGGTAAGTTACATATTGTTTTTCAATTTGTGCATTAGTCAGAGTATTGTCCTAATACGTTGAGCAAGTGGCTGACATCCATTTTTCGTAAAAATAAAATCTGTTAATACAAACTTCCACTTTGTGGAGGCCCATATGATCCTATTAGGATCGGACATGGTCAAAAGAAAAAAAAAGAATGTAATTCACGTGGCAGCAGGGCTTTGTTAAAGCGAATCGAAATGATTCGCGTAGCATTGTTGCACTACTTTCTGTTAAACTATTTGCTAGATGGGTTGCACTCAGGTCGATTCCCTTCATTGAAGCACCTTGTGATATACGACATTTTTCGTTTTGTTGTCAGGTGTGAAAACAAATAAAGCAGATGGTTTGCCGACACATGAATATTTTACGTACAATTGACCATGAGAGAAACATTCATTTTATAGATTCAGGCCACAAACACTCAAGGATTGGCCTTGTAATTTGTTGATCGTCATGCCGAATGCAAGACGAATTGGAAATTGAATTCGTTTAAACTCGAATGGCATATCGGTTGGGATCATCGAAATTCTCGGAATGAGAACTTCCTCGCCTTTGAACATTCCTTTGATTATCGTCGCGTGAATCAAATTGACCATGAGTTTTCTCACCACCAAACGCGTTCCGTTACATAGTTTTGGTTGGTTCAGATTTCAAAGTATGATGACTACCGAGCCAACCCTCAGTTGTAAATTGTGCAGTGGCAAGCCAGGCAGATCCAATGAGTTTAAAAATTCAGTTGGATAGTTGGTTGCTTCGTCTTCGTTTGTTACACAGTCGATAGATTTGAAGGAATGCAGTGGACCAACGATTTGATTTTGAATTGTGAAGTTTAACCCTTAACACTCGAGTGCCGCCATATCGGCGGCATTAGAAGTTTCCCGTATTACTCGAGTGCCGCCGTAGCGGCGGCACCGCCTATAAAGTCATTTTTTGTAATATTTTCAGAAATTTTTATAATGCGATTTCAATCAAGTTAGAATGAATAATAATAGGTTATTACATTTATCTGAGAAAAAAGTCGGCAAAAGAATACTGCGTGCCTAATTTCAACATAGTATTTTTATCGGAATCTTCTCTTTTTTTATTCGTAGGTCGTCGCTTGCAAGCAATGTTTTTTTGTCACATAAAGTTTATTTATTGAACGTTCCCAGACTAGAGTGAAGTGTTTGTCACGCATGATTTTGAAGTGTGTTTATATTTTTTATTGGTTCTCGCTTGCGCAGGGGCGTCTCGTATAGTTTACAGTTTTATATTTGAATACTGTTTTTGATGACAATACTTACTAGTATATTATGCCGATTCGGAACCTATATAATGTGAAATACTCTAATGAGTCAAATGAAAATTATTACGTATCGATTTATTATTTTTTGAGAAATCTTTTGATAATGTGTACCGCACTGGGAATGAGTTGTTATGAGCCCGAAACTAATTTAGGAAATTTACGAGACAGCCGCTTATATTACAAGTGTATTTGAAGGCAATTCATTTGTATCATATTTACAGTCATAACGGACGATTTACACTTTATAGCCAGTTCTCTACATACCGCTATTTCATTACGATTCTGTGATAAGCCAGGATTACATATTGGAGATTGCTTTGTGAAATACCACACAATGAAGAATTATAAATAAACTAAAAATAAGTACAGTATATTCATTATAAATTTATTTTACAGAATAAAAAAAAAAAAATTTTTTTTACATTTTTTTCACCAATTAAATGTTTTATATTGAAATTATGCTTTGTGCGGGAAAAAGTCTCGAGTGGGTGGTATGTACCTATAAAAAAAATTTCGAGTGGAAAAGGTTAAGTGATCCACATCTTTGTTCTTTGCCGCAAGAATGCTCGTTCACTCAACCAATTGTGATTTTTGTGGTTAGCAATGATATTCGGTAACACTTTGTTGATGAGTTCGTCCATAGTTGAGACTAAATTGCAAAAATTCAGCGGAAACGAAATCAGAAATCGAAGATAGGAACACGGCCGTTACCGATAGTCAGCAATTGCTTGGAGAAATCTTCGGCAGATGGATTGTTTAGCAATGCAATTCGCATGTTTATCGTCAGCTGAAGTTTCTTCACATAGCGCCACAGAGTCGATGATTTGAGGCAAGCATTTATTTCATCGGCAGCGGCTGATCTTGGAATGACTGGTAGTGTTTGGCGGAAATCGCCAGATAGTAGAATCATTGCGCCTCCAAAACTTCTTGAGTCGTTACGCAGATCTTTCATAGTTCGATTAAGTGCTTTCAATGCGCGTTTATGCGCTATTGTGCATTCATCCCAGGTGATGATTTTACTTGCTAACAAAACTTCGGCCATTACTGAGTGTTTCGCAATGTTGCATGTCGGTTTTTCAGTCGTTTGCAGGTTTAAGGACAATTTAAACTTTGAATGAGGCGTTCGGCATTCTTCTAGCAACGTGGCCGCTATCCCAGAAGAAGCATTTGCTACAGCATTTTCAGATCTCGCACTCACAGTATCCAAAATCAATGACATGAGGAATGTCTTCATACTTCCACCGGGCGCCTCGAGGAACCCTCGAGTAAGCCACCATTTTCATCATTAATTGCCTTCATTGATGTATCGTACACTTCTTTCTGTTGGGGGTTCAACAGTGGTACATTCGTTCGAACTGATTGGTTCAATGCATCTCGATCATAATATTCACATTCATGTTCCAATTCTCGATTGAAAGCGTCGTACATTCCACGATGTGGCGTTGGCATTCCTAACTAACAAATTGCTGCATGTGAGGTAACACATGTCTTCGATCAAAAGCAAAGCCTGGTTATGTATCTCCTCATTCACCTCGAGATCGGGATTCCCTGAACTGACACAAATTCGATGTAAAATGTCTTCTGACATGTCATCCTTGTATTTGTTCTACAGTTCAGGTGGATTCGATGGGAAGAATGTCGAAATCATGATAGTAAATAAAGTGCGTATCTGACTTAGAGATGCAGAAACAATTGCTTCAGCGATTTTCATATCGCAATGAGTATCGCTTTCAAGCAAATTGAGCTTTTGACATGAAGCACGAAATGTTGGGCACACTACACCATTGACAGTTAGACATTTCGACATCATTCTTTATTTTGTTTGTTTGTTTCTTGTTTATTGTTTCTGTCATGTATCAGAGATGGCGTTGTATACGGATTTAAATTTTTTGTGATTTTCTTTTATTTTCGAATTTTGCGAATGGTTCATTGTTCAAAATGTCAAAATGTATGAGAAAATTAATTTTATTCACAATTTTCTTTTCCGTGAATTTTTCCGATGTTTTAATAGTTATTCTGCTATTCGGCGCTGAGACAAATCCAACAAATCAAAGATTGTAAAAATCGGTCCAGCCGTTCTCGAGTTATAAATGGTGTAACTAACCCGACTTTCTTTTATATATATAGATTATGAATGAATTTTATTTTCCGTTTATTATTATTTTCTTTATGTACTAAAAAAGGAAAAAAATAAATATATTTTGATTATTATTAAAGTATATGCAATTTTTTTTTTGATGAGGGCTACTCAGTGTTACGAAAATTATAGAAGGGGTACGCAGATGTCGAAAGTTTGAGAAACACAAGGAAAAAGTTCTTTCTGATATGTTAAGTCAAAATGGTCAACATCTCACATAGGCACTTCTAGCATTAGGCCCCAGATATACATTCTACAAATGATTATGATATTATATTTATGGTTATACGTATACAGAATCATCTTTTACAGATTTGCACAACAAGGGTATTTAAGAGTTCATCAGAAAATTCACACTGGTATAAAAGACTTGAAATGTGAACTATGCAATTATATTAGTGGAAATAAAAGTTCTATGAGAATGCACATCAAAGGTGTACATGAAGTTGACAAAAAACATCAGTGCTCAGATTGTGGCTTAAGGTAAATTATACCAAGTCTTATTCTTAGAAGAATGTTTTTTCTGAAACTAAATATAAGTCGAATGTTCGCAAGCAGAGTGACTAGTTGTACATTAATTTTCTTCATAATAATATAATAAGTTAATCAGTTAAATTATAATTTCAGATTTATGTATCCTTCTGGCTTGGAAAAGCATATGACAATACATACTGGCATTAAAAAACATTCATGTGCAGAATGTCAGAAGACTTTCAGGACAACCGCTAACTTAAATGACCACAAGAGAATTCATTCAAACGAAAAACCTTACAATTGCAGACATTGTGAAAAATCATTTAGAATGTTTACACACAGAACGGTACGTTATAACTAGATTTTTGTATGTTAAGAGTTTCTAATAATTGTTAGTTTCCAAATTAATGAAATAAAATTAATTTAATTTACTCATATTTTCTTGAAATAATAAATTAATATATAAGTAGTGATATATTATGATCAAATAAAATAAATAGTTTCAAGTTAGTTAGTTAAGTTAGTTAGTAAGTTAGTTATTAAAAACCAGTACATAGGCATTGGCTAGTAAACCAGAATTTTAATGGCTAGAGTTTTAATATAAGTACCTACTCATCTTATTAATGGGTATTGATTGGATAAAATCTAAAAGTGATGGGAGGGTACCTATCTATTAATTTTTTCATTCTTAAATTAATTTTTTTTAATTTACAGATACACGAACGGATACACACAGGAATCAAACCATATATTTGTGTTATATGTACTAAAGGATTTCAAACAAGGAGTAACTTAAATGTACACCAGAAGACCCATAATAAAGCTTAGAATGTGTTTTTTTAAATGTCTGAATATAATATTATGTTCAATAAATGTGATGTCCCTCTCTATACATGTCTTGCAAATTAATTATTTCATATTGGTTTTACGGCTATGTCTCTAATAAAAAATTCACCATAGATATAGGTAAATCGTTTTACAGTGGCACCATGGGTACGGCAAATGCGACTTGCAGTTGTAGTGGTATTATTTGCTAGCATTGAAACAGGCATTGTCGCAATACACGCGCGAATCGCCTATGGTGCCACTGTAGAATAATTTACCTATACATGCAACATGATTGGTAAATTTATAATTTTTGTTATTAACCCACTGTGCCAAACCAGACGATAATCATAGGTGATATTTGCAAAACATCACGTTTAACTTGGAATTAGTTTTAAGCACCATAAACTACATGTATAAACTGAATGCCGTAACTCATAAAATGTATACTTCCGGTTGTTTTACAGAGATAAAACATTAATATACTTGATTACCAGCACGAACTAAGTCTTTTAACCCATATTACCAGATATTTTCTTCTTTGCATTTCGATATGAGAATTTTCAAACTTTCATTTTGCTCCTGAAAAGTGACCAAAAGTGATTTACTGCTTTGTTCCTTGGGGTGTCGATTTAACCTTTTTCAATAGTCAAATAGGTACTTACCAAAGACATTGTCTAATCCAGGCCCGGGCAGAAATGTCATTTTTGAAAATCGCATGGTGAAACAGATAATATGTAAATTATTACCTCTCGAAGGGAATATAAAAAATGTATTGTTTGCCTTCTTACTCCAATGCATAAAACATGGCATTTGTGTTAAAAATAATGCAATAGACATGCTTGCCTAACTAGAATTTTTAATAACACTAATAAACTCAGACCTTGTTGGAAAATAGGGTGACCAATAATTATTATAATAATAATAATAGTGAATCTTGTTTTATTTTCATAACTTTTTTAATCATCCTAAATATGTGTAGGAACAGCATTCTTAAGTAGGTAGGTACCTACCTACAATATACATGCAGTAGGTACAGAAAAATTTCAGTAAATTTTGAATCTCTCGGACAATAAATTAATAAGGTGAGTCGGGGTAAGTGTGACATATAATTCAATGAGATGAATTTCAACATGGTTCATGATGAATAGGTGTGTTTTAAACAGTTGAAAACTTTACCGTAGGATCTACAAAAGCATTACAATTAATATATACAGAAGGAACCCACTGTAGGTATTGTCACCAGACAAAAAAAACCCTTGGTCCGCAGTTTCAAATCACAAATCCACAACCTAATCAAAACGCCCCCGGCTAAATGTTTAGCTTCCCTGATCCACGTAATAATAATTGCAAAACGCATTCTGTCGGCCGAAGCAGCGTGCCGACGAGGGACAAGGGTGCATAATTTTTTTTACCTAGCACGGGATCGAGCGGCCAAGTGAAGTACTGTTGTTCAGTAACCTTCCCCTCTCTCTTCCCCTCCGTAGAATGGACCCGCCAAAATTAAAAGAAAAGTCAGTCCGGACCTACCTACCAAAGCGATAACATGAAATAAGTTTCACGCCGGAGGGGCGTGAGGCGTGCCCCCGCGCAATTAATGACGCTCCCGGCCCATTTTTAAATCAATCGTCAATAACCCGTAATCGTTGTAATACCAATCGGTGACTCGCGCAAAAACCCAACGAAAGTTAATCAATTCCCTAGTGAGCGAAAAAGTGAATCAGTGCTTAGTGCGCGGGATAATAATGATAAACCGACCCCTAATATAAAGACAGTGCGGTAACTAATTTAAGACCTCTTTAGATGTAAAACGATGTAATATTATCAATGTTTGCCTATGCCCTAGCGTAAATAAATGTAGTTCCACGTGGGACTGTCAAATCAAAGACGTGTTTTATCTTGAATTATGTATCCTGATGTCCACACATGACCTGCAACCCGAAGTGATACCGGATCAGGACATCTACCCAGAAGACATGTGAGTTCCTCTTTCCCCCCGGTATCAGTATATATTACTATAATACGATATTTTAATATTTTTTGATCACTAGTCAGTTTGTTACACTTACCCGAATTTGGGGTAAGTGTAACTAAATTCATCTTTATTCCAAAAGTACTTCAAAATCATAATGTATTATATGCATAGAATGGTAATATTTCATTTAATGGATATTAAGTCTTGAGTTAAAACTACAGTAAGTATAGAATTTCAACAAAATGGACTAAAACACTTTTTTTGGGGTAAGTGTGTCATACTAATGTATGAAGCGCTAGTGATGTCCCGAAAGAAAAACGACGTATTTTTATTAATTAACGTAGATAGTTGACGGAAATCCGATGACACTAACGAGTTTACTTTTTGAAGGATCATGGGAAGAACTTGCTATGTCAAGTTGACAGTCAACATTATAATTATATCCATTGTGGACAATCCTTTAAATTCAGGTTGATGATTGTACTGTTTAATAAGACAAGTTATAGTACCAATTGATTACAAAAGGATCGCAAACTTTTATTCAAACATATTCTACAGCTTGCGGTTTTTAGCATGCAACATGTTTTTGTCTTGCCCACCCGGCCGGATTCGTTACGAAACACACAGGCAGCGGTAAGAAATCAAAAAATAAAGTCACGAAAGTAGCGCGGCGCGCGCTGGAGTGGCTTCAGTCGGCCGCGAACGTTTACGTTTACGTATATTATCTATGCCGCGAACGGCGCTTCGGGAATAACGTGTGACCCGCGCCCCGCAATTTATTTTATTTTCCTTCGAATTTGGACAACCAGCATTCAGAGAATCAGTAGGCAAAGCATGTTCCATGTTTAATAATTTTAGCCGTTAGGGTTTAAGTAACCTTCATATTTAAATAATACCTAACTTATTTCTTTTAATAAAACCTATAAACCAATAATTGTGTCCGGGTACTTCGATTTTAAACGGTGTGTTAATATTATTTTCTTTAATATAGGTACTGTCCAATTAATTCGAGGACTACTTTTTTTGTGAGACATGCTTTTCCAACGTATGCAAATTTTCTGCAAAAGATGTTTCAATCTCTTTGGGTATTATTAATATTGTACTTCTGCTAAAACTGTCTTCTCTTCTTTCGTAAACATGGTTATACAATATATCCTGTTTTTTTTACACATTCAACTGTTTTTTGTAATTTTCCTTGGTCGTAAGCTCCTTTACTTATCTGTCTAATCCCCTTTCCTAATCCTTTACTTACTAATCTGTCTTTCGTTTATATTTACATGTGGAAAAAATGCACATTAATTATTATCACATGTTAGATAAGCACTTATTTTAAAAACTTGTGTATTAAATTGAAACACGTGCACTCTTTCGAGTACCTACCTACTTAGCTAACATAAAACTATAACAATAAAATTATAAACTTTTTATTTCAATTGCGAACATTTTTTCGATCGATATAAATAATGCGTCGTGTCCCATCACTAGTTAAAATAATGGTAATAAAACTGACTAGTGATCAAAAAATATTATAATGTCGTATTATAGTAAGATATACAGTGAGTTCCTTCTGTACATATTAATTGTAATGCTTTTGTAGAGCCTACGGTACACACCTATTCATCATGAACCAGGTTGAAATTCATCTCATTGAATTACATGTCACACACCCCAACTCACCTTACCTACCTAATTCAATATAATGACTTATGTAAGGTTTATTACCACACTGTCTTTACAGTGTTGGTTATTTTTTGATTGTATTATATTTTAAATATAATATTTTATTAGGTACCCAGGTATTAATTTAATACATTCAAATTTTGCGGGTTTTGGTATAGTATCTCAAAAACCCCTATAGCACAAATTCTATATGGGGAATATATATTCGCACAATTGAATAGACTGTTTTCACAAAGCGCTGACAACATTTAAAAAGGGCTTCAAATTATTGGGTAAGTATATATATGCATTAACAGCAAGTATTTTAATAAAAAATCGAGCAAGTATTTTATTAAAAAGGTGGGAACTATTTAATATGAACAGCAAGTAAAAAATGATTATTGGTAAGTATTATAATATAACAATGGAAGTATTTAAATTATGATAGGGAATTATTTAAATAACAACAAAACACTTGCGGTCTAGCACTCACTTGCGGTCTAGCACCCGTCGCGAGCAGTCGCCTTTCCGTGCGCTCCGACTCCAGCTCAGACTTTCTACACTCGAGAACTTCAATCACCGCAATACCAGCCGACCTAGCAATCTCAACCCAATTTGCTACATCCTGCCGACCAGCAAAGCTACCTACTTTTGCCGCTACCAGCCGACCTGCAAACTCAACCTACTTTGCAACATACTGCCGACCAGCAAAATATACCTACTTTTTGCCGCTACCAGCCGAGCAATTTGATATTTTGCAATCCGCCGCAAGTGACCACCAGCCGACGACAAGATGGAACACATCCATACTGAAATCACCAGACTCGCCGCCTTCCGGCCCACCAAACTCCGGGATCTCATGACGCTGCACTTCCTGCTCTTGACGGCATATCAAGAGCAGGCCGAGTCGGCGTCATTTCCAGACCCTCCAGCCCGCCCTCCTCCTACCTGGAGGAAAAATTTCAACCAGCCACGACGCCCATCACAGCACACTTGGACTCGGACCACTCAACACCAACACACATCATCACACCTCAACAGCGCGCCGATCAAAGAGGCACACCCAGCCTCCAACTCAGGACAAGATATCGACCACCTATCGGTCGTTATCAGGGGCTTCCAGATCGGCACGCACACGGAAGACATCACCAATGATCTTCTCAAGAGAGGCCTCCCGATCGTCAGCGTCAGGAGGATGACGCGGGGCAGGAGCCGGCATCCACTGCCACTTGTCCTAGTCAAACTCCTAGACAACGACCGAGGGAGGCAGATTCACTCTCTAAAACACGCCCTCCGCCGGAATGTCACCATCGAAACACCGCGGAAGTTCACCACCACCAACATCTCGCACCGCAACACATACCAAGTCAACGAAACGACGTCTTCCCAGACCCAGACAGACGTTCGGCTTCACAAGGAGACCTCGACGGAAGCTGATGTCACCTTCGCTGAGGCCGAACCCATAACCCCGGTAACACAACCGGCAATAACAACTGCACCTGAGACCCCAACTTCCGACTCTGTCGTTAACCCACATGCAGAAACGACAGAGTCCCAGGAAGAGGAAAGGCCCGAGACCCCGTCATCCGAAACCGAGGAGTTTCTAGACACCCTGGACGACCACGAACAGGCCCCCGTTGACTATACCGACCCTGAAGACGAATCAGAATCCGAGCCAGAATTCAACTACGACCCCGAAACCTCGCTAAAACTAGCAGGGGAAATGATGAGACGCATGCAGCAAACGCTCATCAACTCAGCCCCGGAGAATGACTCACCCATACTTAACCATATCAGAGAATTCTCGAAGAGCTACAACGAATACATGCTCAACACCTCATCCGACCAACACGATGATTCACTGAAGACCAGCAACCCTGCGTCACCAACTCCCGATCAAGAACTCACAAACGAACACCATCCGACTGACTACAACGAGACAGTGTACAAGCTCGACGAAGCCGAACACACAGCCCTCTCGTTAAGAAGCTCCACAGCACAACACGATGCAATCAACAACCGTCCAGACACTGCATCACCATCACCCGACCTACCAAAGAAATCCAAGAACAAGAAGAAGAAAAAGACGACCAACCCGCCTAATCCAGGCAAAGAAGAATCCAACATGCGCGCCTTCTTCCTGAAGAAAAAGTGAGCCTTCCAAACCACGCGCCCGAACCAGGACCAAGCCCACCCCAGCCAACCGCCAAGAAGCAGAGCTCCGAGCGGCGATACTCGGAGCTCTTCCAGGCTAAGACGAAGACCGGAAGCGAAGAAGACGAACCAAAACGACAAGAGGTGTGCGAAGAAATCGACGGACGCCTGCGTGAAGTTTGTTTTACTTTTTAAATTCATCCAGACCTAATCACCCAGATCAACAACCCGGCCTCGCTCGGTCGCGAAGCCGCCGAGGCCGGGCCTCAACATCAACAATCAAGCTTTCACCAGAGATAGATACTACATATAAAGGGGATAGACGTTAAAATACCGTCGAGGTGGCCCAAATGTATAAGCTTATATCCTAAGTAAGTATTTAAATAATTAATGGTAAGTATAAATATCAATTTGTCAGTATAAAATCTATTTTGGACAGATTTTTTCTTTTACAGAAATAACTTATTTAGTAGCTTCCTTATTATGTTAAAGTTAGTAGGATAGTATTGTTCTTTCTAGCTGGCTCTCCAGAACAGATTGTACTATTAGAATGGTATTTCTCTATTATTTCATCCCTTACGCCCATTTAGTGTAGCAGCATTTGTGTATCTATAAAATGGCTCAATGATGCAATGCGAGTCTCCTGAGCAAGCTTCTCGTGCCTTTAAGATACTATTTCATTTTAACTATCAGCTGTAACTTAACTTAACTGCACCTTCAGAACCATCAGTTGTAGGTAGCTGTTAGGCATACACTCTTGATCTAAGCGCACTTCAAAGATATATGTAACCTTACCTTATGAGATTCAAACCCCTAATCTCTACTTCATTGCAGAGTTAAATAAATTGTAGTGTCTATTTACTATTATATACATTTTCAACTTTGCAATAATAACAAGACATACTTCAGACTTGTATAGTGCTTATTACATATTATTTTCAGTATCAGAATTAAATAATAAGACAGACTTCAGTTGTTTACAATAAATGTATTTATGGTAACAAACATATGACAGAATAAGACGTTTCCTTCAATGACATATCAATTACATACAACCTATTACTAAAGACGATCGATGTCGATCAATTTGAATGATTGAAAATGATAATCTAGAATACACACCCAGTCAAACGATAACATAAAAAATCTTTTCCTTCAATTACGTACAACCTATTACTAAAAACGTTTATGAAATTCATAAAAGAAAACAAAAAAATTGTGTTGTTTTACTGTTATATTATTTTATGCAAGTCTACATATAAATAACACAACATTTTATGATTATCGGAAAACATTCCGATAATCGCAACTTTTGACTATTGACAGCTCGATTTTTTTATTCGTTCGTTGTATAAGTCGATCAGTATCAGAGCATAGACAAATCGGATGACTTATGCCAGCGCTCCATTGGCAAGCCAAAAGTCCGAGGACAATAAGTGCTCGGCCGTAGTCATTTGGCGGGCGCGGCGCGGCAGCGTCTTGCGAAACTCAAACGTATAACCGTGTGTAATATGCCCCAAAAAAGACACTGTCTACGAATATTTTACACACGGTTATACGTTTGAGTTTTGCAAGACGCCGCCGCGCCGCCCCTGCGCGATCACTACGTTCTTGCACTAAATCGTCCGATTTGTCTATGCTTTGCTACTGATCAACGAACAAATAAAAAAGTCGAGCTATCAAAAGTCAAAAGTTGCGATTATCGTAATGTCTTCCGATAATCCTATAATTTTGTGTTATTTATATGTAGACTTGTATAAAATAATATAGCAGTGAAATCAATACAAGTTTTACGTTTTATTTTATTAATTCCGTAAATTCAAATCAAAAAATAATTGATAAATCTCTCATTGTAATGTGTAAATTAACAAATTAATCAATAAAAATGTTTAAAACAATTACAGATTTTTTTTCGGTCTGAATAATCGCGTATTAATGTGAAATCTAATTTCCATAGTGTTCGACGGACGAAGTCTGGCAACTCGGAGAGTAAAATATCAAACATGTTTGAAATCCAACGAGCCTGGTCTGCGGATTATAAGTGCTCGTCCGTGGTGGTTAGGCGGGCGCGGGGCGGCGGCGGGGCGGGCAACTCAAACGTATGAACACGTCTCGACGTGTCCGTAGACAATGCGCGGGGACGGTGTTCGCGCGTGTTGTTTTGGCGCGTCTAGCTCAACGCAGGCAAGATCGTACATGCGGCGGGCTCTTCCCATACTGCGCGCATAGAGGTGTCCGCACTGAATGGACGGGCACCGACGCGGGAAACGAGCGAGTTGCGGGTGTCTCAAACCATCATGAGCTTACCGCGTGCGTCTGGTGTATTTATGGTATTATTTTCACAAAGCATAGATAGTGCGAAGTGATGTAAAGTAGGTATACGTTTTATAACGTTGCACTTTTCACTACACTGATACGCCTCTTTGCCTTATTACGTCGCATAAAATTATATCAAATATATATAAAAATTATATATTCACTTGTATTAATATAATATGTAGTACTAAATAAATATATATTATGTAAAAATAATATCTTTAAATTTCAATAATTCTTAACGCACATATAATATTGTATACTTATTTTACTTATAGTTATAAAGGTAGGTACATAAAAAAATGTTTTTTTTGTCTATAATTATTCAATATTCTTTCTCATTTATCTCTTTATCTAATTTCTCTGTATTTAAATTTTAATATGATTAACTATAATTATTATAATTTATATGGAAACTTTGCTTGTTGCAATATCTTTTTCTAGTCTATTTTATACATATTTGTAGTCTATGTAACTGTTTGTTTTCCTTAATAAAAAAATATAAACATAATAAAAATAAAATATATTAAGTAGATACATCATTTCCATCCTAGAGCCGGGGTGCAAAGTTATGAAGCGTACATTCTACACCTACATTCACACCATATGAACCGAAAAGTCTTTTTTAAACTTTAACTTACATATTATCCAATATATAATCAAATTATAAAATCGACCAAGGGTACTTGATGGAATTTGAATTTAAATTCATAAATATAAATTTACCAAATAAACAGGAATTAACTGTATCAGATGACAGTGTATATTCACCATTGGTGGTGTTTGAAGATGCCAAAAGGCGATAGTCGGATCGCAAAAAATTACTCAAAAAGAATAGATAAAAACTTAGATCAATTAGAATATACCTAATCAAATATTTTCTCATGTTACTCTTTTTCGAAAAACGTGTCTGGTTGTTCCCGCAGTTTCTTGTATTAAGTTATAAAATTCTTCTGCTAAATTAGTGCTTTCCATATTGATTTCATTGGCCCCATATTTTGGTGCAAAGTTTTGCCATTTCAAATAGGAGTTTTCCAGTAAAAACTTTTCTGTGTTTATGGTTTCCTATCCCTGATTTGACGCTGAACACGACTGGACGCGCGCGGGCTACTACGGACACTCTACCCGTGCCCGTCCCCGCGCCAATTCCGCGTCGAAGACGCCCCATGACTACGGCCAAGCGCTAAAGTCCGCAGACCTGGGGTGCTCCACGCGAAAAAAAAGTCCGAAGACTGTAAATCGTCTGACTTGCGTGCCAATGGAGCGCCGGCATTATTAATTGTCCTCGGACTTTTGGCTCGCCAATGGCAATACGTTTCACGGTGTTGTTTACATTAGATACTATAGTAAATTAACAATATTAAATTATTATCTGATTCGGCATTTACACTAATAGTAAAAATAATGATATACATTTTATATAAATAATTAATCTACTTAGTTAAATTACTTAGTAATTTTAAAAGACGTTGAAAAAACCTTTTTTGTGGTGATGAGTAAAAAACATGTAAAATATAAAAAATCCACGAACCCTAACTAATTAATTTAGCATTCAATTTTAATTGGATAAATTTAATATCATACTATTAATTATTGTTGTACCCAAACTGAGATTCATTTTTTTTATAAAATTAGACAATAATAGGTAATAAAAATGTACTTAGTTTAAAAAAAATGATTTCTGTAATATTTGTAGTACCTACCTAGAGAACCTATATTTTTGATCAATTATTAATTTAATCTTTGAGGTTATTCGCATTTATTTTGTGAAATGTCCATCTAGCTCTTTTTTTGCACCTCTGCGACTTCTTATTTGATCTTCTTTTAATAATAATGTAATCATAAATAGTTTGTTCTTACCGATATTCATGAATGCATAGACTAATATACTTTATATGCGATAATGGTAACCCTAAAATGCCGTGCGCCCCATTGAATGTTTTTTACTTTTCATACTATCAAAATAATAATGGATATTGATTTTATCTATTGGCCCATGTCATTTAAATAATGATTATTTATTTTTACTACTGATTTTTGAATATTATTTCTTGCTGTACCAATATTTTACATTCAACATTAAAACTGGCGGGCTTATACCGATACTTTGAAATAAATACTTACCATTCATTTAAAATTCTGACAGTTGTTATTTAAAAACTTTTCAAAATTGTCTATTAATACTTGCTTCAAAAATGCACGCCTTTAAAAAGATGTTCGTCACATCGGAAATGGATGATATTCACAAATCAACTACAACACTCAAATGATCGATTTGCACTAAGGAAAAAGTAGTCTTCACGTATCAATATACTATTGTAACCAATTAATCGTAAAAGAATACAAACTCTATGAAAATTAGGTTTAATGATTTTAAACAATATTTTGGCAAAACATAAGTAAGTATTAGGTACCTACTTTCAGATTCAAATAATACTATAAATACCTATTTAGAAAGTGACGTTAATTAAAACTTAGGTAATTGTGCCGCAGATACCGTCATGAGCTTTTATGATTTTTTTTACGAAAACAGTTTATTCCAGTAGACAATTATAATAAATACCTTTTTCTGTCGGCACATAGGTTTTTCGATCCAATTATTGTTAATTTAAAATTTGAAATGCTCATAGATTTTGATACTTCATTATCGCAATCTAAGATTATATTATTAGGTACCTAATAATAGGTTGGGGTAGGTTAGGTTAGGTTAGGTTAGGTTAGGTTAGGTTAGGTTGGGTTAGGTTAGGTCAGGTCAGGTTAGGTTAGGTTAGGTTAAGTTGGGTTAGGTTAGGTTAAGTTATATTAGGTTAGATTACGTTAGAATAGGTTAGGTTAGGTTTAGTTCAAAAATGATACTTATACAATCTCATGACGGCATATGCGCCACATTTACCAAAATTTATATCGATGAACCGAAAAAGATATACCTAGGTGGTGTTATTTATTTGTAGATTTACATCAAATAATATATGAACGATAGCAGCACGAATATACACATATTTATATTACTGCGTTAAACATTAATTATATTGACACCTAAGCATCATTTTTGCGATTGCCTTCTAATAAATTGTATTGCTGCTACAATTATTAGTTTGACATTTGTGAATTTCTACCTTTTCTTTGTGATGAACAATTTTACAAATGTGTGCAGTTGTCAAAATTGAGTGAATTTATATTTACAATGAGTGATTTATGATTTTTGTTTTGTGAAACAAACTATTTTATGTGATTTCATCTATTTATTTGTGAAATCATTTAATATATGTGAAAACTACTTTCCAAATGTTAAAGTTATTTTTTTTTTGTGAATTTTGATTATTGCATTGTGCGATTAATTCCCACCCATTCTATATTATCTTGGTAGAAGTGTAGTAAATCCAGTGTTGCCAACCGTACTATAATTATAGTATTTGTACTATAATTTTGGTCCGCGTACTATGTACGATATAAAATAAGTATAGTACGCCCAAAATACAATAATTTTGAAAATCGTACTATAATTTAATATAAAAGTACTATAATTTTGCATTTGCCATTTCGCAATCGAGTAGTCTTCGAAAATTTGGAAATCTGCGGCCCGCGGCAAAATATTTTTCCTAAAAAAACAAAGCCGACTATGAAAAATTGGGAACCTGCGGCCCGCGACGAAATATTTTTCCTAAAAAAAACAAGCCGACTATGAAAAATATGGAACATGCGGCCCGCGGCGAAATATTTCTCCTAATAAAAACGAGCCGACTATGAAAAATTAGGAAAATTTTCATTTTCAACAGATGACAACGCGTACTATATTTTATCCCCAAATACTATAATTTTGGAGGCTCTGTACTATAATTCCACTTTCAAAATATGGCAACACTGAGTAAATCCAAAATACATTTATTGTCTATGGTTATTCAGTGATATTTTATTTTGTTGGCGGTAGAAGTTTTAATATTTCGGAATTTGTATATTGCATGAAATTCTCAACCGTGTCAGTGTTTTCTATCAGATCTGGAATTCGGACCATGGCCTCATCCTCTAAGAAGATCAAACTTACTAAAGACACAACTAAACATGCAGCTATCTTTACGAAAAATGAGCCCAAATTTGACAGTTTTATACAAAATTTACAAACTGTCAGATTTGATACCGCGCAATCAGTGAATGAGTTCAAATTCAACAAAAAACGAGTAAAAATTATTTCAAGCGAAGTAGAAACACCCGAAAATTGCGAAGGTGTTGTATATTGGATGTCGCGAGATTGTAGGGTTCAGGATAATTGGGCCATACTGTTTGCGCAAAAACTTGCCCTAAAAAATGAAGTCTCTTTACACGTTTGTTTTTGTTTACTACCGAAATTTTTGGATGCTACTTTGAGACATTTTGATTTTCTCTTAAAAGGTTAGTAACTACTAAAATGTGTCTATCTTGTATATTATTATGAACTGTATATACCTATTTCAAATTTCGGCACGACCATTCCAAAATTGCCAAATACTTCATCATCATCCTGGATGAATAAATGACACTTTCAGTTAAGTATTTATATTATTTGATTGTTGAGCAGCTGTGACCAGTCGCTACAAAATAACACATACAAATAAAAATAATATATTATAATAATTATATTATATAGGTATAATATCATCGCCCCAAAAGCAAAAGGGCACTTGTGTTTAAATTGAGTTTTGAGAAAAACGCATTTTAAGTGTTTTTGGAGTGAATAAAAATCGTGGAGAGGTTATTACTTAATATTTTGAAATGAAATTTGGAACACATGTGACCTAATTACTCAAGATTGAAATGCAATTTTTATTTTTTTTATAATTTTTAAGTCACATGTTACCCTTTTCCTATATGCATTTCAATACGTTAGAGGATGAACCACGGAAGTCACGTTTGGACTTTTGTTCAGGAGAGTGATTTTAGTGTAGGTTAAATGTTTGAAACTCTATAACTTTTTAAAGAACTATAGTAATTAGGGTCTGTAAACGGTATTATTCATAATGAAATTTATTTTTGACCATAGTATAGATAGAAATACCAAATTATTTATAATTAATAAATTAATGGACTTCCGTGTTTTATGTTCTAACACATAATGTAGAAGTACCACTAAGCAATACTTCACCTATAGATAATACACGGAAGTCCATATAGGTAGGTATTAATTATTTTTATTTCCTGTGCATCATATTATTAATAATTATTTTATTACAAATACACAAAATATTTCAGCAAGTCTAAATATGAAAAGGAATTATATATATTTTAATTTACATAAGTACAAGCTTATTTGAAATTTATTATTGCTTTAGAAAAAAATCAACGCAATGAGAATTATTCCTGGTCATTCTCCGGGACATCAGCTGATGAGGAATTATGTGGAATTCTATCATAAAATTGTTGAAATTCTGGAGATATCTATTGTTTCATAGTTTGCAGATCTTAACCGGACACGGTGGTTTTGCTTCGAAGCTCTTGGCTTAATAGAATCTTCGACTTGCTTAGGTGCCGAATTGCAGGATGCCGATCACATCCTCTGGGAGTGTCCCCATATTATGTTGGTTGAAATGGAAGAGCTTCTCAAGTCGGTTCGACCTTCAGTTGGACTGGTCGGCCATTGCGACTTGGTATCTACAGGGGAAAATTTGTCAGCTTTTAAAAAGTTTGCGGCGTTTTACGGCGAGCGAGAAGGTCGGAGGTCCACAGTTTGGAAATCTTCATCGGAGAACTTCGCCTTATAACGTAGATAACCAGCGCCATCTTAAGATATAAATAAAAAAGAAAAAAAGGTGTGCCATCAATATTCTTTTTTCGAGCCACAAAAGGAGCTAAAGGTGATGCATACAAAGAGTAATAATTGTTTATATCATTTAACTCCATGTTGATAACTTTAAAAGGCTTGTTTCTTTTACATGTCCCTACAAACTGAACCCAATCCCATGGAGTAACAATCTGCATACCGTTCAGCATATTTTTTGACGTTCTGTTATAGAGTGGTCAGTGTCTATCTTCATGTGTGTATGGCCTCGTAATAGGAATTTGTGATTTATGATTTTAAGCGTAGGAATGGTTTTCAGAAACCAGGTAAATGAAAAAACAATCATGATATTCCTATTTTGGCCAGGGCAATTAATTATCATACCAAATCGTCAGCTCTTCAATATTTGCTAAAATATTGCTAGATGCCCATTTCATCAAGCAGCAGCCGATCTTATTGTCACCCCTTCCACTTTTTATTTCATCCACATCAGTGTTGTGTCTCACTCACCACTTGCATCATCGTAAATTGTAAAATTCAGAGTCCACAATTTTCTCAGATGGAAACTATATGGAGTAGGTAAACACTTCTCCAAGTCAACCATTATTACTTTCATACTGGTAATTTTTTCTGTTGCAAGAGTTTTATCAATCTTATTTAATTGCAGCTGCTTCCTGTATGTGGTCTTCTAAAAGGTGTCTTTGAATTTCTTTTTCTTCAAAAGAAATATTGACATCTTTAAGACTCATCTTAGGGTTATCGCAGGCGTCACAGGTATCATTGCTTGGCAAATCAAACCCGAATTAAATTTTTATTTTATTTAATTGAAAATCCATTTTGAATAGGTATATGGCGATAGAGCCACAATTTTGGGTTCATTCATGTGGTTATATTCTTTGAAGAATAAATCAAACATTTTTGTAATACTTCTTTATGTATAACTAGCTGTATCACCCGGCGCTGCCCGGGAGTTACGTAGAGTGCAAGGGATTGAATTTAAAAAAGTAAAAAGATACAATATTTTAGATTTTTATTTTTTTGTACATTTATTGCATTTAAATATCTAAAAAAGTAGTACAAATTCTATTTATTATTATAAATCTGTCCCCGGGGTGCAACGGGTTAAAACTGAAATTCGGGACTCCGACCACGCACTCCGGCTTTGATGCCACTACATACAAGTATATACAAGCATTCCGATCTACGCGTAACACGTCGCCCGCGCCAACCTGGCGGTTATTAGTTTTTCTAATCTAACTTTGCCATTTGATCTCCGATCAAGCTGAAATAAACGCCAATATTTTTTTAAATGTACACGTTCTAGCGACATTTTCAATAAAAAATGGGGGTTGCAGCATTAACTTCCGCGTTTCAAGACCTTGTACGCGGCGACTTTTTTTCCGCAAAAACCGTAAAACAGTCCCCGGGTTGCAACGGGTTAAATCTGAAATTTGAGACCCCGACCACGCACTCCGGCTCGTCAGCCCCCGTCTACTGTCCAAATTTTGTCGAAATCCGACTGCGCGTGTAGATTTTTACAAGGAAAAACGAAAATTATGATAATACGTACCTACCTAACATTTGTTGGACTTCCGTGTTTATGGAATTATAATAGTTTATTAACATTTTTCTTAGAGCATAAACATCGTAAAAAGGACACCCGTTGTTTATGCACTAAAATGAGTTGGACTTCAGTGATTTTTTAATTAGCTATATCGGTTAATTTACTACTTATGGACTTCAGTGTTTCGTTCATTTGTGTAATGAAATAAAAGAAAATTTTCTGCATATTTAACTCAGAAACGGTAAAAACTGGACTTCCGCGGTTTATCCTCTAATGTACAGATTTATGAATAGCTTTATCTTCATCTTTTGATTTGCGAGCGTCCACTTTACGCTTATTGTGATCTTTCAAAATATTTATTTGGGCCTCTTTGTCCGCTGCCAACATGTTTTTCAATTTTTCACAAATTTCACAAGTGCCCCTTTTCTGCAACGAAATTTTTTTTGTACAAAGGCCCTTACTCACTTTTAAATAATTACACTTGTTACCTTTTTATTTTACCTATATTATTTTTGTAAACATTGCACAGTTCCTAAAATCGTGTACATGTTACCTTTTTCCTATACATTAAATGAAGATCAGTTTACAAGTTTCAAGTAACCTTTATTTTCTTTGCTCAATTGTGAATTCATGGGTTTTGCTTCACAAATGCCATTTTGCCCATAATGTAGAGAAAAAAATTATGAAGAAAACTGCATTCATAACTCAAAACCGTCAAAATTTCACATGTGCCCTTTTGCTTTTGGGGCGACGATATATATTATATATTCAAGCATATTATCACTTAGGTACATAAAATCATCATTTTGCAAATACTTGATAAAATGATTAATACCTACCTAATAATTTTCATTATTTCCTAAATATATGCCTAAAAATTTTGGCACATAGTTACTGACATCTCCCGTCAAGCCAAGAGCGAGAAGATGCTTCCTCTATCATTTGGTACTTGGGAGTGAACAAAATAACACCGAAATGGTCGAAAACGGCGATTTTTATTTTGAAATTACTATTTTGTTACTACATTATACAATTTTTAATAATTTTTGCGGACAACGAAATGTGAATGTTTACAATTTGGGTGCCTTAGAGCGTCTGCAGCGTGGGAAAATCGTTCGCTGTCAGCGGGTACAAGATGCAGCATTTTTTTGACATTCGGACAAACAACGTTGCCACGTTTTTTTTTTTTTTTCGTAATCTACCATTAAGTAAGTACTATATGTCGGTTTTAAAATGGTTCAGCCCTCTTTAGATTCCCAGAGAAGACATCCCCAAATGAGGACCATTCGGGGGTGTAACATTACCTAATCATAATATCAATGATACGTCCTTCATGACTGACATAATTTAATATTTACGTTTTCTTTTGTAGGTTTGGAGGAAGTAAGTGAAGAGTGTTCCAAACTCGATATAACTTTTCATTTATTAGAAGGAAGCGCCGGAGAAGTGTTACCGCAGTGGGTAAAAAAAAACGAAATCGGTGCAGTGGTCTGCGACTTCAGTCCGCTGAGAGGTCCTCTGTCCTGGGTGCAGAGTGTCAAGAAAAATTTGCCAAAGGATGTACCGTTGATACAAGTCGATGCACACAACATTGTTCCTTGTTGGGTTGCTTCTGAAAAACTGGAGTACTCCGCCAGAACTATACGCAACAAAATAAATTCAAAGTTAGATGAATTTTTAACGCAGTTTCCACCTGTCATAAAACATCCACATACAAGTGATATTGTGGCTGAGGTAGGCATATTTCTATTACTGAATCCATTAACCGAGACTGAATATTAAAAATTCTTGATACCAATGATATATTTTTGATGTATTTACAAATACACAGCGGGTGGGTAGTTATTATTTGCATAATAGAAAAGTCACACTGTAAAGGTGTTTCATGAGTTATTGTACTTACTGGGAAATACTATATTTTACCCAGTAATCGAAGGGGACCCAAATTTTAAACAGCTATACTACTGGATTATACTATTTTTTAATATAAAATACAATATAATAGTATATTAACTGGTTTTGTCAGCTTCAAAAGGATATTTCAACTGATCAAAAATACTTTCTTAAAATTTAAAGATTTAAATTATTTATTGACGATATAAACACTAAGGCTAAGACCACATAGGCAGGTGCCTTGCTTGGTGGCTACGTGCTAGGTGACATATCCTAGTGAACGAATGCACAGTATTCTATCGCAATGGCCACAATGCACGCTTCGCACCTCGCTATGTGATTACGAGTCACCTCGTGAGTCTCCCGGTGAACAAACGTGTTGGATATTTTTATTGTGTCACCTAGTGATTTTGCCATTGTGCAAAATGGCGGATGTTTCTTCAGGATGACAAACATCAAACACCGTATATTTTGAGGTTATGAATAATGACGCATGGGATGAATGGACGTTTTATGCACCCAACAAGTTCGAATTTGCGACTTTCGAAATTTTAAACTTAAATTCTCTGTAAGAAGTAGCTTTCTGGTTAGTTTTGAGAGTGACATATCGTTGTTGACTTGAACGCTCCCAAATGTCAAATGAATTTATACCTAAGCACGTAGCGTGCAATGTGGCAGTAAAGTTTTTAGTAGACAGGCATAGTACCTAGCTCAGCACTAGCGAAGCACCTGCCTATGTGGCCGAAGCCTAATTAAATGCAATATTAATTTGTAGAAAATTCACCAATCAATCACAAAAATACCAAACAAAATAGAGTGGCCGCCACACGTAACCTTGCCATTTGGAAAGTTTTTTTTTGAATTAAAATGTGAGTAAACCAATCAAGTGCTTGGAATGTACTAATACAATAATTATACGGCATACATGAGTAAACTAATCAAGTGCCTGGCTTTTACTAATACAATTAAACGGTTGCGTATACACAAATCCTTGTCACTGTGTACAATGGCAAGGTTATCTGCAGGATACTCTACTTGTCAATACATACATAATTTGAGAAATATATTACCACTAGATAAAATCTTTTTGAAAAAAATACAGCACCCAACTGGATTCGTGCCTATGTGCTCTAACCAATGCCTCTCCAAATTTTTGTTATAACCTTGCACTTGCTAATAATTTAATAAACTATTTTTTCGAAAGAAGAAGTTATATATTTCTCACAGGTGTTTTAAAATTATGTAGGTATGTTCAATAAAGAATGTTACGTTCTTAAATCTTGTGAATTGTTTGTTGCATAAAAAAAATAGAGATAGAGACATAGTAGTACTGGTATGGCTACGATAAATTATATACTAATGGACTCAGATTGTCTATTAATGAATATTTATCGTGTATGTGTCACTTTACATGCTTCGCACATTGAATGTCTGTAAATGTGAATGGACCTACCGTGAATGCAATACCAGGATTGTTACATAAATAATAAAATGGCATTTGACAATTGGCAATCTATCGTATCATTTCAGGAGCATAATAATTTTTTCAAACCGAGTTCATGTGTTGTATTTTATTATTTTTAGCCTATTGATTGGAAGAAAGCGCTCGAAACACGTGATGTAGATATGTCGATTGGAGCATGCTCTTGGGCAACACCCGGTACAGAAGAAGGTCTTAAAATGTTAGATAAGTTTTGCTCCAGTCGTTTGAAGATATTTTCTTCCAAAAGAAATGATCCTCTCGCTAATGCTTTAAGTAATTTATCTCCATGGTTTCATTTTGGTAAGTGAGATATTTTTACACTGTAATTTGTTAAATTGTTAAATTATTAAACTGAAATCACAAATGTCGAATAATTATCTGATTTCAATTTTTTCTCATAGATTGAAAACTGTAAAGTTATAGTATAAGAATATACGTAATTCTATTTATTACATTATTGTCAGTCGATGTAGGCCTCCTCTAGCTCCATCCACTTTTCTCGGTCCATTTTTTTTACTACATAAATGGTAGAATTGCATTAAGTAACATATCGTCGCCGTAGATGTCAAGGGAGCCAGCCCATAAAATCATAATGCTGAGAAACAGGCACTCAAAGATTTTGTGTGACAAAAAAAGTAACATTTTTTTTATTAAACTTTTTTGTTTTTAAAGATATAACAGTGAAACTTTCAACATAGAATATACTTGTGGTATTATCTTTTTATTATTTTGTACGAATAACTAAAAAAAATAGTAGGTATCTTAGAAGTTATGTGTGTTATATCTCTTGACCACTGAATATTGAAATGTACAAAAACTGTAGTCAAAATAGTTTTGTGGCTTAAATCCATTGACCACTGCATCTTCGATGATTTTAAAATTCTTTTGTGTACTTTAATCATTTTCGCCAAATTTGTGGCTTGGCTCCCTTGACATCTACGGCGACGATATACTATAGCAGTGCTCCGCAACCTTTTCTCACCCATGGCACACCAAAGGTATTCCCAGAATTCCGCGGCACACCACAGGTAAAACAATATATACATCAAAATATGGACCCCACATGCTGAAACAGGCCCCCTACCTATCGCTAAGGTTAAAGACAGTGTGATATTTTAAAGTAGATGGTGTTTTTCAAATGGTGTTCGAGGTAAAATTAATGGTATTCATTTTATGTTTAGCTATTTTTTGTATTTATTAATACAAACACTCCCCAAACGGATATTTAAAAATATTAGTATCAGCGTAGTAATATAGCGCCGCAGGCGACTTTTTTTAACCTTTAGAGAAAATTTGTGTTTATCTTACTTATCTTGTTGATCTGCCACGCCCCCCCTGAGCCTGGCTCCCCAGACTAGAGCTCTGACGAAAAAGAAACCCGAAGTTCTTATCACCCGTCAAGTATGACTGCTTATCGTTTTTAATTATAGCTTGAGTTGAAAAAAGTTGCTCACATAGGTATATGTCGTATAAAATGGGAGCTGAACTGCGATAGCATTGTCGGAAATCCGAGGATATTCTTTATTAACCGAAATCCAGAAAATACCCAATCGAACATCGGCGAAATTCATTTTTAGCGCCACGTCGTTCCTCAATTCACCAAAATTCCTCACGAATATAATTATAGTGCTTCTATAGAATTTCCGGCATTGGTTGCAAAAGGGTTTCGAATGCAGTCGTATTGATTGTATGAAAGTAATGATGAAATTTCTTTTGCAGAAAAGTTATAAGTTTTTGGGCCGGACCCAAAATTCATTTCTTGTTTTCAATGGTAGTAAATTTATTTAATATCCCTATGGCAGTGAAGCATATCAATATATTTTCATTCTGACCTTGCATTTTTTTTATTAATTTTATTCGGTGCTCAAATATATTACCAGCCATGCACGCAAATTTGGCCATTAAGTAAGTATTGTATAATATACAAAATTATTTGAATTTTTTAACACAATGCGCCGCGGCACACTTAGCATCGTCTCGCGGCACACCGGTTGCGGAGCACTACTATAGGATAGATTTTGGTTGCATAGTGTCAATGCAATTAAATTAATTACTTACCTTGTAATCAAAATGTTTTTGGGTCAAATCCCAACTGTCACATTTTTTTATTGCAATTTAACAAGGTATGAAAGTCTTCGCAATTGTAGACTCCCTGAAAAAAGATATGAGTGTATGGATTTTTATGAGTTCTTTTGACACAAACGACATTATGATAATATCAATACTTGGGGGCGACCAACTTGCTTATTACGAGATAGTCCAGACAATACGTGGTTAGTATACTTGGATTATAGTATGTACCTACTCATGTTTATTATAATGTTTACATGGTTCTTTTGATTTCAGGTCAAGTATCTGTTCAGAGGGCTATATTGTCAGTGAAAAATGAGTCAAAATACAACGAAAGTGTCAATGCTTTCTGTGAAGAGGCCATAGTGAGAAGAGAACTGGCTGACAATTTCTGTTTTTATAATGAAAACTACGACAACTTGAAAGGTGCAAGTAATTGGGCACAGATAACTCTTGATCTCCATAAGTAAGTGCTATGCGAGTGTTTGTAACTATTATTAAAATTATGAAAACTCTTTCAAATAGCATTCTGAAGATACAGAAAATTACCCAATGGGTCGACTAAAATGGCAAATAATCATTTGTATTGTAAAAAAATTGATTCTTGGGTTTTGTGAGAATTCGCTAAACCTTGCAAAAAAAAACTGCGACATGCCAACTTTTTTTTGTAATTAATAAAAACAGTTAATAACCTTATTTTCCCCTTATCAGTTAACACAATCTGTTTACACAAAAGGTTCAGTTTTCATAGATATTTATGTGATAACTATTATTAAAAAAAATAGTGTTTTTTTAAGCTTGACAGAATTTGAAATTATAAAAAAATTCACTTTTGATCAAATTGTTAATTTTATTCAAAGCATCAATCAATACATGGCATTAACATTTCAAAATGATTTTGGGCATATGGTTGCCGCGGGGGTTCTTGACGAAGTGCATTCTGGGCATCCAATTTTGGGCCTTTTTTCGAGCACTGCTGGCTGTATGTCATGAACAACACGAATAATGTTGGCTTCCAAGGCGTTAATTGTTGCTGGTTTATAAGCATAAACCGGTGACTTCTCATAGCTCCACAGGAAATAATCTAGAGTTGTCAAATCGCTTGACCTTGGAGGCCTATTGACAGGTCCATTTCTCGAAATCAACTTACTGCCAAATTTTTATTTCACGAAGTCGATGGTTGCAGTCGCCATATGGCACATAGCGTCATACTGTTGAAACAACATCTCGTCTTTGAATGCAATTTTACAATAAAACAAAGTATCAGTTACCAACTTCTCTAGAGCCCGATCGGCGAAAGAACAACACATTTATGATGGTCTTCTGGCTTTTTTTCCTACACCAGATTAAAAACCTAGTAAGCGCCAAACCAGTAAGCCAGATGTAAACCTTTGCCTAACCTAATATTATGGGTCAGTCAGATATGGGTTCCCTGAGATTTAAAAAAATAATTAAAGGATCCTCCAACCAAAAGGGTTCAGAATTTTTTATGGTTCACTTTGAAGTGAAAATGATAATTGATACAGTCACTATTGTACAATAGGCCGATGAAGATGGACTTCATGAGTCTCAGTATATGATGTTGAATATTGAATGTGTGAATGTGATCATGACAACATTTTATCTCATGACTGCAGTGCCCAAAACCAAGGTTACACAATATGATTGTTTAATTTTCAACAAATTTTGTGTTTTCTTTTGTTTACGCCCATTCAAATAATGTCCCAGCAAAAAAAAAACATTGCCAGTTTAAAAGAAAAGTAAAATTCTCGAAAAGGTGAAAGATCTCGTTAATATAATATGCTCCAAACCAGTTTGTATGATTATTAATAAAAAATAATTTTATAAACGTGTAAAACCGGGTTTACACAGTACTTACTTGTAAATATTGTATTTTTTTTTAGAAAAGATAAACGAGAATATGTATACACTACAGAGGAATTAAGAGATTCGTTAACCCATGATGACCTCTGGAACGCCGCTCAATTGCAGCTTGTCAAAGAAGGGAAAATGCACGGGTTCTTGAGAATGTATTGGGCAAAAAAGATATTGGAATGGACACCTAGTCCGGAGAAGGCTTTGCAAGATGCCATATATCTAAACGATCGTTATAGTTTGGACGGCAGAGACCCCAATGGATTTGTCGGTGTGTAAGATTTAATTTTATCAAACTATTTTCTGCACTAGCACACAGTTGCTTTTACAACTGATAAAGTACATCATATGTACACAATGTGTATGTGAGAAAAATAGAATAGACTTCAACAGAAAATATTAGGTACAAATTCATAAGCATTTTTCATTCTTTGTTCAACCCACAGTTTTGTCAATTACTCTTGGAAAATATCTTTTGAAACAGTCGATTTTTCAACCAGGTGGAGCATTTTAAAAATGTACCAAGACTAACAAGCCATTATTGGATACCAAGTGGGAAAGGAATAGAATTTATTTTGTATATCTAATTTTGGGCAATTTGCAATCTTGCCCAAAATTGAGATGAGATGAGACAAAGATTGCAAATTGCCCAAAATTATGATGTGTTTGTGTTTACGAAGTGAACATGAACTGATCACACATTCAGACATTCGGATGGGACCGTATGCCTCTAGGGTTTTTTATCCAACAATAATGACATTATCTATTTTATACCCGACTAGCGACATCTGAAGAAAGACTTGACACGGTGGTAGTGCTATAGTAATTCAATACCATTTAATTTTCGTGTTGTGATATTTTATACTTATGTTACTCATTTCAGTTTCCCTAGATTTACAATCAGATTGCCATTTGTATGTATTTACGATCAACAACTTGCACAATATAATTCTTCTTGGTTACAGGATGCATGTGGTCCATCTGTGGTATTCACGATCAAGGTTGGGCTGAAAGAGCAATCTTTGGAAAGATTCGCTTTATGAATTACGCCGGATGCAAAAGAAAATTCGACATCAATGCATTCATCGTACGCTACGGTGGAAAATGTCACAAATATATACCTAAGAAAAAGTAATCCCTACACTCCCTACAAATCTGTGTTTCCATGTAATTATTTTTTTGATTCAATGAATAATATACGGAATTTAAGAATATAGCATTCATTATTGAACATATGTAATTCGGAACACCTCAAATACATAATATCACCAGATAAGACATCAGGGTGCTGCGACAGTACGATTTTAGTTTTAACCAGTTTAAATCGTGAGATTTCGTAACATGTTTCACATTATTTGTGTGTTTAGTAACATGGTCACAAAAGAGCGTGTATCTGGTGACGGTTTCTTCATCATAATGCTCCATCCTTATCATTTTAGGGAGTTGGGAGCCTTTGCCTGTTTAACATAAAAGGAACTGACTTTCTTTTTGAGTCATTCAGGCATCTCTGGTTCCGCGGTTCGTTTGGACTTTGACGTCCACCCATGGAGATAAATAATTTGTCATAATCTGTTTACGTCAATAATTTTTGTATGTATTATTACGTGAAGCGACTGAATAAACTAATAATTCAGCACAGCAAAACGTCAAATGTCCAACTGTCTTGGCAAAAAGATAGAGCCAATCCACCCTCTCCCGTCCTTTTCGGAGTGCCAGGGCTAGAAGGTATAATCATCACCTGAAGTGTTCCGAATTATGCATTTTTATGTAATGTTCAAATAGTTATCTAGTCTACCTACTTCAAAAATACTCAATGAGTGTGTTGATTATTTAATTTCTTTATTGCTTTGAATATTTTAATATATTCCGTTGTCCCTTGGGAGTGGTGCAGTGAAGAAGAGATTAGCTTTTTATTTAAGAATTATTGTTTCACACCAAATATGGTAAATTTTCTTCCAGATGGAACTACCTTTGATTTCCCTATACATTAATTAAGGCAATTATGCAAAAAGTGTATGTATTTGTAATAGTTATGTTACCAGGGTTTGAATGAAAATTAGTTACATACATAATATTATTATGTATCCTTTTTTGCCACTGCTTTCATACGTTTAGGCTCCATCTCTATTATAGAAGAAGGTTGCTTTGAATGTCTTTATTTTACATATTGTTTTTATTTATTACAGTTTTATTATAATGGAATATTATAATTTTATATACTTATATTAAGTGATTTGAACGGACAACAAATTTGTAATTAATATTCACCATGGCTTTTTTTCAATTCAGTCATTATTGTTAAACTGAAAACCTAAAATTAATTGTACATTTGTGTATCATACATAATAATGTATGTACAGGAGGACCTCGACTTACGCACATAATTGGTTCCTGAAAAGGTGTGCGAATGTTGAATGTTCGAAAGTAGAGGGAAGTAAAAAAAAAAATTAATTGTGTGTATTTTGAAATATGTATTTATCAAGTAAATATAAGATGTTTAAGAGACATGTTTAAGTGGGGTTTGCGGATGTTTCCCTTAAAAAGTTATCAAGAGTTAACTGTTTGCCACTCTTCTTTTTCTTATTTTAAATGGTAAATTATTAACTTTACAATATTGCTTAACTGCTGGCACGAAATGTAAAGTGAACCAATCTTTTATTATTAACGCAGTAAACCCAGTTTTTTTTTTTATCTTTATTTGATTACTGGAAGCAATTCTTTATCCTTCCCTTTCAATGCCCTGGGATTTTCTGGTTGATAAATTAACATTGGCATCAATTTTAAATCACCAGCCAAGTTTCCACCAAGAAGCAATGTCAATCGGTTTTTAGAAGGTTTATGCCCAGGGGCAACTGATTCTTCCTTAGATAAGAATGTACGACTAGGAATTTTTTTCCAAAATAAGCCTGTAGCATCTACATTAAATATTTGGCTAGAAGAATATTCTCCATCTTCAATAATTTTGGATAATGAGGAAATAAATTCATCCAGTGAATTTAATATAAACCAATCGTTACTTACTTGAAAAATCGTGTTAGAATCTTATTTTAATCTAGCCTTCCAATCTTTGTGCAAACTAAGAGCCTTCGCTTGAATAATTGAAATATTCAGAGGGACATCTTTTTGATGTTGGTCGTCGATCCATGATGACAAATATTTTTCCATTTCATCCATAACTATGCCGTGTCTTTTGGAAACAACCTTTAAAGATATATTCCCACAATTTTGAACGTATTACTTAATTTTATTTTTATTTTTCAAAATTGAACATATCGTAGTAGACCTGTTTGTATCATACGAACGTCCGATTGAAGAAAAAGATTCACCGCAATCAGAACGTCGTGTGAAGTTTATAAGTCCTTGATTTCTCTTTGTTCGTATCAACACTGCAGTTTTTCTGTTTCTCACTCTTGTTTATAAATCTTTAGGGTGAAATATTTCAAATGAATAAAATTAGCAAAACGCATAACATAACACGCCCGCACGCGCTCCTGCGCAAGACTAAATCCTAGCTAGCTCACAAGCAAAGTGACGAGTGCGAGCAGGATGCAAGTAACGCAAGAAATGCACTTGCTTGTGAGCGAGCGAGAAGGGGATATCTTAACCCCACGGCCAACGCGACGTTTTTAAAAAAACCTTTTTTTTTTAAATGTGCGAAATAGCGAATTGTGCGAAAGTCGAACGTTCGTAAGCCGAGGTCCGCCTGTATATATTTATTTTTGTTTAACACTGGTTGTGCCTACCGCATTTATAAATAAATTAATATTTTTGATATTAACTTTTAAGCAATTGTTACTTAACTATTTTTACTTTAATATTATACTTATGCAACTTCTCATTTTGTGGAAAATAAACAAAATTATTTAAAAGAAAATGTTTTTTTTATTTTCATTCATTTCTTATATCAATCTCTTTCGGCCCCATATCGATGCGACTGAATTTTTTTATTTTACATAATAATTCGGTACTGTGATGGCCGACGGTTATAACTACTGTTTTTTCACTTTTTTAGTTCTCTTCCAAAATATGTTCCGAATTGTACATTCTTTAATGTGGCAAAATATTAGAGCTGCAACTTTATTGGTCACAAAGTAACATTAAAAGAAAAATGTTGATATGGCAAAAAGAGATATGTACCTGCTTCAATTTTCTTAGAAGAGATGATTTGAGGTTTGTGGTGCGATGCTAATTCTACTTATTTTCATATAAAATACTTCAAAATATCTTATAAACTAACTCTTGTCGGACTGATTTCAAATCTTTGTTTTTGCCCTCCTGTAAAATTGTGTAAACAGCAGTTAAAATCGTTAGCCATCACAGTACCGAATTTATAATTGAAGATGTCACCTGAACAACGCTGAATGACATATTTTGGTGTTTTTACGTGAATTTAAAAAAAATACATTGTACTAATGTGTGATTTTAATGTATTATATTTTTTTATCAAATTTCACCGAAATTTGTGTAATGTAGGACAGCAATATTGCAAACTAAAACCATCTAAGTCTGAAATGTGCCACACAGCGTTGTTCGGGTGACATCTTCAATTGTCAGTAGTTTTAACTAATAATAAATATTATATAATGTATTTAATAATACGTATTTTACTCCACATTTTATTTACAAAATCCCTTTTTTACTTGGACATTCATTTAAGGAAGTTTCTTTGCATTTCAATTTGAGGTATGTATTTACAATAATTATACAGCAAACTGAGCCTTATCAGCAGCAACAGCTTAGGCATTTCGTTGATTTTGCTCGAACAAAATATGTGTATTCCTGTAAAAAGAAAGAAATTTACGGATTAATAAAGTGACCAAAAAAAAATGCTGAATCTGAAGTTACAACCAACGTGTAGGAAAGTGTCGGTTTTTAAAACGTGTCTGTTCATGCAGTATAATTATCTTATAGGGCCTGTGCCACTCCATATCAGTAAAAGACTACTGATATAAATTATATTCTTGGATTACTACATATTAACTTTTTAATTAATTGATAGGTATATAAGATTTTAATCTACATAATCTTACATTATTTATTTATTATGTACAATAACACAATTAATCATTTGTCGTGCACTCACAGTGTTCTCAACCTTATTTTCACCAGGAATACATTAAATAGCCAAAAATGGAATGGCTGGCATATTTTTTTAAATTGAAACTTACATAACTTATGTATTTGAGAAATAAATATTAATTCCATTTTTTTTAAACAATTCCTAGTCAAATTAATGAAGTATTAAATATGTAAAAACATTCTTAAATATAGTCGAACTTGGTTATTACGAGGAAGATCGGACCGACTGAATTTGCTCATTATAAGCATTACTCGTTATATCAGGGAATAGGTATTTTTAAATGAGCGGTCACATAACACAAAAAGTCGCAATTCAAACAAAAATACACAATTAGAATTTTTACCCGAAACAAGCATGGTATTCACAAGTATAAAAGATGTTGTCTATTGTAATGAAAGCTGGTAGGTACCTACTGCCTTCAGCTTGAATTTTTTACATGAAATTTCAACCATATGCGTGGATACTTTTTCAATGATGTCGGCGAAAACACCAATTAGGTACTTAGACACTTAACTAGTGTCATAAACGTAATCCGATCCCGGCGGCATCAGTCTACGGTCAGATTTTATTGCTTAGGGTCGAAAATGTTTTTAAACGAGTTTCAACAGTTTTAAGAAAATGTTTGATGGTATTTTTGCTCCATATATCCGATAAGTAGCTCATTATAAAAGTGAATAAATGTATGGAGAAAATCATATACTAAAATGTCAACAAATGTTTCCTCCAAGCGGGTAGCACAGCCAATATTATTTGAGTAATAATTTAGCATGCTGGGCGCATATGTTCAGCAGGGTCCTCTGTGAGACACGAGATTGGGCGGGACAGGAAAATTACTGAAAAGGTTGCATTTTTTCGTATGGCCGTCTGAGACATGACTATATGAGTTATATTGAATCTATGGTTTCCTCATTACATCCGAGATCTCGGTATGTCCGTGATCGTAATAACCGAGTTCGACTGTATACTTTAATAGATAATTAGAAATATGTGATATTAATAAAAATATATATATTGTGCACGTATGGGAAAATTATTTAAGAAAAATAATGACATTTACATATGGGATCTTTGGCATTGGATTTCTTCAATCATTTTTTCATAGTTAGGAATGTATGTGTATATTCCGTTCTTAAACGGTCATTTAAGTGCCGGCTAGATGCTCTTGCTTTACTACAAGCTTACCTGCGCAAACCGGTTTCTATTGGTAAGCCCGTGTGTATGAGCAGGAAAAATATAGCTCGCGCAAACCGAAAAGCGCTGTAAAAGTGTTCCGTATTTTTTGCACAAACTACCTATACCGCGCAGGCGTCGTTGCCGTCTAGCCGGCGCATTAGATTCATATCAGTGAGTTGCGATCTGTATTTAGATTTTATTATGCCCATCATTTAAAATAACGATAAAACAATACACAAATAAATCTGTGGGTGCACAGACAAGTTCTCGAGGGCATACCTGCGTATGCGGGCACAATGTTGGAAATCCCTGTATGTAGATAACGAATGGAGAAACATATAAAGAACTTTATTGGTCTCTACGACTTCACCAAAAGCCTAATAATATTCATTAGTTAATTAGGAGAACTTACTAGCAAAAAAGCTGCTCCAAGTAGTAACGCCTTTATCCGTGGTTCTGAACACATTGTTGGAAAACTGACAGTCATGTTGTAGTTCACCAGT
Source organism: Rhyacophila brunnea (assembly GCF_057557595.1). Classification (NCBI taxonomy): domain Eukaryota; kingdom Metazoa; phylum Arthropoda; class Insecta; order Trichoptera; family Rhyacophilidae; genus Rhyacophila; species Rhyacophila brunnea. The sequence continues at coordinate 40,611,330 of NW_028232859.1, forward strand.
CTTTCGTCCCATCTATGTAGGATTGTACCTTGTTCAGTCATAGCATCTCCACTGAGTATCTGAAGATATTAAAAGAAATGTTAATTTAATAAAGGAAAACCAAAAATGAACTTCTGTTATAAAGATGGAATTTTCGTATATGAAAGTGAAGTTGAACATAGGCTTATTTTACGGTTAAGTAAAATAGTTATGTGATACCTACTGTCTCCATGATGGCCCACATAAAGGGGGGCAGACAGGGCTATAGCCTGGAGGTCTGGGCTTAGAGATAGTCTGGGATAGAGGTTTAAATAAAACGGTTATATTATACCTAGTAGGTCAGAGGTTAAAAGAGTTAGTTATCCAAGAATTGAGTCTATTTTATTTTTATTCCATGCTACGGGCTTTTTTATTATTCATTTCACTTATGCAATCCACAGCGTTTTGTAATATTAACATCGACATGATTCTCAATCAACGTTGAGGACATCTAACTGGTCTGCCAGAAAAATTCTGACAGGCAACGCGGAAGGGAAGATGATAGAAAAATGTTTCTCCCCCTCCTAAGGGCTAAGTGCCTGTGATATTATTATAAGTCTTGTCTTGTTTGAGAGGCAAATTACTCAGAATTTAACAGTCACGTAATCAAACATTCGCGCTGACTGATTTTTCTTGGCAAATTCTTTTTTTCTTGTTTTTCAAGGCGTCAATAAGGAAACGGTATTTTCTGCCGATTTTATTTGGACGGTTGGTAACTAAGTATATCGTCTGTTATGGCTCTGTCTTTTTGGCAGGAAATTGAGGCATAAATAAATTAAGGGTTCTTAATTTGGTACCACTACTTATACATTTTTGTGAATGGTCATTAGTGTACCATAAAAGTTTAGGTAGTTTGTAATGTGATGATATCTTACTTTAAATTCAACATCCATTTTAGGGCAGCAAATATTCATGGAAGGGCCTTCCACCACATATAAAAGGTCATCATTATTGTCTTTGATGAGGAAGAAGGGCACTGATAGTGTCCATGTTTGGTGAATCCTTCCCAAATAGTCACCAGGTGGTGCCATAACTTGTATCTCCTGAAATCGTGAAATCCATATAGCTCAATACAATAGTATAAAACAAGTTAAAATAATTATTCACCCACAATGGTGTAGTTTATAGGCACCCGTAGTTGAACCAGTGGATGTGGGTTCGAACCATGGTTCGGCATCAGTCAGGCCTAAAATAATGTAATATATACCTACGTTTTTCATTTCATTACCCATTATTTTGCCTACATTATTCTTTTTCTGTGTCCGCGATGGACGAGCGATAAAGTTTCCACTTAGGTATATGTATTTATTTAATAAAAAATGTGTTTGTTACACATTATGAATTCAGGATGTTCACAAGTTGACATTTAATTTAAAAAATAATTGGTTATAATAATATAGCAAGCTAAGCACAGATTAATCTGAGAAGGGAGAAAAAAAAATCTTAATGTACAATATAATATACTTTAAAAGCAAAATACACAGCACATCTCCAAAATGTCTTTGTCTCTAGTCCCAATATCCTTCGCTAATGATACTTGATAAGCCTGACGGCGCATGTAATTGACGGGTGCATACAAATTCGAACTCTTCTAAACATCTGTATGGGAAACCATTCCTTGTAAAAACAGGCGAAAATGCTTTAAGAGTAGAAGTGACATATGATGAGCTTCAAGAGATTGAAAAAGCTAGCATGCGTTGAAGAATTAATATCCTAGTACTGGACGCGCTTTAAAATAATCTTGGAGGAAACTTCATGAGGGGTCCAGATAATGGACCCAGATTTAAGAATGATACGTATTAACGAGATGGGTTTACGTAAGACATTTTTATTATTGAATGGCTTAGTTTATCGCACAATGAATCCTAGCAGGTGTGGTGGTCATGGGTCTTGGGTTCAAATCCCGGGTCTGGCAAATTTGTTGTTTTCAATGTGTTTGGATCCACAGCGTCAACCTAATAAGTTGAGAAAGGACCTAGCTAACTCCCATTTCTCGTTCAAATATCTTCATGAGATGGCCAATATGCACATTGACCAATACACAAAGAGGTTTCTTCATTATTTATGATTACACTAATAATTCTGCATTTATTGTAAAAATAATTTTATGAGTTCAATGGTAGGTATATAAAATTACCTGAAGTTGGCATGGTATGCACATAAATGAGATGGCCATTTTTCGTTTAAAGATGAGAGCTTCCTGCCTACTGTGGTCAGATAGGCTAAGATTGAAGGAGCGTCGTGAACCACACACCAATCTTTGCAGGGGACTTGATAATTCGTTGCCCATGTATAAGGTCTCTCCATCTGGGATCTTTAGGAGGTATCGATTTTCTGATTCAATTGTTGTCATCACTGTAAATAATATAATAATTAATACGTTATTATAGCTCAGAGACGTTTTGTGGGGATAGGCAGACTTTGCGTTGTCTGAGTGTGACACATTTTAATGGGCGGCAAATAAAGGAAGGAAAGAGAATAATGCAACTTTTAAGGCCCAAATTCTTAGTAACGTTGTCTTTTAAGATTAAAAAAAAATGATGATCTGATACCAAAGTCGCGAATCAGTTTTGATTTGTTTAGGTACCTAGTATTACTTATCTATCTCTGGTAGATACTATGTAGGTGTAATTCAAAGAATTTGGGGCCGCAGGCAATACCATAGCCTGGTCGCACGTGTAAACTCGTCTTGACAACAACACGTCGAATTTGATGCTGTCATTTAAAAGGCTCACGTAACTTAATGTATTTCCGCACATAGCGTTGGTGCTTTCAGACTTTCTCTTTGAAAACTAAGAACATGCATGTTTACGGTTACCATAATTTTCTTTGACTTCGACTGAGCAGTCGATTGAAAAAATCCCTTTTGAAGTTAGATTCAAGACTATTTTTAGCTTAATACTTTGGACGCTGAAGACGCACCTGGCGCGTAATGACCAGGCGGCCGATCGATGTAATTATAGTGCATTTTAAAAGTGGTAATTAAAAAATCATTATCTAGTTAGCAGCGAATGAGTTAACTGAGCAAGCGGTCAATTGAAGATTTTCCTTACGCGATATGACCAAAGTTGTAGTACCTAAGTACCCCGACAAAAATATAGTAGGCATGCCATTCACGGCCAGAGGCGTGCTTTATTTTAAAAACTTAAAAGTGTTATGTTCTTTTTATTATTTGTTACCGCGGTCTATTAAATTGTCTAGTCTGCTCAAGTCATAACATAGCCTTGCTTACCTGTGGTCGGTATGCATTTTCCGACCATTGTAATTAATTGGCAGATCAAGGCATGGAGGTTAATATTATTGCTCTATGTAAAAAGAGTTATGGTGAGCCCAATGAGCCCATAGTCGCGGCATCTTACAATTTACAACGAAATTTGGTATAACTTACTGTCTCCGAGTTCCACAGTTTGCTGAATAAGTATACTGTCAACACCAATCAGAAAGTCGAGTCCGTGGATAGGGATGAACAGCGATCTATTTGTGGACCTCCAATCGACGGTGGAAATTGGTATCTGCCTCCGGTCACCAGGATACTCGTCTGCACGAAGAATATTCATATGAAACTCTTCAAAATTCATTTCGTGTGCACGCATTCCCGCTTTAAAGAGGAAATATGAACTGCCTAGAACAAGGTGTGCCATAAATCGCGTGATGACGGTGTTTTTTTTTTACTATTTTTTGTGTATATTATAAATAGGTAAAGTTGATAAATTATTTAAGGGGGGACATGCTCGTCGAAGGTCAAAATTGAGTTTTTATTGTATATTCAAACCATGATCCTGGACACTCCTTAAACGTTGTAGATGATCTATTTATATAATTTTGAAGCCTTATTATCCTTTATAGTTATTTTAAACATTTGATGACTGCATGAAGTATGTTTGTTACATAAAATAGTATTCTTTTAAACCTCTCGCTCTAATGTTTTAGAATATAGTCATATTTCGGTACATAACTGTGCAGTGGTGTTAAGATTTTTTACATTTATTAATTTTTAAACGCATTTATAAAACCATTAGCATAATTTATTACGAGATAATTTTTGTAAAATATTCACGATAAAAAATTATATTGATAATCTCTGTGATCCCAAATTTGACAAGAATTAGGCATTTTATTATTCAAAAAATCGGCAAGATTAACACATTTCAAGATGATTATAAAGATATTTATTATAAGCTATGTTTTTGACCATTCGAGTGTGATAAACATCTTATGAATAATGATTGCTTTATAATAATTATTGACCTAAGAATAAGGTAGTGTTTTTTTGAAATACGCCATTTCTTTTGTCATTCCCCAGTGGTTAAGCTACAACATACGGCCGTAGCCATAAATTGACAAACTATAATTAAAGTAGGGAGTAAAATGATATTGACGCGCGTGTTTGAACATGTACCGTTTAAAAAAAAATAAAAAAAAATTCGGTTAGGTACATGTTCAAACACGCGCGTTAACATAATTTTACTCCCTACTTTAATTATAGTTTGTCATTTTATGGCTACGGCCGTATGTTGTAGCTTAACCACTAGGGAATGACTAAAGAAATGGCGTATTTCAAAAAAACACTACCTTATTCTTAGGTCAATAATTATTATAAAGCAATCATTATTCGTAGGATGTTTATCACACTTGAATGGTCAAAGACATAGCTTATAATAAGTATCTTTAGAATCATCTTCAAATGTGTTAATCTTGCCGATTTTTTGAATAATAAAATGCCTAATTCTTGTCAAATTTGGGATCACAGAGATTATAAAAATAATTTTTTATCGTGAATATTTTACAAAAATTATCTCGTAATAAATTATACTAATGGTTTTATAAATGCGTTTAAAAATTAATAAATGTAAAAAATCTTAACACCACTGCACAGTTCTGTACCGAAATATGACTATATTCTAAAACATTAGAGCGAGAGGTTTAAAAGAATACTATTTTATGTAACAAAAATACTTCATGCAGTCATCAAATGTTTAAAATAACTATAAAGGATAATAAGGCTTCAAAATTATATAAATAGATTATCTACAACGTTTAAGGAGTGTCCAGGATCATGGTTTGAAAATACAATAAAAACTCAATTTTGACCTTCGACGAGCATGTCCCCCCTTAGAAGAGAGTTTAATATTAGAAAAATATACTTATGTAGGTACTGAGAAATAATATTTTAGTTGCGTCGTTTTTTTGCGACCCGGGTTTCGCCATTCGACATCTTCAGGCATATGTGCATTCACCAATGGCAAGTACACACTAATAATGAATACCTACAGATAATTCTAACGTATACATATAATAAATTAATACAACAATGTAGGTAAAAACTTTATCACCTACCTATCATGTCAAGGGTCACACTAAATAACATAACAAACAAATTATAACAAAAGTATATACTTAAACAATAGTTGAAAGGTTTGTAAAAAACCCTACCTTATAACTAATACATTCAATAGGCTAGAAATCGTCAAAACCCTACAAATAGATCATTAGATAACTACTCACTAATAACACAATCGATAGACGCAAAATCGTAATTACTGGATAACGTATTCGGAATAATTAAGAAATAACAATAGGTATTAATATTCCACAATTGGTAAGAATGTCAGGCTTTACCTTAAAATTCATGTTTTTTACTTATTCATACGCAAAAAACGACTCAAATGGAATAGTACAAAACTTAAATCCATTAGAATTTAAATTCAAATTCCATCAAGTACCCTGGAATACCTACCAACATAGATTTGTCAAGAAGTTTGGGTTTCTATTACACCATGAAGAGCTTTTATATAATTTTTGAATACATAGGTACTTACAATATAAAAGTAAGACATTACTTTTTGAAGAGAGTTAGTTGTAGAACCCAAAACTTGGTAGTGTGATCAGAACTAATTATTAACCGAACTGGCATTTACGTGGTTTATGTACTTCAAATCTACGATTAGGACTATTTAGGATTTTTAAGACTAAGCTCGAACGAGGGGCCTCCGGATTGGTAAGGGCCCGGAGCACAAATAATAACAAAAACCACTGAATGTACACAATTTGGTCTTCAATAAACTATTGCAAATCTATTGTATTTATTCTATTGTTAAGATACTTATAAGGTGCAATAGGCAATTATGTTAATAATTGTCAAACAAATCTGGAATAATATTCTAGCTTTTTATGGTAAATTTTAAGCTATTTATGTCGAAAAAAGCTAGATTTAACGCCATAATATGCCAGATTAAAATGTCGCAAGCTGGGAGCGGTAGATGATCGATACAAAGATTTTTTGAATATTTGCTGCCTGCATTTGGTAAATAGCATTATTAAATAAATGCATTGGCATATTATGTAACTCCGAAAGTATTAATTAGTAAATATTAGGATTTACGCGCCAAACTCAAGATTAATTTCAGGATTTTGCAGTAACGTATGTGTAATATCTGCTACATTTTTCATGTTAACGTGGTTTTTAATGACTCAATGTATTTATCGGGTTATTAGGTCATTATTGACCTTGACTCTGAACATTTTAATTGTCACGAAGGGTGCAACACAAATTTTGAAAATTAAGACCGCATGGTATGCATACAATTAAATTAATTATGGATTAATAAAGCAAATTAACACATTAATTAATAACGCATGTAGTGAATCGATTACTGCATTTTGCTGTGACTGTCTGAGTTTCTTGTAGTTTAATATTTAATTAAATTTAGGGTACTCTCTACAGGCGAAATCAACAGGATGTTGTCTCGATATTAGCTGTATAATATAATCAAACAACTAGTAACGAGACAACAGAAATCGTGATGATAGGCGCTGAAAATATGACAGATGATCAGAATTTACAAGATTTCATTAGGGAGATTTTATAACATATAATTGTATATTATTTATGTAGGTACTAAAATAATTACTTTGTAAAACCTGAGGCTGCAGTGTGATGGCTCGTTGTGCGTTAGATGTTACAGGCTGAAATACGGGAGGGTCATCATCTGCTGAAAATCAAAGTTTAGTTCAATTACAGTACTGTTACAATTAAATCATATTGTGACAGGAACAATAATTCTAATGTAGCTATTTTTTGTATGACCATGGTTTAGTGGAGCTGGAAGTGGAAGTATGTACCTATTTGAATTAAATTAACGTGCTGATCCAAAAAGTTTTAGCTATAGAAAGACGGATTCACATTAACTCTGTATTACAATATTTGATTTTGATTTTGAGTACCTACCTATGGTTTCACTGGAAACTATAGACAAAATAATATTACCTGCTTTATAATGGTGTCATTTTTTTTTTTTTTTTTTAATGTTTTGTTTTATTCATTTTATTTCGTTGAAAAGTCGATGATCGATGAACAAAACTAATGATGTTGCTGCCATTCGCAAGAATATGTAAAATTACGCACCGAAAAAATAGTTATTAATTAAATTGTCAATGTGTGAATATTACATTCTGTAGTCATGTAGTGGTATCCTTAAAATAATGAGGAACATTGTTCAAAGCATGGAAAAATTTTATTGGGAGGTTTTATAAGACATTCTGCCATTTGTATGACGCCATTAATTATTAATTGAAGAGGTTATCGCAAAACAATGATATGCTACATAATTATGAATTTGTTGATTTTGAATAAAACTAATTCCCAGGGCATACACACACGTTTTACTTAAGACACTTTTAAAAAATATATACACAGATGTCTATGATAATTATGATCAATGTGTAGTTCTTACAAATTCAAATTTTTCTATAAAAATGGTTATAACAATAATATGATATGCCATGCCAGTCAAAATTGATATCGGTTAGTCATCCACGCCTTTTGTTCCAAACAGAATAATTAGATGTGAGATATATCGAACATTTTAATGTGGATACATTAAATTGCTCATATCTCCAAACTATGTTTCTGTGGCATATCATTGTCTTGCAATAACCTCTTCAATTGTGAAAATGATACTTTTACAAACACAATAAATGTTTTCCTTGGAAGTTGTATAAAAAATATTATGGGATTAGGTATAACCGTTATATTAGGTAATGTTTTTCTGTCATTTTACACGAGTCACGATCTTAATAATTAATATCTATGAATATTTTTCGTACATTCTTGAGGGGATAGTTCGTTGAAAACTTTGACCCACCAACACAAACGTTAATATAACGATTTCGTGACATAAATAATTTTGAAAAAAACTTAGAAATATAACTACTAGAAAGAATATTCTTTCAATAGTTTGTTGTGTTTATGCAATATGATTTTGACAGCATTTTCTTCTAAATTAATTAATACATATCATATTCATGTCATGAAATAATGAAAATAAAATTACTATAAGAATCCATGCACAGTTAATACGTCATCTAGGACCCTAGGTAGATAAAAAAAACCGATGAGTTTCAGGTACAAGTGCGCTATACATACTTGCTTTATAATGGTTTTTTAAATTACACTAAAATGAAATAAAAACAGACGATCGTTGATAACGATATATTTTTGTATCTACTTTTCTATTACAATGTATTGAAAAATGATTTATATTATCTAATCAGTGGTTATTATTCCCATTTCAGTACATAAAATCAAAGTAATATATATATACAGATTAATCTGCATAGCGAGTTATTGTCAGACGTATTTAACGTTCGCACATTATCATTATGTAATTAGATAAGTATTAAATTTTCATTAGTGTGAACATTTTGACAATATCATTGTCATTTTCTAAATGTGTGCTCGGTTTCAGAGGATAGACCCAATAACATTGAATGGACGGATATTAATAATTCCCAGGACCAAATTTACTATGGTGTCGCTGAGTTTCAAAATCCGCTATAACACTTTTTCATTATGTTGAGAAAATCAACAAAATTTTTTTGAACTAAAAAGGTTTTTGAATGTTCCAGTAGTGTTATAGCGGGATTTGATAGACACATTGATTTTGTTTCATAAATGACAGTTATTCGTAGCGGATTTTGAAAGAGTAGATAAAATTTTCATGTAGAGATTTTAATAACGAATCCAACGACATATCGTCTCTGTTCTGGCAGAACACACTAACTGGAGAATGCTAGTTTTGAGTAATTTGACTTTGAAGTTGTTAAAATGTTTGAAATGGTCTATCATGTGAGTTTATTAAGTAATCGTAAAAAGAATGACTTTAAAATGAAGACTGTTTATTTATTAAGAAGGTTTCCAGACGGTAAAGTTTGAAATAAGGAACATTTTGGTATAACTAACTCAATATGTCATTTTTTCGAATTAGTGTCTTCTGCCAGAACAGTGACGATATAATATATCTTAATTATTACAAAAGAGTGTTATAGCGGGTTTTGAAACTCACTGGACTAATCACTAAGGCTCGTTTCAGACGGGACACCGGTGTCGCGTTCGTATATAATATAGGAAGCCTTTGTATTCAAATAAAGGGGCCTTTGTATTATGTTTATGAACGCCCCAGAGCTAATGAGTCAACGCATAACTTCGCGTTATAAATTAGAACATAAAACTGGCTGCGGTAATAAAAACAAGTGTATCGGCGGCTTAAGAATGTAGCGGCCGACGGAAAAGTGTACCGGACACGCGTTGACTCATAAGCTGTGGGGCGTTCATAAACATAATACAAAGGCCTCCTATATTATATCGAGCGCGACACCGGTGTCCTGTCTGAAACGGGCCTAAAGAGTATATATCCCAGCGCCCCCAAATTGGTACCGAAAAATACATTTAAGAAATTCATGAGATGATTCTATGGGACGTCGGACAGTCTAAAATTGCGAGAGATCAACACTAAGTGCCCACCCTACCAAATGTTCGAATCGCGTTGTGTTTTTTCTCTTTATTAATTAGTTAGGTAATTCGTAAGTTAAGATTATCACAAATAAAAAAAATATTATGCAACGCCATTGGCCAACATCAATGCGTCTGAAATTAATGTAATTTTGTGGAGAAAAAGCAGAAAAGTATTATTAAAATATACTTAATATGAACATTTTTAAATGACATTCGGATATGCTTGTCTTGAATCATGGATTTGGCATTCCATCATCATTATCAGCAGCAGATATACAGATCCTCAAACATTCAAACAATTTTAGCGCCGCAGGCGAAATATCAGTTCAGTGACACTGACTTTCGGAATTATCCCGCGGACCTCCGCAATTTTCCGGGTACATAACCAGTACCCATGCATTCCGCACCGTCTTGCGATGAACACAATATAGCCTGTAGCTATAACTACGAGTTATTGCGAGCTGTCGTATCCACAAGCGGTTATCGAATACGCTTCGCCTAACGGTCATAATAATTATAAAGTATCGGGTACTAGTCGGTTATCTTGAAAATAGCCGATATTCTGGATTATTTGTTAGGATAACCTAACCTAAGCTAACCCAAACTAACAAATAATCTAGTACATCGGCTATTTTCAAAATGTGTTTGCCGCTGTATCCAGGATAAACGTATAGAACCAAGTATCGTTATTGTGCGTTTTTTTTAATATACCGCCGAATATATATAGACTATTGAAGGAAATATTTAATGTTCCAGATGATTGTAGCAATTCATGAGCCTTCCACTGACACAGGCCTTGCATGTTGTATAATACCGAGAGGAGTGGGGTCAACCCTTTAAGAATGATGTTCGATAGCGAAGTCATCTGGGTCACGAACCTCATTTTTCGTTTCTGGGGGGGTGTCCGGACGCGGAAACCACCCCTTTGTGTGCGAGCCTGCAGTCACGGAATCTACTCGCAAAACTTGTATTGTTTGCTAATTTGTCAAAATGCTTATTTATTTTATTGTTTTAAATCTTTTCTATTACTATACTGCAATATGTCATTGCTATACTGTCAAAAAGTATATAAGTACAAAGTACAACAATGTATAAAATATAAGTCCCTGGCACTACTCGCAGAGCCCCCGGTTAGGAATCACTGGACGTAACCATACCGTTTAACGAAACATTCGTTGACAAAGTTTCCGATAACTTTTAAAAGTTTATTTATGTGCAAAATCTTTGTTGGTTATATTTAATAACATAGTGTAGCTGAATAATATCTATTTTCAAAAAAATCAAAATACACTAAATTTAAACGATCATCAAACATGAACAAACACAGACTCATAGAAGGTAGAGATAATAATTATTGTCTACAAAAAGTTTTAAATGGGCGCTACTTTGGAACACTTACAGGATAATTAAGGTCAGTTTTGTATGATTTAAAAATAACCCATGCGTTTTATTATATTTTTTATGAAATATTTTATTCCGAGTTACAAATTTATTAAATCTCTACTTACCATGTTGGTCCATCGAGTAATTTTCGTAAATATTAGTTCCCTCGTAATCATTGTTATTATTTGATTGCGACATGATTGTTTATATAAATAATTATTTAACTGATAATATAGTAAAGTACACTTGCAAATCGGCACAATGCAAATTATACCATACTACATGCACTATGATTTTCACTACGCGTGAAGTTCTTTGAATAAAATTTCGACAGGTGCGTATTGTCGTCTGATGTATTTATTATATATTAAACATATTGTACTTTTGTTTCATATTGGTAATAATTATCTTAAATACTTACATTTTTTGTCTTATCTATGCTTATCTCTAGGACACGTTTAGATATCTGATAGCGTTGTCAGGTATTTATGCATGTGTCAGTGTCACACACCCAAATCATTTTTTATTATGTATTTTCTTAACGTCAAAAAAAAAATAGACTATATTATATCTTTTTGTTGATTAGCTAATCTGATACAAGATAAATATTTATTTGTTATTGGTATACGGATAGAGCTTGCGATTTCGTCGACATTTTTCGTTTCTCGAGATTCGGGAATTTTCGAATACAAGATTTTTTTCTCGAGACTTCGTGATAAGTCTATTGATTTTTGCAATTCGAAGTGCAGAGCTTTTTTAGTTTTTTTTTTTGCAAACATCGGCGATTCATTTAGTTTATGGCTTTTTGTTTAGCTTTTCTCATGCCATTTTTTTTGTATCCGAGCAATTTTAAGGTGACATCTAGCTTAAAAATACGAAACTTGCAATTTGAGTAGTTTTTTGGTAGATAATTTACGTTTTAATGTGTTTTAATTAATAAACCAAAAAGATTATATATAAAAATTATAAATCACATATAAACTTACAATTAAAACAAACGTTATAAATTGTGAATTCATTAAGATTAAAGGATGCCATCTTATACATAATATTATTTTATAGTTGTTTATTATTATAATTAAGTTTTCTATAATATATTCAAAATATTTTTGAATAATAATTCGTAGTTTCGATGGTTTTTATATTTGTTTTTAAAGAGATCGATTTTTATAAAAAATCAAAATGTGTTAACTTTATCCTTTTTATTTACATATTATATTAAATCGAATTTGAGTATGGTCTCAACATTTCAAATTACAAGCATCGTATTTTCCGCTAGGTGCGTCTGGTAGGCATTCGCGTTGTTTTATTTAAATTCCGGTTTCGGTAGACAGCTTTCTTTTTCCGTTCCAATTTCATTTTGTTATTTTTGCTTAGTAAAATTTCTCGAATTCTCGAGATTCTCATTGATGATTTCTTCAAAAATGAGAAATCGCGTAATTTCGATTTTTTCCCCTCTAGATTCACCTTTTCTGATTATTTTTTCGAGAATTCTTGAGACAAGATTTCTCGATCACGACCTCTATATGCGGATAATGTATTTGTTGTTTTCAAAAAATAGTAACAAAATTAAAACATTAATTTACCCGCACTTAAGTGGAGGGTGTAGTGGTGGCTTATGTGACATAGCCATGTAATCCTCATAGACTCGAATTACAACAAATCAACGCAAATTGACACTACCAATTAATGACAAAATTCGATGTTTGCAATTCTGTCTTATATTTTTATGCATGTGACAATTATATTGTTTTATGCCTGTGGGTCTATTCTATGCTTATCGACCGCTAAAGTGATAAAGTGAAAAATATTATCAAACTTAGGGTAGGTTTGTATCAAAATATTAGCACTTATTGTAACAATTACACGAAGCCGGTTTTTATTGTTGCAATAAGTGCGATATTTTAACAGCAGCAAGATAGGTGCTGTTAAAATATCGCACTTATTGCAACAATAAAAACCGGCTTCGTGTAATTGTTACAATAAGTGCTAATATTTTGATACAAACCTACCCTAAGTTTGATACTATTTATCAATTTAGTGTTCGATAAGTATAGAATAGACCCACTGGAAGGGGCTATACGAGCCTTAAATAAGCACTCAATATTCGTATTATGAACGCAAAAGTTAGATTTTTTATTGTTATTTTTATTTTACTTAATTTTATTGGATTACCCCTACACATTTGATGGACTTTTAGGTTTTGTCCCAGTGCTATGGAATTAATTATTTTTCTGACGCGAGGCCAACTGAGGCTTCCATTATACGAGAGTACCTATGTGAAATTAGGATAAACGATGAATAATTTGTACTCGGAGCTATGCAATATAATAATAATTATTGATAGTTTTATTCGATAGATTGACTTATCTGCGTACTCAAGTTTAACTAGTACCTACAGGTAAGATAACAATAATGTAACTTTAGGCTGCTCGGACATTGTCAGGTTCCTGTTAAAATTACTGATATGTGCGCATCTGTTAATAGTCATCAGATTTTTTTTTAATTCCCAAAAAAAATGTTGATGGAGCTGTGTAATTGCTTTGTAATAGTTTGTTTATTGTTGAAAACAAGTTTTATCGACTTACAAAATTAATATTAGTAATAAATGACAGTTTTTTTTTTGTGTCATAAATATATTTTATTCCACATTTTTTAATTACAATACCTAACTACAACAATCATTGAAACGTTTTAAATATTACATTTTTATGTTTGTGTTTATATTATTGAAATAAAATAGAAAACAAAATCATACAAAATAAGCATTTTGACATTTTGCATTCTTGGTAAGTAATATTGAAAGGTAAATATTGAAATATTCGATGTTTTATAATATAGGTAAGTTGTGAATATGAGAACTGAAATCATTCGCCGAAAATATTTTTTGCAATAGCACAGATAGACTGGTGCCGTAGTTGGTATAACATCATCTCAGATTTCTTGAAGTAGATACTTAGTTTAACACGTAAATAATGGCATTTGAAGAAAGGGTACCTAATAAAACAATTTATCATAATAAATTGAAAATTACGTACATATTTTGACATTTCATTTAGCTATGTATCACGCCCCGTATTTAAATAATAATAATATAATGTGATGTTTTAAGACATTCATAACGTACATTCATCTCTATATATTATTATAATGTTATATAATAAACGATACATTGTAATATTTATATTTAAATTTTTAGTAAAATAGGTTTATATGTAGTATATAATATATATATATATAAAATTTCAAATATCTTGTTTTGACAAGAAAAAATACATTCATTCGAAAAGTTGCAATGAATAATTAATGTTCTCTCTCATTCTAGAATATTTTATGTAAAATAAATAAAATATATGATATATATATATATAATATTTTCATTTTATTAGAAAATTTAAAAAAAGTAGTAATATGCAACAGTCAAAATTTTAACAATATAATATAGACTAATTTATTATCATCACCTTACATTAAGACATTAAAATGGAACAAATAATTAAAGTAGACGGCGAATCACGTATTGTGAATATGCCATAGACTTATGTTTTTTTAAATATTTGATTTATATCAAGTGCATAACATTTATTTCATTATTGACTAAGTTTTTATGACTAGTAATAGTAAGTCACCGTAAAAATTATAATACATAGACGATAATTGGAAACAATATTATATGTTAATTTAATATTCTATGAATATGCAACAACAGAGTCCATAGATAATTTCATGTCTACAGAATCATTTGAAGATGCTACATAATTATCTTGTTTTATAAATTAGGTTAGAAATAATACATAATATACTATATTTGGCTTCATTAACCAAAAGCATTAGAATAGTAGGTGAGTTACCCATAACTTAGAAAGAAACACTTACACATATTTATGAAATAAATATAATTTATTAATAGACAATAAAAACATTATACTTTACCACTTTACTACTTCAATCACAGTGTAAACGTGGGATAGAGGTTTTAATTAACGAGATAATTAATAATGTAGATTATCTATTGAATTGAGATGATAGATGTACCTAACTACCTATATTGTACTGAATATGTTCCACTTGCAATTATGTATATATCCACTGTAAAAAAATGTATTTTAATTTACCAAAAATTATGGAGAATGTAAATACAAATACATATACTAGGGAAAGATATTAAAACCAAGTTGATATTCAAGACGTGGATATATATTAAAATAAATAGGTACATGATACCTATACTCATTTCATAAATGACTAAAAGTGAGTATTAATAGTAGTAAAATACATAATATATATTTTTACTGATTCTATGGCAAGAATTACACATACTAGAACTGTGTTAAATAACATATATATATATAGATAATATATAAGTTTTATTTGGTAGAAAATATAATCATGATTTTACAGCAAGAATTTATAAGAACCAATAATATTAAATAAATTATAGGTACATGATTTATTTGTCAAATAAGAATACTTTTCTCTTAATGCTGGACAAGTTTATTGAAAAATAACAACAATAGAATAACATGTTTAAGAATTCGCGTTCATTGCCTTTTTTTGTATTTAGGGTAGAAGCTTGACATTCTAATCTATCGATTTAATGCCTGCTGCCATCCTGTGTTTGTTTCAATGGCTTGTGAAAGACAGTTGCCCTGGCCGCATTCTCCCTCCATGTCATCAGTCATGGTGTCGTGAAGGTCTCGCAAGGACATCACAGCGGCTCGGGCTGCTTCCTGGCATGCTTCACGTCCTCCGCACATTGAGTCGGCTTCGGAGAGGAAAATAAGGTCACATCCTGTTGGAGACGAGGGACCCTGAAAAGACAAACGCAAACGATGGTATGGATAAAAGTTTTCGATCATAAATGAAAAAATACCGTGATTCTATTACAATAACCGAACAAGAGAAAATTTAAGTTTAATTCATCAATATCATTATTATTGATCCCATCTTTTGCGATGCCGCCGGATTCAGCGTTTAGGTACTTTTTCTTCTTTCGACTATGTCCGATCCTAATAGGATCATATGGGCCTCCACAGAGTAGAGGTTTGTATTAACAGATTTTGTTTTTTACGAGAAATGGATGTCAGCCACTTGCTCAACCTATTAGGTCCATACCCTGACACACACAAATGGAAAAACAATATGTGTACTTGCCAGACCCAGGATTCGAACCTGGGACCCACGGCGTTATAGTCGAACGCTTAAACCACGCACTTACTTGGTGGTAAATCATGATAATTTATAAAATCACAAATTTCTCATTTAAAATTTCCACCCACTTCACTAAAAAATATCAACACGGAATTTTACCAATTTTCCCTTTCCCACAGTGTATCGCTCCTTTTCCACCATACAGTATTGACAATAATATTATAGCATCACATAACTCGAACGTAATTTTCGGTAGGTGCTTATACTTCATAAAACCCGCAATGTGACAGGAAGACGTGTCATAAAGCATTTTTTAAATGTAGAGAAAACCAAATAATAAACCCTGTTTATATTATGAGCGCTCGAAATGACCGGAGCGCAGTTACGGTCCATGAAATCACCGAGACTATCGCCCCATCTCGTGGAACAATTAATTTGACCGTCTAAGTCAGGTGTGTCACATAACAAAGAATCTAACATACTTATTTTTATAAAATATAAAATAGGTATACAATTGATTAAATGTGTCAATATTTTTTGAAAAATTGTCGGGCGCTCTTGTTCGTAAATTTTCCATCTTGAGCGCTGATATTATATCAAAAAAATATTTTCTTTTAAGATTTTATATAAATATTCTACTTATTTAAAAGTTTGTAATGTAATATTTAAAATTTGTTATATTCCTACTCACACATAGGTAACATATCTGGTGAAGACTGCAAAGAGGAAGGAATAGTTGCCCATGGTCTCCTGCTAATATGTCTATGCTATGACACCTTCTGACTATGCGGTCGAGGACAGGACAAGCACCCCCTTCAGATCCTAGGAATTAAAGAAAGGAAAATATTATAAATTTTTATATAGTATGTATATAGTGGGTATACTTTCAACTGAAGTTACGATAAAATATACTTTTTGTGATGTATAAAGAGCACTGCTTACCTTGAATGTGGTCTGGTTTATTCTTCATACCACTTCCTCCCATATAGCCTTCGGACATACTTTCAACCGGTCCATTTAAAAAGTGACCTGCTCCCTGCTCATTTTCGAAATCTTGATCACTAATTTGATCGACGCCATTGCTTTCTAGTACGTGTTTCAAATCTTCTTGTGCATTTGATCCAGACTGCATTTTATTTTGATTGTGTTTGGTTGCTGACATCCGTTTTTCTTTATCTTCTTCATAATCAATTGGGAGTTGATCTTTCATGGCAAATCGTTGGGCTTGCAAGCTCGCCTTGAATTCTTTGATAGCTTTTCGCATTTTCTCTAAGCTATACGCGGCCGCAAGACGGGAAAGAATCTTTTCTTTTATCTCTTGCTCTTCCTTTGTATCTAACCCATCGTTTGTCCCAGAATAGCGGAGCGCTTCGTCTACAATAACACTTTCCATATTTTTGAGTTTGTTATCCATATTATCTAACTTAATTTGATCTATTTGCTTAGGATTACGCTTCTCCGCACCATTGTTTTCTAATTCACTTAAAAAGTTTGGCTGTTGACTTAAAGAATCCGGACGGTCATGTAGACGGAAGTTTTTTAACGAATACGAATTCATGTACTTTTTTGCTTTGTTCAAATAAGACTCTTTCAAAGACTTAATGTCTCCATGGCTGTTTAGAGACTTCTTCTTTCTTTTATCAATGCCAAAGTAATTGGACCAGTCAATTGATTTCTTTTTTAGAATAATGGGATGCTCCATTTTTATATGAGTTTCTTCAGTATCATCAAAGCTAACCTCTTTGTTCTCTTCATTCTCGTGAGAGTGGTCATGACCATTTGAGCTACTGAGAAGAGGCGGTTTACTATCATGTTCATGACGGGAATGTGGATGATCGCTGTCATGGTGATGATCTGATTCCGTAACATGCTGACGAGTTTCTTCATTTTGATCAGAATGGGTTTCATTGCTATCATTAGAGTGTGCTGTTGCAGCTGGAGATTTTGATTCATGTGAATCATCGTCAGCAACACTACTGCGTTTAACCGGTTTTTGAATTATGCTATCGGCTTGGATCTCTGTATCTTTACCACCGAATATGTTACTGAGCTCTTTAATAACTCTAGGATCCGTACCGGAACTGCGAAACAGTTTCTTCTTGTCACTTTTTAAATTTCGTTTAACCATAGTTTGGTGATACATCGATGATGATGGTGAATAAGGGCTACTTCGTTTAGATACTGGGAATCTTTTCTCCTTTGAGTTATCATAAATATAATCTTCTTCTTCGGGTAAATCTTCAACTGGTTCATGTGGATTATTTAATGGCTGAAGTGCCAGCATATACTCATCACGAAGATCAGCTGACTTCTGCGGTGGTACCTCAAATGCTGGATACCGCTGGTCTTGATATCTGTTGTAGACAATTTTAGAAACATCTAAGTCGTCTTCTTCGTCACTGATTTTTTCATCTTTAAGATTTTCCACGACCGATGGATCACTTTGTGAAACAAACTTGAGCGAATAAAGAAAGTCATTAGGTGTATCACCGTCATCGATTCGTTGGTTAGAGCTTCGCTTTCGTTTAAATGCTATCGGTCCCCAGCCCGTTGGAGTATAGTCACCGGGAATCTGTCGTTTGCGAATATTTCTTTCTTTATATCCTCTTGGTAGATCTTCCGGAAATTCATTTTTGTATTTTCCCCACAGTTCTTTAAGTAGTTCAGCATTCTCAGTGTCTGACTTGTATCGCAGTTGATTTCTTCTCTGCTGCTCATCGGATTCTTCGTCTTGTTCTGAAAGTTCTTTCATGAATAGTTCCTTCAGTCGGTCTGACTGATAACTGCGTTTGACTTGACGTTCACGGAAAGACGATGACCTTTTCTTCTCATTGATATGATTGCGGTGGCCATTTATTTCCGCATTCCGATTCCGAAAAGGTGTTCCTTTGTAATTGAGTTCAAGATCATCGGGCGAAAAATCATCGTCTTTATTCAGATACTCTACCAAAATACCCTTTTCTGATGGCCGTCTATGGTCACTTTCGTCCATAAGTATTGGTGGACCATCTGAAAATAGTGAAGATATGTTGCATTAAACAACTTATCATAAAAACAAATAAATAAAATTTACATAAAGCTGATTTAAATTTTTGTATATAAGAAGAGCAATATAGGTAAGTACGTAAAGTAAGAACCCCACAATGGCCGAGCGGCTTACTTGTCGGCTAATGATGTCGTAGGTTCCAGGTTCGAATCCTGGGTCTGGCAAATACACATCTTGTTTTTCAATTAGTATTTGATTCAGAGTATGGACCTAATATAATATAATGTAAATAGATTGAGCAAGTGGCTAACAACCATTTCATGTAAAAACAAAACGATATATGTTTATAACCCCAACTCTGTTAAGACCCATAAATGATCTTATTAAGATCGGATATGGTCAAAAAATTGTGGAAATGAATGGAGATTAAGTCAATAAGTATCTAATCAACAACAAACAAATCGGTTGAAAAAAGTATTTCATACTGTAAACACCATAGTTTGAAATTAGGAATATATGGGAAAATGCCTCTTCGGAATTAGAACACTTAATATATTAAATTATCATAAAATAATTTAGAATATATAGAACATGATGCAATTTCTCAAAATTTACCGGTCAATTGTAAACTACAATGAAATTTAATAAATATATTTTACTATTATTTATATTTTTTTATGCAAATGATCGGTCTAGTTAGTGCAAATACCAATAAAATAATTATTTAAAAGGGTTCTATCACCGTGGATATCGTATGTACCAAAAAATGGCTGTATTAGTGTTATTACCTGATTGATAGCCCTGGTGATTATCAGATATGTATTCTAAGGCTCTCTCAGGAATTTGAAAGTTTGCTAGTGGGTAGGGTCCAGAAGGGGCCCGTCGGCGTCGTTCCAGTGCTCGCAGTGCTCCTTGTAACGATCCCCGGCTTCCGGTACCTCCGCCTCCCAAAACTGGCAACACTACCAATCCCAACAGCATCAGCTTTAGGCAGACATTTTTATCGAGTCGCCACATTGTGCGAAATTACACCGAAATCTGAAATGAAAAGAGAGAGAGAGTGATGATTTTGTTTTACAGTCTTTCATAAGTAATTATAATTAGGAGTTTAGGAGACTTGTAAGCTATGTAAGATAATATGTGAAGCGATTCAAAAGTATATAGATGTAATACTCTAAATTCAACCTTCATTCTGTGTAGTAGTGTATTAACGAGCCGCAAGACGATGTTGATACCAACCAACCAGAAAAACGCATACATATTGATACTCTGAGGTGAAAACAACCCAGATGTGGATTCGCTGATTCGATCATAATATGTGAAGATCGATGATAAATAATATGTCTTAAGGCGAATCCTCTACCTACCAGAGGCACCTAGCAGGAAAATATGAAGCCATTTTTTGATAATTTACAATTTAACCTGTATTAATTAATACGTATTAAATAGGATCTCAAAACATTCAAAAGAAAATTATTTAAAAAATGTTTTTAAAGTGTGAATTTGTTAAATGATCCTATCTTACTTTTTACACATTATTAGTTTATGGCCATACTTATTATTAAAATTTAGTTTATTAAGTTTTCTATGTCATGAAGAGATTTTTTAACAATTCATAGTTTTAATATTTTTTATATTTATTTTAATCGTTGATTTTTATAAAAATATAAATGTGTATAACTTGAAATCTATTATATTTATATCAAATATTATTTAGGTATCGCTCCAATATTGGAGCTCGATCGCGTTATGTGGTTCGTATGCGTTCATTATGAGGAGCGAAAATAATAATTAACTGTTTTTATTGATATACTTACATTAGTTGATAATTAATTTTTTTTATTTACTACCTACTAACGAGTATATAATAAACATTCAATATAACCCTAAATTAAAAATAACCGTTCTTAGGTAATAACTTTAGTAACGGATAACAAGTAATAAATTATTTATATATTTATTATTTTCTACTACAATGAGAAAACGTTTTTCCTATGGCTAATATATTATTATAACGAAACAAAATTATATTAAAAAATATATTGCATAGGTACATTTTACAAAATTTGGAAATATACACATTTTTTTGAAGTTCAAAGGTAATATACATAATATTACTAAGTAATACGCAAGTCATTGTTTTGTAACAGCGATTTCAGAAAAATTACTGAGCAATATTTTTTTTTAAAATAAACAGTATAATTAATATTATTGATAAACAAAATAATATTGATGAGCCAACATTTTCTTGTCATGCAGTGACTATTGATTTTTATATCGTATATTCGGCAATAATATATTTGATTAAAAATATATCGCAAGACGTAATGACGATTAAAATCCTCTTTATATTATTCTATTTACTATTTATTATGAAGAAGGTACAGTGTAAACTCGATATAAATGTGTGTGAAATAAAAGCTTATAAGAAAGTGTCACATAACCTCACCCCATCAGAGATGGTGTTTAATGATTATAATATCGTGTAAACACGCATACGTAGTTTTTAATTATTTCGGACAAAAATAGCACACCATGCATGGAATTGGATTCTAGTGGATTTTAATACCCACCCGTCATAATAAATTCAATTTAATGTACTTAGTCGTTATAGCTCCAAGTTACTATCAACAAGTTGAATAAATATAGTTTTAAATATTTTCTGCCACACAGTTGCGGAAATGGAGTTTCGCTTACATATTTTTTTTTGTTACCTACAATTTTTAGGAATACGGGCATTTATACATACTACCATTAGATACATATTCAATATACCTATTATAAACGTTGGCATTGGATATAATAAAAATCAGACATTTGTGTAGGTAGACATCAGAAAGAAATCATTGAATACAATGCTTGAATGCCTCAACGGAGGTATTGAACATATCAATATAACCACTATAAGAAAGAGAATGAAGTCTTGGTATTGATTTCATTATTTTCATGTGGCTTGTCAATTGTATTAGAAATTTTACAATATTGAGACATTATTGACAGCTGTCTTGAGCCAGAAAACGAGAAGATACAATTTATAGGATAGGAAGGCAACCATAATCGAATTTTCATTGAAGATAATCGGTATGAAGATCCAGTGGGTGGGTATTACGTGGAAAGATCACAAAAGAAGTAATGCACAAGGAAGCAAACAAGAAAGATTTTCTAAGTAATAGGTGTCGTCAAACCAGTTTAGTTTAGACCAAATAATACAGTAGTTCACAATTTCCTACAGTGTTTTTCATAATTCTCAATAATTTAAAAAAAATATGTAGGTATTACTCACTTATCATAAATTTGCAACTTTTTGCAATGAAAATTTTACTTTTTATCAGAATTTAAGAGTACGTTGGGTACACTCTAGAAATCGCTTCGTAACCCTTCGGATCGCAACCCATGGGTTTAAGATCCTTGATTTAGAGTAGGTATATATATACGGACCCAAGATGATCATTCAGAAAAGTATAGTGAAAATTTTTACGGTAGGTACGTGTAATAGACCTTGATTTCAAAACAACAAAAAAATGCTACGGTTTGGGTTACCGGAACATGTTCACAGCATGTTAAATATACCGTATCCGGACAATTATTAACTACCCTGGAATATTGTATACATGGAGAGATTAATTGCAAGATTATTAATATTCACTATAATAATTTATTGTCTCACAAACAATGTTTGACACTTCGGTGGACGCGAGAGAACTTTTGGGAATTCTTGATTTACAATCAGCGGCTGGGACAGAAAGAAATGAAGACGAAGAATAATAATTGAGTCCAGCGATCGATTTAGAGAGAGAAAAAGATGAAAGATTGAAACTCAAACCTAGTATAACCAATAATATATTGATTGTTATTGTTTTGAGCTTCAATATAACTATTGAAATCACCATAGTTATTGAATACGTCCAATATAGGTAGTGATTAGGTACAACATTAAGGAATGATCAGCGCTCGAAATAGTAAATTTTATGAACCGGAGCGCAGAACATAGGAATTTTATGTACCTTTTATAAAAATAAGTGTGTTTGATTTTTTTTGTTACTATAACTATTTTAAACATTCAATTATTATTTTTTCCACGAGACAAAGACAATTTTGTGGATTTCATGAACCGAAATGGCGCTCCGGTCCATTTCAAGCCCTCCGAATGATGGATTAGCGTGAAGAGAGGTTCATAAGACCTTTAATCTTGCTGTAAATGAGATGAAGTACGTTCTGTGGGGCAGATAGGTCACGCGCTGCTTAGCGGCGGTTAATTTTAAAAATAGTTTAGGGAGATATGATTGGCCCTAAGAATTTGTTTCTCTTCTAAGCTTCCGTGGTGAAAATTTTAAATATATTTATTTTATTTGTCCGTTTAACATAGCCGAGAATAAATAAATGAATATCAAAAAAGATAAAATTACATACAATTTAAGACTATACTCGATCCGTAATATGCTGAAATATAGCTGGAATATACATGCTGCCCCTTTTTGACATTTCTCTCGCGTAATAGCCAATAGAAATAAATGCAGAACCACGAAACCACCACTAACATTTTACAAGTGTCGGTTTCATTTTAATTTAGTTAGAGTTTATATGTATGATTAAATTTGTTCTTCAGCTGTGTTTTGCCTTTGATAATGACATCGATTAAGAAAAAAACAAGTAATAAACGAACAGTGTCATAAATTCATAGTTAAACTACGTGATTGATTGATTAATTAATGTTTTACGTCAAAGATACGTATATACAATGTTACACACGTTAAAAGACGAGGATATCACGACGGATTTAGATATCTGAAATCTAATGTTGTAAGGACTTTAATAACTGATGACGTGATGACTGATGACAGTGATGACTGATGAGGGTAGCATTTTAAGTTGGCTAACCTATTTAAAAGATTAACGAATTAGTCTCAGATTGCCACAAGTAACTTAATATCTTTAATTGAAAAAGCTTTTAGTATTCTAATATTCCACGTGACATATTATAACTGTGACGAATTTAATTTATTTCATTTCTATACGTCTTAATTCTGGGGCTTTGGCGTGTGATGAATAATAATTCACCGTCCTTTGGAGATCATTTCAAGCGTAAAGGACGACATTTATATGGGAGGGATGAATATGCTGAAATATGAAACGGAAGTAATATAATTGAACCCAACCCTCATAAAACAGACACTAAAAATTTCAAATACCGTAAGTGAGGGATGAATAATATTATCTAAATTTTTTGTAGATATGGCTAATAACAAATAGGTGCCTAATATTATTAAATAAAATATATTTAAAAGTAAGTAAGTAAGTATGGTTAAAAGTTGTTTAATAAAAACTGATAATATATATTTTTAAATAACTAAGTTTTCCTTGAATTTTTGTTCCCTAGAATGTTCAAAAATCTTAAATACATCGATGCGTATTTTTGATATTCAAATGTTTTAAAATGTAATAAATCAGCACAACTGTATGCTCGGTGATGGCTTATCGTACAGGCTAAATTTTGCAAGGATACATTCATACCAGTTACAAAAAACTGAAAAATAAGATATGAACACGCATGCATTAATCTATTTATGCAAATTAACTGAATGCGATAAAACTAGCTAGGTAATATGCACAGAACGGATAATAAATATAATTCCGATAGGTTATATACCAATACAGTACATTTTTACGGAGGGTTTTGAATGTGTGAGTGTCCTACGAAAATGAACCACGCATTATACACGTGCAATCGTGTGTGATACACCACTATTAAATGAGCGTCAATGCTTAAATCGTGAGCAGTTGTCAGTATTTGACGTATAACGTATTCTTGACACGTCTTTAAATATATCCCGTATTCTTCCTCAATCGAGATCGGTTGCCTGCTTCTCCTTACCCATTAGGTATTTCAGTTCCCATTATTTCTGAGTTCCCTGGTAAAATGTTATTGCCGGACGGTCATCCGCGGGACCGAATTACGGGTCTGGTAGATTCACATGTTATTATTTAAATGTGTGTTTTTGGGCCCACAGTATACACATAATAGGTTGAGCAAGTGGCTATCATCGATTTCTCGTAAGAAGAAATTGTCGATCAACGTGTACCTACTCTGTGGAGTTCCATAATATACTCCACTTACGACCAAACATGGTGATTTAGTTTTTATGTGTTGTTTATTTACCTTCTATCGGTATTTTATTGAGAATAATTTTTAGGAACCTTAAAAGTGCTGTACGAAAATAGATTCTGTTGTATTAAACCAATATTGAATTAACGAGCTCTGTAGTGTAATTCAATATACGTAATAGATTCCAAAATCTTGATGAAATATAAATGGTTTCTTAGATAAACAATATATATATATATTGATTTAGTTAATCTAAAATATATCATTCTTGCGGACGTGTTGATTAAACTTTATACAACAATTTATTAACCCATTAAATTTACTGGACAAGATGTGGCAATACAGAGTCGTATTTGCGGAGAAGCAATATCATTTATTGGAAATTCAACCAATGACAGAATGGTTATAAAAAATATACTTTTATTGTCTTAATACTTAGGTACAATATTAAATAAAAACAATAATTGTAAAAAAATAAAATCTTAAATGGGGACTAAAAATCGTAAAATAGATAGTGTTTAAACTTAAAGATATCTAAGAAACCTAAGAGAAACACTGATAACACATCATCAATACCCTAATACGTTATCGTAGATGGAGAATTTTCTTTCAGGGCTTCGAACCGCTATTTTTTTTCTTTTCGTTTTTCGTTCCGGTCCAAGTAAAAAAATATAGTTACTGTTACACCCTCGAATGGTCCCTATTTGGGGATGTCTCTGTGTATCTGGAGAAGCCCGAGTCGGTATCAAATCCAACGAATAGTAAGGGCTGATTACGAAAATAAATATAATAGGGCCGGCAATGCCGTAGATTACGACCGTTGAAAAATATTTGCAACGTCGCCGTTTTTCGACAACGCTCTCGTTGAAAGCGAAACACAAGATGGCGGGTAATACGCTGCAAACAGCCAAACAATAAACACGCACATTTCGTCCTCCGTAAAATAAATTATTAAAAATGTATCTAACTATTATATAATATAAACCTCGCCGCTTCCATCACAATTCCGGTGTGTTAATTGTCCACCTCCACATCCCGAATCCAGATGAAAAACCATACAAAAATAAAAGTGACAGTGTGCTTCTCACTTTCGAAAATGGAGGGAAATGACATTACCTATATCGGTTTGGTTCCGGTTTTCGTTCCGAAAAAAATAACGGGTTTCCCGGTTTTCGGTTTAGTTCCGAGTGTTTATTTTTTTTTAAAATGTTTTTATTTGTATTAAACATATATTTTCCACCATAATTTAGAATATTGTATAGTACTTGTATGAAACCCCGGCGCCATGCTCCAAAACCAATGGTTATGCTACACCGCACAGCCGTAGCCATATATTATAAAAATAATATAATATTATAACTTATGAGAATTATTTCAAGATACATCACACGATCGTGAATGATTTCTTTGTGTCTTGAATTTGACACAAATATGAACTAGCTACGACAACTGAACAACTGAAGTCGGGAGTAAGATTGTGTTAACGCGCGTGTTTGAACATGCATCGAACCGAAAAAACCGATTTTTTTCCCGGTTCGGTTACGGTTTTTTTTCCGATAAAAATAATGGTTTTCGGTTCAGTTCCGGTTCGAAGCCTTGTTTTCTTTGTTTAAATGTTTTTTGTGTGACAAATAATTAATATGATATGGGATTGCATTTTTCTTCAATTTGAATTGACTAAATATGCCATAACGTTATAAATCATAATAATAAGTAAATAATGATGCAACGAGCAAAGAAACAACCCTCGTGTATGACTATGCGAAAGAGCCATTGGCTGTGTTGCCCAAGTGAATATAATAATTATTAAGGTTTTTAAAATACTGAGGATCATGACCTAGATGATTTGGTCGTCTGACACCCTTCTCTAATGGTTGAATATACCATTACTGCAACTGGATATACTGCGACATGTAGGGTCTACGTCAGAAGAACACTTGTGACATTCTTGATTTGGCTCGTTCACTTGGAGGGGGTTTTCTTCGTCCTCTCCGACTTTCAACCTAAGTTTTTTCAGGTTGTAATTCGCTCTGCGAACTATATGATCTGAAAATTGGACGGACTAGGGCAGGTAAACCGAGAAGAGTATCTCTAGAATTTGAAGTTGGCTGATTATGGAATCATTTGCTTAATTGGCCATCTAGAAAACCCTAAAAATCACTTTCAGCATCACATTTCAAATGTGTTTAGTCTCTGTCTTTCTCTCATCGTCACTTTCTAAGTATTAGAAGAATATTGTATGAGAATGTCTCTATTCAATTTTAATTATTGACGGAAGTTAAACGTAATTGAAATTCGTATTGTCTATATCTTCAATAAATAATTGTCTTCAAAATTTATTGGTATAAATAGAGGTACTATTGTATATTTTATATCAGTCGACAATCTTCCATTGAAGCGGATGTAATAAATTTTGATTAATATTAAACTGTATGGAATAAGTATTCTGTTTAATTTTAATTAATATTTACAACTTAGAAAGACAAGAGATTTAGACGCAGTTTCAGTCACTTTGTTAATGTTTTTGCTCTTCCGAATTGCATAATAGGTATATTTCATTGATGTTTCCTGCTCGAATGCACGAAACGATGAAAAACTGTATGTGTGTTTGTAGGAGGGGGGGGGGGGGGGTGTAAATTTACCGTACCGGGTGACGGGTGACACCAACCTTAGTTACGCCACTCTTGCCACTCAGATGCGTTGATGATTCGCACACACAATAGAAAAATGAGAGGGAACGTTGAATATGTCCTTAGTTAATTATTCTAATTTAATCATAATGTACCTGACTACTTATTTGTTAATACAAATAGCCTTATTTACTAATATAATGCATTAATAGACTTTCGTCGTATGCACGATATAATGTCGGGATAAATTTTTGTATTACGGATACGGAAATTTCGATTCATAGATCAATTTTATTAAACCGATGCTTCGGAATGCAGATATTAAATTCCAGGCGTAGCGCTGAATCGAAACGACGACGCCTCTACGACCCAATACGCCTACGGGCTACGAGCTACGACATGAGAGGCGAGAAGGTATTTACAGAATTGGAGCAAATAGTGCCGAGCTGTCTGGCATATCTACGACGCGCATAAAAATTAGTTTACTTGTCCCATATTTATTAAAGTATGTGAGGTCATATCAGATTTTTATAAAACGAGTACAAATAGTATATTATAAAATATTAATCTTCAGTAATTATAATAATAAGTACATTATAATGTCATTAAAATATTGACAAATAAATATGTTATTATGTGATAAAAATCTGGTGTGCTAAAGAAAATTAATTTTTTGAAGTAAAAACAGGTAGGTGAGTCGTAGGGATACGTCAATAAACAGATGTATCTACGTACCAAGAAAAATAAAACCAATAGCCAAAAAATAATGCAATTTGATAAGCTTTTCATGTAAAAACTAATAGTTGAGTCGCTTAGAATCATAACTCACATATTGCAATTTTGTCGTTTTTTAGTAAAATATGCCAAGTGATTTTAAATGAATTAATCTATATACCGAAAAATAGTTGAGTATTAAAAGTCAATTTAAACCATGCGAAAATCGTTGACAAAGTTCATTGTTGGTGTAATATGTCGTATATTTCAAAGAATAGAGTTTTGTCACCAACGCCTTCCTAACCAATCGGGGAGCTCTATTTCTCATAGTATGCTGTATGTCTGCAACGTTAGAAGTATTAGGTATATATATTTTAAAAACAAAAAGTTATTCGACTCTCTCACTCATTAATATTCTAGGGAGTTCAATACTGTTCTTCTAATTACAAAAAATAGTGCTCTGTTGGTTTTTAGCGATTATCTCAAAACTTGATTTTTGGAATATGTGAGTTATGATTCTAAGCGACTCAGTTAATTTCATCGTAGTTGGATAGGACGCCCGTAGTTTAATTGGTGAATAGCGAGATTGGTTTATCGATTTCTCGAGATTTTTTAACTTCTTGTGGCCAAAAAATATTATCGGGAAATTAAGATATGTAGTTCAGAAATCGAGAGCTTTTTCAGCGATTTTTTAAAATTCCGGTTTTCAATTTCTCTTTGTTATTTTTGCCAATGAACAATTTCTAGAATTTTCGAGAAACTTATTGATGATTTCTCTTGAAATGAGAATTCTCAAAATTTCCGAAAATTAATTTCTCGAGATTAGAGATTCAGCTTTTTTGGTTATTTCTCGAGAATTCTCTAGACGAGATTTCATGGTCGCAACCTCTAATTACAACTAGTAATAATTGCATTATTTATTTATAATAAAAAGATCATAGTCATTGAGAGTATTAACTTAATTTCGTCTTACAAATCGTCTGTTCTCTGCTATTCTCTGAGTCTTTCCTACATTCCACAGTTATGAGGGCCTTTGGGAGTAGGATGCTCAGGATGGTTTCTCGACATTTCTCAATTAACTAATGGATATTGAAAATTTACTACCGGGATTACCTATTACCAAACTTTACTTATCAGAAAGCATGGCATAAGCAGTTTTCGCGCCTACATTATTGTAGCGTTTGTGCGAATATACTACAACTCCAAACCTTATTTATCGGAAATCAGTACATCGCAGTAGTATTCGATGCGAACGCTGCCACGTGCTCATACCGATTCTATAGAATGTAATGTCAAATCCTACTCAGATTGCTAACCGATTTTACTATGTCCAAACGTGCGTAGTAATAGTATACAAAATATATATGAAAGAACCAGGTGACAGTGCTACCGATTAACATTTTTTTGAATTGGTTTAGTTCTGCAACAGCAACCATTACTGTGAACCACTTGTTAATCGAGTTAACAATGTTAATCGAGCATATTTTTATAGAAATTGACATTTTCAGAGATATACATTTTTAAAAATCCGACACCATACTTCTTTACACCTTTCTGTTAATCTGTCACAAATTAATAATTGTAATGTAGTTTAATATTTTCTATATAATCGATATGCTACCACTACATTGTAAGTATCTGTCAAAATATTATTATGAGAATATCCAATCATTTGTTTTCTTTCCTAACTTCCCGACTAGCTAGACATTTGAAACTTTTAGAATATATCAGAACACGATGCCAATGAATTTTTTACATACTTTTAGCCATCTTTAAGTAGAATTGAATTCATTTTTAGTTAATTCTGTTTTGTATTCATGTTATTTCGATACCATTATTGGTTGCTAGGGGGTCCTAGCAACTAAATTATTAATAAATACTGTATACGTGCGTTACTATGGAAATCAATTTGAAATGACATTTCATTATTCAGTATTTCTATCAAGTACAAATTTTTTTGATCGCTTAAGCTAGTCAAATCAAGTTTATATGATTCAACAGAAAATTTAAAAACGTTGTATTTAAAAAGTTCTTTTTATCTTGTAATTATTTCAAATTTAGAATTGCGTTTATTCTTGTATGAAGTTTTCTCTCACCTTGCGTATTTTAATGTCTTCTCTCTGTCTCGCTTTCTCCTACAATTTATTTTCTCTTATGCGTTTCAGACATATTATAGATAAATCTATAATGTAATAATGAAACAACTCATACAACGAGTAATATTATGATAGCCCACGCTTTTAAACTAAATGGCAACTGACTAGATTATATTATATAATAATATACGAGTATTACACGGTTTTCTCATCTCGGAGGATGTATTTACAAATTGGACGTATTGTTATAATTTCTATGGCTCTTTGTCTTTTTTTTCCATTTTCGTGTAAAATGTAAATGTTCTGAACAACAATATGTACATGCTCTTAATTTAGAAATTTCTACTAATAAAATTATAATTTTAAACAAAGTACACCACCAATGAATTTTATACGTAAGCTTGCAATGAAAGATTATATTATATAAAATTGTTAATTAATGTTTAAAATACAATAGGCAGCAAAAGCGTGAGCAAGCAGAAGCTAAATAATTGAAGTAATTAAAATGTAATAAGCTGTTTTACGCAATGCTTGTTGCTTTCACAACCCTTTTATATAAAAGCTAAATGAACATCTCGTTAATAAGAAGTGACCTTTAGAGATTATCCGATTTTCCGCGACACGGGGCGTTTTACTTGACGACGAGAATGGAGCCACGTGAACAGTTGCTCTCAGCATCAATGCAAAAAGTGGTATCGCCCGACATCGCATTGCGCGTTGTGAAAATTCGGTTTGCGAGAAAAGACCGCTGTACTTACTTCTGAATAATAAGAATGTTGCTTAACCTGATAAAAGATTCAACCACTCTCGTATATTATTTGGTTAGTAGCTCTGTTCGAATATTATACGGTATGTAGACAAATAATTCTAAGCTAAACAAGTTTAATATGTAGATATCGTAGAGTGGGTCGAAGGCAGTAGAAAAGAATGGATTTTCATGAAATTTCTTCAACTTTTTTGACGAAAGACTATTTTTAATGATTCCAATTTACAGTCAAAGTGTGAAAAGCAATCGACGTGTATAATTAATAATTATTAAAAAAAATGTAAATTAAAAATGAAATTATGAAGTAGGTTGATACTTACACAACTTACCTACTGAACCTAATGTAAAAATTCTCACGTTTAATTTCAAATATGTATATCAAATTGAAAGGATTTTTCACATATTTACAATGAGCAATATAATATATTCCACCCTCTTAAGGGCGAGAGTAATGTTTTTACAAAAAACTGTGATTTAATATTTATTTTACTAATAATTTTCATTTCGAATTTTTGTTTCAAAACATCCAAAAAATTTATCTTTAATTCCAAAATAAAATTGGAATAAAAAAATATGCGTTCTTTAAAAAACCGATTTATAAAATTAATACAAAATATTAGACTTTGTGTTGTCACCCGACTGTCTGTATGTTTTTCCTCCCCATTCTCACGAGAAATGAGAATGGCCTCTCTTGAGAGTGGCCGAAATCTAATACGATAACAAATAGCCGTGAGAGTTTCAAACATTATTTATATATCGTATTCTATGGATATTTTTATATTTAAAAGTTTTAATAAAATTTTTCGAGTGTACCATAAAGATTTTTGAATAATTCATAGTTTTAACGTTTTTTTTTTAAATTTAAAAAGATTGATTTTTCTAGCAAATAAAAATGTGTTTAACATGTTTTTTTAATTAATGTCGAATAGAGCTTTGATGCGCTCATAATACCAAAGGTCGAATAAAAGGAGGTATTACGGTTATCCTTTAAACTTTAACTCTAAATTTGACGATAAGAAGATAAATAGTTTTCAGAATATGTCTCATATTTCCGCAAAATGGTTGGATAAAATAATAATTAAAAAATTACTAATTAAACAAAACACAACATAAATAAAACTTAATACTTTGGACGCTGAAGACGCACCTGGCGCGTAATGACTAGGCGGCCGATCGATATAATTAACGTGCATTTTAAAGGTTGTAATTAAAAAAATCATTATCTAGTCAGCAGCAAATGAGTTAATTCACATTAAGTAACAACGAACAGGGCCAGTTTCGTTAGATTATAAGTACATATCCAACATATATAACGTATGTTTAAAAATCGTGAAAATGTGCTTAATATTTTTTTGGTATTGTTTCTAAGTTTTATTGTAAAACTGTAGAACAGAAACACCTTCTCAACATGTTTTAGGCTAAAACAGGTTGAGCCATTATGTTTATATTTTGAAAATTTTGATATATTTATATCTTGGCATAATTTTTTCCCCTTATAATTTAGATTTTTTTCACAAGAAGTACGGACTGTTGCCAAGTACTTATTGCGCCATGAATCTTAGGATGATGTGACATGTGTCCGGGACCGCTTTTTGAGTCGCTCCCTGGAGATGAGCAAAACCCAGTTCCCATAACTGTTTCATCAGTATATGTCAGCGGAAAAAAAAATCACCAATGGTCTTCTATCTTCCGTTTTCAGGTTTTTTATTTCAACGAGTAGCTTCATTTATTTATCTTCATCGCGATGATTTTTACAATATCTTTATACAGAGGTGGAGCATTGTCTACAAGCTTGGCTATTTTAGAGATTTTGTCAATTTATTAATTTTAGAATAATAGGTATAAATTTATATTGATGTTTGACAATTTCGCAAAAAGAAGGGTTGAAGAAAATATGGAAAAGAAGTCCCACATCAAAATTGACTTAAGTTCGCCTAGTCAAGACCTCTGATTTTCTCCATCTTTCTTTATAGTGTCGAGGCTTGTCAAAACGTAATTATCTAGAGAGAATAAAGGTTCAAATACATTATGATACACGTCGCGTACTGTCATGTTGTTATTGCGACAAATTTAGACTATGGATTCATCATTCTGCAGAATATTTTGAACGATCACTATCTCTATAAATTCAACGATGGAGATTGCCAACTCTATTAGTATTTTAAATTATTATTCGTGCTTATATTACACACTTTTCCCTCGTAGCAGCAGCTTACTATGACAGCATGTGATAGTACGCGACGTGTATCATAATGTAATAACAGCATATAAAAAATCTATATTTTTAAAATACCTAGGTTACTTAGGGATAACGCAGAAAAACCACAAAAGCAAAAGAGTATGCGATGTGATAGAGGTCGCCAAGCGTCATGTCACTCGGGGAGTGCCGTAATACGTACTCGAGGGGCACTACATGATCACAGGGACTCCCTAAATTCCGACTAGTTCGGCGGTTGTACGTAGCAGCTAAGAACTAGGGACGGAGAATAGTGAAAGGAGCTAGGGAAGGCCGTCATCCAACAGTGAATAGGGCAGTGATGAAACATGGTATAAATACATATATATACTAATTAAATATATATTTTTAAGAAATATATTCTTATGAAATTCCTGGTAAAAAAATCTTATACATAATAAGATCAAGTTCCTTGTAAAAAGATCTAATAATAGATCTACCTTCAATATTCTACGCATGGATCCCTTCTAAAGTATTTGAAATATACTTACTGAACATGTATTTTGCTAGGCAAGATTACTATTTCTATATTCTGTGCGGCGTAGCCTTAAACGAAGTCTGAATATCTCCGCCGGGATAGATGAAGTAATCCGGTAGGTAATTCAATAAGCTAATGGGATCTAGATAATCTGTCGCTCAAGTTAGCAAGGGTTCCGGCCACACCGCGATCGTTTTCCGTTCGAGTGGCCTGGCTTATTGTTTGAGTAAATTGCTACTTCACAGAGCAATTAATTACCCACGAGCAAAATGCCAATAGGTACTTAATATTGTTTTCGGTGGAATTTCGCAATAATTTTTATTCGCATTCAACTAGGCGGAAAATCAGCTCTCCTTTGTTCAATAAAACACAATGTGTAAATGAAGGGAAATAATAAGACCTCGGAAATTTAATTTACATATCAGTAAATACATATTTCGTGGAAGACGACAAAACATGAAATAACTGAATACGAAGCCTTTCATACATTTTGAATTTTGACGTCACGTATTGAGGGGATTTTATATAATGTGACGAATTTTGATGTTCTGGAAGTGAGTGTTAGAAGGGGAACGGTTTGTTGAAAATGTGACATTACGAAACCAACAAAATATAAACTCATTTTTTATGAATTTCCATGAGAGCATTGTACCGAAGTCAATATTTTTCCGCGAATTTATTTTTAATGAATGAGAGAGGGGAGGGCGTTTAATAATGTGATGATAGGGGAGAAAAAAACAAAGTGTGACGGGGGGGTTTTTTAGAAGAGTTTTCTAGAAACTGAAAGTGTGTAAGACACATGCAAGTAGAGATAATTGCTGGATACGTGTGGTCATTTAGTGGTAGGTACCCAAAATAATATAGAAAACATCGTAGTAGTATGTAGGTATTGCGAAATTCCATTTCAATTCAACTCACTCTATTATTGAGAGAAATGGAATCACCTTGTAGGGGTCGAACAGTGGATTGATCCAGATTCCAGACAGTAAAGTAGATGATGATATATATACATATATTTATATAATATAACTCAATATTATATTCCTTACTCCATTTCTTTTTCTCTTTTACTTCACTTTACATACATAGATTTAGGAACATTACCCATCGAAATATCCTAGGGGAATAATATGTCACTTTGATTCGATTGAAATGACGTCGCATATCAAGTGTCACATCAGGATCATTCACAGTATTAGGGCTGCGCTACCTTGGCGGGTGGTATATACAATGAAACGAGAACTCCGACTTTTTTGAATTTTCTTCTTTCTACAAAGAGCAGGGTGGCGCATCACTACGTGCAATAAGTGCGGCTGAACCAAAGGGCGGCCATTGACTTATTCTTTATCTCTTTGCACCGCCCGCCCTGTGATTCGGCGGTCTTCGTGAACATTGTTTATAAAATGTATTATTTTTTTATCAGTGTATTTTATGTTTTGAAACGGATACTTGATGTAATTATGACGCCAGTCTGAATATTAACAAAATTTCAATTGAATTAATGCAGTGTGCGATGTAAATATATCGACTGTGTAAAGGAAACGGGCGTAATCCAAACAATTTTACAGGAGGCACGAAAACGTTTTTGTTATGGTTTCCGGTCAAAGTTACAATACCAAGCATCACCATAAGATGCATGGTAATTAATAATTTTGTTTTTATATTTCCAATCTGATATTAATTATTGAGTTAATTAAAAAAAGCAACAATGATGGTTAAGTCGTTTTTTCCATGTTACTTACTTCCTTTTTTATTATTAAATTTTAGCTAAATTTAGATAATAAATCGGCATTTTTGCAGCTTACATCCATTGGACACAACGTGCATTTAGTCGTCTACAATATTATTATGCAATAAAACCTATTTTGAAAAAACTGAGGGTTACGCCATTTTTCCTTTCTATAGTTGATATGGTAATTTGCGATTATTATGTATAAATGAACTGGTTATATACTTTTGACATTTTACTCAGATTGAGGTTGTACAGCTGGTTCGTATTACACATGATTCGCCTACTAGTAACAATGTAAAATTAGTTAATTTTTTTAATCAGTAGTAATAAGGCGGTATTCTATTTCAAATAATATAGGCGACTGTACTCCTTGCCGTGGTTCTAACAAAAGGCACTATTATGTATTTGCTACCCGAAATTATAATATTTGGATTCGAACTTCAACTTGATTTATTCATCCCTCCCGGTTATTAGACAATTCTGTAGATCTTACCCCGCTTCAATATGTACCTACAGAATGTCTCAAAATTTCTAGTGTTTTCAGATTGTCTCTTACATTTTGTCAGTCTGCCGTCATCAATTACTATTAACCGGGTCGCACACCTAAACTCGTCTCGTCTGCGACACAGCCATAAATCAAACCTTGTAAGAATGTCGCATTCATGTTGCATAACCGGCCGCGCACATATGAGCATAGCGACAGTGAATATTGAACCTCTTGAAACATCAAAGTCATCAAAACAATGAAACGTTATTGCACAAAAATACCAATGACAAACAGCGATTATCATATTATATTGAGGGCAGAAATCTTCTGAAGTGGTCTCTCCTTGTATAATCATATATGCACGTATATATACTGTCACGAATATCATCTGTAAGGGATATTGGCATTACGTTTGAGAGTAAACTGACATTTATTAGCCATATAGTTACCATTTGTAACAAAGCGCTTAAAATGTTGAGCTTCGTCATGCGTACTTCCCGGGTCTTTTCAGATGTTATGGTATTAAAACTTTTATTTAATTCTTTAGTTCGAAGCAGACTTGAGAGTGGGTCTATTGTTTGGGCACCGCACCAGTTGAAGTATGGCCTTATGGTGGAGAGGGTACAGAAGAAATTCTTGAGACTCCTTTACTTGAGGTTGTATGGATACTATCCGTGGCTTTATCCAACTGACTTTCTCTTATGCATGCTTACATACTGCAGTCTACAATTTAGAAGAAATCTTTATTTAGCTACGTATTTTTTTCGACTTATACAAGGTATAAATGAGAACTCTGCCATTCTGGGCAGTGTTGACCTGTGTGTCCCTGATAACTATCTTAGAAATAGAGACCATCAGTTGTTTATTCTCCCAAGGTGCAGAACCAACCTGCCACTGTAATGCCAATTGGGAGAGTGATAACTATGTTCAACGAAATTGCTTCGGGTGTTGATATATTCCACCTACGTGAGAATGAGTTTAGGTGGATGTTGTTTTATAAATTCTTAAAATAGGGTCTGCTTAACTCATCCGGTGTACTTCCTTGTACCTATCTAATTCATCTACTGATATATCTCTTTTTTTATGTAATACTGTTATATTTATATATCTTTGTTTCTCAATGTCATGTTGTGAACGTCTTAAACTTATAATTTGTAATGTCCACAATATGGTAAAAAAATAAATGAAATGAATTAAAATAAATGAATGAATATTTTTATCTCTTGGACGAAGTAAATATTGGTGCACTCGTTTATTTTTTAGGAGAACGAAAACCAGTGATGTTTTAATTAAAATGGCAGACTCGTAGTGGTTTGTACAGGCGTAACTACAACACTGACGGCGAGCGACCTGCAACGCGAGTCGCGTGAAATTTGTTGCTAGCCACACCAGATGTTTTTTTTAAACTAAAATGTCGCATTCCACCAATGTGCAGAGCTCCATTTGGAAACGTGTGTTTTGTGAATGAAACTACGTCACACGACGAATTTAGATGCGCGAGCCGCCTTAGATACAGATATGCCTCATATTATCTTCACTACGTTTTGTCCATTATCATGTCATGTATACAGTTTGTCTCAGCAGCTTTCTGACATTATATGTCCACGGATTGCAAGTTGACCGTGGCATTATTTACAGATTTTTCTACGTTTACAGTCAACGTCTCTTATACATTTAGGTTTTTATACAGTGTGCACAATATCATTCATAATGACGGTAACGAACGATTAGATTTCAAGTATAGATTAAAGTATTCGCTTTTTAAGTCTCTTGCATGCTAATTCTGTATCTGAGCAAGTGGCTAATATCTATTTATCGTAAAAAAACTGGCAAAAATATGCATCTACAAATTAAAGCGTTAATATCCACAACGAAAAATTATCCACATCGTACTTTCTAAAGAATAATATTGAAAACATTGTTTGAATTTGTCTGTATCAAGGTAGGCTAATAGTCGTGAAATTATTCGTAATACCAGTTAATTGTTATGATGTTTCATATAGGTAATCATTTTTATTCTATTAAACCTAAACTAAATGTACTTTTTCTGTGGTATCTTTTTCAAGAAAAAGTATAAAGGTTTTCGTAATTGATTACTACATATGGCTATTTATTTAACACTGAAGATTTTTGACCACACGAACGAAAAACAATGTGTAGAAATAAGTGCTGCAACTTTTCCAGACTTACTCAGACGTAATGACTTTGCAGTCAGAAGGTCATTAAATTAATAGATAATGTCTCCGTGATTAAATGTTTAAATGAATAAAACAACAAAATAACTAACTATCTAGATCAGTGGTTCCCAAAGTTGACTGGGCTCCGACCCATCTAATAAAAATTTCCAATCTTGGGACCCACCTCTTGGCTGTCTTAGAGAAAAGAGGGCATAAATATTGGTAATGCTCAGATTCCCTAGTGGCGAGTCGTGGAACTACTTAATGCTGTCTTATTTGTTCCAATTGAATTTTTTTATAAGTGTTACCAATATGAATGAAAGACTGTTGAAATAAGAAACACAATTTAAACTAAAAATATTACTTAAATACCTACACCTGCAAGGTTTTTTTTACAAAGTTATTTCAATGGGAAGGATGTATTTGTTTCTTATTTTTCTTCATTACAGTTTTAGCATCAACTTCAACTTTAGTTACTTTTAATCGCAGTGAGTTTGATATATCCAATTTATTTCGGTATTTAGTTTTAATGTTAACCATAGCCGAAAATCTGACCTCACATAGATATGAGGTAGTAAAGAGGAGTAGGACTTTCATAGCTTCATCGAACAGGCAAGGATAATTATCAGCAACTGAGAGCCAGAATTTCGTTATCTGTTTACGATTGAAACTATTTTTCAGTGACGTATCTTCTGATAAATCAATGAGTTCTTCACTTGCTTTTGTTGACATACTAGTTGGTAAGTCGTCTTGAAATGGGTTACAAATCCAACGCAACGAATCAAACTTTTTCATCTCTTCCCCAAAATAGTCGTCAAAGTTATTTATTAACAGTGATAAATTACTGGAAATTTCAGACAGTATGTTCATCTTAGGCTGCACTTGGTTTTCAATAATAAAAGTTTCAACGTGTTTCAAAACAATCATACTGAATGAAATATCAAATTTATCACTTCCTATTTTTTAAAATTCATGTATACAGTGGCGAGGGCCCACTCAACATTCGCTCGCGACCCACTGGTGGGTCGCGACCCATAGTTTGGGAAACCATGATCTAGATAGTTAAATATTAATACGTTAAACTGAGTAGATTAAACGATTACCGTTATTGCTTTTTGAATATTTCGACGCAAACTTTTCATATTTCATTTGGAATTCTTCCAAATGTTTGATCACTTATTCTTTCAAAAGCTATATTCATATGTATTATATTTCGTTCGATAGACAGTTGTTATGCAAAAAAATATAAAGCTATGATCATTGATAATATATTACCAAAAGACTTACCTTGATTATTTTTTTTATATCTAAATGATAATTAATATGGATAGAGAAATTCATCCATAAAACCCGTGAAATAGGGTAATAACTATGAGAGTAAAATCATATACGCTCTGTAATAAAGCCGTTAGTTTTTATGGTATGATATATTAATATAATAACTTGTTTGGCTTTTTTTCGGTAGGCTGTGAAAATTGATGAAAGGTTGACGAAAGTGGGAAAGCAATATAGAAACACACACGCCAATAAGTCTAGATATTATTTTGAAAAACGGCATCGTAAATTGAATAGCCATATGAATTTTATATCAATACAGGATACCTATTTTCTTTCATGATCAGAATAAAATATCCGTTTAAACTGTACGTATTTTTTTTGTTACTGTGGTTATTTAGATATTCCGTTGTTAATTTTGACAACGTTTAAAAAAACTAACACGAACGTAGTTTATTTACATAGAGATTTTAGCAGTAACTAAACTTTTACCACAAAACAAATGAACACGAATTGAGAAGCAACTTAACGAAATAAAGTTACTTTTATGGGTTAGGTTAAGATCAAAGTTTGTTACGTGAGGTTATTTATTATTGAGGGAGCGTCGAAACGCATTTCAGTTGTTCTTACTAATCTGTCCTTACATTATGTTTACTGAGATTTATAGAAACGCTATAAAGCTTTACCACTTGATAATGAAACCACGAATTTATAATATTACGTAATATACTTTATAATAATGAATTGACTCATAATAAATTAAAAAAAACAACTTTCTCAAGTTCATCAACAAGTTATTATTTTTGTTTTTCACTAATGTCAGTACTTTTTCTGACAAATCTATTTGTGCGGATAAGTTAAAATTTTCCATTGTATTGTGAATGTTCCGGGAACACACCAAACGTTCTTCAGTATTTGAAAAGATTACGTAATTGAATTTTTCTGAAAGGCGCACGTATGTAGTAGATACGAATGAGCATTTGGAGATTAATAAACGGCGCTTCGGCGAGCAAAATATCACATGTTTGAAAAAAGGACAAACATGCTCATCGTGTCATACACTAATGTTTCTCAACTTTTATTGATCGTGGCTCCTTTATAAGTAAAATTTAAAATTTCACCGTTTTTTTTCAAATAATAAAATAGATTTTTAATAAAACCATAGACGTACGTTTTCTTTGTAACTAGCTTAGTAAACTGAAAAGTTTTTCAATGTCTGGCTTTGTCAGCGACAGAAGAAAATTGTCTCTATTAACAACATCAAAACGATTAAAAGATTTTGAGAGAAAACGAATAACCCAACTATTTCATAATTCAGTAAATCTAGATTCAACAAGATAACATGTGTAATATAAAATAAAATACAAATTAGCCATCTTCCAGAGTTTTTGAAATCTACTCTACATTTCACTACGCGTCCAGAAAATATCTTCGTTTTCTTTATATCTAACTCAGTCCAGGTAAATTATGCAAATTGCGTAATTCACGACGTCTAATATTAAATTTTAATTTGTGTAGTTATATCTAGTTTAAGCTTTCATAATAATTTGTACGTGATAGTATGAAATAAGACTTTTTTATAATTTAATTTGAGCATCAATATCACTGAATTTAACTTGCATAATATCTTCACGAAGCTGTTTCAAATGCTCAAAAAATATAAAATAATCACCATTTTGTATTCTTGTCAGTATTTGTTAACGTACAATATTAATTTTGAAATTATTCAACTTTCCAATAAAAAAAAGAATGTCATTTTTAAGCCTTGGGAGATTATAATATTTCGCCTGTCACTATTTGTTTAATAAATTAAGTTTTTATTAATTAATATAACTGACAAATAAAAAGTATCACACATGGTACCAGCTATCTTTTTTCCAAACTGTTTATCACTTACAAATGATAGAATATTACCTCAAAGTACAACAATGTGACGAAGATAATTAATTACTGTTGCTCGATAACCAAATATCTCTATGTGTAGTAGACGCTCTATACATTATTACCGAGTCGTTGGAAAAAAGGATCTCGATTTGATGGTATTTAAGGTTTTTATTATAATATTACGAGTGTCATATAATTTTTGTTCTATCAATCTTTTTGCAGCCATATGTCGACGATAGGTTAAGCAGTGTATGCAAAAAATATTTGAATAGAATATTATTTTTGTTATGATTTTCGGTACAAGTCTGTTTACTGGAAGCCAAGCGGCAATTTTCATAGCCGATTTCGGCAAAATTCATGAATTCAAGAA
Source organism: Rhyacophila brunnea (assembly GCF_057557595.1). Classification (NCBI taxonomy): domain Eukaryota; kingdom Metazoa; phylum Arthropoda; class Insecta; order Trichoptera; family Rhyacophilidae; genus Rhyacophila; species Rhyacophila brunnea. Next base: position 40,653,609 of record NW_028232859.1, read on the forward strand.
TGATAACATAACCTAAACTAACAAATAATCCAGTATATCGGCTATTTTTTAAATTTATTTGCCGCTGGGTTCCACTAAATAGAAAAGAACCTATTTTTCTTATCGAATTTTATTTAATTGGTTTACATTTAATTTCAATATTTTGTCTGTGGTCACTTGGTCATTGGCAAAAAAATGCTGTCGTACACAGCGGTTTGCTCAACAGGCAAAAACACGCATTGTATTACTCCCTAATGGAAACAATAATTGTTAAAATTCTTGAAATAAGTTAGAAAATATGATCAAAATATAGCACTGGGGATTGCAATACCAATATTTCAAACCGGTATTCAATTATCTATCGATACCGAAATACCGGTTTAAAAAATTAAAAATACCGGTATTTTTAGTAGGTATTAAGAAAGCATACATGTTTATGTTTTTTGAAAACGAATTTAATGTTATTTTCCATTACAGTAGTAAGTATAAGGTATTAAATTTTGTGTATAGATTTTATGCTACCATAACATAAATATATTGACTTATTAAACCAACAAAAGTGAAATAATATTAAAACAAAATCTCTCAAATATATTTATAGAATTGTTGCGATGAATTACGTTGGTAGTACTTACATCTGAATTTGAGAAAGATTTTCCTGTACCCGGACTTATTGTATTTGTAAAAATTAGCAGTTCTAAAATATTATTATGATCTATACATATTTATCATATGTTATATATACATTATATATGTTATAAATCAACATAATACATGTGTTAGGTACCTTAAGGTTGCTATAAAATAGTGTTTTAAATAGATTTTAATACTCATACTTATTTATAGGTACTTTTTTTTCTTCTAGAATATGTTTTGATGAATACCGGTATTCGATAAGAAATACCGAAATACCGGTATATATTATATTCATTCGGTAATGCAATCCCTACTAGCACTGAATGTTGATATCAAATTATATCACGGGTGTTCATTAGATGTTAATTTTTTATGACAATCAACTCTTTTTCCGTAATAATAAGTCTCCTCAATATGGGATCGTGGGTTTAATATAAAATTTTTAAGTTATCATTCACAAGTTCTGATTTAATATATTAAGATAAATTAATACTACAAACTTTGTGATTTCTGTTGCCAATTCCAAAATAAAATCTCCATACGATAAATTAGAAAAATAATGTTTTCTTTATACTTTATATACAGTATAGAAATGTATCCAAGTTTATGATATAATTGACACCATGACCCGTGGTGGAGTAGTAGTAATGCCTTTAAATTTAAAACCGTGGATTGTGGGTTTGAACCCCTTTACCCTATACGTTTTTGACCTAGAACAGGCGTGACCAACTTGCGACCCTAGCCATGCCCCCCACAAGGGGGCTGATAAGGCTCAGGAAGAACCCGGCGTGACGAGTCAACCAGCTAAGTAAGATTAATAAACACCACAAATTTGCTCTAATAGTAAAAAAAGTCGCCTGCGGCTTCAGTAATTATTAATAATTAAAATATTTGATTGAACGATGCAATATTTAGCTGTGTGCCGATACTCGATAACTCCATAATTCAAATGGATGTAGGTAGGTAGGTAGGTACATATTATAAATACAAAAAAATCGCTGAAAATACACCTTAATTTTACTGCGTACACCATGGAAAACGCTAATATAGCGCGTCACACTGCCTTTACCTTTAGTGATAGGTAGGGGGGCCCGCTTCAGGATGTGGGAGCCTTGACCCTAGCCCCAAAAAACCCAGTTTTGAATGGGAATGGGGAATATATCGTAGAATGCGGAAGTCAGCATTACCGGTTAATCGTGTACTTTCCGATATCCATAGCGAGTATCATGAGGTGAAATATTAGGATATAAAGAATCATCAACTCTCTGTGCTTTGAATATGAGAGAGAGGAGAACGTAAATAAAAACATATAAATTAAATGTTAATATAAAACACGTTCACGTGAACGTTATTTGCGTTCGAAGTAGGATGCCGATTTTTTTTAAAAGCAACAAAATTGGCCAGGTCGGACATCGGCTCAATAGCTGATTGGACCAACTTGGAAATCTCTTTCATTTCGGTACACGTTTCATTATATTCATAGATGGTGTGGTCTGTATCGTGTACTTCTCCGCAACGGCCTTGTTGGTTGGGTAACAGGTCCAAGCTCGTAGGGTAAGAATTGTCTGGTGAAATTGTCAGGAGTTAGTACGGTTAACACTGATCTGATTCTGGAGAACTAAAAATCTCCTTGCTATTTACGTTTATTTACGCTATAAGCCGGTGCTCATATCTAAACTCGCGTTGTTTGCCGCACTGCCATAAATCAAACCTTTCAAGAACGTCGATCCGGAGTTGCATATGAATACCGCGCACATCTACCTAGCGACAGTCGCACGTAACCTTCGAAACGTATAAATATTTGGATGGGGCGATCGGCGAACCGGTATAAGAATGACCAATTCGTAGGTGTTCGTATGCGTCCTGGCGTCTTCATCTCTCAGCCCGAGAAGGATGCCACTTATCGATTGCAACAGTACCTAGATGTTTTTTTCAACCAAAAAGTCGTATTCGACCAATCTGCCGAGCTCAATTTGGTAACGTGTGTTTTGTGAATAACGATGACGTCACATCGATGTATTTGACACGTTGCAGGCGAGACGAGTTTTGATTTGAGAGCCGGTTTACGTATCAGCCACAATATAGAAGTCACACTGTATATGTATGAAACGCTTTGATAAAATCATTACATCAGAACTTGCAATAAAAATATTAATAACTCCACCATTGACCTGTAAATTCGTTGAGCCTGTGGGAGATTATATGGGCTATATTATTTTTATATATACAGCTATTTGTGGTAGCTATAAACTGTGGGAAAAATAGTCGAAAATAAATGTCTATGACGTCATAAAATTTCTGCTCGATAAAAGAAGCTTTGATGTGTTTCTTAGTTACCAATTTTAGAGCCACTTTGTATTGTTGACGTAGAGCTTTCACATTTAGGTACAGTGCGGCACTAGATGCGCAATAAATCCCAGAAGATAAAAATAACTCTTGAAATAAATTTTCCCGAAAACTGTCAATAACACAAATCGAAAAAAAAACTTGGCGATAACTATCATCTTGTTTACTATCTATCATACAATTTTATATGCGAATCAACAACTTTCTTTAGTTTAAAATTAATATAATACACAGATCAGCTGAAAAATTCACATTAATATTACTAATATTTTTCGTTCACTTTTAATAACTGTTCGAATTTTTATAATTTTAATAGTTCAAATTAAGCTGCACTCCGTGATTAAATATTTTATATTGAACGTCTTTCACAAAAACACAAATTTGAAGTGACATAAATAAACAGTGTTCAGTCACATGCAATGGTTTAAAATTGGATAGTCTAGTTTAAACGCAGGCGGCAAGACATTGAAAAGAGTACATTGCAATCAACCGCAGTAGTATTATATAGAAAACCCTAACTAAGTCATACGCATGACATTGAATAAGCATTGAATTATTTGTTAAATAGACAGGAAATGTTCTAATGATGTGACTTGAATGAGTGGCATATCTTGCTATAACTTCTGAAGCTTTCGGCTCGGTGTGTTCGTGCCGAATTTCACAGAAGTTTCTGGATATATTTAAAACTAATCTTGACCATTTCGGCACGATTTGTGAAAATAAGTGAGACCTGGATCTCTTTCTACCATCAATTACTGCATAGCATCCTCAGCGTAGAAAGCCAAAAGAGTTTTGCCAGCTGGCAATATGATATCATTAGTTTTATGGGATTATTGGCACAATATCAGGATTTATTACATGGATACGGACAAAAAAAAAATGGATAATTTCACGCGACAGATAATCTGTCAGTTAATCAGGAAGAGAGCACTAGGAGTGTTGAAAAAATGCACCATCATCAGGATAATTCACCGATTTACACAACAGCCATTTCTTGCCCGCGTAGCATGCCATTGGCTTCCAATAGATGATTCATCAAATGGATTAACCTGACCTGGCACTATCAGACTTCTATATTATTTCTAACCAAAAAATGCTTATTATTATATGCATTACTTAACACTCATTTATAGCGGCATGTACTATTATTTTTTTTAAGTCTTTGAGAAAATATTCAAAAAAAAAACGCTTGTTTTAAAGCATCTCTAATATGTTTATTTTTCAGACTGCGAATTTTTTAACCTTCCCTTATATTATCTATCTATAGATTATTATGTACTTATTGGAATAGAAAACTTCATCGCCAGTTTCTTTTAAAAACATTCAATGAACCGACGCCGACGGAGTTCGTAATAATTGAAAAATGAGGCGTAAAACAGAATATGAATAAGAATGTTTTCAATGTATAAATTTGTTATATTTAGTACATATTATGATACGTGTAATTGATATTTTATTCAAACCGCAAGACAAATAAAAAAACACGAAGATCAGAAAAAAGTCCCATTCAAATTATTTAAAAATAATATTGAAAATACCACTAATATATTTAGCAAGCCTACTTACTTAATAAAGTATACTATATTATATATTCGCATTCAATTTATTGTTAACATGATTCAATTATTAAATAACTGTTGCCCATGAACGTATTTAATTTATGCTATCAACCCTTCAATTTGAATGTGTGTATACTTTATATGGTTACTTTATAAAATATAATGCTACAAAATATTAACTAAAACAGGTGAACAAAGGAGCAGAAACATTTTATCGTGAATATTTAATATTATACTTTCTTATATTTTATGCAAAATTATTTGCCAATATTCTGGCAGAACAGGTAGAGTTTTAATTTAAATTTAATTAGAAGTGAAATTTTAGCTTCTCAATTAAAATACGAAAGTGAATGAATCTTTACGAATTATTAAATTGCTAAAAGCTTCGAGTTGTCTATACAAATCGTAATTCTGGTTATGTCTCTTAGAAATATTCTGGGATGAAAAAAATAATTACAAAAATATCAAAATGGTTTGACACTCAATCGAATCGATTGATAATTATAGCACTTTTGTGGCTATGCTGTTTAAACTTTATTGATGAAGCCTTTTTGGAGAGCGTATAGGTTGTAATAAATATCAACGTTTTCCCCAATTATTTTATGCTGTATACAATTCAGGAAAGTTTTCTTGAGAGCTTGCCTCACTTTACAAAATGACACCAGTTAAAGGAGTAGCAGAAGAATTACAGTGATAAACAAATCATCACAAGAGTTTATAGAGGCATTATGATCACCAAGACTTCTTTCAAAGAAAACCAATATACATCTATATAACACCCTTATTTGGTCCATGCCTAGTGATCTAATATTGGAATACTAATCCGCAAAACAATGAGATTTATCTGAATATTTTTAAAGGAGAAGGTTCTTTGTACCCGTATACGATAATTGTATGTGACAAAAAAGGTAGTTATAGCCATAGGGCAAGCAATATGACAAGGGTAGAAGACACCAAACTACTCAAAGAGCTGCTCTTAAATTTAATATACTAGAATTTAGATTCCGGGGACCTAGGTTGAGGTGGTTGGACAGAATAAAATAGCAAAAAACAAAATCGCAATAGGCAGTGGAGGAAGTTTGCTACATAAAGAGAGGGGTGGAGATGATTTCTGGAGTAGGTCAGTACCCGCATTGGGTTACAGTGCCGATGATGATGATGATTCAGCATAAACTGGAATTAAGCAAAAAAGTGTTGGATGATTATATATATTCTCTCTCGCAACTTACTGAACACACACAAAATGGTGCCACGTTGATGTGTTGTGATGATGATACGTGATACGTTGTGCCATTTCTACAGTCATTTTTTTTGACCAGGTCCGATCCTAAAAAGATCATATAGTGGAGGTTTGTATTAACAGATTTTTTTACGAGAAATGGATGTTATACACTTGCTCAAACTAACTCCAAACACACATTGAAAATAATATGTGTAGGTATTTGCCAGACCCAATACCCACGACATTATAAGCTGACGAGTTAGCTGCTCGGCCATGGTGAGTGAACCCATAATAATTCTAAATTCTGGATTTTGCCCGATTTTCAGATTTCAAAATCCTGATCGATTAAACCAAAATCGATTAAATTGCTGCATTCATTTTCATATATGTTTGGAGAATATTTATAAAATATATTATAATATCATATTGAAATCAATTAATATTGCCGATTAGGGCTTTTTAATTAAATTATTAATATAGAATATTGTTGAATTATTCATATTTTCGTATTTCACGAGACGGGTTTTTCTTATTATTTGATATTTAAAAAACATTTATGCCTTTCATCATAACGAAAAGACTTCCTTGTATGTAGCAAATTGTTTCCGTAAAAAACGTCTTGAATCAAGCAAAATACGAATTTATTTTTTGGGGATTACGGAACCGGATTTTTTTCCCGAAGAAAGATGTCTCAATGTGAATAATTCTGTTTTTTTTTTAATAAATATTACTTATTTTGTGAAGTATATATTTTTAGCAATCCCGTGTTACTAGAATCGCGATCTAAAATCTTGAAATCACAGGATTGCAATTCCTATTCAGTACTTACTCGAGGGATTCTTTAAGCTTTGTTAGTAGAGGACCACTTTAGTCATTAAAGAAAATCTTGTGATAGGAAAAGTTTATTGTTAGTATCAATTATCGTTTCTCCGAAGGGGATGGAAAAGCGAAAGATAAATACAACAATTTTGTGAAAGTATGACGTGTCTCATTTAATGCGCACAGTTGGTGGAACTAAGTAATAATTTATCCAACACTACACAATAATATACCTACTTGAAAGAAGCACTTACCGACGATTAGGTGAATAATAAAATAAGACGTTGCGAGATATATTACTATTATAATGTTAGATATTAAATAATTAACCTAAGTGCTGGTACACAGGGCTTCTGGAATATGTATGTAATTGTCTTGTTACAAATGTATCATAGTTTAATATAGCTGTTATCTGTTGTAGGTAGGTACTTACAGTTTACACGGTGAAATAATATAATAATTATTATTAGTAGCAGAATCTCTAGCAGTTTTTATGCTAGTTAGTAGTTATACTTTTTATGATATACGGAATCTGATGAGGTTTGGAGAAAACGTAAATTTAAATATAATATATTAATCTCATAACTTTCATAACTCACAACTGGGATTGTAGGTATATAGTATAAGTACTGTAACTCCCGGATCGGTCCTAAACTAAGCGTTTGTCGTATAGGAAAGAGCTGCCAAGGAAATAGCACTCCAGCGCAAGGCTATTCTAAATAGTTTCCGTTATTTTTATTGCTCCAAAATAACACTGATATCACTGGAAGCAATTCCATAATAAGGCGGAAATCTGTAATAATTGTTAACACACGGCATTGAGTCATACTAATTGATTACAAATCTAACCGATCACAATGTCTAATTGGACTTTTTTTTTTATCCAATTGAAGATTCTAATCGGATGCATTTGGAATCAAGTATGACATGATGAAGATATTTTGTTGTACTGTTTAACAACATTTGACAGCTCGCTGTTAACGCAGTAATGACCGGCTGTATTAAAAAAAAAAGCATTCGGACTGACAGTTAACTTCCCGGGATAATTAATTGCCAAAATACGACTTAATATCATATTTAGCACTTTTTGATTGATTTTAGAGTTACGTGATACTCACTATCTATGGTTATGATGAATTTTTGAAACCAAGGTAGTTTATATGGGATACTCTATTACCTCTCACAATGACATTGGCCACAAAGTTAGTAAAAGAATTTCACTGGCAAATAATTCCTACAATGGTTTATAGACTCATTAATGATCAATACTCCTCTCAAGGGAAACAAAAATGAAGTTATTCAAACTCTTATCTTGACTCTGAGTCGGAATGCTGTTTTTTTTTAATGTGAGAGGAAAGTGGACATATCTGAAATAAATAAACATAATGCGAAGGTTCTTCGGAGCCATATGCAAAGAAGATGGCAAATGGCGAAGAAGATACAACCATGATATGTAGATAATATATTATTATACACGTTATACGATGATGCATCTGTAGTCTTACATATGCAAGTAGAACTTTGGCAGGGCATATCTCAAGGATGGTACATGGTACACCCGACCACCAAAGAGGCTTGGAAGACAAATAATTTCAGTTTTTTTTTTGTTAAACCGACATGTAGATAGAAAATAAAAATATGTTTTCAAATGATGGACAATATAAAACTGTGTTGTGGGTTTTAATCATTTGATTTTTTTTAAATAATGGAGTGATTTAAAAAAATGTGTTATCCATTAGTAGCTGTGGTAAAATTATGAAAAAAATACTAATTGTTAAAGTAAATATTATCAACTGCGTAATAAAATTTATCAAAATATGGGATTACATTTTTCATTTCTGTGGGTACCCGTGTGGGTTTAAATTTTTATTCGGAGAATTTTAAATTATTAAGACTCAAAAACTGACGAGCCCTACAAAATGATTTTTTGACAGACATGTCAACAAGGCTGCGGAAAATACCAAGTCGCATAGAAAAGTTTATTATCATAAAATTTGTGTATTTCTATAAAAATATGACATGTAATATTGTAACCGCTCATAAAAATATGTGAAAAATCGGCGTCTACGCGTGAAATGTAAATAAACAATATGCGATGTAATGGAGCCCTCGTAGTCCAGTGCGTAACGCGTTGGTCTTTTATCCGGGGGTTCCGGGTTGGTTTTCCGGTGAAAAAATTTATGTGATTTTCTCAGTCTGGGTATTTTTTATTGTTTCACTTCTATATTACTAACCGCACTACTGTTTCACTACAATACTGTCATTGGGCCGCATGGCTTGTTTTAGTGTTAAAATAAAATATATTATATACTTAAAACAATAAGAAGATTTTCCTTTCATATTTCGTTTTAATTACGACGCGTATAATGATAACAATTTGCCATTCCATGAATTAATTTATTTTAATTTGTCTTTGATCCCTATAATTTAATTTATGAGGTATCTATAATAACTTTATTGAGATCATGTTAAATATACGAAAGGGACTATGTCAAGACTCTAGAGCAGTGTCTGCTAAACTTTTTTACTTCACGGCACACTGGTGAATGGGATTTGTTCCACGGCACACCAAATAAAAATGCCGTAAAAAGGAAACGTGCCCTATTAATATGAATAAAGGAAATCATAGTATACGATAGGTAAACATTTTTTTAAATATTTTATCAACATATAATAATATGTACATGGGTGGTAATAACTTTATGAGTGAGAAGGATGCAATTGATTTTTAGAAAGAATTCTGTCAACACGCGGCTCTATATTAGATAAACAAACAAGTAACTCCTCATCTACCATCTGTAAAAGCTCTTTTTTTTTAAATTTCATTTCCATGTACGCTGAAAACCCAAATTTGCAAAGATACGACGATCCAAACGGAAGCAAAGATTTAATTGCTGTTGTAGCCAATCGAGGATATTGGCTCCAAAGCTATATCCAAAATGCTGACAATTCTAGCTCAGAAACGGAAGCTTTGTGCACAGGGTAGTTTTTAGATCTATTAAAATTCCCTCCTCTGTTATTGTCAGGTGTGTACCATCGAATCTTGCGAATGGATTGATGCCCCACCAATACATTTGATAATCAAGTGATGGAAAATACTTGGAAAATGATGCAGAAAGGAGATCTAATGTCCTCTGCACTTCTGGCAAAATTAAAGTTTTTTTTGAGGAAGCATCTACACCTGGGAAGCAATTAAGCTGTGAGTTTTTAACTTTTCTGGTCCACAGGTCTAACTTGTCAGCGAAAGATTTCAATTTTCCTGTAATTGTAATGATATTTCTCTCATATTCACTACGCTGCGTATATACCAGCGTCACTGTATCACTATATCGCATCGACCACTATGTACGAACGTGACAAATATTTATTTGCATAATTTATTTAAAATTTAAGAAATTTTAAATGATTAGGCATTATTTAAAATGAACAGTTTTGAGATTTCTTTCTTCGCGGCACACCCTTAGACTTCTTGTGGCACACTGTTTGGCAGACACTGCTCTTGAGAGACATAAATAGACTATCTGTATTACAACATTTAAGGGCAATTCTATAACTATTTTAGTATGGACGGATTGGTAGATATAAAATCTAATAATAGTCTGCATTGGCAACCAAATTTGAAAATAAAAAAAATGTCGGACTAGGTATTTTAATGATTTTATTCGGTAACTTACAATTATTTATGTCTTTACTCACTCAAACAACGATGTATCATTATATTATGGAGCACTAACGGCTAGACGTTATTTTCTCAATAAAATCTCACAGCATATAAAATAAATTGCTTTCCAATGATGGTGTCTAACGCGTCGGTTTATAATGTCGTGGATCCCACGTTTGAATCCTGGTTCTGCTAAATACAGATATTGTTTTTCAATGTGTTTGGAGTTAGAGTATAGACCTAATAACGAAAATCTGTTAAACCTCCACTATGTCTATGATCTTAGGATCAGACATGGTCAAAATAAAATGATTTTATCATTTTTAGCTACTCATAACACCGTTTTATCGTTTCGAGCTTCACTCTCATAGGTATACTTACGCTCCATACATATATTAAAAGAAGAAAATAATCCTAATATTTATACAATACGTCCCTATCAAATTTATATTAGGCATTTAAATATTAGAATAATAAATTAGTTTTTCAAACAAATATTTTATGACAAACGAATATAATCTTAATTGTCATTGATAATATACCAGCCAATTTTTCTAAATCATAAATCGCTTATGTTGATTCAAACGATAAAATATTATTTATTTCAATCTTTCGGCTGTGTATCAAATATTTTCTTTGTCAATATTATGTCAGTCATGTAATGTTATTTCGTCTTGTCAATAGACAACCTTTTTGAAAGAAAACGAACGCTGATTTATTTGTGGAAGGCAGAGAGAAATAATATAAAATTTGTTATATATGAATTATTTTATTTCGATACCCAAAAAGCAGTGGTCTTTTCTCTATTATCGATTTTATGTTAGCAACACTTGATTTGATAATATAAAAGATAAACTAGACAACAACGATATGATATGAAACAGTGTTGTATATTATAATATTATTGATAGCGGAAATATTGAGATTAATTATTTGGCTACAAATGAAAGTCACAAATAGTCATTTGTAAAAATAAATATATTAAACGGAATGGTATCTATCAATAACACTTTATGACGTAAATAATTGGATGACATAACATTTTATATTATTCCTCTACTCATTGTCTTTGATTGATGATTACTGACTTTTGACAATAATTAACGGGAATATAATAATCACATAATAAAAACTAGACTTACCTTATAACATGGAATACGATTCACCCAGAAACAACAAGAGTAGTTATTTGTAGAAGCTTTCGCGGCGAATAAAATTCTCATAAAGTTACTTCATAGTGAATAAACAAAAGAATATTTTCGATTGAGTTTTCTTTATCGTGTGGGTGTATACGAAAAGTATAATACAAGACCCCCCAAAAGCACTTGTTGGATGTTGGATATTCTGCACTATGACTGACAAAGCGATGAATTACGAATTTTTGTATAATTCACTCAACAAGACGACACGTTTAATCTTTCATGGTGGTATTATTTGTAATAGTTTTGCTGTTGTGGATTTTATTGAGTTTGTGAGTAATTTTCACGAGGAAAAGTGTACGACGTCGCTTTTCCGTTGCTGACACGGACGATGTGAATGAAACTGGGGGGAGGGCGGCGTTATATAAGGGCAGGCATTATCGATCGATATAACGAAGTAAAAGCACAGCCGGCGGATCGGCGCACTTTGGCATGTTTTCGCTAACGTTCATAGGTAATTACACGGTTTTATTTTTATTTCATAAAGGTGACTTTGTTTCCAAGCAAAATGCAAAAATGGTTTTTACATATAAGCAACATTCGACCCAAACCGTGCATTTAATTATTATCTTGTTAAAAAAAAACACAAGCGCTGATCAAAAACTTTTGTTGAAAAAATAATCAACAAACAAGAATAAAAATTCTATAATCTTAGTAGCACTGTATGAGTTAAAATTATAATTAATTGTTATATAATTAATAACAATGCCTTTGTACTTGTAGATTATACCTACCTTTGTATATTTCACATGAACAATTTCGGGAAAAACAATTTCATTTGAAAAGCTAAAAAAGCTACTAAAGACATCGCTTTGTCTCTACGTCGTAAAATTGTGTTCAAAACAGATATGGTAATATCAAAGAATAAAGCTTATTTAAATAAGAATTGTTAAAAAGAAAATAATTTTTTTAAATGGCATTAAATAATTAAATTATTACGTGTATAATAATAAAATTGTTCTTCATTCAAATGGAAAATTATTTACGAAAGATTTACGTCTTATTTTCATTTTTTTAACAAACACAATTTGGAATATCCCACGTTAGTAGTTAGAAACCACACATACAACTTCAGAGTTAATCACTTTATTACCATGAATAATAAAATTATTAATGACAATTAGATACCAACATAATTTTCGAAAAAAAAAATACTCGGTTATTTTATAATATTACAATATATATTGAGGCAAAATCAAAATATATTTTTCAAATAAGTGTATTATTTTAATAATTTAAGATTATCAAATTTATAATTGAATTTTCTATCTTATAAATAGTAATGATCTAAAGAACGGTGATGAAGGGTAGAGGTAGGCTGTAGAGATCCGACATAAATAGTTTACACTAAACATTGTGAGTGAAGTCATACTCATTTGTTTTCATTGTATTAAGAATACTTGGTCATTTTTTAAAATTCTATTAAACCCTACCTACAGTAAACCGGTAGGCTTCTGAGTTCCGGCTGAAATAGTGTACATTTGTCAGTCATAATTATTAGTTTTCATTGATTTTCAAACATTTCAGATCGTGCTGATTAGTCTTTTTTTCTTTCTTAACTTCCTTCTTTAAACACTGCGATGCATGGTTGCAGCATCAGTCCGTGCGGTTTCGTCTCGGAACAGAACGAGCAGTTAAAATCACTTCTTTCAGGCATATTTATATCGTCATGGAAGGCGGCAATGCATATCCACGGCTGTACATACATGAAGGGTGGTGGTGGAAACCTAGGTGCCGATTAGTCTTTACATTCAATTTAATCATGCCTATACCAAACCACAATACTCTACTCTTATATCAATGAAATATCTAAAATTGTAAATGATTTAATGACATATTTTGAGATATTTTATAGATGCATATTATTGAGGTTATACCTACTTCTACGCACTACAATTACGCTACAGTATGATACTCCAATCGTGACGATTATACAGTATAATATTATAGTTTAGAATTGTTTCGTTGCCTAGGCAGCGAATTTATTATTGTCGGCCATTTGCAATTCCTTACGTAAACAAACTATTTAACGTCATAGTGGCAATTGTTACTTTAAAAATAAAAACAACGATAAATAATTTAATAATATAAGTTAAAGTGTATAGAAATAAACTAACGGCGTTCCAATAAGCGGTCTTTTTTCTTGAGTGTATAATTTAACAAGATAATTAAGAGCTAGTCGAAGAATCTAGGTTATCCTTATCACAAGTTTTGTTTTTGTTTTGCTACTCCAAAGAAGTATAACTTCTAACGCGCGTACATACGTACACTTCTTCTTCTTCGATGGCGCTACAGCTCAAGTCGAGCCCTGGCCTCCTCCACCGCTGTCCTCCAGCCGGAACGGTCCTCCGCACGTCTTTTCCAGTTCCTGATTTTTAGTATCTGGTTGGCATCTTTTGTAACATTATCACCCCATCGTGTGCGTGGCTTTCCCACTGGCCTTTTCACACGTACATACGTACACACACCGATTTTTTATATATTATTATGACTTAGTTTACGCAGGCTTTAATTACATTTTTAAAACTAACCAACACTATCTCTACAAATTGTATTCTACGTTAGGTGAAAACAAATAAATATGACCGATAAAGTTTAATATGCACGATTTATGTCAGATCTCTATAGTCTACCTTCACCCTTCGCCATTGCCGCACACGCACACACACATATATACAATCATATGGCGATTGTAAAAAATAAATAAGTAAGTAAAATATTATGTTACAGAACAAAAATGTACTAGATAACAGAAATAGTCATAATATAAAGGTCACGGTGGATCCGGCAAGGTATTGATCCACGAAATAGCTTCCGGTTTGCTCTTGTGTATCACTGAAACTCCTCCTGGGAAGTCATACATTTTATATATCTCCAAGACGTGGCTCCGTAGTCTGAATCTTACCACACTCCCAAAGTGGGGACTCTTTGAAGCCATACTTTTACATCATTTATAGTGATACCTGAAGTGCCCACACCGTATTCGGTTCAGACACACGCTATATTAGTGTGGAAGCCTAACACCAGAAAGCTTGACCAGAGGTTCCACAATTAGATGGGAAGTTCCTCACGCCCGATGCTAGCCAGTTACGTCACCAGGCATCTACTTGTATGCTCTCTACCTAGTAAGAATCCTCGAGAGAAGTTTTTCGTTTGAAATTTTCTTATATTATGTACTCTATCTTTTGGTGAAATTACCTTTGACAGTACAGATGAAAGCGGAATAGTAGATAGGGCACCACTAATGGTACACATGTACATATTATTACAAATTATTATTTGTTTCTTTATTATACACCACAACAGGCCGTGAAGCCTAATCATAGTGGTAAAACTCCCAGGCTTGAGGAATTTACATATTAGACTATGTAAACATATTTTGACCACACCGGGATCGAACCCAGAACCCTTACGCGCTGCACCACGAGAGCCGTCATCGTATTTCGGGCATTGTGTTTTATCGGCTATGCTACCAACACACTAATAAATCACAACGATATTTTTGTTAATAAAATGCAACTGAGGTTTAATTTGAAGTTCCGTTTATATTGGTAACCATCTTTTGGTATATTTGAATTAAGGTATTACGGATATGGGCAACTCGACAAAACCGTCCGGACATTGCCGTCGAACCAAATGCGCCCGTACCAGTGCTCCCAGAAACCGCTCGCAAAAAAATGCAATACAAGTGCTTTTTTGGTTTTTTATCGATAGAAATTTACATAATTACGATAATCAGTGTAATTAAAGATTTAATCCGTTGTAGCTGTTAGTAGAGTAATAACTTAAAATCATCAGTTTTTAACACTTAGTACTAAACACAAAAAATGCCGATAATACGTGTTTAATGCGATGCAGTCGCATAGCTTATACCTGAATTCCCTAGTGGAATACCTGGAATATCTACAATTTTTTAATATCTTTATTCGTATGGTTTTTTTTTCTAAATTTGCGTATCTAAAATTTAATATTATGTAAAAATAAAAATTGTCTCATTTCTAAACTGTTTTGGAGGCAATGTCCGGGCGGTTTTGGTTCGGGCGGTATTGTCGAGACCCCACTAATAGGTACTAACCGAGATTCCTAGACGGCCTCATGTTCTCTCCAAAAAATTGTTAGTAGTTTTTATATTTTATTGATGAGATAATTGCGATCATTTTTAAATTAAAATATCCTATAGGTATACCCACAGAACGGATAATAAATAGAATACCGATAGACTATATTCAATACGCCGCACGTTGAAGCAGGGTTTTTGAATGTGTGAGTGACCTACGAAAATGAAGCACGCATTATGCACGTGCAATAATGTGTGTAATACACCAACATTAAATGAGCGTAAATGCATAAACCGCAAAAAGTTTTTAGTATTCGACGTACAACGTATTCTTGACACGTGTGTAAGCTTAACCCGGATTCTTCCTTACTCGAGACGGTTACCTGCTATCGCCTTACCCGTTGGGTATTTCAGTTCCCACTATTTCTGAGTTCCCTGGGTATACCTAATATAAGTACATAGTTTGTTTGCCATATGAAATCCACATGGTTACTAGGCAAGTGTCATCTAGTTTCATAAAGTAAACTATTAGGATGCTAACAAGCCACATGATACGAAGAAAACGCAACAAATGATGCTTTTATTGCACCGGTAACTGATAGTGTTGTTTGCTATTGCTAGATTGCTACAAATACCTACACGCACGAGTTTCGCAATGAGAATTTAAAACAATTGTCTCAGGGGTTGCTTACTTAGAAGTAACACGATACTATTAAGAAAGTGCGACATTGTCATCTCACAGAAACTAGAAAGTCTAGAAACGATCCTCATTTATCAGCAGTCAATATTATATAAAACGTAGGGCGTTCATTAATTTATCTACTTGAGTATAAAATAATCAAGGTTTGAGCAGAAACAGTCAAAACAAAATGTATGTTATGAAGTCTAGGGATATACCGAATAAAAATGTAATACCGGTTTTCGGTATTAATATCGGTATTTCTTAAACATTAAAAAAAACAGAAGTAGGTGCTTATCAATTAATATAGCTTTTACAATATTTTTAAAATATTATGTTATAGCAAAAACCTACATTTATTATGATGACATTTATAAATATGTTTTGATTATAATTGTAGAACTAGTGATTTTTTACAAATAATTTGAATATATTGATAATTTTAACTAAAGACCTCAAAAGTTCAAGTGGAAATAAGTCCGGCTGCAGGAAAAGCTTCACAAATTCAACGCTTGTACAGTCATCAATAATTATAGAATAATTGAACATTTTTGTCACGGATGTTTTCTATTTCGAAATAATAGTATGATAATAATCCATCGCGACAATTACTTATATAAACATATTCGATGAAATTTGTTTTATTATTTTTTCACCTTTGTTAGATGCACTCAATATATTTGTATTTTAGCAGCATATAAATTAAAATTCATTTTCAAAAACGTAAACGAGTGTGTAAAATACCGGTATTGCAACCCCTAATGACAGTGGCGCACCCAGGTGTGGAGGGGCAAGGGGCCCTGGCACCCCCCAAAAACATTGAAAGCCAATAGCTTATACAAATAAAAACACGCAAAAAAATGTTGTCAAATTCACCAGCACCCTTTTTTTCACTTATGTCGTTTTTTTTAGAAACCCAATCTCTAATGGAAATGTCAAAAAATTCTCGGTGTCACCCGAATTCCGTAGTGGTTGTACACCAAGTGCAATAGAAAAAAGTACGATAAACGAGAAATTAGGCTGTGTACTGCTTGGTAGGTTTGTGTATAAGTTAAATGCAATAATTCTTTTTTTTCTATTTTCAATTAATATTTTGGAATAATTCGGCGAAAATAAATCGTCGAAAACTTTACCGCAGCACTAAGGACCTGTACAAGACCAAGTTGTAAATATGGTAAATTTCTTCAAATCCAGACCTTTAAAAACAGGCATTTTAAAAAAAAACTTTGCATTTCTGTGGAAGCTAAGTACGAATGTTTGCTTTTTTACACTGAAGTGAGATGGTTATCTAGGGGTAAAATTTTATGACAATTCATAGAACTTAAGAATGAAATTGTTAATCTTTTTTCCAAAATTAAGGATGGATTAAAAGTATGGATGATTATGTAAAACGTCTTCAGAATGATGATGATTGGCGTGCTAAAATAGCATATTTAGCAGATACTTTTAATTTAGTACTTAAATAACATTAACACAAGCATTCAAGGAAAAACGATTTTTTTTTGAAATTTAATGAAAAATTGACAGGATTTCGAAAAAAAATAACTCTGGAAAAATCGAATAATAGGGAAAAATAAAGTAGATATGTTTCCTTCACTGAACGAAAACATTGCCGTGAGAATTATTCCCGCTAGAACAGAACATTTCAGTTTATTGAAAGAAAAGATTGCATATTATTTTACTTCCTTAAATATAGAAAATTATGACTTAATACGAAATCAATTTCCTACGATTGACACATCGAGTCTTGAATTTTCGTACCAAGAGAAGATGAAGAATTGGCCAGCGTGTCAACGTATCGTACTCTGAAAATAATTTTTCTGAAATAACTATGGAGGAACTTTGGATTTCTGCCCAAGATAAATATCCAGGTCTCTACATGAGGGCACTGAAAATTTTGCTGTAGTTTTCAACATCACATTTGTGCTCGGTTTCTCAACAATAACTAATATAAAAACTAAAAATCGAGAAAGTCTTATAATTTTAGATGAAGAATTGAAGGTATAATCATTCTGAAATCTGCAAAATCCGACAAGCTCAGGTATCACATTAATTTTATTGACTTTCACATAAAATAAATTCCATTTTGTTAAGGGTAATTTTACTTACAGTTTTTCCATATATGTAGGTATATATATTTTATTTAATATTTTTTTTGATGTTATGTAATTTGTAATAAAAGTTATGTCCGCATATTTTTTTCTTTATTTTCTGATCGTTTGATTTTGGTGTACCGCTTTTTTTTCTTATGATCAAAGGTGCACTGTGACTTCGAATAGGTTAAGAACCACTGCTCTAGACCAAGCGGGTAGCACAGCTGATATTATTTGAGTAATGGTTTAGCATGCTAGGCGCACATGTCCAGCATGGTTGCTGTTAGTCACTTCCAATCCGCCAGTCGCTGATGACACGCTCAATGGATACGCCAATATGCCTTCAATTTATTAAAAATGTTGTTCAATCCTTGCCGACGAAACTTGTGACATTTCGACAACGCAACAATTTTTCTGTGTATTAGATACATAGAAAATGAAAATAACAACAAAATTTGTTAACAATTCATTCAATTTTTTCCTGTAACAAGTACCACAGGAGAAAGCTTATCTGACAAAATATTGGAAAGTTTACATAATTATGGAATCGATTTGTCATATTTACATAGATAAGGTTACGACGGTGCCATATCAATGAGCGGGAAGTTTAATGGTGTCCAATCTCATATATTCGCCATATATCCAGAAGTTTTATATGTTCGTTGTGCATCATACAGTTTGAATTTGGCAATTGCGATGAAGCGTGTGCAAAAGCCAATAACTTTAATGTTGAAATAAAAAAGTGGCGAACTACATCGAAACAAATATTGAGGTGTAATGTTCCAGCTGATTCAGTAGAAGAGTATTTCAGAAGACCTATCTTTGTTTCATTTATTGACCAAATATTAAATCAGCTCAATGAACGTTTCATGCGACATCGCGAAGTAGGTACTGAAGCAGTTTATAACTCTTTATAACTATCTACCAAACGGAAAAGATGCTCCAACTGAAAGTGCATTGCAAGAATTTCGTGAGCTGTGCGAATTTTATGACCGTGATATGACTTCTACAAATCTTGCAATTTTAAATGCCGAATTGAAATTATGGTATAAAAAGTTCGATAAATCAAATACAGTCACACCATGCAGAAATGCTGTTGATACGAGTACCATATCAAAATGCGACAAAACGATTTACCCCAACATCTTTTAAAATATGTGAAACACTTCCCGTCACAACATGCGT
Organism: Rhyacophila brunnea; assembly: GCF_057557595.1. Taxonomy (NCBI): domain Eukaryota; kingdom Metazoa; phylum Arthropoda; class Insecta; order Trichoptera; family Rhyacophilidae; genus Rhyacophila; species Rhyacophila brunnea. Next base: position 40,673,044 of record NW_028232859.1, read on the forward strand.
CAGTGAAAGATCATTTTTAACCTTACGCCTTTTAAAAACATACATAAAACAAACATTATATAGGTATAAGGTGTACATGGTGACATACCACGACGTAGTCAAGATTAAATGGACTGGCCTTACTTTATATACAGAGAGATTAAAACACATTGACTGCTGACTAGATAATTACTTTTTAATTACCACATTTAAATAACATGCTAATTATATCGAATGACCACCTTAATTGTTACGCGCTGGACGCATCTTTAGCGTCATATATATTAAAGTAACCACGGCCGAAATAATTCAAGAGCTTTTTAAAAAGAAAAGAAAACTTATTACTTAAAACTACCTACTAAATTTTTTTTTTTTCATTTGCATGAAAACTATATTTAACCCAGCCTACTAAGCCCCCCCAATAATAAATCCTGGGTGCGCCACTGCCTAATGAAGTCTATAAATGTGGACACTCAGATGTATCGCAGGTAACATTCAAAGTAACACGGATCAAATTAACAGTAAACTACGTAAAATTACGAAGTTCTAGATGTAGACAGATTAGAAGTTATTTAAATAAATGAATATCTCGGCAGGTATAGTTTGGAAAGTAATAAAATGTCGAATATCAATGCAAAATGAGTCCCGCGAATGCTGACGCTTCAGAAGAAACTTTGAGCTACTGGGTTAGAAACAAAAAGAAACCACCATTTCGTGACAGAAAATAATACATGAATGTATCATAGAAATTCTGTGTCTTAAATAGATTTACGCAGTGAAAGCATAAGACTCCCAATGAATCTTGTGAATGGTGGAAAAATCTGTTGATAACTTTTTCTGAGATGAGAGATTTTTTCTCATGGAGTTCATGCCGCGTAAGGTTATCATTACAGGAGAGAATTATACTTGCACACTAATCACTTTATAAGCATATCTGAAGGAGAAAGGCGTGAAAAGGTTACATAAAGCTTACAGCTCATCAAGGCTCATTATATTCAGGCCGAGGCACGAAACCGCGAATTTCGATCGCAGTGCTAGTTATTGCATATAGATCATGGGTGGCCAACCCGCGGCCCACTGGGTGTCAATTTGTAGCCCGTGGAACAGTGAGAAAATAAAAATAATATCAAATGCTCCCGCTAGATGTGCTAATTTCGCAAATTGAGATTCGATATTAAATCAAGATTAAAAAGCACCGTGTGCTTTTTGCTGCATTTGCAACGCCATTCTCCGTGGACGTGAATTTATTACCGGGAAATTTACAAATGGAACATTGTGAAATATGTTACGATGAACAGTTAAAGGAGAAATTCCATCAGGTTGGTTTGGAAGATTTTTACAAAACATATTTGGACAAGGAGAAATATACTGCATTTTACAAACATGCTCTTATGATGACTTCGCTGTTTGGAAACACTTCAGTGACGTCCCGTGGGGGTAGGCAGATTGAGCGTCGCTTGGGGGCGGCAGTTGCCCAAAGGGCGGCAAATCGAAGCGAATCATTTGGTATATATCGAAATATCTACATAAACTTAGTCATAACGGAAATATCTTTTCATTACAAAATTCACCTCACTGGTTGGAAACAAAAAGTGTAGGTAAGTACCTACTATAAAAGTTTTAACAGGACTTTATTTTTTTGTCGGTTTTGCGATGTCTAGTTTTATCCCGCTGTCCTTGGACGTCACGGTCTTCGTGAACAGCAATGACACGTGCATACCTAATTTAAAATTTATCCAAATATACCACTCGCGAGTTTATGAAGTTGTCAGGTGTATTTTTAAATGTACCAATCTGAAGCCGTAGACTCGCAATATTGTCTATTGAAGCAGAGATGGCATTTAAATTAGATTTAGTGGTACATATATTGTTAGTAATGTAACCATACAACACATTTCTTAGATATTGGAGTCATGGAAGGATGAAAAAAAATACTGTATAAAGAATGAAACGGCATTTTGGCGCTGCCTAGGGGCGGCATTCTGTCTAGGGACGTCATTGAAACACTTACACGTGTGAACAGCTTTTCAGTCGGATGAAGCATATCAAATCCCGAATGAGAACTTCTCACTAAAAAAAAAATATTTTTATATTATTTTGTTTATTTTTTATTATTTAAAAAAAGTGTAATCTAACAAATATGCTGGATTCTCATTTGTGTTTTATTTTATTAATATATATAATATATATTTCTTTTTTGTTTTGTATAATAAAAAAAATCGGATGTGCGGCCCGGCAGGAAATTTCATTTTTATAATCTGACCCGGCTGCTGAAAAGGTTGGCCACCCATGATATAGATCGAATTCAATATAGTAAACTTTTTGTCGAAAATGAGGATTGTTACATATTGAAAAAATGTAATTGATATGAAAAAACTATGCAATTGAAAATCTTCTTTTAGTGCAAACTTATCACATTGTATTCGAAGTAGTACTACCATCGGAACTCGACGTTTAGTGCCGCGGCCTGACTATAATATAATAATATAACATTAAGTGGTCATATAGAACAATGCACCAATCCTGATCTGAAAGTCCCTTAAATTATTTACTTAAGTGATTTTTACCGATGGAAAAGTCGAAAACGTGGAAACGGCTTAGTTTGCAAAACAACAGAATGTTGGTTAACGTTACTTATGAGGATACATGAATATAGTGTAGTAAAATATAAGCGGACTCTCAGTAATTTTTCCTTCAGATATAGATAAAATTATGAACGCTCCTCGTTTATATCGTATTAAGTGTAGCAATTAAAGTTGTGATCAAATTGAGATGAATGTCACGTCACTGTCACGCTGTCACGGCGACAAATTTAGTCTATGGTTTCGTCATTTTGCAGAATATTTTGAACGATCACCACCTCTCTAAATTCAATTATAGAGAGTGCCAACTCTAATATATTAGTATTTTGAATTACTATTAATTATTCATGCTAATTTCAATTCATTTTAACAGTTTCTACGTGTGGGTAGGTTAAAATTACTGCACTAAAATTACCCAACCTGCAGACCATAGATAATACACAATATTCTTATAGAAAATACATAATGCCAACCATTAAAAACAAAAAACGTGATTTTGACATGATTCGAAAAAGTGTAGACATCTAGAAAGTGATAGAAGCGTTCAAAGCATCATGCAGATGCAGTGCGGTTTAACGTAAGGTGACCTCATTGTTGTTTTGGTGATTTCGGCAGATTTTGCCAACTGACATTGTTCGTTTAAAGGTTCAACATGTGCTACGGGATAGAAACATTTTAAACACCAAGAAAAACGACATTACACACTTTTCCCCCGTAGCGGCAGCTTACTGTGACGTCACGTGATAGTCCACGACATGCACCATAATATATTTTGCGCTTAATACACTTCAAACAATAAATTAATGAATATAATATTATTATTTTAATTATACTAGCGGAATATAAGGATTTGATAATTATAATCACTACGTTAGATAAAAAAACATGTTTCGGTTTATTTTTTTTTAAAACAATAACGTAAAAGTTTAGTCTTGTTTTACTTGTGAATATGAAATTAAAACACAACTTTCATTTAAAATTAAAAGCACAATATCGGCAAACGTTGACTAATCCGTTATGCTTGAAAGCTTTCGCACGCCACCCATATTATATGTTTACCAATATCTATATACATACATAGTACAACGCTTAATTAATTTATTGTGTAAATAACTAATTCAGCAAGTTATGAAGAATAACTTTTAAATACCTATACTGCGAAACAATCATTATTATATAATTAGAACTAAATATTAATACTTTACCTTTATTTATATTTGTTCTCCTCAGTATTAAAAACGTTGATAAAACAATTTTCACTTATTCTCCTTAAACTGTGCGTTTAAACAGGGTAACTGCAACATATGATGGTGGCAGGTGACACATCGATTCAAGCACAGCACTACATATCTAGGAGTAGTGTCGCCTGTCGTTGTCGCACACCATGGTCGAACTGTTACGTTCTTGTCAGCACACGGTTGAATGCCACAATCGTGAAGTCGTCCTTTGAGGTAGCTACTCTGGATAGTAGGTATGTGCTGCAGCTGAATGTTGTTCAGCCAGAAAATTCTTCTTTTATATTCTTTCTATTCCTATTTGAATGATAAGTTCCACCACTTGGTATTTATCGTTTATTATGACGTGCCCTAAGTATCTATTTTTTAGCTGTTATATTATTATTTTTTACAGTAATCATAAAATCTGTGTTAAATAATAATTATTCTTACTTCTTAATACTTACTTGGTTCAACCAACTGGCAAGTGTCGTGGCGTGCCCCAGTTTCCACCTTCAAGAATACTTATAATGGGTGGGATCCATTAAGTTTTAGACTATTAGTGTAAACGTGAGGCTAAATGTTAACCATTCATATTGTACGTGTTCGGGCAACACTTATTTTACCATCGAGATTTCAAAGTCTCATGATTAGTGACTTGTTTATCCTAGATGCATGTCCCAGTAACCTGACAAGTTTCAGTTTGATTGTGTACAATATGAGTGCCATGTTATCTTTTCAACTCATTGATGATTATTAATGACTTTCAGGACACCACTGAGCATCCACAGAATTATCTAAATTTGTACTAGGTTTATGAGGCACATACAACAACTGGCTTTATGAGTTTTTCGCCCAAGACGCGCTCTAAATGGCGGTGCAATGTCTTGGATCAAAAGAACATTCCGATTCCGATTCAACAAATTCACATTTTATTACATTTTTTACAATTCTAAGTTTATCTTTGACTTAAAATAAAAAATATTTTTCTTTTTAATGTTTTCAGATACATATTTATTAATTAATACAATTGAAATTGTAAATTATCAAAAAAAAATCATCTCAAATTGCAAGTTTCGTATCTTTTCGCTAGGTGCCTCTTTAAAAACGGCTCAGTAAAGGCTTCATCTTAAGCAATTATGATAATTATCGTAGAATTTAACGAGGTTGCTGGCGACATGTTGCCAGTGTGGACCCGGCATAACTGAATATATAAATGTTTCTAGTTTATTAATATATATATAATTATTAAACATATTTATAAAGTGCTTTAAAAGCTTTTGAAATGTGTTAAGGAAGTATAAAACCCGTGAGAGGTTTTGGTCATCCCTAGAGTAAAGAGACAGGAGGTACGACATGTCGCGACGGAGCTGCCATAATATTTTTGTATACTTCACTAATAATGTCAAAATATTTTTTTATGTGAAAAATATCTGTTGAGGTTATAGTCTGGGAAACCTGGAGATTCAACATCTCTTGGGAGATTTCAAAAAACGGTATTACTAGATAACATAATAATATGTAACATTACTCGGAGATCTGTCGCGTAATAACTACACTTGCCAACAGTCCGTCTCATTGCGAGAAACTTCTCAATTGTAGGAAAAAAAGAAGACGCCAGGATAATGTAGTATTGTATTGTCAGTGTTCTTCAAGAACCGTATCATTCCCTCATAATAAATTATATTTGTGTATTTTGATGAACGTTAGAAGAGAGTAAAAATATTAGAATGCGCAAACATAAAGCTTCAAAAGATAAAACATAACTGATGAGAAAATAAGAGGATTATTCTGTCTTGCCATTAGAGAATTGCTTAAAAATATACATATATTTTTTTCTCCAGTTTACTCGTAATTTTAAAGTATCATTTCAACTGATAAACTGTATTCCTTAATAAGCTCACTCTGTAAGTTTTACGGAAAGGTATTTATTTTTCCCAAACGCAAAGCTGTCTTCTGTTAAAATTTTGTATTTTGAAGTACAGAGAGGACTAATGGAAAATATTTATTTTATTATTGGAAAATTTAACTACGAATCGGTTAAAGAAACACTCTCAAAGAGTGGGTGGTTACTGAAACAACGAATGAAAAACACTGTCTAGGACATAGGTGTCTAACCTTTTCACTTTGCTGGGCCTATATCACATATAGCGGCAAAAGTGTTTTTTTTTTAAATTCTTCTTGTCAATAAAATTTTCCATCCAGAATTTGAGACGAGAGCTTTTTTTATATAATTTTATCCAACCATTCACTACGACCCCCTGTCATATCGCCTATTTTCCTTTGTATGGGGATCCGTTAATCAGGCCGTCTCTCAAATTCTCTTAAAAAACTTTATAATCCTACCGAGCTATTCCGTCTTCCCCAATGATAGGGCATGTTAGAGCTTCTTGACGTCCTCAAGGACATTTGCAAGTCACAACTTTATTCTGTGTCATTCAAATTTAGAGTATCTTTTTTATTAATGTCATTGCTTTTTAGCCTTTCATTCTTCCGCCCACAACATTAAAATTTCCAACCATAATCTCGTCGACAGATTCTTCCTTTAACAAAAAATACTAATTTTAAATAAATGAAAAATCAGGTGAGGTTTGGGCCACATGCGGCCTTCGGTCTGCGGGTTGGACACACCTAGCTTAGAACATCTATTGCAGGAATTAACAACTCATTATTCGCGGGTGCAAGTGCGTCCTAACTGATCACATTTTATTATAATGGATTTAAGTTTTGTACTATTCCATTTGAGTCGTTTTTGCGACCCGGGTTTCGCCTTTCGGCATCTTCAGGCACTATATACACTCACCAAAAGGCAAATATACACCGACAACGAATACAATTAACTCTAACTTACATAACAAATCAATACAATAAAGTAGGTAAAAACTTTATCACCTACATATTAAGTCAATGAAAATATATAACAAAATAAATTATGAATAGTTGAAATGTTTGTAAAAACCCCCCTATCTTATCAATAATAATACACTCGATAAGCATATATAAATCGTCAAAACCTAATAATAGACTATCTATCTATCAACTATTCATAATTTGTTTGTTATATATTTTTATTGACATAATAGGTATACTTACATAAATATAAAAAGACAAATTAATTAGGTAACTAAATTGAAGTTAAAATGTTCAACAGTTGATTTTTAATGGAGAAGCAGATAAGAATAAAAATGCTACTATTGCTTCCTATAAAATAGTTAATTTTAAGTATTTCACTTATTTAAGAAAAAACGCTACGGATGCAGAATTCATTAAATAAGCATTTGTTGACTTCGCAATTACGCTTTTTGAAAGATTGCTGAAATTGTTTAGACATAACAACAGATACCATTATTAAATAGCACGAATAAAAGAAGCATAAACGTGATTTTAATGGCCCACATGCTCACATGCGAATAATAAAATGCCAAATTCTTGTCAAATTTGGGATCACAGAGATTATCATTATAATTTTTTATTGTAAATATTTCACTATAATAATGTCGACATAAATTTCACTAATGGTTTTATAAATGCTTTTAAAAATTAATAAATATAAAACATCCTAACACCACTTCATATGGACGTACTGAAATATGACTATATTCTAAAACATTAGAGCGAGAGGTTTAAAAGAATACTATTTTATGTAATAAAAAAACTTTATGCAGTCATCAAATGTTTAAAATAAATATAAAGGATAATAAGGCTTCAAAATTATGTAAATAGATTATCTACAACGTTTAAGGAATGTCCAGGATCATGCTTTGAAAATAGTATAAAAGCTCCTTTTTGACGTACGCTGAGCATGTCCCCCCTTAACTCATTGAAAGTTATTAGTAGCTCTTCTTACAATTAGAGGAATCCGTACACATATAGATACATACCTACGTACAGTTCGCAGCAATAATTGGGAGTCAATTATTATCCGTTTCCTTTTGTTATTTTTTTTCCTGTCACTTCATTTTTGCTATAAATATGCTCCTGATCACAAACCAGTTGAGAATCCCTGATCTATTGAATTAAAAAATCAACGGTGAAGCAAAATTGCGTGTTTTGAGAAACTTTAAAAAAAACTAAAACAAAGACGGGGTATTTTTTACATTTCAATGTTTTCCTTTCAATAAGCTTGTAATGCTTTATTTAGGTACATCTTGTTTTAATTTGTTGTTTTAATTTAATTAGTTAGATACCGCCATGGAACGAGTTATTTGTAAAAACTTCTGCACAAGTCTGGATTAATTAAATTAATAATTTTACGATCGAACTAGTATATCAGTGTTATTATAAAACACATAAAACCTTTATATTATATAAACTTACATATTATACAGACTCAAATTTATATGATTAAGTTCAAATTCTAGCAAAATTTGTTAAACATGAGTGGTTCACCGTACCTAAAGTATTACTGAAAATTACAGAATATAATTCCTTACATCCCTAAGAAAGTTCGTTTGAGTTGTTGGTAAACATCTAATGAGAGGCAGCTAAAGCGTAAAATCCAATTTAAAATTATGTCTGCTGGATGCTCATCCATCGAAAATTGTGGCACAGTTTAATGAAAGACTTCTCGCCTTGGCTGTTTTTGACAGAAAACTAAGGGGTCATTATTTCTCTAAATTATGGGCGCGTCAATTTCAAAACACAAACAATAAAATAGCAATGTTTATCGTTTTAATATTTATTCTTTCACAATAAACAAAAACACATTATTTAAATAAGTATGTTAAAGAACGTCTTCACTACCTTAAAATAGTAGAAACGTAGACTTTAAATGCTCACTAAAACTAGACAAATATCGTAGTAATTGAATACAAAAATTAATAATATATATTTTTTAAATGTTTATTTACATGAAATAAAATAATCAATATTAGCTGTTGAAAAGCATAATATTGAATAATGAAACTTATTAAATAAAAGGCACATGATACTTAAACGTAATATTTGACATTTTTTTTTGAAAAAAAAAACACGCCAATAAATATATGAGTATCTGGAAACTTATGTAATTAAGTAAAAATAACTATAAAGTAAAGATTTAAAAAAAATATTCATATTTTATAAAGCAATTATTATAGTAGTTAATAAGAATATATTAATTGTGATCGAAAAAAATTGCTTCTGCAATTTATCAAAATGTTAAAAAATTAATTGTTAAAAACCTATACTATAAGCAACATTGGTGAAGTATATTTTTACTTTCAAATTAACCCGTTTAAAAAGCCGTTGTCTATGAATAAATGCGGTACATATTAGAAAATTATTTTATGCTTTTAAAACATCTTTTTTCTCTGTTTTATTAAAAAGTATCATTAATTATGGTTTGAACAAACATACTTTACATGTAAAATAAATTAAGTGCTTAGGTATAATAAATTTGTACAGAAATATTAATTTGATGATATTGTTCATCTAACTCGAAGATCAGACAGTTTGAAGAGTCCGAAGAAGCTCTTTCCAGGTTGCATGATGCTGTACCTCATACTACCGAGATTTTTCACGAAGATTGTATCACCTTTGTTTAGGTGGAAGGCGCCAGCCGTGTAGCAAGTGTTGGACTTCTCCATGGTGACTGTAGAGTGAGTCATGGTCGTGCACTGAAGAATCGATTCATCGCGTACTCCATTGTTTCGGAAGACTTGGAACCCGTTTGTGTCGTGAGCATCGTGGAAGTATATCTGTATACAAAAACATACAAAAAAATCAATATTGATAACTATTACATAAACTGAAATATCGATTCCATGATATATCAATAAACTAGCATCGAATTGTTAATTAAAGCTCTGGTTACATAGTCCATATTATAATATTGTCAAATGCCATTATAAAATTACTGAAAATCAAAAAGTTTGGGGACAATGCGTGATTGTATGATGGGGATTCAGTATTATATTTAATATAGGAAAGGCGAGTGCACACTGCACATGTGTCACAAAATGTCGTTGGTTGCGGTTGGCATCAGACCTGAAAAACACGACCGCAGACGGTAGATTGACATTTTCATCAAACTGTAAGTATCTGTGAAAAGAAACGGTTCTACCAATCTGCCTTCTTGGTAACGACAATCTTTTCGTAACAGGAAATTTTCACCGCAGCCAGAGATCACAATATGGAGTTAAGTCAGAATAGGTAGGGTGGTTTTTGGCCAGAAAGCGCCTCACAATGAGTGCACTGTGACTTGGCGTATTGTTTGTAACTTCGTAGAAATCTTTCCCATGTCCTTCCTGATAAAATATTAGCCTAACTCTTTCTCGATGAATGTGTAACTCATCATCAGCTATCAATTTCATACATAATCGTAAGTTGGACCGTATCGCATCGTGTACTCTGTTAATAATATTAGTGTCCGCCATTGTTGTTTTTAACCGCCAGCTTCTGTGGTCATCCGTTACACCTTTTCGCCAATTCTAGAAACTCGTATACCACTAAAACATACTCGTAATTTTCATAGACATTTTTTCACTATATTCGAAGAGCTTTCACATTTTAGTAAGGCTTTTTACGATTTTCACATAAAATTTCATATTAATACGTTGCTCTAAATTTCAATCACATAGTTTTACGCCAAAATGAATGTAGATATCTGCCAACTAACAACTGGCCCCATCAGCTTAAAATATCGGTACGTATATATTAGTTCAATCATGTTCAAACACGATTACTCAAATGCTTTCGATACAAATTAATATTCTACGGGCGACTCTACACTCATTCTGGGGTTTGTGATGGAGTCCATCAAAGCGGCCCGATTGACACGCGAATTGATAGGTGTTTTTAAATAATATTGTACTTATCTATTTTTTAAGCCATGTTCGATCCTTAGAAGATCTTATGAGCTTTCGGAGAATGGAGGCTGTATTAAGAAATTTTAATTTACAACAAATGAGTGTTACCCACTTGCTCAGCATATTAGGTCTATATTCTTGGTCCAAACACACATTGGAAAACAACATGTAACATCCGACGCTGTAGCCGTTCGGTAATTGCGGGTATTTTAAATAATATAGCATTGAGTTAAACTTGTCGTAATTATTGAAAAGTATATTTTAGTACACTTTATGTAATCGATGTTTTTTTTTTTAATTTTAATATTTTAGTGTATTAATACGGTTTTAAAGCATAAATGATATTCATAGTTTGAACCACCCGACTATCGATCAATATTCTCTCCCCATTTATAGGGTAAACAAGTGAGATAAGGGAGCATGTGCCAAAGCAACTTCAAGTAAAGCCTTATTAAATAAAGACGAGGAGTTTTCGTCACGGTTCGTTTCTATAGGAACAGTGACTTGAGTAAAACATCATACTGCGTTTTTGACTATTTCACTGATATGTATGAAATGTTATTAAGTAAAAAGATACTAACTCCCAATATTAATATTTCCATCAAGTTTTTAAATATTCAGAAAAATAGTAATATTTTGTACATATAAATTTGATGCATATTTATATCGATCTATCAACAAACAACATCGTAGAGAACTACACAAGAATACTTGCCATCTAAAGAGCTGACGAGGAACACGTAAAGAGGCCTTCATTCATCAGTGAATTATCGAAACTGGTGATGATGATGATTGAAATCTGTTACGGGTTTATATTTATTTACATATTCTAATATAGATTTTAGAAACTTAATTCAAAAATAATAAAAAATCTTTATTACAGAATTACTTAGAGTTACGACAGTGGACAGTGTTGCCAACTGTTGTTGACAAAAACATGCCAGACGGGATACGAAAACAAGCTAAAAAAGCAAAACGCCAGATTTTGTGAAAATATAATTTCAATATTTTTTAGTAAAGCAAAAATTGGATACCCCAGATGATTGGATCAATTACTAATTCTACAACTGACATGCATTACGTGTCGTAGAATGCCAACAGGAGTGCTGCCAACCAGGGCCAACCAAAGGTTGAAATCTTCCGGGTCAAAAAGAAGTAATATTCCATTCACCTAAATGATTTGTATTTTTTCATACCTTTGGGGAGGGGTCCAGGCCTGAAACCCCCCTCACTTACGAGCGCGCCTGATATACGAATATATTTTGTAGATATAGCCTTACTATTATAATATTATAGCTACGGACGTCATAACGGTGATTTGGGGAACTAAGGACCCCCGCACTTTCAGGTATATATTTACGCCTCCGACCCCCGCTATTATAGTCCGTAACACTGTATACAGCGCTATATTATTGTAGAAAAGATAATAATATGACGGTTCTTGTATGGACATAACATATACCTAAAGTCAATATTAAATTTTAAACTTGAACCTGTTTTATAAACGGAATGTAAGTGATCTGTTGGCGCGAAAATTTGCAAGAATGATATATTGAATGTGTCGACTAAGTATCATTCTTCATTCCAGGCGTAATTAATAATAAAGAAACTTCTTATACGGAACTGAAATGTTGGTTAGGTAAATTATGCATAGATGATTAACAAGCCGTGTTAGTATGGTGGAATATTCAACTAGGTTAAAGGTTAGATAGCATCTTAAATTAAACACTCCATATTTGATACAAGAGTAATGCTTAGTTTATAAATATCTCCGCAGTGCAGTGATTTACAACCTTTTTAGTTTTAGGAAACCTTGTAATATCTTGGGAAATCTATACCCAGTGTTAATAATCGTTTTCGTAATCTTTCTTTTAAATTTAGATGTTTTCTTTCTGAGGTCAGTGTTTAGACAATGATTTTTATTTCATCTTTCTGAGCCATCCAATAGGTTACAAAATTCTTCACAAGATTCATGTTTAGAAGAATTCATTTTGCGATTTTTATGGACAATAATATAGGTATATTTTCACCCGTGTCCGGAAATTTTTACGTATGCAGTTCGCCGTAATATCACACTTCACCGTGAAATGTTGTATCGGAAATATATGGTCGTATATTAAAGAACGTCCAAACTCTGTGTTGTATAGTACTGAGATAAAATTCATGCCTAAATAAAACACGGTTCTTGTCGGTTTACAGGACGCCAGCGGCAAATAAATTTTGAAAATATCCGATATACTGGATTATTTGTTAGGTTAGGTTAGGTTTTCATTCTTGAATACATGAATTTTGCCAAAATCGGCTACGAAAATGCTCCATGAACAACGCGTAATTTGTTCATTTCGGTGCTGTAGTGGTGACCATATAGGATACGGTCATCTCTTTCCGATAAGAAATCTCACGGCGAACTGTGCTACGGTGAAATGTAATACGTACAGTTTACATGAAACCATTTTCGCCTGTCCTATATATATAAAAAAATACATTAGGTATGTATAGATTTTGTGTTGTCATCACTATGTGTTTTGTTTTATTAAATCATTCAATTATAACCATCAGGTGAATGATTAACTAATTTAACTTTTAAAATGCTTAATTGTCTCATTTAATAGGTCATGAAAAACTGAATAATAAAAATTATGGAATGTTGCGTCTTGTTTTGAAAGCTTGTGCGAATTCTCGTAGAAGGTTTAGAAATCAGTAGGTAAGCGAGAAATTATTCATAATAATAATAAGTTATCAAAAGCATAACCGTATCGATAATGTCAGTAAACATCCGATAACATAAATGACCATGCTCCCATTGAATATATAAAATAATGATTAAATCGTTAATCAAAAACAAATTATTAACCTATCGCAAGTATATGATATTCATAAATAAATATTGTTTCTTTGCTATTGAATTAATATTGTACTTATGTCATTGTTTGTATTTTTCAAAAAATCCCGATTTAGTGTATAAGGCCATTTTGCTGTAACTACCTCTAATGCGACAAAATTGTAATTTTACAGGATATTATGTATATAATGTAAGAACATAAAGGTTGACTTTCATTTATTTTTAAAGTCTCTGAATACTCTTATGTATCTATATTATAGCAAGTAGTGGGGGAAGGGTTGTCATCATTGAGTGGCGGTAAGTTTTGACTACTTCCGTTGGAGGTATTAGGGTCTGATTAAAATGATACATAGATTCGTAATTATATTTAAATTCAGGTGGTATATAGAACACTGAAGATTTTACTAAACTATGCGGTATAATATAAACGGAGAGACAGAAGATACAACAAAATCATCATAATATATAGTAATAATACATTAGACTATTAGAACCTTGTCATCTTCTGTTTCTGCGAATTTATAAAGATCGAATCAGATTGAAATCCCTTTAAGTGACAATATTTATTTTATCACATTAAATCCATGTCTATAAATTTGTACGTGTCACAGTTCAGAGTGAGCTGTTGTATCGGAAATATATGGTCGTATAGTATTGAGATCGAATTCATGCTGCGCTCGAAATGGAAAATTTTACGAACCGGAGCGCTCGAAAATGTTTACATTAAAATACATAGCTATCTAATTTTATGTGTATTTATAACAAAGTAAGTGTGTCAGATTTTTTGTTCTCAAATTAATTTTTCACAAGAAGGAGCAATAATTTTGGGGATTTTATGAACCGGAGCGGCAATCCGGTCCATTTCGAGCCCTGAATTCATGTCTAAATAAAACGCTTAAAATTACGTAATAAAAACCACCGGAATATACGGGAAAGACAGAAGAAAATAAGTAGGTAAGAAAATTAAAAATACAATCATATCATAATATACTTTATTTATATAAAATTCTGGTAGGTGCTCGGAAATATTATGATAATAATGATAGTCATAAGATATCAATAGTGTTCTGATTGAATAATCATGAATACCGTGTTATTTTTTGATCCCAATGCTATACGGCCATATCTTTCCGGTAAGACAGTGCTACGGCGAAATGTACCTAATATGTACAATTTACATGTAATATATTAAATCAACAATATCAATAGTAGTTATCACTGTTTATTAGAAATTTCTCTAATGAAGATATGTTGTTATTTTTTTCTTATAATTTTTTATCAAGTATGATAGAATATAAAAAATGGCCCACGTAAAGGTAATATTAGGTTAGTAGTTAAAGAAATAAGATATATCAAGTGAAAAAAATACATTACTGGGTTAGTTATTTTGCTAGATGGGCATTTTAGGTTATAGACATGTGTGTATAACAGACCTGAGAATACACGAAATACAGCCCGTTGGCCGGAACGGAAACCGCTCCATCTTGTAGCCGGAAATAGGTGTCGATATCCATATACGAGAGCCATGGGGCGGCGCTCCAGGCGGTGTAGGGTACGTCGTGTGGGTGCCTCAGACGTCCGTTTCCTGTTACATTAAAACAAACAGTTGCTCAGTAACAACAAATAAAAAGAAATGGTTTAATTAACTGACTATTTATGTGTGGGTAGTTTAAATGACAAACAATTATTGAAAACAATACAATATTAATAAATCATTAATTCTTTTATTCAACGAGGAAAAGACACAAGATTTGAGAATGTAACATTCTATATTATACAGAATATACATAATTTGAAAACCCGTATCTGCTGGATAAGCATTTCATGTAATAACTGCTAGTTAAAATCGTTGTAGTTCAATAAGATGCCCATAGCTTAATCGGAATAGCATACTGGTGCGAATCCAGCAGATACGGGTTCAAGTCCCGTCGAGTGTCGAATTTTTTCTAGTGTGTATATCAGAGGGGGGCAAACTTTTTGGATGTAGGGCCAAATTCGAGAATTCAAAATGAGCGGCGGGCCGCAAGTAAAATACCATTTTTAGATACACACTATTTATTATCACGAAAAATAAACATTACAAAAAAAAATAATGAGAAGAATGAAACTGTTGTAAGTACATTTTTTTAACATTTTTTTAAGTTCAGGTGTTAATTTTGTAGTTGATAGTCTCAAAACTGCTTGTAAATGGGCATCGGAGATATTTGATCGTAAAGAATTTTTATTGAGGTTCATGATCGAAAATGTTTGTTCACATATATAGGTTGATCCAAAAATAACGAACATTTTTCTTGCATAATCTTTAAGTTGGTCGAATTTGTCTGAATTAAGGGTATTGTAAAATTTGGAGATTTCTTCACGACCTGAATTCGGCACGGCAATTCTCTTAAATCAGTGTCACACTGCCAATGACATTTCATTGCACACTGCAGATCAATAATCTCAAGTTGTAGCTCTGTCGGTACACTATTAATATCTATTGAAAATGGATCGTATACTATTGCTAAACTTGTCTCAATTTTTTGGAAGTCACCTAATCTTTGTGAAAAATCGTCATTCCGAGCTTTAATAATTTTACCATATTCGTCAAATTTATATTCTGATATTACATTCAGCATCTTCAAAGTTGGAAAGTGGTCCACGTTGTTATTTGATATTAAATTTGTCGAATGAATTACTTGAGTTTTAATTGAAATCCATTCAAACTTTTTACCATATCATGGGCATATATTTTTTTTCTTTACAACGCGGAATTAAAAGTATTTAAATGTGTCACGATGTTCAACGTAGAAAATAGTGGTTACATAGTATGAGACAAGACGCACGGAAGACGTACTGAGATAATACATGTACGAAACAACAAATTCTTCAAATTTTAATCTATTGTCAATATTTTTTAAAAAAATATATAAAAAAGTTGTTCGAAATAAGAAGTACAATTAATGATGGCGGGCCGCAAAAAAATACCCGGCGGGCCACATGCGCAGTTTGCCCACCCCTGGTGTATATGCATGAGATGTTTTCAAATTATGTATATTCAATAAAATACTTCGCCTTCATTAAGTAGGTACCCAAGAGCTTTACCGATAATATTTTCGTTTTTGTTTTTCAGAAACAAATTATTTACATAATCAAAATCATAATATGTGAGGCTTCAACCATTTACGTTTATTATATTTATTATTCATTGATATACTTTTAAGGTTTTCATTAGATTACATTAAATAGATTTATTAACATTCTTAAAAAAAATCAGGATTAAATAGATTCCAAATGTAAAATGATAGCATATAAAATCATACAGGATCTACATAGACATAGAGGAAGATTTTTTTTTATGTTACCTTTGAGAACAGATTGTATAGGTAATTAATTTGATAAATGTTGGATTAATAAGATACCTATGTCGAAAAAAAAATCACCCTGCATAATTTATTAATGTGCACTAGAACAAATCGCTTCTGCGCATATTCGTGGTAAAATGGTTCCACTGTATACATAAAATACCATCAATCATAATCATAAATTTACGTTGTAGAAATATTGTACATTCGAATATGATGATAATATTATGTGAGACGATATTTCCTCACACAAATACGTCATAATGTCTACATGTCGAGTGATTCTTATATTTTAAATAAGCACACAAAACTAAACATACAACATAATTCTAGGCACTAACCGATCAATATTCTATATATTTTCAGTTACTGCTTTCATAACATGAAGATCATGGTCTTACTGATCATTTTATACTCTACCCACGATCCTTCTCCGGTCATCTTTGTAGTCAGGATGAACGAATAGCCGACACCAGTAAAGACCCTTTCGCATTCTTGATTTTATTGATCGAGTGTGTGGGTGTTATTCCTATTCTACCATATACGCTGCCACTCATGGCAAGTTTTCTTAAGATGTCTGTTTTCAATTCGTAGGTTTTTATAGATGGATTTGTCATCATAGTATATCTGTGTACATAATGTGCATGAAACAACCGTTTAACAATAATCGTTTTGACACTATCATTATATAATATTATTTTCACTGTTAAACGAAATGAGCATTTCAACAAGAAAGTCACTATTTGTTTTAGAGTACTTTTAATCAACTGTATCATTTTTTTTGAAAATTACAATCACTTTAAGTAATTATTTCCTTGAGAATTACTTTGCCAATATGTTACAGTATAAACTTCAAGAATAATAATTAATATAATATGTTTATTTATAGACAACATGATAGCGACTTCAAAACTTAGCAGAAGAGCTTAGTAATTGTATTAGGTGTTCTAAAGTTGACAGTTATTAGAGAACATTGAAATTAAAAGGAAAATTCTCTAGATTTTCCACACCAACTTAGCAACATAGCATTAAGTTGGCGCTTCCGCTCAGAGGAAATTAATACTAAAGCTCTGGCTGCAGAAAATAAGAAAGAATGAAATTCTCTAAGCAAAATCACGCACTAATGAGGAAAGTTTCCGAGATAGGTACTGAGTCATTTTAATGGCCTTAAGTTTATTCCTGGGACGACATAAATGGTCAAAAGATATTTATATACAGAATATTAACATATACACTAGGCATATATTAATATATCTTTACTTTATTTTTAAATATCAGCGATTAATTAACAGCACAATATTATGTTTTATCAAAAAATGCATCGTGTTTTGTTTGCACTTTTCATATATTATGGGTCTGGCCTAGCTTTGGTGTAGATTATCTCTTGTTGACCGGATAAAAATGACAATATATTAAAATTTATAAAACATTATTTATTGAGGCCTTCCATCCGGTTTTTTTCCTGTGCGAAATTCGGGTACTATTAAAACCGCCCTTAAACCCTATAAAAGGTATACACTATTATATGTATATTAGCCATAATACGTTTATTGTAGAACAGTGTTTCCCAGTCTTATTATTGCCAAGTCCTACTTCAACGCTTCAAAAATCTCCGTGCCCCCCTATTAAAACTTTATAGTTACCCAATTCTGATAAAAAAATAATTGCTTCAAATCAAAAATGCACATAGAGAATACTATTTTTAATTTAACTTTCGTAAGTAAATATGTATATTACGTTACATGTACAACTCGGAAGAAAATTAGTGCGATCCTTGTGCCATATCTTGATATGATTTTCAAGATGCCCCCAAAACATTCAGATTGCCCCCCCGGTGGGAATCACTGTTGTAGAGTAAATATGTATATGCTTAATAAAATTTTAGATTGCAGTTTTTTATATTAGCTCTACAATTCGGTATGGATTTTTGTCGCTTCATGAAGAGGTTTCGTAATAAATTACTTAATTACAAATTAAAAATTATTTTTTAAGAGAAATGAATGGATGTTAGCTACTTTCTTCACCTACAGTTCCATCATCAGGGTCTAAACACTTTGAAAAACGATATCATGTGTATCTTGCCAGATCCGGGATTGAATCGAAGGATAAGTGGTCACAAATTAGTTTTTTTTTTTGACAGCTTGGAAATAAATACTAAAACTTAAAAAAAACTAAATGGTGTATTTAATAGTATTATACTAGGACTAGGTATTGTAAAATGGAAGTCTTCAGAGTAAATGCAACAGCAATAATTATTTGATACAATTTCTTAAAAATTCCACGCTAAGCATAAGAAGCCAATAAATTCATTATATACGAGTATAAAAATAAACCTATAGGTATTGGTATACACATAATAAATGTATATCTAAAAATAACAAGTACCTAATAATATATGCATTTTATGGAAAATTATGATAATAAATATTACCACCAAGCAAGCGCTGATTCTCTAGATAAATAATTATTACTTTTATTTTGTAAAATTGGGAAAGGTGTACAAAATGGCATAGTGCGAAAAATTGAACTTTTGCTCTACTGCAGAAATGGAGCAGTCTTAACGTGATGCAGCTTGCTCAGGAACAATCCATGACACGTCATTTAAATATTCAGCCATATTTAGTTCACTCAAAACAGCCGTACAAGAAGATCATAACGGTGGAAAAATTTTTGAACGAACGAATATATTTGCTGCTTGTCGTCACAAGGTAATATTATACGTATTTTATATTATTAAATAT
The DNA here is from genome assembly GCF_057557595.1 of Rhyacophila brunnea. NCBI lineage: Eukaryota > Metazoa > Arthropoda > Insecta > Trichoptera > Rhyacophilidae > Rhyacophila > Rhyacophila brunnea. The sequence goes on from NW_028232859.1 coordinate 40,692,534, forward strand.
AAAAGCAGTTTACGTAGCCGTTATTAGTGATCATGTTCGATGTAAATTTATTACAATTACTGAATTATAAATTACATTTTTAATGAATTTACAAAATCCGTTGGTTGGGGGTAATATGGCATAGATACATTATGATAGGGTAAAACGGTATAGCATGTCATTTTGCCCCATCAACATCTTGGTAATGATTTCATTGTTTTTTATCAATGTTTCTGAAATATTATGCCTTGAAATTACGTAGGTACGTAAAACTCAGACAGACATGAACTACAACGAAAATGAATCAGGCAGTATTTATTAGCTGTGAAAATGGAGAAATGGGGTGGTTGCGAGCGTCCAAATTATTTAAAATACCCCACCCTAAACAACTTTAAGAAGACATTTTTTTAAAATACAAATAAAACAAAAACTGGAGAGAAACATCTTTGAAGATTTAAGACTATTTTCCCAGTGGAAATTGAACGTCAATACATGACATTATTATTTCATGTTATACTTTTTTTGACAAATATTTCTGTGATATGCCATTTTTACACAGTGTAGGGTAAAATGAGTTTTAACTACACATTTTGATTTCTTTTTTTTACCATCATTTATGTAATATTTTGCTATTAAAAATATTTTTAAAATGTTTTTAAATTTTCTGTTGAATCATATAAACATGACAATTCTATGTATTAATAATTTAGGACAAATAAGGCAACAAATCATTTTTTTTTGCTATTTTGCAACAAAAAAATATAGAATACTGAAATGTCATTTTAATTTCCATAGTAACGCACGTATATATTAATAATTTAGTTGCTAGGACCACCCCCTTAACAACCAATAATAGTGGATTGGATTACGAATTTCTTCCGAAATAACTTTTCATACAAAACAGAATTAACTGAAAATGAATTCAATTCTACTTAAAGGTGGCTAAAAGTATTAAAAGAATGCGTTGGCATTGTGTTCTGATATATTCTAAAAGTTTAAAATGTCTGGCTAGTCGGGAAGCTAGTTAAAATCGTTTGCAAGATTTGTACTGGATAAACAACCACCGGACAAACAAGAATACGAGCTAAGAAAAACGTGGTAAAATAGTGTTACTTTACAGTCATGCTCCTTTTTTATAATAAATTACATGTTTTGATATTCTTTTTTTCAATAAACTAAACACTATGCCATTTTGTACACCCTTCCCCTACATACTGTTTATATAATGTTTTGATATATTTTATACAATATATATAATTTGTGTTAGAAAAAAGTAAAATGACCAGTAAATAGACAAAATAGAAAAAAATCTCGGTTCGTATGCACTATAGAGAATTGGATTTACAATGTAAAAACAGAGGAAGATATTCAAGCGATGGCGTCCAATCTTCGGTATTGGAGGAGCGCGAAGAAAAAAAATACTTACCATCATAGTGTTCGTGTTTCTCTGTGGAATAGTTGGTGGTGTCACCGTTGAAGTGAGCCACCATCGGAGGTCGTGGTCGGCGTCTGGGAGTCACAGATTCCGATATCTCCAGTTCTTCAACGTTCTCCAAGTTCCTTCGTGCGTTGGGGTTGTGGGACTTCCTTGGCCTGTGGATCCTTGTCACTCCGATAACTTCGGGTTTTCTTTTCTATAAAATAAAATTATAGTTAACATCAGGTGCGCCTTTTAATTGAACAAAATTCCGGATGATTATGATATCACGAAAAAGATAGATAGTGCAGTGGCGGATTGAGTGGGACTATCTATTAATGGATCACTGAATATTGTTAATGACAGGTTTTATTGTCTTGTTTTGTTGTAACTTACCTGAAATTGCTATTAATAAATCGTATTAACTATTTTTTTATTTAACGAATAATTCATATTATAGATTTAAGAATGTAACATTATTTTTTATTGAATATACATAATTTTGATAATACTTCTGATAAAATATATAACCAAGAGAAGAAATCTTTAAAAAAAAAAGGTATCGAACCTGCGTCTCTCGGGTTTCGTGCCCACACATAGGCATATAGCATTGTGGTCTATAGCTTATCTAATTGAGACAATTTTTTACTAATAGCTCTTACAAGACTCTCTGAAGCGCTTTCCGAATTGAGTTACTATTGGCGATCAGTTTTTGTATTTTAAGTATTAAGTATATTAAGTATAATTACTCAAATTACTATTTTTTTTCAGTTTGTGATACTTATTTAAAAATATTATTATTAGCGGCATAAGCGTTGGACTACAAAGCCGTGGGTCCCGGGTTCGAATCCTGGGTCTGGCAAGTACAAAAAAAAAAAAATTGTTTTTCAATTTGTGTGTGTCAGGGTATGGACCTAATAGGTTGAGCAAGTGGCTGACATCCATTTCTCGTGAAAAACAAAATCTGTCAATACAAACCTCCACTCTGTGGAGGCCCATATGATCCTATCAGGATCGGACATGGTCGAAAAAAAAAAAAAAAAAAATTATTAATGAATAATATTTTTCATTGGAAGAGTTTTAAACTAACGATCACACAGGCACTTTAATTATTTCAATGGTTTGGATTATTCCATTGGAAGATTCAAGAAGATCATAATATACCTAATAGATTTTTGTTTTTACGAGAAATGGATATTAGTCACTTGCTTAACCTATTAACCCGGTTTCACGTTTCGGCTGGGATTGGTCATAAATCAAAACTGGGTGCAATATTGCGACTCTCTTTCATATGAACAGGCGAGGTCTTGCTGAGACAGTGACGTCACTCGGTTACCCGAAACCAATGAAATAGTACCTAGCTGCTGCACATGCATTAATGCGACATTGTAGTATTACACCTGCGCCCCATGTCAAGTGAGATTTGTCACACGCGATAAGCAGATATTTTTGTGCACTATATGCGGCAGTAGGTATATTAAATTACCATAATAATATGTGTTTTGTGAATGAAAATAAAATCACACCGAAAAAGTCGATGTGTAGCAGACGGACGAGTTTCTATGTGCGATTGGGCTTGCGTCCATACTCTGGGTTTAAATACACATTGAAAAAACACCACGTGTTTTTTTTAGAGAATCAGGGTTCGAACTCAGGATCCACGATAAAACTGTATACCTCCCTATTTCTAAATTACTAACGTTCAGATTTGAAGACTTGGCCAAAGACAACAAATTTTATTGTATGTATTTATTAAATTCCCGACGGCTTGTCATCCACTGTGAAACGTGTGAGATATATAAAAATATGTTCTAATGCGATGAAAATAAATTTCAAAATATTATAAAAATGTCGTAGTTTCATTGATTTAGTAAGTTCGTCGTTAAAAGTGAGTTGTTAAAACCTCTGATGTGCCAAAATTTTCAGTCACATTCGCAGTATCAGGCAACCAAAAAGCGAATGCGCGGCTAATAGCCTGTTGTTTGCTATGGTTTAAATAAGATAGACTACGACTGTCACAATATTTGCTAGATATTAATACTTACCCCGTTTACACTTGCATGGCTTTACTGCTGACAGTACGTATTATCGCAGCCATAACAAGGAAATGCACGTGTAAACAGTCGTATGATCGTGCAAGTTGCAAGGTTGCATGCATGGATTAAAAAAGTTCAGCTGAATTAGTAGGTACCTGTGGGAAGAAATACGAACTACACCGCACAGAACATATTGACGTCTACCGATTATCTACGAACCTGCCCGAACGTGTCTGAACCAGTCTGAACCTGTCAAATAGCATCATACAACGACAACATCGCGTCTCGCTTGTGCTTGAAGAATGAGATTGGAGAAACAGTCAGCACTTTTACGTGCAAAAAGTTATTATCGCGATAGTTTAAAATACACACTGTTGGTGCAACTAAATTCATGCACGTGTACAGGCGCAATAATTACAATTGATGGGTTTCGTATCATATTATATTGATAATTTCATTTTTAAGTTCTTAGCAAACGGATACTTCCTAAAAGAATTACATTTTGAATTATTCTTTAATACATTGTATTGTACATTTATTATATTATTATAATTGTTGTTACACTATCCCGTTTATTTTTGTTATACCATCGATAAGTCATAATATTTTAACAGGTGGTTTTCGAAATATACCAAGACCTAGCCACGATATTGCAACAAGTGAATAATTACCGGTGCGTAATTCGAGTACAAAGCGAATAATTTGCAAAATGGCGTTATCCGATTCGTAAGTTTCACTACCGCCGTGAGAATAATTTGATTTATTTAAATAACAGGCTGAGAAAAACTAGTCGCAACTAGTGTAGAGTGGTAATAGCTCCGAAGTGATGACTACGTAATATTGGAGATATTATGGTTTTATTAAAATATGACTTGGCACATCGAAGGTTTATACCTATGCTATTAGGTATATTTTAAGTTTGGTGGTATATAGAACATTGAAAGTTTTATTACGCTATGAGGAAATTAACAGATTTTTTTGAAGAACAGTGGTTTTACAGTTCAACGGCGATATTCAATCTGAGATTATAATAAAACCGTTATTGAGTAAAGACTTTCTTCACTTCAAAATGATAGTTTTTGAAAAATATTACTTTTCTTTTTATTACATTTGAAAAAAATATACGTGGATATGACTGTGTTATTGAGCAATATAAAATTCAAATGTGAATAGATAATAAAATGGTTTTTTCTCCGAAGGCGTAATTTTTCTTTATATTATACTAGCTGACCCGGCAAACTTCGTACCGCCTCAGAATCAATAATCTTATGTTAACTTATTAGCTGAATTAAATTCAGTTTTTTATTAAGTCAACATGAATACTCAAAATGAATAAGTTCAATAAATGTGCAAAAATCAAATCAAAATGAAAAGTATTTTAATTATATTGAACTGTACACGCTGTACACACACGATGGCCACGTGGATTAAGCGCCGGTATATAGTGTCGAGGGTCCCATGTTCGAAACCTGGGTCTGGTAAGTTCACGTATTGTAATTCAATTTCAATTCAATGATGACTACTGAGCCAACCTTCAGTCGTTAATTGTGCGGTGGCAAACCAGGCAGATCCAATGAGTTTCAAAATTCAGTTGGATAGTTAGTTGGTTGCTTCGTCTTCGTTTGTTACACAGTCGATAGATTTGAAGGAATGCAGTGGACCAACGATTTGATTTTGAATTGTGAAGTTTAAGTGATCCACATCTTTGTTCTTTACCGCACACTCAACCAATTGTCATGTTTGTGATTAGCAATGATGTTCGGTAACACTTTGTTGATGAGTTCGTCCTTAGTCGAGACGAAATAGGAAAAATTCGGCGGAAACGAAATCAATCCGCTCGATTCATCGACAGGAACACGGCCGTTACCGATAGTCAGCAATTGCTTGGAGAAATCTTCGGCAGATGGATCGTTTAGCAATGCAACTCGCATGTTTGTCGTTATGTATCTCCTCATTCACCTCGAGATCGGGATTCGCTGAAATGACACAAATTCGATGTAAAATGTCTTCTGACATGTCATCCTTTTACTTGTTCCACAGTTCAGGTGTATTCGATGGGAAGCATGTCGAAATAATGATATCAAAAAATGTGCGTATCTGACTTGGAGATGCAGAAACAATTGCTTCAGCGATTGTCATATCCCAATGAGTATCTTTTTCAAGCAAATTGAGCTGTTGACATGAAGCACGAAATATTGGGCACACTACACCATTGACAGTTAGACATTTCGACTATCATTCTTTCTTTTGTTTGTTTGTTTCTTCTTTATTGTTACTGTCATGTATCAGAGATGGCGTTGCATACGGATTTAAATTTTTTGTGATTTTCTTTTATTTTCGAATGCGCGAGGTTTTCATCGTTCAAATTCATCGATGTCAGTCAAAAGCCTTTCCATACAAAATGTATGAGAAAATTAATTTTCTTCATAATTTATTTTTTCCGTGATTTATCCGATATTTTAATAGTTATTCTGTTATTCGGGCGGTGACAAATCAAACAAATCAAAGATCATAAAAATCGGTCCAGCCGTTCTTGAGTTATAAATGGTGTAACCAACCCGACTTTGTTTTATATATATAGATTGAGTGTTCTGATACGCACAACCGAAGGCTAGACGGGTAAGAACATTGTGGAGCTATCAGGCCGAAAATGTAATCAATTTTCTTATCCAGCGTTGGTATGGCATTTCCCTAATATTGTATTATGCGGAAGCATCTCAAAAACTCGTGAAAATATTGAACGACGTCGTCAATCATTTTACTTGAAGCATATACAAACACTAGTGATTCTGAACACTTTTGAGAAACTCTTGAGCCATTTTGAGCCTGGCTTACTGATTACAGACAATATATAAATTATGTTCTGATATCACATTGAAAATATGGTTCAGTAGTCAGGGCGGGTAACGAAAAAATGGGGAGGGGGTAAGAAAGGACGATACAATAATAATTATGATACAACAGGAATGGTGTAAAAATTGTCAGCGATAACGACGATATCGCGACGGAATTATTAAGTTGTTATTATCTTGGTTACTCTAGAGCAGAGGGGGGCAAACTTTTTGGATGGAGGGCCAAATTCAAAAATTCAAAATGAGCGGCGGGCCGCAAGTCAAATACCATTTTTAGATATACACTATTTATTATCACGAAAACTAAACATTACAAAAAAATTAATGAGAAGAATGAAACTGTTGTAATTTTTTTTTAAATCCAGGTGTTAATTTTGTAGTTGATATTCTCAAAACTACTTCTAAATGGGCATCGGAGATATTTTATCGTAAAGAATTTTTATTGAGGTTCATGATCGAAAATGTTTGTTCACATATATAGATTGATCCAAAAATAATGAACATTTTTCTTTCATAATCTTTAAGTTGGTCGAATTTGTCTGAATTAAGGGTATTGTAAAATTTGGAGATTTCTTCACGACGATGCAATTCTCTTAAATCAGTGTCACACTGCAGATCAATAATCTCAAGTTGTAGCTCTGTCGGTACACTATCAATATCTATTGAAAATGGATCGCGTACTATTGCTAAACTTGTCTCAATTTTTCGGAAGTCACCAAATCTTTGTGAAAAATCGTCATTCAGAGCTTTAATAATTTTACCGTATTCTTCAAATTTATATTCTGGTAGGTATATTCAGGAACTTCAACGTTGGAAAGTGGTCCACGTTGTTATTTGATATTTGTCGAAGGAATAACTTGAGTTTTAATTGTAATCCATTCAAACTTTTTACCATACCATGGGCATATATTTTTTTTCCTTGCAACGCGGAGCTAATAGAAAATAGAAAATAGAGGTTACATAGTGTGAGGCGAGACGCAAGGAAGACGTACCTACTGAGATAATACATTTACGAAACAACAAATTCTTCAAATTTTAATCTATTGTCAATATTTTTTAAAAAAATATATAAAAAAGTTATTCGTAATCAGAAGTACAATTAATGATGGCGGGCCGCAAAAAAAATACCCGGCGGGCCACATGCGGCCCGCGGGCCGCAGATTTCCCCCCGCTGCTCTAGAGCAATGATACTCAACCTTTTTTTTCTTCGGGCCAAATACGTATATTTGTAAAGTAACGCGGGCCGCATCACTATTGGTTTGACGAAAAAAATCATGAAAACCCCTCTTTTTACAAAACATTTTTGAGATTTTAAAAATTATGCGTGTTTTTTAAATTAATCGTGTGCAATAGCAACACTCTTATACCAGATCTGATGTGGACCATAATGACAATCCTCTTCGGGTGTCACTATCTGTGCGTCAATGTCGAAACGAATCTCAAGATATACGAAATTCCTGATAATAAATGTGTTTCGGGCCGCAGGTTGAGTATCACTGCTCTAGAGTTTGTTTATAGTTATATTTGCAAATAGTGTTAAAACGTTGGCCACGACGGTTATTGGATCGGGTTGGGTCTGCGCGTCTGCCAATGTAATTAATAACAAAAGGTAGTAACAACTCAACAATCCCGTCGCGATATATTTTACTCGCGGTAGTGGTTTCAATGGAATAAAGGCGCAGGCATGTCCAACGCGTCGATCACAGGGTGAATTTTGAAGAATTCAGTCTATGTTATTTGTTAGTTATTTGTAATACCTATAATATGGATTCATTGTGATTTTGAAGGGGATGCCATTAACCATTCCTATTATTTTCATAACTAAATTACTTTCAAGCTCGCGTGAAGTTGCTTGGCATGGCCTATCTCAGGAGCGAGAGAAAGAGAAAATTCGAATCTCCACGTTTTATGTACGTTTACGTTTCCATTTACCATCATGTAGTATACTTTTTGGACAGTATTAGAATAGTTTGACGATGGGTGCAATAAGTGAAACTAAGTATTGTTTGTGGTAGTGAAGTATAAGTGTTTTTGTGACACGTTTAATATGTAACGCTTCAGTATCCTCATACAAATATAAAACGTTTGTTATAGGTAGTTGTTGAAGAATGATAATGGGAGAGTGTGGTATAAAGGTAGGCCACTGCCAGTTTTGATATTGGATACTAGATCGCAGCATACGCGAAGTTGGATATTATGCATGCGATACACGATATTCAATAGTTTAGCTAAACTTATTTTTTATTTAAATAGTCTAACTAACATAAACTTCAAACTTAAAAGGCCAAGTAAAAATCATTTTGTAGTTGATAAAAATGGAACATTGTACTTTTTTGGCAAGCTTTTGCGAATTTATGATTGGGAATCGCTGATGTACACAATTATTTTTAGTATGTACCAACCTAATTCATCATAGTTGATACATACTGAACAGCAGTAGTTGAAAAAATGGTTTTGTTATATTGTATGTTTGTATAAAAATGGAATTTAAAGTATGATACCTAGATTACAGTGATGATGAATGATGGTTTAAGGATTTTCAAGCGTGAATCGCTAACAGTCGACGCAAATCATAACATAACACTTTATGCCCATTAGTGGTTATAATCACGGACGGAATTTCTATACCGGGTTTTCGAGAGTGTTAATTTCAACTCAGATTCCCAGGACTAGTGAAAACATAAATATGGCAGATTTTACTTTCACTGTATTTTGCTGTCATCCCTTTTATTATGACGAAATTGAGTATACCATGTTTTTAATAAAGAAAATTTTAATTTATATAGCTGACTGCCTTGTAAGATATAAAATTCTGAATTTAATTTTACCGTATTATATTATAATGAGAGAATTAAGATGCTGAGGATTAAACGAAAAGTTAGATATGCGATTGTAATTTCTACCAATTATTATGGTTTAAGATTTTGTAAATGAAGACAATGCAGTATTATTCTCAAATAATCCATTACTGCTATTTCGAAAAAAAAATAATATTTATTTATGTTTATCATCGTTTTTCAAGAAAGACAAGTTAATTCAAAATATTCAAATTATATACATTCGTTACTATGAAAATATTTTTTGCTTGAAATACAAAGCTACATACAAAGCAGTTGGGTATATGTTTAAATCATATTTCACGTATAATAATTAATATGTGTGATAATGTGAAAACTACTCCTAACCAATTTAACAAATTATAATATATCATTTGTCATTGTTTAATTCTACACATCAATTACTAGTCTATAACTATTTAAATGATAACTGTGGTTGTTTTGAAAAACTAGAACGTTATACTATTTCACCAAAATACATTATTTCGCATGAAAATCATGCGAAGGATACTTCCGAGATCACAGGATTAAAGCATTTTGAGCTTTCTATTTCAGGACAACAAATTCAATAGGATCCCGGTATTGAAAATCCTAATGCCCATCTTCATTACTTAATAAAAATACTTAGTCGATTAACATAATATACCAAATATTTTGACATAAGTACCTATATTATACTATATCCGACATCTATTTGTAATGGATTAGAATTACATAACGCTTTTTGTTTCGTTCATTTAGAATTTTAAATCATGCGATATTTATGTGACATTATTATGCATTTATAGATATTTCTTCTTGGCAGATTCCAGTTTCAATTAATGAGTAAAGTTATCATATAATTAAATAAATACACAGTTTACCCAGGGAGTGTTGACATGATCACGTTATTAATTAATAGTCAATTCAGGTACCTAACTACTGTAGATTTAACGAATACAAGCGACATCTATAATTTTAATGTGTGTTAGGAACCATCACGCGTAAAATAGGATTACAAAATGTAGATGAAATCTTAATATTGGATTATGGTACATAATTTGCTATCATACTAAGAAAATTAATAAAACAAAATTATATATTTTAATGGATTCAAGCTCTGTACTATTCCATTGGAGTCGTTATTTGCGACCCGGGTTTCGCCTTTCGGCATCTTCAGGCGTTGTGTACACTCACCAATGGTAAATACACACTGACAACAAACACTCTTAACTCTAGCTTATATAATAAATCAATACAATAAAGTAGGTAAACACTCTATTACCTACCTATCAAGTCAAAGGTCACAAAACATACAATAAACAAATTATGAATAGTTGAAGTGTCAGTAAAAAACCTAATTAGTAAAAACCCTATCTTATTAATAACAATACACTCGATAACATATTATAATAAATCGTCAAACCTAATAATAGATCATTATTCTTTATAAACAATAAAAATACTACACTCAAGAGGTGTAAATCGTCAATTCTAAGAAAAATAATTAATGGAATTAACTAATGAGAATAGTACAGAGTTTGAATCCATTAGAATTTAATTTCAAATTCCATCAAGTACCTTCAGTCGATAGTATTAATATTAAAAATATATATATTATTTTAAATTAGAAATAATGAATTACCTATTTGAAAATACGACATTATTTACAAAATGTTGACAATAATTATTATTATATAATATAATTCTAATGGATTTAAGTTTCGTTCTTATTCCATTCGATAATATTAATATTATAATTATATATTACAATCGAACATTTAACTTTGAAGTTGATTTAAGTACTTAATTTGATTACCGGTGCACTTGTATTACTTGAATCCTCACCACCTATATTATTAACCGTAGCTGGGGCACAGCGTATAAATGTATGAATATTAATCCGACAACAATGAATGGTTATGTATGCTATTATTATATTAAGTAGATATTTTGTGGATGTGGGTAAATGACCATCCATAACTCCACAATTTATAATAAATTCACAGGTATATAAATAATCAATGTGATAGTGGCGATTTGATATACATTTTGTATTATGTGAATGTTGTTGCTTTGTCTTCATTTTCTTTATTCGATTTACTGCGCAGTTATCTTTTTTGAATTTTACAAAACACACTCGCACAAAAATAACAAAAAAGCTTCTTCATTGACATGGGAAAATAATGGCAAAATATACACAATAATATACGAGGTGTCAAAAGAGTTTTTCCTGGAAAAGCGAAATAATTCCCTGGAGAATATATAATTTCAACAATCGAGAGTGGTATGAAAAGGACGATGGAGAAAAAAAAATATTTCATTTGACACCCGAAACTTGAATTCGTTGATTTATTGATGATTGAAATATTACATTTATAGAATAGTCAACAGCTATCAGTTATCACAGTTTCAACATAGTTAAACGGAAATTACTGTTATCATTCATTAGCTACATAATACTTTTCTACATTACTTATGGACTATGGTAAATTTAATGAGCGACGAATACAAAAAACCCATTTAGTACTCGACGTGAAAGTGACACAAACCTTCTCTAATATAATACTTATATTCACATTTCGAAGAAAAAATAGTTTCCATAAGGGCCCTGGTGCTGTGTGAAGGTGGAATATCTTTGTGATCATGAATATCAGTGAGATTAGCCTAAATAAACTATAGTATATGATGGAAAGACGTATGTGCCATTATGATATGTCGCCTTTTCTTAAGTTAGACATCATTTTTTAATAATCACATATTATATTATATTATATTATATTAGTAACATTAAAAGTGGTTATTGTAAAAATTGAGAATAAATTGATTTTTGTTACAACATATTAATATATGTCTGTTGTTATAGTACTTTTTCAAAATATTGCTTTGTCGACACGTGAATTATATCTTAAAATTTCATTAATTTAATATTGAATAATGAAATATGGTGATTGACTATTTATTTTCATCCAAAAATATAATTTTAAAAAGCACACGTTTTTTCATCAGCTGTATGTAGGTAATATAATGTATTATACTATCAGATATGTAAAATCATTTTTACTTACTTGAAATTGACAAATTAATTTATTTTAATCACAGTATGAAATAGGAAATATTTAATATTTTTTTATTTATTTTTTATATATTATTTATATTTCCATAGAACCCTAAATAAGGCGGAATAATTATCTAGCTGACTCATAAAAATATGAGCAGGGTTGACTACGTGACATAACATTTACTAGCCCGAGTACCTCCTCGGCGCTCACAAAAGAAAAACCGACCGATTATGTTCGCAATGGTGAAAAAAAAGGATTTCACTCAGATATCTCGGATTGTAAACACCTCTCACAGTTGTTGAATTGCAGACAGTTTTCGCTGAATAATTCTAATCGAATATTGTCAATTTTAACACGCAGTAATTTGCACCAACTCTTTTAAATAAATCTCGCCGTTCTCTATACAACCCGTTGTTGTTTTTTTTATAGCTAGGAGCCATCAATCCTTATAACATCATCATCTATCTTCACAGTAGATATACTTATGATCTATCTAATTAATTACCCCCTAGCAATTCACATGGTTATTTTAGATATTTCATGATACCATGTATACCTAATGCTTTTATCACAGTATTATTTACATAATATATTATTATTACATTTGGGGAGAGATACATTTAATTTGTTGAATTGCTTCTCTGTTTAGGTACAGTAAAGTATAAAAAAAATACTACGAAATAGTAAGCCAATAAACTTCAATCAATTCCTGGATAGTTCTATCTATTACGTATTGTATTTTTGATACCGGACAAAAAATAGTATCATATGATTCTACCAGTCAGTGCAAATTGTATTTAAAAAATACTCTGGATAGGTGTATTATTTTTTAAATGGAGGTCTTTTTGTAATTTCGCTTCGGGATGACTGAGTTCCTTGAGTAAAATATAACATTATTTATTAACTACTATATTATAATGGTGGTATTTACCAAATAGGCTGCATCATAGTCGGCGGAGAGTCCAACTTTTGTGATTGGTTTCTGGATCCTGACGAGCTTTCTGAACGATTTAGATTTATCTTCGTTCGTTGACATGACCCTCGATTCCCTGGTGTAGACTGGAGCTGGGGCTTCAGTTGATGTCAGCATGTTAGCTTTCTTATGTTGTCTCCTACAATAATACAAATAAATGACTCTGTAATGGAACTGTGATTTAAGATTATACTGCTACAGTTCATCCGGTAGGTTTGTTTATACTTTATGGATATCCGGTAAATTGTTCTGTACAGTGTCTTTGTTTTCGATAAAGGAGTTTGGGTTATACAAAGTACGAATCATAATATGAGCTTTTTTTATTATTCAGTATCATATTGATTCCAGGACGATTTTTTACATATGGGATTCATATGGCTGATTTGGTAACAATAGCAAAATATATATTGCCTGTTCACAACATACATAAAAAAGGGAAATGGCAGCATTTTTTTTTTTTTTTAATGTTTGTTTATATTAATAATGTGTATTGATTAAAAACCTTTTTTACCACATGAACACATAAACCTGCAACCAGGGAACTCAGAAATAATGGTAACTGAAATACATAACGGGTAAGGCGATAGCAGGTAACCGACTCGAGTAAGGAAGAATCCGTGTTAAACTTACACACGTGTCAAGAATACGTTTTAAGTCAAATACTGAAAACTGCTCTCGGTTTATGCATTTACGCTCATTTAATGTTGGTGTATTACACACACTATTGCACGTGCATAATGCGTGCTTCATTTTCGTAGGACACTCACACATTTAAAAGCCTGCTTCAAACATGCAGCGTATTGAATATAGCCTATCGGTATTCTATTTATTATCTGTTCTGTGCCTGTAACTCATATATTGCATGCAAGTGATTTAATCGTTAAAATTAGCAGCCCTTTTTCAGTTTTACTTTTGTAAACAATCAGAATTTAATTAAAAATCATTGTTGCTGAAGAATCGTCGATGCTTTTGAATTACAATTGAAAAGCTCACACTCGGAATTATTAAGTTAAATTATTAATTGGTAAATATATTAATTTAATGATGCCGTAAGTAAATTTACAATAAATTGGTTCCTTTAAAAAGTTTTGTTTGAACTGGAGAAAAAAAGTGGAGGACCATGCAGAATGGAAGAGTCCAATTGAGGCTAGAGTCTACCCCTGCTGTAGAGCAACAAAAGAAGAATAAAACTATTTCTCTCGAATCAAATATTACATTCCAGCACTGAAATGAGAGCTTTCCTCGAATTCCAAAGTGCGTCTAACAATGTTTTTCAAAACCCCTTATAATTGAATAGAAAATACCCAACAGCATTTTTCGATATGATACGTAACGTTGGAGTATTATTAATAATACTGTATTTTACGGGTGTTTTGTATTTCTAAGGTACGTTACTGTAGTGCTTGTTCAGTACAAAAATAATATTGTTTTCTATTTTATTTTGGCGGAGAAATAATATTATACTAAAAATATAGATTTTTTTTAACCTATGCGAATTATGTACTTATGGTATGTACCTACTATCCTTGTTAATTTGTATTTATATTAAGGTAATTACTTAAGGGCGGACGTGCTCAGCGTGGGTCAAAATCGAGCTTTTTTTCTATTTTCAAAGCATGATCCTGGATATACCTTAAACGTTGTAGATAATCTATTTATATAATTATGAAGCCTTATTATCCTTTATATTTATTTTAAACATTTGATGACTGCATAAAGTATTTTTATTACATAAAATAGTATTTTCTTACATTTATTAATTTTTAAACGCATTTATAAAACCATTAGTATAATTTATGACGAGATAATTTTAGTAAAATATTTACGATAAAAAATTATATTGATAATCTCTGTGATCCCAAATTTGACAAGAATTAGGCATTTTATTATTCAAAAAATGGGCAAGATTAACACATTTGAAGATAATTCTAAAGATACTCATTATAAGCTATGTTTTTGACCATTCAAGTGTGATAAACATCCTACGCTGAGCATGTCCCCCTTAATTAAGGTAAGAACTGTCTCAACTGCCAATTCTTGATTTTTATACATTATCTTAATTAAAATAAAATACAATATGCAGTAGGTACACATTCCACGCAATTTATTAATGCTCAGGACCTGTTCCGTTTACTTTAACGGGACGTTCTCAATAATTGATAAACATAATATACAATATTATAGCTATAGTATTATAATATTCCAACAACATTTAAAAAAACAAGGTTATTTATCGAGGACATAAACAATAATTAAATATTTTAAGAAATCTTCTGTGAAACCATTAGTGTGTTATAAGGAAAATGGACTATGTACGTATTGTGTTTTATTATAATTAATAAATTGACGTACCTACCTATGTTTTATTAACCCATACATTGAGCCATGCATGTAAATACACATTGAGTCTATATAACAATGTGGAGTTAAACATATTAGGTATATTAAGGCTATACCTCAGTTGAGGCATGGTCTAAAAAGATCGTGGCTAGGCGATGCGTGGATTGCGGGTCGCGGGTGCAAATGACGCATGCCAAACGAAATATAATTTGTCATATAAATCCAACATGCGTCCATTTAATGTTATGTTTATACGTCTCGGGACGGAATGAGCACTTAAAATCACTTCTTTCAGACACGTTTAAAGCATCATAGAAAGCGGTCGTGCATATCCACGGCTGTGCATATATGACGGGTGGTGGTGGGCACTTTAACATATGTTCTATTAGTAACAATAATAATATATTCATTGACATGTTTTATTTTTCAAGTAAACGGGTAACGTTTTTAGTCATCTTTACACGATTTAAGAATTAATACCCCCGTCGCCATCACGAAACAAATTGACGTGTTCCCAGCTCGACGTTCTCTCTCCGAATGCCAGCGAGTCCAAAATTTCGTCGCGCCTATAGTTGAAAATTATTTGCCGTTTCACTGATGTACCGTCTTAATATTAATTCATTGAAATCAAATTTTGTCGTAGTTTAGTCAATTATAAAACAATTTTGGTGCATCGAATTATTTTAATCAATGTATTAAACCATGATGTTATGAATATTATGATATTTTTAATACGTCATGCGGATGCGATGGCACGTTATTTATTTTCCACGATTCAGTATGTAATTATTGTATGCGCTAAATCAAGTGTTAACTATATTTGATATTCAGAATTTATTCAAAATTTGTTGCTGTGATTTAAATAATTAAAGCACGTTAGATTATAGTGGTAAAGTAAGGCTTAATTTCGCGCCACAAAATAAAGCGACTACATTAGAAACTCGTGTCGCGTTTAAAACATGCAAAGTGCTACGCTCAGATTATGAAACATACGTATCATTTTAAGGTTTTTGTCGAAGCGACCACCTTCTTTGCTTCACGGAAAAGCCCTACTGATTATTTTACATAATATTAAACCCTAGTTATTATATATAGGGATACAACTCAAAATTTCAAGGTATTGAATTGATAATGTTATTTGACATATAAAGGTTTTTTCTTTCAATAAAAAAAATAATCAAAAATTTGTTCAACTTAGTCATTAATTTAAGTATAAATGGGAATATCTGGGTTGATTATTTGTTAAACTGTAAAATTTCATTGTACATTGTTGAGTTCATTTGAACTAAATAAAAAATAAATACATTTACTTAAAAATATATTAAAAGGTTTAAGTTATTTACTAAATTAACTGTCCAATGTAATAAGATATTATTAAATTTACCTCTTTAGCTCCATGGGGGCCTGTTCAGTTTCCCAGTCCAAAATCATCTTCGGTGCTTGGTCGTGGTATTGTGTGTTGTACTGATAGGGGACAATTCTTTGGTTAGATCTGTGAGTCATGTTCTTGGCTCTGGCCTCCATGTACGACTCGGCGATTACAGGTACACCGTTGGCGGTCTCGCCGATTACTTCACGTTTCGAGCGATCTGTGAATAAAATAAGCCCTTTTTAGTAACGGTTATACATGACAACAAGAAGACATCTTCACTTCCACAACTGCCTATTTCATTCACTCTTGACGGGACTGGGACAACTGGGCGCCAGGACAACTGGGCGCGCATTGTCGTATGAAATAAATAGACGTTCGTTACGATTGTATACAGAAAATAAACGAGGAATTTTAATCAGTTTTTATCTTCTACTGTTTACACATAAAACATGCTTTTTATTGCGGATTCAGAATTATCATGTCTAAGGCTTTATTTATATAAAAATAATAGAATTCGCTTTTCGTTGGAACTTAAATATATTCACAATTGAATCATTATTTACGTGTGCATATTTTAATTCTCACCAAGTATTAAATAATTATATAATAATTTCAATATAAACAATAATATCAAATATGTTTTTTTAAAAGGACATTTAATATTCTCGAACGTCTATTTATTTTCGAATTTCATTCTATTGTGTGGTGTCCAGTTATCCCGGCGTCAAATCTTCCTAGACCCCTCTTGACAACTCATTATATGTCAATTATTATAGTTGACACGTTACAGGACAAATGCATCCTGGATAAAAAAAACCCGGACAATAACCGACCATCAATAAACACCCCGGATATTAAAGCCTTACTACAGAATTAGGTATTTATACAAAATAAGAATAAATAATATCATATCAGTTGGTATGATTTATTTATAAACCTTATATTATAGTAGGTTAAGCATTGACTAGTGACAATTACCAAATGGGATAAAACCCCAGTATAAAAAAACTCTTTAAATACAATTTTCTTTGACACAACAATAGACATAAACATTAGAGAAAATAAATTTAAAAAAAATAATTCTCAATAGATTTAAATACCTAGTTTAAATGGATTAATTCCGAGTATGGCGTGAATATATTGATAAGTCAAAAACATCAATTCTCAGTGCAGCTATTTGTAAGGTTGGTATTTTGTGGTAAATCAGAAATGTTTTTAAATTTTAGTTTAAGAATTTACAAGCATTTTACTAACATTTGAAATCATCCAAAAAAATATAACCTGATTTACCACAAAATACCAACCAACCTTACAAATAGCAGCCCTGAGAATTGTCGTTTTTAGACTTATCCACATAATCACGCCATACACGGAATTATTCTCTCTGTTTATCCTTAAATATGTATGTTAGTGTAATTATAAATGTTAATATTAAACTATGTTTAAAGTAATTAATTTTTCTACCTCTATTTTTATAGCATTCATTAGGTGTATTAATTCTAAAACATTTATTTTATCTACTGGTTGTGTGTTAGAAAATTTTTATGTGTTTATGAGAGGGATAATGAGCCGGGGATTTTACTCCAGAGGGTAATTGTCCTAAAACCAGTTTTACTAGTCAACGTTTAATAAAACCAGCTACTTCAGGTTGATACATGAATCATACCCATTGATATATTATTTATTTTTATTTTGTATAAATAATACGGTAAGGCTTATCGTCGATGATGAGAATACACAGGGTATAATTGTAGTATTTATTATGTATAATTTGTGGTATCACCAAACATACTTACACCCTCCTAACAAAATAGCCTTAACACGTAATTAGTATACATAAACATATGGTACATACCATGTTCAGTTTCATCGTCTATAACATCGTCAATCTTCTTCCATATTTTCATTATTTTCTTGATTGGCGGATGCTCATCGCCATTGATGGCTTTGCTCTTGTCAACAACGTTGGCTTCCATAGTTTCTCCTAAGAAGTCAGTGTACTCTGAAGAATCGTCTTCGGAATAATAGTCGTTGTTGAAATCATCGTCATCTTCCTCTTCTTCTTCTTCTTCTTCGTAGCCGGCGTCTATAGTCCCATGCGTTGAGGTGACCGAATTGTCTTCGGAATCCATCTGTAAAAAGGGGAAAAAAATATTTGATATAATTGATGTTATTTCAATAATATTTTTTTGACCTGAATGACTTTTCTGTTGACATTTTATAATCAATAGTATCATACCTACATAATATGTATTATAGATGCAAAGATGTATTTATTACAATGATATAAGAAAATAATAAAAATCAACATTCTATAAAAATACCATAAACAAAGTACTATATTATATCTAATATTTTGCTACATTTGTAGTATTTCACTTGCACATGCATAATATAGAGTGGCAGGATGTTAAACTCAACAAGTTTAAGCGTCTAAGTTTGTTTATGGAACATTTTTTTCCTTTGCAAACCATATTAGTAATTATACTATGTAGGTAAGTAGCGATCACATTGTCATCATCGCCATTATGGCCTGGGGATTTCCCAAGTGAATCAAAGATTAGACGTTTATTAGGTCGTTTTGAGGAACAAGGTTTAATAAGCGAGCTTCCACGAACTGGCAGACCACGCTCAGTTGGGAATAAAGCCACAGCCAAGCGTATAAGGAAGAGTGCTGAAGAAACGGGAGCGCATCAACGCGGAGGCGGTTCGGACTTCGATGATTGATTATGCCAAATGTTGCTGCGACATTTTTTGAAAACCTGTAACCGTTTTCCGTATATGTACAATCTAGCTGGAGCCACCAGATTATGCTGACAGATTGCATAATAATTATACCCCTTTCGTGACTTTTGGTACAGCTTTTAGCTTTATAATAAAGTACATATTATAATAATAATATTAAATTTGTATGAAGTAGTGTGTACATGGTTTTACACTTAAATTAGCGTAAGTTTATTTAATTTCAATTGCGAAATAATCGTAAAGTACATGCCGTAAAGGGCGTAAAGCCATTGAAGTAGATCACAATAGTATTGACAACACGTTCGTTAATAAATTATATAGGGTTTCAATGTTGACTTTGAAGCCGAATAAATACGAGAAATCTACTTGGATGAATTTGGTAAACATCAAAACTCGGAATATTTACACAACTTTTTTTGAAGGTATGTGTTACGAATGATGTTTTGTGACAAATCCATTATAAACGTGGGAATATTTTCGCAATTATCCACAAGGCAATGGTTTCTCATACTAGGGGTTCCGTCACAGAACGTTATTTCTGAGTTCCCTGGGTTCCGTGTTCGATTGCCGGTAAGGTCACAACATAATATAATATAGGGTTTTCAAATAAAAGATATAAATTTTTAATTTAACTCTCAATAAGTTGATTGTGCCACGAGCTGTATGACATTTTTAACACCATCTTGTTAGAACCACATACCGTTCAGATCAAAATCATCAAATTTATTACGAAAACAAAAATCAGTAATAATGTTTCTGTAGCGCACTCTATTGCCGTTTTTGTTTTCAAAAAAATACGGTAAAATTACACCTCTAGACCATAAACCACACCGAACCGTTAATTTTTGTGGATACAATGGTATTTCAAAAATGTTATGTGTGAATATTCATTACTCCAAATGCGACGATTGTGCTTATTGATGAAGCTATAATAAGCTTCATCGCTGAAGATGATTTTTTCATGAAATAATGAATCTGTTTCAAGTTTCTCGAAAGCTAAATTAGTAAAATTTAGGCGCACCGAATGATCATTTTGTTTAAGTTCTTGTATTAACTGTATTTTATACGCCTTCAAATACAAATCTTTACAATGTAAGGCCATAATACAGCCCAAACTCTTGAGAAAGACGTATAATTATTATTGATTGTTTTGGTTTTTCATCCACACTTTGATTCACACTATCGATATTTTAAGCAGTACGTTTACGTTTTTGACGGGTTGATTTCCTAACATAATACACATTACAATTTGACTCGAATTTTACAATTAAATTACAAATAGTAAGCTCTGTAGGTCGATTATTTTGATCATACATTTCACGTAATACCCCAAACGTAGCTCGAATAGATTCATTATTGTTATAATAAATTTTAACAATTTCTATACGCTGTACGATTGTGTATCTTTCCATGATGATATGCCAAGCAAAACTGAACACAAATGACAATTTTGGCGGAAATCAGAAAAAAATGGCTGCTATGACGTTTTAAAAATCAGTACTAATTTGATAATCGATAGGCTATATTCAATACGCCGCATCTTGATGCAGGGTTTTGAATGTGTGAGTGTCCTACGAAAATGAAGCACGCATTATGCACGTGCAATAGTGTGTGTAAAACATCAACATTAAATGAGCGTAAATGCATAAACCGAGAGCAGTTTCCAGTATTTGACGTACAACGTATTCTTGACACGTGTGTAAGTTTAACCCGGATTCTTCCTTATTCGAGTCGGTTACATGCTATCGCCTTACCCGTTATGTATTTCAGTTCCCATTATTTCTGAGTTCCCTGATTGTATCCCATGTTCATTTGGTACTATTGCAAGCGATATGTATACATCTAAAAACAATATACTCGTACATTAGACTTTAATATATAAAATTCCTTCTTTATAGAATAATGATATCAGTTATCACAGTGGTCACGCACGTAGAAGCCATTTAAAAACGCAATATATACATATTATTTAATGAATATACATAGGTAAATTTTCCTTTATTCCATTTATAAATAATACAGCAACGGTAAAGTTTGCCAAGAGGCGTCAACAAATCTGAAGTGAAATTAAAAGTTGAGTCCGTGGCCCAATAAATTGTGAGATGCGGTCACTCCAGGGCCCGGATTTTTTATTTGATTACGAAGGAATGGGGTGGGGTTGCTTAATAGGTCACCAGTGAAACACTTGATTTTATTTGGGTTAACTAGGTATTAATTTATCAACTTATGATTTACAACGCAGTGCAACTTTGTGTGACGTGTAAGCCGGCTCGCACAACTAAACGCGCCTCGTCTGCCGCACAGCCATAAATAAATCCTTCTAGGAACGTCGCACCGATGTTGCATATGAAGACTACGCACATAGGCGCTCAGCGAGAGTCTACGCGTAAGCTCTCGAAATGTGGATATGTACGGGGTGCGGCGACAGTGAACTTACTAGCACATATGGAAACGGTAAAAGATTGCATTCACAAAAATCCTAAATCTCTTTTATTGAAACATGGAAGTTCGCACACAAAGTTGTCAAAAATCGATGTTTCTTCGGCATTCCTGAAAAGTTAAACTCACTTTTTGCTATCGTACACAGTATTATATTGTTTGAACTTACCGCAGATATTGGAATCAATGACATTAATATGGACGAATCATATGGAAAAGAAAATGACACTCACTTTATTGTCGGGTCTGCCGAATGGCATAATCTGTTCTAACGCCATTACAATAAAGGTGATATTGCTATAAATTCCTGATGCTTTTTGTTGGGTCTGCCGAATGGTTTGGTTCGAACGGGTTCGCTCAAATGAACATTGACATTAGAAACACTGCTCTAACGCCATTACAATAAAGGTCATATTGCTATAAATTCCCGATGCGTGATATCGCATAATGGAAATTGCGTGATGTCTACCTATTCATGCGAATGCGCGAATTTACTTGTTAGCTACTGTATTGAGTGCGTCATCCATTAATAGTGTCATTGATTAGAATAGACTTCGATTTTGCGGTTTATAGAATTTGAAAGCTCAATTGTAGTGGCGTTGGATGCATACGCGGTTGTAAATTGCCGAGTACCATTTTCTGTTGGAATGAAAAACATATATGGGTGGGTATCATTAAGGGAGAGAACAACAAAAGTTCACATTAATGATATAAATTGACCAAATTACTTACGAGACATAGCTACTACAACTCATTGAAGAAAAAAAAAATCACAATAAATAAATTAGATTCGAGGCACCTTGGCTAGATCTCGTCGTAATTATTTAATACTGGTTGTATTACGATGTCTACGAATGGAATAAATGACCAATTCGTAGTGTGTGCGTATGCGTACTGGCGGTTTCGACTCGCAGACCGAGACGCGTGAGTTTTGTTAATAGCAACACTAGATGTTTATTTTCAAACTAAAAAGTCACATTCCACCAATGTGCGAAGCTCCATTTGTCGATGTGTGCTTTGTGAATAGCGATGACGTCACATCGACATATTCGACATGTTGTCGATGAGACTAGTTTAGGTAGGTACATAATATATTCATAAGTAATTATGATAAAGAGAGGTTATAAAAAAAATAACAGGAATTATTTATCAATGCTGGGAACATAAATATTTAATAACTTTAAATGTCAAGCAACATTTTATAAAACGATATTGTAGCGTATTTTTATTTTTGTAAGAAACAATATAAGAATAATAAATAGGTAACAACGAAAAATATAAGAGCGTTATTAAATATATATTCTTTTTAATAACGAAAATAACCTTTGTATCAGGTACGTACTTACGTAAATATTTGTTCATTGTACCTACTGAATAAGAAAACAGAAAATGATGGTAGGTATGGAAAATGAAAAACAATGATATTATTATATATCATGTTATTTTATACGTCATATTGTATTTATTATATAAATACAAAAACAACATTTATGAATGTAGAATTAGTCATTGGACATACACAATGTGGAATGGAACACCCCAAAAATACGTTCTTACAAAATTTATTAGATGTTGATTCTTCAAGATATGGTTTTCGTAACACATTTGGAATGGAAAGGTATCTGAGAAAAGCTTGTTACTATATTTTGCCATGGTTATCAATGTTACCATATCCTGATCATGCGTAACATTAGGTAATATGTCTCTAAAGTAATATATAGATACTTTATTAATTATCTCTACAATTCTGATGTAGATCAGGGGCCCTATGTTAGAACTTGCGAGTGCAAGCTTCCCAGTCGACATGACGTCATATGACATCATTGTGACGTACTACCGGAGTGATAATAGCACTCGAGAAAATCACGCTACTCAGACAGCGGCGCTATTCATTGTCACCATACACATATAGGTGTTTCATCGTAATAATTATCTACGGTGAGCACTGCGCGCGGGCGGCATGCCTCGAGCGTGGATTGGCTGACGTCACAATTACGTCATGTCGTCTGGTGCCACACGAGTCGATAGTTAGGAAATCGGGGCCCAGGGGCCTTATGTTATAACTTGTGATATGAAGTCACCCAACGACATGACGTAATTGTGACGTAACCTCAATACACGCACCGAGGCGAGCCGCCCAAGCACACGGCTCACCATAGATATTATTATGCTGAAACACCTATTTGTGTATGGGGACGATGAATAACGCCAGTATTTGAGTAGCGTTAATTTTTCGAATGCTATTATCACTCCGGTAATACGTCACAATGATGTCATATGACGTCATGTCGACCGGGCGACTTCAACTCGCAAGTTACAACATAAGGCCCCGGAGCCGCCTCCTATAGGTTTAGTTTCTTTTACGAGAACTGGTTGGGCGAACATTAATTTAACTCCACACAATTATTTATGTGAGTTTACATAACGCGGGATTCTGACCGGCGACATACGGAATTAAGAGCGGTAACCCTATGAATATTGCGTATTTCCATAATGAATTTCAACCCAATTAACCTAATTTTGTAAAACCTATTTGACGTTACTTCCAAAAATCACTAAAATGTGTCACCGACTTTTCACACAAACGAAAAAAATACGCCGCAAGAGTTTCCCTTGTGTCGGCAAAGGATTATTTCTGTAGCGCGTAAATTTAATCTCACATTTAGATTACAGGAAGCCTCCATTTACAGAAAGGATTTACACTTTCACCATGGGGACTGAATAATCCAACATAGTCGTATATTATTCATAGGCAGCTTGACTGCGAATACTGTATAAAAATATATATTATTTATCGAGCCTTTATGTATATATACATATATTTTTTTACTAAAACCATCACGAAACGTAATATAAAATATTTTTTACGCGGAATTTCATTTCTTTCATTTTCTTCTGGGGTTACCTTAGGCTAGCTTTTATTAAATTAACTTTCGCTTCAATAGCGGCCCTAAATAATGATCTTGTTCTCTTGTTCAGTCATTCAATGAATCACGTACCTTTCGCTAGTCTTCTCCAACCGTAAATCTTCCATTGCGTGAAAAAAGATTTAAGAATTTGTATTTCTTCTGGTATTTTTTTAGTTTTGGACTCCTGCCGAATTTAACCAAGGTCAGTAACGTTCCGTGAGAGTAGGCAGGTAATGTACTGCATAGCGGTGGCAAATTATGGAGACAAATATTCATTATCATCTTTTCTAGGACATTAAGTCTAACATGAATTCTAAAATATAGTGGATGTGTTAATCAAATAATAAAATTTTAATGTAGTCTATTATATTTTGTTCATTAAGAAATACTAAAGCAATAACAAATTTTTGAAGGTAATGAATTTTGATAACATGTAAGATTAATATCAGTAGAGGGTGCTATTTTAACTTTACTTAAGGGCGGCACTTAGCCCAAGGACCTAGTTGTTTAGGGTCGTCGCCTTCTTTCAATTTCGCCGTTTAAGAGTACGATACTGTACGCGGTGTTAAACCCAAGGATTCTGTTGTCGTGGCTGAGACACCGTAGCCCTCTGGCGGGATGTGGTGCTGGAGAGACGGTCGTAATGTGCTTGTGGTTGTCTCTGGTGCGTAAGAGGGCGAAGAAACTCATAATATGTCACTAAATCCTGTGTGTTCTCAAAATTCAATCATTTTGCCATTCGTAATACGTTATTCATAATATGTACATAAATAACCCAGCTATCCAAGCGGGCTCAATTTGATGGTTTCCACGATGTGTAGTGCGTAGAAAGTAATTTATTTATAATCTTTTTTGAGGAAGAGGAGGGTTATTTATCAGAAACGACTAAAATTGCTATACTTTGTTGAGAGCTTACTATACCATGAGAATATATGAAGACTAATAGTTGGTCATTCGCTCAAGAAATTCGTGGGGCCGTAAGAGGAAATGAATACATAAATGTAGCCATGAAATCTAGTTTAATTATTATTTTAATCATCCTAACTATCAAGTCTTAGTAAAAATCCATAAACGTATAAAACTAACTAAAACATGGATCACATAATTTAAATAAAGATCAGGATTATTGGTATGAATTCTGTTGTGGAGAATCGATACCTACGTAAGATCTATCGTGATGCCTTACAAAATTACCTGATCTTAAATGTAGTACATAATATGTATATAAATATATATACTGTCAAAATATTATTAATGATTGTGGTATAACATAGTATTGATATCTTAAAGAATTGATCGTGATTTCACAATGAATGGACGAAAAGAGATAAATCTTTTTTGGCTTGGAAGACAATCAAATAGGGCGATTTAATCTTGACCCAAATATCAAAAACAAATGTCCACGTGAACTTTTGATTTTGTCATTCCGTTGGTAAACATTCATGTTTGGTTGTTTCATGGTCGAAATTGTTTTTGTATCTGTTTACTGCATATTATTTTTAAAGATTCCTGTATCATTGTCATATTCACTGCAAAGGTAGTCATGAATTGTGTGTCATTATATCAGCGTCGGATTTGTGTATGTTATTATTAATAAATAATAAACTATAAGAAATCCGAAAATTTTATTATGCGGGAAGCAAAAATTGTAAACAGTAATATATCCGTGCTTATTTTATGACATAGTCACGCTTAGTTTGTCTATTAGCCTTTCTCTAAACATAATTATTGTCAATAATAGTTATTGAAAGAATAGATCAATACTAATTTATTTTCAAGTAAACTATAAGAATATTGTTAAAATTCGTAATAATGATTACCTACTTACTACGCCATCTATTTATCTATGAACTTTCTCTTCATTATTATACATTATTGAATATAAACTAGGGCTTTCTATTCTACAAAATTGACGAAAGGTTGGTCTTAAAAAAATATACATATTAACAACATTTTGTTTAATAGTAATACTGATAATAATAATATATAATATGCAATCGGTTAAGACGGTACTTCAGTGAAACGGCAAATAATTTTCAACTATAGGTGCGACGAAATTTTGGACTCGCTGGCAATCGGAGAGCAAACGTCGAGCTGTAAACAACATCAATTTGTTTCGTGATGGCGACGGGGGTATTAATTCTTAAATCGTGTAAAGATTACTAAAAAACGTTACCCATTTACTTGAAAAATAAGACTTGTCAATGAATATATTATTATTGTTACTAATAGAACAATAAGCAGAACATTAAATGGACGCATGTTGGATTTATATGACAAATTATATTTCGTTCGGCACGCGTCATTTGCACAATCCGCGCATCGCCTAGCCACAATGACATTATTAATGGAAGACGCACTCAATACAGTAGCTAGCAAATAAATTCGCATGTAGGTATAGGTAGGCGTCATGCAATTTCCATTATGCGATATCACGCATCGGGAATTTATAGCAATATGACATTTATTGTAATGTCGTTAGAGCAGTGTTTCTAATGTCAATGTTCATTTGAGCGAACCCGTTCGAACCGAACCATTCGGCAAACCCAACAAAAAGCATCAGGAATTTATAGCAATATCACCTTTATTGTAATGGCGTTAGAACAGATTATGCCATTCGGCAGACCCGACAATAAAGTGAGTGTCATTTTCTTTTCCACATGATTCGTCCATATTAAATGTCATTGCCTAGCCACGATCTTTTTAGACCGTGCTTCAACTGAGGTATAGCCTTAATAAGCTCTGACCTGTATTGTAGAAATAAAATATCAGTCATATTATATTTTCTTATGATCTGCTGTCATAGGATTTTAGCAGAAAAATATTCATATACTTATTGGAATGCTTTCCGATACTCAACTCAAAATAGTTGAAATTGACTTAGGAGTGCATGAAATAAATTTATTTAAAATGTATTAAACTTTGCCAAAACTTAAATAAAAATAATAGGGACTCATAGCTTGAATGATAATAGAAAAATTGTTTGTAAAATATAGTCACCTGTGGTACCCAAGAGTTAGTAAACGTTCTAAAAGTAGAGCAAGATGATAGATAGTTAAGTACCTACTGCTAAAGTTAGTGGAAATGTAATTCACAAAACAAAGTGGAATGAAATCAGATTAGCGAGGCGTAAATTCAATAGTGGATTAATGTGGTCTTAATGACTACATTTATTGACATTTCGTATTGAGTATTATTTAATATTTATAGGTACAGGTTAGATTAAGAGAACTATAAAAAATACGTTTAGATTACATCGAGATATACTATGATACTATAAATGTCCATATTAAATGTTTGACAATTTCATGTTGTTAAAAATTCGTCTCTGTATACTACAGTGACATAAAATAAATACATACGACAAGGTATTCGTACCTTTTTACTGACCTTCCCAACAAAAGCCACGACGAGATATTTCGTAGCATGAGAGTGCAAAAGCGCTTTCAATTTCTTCCAAATATGGTGGCAGTCAAACTAGTTCAAGTGCCTGGCATTACAAGATAACAATAATTTAACTTCAAAACGGTCCCGACAAGAGAATCCGTAAAGATACACAATCGATTGTTCGAGGCTTTAACTGGGTCATTGATACATGAGGATATGTGTCCGAAAAAGTGTTATTCAATGTATTAAGACACAAGGTATAACAGTACACTATTTTATCTTTATTGGGTAAGAAAAATATTGCAAGTATGACCTTCTCGATTTGCAATATTATGACAAATGACACGAATTTAATATTTGGTGTCAACTGAACTTATTTGTGATAGATTACAGAGATTATTACTAAATACGTTAAGTAATTATAATACAAAATCAGCGCTCGAAATGGAATATTTAGCGCTCGATAACTTTACGAACATATCGTCACTGTTCTGGCAGAAGACACTAATTCTAAAAAATGACATATTGAGTTAGTTATACCAAAATGTTCCTTATTTCAAACTTTACCGTCTGGAAACCTTCTTAATAAATTAACAGTCTTTATTTTAAAGTCATCCTTTTAACGATTATTTAATAAATCTATATAATATTGACATAGTTATCTAATAGTATGTGTATTTTATAAAAATAATTGTGTTATAAAAATAAGATTTTTTAAATGCCATTTTTTCTCGCTTAGGCGGTCAAATTAATATGTCTACGGGACGGAGCGATAATGTTAGCAATTTTATGAAACGGAACTGCGCTCCGGTGCGTTCCGGTCCATTTAGAGCCATGTAACAAAATCAAATATTGAAGACGCTGGGTAATCAGGGAAGCGATATCAGTGGAATCCAGAATTCTTCGACTGGAATATCTCTATATATATAAAAATCTCGTGTCACGATGTTTGTGGTCGAACTCCTCCGAAATGGCTCGACCGATTTTTATGATTTTTTTTATGTAAATTTGTTAGGTATGAGAATAGGTCAACAAGTATATTTCATACCGCTAGGTGATTAGGGTATCTCTATC
This sequence comes from Rhyacophila brunnea, assembly GCF_057557595.1. NCBI lineage: Eukaryota > Metazoa > Arthropoda > Insecta > Trichoptera > Rhyacophilidae > Rhyacophila > Rhyacophila brunnea. The sequence goes on from NW_028232859.1 coordinate 40,721,935, forward strand.
CAGAAAAATTTTCTTTTATTTTTTTGACAATTTTTTTTTTGTATTTTTTTTATTATTTGGCATAAAAAAATACCTATAACCCCAAATTTTAACTCTCCTAATCCCACCCTCCCATTTTTTAATCGCGATTTTATTATTTTTGTATGAACAAATTTAACCGTCGTTCGTATTTCAAACAGAACGAAATTATTTATGTTGTTGAATGACAGATGGCGCTATGTCCGAGAAGAATTCAAGAGAAGCGTCGCGTCATTTTGACATTTCATTCGGCATATCACAACGCAGTGCGTGCAAAATGTTGTACGATTTATTTTAATTTATCTATTTTTGTGTGTGTGTATTACAGTGCACAATGCCAGCAAGACGCAAGGGGGGTCATTTGGGCCGTCGAACGAATAAAGCAACAAACATGCGAAATAGTAGAGCAGAAAGAACAGACGAACAAATCCAACAAGATAAGAAAAACGTGCATAGGAGCATGTCGCAATTGCGTGCATCTCAATCACAAGAGGCACGAGCTGAACGAAATCAACAACGACAATTGGAACGGAGCCAAGCGCGCCGGTTCGTAGTTAACACACGCAGAGAAAATGACCGACAACGCCAACAAGTACATCGAGCATTTACATTCGCTTCGTTCTTTCGTCTCGCATTCGAGTACGAGCCAGATATTGAATATTCCGCTCATCCGAAAGTGCTGATTGGTGCTATGGACAAAGAATGTCCCCATTGTCATGCGCTCAAATTCAAACATGAGTCAGTCGGGATGTGTTGCGCATCTGGAAAAGTGCAACTACCAGAAATTGAGATACCACCAGAACCATTGAACGGCTTGCTCATCGGCACGGTTCCAGATTCAAACCTGTTCCTGAAGTCCATTCGCACATTCAATTCATGCTTCCAAATGACTTTGTTCGGAGCAACAGAAATAGTTCACAATACTGCCGCAAATGGTCAACAATTCCATTCTACGTTCAAAATCAAAGGCCAAGTATACCACAAAGTAGGCTCATTGCTGCCAATGCCAAACGAACCACATACATTTTTACAAATCTACTTCATGGGCGGTGAGGACATCAATCATGTGGATGCACGTTGCGGCTACAATGGCCTCAATTTGCCTATTTCCAGGCACATCGTCGGCGAACTGGACGCCCTGTTGAATGAGCACAATGAATTTTTGAAATTCTTCAAAGCACACATGCACGAATTGCAAAGTGACAATCACGCTATTGTCATCAATCCTGATAAAACACCAGCTGGAGAGCACGTGCGTCGATTCAATGCACCTGTTGTTGACGACATTGCTGGAATCATGGTTGGCGACCGCACATCGACGCGAGAAATCGTGATTCGAAGAAGTAACAATAATCTGGAGTTCATCGCTGACACACACCGTTCATACGACGCTCTCCAATATCCGCTAATTTTCTGGAAGGCACAAGACGGATATTGCATAAAAATTAAACAACGAGATCCTGTCACAGGTAATTCATTCATTATGAACATCATTAGTCATTTTGAATTGAGAAAATGAATGGTTGATGTTTTTTTGTTTTTATCGGCGGTCATCTTCTACAGCGCTCTATTCCTCTTTCTGTCATAGATCCCATCCCCACACACTTACGATACATTCGTTGTTTTTTATTTTACAACCAAAATATTCACTAGAAATAATTTATATGGCAGAACAACGTTTGCCGGGTCAGCTAGTAGTATATAATATGTAAAGAAAATGCGCTAAACTATGTGAATAAATTTCCACAACAGAGCTTCCTTAAATTATGGGAAATTGAATAGGTAAATCCTTTCTACCTTCCTCGTGCGTGTGCGAAATAAGCACAATCCAATATCGAGTCTAACAGAATAGATCAGACGGGAAAAAGGTTTGATGTTCTCTTGGGGATGTGCGATTTGCAACTCTGCTTTGAATGTGATGCTCAGTAAGACATTGTAAACATTGCGGTACAGTGTTCCAAATATCAGCAACACATCTTACCTGCGACTTGCAACTAAAATGTGCTTCGGCTTTGGAGAAGATGGAAAAGCTCGACATAACAGTAAAGTTATTCAACATTAAGGGATGTTTTGAAAAACAGATTATTATCAAAAAAGAAGGAATGATATAACGAGTAGCAACCATACGTTCGATGTAAATATATATTTATATAAAGTCACTGGTCTTTTTTTTCATCGAGATTGGCCATGTAGATGGGGATGATCATTCATTACGAGTTTCAAAATGTTCGGGTTTCCGGATAATGTGAAAAAACGGGGAGTATGACGGAGTATATTCAACTTAATGACATTCAACTCTACTTCATCTTCTTGGCCGCCATTGACGACTCACCATTCATCTCCTTTATCATACCACAAATGTGTATATTCACTGACTTCTTCCTTTAATTAGGATCATGTGTTTTGATTCGTTGATCATCATTAAGATAATATATTATTATTATGACTTAGTATATTATAAAATGACAAAATTTACACATTGTATGCCTAATTAGATCACTATAATATCTCCATTTAAACTATTATGAGTTACATCTTTGCACCTTATATATTTTAAATGGAGGTGACTGATAATATCTATCAGCTCTACGATGGTACAAGCACTTACTAAATGTCATCTGTAAGCTTCATTAATTTTTTCAGAAGAAATTAATTAAGTACACTGCTATGTAACGACTAATGAATAATGGTTTATTATTATATTGATTATGTTGAAAACATGCATTCATGGGAAATGAATAATTATCTAAATGCCAACGGGACATCTGTTGTCGAGTATTCGTAAAAAAGTACAGCGAGTAATCAAGTCATAATGTTCACGATGGGCAATTAATTATAACAATTTGTACGTAGCATCACTATAATATAATTGTTAAATTAGTATGAAGTCACACGTCTGTCATAAACCCGAGGTTGAAAATGATAATATGTCATCTGGATTTTTAATTATAAATTCCTTTGAAAATTAATTTAAACAACGAGACAAGATCATGGGAATTGTTAAACGATTAATGTTAACCGTAAATATAATTACATGACATAATAATCTGGAATACATTTTAAATTATCATTGCAATTCATCATAAAACTGCGCATGATTGAATGATTTCAAGGAAATAAATATTTTATATTACTGCAAAGCAGTGCTCCGCAACCGGTGTACTATTATGAGACGATGGGAAAAAGAAGAAACACACAAACGACAGAAATACTCGTAGTTGAAATAATCTGTACGTATATTTAACAGTATTGCAAACCGTACTATAATTTTGGTGCGCGTACTATGTACGCTCAGAAAGTTTTAATTTTTAATATCGGAAAAAAGATTTAATTTCAATATAAAAATTACACCAAAAGTAGTAAAATTTCGATTTTTCCGTACTACAAATTAGTCCAAAGTACAATAATTTCGTGATAGAATAAAATTTGGCTAGCCGAGAAAAAAAGTTAAAACCTTTGATTTAAAATGGAAATTATTGAATTTGCCAGGAAGCATTTTTGGTCAGAAGAGGTACTTACTTAAATAAAAAAAAGCTGTCATGGAATTTCTCTACACTATTTTTTTAACAAAAATATAGCAACACCGGATGTTTAATGAGGGATCGATCATTCATCTAATAATCATCGCTACTATCGGTTGTGATGCTGTATTAATTTACATCCTATCGCTATTAGTGTATTATTGTCAAATCCAATTCTCATGTGAAGGAAGTTTTTCAACTCTAGTCCTAATTTAAATGTTTGAAGATAGATCGGATACAGAATTTTGGGTTGCTGTTTTAAAATATTGACTTACATAATATAAAAACGTTGACAGGTGATTAGTAAAAATATTGTATCCATTTTATATTAATTATATAGGCAAATGAACGTGACTTATGCGCTTTAAACCAGATATTTTTTATATTCTCCTCGCAGTGTTTCAGAGAATTTTGGGAAGGATATTGATGTACCGATGATGGTGAGAAAAGGTTTGCTTAGCACTACCTAAAACCGTAAAGCATTAATAATAATGTGATGAAATAACGGTGAATTGTGCTTATTATATTTAACTATCTTAAATATTTTTGATTCAGGATTAAAGAGATTGTAGAGGCTAATTTTGTTATTTAATTAACTACCTAAACAAGTCACTGAAATGTTACACTCGAATTTATTATTGCATGCCACTATCTATTAACTTATATTATATTTATTGTATTAATGAAAGTCATACACCTGTTATAGCTAAAGTAAAATGTGTTATTTTAAATTAAATATTTTTTCCAATAAACTCAGGTAGAATGTTTTTTTTTAATTTATTCGAGTAAACTATTCTGTTTGAAAGTCTTTTCAATTACCTCCCACAACAAGAACTGTGACGAAAATTTTCGCATCGATAATTTTATTATTAGAATTTTCTTCTTTTGATGTTTGAAAGGAAAATATCTTTTCTGGTCATTACACTAGCTATCTTACTCTCCATAGAAATCAAGTCAATTGGCGAAAAGTTTGAGGCTTTATCTAATAAATAGCTGATATAGTTTTTATTTTACACTGCCAAAAATTTTTGAGGAAAATTCATCAGAGCTCTTATAAGTAAATGTATTAATAATACCTACTTATATATATTATATTTAAGTAATCCCTTCTACCATCTGTTTTTAAAACACAAATAATTGTTGTGCGGTGAGGATATCTGTAAAACAATTAATTATGAAATGGAAAACTCGTCTCTACCTTTGTTTTAGGATGTTTTTGATTAGTCATTCGTTGTATCTAAATTTGAATAAAATAAACATGTATCTGAGTGCTTTTGATAAGTTGGCTATAAAAGCTGTTAAAATGTTAATTTACCACTAGATAATGTCGAAAAGTCTACACTAGTAAAAACGTATTGTAATATAATTTCTTACAGAAACTATCTCAGTTCACAGGAAAACATGTCATCATAATATATGGAATTCACGCAATATCTACATAATAGGATTTAGAATACCGGGATTTTGATATAGGTTTTCATAATAGATAGTTAGTTGAAAAAACCTATTAAAAAATGTCTGGATTATCAATAAATTAGTAAATATCAAGTAGACGAAATTAATTATGATATACCTAACTATTTCTCAATAGTTATGAGAAATTTGCATTTTTTAAATATACTAGTAGGTAATAGTAAAAATGATCGTTTTCCAAATGTAAAATGTCGTAGATAATAATATAATATCTTTCGTAGGGACGATATGATGAACGTAACTATAAAAAATATGTAATAATAAGTTGAGATCCCTTAAAATTCCCATTTTATAACATTTATTTTAATTAATTTTATGTTTATCTTTGACTCAAAAAATTATTATTTTTCTATTTTAAAGTTTTAGGATACGTTAATCTGGACCGGCCCACGTGGGATTTAAAAATTCTCGGCCGAATGAACTGATGAGTGTCGGCACTGGATCGTCCATAAAGGAGGAGGTCTTTGAAGAACGCCAAGACATGCCAGGGGTTGTAGTGACATAATTGATGACGATTGATTGATTAATTAAATCTGATTAAAATGTATAATATTATCAATAAATTGTCTCAAACTGCAAGTCTCGCAAACATAAAATACTATTAAAAATGTATGAGTAAACATATAAATGCAAGACGAATCGCTTGATATAATAGTATAGATAGGTATTTGTTAAGGTAATTGAATGAAATATTACTAAGTTATGGCAAGGAAACTGGCGAGCGAAAGGATTTCTGAGGAGGAGCCGCGTGGTGTCCATACAATATTCTAATTTTACTAAAGAGCAAATCTGGACTGACAAGTATAATTTGGCATATTATAAATTGATTGCAAACGAGTTTTGGTTGTCATTATTTTTAAATTGAACATGATAAATATATATATATATATATTTATTATTATCTACTCAATTGTAATAATAATGTAGACGAATTAATTATTTAGTGTTATGTACTTAATTGAAATAAGTACAAAATGAAAGCCGTTATTCACTGTACTAAACGATTGACAAAGTAAAAGCTTGAATTGAGCTTTCAAAAGCTTAACTAGAGATTAACAAAGTCCTGTTTGTATGTGCTGAGAAAAGCCTTGATGTTTTCTATATAGGTAAGTACCAGACATGAATAGATAACAGCCCCGAGATATATAGTTAGTCACTTGTTAGCAATTCAACGAGGCAAAAGTAAGTAAAAGTCTCTCATTCCTTATTTAGCTTGGCGCCGCTTTTTACCTTGCGACTATTTGCGACCCGGTATTCATTATATTATTGTAGTCTTTTGTCTTTTGTGTTTTGTATTTTAATCTTTTAAGCATGGCGGTATGTTCTCTGCAAAGTTTCCACATAGCCGAATCTGTGTTTTTTTTTATTATTGTGACGCATATATTTTTACATTTTATTAAAATGTTTATAAAAATATACTGACTGCTATCACATAAAGATAAACCAACATTTAAATCGGTTATTCCTAAGGTGTGGGCAATTATTGATAATTGCCCTCTGTGGCGCTACAATTCCAAGAGGAGACACAGGAAGTTAATCGTTCGGTTGGGGTGTTTTGAAGACGTCTAGTGCAAATAATACAAATCGATGCCTCTCACTTAGTACACTATATTATTAGAGAGAGATACATTTTTAGATATAAGCTAGTAGATCGGAAAAAACAGCATATAATATATTATAGCGAATTAATACTATATAATAATATTTGTATGTATTTACACTGTAAGGGTAAATTATAATAATGTGTCTGCTATCGTTGTTATATATTATATTTTGTATCTATTTTTGGTACTGTATACTATTACGCTTACATTATTAATAAATAATAATATTTATTATAATGTAACATCATAATATTTTAGTTATGTAATTATTATGAAAACATAGATAATTAATTGGCGATGTCTCGGGTATCAGCAGATGGATTTCGGCGGTGCGGGATTTAAATGTAAATTTCAACTAGGCTTGAATTTACATAATATAATATTGTGTAGTTAAAACAATTCATTATATTATTATTTATTACATTCCAATTTGAGGAGATTTGGAATTATAACAAGGCTTCATTTTTATATAATTTTTACTTCTTAAATATTTTATCAACTTTCAGAATTTTTCTGTATACAAGATCATTTTTTACAAAAATTATGTAGGTACATACAACAGGGATCGCTGTATGTATTTGTAAATAATTGTGTCGATTTAAAAAAAACAGTGATTATGTAGTATTTGTACTATAATCAATTCCAATCTATGTAAATAACAGTAAAATTAATTGTCTGTCTATAATTACAAAATGTTGGCATTTTGATCAGCTTTTAACTAGTTCCATGAGACCTAGGTTTTGGCGATATTCTATTTTGTTTGTTCCGTTATAAATTATTACAAAACAACCTAATAACTAGTCAAGAAACTTGCACAATTTATGGCCTAAATTATTAAATACAAATTTAGTAGAATTTCATTTCTATTTCATTTATGGTTCCGAAGTTATGATAAAACAATGCAGGTTTGCGCAGTAAAAGTCGCAGGTCATCGACGTGATTCTATGCAAAATGCTTTCTACTTATTTTTTTAATAATTTACCGATTGATTGATGTATAAGGTGTAGTTAAATTATAAAATAAGATACACATACTTGATTAAACATGAAAATATAATAACATCTTCATTGTAATATTCTTTACGTTTTGATAGACGAGTAATGTAGATATATAAGTACTAGGTACATATCGCACCCCTACAACGTAACTGACTGTCATAATCCAAAAAACATCAAACGGAGAAAATCAGTTTTCGAAATATATTTAGACAGTGAACGAATTTTTTGACTTCCATTTGATGACTTAAAGATAAGTATAAAATTTTCGCTATATGAAAGTACGAGTAAGACTATGAAACGCAGTAGGTACTTAACTCAAAGCACGTAATTTTGAAATTGTGGCGGTTTAGTTGCGGAGGTTCGATATTTCCACGGCTCGAATTGAACCGGGGCGCATCGGGACGTAGCTCCGGTTCGTAAAATCACCGAGATTATCGCTCCGTCTTATGAAAAAAAATGCGTTTCGGTTTGGGAACTATTACGAATTACTCATATTATTTAAACCCACTTACTTTATAAAAGTTAGGCAGGTATACAACAAAAAATCTAACACATTTATTTTTATGTACCTGATCAAATGGAAATGAGCTGGATCATTGCTCGAAGAAGGGACAATCGTTGGACAAACTAGTCATCCAGTGGTACCCAAGATGTATAAAGGGTCCGTAAGGTAGACCTGGAGGCCGCTGGATCGATAAAATGATTAAGTTCTGCGGAAGTACGTGGCAACGCAACGCACACGACCAAGAGAAGTGAGATCGGCTTGGAGAGGCCTTCATCCAGCAGTGGATATATTCAGGATGATGATGATATAAGTTTATATGAACACGGTGATATTTTTCGAAAATTTATAAATAAATTATTTTGAGAATCTGTTGTGAATCAGATTTAGTGATGTCATGTTGTGAAAGTCTTGAAGTACAATTTATATTATACACTCATTTTAAGAAATACGATGAATATAATTCTATACCAGCCCGTAAGCTATTATTCTTCCATAATCCACCACTACTTGCTTAAGATGCCAAGCTGTATGCAAAGCCTAGCAGTGCAGCTGGGATGTACCATTATCTCTGCTAATTGCGTAATACCATAAAATAATATTTTTGACGTTTTAAGCACTGGAAAGTTTTCAACAAATAAGTTAATTAATGCTGGAAAACTTGGAAACCTTCTTCGGATATTATGATTATTTAATATTGTATCTATAAGATTTTCTATTATCGTTAAAATATTACTCGGTGCTGTTACATTATTTCATTGTTGTAATTGAAATCGATTAAAGTAATTATTCTTTTATTTTGTTAACTGTCAATTCATGGTGGAACTGCATTGTATTGTTGTTTTTTATTTAATAAAACGCATTTTTTTTGTAGTACTTATTCCACTTTTAATCAATAGATTAGGACCGGTTTCGTCCGCCTCAGAGGGACATCTTCAACTAAACTTTGAGTTGAAAATGTCCCTCTGAGGCGGACGAAACCGGTCCTAATCTATTGATTAAAAGTGGAATAAGTACTACAAAAAATGCGTTTTTTTTTTTAAAATAAAAACAACAAAACAAAGTAATTATTATGAATTGAAAATATAATTTTAATTTGATATTTTGTCAGTCATGTTGTATTTTTTTCAATTGTGGTAGAAAATGTTTCTACTAATTTATACAATTTCGTAGCCCTCTATTTATTTTAAAAATAATATTTTTTCTTCCTCATATTCAATATTACAACTATACGTGGATCTTGACCTCCCAGACCCAGATTAATAAAATACGTTCGGCAAACATGCTGAGCACCTAGCTCCATAAAAAAATAACAACAGGATGAAACCGGTCTTGGAATTGTAATAATAATGTGGAAACCAATTGCTACAAAAGTATTGAACAATTCAAATATCCTTCCAGCAACATTATCCAAAAATCTTTCCAGATATAATTTATGGCATTGTAATACGAAATTTTCCTCTAGCGGTGAAAATTAAAAATCTATTGCGATGGTGAAGTAGGGATTTTCATTTTCCTTCCTACACACATACATACACTTCCTACGGGATATGCCAACAGATGGCGGGCAACATTAATAAAGCTTTATTTTGTAATGGCGGCTTTCAATTTATAAGCAGTGAATGAATGAAATTATTATTATTGTTTGTAGGAATATACAGAAGTTGATTTAGGGTAGAACCCCAAGCTTACAAGCCCCCTGCTAAAAAAAATCAAAAGATATATTATCTAGTCATTCCATAAATATTTAATTTCTCCAAATCCTTTTACTAACCATCCCCGAAAAAATCTTACACAACTCGACGTAGCAAGAATATAAGCTTTTTGTTTAAAATATGTATGTTTCATTCAAAACTATCTATATACCTACTATGAACGTACTTGGTAGTAGTATTCTTCATTGAAAATACATAAGCTGTTGTAAAAGCCTCAGAAACGTATCAGTTAAAAAAATGCTATAAATTATCGTACACGGAGTGAGATGTGAATACATACAAGTCTTTTGTTTACTGGCCATCTTCGAGTCAAATATTTAACTCTGCTCAATTCTTTTTCTAAATTGTTTCTAATATTATATAGGTAGCAAGCCTTATGGAAGCCAGAAATTCCCAGATAACATTTATCAGGGGGTAGAAGAATATTGAATTAAGTACTAAAGAATGAAGCTAGGTAAAATAAAAAAACCGCTTCAAAGGTTAACTTATTAGCTTATTACTCTTATTAGATTTCAAAATATTACAAAATTATACTCGTATTACTTACTCATTTAAGAATTAATGTTTAAGAAATATGAAATGCGATTCTTTCGTTATCAGGTTATCACGGTATGGTAGTAAGTATAAAGTTTTAAATTCCAGTGTAGGAAATATGGGATAATATTAAGCACGTATTCAATAAAATGTATCATACTACACATTAGTTTGTCACGTAAATGAACTATTTTATTTAAATATTTTAGGACACTCGATTTCTTTCCATTTATGCTTCGAGTAATAAACCGAGTTCGGTTTCAAAACCTTGGTCCATGGCGGCTGGTTGTTACATTTGTTTCGTATTAATTGTTCTGTGGGACCAATTTGCGCCACGAGTAGGGACCCCGGGTAGTTAAATATCCCCCTGGGAATGTAGCATACTTTTATTTCGAAGACGGAAGACGGAGAACGAAGACAGTTGAGAAGTGAAGAAAAAACTGATTTTACAGCCATCTGTTTACCTGATAGGTTAAGCCTGTTAAGGTATAACTAAAATTGATTTGAGTGATATTTCAATAACGTTCTGTTGTGTTTACATGTGCATACAAGTTTATATTATGCTTATTTTATTGAGGTCAATGAATTAACATGATGATTATGGTTTTTAATCATTATAAAAAATGCACGATTAATAATGTTGTGGTAATTAAACACGTGATATTTTTTTGGGTATAAGATTATTGTCAATATTCGCGTGTCATTGTGTATTTCGGTTGACACATGTTTATGTGATTAAAAAGTTATTAATTATAATTGCGGCTACTGCAAACATTCCTTAAAAATTCCAGGAACATGTTACGATTATAATGAAATTGAACACGAGGTTATGATTTTCAGTGGCAAATTGTATGTAGGTACGTGCATTGGTCTATACCTACTTACCTCCCTGTATTGATTCTTATAGACAATGTTGTTTTGGATTAACATCATAGTATTGTGGCGGGCTTGAATTAAGTTGTTTATTTAAATTCACCTGTATTTTCTTGTAAATCTTGCGTTTTTCGACAACGCATACACCTTTGTTTGTCATAAAGAAAACTAGAATAATACCCAAGATTTGCTTGAAAAATAATATGCTGGCCTTTTCATAGGTCTGTAGTTCTGTAGTAATCAGTTTTAGTTATAGGTATAACTTATTTATGAGTTGTTTATTCTCCAATCTTTGTTCTGGTAAAATGTTAATAAATTATATATATTTTTTTTCATTTTGATAAAATCTATCATTTTTTCTGCCATCTAGTTTGTAATTATTTGCCTTATCTAGCATATTTTTGTAAAAGGCAACACTGTGTACATAATTCAAATTACTCATAATCATAAAATTAAGTGCAACATGAATAAGTTTTCGATAATTATTTTTAGACTTCAGTTAGAGAGTTTTAGCAACGATTTAAAACGGTCCTTTAGTAAAATGGTGTGAAGTTGTAACGCGAAGTAGTGGATATAACCGTAGGCTTTGGAATCGATGTTTGATTCTGCCTACAAATTGTAGAGATATGTATTTTATTCTTCTTCATCACCGATGATAGCGACCCGATGATTTCGACGTATACCAGACTTCTTCACGGCTTTGCTCCACCCCTCTCGGTATTCACCGGCAAGAAAGGCATTGTGATTTGTCAAACCTGTAGCACCATTAATTAAATTTTAGTCTGAACACCTGGAGAGAGCTTTTCTTTGCCGTCTCTGCATCCACATACGAAATACTTAAAATCCGCTTCCAGCACCACATTTCAAAATCGTCTAGATTATACATTTCTCTTGCCTTTCCGTCCAAGTCAGAGGCACATATACAAATCGGGAAGACAAGAGATATAACTAGACGCATTTTAGTCATTTAGTAATTTATAATCGATTAGGGATACGAAACCCATCCTACGTAATATGAAGACGCATGACCGATAAGAGTAAATTCAGCTAGTAGAGATCGTAATGTGTATATTTAAAAAAAAAGACACCGAACTGTACAGATTGTATTATGATAACAATTTTATTATTCGTTGATTTGATTGACAAATTCATTTCAATTGTTTCGAATGTCAATATTTAAAAATATTTTTACGCTGCATAATGAATATGATGTAAGTATGTAAGTATGCATTAATATTTTGTGTGGGAGTGTATAAAATTAAAGTAAATAGCTACCCAACTAAGATTATACATCCATACATTGGTAGGTAGGTAGCTATCTACTTACCCATGATACATGAGAACCTCACGTTTTTTGTATGGTATCTAAGTAATAATATTTTGTGGTTGATATTGAGAAGTTTATGCGGTCAACAATGGCGTTAAGTTTCAAAAGGAAGATAACACTTACGCCTTAAAAGACTACGCATGATATTTATTCAAATATACTTAAAATAATTATTCTTATAAAACTCCATTGCATATAAATCTCCTTAAAAAGTCGTTAGTAAGTAATAACAGTGGAATTTATAATTTGGTCTGTGACTTTCTCTCACTTTTGTGTCCCGGGAATGATTCTGGGTATGAAGACAGAATTTAATTCTGACCTTCAAGTTTTTGGACTACTCCATGAGTGCTTTCAAACGTCTTCGTCTCACAGTGCCCTCCGTGTCTATATATTTTCTAACGACACCGTGGTGAGCCTACGGTTTTTCACTTAGTCTCTCAAATCCTAGAATCAATCTACGCATAGCCACACAGTGACATTACCTATGCAAAGTGCCGCCCTTAAATAGGTCTAATATGGCATGACATATTATATTTAGTTTACGATTGTTATTGCTACAAATTGTCTCCCCCACGGAATCTACTCAAAATTTATTTGCACTCCTTCTTTAATTTACCGTCTTCAAGCATCGTATGACCTAGCCACTTGAGACACTAATGCGGCTTACTGATCCATACTATGGCGTCCAGGGTGGACGCGTTCGGCGGAGCGTTGAGCGGCGTGCGCAACTCAAACGTATAACCAAAAAAAGACATTGTCTAGGAACATTTTCACACACGGTTATACGTTTGAGCGTCGCTGAGATACGCCGCTCAATGCTCCGCATGTTTCTGATTTTATTTCAGACGCGAATATTAAATCACAGTTCTATGTCTTAAGCGTAGGGTGTTCAACCAATGTGTGCTACCCGTGCTCACGTATGGCTGCGAGACGTGGACCCTCAACACGAGAGATGTCCAAAGGCTAAGAGTCACACAGCGAGGCATGGAGAGGTGCATGTTGGGCATCACGCGAAAGGACCGTAAGAGAAACGAATGGGTTAGGAAGCAGACAAGAGTACGCGATGTAATAGACGTTGCCAAACAGCTGAAATGGAGATGGGCGGGGCACATTGCTCGCCGAAAGGACGGCCGCTGGACAAATGCCGTCATCCAATGGTACCCAAGGCGTACGAAACGGCCACAGGGTTGCCCTAAAAGCCGCTGGATTGACGAACTGGTAAAGTTCGGCGGAAATACGTGGCAGCGAACGACACAGAACCGAGAGAGTTGGAGAAAGCTTGGGGAGGCCTTCATCCAGCATTGGATTGACCCCGGCTGATGATGATGATTATATTATGAGAGGAAGTATTGTAGGCAGTGTTGTCATCTTTTCTATGCTGATTAAAGTACAAATGGGTAAAAAATATTCTGAAAAATATAGTACAGGAACATTTGTCGTCTTCGACCCTTTAATATTATAGTATTTTTGGCATATTTGACATACAATTATAGTATTTTACATTTTTCGCAGAATAAAAATTATGATAATTATAATACGGTTAGAAACACTGTAGGGCTTCAATTTGGAGGTCACAAATGGTGCAAAAATGGGATTTATCGTTGTGATCGTACATCAACGCGTTGTATTAAAATTATCTGGAATAAATTTATCAAACAGCTTACGGTACCTCTAAGCCTAGATATTGTCAGAGCGCTCCAGGGCGCATAGTTTGGATACCACTGTCAGCTGGGTATTGGTTTATTTGTGCGTAGTCGTAATAATGGTAATATAAAGCACTTATTAGTTGATTAAATCAGATTTTTTGACGCTACTAAAGTATACATTATTGGGAAGAATTGACGTTTCCTGTATGTGGGCGATGTTTGAAGACAGTGTCAGTATTCACTAATCACTATCAGTACCGACTTACTCATGCATTTACATGTCAATAACGACTATGCATCTCTGCGGTTAAAATTATTGTTATGTTTTTCTTAGATAAATAATAATTTCGAAGATAATTACAAACTGGCGTCTTCTGAATATAAAAGCACATTTGCGAGTTTGTGGCGTTTAGTATTAATTAATTTGCGATACTATTTATGCCACTGGTAATGCCAATTGGGAGGGCAATAACTCTGTTCAACCAAATCACTTCGGATATTAACATATTCCACCTACGTGAGGATCAGTTTATAGGTGGGTATTGTTTGATAAATTATTAAAATAGGGTCTGCTTAGCTCATTCGGTGTACTTCCTTGTATCTAATTTATAGTTTTTGTATTTACACTTTTCTACTGTTTAATAACTTAGTACTGATCTGTTTTTTTATATAATAGGTACCCACTGTTTTAATATTATTTCTTTGTTTCTAAATGTCATGTTGTGAAAGCCTTAAATTAATAATTTGTATTGTTCACTATATGTAAAAAGTAATAAAATTTGAATTTGAAAAATGATTAAGTACTATTATTGATAGGTATCTACCTATATTGATAATGTCTTGACATTGATAACATTAATCTCTATAAAGGAAAATCCCTCTAAATTAATATATATTACAACTAGAATACTTTAATTTCCATAATTTTCAACCTTACATAATATAGGTACTATAATGTAGTGCAACCGAATGACTTCAGATCACTTTAATAAAAACAACAAACGATCGAACGAGTATCTTACAGGTGGCTTGTACATAGTATTCAAAAACCCAATCTGCCAGGTGGCCACAATTTTTATTGTTATTTAAAACAAACTATGTAATTTATATTACGAATAAAAGGCATGGTTACATTACAATATACCTAATAGGCGGCGCAACAAGACGAAAGGGCGCCGCCGCTAGGTAGCAAAAATTATTTGATTACATTTTCTTATAACATGAACTTATATGTGATGGGCAGATTAGATGATATTATGGCATGTTCACCCATGCTCCAATCTCGACTATCACAAAAAGGCCCTCCCTTAGGTAGAAATCTCGCTGCTGGACAAGTAGTAATAATATTTGTATTTTTTAACAATTTTATCTTAAAAACGTGGGGATTTTGAAATAAATAAAATGAAACTTGGTCTGTCAAACAATAATTATTTCATCCATAAGAATGACGTATCGAAATATCACAGTAGTAGCAATAGGTAGGTACTTACTAAATTTAATGTTGTATATTAACCAATCATCCCTTTCGTATGTTATTTAGCTCTCTTTATCCAACTCCACACAATTAAAACATAATAATATGAAAATATATACCAAATTATTTATATCTACTAAAATAAAATTCACATAGTTGACTATGTGTGAATGAAATGCGTGTCGTGTATAAATCTTTTTTATGAGCTAGTAAATACATACATATCAAGTGATAAGTATTGAAAAAAATATCATGGATTATCAAATAAACGTGAAACCAAAGTGTGCAAAACATGAGAAAAAGGGTACGGTTGAAGAAAACTTCACACTCAACTATGACATTATTTCATATGCACCATATTCCCAAAATAAGCCTTGAATACTTTTAATTCATATGGTTGGATAGTGAATAGTTAAATAAATTTTATGTTTAAAAATAGATTATGTAGTGATAACATAACTATGGCCTTGTAGTCTTGCTTCGGGATTATAACCATTTTAAATATATGGTTGTGTGATGCAATTTTTGGTTGTCGTGTGTAGATACTCGGTATCTCCATAATTCAATGTGTTAAAAATCGATAAACATACACTGAATTTTATTCGACCGCAAACACCATTTGAAAAACGCTACTGTAGAGCGACATACTGCCTTTAACCATCGTTAGGTAAGAGGGCCCGTCAAAGATCCTGGCCTGGGGGCCCGATTCAGGATGTGGAGGCCATATTAATAACATGTAGCTATAAATACACAAGGAAATATATTTTCTTGACTATTTTTTTAGAGAGCTAAAAGAGACCATTATTTTTAAGATGAATAATTTTAAAACACATATAAATGCATTTGTAGGTTATGTAAACAAATCTTTAAACCAGAACGCGAGTTGACGTTTTGTTTTCGGGGCTGCCAATAGAAGAAAATAATGAACATGTTACCAATATAACCATAGATGTTATAAATATAAATATAACCAACACGTACCTATAATCGAACCGCCTTTAAAATAAAATCTAAAATATCAAATGAGTACAAAACTACTTCTGTCTAGCTAGTACACATTTTTTGGTTGAAACTCTTGTTTCTTTATATTAAATAAACATAGATTTTTAGTATACGATAAACGTGCCGTATACAAATAAATCTTTTCGTCTATGACACATCAATATTTAGTACTTAAATATATTTGATTCGCTCCCGGGATGACGTGTGATTTTTTATACGTTCCCATTGCGTGAACTAATTATTTTGATATGAAGTAGCTGATTCATAGTATGAGATACCGGGAATAGTGTGACGAATAAAACAGTTATTTGGATGAGAAAACAGCATGTTTTAGGATGTTATGCTGTTTGGACGTTCGATAACATGACTTAATTGTTTATTTTTTTAAACGTATCCATGCCACATCATGGTTTTAACCACATTTTAATTTTAGTTTATATTATCCTTTATCAGTTTACAATAAAGGTCAATGTCCGAAGCGTTATATTATTCCCAAAATGAAATGTGGTGTGATGGATTGTGTAGATACCACATACCTATTATAATAATATGTACATCATACGTCATACATACACCATTCATTGTATATTTGCAGAGGAATATCAAATTGTAAAGTCATTTGGTGATTTTGTTAATTATATTTTAAAGATGTTTTGTAAATTAAAGATTGTTTTTATTTATTTGTTCTTTCTTTGTTTAACGCTATACCTCAGTTGAGGCATGGTCTTAAAATATCGTGGCTATGCGATTCGCGGATTGCGGGTCGCGGGTGCAAATTACGCAAGCCGTACGAAATATAATTTGTCATATAAATCCAACATGCGTCCATTTAATGTTCTGTTTATTATTCTAATAATAACAATAATAATATATTCATTGACATGTTTTCTTTTTCAAGTAAATGGGTAACGTTTTCAGTCATCTTTACACGATTTAAGAATTAATCCCCCCGTCGCCATCACGAAACAAATTGACGTATTAACACCTCGACGTTCGCTCTCCGAATGCCAGCGACAGCGAGTCCAAAATTTCGTCGCGCCTATAGTTTAAAATTATTTGCCGTTTCACTGATCTTCTTAATAGAAACAAAATATAGTCACAATGGGATTGGAATGATACAAATTTGTATTATAATTAGTCATTATAATTTAAAATTAAAATAATATTTAGGTGCACGTCATATAGAACCGATTATAAAAATTAATAATACACATATTGTCAACAGAACAAACTCATTGTACGACATTGTAGAGAGTAGATAGCTTTTCATATTTTCCACTATTTGGCTAATCCAAATAAGTAAAATTATGATGTTTGGTTTCATCGTGAAACGAAAGACCTTGGGCAATAGATAGAAGGCGTCGTAGGTAACTATAAAATATTATATTATAACACTTTCTGGTAATTTCACAACGTATTTAGCATTTCTGAATTGATAACAGTAGAAAAATAAACATTCTGCACGTTGGTGCACTGAAAAATGGCGTCTCGTTTTGACGTTTTGTTATTGAATTATTCGCTAGATACCTACTACCAAACTGGTTGGAAATAATCCAATAAGAATATACAGTAGATGATAAAAGCATTTTGAAAAAATACTGTTTACGTAGGTCTCTACTGTGCCAAATTATATGGTCCGCATCTTATTTTACATTTATATATTTTTAAAAAGTCTAATAATAATCAAATAGTATCGATAGTTAGAGGAAGTCAAGTCACGTATATTTTTTTTATATTAAAACACTTTGATGGCAATTTTAAGTTTTTAGTATGGTTGATTTGGCAGCAAAAGATTTTTTTTTGTATGTTAACGCATTCGAAGATAGCGGATATAAACTGTTCTCATCGTCATCTTTGGGGACCTGTTTTGACGTTTTCTTACAATATACACATGTCATCAGTAGCGAAGGGTGGAGGTAGGCTGTTAAGATCTGACATAAATAGTATCTACCATAGAGGTATTAAATATACACTGAATCATTCATTGCTGAGCAGTTAATTCCTTTTTAATTACCACATTTAAATATAATGTTAATTATATCTAATGGCCAACCACTGCAAACGCGCCAGTCGCGTTGTTAGCACTAAATGAGTTAAACTTTATAATTATATTCTTATAAGTGAGCGGTACAAAATAACGAAACGCGATTGTTAACAATTTAGATTTCGTGAGTCGTGACCCATGGTTTGCAGAAACAGTAGAACTTTTAAAAAATATGGAAAGGTTAAAATGTACCTACTTATTTGGTAGGTCGATCTCTCCGTCATCCTTTCATGTTATACTGATTCTAGGAAAGTTTTGAAAGATAAGTTAAGCTGCAGACACACGGCATTGCAGTCGACGTGCGTCGGCGCAGGGTCTTATTTGATTCCAATTGCATCCGATTAGAATCACCAATTGCCGTGTGTTTGCGCAGTAAAATAAACAACTGAATTTGTACGGGTACTGTCCGAGGTAAAAAAATATCCAGCAATACGTTGCTGTCGATCCAAGCTCGACGTTAAAGTCTTACAGCGGAAGAGATCGCAACCCTTTCTCCTGTCGCGAGCTCCTCACCATAGTGCGAAAGAGTTTTTCTCTCGTCATGGTTCTTTGATTTTGATTAGGGCTGATACTTTGTAGATAATAATGTCTCGTGGCTATTTTATTTGTGATATTATTTGTATACTTACGTAAATACGTGATGTTACAAGGAATACCTTCAGATATACGATGGCGAAATGCAGGAATCACTGGAGAAGTATAACTACTGGGATATTTAAAACGATTCACGATCCTCAATGGCGAGGTTTACTGCTTAAATAATATTATAAAGAAGGATTTTTTTAACGTCGTTGATTTTACATTTGACAAAAAAAATATTCCAGATTCGAAACGGACTCTCCTCGGTCTGCCTTCGCCGGATGCTCCAATTGTTATCTTAGATGGTGAGTTATTTTCGCGTGGGATTTTTATCAAACGTATGTAATTACAGTTTCAATAAGTATTTTGAAACCATAAAAATAACTGTTTGTTATTCAAAGTTTCAAATACCTTACAAGAAATTAAACACTGACTGAATACTGCAAAGGGACTCCGTTCGTTTGTTTATCCTAACCACATGATTAGTATAATTTGAACGGAGTCATATTATGTTATGGTATTTTGTGGTTTCGTATTGTATTATAATAAAATAACAATAACTAGTAAGAATACAAAAATATTTAAATATATGTAGAGTAAGAAGAGACCATGTAAAACAATGTAATTACTAATTAATTTATGTTCAGTTGGGTTGACATTTTTTGCATTATATGTTAAAATTAATAGAAATGGTATTGAACATACATGATTTGAAAACACTTCAAATGTATGCCTACTAGAATTTTTTTTTAAAAAGAGTGATCTTGACGTCAGTTTAGTATGATAATTGATATCTTAATTTAAAAACATACTAAATTACTATTAGTTAATTTCCTCGTAATTAGATAGGATGCACATGGCTCTATTGGTAAAGCATATCGGCGCGAATCCAGTTGTTGCAGGTTCGTGTCTGGGTGTCGTATTTTTTTCAAAGATTTTTTCTAGTAGCTATATTATATTAAGTATCTGAGGTGTTTTAAAAAAAATATGTAAGTATGTTTAATAAAATAATGATACATTCTCAATTCTTGTGAATTATTTTTTGAACAAAAAAATAGTTAAAGAAATTGTATATAATTATTTAAAATTGATCTGCATTGGATACATTTGTAAATTGAGCGTTTTTGTGGTTTCGTTTGCCATTCGTATCACCATGTAGGTACCTACTTCGTTAGTTTTTATCAGAAGAAAATCTCTGTTAATATTTGCATTTATAGCAAAAATATAATTTACATGTATTCAAGTAGTTATAAAAAGTATTCGATATTATGCGATGGGTTAAAAATGCACTACATTGAGTGCACCTTTCAATTATTTGAAATTGAATTGAGAAATGAAACCCAGGTTGCAAAATTAGTTGCATAGTTTATATCATCGGTGATAATTGATAAGCCCGATTAAATATTTTTTTATGCAAGAACTCAAGACAGTATAGTTAATAGTATATTTCTCAAATACTATGTGTATATGCGGAAAGCAGGGTTGCATGCCACAAGCAAAATGCGAGTTATGTATTTGTGTATTAGCGTGAATCAATGAACTTTAATATTGGGTGTAAGATATTTGAAGGTGGACATATATCATTAAATATGAAATGAGATTAATATGTCATTCATTTAGATTCCATATTAAATAATAATCATAATCATTAAGCCGTGTAAACACTGGAGTTAGCAACTTCACAAAAACAGCAACTCAGCTCAACCAGCCGATTAAGTATCCCAAAATATCCTAGTGATAGAAATGAAATTGTCGTTAGAGGAAGGATCTATTAAAACTATTTATGGTAAAATAAATAATTTATGATAGTTATACTTAATAGATCTTTTATGAGGTTGGCAACTCTTTTCTGCGTGTACACGGCTTTATAGAGTACAAATTATAGTTCTTATTGTATACAACGTTTCTGATAGAAAATAACTAAGTTTTAACAGCTGTACTTCAAAATATCACGATTTTTCGTAAAATATGTTTGTGTTAACAACACTGCATTAAAGAAACTCTTAATAATGAATAGGTAAATATTTATGCGGGAAAGGAAGGCGAAAATTTATTATAAAAATTAGTCTGACCTAACATATGCTAATTATAATGAAGTGATGTGATAAAAACGGCACTAAGCACACGTACCTACGCACATTATGTGATTATTTACATTCGACGTTTCTCACCAAACAATCATTAGCATCTATTACATCAAAGCCATATTTATCAATTGTAAACTAACAAAAACTACTCATCGATGGATGACAATAATTATTATTAAACTAAAAACAGATTTTCTTCGTTATACGCATACGCTGTATGAAAGCGAATATAATATAGGTACTCTATACGAATATAATATAACACCAAACAAACTCTATTCGTGTATTGCCCAAAAAGGTTTGATATCACTGATCTATATTGTAATGTTCATGAATTTAGAATGAACCGCGAATAAATTAATTGTCAACTCTTCTACCTGTCAAATGATATATTATCTCAAGTCAACATATTATGACAATATTATTAGTAAAATTCATTCAAATTGGTTCTTGTGGCGGTAGGATATAGATTTCCGAAAAGAATGAGATGAACCTCGAACTCGCCAGCAGACTTAAGACTGAAAATTGAACGTTCTTTGCACTGAAGAGTTTTTTCAGGTATAAGCTGCTGTCAGTAAGAATGCTAAGCTCTTCAAAGCCCAATATAGTAAATGTCTCGATCACAGAACAGATAATAAATAGAATACCGATAGGCTATATTCAATACGCCGCATGTTGATGCAGGCTTTTTGAATGTGTGAGTGTCCAATGAAAATGAAGCACGCATTATGCACGTGCAATAGTGTGTGTAATACAAAATGAGCGTAAATGCATAGACCGAGAGCAGTTTACAGTATTCGACGCACAACGTATTCTTGACACGTGTATAAGTTTAACCCGGATTCTTCCTTACTCGAGTCGGTTACCTGCTATCGCCTTACCCGTTAGGTATTTCAGTTCCCATTATTTCTGAGTTCCCTGGTCTTGATTGATACAGGGGGCGGTCAATTATTGTTAGATACGATAAGTCTAAAGCTCTCCATAAGGTTTATGAAGGAACCCCGGTTAGCGCTCGGCCCCTTTGCCGTCCCCGGAGGAGATGGGCAGACAACGTCAAGAAGGAATCAGAGAGGACGAGTGTGACCGATTGGTGAGAGAGAGAGTTCGGGGTATAGAATATGTCTAGACTAGAGCTAGAGGATGGGTGTGCCATGCCAGATAGCTATGGATCCTAACGGTATTTAGAACTAGTTTATGTAGAAGACAGCAAGGAGCAATGGACAAACAAAATCATATACTTACACTAACACGAAATCACATTTTCGGAAATAGTTTACACTAGAACGCATCCGTAGGGCCTCAAAATATATCAGTACGCTGTCATTAACTAGGTTCATCTAAAGGAAGTCACATAAGAAGCGGGTCTCGACGACATTCTGAGCGGTTTGGATTTCTCCACAAAGATTAAAAAATATCAATAGGTTCACAGAATTTAATAAAATTTAAAAAATCGAAACATAATACACCGTTTTTTTAAATGATTTTTTTAATAAGTCCGAATGGATTGCCGTGTGAGTGTTACCATCAGAAATTTACTTATTACTGTATGGTTTTAACATAGTAACTTGCTCACTCTAAGTGTGTATGGGAATTGTTTTAGTTAATTAATCGTTTACCTTCGTATTACACGAATTAATACATGCATGACGTACAAAAACAACCATGAAATAATACATACGTAGTATTAGGTACATACTTACTTGATACGTTTTCGGACAGATGTTTCGGAACTACTTATGTGCCTGTTTGAAGTATTATTGGACAGATATTTAGTTCAAAATCTATGTTCTACTAAGTGACGCAAGTCATATTAACAATGGAATATAATCACTTGCGTATTGAATAGACAAAGTGCGGTTTTGATTACCATCTTTTCTGATAATGATGTAATAACCATGACTGCATTTCCTGTTTAAATATGTCTTTATAAACCGAAAAGCTTGTTTATCCAACCTCATTGATAAACATATTTTTATTTATTATTAACACTAGGTATAAAAAATAAATATACTATGTTCCAGTGGTGAATGGTGTTAGCAGCTAGATAACTGAAAAAGTCCTCATCAATATCAGGGGCGCGACAACCCATTGTGGGTCCTGGCCTCCTCCAACAGCTCTCTCCACCTGTCCCTATCCAGTGTGGCCGCTTTCCAATTTGTTACCTCCAGAATACGGCAGTCACTGGCAGCTCCATCCAACCAGCGAATTTTTGGCCTCCCTCTTCTTCTACGTCCTATTGGATTGCTGGACATCACTCTCTTTGCTGGTTCATTGTCATTCATAGTGTGCACATGACCTAGCCATCGCAGTCTCCCAATCTTGATTGATTGAACTGCGCTGCAATCTTCGTACAGCCCGTAGAGCTCAGCATTATATCTTCTCCTCCAATTGGTGCCATCCCTGATCGGTCCATATATACGGCGGAGAATTTTTCTTTCAAAGATGTTCAGGGCTCGTTCATTTCGCAGTGTTAATGTCCAGGTTTCCGATGCGTAGGTGAGCACTGGCTTTACAAGTGTCCTGTAAAGAGTGCTTTTAGTTCGGCGAGATAGTATGCGGGACTTAAAATGTCTTAAAAGGCCAAAGTAGCATTTATTCGCAGACATGATTCTCTTGTTGATTTCTTCTGTAACATTATGTCGAGTTACAAGAGATCCAAGGTATACGAAACTGTCGACCGTATCAAACTTGTATGCACCAATATCTAACTTTGGTGCGACGAAAAAGTCCTAGGATAGCAATATATTTACAGTACTTTAAATTTTTTATCTTACTGAACGACAAAATTGTATTTTACCTTTTTATAATAGATATTACACGAAAAAAACAGGCACTAAACTAGATATTAAAAACAAGTAAAATCCAACCGCGATCCAAACTCGGGCTGGAACTGTCACGATAGTTGGACGTTTTGACCGAGAGGATATTAAATTTTAACATCGCTGTACACCTAAATAAATATATATTTTTAAGCAGAGGAGCGCCCGTTCGGATTAGATACCTACAGCCTCAGGCCACGTGAGTTTTGATTTTCTAATTTATAAAATTATTATTGTAAAGTATACGCTATTCGTCTTTATCTATAAAATATAACCCGTTCTTCACCCAAAATATTGATTATTGAAATCGCCACTTCCCAGTTTTAACAATGTGCACATTATTATTTAGTAGCAAATCTGGTCATGCGTATAACTATATAATGTAAAAATATGTTATCAAGTTTTGGATTTTATTAAAAAGAATAAAATATTTATTTATCAACTGGTTTGACCACCGACATTAAATTTAAACAATCAACATATAAAATATACTTATTGTAATTTATAACGCTTCCTCTCAAAATGGTAAGAACCAGTTCATTGAGACGAGAGATCAAATTTGTTTTAGACTGTTCGCCTTCGCAAGCTGGCAATTTTATCAGAATTGATATTCTAAAAAATATCATTAAAATTCGTTAACTAAACATTAAATTGTATCAGAGATTGAATAATGGTTTCACACAGCAGCAATTTTATTATTATTTGTTGTTTAACCATATCTAATTATCAATATAGCAATGATTTGTGTTGCAAATTTATCAACGGCTGATTTTTATAATAGTTTCGTACCAAAGATTTTGTACTATACGTGGAGTCTTATACATTACTCGTATTTTCTGTTATGGTAGATATTTGAAATTATTTTATACTGTGATCAAGTTGGTATAATCTATAAATATTAAGATCGCTCAGTTGCTATTCCGATTATCTTACATACGCAATGGCGTTCATATCTTATGATTACTTACTCAAGTGTAATTATAAACAGTTGTACTTATACAAATTTTACATGATATTTCAAGTAAATAATAATGCAGAAGTGTAGTATTATTGGCTGCTTATCTATTCAAGGTGCGATGAATAGTTCCCTTATGGCACAGCCGTACAGATTCCACTGTCATCGCTAACGGTGATGACAATGGTTATTAGCTCAGATGTCATCAGCTGCTGACGATATGGGCGGATAAATTATTATAAGATGTCTTGGGGTGTAATCATTTAATCTGATAATCGAAAAACAGGAAAATGAATCAGCAAAACTTCCAAACTACGACAAAATCATTAAAAACACAATGGTACAACTAGTATCGACGATCAGTGGGTGAGCGTAACCACACGCAGTCCGTGTAGATTGTGTACTGACTGCGTATGGAAAGAGATGAGGCAGGATTACCCTGGTAAAGTGGCAGTACCATTGCGGGTAAAATAAGGTGAGGTACTATACGCATGGGGGTAAGGGAGGATCACTGTGCGTCGTCAAAGTCTGGTGGTTAGCCCACCGACCAGCCGTATAATAGGATATATTACGTAGCAGTGCATCGGCTAGTCGTCGCCATGTGCGGCGGCTCTAAATGGCGATATGACGAGACACCTTATATAATCGCTCGGCTGGTAAGTACAGTATATACACATATGCAAATAAATCACATTTTATTTCATTGAATAATTCTTAAAAAATATTTTTTTTCTAGGTGCGGTAAAAAGGTGCATGATTTCTGTCAGTGGTGTGGCCAGATATATTGGACCCATATACGAACAAATCACACACTGCGTACTTGAATTATGAGATAATCGGTTAATTTTGTTCTTATGATGATGGAGTTATGTGTTGACTTATCTAAAAGTTTTAAACAAAATATTGGTTACATAAAATACGCATTAATTTGAAAACACCTCAGCTACATAGGTACATACTTACTAGAAAAAATCTTCTAAAAAATAATCTACAACGCCGGGCAGAATTCGAACCCGTATCCATCGGATTCTGGCCAATGTGTTTTACGAATAGACCCTCATGGATCATGATTCCTACCTAATTATGATAAAATTAACTAAACATCAGCTCTCATCAAACTATGTTACTTAATGTTAATACCTATTAGTTTGGAATCGGCTTTTGTGGTTTGAATCAATGAAAGTACTAAAAATAAGTACTTTCCTTGATTCCTAACGAGACGTTAGGATTTCTCCAAATGATAGTCTTATTGCACTTGCTAATAATAACGTGAATAAGAAATATGTTTCGTGAGAAATATTTTTTATTTATTTTTTAATTATTAATAACCATGTCCTTGCTTTTTCATACAAGGTGGTTGTTAGTAATTTTGAACAATCATAAACACCCAGGCTTTGAAAAAAAACACATAAATATTGTGTCCTGATCGGGAATCAAACCCAGAACTCTCGGGCGGAAGGCAAGCACCTTACGCACTGCACCACGAGGGCCGCCTCGTGAGAGATAATATCATAACTCATAAGAAGTCATAAAAGGATAACACACCAGGTTATTTCGTTTGTAACTAGCAGAATCACATGAGAATTCTGCGTAATAATCATTGTATGTACATTAAATTCATTTTTGATAACTTTTTTCATGATGTATTTTGAGAAGCTTTTTAAGGAAATCTGTCACTTTGTTGACAGTTTTCTATTGATTTACTGTTATATTTATACACTAATGCCCATGACCCGTTGAACTGAATATAAATCGTTTCACACGGTTATTTCAAATCATACAACGTGTGATATTTATGCTGGCATCAATATTAAGACCAATAATTCGACATTAGGACCAATAAATAAAGCATTAAAATAATATACAAGGCGGGAACATTATGTTGTACTCGCTTACCAGTGTTGCCATCTTTTTCTAAGCTGATTATAGTACAAAAGTATAACAACTATAGAATTTCTAAAAAAACTATAGTACAGGAGCATTTTCGTTTAATTATCTATAAATTTAAGTATATTGGCATATTCAGTATGTGATTATACTTATAGTATTTTACACTTTTCGCGGAATCAAAATGATAGTATTATACTATAATTATAGTACGGTTAGTTACTTGTTACGATGCGATTTTTTTGAATTTTGTGAATATGACGTCAATGGTGAATTAGAAGCTTGTATTTTCAATCATTATGTATGCTTTGATCTATTGAATAGATCTAATGGGTAGTCATAATGGCCAGTGGCGGTTTAAGGGCGTGCTGACAGGGTTTGAAAAACGCTTGCTAAATATTATTTGAGTGTGCGATAGACCGTCATTGGATATTAAAAATATTGCAATATGTTTTCATGATGTTTTTAAGTATTTATTTGACAAATTTTCTAAACTTAAATTGTGAAAAATACAAATATTTTTTGAGATTTTGTTATTGTATGGTATGGCGATCCAAAACCACCTTTGAATCCTAGCCATCAATATTCATAATATAAGTGTATTAAAATATTTTCATAATGCAAATGGTAATTTTAAAAAAAAACTTGTGGATTTACAAATAGGTGGGTAAATATTTAGATTGAGTAGTTACCTACCTACTTTATATTATCCGTATATTCATAAACATTATTTATTTAGAAAATGTAAAGTTTAATGAATCTCAAAAGAGCGTGTAAATAATTATATACTTAGTTGAAGTTTCATACTAGGTACATACATATTATTTACTGTAGCCAAACAATAATATTCAACCGAATGAAAAGTCTTTCTCGTAATTCTTACCGAGTGTTGTCGTTTTGATTTTTCAATGAAGAATAATGTTAGTGATACATTATGGCTAGTACTAAAAAATGAAGAAACTAGCCCTATTTAAATAGGAGATTTTTGCCTGTCGTATCAATAAATATATTCCGTCCAGAATAATAGTCATTTATATCTCCTTTCAAAAATTTTATCCTGTTTTCCCGTTAAAAAAACCCCAAAATTCAACTTAAGTGTTTTTCTTTACCATACACATACATTTTTAAGACTTTTCCGAAAATAGGCTGTAGATTTTCTAAGGATCGGAAAACATAAAGTATGAAAATAAAGAAAAAAACTGGGTTATATTAACTATGCTCAGCTAGGACAGATGGCCAGCATAATTATAGATTATGATGTAGGTATGTAGTTTAATATTAATTGTTCAATATATGGTGAGATATTATATATATATCTATTGATGAAACATAGACAACATTGTTTGTACCAATTTAATAAGAAATTTAAGATAAAACTTCTCGAAAATAACGCACTTGCAACAATTTATCACGACTAGGTAAAGTGGTTAGATAGCAGCGCTGTAGTGGTGAAGTGAGGTGCGGGTGAAGGGGAGCGTGCCTACATCCAACTGTTGTCGAGTATGATACTGACGTACGTGCATTAAGGTACTTACTGGATATACCTACATATACATGTAATATATGAGTAAAGGGGCATACGCCTAGACCCAATCCTTATTTATCACATTGATTTTTAAAATAATAATAAGCAGAATTAAATTTAAATCGAATCAATCCTTTTTAAAATTCTATCTATCTACTTTTTCTCTTTGTATTTCACGTGGACAAAGTTGTGGGCTATCGCTAGTAAATGATTAAGAACGGCATGACATCATTGCCATGCACCCTTCTTTTATTTCACGTACATATCCATGCCTCTGCCTGCCACTTCCGCGCCTTTCACAATACATTCTATATTAATCACATTGATGCCCGTATTATAGAAATCGCAATGATTATAATATTCTATTAATTAATAATGGTGCAATTAGTGTTTACCTAATTCGTTTATACATTTTATTAAACGGCTTCTGGCAATTAACATGACAAAATTATACGTAATTTAATAAAGTTTTCGAAAAACTGGGGTCAATTATTACAGTTTGTATGGGGCCATATACATTGTTCGTATTCTTTGGGATGATTTAATTTTGGTTTCAATTAGTCGGAGTATCAAATGTTGTTTGTCCATCAATTAACTCGTGATCCAACTGCTTCTAATTAACAGAAATTGCGATTGTTTTATGTTCGTTATGAAAAAAGTATTTTTCAGTAGATCAAAATAATATGTTCTGTGTCAGCGGTTTCCAATGGCAATTCGATCATATTTTGTTATTTTAAACTTTATAATTTGAAAACATTTCATATAAGTATATAGGTTCGCAGAATAAGTAAATTAAATACAATCGCTCTCATACTACAGCTAATCATTATAATTCAGTACAGCTATTGGAATATAATTCATTTGAAAACAGATATCGACATATTATATTACCCAAAATACACACCACTAAAAAATATGAGGCGTCTACATTCTTAGAAAAATACTGCGTACTGCCGTGTAAAAAACTCTGATTGTAATAGAAACACTTTCGAGTGGTAGCTCGTAAAAGAAAAAAAAGTCATATTATAGATCAGATTCTGAAGGCAAAATTATTAATTAACAGTCCAGCAAGGTTAAACAACAAAACCTCCCGACTAGGGAATCCAATCCCGAGCCAAAATCTTGATCCCGGGATTTCGGGATTACGATTTGACGATCCCGGGATTGGCATTTTTTCAATAGTTAATATAAAGAAATTATATATACAAATAACGTTGATAAATAAACCTAGTATAATTTATACTATTTATGACACTTATTGTTAATATTGTGTACGTTCAATCTTGGAAATATATATGTTTAATGGAGTAAATAATATTGTAATATAAATAATAATGTGAAAGTAAAATAGTTTTATTTATTTATGAAACGATGACAAATACAAATACAAGTTCAATTAAAATAAAAAAAATGACAAATGCATCAAAAAACATGGTGGAATCACTTTGTTAAAAGTGCGAAGCAATGTTTTTTCCAATCTTTCTCATTTTTATTAATTGATGTGAAAAAATAAATTGAATTGGCAACACATGGGTAATAAATCAAACTTCATTCAACTCAGTTTATTTCTAATGTAGTTGTATGTTATCAAAAGTATTTTTTCTGTTATATTTTCGTTTTTATTTTATTTTTCATAAAAATTGATAAAAAAACTCAATCACAAAAGTTTCGGGATTATGTTTACCAATCCCGGGATTCATGAGTATTGAAAATAGTTCGGGATCCCGGGATTGGAATCCCTACTTCCGACTGTGAAAATTGGATGTTCATAATAAATAATCTGTATATATTATCACCTCTGAAGAAGTGGGAGGGAGCTTTAGGTACCTACTCCCTGTCGCTTAGTTGACTGAATTATGACATATATGTGCTAGAAAATTGTTATGTCTCGTGATCAACCGTGAACATATTTCTATGAGTCATTGAAGTTAATGGCCCCACCAAACCACTTCCGCCCCGCACCACACCTGGTCTTAATCGGGCGTATTACGGGACCCTACGTTTGGCTGTGAAGCATTTTTTATGACTGGGAATGTCTCAGGAGCAGTTACCCAAGACTTCGGTCGCCATGAACTCAAATGTGCTTTGACTGAATTTACATGACTTTAAGTTAAGATACCCATGGGAGAGATGAGCACGTACAGTTAATGTTAAAAAGTGTAGTAACAAATTGAAGCTAATAAAAAACTGCCAAACATTCTAAGTGAAGATATCTCCAGGTTGGCAGTATGACGCCGCAAATTTTCTAACTACAATAAAATTGGGCTTTGTGGCGACCAGGTCGGACGGTCCGATGGGCCCAACAGCTGCTTGAAACAACTTGAGCAGCTCTTCCCTTTCCATACACATTTTAGGACATTCCCAGAGGACGTGGTTGCATCCTGTATTTCTCCGCCACGTGGACATGTTGAACGGGTAACAAGACCAACCTCAAAGAGCCTGCCAGCTAAGCCGCCATGTCCAGTCAAGAATTGACTGATGTAATGATCTTGATGATTTCTATATGTCACCCCGATAATGACTCCGGCCTCTTAACGGTTTTTAGGAGATCTTCTTTACTTATTTAGTGCTGACACCGCGACTGACGCGTTTGCGTTACTTGGCCATTAGATATAATTAACATGATATTTAAATGTGGTAAATAAAAATTAATTAACAGGTCAGCGGTAATTGTGTTAAATGATGACACTTTTGGGAGGTGTCAATACAAGGGACGCCGTGAAATCAATAAATTTGAAAACCACTGAATTGTAGTAGTATTATGTTACGTAACCCTATATTTTTGTGTGTTTATATCTCAATAACATTATGCTTGAGTGTTGTGAATTTATTTTGTATAAATCCAGTCTAAATCATATTAGATAGCAATGTTGAGTTTATTGTAAATACATATTATATAGTCGATAGTTGTAAAGTGTAAACAATATTGGCTTATTATAGGTTAAATGTCTTTTAAGGCGCCAGTGTAGGCGTCGAATAATGAAAAGTAGTTTTCAGACTCGACCGCCACCATCTTATCTATTCTTGAATTTATTGACTTGAGAATTACAGATGATCTACGTATAATATTATGTTCTGGTATTTATCAACAAAATTTAAAAAGGAAGTCAAACGTATTGTATTTATAGAAGTAAATTTTAGCAGCTTGATAGAAATGAATGACATGTCTTGTAAATGAACTTGACTTTGAAAATAATTAGATTAACAAGGCCGGAGTCCAAGATGAATATAATTAGATTACTTCATACGTAAACAGCTGATTATTTAGATGGAAAATTTTGCGCTTCTTAGGTAAGGTAAAGATCGGCACCTCTATACATATGGAAATTACTTGACATGCAATAATGATTTTGGATCGTAACTAGAACAATCCATGTGCATGTGTAAAAAGTTTTCGTGTTGCTGAAACGATGTCCATAAGAAATAATATTCTGCACGTTGGCGCATTGAAAAGTGGTGGCTATATTATAAATAATGGCCTGTTTTGACATTCTCTTATACTTAATGCAGTATGACATAAGATTTTTTTGCATTTTTGTGATTGTTTATCTAAATATTCTAAATTCATTGTACAAACAACTTGCGAATGCAATGATCGAGAGGTTTAAAAGAATACTATAGTCTGTAATAAAAATACTTTATGCAATCATCAAATGTTTAAAATAAATATAAAGGATAATAAGGCTTTAAAATTATATAAATAGGTTGTCTACAACGTTTAAGGAATGTTCTAGCTAATGCTTTGAAAATACCATAAAATCTCCATTTTTACCTACGTTGGGCATTAATGATAATATTAATTGAGACCTGGTTTAAAAATTTGGTTTCATTAATTTCAAGATATATGCATAGGTATAGGATTCGTTTTTCGATTCGATTAAAAAAATATGGTAATTGTGCTGCAGAGCTTTATATTTTTCTTTAACGAAAACAGTTAATTTCATGTAGACAATTATATTAAATACCTTTTTCTGTCGGTGATGATTTTCGATCCGATAATTTTTAATTTAAAAGTTGAAATTTTCGTACATTTTAATGCATCATTATCACAACCGATTATATTAGGTTGAGTAGGTTAGGTTTGGTTTGGTCTAAAAAGAAAGTTATAAAATCTAAAAAAATATTCTACATATTATTGTAAAATATTTAAGAATCGGAGAAAATTTGAAAAAACGATTTCAATATCGCATTGTAAAATAATATATGATAGCAAGTAAGAATACCGACAGTATTTTCGTTTATTTTATTACCATTTATCAATGATTGGCCATTCCGTGTAAAAGGCAGCAATCCGGAGTTGTTAACACTGTTGTTAGACGGGTCAAAATGATTAACTGGATAAGTGCTCGATAGACTATTGCTAGACCAAAAAAAAAATCATGCTCGGTATAAATTAATATTGAAACTGATATTATTAATAAGATAATAAATACATACATCTAAGCTCAATGTATTCGGCGGGGTAAAAATAGAATTGTGTCATGATTGTTTTTATTGTGTGATTTATTTAAGCGGTGCTGTGTTGTTGTTGCCAAGTTGGTATTAATGAAAAAACTGAGTTGTATTGCCATTAAAAAAAAACGTAAACATTGAGATACTACCAAGAAAAAGATAGATAAAATGATAAAACAAATTGGTCATTGAATGATTGATTCGTATTTTATTCACAGCAGATATTGGGAAACGAGCTTCCGGTATTTTTTTCAACTCGTTTTGAAAGCACACTATAAGACATAAGTAATCGAATTATGAATTTACACCTACGCTTAAACAAGAAAGTTTTATTCAGTTTAGAATAAGTCTTACATATAAATAATATTCATACATGTGTAAATTCGTGGCCCTAAACTTGGAGACGAATAAAATTGAATATTTTGAACGGCTATACATCAACCCTTTGTTGTCATACTACCTGCTTAAAAAATCGTCTTATTATGTTGTATTAACTAATGTAATATGAAGACATACGTATGTTTATTTTTCATATCAAATATTTTCGCAAATTAATAACAATTCTAACCAGGGCTTCGAACCAATAAAAATCGATATTCTTTTTCGGTTCGGTTCCGGTTTTTGTTCCGACAAAAATAACGACTTTTCCGGTTTTCGGTTAAGTTCCGGTTCGAAACCTTGATCATAACAGATCAAAACATTGCATGCATATTATAGACCTTTACTGGACTTTTTTACTAATAATTATTGTGTAATCTTTCAACGGTTTTAGCATTTATTAATAATATTAGGTACATACTAAAGTACAAAAAAAAGATAAAAAGTTGAATGGGAGATGAATTTATACAATATATTTTATATGATATGTACATCAGAGATTTCTAGAAGAGCGCCAAACGCCGTAATAATTGATACAGATTGTGCTTTTCAATATGCGCCTCACCTCACATTGCTGTACCTAAGTGTGTTTTTCGAGAAGTTTCTATCGGGCAATCGAGATGAAAGTGTAGTAACAGTCTATCTACTAAGTTGATACAATCTATAAGCTGGGTAATTTTCATCAATATTGCTTCTGAGTTATATCCAATTGAGTGTACTGTTATTATTGGTGTTGATTATGTCCAATTTCAAGAGAGCTGTGATCTATTATCCAGTATCAAAACTGGCTGTGATTTAATACACTTTCCCATTGTCATTCTTCAGTTTCTGTGCAAAGAGCTTACTGCACGTCGGTAAAAGAAACTACGCCTCAGTTTTTACGAGCCGTGGTTCATCTTCTCTATCTCTCAACTATATCGCAGGCCATGAGTGATGCAATACGAAACAAGTAATACAACGATATCATGCGGGCTTCTTTATGGTTAATTTGAAAACTAATATCACGTTTTCTAGTTACGGGAATAAAAAAAGGAATAATTACTGCTCATCCTTCAAAATATCAATGAAACCATATTATCGTACAAGTGAATGTGGACACTTTTCACAGCTCAATTTCTATGGGCATATGGTGCGTTCGACTAAAATATATCCCGCGATCGATGCTTTGGACATACCCGATGTAAATAAATATAATATGATAAGCCTGGAACGATCGATTACTGAATAACGATTTTATTTATCAGTTATTCCAGTAGGTAGCTTTTCGCTGTCACGTATTTCCGTTAAACTTGATCAATTATTATTCATCATCCACCAAGTTTTCGGGTGGCTCTGTGACCATTTAGTAAACCATTGATATTTAAATTATCTGGTGATATCTATCACGATATCTCGTATTCGTATATGCTTCCTTATCTATCGGTTTATATCGTGGACTTTCCGCAATAGGCACCGATGGCCTTTGCATGTGACATTGAGGTACACTTATTTTTTGGATTGTAAGATGTAAACCAAGGAAAAAATGTATTGTATCCATATTGAATTTGTAAACAAAAATAAGGCAAAATACCGTTGCGATATTAGGTATACTGTAAGAGACAAGAGTAAGATATTATATTATCGTTATTTGTAAAGCGAGTAGACTTTTCCAGAGCCAAATTAAACGCGAGGTCTAATGCGAATACGTACAATAATCATTCATGATTACAACACGTAAACGACTACGCTCCATTACAAAATGAAGGATATCCTTGAACTTGGCATTGCATCTTGTTAGAGCAATATTAATTTATTGACGAGTGGGATTAAAAAGATCGATTGGAGCATTTATGTACGTTTGATTGATAAAACTTTCCAGTATAAATTGAATACAATTGTTGGGATACTAAATTTTTCATTGTTTGATGCAAACTAACCACTTGGTAATAATATGAATTGCATCAAGTGTCGTATTTCTTGCATTTAATAAAGAAAAAATATTATATTACTTAATATTTCAATATGTAAAGCTTGATATAGAATATACATATTGTTTGTCGATAGGAGCATAAATAATAATAAGACTTCATTGATTACAATGTTTTAATAAACCATTATTTTATAACATTGTTTATTAAACATAGGTACATAATTTAAAAGACGTCAGACACATGAATATTAGAAAAAATACGACATCGTAAAGGACATTTACCATTGGTTAGTGGGTTCAGTTGCCACTTGAGAGTAGTATATTCTGTACTATTGTGGTACAGGCTACACTGTAGCCGGCTACAGTCTCAATGATTTCGTCGCTGTTGTCACCCTGCAGCGATGCTGCAAAAGTGGTATAAGTATGCACTGCAGGTTTTACACAGTGGTAGACGAGACGTGGCGATAATCCAAGTGCAGTGGTTATGCTCAGTTGTTGGAGCGCAACAGGGTGAACTAAGTAAGTAAGATCAATTCAAGCCAAATATACGTTGTATGGTGAACATACTGACGCGTCGTTATCTACTATATACCTAAGACTTTACGAACAATTACTAAATTGTTGTGGTTACCACAGTGTTACATAAGTTACTGTCCACAAGAAGATCTAGGCAATGACCCAAGTCGCTGGTGCGGTTAAAATAGGAGGAGCTTGTTAGTTCACAGTTTTAACACGTAGCCAAGAAGATCTTGTTGGACAGTAACTACCGCAATGAATTACCGAGGAATAGTTTATATCTACATTGATAAATGGCAGAAAATTTTACGACACTTCTGGCATCTTTAATGGAAAATATAATAATTCATAAATTTTATGTTGATAATAATTATTTTGACGAAAATTTCGCAGCTTGATTTATATATTATTTTGGTTCGTTCACCTCGCCGAATTGTCAGATGATTTTTTTCGCTAAGCACGAGTGAGGCGGGGCGTTTTGTTATTTTAATATGCCAACTTAAAATAATAATATGTGTTGTTGACTATAAAAAAATATCCATTTAGCCATGAAATATTTTAATCAAATTAACGCTTTTTTATTGTACTAATTTTTCATACAATTGCTGCATGGAGTAAACGCACATTCAGTAGCTACTAATCACTTATTTATTTTGGAACATCTGCCATACATGACATTACTACAAATAAAATAAATATTGTATAATAGTGTACAATAATTCACCTTCATTCTTTTTAGAGTCTTAATATAAATCATCTATTGTACCTACTGATTTTGTGTCAATTACTTAGCGAAGCTTTATCTTTAATATAATATGATTTAATTTTCTAAGATTTTAAAAGTTCTTATTCGTCGAATATAACAATATTATTTACCAATATCAGTAGCAGTAGGTATAACCAACTTAAAGGTTTTCTTGCCAGATTTAATATTTTCAAATATATTCTTTCCAAAATACGTATCTGGTGCACAGCGTTAAATCTAGCTTTTTTTTAGATCTAGTTTTCTTGACAATAATTATGACATCGTCACTTGGAAAAGCTGATTGATAGATGGATGATATCTGGTGGCTAACGATCAATATAAAAACAATGAGCAAAAAGCTCATTTTTAAATTAAGAGCTTATTATAGTGTAGTATTTTTTTTGTTGAGCTTTTATATGTATGCAATGATTTGAGTGCTTGAGATAAACGATTTTACTGCAGTGATGAAAATGTTGAATGACATATAGAAACATTTTACGAAGGAAATAAACTTATTTAAGTGCGGGTTTATTTTTGAGTTTCGCATTTCTTGCATAAACTACATTTAAACAGACTAAAATACTCTGATTTTTTCAACATTTTATATTTTTCACGACGATGATTATAATTATTTGAGGCGGAGTTTTCAAGAAAAGGAGATTTTTTTGTTCAATTACGGATGTTATATTACTATCGTAGGCATTCTTAGTTCGACGGCATTGAAATGTCTATTAAACGGACACACTAGTGTAAAGTAAACAGATCATGGGTAATTGCTCTCGAGATATTCTTGGCAACCAAGTGAAATACGCATAATAATACTCTGTTGATGGGTATGGAGGCGTAATGGGACGTGGCGGATAAAATGTGGGGAATTCCCCAAGAAAAAAAATATCGTTCAAATGATACACTTTTGAATCTTATCGTTTAGCAAAATATCTAAAGTAGGTAGATTATTCGATTAACCTACATAGACACGGCGCATGCATTAAAAGCTCGAAATAAGTTCAACTTGCGCAAAACAGATAAACAGCTTTTTATCACTTTTAATGTGAAAGATCTGTGGAATACGATCGGGATACTGAGGCAGATAAATATTATAAAATTCGGTGGGCGGTGAATAGGTTTATATGTGGAATACCGCACTTCGAACCAAAATGTATACAGACTCTGGATATTTTTCACCGATAACAGCTTCTGATTGATTGGTTTCTAATGAATTTATATTAGAGGAATGAGTGGGTAGTGGGTAAACAGGCAAGTTTAGAAATTCTTTTAAACATTTAAGAATAACGGCGGTAAACTTGTAATTAAAACTGAATATTCATATTATGTAGGCTTCTTATCAATGTTTCAAAATCAATAGTAATTTAAAATCCACTGTTTCGAAGATCCATGATGCATATCATGTTTAAAATCATGCAATAAATATCGTCACTTCAGTAACACAACCAAGTAACTTGAGTTTTGCTTTTTTTGACACTATGTCTGAACCTGATTGATTGTTGCTAATGTTCTAATTCGAAGCAATGCAATAAGCAGATTATTAGAAACTAAATGAGAATCGTTGATTTAATACGTTGGAAAACTTAGATATTTTCACAATCCTTACTCCTTAGCCTAGACGTAAATATCTACAGTCATCTATCTATCTAGTGACAACAGATTTTAAATTTTGACATTTATGAATGAGATTGATATTGTCATGATACAACGGCAGTATATCTTAGGATCGCAATGACGGTATTTCAAAACCGGTATCCCAGTATTTTTCGATGCCGAAATACCGGTTTTAAAAATCAGACAATACCGATATGTTCGGTAGATATATTAGTTGACATAAAAACAGGACTGTATTTTTTCTCGTGTTACGCGATGTTTGGTTTACTTCCGTGGCCCTTCGTCGTCTTTGTTGACCATTAATGACACAAGCTATAAAATATTATGAAAAAGATTTTTACATACTTATATTATGTTTATTGGTAGATACTTGATACTGTTTTTCCAATTATTTTACGAATACCGGTATTAATACCGGTATTCAATAGGAAATACCGAAATACGAGTATTGGTATTTTAATTCGGTATTGCAATCCCTAAGTATAATGACATATCTACTAATGTATATTATTATGTGCTTGTACTAAATTAAAAAAATTCAATTTGATTGCATTTTTGTTATAATCTGTAATTAGCATTGAGACATGACATCAATACAACAAAGTTAATTTAATTGCAATACATTAGTATATTAATCTAATTTCTTACGACAACTTCTAGTTCTATAAGGCTATTGATAGTATTTTTTTTACCTAGATTTAAATTTGAATTAACCACTGGTCTTGTTTTGCCATACAATATAGATAGTGGAGCCCAGACTGCACGTTCTCACGGTGGTACGATCCATGAACTAGAAATTGCCTTGGATAATTATCAGTCTTCTTTATTTATACGCACCATTATATTATTATTTTCACTCGCTACCAGTTGTCGGTATAGATCAGTGATGTCGCATGCGACCTATGGGATGATTTTATGCGTTAATATCTTTAAGAATGAATAAGATTTTACTGTTTTGTAAATTAATCGGTTTGGATAAGTATGCGAAAAATATGTAATTAACGTATCCCTCGGAGAGATAGTTGCTCACATAGAACAAAAAATAGGTCAAAAGTCCTGTTAGTACTTGCGATTGTAATAAATAATATGTAAAGCTAATGAAATATTTTCCCTGTTATTTTAGATTAACCCGGAGATAGATTTTGTCTTCTACCTGAGCAAAGCATCAACTATATATAGATATACATATATATATATATATATTGCATTTAGCATGTTGGGCATAACGCGGAAAGACCACAAAACAATCATAAATAAGGAAGGAGATGTGATAGAGGTCGCCAAGTAAATGGAATGGTAATGGACTGGCATGTCGCTCGATGAGTGGACAATCGATCAAAAGGACGCCCTAAAACTCATTAGATCGACGAACTCATTATAATTCGTGGATGTACGTGGTAGCGAAGAGCTAGGGATCGAGAAGAGTGGAATGAGCTAAGGGGAGGCCTTTAAACAGCAGTGAATTGCCCCACCCATTGATTACGATGATGATAGATAGCATTTTAATTTATTAACAAAGTAGTTTATATTCATGACTTGGTAGAGAATAAAAATCACGTTGACACACGAATGTAAGAATAATACAGTAATATCATAATTTCAATAAGATTGTGTTTTTTCTACGCCTACGCAAGTTGCACACTTGACGGCTGATGCATTAAAATTTTACTTCGGTCGTCTTCAAGGTGTTTACAGTTTGAATAAAAATAACGACCATTAAAAATGCACAATAAATCAAAGAATTAAGTGCAAAACGACTGTGTACTCACGTTATTTCGCATGTCATAAAATTGGGACGATTCATTACTTCCAGGATATCACAAAAATATTTTTTGCTCTTTCTCGATGTTTTAGCAAAATAAATTAATCATGACTTAAAATTGAGCAGAATTATTTAGAAAATTGAGATTTAAATACCTACAAGTTTTCAATAATGAGATTTTTATATTGTGCTCTATTTAACTGTTTAATGTTGCTTTTGGCCACCTCCCGAAAGATGTTCCTTAACCTTGACAGTAGTAACTAATTGTTCAAGCGATTAGGTCCATAACCTGGACTCAAATCGGTGACCCACGGTTTTGCTGTATCAGTCATCTATCGTGAGCATGGTCATCTCTCTCCTTTTTACGTACATATTTAACCCTCGACCCAGTCACCATCCTTTAAGTTTAAAAGTATTTGCAGCTTTCTAACATGTCAACCACAATGAACTATTGATCTATGATTTATTATTTTCTTTGCGTTGTTAAATACTACAAAATAATTATAATTAAATGCATCTTAATGAGTACTCAAAGTAGCATAGTTTTGTAGGAATATATTTTTATTATATCCATCATATAAAATGAGCTTTAAGTATATGATTGAGATAAATATTTTGGAACGAGAGACATCCATACTCTTGTAGTACACTGGATTTTAGCATCGTGGCTGACCCAAACTCTTACTTTGTAGAGATGTTACAGCGACAATCTACACGCTACACGGCTACAGGGTTCACATGGTAAAACGCGCGGAACGTAATGCTCTATAGAGGAAACGGGCGCGATGTTGTTCGCGACATA
This sequence comes from Rhyacophila brunnea, assembly GCF_057557595.1. Taxonomy (NCBI): domain Eukaryota; kingdom Metazoa; phylum Arthropoda; class Insecta; order Trichoptera; family Rhyacophilidae; genus Rhyacophila; species Rhyacophila brunnea. Next base: position 40,762,702 of record NW_028232859.1, read on the forward strand.
ATATGCTTGCAGGTTGGAACGTTACACGCTGAAGGATGTAAGAACTATCCATAAAAAAAAATCTTTTCGGTAATTAACTATACCTATTGTATATTCTCATAAATACATATATATATTAAAGAAAATATCTGACTGAATTAATGGGAACTGAAGTACTTAACGGGTATGGAGTAACAAGCAACCGATCTGAAGAATATGGGATAAACTTAAACACGTGTCAATAATACGTCATTCTAAGCTTGTCCTTCGTTCTGACAACTTCTCTCGCTTTATGCACTGACGCTCATTCAATATTGGTGTATTTGAAGATTGCAACATACTATTGCACGTCTATAATGTGTGCTTCATTTTCGTAAACACTCACACATTCAAAACTCTGTTTCAAAATGTATTGGGGTATAGCCCATCTGAATTATATTTATTAATCTGTTCTGTGGACATATTATTATTATTGCAGTTATGTTATATCCTCCATATTGTAGATTATATTCACACGAGATATATTACATGGTAATTTGAATTTATGTTTATTAACAATTTCATAAAATTTGAAGAATGAAAAAAAGTATACTTTCTGCAAAATTAAAATCAACTTAAGTGTAACACAAAACGTTATAAATAAAGTTTGTACCTATTGATACAGATTCTATTTTACCCAAAATTCACGAGAAAGGTGCGTTGATCTCGCGGAATTCTGAACAAATTTTTGCGATATTTTGCGTAACCACAATACTAAAGAATTTTTATTACAACGTGGGTTCATTCTGATAAAACGCGTCATCTATTAACATGAAAAATTTTTTTTAAGTAAATTACGTGGTTTGCGGGCCTGTGTTTAAAAGCGACGCAACTGGAATATCTCAAAGACTATTTGACGTGCCAGTGAAATATGCACGTGGGAGTCGGGAGGTACGCTGTTCTTGTCTGGATTAATAAGAGTAAAACACACTTCACCTATGTATCTGTAATGTAAATTGTTAAAGAACGCGTGCGGCATGTACCAGATACGTAAAATCTGTATTGTTTTTAAGCCAGAAAGTTGTCAGATTAAGTCAGTTGTTTTGATCGTAATGATAAAATTATCATAATAATTCGTATTCCAGCCTTTAATTTAGAAAGTATCATAATTCTGTGACTATGACCAAGTTCACATTGCTCTAAAAAACTTGATATATCTAAGTATATTTTTGGCGAAAATATAACGAAATATTAGTAGATGTACTTATTCTGTATGTAATTATTACATAATGTATTGTAATGGTCTATAAATTCTGCACATGAAATCTTAAGGCTATACTTCAGCTGGGGCACGGTCTAAAACGATCGTGACTACGCAACGCGAAGATTGTGCAAATGACGCGTGCAGAACAAAACATAATTTGTCATAAAAAGTCAACATGCGTCCATTTCATGTTTATTGTTCTATTACTAATAATAATAATATATTCAATGACATGTCTTTTTTTTCAAGTAAATGGGTAACGTTTTTTAGTCATCTTTGCACGATTTAAGAATTAATTCCCCCGTCGCCATCACAAAACAAATTGACGTGTTCACAGCTCGATTTTCGCTCTCCGATTACCAGCCAGTCCGAAATTTCGTCGCACCTATAGTTGAAAATTATTTGCCGTTTCACTGAAGTACCGTCTTAATGGATTACAGAAAGCGATAAATTAAAATACTACAATTATATTTTGCAATAATAAAATTAAGATTTATCCGATAACAAAAATCGACATTTATGTACAGACCTATAAACTTATCTAAAGAATGAATGCAACTGGGACTCGCAACTGGACAGAATCTGACATTCGAATGGCGTCCATATAGTATTTCGTAGTTCCATTTTTGACCGTTCTTTAGATAAGTTTGTTGTACTGTATATGGCTATATACTCGTAATTTAAAAATACAGTAGGCACGATGGAAAAATAAACTAATGTTTAACGTCCATTTTATGCCTGAAACATAAGAATGTCGTTTATCATAAATATTGTATTATTGACATATCGGTATTAGGAAGTAGACACCTCAATAATTAGTCCACTCTGTGTGAAGCGAATTCAGGCTCTGAGGGTATGGAAGAATAGTAAGGTCCGCAAAGTGTCTTCATAATCGGAGCCAGTCTTGAGAAATAAACATAGACAGCTCTAAAAAATTGTTTGGCTAAGCCTGGAATGAGCCTGGATGATCACGGAATACCTATTTCATGTAAAGCATGCCTACTAAAATTAAATTTCAATGAGACCTTGAGAGACCTGAGAAGTTGAGGAAAATTGTGTTGGCTTTGATAGCTTCTGGAGCGAAACCTTGTAGCTATTGAATATCAGACACGATGAAGAAGAAGTGCTTAAGGTGAGGGGTCGTATAGCTTAATTAATCCGTTAAAGTCATATAGTGAAGGAATTGCGACGATTTGGGCAGGTATATGTTTCCGATATTGTTTCGTAATTCTGTCTCTAGAATAATATTTATTACACTATTTCTTAAAGATTTTTGGCTTTACCGGCAAGCGTACGTATATAACGTCGTCGGTCCCAGACTTTCAGAATCGAATCCTGGGTCTGGAAAATACACATATTATTGTTTTTCAATTTGTGTTTGAGTCAGAGAATGGACCTAATATGTTGAGCAAGTGGCTAACATAGATTTCTCGTAAAAACAAAAAATTAATACAAACCTCCACTCTGTGGAGGCACATATGATCTTACTAAGATCGGAAATGGTCAAAAAAATTATCATCATAAAATATAAAGGAGCTACTTATAGTATTTTGTGGAAGGTGACATTCAGTCTATCGAAAGCGATTAAAATGGGTTGACATTGAATAATGGAGTGTAATACATTACAATAACAGATTTTTTTCTAACCAAATTCATACTCAATTTTTGGTGGAAAAACAAATTGTGTGGCTTATCAAATCAATTAATTTTAACCCGAGGTGGATAGAATAAGACAGCTGATTAAATAGTGAAGTTTTACTGGGGTGGCCAAGTTTCACCCCCAACCGGATGGAACTGCACAAATAAAAAATACGTGGCTTCCGGCAAATTTAACAAATGAAAAAACGATATTTAAATATAATTATAATTAATATTTTAAAATAACTATTAACGTATTAATTATATCAATGCATAGCTACTGAATTATGTATTGAATGTTGGAAACGCAGGAAACTATCAAAACAAAATAAAAATATCTGTTATTTTTATATCAACAATGGTTTCTTCTTTACTACAGGAGAAAGTATAAACTGAACAATACAGGCTTGCAAGCAGGTGTTATCAGTTTATCACGTTTCGAATGCTTTTTTTACAAATCGAATTAAGGTCGCACACTGTTGAGAAGCAGTGGCAATTAGTAAACAATGTTTATATTATGAAATTTTCAAATCAGTGTTATTTAGCAACCTAAGTTATAATACTTCATCGTCGTTTTTCCATGCTTAACGCTTTCGCTGCTGAATAGATAATGAGATTTTAATTGCCCCCTTTAAAATGCACGTTAATTACATCGATCGGCCGCCTGGTCATTACGCACCGTGTGCGTCTTCCGCGTCCAAAGTATTAATCATGTTTTGTTTCAAAATCATTAATTAAACAGAAGAGGGTAAAAATATACCAGTAGGCCTTATATAAAAAGGAGTATAAGTTTAGGGGGTTTTACTAAGCTATGGCAACGCAACGCACAGGACCGAGAGAAGTGGAAGCAGCTTGAAGAGGCCTTCATCCAGCAGCAGATTTGATGCCAGCAATAGCGTTGACAATGAAAAATATGTTACCGCAATAATAACTTTGTACACATTAAAATTTAATGCTGATTGTCGTGCCGATCTAATTTTTCTATAGCGAGATGCGTTGGTTATTATTGCATACATGATTTTTGTGCAGTTAGTATTTTTCTCGGCAGGTTCGCCACTATTATTCTACTGCGCCTGTACACATGTCGCGTAAGTTTCGACTATAGCGTTAAAATTCAGAAATCGTTATTTTTTATCCATGCATGCAGTGCTGCAACTTGCACGGCAATAGGCATTTTATTTTTATGGTCGCGATAATACGTACTGCCAGGAGTATATCCACGCACGTGTGAACGGGATATTAAAATAACTACCTAAAATATTGTTATTGGCACTGGACCAAAGACGACAATTCAATCGTTTATAGAATGACGTTTTATATATTTGTATCATTTAACTATCAATGGAATATGCAACCGATATTCATGAACCAATTGCATTGATTTGAGTGAAGTAGACCAGATACTCGTACCATCAGCTGACATGACGTCTTCGTCAATATGCTCACACTCTCCTTGAATCAATAAAGTGCAATAGGAATTAAATGCATTTTATGATTACATAAATAGTATTGCTTAATTCTACATATGAAACAAAGGCCGAATCGATTGAGTGTTTATTGAAATAAAATAATACACTATTAGGTGGGTACGTTTAGGGAGTGTAATACTGAATAAATATATCAATACCGGTTTTTCTTATTGAATACCGGTATTCGTCAAAACATATTGTAGAAACAAAGAATACATAAATATAACTATTCAAATCTATTTAAAACACTATTTTATAGCAACCGAAAGGACCTACCTATATTTGAAGCGCCTAGTTTCAAAAGCCCCTAAAACGATTTTAGTTAGTTCTGAGAAAAATGAGAAAAACTATTTTAGGTTGTTTTGAAAAAATGAGATAAAATCATATCTATTAAATCTGTGAACTTTATTTATTTATTTTTTAATTCGTTACATTCTAAGGAGTATTTTGGCTTTCCATTTTAGGGGTATTTGAAAAGCACACCCAACCATTTTAGCACGTTTTGAAATTTACCCTAATTTTTGATGACACGTATTGACGGTTTTTGACGTTTGTTAAAGTTCAATCTTTGGCCATCATATAGGTAACAAAAATATCCAATTAAATACATATCTAACTCAAAAATTTTCAAAAACCGTTTTAGGGGCTTTTGAAACTAGGCGCTTCATTTATTATGTTGACCTTTGTAAATATGTATAAATCATAATATTTTGGAACTGCTAATTTTTACAAATACAAGTCCGGGTACAGAAAAATCTCTATGAAATTCAATGTTTGTTGGATGTACAATCAACGTTGGATCAATAGTTATAGAATAATTAGAAATATTTTATATGTTGAATGTTTTGAATGTGCAATTTGAATGTTTTCTTTTGCGAAATATGTTAATTCATCGCGACAACTATATAAGTATATAATTTGAAGGATTTTTTTTTAATATTACTCAACTTTTATTGGTTTCATTCAATATATGGCAGCATAAAATACATTAAATTTAATATACAATATGTAAGTAATGAAAAAATAATATTAAATTCATTTTTAAAAACATATACTTATGTGTATGGTTTCTTAATAGTACCGAAAATACCTTATTTTGAATTTTTGAAACCGTTATTTCAGTATCGATAAATAATTTAATAATGGTATTGCAATCTCTAGGTACGTTAGGGTGATTTCATGTTGTAATGTGGGTGCACAGTATTGCATGCAATCGTAAACAATGCATTCAGATGGCTTTAAAAATAAATTATCTTGAAAAAGAGATTATATTATAAATACCTATGTACGTTAGTGCATCTATATAATATAATCAAATGACTATGATCTTGTATTGGTGCGTAGCTATAATACGTATTAAATAAGAATTTCTACGAGATACAGGCGCCAGAGAAGATATGCCATTTTATTAATCGAATATTTAAATTTGGGAGATATTTAAATAAAATACACGTTATACCAGAATTTATGATTGTACCAGACGCATACGTCACGTTGTAAGACGAATCATTAAATAAAAAAATAAACTAAACCAAATGAACGAGAATACAGATTTACATAAAGACGTTCAAATAATTCGGTAGCTGTTATTTTGTCATTTTACATTCTAAAATATAGTAGAATTATTGTTTTTGTATGTACCTACTTATTAATGAATATGAAGTACATAACATACGTCTGCGGATGGAACAACATTTTTTATTCAACATATTATATTCATCAGATGTATATAAAGATATTAACATAATTTTAATTTGAGGTTAGAAAAATTTGTCTCTTAGATATTATGTTGAAAAATTGCCGACATTTCTTAGATCTTCTTTACACGGAGTACACGGCTACTTGCACTAATGCCGGCACGTATTAATAATTGGGCCTGTTTGTACGTGGCCGTATTAGTGCGACTAGTATAATATAAGTACTAATGATTAGCACTAAGCCCGTGTAAACAAGCCTTTACGTTACGTCGCTTTTTCTACTAACATAGTAATTACTCTAAGCAAATACAATAATATTATTAAGATGTAAACAATAACAACATAGATTTTAACATTCGCATGTGATAAAGGATAAGAAATAATAATTAAAATACGTGTCTCAAAATAATCAAAAATGTTTCACATGTGGCGAATACAATGTGATATCAGATTTGAGAAAAAGCTTTTGTTTTATAATGTGTATGTACGTAATCCAGATGTAATCAAGAATATGTAACTAAATGACATTGGCGAAGGGTGGAGGTAGGCTGTTAAGATCCGACATAAATAGTCCACACTAAACTTTGTCAGTCAATCGAATTTGTTTTCATTGAACTAATAATATAATGTGTAGGTAGTGTTTGTTAGTTTTCACAATTCAATTAAACCCCGCCTAATCCAAGCCATGGTAGATAATCGACAAAAAATATTAAAACAAATGTTTATCTAAAATTATGCCAATATAATTTTAGACATTTTATAGATAGACGAATATTGTTTATCGTTTATGGTTTGGTATAGGCACGGCTTAATGAATTTAAAAGAATTATGTACTAATCAACACGGTCTGTAATATGTATTCATAATTCAACGAAAACAAATAAGTATGACTGAAAAAAAATTGCACTATTTTTGTCAGATCGTCCATAACATACCTAAACTATTATGGTTTGGTTTAGGTAGGTTTTGATTGAATTTTAAAAACTAACCAGCACCATCTGCAAATTGTATTCTTCGTTTAATAAAAACAAATAAGTATGACTGACAAAGCTTTGTGTGCACTATTTATGTCGAATCTTAACAGCCTACCTCCACCCTTCGCCACTGGTAAATGACATCTAGTATTTTTATTTGATATGTAAAATGGAAGCGGCGAATAAGTCTTCAACGAGTAATAATTTTGGGAAGAAAACATTTAACGAGGAAACAGTAAATATAAATAAATTCTTTCGTCAGTTTGGTAGTAGGTATTTCATGTCTTCATAAATCAATAACACATCAATTTTTCTTTGATGGGGATACGGCATCGGCTCAGAAAGTGAATATGGGTAGGTACCAAAAATAATACAAAAAGAATTGCCGGATTAATCTGAAGTGCATTGCATTGCAAAGGGTTCATTGAAATAGATTTCAGCATTGTATTTTGGCACCTCATCAAAATTTACCGCTCAGAAAATAAAAATGTTAAACCGCGAATTTATTTTGGTATGTACTTGCAGTTCTCTTACTTTTGCAAGCTACGTGACTTTGAAATATCAAATGTTCATAATAAAAACATAAATATTGAAATAACTAGAACAATAATTTACAATGTCATTTTCTAGTAAGCATAACGTCATGTATCTTTAATTTATTATTTTAAATAATTTATAATATTATAATTCGTGTATTAATTTTTGAATATAAATTATAAATGAATGATTAAAAAAACTTTACCGTATTATTTGTTTTTTACAGCAGGCGCTTAAATTAGATAGATCTTTAAGAAAAAATACCATATAATTGTAGGTCTTAATATTAATGCATAAATTCAACGTCGTTTCGTAAGGTCACCGTAAAAATAAATGTTTAAATACTCATTTTTAGACATACTTAATTACTATATTCTACATTTTCCACTTAATCGATAATATTATAATGATGAGTTTGGTATATAATTTAAAAGTTCTCGCTGTCAACATAATTACGCCAATCGTCACTATTCTATCAGGACTCAAAATGTACCGGAGCACCGGTCCGGTTCATGTAATCCCCAAAATTATCGCTCCGTTTTGTGGAAAAAATAATTGGACCACCTGAGCTAAATAAGCCATATAACAAAAAATGTAACACTTATTTTTATAAAATATACTTAACACAATCGCTGCGGACCTTTTAATTACTTTTTAATGACCGTATTTAAACAATTTGGTTAATTGGATCGATCGGCCGCTTAACGGGGACACGGCAGCCGTGTCATCGCGTCGAATGAGTTAAAAATAGAAAAAAGTGTTAATATTTTCGGCAGATTATTGAGCGGTTCGGTTCGTAAAATTTTCCATTTCGAGCGCTGTTTGATTAATTAAATCATATTATATCTGAAGACAATATAATGTAGTACGTCGTATCGACTGCTTAATCTGAAAACTAGCCAACTGCACTTTTAACCAACAAATGTGATTTTGATGGCATTTCGCTATAAACATGTTTTCTATGCTCACACAAAATTTCAAACTCATAAACCTATAAATAAATGCGTTTTCCATTCTTCACACAAAACAGCCAACTGCAGGTGCCAAATTGCCAATATCGTAAATGGAACAAGTCCGCTCTTTATATTAAACTAGCTGACCCGGCGAACTTCGTACCGCCTCTGAATCAAGAAATCTTGTGTTAACTTATTAGCTGAATTTAATTCAGTTTTTATGAATACTCAAAATTAATTAAGTTCAATAAATGTGCAAAAATCAAATCAAAATGAAAAGTATTTTAATCACATTGAAATTAATGTAATTCACGTGGCAGCAAGGCATTTGCTTTATTGAAGTGAATAGATATGATTCGCGTAGCATTGTTGCACTACTTTCTGTTAAACTATTTGGTGGATGGGTTGCACTCGGGTCGATTCCCTTCATTGAAGTAACTTGTGCTATACGACATTTTTCGTTTTGTTGTCAAGTGCGAGAACGAACAAAGTGGATGGTTTGCCGACACGTGATCATGCTACGTACAATTGACCGTGAGAGAAACATTCATTTTCTAGATTCAGGCCACAAACACTCAAGGATTGGCCTTGTGATTTGTTGATCGTGGTTAGCAATGATGTTCGGGAACACTTTATTGATGAGGTCGTCCTTCGTTGAGACGAAATTGCAAAAATTCAGCGGAAACGAAATCTATCCATTCGATTCGTCGACAGGAACACGGCCGTTACCGATAGTCAGCAATTGCTTGGAGAAATCTTCGGCAGATGGATCGTTTAGCAATGCAACGCATGTTTGTCGACAGCTGAAGTTTCTTCACATAGCGCCACAGAGTCGATGATTTGAGGCAAGGGTTTATTTCATCGGCAGCGGTCGATCTTGGAATGACTGGTAGTGTTTGGCGGAAATCACCAGATAGTAGAATCATTGCGCCTCCAAAACATCTTGATCGCAGATCTTTCATAGTTCGATTGAGTGCTTCCAATGCGCGTTTGTGCGCCATTGTGCACTCATACCAGGTGATGATTTTACTTGCTTCCAAACCTTTGGCCATTGCTGAGTGTTTCGCAATGTTGCATGTCGGTTTTTGAGTTGTTTGAAAGTTTATCGGCAATTTCAACGCTGAATGAGCCGTTCAGCATCCTCCTAGCAACGTAACCGCTATCCCGGAAGAAGCAACTGCTACATTAATTTCGGATCTCGCACGAACAGTGGCGAAATCATGAACATGAGGAATGTCTTTCCAGTTCTACCGGGCGCATCGAGGAAAAATAAGCCACCATTTTCATCATCAATTGCCTTCATTAACGTATCGTACACTTCCTTCTGTTGGGGGTTGAACAGTGGTACATTCATTCGAACTGATTGGTTCAATGCATCTCAATCATATTCATGTTCACGTTCCAATTCTCGATTGAAAGCGTCATTCATTCCACGATCAGGCGTTGGCATTCCTAACTTGACTAACAAACTGCCGCACATGAGATAACACATGTCTTCGATCAAAAGCAAAGCCTGGTTATGTATTTCCTCATTCACTCCGAGATCGGGATTCTCTGAACTGACACAAATTCGATGTAAAATGTCTTCTGACATGTCATCCTTGTACTTGTTCCACAGCTCAGGTGGATTTGATGGGAAGCATGTCGAAATAATGATAGCAAATAATGTGCGTATCTGACTTGGAGATGCAGAAACAAATGCTTTAGCGATTGTCATGTCCCAATGAGTATCATTTTCAAGCAAATTGAGCTTTTGACATGCAGCACAAAATGTTGGGCACACTACACCATTGACAGTTCCAAGTGATTCAAATGATGTCGGCCCACGAACATTTACCAGCAACAACCGCAAGTAGAATCATTCGCCATTCTTCGGATGAACTGTGTAAATGCGACCAAGAGCATCAGTAGAATGCACATCCGGATGATCAGGAACCGCATCGCCTTGCTTCGACGTTGAAATTTCTTCGATGAAGCATTCCAAGTGTAATAACGTGGCATCTTAGAGTAGAACAACATTCGCGAAAACGGATCGCTTTGGCAAATCGAAAAGAAACTGGTCAATGTTGGCGCTGGAGATATTTCAGCACGTTGAGCAACATTCGATGCGTTGAAATAAACTTGTTGACCATTCTCCAGATGCACCGCCAAATGTACAGCAGTGGGATGACGTTCATGAATGGGGAATGAGAGAATACGCCAAGTTGCTTCATTGCAGCTCACATATCGACCAACTTGATAGTGCATGATTTCATCGTTGGTATTGGGAGTTTGAACGCCAAAAACTACAATATCGATGCCTTTGGTGACATATTTGCAGATGTATTTGATAGACTTCACTGAATTGCAAACCTCCACGTTGCAATGCGCCTTGAATGTTTTGGAAAAAAGTGGCGAATACGGAACAATCCAAGTGTTGTCGACCACGATATTGTTTCACTTCATTTTCGTTGTGATAGTTCTACCGTTATCATTGGGTAATCGACACCGATACAGTGGATAACCATCATTGGCAGTGATAGTCTCCGCCGTTAAACTTCATGGATAACGCTTGGAACACTTGCCGTCGACCATGCACGGTGATTGGGGGTTGATGGCGCCACACTGTCCATGAATCATGTAAGTAATTACAACATCATGCAGGTCTGGATCGGTTTCGGGATCAGGAATCTCGGCACATATGATGTCATCTTTTTGGTCTGGTCGAATTCTTTCGACTCACCAAATAAGAATGTGTGCATGCGGCAAGCTTCGTTTTTGTCATTCAATCGAATACATCCAGCATCGAGTATCCCCAAAGACGCGGTGATTAACAATGTAGTTCATCAGCGACAGGATTTTTTGTTTAAACACACGTGCGGTGATGTCGTGCCGATCACTTGATGTTTGTCCGGGGAGTAGCAGTTGAACAATTTCTATTCATTTCGGATTTCATGTAAAGGTGATGAATAGATCTGGACGACCGTAATGACGAACATATGTCATTGCATCTTGCGCATATTCATGCATATGACGTGGGCTGTCAATGTACATCGCCGATAGAATAGTCAATCGACCAACATTAGCTGCATCTCCTACGGTGCTGATTGCATCGCGTAAATGAATATACTCCTCCGATCGCAGTTTGGCTTGGTTCAACCGAATGAAAGTGAGGCGCTCCGTCTCGATTTTAAGCAATCGACGAAATCGCAGCAAATATTTGTCAGCATTTTGACGAATCATCAAATGATAAACACTGGAAAATTAATCACATAATTCAAAATTACATAATGAAGCAGTTATCGATGCACAATTAATCACGAATTTGATAACCTCACAAAGTGAACATCTTCGAAGGCAACTTACCGTTTGAAAATCACGATCGAAATAGCTATTTGCGCACCTAGCTGGTAATCGGCTCGATTATTCACGTAGATCGATTGTCGAATGAAGTTCGAATGATGGTTTTTGAAATTGGTAGGTAAATAATGAGCAATACCAGCAATGAGATCATGTAATTTTATCCTTGGCTTGGACGCTGTCGAAGAAGTAAAAAAGATTCAGGCAGGACAACTTCCTCCAAAATTCGCCGGAGTATACAACAAAGTCTTTCGGGATTATCTGAGGCTAATGGCTAAACTGAATCAACTGTCAAAGGATAGATAATGCACAACGCCTTTCATTTGTTTGTGTGTTTCTTGTTTATTCTTTCTGTCATGTATCGTTGTATATGGATATAAATTTTTTGTGATTTTCTTTTATTTTCGATTGCGCGTTCATTGTTCAAAATGTCAAAATGTATGAGAAAATTAATTTTCTTCATATTTTTTCCCGTGAATATTTCCGATGTTTTAATAGTTATTCTGCTATTCGAGGCTGAGACAAATCCAACAATGCAAAGATCGTAAAAATCGGTCCAGCCGTTCTCGAGTTATAAATGGTGTAACTAACCCGACTTTCTTTTATATATATATATATATATATAGATATAGATTAAATTTGAACATCTTATTCTTCGTAAAACTGGTGATGCTAAACCGGGCAAGTCATGTCCAGTATAATAATAATATTATGTCGGAGATATTATGTGTATTAAAAATTGTATTTGGATGGAATCGAGAGGAAAATAACAGTGAATACGATATTGGGAGCAGAGTGTGAAAAACGGTTGCCATAAAATCTCTTATTATAAACGAATGGAAGGTAAATAATGACGTAGCTGTAGCAACATGATAATATGATAATTTGATAATAAATATATTAGTAAGATGGTGGCTCGAATTCACTAATTATATATTATTATCTATATAATATGATTTTAAAAAAGACCACAGTGCAACCTGAATTGAACGTGGAGACAAATTATTCTTGTGATAGTTTTTATATCTATGACAGGTGTTTTTATTGCTTCTAATTCACTTACTCGTTCACGGGTCTTGTAGATCGATAACAAGACAGTATTGATTGGTTTTAATTGATATCATCATAAATTTTATTTGATCGAGATTCCAATACGGTGAATCATCAGGAATAAGTCCAAATAATATGGATACATTGGGCACGTATCGATTCCTAATAGTACGCATACGTAAGTGAGGAATTTAACAAATAAACAGATGCCTGCTGCTAAGAAATAATCGAATTGAAAAGAATTTTATGGAATGCCAACAGTATGATAGCAAACGCCATGGTCCCCACAGGGAGGGGGCTGACAGGGTTCTAGCTTGTGGGGCCGTGGCTAGGGGGCCCCCGGCGTGGCAGGTCAACCAGTTGAGTGAGATAAACGTACACCACAAATTTGCTCTAATAGGAAAAAGTCGACTAGAATTATTGTATGATATAATTATTTTTAGTGTGTTTCCTATGCCCTTAACCTTAGCGATATGTTGGGGGGCCCGCCAAATATTGTGGCCTAGGGCCCCGCTTCAGGATGTCGGGGCCATGGCAAATGCAACTATTTATTGAAGTTAACGATATCATGGAATTTATCTCAATATATTATTATAATTTATGAAGTTCAGAATTGTATTTAAAAATCATGAGGAACGATCTTATTGATATTGAGTGGAAACTGTGGATGAGCAACAAAATAACCCTAAATTATTATGACAATGACACAATATTAGAGATTAGTTTTAATAATTTTCATTAGGTACACTTAGCTCTTATAAATTATTGTAATCGCAGCGCTCGAAATGGAAAAGTTTACGAACCGGAGCGCTCGACAAATTTTCTGAAGATATTTACATTGTCATTAAATCGTATGTGTATTTTATAAAAATAAGTGTGTCAGATTTTCTATTCTATGGTTTATCTAGCTCAGACGGTCAACATATTTTTTCCACGAGACGGAGCGGTAATTTTACAAATTTCACGAGCCTGAACGGCGCTCCGGTGCGTTCCGTTCCATTTCGAGCCCTGTAGTAATCGTACATCGATTAAGTGAGCAGACAGATCTCTTAGAAACCCGTTTTTTATATGATTTTTTGAATTTTTTTTGTAGGTAATTAAATTATCTTTGTTCAGTACTAAATATAAAAAAAGAAATTGATGATTGAAGATCCTTTTTTAATTATAAATAGTATATACATTAACGAGGACACTGATAAGCAGTCATGTCTGGTTGACATATTTAGGAATATTTAATATAATATATGAAAGTCAATTAAAATATATTTATTTTACATATTATAGGGAACAACATCACAAACCAAAAATAGAAAACCATCACCACTTAAAAAAAAGGTTTTTTTTCGGTTAGGTACATGTTCAAACACGCGCGTTAACATGTTCTTACTCCCTACTTCAGTTTTAGTTTGTCAATTTATGGCTACGGCCGTATGTTGTAGGTTAACTACTGGGGAATGCCAAAAGAAATGGCGTATTTCAAAAAAACACTACCTTATTCTTAGGTCAATAATTATTATAATCAATAATTCATTCATTATTCGATTCGATCATTATTCGTAGGATGTTTATCACACTTGAATGATCAAAGATATAGCTTATAATTAGTATCTTTAGAATTATCTTCAAATGTGTAAATCTTGTCAATTTTTTGAATAATAAAATGCCTAATTCTTGTCAAATTTGGGATCACAGTGATTATCAATATAATTTTTTATCGTAAATATTTCACTATAATAATGTCAACAAAAATTATACTGATGGTTTTATAAATGCGTTAAAAAATAATAAACGTAAAAATTTTAACACCACTGCACATTTATGTACTGAAATATGACTATATTCTAAAATATTAGAGCGAAAGGTTTAAAAGAATACTATTTTATGTAATAAAAATACTTTATGCAGTCATCAAATGTTTAAAATAAATATAACGGATAATAAGGCTTCAAAATTATATAAATAGATTATCTACAACGTTTAAGAAATGTCCAGGATCATGCTTTGAAAATCGAAAAAGCTGCATTTTGACCCACGCTGAGCACATCCGCCCAACAATAAGAAAACGTAGGCAAGTAATAGCGTTATCTTAAAAAAAAGAGTCTCTATAAAATAAAAATAAAGAGTCTCTATAAAAATCATAAAAAAATACATGGAAGTACACCGATTGAGGTATATGAATCAATAAAACGACGTTCACTCCTCATGTAAGTGGAATAAGTATATCAATATCCGAGGTGACTTGGTTAAAAACAAATATTTCCCTCCCAATTGGCATTACCAATGGCAGGATAGGTCTGGGAAGTCTTACCAACTGTCATGCACACAAATATGGCAGAAAGGGTAAAAAATAATAGTTATTAAAATTTTTACGTAAACATTGGAGTAGAATTTATTATTTTACAACCAATAAAAATGATACAGTTAAATACTATTGAATGTAGAAAATCTAGTCATTACTAAATAATATTGTACCTACTTATGTAACATTTATTTTATTAGTAAGATAATATTATATAAGGTACAGAGGATAATCATGTTAATTTTCAAGAAAATCTGGTGTAATATTCTAGTCTTTTTACGAGTAGATTTAATGTATTTTGTATGTCAGAAACGTTAGATTTAACGCTACATGTCAGATAAAAATTTAGCAAGCCTATTTTAAACATCTAGATCTGGCAAGAAAAACACTAAGGGTTCTGGGAGAAGGAACAACACTGATGCTCCCGCTTTCTAAGATATGACACACGTGTCAATACCATAGAGATTTTTCTCTCTTTTTAATTTTTTTATTTTATTAGGCCACCGTAATATCGAGTAAGTAAGATATATTCTGTGTAATGTGTAGCTATTTAATGATCACTATTTTTTGTTGAGCATCTCGATGATATTTTGACGATGTAAATTTTCAGTCCAAAATTATAAACAGAATCGTGGAATACTGTTGCAAGAAAACGAAATGAGTGTCTATAATAAAATTAATATTATTGTCGTGTTATTTAGCTAATGTGAATTTTAATTTTCAATGATACGGCAGAATTCGCGATATTCATTGAAGAACACGGAGTGAGAAGATGCTCACTATATAAACATAATAATCATAATAATAATATATTCCCTACTTGCTATATTTTATCTTATAGTAAAAAAAAATAACATCTGGTCATTATAATATTTAGCTTAATGTCATAATGAATATAAACACACTCTTTGCCATGTGAATAATTTTATTTGGTAAAAACACATTATTGTTTATTTTGATGGTTACCGTTAAATTAGGAATTGTAGTCCCGGACAGAAATAGTATTTTTAAATTTGACAAAAACCATAGAATATTTTTACTGCTAAAAGTGGTAGGTAGCTACGGACGTAATATGAATTATATTAATTAAAAATACAACATTCCATAATTAGTAACAGTTCATTAATGGATAATTAAGTACTTATATGGCAATAGTATACGAAGTTTTACGATGCCACAGATTATTGATATGTTTCTGATATTAATATTTTTTGTTTAAGGACCAATTATTTTTCTTTACATAGGTATCTAAAACTTCTTTACTTGAGAAAAACATGTATTTTTTTGTCCTCAAAACATATTAAGAACCGTGAATGCAACTAAACATGCCCTAGGTATTGAGGAGGAATATTATATTTGAATAAAATCACTTCTTGATGTAAATATTTATCAGTTTAAGATGGCCGAAAATAAATAATAAAATAGGTAAGTAGGTACCTAATGAATCAGATAATTTTTAACTAAAAATGAAAGGGGATGGAATTCTAAGTCTGCCTAAAGGCGGAGTTTTGCCTAGGGGCGTCACTGTATCCATTCACCCAACCCATTAGGCCCTTGCACCTTACACCGAATCCCACATTCATTGAAAAACAACGTCAATTTTTTTGACGAGCCGCGGGTTTGAACTCGAGCGAGATAGCGGGCTGCTACACCATGCACTACGCCAGCGTCGTTGCTAAGCAGCATAATAAACAACTTAATATATTATTGTATTTACATAATATAAATCTATGTGTATAAACTGTCAAAAATTTGGCAATCACTGCAGGAAAAAGATCAAACGACCAACTGTCTAGTAATGTAATTCATCTGACGATATAAATAAACATATTGAAATGCACAACAAATATTTATAATGTGTACGTCATATTGCATTAAAACACGTGAAATGTTTAGGTGAATCTGCCATATGAATTATTTTTAACAATGATTTCATGTTTACTTGCAACACAATATTATAATTCGGTCTTGGTACGTTTTTTTTTTCTAAATTTGCCATTCTCGTCTTGTAAAATAACAAGTTTTGATCATTCCGTGGAAATAATATAAAATTGAAACGCGATACGTAAAATATACTTACTATAAATCGACTCCAGTAGAGTAATGCTTATATTTTATCCATACGTAATTTAGTTGGGTGTTTTCATGGTTACCAGCATATTATAGAGGCAAAACAATCTTAATTTCACGTAGGTACGAGTACTCAGTTGTCACGGAAAAACTTACCTCACATTTACTAAATATGTACGAAGATCCGCGATACGTGGAGCTGAAACGAGGGAAATGGCACAAAATCTCGCTTGCTTACCAACGACTTGTTTTTCATCCAATTTGATTATTTTCTTTTTTTTTGAGTTTATGTATCAACGAGAGAACTAAAGACCAAAGATAGTAATAAATAGTGAAACCGAAGATGGTAATCATCTAAGTAATTAAGCTATTACAAATTTATGAATGTTTTAACTTTTTGTGGTAGGTATACTCATGAGAATATCAATTTTCATTTGCAGATTTCAGAAAGCTGTATTTTTTACCATGTAATCTATGACAAATACTTACTAATAATTGATTTATATTTGTTTATTTACAATCTATAAAATTGGAGCACTAGCTATGTTTTTTTTAAATGTAGAAAACACTTAAATGTATTTTTAGGGTAGACATGTTTATATTTCTGTAAATAGACAAGATGCACGCAGCACGATGCGAATGCGGACGGATGCGGGTTCGAATTCCGATCGCTACCAATATTTTTCCATTTTTAACATAATATATTTATGTATGTTTCAAAGTAGAGCTTCTGATTTCTTGACTTTTTCGTTTCTCGAAAATTCTAAAGTGGTTTATTTATTTCTTGAGAATCTCGAGAATTCCTAAAGAATTTATTTTTAGCTAACCAAACAATTTTTCACCGGCGAATTTAAATAAATTTTGCTTCAAATTCCAATGTTTTTTTTTACCCTCGGAGAGTTTCCGCCGAACCACCGAAGAAAATTATTTATGGTATATATTATATACATACATATAACTTATTTTATTTGGTGGATTACAAGATTTTACACGATTTAGCTCACGTGAAAATGCTGTTTGATGTGGTATGTGGCATCAAATAAATAAATAAATTTAAATAGGTTCCTATATATGTATGTATACATTTACATAATATACAAATATAAAGGGAGATATATATACACTGGTTTGGCGCCTGACACCGAGGTTTATGTTACGGCTCCGAAAAATTTAATCAAACAATTTATATGTAACGTGCATTATTCTCATATTACCGACAGGTGTCTGTCAGGTAGCCGGTTGCATAATAGTATTAAGTATTGTATAAAAAAAACAATGACATAAAATAACAAGAATTTGAGCGCTCATCGTGTTATCAAGAAAAATTTAAAAACAAACATTTGCCAAGACTATTTCAATTTTATACATCTTGCATTCAAAGACAATTTTTATTAAGTGAATGCTTTGAATAAATAGACTTATTATTATTCTTAAGTTATTTTTTAAATTAAATATGTTCTTGATCATAGAAATACGAAGTTGTATGTAAATTATTATTCGTGAATAATCATTATCACCAGGAGCACGACAACCCTGGGGGGGGTAATGACTTCCTCCAATAACTCTTTCCATCTTTAGCTTCTTTTCAGTTTTGGACCCTGACTATACAGCAGTGATTGGTATCTACAACTAACGAGCAAGTTTTTGGCATGCCTCTTGTTCTGCAATATATTGGATTGCTCGACATTTATTATTATTACTCTCTTTGGCAGTTCGTACGGTACACATGACCTCGCCAGCACAAACTCCTAATCGTCATTGATTTAACTGTGCTGATTTTTTTGTATATGCCGTAGGGCGTAGATCATCGTATTTAATCCTAAAACAACTACCATCCCTGATTGGGGCATAAATACGGAAAAGAAATTTTCTTTAAAAAAATAATCAGGAATCGTTCATTTAAAGTTAATATCCAGGAGGAGTAGTACATGAGTACAAACTGTGTCTTGTAAAGTATGCCTGACTTACAATGTTTGAAAATATCCGTGAATACAATATATTAAATACGTAATATAAGATAAGTAGTGCTGACATTTTCTAGTGATTCGATCGCAGGTATACCTACATTATAAACTTAAAACGAGCTAGGCAGTGAATATGAATACTTGCGTTCAACGCAAGCGATCTGCGCACATGTAAAACGTAGCTGCACTTATGGATTTACGTGTGCGCAATCCGCATAAGCGAACTCAAAATTACTACATCCTACTGTGTGCAGTAACGCATTAAATTTGGCACTTTTAATCAGGAAACCCTATAGGTAAATTATTGAAGTTATACTTCTTTTGGCGCTTCTGAATCGATTACAACCGCTGTATGGCAAAGATGAGTTTTTTGTTTTGTTACGCCAAAGAAGTATAATTTCTAACGCGCGTACATATAAGTACACACACCGATTTTTTTCCCTTCCTTTTCACTCCATCCCACATTTATTAAATTCCAGCAAGTATGTAGGCAGTTAATTAATTAATATATGATATATAATATTAACATACTGATTCATATAAATACGATAAATTTTGAGAATTTACTCACTGAGCAATAATATTACTATGGTGTTTAATACACGCACCTGCCGCTCGGGATTTTGCAAATTAATTAATGTACTTTGAGCCCAAAATCATGTACCAATGAAACATAGTGCCATTTTTGTAATTAAATATATTAATTGATAGTATAGCAATCTGTAAAATGTGTCGACATGCAATTAAAGCTAGGTCGAACGTAAAGTTCTGATCAGCTTTTGCTAGATCTATAATATTGCTGTGACAGTTATTATAATATGCTACTACATAAATTACACGAGGTTTGTTAATAGTTATGCATACCTACATTACTTCCTTTTATATTTTACATGGATTTTGGGTAAGAGAGAAATATTACAAGCTGGGACTTCTCAAGAGCACTCACCTACTTATTTTTGCTGATAACTAAATGGCTTCAAGTATTCTATGATATAAAGGTGAGAGCATTTTTCTAAAAATACTCAAGACGAGAAAAAGTCTTACAAAATCAGAGTATGACTTCCGTTCTATGAATATGTTTTGAAATAGTAGCTAGCGTCAGTTTTGATTTTCAATATCGAGAAAAACATATTAATCGAATAATTATATATTACTTATATAATAATAGATTCATCATCATCGAGTTAAAACCTCCAATGTAGGGATTGCAATTTGCAATACCGAATGAATATATCAATATCGGTATTTCTTATTAAATATCGGTATTCATCAGAAAATATTATAGAAAAAAAGATGTACCTATCAATAAATATAACTCAAATTCAAATCTATTTAAAGCACTATTTTATAGCAAACTAAAGTACCTACCGACATTTATTATGTTGAACTTTATAAATATGTATAAATCAGGGATGGGCATACATGAGGTCAACGAGAACCATATTCTGAATTTTCATAAATACAAAGAGCCACACTATAGTGACGTTCTCACGTAGTGTTAAATAAGTATACAAATTCAAATTTAATTAAATTTATACAGATTGCTGTTAAGAACTGCTACAATATTTATAAAGGAAAACTCGCGAAAATACAGTATAATGCTGAAAGAAAATACCAAATACCTATATTTGTATCAGATATAGTATAGATATTGGGAGCCGCTCTTAATCTCTGCTATTTTTTACGTTAAGTCCGGGTACAGGAAAATCTTTCTCAAATTCAACGTTTGTTGGATGTAATGTTGGATTAATAGTTATAGAATAATTGGAAATATTTACTTTGAATATTTTGTTTTAATATTATTTAACTTTTGTTAGTTTCAGTGAATATATTTGCATTTTGGCAGCATAAAACTTGTACATTAAATTTAATATAAATACAGTATAGTTGTAAGTAATGACAAATAACATTAAATTCATTTTTGACAACATAAACGTGTATGTACAATGTATGAAAATACCGGTAATTTGAATTTTGGAAACCGGTATTTCGGTATCGATAAATAATTGAATACCGGTTTTGAAATACTGGTATTACAATCCCTACTCCAATGTGACAAAATTGAAAATTTACAACACATACGAAAACTGTTTTATAAGCACAAAAATGAATAATAGAATATATCCAAATATCATGTAGTGGGAAGCTCGTTATAACCGAGTGTTTGTAAAAGCTCCGTTATGATTACGACGTACATTTGAGGTATTATGGTACTATTAAAATGAGACACGTTACATCGGAGATTTCAATAAATATATTTAACTTTTAGTGGTATAAAGTACATTGAGGGACTTTACTAGGTATATGGTGTAATATAAACGAAAACATTTTGGCAAAATTGTTACTCTTCATGTAAAATATTGTCTGTTTTAAAATATAATAATACCAAAGGTTTTAACTGGGAATGAGGAAAAAATACGATTTTTTTGTGTTACAACACTTTTCAGTATTGTTAAGTTGGTAACTAGGTACAGATTAATTGATAATCTATTAGTAAAATTAGCATTATTGTGTGTAAATAAAAAAGAGAATTTATCAACATACGGTTGATGCTTGGCTTTGATTACTTATTTACATTACGATATTTGAGATTTTACGCGACTGTTCACCTAAATAATTATTAAAGCGTTTAACAGTAATTTGTGTGGGTTTTTATAATTATCAGTACGTCCATGGAAAATACATATTCGGGAACAAGTTTCAAGGTCGCTATAAAATGGGTCTACAATGCGAAATAACTTGTAGGCAATTTAATCAGTAGTATCTTTTCAGACTCACTATCCTATAAGCATATAAAAAGGTTTTTTGAGTGAACCGAGGCAAATAACAAAGGGTCGTTGACAACCTTCTTATATATGGGTTATTTGCTGCACAACTATCACCAAGTTCAATAACAAATTATTAGTTATTTACAGTTTAATTCGAGTGTATTGGACAGTGTTGCCATCTTTTTCTATGCTGATTATAGTACAAAGGCGTAAAAATTATAGTAGTTCTTAAAAATATATAGTACATGAACATTTTTCGTCTTGAATCCTATAAAATTATAGTAGTTTGGTATATTTGGCGTAACATTATAGTATTTTACATTTTTCGCAGAATTAAAATTATAGTAGTGTACTATAATTATAGTACGGTTGGCATCACTGGTATTGGAGCACTTAATTTTCCTAATACTTAATAGGTAGGTACCTAGGGTCGTCATATCGAAAGAAAAATTATCGTTACCTCGCATCTATTTTATACACAAGGCTGCTATCGGCTATGGAGGTTTTATGTATTGAAGTATTATAATTGTTACAATAAGTTAGCCGTCTAAACTGGCAAAACTGTCTATCTCGCTTTAAAAGTTAACACAGATAAGAGAGGTGCTGTTAAAACACAGCACTCTTTGACAGTTCAGACAGTTAACTTATCGTAACAATTATTAACCGCCTCAATACATAAATATGATAAACTATCCTCGATAGCCGCCGATAGCAGCCTTGTGTATAGAATAGATGCGCTGGTATCGGTATCGAATCGAAAATAAGCGAAAGAAAGAATTGATACCGAAGTATCGGTCAAAAAGAATGAATACTTTTTTGACGGCCCTAGGTACCTATGCAATGAATTCATTTACGTTGCCCACCAGAGTGATTTTTTTATATCAGAATTATTTATTTGGAAATCATGTCGTTGTATTTTACAACGTTTTTATTAGGTGGTATTCTTATTTGTCCGGTACAAATCTTGCAATTGATTTTTAACTAACTTCCCGACTAGCTAGACATTTTAAACTTTTAGAATATATCAGAACACAATGCCAACGCATTCTTTTAATACTTTTAGCCATTTTTAAGTAGAATTAAAATCATTTTCAGTTAATTCTGTTTTGTATGAAAAGTTATTTGGGAAGAAATCCGTAATCCAATCCACTGTTATTGGTTGCTAGGGTCTTAACAACTAAATTATTAATATATACGTGCGTTACTATGGAAACCAATATGAGTGTCAAAATGACATTTCAGTATTATTTCTATCAATTTCAATTTTTTTTGATCGTTTAAGCTAGTCAGGTCAAGTTTATATGATTCAACAGAAAATTTAAAAACGTTGTACCTATATAAAAAGTTCTTTTTATCTTGTAATTATTTGTATTAATGTTTCTTTTAATAATAATAGAAAATATAAAATGGTGTGAATATATTTTTAAACGTCAGTAGGTATACACTAAGTATATTATGTAGGTATATTCGGTTTTACTTTTCTTCAGTCTACAAAACAGTTTATGATGGAGCCCTTCAATAACTCGGTTTTAATTAATTATTAAGATATTTGGTAATAATGGTGCCACAGATGATCGCATGACCTTTTATAACTTTTTTTAGACCAAACCCAACCTAACCTAACCTATCCTTAGTGTGTGATGTATCGAAATGTATCAACATACCAAACTTTAAATTAAGAATTATTGGATTAAAAAGCATCTCCCCCAACAGAAAAGTTATTTAATATAATTGTCTACATGGGATAAACTGATTCCGCCAAAAAAAATGATAAATAGTCATGCTGTAAATTGCGGCACAATAACCAAATAATTTATGTTGCATCTTTAAAATCTCAAGATAGTTTAAAATTAGATAATATGTTTTACAGTACCTACAAATATAAGAAATCGACGGGACTTGGTGTCTTGTCCCCAAACAAGAACGTGTGGTAGGTAAGTCAACGTCTAACGAACCCATACAATTATTCGCCAGAACATCGCAAAATTTTAGAAAAATATGTTAAGTAAACACTTAATGTCAACAAATTTTAGTGAGAAAGAATGTTAGGAATTCGAGATCATAAATTTTACGTGAACACACTATTTACCGTGCAATTTGTACACCAACGCAATTTATAATGGCAAATCTCACATAAGAGTACAAAAATAGATAATCGTTACAGATTTAGATACCTAGACATTAATAGAATTTTGTTAAAGTGAGCGTCTGTAATCTGAATTAAAGTAAATTACTAACGAAATACGCAGGTAGTGCAATAATTGTTAAGACGGTACTTCAGTGAAACGGTAAATAATTTTCAACTATAGGTGCGACGAAATTCCGGACTGGGTGGCAATCGGAGAGCGAAAGTCGAGCTGTGAACACGTCAATTTGTTTCGTGATGGCGACGGGGGAATTCATTTTTAAATCGTGTAAAGATGACTAAAAAACGTTACCCATTTACTTGAAAAAGAAAACATGACAATGAATACATTATTATTAGTAGTAATAGAACAATAAACATAACATTAAATGTACGCATGTTGACTTTTTATGACAAATTATATTTTGTTCTGCAAGCGACATTTGCATAATCTGCTCGTCGCGTAGTCATGATAGTTTTAGACCGTGCCCCAGCTGAAAGCCATTTGTAATAAATACCAGCGTCCTAATGTTATAAATATTTTCAAACAATTACTAACCAATATTTAATTGTAAAACATGTTATTGTTTAATTCAATAAATTTTGATTAAGTATTAGTAGGTCAATAATATATTTGAAAAAAAAACTATAAAAACTAAAAAGTATGGAATTGTATTGGAGGGCTTTTTTGAAAATTTAAAAATCGGTTTAATTTATGACAAAATCTATCAGAGACTAAAATATTTAAAAAGTATTGAAATATAAATAGGTGCATATTTCGTAGTAGGTAGGCAAAAGGCAAGTATGTACCTAGAGTTATTTTAGAAAATATTAAACAAAACGAGATAATAAATAACATAATAATAAATATTAATACAATTGTATGTCATCGTTTAAACAGATATTTCGAGGAAAATATCGTTAAATACAATAATAGATGTACGAACTCGATACGTCATAATAAATGTTTCTATAATATTAAATAAGAAAATATTTTTCACTATTATTTTCTGTGTGATCGATTTTTCATGAAGATATTGATTTGGTACTAAAATAGTTAATAGAAACCGAACGGATGTCTATGCAGAGCTTCGTCTCTCCGGAATAAAACTGAAGCCACGGTTATCAATTATACTAGCAAAGATGCTGCAGCAGATTTCGCACTAATATTAACAATTTAATTACCGATTGATTTCTTATTATTTCTCTTAGTTAATAATAGAATTTTCATGGTATATTTTTGTTATATTCACAATCAAACTGTTGAATGTTTGTTATATCCATCAGTTACAATGCAAGATTTAAAAACGATTAAACAAATTAATTTATATATAAATAATAGTTTATATTTCGCGTTAGCGATTCGAGATATATTTCTCCTATTTTCGCCGGCACGCAGGTGTAAAAAGGTTGAGAAGATCTGGGATTAAAATTCCGAATGAAAATACTAATAGAGGTATTCGTGAAATATATGGCAAAAACAGAAGTATATACCAATAAATAATATGAATATACTTCAGTATAAATACATTTATTTAAAATATAATATTTTATAGCAAGTGCCAAGGGCGTTGAAGGGCAACAGAAGTAAACCAGACATCGCGTAACCCGACAAAAAATACAGTCATGTTAAGCCTTCTGCGTTAATTATTAATACATTTTGTTCCCACTTTCAATACCGAATATACCGGTATTAGGAAAAATACAAGGATACCGGTTTATAAATACCGGTATTACAATCCCTAGCGTAAACAATAGATTTGGAAACACTATTATGACCCCAATAGGTAGGTAGTATAACGCAATATCCCCAATTATTCCGAATATATTATATATAAACGTAATTGACTACCTACAATATTTTTTGTGGAAAAATTGGCTATAAATAATTAAGCAATGCATGGAAACACTTTGACTTGGCGTAACTTGTGGGTTAGCCATTTACCCGACGTCATATTATGCACAGTTCCAAGAGTCCAAGTATACTCTTGGTAAACTATGTTGAAATAATAAATTATAAACAAAAACCTTCTTGAAATCTCATTCTTATCATACCTACTATCATAATATTCACTGATAACGTTTCGAGTTATAATGCAGTAACGCTTGTGGCATTTATTTCACGTTTTCTCAGAACAGGGCAGAAGATAAACTATTATTATGTATTTAAAATTGGGTATCGTATTATATTATTATGTTGGGAAAATAGTGTTTTTTTCTCATAATGCATAAATTATTGGCTACCTACTCTTTATACATACATGATAACTTTGATAACAGTGATATATAGCTGTCATAGGTATGTTGGGTTTACATTGTTTACAATGAAAACAATGTGTACTTAATTAATTGCTACTTAGAAATAGTCGAAAAGAATGAGAGAAATTATGTAGTTGTCCGTTGGACGTACATAAATTAATTGGTTTCCGGAATTGATTGATTCGTAGAATTATTACATATTATTATTGTTATATGTGTTATGTTATGATTCTAATCAGAGACGTCCAGTGTAGGTAGGAAGGTTGTGCGTTGTATAAGGGTGGCAAATAAAGGAACGAGTACAAATAATATTACAACCGATGCGGTCGTTCTCCTAGGAAGTTTGGATATCTTAGTTAAACAAGATAATCATAAAACGTCCTGGTAACTTATCCAATATTTGTATTGTAATTATGACCTAATGACCGGTAATACATAGAAAAAAATCATAAAGGGCCTCCAAACCTGTCAGTGCGTCAGATCCCAACGTACCTAGAAATGCTATTGATCGAGAGTAGGTTTCGTGAATTGCCCGAATCCTCAGTAAGTTGTTTGAACAAATTTGCATACAATATGAGACTAAAACTAAAAAGGGACGGTATTTTAAGTTTGCCTACTTGGGCGTACTTTGCCTAGGGATGTCACTTATTTTAATGATAATTGATTTTATGGTTTCTTCCTTATTAAAGAAATCGGGGTAATCCCATGTCACTGTATGTCGCTTAGGCTCGAACCTCCCGAAATGATATTATGATGGGATTGGGTAAATTATAATATATCGAAGTAGTTTGCCAGTAAATTTAAAAATATAAAATTCACATTTATAATAGAATATAGGTATTATATAAAATCAGTTTAGATCCAGTTTAAAAGCTTGGCGAATATAGCATAGTGGGTCCCAGGTTCGAATCCTGGGTCTGGCAAGTACACATTGTTTTTCAATTTGTGTATGAGTCAGAGTATGGACCTAATAGGTTGAGCAAGTGGCTGACATCCATTTCTCGTAAAAACAAAATCTGTTAATGCAAACCTCCACTCTGTGAAGGCCCATATGATCCTATTAGGATTGGACATGGTCGGAAAAAAACATATTAAAATAAGAATTGTTTCACGTAGTGAGCTTTTACCTAGATTATAAACATGATAAAGTTTTTGCAATTTTTATTACTAATGAATACCTAATAATATAAGACCGACAAATTTAATAATTAACAATGACTCGAATATACTCTGAATCTCTTGAAAAGATATTAAAATTCATTATCATTGTTAATGTTAATTTAAAATTGTATGACATACATAATATATTTTGTTATTTCTTACCTGATCTTCGAATCCTTTGAGATCATCCATTAGGCCTTCGTCATATTTGTTCTGCATCTTTAGCTCATCAACGTCAGCACGAAGTTTCTCGACGTCTTGCCTCAAGGCGCTCAGTTGGAACTCTCTCACCATAGTCAGGCCTATCAGCCAGATGATCAAGACTCCGCCGAGCAGCAGACCACAAAGTGGATAAACATTCCGCCTCTTCTCAAGTAATTTCTTCGTGGTCATGGCGTATGTGCACGTCCCACTGGAGTCGTTGTCTGGTGCCAAGACTGGCTTGGAAGCATCGCGGGCGTCGATGAAGGAATACTTCTCTTCTTTTCTCATGTCGCCAATGTCCAATGTCATGTTGTTAAATTGCGACATTGACATTTTCAATCAATAAAATAATGGTTTGTGTAAATGTAAACTATGTCTTCAGATACAGTTTAAAAACATTTTTTATCGTTTGCATGAATTTATAAAAAAAAAATATTTAGATCTTAGTAGATAATACGAAATTGTAATAGTTATTATTTTTTTGGTTATTAGTATGGTTTTAAACAAATTTATCTAAAACACACAAAACTTTTGTCATTAAAATTGTTTTATTTTTTAAATCGCGGAGTTTTCGTGATACAATGTCACTCGACAGCGAGCGTTTTCGTTAGCCAAGACGTGACCCTCTCACAAATGCGTTCGCAAGAGAACTGAATCGCTGTAAGGTGCATCGCCTATTATAAACCCGCAAAAAGTCCATCGCGCCTACCACAACATAACAATAATGTTACTATAACGACTATGATAATAATATTAATATCATTCATTATAAATCTGTGGCGATATGAGAAAAAGAGTACGTTTCACATAATTTCAGCTGGCAAGATAGTGGGAAAATCCTATGGATAGACAATAATATTATTATCAGGGACGTAGAGTGATGTTTTAGTGCTCAGACCAGTAACAAAAAACGTCCCTTATCCAATACAAAACCTATCCACCCTTTGTAACTATACTACATACAAATTAATATTATTTTCACCTACCATGTTTGATTATCATTTAATAGTACAGGTTAAATAACCGATACCTAATATAAGTAAGTAGGTATTAAATTAACGGCCTCCTGAAATTAGGGATTGCAAAACCGAATGAAAATACCTACACCGGTATTTCGGTATTTCCTATTGAATACCGGTATTCGTAAAATATATGAAAAAACCTACCATTAGATATAGATATAAAAATATTAAAATTATACAGAAAAAATATCTAAACAGGTACATAATATTATAATACTTATAACACCTTTAAAAATAGACAAAGATTAAATATGGTAGAAATGCTGATGTCTATTGGAACTTTTTTCTTCAAATGATTTTTTAATAAATTTATATTATGAAGTGTTCTTAGATGTGTATGTGTAACAGAATCCAACTCCTTTGTTGTATAAGTTACTATTTAATAGATAAACATCTAAAACGTAGATACAGGTAAGTCCATCATAGTGTATAATTATTATTTCATCAATAAATATTCGCCACTAGGCCTGAGATTACTAATGACTATAAATACGAACAGTATGTAACCGCGAATTCAGATACATCTCAAAATACACATGGGAACTTCTAAAACCCGCGAGTGACTTATAATGCAAATGTATTTCGAAAATCTGCACGTGCTATTACAGGCCACCAAGAACGTCGAATGGCAACGGAAGTAATCTAGACATCGCGTAACCAGTCAGAAAAATTGCAGTCCTGTTAAAACTTTTATGTTAATTATTAGGTTTTTTAAAACCGGTATTTCAGTATCGAAAAATACTAGGATACCGGGTTTTAAATACCGGTATTACAATCCCTATTTGAAACTGAAAAAATTCGAACATCACCGATATTTTTTCGTTAGTATAAAAATCACAGAACTCTTCGCAACACGCTAGCTTAAAAATGAAACAAAATACACTGAATTTTAAACAATCAACAGTGCTAAACAATCCATAAACAATAATCGAAAACTATTTTGAATGTATGATAAAACATTAAATTTGAGGATATTTTCTGACGATTTTTTTCCTTTTCAGCATAATGCCTACAATGATACTTATGTTAATATTTTTGAAAGTTATTTACTAAAATTCTTCTATATTTCGTTGACCAATGATTCTAAATAATATGTTCATATGAAATTATTAATACTTCTCAACATAGGAAAATTCCATTTTTTCTACACAGTGTGTTTCATCATTAATTTTCGGATTGTACATACCTACCGATAATGTTGACTTTTAGTTTCTGGTGAAATATATATGTGGGGATAGTAGCCATATTTATTTTATCAATGAATAATTTATTGCAATATCAATATAATAAATTAATAATTTGGGTGTTGTGTATATAATATACATTAAAACCACACAAAATTATATGATTTTTTCTATATTACGCCAAGTGTTTAACAAAAATTATGACCTATGGATCATACCTACTGACTCAGTGTTGTCAATTTATCGTTTTTCTTGCCAGATCTCGCATTTAAAAAATAAGAATTTGGTTTACAAAATACTAATCTTAAAATTGCATGGCAGTGCAATTCAAACTGTAGATCGTAACACCCCAGTGCGACTTCTAGGGATGCCGATAGTAAAGTGGTAAAAATATATTCTGTAGCAATGTTTTCTTTGGGGAACTATGCTAAGAAACTCGACTTTTAGGAGTACAGTTTGAAAAATACGGAAAAACAAAATATTTTTCAACATAGGTAGGCATTTCTCTTTTAGAGCAACACACATCACCCTAGATTTTTTTATATTTACCGCCTATATTATAATATAAATACAATCAACGGACATTTTATGTAAAAGTTTATTATACTTGAATTATTTATTATTTATTATTATATGAAATACTTGGTAAAGTCAGTTTATTAGAAATTTAATATTTTTTTTTATTGAACCGCCATTATACATAATAATACTATATTATAATAGTTAAATGATACCTACACTAGATGTCATGTCTCACAGCCATACAAGAGCACAGGTAGCAAGCACGCGTTGAACAAACGACATTTGGTCCTCACATCACACTTTGGTCTCTCGGCTTTTGACCTTTTAGAATCGATATCTCCGCCGAATCTTAGGGATACATTGGTACGGCCGCGTTACAAATACCCAAGTTCGTGAGCAGACACTGCAGCCTTCGGTGATTGAGGTAATCATGAAGAGACATTTTACGTGGCTGGGACATGTGTTCCGGATGCCGCCAAAGAATGCGACACTTCGTACCCTTGTGGCACAGCCTCAAGGGTTCCGTCGTCGTGGCCGGCCCTCCCTCACCCTGAAGCGGTGCTACAAAAGCGATCTACGCGCTGCAGATCTGGGATGGCGGGAGGCGCATGAGTTGGCTATGGATCGAGGGAAGTGGCGCGAACTTGTACTTGCCCTGTGCTCCAATGCTGGGTCGTGACAGGGTGAAAGAAGAAGACATGATACACTATCTAATCAAGTTTATCAATGAGATCTTTTTGTCTGCCTTGATGCTTGAATGGGCTATACGTATTTCTTGGACAACAATCAAAAACATAATCATACTATTAAAGTATAAAACAAGAGATAGATAAACGGGACGAAATTTTTAATTTTTTTTATTTCGGTGTGACTAAACTTGTCAAATTCAATGAAACGCGACAAAAGGGGGCTGTCAACAACTTTTGAATTCTGATGAAAAGTAACATTTTCATACAGTTTCCATGGAATTTCTTTACCTGCGGCGATATTTTATTTCACGTTTATTAACATTTCAAGATTATGTGGTTCAGCGATAAGTAGAGGAAGGGCAGATTCTTCTGGCATTGCGGCCACGACGAAATCATTTTTGGAACTGTATTAGTGTCATTTGAAAGTAATGATACCTCACATAAACAAGTCGCCTGCCTGCCAGAAGAATCTGACATCATTCTACAACATATTATTTTATCTGATTTGTGTGTTGATAGTTGGGCATTTTTAATCTAGTTAATATTATTATATGACGAATAAACATGGTAATAATTGTAAACACTATCTTTTCTGACAAAACTGGTTTGTTCACATCTATTTTATCGCAAAATATTTATTGTAGGTATACTATCTTGTTCATTGTCTTCTTTTGTGATCAATTGATCATGTTATACCCTAGGTACTCACTACTGAATCGTCAAACTCAGGGGCGGCTCTACCTTAAGGGTTTATAGGGACCATCCCCACTTCGTTATCATGTCAAAAATGCACGTCCGATATTTTGATCATTTTCATAATATAACTACTTAATTACATGATTAAAGGAACTATTTAATTTATTTTATCATACTAGGGAGCGAATCAAATGACCCCATGGTGAGTAAAAACGCTCGCTGTATGTCGTTGTTCAAAACTGATAATGGTAAGTCTGTAATAATTATTATTGGTTATTAATTAAGTTAATATTTTTAGCACGCATTTTAGACGTGGTTAAGTAACGACTAAGATAATCATATTATTAAAAATTACTCATTTTCTCATTAATAACATCATATTATTATAAGTAGCTTGGTGCATAATGTTCAATAATCATTATGAGAAAGTAGGTAGATATGTTTATTTAATAATTAACCCAATGCTTACGGGCCGCAACAAAATTGTGTTTTTGCTAAATGCTTTTCAAATGCAAATTAACACGTTAATTAAAAAAATAATTAAAAGGGCCCGTAAGCATTGGGTTAATGGCTAAACCCCACCACCTAGAAAGTCGTCGAGCCGCCACTGGTCAAACTGATTGTGTTCATCGAAATTATGAGACAGCTAAATATTGAGAACTGAGAGGAATAAAATGATACTACGAGTATTATAGGCATATTTATCAGAGAGTAGTTGAACTTTCATTGATGGTTATGTATAACTGTTTTTCCATGAACCAAAATCTTATAGTTGATATATAATTTAAAATCATACAAGTCTATTTTCTTTCTTTCTTATCTTTTCGTATTATGATGGGTACACATCCTGAAGCAGCTTCAATGTCTTAATATTGTAGAATTAATAAAAACTATGTTTCAAAGCCACATCAAAGTATTGTGACACGACATAAAATCTTTATGGTATTATGGCGGGAGAATGCAGGTTACGTGGATACTAAAAAAGGGTGTCACGACACGTAAATGGTTGGGGAGCCAGTGAATTACGCAGTGGTAATTTTTAAAATTGAGGTATTTCATAGTTATAATCATTTTACTCCGCAATCGTGCGCTAATGTAAACGCGATCTTGTTGATCTCAAAGAACGATGAATCGAAATACTTTTGTACATATTACGTAAATGTAAAATATTTTTTTATACCTACCTACCCAATATTCTTGAAATAAAAATCAACATACGTAGTATTAAAAAAAACTTTTAAATTTCTTTTGGATTGGCTTTGAATATCCTTTGTATAATAAATAAACGAAACAATTAAATTAATTGCTTTATAATCAGTGTGTTCTTAATAAGGTAGCCATCTTTGTATTTTCTACCGATGCATCGGGCGCTTTGAGCTTTTTTTTTAATACGAAGAGCTTTCCCCGAATTGTCTGATAAACGTACGAAGACAGATTTTTCACCATGTTCTCGAACCATAATAATGATAACAGAATTCTGTAATAATACACCTACGAAAATGTTATTAAAGTTTGATACGAAATATATAGATGGCAGTAAAAATATATAAAATAATATTTCTTATAATAAAAATGTTTTAAGATATTCCTTGGTACCACTATTTAATTATTGAAATCTGTGCCCACTTATCACTAATTAAAATTTAATGAATTATAAGTTTTACAAATTAAAATGATACATAATCTTAAATAATGAGCTATTTATTAGTGATTGGTACACTTAGTTGCCTAAATAAAACTAAATTTATAATATCATAGGTATTTTCAACGTCTCGGCCAACCTTTTTATTGAAAATAATATTATTGTATTATTTTAGTGGGTTCCGCCTACCTTCCTTTCACTTCACAAGCAAAATGATAATGTGGTGACGCATTGTTTGTATTAATTTTCAAAATCACTGCATCTCAAGATGTAATAATTATCGTCCTGTATCTCGATCTATCCAGTAACACAGCTGTCCAGGTCCATGGTAAAAATCATTACGCCTGACAGTTATATCTCGCGGTAATTAACCATCCGAATATGACATAGCACATTAATCTTTTTTTATTGATTTTGAAGTTAAGTGACATGTCGGAATGGCTAGGGGTCCTTTTTTGGTTCAATTTTATATGTTTAAGCTCCATCTTTAGAGAAGAAGGTTTTCTTCAAGAACTTCGGCTATATACACATATTTTAATTACAAACCCGTACACCTGGCACATTAAGGCTATACCTCAGCTGAGGCATGGTCTAAAAAGATCGTGACTAGGCGATGCACGGATTGTGCAAATGACGTGTGCCGAACGAAATATCATTTGTCATAAAAATCCAACATGTGTCCATTTAATATTATGTTTATTGTTATATTACTAATAATAATAGTATATTCATGGACATGTTTTCTTTTTTAAGTATATACCTACGTAAAGTTTTTTAGTCATCTATTTACACGATTTAAAAATATTTTCATCCGACACCATGACAAAATAAATCGACGTGCAGACACCTCGACTGTCGGTCTCCGAATGGCAACACGGCGGAAATTTCATTCCACATACAGTTGAAAATTATTTGCCGTTTCACTGATGTACTGTCTTAATAATATTATACTGATTTTCTGCGGCGTCCGTATATCCCTAGTGTGAGTTGGTTGATCGAACAAGAATCCTTCACCTGTTCATATTCATGACCTCAAAAAAATCAGGTTTCTTTTTATAAGATCTTTATTTAAAAACAAAAATTAATTATTTAAATAAAAATATACTTGTAAGAGATAACACAAAATAAATGTAGGGAAATGATGTAACACATAACAAAGACTGGATTTGGACTAATAAGCCTACAACAAACACATGACAGTGATTCCAGCAGGTCTATTCTTAACGGTTATCATTTTAACACGTTTCAGCTATTTTCATTCATCCAAGTTAGCACGAAAGGTATTCTTTACAATAAATGATTAGCGGCGACTACCTCTCATTCGTAATACATCGAAAATTTAGGTTTGTAAACACGTCGGTTAAATTCAGATATGTTTGTACTGCCGATGTACTTGCGATTGCAGCGTAAAGTGATAAATGTGAGATATATTTTTCACAATTACCTCTTTTTTGATGTTAAGTGATATGTAAGAATAGGCCTGCTGAATGTTTAAAATATAGTTGAATTGATAACAATAGGAAAGTTAAAATATTCTCAGTTTGTTGGAAGCAGTGAATACATTGTTTTTAAATAAAATGCAAATGGTGGCATACTGTTTTCACCCTTGCTTAATTACTTACATACTAATATTTGAGATTTTTCATTAAAATAGTTAATTGCAAAAAATATTTGTTTTAGGATTTCAACACCTATAAGCTATTCAATAATACTGTAATTACAATAGCTAACATTAGCTAAATTCAATAAAAGTCTCTACTTTCCTAAAATGCTAGGAAAATCTATAAGTAGTAAGAAGTATGAATAAAAGAGGTTGACATGGTAATCTATGAAAATAAAAAAATAATTATTATTGGGAATAAAAAGCTAATGAAATACATAATTAGAGCGAGCATTACATACAGAATTAAATTTTATTGTAATAGGCAAGTATTATCTATCTAAATTTGTAAATCAGTCTTTTTATGTAATGTTGATAATGTAATAGGTACATCTATTATAAATTATGTATTATATATTATTATTATCTGTGGCAAGTACAATGTTCATATAATACAGAACTATTTAACCAAGAATTTAGGAATCAATGCAACACATACAAAACCAAATTGTTTACGTACTAAACACACAAATAATGCAAAAACTTATTAGTTATCATATTCATAACGTTAAAACATTAAATAATTATTACTTTTACCACCTAAGAATAACATAATACAATCAAAAATAATATGGAAACAAGAGATATTTGTTTCAAATCTAGGTATTTTTGATAAATACCTACTTATTTATGAAAAATATATTTATCCTTTCAAAAGTTTTGGTGAGTGTCTCGTTCACACAGTATAGTAAAACTTTGATTTTGTATACTTCAATTCAATGAAAAAAAAATCCAGTTCATATTCTGCCCGTTATCAATGTTCACCCCATGATTAGCACGTGATCATACAGCATTGTACGCAGTAATTGGTTGTTATCGTAGCATGGCGTAGCAGTTTTAACGGGTGCTGGCTGATGTTCTGATGTGTACATAGGATTTTTGTTGCTTAGTTTTATTTTTAAGAACATTGTTTATTTGTTACATATATAATATAATTAAAAACAGATAAACTAATTAATCACACATTTTCCCGAAATATGTAGTCTGTTGTATCAAAGTTTTACTGTACTGACAATAATATGAATAAGTGTATTAATTAAGGCGCTAAGTACCAAAATAATAAAAACTGACAGTTTTATAGAAAAATGTTCTACATACCAACGCCAATAACTTCAACTATAGTCTAAGTGCCTCAAGCAAGTCAAAAAAAATACAGCAAAATAATTAAACCTGTCGACGTTGTAAGTCAGTTGGCGTGTTTTATTTATAATGGTGTAAGTTGCACTGCAGTGGTCAACGGCATTCAATATAAAATAGCTGACGATGGTGTGTTGACACTTGCGAGTTCTTAATACCTAAAATTATAGAAGCTGCCGTGATTGCTTCACACTGTAAAATTACATTTTTCAAAAGGTCTGCTTCATGAAATTTTACTGCAATGACAATGGTATTTTGTAACTACAGGCAATACTACTTTTTGGTACTTAGAGCCTTATTTAATACACATATTCAATTATTATTATAACACTACATAAACTGAAACATAAATTTCATTAGTTTTATTCTATAAGTAATTCCATGTAAGCGAAATATTTGTTGTAAACCAATTTTTAATATGGGGTGAATACCATATTATTGTGATACCACACATTTCATAAAAATATATTTTCATTTCTGATGTTATATAAATATTAAAGTCTGAATTCTATATTCCTTATAGATCCGACACTTCATCATAACAATCTGAGAAGCTAAAATCTTCTCGCTTTTTCATGTCTCCATACCTCATCACTCCTCTTATATAAATTCCATTTTTCCTTTCTTGTAGATCATGGGTAGCCAACGCGCGGCCCACTAGGTCTCAACTTGTGGCCCGTGGAGCACTGAGAAAATAAAAATAATATCAAATGCTGCCGCTAGATGTGCTAATTTCGCAAATTGAGATTCGATATTGGCTCAAGATTTTAAAAAGCACCGTGTGTTTTTGCTGCATTTGCAACGCCATTCTCCGTAGACGTGAATTTATTACCGGAGAATTTACAAATGGAACATTGTGTAATATGTTGCGATAAACAATTGAAGGAGAAATTCCATCAGGTTGGTTTGGAAGAGTTTTGCAAAACATATATGGACAAGGAGAAATATCCTGCATTTTACAAACATGCTATAATGATGACTTCGCTATTTGGAAACACCTACACTTGTGAACAGCTTTTTAGTCGGATGAAGCATATCAAACCCCAAGTGAGAACACGAATCACTGATGTGCATTTGGAGAACTGTTTGCGTGTAGGAACAACCTCACTCGATATCGATATTGATGCACATAGTTCTGCCACACAAAATCAAACTTCTCACTAAAATTTATTATTTTGTTTATTTTTTATTATTTAAAAAAAGTCTAATCTAATAAATATGTTGGGTTCTCATTTTTGTTTTATTTTCTTAATATATATATTTCTTTTTTGTTTTGTATAATAAAAAAAATCGCTTGTGCGGCCCGGTAGGGAGTCTTTTTTTATAGAATCTGGCCCGGCTGCTGAAAAGGTTGGCCACCCATGTTGTAGATCTATATCCCCCACTTCCATCCATTCAAACAAAATACATACTGATGGTCTAATGTGAATACCCCGTATCTGATCAATATGACAATAATGACTTTTTGACGTACTAAAAACAACAAACATACTGCCCATCGACTGCGAAATTCCTGTATCTGTATTTATTTTAACAAAAATGACACAGCCATATTAGTAATAGCCCATATCTTACCACTAGCCTCTAAGCTGTCAAGCGTATTGCATGACAGGTTCTGTGCCAAAGCGAACTAGTCCGCGGATATATGGCCGGGCGTACAGTGTCAGTCATACAAAAAACGCGGACTCATTCGCCTGTCTTTGAAGACAGAATGCCAGTCTCAGGCGTTTGTTTTGAATAATTTAAAATTCGGAAGAATACTGGTCCAATAATGAGACATTTAGCATATGATTGGTAAGTGTTTATGATAAACTTTCAATTTATTAAAAAAAAAAATAATAATAAGGTTTATTTTTGCTAAAAAATTCACGGCCTCTCATTTGCCGACATACAAAACCTCCGGGCACATAATGGGAAGGAAAAACATTTAGTAACATAAAAAAATTTGGATGTTATCATTACATTAGGCGTTATATGCTTTTTCTTTATCACTTTTTATGTTATCGGTTATCGGCATGCTATGTAGTTACAACATATGTGTGCTATTAACAGTCAGATACGAGATATTAAATATTTACTTTTTTTAGCTTCCTGCACGATTTGTAAAAAGTCACTTAGATATTAACGTTAGGTCATTGATACAATACTCCGATGTGACGGCAATTAATTATTCTTGGTTGCATCATTAGAAAAGTCGAGTCTATTTTTATTAAGCTCTGTGAGTAATCCGACAATCAGTGGATTTTGAAATTTCCCTTCTGTCGCAGTGAAGAATTCTTGAAGATGTTGAGGAATATTATGCTGCTTTTCATATTCAAATGCTTGGAGTAACATGTCAAATCTATCCAGTTCCTTGACGAATTTCGCTTCGGGGCTTGACTGAGTCTCATACTCCTGAAAATGAATAGAATTTATGAATGGTAAATAAGTGATCCGAGTTTTGTGAAATTATTTATTATCGATGTAGGTCGATCCACTGCCTGATGAAGACCTCTACTAGTTCTTTTTATCCCTTCCAGTTCTTAATATTTTGCAATCTTGTATTTTCGGTGAACGTAAACAGTTTGATTATTCAGTATGTTTATGGTCGGGTATAACGTGGAAAGGCCTTAACAAAAACCAATGAACAAGTAATATATGTTGTCAAGCCAGTTTTATTTGATGAGATTTATCAGAAATCCAAATTTTTTATTTAGACCAAAACAGCAGCAATTATTAGTTCACAATTACCATATTTTTTCAGCATAAAAAATTAACTAGAATAAATTGTTAACTATCGACATATTATTAAATTAAAAATTAAAAAAAAAACGTACCTAACGCGCAATCACATATTTTTAAACATTAATAAACATGAAACAATGTAGCTCTACAGTCGACGTTTTTTACTATTCATGGAATTTTTTACTATTTGGAAGAAAAATGTATGAAAATATTACTTTTCATAAGAATTTGAGTACATAGTTGGTGACCCTCTAGAGCAGTGATTCTCAACTGGGTTCCATGAGACTCTGCGGCCCTGCAAGAATTCGCATATTTTTCTTCGTAGTACAGTCGAGCTCGGTTATTACGATCACGGATATAGCGAGATCTCGGATGTAACGACGAAACATTCATTGACATTTTAGTTTATGATTTTCCCCATACATTTATTCACTCTTATAATGAGCTACTTATCGGTTATAAAAATATTGTCAAAAATTTTCTTGAAATTAGTTAATGTGTCTATCGTTTAAAAACATTTCGACCCTAAGAAATAAAATCCGACCGGACAGGATGCCGCCGGAATCAGATTACGTTTATGACACTAATTAAGTGTCTAAGTACCTACCTAATTGGTGTTTTCGCCGACAATGTTGAAAAAGTATACAAGCATATGGTTGAAATTGAATGTAAAAAATTCAAGGTTTGTGAAGTCACTAGGTACCTACCAGCGTTCATTACAATAAACAACTTCTTTTAACCTTAACCTAACAGAAAAAAAAATATTATTTTAAAAACGGTAC
The DNA here is from genome assembly GCF_057557595.1 of Rhyacophila brunnea. Taxonomy (NCBI): domain Eukaryota; kingdom Metazoa; phylum Arthropoda; class Insecta; order Trichoptera; family Rhyacophilidae; genus Rhyacophila; species Rhyacophila brunnea. The sequence continues at coordinate 40,802,489 of NW_028232859.1, forward strand.
ATGTTCAAACACGCGCGTTAACATTCATTTAATTGTTTGTCAATTTATGGCCACGGCCGTATGTTGTAGGTTTACCACTGGGAAATGCCAATAGAAATGGTGTATTTCAAAAAAATACTACCATATTCTTAGGTCAATAATTATTATAAAGCAATCATTATTCGTAGGATGTTTATCACATTTGAATGGTCAAAGACATAGCTTATAATCAGTATCTTTAGAATTATCTTCAAATGTGTTAATCGTGCCCATTTTTTGAATAATAAAATGCCTAATTCTTGTCAAATTTGGGATCACAAAGATTATAAAATATAATTTTTTATCGTAAATATGTCACTATAATAATGTCAACATAAATTTTATTAATGGTTTTATAAATGCTTTTAAAAATAAATAAACCTAAAAAAATCTTAACACCACTGCACATGGACGTACTGAAATATGACTATATTCTAAAACATTAGATCGAGAGGTTTAAAAGAATACTATTTAATGTAATAAAAATACTTTATGTAGTCATCAAATGTTTAAAATAAATATAAAGGATAATAAGGCTTCAAAATCATATAAATAGATTATCTACAACGTTTAAGGAATGTCCAGGGTTATGCTCTGAAAATACCATAAAAGCTCCATTTTGACCTACATTGAGCATGTGGGCCCTTAAGGGTTCCGCCAACCAAAAAGAATACTGCTCTAGAATAAGCATGGGTTAGAACCCATGTTGGCCGAGCGGATTACGCGTTGGCTTATAATGTCGTGGGGTCCCAGATTCGAATCCTGGGTCTGGCAAATACACATACAGTATAACCCCTATTTTATGTTTTTTAAGGGACTGAAAAAAAAAACCTAATTGGAGGGAAAATGTAAAAGGGGGGTATTGAAAAAAAGAACACTTAAATTTTATGTTTTTAAAAAAATAACGTTTTATTAAAAACCAACATTCAATTAAAATTTTTATTGAAAAATCGTTCGAATGTCACGACCCAATCATTGTCGAGTGCGCGTAACTCGCATATTTTGAATATTTCCGACGTAAATCGCGGGAAAGAAAAACGTAAATGCGGGTATTAAATGTACTGAAATACATCGGGACTGAAAAAAATACACACAATTGCCGGGAAAACGTGAATTCCGGGCACGTAAAAACGAGGTTATACTGTATTGTTTTTCAATTTTAACATGACGTATAAAAGGGAGTTTTTAACAATTTTCACATTTGACTGGATATTTTGCCGTTAAATCGAGGTTCTACTGTATATAAGAAAGGACAAATTGTATAGCATAATGGTGTAACTGAAATAATCAACTAAAAAAATGATGAACTTGTTGAATTTAACAATATTATATCCCACGTATAGTTTTCAACAATGTACAAACCTTATACAAGTTCAGAAGCATTGCGCCTGATGGACCAGTGAGTTCTGAAATGCTCTGCATCGCTTCGTATTCTCTTCGGTGTTTTTCATCAGGCGATACACCACAGTGTGGTGTCAGATCTCCGACAATACATTCAGCAAGATCATGTACCAGAGCTAAAAAAATGAGTTGTTTTAAATAGAATGCTGAAGTCAGACATAATAGTGAGTATCAAGATATTGTAAAAATATTGATGCAATTTCATTCTTAAAGTTTAAAGAGTGAAGAAACAATGAATAGATACGAACGAGGTGATAATTTGGAATCACCTCGGAAATATACCTATTAGAAAAAAATCTTGGCACCTAACAAGATGTGTCGCTAAATTTCTAAACCCGCTATAACACTTTTTTGAAATAATTAAGATATTATAATATATATCGTTGGATTCGTTATTAAAATCTCTACATGAAAATTTTATCGCCTCTTTCAAAAGCCGCTACGATTAACCGTCATTTATGAAACAAAATCAATGTGTCTATCAAATCCCGCTATAACGCTTCTGAAACATTCAAAAACCTTTTTAGTTCAAAAAGTTTTTATTGATTTTCTCAACATAATAAAAAAGTGATATAGCGGGTTTTGAAACTCAGCGACACATATAACTTATATATACATCTCCTGTTCGGTGCTAGTCCTGAGGTGTTACCAAATTATTTATGTACAACACAGCTCTCGTAGTCCAGTGCGTAAGGCACTGGCCTTTCACCCAGGGGCTCTGGGTTCGATCCTGGTGAGGTAACAATGGTTGATTTTGACAAACCCTGGGTGTTTAATTGTTTCATTTCTACTACACTTCTGTCAGTGGGCCTCATGGCCTGTTCTTGTGGTAAAAAAATAAAAATAAATATAAAATGTTACATTCTCCAATCTTGTGTATTATTCACTACATAAAAAAAAGTTTGAACAATGATAGGTATTAAGAAAAGTAAATTACAGTCCCACAAACTTATCTGTAGAGCGGACAAAAATGGAATTACAATGATGTCATATTGAATATTGCGAGTCTTGATTGGGTAGTTTGCGACTGTGGCTCTCCCATCAATTCTATAGATAGATTTGTGACACTGTAACACTTTTCATCATAAATAGAGCTTTTAGGCCTTCAAAGAGTGGAGGTTATATTAAGACATTTTCAAAACAGTTTCACAAAGTCTTAGTAGTTCTTGCAAATTTTGTCAAATGGATTGTGTCCTTGCCCAGGATCAAACACACATAGATATTTTTGCCAGACATGCGATTTGATTCGCACCACGGCTTCAGACACAGGGGCTTTAACAATTAATCCACCACATGAAGCTTTTCCATCGCACATCTTATGGAGTATTTTTAAATGCTAATAATATAATATAAATATATACTTCATAATTCAATATCGACTGATCAACAAAGATTTTTTCTTACCGATTTGAAGACATTTAAATCTATCAATATTGTCGCTGTCCTTTATTAAAAACGTCATCATTCCCATTCTATACATATGTCCGGCAATTGACTCACAGTCAGGAATGTCCTTAATGACCCATCCAGTTCTTTTCTCATGCTGAAATGTTAAAGAAATGTTTATTACAAGATGTTTACAACAGACAACCAAACTACAGTGAGTACAATCTATAAGTAAAAATTTATCCATATTATTTAGTTATATTCAGTAAGTCAAATTTCACATCGTGACATTACATATTATTCTGTTGCGGATTGATTCCGGCTTGACAGATTGAGTAAGTACTAACAAAACAATAAGAATGGTTGTACAAATTTCGTAGAACGCATCTACATACCACGTGAATCGGAGGGTGAGTGTATTACCTAGTGTTTAAAATAATAATGGTTATAAAAATCTATTGTTAGCCGCTTGTTTTCATTAAGTACTTATAATATATATACTAATATTTAAAGCAAGTTTCAAATACACACATTGACTGCTGACCAGATAATTACTAATTAATTACCACATTTAAATATCATGCTAATTATATCAAATGTCCAGCTAATCGTTACGCGCCTAGCGCGTCTTTAGCACTGAAAGACTTAATACTGTTTTGTTATCAATGAGTAATAATTTTGTTGAGCAGTAAAGTTCATTTATCGTTGATTGTAAGTAGGGAATATTTATTTATAATTTGTAATATTATGTATGATTTGGGGTCCACAGTAAACTGGACATGTCACTCTGCGGTGCTCAATTACTCGTTCTACTTGTTAAGATTTTTAAAAATTTCTATAGCCGTACGCTGACTTAGGCCTGACGCATAGGATGTCGATGTAATGTAAAACTAACTACAGTAGAACTTCGGTTATCCAAACTAATTAGGGATGAAGGTTATAGGTGCAAGAACGTAGTGGTCGGGCGGGCGGCGGCGGTGTGCACAACTCAAATGTATAACCGTGTGTGAAATGTTCTTAGACAATGTCTTTTTTTAGGCATATTACACACGGTTATATGTTTGAGTTGTAAACACCGCTGCCCGCCTGTCACTGTGGCCAAGCACTAACGATAAATCCAAATAATCGAAAAAATAATAAAATATCTAAGTACCTACTTATTTTACTTCCAGAGTAAACGTTTTTAATAGCAATTTTGAAAAATTCACATTTATCACTCATAAATAATTCCGTCGTCGTGGCCGGCCCTCCCTCACCCTGCAGTGATGCTACAAAAGCGAACTACGCGCTGCAGGTCTGGCATGGCGGGAGGCGCAACAGTTGGCGATGGACCGAGGGAAGTGGCGCGAACTTGTGCTTGCCCTATGCCTCAATGCTGGGTCGTGACAGGGTGAAAGAGAAGAAAGAAAATGGAACTAATTCTATGAGCCCCTCTAATGAATGTCTAATTAAATAAATTTCTCCACTCAAAAATTATTTAATGATATTCAAAAATTTTTACATGTTCTTTCGATCATGTATTTTGATAACCTGTTATAAATGAGGCCAGATAAGTAAGTAACTGGTTTTATAATTTCTAATAGGCCATCATTAGAGCATATATGTTATAATTTACTACTTGTTCGCTATCCATCATTTAAATATGGAACTAAAATTGACAATATCCAAAAACTAAAAAGGAAACAATCAAATTGATTACGTAGTAAACATGAGAATCGAAACACTAGCATTGTGCAGTTTTCTTTGTATAGTTTCACGGATAGGAGATGCGTGGAATGACTTATGTCATTCTTAAGTCACATGGTGTAGACATGTTAGGTGAGAAGGGTCTCATATATTTACCGATGCATGTCGTTCGTTACAAACGACATGTGCTTCTGATGACGAATGTCTGATTAGTATTGAGTATGGAACTGATCTTGTGGTATTGAACATTTTGATTTGGTTGTTCATGAAACAACACAATAATAATATGTCCTAAATCATGATTAAGATTACCATCTGAAATATGTTTCATAAATATCCTGAATGTAGATTATTTTTAGGTACCTAACTAGGTACTTACCTATTAAAAAAACACTAATTTACGGTGAATATTTCTGAGAGCGAAACTGTATATTATAGGTAGGCAGGTATGCATGTAAATAAGTTTGTTTCTCATAAAAATAGGTACCACTTTCTATATTACACTCGACTGATGTATATAGGTAGTAAAACATTTACCCTACAAAACAACACCAAAAGTTGTCACCTATCTATCCACGAAAGCAGAATTTAAATAATTTTTAAAATATAATAATATATTACGTACCTTCAAACGTCCCACTAATTCAAGGAACTTTATAAGTTTTACGTTGTCAAAGGAAGACATTGCAGCAAATACGAGATGAATGTAGAATGCGTCTCAACACTTCTAAAGTGTAGGAGGGAATGACACTTCGTAACGTATTCGTAAAATACTAGTATACGAGTGTAGTGCTTACGATTTATTATGAAAAGTACTTGACGATTGTCACGCTTTACAATGGTCAATTTCTCTAGCCCACGAAAATCACGTTTCACTCATAAATAACGTTCACTGCCCAGTATTCGTTATTTGAATAGAGTATTTTTTACATAATATCTAGTGTTTAGTGTACGTACGAATAACCTATTTCTCTATTTTTGAATTTTTGACAGTTGCAGTGTTTGCAGCACTATTTTTTTATTTTATTGGATTTAGAAAAATTAGCAATAAATAATTATCCCCATATCATCAAATAGTTTTTGACACATCCTCAATTTGCTTTTTATAATATTATCTGATTTAATATTTTTATTTTACAAAAATCTAATGTTTAAACGATTTTATGGTTTTACTATCCAAACACAACAATTAATATACAGAGCGCGCTATGCCAATATCAAGGGCAGTGGATAATTTTTTTTTATATCAATGAGATACATAAGACATTTGAAAATATAATCATCACAAATTAGTAAAGCACCTACCTACCTATGTATTTGAAATTATTTATAGTGCGCGGGTATTTTACAGGCGCATAGATAGGGCGAAAAATCTTTTATCACTTGGGGCAGTCAAAAATGCTCAAGACAATAATAATGTAACCAGGTAAAAGCACTAGAAACTTCTAATAGGTACGAATAATATTTGCAACACACGCAATTTTTTTTCATAATTTAATCAATGCAGGATGAAAATAAAAGGATCATGTTAAATAAACTAAAGCATTCTAACCGCTGAAATGATACACGAAGCCACACGAAGCGGACTCATACTGCGATCTCGCGCATGCGCAGCGCGACAAAACGATTCAAATTGAAGTTAATTCGAGACTCTAAAAAATGAATTGAAACAGTTTAAAAATCAACAAAATGGTGTTTAAATAAAAAAAATTAGTGCGTTTTCCAAAATGTCTTAGAATAATAATATATAGGAGATAATAATATATAGGAAACTAGATAAGCCAGCTGGCGGTCGCCAGTCTGTCTCGCTAGTATTTGTATTTTTTTTTACCCTCCCAGTCATGAGGGCCGATGTTCACCGTTTTTTTAAAATGGCGACCCTCTACTCTCTACTTACTTTTTTTTTATCGAACAGTGTTTTTCTTTTTCTAGATGCCTTTATGGATACCTCGCATTTACTATCGAGATTTCTTAAGGACTTTGGCACGCAAACTACTCTACTTGATGCTAGTCAAATGAAAATTGTGTCGGCTGAGAGAATATGCCTTATTGAAAACTATTCTTCTACCCGCATCGGGTATTGCTAATTTGAATTCGGCCAGGAGGTCAATTCACGACTGAAGCACAAGTGACCAGTTGCGCAAACTTTACACAACTTGCTTCAACTGTAGCATATTAAAAGTCAACCGCTGGGTGTCACTAGGCCAGGCTTTAGTAGTACACATGCTTTCACGGTAGGGGCGCTCGCAACTCTCCGTTTGACATAATAAACGTCAGATTTCGTATCGTACGTAATATTGGAGAAAGCTGTTGATCTATTGTTTTACATTTACCACTTATTACCACATATTACCGCTAAAATTATTATTTCGTGTTTCAATTCTCATTTAAGGATGTATTTATTGTGATTTTGTAATTACAGAAACACACATGTTTGTTTTCAAAATACAACGGAAATTCCGTGTTGTAATCTTGTTGTAATATTGTTATATTGGAGACGTAACTAGCGTGTTTAAAGATTAATTGGTTACGTACTTCAACAATGAATGATTTAATCATGCAACGTTAACGGTAAGTACTGATTAAATATGAAGTCATTACCAAAATGGATAAAAATGTTATTTAATTTGACAATAGTGCCGTTTGACATGTTTACTTTCTATCTTACTTTAACGCATGGACATGAGGTATAAGCATGTTGAATGCTTTCTCACTCGCACTTATATGCCGTTTACCCGTTTCACGCGAAGCTCTGTACACCCAATATCTCTTGTGAAACTAAAAATTTTACGAGCTTCAATTGAAGCGGTTCGGTGACAAGTTTTGCACTGCTTCACTCAGGAATCGCCGGACGTCTCTGGCATTCAGTGTTGCCAACCGTACTATAATTATAGTATTTGTACTATAATTTTGGTCCGCGTACTATGTACGATATAAAATAGGTATAGTACGGCCAAAATACTATAATTTTGAAAATCGTACTATAATTTAATATAAAAGTACTATAATTCTGCATTTGCCATTTCGCAATCGAGTGGTCTTCGAAATCTGGAAGCGGCCTGCGGCCCGCGGCGAAATATTTTTCCTAAAAAAAACAAGCCGACCACGAAAATTTGGGAACGTGCGGCCCGCGGCGAAATATTTTTCCTAAAAAAAACAAGCCGACCATGAAAATTTGGGAACCTGCGGCCCGCGAAGAAATATTTTTTCTAAAAAAAACGAGCCGACTATGAAAAATTGGGAAAATTTTCATTTTCAAGAGTTGACAACGCGTACTATATTTTATCCCCAAATACTATAATTTTGGAGGCTCTGTACTATAATTCCACTTTCAAAATATGGCAACACTGCAGTGGCATTACTACTTTAGGACACTCATTGCTGACCATTCGCTTTCTAAAATTTTATTCCTTCATCCATTGTTGCCGCAAAATTTCCTCTCGTGAGCATAACTCCCACTAGGTACTTCAATGATACGTTTCACGCAAAATTGAAGCAACATACTAATCCATTTTTTCAAAATACATAGGTTACCTATGTGAATGTGTGATGCCTTCTTTACTCTATTATCGAAAGTTTATGCGAATTCCCGCGGAACCCCTGACACTATTCGTAGAGCCCCAGGATTCCTGAGAACCAAGTTGGGAATCACCGGTCTAATTTAATCTTACTAGTAAATCGTTCAATGTAATTAAATAAACGTTGTAGGTGCCTCAAAGAAATGTCAAGCATCTTTTAAAATTCATACAATTAATTAGGTAGGTAAGTACCTAGGTATTGCACTGGATAACCGCAATGGGAAGATGTTAATTCCATTAATTTTTTCCCTCCTTTTTGTAGATTGGGATGATTCAGATGATTGTGACGGCTAAGTTATATTATGTAGTGTTATATAATTTCGAAGAAGCAACGAGTGATAGGTATGCTTAAAAACTGTGTTCACGAAAGTTTGGAACAAAACGTATTATGTACATAGTTGTTTGTTAATGTAAGTGGGTAGGTATCTACTTTGTTAGGTAGGTAGTTTGATATTATTATCCATCTTATGAAAATCTCTTATATATTCCGACACGAGCAACATGGTGCAATGTTCATTTTCAGAACTAGTGCTTATAATATGTCGGTTGGAGGTAAACTTTACATGAGTTTAGGAAGTAAGTTACCCTTTAATTAATGTCTTGGTTATTAATGATATTGTAGAATATAGGTCATTCCAGACTTTGCCACTGATATACGCGAAAGTTTGGAGTAGTTGCCTTTTGCAGAGTTTTAAGTAAGGCGTGGTTTGCCAGCGTGGAAATTTATTCATTCACTTGTCTGCGTTTTCAAAGTAGGTAGGTATGCCAAATTTAATGCAAAGAACATTATCAGAATTCTTATGACCAATATTATAGAAAATTGGATTTCAAAATTACGTTACGAGAATTTTTGTGACACATGTATAGTACGTATATATATATTATAGTATAAGACCACCTAGTACGACACTAAAGTACTTAATGAACGGTGATTGTATTGAACAATTTTACCGTCTAACGAAGAGATTATTTTTCACAACTAGTACACTGAGTGACCAACACTCACGTTTGAACTATAATACCTGTAGCACTTTAGTTGAACATAGTTATTGCTCTCCCAATTATTGTCATTCACTCATTAGTCATTAGTCATTTTACTTCATTAGCATTACCAATGGCAGGTTGTTTTATTGTTCATTGGGAGAACAAACAAGTGATGCTCCTGATTACTAAGTTACTCATCGTCATCACTCATCAGTAAACACCGGCCAGCTCACGTTTTTAACCGTCAACCCATAAAAAAACACATTAAAATGGTGGACGAATCCAATATCCTAAGGAGACTTTTGCCCAAATGATTCTTAGTATGGATTTCTACAATTTATCAGTTGTTTTTCTGCCAGCTCAGGTGCGAAGGTACTTATAATAATTATGTTGCGAAAATAATTTTAGCTGAGCTGCGTATTGCAAACAATTATCAATAACATGAACCAATTAAGATTCTCGAGTTACCACTTTTATTGTCCTTTTTATCGCAGCAATTTTATTGTAAGCAATAGTGAACCATTTTATACAATGCGTATAAAAATACATGTCTTAATAATTATATTTCTAAGAACTTTTTCGTAGGTACGTACAACTACTATGCATACAAATACCAATTAATTGATACCTACAAATATTGAAAGTTTTTGTGCGTGGACCTTGAAATATTCTAAAAGCATCATATTGATACCATTACCAAGTATGTGTATAGTATCAAAACAATAGGTTTTCTGGAAATATTCGTTTGAATAATTATTATATAAGTAATTATAATATATTATGTTATTATATATTGAGTATTGCGTCAGCCGTAATTGCATTCTTCTAAAGGTTTTGCACTTACGTTCATTATAAATATTACGTTAATACATTTAGATTTAGAATATTACAGAGCTACTAATCCGCAATGCCACACATTTTACTACTTACCGTGATTAAAATAGTTATAAAACCTTAAGTAGATAAAATGTAGGTTACCGTTAATTTAAAAAAAAAGTCACCGCCCGTCCCATTTAAGGTTACATGTAAATTGTACGTAATGCATTTCACCGTGGCACAGTTTGCGGTGAGTTTTCTATCGGAAAGAGATGACCGTATACTATAAGATAAGGTATCCAACTTTATTAGATTCAATATGAATATTAATTCAATTATCATAGCCGATTGTGGCAAAATTCATAAATTCAATAATGAAAACCTAACCTAACAAAAAATTATCCAGTAATCGGCTATTTCCAAAATTTGTTTGCCACTGGCTTCCTGTAAACCGACAAGAACCGTGTTTTATTTAGACATGAATTTTATCTCAGTACTATACGACCTAAAGAGGTTGAACAGTCTTTAATATACGACCATATATTATTACCCATACAATATTTCGGATACGGCGAACTGTGTATGTACCTATCTACAGATTTCCAGACACGCCTATTTATTCATGTATTTAGGTATTATTATTTGATTTAAATGCACATAAAGAGTAAAAAAAACTATTCATGATATAAAACGACAGGTACCTAGACACATATTACTTTAATAAACACTTAATATGAAAGTTTTAAATTTTTTTCAACTTTTGTAATTTTGATATAGGTACTAACAACATATTTTATCGTAACAGACATTTTCAATTGAATAACACAATAATAACGAAATATATGTTCATATTGTTGCGTACATAAAAAATAACTTTAATAAAAAACTAACTGGTTGGTGATATTTGTACTTATTTATTAAGGGGGGACATGCTCGTCGAAGGTCAAAATTGAGTTTTTATTGTATATTCAAACCATGATCCTGGACACTCCTTAAACGTTGTAGATGATCTATTTATATAATTTTGAAGCCTTATTATCCTTTATAGTTATTTTAAACATTTGATGACTGCATAAAGTATTTTTGTTACATAAAATAGTATTCTTTTAAACCTCTCGCTCTAATGTTTTAGAATATAGTCATATTTCGGTACATAACTGTGCAGTGGTGTTAAGATTTTTTACATTTATTAATTTTTAAACGCATTTATAAAACCATTAGCATAATTTATAATGAGATAATTTTTGTAAAATATTCACGATAAAAAATTATATTGATAATCTCTGTGATCCCAAATTTGACAAGAATTAGGCATTTTATTATTCAAAAAATCGGCAAGATTAACACATTTAAAGATGATTCTAAAGATATTTATTATAAGCTATGTTTTTGACCATTCAAGTGTGATAAACATTTTATGAATAATGATTGCTTTATAATAATTATTGACCTAAGAATAAGGTAGTGTTTTTTTGAAATACGCCATTTCTTTTGTCATTCCCCAGTGGTTAAGCTACATAATACGGCCGTAGCAATAAATTGACAAACTATAATTGAAGTAGGGAGTAAAATGATATTGACGCGCGTGTTTGAACATGTACCGTTTAAAAAAAAATAAAAAAAAAATCGGTTAGGTACATGTTCAAACACGCGCGTTAACATAATTTTACTCCCTACTTTAATTATAGTTTGTCATTTTATGGCTACGGCCGTATGTTGTAGCTTAACCACTAGGGAATGACAAAAGAAATGGCGTATTTCAAAAAAACACTACCTTATTCTTAGGTCAATAATTATTATAAAGCAATCATTATTCATAAGATTTTTATCACACTTGAATGGTCAAAGACATAGCTTATAATAAGTATCTTTAGATTCATCTTCAAATGTGTTAATCTTGCCGATTTTTTGAATAATAAAATGCCTAATTCTTGTCAAATTTGGGATCACAGAGATTATCAAAATAATTTTTTATCGTGAATATTTTACAAAAATTATCTCGTAATAAATTATACTAATGGTTTTATAAATGCGTTTAAAAATTAATAAACGTAAAAAATCTTAACACCACTGCACAGTTCTGTACCGAAATATGACTATATTCTAAAACATTAGAGCGAGAGGTTTAAAAGAATACTATTTTATGTAACAAAAATACTTTATGCAGTCATCAAATGTTTAAAATAACTATAAAGGATAATAAGGCTTCAAAATTATATAAATAGATTATCTACAACGTTTAAGGAGTGTCCAGGATCATGGTTTTAAAATACAATAAAAACTCAATTTTGACCTTCGACGAGCATGTCCCCCCTTAAATGACTGATTTATATAGATAAGTACGTTATGAGATGGGGTAACTTTATCACTGAAAAATTTGCTATGTTTAAAATTCATCAACTGTAGGTGTCAAAAAAGGTTCTCTATCGATGACAAATTTTGAATTGCTTGTGATCGCTTCATAAATGAAGAAAGTGAACAACTTTAAAATGAATTATTTTCAATACAATATTATTTATCATCATCAGCTGTGGTATACACCAATATAGTATATATTTTTTATCGAAATACAAGATTTTGTACACACGGCGGCTGATGTATGTAACGTAGCCATCTATGAAACTGTGGGTTGCGGGTTCAATCCGGCAGATGGGAAAAATAATGCATATTGTTTTTTCAGCGTGTACCAAAGACGTATTGGCGTGTACCTACTCGATCTACTGAATGAAGTTAGTGGGTTGGGCGAATGGACTAAATAATAATTATTCCTCGTAAAGAATGGTACGTTAATAGGTGGGTATAACTTGCACTTCGTAGAGATATATGTTTTCAAATTAGGACTGAAAATTGTATCCATCTAACTACCATTATTTTATGTATGCGTATTGTTCTTAAATCAGTTGTTTAAGACAATTCAGTGGCGTAACAGAATATAGAAAGCTCCATAAAGACAATGTTTTACTTAACTCCCTTTTTATTTAAAGGATATTGTGTACATATAGAATTATTAATTCACGACGTTCACAAATGATATGTTATTTAAATAAGAGTAAGTGAAGCAATTTATAAGAATACCTAATAAAAAGCAACATGTATACGTCTCTAGTCAGAGTATTGATAAGTCGCGCAGCCCTTGTTATCGGTAGGTACTTGAAGTAATATAATATATATTATGAATATGAGTATTTCATGCATTATTGTTATTTTTAAGTTAATAAGTAAGGAATTCAAAGATATAATATTACATACCTATTTATAAGTAAGTAGATATTTAATATACAACAAATAAATATACGAAATGTACAATAAGAGCTTTAGAAAATTATAAATCATCCAATTAACTATTTTTTTATTCAACGAATAATTCACAAGATTTGACAATGTAACATTTTTAATTGAAGATAGCTACATAGTTTGAAAGCACATCAAATAAAACTGAAAAGATCTTATTAAAAAATAATACGATGCCCAGCAGGATACAAACCTGCGCCCACTGGATTCGCGCCAATGTGCTCTGCCAACTAAGCTACCTGCGTTATATTCAATTGCGATGTAAATCATTCATCACAAATATATTCAGCTAAGCCGAAATTTAAGAGATACATCCCTCCACAGCTATTATATATTTTCATATGATACATTTATTTTAAATATGTTAACATATTATTATAAATATTATTAGCTACCGCAATGGAAAATTTTGTTGAATAAATTCATATGAATAGTCTGTAGGTAGATACAAGTTTGACATACTGTCCACGTATTATGATGACGAAGAGTTTTGATTCTTGGAGTAAAACATGCAGAGTTGTTCGAGGTAGATTGTAGATTTACCCAAGGGCCAAAACATCCTCCATGCAAATAACATCATATTAAATAATAGTAATTTGGTTTGCAAAATTACTTAGTGTTTTATCAAAATCTATTGTGATATTTCAGCCAAAATACATAGTACAGTGCACAAAATGTAGAATCGAGTGCGATGATGGCATCGCATGCACAAGTAAAATCACTGCCATTTGAATTCACACATTCAGTTCGGATGCGATGATCTCTGGAAGTTCTCACATACTTGTTATTTTTTTCTCCGCCGTAGATTACATTAAATAGTTAATGAACTACTGTGACTGTATTCTTCAATAATTTGACTAAATAAGTAGGTACTAAACCAGTGGCGCACCCAGGATTTAATATTGGGGGGGGCCCAAGGAGGATAATGTATATTAGTCCCATAGGATCTTTTTCTTCTTCACAACCTAATTTCTCGTTTATCGCCCTTTTGTCTATTGCACTCGGTGTACCTATACCATGGTCCCCACATCCTGAAACGGGCCCTCAGGATAGGATATTTGGCGGGCCCCCTACCTACCGCGAACATTAAAGGCAGTGTGAAACACTACATTAACGTTTTTCAAATTGTGTTTTAGTTCAAATTAAGGGTACTCATACAGTGAAATATTGGCGATTTTTAATACATTTACTTTAATAATGGAGCAATCGAGTATCGACACATAATAATCAAAAAATATATTGCACAATTACATAATTGAACATGTTCATGGTTATGAAGTATAATAGCGCCGCAGGCGACTTTTTTATTATTAAAGCTAATGCATGATGTGTGTTTATCTCACTTATCTGGTCAACCCGACACGCCGGGCCCCCAGGCTAGAGCCCTGTCAGCCATTACCTACACCACTCCGGAATTCGGATGGACACCGAGAATTTTTTGACAGTTCCATTAGGGATTGGGTGTCTAAAATCATTCTGATAATTTTGGGGGGTGTCAGGGCCCCTTGGCCCCCCCTGGGTGCACCACTGACAACGAGAGGGGCGGAAAAAGTAGGACCAGTCGTTGTGAATGTATCGGCTTTCTACTTTAGTCGCAAATGTCCACACTCAGAGTTCCCTGATAGAGTATATGCTTCATAACTTTGCACTCCAGCTCTAGGATGAAAATGTTCTTTAATGTTCTTCTAATGAAAATGTTCTTCTAATGCAACATGTGTATCCAGTTTTAACAGAGAAATTCCTGAAATACATTGCCTTTTTAAACTTCATATCTATGTGAAGTTGCTTTTTCAGCATTTGTAGACATTAAGTCAAAAAAAGGAACAGCCTTTGGGTGTGGAACCGCATCTCAGATTAAAATTAATAACCAGGGAACCAAATTATGATGATCTGTCGTTTCAACATAAATAATTTCATCCTTCTCATGGTTTATAATGAATGTTATTTTTTTATAATATAACTTTGATTTATATTTTATTATGAATGAATTTTATTTTTCTTTATTATTATTTTGTTTATGTACTACAAAAGGAATATATTTTGATTGTTATTAAAGTACTTATATGCATTTTTCTTTGACAAGGAGTACTCAGTGTTACGAAAATTATAGAAGGGGTACACAGATGTCGAAAGTTTGGGGAACACTGGTCTAGTGAGCTACAATATTTATGCCGAATTCCACCGAAAAAAATGTTCTTTTGATTTACACCACCACCGTAGTGGGTGTAGTCGTTCTTTTCGCCGAATGTTTATCGCAGATTTTTGGTTTTTTAATATTGAGGTTTCAACATATTAATTGAAAATGGACAAAAAAGTATTATTGCTTTTAAATTATACACAACCTACTCAATACAACACAGCCTAATATCTCGTTTATCGGTCTTTTGTCTATTGCACTCGGTGTACCTACACCATGGCCCCCACATCCAGAAACAGACCCTCAAGCTAGGGCAGTGGTCGGCAAACTGCGGCTCTTTGGCCCCTTGAGCGCGGCTCTGCCGCAGATGCTCTCTGCCATATTTGATATGGCTACAAAGAAGAAGCAAAGAAAATGGAAGAGGATAACCGTAAATGTAATGTTGAATAGACCGAGACTTTGCGTTTATTCAAAACTTAAATGGCTTACCAACCTTTATTTATGTGTCGGGAAAAATTAGCGCATTCAAATTTAGAGAGATACTACAACTAAAAACTCGTAATTTTGCGCTAAATATTCTGTCGATTGTGCATGGAAGAAAGCAGCTGAGGAGAAGAGTCAAGAAAACTAAAGTTCTGTATTTAATTAGGTACTGAATAACATCTTTCAACAATGTTAATATTGCAAGTTTTGTGATTAGTAAAAAGATTTCCAAGAGAGGAAATCAAGAGTAAATTGAGAAATCGATTTATTGATGAGAACCTGGAATCGTGCTTAAAATTAAATCAACAACATACGAACCTGACTTACCCAAACTTTACAAGGAGATGCAAGGCCATTATTCACATTGAGCTTGTCAGTCATTGTCATGATTCAATTTTATGGATACCTGACTTACAATTTAATTTGTATTAATAAATAAGATCATTATTACGTATGATATTCAGTTTTATTCAGTGTACCTACCTATAATTTAATTAGGACTTAAAACTTTAACTAAAGTTTATTAAGTAAATTAGCAGTGTACCTACTTACTACCTACGCATATAATTTCAGTTTAAGAAATTTGGCTCTCAAAAGAAATCTCAATCGTTGTACTGTTGATATTTGGCTCTATTGACTAATGAGTTTGCCGACCACTGGGCTAGGATATTTGACGGGCCCCCTATCCACCGCTTAGATTAAAGACAGTGTAAAACACTACATTAACGTTTTTTAAATTGTGTTTTACTTCAAATTGAGGGTACTTATACAATGAATTATTGGCGATTTTCAATACATCTACTTTAATAATGGAGCTGTCGAGTATCGACACATAATATTCTGAAAATATATTGGACAATTATATAATTTAAAATGTTGTGATGATGTGTGTTTATCTCACTTATCTGGTCAACCCGACACGCCGGCCCCCCATAGCCCGGGCCCCCAGGCTAGAGCCCTGTCAACCCTCCCCAGCCATCACATATACCACTCCAGAATTCGGGTGGACACCGAGAATTTCATTAGGGAACGGGTTTCTAAAAAAACCTGACATCAGTGTTTCGAAATTTTTGTGTTAGAAATTAAAATCTAAGAAATTTTACTAAAAAGGGTGCTGGAGAATTACAAATCATTTTTTGCCATGTTGTTTGTCTAAGCCCAAGGTATAGTTTATTGGCTTTCGATTTCAATGTGTAAAATCATTCTGATGATTTTCATATTTTGGGGGGAGGCAAGGCCCCCTGCCCCCCCCCCTGAGTGCGCTACTGTACTAAACTATACTAATACCATCGCTTCTACATAATGAAAATTCCTCGGTATTCATAAAGATACTATAACAATAATATTTATTTCATAATTCATTGTACCTACTACATCGTACACCTTATTTTTCGGAAAAACATAGGTTCCATAAATTATTAACGCATTTTTTAATTAAAAAATGTTGTAATATTAGAGTCCGTCCCCAAAAAAAAGAACTCCGGCTGGCCGGAGTCTACTCATCAGTCATCAGTGTTATGGAATAATATCACTTATATGAATAATTATCTTGTAATATATAAAATTATTAATAAAGGCTGTGCCAAACCTTTTGTTAGCCGGTAAGGGCAGTAATATAAAGTATCTTAAATTATAAAACATGTTGTGAGCCCTTTGTTCGGGACTTGATATCCGGGAGGCCATAGACTAATATACTATTCGGGAGGCGAAGGCTAGACCGTCTGTCCGCCGGAGGTCCCGCGATGATTGTCGATCTCTTTAAAATGCCGTATCGTTAATTAAGCATTTAATTAATAAACTCCCGATGTTAATTGTGTTAAAATAACTCTGAATAAATTCAAACTGTTTAAAACGTTGTTGTTTAGAGTTCATAATTGCCGCAGTAGTTGCCATGCGGCGCGCCCTCCACCTTTGCGTTGCCGTGTTGGGCTAAGGCTTCCCAATAAAGCCGTTCCCTAACATGATATTTGGTGTCAATGGCAGTCTGGTAAATCCGTGCTGTAATATCAGAGACACAGGTCATTACCGCCATGAATGGCAGAGCTCTCATTTCTACTAGGTACTTATAAGGCCGAAAAGAATACCTCCCCGAATAAAGATATCTTTCATCAAACTATTTATTTTATTCAACGAATAATTCAACAGATTTGAGAATGTAACATTCTTTATATTGAACGTACATAATTTGAAAAAATCTCATCCCTACCAGAATTATTTAAAAAAATACGACATGAACCTGTATTCACTGGATTCGCGCCAATATGATTAACTAATTAAGCTACGGGCGTCATATCTTATTACGACGAAATTAACTAGTAAAATTTTAAAATTAAATT
This sequence comes from Rhyacophila brunnea, assembly GCF_057557595.1. NCBI lineage: Eukaryota > Metazoa > Arthropoda > Insecta > Trichoptera > Rhyacophilidae > Rhyacophila > Rhyacophila brunnea. Next base: position 40,820,605 of record NW_028232859.1, read on the forward strand.
GTAATCAAATTGCATTAATTTTTTGAGTGTCGGTTTTGTGTTTTAAACGAATGTAGGTATCAATTAAGTGCCCTAATTATAAACAATAGGCGTCGTATTTTTCAAAAAAAATTCTAGTAGGTATTTAATTATTTGAGGTGTTTTAAAATTAAGTATATCTTTTACCTTTTACCTATATTATGTAAAAAAGATAGATAGTACCCATAAAAACTCAAATAAAGGAGTCTCAATAATTTATTTTAAATCCTCTTCACCAAAAGGAATTAACAATAGACGTACTCTCAAGCCAACTTTTTGAGAAATTATAGTAATTTTAATATCGAGCATCCGAAAAAAACCAGGTAAGTACGCAGACGAAGTTCGAAATTGTAGCGTCCTGCTACAAATGTTATGTAGTCTAAGGCCATCCTCCCACGGCGCAACTGAAATCTGATGGAACTGGTTTATGAAGGAACTCATAAACTGACCAATGTGATGCTTCGCACACGGCGCTACTGAAACCCAGTTGAAATAATAATCACATAACCTCAAACTGTCAAACTCAACTATCAACCGTGCTGTACAAAAACTGACAACACGCGCGCTGCAGCGTTTACTTATGGTTATTTTGATTTTCCAATTAATATTTAACCAATTTTGGTAAGAAAATATGATTTTTCACCGAAATCTAATGATGTTGGTACCACTGTTTTACGGTGACTGGAAACTTCAGAGACCGCGCGATGCGCGAGCATGTCGCATCTCTTCGCGACCGTTTTGAAGCTGAGAGATTCCAGTCTCGCCGTCAGCGAGCCGCCATTGAAATACATTAGCTAGATACTGGCTGGAATTTTAGTTTCAGTTCCGACGGACATAAGTTGCGCCGTGGGAGGATGGCCTTATGGTCACGAAATGTCAGAGTATTGTTAAACATAATGCCAAGATCCTCGTAGATGATATTGGTTCAGAGAATCCAGCTCAAAATGGCACATTTGGCAATCTTATCGTGGCTGTGGAGAATAAAGTATCAAATATAATAAATTATATAAAAAATAGATAATGTTTCTTAACAGCTGTTAAAAGCCATCGTAATTTAATATGAAACATGTCAGTTAAAAATGGTTTGACTGACTAACAGTATTGATCATAATTTGCTGTTGATGCTCGTATTACCTGGGAAGTCGCAAGAATACTCACGAGAGTCTGGGTGTGAGGTGTGATGTCCGTATTAGCTTCGACTAATGAACGCACACGAAGAAGATGTAAAGAAGAAGATTATTTCATCAGAAATCAGGGCCAAGCTTCTATATCAGGGGTGTCAACTAATTTTTACATAAGATCTACTTTGGAGATGAAAAATCCTCCGCGATCTACTTTTTCTGAAATTAAGGACATATCATAATATAATATGTACATTTATTATATTATAAGACAAGTATTTATAGTGTATAACAAAAATAGAATCTTAATAAGAAATTTAAATAAAGCGAGGGGTGTATTTTTAAAGTGAACTTATTCCACTACTTGACGAAAATGCTTTATGAATGCTAGAATTTAAAGGACAAAATTTTGAACAAGTATTTTTTGTTAGTATAGAATAACTTAATAGCATTCCAGTAGAAAAATCAATTTCAAAATCGGTGTTAGTTACGAAAGTAACTTATTCTAATACAAAACTCATAAGTAACATCAACACCATAAACAGTTTTTTGGAGTTTACCAAAAGTTTGTTTAAGTAGAATAAGTTCACTTTGAAAATACACCCGCTGTGTTGTACATAGAATTTTTTTATTTACATAACTGTAGGTATTTTATATTGGATACATGAATTTTATTTTGAGCTTCCGGGTGCTACAGAGCTTGAATTACTTATCCTACATTGTAAGATGGCTACATTTTTTGTATAATTAGGGGTGTAATTACTCAAACCATTTCTCAAACAATATGATTGTTCAAAGTTGTTTTGTACATCGATTTTATAATTTTCATTTACGAAAACGCTGATTCGCACAAGTATGTCGAACCAAAAGAGGCGTGGAAATCGATTTTATTGCTTCATAAATGAAGGGAAAAGAAAGTGTAGTCAAGGCAAAAATCAGTTCATTGCGTATGAAACTGCACAAAAACGTGGGATATGTTTTTATTACTTTTTTCACTTTTATTATATTTCCAAATAAATGAGAAATCAATACATAAATTCTTTTACTCATTTTCCAACCAATGACGATTTTGCTCTCATACACAATTGTCATTTTGTCGATGAACCTGTTTTTGCCATGTAACCTTCATTTTTAAACGACATTAATTTGTTGAATAACTTTGACAATCATAAATTATTATTATATTATGTTGTAAGAAGGTGCCAAATTTTTTATTGTATACCTTCACGCACATAATATATTATTATTATAATATTATCAAAAATATCAAACTGGAAAAGCTGAAGGGAGTAGGTTTGTTTCCAACTCTATTCAGTTTTTATCTCTGAGGAGATACAAAAGGGATATTATTAAAATATCTTTAAGCTCTTTCCATGGTGACGGCGAAAACATTTTCAGCGGAAAAACAAGCATTGTGTAAAGAAATTTCCTTTTATGAGTTTCTTCATCGTATTGTGGCAGTCAAGGTTCCGACGTCATTACATATTTCATTTGGGGTTTATGATGTCCAAATGGCAGAGTTGGATTCAGGACATTTAAACTATTATAATATTTTGAAAATAGACAATTTATTGAGTGTTACCAACTAATTGGAACATGGAATATACCTAAAAGCATAAACATAGTATTAAAACAGTGTAAAGAAAGAAATAAATATATGCAGTATTACAAAAACAGTATAAAAGTAAATAGATACAAAAATTATAAAAAATATAAAGCATGGAATACCACACACCGAATGAGTTAAGTGGACCCTATTTTAAGAATTTATAAAACAATGCCCACCTATAAATACTCATCCTCACGTAGGTAGAGTATATCAACATCCGAAGCGATTTGGTTGAACAGAGTTATTGCTCTCCCAATGGCAGGTTAGTACTGTACCTTGGGAGAACACACAACTGATGTTCCCGATTTCTAAGGTAGTTATCAGGGACACACAAGTCAATACTATCAAGAACGACAGAATTCTCATTTACACCACGTATAAGTAAAAAAAAAATACATGGCCAAATATTCAGGCCATTGCCATTTCACCTGCTCAGTGACCTCTATCACAGAGTGAACTCTTGTCTATGGTTCCTCATTCATTAGTTTATTTTATAGTTCTTCCGCGTTATGCCCAACATGAAACACTCCATGCCACAATGCCATGCAGGAATAGGTATAAAAATGATGCTAGCAAGGGATTTTTACCCAAAAAAAATAAGAAAAATATCGGTATTATGGTCAAAAAGTATAGACACGTTTTTGACGGCCCTACCCAATGACTTATTTATACAACGATTGCGATACACCAAGGAATGAACGATAAGGGAGAAAACACAAAAAAGCCCAACTACACAAAAAGTGTTTGCAAGTATCTAGGTACGTACTTACCTACTCATGTTTCGTTTAAAAAAATAATAAGTACCTACCTACTACCCACCTAACAAAATGAATGATTTCGCGATGTTTTTATAAGAGTTTTCAATTCTGGGATATTACTAACATCATTGTATTCCATTGCTAGATGAAAGCCTCTGTTTGCTGTCACCACTTGGATCATGGTATTTTGTTGCTACGTATTTAGTTCCGGTACTTTTGATTATTTCATCGATTCAGTGGGCTCTTGGTCCCCCTTTGGGTCTTTTAGTATTATCTCTTGGGTACCACTGGATGAGGACGTTTGTTCAGCGATCATCTGTTATTTGCAGCGATGGACTCAAATATTTGTTGTTCGAGAGGGAGAAGGTGATGAGGTGAGATAAAGGCAGCGGTGGTGTATCTAGTTGGAGATGATGTTTATTGTCTTGATGCAGAGTACAGAGAGTTACAATGGTTGGAGTAAGATTAACGGTAGAGAGTGATGGCGGTGAGCTAGGTGCTCAGACCAACTTGCGATCTGGTAGCGACGATTGTCTATATAATAACTGTTAAGCAGGTGACTGTGTCGAGTGACGGACTCGAGTTGAGTGGTGAGTCGAATGACTTACTCAAGATGAGTTATGACGAGCTATGGATCGTTATATATTTATACAAATGAACTCAATACATTATAAGAGTCATTGTTGCAAATAAATAGATCATAATAATATATACTGTTGATACCTAGGTTATGATTGAGGAAACCGCTGACGATCACTTCAGCCACTCTGGTTTGTTAACAAAATATAAATATTGAAGTGTGTCATTCTTGATTGCTATAAATATTTATTTTTAAGTGAAAAATAATATGTACTTTCACTAATATTATATTGTATAATTTTACAAGATTTTATTTTATCATTTTGTTTGTGTCAACACGATGCTGTGACGGTCCTGACCGGTGCATAATAATATTCCACAATCCCCCTCATATACCTACTTGAGAATGATCTTATCATTTCCTCCTCCCTAAAGTGAATCTCTCTTCATTTTCTTTCTGGCACTACTACTTTTCTTCGCCCGTATCATCTAACTGCGGGCACTTAAAGTTCCCCTATATCACCATAATAATAATTTGGCTTTTGTAAATACACAATGAAATCGTATTGTGATACAATAATAAATATTTCGGTATCATAGACTTTTAATATTCTCATAATAATATATTGAAATTTATTATTTCTCACATTACGAATATTCTCAAAATTGCACTCTATGAATTTACGTTACTTGGAATATTATGTGTGTAATTTATTGCAAGTGAAATGTATTTTTTTTTCTAAAATTTATAGTAAATATGTTGACATATTTTTTTAATCCTAATATTTTATTAACCTAAATAAAATTACACGCTGTGGTTATGAGTAACGAATGAGAAAGATTATGTCACTGTTATTTATATAAGTTAGAATCAATCGAGAACCAGTAAACTAGGGTAAAAATGCGAGGGAAGCGATTAGTGGGTTCAATTACTTTAATTAATTATGTGACAATAGGTATATTGATCTTTAGCAACTCGTCGCTTCGATTTTTGTCTCGCGATAATCATTGCTGTTACGAAATTTTCGGTGCATATCCATCGAAATATTAAAATATGACATATTTTAAAAATTGGCCATTCCCTACGGTGGGGTATAAAAACTATGATTCGGCAGTATTTTACCACTGCTCTAGTTGTCTCAAAATTATCTCGAGTCTTGAGTGAGGAAGGTACTTTACTTGATATCAGCAAGCTAATATGTATACAGTTTATTACGTTTGGAGAAATTTATTGTAAACATTTTTTTCCGCGGCACGAAATTTGATGTCCTGCGAGTGGGATGATTTTTCAGGGGAGATCATAAGGCTTTTATTTCAGAACCGTGAGATGGGGGTATTCATTTTATTTGTCTGTGCATCCCTATAGAAATGCCCCCCCTTAAAACCATTGAGACAGGAGGGTCGGTGATGGCGTCGACTAAATCCTGGTGGACACGGATGATCATTCAAGGATTTTATGTGACGCTGCTGTGAGGGGACAACATTGGTTATAAACATGGTGTCGTAGGTAGGCCATAGAAAATCTGAAACATTACCGACTACGCTTCGACTAGAAAAATGCAAATATTCACAAACATAAGAAAATGGTATACCTTCATTTAAATTTTCTTTTGAACGTTTGAATAAGGATTCATAAAGCCTACTATATACCAGCTACCAATATATATATATCAGCAAATAATCTATAGAATGGTATGCACGTTATTGCTTGAAATTCAACGTAATATATATAATTTATGTGAATTCAATAATGAATGATACATTCTTAGCTCGTGTGTTTTATTCATTGAATAACAAAAATAGTAAGCTCACGTAGTCAGCTATATTAAGACAAGTATATCTTGTGGTAAAGCTTACCATGTGAGCGAAACACGTGTCGTAAATGAAAACAATTTAGCTGATAATATCAACATACATAATATGTTGATTATTATGTAGTGATATATTATATTATTATGTAGTGAATACCGAGTGAATAAAATGTGTTTGTATTTTGTATTATGTATCATGAATTACCACCAAGTATAGGGATATGTAGGTAGGTGCATTATCATAAATTCTAATAAACACCGTATGCCTTTCCTTGATGATTTTCTCTCATTCACCAGGTTGATGAAAACGTACTGTCATTGTAGCTCTACCGGACCTTTTTTGTGATATTTATTTTGTTGACAATGCAATGTTGTGTAGACTGTGGTTTTGTTTATTTGGATGTCTATATGCTGTCATCTATCACTCCATACAGTGACGTCCCTAGTTAAAATGCCGCCCCTAGGCAGCGCCAAAATGCCGCTTCATTTTGTTTATACTATTATTTTTATCATCCTTTCATGAGTCCAATATCTAAAAAATGTGTTGTATGGATACATCAGTAACACATATATGACTAATTATTCGCAAATCTGCATGTGTAGTATCTGGTCACCAAAGATGTCGAAGGGCAACGGAAGTAAACTAGATATCGCGAACCCGACAAAACCAGTGAGCTGAAATTTTTAATGGAAAGATATTTTCGTTATTACTAAATTTAGGTAGCTATTTCTATATTATATTCCAAATGATTTTCCTCGATTTGCCGCCCTTCGAGAAACTGCCACCCCCAAGCGATGCTCAATCTGCCTACCCTCACGGGACGTCACTGTCTCCATATATATATACTCTACCATTATACGAGTGGATGAATCAATAAATCTGATGAGATTGATAATCCCTATTCTACTATCTAAGTATCACACCTTTTTTATATAATATATTTGTCAGTATAAAAGACTCCACAGACCAATCCAAAACATTTGCACGGCCATTGCTGACGAAAACTACGTAGGTACAGCATATTTCGCAGGGTCGCATATTTTTCGCGTCAGTTTGTTGATTATTCTATAGGTTATGAAACGAAAAATTCTTATATTAAATACTCAAAAAACAATTGCAGACAAGTTATAATGTACCTACCTATCAATAATAATTGTTTAATTCGGTTGTTTTAAATTTTCTTTTATCTGAAAAAATGACTTAATTACTACGAAAAAATCGCATTATCGTGAATTGTCAGAATCAAAGATAGTGAGAGAAGTTCGCTTCGAGTGGTATTTAGTCCAAAACTGCAGAAACATTATGTAATATTAATTAAAATGAAGTCATCATTTAAATATGATAATTCAAACCACATCTGTTATTCGTTTCCAAAATAGCCATCATTTTCAACTCGTCATTCAATCACATTCGTACGGCATCGAAAAACTGCATTTCATTTCCGCAATTAATTTATTCGATACATATTCGCCCGCTCGACGCAAGACAGTCGCTCAAGTTTGACCTTGTCCGTAAGTCGATATATTATGAACGTCACAGATGCGACGCGATAAGCAAGTGGTATGTGCCATCCAATAAAAGACTCTGAATATAATTGTTATATTTTTCAAATATATTTATAAATTAAACTAGAATTGAATGAATGATAGTACTTCATATTAAATTTTTAGAGTTAAGTATATGAGTTTCCATTATGCCTAGCAATGATCTCTGAAAATATTTGTCATTATAAGAATATAAAAGTGACTCATTAAAATGATTTCCATTTCCGTTTTTGTCAAGATTTTGATTCATGATAAATAATGTTTTATGATTCAACACGCACTCAGGATAATGTTACTTAGCGTAGTTTGTTTTGCTACTTCTCACGTTGATATTATTATATTCTACAATAGGCATTTAGATACGTGCTGGAATTTTAATTACTAAAGTCATAGGCCCGTTTCAGACGGGACACCGGTGTCGCGCTCGATATACTATAGGAGGCCTTTGTATTCAAATAAATGGGCCTTTGTATTATATTTATGAACGCTCCAGATCTAATGAGTCAACGCGTGTCTGGTACACTTTTTCGTCGGCCATTACATTCTCAAGCCGCCGATACTCTTGTTTTTATTACAGTTTTATGTTCTAATTTATAACGCGAAATTATGCGTTGACTCATTAGCTCTGAGTATTCATAAATATAATACAAATGCCCTTTTATTCGAATACAAAGGCCTCCTATATTATATCGAGCGCGACACCGGTGTCCCGTCTGAAACGGGCCATAGAGTTGTGTACAGATTTGCGATATATTTACTATATGTAGGTAACTAATAAGAATAAGTCATTGACTTGATTACCAATGGGTGCAGCAAATTGTGATGAATAAAAAGGCATTCTTGAATGAGGTTGGTCATATGCATATGTGCCAGCTCATACAATTTATATTTTTAAATGTACTCCACATAGTTCGAAAAATGTACTCCACATAGATTGCGATAAGTTATTGCGTTAGATAGTTATTGCGAACATGCCCTTTAATTTTCTTACAAGGTGGTTCATATAGAGTTAATTACATATTCTCATTTTATGAGCGGTTAAAATATTAAAGATTGACTAGATTAGAGTTTTAGGTGAAGTCAGTGGTGTGTTATGGTCCTCAATTTATTTCTTTAATTTTTATTGGATAAAATTTGATATTTGTATAGTGTTCTTGTCTTATTTTGTTGTTTAATATTTAATAAGGCTTACGAAGGTCGATGTCGGGATAATGTTGCTTGCACATAGCTATGTACGAGGTTTAACATGGTCTGGTCTAAAACACTACAGTAGATATTTTGAAATTTTAGGTTATATATAATACGCTGTAGTCATTTTCGAAATAGCGATAGACCAAAGTTTTGTTGCTGCTCAAAGAGAGTCAAAGGTTTGAGTTATTTGAAATCTTATTTTACTAGATTTCAGTTACTTGAAACATTAACTAAATCTTAGTTCGAAACGTAACAAATTACGTAACATAAACGTAAACGTAAATAATAACAAGATAAAAAGAGCTTTTTATATACAACGTTTTTAAATTTTCTGTTCAATTATTATGCTCAATATGCTCAAACTTGTACTTAATATGAAGTAAATAAAAAAATAAAGAAACAAATATATAATACTGAAATATCATTTTGATATCCATAGTAACGCACGTATATATTAATAATTTTGTTGCTAGGACCACCCACATAGCAACCAATAATAGTGGATTGGATTACGGATTTATTCCAAAATAACTTTTCATACAAAACAGAATTAACTGAAAATGAATTCAATTCTACTTAAAGATGGCTAAAAGTATTAAAAGAATGCATTGGCATCGTGTTCTGATATATTCTAAAAGTTTCAAATGTATAGCTAGTCGGGAAGTTAGTTAAAAATCGATTGCAAGATTTGTACTGGATAAACAACCACCGGACAAATAAGAATACGAGCTAATAAAAACGTTGTAAAATTGTAAAACGTCCCAAGCGAGGACAGTTCACAATTATTTATTCTTTGGATATATAAAAAAAACAAAGTTGTGATTCTTAAAGCTTAAAGGTATTTGATGAAATTTCTGCTATCATAAGTCTGAAACAATACTTTGAACTCTGTCATGAGACGAAACCCATTGCATTGTGAATCTCAGTTCGTCTAGAGCTTTATTATGATTTACAACACTATGGACGTCGTCATTCAGCTATTCATCCAGAAATAAAATCTTCACGTATATTAGACGTCGATAAATAAAACCCAGACAGTGGGATTTTATTATTTTGAAGATAAGACTTTCTTTTTAAATCATACGTTTGGATTTATTTAAATTGTAAAAGAAAAACAATATAGCCATTGACGTCCTTGTAAGTCTGAGTGGACGAAAACGGACAATATTATAATTATTGTTATAAATACCACCGGTATCATATTAATTTAGCATAAATTAATTTAAATTCTAAAATGACCCGATTCAACTTTTTTCTAAATTATTTGCTAATTTAATCAAACATTATTTGAGGCTATTAGTTGCATTAACGATAACCTACTTTTAGTTGTAATCCTGATTTTATCAGTAGGTACTTTTCCATCGTATGAAATATCAAATAAATCTAGATTCGTAAACCGGAGGTTGATTATAAAGTCCGCCATTTTTATATGTTGCGACTGATTTTAAACATGTTAATGACATTAAAAACATTTAAATTTGTTATTCGAGTTTTATAATTATCTATTGGTATAATTATTTATTAAGAAAATATTCTACTTAGTCTTAAATAATGTTCTTGACGGGTTTTTTGTGATCATCTCAAAATGGCAGAATGTGGAGTTTACTAAATTTGAAACCAATAGCTTCATTATTTTACCATTATATTTTCAGAAATATCACAATTTTTCTGTCAAAATTTAATCATTTATTACCTTAATATAGATAATATGTATTTCGAAGGGGCAATATGGAGTCTAAATAATGTTATGGTTACACTCAAGAAGTATAAATTTTAGCGCGTAAAAAGCTAAACTTATAGATTATGGAAAATCCGTGAGTAAATAAATATATGCCTCGCAATCTGCCTCAGAGCGGCGCTGGTGTAAAATCAAAAGACGGCGCCTGGCGTCGACTTTGGTAATTTACGTACGCGCCATTGTAGTTGCAAAAAGCCGGCCTAGAGGTCGCCACCGACACAGCGGAAGGACGCGCATTATAAATAATGTAACCCCTTAATGATATTGTCTAACTAGGCTTAGTGTTGGTATCCCACATTCTAACACATTGTTCCGTTATTAATATTGCACAATAAGCCATGACGACACGATGATTAATACGTTGTTCAGTAGATAGCCGATTTGAGATTGGTAGTATTTTTACATTTAAGGTTCAAAGGCCATACTATTACAAACTGGCAGAGTTTTAGTTGTCAACGGGGTTAGTTATAATTTTAATATCATGTAATATATTTTATGGGTGTTTAACGGCCCACGTGCTCGTCGTAGGTCAAAATTGAGTTTTTATTGTATTTTCAAACCATGATCCTGGACACTCCTTAAACGTTGTAGATAATCTATTTATATACTTTTGAAGCCTTATTATCCTTTATAGTTATTTTAAACATTTGATGACTGCATAAAGTATTTTTGTTACATAAAATAGAATTCTTTTAAACCTCTCGCTCTAATGTTTTAGAATATAGTCATATTTCGGTACATAACTGTGCAGTGGTGTTAAGATTTTTAACATTTATTAATTTTTAAACGCATTTATAAAACCATTAGTATAATTTATTACGAGATAATTTTTGTAAAATATTCACGATAAAAAATTATATTGATAATCTCTGTGATCCCAAATTTGACAAGAATTAGGCATTTTATTATTCAAAAAATCGGCAAGATTAACACATTTGAAGATGATTCTAAAGATACTTATTATAAGCTATGTTTTTGACCATTCAAGTGTTATAAACATATTATGAATAATGATTGCTTTATAATAATTATTGACCTAAGAATATGGAAGTGTTTTTTTGAAATACGCCATTTCTTTTGTCATTTCCCAGTGGTTAAGCTACAACATACTACATCGCTGAAGAGTAAAAAATATCAACCGTATGTCTGTAAAATGTCTGTTAATTCCTGATCAGTCTTTAATTATGACACAATTACGACACAACACGATAATGGCCTAACAATTTAAATATATATTAATTATTATAAAACGAGTAGGTAGGTACATTAAGATATTCTTAATCAATAATCTTAATTATAATATATTACAATGCCTACAAAGGTACAATACAATAATTATGTCAAAGATAATGATCTACGTACACAGGAGTGATTAAAAAAAACTTTTATTAAAACGTATGACATTTCATGGTGATTCTATAATATTTATTGTGGTTGAATTTGTATACTATATGTATAACAAAATATTCTATACGTTGGCAGTATTGCACAGTTTATAATTATCTATACTAATTATACATAACATTCAAAATAATATGTTTGTTTGGTTTCCCTTCCCTACTTACATAATTTATATTATAATATAAGGTTTTCCTGAAGATCTTTGAATTTTACCATGTTAATAATAATATTCATAGCCTGCTTAAAATATACAGATTTTATCAGAATAAGCTTCTTTTTTACGTGTTTAATTAATAGCTCCTCTTAAAAAAATCATAAATATTACCGTTAGCATATCATTAAGGTGTTTTAAGCGTATACTGCTTCAGCGCAGGGTTTGCTTCCGAAAGATAAAATGCAGGAAAAAGGTTAATGACCAACAGCAAGATTGATTGTGAAATATATTTAACGACAAAGGTTTATCTTAATGAGTTTATCTACCACCGAGCCTTAAGGCTTGCAGTCACTTAGCGCACTCAAATGGGAAAATGGTCCACAAAAAATGTAGCTTATACACACGTAATTTATCGTGCTAGGTTTATGAGTTGTTTTGTCTGACGTTTCGGATTCATGTGCATATAACAAACAACCATTAAAACCTCAAGCAATACATATCTAAGTTATCATTAACAAAACAATTACCTTGAGATAAATGTAATATAATTATATTAATCATCTATTTTACAAACAATATATTGTAATGGGTGCGATTTCAAAGCACAATCAGTGTAGAGGGTAGAAGCGGGCCATCGAGTGAGAGAATTTGTAGACCACTAAAACGGTTTGCAGCCAAGGCCTGAACAAAAACGAATGATCTGCGAGTGAGAAATCATTATATATCTGCGCACTATGTGCTAGAGGAGGATAGAATTTCTACGGCTGAATTAAATATTTTTTGGAAACGTCGCCAGTAAATGTGGATTTAACAGATTACATTCATTTAAAAGCTGCGAGCAGGTGTTGCTGAAATTTATTGTTTTTATGTTAAATATAAAGTTAGTGGTAATTATTGTTTGTTATTTTAGTTTTAGTAAAACATAATACTATGTATACAACATAGAACTATGTTATGTTTAAATTTGGTAGCCGTACTGAGAAGCAACACGATGGTATAACGTTTCATAGTTAAATTGATAATAATACAATCGAGGTTCTACTGTGCGCAAGAAATACGGTTTCATTTTGCCGAACAATAGGCGCTCTCTATATGTTATCATTACTTTGAGTCTGCAGTAAATTATATTATGGTATCTCTATTATAGTAATAGGAAGACCACAACTTAAGGACTGATAAAGAGTAGAGGAGTCTGCTTGAGAGAGATCAAGATCCAACTTTGGACTGTATCAACTAGAAACGAAGAAAGCGAAATTACAACACATGGAACGAAATCAATTTACTGTCATAATACTTATTAACTTTGACACAAAATCTCCTTTGCCCATATCCGCTCAATATGCTAAGAATTTTTTTGATACTAAGTCAAATCTATAATAATCATTGTCACACTCCAGTCATGGACTTGTCAGTATCACGCAGCTTAGCTGTTTACAGGCTGTCAGCGCGGGCCTACTAAGTGCGAGGCCCGATTGGAGCATATGCGCGAGGCCCCTAGGCACGGGGCACGATTACTAGTTTCCACTTCAAGAACGGTTGCCCATGCGTTACTGTCAGTATGAAAATAAGATATTTTTCTTGCCATTTTTATCAGCAGACTCCTAGCGTCTTCAGTAAAGAATCTAAAAAAATGCTAAATAGCAAAATTCTGGCCACTTTTATTCGTCAATATTGCTTTGTACTGCACTCTCCGTGATGTCGATGATATCATTTTGTATGTGTTTTTAGAAATATAACACAATGAATTATTAATCAAATTTTATTGTGTTATTAAATAATGACTAATATTAATAAATATTTGTTTGATGATGATGATAATATTATGTTGAAATGATATTGTAAGTGCTCATTGCTTCATGTTTTGCTTTTGTGTTATGTTAATAATTTTTAAAATATTTTGTGTAGTGTCATAGTATGAGATAGTAATATCCAATCTCATTAATTTAAATTGAATTGTTATTGACAAAGTATTATTGGACGGATAATGCAATATATTGGTAGATTATTTGTGCCACCTTTTGAATTTGTTTGGTAAATATCTGTTTTATAAATATTATTCAGTTAAAAATTTCCCTCTAAGACGGACGAAACCGGTCCAAATTTATTTAATAATTTTAATTATTTTATAAGTGGAATAACTACAATTTTTTTTCTTTACTTCATTTTATTAAATTAATTAGTACCTAATATAATTAATTGATAAAAACACATTGGTGCTATACCAGCGGGTCTATTCTATACACAGGACTGCTTTCGGTCAGCTACGACAGCTAAATAGGGTAGGAAAGTATCGAATTATTAACACTTCTTGTAACAATAACAACAAGTTAACCGTCTGAACTGTCAAAATCGTTCGCTCTATAATTTATCACATTCGAGAGAGGTTCTGTTAAAACATAGCACTTATTGTTACAATTATAACTAAATTATTGCAATTGTTACAATAAGTAACTATTTCTTTTATTCAACGAATAATTCACAAGATTTAAGAATGTACCATTCTGATTATTGAACATACATAATTTTGAAAAACACTATCTGAGAAAATATATTATAACCAATAGAAAAAATCTTTTTGAAAAAGTAAGCCACCCCGGCAGGGAATCGAACCCTGCATATCCTGGGTTTACGCCCCGTCCGTTGCATTTACCTCTATACTACAAGGCGACGTACTAATTGAGACAGATTTTAACTATTGGCCTTTTTAATACCTACTCATCAGCGTTCTTCTAAATCAAGCTACTTTGGCAATCGCTTTTTGTTTTATTAAATCAAAGTAGATACCTATTACTTCAATGACTAACCGACGTCGTGGATTTCTCCAATTAGAATTAATTAGTTAATTAATTCGATACTTTCATACCCTATTTAGCTACCATAGCGGACCGAAAGCAGTCTTGTGTATAGAATAGGCCCGCAGTAGTTATAAAGGTTCAAATCCCGTCGGTTGTCGTATTTTTTCAAAATTAGATTTTTCTAGTAGGTTCATATCTGAGGTGTTTTAAATTTATGTATATTGAATATATGTATATAATATTGAACGAGGTACCTATATCAAAATATTTTTTTGTCTTCATATAAATTCGTTCTAGATGAGCTAGTGTAAAGAGCAAGTCGTTTTAGTTTTTTACAGAATGGCACAAAGCAGCTGGTATACCTACTATGTGGCACTAAAGCTCCTTGAGTGTCTTTTAAATATGCGACCTTATTTTAAAAAGATAACCCGATTAGAGTATAAGTGGATGTTTTTCATTATTTATGAACCCATTTTATTATTATTCAGTTATGGTTATAAAGATGTGTAGATGTATAATTTTATTTTAATATCAATAAGTAATTTATTTTAATTGTGTTTTTCTTCTTCCTAAGTATATAGATTAGTTGAGGTTGATAAAATATTACTCTAGGGAGGAAGCTGAAATATTTCGCAAAGCAATCTCAAGCAACCTGTCGATTGTCTCTTGAATGCCCTCGATTGAGTTGTCGAATAGGACAGCGTCATCGGCGTATTCCAGGTCGCATAGCTTCACCGTGGGGGTAACAGGTATGCCTCGGTCGGGTGGTATTGACTTCCGTAGTATGACGTCAAAGAGAATGATGAAGAGAAACGGTGCAAGGACACAACCCTGTCTGACTCCGGTCGTGACTCCGAACCATTCCGTGACAGTGTCTTCAATTCTGACACAGCATTCGCCATTCTCGTGCAGGCTTTTGATTATGGCAATGATCTTGGGAGGGATCCCGTATGCTCCCAGTATCATCCAGAGGGAGGGGCGGTGCGGACTGTCGAAAGCCTTCTCATAATCCACAAAGCAGCAAGCCATCGGACTGTTCAGCTCATGGCTCTGCTGGAGAAGACATCTCCAGCATATATATAATATTATATAATGTACTATTTTGTGTTACTTATTATTATATAACTGCCTGTCAACACATCATATTGTTTGTCTCCTGGATTTTGAGACACTTGGACTATGGGTGCTCTTTGATGAGCATAAGTTAATTGATATCAGTCGTCGCTTAAGGCGAAGTCTTCATTGAGCCTTTTTTAAAGAGGCACCTAGCGGAAAAATACGAAGCTTGCAATTTGAGACATTTTTTTGATAATTTACAATTTCAACTGTAATAATGTATAAATATGTATTTGAAAACATTAAAAATAAAAATATTTTTTATTTTAAGTCAAAGACAAACTTACAATTTTAAAAAATGTAATAAAATGTGAATTTGTTCTATCGGTCCGCACCCTATTATTACATATATTTTAAGGTCATATTTATTATTAATATTTAGTTTATTAAGTTTTCTAAGCATCACCTAAGCGATTTTTGACAAATTCATAGTTTTAATATTTTTTATATCTATTTTAAAAAACATCGATTTTTATAAAAAAATATAAATGTGTATAACTTGATATCCTTTTAATTTATATCAAATCAATTATTTTTATAAATATAAATAAAATATTTATATATAAATAAAAAGGATTTCAAGTTATACACATTTATATTTTTTATAAAAATCGATGTTTTTTAAAATATATATAAAAAATATTAAAACTATGAATTTGTCAAAAATCGCTTAGGTGATGCTTAGAAAACTTAATAAACTAAATTTTAATAATAAATATGACCATAAAATACATGTAATAATAGGGTGCGGATCGATAGAACAAATTCACATTTTATTACATTTTTTACAATTGTAAGTTTGTCTTTGACTTAAAATAAAAAATATTTTTATTTTTAATGTTTTTAGATACATATTTATTTATTAATACAGTTGAAATTGTAAATTATCAAAAAAATGTCTCAAATTGCAAGCTTCGTATTTTTCCGCTAGGTGCCTCTTTATAAAAGGCTCAGTGAAGACTTCGCCTTAACTAAAAAAAACAGGCGAGTGCCGGTCAACTGAGTACCTATGACAACGAATAACCATTATAAATATCCAAAAATGTTTTTGATGTAATCGATGTTTTGGGTACTTTTGAGGTATTCAGGAGACTGGAGGAGATTCTATATACTTAATTGGAGTTACATAAATATAATTTTATTTGTAGGTACTTACTATAATGATATAGATTAAAGACACAATGTTACTCAATGTTATTTTGTTTTACTATTTTTATTATTATAGTGTATATTATGTTAATTCTCATAGTCTAATATGTCACCGTAGGTCAAAATACCCCACGTAGGTCAAAATGGAGGTTGTATGTTATTTTCAGAGCATAAGTCTGGACATTCCTTAAACGTTGTAGATGATCTATTTATATAATTTTGAAGCCTTATTATCCTTTATATTTATTTTAAACATTTGATGACTGCATTGTTTTTCAATTTATGTATAAGTCAGAGTATGGACCTAATAGGCTGAGCAAGTGGCTCATATTCATTTCTCGTAAAAATAAAATCTGTTGATGCCTTTGTGGAGGCCCATATGATCTTATTAGGATCGGACATGGTCGGGGGGGAGGGGATGTAATTCGCAAAAATAGGTAGACAAAATATGATGTGTACCTATATAAAATATGATTATTTAAAATATTATTTGAATTTTCTAGATCTGTAAAAATATATTAAAAATAGACAATTTTAGTTATTGTAATTAATACAATCATGAGATACCAGATTTATTATCACCTTCGAACTAAAATTTAATAACCATTACATATTGGTGAACACGACGTAGTTACAGAATGTGCGAGAAAAAGATTTTCATAACAATACTAAAAATAGAGATATAATTTACCTGTTAAGTTAGTCTACCTTGTTAATCGAAATTTAGTTTAAGAATGCCAGTAATATTATTTTTGGGGTTGGTACTTGTGCATGATATAATTTTTGACAATGTTTAATGATTATAAAAAAAAATTAGAAACTTAGGTAAGTACTAATAATGTTAAAATAATTTTTGGTTTATATATTTATTATAGTTATGTTTTCCATTTTCCAGTTTTAAGTTGAAGTCAACTAAAAACTTCAGAGTAAAAAGCATTTTATCCTTAAAGACATTTAATACCTAACGGCGCGGAGTCGTTGAGACATTCCAAAATGGTTTTTTCCGATGTTCTTTTATGGACGAGTGAGGCAGGTAGTTACCAATAGCTAGTGGATTTGCATAAAGCTGCTTGCAGGTGGTACTTGGAAATGACTTGGACGTTTCTATACTCTTCAAATGCCTCCTCCAGTGACTACTTTCCATTGCAACGACTCGGGGCTTTTACATAGGTACCAGGGATGAAGAAATATTAATTAAAAAAAATACACATTAATTAAAAATAAGCATCAGTTTAATATATTAGGTTTAACAGAATACTATTTAAACACATCCGTCATATTATGCAGTTGATCAAAGAATTATTATTTATGATTAAGCATTTTAAAATAACTTACATTTTTTATAATCAACTTAGTTTTAACTCGTGTTTTATTTATGTTAAAGTTTATTTTTTGAGTGCTATGTTTTCTCAAAATCTGTTGACAATATTTTTTTATAAATGGGAAACAAAACATGAACTATAAATAACGACGACATACAATATGAGCGATGATAATTAAATATTATACGCCTATAAAATTTACTTAGAATAATATGTGACGTGTATTCATAGATATTATTATTAAAAACAGACCATTGTTCTAGTAGGTACCTAACATTAATGGTGGTACCTAATAATATATTGTTAAAAATGGGTTGGGGTTGCTGCCAAAAGTTGCTAAGTTGATAATTTAGGTATTTAGAGTGTGTATTCTTTATGCTGGCGTGCGGTTTCCCCCCGCTTCAGCATCTTAACACTTCATTTCCTCTCGTTCCCTCCCATTGAAAACTGCAACTGAACACGCATTCATTCAATGCGAGCGGCGTGACGTGTACGCCAGCATAAAGAATACGAACTCTAGAGTTAGTCAACAACAGATTATGTGTCTTTATAATTAAAAATATGTATGCTAGAAAAAAAATCAAGGTCATCCGATATATAGAACATGCACATAAAGCACAAATAAATAAGCATTATGCCTGATTTTAGAAGACAATATGTCAAGCATTCATTTTTCAATTACTCCATAACATGATTTCAATTTTTGGCAGTAGCACCACGATTAATGATTTATATGAGGAAGAGAAAATTTTGATAGATTTTAAATTGAATATATTATATTTAAACGAGAAACAACGGAAAATATTTCTTTCATTTTCAATGTGGAAAAAAACTAAACTATAATATAAATTTATAATTATAACGCTGCAATCTGATTAAAACTTAAAAGTTAAATTATTTAAAAAAGATTTTTGAAAATATGTGTGTTAGCCGAGAAAATCACATTTAAAAAAGAGTTGTAAATGTATCTACTCGTGTTTTGACTCTATGCGACTTTATGCGAATCGAATTTTTCTTATTTAAAATTAACGAAGATAAAATAAATTCTCGTTCCATGGTCACTGAATCTTATACTGACGATTTATTACAAATATTCTTGTTGGCATACGTACTTCAGTATGAACGATTGGTAGCAGATAATATCAAGACACAGACTCCATCTAATATAATATCATCAAAAACAATCACATTTTGTTAATAGTCATCAATTATAAAATAAGTTTTCTCTAAATAATATAAGTACTCAAAATGTATCTATATTTTTATAATTCGTGTATAATTTTTCTTTTAATAAATATTTTTTTAGCGAGATTAATTCCACCAATAATTAACAATCTTTTACTTATTAGATATGCTTTTGTTGACGTGTGTTAATGTGTTAAATATCGCGAATTTCATAGGTAGATCACGATTAATTTATTACGTAAAAAGTAAATCGCAATCACAAACAAGTTGACTACCCCTGATTTATACCATAACCTTATGTGGTATATATTAGTCGATATTGATGCAATCGGCAAACAAAAGTCTCAAAATATGACGATGTAGATGAAGTACCTATTTACTTTGTTTTGTTTTTATCACTTAACGATGGTAATTATTGATTCAATGAGCAATGATTTCACTAGTCACAGTTTAAAACTTTATACATCGTGATTTTTTGTTTGATTTGTGTTTAATTTTTATTTTGTATACTATTTTGTTTTTTGAAAAATAAAATGTTTTCTACCGATGCGCTTATTACATGCTTTTACATGTTTTTCCCTATATGAAGCCCTTGCGGAAAATCTAGTTAAATCCCACCAAAATGTTTTCTTATAAGATAATTCAGTGCGGCGTTAGTGGCTATAAAATTATCTTTAACATTTTCTTTTACGACCACTTGTGCTTTTGATGTTATATTATTTGAACCTGGTCTTAAAAAAAACCTTTTCCAAATGACACATACAAGAATCTATGTAGATTGTTGATACTTTAAAAATATTCACCACCCAGGTTTCGGTCACACACGAAGATAGTATTAATGCAATGTTAAAAAATATGGTTTGAAAAATAACTAAAAATTTTCCATTTTACTATTTTATTATTCTTGGGGTGCCTTTATTGAGTGGAAGTTGACGATCCAGGGCCAAATTTACACTCGAAGGGGCCCTGGGCAAATACTTATTTGGATCTCCATAAACTCAAGAAACGTAATTTAAAAAGGAATCATATTATATAATATTTTGCTTATCGTAATTTTTATTACGCATGCTCAAGTTGTAAACATATCAACTGAAATAATGTAACACATACATTTTGTATGTTTGGCCGTGGGATTGCGGGGTATATTTGTGTCTTAATATTTTTTGTGGCAGTTTATTTTAATAATATTTTACTTTAATTAAAGTTTGTTGCGGAGGCAGGTACTACCTCTACGACATTGATTTTCAGGATCCGACGTTCCTAGAAATTTGGAGGCTCTGGAGTCTGGACTATAATAGTCTCTTTAACCCTAGCATAGAAAATACAGCCCTGCGAGGATCATATTATATGAATGCATTTGCCTTATACCTCATTAATCGATTAGGTAGATAGATGTAGGTACTTATTTGTACATGCTCATATAGTAAAATCGTTTTTTTTAGTAAGTAATGTATTTTAGAGTGCCCGTGATATATATTTATTTTTAAAGAATAAGAAGGTAGGTGAGTACAATTTTCGATTTTTCTCGAAAAAATATTTTTGTAAACTAATCCTCATATTATATATTAAAATTAAAGATTATATTGTGGTTTCGGGGGTACTTAAGTCAGTTTCGTTGCAGCTGAAATATTTTTATGTTTTCAAAATACTCTTGCTTAGAAGTTAATTGGAGTATCTTTGTTTTATTTCTTCTACATTATTTACGTATAATTAAGTTATTGATATAGTGTTACATATATTCAATGTTTTGAATAAGAAACTTTACTCAGAGTTAAAAATGATTTTTTTCAATAAAAGCTATTTATTTCTAAAAATTAAAATATCAATTTATTTTGCTTGCATGTGACAAAATCTATGATACAAAAAAGAGCACAATTCTTTACACACATTGGCATTAAAATCTTAATTTCATAAAAATGCGACTTAATAACTTTTACCGTGCAATCACAGAATTCAGATTCTATTGAAATTCTTTTATCTCTATATAGTTTCAGCTCCGCATCGCTCCGTATTACAAATTATGTAAGTATATTCAATAAAACGATTTTTTTGTTACTTGAAAAACAGTTTAAATACAAATTAGGGTAGTGTTACTTTTTACATTAACATCATGGTGGAATGTCATACTAGTTACTAAGTATTTATTAAATAAAAGCAACATTGGTTTATGTAACTAATTATTGATTGTTGTTGAATGAATTAAGGTAACAATAAAAGTATATAATATTACATGATTTAACTACTTTATGTAGTGCAGATCGTCCTGATGGTGTCCGTATGTCGATAAGGGTTGGTTTAAGAAAAAGCAAAAGTACTTACTAAGCGGCGATTTTCTTTGATACAGATTACGCAATTGATTTGTCAGAAGATTTAATAGGAGGTTGCAATTGTTTTTTTTTAAATTTAATAAAACGCATTTTTTTGTAGTACTTATTCCACTTTTAATCAATAGATTAGGACCGGTTTCGTCCGCCTCAGTGGGACATTTTCAACCATTCGAAACCGGTCCTAATCTATTGATTAAAAGTGGAATAAGTACTACAAAAAAATGCGTTTTATTAAATAAAAACAACAATACAATGCAGTTTCACCATGAATTGACAGTTAACAAAATAAAAGAAATTAAAGAAGATTGAAAGACTGTTAAAACTAGTTATACAGTAAGTTATTAAACTATACGAGAATCTTAAAAATATGTGTATTTATTACAAATTGACTATAAAATATTACCCAAAAAATAACATAATTTCTACAACTAACATCAAAGGGGTCCATAACATAACCATTCAAGCAGATATATTATACTAGTATCAAAAAGTGAACCACTAATATTATTTATTATGTGTCACCACTCATCATTGTCTTTTTCAATATTAATTATTTTTGGTTCTTCTTTTCTCTTCTTCTTTTTACCATATCCTGCAGGTTGTATTACCAGATTTTTGTTTTTACGAGAAGTGCATGTTAGCCACTTGCTCAATCTAGTAGGTCCATATTCTGGGGTCTAAATTAGAAAACAACATATAGATTTCTTTTGCCTGACCCAAAATTCGGACCCGGGACCTGTGACATTATATACTGGCAGGTTACCCGCTCAGGAAAAGTGTGTTTTAGTTATAGAGTGTGAATTAAGGAAAAAAGATCCATTGATATTTTAGCTGGTATGTTGGTAGATGGAATTTATCGTTTTTTAGTGAGAGCCTCAAAATCAGTCCGTGCCTCGCAAGTCCCTAAACCTACCACCGTGATTACTTCACAATATTTTAATTTAATATTTTAATATTTCATAGCTCTAATATCAATTAATTTTATAGATATCACGTGAAAGGTGTATGGAGTATACTAAAAATATAATTAAAACTACCTAACTAATAGATTTACTTAAATATATCTTTTTTAAAAACCTGTGCGAATTATGCATGTAAATTCAAAAGCTTCGTGTTTGGAGCGTATCAAAAGAGAAACTAATTTAGCAACTAGCAAAGCAAAAGAATCCTTTAGAAAATGATATACGAGCTGTTTTCACTAATACACTACGCCGTATCTATCCTCGTGTTTACATTAACAACTGTGCATGTGCACTTAATAAACTCGCGCGTATAGTATTTGTATGCGCTCTGTGTGTAATGATAATACGTCACGTACTCGTATACACGTATTACGGGCAGATTTCACAGGAATTACAGTTATGCGCCATTTCCGATATAAAGAATAAAAATAAAAATATCTTAAAAAATAAAGTTATAATATGGAAAATAAATATCATAAAACGTAAAGATTACAAACAGTTTAGGATAATACTTTTATGAACATTTTATATTAAAATACTTAATAGCAATTAAAGGTTGTGATCGAGAATTATTGTCTCGACAATTATCGTTTCTCGAGATCAAATCTCGAGAAATCGAGATCAATTAACTGTTACTAGGCGTCGCTGCTGATTGATTCTACAATTATGGTATTATTATTTATCGTATATATACATTATATATGAACGACAAAGGTAATTTCATAATAATGCTGATATCTCGCGCATCTCGAGATTTCTCGAAAAATCACTAGCTGTAATAGCGACTCAATATTTATAGTTTGACTAAATTGGTAGAAATGAAAAAAAAATATTCTGGAAATAAATTTTTATCTATAAGTATGAGATCTGTGATTGTTCATAATAAAGATTATTAAAAACGATGGTTCGGTGAATTTGGTCAGTAATCATGGCTCTATGGCGCTCTCCATTGGCTGTAATGATTTATGAAGAAATATGGAGCAATTATTCTACCAGCCCATAAAGCACACCAAACAGTGACTTTTGTGGATGTAACGGCGTCTCAATAATGGCTTGTGGATTTTCTTCACTCCAAATGCGGCAATTTTGCTTACTGACTTAGCCATTCAACCAAAAAAATTTGCTAATTAAAAGACACCCTTTATTATATTATGACGCATTGACCAATCACTATACTGCCAAAATACTCGACTTCACTTTATTTTCTCTATCTGCCAGGAATGAGGATGTATTTATATTTATGTTGGATTCTGTAACTGTAATACTTCTTGGTGGAAATGTTTAAAAATAAATCAATTTTAAAACAATATATAATAAGCAAGACAGATTTTGTTTTCGTTAATAAACCTTTTAATATAACTGTATTTTCTAATATGATATAAATAATATAATGCCTGCCATTTTTCACATTATAGCATGTTGCATAATATGTTACTTACCATTATGTTTTTAATTACCAACGGACCGAGCGAGATTAAGCCGAGGCCGGCTTGCTCATTTCATTCACGTATCGCCAAGACAAACGGATAGTATGTTGCTTTCCTGCCAGACGATGAAAAATAGGACACACTATCAGGAAAATATGCATTGCTGCATCGTCATTTATAAGGGTAATTTGTTTATTTTTCAATATTAAAAATAAACCACTATGATTTCAGGCATTCGTCGTTCACTACAAAGATAGATGATACAATTTAATTTTACGACATAGTAAGTAGATTAGTCATCAATGATTTGAGTTTCCCCATCTCCACCCGCCATGTATATGCAGCCGCGGTTTGTGCACGGCCGCTTTCCATGACGCTATAAACGTGTCAGAATGAAAAGATTTTAGTGCCATACTTCCTTGTCCCGAAGCGATGCTGCACGGGACTGATGTAGCAACCATGCACCTTAGTGCTTAAAGAAAGAGTTTTATAAAATAAAAAGAAAAGAAGGTATATAGTAGGGGCATGCGTTGAATTTTGCTTATTGAGACGCTGTTAAAAAAAATACATATTAATCTACTTCGATAACGAAGAGCCGTCAAAATACATTCAAACAGTATTGTTCACCTATTACTTACTACTATCTTTAATCTTTGTGAGAAATTCCCGTCTAGTCGTATATTTGTATGTACACATTGCGGAATGATAGCTTTGCGATTCCTACCTATTTAAAAAAAATACGTACTATTAATTTCTGTCATAGTATTTCTGGTGATGCTTCTCATCTTCTCATCTCTAGCATCTATAGAAATGTAATGGACGTAGATAGTATCAAAGATCGTTTTTAAACCATATGCTACCTGCTGGGAATCCGTAAGTATATCTACATAATTTAGTGTATATTGATATATTGATATATATCTGTATTAAGAGGGGGCTCAAGAGGAGGAGATAGAAATATAATCTAGTATCAAAAGGACATCGGCGTCGTTAGGACGTTAATTTAAATCGATATTTTCGCAAAAACCACTAATCATCGGAGATTTTATTTAAAAAATAAATATATTATTGGCATTGTCGGCCGTCTTACACATTATTATTTGATAAACAACTGCACGTGTCCGCCGATCAGAAAACAGGGCTGTCAAAATATTATATCCATTAATATTTTTAAAATGTTAATTTCGTCATAGTATTATTATTACCTAATTCAAATTGAGCGTAGGTTGATACTCAAATACTATTATAGTATGTTTATGATTTCGAGAAAATAATACGATGATATATAATCCATATCAATTATTTGAAAACAATACATTTGCATGTAGGTACATGTATAATATAGTGAAAAGGTCAGATACCTGTTTAATTTTCAAGATAACATCAAAATTTGTATATACTTACCTAAATGAAGAATATTCGACATTCATGAGTGAGCACGGCTCAAAGCTATGAAAATGTGTTTTTTTCAATTTGAAAATATTTTAATTGTGTATTATTTTATTACAGATTCATAATACGTTATATAATTAATACAACATACTGTTTTTTTCTATGAATAAAAAAGACTGGAAGGAACATATTGTGTCACGGCAATCAAGAAAGACCGGAAAATATGGCCAACAATGCATGATACACAAACATAAAATACACAAAATTACCTATTTAAGTTTACCGCACACGTGCAGACCACACGATATTTGTTTTCGCAAAGTCATCGCTTTCCAAAATGGCGAATTTGGTTGCCAGTTTTTATGGCGATGAATCAGTATGTTCCTTCCTGTCTTTTTTTATTCGTAGGTTTGTTTACTATGTACACCAAGAAATTTCCATTTATAAAATCCAAAATGAGTTTTGGAATATAATGCAACTAAAACTAGAAAAATTCTATCATGGGTGTTTACTTCTTGAATTAGTTGACCCCAGAAACAACAGGTCCATTCCACTACGTGAACCACAGTGGATATTATGCAGGGTCCACATTGGCAACATGTCGCCGGCAACCTCGTTAAATTTTACGATAAGTATGATAATTATCGTAAAGTTTATCGAGGTTGTCGCGCGACATGTTGCCAGTGTGGACCCGGCATTAGATGCACAAAACTTGAATAAAATATATTATAAATAAAATTTAAAAAGTACAATATAATTAATTGCGTCGACAGCCCTGGCGTCGCCCGCCAGTCGGATGGTCTAATAAAAAAATAATGTATCTAGTGACTGTATGTTAATAATTATTTTTAGGCACTCATGATATAAATTATTTCGCCCATTGCCTTTACATGCAATAATGGTTCTACCTACCACTTGTTTCACTAGTATAAAAGTGAAGTTGCGCAGTCAATAAAAAGTCACTTTCTTTTTATAATAGGCAGACACTAAATTCTACGTTTTAAAAAATATGCATTAGAATTAAACAATACCTATTATTTTTAATACGTAGGTCCTAAACATTACAAATAAACACTATTCATTATTAATGTTTTTTGGATAGCACATGAAATAAAAATGTAGGTAGATATGCATTTCAACATCCTTCGTATGTTTAATTCTCGGACAATTTCAGGTTAAAAAGTTATTAATATATTATTAAGTTTATATTGTGGCAACCACATAATTGAAAATGTCACCATCATATTGGTTGCAATACTTTCTCCCAAACAGTTGATTAACAAATTGAATTTAGTAACATTTACGTACCTACCTATATTAGAAGATATTATTTTTTGGTCACCCCATTCTGTCTTCACGTCGACCGTGTTTATGATTTAAATTTAATTTAGAGACCATTTACATTTGACACAAGCATTGTCGGCGACCTTTGTATATTAATAGTAGACCAATAATTCCGGACCACATATAAAAAAATCATATTTTCAATTCTCAAGGGCAATTCTGTAGAGCTTACCCTTAATATTATGTAGTAAGAAATAAATACCTAATAAATAATATATGCACTAAAGCATTTTTTTCTTCATGCTCAAGGTTTTTAAATCAGTTGACTGTTCTTTCATCTTGTACACTATCGACTAGGTCTTCGTTTGCCTTTCAGTTTGCCGAATATCAGTTTATTTCTCACGCGTGATTCGTTTATCTTATCCTACCTACATAATACAAAGCAGCTTAATTTTACTAACCATATAATGTGTGCACTCTTGTATAAAGTATACAGTTTGTAGTTGTATCACTGTTAGTCCAAAGATGCCTCGCAACACGGACCTCTCCGATGAGCCTCGCTTTCTTTTCATACTGTTTTATGATTAGATGTAATAGAATGGGCGTAATACTAAAAAAAAACGCAAAATACGTACACATTTCATAAAGCCTAGTAAATTAGTCATATTTTAAAATAATTTTCATAAAATTCTTATTATTCATTTAAATACTACATACTAAACTTATTCCAGTTTTATTAAATATTAACTAGACCGGTTTCATCCGCCTCAGAGGGACATTTTCAAGTAGCTATACAATTGCGTTTTTTTTTTAAATTAATATTTATTAAGTAAGTTATGAAAATTAGTTTAGAATAAAATCAATTTATTTTTAATTGATTTGTTCATGAAGTGTCCTTTGGGAAATTACTTATTAAAAAATTAAAACATACTTTAAAAGTCAAAATATTTATAGTGCCAAGGCTCTGTTGTATTTACAAAATAAATTTTTCACACATAATTTAAAAAAAAACATCAAAAAAATACATACGTATTAGAAAACTATCATTGAAAATGAAGGTTAACGTGCGTGGTGAGGTTGGAACTCATACCATTCACTTTCCACGTGAGTGCTGTCGTATTTACGCCATACATTTCGGTACACCAATTTTCTCCATACAGTTTTCCATCTAGGTTTTGTTTCTTATTTGGTACAGCCATTTTTGTGGATAGAAATGAAATTGTTTGTTATTGTATTCTTAGTCCAATTCTTTAAGCTCAAAATGAGACCAAAATTGTTTCGATCAGATGAGCCACACATTGTGTGACAGTGGTCTCAAACATTGTAAATTGATCAAAATCAGAGGTTCGCAGCGCGGCTCCCCCGCCGCCTGATGAGGTTAGTGTAGTAATATTATATGTGTTGCATAAAGTCTAAGGACCGATCTATACAATTATATTAAACGTAATGCTTATTCTTGAAGAGTGTCTTATAATATGTCTGCTATTTTTTATACAATGCGATCTGTCATCTATGGGAATTTTTTCTCTCTTCGAAATAAAACATTCAAATGCCATACATAACCATCTTGTGTGCCACTAGTGGCACGCGTGCCATATGTTCACCACCACTGTTCTAATACGTATGAATACCTAATGAAATTATTACTATTTTATTCAATACTTATTCACAATGATTTATGTATGTTTCTGACGTTTTATCAAAATTATGTTTTTTTTCTATAATAAAGAATCTTGTGTATTCAGTACTGAATAAAAAAAATAGTAATTACAATATTGAAGTTATGTAATAAAATAAAATGTTCGATACTAATATGTAATGTAAAGGAAAATATGAAATAATCATCTATCACATTTTATTGCATAATATTATTTGCAGATGTATTAAATAAAATTGAGTTCAGCAAAAGATAATTCAATTTGCATAATAAGGCTGCCTGTTTCCGGAATTTGGATATTTGATACACCTAATTTAAAGGCAGGCAAAATATTGATCCAGCGCGAAATTTTGATAAAGACGTTATTCTGGGGAGAAATTCAACGTGAAATTTTATCTCTATTAAAGATGACGCGTTTGTCACGTATTTTGTAGGCTGGTATTTACATATTTATTGGAAGCCTTTATATCATAAAGGGTTGAAGCACTTAGATGCAGTAGCGCAGTCAAAAAGTTTACTGAGTCGCAAAAAAACAAAAACATCAGCATTTTGTTAAGTAAATACTCCACACGGTACTTTATTTTTACGTAGGTCGTTGTGCTAGGTATTTTATTTAACGTTAAAAACGTCTAGATTAACTAACATATTATAAATAATTACGGTATCATACAATATATAACACTTTTCAAATTCTTACACGTAGATCGTATATTGGAATTTTTTTTTACTTTGAAAGCACAAACCGAATCGTATGTAAGTATATTTATTTCTCACCAAAATAATGTAATGCATCTCACTTATCTGTGAATAATTTTATAGCGTACTTATAAATGTGTATAATAATAAATATTGTTAAATGCATAATAACTCTATAAACATTCAAAAATATCGTTTTTTAAGGCCTCCCTTTATATACCGTTGCACAGAATGATGATCATTATTAATAAGCGCAAAGGAATTCATCTATGTCCTATTTGTGTTTATTTTTCCATCCATAAAAAAATACGCAACAAAAACATATAGGTATTATGTAAAAGTTATTTGTCAAATTAATATTGTAAAAAAATAAACATTATTTAGGTAGGAAGTGAATTGTTATATATAATAATTTTCATCAAGCAGTATGATGAACTCTGATGACGTACTACTCGTAGTATAAGAAAAGGGAATGAACTTGAATTAAAATGAAATTTTGCGTACATCTATAATATACCTACAGATATATTTTCTGTCAAGGAATGTATACTTACCTATGTATAATTTCGATTCATAAGCTTATTCAAAAATCCACGTAATTATTAAGCAGGTATGAAAATACAAAAAGTAAGTAAGTACCTAATAATAATTGTGTATGATCCCTTTGTCTCATTACAAATCATTATCATCAGTACTCGAATCTCGCCTTTAGGAATAATCACCATTCCCCGCTGTCTCTCTTAAGAATTATCAGTATTTTTATAATTAAATCAACCACGAATAATGCAGCGACCATAAAGTAAACAAATAAATGACAAAAAAACACCATGGAATTAGAAAATAATTTAGTTGTCCGTTTGTAATCAACTATCAGAGATGATTAAATTTGTGTTTCGTTGCGGGAAGCCATTATGATAAAAATGAAAAACTTCAACAAACAACAAAAAAAAAAAAATTGTTAAAAATAATAATGATTAGTAATATTTGAGGGTATTGAGCAGGCTATGTAATTCTTATAGATTGACCGTCAATAAATCATAAACCAAATCGGGCTTCAATGCCCTGGTATTATGGTGAGTGTGTTTCGTATTTCTATCTTATTAATCTGTTCCGTAAAATAAACAGATGGGGTGATTCTCAATAGAAAATAATATTAAGTACTTACCTACTAAATAGCTAATGAAGAAATTTAAGCCAATTCCGAGAACTTACAATGCTGAACTCATTGTGTTACCTACTATTTATATTTTTGAAGTTATACTTCTTTTGGGGCGTTTGGTAGAGAGTGAAATTGAGAGCTGCGCGCGCACACCGTTACGAAAGTGCCCGACAGAATGAAGTTAGCTGCGAATCAGTCAGCTGTATACAAACGCAAGTTTGATAGTAGAATTGTTCCGTTGCCTAAGGCAACGAATTTATTATTGTCAGCCATTTGCAATTCCTTACGTAAACAAACGATTTAACGTCAGTGACAGTTGTTACTTTAAAAATAAAAACAACGAGAAATAATAATAATATTAAATTTAGTAATATAAGTTAAAGTGTATATAAATAAACCAACGGTGCTCCAATAAGCGGCCCCTTTTCTTGAGTGTGTAATTTAATAAGATAATTAAGAGCTAGTCGAAGAATCTTGGTTATCACACGTTTTGTTTTTTACGCCAAAGAAGTATAACTTCTAACGCGCGTATATAAGTACACAAACTGATTTCTTCTTCTTCTAAAGATACACACTATGACCGTGCTAATGGCCTGCTAAAAGTTACCGTCTTTTCAATAATTATATGCTCTGGAATTGTGATGTGGTTTTAAAAGTGTTTTGAATATACGTTTAAAATATATCTTATTTCGTAAGTACGAGCATAGGTTCTTACATTTACATTATGCATCTGTCCCTTTGATCGGGTACGCCCGTGTCCAGTGTCTTTCGATAGACGTGAGTCTCTGGCATTATTTGGCGCAATGAAGCGGGCAAGACGTGGGTGTGATAAATTTAAGGGCTGTTTGGACATCTGTCTCAGAACTGAGAGGTGACTGCGGACACCCGGCTGAAGGTAATCGGCCGTGAGGGCTGAAAGATTTTGGATCTAATCCCAGCGGGAAGATCGCTCAGGGTAAATACTGTCCCCGTTCGCAGCTGTCCATTGTTTGTCCTACTTTGAATTCATTATGTTTCTAAGAGCTATTTCAGTAATTTGAAATAAGAAAATAAACTCTAATGCCGTTATAGATGTAGGAAACAAAAAGATAGACCGTTAACATACAGAAATGCTACGACATAGTATTTGAAAACCATGAAGTTTTAGTTAATCCGAGACTTGTAAACGCTGTTATCGTCGAAATATGTCGTCGTGCCATTTTTTTAATGGTCGATTCGTTACACTACTATAAATATCAGTCTATGCAATAGGCATACTAAAACATGCCTTATTTTTAGTCACTCTATGCTCCGAGCTTGCTACAGATAAATATTGTATTTACCTACGTTCTCATAGGAAAGAATACTATTATTTTCTGACATAATTATTAAAGAATGCCTTTATTAGTGAAAAGGGATTGCATTAATTAAAATAAAACACAATAGTATGTAGTAGCCACTTATTCCACATTATGTAATAATTGATTAATTGATAATAAAGCTTCAACGGGACGATGTTGAGTTGAGAATTTTTCGTTGAAACGAATAAAACCGGTCTTGATCACTATTAAATAATGTGGAATAAATACTTATATTAAGATAATGGGATACTATACAGATACACTTATAATTCATTCATAAATCGTATATTATCATGGCCTGGGAGCCAGTGTATCTTATATAAAAAATAACACTTTAGCGAAAACGCAATTTAGTATCTTTCATAATATGCTTAATGATAATGAACATAGGGCTTTATATTTTTGAATATTTTATGTCTCTGTTATGAATTTATGCAAAAGGTGAATTGGTTCTGAAAGATTTTAGTATACTTATTTCCGGCAAAACCGGACTAAAGCACACTGACTTTGAAGTACAAATATTTAGTATGCACAAAACTTTGTTCATCTAGTCGAGATTTTGTTTTACTACATATTGTATAAACATCGTACATATCCGTTAATTTACTTAGCATTCCAATTAAAAAAAACACATTATGAATATTAGTGCATTTTATAGTAAGTATAGTATATTATGCTTCATAACTTTGCACTCCAGCGCTAGGATGAAAATGATGTAATATATTCTAAAAAAACATTTTTACGTATATTATCTATTTATTTATTAATAGATATATTAATACAAATGTATAAAATTTGATATAATTTTATGAGAGGTAATCTAGCCAAAAGACGAATCAGTGTAGTAAAAAGCGCACAGTTATAAAACGTATACTCTACTTAGGAATTAGGCATGGCATATGTTATTATTTTTACGGTTGCTATTATAATTGTCGACTATTCTTACATCAACAATATTGTATCTCTTTCTTTCGCTCAGCGCCCCTCCGATAATGTCTTTTTTCTGCCAAATATATAGAGCCTCATGGTGGTGTGGCATGTTTATAGATTTAACAATGGCGTGCCAGCCGTAACTAGTGTATACGCTGATAATTATTAACCAATCTTATAATTTTATTTATACTATCTTTTTTGAGCCATGCCTTGTGTATGTTGTTAATTTGTATAATAATTCATATCATTTGAGCACGTCAGCTCAATATTATATTTATCACGTCAACACAATTTGATTTGAAACAAAGTATTACATCGATTCTAAAATTTAGAATATATGATATTATTGAAAGATGTTTCGAAATATATAAGCAACTTCAGAATGATCTATCATACTGGGTGTATAGGCCGAAATAGCTATCAATATTAATTACCCAAAAATGGAACAATTCTTAATAATTATTTAGTTATCCTCATTTCTTCTTTGACAAACCACCGTAAAATGGTCGGATAAATTCCTTTGGGAATGGCTTTGATCGTTACCCGGTAGATGGAGCAGTCATACTGCTCATATATTTTTATATAAGGAAGTAATTTAATATAAAAACATTATATTAAATTTGCGACAGGCATACATACTATTATAATTAATTATTACGTACAGATTTCGCTAGAATCGTGGTGATTTAAAACAGTGTTTCCCAACCGCCTGCCTACGGACCGGTTCTGGTCCGCAGAAACTTTCGGCCTATTCAAAAAAGTTATCCCTTCATGGACGACGTCAATCGATGTGAAATTGATAGTCAAGAATATTAAAAGTTTGCTTTTGATGCTTGGTATCCAGATTTTTTTATTATTAGTATTATTTTAAGCCTTTGCTGGTAATCAAAATAAATGATTCAAGGCAAATGATACATAATCTTCGCCATTTGAATTGTTTTTTGTGACACTTAATAAATTGGGTCAGTGTGTATTTACCATTAGTGCGTTCACATAGTGCCTGAAGATATTTAAAGGCGAAACCCGGGTCGCAAAAAAACGATTCAAATGGAATAGTGGATACATAATTTATTGATATACAGAAGTTGTTTTATTATATGCACTTGTACACTTGTATTGTATTATATTTTGAGGATGTATATATTTATATAATATTAATTTAGTTACATATATATGTAAATTTAATATTTAATAGTTTTATATCATATTAGGGCAAACACAATATGCGTGAAAAGATTAGTTAATTGAGAGGATCATTTTCAACTGCTTGATTCAAAGGTTTGATATCGACTGATTGATATAATATTCGATGAGTACTTAATTATCGCATGAGGTTGTTAGTAATGCTTTATGTTGATAGATATTATCAATGTCACACAACACAACACAACACATTCCGGGAAAAAATATTTAGTAAATAATCTATGTTTAAATAGACATACATTATAATTATGAGGTTTTTCTTTCGAATAATATTTATACCTAAAAGAATTTGAACCTGCTACCATTATAATCTGAGAAATCAATGAAATCATAGACCACGCTGAAATTTCATAGAAATATGACGTTCTTTATTTGTTATTTGAAATTCCGTCAATATTGACGATTTTTTTTGTAATTTTTTCGGGAAATTTAAAACAATATAAATACATCATTCACTTCATAGTATACGCGTAATTAGCTTCTTTAGGTGGTACGTGATGTGTATCAGAATACAAACAATAATTTATTCATGCGATTTGTGGTTTCAGAGAGGTAATTTTTTCAAACACGTTGCATGACATAAAAACAAATTGACAACATTAAACAGATGCTGCTTGCTTTATTTTACGCTTTGAACTAGGGGAGTCGTTATAAAAACAATAGCGACTTAAGAAGGAAGAAACTCCACGACTAGTCGCTCTCCTAGCCCCCTCTATGGGAAGCAAAAAGGAGATTTCCTGTAATTTTAGATGTTGTTCTTACTTGGCGTGTCGTAATCGCGTTTATTTTAGAACATTTTAGTAAAAAATAACAAGATTGTGTTTTTTCCCATCGCGTTCCCTTGCATTACCGGATTTCAAAAAAAGATAAACGCTAATGAAAAGTTTCGTTCAGTTATTAGAATTCCGAAATCCTTAGACTCCTTGTAGTATGTTATGTGGTTTTTTACCAAACCCAAAAATACAATATTAAAGCTAAGATTACGAAAATAAGGTTGCGACAAAACGTATAATATATATTTATTTTTATGTCATACTTATTAACCATATGGATTAGCTATACTACCCTTCAAAGGAAGAAGGCAGTAACTCGCAAAATTTGTGAAATTGAGTTATAAATGCCACCTGTTAGGTAATTTTGAAAGCTATAATATTCTGGTCACTTTAAAATCAGAATTATCACTAAAGTGCCGTTAAAATCATTAGTGAAAAAAATGGACATCTGCTAAAATAATACAAATTTGTTAGCAAAAAGCCAGTAATTGCATCTATTTATTGCAGTTACTGCTTGATTATTATTAATTTATTTGTATTTTAACATCCTCCTAATAAAAATTATCACCGTTTTTTTATGAATTCACCGTACTAAAGTAAAAAAAACCCATTATGTCATTTATCTCGAAAGTGTGTGAGAGTCAGTTACTGCCTTCTTCCTTAGAAGGGCAGTATACCTATGATATTTTTTTACCATGGCTTTTTCATCGTCTTGCTTGGTACTAGTGATGCTGATTTATGGTAGCGAATTATGAAGCTTTACGAAGTTCAGAGCAACCGTATGCTGAGCTTTGAGAATTTATAAAACACAGGGTGTACCTTTATGATGGAGCAACCAGATAAGAATAAGAATAGTTATGATTAATGAAACAAATCATTTGAATACTTAATTCAGCTATATAATAAACAGCTATTATACATATTTCATTTCGCCGTAGCAAAATTCATCGTCAGCTATCTCACCGAAAAGAGATGGCCGTATAGCATTGAGATAAAAAATACGAGTTGTTCGTAGAATGTTTTAGACAGTAATGTTCCAATTTTATTACATTCAATAAGAACATTAATTTGATATTGATAGGTACAACTTGATACATATGAGCACTTACCAGAATTTTATACAAGTTGCATGATATGATTGTATTTATAATTTACCTACCCACATATTTTCTTTCCCTTGTATTTATTTAGGTAGTTACTATGAATTTGATCTCAATACTATTCGGCCATCTATTTCTGATACAATATCTCAAAGCAAACTGTGACACTACCAACTGCATAGGGAAAATTTTCTGGATATGATTGATATTTAAATATTTACTAGACCACATAAGAAAGAAAAATATATTTCGTCAAAAATGACAGTGTACTTCTTACTGCATTATCAATTTGTAGTTTTCTGATTTCAATATGTTAGCCAGTAAATAGGTAAGGCATATTAAGACGTTGTTTTCATATTTGTACTAACATTTCTAACCAAAATAATTGTTTTAGAATTAGTTAAAAGTTGGTTGAACTGATCAGATGCAGAGAATTTTTCTGCCTACCATCACTGCAACCGAGTTCACTTTCGTTGTTTTTTGAAAGCCGCGGGCGCGGTTTTAAAATGTGGCTCCGTTGTTTTAACAGCTTATGTACAAGCAGACTGACGAAAATTTACTAAAAGCACTGTGCTTTCTGATGCAACTTGGTCTATCTACTTTGGATTTTAAACAATCGACTGTGGCGTAGTGTACAAATTAAAATGTCTAGCAGTAGATTGAAGACGCTTCTTATGACCATTTTGTCTTAGAGGACATATTTTAATTAGATAGCAGTACCAATTAGATTTATCGAATTAAAATACATCCACTTTTGTTATTTATTTTAAAACGATTATTGGCAAGGATTCATATGAAATTTCACTATTATCAGTGTCTAATCAAATATCTTGAAATTATAATAATAGCTAATGAGATGAGTTTAAGCTATTAAATAATATTTGACTTTTATATTTCTTATTGACCTCTTGTCCAAATACATACCACTCACTTTTGTTTTAATTTTAAGCTCGTCATGAATAAAGCTTTCTAAGATGTTATGGGATTACCAATCAGTATCAATCAATCAATATGTATGACATTAATTTATTTATGATATTCATGGGAAAATTTGAGAGGAAATAATATGTATTTTTTTTTAGAATTATTAATAACCATGTCCTTGCTTTTTCGTACAAGGTGGTTGTTAGTAATTTAGAACAATCACAAACACCCAGGCTTTGAGAAAAACACATAAATGTTTTTGTCATGACCGGGAATTGAACCCAGAACTCTCGGGTGGAAAGACAGCGCCTTACCCACTGCACCACGAGAACCGCCGGTAATAATATATTATGAGGTTTATGGTTTATCAGATGATCTTAAAGATGCACACGAAGATAGTCGTCAGTCATCACCCTTGTCATCAGATTTAGACCCTCAAAAATGAGGTATACACAGAGAAAAATACTTAACACACAAATTTATTCAACTTACAGGGTCTTCTTAGGCGTTTCGCCCTGACACAATAAAAATAAAAATGACTTTGGTGTAGACTCACGAGTAGTGTGTGGATTTAGGGCGGTTGTATAATGTTAGAAATATGATCCCGACGCTTGAGATATTTCATTAAATTCATAACGTCCCGAATTCATAAGGTCACGTATCAAATTTTCCCCAGGCGTTTCGGGGTTCGTTCTGAGCTGGGCCCTGACCGGGACTCCCCACTGCATTTCTCTCGGCTGGCCAAGACGTGATCTTACACGCACGGGGAACTCCCTTCGAGTTCATATCTAATCCATTTGCCGCAGTTTTACGGAAGGATTGCACAGTGTAAATTGTCATGAAAAGAGTATTATAAAGATTTTAATTTTTTCATAATAATTAATAACAAACTACTAACGGAAAACATTTAAAAGTGTCCAAGTACCTACGTAATTTTACATTTGACATTAATGATTTTGATCATTGAAATTAGAGATGTGATCGAGAAAATCTCATCTCGAAAATTCTTGAGAACTAAACAAAAAGGTAATGCTCGTATCTAGAGAAATAAATTTTCTAAAATTTTCGAGAAATCATGAATGAGAATCTCGAGAATACGAAACAATTAGCTAGGGAAAAAGTAGTAAAAGGAATTCGAAACGGAAAAAGAAAACTGCCGACCTTGATATGAAATGGAAACTCTGAAATAGTGTGAACAAGAATAGATTTTTTTATGTGCACGTAAATATTATTATATTATAAAAGGTATCTCTCAAAAAAAATCTTTCAACATCAATTTAACCGGAACGGATTTTTTTAAAATTGGCCGATGATTTTTTTTTTAGAAAAGTCTAAATAAAACGTCTCGAGATCAAAATGATCTTCAACGGCTTTGGCTAAATACTTGTAAAGTAACCTTTTAATTAGCCCAATAGATGGCCTTTGAAATACTACATTAATGATTAATTAGCACAATACCTAGATAAATAAAATTAGATTGATGACTCCTTCATTTAGCAGTGAATAGATCCAGGATGATGATAATAATATTAAATATAAACATTTTGAATTGTTCCATTCTCTGCATCCATCAATCTGTTGGGTATATTATTCGCTATGTACATCCTTATCGTGTGTAAACTGACATGGTCTCACA
Source organism: Rhyacophila brunnea (assembly GCF_057557595.1). NCBI lineage: Eukaryota > Metazoa > Arthropoda > Insecta > Trichoptera > Rhyacophilidae > Rhyacophila > Rhyacophila brunnea. The sequence goes on from NW_028232859.1 coordinate 40,858,910, forward strand.
TAAAGGAAGGGTGTTCGAAGGAATTTCATGGCACGATGTCATATTATTCAAATAGTTGATTTCTCAGTTTCAGTATTCATAGTTTGACCGAATGGCTTCCAACACGTATAGAATACGTGGTGCATTTTATTCAGAGGAATTTAAATATAAATGCCAAAATATCTAAATACTACGCTTTATATGTGAAAATATTTGAGAAATTTGAAAAATTTGTGTGATATAAGTACATAATATATGAATAATTTATATATTTGAATTTTTACTTAATACGTGAATGTTTAAATTGAAACAAAAAACACAATATAGTAAATATGTACCTATTGCACTATTACGTATGCACAACTGATAATATTTTAAAATAAATTTAATACTATGTAGTCATTGCAATTTTATTATACTGCAATAAAAATTTTGTGAATATTGTCCAAAGCGAGAAGTATTCAATCAATGTGTGTTATAAAATAATGATCCATAATTTGAGAGATATTTAAAACTTACGAGTGGCGTAACAAGGTACGGCAGAAAAATCATATTTGTAATGATGAAGGCGAAAGTACACATGTGAGAGGTCGCTAAATTGGTAAGATGGCAATGGGCCGAATTTGTCCCTATGTGAGTAAAGATCGACACAGGATTGCTCTAGAATAATTCACCTCTAATTTCACTGATCACCTCACTAATGAGGCAAATGCTATGAAGAGAGATGCAATAAAGCCAATTGTAAATCAATATTGATTTAGATTCGTTGAAAATAATATTATTTTGCTATTTTCCCAGTATTGCCACATGGAAATAATAAATAATAACGAAGCGAGGAGTTGACACATTTTTTCTTGCATAACAACCTCATTTCGCCTGTCGGATTATGAAGAAAATGTCAATTGCGAGTATTTGTTTTGTTTATCATTTTTATTTTTCAATCCGTCTTGCGTCTCGCTCTCTCTTCATTTGTTACGTGCTCCGTTTGATGTTTGCAAGTTTTTCCCGCCAGAGAGCGAACAAGTGTCAGGTTTTATGAGCTTTTAAAACTTTTCTCCCCTGCGAGGGGTACTAGTTCACTTCGCGAAATGAGTATAAAACGAAACCGAATCAAAATATCTCTTCTGTTCTGCTTTTTGAAAGCTTCACTCTGCAAAACAAAACAAAAAAAAACAAATCACGTGAAACTGCAGAGTTCAGTTGATACACGAAAAGTGATGATAAACTTTACTCAAAACTCAAAATAATTGGATAACGTACTGCTTAATACCTATTATAAATATTTTGGGTAAAAAATAAACTTAGTTATATCTAATAGCTCTCATTAAATTTATTGTTTAATTAGTTTTTTAATTCAATATCATAAAATATTATTATTTTGACCATTCAGTGAAAGAATAAGAAGTGCTTATAGATTTGAAAAATAATACTTAGGTATTAGAAATATTTTTGGTAAAAAAACTAAACCTATATCTAATAGCTCTTATTAATGTTTTATTAGTGTTTTAATTGAATATCATGAAATATTAATAATTTTGATCATTCAGTGAAAGAATAAGAAGTGATTATAGATTTAAAAAATGATCTAATCATATAAATTAAAATCACCAACACACTATATTACCTGCATTCTGTTTTACTGTAAAAGAATACTTGAAAAACTCGAAGCTTTTTAAAGTTTAGTATTGATTCAGGTATAATACTTTTGTTCTCTTAAATTGAAGAATATAATATCTTTTATCACCTAGCAGAATATGTTAGCTTAAGACAGGCCTGGGCATATTTTTTGGATGAAGGGCCATATTAGAAATATAAAATGAACGGCGGACCGCAAGTAAAATATATTTTTAGAAATACATTATTTATTATCATAAAAAGAATTTCAACATAAATATATATATAATATGTACATATCATAGCCAACAATTTAATGAGAAGAATCGAACTGCTTTACACTTTTCAACATTTTTAAAATTTCAGGTGTTAATTTTGTAGTTAAGATTTTTATAACTGCTTGTAAATGTTCATCGGTGATGTTTGATTGTAAAGAGTTTTTATTAATATTCATAATTAAAAATGTTTATTCATATAAATAAATGTCCTTTCGAGCAGTTTCTTTAAGTTGTTCGAATTTGTCCGAATTAAGAGTGTTGTAAAATTTGCAGATTTCTTCTCGACGGTGCAATGATTATTAATATAGGTATACTCAAATTTTATTTTTAAAAAGGCGTTAAAATGTGAAAAAAAGTTTTTTTTTCAGAAATACAAATAAAGCTCGCGGCTCCCACAGAAATACTTGGCGGACCGTAGTTTGCCCAGGCCTGGTTTAAGAGAATGAAAAAAGCGGTAGGTATCTATGTAAGTATTCTTCAGTGTGCGCTGAAAAAATCATTGCCAAAACTGTGCCGTGATGCGAAAAAGGTTGGGAAGCACTGGTTTGGTTTAACAACAATTCAATAAATGAGATATAGGTTCTAAATAATATGATGTATACTGAAAAGTCGTATTTTTCACACAAGTCCTTTTATGACAAGGTTCAGCATATCATACCGCATAAGAAAAACAAACGATTTAATAATACATTATATGCATATCGTGATAGTAAATTTAAGACATAATTTTACTTAAGTAAGTTACAAAAAAGACATTAGAAAAGAAAATCATATACGAAGTAAAATAATATGCATACTATTAGACACTTACCACGTAAAGGAAGAAAAACTACAAAGATGTATGTATGAGGAAAATTGCAACCTTGTAGCCGAGCAAATTGAAATAATAATTTTATTGGTTTCGAATTTATACCTATATTATATTTCACTAACACCGTATCAAAAAATGTAATAACTCATTTTTATAGGACTTTTGGGAGGCTACAAATTTTGTTGTAAAAATTCAAGCCCAGTAACTAATTTCGACAAATTTATCCTATTGCTTTAGAACATTTCGATATTAACAAATTGAATTTGACTAGCTATTTATTCAAATAACAAAGTAATTCAACAAAATTTGGAGTGTGCAATTTAAAATGAATATTCTATTTTAATAATATGATGAAAAGAACATAATGTACTTAAAAACAACATAGGTAAGTAACAAAAACATACGTAAGTACTAGAAAAAAATTGAAACAGAATGGAATTAACTAATATTTTTCACTGCCCAGATGATATGATCATGTCTCCAACTTTTTTATGGAATTTTATTGTAAAATATTATACTATGTTATTGAAGTTTTTTATATGATGTAATTTCAATGATATTATTAATTAATGCAGATCTATCACCGTATGTCATTAAATATTATATAACTACAGCTAACTTTGGACAAAAACATTTTCGTGTCCTTATGTACTTGCTTCCTTTGATATAATATGTATAAATATATACTTAAACATAACCCAGAGTTAAAGGCATAAAGTTAAACTGCCGATCACATGAATAACAGATTAATTATTATGCGAACCGGAGTTAGAGATTAAGTTGACATTAAGTTGTGAAGCAACTCTGACATAGTAGTATGAAGGCACATAATTAAATTCGAAACATCCTGCAGAGAAGCGTCAAATTTTACTTCCACCTGAGATGTATACCGTTGGCCTCTGTGAATAATTAATATGTTTAAGACTAATTCAAGTTAATCCTTGCTGATGCGACGTCACTGGAATCTTCCACTTGCTTCGTAATTTTATTATGACTCGCAACGCGGTATGATTTATCTCAAGAAGAATTTTAAGGTTCTAAGGAAAGCGTCAGCTTTTAGAAATATTTAAGTGATTATGAAAACTTTACATTTTGTCAATTAACAAGATAAAATCAAAGCAATTCAATTATATTATATTAATTGGATCGGTGTTTGTTTCGATAATGGAATAATTTTGTATGGACTACATACAGTGCTTCGGTAGTACCTACAAGATATTTCTCGTAGTCAAATGAGCAAGGCACTGACTTCCCACCCGGGGGATTCAGCTAGGTCACAATACATAGAATCTCAAAGTGTTTCTGTGATTGTTTAACTGCTACTACTAGCACAATACTATCATTGAGCCTCATGGCCTGTCGTAGTGTAACGAAATCCAATGAAACAATAAGAAGCATAATATTATGTTAGTACGATTTACTGCTAATTTAAAATTTTACAGTATTTATTTTAAAAAATCAATTCTTAGATATGTAAAATATGAATAAGATCTGATAAATGAATATTTTTTTTAATTAAAAAATAAACTGACAATTTCAAAATTTGTAGAAAAAGTGCGTTCGTTGAACACGTTATGGCTACATATTATATTGTATGGTTAGTTTTATCATCAAAACGTACTTAAATAATTATGTTATCTTCTCAAAATGTGCTTAATGTGTAAAATATAAATAAAAAGGATTACATTAGATTTTCATCACAGGACATCTCTAGGAAAAAGGAAATGGAGTAAGTCCATTCTATCACGTTCAGTGCCCTGGTTTGTAGAGTCTCATTTGAAGAGAAATGAGCTTAAGCTGATACTGAGGCTAAGAACAGGACACACAATGAGTAAAAGATTTGATGTCTTCATGGGAATAAGCGATTCTCAGCTCTGCGATGAATGTGATGTATTGGAGGACAATGTACATATAACAGTACAATGTCCTAAATAATATGAACGACATAGAGTACAGCTGCGAATTGCGGATATCTTTGAGAATGTCGACGAATTGAAAGATGCCCTGGCGGTGGGTAGGACAGAAGAGCTTGGCATAATTGTAAAGTTCTTTAACAGAATTGGAGTAAGGGCTAATCAGCGGATCCTCTTCTAGATAAAAAGAGGCGATATGACAGCATATCGCAGTCTAAGCCTCGGTAAAATCATAAAAAAAATAATTTCAAGTTATACGTATTATTTATTCTTTTAAGTTATAAACAGGTCGATAGAACCGTACGTATAACCATAATATTATGGAGCATTACAACGCTCACCAACTAAAATTATAGTGATGTTTTAGAGAAACTTTATTAAATGATAAAAGTTAGTTTTAAAATAATCTGTTTTGTGTTGTATGTTAAAAAAACGCGAAATGATAAGTAATACAGAATGTACAATGCTTTGTTTTTGTTGTTTATTTAAACTGTCTTTATTTATTTTTAACTTTCATTAGCAATAAATAATCAATCATACCGATCGGTCTATAAGTACGCAATGTCGTCCAATTTACCAACAGAAAATAACACTCGAAGTTTAAACTAGAAAAATAAGTAAGATTGAAAACTTTGCAACAAATTTTCGATTCTATCCACTTTTCTTTAGCCTATCCAAAAAAAATCTATTGCTTTTTTGTTGGCATGTGTATAAAAAGTCTCGAGGAATTTGTTGAGAATGAATCTTGGTACGTCTTATAAGTCCGTCGATCTATTTGCTTCGCTTCGACTTTCCGACGTTACTCTCCAAAGTCCACGAGTCTCTTCGATTCGCGATAGCAATTTTACTTGTTAGCGAAGTTAATTCTTTCGCTCAACTTTGCTCGGCAAGAAATACGCCAGCTATTAATCGGAAGACATCGACGGGGGATGTAACTCAATTCAGAAACATCGACACAAATTATACATTTTCGCCTAATCCGATTTGGCGTGGATTATAAATTTACATGAATAATTCGTTTAATTTTGTTTGGTGGGGATCAAATTACGTGAAGAAACGAAAGGGTGTCTTGACGTGATAAATTGAATTATTTTTTACGTTAAAATAATCGTATTAATAATAATTGAATTAGCTGTTAAAGGAGGTATTGGTATAATTAAATAACATTTTGTGTCAAATAGGAGGCTTTAAAGGAAAACACATTTGGTGCAGGAACACTCACAACAACATAACTGAAATTAGCGAATTATTTAACCGTTTGTCAACGGCATAATTTCAACTATATTAACATAGTTCTATTACTAAAAAAATCAGTTAAAATCTTAATTTAGATCGCCAGTCTCGAGAAAGATTCCAATCTTTGTTCTGATCTTTCCAGGTTGTCATTCTACCTACCATTTCTTCGTTTCGCCATCCAAGAGGCTCTCAGAGTCCGCCTCCAGCACCATAATTCAGATGCGTCTTCATATTCAACATCGGTAATACACAATTATACTATATACATACAAATTGGGAAGACATAAATTTGACATGTGGTATTTTTATCACGTTGGTAATAATAAAATTATTAGTACCTATACAATTTTCACAATGGTTTTGAGATTTATTTTATTATTCTGTACCTAATATAAAAAATAAATAAATAAAAGAAACTCTTAAACTCGTTGAATTTATTATTCATTCATGACAAGCCATTTTTTTTTTTTTTTACAAAAAAGAGAATCTTTGAAAATATTCTGTCAATTAAAAAAACATTCCTCAAGTGTATAATCATGTTGAAAAACAAAAAACAAAGAAGCAATTAAAAATGAATATTACTCCTAGTATAATTTAAAAATTATAGATTGTAGATATGTACCTAATTAATGCCTTTAATTATAAACAACTTATTTTTATTTTAGTCATTTAAGAGAACAAAAACAGTTTATTAAAATATTAAGTAATGGGTTATTATGAATATCCGATATAATTACAAAATCACCCAAATGACTTGAATTGATCGCCATTTTGACGAATATTATGTTATAATATAATTTTTATTTATTATTACATAATATACTGATACTCACATACAGAAAATACATCTGTATTATTTGGTTGACAACGGTAAAAAAATATAGCGTGCCCAAAGGAATCGAAGTCTTCCACAGTATGTCTCAGACTCAAAAAAACTGATCCTGTACAAAAAGTAATAAAGTTTTAAAGACACTATTGATAGGGAGAAGACGTTGCCTGGTGAGCTTGTCCAAAACTGTCTCCTAACACTGGAGTTACTAATAGTGTCATTTGTATTATGGTAGAAAATTTATATAAAATTATGAGTAATTTAATAGAATGAATCAAAATAAAAATGACAGAGTTATAATATTATACATACTATAAAAACTACAGAATATTTTATTACTTTGTTAGAAATTTACTATCAATACTTATAAATAAATTTCGTAATAGTTTTTTTCCAACTAGTTACTGAACCAAGGTGGAGAATATGGGTCTATACGAAGTGGATGTTTTTATATGATAACTTTTAATTGAGGGATTATTGTTAGTAGATCATTAATTATTTAATAATTAAATTATCAGAATATAAATACCTATATACCATGGCCCCCACATCTTGAAGCGGGCCCCCAGGCCAGGATATTAGGCCCCCCTACCTATCGCTATGGTTAAAGGCAGTCTGACGGTCTCCAGTGTTGTTTTTCAAATGGTGTTCGAGGTCAAATAAAATTCAGTGTAATTTAGCGATTTTTTAACACAATTATGGAGTTGTCGAGTAGGTATTACTCAACACGTCACAACAATCATATATTTTAAAATGGTTATAATTCCAAAGCAAAATTGCGCCGCAGGCGACTTTTTTTTGCTATTAGAGCAAATTTAAGATGTGTATTTATCTCATTAATCTGGTCGACCCGTCACGCCGGCCTTCACTGAGTCCGGGCCCCTAGGCTAGAGCTCTGTCAGCCCCCTCCCTTGTGGGGGCCATGCTATATACACACGTTATAAACACCCCGTCTGCTTTGGTAGCTAAAGAGAATATCCACGCCTGGAAAATGTATATGGTATCTATTTTTTCAATCATCGATCTTCACATTTGACCGTGACACAAGAAGCCATGTCAGGGTGGTTTTCGCCATATCTGTTTGAGTGGATATATTATAATATGTGGCTGCAGGGATTTCAATATAATTTGGGCAATATTGTATATTGAATTTATAAGAAATATTAATATATTTAAGATTTTCTGTATAGTGTATTGGTTTACTTACACTATAGGCATTGAGATCCCATTTTAAATCTTCTGATGCATCGATTGCATCATTTGCGTAAAAAATCGTCGTTGGTAAGAACATAGTTAGTAGTCCTCAATCCTCAAATTTGTTTAATTAGTATTAAATTATATTAGTCTATTTTGTTTAATATTGTTAAATTTAATGTGGTTTGTATTTTTTTTTTGTATTCGGAAAGCAAATATAAATTTGATTGTTCTGAATCGCGGGCTCGCGCTGTGCCGTCTGCAGTCCAATAAAAGTTATCATTGCACAGTGTCCGGTAAATTTCCAAAGCGCACAACTGTAAATCATCATTTCCATTCATTGCGCCAGTTTAATTGACATTTTTATTGCCAAAACAAGAACAGAATAGCACAAATGCTCGCTGACCAGATAGTGAAACATTCCGTGTACTGTGCGATACACGAACAGGTGAAATCATAACCGGAACAAAAGAACGCGAATGGATTATACATTTAAATAATATTGTATGCAGATGATATAAGATGTTACATTTTTTATATATTGTATGATATGAGCGGATATCAGACAATTCCGCTCTGAATTTGGAATGATTACATACCTATATAGGTACTTATATATATATATATATATATAAAAACTATTAATAATTAATTGCTTTAAAAAAATTATCAATTGTATTTTTCTCACACCATATTTACTCCCATAGGGAGTAGTTCCGAATAGCTAGTAAAGTTATTTATTATTTGAATAGATAAATGTATGGTTATGATTATGGGCGAAAAATAAAATCTGCGAAAAAAAAATATTTCATACATAAAAAGCGAACAAATTGATGACAGTTTACAAGGCCGACGTACAAGTTGCTAGTATAAATTCCCTCATTATTATTATGTAGATGTAAAATGTTTGTACTTATTTCTGGTATTTAATTAAATGGATAATACGAATTTGTATTTCAAATGTTTCAGCTGTATGTTTTTGTGAAACAACACGGTCCTTCAGAAGTAGAAACAGTAGGGGTTAACACGAAATGCCAGCGGACCACTATGGGCCATCAAGCGATAACATAATATGTCATAATTCAACCACTTCCGGCGCCCGGCAGGGAGCACCCCGCAAAGCAAATAATAAATTAACAAAATAATAATTAGTGAAATGGCGCTTAACCGAAGTTTGGTACAACGCGCCGCCAGAGTACCCGCGACCTACTAAAACACCATTGGCATTCTCCAAATAATTTATGCTGGCGAAGTTTATCTGGCCCGCGCTCCGCTCATATATCGCGCCTGTGGTGTGGCCGTCTATGTAAATTGGCCCCATTATCTTTCTAACAATGCGAGAGCAACAGTATTAAATTAACCTTTTGCCAACGCGACGATGACAGGAAAAACTTTCACATCAGCGAAATTCTCGACCAACTGCCGCCACCGACTCATAAATATTGAAATCATATTTTAAAATATGATGACATTTTATAAAATTTGGGGTTTCAAAAAAAATGTATTATAAGAATCAAAAACAGAAAATACATTAAAAGAACAAGTTTAACAAATAAAAGGCGGGTGCCATATCAGTGGATACCAGAAAACCTGGACTAGAATGAGGCTATAAAGAAAATGTGCCAAAGCATGTGGATAGATTTTTACCATAGGGCATCATTAGAAAAGGGAAATGGAGCAGGTAAGTCTATTCTACCATCACCACGGTTGGTGCCCTGATTTGTAGAGTCCAGTGACGTCCCGTTGGGTAGGCAGATTGAGCAGTGGCAGTTACTCGAAGGGCGGCAAATCGAGGAGAATCATTTGGTATATATCGGAATAGCTACCTAAACTTAGTAATAAATTATAGCGAAAATATCTTTCCATTAAAAAATCAGCTCACTGGTTTGAAACGAAATTAATTAACATAGAAAGTTTAACAGGACTGTATTTTTTTTTGTCGAGTTTAGTTTACTTCCGTTGCCTTTTGACGTCCATGGTGACCAGAAACGACAAGTGCATAGATGATACAAAATACTGTATAAAAATGGGGCAACATTTTGGTGCTGCCCAGGGGCGGCATTTTGTCTAGGGACGTCACTGGTAGAGTCTCCTTTGAAGAGGAACGAGCTTAAGCTAATACTGAGGCTAAGAACAGGGCACACAATGGGTAAAATATTTGATGTCCTCATGGGAAGAAGCGATTCGCAGCTCTGCGATGAATGTGATGTTTTAGAGGACATTGTACATATATTAGTACAATGCCCTCAATATGAACGTCACAGAGTAGAGCTGCGAATTGCGTATATTTATGAGAATGTCGACGAATTGAAAGGGTATCCTGGCGGTGGGTAAGACGGAAGAGCTAGGCAAAATTGTAAAGTTATTTAACAGAATATCTGTACCTCAGAGGCAGACGGATGCCAATCCAAATACCCAATTGTTCAGGAGAGCCAAAAAACAATTTTTATTTTAAACGAATACTCATAACTTCTAAGAAAATATACATAGAATGATCATTATTTTTTTTATTCTAATTCAATTAAAGTACTTCTGGAATATGTAAGAAAGGAATAAATATAATACAATTTTATATCTAAAAAAAAAATAAAATAAAAAACGTAGTGTGGATTTGCATCCTTCTGCCTCTAAAGATATTTTGATAATGTGGATTTGTATCTTATTTACCTAGCCAAAATAAAACAATTTATGAGTTAAAAAAAATTATAGGTATATAACAAAGCAAAACATATTTTTTTTAAAAATTTTATTATGTCATCATCATCATCACCAGCCTGAATCTATCCACTGCTGGATGAAGGCCTCGCTAATCTCCAAGCTGATTCCACTTCTCTCGTTCCTGTGCGTTGCGTTGCCAAGTTTTTCCGCAGAACTTTATCGTTTCATCGATCCAGCGGCCTCTAGGTCTACCTTGCGGATGTTTTTTACCTCTTGGATACCACTGGATGACTAAATTTGTCCAATGATTGTCCTTTCTTCGAGCCATGTTCCAGCCCATTTCCATTTGAGGTTTTTAGCAAACTCTATCACATCATTAATCCTTGTCTGTTCCCTTATCCACTCATTCCTTTGTCCTTTTGCGTTATGCCCAGCATGCACCTTTCCATACCACGTTGTGCTACTCTAAGTTTCTGGATCTCTCTTTTACTTAGGCTCAATGTTTCACACGCATGTGGTTACGGGAAGTACACACTGGTTGAACACTTTGCACTTTAGGCATTTTCGAAGAAATTATTCAGGCGGCCAAAAGCACTCCAGCCTAGGTTTACTCTGCGAATAATTTCATCAAATATACATCCATCTATAGACACTTATTGTGCCAGATAGATGTAGTTTTTCACCTGTTCGAGCTGAATGCCATTGATGAGGATCTCTTTTTGGCCCGCAAAGCAGTTGAACATGACTTTATTCTTTGATACATTTATTTTCAAGCCTACTTTGTTGCTTATTCTGCTTTGGAGGCCTTCTGAGTCTTGCAAACTACTATTTATTGTTATCGGCAAAGCAAAGATGACTCACGTATTCTCCATTTATGGGGACCCATGTCATTCCAGTAAAGTTGTCTAAATAAGTCTTCAAATGTAGCTGTAAATAGTTTAGGTGAGATTGTATCGCCTTGTCGGACTCCTTTGCTGATAGGAAATGCGCGATGGTTTATGGAGATGTTGTTGCGCTACTGTATATATTATTGAAAATATTTATAAAGCGCCCGGGGATTCCTTGATTTCTGAGTGCATCGAGTATTGAAAGTTTCTTTATGGAATCGAACGCTTTCTCATAGCCCATGGATAGCGGCAGCTTGTATTCCTGTTACCACTCTGAATTCTCTGATGACTTGGATAATATGGTCCATGGTGCTGTATCCTCCTCTAAAGCTCGTTCTCCTGGCTGGTTCTCATCTAGTACATATTGCAGACGGTTTGAGTGAATTTTATCTTAGTGGATTATTGGATTTGCATCCTTCTGCTTCTAAGGTAGGTATGGCATTTGCATCTTTATGCTATGCATATCTTGGACTAGGACTTTCATCTCTCTGCCACTAATAGATAACGCCTTTAGCATGACGATTCTTGAAAAAACTCATTTTCCCTAAAAACGGAGTTGCATTCGACTGCCTCTGAGGTACAGATATTAGTGAGGAACTGATCGACGGATTCCATCCTAGAAGAGAAGAGGCGATATGACAGCGAGTCGCAGTCAAAGCATCGGTAAAATCACAAAATAGACAAAAAGTATTTTCAAGTTGATAGAGAAATAACTGTAACAATAAATCAGTGCACAGCTGGTCACTACAATCTTGAAGTATTCATAGCTCGCTTAGGTATACTAAATGTTCCTTTGGCCAACTGCTCACGTGAATACTCAAAAAAGACTGAAACTCTGGTATCTAGCTAATGTATTTCAATGGCGGCTCGCTGATGGCAAGAATGGAACCTCACAGTTTCAAAACGTTCGCTACCAAAACCGAAGAGACCCGACATGCTAGTCTTTCAGTTTCCAGTCACCCATAAAACAGTGGTACCAATATCAGTAGATTTGATGAAAAATCATATTTTCTTACCAAAATTGGTAGCACTGAATTAAACTGAACAAGCAATAACAAGTCAAGACGTCAAAAGTGAAAGATGGGCGAACCGATTTTTAATTTAAAATATGTGGCAGATGTTGAGAAATACTCCTGCCTATATAATTACAGGCAGCCAGAAAATTTCTGTAAAGATATTACGGAGAAATCTTAGAATAAAGTAGGAAAGACAATGTGTTTAACAGTTTGACGTTATGAGATTATTAGGTTTCAGTATGCATCAGTCACTGGCCAGCAGTGGCTAAGGGTGGAGGTAGGCTGTTAAGATCCGCCATAAATAGAGAACAATAAACTTTGTTAGTCAAGGGTATTTGTTTTTCTTGAACTAAGACTACAATTTACAGATGGTGTCGATTAGTTTTTAAAAATCAATTAAACCCTGCCTCAGCCAAACCATAATAGTTTTGGTATACTTTGGGCGATATGACAAAATTGTGCATACTTTTTCATTCATACCTATTTGTTTTCATTGGATTAAGAATACATTTAACACATATTGTTGATTCATTTCTTTAAATTCATTAAACCCTGCCTAAACCAAACTATAGTAGATAAAAAAAATATTGTTCTATCTATAAAATATCCAGTTATGTATGATTTAATTGAATAATTTTAGATATTTTATAGACAAACAAGTATTTTTTGACTATTATTTATTATGGCTTGGTTTCGCAGGGTTAAATTCAATTTTAAAAAGTAATCAACACCACCTCTAAATTGTAGACGTATTTCAATGAAAACAAATACGTATGACTGACAAAGTTTAGTATGCATTATTAATGGCGGTTCTTAACAGCCTACCTCCACCCTTCGCCACTGCTGGCCAGTTTATGAGTTCCATCACCAACCAGTTCGTCAGATTTTAGTTTCTGCGCGAGCGGATCGCCAACATGTTAATCCGGAAGCGATAATAAAGATATAAATCAAGTTGTTTGGCAATGTCCGCTTTATGATGGTCAAAAACTAAGGCTTCTTGAAAATTTAAATTTAATTATCAATAACCTTGTGATGTTACAAACATTAAAGCGTTTTGGTGTATCAAAATATTTTTGAGAGAATTGTTACCTGTAAGTAAAAATTACAATATGATACAGCTGATAGCATGTAAAATTATGTACTTACCCAATATGAATAATATGCTTTTTTATATAATTACATCATTAATCTTAATCATAATAAATTAAATGTAATAACAGTGTAAACATGTACAGCTAAATAATCCTCCGCTGAGACTTCTTAGGTTAAAAAAATGCCTAAGGGATGAATTATGTGTGTTAAATAATAGTACAATGTACTAGTTAATAAAAAAGTACAATGATATTCTTAACTCTAAAGGTGGACTTCTGGATAGGATTTTCAGTAACGCTATTTTATCAATTTCGAGATGTACATTACCTTTGATACGAGAGGATGTGTACCACCCTACATTGGTTTTTTTACACGTATTTCATACGATTCGCCCGCTGCGAACGGAAATTCCCTCACACGGAGCTAACTGGTGTGGGGGATGGAAGTTTGATGGTGGAAATTTCAAGCTGCTTTACTCTTTAATGAGTGAAGTAGATTGGAGTGAGTTGCGTGAGATTTTTGATGTGAATGAGGCGGTACAATACTTTTATAATGTTGTATATAATGTGTTTAATAAATGTTTTTCAAGGAAGTCACTATGTCGAGGTGGAAGACGATATCCGAAGTGGTTTTCACGGGAAATTATTAGAGACATTAGAGTCAAACACTACTATCATACAGCTTGGAAGGCTAAGCATGGTCAGCATGACTATGAAATGTTTGGCCTTTATCGTATGAGAGTGAGACAAGCTGTTCGGCTGGCCTATCGAACATATATGGAATCGGTAAGGGATTGCATTCGCGAAAATCCTAAATCGTTTTGGGATTATATAAAATCATTAAGAAAGGATGGTGGATTTGCCAATTCGATGACTTGGAAGGGCGAAGAGGTGACTGGACATGGAATGGCAGAAGCATTTGCTGGTCATTTCAGGTCCGTCTACGCAAGTAGTATTCCGAATCTGGATGTCGCCTCAACGTCAAGAAAACGATCGTGCGGTGCCCAATCCGTTGACATCTTCCCAATTGATGAAGGTGACGTGTTTCGATTTATTAAAAAACTTAAGAATACGCGCTCTTTGGGACCGGATAACGTCCCTACATTTTTTTTAAAAGGGTGTGTTGATTTTGTCAAAGGCCCACTTGCATATATATATAATCTTACAATGGAGACAGGTATCTTTCCGGAATTATGGAAGATGTCGAAGGTGACTCCAATTCATAAGAGTGGTACAGAGTCGTCAGTAGAAAACTACAGGCCGGTAGCTGTTCTCTCTACACCAGCAAAAGTTCTGGAGATGATCATGCACAGCATGATTTCTCCAAAAATTGAGTCATTTATAATGAATGAACAGCATGGATTTAGAGCAGGCCGATCAACGGAAACCAACCTGATGGTATTCACTGATTATGTGTCGTCAGTACTAGATAGAGGCAGCCAGGTTGACTGTTCTTACAATGATTTCTCGAAGGCATTTGACAGAGTCGATCACGATATTCTAATGGAAAAACTCCAACTTATTGGATTGTCGGATCGATTTCTAAAGCTATTCGGGAGTTATTTTAGGAACCGTCAACAATACGTTTCGTACGGCCTTTATCAGTCACAGACCTTTTACACATTTTCTGGTGTCCCCCAGGGCTCAAACTTAGGGCCATTGCTGTTCACGATTTTTATAAATGACATAGCATTGGTAATTAAAAGTGCTATGTTTTTGTTGTTTGCTGACGACTTGAAACTCTTCATGGAAGTTGTCACCTTGGACGATTGTCGTCAACTTCAACTTGATATAGATAATATATTAGATTGGGGCAGGCGTAACAAACTGGACTTCAATATTGATAAATGCAATGTTTTATCGTTTACTAAAGCCTCACGAGTATTGTTTTTCCAGTACTCGATGCATGGCAGAGTTCTCTCGCGAATAGCATCTGTAAGAGATCTTGGAATTACATTTGACGGTAAACTGACGTTTAGTGGTCATATAGATACCATTTGTAAAAAGGCGCTAAAGATGTTGGGCTTTGTCTTGCGTACTTCCCGGGTCTTTTCGGATGTTACGGTATTAAAAATTCTCTATAACTCCTTAGTTAGAAGCAGACTTGAGAGTGGGTCTATCGTTTGGGCCCCGCATCAGTTGAAGTACGGCCTTATGGTGGAGAGAGTCCAAAAGAAATTTCTACGACTCCTTTACTTTCGGTTGTATGGATATTATCCGTGGCTCTATCCGACTGATTTTCTCTTAGGGATGCTTACATACTGTAGCTTAAAATTTAGAAGGGATCTTTATTTAGCTACATATTTTTTCAGACTTATACGCGGCGTAAATGTGAACTCTGCCATTCTTGGTGGTATTGGCTTGTGTGTCTCTGATAATTACCTTAGGAATCGAGGGCATGCGTTGTTTGTTCTCCCACGGTGCAGAACTAACCTGCCATTAGTAATGCCAATTGGGAGGGCAGTAACCATGCTTAATGAAATCGCTTCGGATATTGATATATTCCACTTACGTGAGGGTGAATTTAGGTGGACGTTGTTTTATAAGTTTTTAAGATAGGGTTTATCGAAGTTCACTCTGTGTGCTTCCATCTACTTTTATTTTGTTACTTATTTAATTTATTTTCTTATTTTATTACTTTTTCTCTGTATTTTAATTTTTTTTTTTTATTATTAACACTTATTTTATGTCATGTCGTGAACGCTTTGAATTTATAATTTGTTATGTTCATTATATGTAAAATAAATAAATTTGATTTGATTTGAATATTATTCCCACATCAGAGACCTGATATAACATGATGTCTTTTGACCCTTCTCACCAATCAGTTGATGCATTTTTTTACCAACCTTTTGTATTTTGTGGCCTTTTCCTGTAACAAGCTGATTTTGCTATCGAAAAATGCTACATTTAACGCCATATTAAATTAGTTGAATTTATAACAACTAGATGCTTATGACGTCCAAACACACCCAATACCAATGTTGGCTTTTGGTCAATTTCTTCATTCATTCATTATTTTGCTAGGATTATTTTTGCATCTACCACTTTTTTCATAATTAAAAAAAAAAAAAATATAGTAAAATTACTATATATACTGTTATTTTTTATTATTATAAGATGGTTTTATAACGGTGTGTGGATCACTCACTGATAAGAGTGGTAATGGGTACGTATACCATCGCTTGGAAAACACTATACCTATTACACAATGCTTGGTAAAAGTAGGTAGATACAATTAATTGGTTCTGATTCTTACCCAACATTTAATATAACGATGGTAATCCTAACTATTGATACGCAAAACGATCGTGCAACGGAAATAACGTAAATATTTATTGTGTAAATTGTGCAGGATATTAGCATTCGACTGATAGAATAAGTCGTATAAATAAATTAGCATTGATAGCAATATTATAAATGTTATACGGTACTACACGTGTTATCTAAGCACGGTATTTTATCGTTGGTTTATAATAAATTAATTCTATATTGACGACTAAGTTATCTCTCAGTGATTATTTGTAACGAATGAAAATTGTTTTGATATGCAAATGTAACTTACAAATCAAGCCATATAGATGAAATATGCATGTGTGAGTTAAAAGTCAACTACAACGTGTTTGATAAAATGTTCTTTATGCTTTCAGAGTAATAATATTATTCAAAATAATAAGTTATAACGTTATGATTGTATAAAAGATCCTATCATTTGATTCAATACCGACGATAGCAAACACTGAAACTATAAGGTTTCTCAACAATCTGCTTTCAAATTGAGCGATTCTTGGTGGATCTGATAGTTTTTACCATTTATAATATATTTTCTCAGAAGTGTTTTCAAAATTATATATGTTCAACATTTATAGATTTTTCTTCGCTTAGAAACTTTTACAATTTAAGATAAGATGATAAGTATTTACCTACTTATATTTTTTTCAATAGTGATACTAAAGTAACATATCTGTTTAATAACATGCACACTTAACAATACGTACGTATTGTATTATTAAATCCATTAAAATGATCAAAGACAGCGATAACGTAAATGATATAATGTGGAGTACATACAGCCTTTGTTCCGGAGAAAGAAATAGTTGGGCCGGAAAAGTCGTCTTTTATCAACTGAGTATAACTTCTTAGTAAGCACTTTATTGGTGTAACAAAGCTCACTGTAATTGCATTCTACACCGATGAGGGAAAACTGTGCGGAAAAAAATTCTTATTAACTATATTTCTTTGGAAAATAAATTATAAAAGGTAATCCTGCGTATAAATATCTGTAATGGTAACATTAAACCGACAGGGTAACTAGGAGGCGGCCTCGGATTCTCCTTTGCTTTATTGAAAATTAGTTTTCCTCCTCGACTTTTTCCGTCTTTCTAATATTTTTTGTCTACCAAAGAGGGTTGATAAGCGGTCTAGGAGAGTGGAAGCGAACTCTGTGAGTACCTCTCTTTGTTTAGCAAATACATAGGATAAACTTCAACCATAAAAAAGTACCTACAAGATCAGAAAACAAAATTATTACCTAATATATTTCTTATAATAAACATATACTTATTATAAATAATATGATAACACAGAAAATTAACATGTATGTAAATTATTATACAACATGTAATAATAAAATAAAATAACACTAACTAACAGTGTAAAATTAATTACCTATCTACAAATAACAACCATATAATATTCTAAATAATTATTGAACTAATTAAATAGGTAAGCACACAATATTTACATTTGCAAATTATTATAAAACATTTTTTTCTGAAAAACGTAGAATATTTCATTGCTATACTAAAATCTTATTAATCCAGAAAAAAAAATCGCCGCGGTGAATATGATTCATTTATATTGAGGCTGTGAGCTATCCATGAGTGGCTGATGGATTGAGGGAGTGGGGAGCGTTGGAGGTACTCGGTTAGTAGGATTGATCGGAGAATGCTGGATACCGAGGAGAATTGATGAACCTATGACTTGATTTAGAGTGTCGATTGGAAGAAGAAAATCTAATAACGCTGATGAAAAGGAAATGCTTCTATACGTTTACAATATTCAATGCACTTGTGCCTTGACATCTTGAATTGAAGAGGGTTCTATTGGTAAATAATGGTGACTTATTATTTTGCATACGAGCAGTATTAATTCCTGGTTTTTAATTGACCTTGTAAATAATTTTAATAATTATTGACAACAACATGAACGTCCTTCACTTTATAGCTGAAAAGCAATATTTAAAAAAAATAATTAGTTAGATATTAGTTTTTTAAATTTATTTTCTGTAACAAAATAATTCTTCGAAGAAAAAGCCAGCTTAGTCTTTGTTTTGGTGTCGCGTCAGGGATGGGACGTTATTCGCTTTATACCGCGGAATGCATTTCCCCCAGGGTCCTTTTTCGTCTTTTCTCCTCTAGTTTTTCATTATCATTTTCAATGCAAGCGGTAGTGGAATTGCTTCATTTTTTGTCACGGGGAAAGAGTTTATGATTTACAATGAGAAATAATAAACTCGGTAAAAATGAGATCTTAAATTCATATTTGCACGAAGAACTTTATGACACTGCTTATTACTCTATTAAAAAATTGGAAATGTGAAATATTTTGTTAGGGTTTTTATATTAGGTAGGTAATATAATAAAATATTAGATTATATTATCGGGTTTTTCAACAAAAAATAATAATTTAAAACCAATTCACACATTGATTGAGTCTTGAAGAAACCACACATTTTCAAAGCATGATTAAAACAAATTAAGACGTACTAAATAAGTAAAAGTATACTTTAATCATGATTGGAAGATACAGGTTTTTATTGAGACAATAAATAAATAAGAGTAAACTCCTTACTAACTATAATAGTAACTTGGGGGTTAAAAAATATTAAAAATAATTGAAAAATTATTTCTTGGAAACTATAGTATAAATACTTATAATATATTCGGTTTAAAAATAAAAAATAGACGTTTCTTGTATATAGTGTAATCCTAGTGACTGATGTAAACTAGCAAGTTTTTAAATGTGCCATCGAAAAAAAATATTGACTAGTAAATCCAGATTCAATAAGATAAGATATGAGAAATGAAATACAATATAAATCAGCCCACTCCCATAGTAAGTTGTTACTATCTTCGATTCTTTACAGTTAATTTCTGGTCCATGTAATAGTCGCCATTGATGGAAAATACTTTAATTCATAACGTCCAATATTGGTGTTGAAATAATTAAATTTTCGAGAAAGGCAAATATTGCTTATTTACACATTATGATATTATATTTGTTATTTATATCTATCTTTGGATGACTCATTGAAACTTTATTGCAATTTAATTTCAGCATTAATTACATTTGAACAAAATGGATCTATCACACAATCTGGATTATTTATATTTATTACCTATATCACTGAGTCAATTTTTTATATCATTGTGATTATTGATAATATCTCAAATAACGCACAAATATACAGTGAATCGCGGTTCATAATTCGATAATACGAATTAGTTTACCTGTCTTATTCATTGTGTATATTTTTTACTCTTTTTTATGCAAACAAAATAGTGGGAGTTTGCTCGGTTTAAAAATACAGTTGGAAGATGTCTATAGTCTTATAGAGATTATACAGACAAAAATTGCTACTATACAGAAATCTCTTTTTGTATCGTCAACTCAAATCTAATATTATGAATATTGGCACGTAATATTCCTTTTAATTAGGCATTATTTTATTCAAGAAAAATGTTATATTTCTAGCTCTAGATAATTTTGTAAGAAAAATGTAACTTTTAATTCAATTAGTAAGTGGAGGATTCAAAAGAAATCTGTGGGCAGTAATATTGTTTCTTCCCTGCGGTGTTTGATATTTAAAGGAGCGGGAAACGTGTCTTAAAACTGTTATTAAATGGCGCGGTAGTGTTCTTAATTGAGATGAATCGCTCAACTTTGGACAAAGTTCTGGACGAAATTATTAGACTTTACAAAATCGGAAGGGATCTACTTTATCACAATAAAGCGTGTCTAATTCCTTCAAGTCTTCTGAATAACGTGAGATAAAAAAGCGCAAATCTAGAAATTCTGATGGAATGAAATTAATTTTACATTCGATATAAGAAAACTTACAACTGTAGCGACTGTCATACTCAAAATTTTAGACAACTTAATATAACTAATATTATATAAGTACTGAATATAAAATAAAATATTTTATAATGGCTAAGAATGCCCGTTGTAAAGTCAATTAGCTCGATACATTATATTTATATGTACAAAATGTTCAATATAAAATATTGCTTAATAATATTGATCATTTTTGATCGTTATATTAAAGGTTTGTGCAAATTGAAATTTCTAAATAAAATACATTCTGATAACTGCGGAATGTCTATATCTTTGTAAATATTAATGCACGATATTGTTGCAGTTCTCTGCATGATTAGACTGAAAATGCACACTATCAATATAACTGTATATAATAGACAACAACTTTCTTTGTTATAGGTAGATAGCAGTTGCCTGTGGTCCATAGATGCTGTAGATCAGTGTTTCCCAAAGTGTGGTACGCGTACGAAGAGTTTGGTGGGTTGTACATCCTGCACCGGACTTTGGCTGCGTCTGGTGCAACAAGCATTAATATGACATCAATACAACATCCAAGCTAGAAGGTTTATCACATGCGGAAGAAGAGAAAATGTTGGAATTAGCTTCAGACGGGTTCTTGAAAAATAAATATAAGGAGTGTACTTTAACATCATTCTGGTTACAAATACAACGTGTGTATCCAGTTTTAACAGAGAAAGTCCTGAAATGCAATTAGCCTTTTCCAACTTCATATCTATGTGAAGTTGCTTTTTCAGCATTTATGGACATAAAGTCAAAAAAAAGGAATATGCTTTTGGATGTGGAAGCGCATCTCAGATTAAAATTAATAACCAGGGAACCAAATTATGATGATCTGTCATCTCAACATAAACAATTTCATCCTTCTCATTGATTATAATGAATGGTATTTATAATATAACTTTTATTTATTTTATTAATATTTTATTATGATTGAATTTTATTTTTCGTTTATTATTATTATGTTTATGTACTAAAAAATCAATAAATAAATATATTTTGATTGTTATTAAAGTATATTATGCAATTTTTTTTGACGAGGGGTAATCAGTGTTACAAAAATTTTAGAAGGGGTACATAGATGTCAACGGTTTTGGAAACACTGGACTAGAGCATTGCACACTAGAATAGTTATCTGGAATTTATTATAGTTATCTGGAAGAGGTATCCAGTTTTAACAGTGAAAGTTCTGAAATACATCTTGCCTTTTCCAACTTCATATCTATGTGATGTTGCTTTTTCAGCATTTTTAGACATTAAGTCAAGCTTTTGGATGTAGAACCGCATCTCAGATTAAAATTAACAACCTGGAACCAAATTATGATGATCTGTCTCAACATAAACAATTTCATTCTTCTCATTGATTATAATGAATGTTAATTTTATAATATTATAACTTTTATTTATATTTTATTATGAATGAATTTTATTTTTTGTTTATTATTATTTTGTTTATGTACTTACTAAAAAGGAAAAATATAAATATATTTTGATTGTAATTAAAGTATATGCAATTTTTTTTGACGAGGGGTACTCAGTGTTACGAAAATTATAGAAGGGGTGGGGTACACAGATCTCGAAAGTCTGGGAAACACTGCAAGTGTAGATGAAGAACATCCCCAGATATAAACGATTGAATACTATGTAATAACAATGTGTATTTATTGTATAATAATTATATATTACGTAAATATTTTTTGAATATCTCAGAGCTACCATACCGCAGTACCACACACAATACTACTTTATCTGCCAAGATTGAATAAATTACAAAACCTCTGATACTGTAGAAAATAATAAGTATAGAAAGGTCCACTGCAAGACCAGTGAATGTCCAAGTAAAGTGATTTTCAGATTTCTGAATTTAAAGGTATAAAACGGTTGCAAAAAATACAGTTGTCCAGAAATAAATGAATGTATTTTTAATTTTGAAGTACACATAATATAAGAGTATTGTTATCAATCATTATCAGAAGAAAAAAAATAATACAAAAATTTTCATTTAAGTCTGAAATTACCGCTTATTCAAGCTCATTCAAGAATGAAGATTGTCGATTTTAACTCCTTATCTTATTGTTTTTATATTTATTCATCTGCATCTCTTAAATTTACAGCATATGGAATGTTATCATAACATTCATTTGTTTCAGGCTGGCAAAATTTCTTCAGGAACTGAAGGTTATTGTATTTTGCAGTCGATATCGGTATTGTCAAACAAGAACTTTTTGTCTACGTGGTAAAACTGTGAACTAACGACCCCCTTCAGCGCAGATATATGCACTTCCGTTTTTAAATGAGAAACGCCCTCAAATTTCTCATTTAATTGTACGCTCCCGTGGTGTACAGATCTATTAATTATATACGTATTTTTAAGCTTTTTATAATAAAACTATATCTAGAACGATCAGGAGTGGTGTTACAATTATTGTTAGTAAACTTTTGGTTTATTACGAAGAAGGAAAGAATTCGCATCTAAAGGAGAACCCCTACAATATTTCAACACGCTTCTAGCATTCGTTGCCACCATGACACTGAGAGGTATTCTACATGCGACTACAGCGACTTCCTATTGTTTCCGATTTGTTATTGTCAGACAGTAGTCTGTTGTTGTATACTGGACCAGGTAGTTGGAATTCACCTACATGTAACCTTACCTAATCTTTCAGGTGTTGACAAGTTGACAAAACTGACAGCTGAAGTGTTTCAATAGGACATTCAGTGATATTGCTATGTAGATGCGTGACTTTCAACAGTCTCAACAATTGTGCTGTTTTTAGAAAAATTTCATTTTCTCAAGACTGTAAGCGATATTGACTAGTAATAAATAGAGAAAGTTGCTCTATGAACTAGGATCTCGAATGGCATACAAACTAAAAAAAAATGTTTTGTGACGTTTAACGAACGGTCTTGCAGTGGACCCTTCTTTCTATTATGATTTTTATTCAACAGTATCACTACAATCAAATATCACCAGTGGTGATACACCACACGCTTCTGGTATATACTATTATAGTGTAAGACTGGTTTGTCTGCTGGTTCAAATAAATATGTAATGGATGTGTATTAATTTGTTCCCATATTTAATTCATCTACTCGGCGACCAGTTGCCTTATTGTATATTATTTGGTATCGACCAGTCGGCAGCATGCAATCGTTGTAGACTCTAAAAATGTAAACATAATATAAACAATGCAAATTATTAAATGATATAATGATCGTAAATACATTTTAAGTATTAAAAAATAAATAAAGCTGCTTTGTTGAACCAAAATCAATCCTCATGAATGGCACTCAAATCGAGCGGGTCAACAATGAAGTAAATTTGGAAAATTCTGTACATTTTGGATAGATTATATTATTTATAATAAAAGCTCACGCATATACATTTCTAATATTGCCCGCGTGTTACTTAGTGACACGTATGTCCTAGATTAGCCATCTCTTCTCTATACTACATATTATCAGTGATGGGTAACTGTTCTTCTCGCTGTGATCAAATTAACTACCAAAACACTTCGGTGTACATCGTATATATTTCACATAATTATCCAAATCGATTATTTTATAAGTTAACAATATCTTTTTCATTCAAATATTACCATTTTTTTTGCTGGGTTGAAGACAATCATTTCGGGAGCCACATGTGGGTTGCTCATCACTGCTATACATATTAAATTATTAAATACCTATGTAATTGAAAACTTATTGAATTTTTGTGGTAGCGACGTGTACAACTCATTGACAATTAATTTAACCTGGATATTTCTATCGCATCGCGTACTTTTGTCTCTCTCTCCCAATCAAAAATACTGGCACATATTATTATTATAAGTTTTGAAATTAATTTCGTTTATAAAAAAAATCTATGAACAGTCAGAAATATTCTTGAATGTTGGCAATTTAACTGCATTAATTAAGTCTTTAAGTTTTAAGAGAGCCTTGTACAAGATACCATTTTATTCTAATGGCTTATATTTGTCCCAGGAGAGCAGAGACAGAGTTGGGGTAAAGCAGAAATATGTGCTACTTTCTGATTCGAAAGATTACTGAGTTTAGTTGAGCAGAAATCAAAATTGAATCAAAGGATGCTGCGTCAGTATTAATATGATTACTGAGTTTACCAAGTCCGCAGAAGTTTTAATGGTTTTGATGAATCAATTAGTATTGATATAGCTTAGTGCTTCAAACTCTGAAGATTGAAGTGCGCACTCGTAAATCTTTTGTAGGTAGTATACTCTTGTGGCTTTTGTGAAATACAAATTTCTTATGACATTCAATTAATTTGCGGTGCTTTGTGTAAGAAAATTTTGAAGCTCTTATATTTTAAAAGTTTTAACGGTAAATTTAAACACAATGTTCCGAAATTGTTTAACAAAAGTAAATACCTAAATAACTAATTGTTTTAAAATTGCCAGCTGTAACAAATTATTGTATAAAAAGTCTTCCCGTAGTTTTTATTAAGATTATCTACCAAATTTGACAACTTTAAAAGTAATTAATTAATTATTATATTATATTTTTTACTTAATTCAACAATAGTGATATAAGTTTTAAGATTAGATCCTACAATCCCTTGATTAGAAATTACGCTATAACCCAACGAGTAATATTGATGTAAATATATAATAATTTTGTTAACATACCTATATCATTTGGAAATACTTCAGAAACACACATATTCGAAAAAAGCTTGAAAATATATTTGTGCTGGGTAGGACTTGTGACATCACTACTAACAACTAATATGCTACCAATTTAGCTACTTGTATCTAATCACGATGTTTTCATCAAATTTAATTAATATTAGCATTTTTTTTGTGATTAACTCTTAAGTCTCTTTACAGGTTTGCATTTTTTAGAAGCCCCACAAACACCACAAAAACGTCAACATACGCGTGAGTTCTGAAAAATTTCTTTAAGTATAGGTGCATCTAAATGTATGTAACTAGAAAGCCAGCGTATCTGGCAGGTGTTTGGGCACTTCTAAAAAAAGATAATATCTAAGGAGATTAATAAAATTCCTAAACAGTGTCAGGATCTTGCCTATATTATTTATATTTATTTCAAATGTACCATGGAACTCAATTAAAAATAAAAGTAAAAGTTTTAATGAATGCGAAGACATACATAAATGCGGGCATAATATAAAAGTAATATGTTTTCTCGCGTACGTTTAATACTAGGTGCTTTATAAACTTTAATGATATCAACTATCGATTATTCTTAATAATAGTACTTTTATGCTGTTTAGGTCATTTCGGTATGTTATACCATACGTGAAAAACGAATTTATCATAGATGTCTCCTTGCATTTTTGAAAGAACATGTTTATTTAATTATTGTTGGGGTAAGGTAGTCAGTTCTTGAACCCCTCTATACCTTTTCAGATGCCGCTTCGCTATTCCGTGCCACCGTTCCAGAGGATGCATTAGTGGCGATCTACTCTTTGATAAAAACACTTGCTTTAAGTATATTCTCAACATTGCATTTCACAATACATTTATTATAAATAAACTATTTCTTTTATTCAACGAATGACTTACAAACAAGCCCCGCCGGGTGTCGTATTTTTTTCAAAAAAGATTTTTCTAGTGAGTGTACACAAAAGATGTTTTCAAATTATGTATGTACATTTATTATACTTATATTAAATAAAAATAAGTTTTGTAAAAACTTCATCATCATCATTATTTATAGCACTACAACTCTTGGTGGCTCTTGGCCTTCTTCAAAAACTTCTCTTGCCATCGGGTGTTGCGTACATAGCCCGCCTCGCCGGTATATCATCTGTAATTTTATGCACGTGGACGATCTAGCGCAGTCTGTGCATTGTCATATGCCACGTGATCTTCTCGCCCCCATACAGTGTGTATAGCTCCTTATTATACCTTGACCTCAACATACCTCAAATTCTTAAACAGCCTCAAAGATTCTTCTCAAAATTCTCCTCTCAAATATATCCATACTTCTTTCATCCAGCATATTTTATGAAATTCGAATTTTAAAAGATATCTTTGTTTATTGAATTTATGACCATATGATGTTAAATGAATAGTACGATTATTAATTATAAAACTATGATAAACACATCGTATATATTACGCCCACGGTGGCCGAGCGCCTTAAGCGTTGGCCAATAACGTCGTGGCTCCCAGGTGCGAACCCTGGAATAGACAAACACACATATTGTTTTCAGTGTTAGAGAGTGGAAGTTTTGTATTAACAGGTTTTGTTTTTACGAGAAAAGGATGTTAGCCACTTGGTCAACCTATTAGGTCCATACTCAGACTCATACACAAATTGGAGTGTACTTGCCAGACCCAGGATTCGAACCTGGGACCCACGACGTTATAGGCCGACGCTTAAGCCGCGTGGCCATCATAAGATATAATTTACAAATATAGTTTTATAAGGTTATGTGTATTAATTGTCCTGACAGTATAAAATTTGCTATTATTTTGGACTGGTGTCACTTTGGCATTGCAAATTTAACATATACCTATAACTATATATTTTTTTACCATGTCCGATCCTAATACAATCATATGAGGCTCCACGTAGGTTTGTATCAACAGATTTTTGTTTTTACAAGAAAATGATGTTAGTCATTTGCTCAAACTATTAGATCTATATTTTAATTCCAAACACAAATTGAAAAACAATATGTGTATTTGCCAGACCCAGAATTCGAACCTGGGACCTAAGACATTATTTATATATTCAAAGAAAAGAGTATGTAAAAATATTAATTCAAACCTTCACAACATGACATTAAAATGAAAAGAACGGGTAAACCAAGTTACTAGAAAACAAGCCAAAAAAAGTCTTATAGCGAAAAAAAAAACCACAATGAACGATAATTTTCTAAATAAAAATAGTTGTCATACATTGGACGCAGCGCATCATTAATTGACACCTCTAGGGAGTGTATTGACCAGCCGCATCTATAAGCCGACGCGTAAGCCATTCAGCCATCGTAGGCAATTAAACAGTACAACAATAGGTACGAAGTGAGAAAAAAAAATCAAATAACGTTCTACTATTATAACTGTCAAGCGAAAAGGATGATACGTCAAACAGAGGGTCTCTGTTTTGAAAACGGTGACTGAGATCGGTCGTTGCTTGACTGATAAAACAGGCGAGTGCCTTTTAACTAAGTACCTGATACAGCGAATAAGCATAGAAATTCAAAGACGTGATACAGTATTTGTTTTAGGCACTCTTGATGTGTCCAGGGGACCGGATGAGGTATTTTATATATGTACTCAGGGAAACCTATTATATCAATAGTTTTATAATTATTGGCTTATTTGCTTAGGTATATCGTTTAATTTTACACCTTTTGTCACTTATTTTGTGTTAGGTACTCTCATTATTATTGTTTCTCTGTATAATTTATTAATTCTATATATAATTCTCGATGTAATATAAATATTATAACTGTGTGTTTATAATAAATATCTCATTTATAGAGGATTTGTGGGTACTAACATATTGAGATATATGACAATAATCGCCATAACCAGTTAATTCAAAGTAATAAATGTTCATTCGTTATATTGATTTGTGCAATTTATATCAATTTGTTATGAAAATACCTCTCTGTAAATCAAATATAGCAGCTGATGTTATGTTTGTTTAATAAACATTCAAAACAAAAAAACAACATTTATATTATTAATTGATGGAATCTATTCAGTATGAATGATTGAATACGATTTGAAGAATAACAACCAAACAAAATGTTGTACATTTTATCGTTAATCCCTTAAAATGAATGGAGTTTATTCGAAGGATTAATAAACTTCAATTAAAATGACGAATTTACCGAAATGGTTTTATGTATATGGACTGAAAAGTTTTCTGAAAACAATTCGGAAATTACATAAGTTGTATAATATGTCGAGTTATTAATGATTACATGGTAAAATTCTATATATTATCAAGATTGATAAGTCAAAAAGGCGTAAGAGATAGCTTGCAACTTTACAGGAGAGCAATTTTTTATAGTAATATTATTATTTTTTTACTAAGAAGGCTAAATAAAATAAATACAATATAAAAATAACTTTTTATATACAACGTTTTTAAATTTTCTGTTGAACCATATAAACTTGACTTGACTAGCTTAAACGATCAAAAAAATATTTTCCATAGTAACTCACGTATATATTAATAATTTAGTTGCTAGGACGCCAGACCCCTAGGAACCAATAATGGCGTCGAAATAACATTTCATACAAAACAGAATTAACTGAAAATGAATTCAATTCTACTTAAAGATGGCTAAAAGTATTAAAACAAATGCATTGGCATCGTGTTCTGATATATTCTAAAAGTTTCAAATGTCCAGCTAGTCGGGAAGTTAGTTAAAAATCGATTGCAAGATTTGTACCGGACAAACAACCACCGGACAAATAAGAATACGAGCTAAGAAAAACGTTGCAAAATACTTGAAACTCCGTCATGGAATGATTCGTGCTGACATATTTTTGGGACACTGAAGATGATAGTATAATCCAACCCCATAAATAATTCATTTTCATCAAAATGAATTTTTTAAATCTACAAATTTAACAAAATAAAATCTGTCAATAGAGGAGGAGATCTATGCCTTCAATGGATCCCATCGCACATGGGCATTGAGGGAAATGAAAGGGCAGATGATCTGGCAAAGGTAGCCGGCCATTCAGGGGTACCATATCAGTGGATACCAGAAAACCTGGACTGGAATGAGGCTATTAAGAAAATGTGCCATAGTATGTGGATAGATTTTCACCATAGGGCATCATTAGAAAAGGGGAAATGGAGTAAGTCGATTCTACCAACACCACGAGAGGTGCCCTGGTTTGTAGAGTCTTCTTTGACGAGGAATGAGCTTAAGTTAATACTGAGGCTAAGAACAGGGCACACCATGGGCAAAAGATTTGATGTCCTCATGGGAAGAAGCGAATCGCAGCTCTGCGATGAATGTCATGTTTTAGAGGACATTGTACATATAGCACTGCAATGCCCCAAATATGAAGTTCACAGAGTACAGCTGCGAATTGCAGATATCTAGGAGAATGTCGACGAATTGAAGGGTGTCCTGGCGGTGGGTAAGACGGAAGAGCTAGGCAAAATTGTAAAGTTATTTAACAGAATAGGAGTGAGGACCTGATCGACGGATCCCCTTCTAGAAGAGAAGAGGCGATATGACAGCGAGTCGCAGTCAAAGCCTCGGTAAAATCACAAAAAAAAAATCTGTCAATGGTCATCGATTTATCGTTTGTAGAATTAAAAAATAGAATTTGTTATGTTATATAATACAGAATTCAGGAATTTCTCGTATCCTTTCTGTACTTTAGTACCAAATAATATAATAACTTATTTGTATTAAAAAGTTCTCTTCACTATTATAATGTGAAAGCACTGATTGTCAATATGGGTTGCCCTCAGAAAAGATTTTAGCGAGGGGTAGGGCGAGGTATCTCCGTACTATGCGCCTCTCAATTTGTTTCTATTATGCGATTTCTCCGACTCTACTTTCTACTTAAAATTTTAATGCGTGCATTCGAAGGGGGTCCGAGGGGGACGCTATCAAAGCTTCGACAGCTTTCTGGGTGGCGCTAACTACTGCCATTTTGTTTTTACTGGCATTGTGTTTTGCTTTATGGGATTTAATCACGGGTTTGTAATCGCAGGAAGCGACTTATTGCTTTGGCGGTGGCTTTAAATAATAACAGAAGAAGTGATTTTAATTTTTATTCCGTTTTATAATGCTTTTGTTAATGGGCAATGAATGTTTTATGATTCGGACGGCATATTTAATTATAATATTATTACAAAGGGTAGTATTAAAACGGAGCATTATAGAAATAGTTAGCTATTGATTTTATCAAATGTAAACATTTATATTCTATCAGTCTACTAATTTTACTAGCCATCAATATGTTACAACGTTTTTCTTAGCTCGTATTCTTATTTGTCCGGTGGTTCTTTGTCCGGTACACATCTTGCAATCGATTTTTAACTAACTTACCGACTAGCTAGACATTTGAAACTTTTAGAATATATCAGAACACGATGCTAATGCATCTTTTTAATACTTTTAGCCATCTTTAAGTAAAATTGAATTCATTTTCAGTTAATTCTGTTTTGAATGAAAAGTTATTTCGACACCATTATTGGTTACTAGGGGTCTGGGGTCCTAGCAACTAAATTATCAATATATAAGTGCGTTACTATGGAAATCAATATGACATGTCAAGTACAATGTTTTTTTGATCGTTTAAGCTAGTCAAGTCAAGTTTATATGGTTCAACAGAAAATTTAAAAACGTATATAAAAAGTTCTTTTTATCCTGTAATTATTTGTTATTAAGCTACATAATGTGAAATTATGGTCAGAGTTGTTAGAACCCTTGTTAAAAAGAAAAAGATTTGTTACCTGGTTCGGTTCCAAAAAAACCTGTTTAAAAATATATAGGTACTTACCTACTTAAAATATAGGTAAGATATAGATATTTTATTTTAACTTCAGAGTCAACTCAAAAGGTAGGTATCTATATAATTGTTTCAAGATAATATACATATTTACCAGGCCAAGCATACATTACTTATTATTTATACTTTATAGGTGTTGTAGCATATCAAAAAAACTTTTTGAAACATTTTTAATTACGGGCTCTATGTCATAATGACCAACAATATTAGGATAAATATATTACAAAATTTTAAAAGCTAAATGGTTTAATTAATGCCACGTCAAATTTTCCGTTTGAAAACAAAGTTTTTGAATGTTTATTTTGTTTGAAGAACGAATCTTTGTAACATAGGCCCATGGTAATTTAATACTGAATCGCAAATCGAATTAAGTCTCGACAAAAAACAGTCAATTGCCATCACTCACAACCAATTACAGCCCAGTAGATAAATTAAGGGTAACACAACGGCGCGAGGTGATTGTGGTGAGGTAACAACAACGCACATCTTACAATGCCAGTCAAAATTTTAAAAAAGAGGCAAATAAATGTTGAGATTTTTGAAAAATAGTTTACACTAATAAAAAAAGTTGTTACAGACAAATTTATTATCTTCTTTTACACCAGGGGTGGGCAAACTTTTTGGATGGAGGGCCAAATTCAAAAATTAAAAATGAGCGGCGGGCCGCAAGTAAAATACCATTTTCAGATATACAATATTTATTATCACGAAAAATAAACATTACAAAAAAATAAAGCGAAGAATGAAACTGTTGTACATTTTTTAACATTTTATTAAATTCAGGTGTTAATTTTGTAGTTGATATTATCAAAACTGCTTGTAAATGGGCATCAGAGATATTTGATCGTAAAGAATTTTTATTGAGGTTCATGATCGATATGTTTGTTCACATATATAGGTTGATCCAAAAATAACGAACATTTTTCTTGCATAATCTTTAAGTTGGTCGAATTTGTCTGAATTAAGGGCATTGTAAAATTTGGAGATTTCTTCACCACGATGCAATTCTCTTAAATAAGTGTCACACTCCAGATCAATAATCTCAAGTTGTAGCTCTGTCGGTACACTATCAATATCTATTGAAAATGGATCGCGTACTATTGCTAAAGAAGTTTTAATCTATTGTCAATATTTAAAAAATATATATAAAATAGTTATTCGTAATCAGAAGTACAATTAATGATGGCGGGCCGCAAAAAAACACCCGGCAGGCCACATGCGGCCCGCGGGCCGCAGTTTGCCCCCACCCCCTGTTTTACACCATGACATAGATATACGATATTATTTTCAGCAAATAACATTAAATAATTTCTTCAATAGACCTACTCCTTAATATTATGATGAAATATAGTTTATATAATACATATTGCATAATATAAAAATTTAATATGTAGGTACGCTTCTCATGCTGTGGGTCGTGTGATCAAATAATCACATGTTGTTTATTTCTAATATATTCTGTAAGGTTAACAGTTTCACCGAATGACTAATAACCATTTTCTTGCAAAGCAATTAGTTAAGAAACCTTTTGGGGAGATGGTCATAATCCATAATCCCCAGAAAATATTTATGATTATTGATTTTTGAATAGGTTTATATAATTATTTTTTCCACTACTATGCTGTATAATCCACACGATGATTAGGTGGTAGAATATAAACCTTTTTTAAATGTCTTGAATTCAATACACATGTTATACCTATGTAAATATAATATTATGATATAAATAGTAAAGTTACTATATATGTTTTATTCTTTTCTTCCAACACTAAAACAGGCCTCGAGGCCGAATTACAGTACTATAATAATAATGTAGTATTTACAGTTAAACTATTACAGAGATAATTAGGACACAAATGCGTATTGTGACCTCACCGGGATCGAATCCGGAAGCCGTGGCAAGCGAACCAGGACTGATATATTGGACTACGAATATTGTGTGTTTTAGGATCAATTAGTCATAATAAGTAACGAATATTCTGTATATATTTATACTGCGAAGCTAATAAATAAATATATAATATGTTTTTGAATGCGTACATTAGAATTTAAGATATCTTTGCATGTACCTATCTGTAGAAGATAACGAAATGCCTAATAAAATTAAAAATTAAAGTCAATGGGAACAAGATACTCACGCATCCTGCTAGATGGTATTTTAGGGCGATGTGGGAAAATATTTATATTGTTGTTATAATTTAATAAAACGATTTTTTTTGTAGTACTTATTCCACTTTTAATCAATAGATTAGGACCAGTTTCGTCCGCCTCAGAGGGACATTTTCAAGTAAAAATTTGTTTTCTTGAAAAAGTTGAAAAAGTCCCTCTGAGGCGGACGAAACCGGTCCTAATCTATTGATTAAAAGTGGAATAAGTAATACAACAAAAATGCGTTTTATTAAATTAAAACAACAATACAATGCAGTTCCACCATGAATTGACAGTTAACAAAATAAAAGAAAATGTGAATTGAACAGAACGCGAGTAATAAAACACATTTTAACCGCTATAGTAAGTACCTACTATAAAAAAATAGAACTATACGCAAGAACATTTAACTAACAACTAAATAATATAAAGAAATTCATTTGAAGTTATTTAAATGATGATGAACCTTTACATATATATAATATATATCCAGCATTTAAGTTAATGTTATTTCCGTGGATTAAAAGAGTTTCCTTGCGGCAGGGTTATCGAATTTTTATAATGCGATCAGGAACTGTATACATTCGTCGAAGTCGGAAAAGATGAGGAAAAAAATCACCTCCGCTCTCGCATCATTA
Organism: Rhyacophila brunnea; assembly: GCF_057557595.1. Lineage (NCBI taxonomy): Eukaryota > Metazoa > Arthropoda > Insecta > Trichoptera > Rhyacophilidae > Rhyacophila > Rhyacophila brunnea. Next base: position 40,892,805 of record NW_028232859.1, read on the forward strand.
AAAACACATTTCACCCCCAAAACGGGGAACGCCGCTCGGAGAGAGACTAAATGAGAGGAGGACGGGGTGGCATGACACCAGCCTCAAAGCGCTATAATTCAACGCAGAAAGAAATAAACCGGGGCCAGCCCTCGCATTTCATTACACGACAACAACGCTCAGGAATGTGTTCGGAGGGTCGTCTCGCCTGACGCCGGCGCCCCCCATCGAGGAGTTCCTAGTTTCTGTGCCAAATGCGGGATGTTAAGTTTCGCCTATTACGGCGGCCCGTTAATTTTTATTTTGCTCAACGATGTTTGTCGTTTTTGCGGCGACGGTGAAGATGTTTTTTGATGTGGTCGTAGATTGGTAGCCCTGCGGTGATGGCAGTAGTTAAAATTTTGTTACGATAGTTTCAAGTTTGTTACGACGGTATGAAAAAGTTTACGCAGTATTTTTTCTCTTTGTTAATGTTTTCAGTTATAGTAATTTTATTAGATAAAATTGAGCCTATAATAAGATATTATTTTATTTAATACTAACTGTCACCTCTTCGTGGAAAACCATTACATAAAATAAAATTGAAATATAACATCATAAAATAGCAATCTATTATTGTGGTTATCTAAGATTGTTCGAGTAAATAACCATTGTTTTATTATTTTTTATACAAACTAAATAAATAAGATAATGTTGAAATCATCATCATCATCATTGAAAATATAAAACTTAAATATGTATATAAACATGCTGTGGATGAATCATTCACACGGTAAGCGAAAGCTATGTATTCTGTTTCCAAGTGATGTATTTTCAATATAAATAATGGTAGGTATATTTTTGTACCTATTGAATATTCAATAGGTATTGAATAAAATACAATTAGTCAATATTATATACAAAGTTTATATCGAAGCCAGTTTTGATTATTATTAAATGTTGCAAGCACGTACTAAATAGTTGGTTTACTCAATACTACAATTAGATAACTACGATTTACAGATTATTAGGCCTTGTCCAGATGGCGCGATTTGACTCGCGCGCATTCCAGGTAAATGTGACCTCATTGAGCCGTCCACATGTAATCGCCGCGAGTCATTTCTCAAGCGTGGTAGAGGTACAGGTGACCTCATTAAGCTGTCCATATGCACATGCGCCGTATCGCGGCGTCACCTGGACACGTTCAAAAATTGAGTTTCAAATGTGAAAGTATATAATAATATTATACACCATTGTACATTGTATTCACTTTCTTCGATGCAGATGACGTTATCGTTTCATGAGAATATTTAAAAGAGGCCTCGAAACAGTTCAAACTAGTCATAAGCCTAAACGAAAAATCTCAAAACATGCGCATTTATCATACGTTATAGAACACAACCACTTAAACAGACACGTATTTGTATACAAAAAAACTACTAATAGGTAATGTTATGCGTCGTCACTATCTAAGCTTCAATAATTATTATGTTAAGTTACAGGATATGATTCTGGTAAATAGATATACACACGATGGCCGCGCGGCTTAAGCGTCGGCCTATAGCGTCATGGGTCCCAGGTTTGAATCCTGGGTCTGGCAAGTACACATATTGTTTTTAAATTTGTGTATGAGTTCTCAGAGTATGGACCTAATAGGTTGAGGAAGTGGCTGACGTCCATTTCTCGTAAAAACAAAATCTGTTAATACAAAACTCCACTCTGTGGAGGCCCATATGATCTTATTAGGATTGGACATGGTCAAAAAAATTAAATAGATACATTGATATCTTTGGTACGTTGGCAGTTAGAATTTATGATGTTTTTTTTTTTTTTTTCGTTGGGGGACTCTAACTCAGTCAGTACTCGGGCTTCCGCATTACCTAATCCCTTCATTGCCAATATAAGTTAGCGTCTTGTTAGAGCACTATTGTGTCATCACCAACATATTACTTACACATTAAAAAAAATATGATTATCGGTAATACTGAATGACAGAATCGAATCACAGAAACGTTTGGAATATTCTTAGTTTTAGACAGATAATGGTTATTTCAGTTACAGATTCGCTTGGCAGACAAAATAATATTATATTACTGTGCTTGGTAGGTGTTTGTAAATACATACATGATATTTTCAAGAGAAAAACGTTTAGTTGATGATAAATGTAACGCTTACTGTGTGATCGAGATGAGTATTGTTTTAAATAACTCTTATATTATAAAATGGTAAATACCAAAGAATAAAATTTTTACTATAAATACAAAATAACCTAATAAAAATACGTTATTTTTGTTATAACATTTGAATTTAAGTTAGTAAACTCCACAAATATTAACGGCCCACATGCTCAGCGTAGGTCAAAATGGAGATTTTATGCTATTTTCAAAGCATGATACTCGACATTCCGTAAGCGTTGTAGATAATCTATTTATATAATTTTAAAGCCTTATTATCCTTTATATTTATTTTAAACATTTGATGACTGCATAAAGTATTTTTATTACATAAAATAGTATTCTTTTAAACCTCTCGCTCTAATGTTTTAGAATAGTCATATTTCAGTACATCCATGTGCAGTGGTGTTAAGATTTTTTAGGTTTATTAATTTTTAAAAGCATTTATAAAACTATTAGTAAAATTTATGTTGACTTTATTATAGTAAAATATTTACGATAAACAATTATATTGATACTTTCTGTGATCCTAAATTTGACAAGAATTAGGCATTTTATTATTCACAAAATGGGCAAGATTTACACATTTGAAGATAATTCTAAAGATACTGATTATAAGCTATGTCTTTGACTATTCAAATGTGATAAATATTCTACGAATAATGTTTGCTTTATAATAATTATTGACCTAAGAATAAGGTACTATTTTTTTGAAATATGCCATTTTTATTGGCATTTCCCAGTGGTTAAGCTGCAACATACGGCCGTAGCCATAAATTGACAAACGTTAAATGAAGTAGGGAGTAAGATCATGGTAACGCGCGTGTAAGTGGTAACCCCTCTTAACATCGCTTAGTTACCATTCCAATTTTCTTATTCAAGCAACGTGTGCCATTTTTTATCTTCATTGTGATCACATACTCGAGTGCAGTTATAAACGATTTTTCATAGGTTTTAAATGATTTTTCATCTAAACAATAGTGCTGAAGCTAAGTATTATTCGTTACGTATGTACTCATTGCGACAGATTGATTTTTCATATGTCCTGCAAATCGGCGTTGTCTACTGTCCCAATAATTGCCTTGAATGAATTACATATTATGTTAAAAAAAAAAAATCGTATTTCAAAAATTATTTTGACGTGACAGGGTAAATGTTAAATATTATTAAAAATCTTCTTTACTAGTAAACATCGGTCAAGGCGAAACACTATTTTTGACATGGGATATAATATAATAATATTAGTTAATATTTTGGAGTTGTATTTACAGATTTTCTAGGAGTTTTAGTCATTCAGTCAACCCTTTTGTTATCTAAGCCGCGGAATTCGAATCTCTGATCGGTCGTTTGGAAGTCTTCTTCTTCTTTTTTATCGTGTCCGTGCGAGAGTTTCGAAGTGTAATACGTTAACTTGGCGGCTCTCGTAGTGCAGTGCGTAAGACGCTGGCCTTCCATCCTAGAACTCTGGGTTCGATTCTCCGTAAGATCAAAATATATTTACATAATCTAATATGTAAATTCTTCAAGCATGGGAGTTTTGCCATTGTTATTGGGCTTCACGGCCTGTTGTGGTGTTTAAGAAAGAAACAAAAAAAAAACTTCCAATACATGGCAGACGGCAAATATACAATATTCAAATATAGATTCAGTTGTCATTAAGTGGGTCAATAACTACGCCCATTTTGGACAACAAATTTATATCGTCGGAAGTATATATATGAGAAGATTACTAACACAACATAACTGGCATTAAGTACACTTATGCGCCGAAAAGGTATATTTAAAAGTTACCTTCCATTCTGCATAAGGCAATAAAAAGTGTTCAACCAATCTGTACAACGTGTGTAATATAAAAAATATCTAAAAACTACGAGTAGCGTATCGTAAATATCCATAAAAAAAATTTGCGAGTGGACAACCGATGGACACGTGTGATCATACAATAGTATCCAAGGGTAATTATTTAGTTTGGCGGATCATGTGGAAGCAAATAAATTGAACTGGGTAGTGATGTATTATGTTACTTACAGAAAGAGGCAAGATCTTCTAAGTAATTTTTGAAAGCATAATTAAAGTATTCTAGCAACTCTACTAACATAACTACCTAAATATATTTTAAAACTGGTTTTAATTATAGTTGACTTAGTTTAAAATATCCGTTTAAGTTAATTTTGTTAACACGGTTTCTAGAATGTTATTGTATCATGTTTTAAATAATTACAAGAGAAAGTTAGAAGAAAAATCTCACCCTTTTTTCTAAGTAATATAATTAATTGTTATCAACTGTTTTGTTTATAGTCTTCATAATGCTTACCGATTGCTATCGATAAAAGTATTAAATTATATATGGAACTTAAGTATTATTGGTAATTTACTTATGGTGATACATCAGTGAAACGGCAAATAATTTTCAACTATAGGCGCGACGAAATTTTGGACTCGCTGCCATTCGGAGAGAGAACGTCGAGCTGGGAATACGTCAATTTGTTTCGTGATGGCAACGGGGGTATTAATGCTTAAATCGTGTAAAGATGACTAAAAACTTTACCCATTTACTTTAAAAAGAAAACATGTGAACGAATATATTATTATTGTTACTGGACGCATTTTGGATTTATATGACAAATTATATTTCGTTTGGCATGCGTCATTTGGACCCGTGACCCGCAATCCGCGCATCGCCTAGCCACAATCTTTTTAGACCGAAGAGACCGAGAATATAACTGAGGTATATATTTAAAAGTAAAACTGATTGCCAAAATTATGATGGATATGAGTTCAAGTCCAATTCATTTAATTTATTCCTACTCTTATTCGAATACGTATTTGATTGGTTATTTAAAATTATGTACATTTGTTAAATATTGAGTTAAATGTATTCATGCATAAGCAAAAATAATTGTCTATTTTATTAGTGGATTGATTTATACCTCAATGAGAACACTGTAAAGTTGATTAAAATTCACATGCGATTTTGAAAGTAATGCACGTATTTTCCGCGGCATAAAATTGCAGTACACGTCGTAATGCCAGGGGAATGGTAAGGTTTCCAGTGTTCAGATATTTGTGGATACACCTCGCAGGAATTTGGGGGTAAATGTCCTCAAGGAGGATATCATTTGGGGTCGAGTATGTGAGGAGTGAGTGGTTTTGGGGAATTTAAATTTAGGTTCTGCCTACTTAGTATGGTAAACACGATCTGGCTGATGACAAATTACTGATATGCACTCAGCCTATAAAATTATTCATAGATCAATTTTCAACACTTAACTGGTGCCTATTCTATCATCAGCATCAGAAAGAATTTTATTTACTGGTATATAAAATACTCTTGGAAATATTTTCGTCGTAATTTATTGCGTCATCCCAGGTCATGGCGGTATTTTTTAGCAGTGGCGAGGGGTGGAGGTAGACCATGGCTCCCACATCATGAAGTGGGCCCCCAGGCTAGATATCTTTGACGGGCCCCCTACCTATCGCTAAAGATGAAGGTAGTGTGACGCTCTACAGTAGCGTTTTCCAAAAAAATTGTGTACGCGGTAAAATTAATGTGTTTTAGTGTTTAGTAAGTATTTGAATTTATCTATTTGAATTATGGAGTTGTCGAGTATCGATACACAATTAAAAATTTTATCGTACAACCACATAGTTTTAAATAATAATAATACTGAAGATAGGCGACTTTTTTTACTATTCGAGAGAATTTATAATGTGTGTTTCACTGTGTGTGTAACACTTATCTGGTCGATTCGCCACGCCGGGCCCTTCCTGAGCCCGGGCCCCCAGGCTAGAGCCCTGCCAGCCCCCTCTTTGTGGGGGCCATGAGGTAGACTGTTCTGAGACTGAGGTAGATTTAACATAAATAGTGTACATTAAACTTTACGTATATGTTTTTATTGAGCTAAGAATACAATTTGCAGATGGTGCTGGCTATTTTTTAAAATTCAATTAAACCCTGCCTGGACCAAACCATAATAGTTTGGGTATGCTATGGGCGATCCGACGAAATTATTGCACACCTTTTCAGTTTTAGATTTTTTATAGATATACGAATATTTTTTATTACTATGCCTTTATACTATGCCTTGGATAGGCAGGGTTATAGGGCATATACATGGCATATTGAGCATAATGAATAATTCATAATATTTTTATCTTGTAATTATTTGAATCTAAGCGTTCAGTGTTAAAGAAGTGTTTATTTATATAGTGAATTATCGATTAATCTTTGAATTAATTTTTCTTAATATTCATCATATTATTAAATGTACTGTTGCTACCGAACTTAAAGCCTATGATATAAGTTGGTAAAATAAACGAGGCATGTCTTTTTCCTGAATAATATTCTTTAAAAACATGGCTTTATTAAGTTATCAAACAACGCGAATATTTGATGGAAATACCTGATCAAACATTCAATTTAAGTTATACACGAAATTAAATTGTTGTCAAAAGAATTCCGGGAAATATGAGAAAGCGATCGGATGATCTTGGCAAACATCTCAAAGAGAGTTGTTAAATTAACGTGTGCGGCGTGCCAACTTCTCGCAAAACTTGACTTCTTCAAATAACTTCGCGATTCAAGTCAAACACTCTGCGAAAGCTATAGGCCAAATTCATTAGTCGCAGCGTTACGTACAATCTCACACCCCACCAACCTACCGTACGTCAAAATATTATAGTACAATCACATTAAGATCCTTGCTATATTTTAAATTTAATTCTGTTATAATAGTTATTATTAATAGACAAAACGTATTGTTATATTTTAACATATTTTTGATTTTTGCATACAAGGTTTTTCCTTTGTTATTTTATATCGTTTTTATGAGCCTTTATACGGAGCCTCAAAAATCAAAAAAATAAACGTTTATACATAAAGATAATAATATTTTAATTTATTATATCAACATATTATATATAAGGATACGTTAAACAATATAAAATACATTTAAATTATAAAACAATGCTAAACAGAGCAAAAATACGTCGTTTTTATAGCGTTAACGTTAACTGAATGTAATGTGAAGTTGTGTAGCTATTTAATTCTTAATTTATTACCGACCACGAACAATCTATTTTTTTTTAGAATAATTAATAACCATGTCCTTGCTTTTTCGTACAAGGTGGTTGGTTAGTAATTTTAAACAATCCTATCACAAACACCCAGGCTTTGAGAAAAACACATAAATATTGTGTGCCCTGACTGGGAATCGAACCCAGGAACTCTCGGGTGGAAGGCAAGTGCCTTACGCACTGCATCACGAGAGCCGCCTACGAACAATCTATTGGCGAAGATTTCAGATTGATAGTATCATAAAAAGCTAGTTTTAGGAAGAACGCAGTATGTAAACCTTATGTTTAGAGCTTCCAAATTTAATACATGTATTGTTATCATATTAGCACCTGTGTACCAAATTTTAAGTATATTGAGATACAGGTATTGATATGTTATATAATATATTAGTATACAGATTTTGTATCTAGACTATTATTAATTTCAGGGCCAATTCGTATTTGAGTATTCACTTAAGTCGGAAAGCCGTAAATACCATAAAAATCTTTGTGTTTTCTTATGTTTTTTTTTTACTTAAGATACATTGGTATTAAGGTAGTTAGAACGAATTAGATATTTTCCAATTCCTATAGTGCCTACAGTTTTATATCTAAATTATCATAATATTATGTTAACAGGGCCAATTCACACTTTGAGTAGATTAATAAACGAAACCCGAAATAATTTATAAATTAATATGGATTTTTCAGTGTTTCATTTTGTCTGACACTCAGATACAGATAGATATATATGTACATATATTACGTATAGTTGAAGTGAAGTTATTGTAAAGTTTATAAAAAAAACATTTTTTACGTGAAATCACACTATATAATAATGGCAGTAGAGGATATACTTCAGTACAATACCCGTAAGAGTGGAAATCGAGAAGTGGAAACCGACGTTATTAGTCAGTGGATATTATATCTACCTACTACTTGTAATATACTTTCTCTCGAGTATGGATGCTGTCTAGTACTTAGGGATCTTTAGGTTTCCACGATACGCCGCAAAGTAATAAATAGGGGAAGAGATTGCCATTGCAATCATTATGGATTATGTTGTACATGTGTTAGTCGCAAAAAAAACATATCTTATTTAGATAACGTACACGCTAAAACGTGAGGGTGTGAAAATGATCAAATTTTTGTAAAAGTATAAGATAATATTACTAAAATACAATGGATTCATTTATTAATGAAAATAATATATTTTATATTATATTAAAAACAATAATGAAACGCATCAATAGTGTTGAAACAATATAAACTGAATTGTATTTTTTTACGTAACTATTTATTTTTATATAAACGTCTTCTTCAAACAAAATTGATTATGTTTTTAATTTAAAAAATATTATGAATGAAAAATATACAATCTTTAAGAATGTAGTATTCGTTATTGAAAAAACATTTTTATAAAACGGTACTCAAACTTACATCCTCGGTCGAAATCCGACGAAGTTTGAGTCTCGCTTAGTACCATACTTTTTTCAAAAATATTTTTTCCCAAGAGTTATAGCTCTGAGATATTCCAAATTATTGTACTATATTTATTAAATACATTTTTTTGTTGCTTGACACATTTATAAAATACCAAGAACCGGGTTCGTCTAACGACATTATCAATTTTATTGGCAGTGTGAAAACTGGTCACATGTAAACCCTTTTTATTGTTTTTCTTCTACCCAGTACAATATTTATAATTTGCCAAGGTACTGTTCGGTTATACGGAATACAGCGGAAAACGCATTTTGTAAATAGCTGATAAACTGGATTATTTGTTAGGTTAACCTAACCAAACCTAACCTAACCTCACCTAACCTAACCTAACCTAACCTAACCTAACCTTCTCGTGGTGCAGTTGGTAAGGCGCTCGCCTTCCACCCGAGAGTTCCTGGGTTCGATTCCCGGTCATGACAAAAACATTTATGTGTTTTTCTCAAAGCCTGGGTGTTTGTGACTGTTCAAAATTACTAACGACCACCTTGTACGAAAAAGCAAGGACATGGTTACTATTAATTCTAAAAAAAAAAAAAAAACCTAACCTAACCTAACCTAACCTAACCCAACCTAAACTGATAAATAATCCAGTTTATCGGCTATTTTCAAAATGCGTTTTCCGTTGTATTCCGTATAACCGAACAGTACCTTTTCCAAATATTACATCACAAAACTATTGACACATCTAAATGATATATTATAGTACACACAAATAAGAAACGTAAGATGCGAATAGGGATTTTAGTACACCAAGCTGCCGCACATCAAGATAATATTTCTGTATTCTACCTACATATTTTATAATATAAGGACGTATTACTACTTGTTTTTTTTTTTTTTTTTAATTTAAATGATAAAATAGACACATTTGAAGGTTTGATTTCTATAGTATTATGCATGTTTAAAAACTTAAAATAAACGTTGTCAATAGTAAAATGATATAGTATTATAAAGATTTTTTTCCCTATTTGCTTTGCAGGTTTATTGCGACAAGTAAAGTAAAAATATTGTTTAGATCCGCAAAACTCACATCTGTTTCCACCCACACATAAAATAGGGTGGGCAGAGGTGCATTATATGAAATTTATTGAATTACATTCACCCCTCATTTTTGCGTTGCCACCATTCAAAGCCATGGGCTTTATGCATTTGGGAATAATAAATTTTACAGAAAAAAAAATGTAAAGAAAAATCTATGCTGTGAATAACAATTCAATTCAATTTACTTAGTGCATTTATACAACAAGCCGTGAGTATAAAAAATAAAAATGTTTGAAATACGAGGAAAACCTACACTCAGTACGGTCTTAACATACACAATATTATCGTATTTAACTATAGTGTATTTTATAAGTATACGTATTAAATTATAAGTACATTGTATATTGAAAGCCTTACTTGTTCGTCTTTTTATATTTGGAATATTGTTTGGATGCTTATACATATACTTTTTTTACAACGTTTTTATTAGCTCGTATTCTTATTTGTCCGATGGTTGTTTATCCAGTGTAAATCTTGCAATCGATTTTTAACTAACTTCCCGACTAGCTAGACATTTGAAACTTTTAGAATATATCAGAACACGATGCCAATGCATTCTTTTAATACTTTTAGCCATCTTTAAGTAGAATTGAATATTTTCAGTTAATTCTGTTTTGTATGAAAAGTTATTTCGGAAGAAATCCGTAATCCAATCCACTATTATTGGTTGCTAAGTGGGTGGTCCTAGCAACTAAATTATTAATATATACGTGTGTTACTATGGAAATCAAAATGACATTTCAGTATTCTATATTTATTTTGTTTCTTTTTTATTTACTTCATATCAAGTACAAGTTTGAGCATATTGAGCATAATAATTCAACAGACAATTTAAAAACGTTGTATATAAAAAGTTCTTTTTATGTTGTAATTATGTACATATAATATAAAAGACGCAGTTTATTTTTTGATATGTTTACCTGAGATGATAGTTTACACATGAAAAGTCATGGTGCCAGACCTGGAAGTGGTGGTAGCACCCATTTATCACCACCGTAAAAAGATGTTTGATGAATAGGTACCGCATGCGTGTTTCGAGTTCATCTGCATATGATGGCTGATATGAATTCCCCTGGTTTTTCACTGAAAAAGTTGCTAGACGCTGAGAGAAGTAAATCCGAATCGTGGAGAATGCTTCTGCTCGACCGTCAAATAACTTAGGTCACGATCACCAGTCACGTGGTTCTGACAAAGAAGAATAATGCCAAAAAATAATAAACACAATAAAATATCAAAAATCAAAAGTGCGATAATACAGAAAAAATGCAAATGTTTAGTTGAGGCTGCATATACCTACAATTATCAGTTGTAGTGCTGATTATTATGTTTACTAATCTAGTAAACTGGTAAATCTAGTAAACTAAAAGGAGAAAAGTCACCCTTGTGGTAAATTATAAAAATCCACCCCTTAAACTTAAAAAAAATACATATTTTTTTAGATTGCAATGTAAAATATTTGGTTTTTTATAAAAAGTACTTTGTAATAATAAAAATAAATATACATATTATATTATTTTAGTTAGATATTAAATATAAAAAAAAAAATCTGTTAAGAAGGCGTTACAAATTAACTTTGACGATATTCATATAATATGTAGCCATTTTATTTTAAAAGTTTATTAAATTTACTACTAACGTAATAAACGATTTTTTCAATGAATAATTCACAAGATTAAAGAATTTAACATTCTTTTTTAAACATAATTAATTGCAAACACCTGTAACCACTAGAAAATATCTTTTTGAAAAAATATCACACCCAGCAGGATACAAACCCGCGCCCACTGCGATTTGCGTCCATATGCTCTGACCGCTAAGCTATGTGTATCCTATCTAATTGTGACGAAATTAAATATCCCACTGGGTGTTGTATTTTTTCAAAAATATTTTTCTAGTGGTCATATATTAATTCTTACGTGTGTAGCACTTGTAAAACTATGTAAATTATATAAAAGTAGGTAGGTAATTGCTTAAAATATTATGTTTACGTTTCGTGCAATATTATATATTACAGTTTTATGGCAGTATACAAATTGTTAGTCAAATGGGAGGATATCTTTATCAATAGTAACGTCTTGTAGGTACTTGTTATGATAAGGTAAATTAATAAATATTGATCTTTTGGCCGCCCTTTCATTTTAACCGTCCACATGTAGTGTACATCCTGTACGTATGGACGGGGTAGGTCTATTAATGATAACGTAAAATTGAAATTAATACTTCGATACACCTATGTGAATAATGGATTAAAAACAGGGGCTAATAAATCATTCTTAATCATCTCACCCGAAAACAATACTACTTCAGATGGTGAGATAATTAAATTTATGCTCTAAAATACATGTGACGAAGAAAGGAAGCCACCCTATTTACTTTATAGTCTGAAGGTTTTTAAGGGGATGTTTTTTCTATTCAGTTTTTACATCGTGCGCGGATAGTAAGTGGAGTGCAATTTGTGAAGAACATCCAAAACATGCATTTTACAATATTTCCTGCACAGATTTCCCCTTTCCATCAAATTACGGGGGAAGACTTTAAAGCTCCCGGGCTTATGAACGTTTGAGTAATGTACTGAATCGTGCGTAATCTATATCTAGAACGGATGCATTTTTTGCGTGTAAGTATACTATAGAAACGCGTTGATGACACGTGTGTACTATAACTAGATAGGCACTTATCTATAAAAACTGACATATTGCATCATATAAAAATTGAAAGTGCGATATTAGTAACGCAGTAATGACTGCATTTTATTTTGCGATAAAGGTATGAAATACATTTAAAAAAACTGTTAAGATGATAACTTTGCTATTATAAAAATGGGGTCACCACTTAAAAAAAGGTTAGGAGCCCGAGGATTATATATTTCTTCTACCCTATGTAGCAGTGGCGAAAGGTGGAGGTAGGCTGTTAAGATCCAACTTAAATAGTGCAAACTAAACTTTGTCACTCAAACGTATATTATGTATTCATTGAACTAAGGCTACAATCTGTACTCGTAGATAGTGTTTGTTAGTTTTTTTATAATTCAATTAAACCCAACTCAATCCAAGTCATATTACCTAGTCATACCTAAATATTAACAAAAATATTCGTTTAAATATCTTCAATTATACAATTAAATGGTACATAATTTAAGATATTATTTTATAGATAGAAGAATATTTTTTATCGATTACGGTTTGGTATAGGCATGGCTTAATGAATTTACAAAAACCACGCGTAATATATATATATTCATAATTCAATGAAAACCATGTATGACTGAAAAAGTGTGCGCTATTTTTGTCAGATCGCCAATACTCAAAAGCATACATAAAGTATTATGGTTTGATTTAGACAGGAAATTGATTTTAAAAAACTTACCACCGCCATCTGCAAATTGTATTCTTTTTTTTTCGAACATGTCCGATCCTCATATGATCATATGGGCCTCAACAGAGTAGAGGTTTGTATTAACAGATTTTGTTTTTTACGAGAAATGGATATCAGCCACTTGCTCAACCTATTAGGTCCATACCCTGACTCACACACAAATTGAAAAACAATATGTCTGCTTGCCAGACCCATGATTCGAATCTGAGACCCACGGCGTGATAGTCCAACGCTTGAGCCGCGCGGCCACCGTGGGTTCAACGAAAACAAACAAGCATGACTGACAAAGTTAAGTGTGCACTATTTATGTCAAATCTTAATAGACTACCTCCACCCTTTGCTACTGCCAGTGGCTGGTCAAATAGTTGAGACACGATTAAGTATCAATCACTACATTTTAGAGTCACTGCCATTTTACATCAGTAAATACTGTATATTTTAATAGTTTTGGATGTAAATCATCCTTTGTAGTTCATGCCTGGGTATATCTCAGGTGCAGTTAACCAAAAGTGAGGTCACCACGTACTCAAGTGTGCTTTAACTGAAGAGGCTCGTGGTACACATGATTGAGACAGAGTGGTTGATTTGGAGGGTTCTATGTTTGTGTGCTCTATTTTCCTTTCGACAATAATTGTAAGTTTGCATATTTTTCACTTCTTACTATGTATGGATGATTATTAATTACTTAAATCTTTCCTACTTTTATACTTTTCGGTATCCATATCATATTCATTAGCTGATGAAATATATTGTTTTGGAGAATGGCAATCACGTAAAATCACAAACAACAGTACCTACTCATTCACAAATTGTTTTCTTATATATTATGCTATTTCAATACTGCTACGAATTACCAATGTCATATTATGAATAGTCCAAACTTAATGGTTCTTTTAGTATTTTTGATTTTTCTTTAATATCATAAGTATATGCATGAAAACTACATAATCATTATTTCTTGTTATTTATTTCTTTATATAATGCTATACTTATATGATCATATTTCATGACGACGGAAATATCGTATTGTCCTGAATATAGCTCAACCTATATTATTACGTATATCATATTATAAATATGGGCCAAGAGGGCTGTAAGGAAAAATAGATAAAAAACTAAAAAATATCTTTTATTCAGACTAGCTTGAAATTTCATTTTTGTTGCTTGAATGATTACATTGCTATGTATGTCAATTTTCTTTTACGTAACATGTCATTCTCACTCCCTTCTAGATTGTAAGCAATGAATGTTAGAACCTTTTTTGATAAATGCTGAACTAATTTTCTGCCATGCGATCATAATTTTCTCTCTTAAAAATGGTCAAGCATATTTAGGACAGCAAATAGAATATTTTCATATTGCAAACACATTAAACACGATTATTAAAGGTGAATGACGAAATAATATCTCCTGAAATTGATCAGCTATCATGTTTAAAATTGGTAGTAAAATATAAAAAATATAGTTGATGGATACTAATTATAACTGACATTAAAATCAACACCTGGTTTGATTACATTTAACTGTCAAACGGAGCTGGATTTGATATTAATTCAATGTGAGTACATACAATGTAAAAGTAAAAATAGAATCTGAATCAATTAGAAAAATATAAAAAATACAGTTAACTGACTTTAAAATCAATAATCTCATTTTCAAAATAAGAACCAATGGATTATAGTTGTCTCTTTTGTAAATAGTCTGTGAATATTTTATTATCAAGTACTTATGTCCTATATATATATAACTAAGGAATCATTCTCGATGGAATAACAAAATACCTATATTTTTATGTTTTCTTTTATATAGCTCGAATAAAATGCTAATGTTCTTTACTATTAAATAATTAGGTATCTATGCACTTAAATATAAATAGGTTTTTAAAAGTCATAGGCCTACAAATTGCCAGCATAGAAAGGTGCTCATTGAATCAATGGGTGCAATTATTGTAACCATATAATAATCTTTAGAATAACGATTAAAGGCATTTTTAACATAAACACACATATAAACATAGACAATGATGATGTTTCTTTGCGTGAGATTATGGCATTTTCATTTAATTCAGAAATTATTAAATGCGGCCGTGTTTGTGTATTCCCATTTGGAACAACTAATATTGGTCTATTAATTTTTGGAAATTTAAGATCGATAGCGTCAAACAAAAAAGTTAGTTTTTTTTTTAAAAGAATATTGTATGGAGCACCAGGCAGACCACAAATCCGAATTAAACGAATTATCACACCTTGTCTGTGGCAAATTTCAAGATTCTGGGTTAACAGAGAGTAGGCTAAAACGCCATTAATAGTTTAACACAAATAATTTTAACATATAAAACATCTATATATCGCAGCGGAGAAATCGAAGATTGATGCATTATAATTAATTATAAATTAGGTAACTATCTCTTTTCTTCGTTGCAATTCTAGTGACTGAAAATCGTGATCACTCCGGAACAGATATTGCTGAATTCTGGATCAGTCTTCAGCACCTCTCTCTATTCTCTGCAAGCCGTATGATGGATGCAATCGGAATATAAATATTATATGAATTAGGATGAATAAACATAACTTTATATTCGGGACAGTAACGTTGTTGGTACAAAGTATTTTATAAAATCTGAGTGAGTAACAAATCGCTTAAAGTGGCCCTCGTTTTATTTATAGTAATTTTCGTAATTACTATTTCTAACGGCTAGGTATTTTCGCAAACACGTCACAAAGGCCATATTTTTGCAGGTAAAAATTACCTACCTCTCTGGCGTGCGACTGAAAAATTAAAAACGGCTTGATATAGGTATGTCGACTAGTTAGCGGCTATTAAAGCCATTAATAATGTCACGCCTACGTGTACTAAAATTTTACTTCACAAGAAAACGTATTTTCGAATAAATAAAGTCGTTTTGCCGGAGTAAAGTAGAAATATAATTCACCTAATTTTGTAGTATTGTTTTTATAAGAAATATTATCAAATATTAAAACGTGTTACATTTACATACTTATTATATGACAATAAATCTGACGTAATATTATATTTATTTAATAAATTAATTTGTTTATTTGGTAATAATTAGGTAGCTATCTATTAACTATCGCAATGTTTTAGGAATACTGAATAATTTATACAATATTGAAAATAATATTAATAAATGTATGTATATGAAAATTGTTTCCCTTTTCCTTTATGTACTGTAACCAAATTTACAACCTGAAATTATTGCCTTGAATTTCATACTGGAAACCTAATGATACATATAAGTATATTGAAAATACCTTTAAAATAAAATCGTAATATGTTCTATCTTTACGCAATTGCATATCGACTATCAGGTAGGTGTGGTGTTCATTCTATCTAGAAAATTATACTTCAACCTATGGCGAGAATTTGACAATTAATAATAAATTTTGAGGAACCTAGTGAGTTTTGGATGTCTTATCGTAGATAACCGACCAAAAAAAATGACGGGATAAGTACTTCGTTTACTAGAAAGTTTAGAACATTATTTAAAATAAAGAAGTCAGTACAGAAAAGGTCACAATTTCATAAAGGCGAGCGAAACAAGTGCCCACGTAGGGCAGTTATAGTTCGCTAAAATCACTGTAGTTTAATGTTAATAATTATTATTAATTAGTGATGAGCGTATATTTAAAAATAGTAAATAAACAAAGTGAAAATTTCCAACCTGCAAACAAACCGAAATGTCAATGCCTTGTTGGCTTATAGCCCTAATAATAATTCCTTATAATTATGTAGTATAATTAAATAACAGTTATTTATAAATCTAACTAACATGTTTGTATTAAAAACACTTAATATATAGAAAACTCTGCACGGATATCTAAACATTTTAAGCCCTGGGTTTTCTTTTTTTACTGAAAAATTGAAAACAGTTATTTCAATGAAGTATACATAAAGCCTCTTTCCATAATGAAGGACTGCCGAGTATCCTCACTCAGGATCCTACAAGGTACAAGCACTTACATAATATTATATTGTAGCAAGTTATGTCTAAAAATGTTTTCGGATTGGGCCCAATGGTTTAATACGAGTAACTGCATCTAATTAATTTATACATAAAATAAGTTATATGTTTTTTCAAGGTTTTCAATGATTGAGATGTAAGTAGTCATTTTCATTAAAAAAACGTTAACTGTATTAATGGTTTTTTAATGACGTTGAAAGAAATGAAAAAAAAACGAAAGATGCTGTCATTATTATGTGAATGAAGTGTCCTTTAATGAAAATAACATTTTTTGACGTCACGTCATATAAACGTTCCTTAATACTTTGGACACTGAAGACACACCTGGCGCGTAATGACCAGGCGGCCAATCGATGTAATTAACGTGCATTTTAAAGGTGGTAATTAAAAAAATCATTATCTAGTCAGCAGCGAATGAGTTAGAGTGTTTTTTATTGTTGTAAGTTTATTATTTAACATTTTTTTTATACAAAACAATAAGGTATATTTATTGCTAATAGTATTATGACTATCATCTAATCAGGGTTAGTCAACCTTTTTATACCTACCGCCCACTTTTGTATCTCTGTTAGTAGTAAAATTTTCTCACCGCCACCGGTTCCACATAATGGTGATTTATAAAGTAGGGAAGTAACTTTCCTGATGCATTACTGTTGAGATAAATTCTTTTATATAGGGTATTATTATAGTTTCTCCAATATTATAGCTTTTACCACTTTTTGCAATTAATTGTGAAATCCGATAAGAGGCAATTAATCCATCTATGCGAGGGCGATTCAAATAGTATATTTTCTGAAATTTAAGTTGTCACGGGGAATTATATGAAAACATAATGAAAATATTTTTAAGACCCCTACCGCCCACCATGAACGCTGGAAAGCCCACTAGTGGGCGGTAGGGACCAGGTTGAATACCCCTGATCTAAATATAGCTAGATTTAACTGTGAGATATTAAAATTTTTTTGAATGGTGGAAAAACGTTATATTAATTAAAATAAAACACAATATAATAATATTATAGTATTTATACCACATGATTTATTTTCTTTTCGTTCCTATTGAACGTAGTGATATTCCCTTTGCATTCACATTAGAATGTAGATTAATGATTTTCTGATCACTTCCATTGAGTATTATAAATAAGATCAATTATTAATAGTAGGTATCATTTTATGTAGCTTGATGAATTAAACTATTTTAATGTGTTTTATACAGGTACTAATGTTATTTTTTTAAAATTTAATTTTAATTTAATAGACTGTCTTTATTTATAGGATTTTTAAACTTTTGCATTTAATTATTATTCCATATCTTCAATAAATAACTGTCTTTAAAATTTCTAAGAATAAATAACTGTAAGTAATATTGTACATTTTTATCAGTGGAAAATGTCTCATTGAAGATGTTGGTGTTGAGTGAGTACCTACCACATGATATATTTTATTTTAGTTAAGGTATTATACTATTTTGTAATATAGCTATACTAGTAGGTATACCTCTAAGATTCGGTTGATATATAAATTCTCAAAACTCATAAAAGCGTCAGAAACTTTCAAGTCGTGAGCAGAAGTGTCAGTCTTCGGTCCCGGATGAAGTCATAAAGAGGCACTTCACGTGGCTACGAAATATACTTTGGATACCACACGGGAGTGCTCACCCGCACGAATTCCGCTATCGTTGTCAACTCTGCAGCGGTGCTACAATACCAATTTACACGCTGCAGATCTCACACGGAAAAAAAGACATGGCTGGAACGAAAAAATGACGCGACTAAGTTCATGCCCTATGTTCCAATGCTGGAGCATGGTAGGGTGTATTAACTGATATACTATTTTAATATAACGTTGTAAGACTGATTTACTGTGACATATCGATTGCTTAATCTGCAAACCAGGTAACTGTACTTTTGACCAAAATGAGATTTTGATAGCATTTTGTTATAAGGCATGTTTTCAATGCTCACACAAAATTTCAAATTCCTTAGTCTATAAATAAATAACGCGTTTTTCACGCAGCAGCTAACTGCAGATGCCAAATTTCCAATATCATAATTGAACAACTCCGTTCTTTATATTAATTTATTTATATATAAAAGGGAAGCTAACATAGTGTATTAATTCATAGTGCAGCTTATTTGTAAACAAATAATTCCAAGTGTAGTTTTGGAATTGTTAATTTCCGCTCGAAAGTTAAATCATTATAATTTTTTCCTTCCTGAACCTTCCTGAAAACCTGTCCAGATGGAGTTAGCCAGTTTTTAGGTTAAGCAGTCAATATGTATCTTTGTACCTCAAGAGTCATATGTTCAATTTTGCATAACATTTATAAAGTACAGATTTTGTACCTATACAGTTTATTTACATTTTGAGTCTATTAATAAAATAAATTAAACAAGCGGTTAAAATAAAATGTTTTCTCGAAAATATTATTTTAGGACATGCGATGCACTGGCTCTCTTATACAGATACACGTATGCATACAATTTTGTGCGCAGTATATTTGCGGCGATATTAACAATCTCATGCCATATTTTACGTGTAGTATAAACTGAAAACTCAAGAAAACACTAAAAGAGACTCAATTTCTTACATCAAGTGCACGTGTGGATTATGCATTTGTTTAAGGCATAGCCGAGCTTTGTAACATAGCGATATTTTAAAAATTTAATATGAATTTTATTACGAATGATTAATTGTGACATACGAAAGTAGAATTGGTTCAATATGGAGATTGTATGAATATAAGAGAATATTATACGATGTATTGGTAATTATATTGTTTTAATATTTAACAGGCACTCACTTCTCATTCGAGGACTCCGAGTTTGGTTCTCGGTGAGGTTACAATACATTTATGTGTTTTTCTCAAAGTCTGGGTATTTATGTTTTTCTTCAATTACTGCAATTCTGTTTCACTATACTACTGTCATTTGGATCGCATGACCCGTGTTTACATAATATATTCGAGTATATATTATAATATATAATGTTTATAAGTATGGTAAATATATTTTTGTTGAAAAAAATTGAGATTGTGAGTTATATCGTCTGTGACGGATGGGTCCGTTTATAATATTCTGAGCCAACAATTGAAAATATTTCCTTCAGTGACATTAGACACCTATCTTTTTTGAGACCTTATGTTCATGTTTTTGACTTACCGATGGAAGATTTTAATTCATATTTCAGACAATAAATTTAATAGTACATTCATTATAATATTATAAATCTCACGACTCTAATCTCAACTCTATGATTATAATGTTATAGTTATATCATACCGAGAAAATAGACACTAATTGTAGTTTTTTTTTTTATTATAAAACTAGTCATCAATACTTTCATTATTTCTATACATTGGATCTATCAAAAGACATACCTCATAAAACTTAGTAAGACTATTTACTATTTATCAAAATTAATTATCATAAACTAAGAAAATACTACAGCGTCACCTCAATACTACAACTCGATAACTCTGATTTGGTCATTGTTGGAATAATGAAATTTAAACTTTCCTCGATTAACATAACATAAGCAATAATCATTATTTAAAATAAAGATGGAAAATTGTGTTTGTCTAATTGGGAACAATAACTAAACAATGTTCAATTGCATGAAAAAATATTGTAGATAGGTATATTATTTTATTTGTTGAATGCATTTATGGTTTTAAAGTTATCTTATATTTTCAGACACAAAATTAATACAGTACGTTCCCATTAACTTCCGACTTACATAGTTTTATCATTTTGTAGAGAAGGAAATGTAGAATCATATTCAATAGCTATCTCAAAAATAGTGAAAATCAAGTTATCTAGTTGATGTGACGAGATATAATAACGAAACTCTAAACTCCTCGATTTATTGTAAGCCCTAGTAATTATTATTAATGAAATAATTATATTATGTATGTATATTTTGTCAAGCAATATTACAGAAGCATAAACAAGTACCGTGTAAATATAATTTGTTGGTAATTTGAATTATAATGTATTTAAATATATCATGCAATACGGGTAAAGTAGTAAATTCAATTAATGGCAGTTTTAATATACGAATAATTAGGAAATCTCAAAGGATGACTATTCAAAAAGAGAGTTGGTACCTAAGTATCTAATTATCATTGTAAAGTTTTCGAAAATAAACTCCAGATAAACGCTATCTTTGAATCCTTTTCAAATTCTATAGCTTTTAATGGAACAAAGAATGATATCGTTATCTTTTATGGTAGGAAGTGATCATATTATCGTACAAATAATTGAAGATCTTGGCATAAAAACAGCAAATGTCACAAAGGTCATTTTTTTCAGGAGAGGGTAAAAACATAATATCTTGGTTGTCAAACACATTTTTAATAATTTGACAATGAAGATTCATGGAGGAGCCTTATATGCACTGCATGTATGTAAATAAAATATCAAATTGATGTTTGTTAAATAGATATTTAAAAAGAAATGAATGTGACATTTGCTGTTTTTACACAATTTTTGGACCTTTGTCGTTTTTATAACAAAATTGAAAACATGGAAAAGCAAATAGTATGAATAAAATTATAATTTTATTAAATAAAACAAAAAATATATATTTCTGTTATTTTTTAATCATAATACTACATTTAAGAAGGTTTTGACACATCATAACCAATTATTAAGCTACGTACTTACATGTTTTAAAAAAATCTTCAATTAAATATTTAAAATAAATCAATCATGTGCATATTACTACTGATTAGTCTTGATCACTCACACCTTCACTGTCTTCTTCAACGTTATCATTTGTATCATTGTCACACGGCAAATTTTCATAAAATGATGCATTTATTGGATTTTGTAAATACTTAGTTAATTTTAAAATATCTTTTTTCTTTGCGCCTTTCAATGGAATTAAGCCATCATATGCTGGCTTAAACGCAATCGTGACTGGCATTTGATGTCTTTTCACTATATTGAATCTATTCCACAGTCCAGAGAAACTGAGATGTTTGCAAAGCACTTCTCCCTTACAATCCTTGTCTATTTTGTACATTCTAACTTGCCTAAGATGAAAATCTCTGCCGAAGGATGACTTAAAGTAAGGCTTTAACGTATCTTTAATATTTAAAAAATCTTTTTGCTCCGGTTTCTCCAGAATAAAGGGCCCAGGAGTTTTTCTGGCATCCAATACAACTTTATCCCAATCCTCTGGCACGTCTGCAAGGATTGTTTTCCTTGCACTGCTGAACAAATGAAAGTCAGCGTCATTTGGTAAAAATGTGTGCCCTCTGATAGGAAATATATGGATGACTCGTTCAATTTTTTTTAATACATGTACCACCATATACCAAAACCAAATCATAACAAAATTTTTGTTTTGTCCAGCACATCCGTCACTCAAAATATACAATGTTTTCGTGCCTGCTGGCAGATGGTGGTTTATGTAATGTAGTAACAAAGATGTTACATCATTTTGACCTCGTTTGGCGAATCCTTCATGATACGTGTACATATATACATCATTTCTGGCCAAGTCATGTATCCCAAAAATGTAATACCATAGCTGTCTGGAATAAAATACCGCATTTGTTACCATATTCGGTAAAGGCAAATTTTGCATAAAATCAAACGATATGACTGTGGTATCACTTGAACCACTTGCGAGTTCTTTTAATCTTCGCTTCGTTGTAGTAAACTGTTGTGCTTTAGCCAGGTGAAGTTGATAATCTATCTCAATCTTACGTTTTTCATCTTCAGAGAGATCGGGTAATTTCAGTTTGGTTGTAACTGAATCACAGTATGAACACGTATCGCTTCGAGGAGCTCCAAATGACAAATTATATCTAGTTGTAAATACTCTGTAGTATGTGTCATAGTTTAGTTGAAGCCTGTATTTACTTAAAAACATCTCGTGCATTTTCATAATAGTCAAATTTTCCGGAAGATACCTAACATTCTTATTTTTCGCGAAAGAATAATGACTTTGACGTGCCTTAAATGATTGTATATGAATGTGAATCAACTGAATCACTGATTCAGGCACTGCTCTTGGGCGATTTGGATGCTTTCCTCGTTTGTCCATAGGAGCCGAACCCGAAAATGTGATGTTGTCTTGAATACGTCGCAGCCGGGAATGCGTAATACCATGTATTGCCACAAATGCCTTCATACAGACTTCTTCGTTAATACCATCAGATGTAGATCGTATCTAAAGTAAATAAAGAGAAAAAATAATAAATTTTTCAAACACATTATCATTAGGTATAATAGGTGTAATGCCTAATTTGAATGTACATTTTTTATTAATTCAATGAATACTCACTTTATATTTATATGATGCTGAATGCTTGAATATACCATGATCATTGACATCATTTATTATTATCGGAGTATTTTTTCTGGGACGTCTTCTCTTGATCGGTACTACTTCTATACATCCAGATATATAGCCATCTTGTTGATTTTTAGAATCCATTTCATAAAAATTCTCAAATATTTCTTTCCGTAAATCTTCATTTATTTTTGTAAAACAATGAAACCTCTTGCACCTGGAAACATAATAATCAATTAAATACAATCCTACATAATATACTTTATTACAATCATACATACATTTACATAAAACAACATAGTAAATACAATGCTTTGCATTCGAAAGAAGTCATAACTTCAAAGTAATCACAGCCATTGTGAACTAAATTTAATCACACAAACTATTCAGCATAGTAAATATTTTAGTACGTATTAATAATGTATAAGTTTTTAATTGAATATATGTTATGAATACATAATTATTCCTACCTGCAATCTTCACCGATAACTTTTTTTGAGAGTCGTTTCCCAACATGATTGACATGATCACTTCCCTTTATTTTGGCGGTTTTTATTAATGTTTGCTTGGTTTTATTAACTTTTCTCTTACGAGGCGTTTCGGATGTCTGTATCCTATTACATTCCATGATAAAATATACAAACAATCGTTAAGGAACTTCATAAAATGGCAATGCCAATGACTGAACGAATGAAAGATAATTTTGACAGGTCAGGCACTAACAAGTATGGAATGTATACTAACGCCTAACGCCGCCTGGTGATAAAAGTGTGGAACTACTGGACCTTTGTTGTTTTCAAACAAAATTCCTTGGACTATTGCTGTTTTTAGAAAAGTGGCATATTTTTGAGAGCGGATTTGAGGGACTTATGATTTTTTTTAAAAATATATCTTTGCACAGTTGTATGTAACCATACATAGGGAATATAGAAATGCAATAAAATGAAAATGGAAAAAAGTGGACATTTGATGTTTTTATGCCAAGATCTTCAATTTTGCTACGTGAGTTATCAATGTTATCATAATCTGACGAGTAGTTGTATATTATCTTCTAGATTTTTTCTCTATAAATATGAACGGAAAAAAAACCGATATTGGGCACTTAAGTTAAATTTTTTTAGTAAGTGAAGCATACAACAGTTATTTTTAATCATATAATATACGAAATAACGTGTCTGGAAACTTGTACGTATGCAGTTCACCGTATTTCACTTCACCGTGAAATGTTGTATCGGAAATATATGGCCGTATATTAAAGACCGTCCAACCTCTTTGGGTCGTATAGTACTGACATAAAATTTATGTATAAATAAAACGCGATTCTTGTCGGTTAACAGGAAGCCAGCAGTAAACAAATTTTGAAAATAGCCGATATACTGGATTATTTGTTAGGTTAGGTTTTCATTCTTGAATTCAAGAATTTTGACAAAATCAGCTATTAATTTTAAATTAATGTTCAAATTGAATCTAATACAATTGAAGATCGTATATTATACGGTCATCTCTTTCCGATAGTAAGCTCACTGCGAACTGTGTCACGGTGAATTAATGTTTTACGTACAATTATTTACGATTACAAAATATACAACGTAATAATATTATGTAACAATGATTAGGTCTAGCGGAGGTTTCTGATATTAGAGAGCAAATATACGAGAACTAGTGAATGCACCGATAGAGGCTTTCATACAGGAGTGATTTTTTTATAATTAGGCCAAATCGAATTTTAACAACGGTCACTTTGGATGATTCAAATAGACCCGTGAAAATTACCTCAAAACAATAAAATATCGAAAAAGATCATATTATGGGATGACAATTTATGAAGTAAACCCTGTTCTAACTTTAGTCACTCTGGATGACCATATAAATATACGTTCAGTGCAGTTTTGTGGTTGTTTTAAAATTGAATTTCTATTTTAAACGAAGAAACATCAGAACCAAGACATACCGTAACCTTCTACAGCCTATACTGATGGTCCCATGATATTATTACGTCAAACTACCTATGATTTTATCACTAAGTTTCACATTTTCCTATTCTTCTATTTCCCGATGAAATTTCTATATTCTACCTAACAAATCAAAAATCTGAACAACAATTTCAGCTGCCGCCGTGTTGGAATGCGATGAGTATATCTCTTCAATCTATAAAGTGTACTCGATTGATAGTATTATTTAAACAATATATATTAATTACATTAACGCTTATATAATCCTAATCATAGCATATAACTTAGAAAACACCCATTAGTGAGTGCTTTACAAATTAATCTGTTTACAAATTATTCTAATTACATTTATTTTTAAATTTGCCAGTAAATTGAAAATTTAGTATTGATTTACTATGAAACTAAATATGGATTTATTATCAATTTATTGTTGAACAAAGTTAAAATACTATTTTATGGTACATATTTTGTACGGCGATCATAATGTTGATTTGCGTGGTGAGAAAAGAGATGGCACAAAATCACACATTCCTATAAATACCTGACTTACCACGAAGTTTTTATTTTCGATTTTTATATAGCAATCCTATCTGGTGTATTATTCAATCTTCAATAAAACTAAATTTAATGACGTAATAATTGGTTGAAGGATATAAATATATTTTATTTAATTTGTTAACGTTTTTGTTCCTTCATTTAAAAATAATATGTTGTAAAAAAGGTTGAAATTCTCTGAAAGAATTTTATGAAAAGATTGTAATTTACGCGGTTCGTTGCAATGACGTGCTGTACATTTTGCGGGAAGTACATTTGGATATATTTGAAAAGCCAGAATCTTAAATTGTAAATTCTCTTTTAAGATCCACCCAATTCTCATTAAAATTTCTCTGTTGCAGTTATGCAATACACTGTGCAAATATTTAATGAAAACTGATGGAAAACAAGATTCCACTCCTGCAGCACTCTGAGATATTTGAACTGTGATTCTGATTACAATGTTTTATACAGGATTTCAATTTTACAGTAGGATTAGCAACTTTTTTATTCGTTTTTTTTACTACTCTAAAAGGGAAGGAATAAAATAGCTATGTAGGTATTATTATAAAGTATATAACTTATAATTTTACAGATTGCAATTAATAATATAGTATTGGAAAACATAACATATTTTATGTAAGCTAGATAAGAGTTTACCTAGATTTTACAAAAAAAGGTTCTGCCAGGCTTCATGGTAATATAACTACCACTTAAGAAGTATTGTTTATTCATTTTAAATTATAATTGTTATTTATACTTACTTTATTCTGGTACGCACCAGTATTAGAGCATAGGTAGAGCATAAGGTCGCGTCATTTCCCTGGGTCTATCACCACGTTTCACGTATCCCGACATGTAAGACCTGCAACGCATATATCGTTTTTGTAGCACCGCTACAGGCTAAGGGAATCCTTGAATCCTCTGGCGTCATCCGGAACATATTATGTCCAAGCCACGCGAATCCTTACTTCATGGTATTGTTCATTTATGGGATACAAATACAAATTTATTTGTAAGATATGAAAACACGCCGTATTATAATAAATTTATTAGAGATCATTTTATGATTACATGGTGTAATAATACTTATTACACCATGTAAAAAATATGAGTAGTATTACAAAAAAAACTACAATTAAATTAATAATCACAAATCTTTACTCAAATAAATACAAAAATGTATATTATTGATTAAGGAGGTGAATTTTGTTGATTTCTAGGGACTATTTTTAGCTAAGTTTAAGTTACGTATCTTAGGAGACTAAAGGATAGGCACATGGGTGAGGTGACACTAGATTTACGGGGCGTCAAATTTTAAAATACATATATTATGTTTAGAAATAATAATATCGACTTTTTTCCAATTCCAATAGATTTGGGAAAGAACACATAATAATATGATCAAATTTTCCTCTCCTTCATATAATATTTAATACTCAATCAATACATTAGAGAACAAACCACGGAAGTCACGTTTGGACTTTTGTTCAGGAGAGTGATTTTTGTGTAGGTTAAATGTTTGAAACTCTATAACTTTTTTAATAACTATAATAATTAGGGTTTGTAAACGGTATCATTCATAATTAAATTTATGTTTGAACATACTATGGATAGAAAGACCAAATCGTTTAGAATTAATAAATTAATGGATTTCCGTGTTTTATATTCTAACACATAATGTAGAAGTACCACTAAGCAATACTTCACCTATAGATAATACACGGAAGTCCATATAGGTATAAACTATTTTTATTTCCTGTGCATCAAATTTTTATAAATTATTTTATTATAAATACACAAAATATTTCAGTAAGTCTAAATATGAAAAGGAATTATATATTTTTTTAATTTACATAAGTACAACATTATTTAAAATTTATTATTGCTCTAGAAAAAAATCAACGCAATGAGAATTATTCCTGGTCATTCTCCGGGACATCAGCTGATGAGGAATTATGTGGAATTCTATCATAAAATTCTTGAAATTCTCGAGATATCCATTGTTTCATAGTTTGCAGATCTTAACCGGACACGGTGGTTTTGCCTCGAAGCTCTGTCAGCTTGGCCTAATAGAATCTCCAACTTGCTTATGTGCCGAAGTGCAGGATGCCGATCACATCCTTTGGCAGTGTCCCCATATGTCGGTTGAAAAGGAAGAGCTTCTCAAGTCGGTTCGATCCTCAGTTGGAGCGGTCGGTCATTGCGACTTGGTATATACGGGGGAAAATTTGTCAGCTTTTAAAAAGTTTGCGGCGTTTTGCGAGAAGGTCGGAGGTCGAAGGTCTACAGTTTGGAAATCTTCATCGGAGAACTTCGCCTTATAACATAGATAACCAGCGCCATCTTAAGATATAAATAAAAAAAATAAATAAAAAAGGTGTGCCATCAATATTATTTTTTCGAGCCACAAAAGGAGCTGAAGATGATGCATAAAGAGCAATAATTGTTTATATCATTTAATTCCATGTTAATAACTTTAAAAGGCTTGTTTCTTTTACATGTCTCTACAAACTGAATCCAATCCCATGGAGTAACAGTTATCTGCATACCGTTCAGCATCTTTTTCGACGTTCTGTTATAGAGTGGCCAGTGTCGATCTACATGTGTGTATGGCGTCGTAATAGGAATTTGTGATTTATGATTTTTGGCGTAAGAATGGTTTTCAGAAACCAGGTATATGAAAAAACAATCATGATATTCCTATTTTGGCCAGGCAATTAATTATCATACCAAATCATTGCTAGATGCCCATTTCTTCAAGCAGCAGCTGATCTTATTGCCACCCCTTCCACTTTTTATTTCATCCACATCAGTCTTGTGTCTCACTTACCACTTGCATCATCGTAAATTGCAAAATTCAGAGTCCACAATTTTCTCAGATGGAAACTATAATATGTAGTAGGTAAACACTTCTCCAAGTCAATCATTATTACTTTCATACTCGTAAATTTTTCTTTTTTTGCAAGAGTTTTATCAATCTTATTTAATTGCAACTGCTTCCTGTATGTGGTCTTCCAAAAGGTGTCTTTGAATTTCTTTTTCTTCAAAAGAAATATTAACATCTTTAAGACTTATCTTAGGGCTATCGCAGGCGTCACAGGTATCATTGCTTGGCAAATGAAACCCGAATTAAATTTTTATTTTATTTAATTGAAAATCCATTTTGAATAGGTATATGGCGATAGAGCCACAATTTTGGGTTCATTCATGTGTTTATATTCTTTGAAGAATAAATCAAACATTTTTGTAATACTTATTTATGTATAACTAGCTGTATCACCCGGTGCTGCCTGGGAGTTACGTAGAGTGCAAAGGATTGAATTTAAAAAAGGTAAAAAATATAATATTTTAGATTTTAATTTTTTTGTACATTTATTGCATTTTAAATATGTCAAAAAGTAGTACAAATTAAATTTATCATTATGTGCAACAGGTTAAACTGAAATTCGAGACCCCGACCACGCACTCCGGCTCTGATGCGTCCCCAGGGTGCAACTGGTTAAAACTGAAATTCGGGACCCCGACCACGCACTCCGGCTCTGATGCCACTACATACAATTATTGTCCGTGAGTGAAGCATTCCGATATACGCGTAACACGTCGCCCGCGCCGACCTGCCGGTTATTAATTTTAATAACATAATTATTTGGATCTAACTTTGCCATTTGACTTCCGATCAAGCTGAAATAAACGCCAACATTTTTTAAATGTACACATTTTAATGACATTTTCAATAAAAAATGGTGGTTGCAGCATTAACGTCCGCGTTTCAAGACCTTGTACACGGTGACTTTTTTCCGCAAAAACTGTAAAAATGTCCCTGGGGTTCAACGGGTTAATCTGAAATTTGAGACCCCAACCACGCACTCCGGCTTGTTGGCCCCCGTCTACTGTCCAATTTTTGTCGAAATCCGATTGCGTGTATGGATTTGTACAAAGAAAAACGAAAATTATAGTATGGATAATAAATGTACCTACCTAACGTTTGTTGGACTTCCGTATTTATGGAATTATTATAATGGTTTATTAACATTTTTCTTAGAGCATAACCATCGTAAAAAGGACACCCGTTGTTTATGCACTAAAGTGAATTGGACTTCAGTGATTTTTTTATTAGCTATATCGGTTAATTTACTACTTATGGACTTCAGTGTTTCATTCATTTGTGTAATGAGATAAAATAAAATAATCTGCATATTTAACTCAGAAACGGTAAAAACTGGACTTCCGTGGTTTATCCTCTAATGTACAGTGAAATATGAATTAGCGATCAAACAAGTCGTAATTATGATGTATTGCTTGGTACTTTCGTTCTTCTATTAATCAACGCATATACGTAATAATGAAAATTTTCTTCTTCAAAAATATACAACCTAAAATTATATAAGATTATACGAATTTAATTATTTATAAACCTCTTAGCAAAGTGACGACTTTATTTTGAATATTATTTGTCTGGGCATCAATGAGTTAAGATACGGCCCTGTGAGACAGTTAGGATTTCTTATTAGTTATTATATAATATCATCATTAAGATGCCATCTATGCATTTATTGGTATAATAATTAAAGTATGTAGATACTTACCTTATTATAATTTAATAATTATTATTATTGGCTAATAAAATATTTGAAATAGTTGTAAACAGCGGAGCGGTATGAAAGATAATATTTATATCACGTGTAAGTTCATAGAATACCTGTGAATTATCGATGAATTATTAAAAGATAAGCAGTCAAGCAGGTGTGTGAGAATTTTCAATGATTAGTCTATATTGAATGTCAGACTGACATATCGGTCTTTAGATTAATTAAATTGTATTTATTTCTAATAAAGAAAATATTAATGTAATAATATTTTAACGCCAGCGTGGAAAGTAGTGAATAAAAATAAATACGATGCTTTTAAAAATAATCACTTGATTAATATCATAATATAAATTACTTATGTTATATTATTTTTATATAATATAATAACTAAAATTAAATAAGTAAGGATTATATCTGAATTAAAAAATGTGAGCTCATATGTGACAAAAGTGACAGTGGTGTTTAGATAATTATTTTGTGTAATCTTTTTTTAAAATCTGATAAGAAGACCGAAGTGTAATTTTATAAATTATTTTACTAATCGTAAACTGATTTGGTATTTAGAAAGTTAATAAATTTGAAAATTATTAAAGCGTGCAATTATTAATGATAACTATAGTACAAATAAAATAAAATAAAATTGTGTTAGTGGTAGGTATGTTCTTTGAATATAGAACAATGCCTTATTTGCACAGTTGTATTTGGCTATTTGATAAAGTGATTGCCTGACATATTAAACACTTACTAAACAATGGAATAGATTTTCAATGTGTATTTTTGAAACAAATGTAATTTTTCTACAAAATGGCTTCAGCAATTCGTGGTTCCGTTCCTATGCAGATTGGAGGAATCGAAATTTTGGCAAGATACTCTCTTAGCTCCTTGCGTCACACCAGTGTGTTGACGTCACTAGAAGATTTTCGACAATACGAAAGAGGATCTGGAACTGATAAAGAATGGAATTGGAAAATTCTCAGAGTGAGTCTTTTAATTTTAATGCATTTTGCCAGAAATATACTTAATAAAAAATCTACGACGCCGGACGGGGCCCGAATCTACATTCATCGGATTCTAGCCAATGTGCTTCACCAATTGTACTATCTGTGTCTTAACATAATAATTACAACTAGTAGTATACATTTGAAGCGCTTCTCAACCTACCGCTACCAATAATATGTACTTACCTTGATTCCTAGACGATATCAGGATCTAAAAAAAATAATAATATGTAAGTCTATTAAAATTGTCATAAGTGCAGTTATTTAGGATGACCATATTTGGGAAATGTGAATATGAGATATTTTTAATGGGAACCATTTTATAAATATTATAATGAATGACTAGCTTTTACTTTTTTCAGAATTTTTTTTTCTTTTGGTTATAATACATTTTCTCAGAAGTGTATTCTCAAAATTATAGTATATGGTTTTCATCTGACACGTCATGATTGTTATTTTTTGCAATTATAAAACAAATAAAAAAACCTACTAAATAATTGCATCTTTCGTGTTGTGTCGCTAGGTGCCTCTAGTCAATCCACAGTAACACTACATTTCGTCATAAAATAAACTAAATTAATAATTATTATTAACAGTGAAAACAATTATTATTAATAATGAAACAGGATTGGATGTATTTGTTTTGTAATCTGTTCTTTTTGATGTGACGGCATATAGTCAGCCACAGTATGTATAGTTCAAATTAATTGTAGCCCATCCCTTAATAAATGCAAATCAAAATTTTTATTATAGTTTAAAGTAATTCTACTTCTATTCTACGACATCTATTCTGTAATACAAAAACTGTTGTAATGGTAAATGCGTACGAACGACCCTTATATTAAATAAGTACTCTTATTTCATTAAAATAATTACAGTTAAAATTTAAGAGACTAACCTATTTTAGAATTTGTTATGTCTCAAAATGATTTTTGAAGTTATACTTCTTTTGGCGCGTTTGGGAAAACAGATCAGAGTGTATTTTTGGCGTGTAACGCCGATGTAACGCCTTTGTCGTGTGACGTAAGTTACGCTCGCCGATGCAACACAATTTCTTATTATGATTATTCATTAAGATTTGAGGCTATATTTATGTAAGTATTATTTATGAGTAAAATTATATATCAATAAATAAATTTTGTGAATGTTGAGTTGGTAAATAATTCCAACAATGGTATGTTGTAAATTTACAATATTTAGACACTTCATACACAAAAATATATATTTTTACAGTTTAGGATAATATTTGTCGCATATCCCATATCAATTTATTTATTAGCGGTTTATAATAATTGAAGACAATAATAATTAGTATGTTTCATCACAAAAGCTAATATCACGTTTCAGTTAAACCATTAAATAGGCTATGTTTTACTTTTCATTTGTAATAAATTATTATTGTTAACGAAAATAGTTGTACATCATGTACACACATCTTACATGTCAGTCATATGTTTAAGCAAAGATGGTTGAAATAGCGGTTTGCTAAATTTTTCAAATATAGGTTTTCAGATTTTTTTCTTCCAAAGTAGGTACATTCTGCAATAATATTATTTATTCGCATACATAATATTATTGCTGACGGTACCTATATCGATAAAATACCCTTGAGACCGAAATGAATATAATCATAATAACACGCCAATAAAATTCATTTGTTTTGTTTTGTTTGTGCATTTTATTCACAAAATGTTTTTTTTTTATTAATTCATCAACCGGCACACGGGCACTTCTGAATCGATTATAACCGCTGTATGGCAAAGATGAGTTTTACTGTTTTGTTATTTTTTGTTTTTTTACGCCAAGAAGTATAACTTCTAATGCGCGCACATAAGTATACACACCGATTTTTAAAATTTTTTTAACAGTGATTTTAGGAGGAATAATTTCACTTTCGGAAATTTAGTAAAAAGGGTTTATCACTTGAATGCGTGTATTAAATAAGGCTCTAAGTACCAAAAAGTAGTATTGCCTGTAGTTACAAAATACCGAGTCATTGCAGTAAAATTTCATGAAGCAGGCCTTTTGAAAAATGTAGTTTTACAGTGTGAAGCAATCACGACAGCTTCTAAAATTTTAGGTATTAAGGTATTAAGAACTCGCAAGTGTCAACACACCATCGTCAGCTATTTTATATTGAATGCCGTTGACCACTGCAGTGCTACTTACACCATTATAAATAAAACACGCCAACGGACTTACAACGTCGACAGGTTTAATTATTTTGCTGTATTTTTTTGACTTGCTTGAGGCACTTAGACTATAGTTGAAGTTATTGGCGTTGTTATGTAGAACATTTTTCTATAAAAATGTCAGTTTTTATTTTTTTGGTACTTAGCGCCTTAATTAATACACGTATTCACTTATTAACATAGTTTAAATCTTTAAAAAATATACATAACAACATTATAAATTATATTTATCTAGATAATATGCATATACTTACCTGTTTTAATCAATTTTATGTAGAAATATGTACGTTGTCACGTTATTAAAGATAACATTTTAACAATGATTTATTGTGAAATATTGATATGGTGCATTCAATTTTATTATACATTAATTGATAACGAAAATTTTGAAGGTGATATAAACAACAGTAAGTTCATGACCAACAAACACATACAATTTTAAAGGATTACTCACCTATAATATAAAATATATCTACATTTTCATAGAAGTTACTTAAAAATAAAATAACGATAATATTTATCACAAAACCACGATGTGTAAAATACTGTGTAAAATTTAAAAAATATATAAGCTCAATTTCAGCCCTTCATTACGTAATTTGAAGAGATTTAGTGTTAATTTAGTGGAAATATTATAAAATATGAAATATAATAAAACTTAAGACTCAGTAACTTACTCTGCTTACTAGAGGTATCTTTCGGTCGCTGAATCTAGTAAGTTTCAATATGGTCACAATATTGAAACTCAAGTTCGTAAAAATAAATATGATTTGAAGTTATTATTATTTTTTAAATCGATGATTTTTAAAATTAATATTATAAATTAGGTATATTAAAACTGTAAATTATTAAAAAAAACTTTTTATTGTAAACTAGGTTTGAATAATAAATATTACATTAAAAAAGTTGAGATCGTTTAACGAATGCATGTCTTATATAGTTTTTAATTGTAAGTATCGTGTATATGCTGACTTTAAAAAATATTTAATTTTCTTTTTCATGTTGATATATTGTATTGATCAATTAAAATGCTTTAAAATATAAATTATTAATAAACTATATTAAAATGCCAGCTTGCAATTTTGTCGATAGGTGCCTAACTCCAGTAGGTAGAGCATTCACATTAGTTATGCAATATTTATATTAGTGATAATATTAATATGTACATTGGTAAATATACAGTAGTTCGTAATCGTCTTTTGACACCTAAACACAAACCAAAACCTGACTTAAACTACTGTAACCCCGGAGTAAGTAGGTTGTATTGTGTGTGTAGTTTGTTTTTAAGCTAATTTTACTTCTGTTATCGATAGATTGACACGAGTTTGTATTGAGTTTGATTTGTATTGGTAATGAAATAAAACTTTTAATA
Source organism: Rhyacophila brunnea (assembly GCF_057557595.1). Taxonomy (NCBI): domain Eukaryota; kingdom Metazoa; phylum Arthropoda; class Insecta; order Trichoptera; family Rhyacophilidae; genus Rhyacophila; species Rhyacophila brunnea. Next base: position 40,927,838 of record NW_028232859.1, read on the forward strand.
ACACTGCAATTTATCGGACATGTTCAGTTTGATTGCTACGTATATATATAAACATATTAATTTTGAGCAATATTTTAGTTTTATTACGAAATGTCATTACCGATACATTTTATATATTTGCTAATTGAATATGTCTTATATTAAAACTTTTTGTGATTAGTTGTTATAAAGTAATATAATCGGTGGATGTGGGATACTAACCGAAGTAATTTACAGAAACAAATATGAACATAAAAATGAAATCTTCTATAGAAAGTTGTGTCTAAATATATGAAAATGATATAAAATCTGACTTATGGAATTTCCAAATGTAATACAAAATATCAATATTATATTGCTTGTTGTTTATTTATTTCATACAAAAATAACGGTCCACCTGGAAGAAGATTCAATATCTTTGATCTAACCTTCATAATATTATAAATTTAAAAAAAATCTAATATTTGTTTTTATATAAATACATTGTAAGCGGTATTCAGGTTATAGTTTCTTATAAATGTATTTTTTTCCAGGACCAGTTCATTCAAAAGGATATAGAGAGTCTATTCCGGAAGTACGATGATAAACTTCGACTTAGTTATCTATCAATATTTGTTATCTTACAGATAGTAATGTCAGTGAGTCATATATGTGTTCTCCTGTGTGATACTGCTGGAAATGTAAGTTGATAATATTTTGATTAGTTTGAACGATTACTAAGTATATACGTCTAGTTGTTATATAAACTAATCACTCAATATAATAATAACTAATAACATACTAAATATTATTAGTTTGATAAAACTTTGTAATTGATTTATATATCTATAAAAATAGAAACGTAACACTGATACTTTAGCATTGCAACAAAATAATGTATAAGATAATATACAACAATAAATCAACTCAAATATTAATAGAAGTCGTACTAGATTTCCATTCTGAAGCTTGAAACCATTTCCGGTCTTCAGTGACGAAGGAAAGAGGTAGGCTGTTAAGATCCGACCGACATATATGGTGCACACTAAACTTTGGCAGCCAAACATATTTGTTTTCATTTAACTATGACTACAATGTATAGACAGTGTTTGTTAGTTTTTTTTTTAAATTTAATTAAACCTTGCCTGATCCAAGCCATAGTAAATAATAGTCATAAAGTATCTAAAACAATGCCATAGGCCATGGGTTATACCTATATGACTTTAGATAATTTATAGATAGTAGAATATTTTTTATCGATTATGATTTAGAGTAGGCAGAGATTAATGAATTATTTATTTCAATTACATAGGGTCTTCTGCATCAACACTATCCTAGTGTCAGGCTAAACATACACAAATAGCGAGAACTGCTGCGAGACTGCCTAATAAACACTCCATAGTGATGGATGCATTTTTAGTGTTTTTTTGTATTTTAATCAAGTCAGTAACAAGACACGAACTATTATAATGATTAAATTTTTAATTTTCGCATTTTTTTGGTATCAGCTCAATTTTGAAGATGTCATAAGACGAAAGTGGTATTATAGAAATAATAAAAAAAAATATGGAAATACTCCTCGCCAATAATAAATAAAAAAAAATATTTCTTCAATTTTAATGTTTTTAATTTTAATTTTTCCCTCTTATTATTTGTTTTGGGTTTACATATTGTTTGTTTTTCCGAATTTTTCTTTGTATCTATTTGTTGAAAATTAATAATGAGAAAGTTTTTACTCTCTCTTTATGTATAAGTACTGACTATTGTTGAACTATAGGTACCTATATTATAATGAAGTCTACGAGAAACCAACTAATAATAGTAACTTCATGAAAATATTTACACCAGGAAAAGACTTGGAAGCCATTCAAAATACCATAGTAATATCAAGCTACTCGTAAATAAATATTTTTATAATAATAATTATAATTGCATGTCTGAATAGGAATTTTTAATTATTCGATAGATTTTTATATTTTCTTTTCGTTTTGTTTCTGTAAGCATCACTCTAATGTTATATATTATAAATATAATATTGTTTAAATAAATATATTTTTTTTAAATTTACGATTTATTTTCAGGATGGTTATGAAGTTTTGGCAGTAATTTGCTATGTACTGCAGGCTACAACTCCGATGCCAATAATAGCAATCGATTTTTTCGAAAAAGTCACCACACGTCATAAATGGGTCCATATCTTATGCTCGATTCTCGTTCTAATTATATTGGTTGTTACAGGCAAGGCATTCTTTACCAATATACATCTAATGACAGTTTCAAACGTTAAGTATTTATAGACTCAATGTGATATTGATTAAGTATATAAGTAGTCTATATAGAAATATAATATGAACTCTGTGATACAGTTAAATAAATAAATAATTTTCATAGTTATTATGGTATCTGATTGTCATTATAAAACGTTGGATTATTAATTTAATTAATATTTTTCTTCTTCAGTGGTAACGTTACAACTCGTAAGTAATATTTATTTTCAAAAATGTTGATAATTAATCCTAATGGATGTAAATTCAAATTCCATCAAGTACCTTCGGTCGATAGTATTAAAATGTTGATAGATAACCAATGCTGAATTATCACGATAAACGCCTTTATAAAGATTAAAACTGTAAGGGGTATTTCCCAGTATAACTTATATTATTTGAAAATAAATTATTTCGATACATATTAATTTTAAATAAGATTTTTGAAACCAATGAATGTAGCATTTTCTATGATTTGTAATATCTATTGACATAGAGTAAACAATGTACCGACATTTTATTGTCTTATTTATAGATAAGATATAAATAATAGTAGTGTTATTGTTATGATAATAATAATCCACTACTATGTAGTATTAAAACAAAAAAATATTTTTTACTATCGAATAGCAAGTTCCACACCAGCGAAGCTATTCTATACACAAAGCGTCTATCGGCGGCTATCGATGGTAGTTTATCATAGTATTTATGTATTGAGGCGGTTAATTGTTACAAAACTGTCAAACACATAAATATGATAAATATATAATATTTATCATTTTAGCCGTCGATAGCCAACTTGTGTATAGAATACACATATTATATATACAATACGTGACGATATTATTATTTGTCAGAGTTTGATAGATTATTATCATATATGTATAGATACAATATTATGTTTACAGTGTCGTAAAATAAAAATTGGGAGCGTATTTTTAACGTTACTTACTACACTTACTTACTTACTACATACATGATAATAATTTACAGAAAGAAAATTCATAATAATATCTACCTTCCTAAATTTATGTACGGTCCCAATATTGAAGCTTGATTTCAAGTTATACACATTTTTTTTTATCAAAATCGATATTTTTAAAAATAGATGTAAAAAATATTATAACTATGAATTAGTCAAAAATCTCTTAAGCGATGCTTAGAAAACTTAATAAACTAAATTTTAAAAATAAATATGACCATAAAATATATGTAATAATAAGATGCGGTCCGATTCAACAAATTCACATTTTTCACAATTATTGTAAGCTTATCTTTGACTTAAAATAAAAAATATTTTCTTTTTAATGTTTTCAGATACATATTTATTAATTATTACAGTTGAAATTGTAAATTATCAAAAAAAAATATCTCAAATTGCAAGCTTCGTATTTTTCCTCTAGGTGCCTCTTTAAAAAAGGCTCAGTAAAGGCTTCATTCACCTTAACGACCATTCTAATTAAATCTAATATTATTGTAATAACAAATATTAAAAGTAAAACAATATTCTATAATATAAAGGTGCTTGGTGAGTATAATGTGAAAGAATTAGAAAAAAACCTATGAGTAAGATATCAAACAAGGTTACGTGACCAACAACTATCTACCGAACCTAGAGTGGACTGAGATTTTGTACCATATGTAGTAGCTAAAAGGCATGAAAGGTCTACTTATAAAAAAGTTTAAAAGTATCTTCAGTGAAATAACATGAAAGAAAGAGATTTAAGGAGCTAGTGGAGTACTAATGACGATACTATACAATATATTAATAATTGAATTATAATACTAGTACTATAAGTAAATCATAAAATATATAGGTACTCGTATAATAAATTAATAAATGAAGTTGGGTTTGTTTTAGATATCAGTGTCCCAGCGTTTAGTCAAGAAATTCCAGCGTTGAGACCTGCATACACGACTCACACATTGTTTGCATGCTATGTTTTTCTGCCAATCAGAAATAACTACATTGCTCTAGGATTAGGGGTGATTATCTCAATTTGCCATTTGTTTGTTCTCGGATTGGTGACATACCAAGGTGACCCTCACCTTTATTGGAAGGTATTGTATATTTTTAAAACTTCTATTTGTTACATAAGATATTCATATTTGAAGTTTTTATCTTGGTCATGGATACCTACATATCACATCCATATTAAAATATATAAATAATTTTATAAAAGGAAAAATTAACATGTCGTATTGTATTGTATTTATTTTTATTTGGTTTTAATATGAAACAAAAAGAAAACAAATTCGATAGTTTTACCAATCATCAATATAAATAAAACATGAACAAAAACTGAACAACGATTGAAAATTGACAGTAAGTATATTAAACTATACTTAATAGTTTTATTCAAATTGTACCTATATATTATATTTTTTATATAAAAGTAATTGAAATATTCACACATACAGGTGATCGAGGTGATTTAAACTCTTTGGCAATATCCAACAAAATTCCTTTCCTGATCATGCACATTACGTGATTTTTCCATAGATGGACTCAATATTGACTGTACTGTCAAATAATCAAATTGTTTAAATGTTATTGAAGAAAATATTACTTGACGAATGATGCACAGTGATGTCATTTTTGCTAATGACTATAATAGTTCTCAACGTTTGATGAACAACTATTATTTAGAATTTCCGATGTAAATTTGACATTAAATTTAACGAAAGGATACATAATTATATCCTTCAGATACCAAGGGTGGCAAATTCTGCCAACAGCGATAAACATGTTGCTTCGCCAATAATTACATTTCCCGCGCAAACCATTTTCTCCTTCATCATCAACAATTTTGTGTCGTCTCAGTGTCATTCATCAAGTAACATTCTGTTTAATAAGCATCAATTAAAAAAATAAGATAATCTCGACAAGTTGCAACTGTATTGAGTGTTTATGTGCGACCCTGCTTACAGTCATTGTGATAGTTACTGTAAATATCTAAATTAATGTTGTCTTCGAATAACATATTTAATACATCTAGTAGATAATAATATACAGTCGATCATTATTATCTGGCCAATAAGGTACTACCACTTATATTAAGTAAAGTGTGATTTTTATGAGCAAAATAGTCTCTTTATTAATGATAAAACCACTTCTAACGTTGGCATAATACGTTGTTATCATTATGTAGATATCGTATTATGATAAATATATTTTAGTTAATATTATAATCCGTTCAATTACCTCTGCAATTTTTGGAGTATCTATAATATTATTATAGAAGACTTGGTGTATTATGTACCTTTAACATGTGGTAGATTAACGTTCCAAATCCCAGACTCTCTAGCTAGCCGATGATACATCTGGAAGCAAACACCACCTGCGTCCTCTATAAATACATAAATCAATGTTTTATTTATGAAAACTATTAATTATTATTGGTATTTTCATGTATTTAAGCTTTGTTGAAATATTGTTAGTTATGAGTAGCTACGTATAATATTGATATCGTGTATAATATACATACATGTAAAGTTGCCATTAAATAACTTTACTATAATATATTAAAGTTGCTTTTTTTGAATTTTTATCACGATATTACCGTATAATTTAACAATAATTTTAAAAGCCAAACCCAAGATTTTCCTGCCTTATGATTAAACACTATTAACACACCAACCGGAAATAGGTTGAGTACGTTAGTAATTAAAAATTTACATTGCATTATTATATTTTTATATTTCAGCTTGGCGGTGATCTAGTATTTCTTTTTGGAGTAAATTTTATCGGAATTTATTATAGATTAATGAACGAAGTTGTCACCAGAAGATCTTTCCTGGATAGAAGAGCGTGCATTGAATCAACATTTAAACTTAATTATGAGAAAGATCAAGAAGTAAGTATTTATATTATTTATACTCGCAGACAGAATGATCGGGTTATGGTCAGGATCTATCCTCTAATCTCCGCTATCTAACTTTTCAAGCCATATCTACTTAAATACTCTGAATAAAATAAGCTCTTTTGTAGTGTAATAGCACGTGGTCTATCCTTGTTCAATATAATATTATGATTTCGATTGGTCGTGCATCCTGGACTTCTCAATACGACTGCAATTTAGATCTCCTAACACTTCTCCGATCTGATGGGTTCGCACCAAATACTTTATATTATGCTGATACATTCGTTGTAAATGTTTTGTTCATCTTAGTCTGGAAATTATGTTTTAAGTAGGTACTATGAATGACATTGGTTTAGATTATTAACAGATATTTATAGGAAAAGTTTTAACAATTGTAATACTGTTAAACTGATTATTAAATGCTACAAAAATTCACACCAATAATAATCTTAATAAAATTATTCTTATTTATTTCAAATATCTGATAGGTACTTCAAAACTATTAATGAACTTCATTCATTCACCGTAGAAGAGAATAGAATATTATAATAAGCACATAATAACTAACTAACATAATAATAACATAACCGCAGGCAGCGATACAAAATCTTATAATCATAAATAAAAAGATGGGTGAAGCCTTAATCCATGCCACTAGCCAGTCACCCAGAAAAGCATACAAAATTCAGGTGTCAACGATATGCTTACTGAGTTAGATTTATCCGCACTTACAATAAATTCGCACCCGGGGAATAATAGTGGCACAAGTCTAAATTTGTCGTTTTTTAGTTAAGTATGCAGAAATGTTCCAAGATATCATTTCTCTCCGCGGAAATAGTGGCATAATTCTTAAAAATATAATGGTGGCCTTAAAAGCATTTTTGTCATTATCATATTATAACATTTTACTTGAATTCAAGCAGAAATAGTGGCAAATTGATCATTGTGCCATTGTTATTGCGGATAACATTCAAAATGAGATGACTCAAGTGTGCCAACTTCACGCTACTATAAAGTAAATTAAAAAAAAACTGATTTAATACACCAAAATAAAATATTCAAATCGCTCTCCTGCAAAAACAAGTTTTTCGAGTTGTGCCACTATTATTCCCCGGGTGCGAATTAAACTAAACTAAAATAATGACAGACACGTTATCCATTAATATAAACATATTATTACAATCATTGTCCCATATCCTGAAGTGGGCCCCAACGCTAGAATCGTTGTCACCCCCCTACCTACCACCAAGGTGGCACTCTACAGTACCATCCAAATGGCGTTCACGGTAAAATTAAGGATATTTAGTGTATTTTCAATACTTCCATCCACTTGAATTATGGAGTTATCAAGTAATGAGACAATTAAAAATTACATCGCTCAACCACATTTTTAAAATATGACTACTATTAAAAGAAACTACCTTTTTACTATTAGAGCAAATTTGTGATGTGTGTTTATGTCACTCATTTGGTCGACTCACCACGCCGGGCCCACATGCTAGAGCTCTCTCAGACCGCCCCTTGTGGGTTCCATGATCATTAATTATACACCTCCATATTATATAAGTTATATTGGTTATTCAACATTATTTATAAATTAAAATTGTTTAAAAAATATGGTTAATTTTTAATATACTGCTGAACTGTACCAAATAATATTTAACTATGTTTTTTCGAAGATTATTAATTATTTAGATTATTTGGAAATCCGTTAAAATAAGATTTTTTTTTTGCATATAGTGTATAATAAATATTAATTATTGCTTATGTCCATTACTTATTAATGTATCAATATGTAATTGTATTATATATAGGTAATGTTTATATTTTCAGGAACGTCTAATGCTCAGTATTTTACCAGAACATATTGCGTACAGGGTGAGAAAAGATATAAGGGATATATTCATCCAGATACAAAATCAAAACAAAAGACCCCCTTCAAAAACATTCAAGTAAACATTTTTAATTTATATTATTTCTATTGACTTATTTAAATTATGAGATTTTCTTAAGCTGTATTTATTTATTACTAATCATACACATATTGAAACATTGTTTTATACGCTATGATTAATTGTCTATGTACGTGTAGTTTTTCATAAAGTCTGAGTATGCCGGATTATGTAACATTAACCTAAATATACTACGTAATAAAATAATCGATAGAGCACGCAGATTAATGAGGTAAAATTTCGCTTCAATTTAGTTAATGGCGACGTTCTTTCTAAGGCAGTGTTTGCTAAAATGTGTGCCGCGATGGGTTTTAGGTGTGCCACGAAAATTCTGGATTTGAATTTCTTTAGGACAATTAATTGGTGTCTGAAAGTGAAATTTCTCAACGATGTTATTCGACCTTATTGAGAAGTTGAACGATTTGAATTCGGGATTGCAATGAGCAAATTTAAATATCATTAAAACTACAAAAAAAATATCCTAAGCGCAAAGATTCATTTTCTGAGTTAGAGTTGGCAGTATTTTAGATTCCGGCTTGGAGTCAATAACCTCGATTAGGTACTACAGCCATTAAATCTCTGTTGCCATTTGGATTATCGTATCTTTCCGAATTAGGTTCTTCAGAGCTTATGGGAAAAATATCAAACAAAATATCAGCTTTATTTCATCAGATGGAATAAAAGAGCGGTCCAGAATCTCAGAGTGACAGCATAGTGTGGAGAGATGTTATGTGTTTGTTTATTTAATTTAAAGCTATGACAAAATCCTTTGTCGAAAGCAATAATTGCATCCGTCTTAGTAATACAATTATTACCAATAGCATATATAATCTATTATTTATATTTCGATATTTTGTTGATAAATCAATATTATTTCATTATTACCTATACTAAGATTAATTTAATTTATTCATTATTTGTATTTGGTGTCCCAAATTACCTTCCCCCAGTGTACAGTAAGATGTGTCCGTATGTCAAAAATTGCGATACAAAATGGCTGCAACCTCTGCATACACAATTTTTGTGGAAAGTAGTGTATGCTGTCAGACTTACACTACTTTCCGATGTCAGACTGTCTTTACATACTAATATTTGACAGGATGAATGAAATCACGTTACTCTATTGTAGTTTTTAAATTTATGGCTCGAAGAGATGTAAAAATACAAAATACCTTGGGTCGCAACTATAGATTTTGTTTAAGTGAGAGAACTATCATTGTTGCCATGTAATTTTTATTGGAATTAGAGTTCAAGTACATAACTGAGGAGCATAGTGTATTTCCGGAAAAAAATGTCTACAATCAATATCTTAATTTCGAAAATTCAATTATAAACATAAATAAAATCCTAGTATTTTAAAATTTATAGATAAATGAAAAATCAGCAGAAGACATTATTACTTATAGCCTAAACTTCAATTTTGTAAAAAAAATTACATGTTGGGGGAAGTTGTTCGTTTTCCATAGTTTTACAATGTTGATTACAAAAAATGTGTAAGAAAGCTTTTTGGATAAAATAGTTATTTACAATTCAAAAGGATGAAAGTGGTCTTGATCATTATTATTAAAATTTTATTAATATTTTTTAAGTACTTACATTATTTATTCTCTCATTTTACTAATATATTTTTGAAATATTATCATTTTTATTCCTAATTATCTAACATGGAGTAAAGATTATATTTTAAGATGGCAGTATACTTAAGTAGTTGGTTGTACTGCTTCACGAATCTGATTTCAATCGCAACATGTGATAGGTAAAGACGTAAAAATACAGTCGATAATTATTATTAATTGTATTTGACGTTTTAATTTTACTTCAATTTGCTTGGAGCAAAATGTTTGTATTTAATAAAATATTGTTTTTATTGCAGCAATCTTTATATAGAAGAACATAAAAATGTTAGCATTCTATATGCGGATGTTGTTAATTACACCATGATTACGACAACCTTACCACCAAAACAGCTTGTGGAAACTTTAAACGAATTATTTGGGAGATTTGATGAAGCTTCAGAGGTATGACTTGTTAATAATTTTGTTTATCCCAAGTATCTAACCTTAAAACATCCATTGAATCAAAATATTCATATTATTCTTCTTTATATGTTCAATAAAATTAAAATATTTTCATTATAATACACTACTAAGAACAACTCGAAATAAAGATAAATCTAATAGGTATTAGAGAGTGATGAAATTATGAGACATTGAAATAAATACAATTTATTGAAAACTTGTAATCAACAGAAGCAGAGGAAATAATGTACATAAGTATATTCCTTTCTAAAACAAATATAATACATACTCTCTTTACTTTTTGTTAGAGTGGAGGCAGCAGGTGGGGAAAAATAAATTGTAACTGATGTATAATTTTGAAACTACATTAAAATTATAATTAAAACTTTAAACAAACATTATAATATATCGTAACGATAGCTCTATATGGATAATAAAAAATCATTTGAGGTATTATATTTCTATTTATTTTGCAAACTCACATTTGCTAAAACGGCTGATTAATAAATCATATTTTTAGTTTGTTTGTTTTAATTGTAATTTTATCTTGGAAGAAAAAAATATTTGTTATTTTATTATAGATACTTACTCAATTGTATTTCATTGCGTCTTAAGCTGTCTCTAGTGAATATAAAAATACGCCCTTAATAATTCATAATTCAAAATGGCCACTATTAGATTCATTATTTGTATTTAGTAATAAAGAAAATCACACTTTTTGCTGTTCAACATGCTCCATAATGTAGGACTATCGGTGCATATAAGCATCCCTTTTTAAAAAGATTTAATTGACACCCATTTGCAAAACATCGTGATTCAAGATTCTTGGTTAAAATACAATTAATTTTGATTGGGAAATGACTATTTTATGTGTTTACTGATATTGCAGAATCCAGAATCCTGCAAATCTCCCGGTATTAATATTATTTAAGAAGAGAAAACTGAACACTACTTTTTTATTATTGTAAAAATGATTATGCATTAGTTTATTGCAGTGACTTCCTGAGTGGGTGCTAGAATACTCAAAAAAGATGCATATGTGTTCAAAAAGGGGACGTATTACAAATCGATATCTCTCATATTCTCATGTATGAATTAATTTTAGTCATAAAAAGTTATTGAAAGAACAAGCATATTTAAAAAAAAAACTATTTTATGTTTTTTTATGATAGTCAAACCTTCTGCTTGTATAATATGATTAAAACGTATTTAATGATTTATAACCAATGTGTGTCATTTAGTATTTTTAATTGTGTTAATTCTGCTTGTATAATAGTAAACGTCATAATTATTTAAAATATTTTCAATGTACCACTTTTACTGACATTGTAAAAAATGTGATAGTTCCTGATAAAATGACGCATTCTCTAAAAGCATTTGAATTAAATAATTATAATGAAAAGTTTACTTTTGTTAGTGTTTAAATAAGGTTTTTTTGCTAGGCTTAGTTAATATTTCAACTTGCAGGAAAATCTAAATTTCTCATAAATTTAATGTCAGTTTAATAATTTTTTGACCTAATTAGAATCCGCTGCACACAAAATAATATCTCACCATGTAATCTTAAGATGAAATAAAATACAAGAACATTTAATTACGCATTTTAATTATTTAGCGCGATAATAAATAATAACCAGCGTTATAATAATAATGTAAAAAAATATTAAACGTCATGTTTCTTTGTATAAACATACTAACGTTAGAGCGTAATAATTATTCTTTCCCGTATTGCGTGCAGGCACAATAAAATGCCGGAGAGAAAGCGTGCGTGCGCGTTGAGTGAAATTTAAGATATTGTTATTCTAAGGGAAAAATATTAATCATTATTTTTTTCAGGACCACAATGTGCTAAGGATAAAATTCTTGGGAGATTGTTACTACTGCGTGTCTGGTGTTCCAAAACCTAATCCAGATCATGCCAAGAGTTGCGTGGATTTGGGCCTGGATATGATATCTATCATTAAGGATGTTAGGCAAGTGTGTGTCTAATATGAATAATATTATATTTTTAATATACTTTTCACTCACTTGCGGACTACAGAAGTTTTTTTAATGCTTGTATTTATAATCGTGTCGCTACATTTCAAAATTAGCCAAGTCCATATTTAGGTATTTTTGACTTTTTTGTGAATTGCTGAAGAACTACTGCTTTATAACATTTCTGCTTTATCAAAATGTGGAATATATTAATTTTAAATATTCTATACTCGAAATAATATAAACTTTCACACTTGTGACTGTGTATTTGAGAAAACAAAAAGCTGTTTTTCTCCTATTCATATATTATGGACTTGGCTGATTTTGAAATCTAGCGGCAAATTATCCTTACCCGTTCTGTAATGTCAAGTCACGCTACACAGTTTCTTAAATATTTGATATTCCACTCATTTCAATGTTAACTAGGTATTCCGCATCATCATCACAAAACTAATAAAAATAATGATAAACATATTATTTATACCTAGATTGTTTTTAAAAATTAAAAATATTACTAATTGCACAATTTTATGTCGTGAGTGAGTTTTTGAAATTTCATCGAATTAGTGTGTCGTTATCATTAGAGTATACTAATTCATCATTAGTAATATTGTATTCTTATTTTCTGTAAGTATACCTGGAAAGTGTGTTCTTTTTCTCAGATCCACATAGCATAATATTTCTTTCCAAAAGTCAGCCTTCGCTACTGATGTATACCTACATACATTTTACGCTTTGAAAAAAACTTTAATAATTACTTAAATTATGTTTATTTATTTTATTTTTATTTTTATGTTTTTTTTTTCAATTTGATTGAATATTAAATTGTCAAAATCTACATTCTTTGACAGCAGGTGATTTTATTAATCTGATATTAAATTAACTGTTTATCTTAAAATAATATGAATAGAATAAGCATGATTATAATATAACTACGTTAAAGTAATGTATTGTGTAAAATTCTTGCAATCAATTTAAGTATAAGGAAGGTTTTTATTAGCTCGAATTCTTATTTGTCCGGTGGTTGTTTATCCATTATAAATCATGCAATCGATTTTTAATTAACTTCCCGACTAGCTAGACATTTGAAACTTTTAGAATATATCAGAACACGATGCCAGTGCATTCTTTTAATACTTTTATCCATCTTTAAGTAGAATTGAAATCATTTTCAGTTAATTTTGTTTTGTATGAAAAGTTATTTCGGAAGAAATCCGTAATCCAATCCACTATTATTGGTTGCTAGGGGTGGGGTCCTAGCAACTAAGTTATTAATATATACGTGCGGTACTATGGCAAAAGTGACATTTCAGTATTCTATATTAATTGTTTGTTTGTTTTTTATTTACTTCATATCAAGCACAAGTTTGAGCATAATAATTGAACAGAAAATTTAAAAACGTTGTATATAAAAAGTTCTTTTTATCATGTAATTATTTTGTTTTGCAAATGAGCTTATTATGCTAAAATCTGTCCATATATGCGTATTAAAAAAAAATATTCCAAATTCCTTAAAGAGATTATGCTTATAGGTATCAGATAAGAGATGAGTGGCGATTAATAATTATAGTGAACATTATTTAACAACGTGTATCTATAGTCGCTTTAAATGTTTAGAAAAACATTATTAATACTGTAAGATTACTGTTAGGTCTTAGAAATCGTATTTAAAATAAAATAATAAATAACTAATCCCGCATGATAATTTAAATAGGGAAAAACGACGCTTAGACATTGATATGAGGATCGGAATTCACAGTGGCGATATTATGAGTGGCCTCATCGGTATAAGGAAATGGCAGTTTGATATTTGGTCCAAAGATGTCACTATTGCGAACAGAATGGAATCTACAGGACGTCCGGGGTAAGCATTAAAACGAAACATATAATATTATAATATTAATTGATTATTATAACACATTTAAAATATTACAGCCAAAGCACGGAGTCACTTGTTAAAGTTGTAATAAAAAATGGAGATTAAAACGATGATAGGTAACCATAAGATAAAAGAAAAATTAAAGCACAACGTAAAAATAATATACCAGCTGGATTCTTTAAATTTGATTAATATCAACAAATCATTATTAATGTATATATTTAATTGAATAATAATGTCGTGGGTCTCGGGTTCGAATCATGGGTCAGGCAAATACCCGTATTATTTTTCAATTTATGTTTGAAGTGAGAGTATGGACCTAATAGGATGCACAAGTGGCTAATATCTATTTCTCATAAAAACAAAAATTTGTTAATACAAATCTCCACTCTGTGGAGTCCCATATGATCTTATTAGTATCGGACAAGGTTAAAAAAATTAAAAAAAAAACAAAATGTTCGATAGGTAGTAAGTATTTTATATCCAGTTAATGAGGCACAAACTTTTCTTAAAAGCGGTACAACACTATTCAAATTATTTGATAGTTATTATAATACTGGGAAGTGAGCGATTCCTCAATAATTGAGATAACCAGTTTCTAAGAAAACTATGTTGTATTCATGTATTCATTTGTATTTATTGGTGTAGATGCTCGTAAATTATATAATATTTATTCATATATTAGTATTATATTTTGTATATTGAGTATTAATTTTTTATTGATCACTTATAAAATATAATATAATATATAATATGCCACAATATGAGAATAATCATAAAATTATGCATAGGACGGAAGTTCACAATTTTCGAAATTACATGAATTAATATTCAACCGATTAGGGAAAAAAAATTATGGATGGGACTTGAACCCACAACCATCGCAATGTAAGTGCTGTGCTTTATCGTTTAGTGTAATGATGTACTCACTAATCAAGCATCCGAGGTGTTATTTTAAATTCCATAAATATTGGCTATCATCTTTTTTTTTTAAATCAAGTTATTTATAAAATTAATAATATATCAAATCTCTCTATGCCGTAATCATATTTCTGGTATGCAGGTATGTTTCTGGTGTATTATAAAAAAGTGATATTCAATAAAAAATAATCTTGTACTAAACATATTTTTTAAATGGTCTAATAAATACTATGTAAGTATAATTAATTTGCTTAAATTAACAAATTATAGCAATAATTAACAGGCACTTAAAATAATTATTATAATAATGCACTGTAACAATCGTATTATATCACTCTGTGAAGAATTTTCAGATGAACAGTAAAAACTTGTAATGGTCAATCTATATTCTATGGAATAGTAATGACAGGTAACTTTATTCAGTTGGTAGGACTGGTGTCCGTCGACAAAATACGATTATTTGATACGGCTGTAAGCGTAAATAGTATGTGGCTATATAATCATAGGTAGGTATTTTTTTTAATAACAATGCACCTAGTAATAGATGTTATATTATTACTAAAAGTTTGGTGCTTGAAAAAGGCTTAAAAATTTTCAACTGTTGTTCAAAACATTATATGACGATAAATTCTGTAAACCTTTTATTGGTTTTAGAAAAGTCCATATCACAAAAACAACATATGAAGAACTTAACAAATCGACTGGAGATTATATAATAGAGCCTAACTATGAAGCTGCCAGTGATCCATTACTTTTAAAATATAAAATGGATACTTTCTTAGTAACAAGACTACCTGCCGTAAGTATATAATAAATTTTATTGTTTTTGTGTTTAAATATCCAATATGTATAATTATATCGTAACAATTATCACACACGTATCACAGCTTAATACCTCGTTTACACGTGCATAGATGTACTGCCGATATTACGTATTAATTATCGCTGTCGTAATAAGAAAAAGTAAGTGTAATCATGTATTTTCCTGCAGTTGCAAGATTGCATACATAAATCAAAAAAAGTTCGGAAGCATCTGAATTGTCAAGCGACAGTTGCGATTTTTTCGATCTGCCCCTGCGCAGTAGAACGATTGTGGTGAATCTGCCGGAAAAAAACGAGTTACACTGCATAGAGACTCATTTTGAGGTTATTCGATTTTTACGACCTGTAAAATAGTACCATACAATGATAACATCGTTTCTCGCATACTCTTGAAGAATGAGATTGGAGAAAAAGTCAAGACTTTCACATGTAAACAATTATTGCCCCGATAGTTTAAAATACACACTATTGGTGCCCATAAATCCATGGACGTGTACAGGTACTATACAGTGTATTATACATAATGTTTGTGAAAACAAAGTATCTACGTAGACTGTATAATAAGAACTATTGTGCATGTTTTGGATTCGAATATATATTTTAACGAGGAAAAAATACCTTGTAGTTATTATTAATGGACACCTGTTCTGAAATAACAGAGCCACCGTTGACCATGCTCATAGCTACCAGGGCCTGCTCTTATAATATATTTTTTCTCTTTAATACATTAATACATGAATGTAGTTGAAAATGCTATCAACTCAAATTTTAATAAGTCAGAAATTTATGAATTACTTTGATTAACCTATTCTGATAATGTCTAAGCTGGCGTATATTAATATGCCAATACCTATATAGTTATTTAATCCAACTGATATTATGACAGATTTTATGTAAATATTCTGTAAAAAAACTGTACTTTTTTTGAATTAAAAATAGCCCGTTATTATTTTAGCTAACTAACTATATTTTTGAAATATTATAAAGCATTGTAAACCTTGGAAAAAATATAATTAGCCCGGAAATAAAAATGATGTTTAAAATTAGCATATGAATGCACAAAAAAACACTTTAAGTAAAGTATCTCAAAAGAAAGACTGACTATAGTTTATATCAGCTGACCCATGGGTCAGAATTTTCGGTACTCAAAATATGAAATGATCTTTCTTGATACATTCGATCAAAAGTTACTAAGAAGAACTTCTAGAGCTATGCAAGAAAATGAACGAGGTGCTCTGAGCTATATCGCTTATTTGCGGAGTCAAGAAAAACGCCATTTGTGATGGTGGTCCGCTTACAACAGGTGACTCATGTCATAAGGACGGAGGAAAGTTAATTATCAACAATACTAATGACGACAAATTTGGAAGGACAAAATCAGAAAACTCGAATTGAGACAAATCAACTGCATTAATAAGAAATGCCATCACACACGCTTTTCAAATCTGGACAAATACTGTTAACGATAGGTAGGCGTAGAGAGACATTTGATTGAGGATTGTAGTGCCAGTAATGGCGATGAAAAAAACTGTTGATATTAATAGTTCTTGTTATACTTGATGTATTTTGATATTTTTTGTAGAGTTCACCAGAGCCTTCAGAGCATCGAGTGTCATACAGAAGAGCTTCAATAGGCATAACGAGAATGCGGCGTGGAACACATAGAGTAAGTCTAAGTAAATTTAATAGTTTTCACATGTTTTCAATTGGTAGATATGTTACGCCGAATGTGCGAAATTGACTATTACATGAAATGGGCTAAATTTTGCCTAAATCATGAAAAATGCAAGCCCGTTGCCTTATTCATGAATTAGACAAAATATCTGGTGAGTGCATGAATTCCGCAGTAATTTTTCTGCCTTGTTCATGCATTGGAGAAATTAGATAGTAGCGCTACGGTGGTATTTTTTGCAACTAAACTAAATGTGTGAAATGCTCGTGGATTGGTCAAAATATACGTATATTATCTAAGGTCAAAATAGGTGGTCGCGCTCCGGTGGTATTTTTTGCAACTAATCAAACTAACCAAATGAAATGTGTCAGATGTCATTGATTATAATATAAAAATATACGAATCAATAACTAAAATGACGTTCATATCCATTTACTATGCGCAAAAAAACTAGAACTATAATATGATAACGGATGAATTTTATTAAAAGGTATTTTCGCGATTTGATTCGTGCTTGGGTATCGTACATGCAATGGTCGATTGTACGTTTTTGATAGTTTGTTGACACTTGTTAGCTAACCTCAAAATAGACATTCAGTTGAATAATTCAGAATTTCAAAACCTAACCTAACCTAACCTAACCCAACCTAACCTAATAATATTATATTATGTCCAATTATAACTAATAAAATCATCCGTATTAAATTTACTTTTTCTGCTGTCATGTTGACAGGTTAAGAATTCCATGCCCTGGCGACTTCATGTACTCGGCAGAAAATTTACCTTATTCATGAATAAGGCAACAGGCTTGACTATTACATGAATTAGCCAAAATTTAGCCCATTTCATGTAATAGTCAATTTCGCACATTTGGCGTAACAGATACACAAATAGAATTAGTTTGAATGATCCGTGAACTTTGCACGAAAGATATTCGTCTCATTATGGTACCTTAATTTTTCTCATATATACATAATATAAATAAACACAAAATACTTAGGTACAGTGTTTTATCTATTTAGTTTCATAAGAAAATCATGTTTATTGCACTTATCAAATTATTGTGGAATGGAATGGTCAGACAACCTTTAACTTATTTTTTCGTTATTTTTTTTTTATTACCCTGAACGATCCAACCCCGAAGCTTTCTTCGGTCAAGCTTTATTAAGCTTCCGTGGCGCAGTTCAGATCTCTTTGTTTCTGTCATCCATATATTTTTTACACTCGCGGGTTTCATATAGAATGGTAACTTCTACAGCATTCTATGCACATGGCCGATATAGCGTAGTTTTCGAATTTTTACATAATATCACGTGATGTTCCGTCCGCATAAAGTGTGTGCAGGTCCTGGTTATTCCTTGATCTTTTGACTTATTTGTATATTCATTTTTCAAAGTAGACGAATGCATATTAAATAAACAAATATAGGTAGCCCTAATATTGAATAAAATAATATAAACGACGCAAAAATTGCTAACTATAGTATCAAAAAAACCTCAGGTCACAAAACTTTAATTTGAAAAATAATGTAAGTCTTATGAAGGTTTTATCGAGATTTCTATTAATCTAAATTATTAAAGGAATCCATATGAGGAAAGGAATCTCATATGAATTGTTACACTTCTTAATTATTGGGACTATTGAAAAATACATATTATATGACCAATATCAAGACATTCAATATATTAAATTATTATACTATTTGATCAAGTTCGATCCTAATAAGATTATATGGACCTCTACACAGTGAATGTTTGTATTAACAGATATTTGTTTTCACGAGAAATGGATGTCAGCTACTTGCTCAACTTATTAGGTCCCTACTCTGACGCCAAACCCAAAATGAAAAACAATATGTGTATTTGCCAGACTCAGGATTTAAACATGAGACCCACAATACTTTAAACCGACGCGTAAACTGCTCGGCCATTGTGGGCATGTAATATAATTTACTTTTGAATTAATTATCTTTATAATGGCTGCGTGGTCAAATATAATTTACTTATACACTATCATCATTACAAACTATGAAATCTCCAAACTTCATTATTGTATAGTTCCCATAAAAATATAAAATTGTGAACTTGGATTTTTTGCCAATATGAATGCTACAATGCCAATATAATATGCTACATTTAAAATCATGTGTATACTCAATCTTAAATAAAAAAAATATTAAATTAATAAAATATTGTTTATTTTAATCCGTTAAAAATAACCTTTATCAAAAGAATCTTAGATATACATTAAAATATGCTTCGAAAAAATGGGTAGGTACCTATATATTATTTCATGATTGATTTGATTGAATCTAAGTATCTATTCTCAAAAGAAAAAAAAGAAGTCTGCTTTCGCTTATCAATACATCACCATGACGTGACAGGTTTTCTTGGAAAATAAAAATATAATTATGATAAAAACAGCGTAATTCAACACTTTTTTAGTATTTATTGCATGAAACCACGCTACTGAGGGATTGTTTCTATTTAGGCGAACACTGTTTCGCCATTTTGACCGGGCGCCTCCTAATTACTAAGCCCACTGTTATTTTAAAACAAAAGCATAGTTTTAAAACATTAAAATCCACCAAGTACTCCCTGGTGCAAAATTTATCTCTTCTAATGGCGGTTGTCATTATTCTGGAACATTTAAATAGTCTAGGTGAGAAAATGAGTCCGGTGTGACAGGAATATATTATATAATAATATTATTCATATTGAAACACAAAATAGGCTTAGTTATGACTATTCATGAATGGTCGCTTATGATTCATATTCAAATTATTCCATTGTTTTGCTGCGTATAATAATGAAAACTGAAAATAATTTAATATTCCGGGAAAGTCAATCCATACAAAGGTTACCAACACTCAATGTTTCTCAAAATCTGCATTTGAATTTCTAATTTTACATAATCACAAATTACCTGTAAGATCAGATCAAAATATTATTAAAATCACATTTTCAATTCTACATTATTTGTTTTTATTTTTCAAGATTAAAATAATAACTGACAGGTAATTTTTTTAATCAAAAATCACCAATTACAATTATTTATTAATTGCTTTAATAATATGAACTTTCAGAATTTTAATTATAATAATAATATTTTACCTAGAAATAATTCCAACAAAGTAAAAAAACACCGAACATACGTTTTGGTTAGATTAAGATATTTCCAAATTTTTATTTGATTAATTCATATTTTTTAATAATTCTAAAATGTCAATTGGTCGCAAATATCGTATATCTATTATGTATATTAGGAGTATTTGTTTTCAGGTCATAAGTTGACGGTACTGCCTAAATTATTAAATAATATATTCCATACAAAAGAAAATAATGAGCGAGTAAACAATTTTTTTAATTTCATTTAATACGGAATTGTTAAAATCAATGTTATTAATTATTGTAGTTAAAATACGTAATAACCGCAAAATTTTTTTGACGTTTACTGGAAAACAGGAAACTGGGATAATGTTGCTTTTATTTTAAATAATTTTATATTAGAAATTTACCTTATAATAATGGTTACAGAGTAATATAATTATTATTATAAATTATTTATCAATTCGTATCAAGTATATTTGGCAGTATTCTCATGCTATTTTAATGCATATAAATCAGAGTAAGTCGACCACATAGCTCACCTAATAATGGGTATTTATTTTGTTACTAATTTTTATGAAAAATACTTTAATTTACAAATAGAGACCAGCTGAAAGTATGACTTTACCAAGTGCGGCCAGGTCACGACAAACTGCATTCATGGATAATAATCTCCTGGCTTATCGAACAATGCTTCACGCAGCTGATGCACAGATGGAAGCAGTTATAGAAGAAATGCCACGAGGAATTATACGGTAAAAAGATATTTTATAATAACATATTAACTTTACTTAACTACAACACCCGTTCCCCTTTTTGCACGGTTTCGAAATAACACGGTTTAAAAAAAGTACCGATTATTTTTTATTTACACTTATTTTTTTGCTTTAACTCGGTTTAAAAAACTAAAAAGAATAAAAATACGTATGTATGTAGATATTTATCAAAAAAATGCGTTGCGATGGACCGCATGCCACTGGTGCATAAATATTATGTTGTCACCGGATGCCGCCCAGATATACATACATACATATATGGTGCCACTAGTCAGTCACTTCGGGTTCGATACGAGAGATGCGCAGCTTGCTTTGGCGTCAGCGTCATTAAATATTTGCAGCAATGAGAATGATTTTTCGCCAGCAAAAAATATCAGTAAACGGGCACGTTTATTGTCAAGTAGTGACACTGAATAAATATATTTAACCCTTAGAATGCTACGCAACGATATATCGTTGTTTTTGATAATGGCCAGAAATGCTAACCACGATCATCGTTTTGCTTTTGATGCCTGAAATGTTAAGTTAATTTGGGAACATACTACTACACCAGTGGTACGAAACATTGATTTATCTATTTAGTTTTATTGTTGTGTAATATAACCCGTTTGTGTTTAAAGTAAAGTGGATTTGTGCTATATAAAAACAGTTTCATTTATAGAAAAATAATGAAATAATATCATTTGCAATACACATTTTAAATGTTCCAATAAACAAACACCATAAAGACACTTTTCATAAATCACGCATATTGTACGAGATCTTTTAACGAGGCCACCAAATTTTTCTTTTCAGCCGGGTAGTTTCCTAATTCTACTATTTTGTATTATCCTTCATGTAGGATAACCGATTGTTTCCAATAACTGGTAAAAATCAAAACTCTGTGCGCGGATAGTGCATTTCGCTCGCTCTCGCGATCGCCCGTATGATGGAGCGAGAAAGAGATATGTCAATTACTTTTAACAGTAGATGCAGCTCGGGATATCTAATTGCCTCATTATCTATTCAAAATGATAAATTAATTACGAAACGTGTTTTCATAATATTCCGATTTCGCAGAATCAATTAGAGTGGTAAGGTGTCTAAAAATAATACAATACTTTAATTTATCGACAATCATTGGTAGCAATCCTCGGCCGGATTTTGCATAACATCGTAGCAGCCAAAGGGAAAATTATGTATTTTAATGAATAAATATTTTATTTTATAAATAATACGTAAATTCGATTTATTTTTGAGTTCAAGAATTTCGTATTTTGAGTTGATTTTAAGTGATGGAACCCATCTACCATTTTAGTATGGGCACCTTTGGGTCTATTCTATACTTATCGAACACTAAAGTGACAAATAGTATCAAACTCAGGGTAGGTTTGTATCAAAATATTAGCACTTATTGTAACAATTATACGAAGTTGGTTTTTATTGTTGCAATAAGTGCTATATTTTAACAGCACCTATCTTGCTGCTGTTAAAATATAGCACTTATTGCAACAATAAAAACCAACTTCGTGTAATTGTTACAATAAGTGCTAATATTTTGATACAAACCTACCCTAAGTTTGATAATATTTATCACATTAGCGGTCGATAGGTATAGAATAGACCCCCTTATCTATTTTTACTCGGTTTTGTTTTGCACGGTAGTCTTTGGAACGTACCTATCCCCCGTGCAAAAAGAGGATCGGGTGTATATTATAATTTATACACGGAAACTTTGTTGGTTGCAATATAATTTCACTATTTTTTTTTTAAACATATTTTTGTTATAACATATATATATATTATAACTGTTGTTTCCTTAATAAATAAATTTAAAAAAAATATATGTTAAGCTAGACATATTTAGTGTGTTATGAAATTTTAAAGATACACCATATATTAGGAATAAGTTAAAAGTTACTCTGCGTTACTACGAATGAATTCACTGTGTATTGTTTATTCATATCTCTAATATAATATAATGTAACAAATCATATTGTGTGTCCGTTCAAAAGGCAGTTTTCGTATCTGCCAGTTAGACGTATTATAAATATCTAAGTTTTTGTTATCTAGGTCATTCATTTTAGGTGCTAGAACTGTATTCGAAATAATTTTGAAAATCATATTTTTACTCTTTGTATATTTTCAGAAGTACTACGAATAAATGAAAATAAGTTTCTATTGAACTTTCTCTAGGGATTCTACTATTTCATCAACTGAATAGATATATATATATATATATATATATATATATATATATATATATATATCTAAGCGAGTATTTATTATCTAGGCAATTTTTGTTTCAGCGAATACATCAAAGAGAAGACAATCAGTCCTTGGACTTTGTTATATCGCAATTCGTCTTGGGAGACTTCGTTCGTCAAACAGCCGGATCCCTTATTTAAATATTTCGTTGGGGCCAGTTTGCTCATCTTGATATTGATGATGGGGATCGAGGCGTTAACAATACCAATGTAAGCAAAGATGTTTGAATCTCTCTAATGATTGCAAAGTAATTAAGTATTATTTTCAATATTATATCCAGGGGTCGCCAACTTGTTTGTTGTTATGATAGACTTTTTATGTAAAGATATAGTCACGCGCTACGTCCTGCCAAATTCTTATAATAAATGAGCAAACACCATATTGATATGGTTTATCACAGGTATAAAATCAGGTACGTGCAAGGATTTAAATAAGAAAACATCACATTGATTTCTTTTTTCATATGTTTTGATATGAATAAACTGCGAATATATTATACATAATATTATATCGCATTGATAAGATTTTTCCACAGAAAACATACCTATATTTATGTTTTTTCGGTATCGAGATGTGAGTATTTTAACGAGATAACTTTGCATTTCACCGCCATGTTTAATTGTATTATATTATATAATATGTTATTAGTGTTCATTTATTTTAGTACATTATATAATAGGTATATAAAAACATTTTTAATGTTTTCAGATACATATTTATTACTTAATACAGTTGAAATTGTAAATTATCAAAAAAATGTCTCAAATTGCAAGCTTCTTATTTTTCCGCTAGGTATCGATATGATTTTAAAACAGTATGTTTAATTTCATATGTATATTTAAATGAGTAAACATTGAATTCATATAGTTTAGACTAATATGTTGTTATAGAAGTATCTATGATTTAAATGAGAAATATAATATTATTACGTAGACACTGAATAATATTTTCTATTTTTATTTAAATTTGACAAAGTTGTCTATAACGTTTTAAATTTCTACGGCGTGTTTTTAAAATGTAAAATAAAAATTGTTATACTTTTTTTTTACTATACCGGATCCTAATAAGATCACATGGGTCAACAAAGGGTGGAGGTTGTATTAGCAGATTTTTGTTTTTACGAGAAATGGATGATAACTATTTGCTCAACCTATTAGGTCCATACTATGATCCAACACACATTGAAAAAATAACCTGTGAATTTTCCAGACGTGACACTTTAGTTCTCTATTGTATTTCCACCAATTATATTATATAGAATTCTCCGAGATTTATATATTTTTTGGATAACCTGTTATATGTTATTTTGCTTTGTATATTTAACCGACTATGTATTTCTTTTACTTTGTGAAAACACATAGGTACAAAAAATTGGGAAGTCGATAATTTAGGTATTTAGAGTTTATGTACGTTTTTTAAATGTATTTATTGATACGAATTATGTGTTTATATATAAATAATATGTATGCTAGAAAACTAATTCAAGGTCATCCGATATATTATAGAACATGCACATAAAGCTCAAAAAATAAGCATTATGCCTGATTTTAGGGGGCATGTCAAACTTTAAAATTGCAGTTACTCCATAACATGATTTCGAGACTTATCAACTTTTGGCAGTAATAAGCAGCATATATAATAATAATATGTAGGCAGCAATAATTTTTATTAATTATAGTGCGCTTCGGGGCGATGATAATAATTTATTTTTAAAAATATATTTTTAATATTTCAGGTTAGATTGGAGAACGATAGTTATAGAATTTGCTTTGGCAATAGTTTTATTAATCCTGCAGCCTCTGAATTGGACACAATACTTGTGGTCGGTAACGCACGGCAGTGAAGAGCCAAAAAACGCAGTGATAAAATTTTTCTATGACAAGTCCTCGAGTATTGTATGGAGCATTACATATAGGAGTATCTTATATATATTTATCAGTGCAATGTTGTCACTTAGTTCCTTAATTAATCTTATTCAATGTCACTCAGAACTGTACGATAACCAAGAAGGGGATGAAAATTGTATACCACCTTGGGTAAGAGAAATTTTGTGTTATTTGATATTAAAAAAAGAATATTGTAATAAAAGTTTTAAAAATATACGTTTAAAACACATTCATAATTAATTAAAAGCTCTTCACTAAGCTTAGTTTAAAGTTTAATCAATATTCTATCATTAATTACACTTTGATCTAATCACTTAGGTACGATAATTAAATGTTATGAATATTTTGTTACATGCCATGAGTAGAGATTTTTGCGCCTTAATAATGGAAGAAATTTATTTTGAAGGTTTTGGCAACGCTGTTCGGTATTTAAATATTTTTCTTTTGTGAAATTGGTAATATTTTAATAGAAATATCAAAACAAAGGAAACATATATTTCCTTTATACATTTTTATATGCGTAGGTTTGAGTAGGTACCTAATATATTATAATATACACATGTACAAGTAGAATATATTAAATTTGTCGAGTTTACTTGTACAGAATGAAATATTATTGATTATAAAAAAATAAATCACGATGTATTTCGTATTTGTCAAATATATACGTGACTGTGAAATTAAGTGATATTAAAAATAGATTAACATGATAAAACTAAACACACACAATTTAATATGCTTATTATATTGATTATCCTGATGATTTTAAATTGTGGGGAATAAGACGTATATATTTTTAGGTTTTCGGTACTGAAAATGTTTTGTTTTTAATCTGGCCAAGTTTTTCCTACTATCACTGTTCAATCTCGGAGCAAAGTGCAAGTACAAGGTCGCAAAATTGTGTTCATAATAACCCTGCAGTGCAAAGATCGCACTTGTAGCATCGCTGCAGGATCAGAAAAGATCAGCTACGATGCTGAAATTTGTTATGCTCAATGTAAAAATCCCTAAATATAACTCTATAATATATTACCTACATACTGTTTATTTAATATAGATTCTTAATGCTACAATTACGATTATTTTATATATATAAGTATTCAATAGAAAAAGGTTCCTTGACTTTGTTATCCCATTGCCACTAAATCTTACAAATACTTATAAAAATCATGTTTTTTTTAGACTTAATAAATTATTGTAATATTTTTGTTTTTTTTAGGTATTTTTATGTTTTAAGCTTTTGTGCGTTCTTGGTAATGTATTGCGTGATGGGTCTACCGTTGAAAAAAAGGTTGCCAATCTCTGTTTTAGAGACCTTGAAATCTAAGTCGTATTTTAGTATAAATATAAGGGACAGAAATTTTATGAAATACATTTCTTCCAATTTCTTCATTAAATAAAACTGGGGATTCTGTCACTTTACATTATATATCGAATTAATATATTTTGTTACATAGTATTAATTTTCTTTAATATTTTATAGCATTTGGCGGAGGTATGTGCATTAGCTTTGATGCTCAGCTTTCTCTTCAGTCGAGTATTATTCATAGTCAAATGGGCAATTGGCTGCATTTTGACGGGTATTTATCTATGGTTGATTTGGGATATCAAGTCTCATGTATTTCTGAGTGACACTTCATGGAACAGAAGCATGGATCCGAGAGTGGCGCATACTCTAACCATTGTTTTCCTGTTTATCACTTTACACTGGACAGATAGACAAACCGAGTACAGAAATCGACTGGATCATAGATGGAAAAGGCAATTGACAGACGAACAAGAAGAAGCGTATACTACTAAACTTGTTAATAATATGCTGTTGCATAACATTTTACCAGAACATGTAGGTTAGTTAATAATTTAATACTTACTAATCAAATCGGAAAAAATCCTAATTTAGATATAAATAAAAATTCATAATACTTAATTCAAAAGATAATATTAAAAAATATCTCAAATTTTATTAAATGTTACTAGTTTCACGATAAAACGAATCTTTAAAACGCTCAAAAGATATACATAATTTGAAAACACTTGTGAGAAATATATAACCAATAGAAAAAAACCTTTTTGAAAAAATATGAAACCTAGCAGGATTTGAATCTGCGTCTCTCGAAAATTGCGCTCACGTGCACTGACCACTATGCTATATTATTTAATTGCGACGCATTTTAACTAATGGCTCTTTCAATATAATATTCTTTCTGAAGTGCTTTCCAAATTGCGTTAATATTGGCAATCGGCTTTTGTATTTTAAATCAAAGTAGGTATTACATTACCTTGGGTACTAACCGACGTCACGAACCACTCAAAGATTATTTGTTATTACGTACTTGAACTTGATAATAATTTAAAAGCCGATTCCCAATTATTAATAACGCAATTTAGAAAGCGCTTCTTAGAGTATTGTAAGAAACATTACCTAGTTAAAATTCGTCGCAATTAGATGATATACCTATACCATAGTGGTTAGTACACGTGGGCGCGATTCCCGAGAGACGCAGGTTCGAATCCTGCTGGGTGTCATATTTTTTTCTGTTGGTTATATATTTCTATGGAGTGTTTTCAAAGTATGTATGTTCAATAAAAATAATATTACATTCTTAAATCTTGTGAATATTCGTTGAATGAAAAAAATAGTTTATAAAATAATAATTCACGATAACTCAAGGCGAATATTTTCATATTCCAAGTCATGATAAAAGAACGAGTGTATTAAATTAAAAAAAAATCTTCCTTCTCACAACAGTGATGTAGTCTCATTTACTCTTTTTTGAATTTATATTAGGTACTGCAAAGATTAACTTTTACGGACTTAAAATATCTTTGGATGTTGAAACACTTTTAAGATATAACAATTAAACGTGTTCCCATCCACAATAATAAGATAATCTTGAGATTTTTTTGCAATGTATTTCAATATGTAGAATTAGAAAATGATATACCTGGACATATTATTCATTCTCGTGTATTTTATTAGTAGCTTTGTAATTACGTTATAATATATTATTGTTCTATATTATTTTAGCTGATATTTATTTGAATACCAATCGTTCAACAGAAGAGTTGTATCATGAAGAATACAGTAGTGTGGCAGTCATGTTTGCATCATTGACAGATTACAGACTCGGCTTGGAAGATGATATGGAAATTCCGGAAAGAAGCATGCTAAGCATTTTGGATCAGCTTATATCCGATTTTGATAAGGTAATCAGTATTGATATTTTAAAAATATGTGGATAGTTACTAATTGCAGAGTCAGTTTCCATCGTAAATTTATTTTCCGAAATATTCACAGAAAAATCCTGACCTTTGTAGGTACTAAGGTTTGAATAACTTTACATATAAGATACCCTCATATTATAATAGAGACTTAAAGCATCTTCATGAATGTTGATATTGAGGAAAAATAATAACTTATTTATTTTTATTTATACACATTGAGTACATAACAAATTATGAATTCAAGACGTTCACAACATGACATTTAGAATAAAAAGTAAATCAACTAGAAAAAAAAACAAAGCAAAAAATAATGTTTGATGTAGACTAGTTTATATTAATATTACATACATTGTCATAATATATACAATACTAAATTCCTCACTTATGTTGGCCTTAGAAAATGCATAGGACCGTGCTGAATAATATCAGTATTTAATTTAATTATTATTACTATCATACATTATATATTACTCACGTTTTCTACAATGCATCTAACCGTATATTCTTCGAATGAAATCTTTCGGATATGTACCTAGTCTTTATTATTGCAATACAAATTGTATCAATCATTTTATTTAATATTGTTAAATTGTTTATATGTGCACTGAATAAATTTATTACTTATCTTATAGTATTAATACTATGTTAAATTGTTTATATGTGCACTGAATAAATTTATTACTTATCTTATAGTATTAATACTACTATTTTAAAACATACAAGCAAAATTATTTGCTATTTTCATAATACTATCGTTATACTATTATCAAAGCAAAGTTATTTGTTTCGATTTACAAATTCAGTCTCAGAACAATAAGATAACTAACTGAAATGTCGTAGATTTGATTTGAAAAAAAACTTTGTTTGAAACCGTTTTATGACGGGGTTCTATAAATACGTTAATTAAGTGATAAATTTAATTAAAATAAAATATGATTTGTCTAGTATGTATCTAATACACAAAGTAATAAAGAGCAGAACTATTTTTATTAGTATAGAAGGTTACAAACATAATATTACAAATTTAGTATGTTTCTAAAGAATCGGGAAAATGTACCTTATATAATTAGTTTTTTTATGCGGTATTATAAAACTAAACAGTATTATAATAGATAGCTTTTTATATTCACTCAATTTTGAAAAATATGAAGATTATGTCCATTCATTTTATGAGGGCAGAATTTTACTATTTATTAAACGAAAAAGTGTGATAACCATACAATACCAAATTATCTTGAGCTTTCGTTAACCTTTTCGAATCTAATTAAAATCCCAAATTGGTTATCTGATTTTATTGTCTAATTATGAATTCAAGAAAAAATATATTATTTTTTTATAGTTACTGATGACAGGAAAGACCAAACAATTGAAAGTTGAGAAAATAAAAATGGCCGGCTGGACGTATATGGCTGCATGTGGGCTGGAACCGGGAGCAAGGGATTCTTATTCATCAGTCAGCTCTCATCAAGGACCAATCGTGCGATCTGATCAGGCATACGAAGATGACATTATTATTGGAATGGTTGAATTCGCAGCATCTATGATGAAACAATTGAGAATATTCAACAGAGGGTCATTTCAAAGTTTTCAAGGAATTAATCTAAAAATAGGTGAAGTTTTATTGCATAGAAATAGTTGATTTTAAAGTACGATAAAAATGGATGTTCTGTTATTTTATTATTATTGTTAATAGTAATAAATTATTTTATTATTAATAGGCATATCACACGGCGAGGTGACAGCAGGGGTAGTAGGATCACTTAAACCACTTTACGATATATGGGGAAATGCTGTAAACATGGCATCTAGAATGGACTCTACTGGAGAAGCTGGAAAGATTCAGGTTAAATAAATATTTTCTTTTTTGATTTTCAAAATATAATATGAAGAATAATATTTTTCTACAGTATCTATATTTGAAAGTATATTGGTAGTAGGTAAAGTGTTCGAAAATCACTACCTACTTAGAGTATAGAAGTATGACAATGGAAAAGACAGCAATATGAATACTTATGTATTTAGTAGATTTTAATACAATTGTAATAGTATAGAAACTATAAAATTAATTTTATAAGGAGAAGAGGTACAAATATTAATTCTTCTGGCATTGCGGCCATGACGAAATCATTTTGGAACTGTATTTAAATGAGTTGCATACACTGCCAGAATAATTTAATACCATGCTACGTATGAAAGAAATTGAACTACAAATCTAAGTTTTTATGTTACACGACTTTATAATGAATGTTTTTGAAATAGTTGAATTGGTAATTATAGAAAAAAATAAGTTGATATCATTGTAGTATGTAAATAATGTAGAAAAATATCGTTTTTCAGTTGAAAACTTGGACCCCGAGTTTGATTCTTGATGAGATTACAATATATTTATGCGATTTCATCAAAACCTAAGTGTTATAAATTGTTTTTATTCTTTTAATAAATACACTACAGTTATGTTACGCATGAAATTGTGCATTGTCTAAAGCCGGGTACTCATTGGTAAGCCGTAACTGTAACCGTTCCAGATAGGTACTGTAACCAACTCTAGATGCGAAATAATTATTTATCTGACTCGTGGACTAATTATTTGGCGATCATATTGGTTACTGTATCTGCAACGGTCCCAGTTACGGCTCGCTTACGAGTACTTGGCATAATATTTTCGGTTTTATAGGTGACAGAAAACACAGCCATCGCCCTTGACAGACAAGGTATACTTACACAGTATAGAGGAAAACCGTTTGTGAAAGGAGCGGGTTATGTGAGGACTTATTTTGTTCCTCTGGATGAAAACTTAGATTTAATTTTCAAAAAAGATAACTCCTACCCACCCGAGGAAGAGGACTACGAATCTTATGTGACCAGATGCTGATAGTAACTATGTACATACGCTGTTACTATACTCAAATCCATTTTAACGAAATATAAAATAATTAGAATACAATAATATTATGTAGAGTAAAAACGAAACGATAATGCGGTCGGTTGATAGTATGCGTGCATATGGGGAACCGTGATAAATGCCTGGCAGCTGATGACCGCGTATTTGTACGTATACTTACATATACAATCGACGAACCGCATCATTGTTTCGTTTTTACTGTGCCTACGTATATTTTAATATTGACTTACAAATTTGTATGTGTATATAATACCTATAATTTATTAAAATTGTTATAAATTCGACATTTATGTGTATAGTACCTATATATTTAATAAAACGATACAATCATTATATTAATTTATACCAATTAAAATAACCTACTTTATTGTTACAATAACATTAATAACATATGTATTATAATAATATGTTGTGCAAATGGTTAGTTAAATTAATAAATAAAATCCTGAATTATTTATAACAATATTATAATATTTATGTGGTAAAAAACAAAAAAAATAAGTACCTGTAATAATAGAAATATTAATTTGCAGATAAATTTTGTCATAACAAATCTCAATTAAATATACAACAAAATCATTTACTATTTTTTTTTTCACTTAAAATTTCTCACTTTCCCGTAATTTCCCCTAATTATTTGGCGTCCATACTGGTTAATGTATCTAGAACGGTTACAGTTACAGCTTGCTAATTAGTACCTGGCTTAATGCGACTTGAAAGAATGAGTTATATTATAAATATATCCGGTAGAATTGCTTTTTGAATTTCTCCAAGTGTGATTGCATAAGTGATATCAAAAATATTATTAATTTTCTATTTAACTTTTTAATCCTTAAATGTTTGATGGCAACCCCTTAATTTACATATTACTTTTCTAATGTTATTGTTGTAATATATTGTTGAATATTATTTTTAATTAACAGTGGCACTATTTTAACTACCTATTTTTCGGTACACTTTGTCAACTGCAGAAAACTGCAAGTTTTTAAATAAAATTTCATTCAAACAAAAAATAATAATACACCCTGCAATTAAGGGTTAACAAGACCGATGATTTGAAAATGTATATATCTAGAACATTAACAAAAATACGTTAACGACGAAAGTAATTGATTAAAATATTATAGTTTAATAATATTATTATAATAAAAAACGGCTTGGATCATATAAGGGTTCTAGAAACAAAAACGGCAGTCTCCATTTTCGCATCATGTTGGCGAGTTATTAAAAATGTCTAACATATTTCTTATAGGTATAATTTCTGATAGACCAATGAATACGGATTTACAAGGCCTACTAGCCGAAAAAAAAGATTTTCAGTCTGTCTGTACAGCTGATAAATAATTTCTATCTATAGAAACTATAAAAAATTCAAATTGAGTACAGCCTAAAATACCTGATTATCTAGTTAAACCTTATTACAAGCTGAAAGACTCTTTCGTAGACTGAAATAACGATGGCTTTGGGCAAAACTACCAACCTTACGTGGACTGATTATATTTATTTGAAATACTGGCCTACGATGTTTCAGAAACGTGGATATTTATTTTCCCCCGTCACGTTGCTGCCATGGAATTATTCGAGATTCGCATTTACATCTAATGACAACATAATAGATGCGACCAAAAATGCATTTATTTTAATAATCCACGTATACTAAATTTAATAACATATTAGGTATATTACATTATATTTTTAATGCATACGAGTATAATTAAATATTGTGTAATTTTACAAATTTAATATATTATAATATAATATATGTACTTAATAAATTTTAAAAAAATACAATAAGCCACGAGACCCAATTACAATAGTGACATGCATTACCTCTTATTGACATATTCAGGCTTCAGAAAATCAAGTATGTAAATCAAAATTTTGAAGAAATACCCACTCATAAGTGACGATTTGATATATTTATATAGCAAAAAGTTTAAATTCAAAAGCTTTTTTCATTTTAACACAATGAACTTAAAATTTATATAGTAATATAATAAGTACTACTTACACCAATCGCTACAATTATATAACATTAGACAACCTGATATATGTCATATTTGTATTTTATATTTATCTCAACTAGTTATGATAATCCTTTTGAAATATTCAGTGGCATTTTTTGTAAAATAGGTTTAAAATGAATACTTAATCCCAAATATAAATTCACGTAATATCTTTATAATTAGGTATGTATTTAACACTGAATCTTCACTTTTAAACCAATAAATATAATTCGCACCATCTTTACTCAATAATTGTAGCTTCGTAAGATTATTTGCTATCCCTTTTTCACATTCATTCATTTGTCATCGGCAATACAAATCACTGGTATCATACCAAGATCCTATCTTCTATTTCCTTGTTGGCATAATAGAGTCATCTCGCTTTCATGTGTAGATCAACGGGAAGATCATTCTACAGTGTGATATAAAACTCTATCTATACTTATTATTCTACAGCATTGATAATAATACTAATGTTTTCACTCTACAATAGCCTACGAGGGTACCTATTACAGTAGATAGTAAAATACTCGAAAAAATCACATGAATATATTGTGTTATCAGTGTTTTCACCAAAATTCGAATTTTCCGTTATGAGAAGCCAGTGCCAGTGTAGGTATAACATAAAGCTTAGATATACATTATTTATAAAAATGTGAGCGAAACATATTGTATTGTATTTTTAATGGCGAATACCATAGAACAAACTTATCAATATGGTTGGGACAATAATGCCAGCACCTACTTTCAAATCCCTTATTATTGTCATAAGACCAGGCAACAAGCAATTACGGGTCATCTGTCGACCGTGATTGAATAAAATTCAGTTAGCTCAAGACAACGGGTGCGTGTAGGCGTGTTACTTCTAAACCACCATCATTGATTGAATCAATTATACAGACTGATTAAAAAGTTAGCTCAAGTGACATCAAGAAAGCGGTCGTGTGCGGGCTTGTTAAAGTTTAGCCGTCGATAACCACAGAGTGACTCAAAACACTTATATTCGACCTTCGTTACGCTAAATCTGATACGGTTTGAGCGAACGTCGCGTCTATCATCCATCCAGAATATTGCATCATCTCCCAAAAACAAGTGAAACCGCGAGAGTGACATTCCAAACCGTCCGTTTACCAGTACGTGAGTGCTTGAAAACCGAACCAGCTCCAGAAATCCGTAATCCACCAACCATCACCTTCAAATTACAGTCCACTGTTAAAAGCGCCACTAAATATTGATATAAATATTACATTATATTAATTTATATATAACGTCACTTTATTATTAAAACCTCGTACGTATGTTTAAGAAAAATGTTGAGGGGAAGGAAAAACGTAATAAAAACAATATTTTAAACACCTCTCTAATCGATGAATCTGCTAACACTGGTTGTGAAATACGAGGTTTTAATTCCATATTTGAAACTACGAGACTTTTTAAAAGTTGTCGATAGATGGACAGCATACTAGTCTAGTCTAGAGAACCAAGGTTTTGATATGATTTAAAATGTATTTTTGTTTAACTTTTGTCGAATAATCTTCATTTTTCCATAATATCGGACTTACAAAGTCTCAATAGTAAGGTGGCGATATGTATTATTAAAATGGAAGTCTTTTAAGTGTGCTACTTTACAGTGGTTAGAAGTAACTTACTTTTGTAGTGACACATCTTTTATACAATGCGTAGTTGAAATTCACTCGCGCGGCGTTAAAAAATGGTTCTCTCGCGTCCATTTCAAAAGAAGAGTGGCATCTCCGACCCGTCGCCGCTCCAATTGCTTTCCGTTAAGCCAGGCTTTCGGCCAAGAAGACATACGGAATGACAACGGATTACAATGTTGCGGCGATGGTCTACGGCGTAGGCGCGTAGAGGCGTAGCGATAGCTTGTCGGCCGCCCGGGAATCTAATCCATCAAGGGCCGACAGAACGCCAAAAACCCAATTACCTGTAGCCAGTTTTCACCTACGTACCTGTAATTATTCCAGGCTTCAATCCGGCTGACACGGCAAGGTGTGATGTGGAATACTCTTTTTTTATACGCAGGCGTGACCGGTGAAAAAATCGAATGCATTTGGTAATTAAAGCACTATATACTCGTAACTAACTGTAATTATTTTAACTCGACATAGATGTTTGTAAATACAGTTTTTTTGTTCATCCCAATGATTATATTATTGGCCATGATTGATTAATCAAGGTATATGGTAATTTATTTTAATTTAGTTGGCAGCCACATTAAGCGCTGTAGAAGCGAGAAAATCAATGATTCAAAAGAATTATAATCATAATACTACTAATTTTGTCGTATTTAATATTTTTAAGGGTTAAAGCAATGACTGTTTCTGAAGCCCACAACGATAAAAAAAATACGAATATCAACTAGCGACGCAATTAGTAAAAATATTTTGTATGTGTACCTGTTTTCTAAAATCACACCCTGTAACTAAATATTATTATTATTATTGAAGATGATACTGATGACATAATAATATAATAATATTAGTCTTTTTTTATGTACACGTATGTATATGTTTGAGTGGTTATGTTATATTCCCCTTTTATGTTAATTGCAGGAATTTAGTTACGATTTGCGTAATATATTATACTTACACGATTTGTGAGAAATATGAAACTTTTTAAGATCTTGACATATATTATTTAATAAATATTTCATACGTTTGAATTGTTTCAAGATAGGTACTTTTTAAATTCTTATTACGTGAATACATTGATTGCATCGTTTGCATCAAAGAAAATCGCCGCTGAAAGCTCAAGGTTTTAATATTCAACTCAACACTATTACTCTATCTTGTACGATATGAGCTTCGTTTGCTTTCCGGCATCCTGATAATACTTTTTTTATTACAGTATCTACATGTTTCAGTTCCGCGTTAATCGTATAAAATAGTCGCGTTATCAAAACATATTTTCCCTACCCATCGACTTTGAAGGTTCGACCGATTTAAATTTGAAATAAATTAATAATAAATAATTACAATATAAAAAGAACTTTTCATATACAACGTTTTTAAATTTTTTGTTGAATTATTATGCTCAATATGCTCAAACTTGTACTTGACATGAAGTAAATAAAAAACAAACAAATAATATAGAAATACTGAAATGTCATTTTGACATTTCATTTTTATTTCCATAGTAACGCACGTATATATTAATAATATAGTTGCTAGGACCACCCTCTTAGCAACCAATAATAGTCTTTTACTTTTTACGGATTTTTCTGAAATAACTTTCCATACAAAACAGAATTAACTGAAAATGAATTCAATTCTGCTTAAAGATGGCTAAAAGTATTAAAATAATGCATTGGCATCGTGTTCTGATATATTTTAAAAGTTTCAAATGTCTAGCTAGTCGGGAAGTTGGTTAAAAATCGATTGAAAAATTTGTACTGGACAAACAACCACCGGAAAAACAAGAATACGAGCTAATAAAAACGTTGTAAAATTAATAAACCGTCAGAAAACTCCTTTTTCTACGAATTGTATAATTTTTGTTTTGCTATTTTTATTTCTTCAACAGTTATAAGCAATTTTATGGACAATTATCACCAAACGGTCAGCAACTCACCTTTCCTAGTTCAAAGACATTCCACTTCAAAAAATAACAGACACTGCCTTTCATTATTTAAAATAAAGCAATGTTTTGCTCACAATGTCGACATCTCCGAAAACAATAATATATTCTTGTCTTTTCCGAACGTCAATAACATGTCTTCCAAATGAAAAAAAGGTTACTAAGCATACTAATTTACCCATTGCAATAGCTACCATGAAAAACGAAAAGTTTTCACTTGAAAAATTTCAAAGCCTGTAATATAACAGTATATATATTCACGGGGGATGAAGGGTTAAGGAAAAAAGATCTACAGCCCACACCTACCCCCACGAATAGCCCCACAATAACCTAACGTAACAGCATGTTAACGAGCCAAGGGCAATTTTTCACCGCAAACCGATGACTTTGAACGATCATTGTTTCTTTTCAGCTCGCTTTTTGCCGCGTTTTCTGCCAACACTGTGTTTCTATTGTTTTTGTTTTCCTTTTTTTTTACATAATAAGATACACTAAATTAATTTCTTTTATATATTTTTTTTGAACTTTACACCGTCGGGGAATTCGTTATATTTATAAGTATTAATAGAACATAATACTGTTCTTTCATAAGTAATATTACGTAAAAGAGGTGGTTTTCTAACAAAACTATTTTCACATAAAAAAGGTTTTTATTACATATACAGTACTCATTTTTTTTCTATTTCTATTCTCAGAAGTATTAATAGAACATATTATTATTGTATATATTGTAAATATAATATGTACCTATCTATTGAAAAAGGTTTTATTACAAATGTTGTCATTATAAATACTAAAATAACATACTGTTAAATATACTGATAAATAATAGGATTGTTTATTTAAAGAAGTTCTATATTTTTTAGATTATTACTACGACAGTTGAATGAAAAATATATATATTTGGTAATAAAATGTTTTTGGTGCATAATTTAACAATATAGTGAAATATTAGTAAAAACAAATATTATTATTTTAGATATAATATAAAATATTATAATCCTACCCAACAAAGAAGCTGCGAATACAATTAAAAGGATAAGCTCATCAAATAAGTTTCCAGGTTGTAGTATGACGGATTGTCTCCATCATCAATTGCTATTACTAATATACCTACAAATTTACCTGATTGTCTTTTCACAAGTTCAAAGTTCCGTATATTTTTATGTTCCAAAACGTTCCAAAACTTTTATCTAAAAGTTCTTGCGTTGACATTTATTTATGAAAAACTATGGAGTACCCTATTGTTAAAAAGAGGGGTGATTCTTGATTGTCATCACCACTATTGTCTTACTACCTTCAAAATATTTGAACAGGCCAAACAATTGCAGTAATTATGCGTTGCTCTTTATAATTAAGAAAAGCTATTCATAAAATATCTTTGTAGTTTGCAAGTGACAAAGCCAAGAAGAAATTTGCATTATTGGAGATAATTAAAAACAACCCTCAAATACTCCCCTTCGAACATATTTAAAAACCATAAGACCACAAAGACATCCCTTCGTACTGTTACGTCCCAGACAACAGATAAAATTAAAAGAAACAAGTCATGTTCCTTATCTTAGAGTTGTACTTTGATGAAAGTTGATCAGATGTATAATGTTGTAATATTACTTCATTTACATCTGATTGGGACAATAAGAACAGATATTTATTTATAATATCGATCTCGTTGCAAAAGGGTAGGTCGTCAGGTAACTACCCTTGTTAGGAAGATTATGGGCAAACACTTTAACTCTTCAAAGACTTTGTAGATATAAAACTTTTATTGAATATAATAATTATACAGACAAGTGCTTAGTAACTAATTACGATAGATAATGACAAAGAAACAGCGTTGTATGGAGTTTATATATCAACGGAAATCAATTAACCACAATTCATAATTTATTCAAATATATTTATCAACATGTGGTTTAATCAAATATATTTATCAACATATGGATTTTATCATGCGTGCGTCTTGGCGTGCATCCTGTTTATTTGAGTATTTTTAATTGGTAGGCGATAAGGATGTGATTGCGGTTTTCCTTGAACATGAAGGTTGAGATAAGCATAATGCGTAACACCTCCCCTTTTAAACTGACACTATACATTTGGTAAATGATTTAGTGGCATTGATCTTTTTAACCTTTTAATTATTTCATTTATTTTATTTTTCAATAACATATTTTTGGTTTCTAATAGCTTTTTCCTTTTTATTTTATTTTATTGACATTTTACAAGATTTCTTAAAATTAGTTTTACATATAGGTATATTTATCATTAATAATATTAAATTTTATATAATTCAAAAAAACATCTTATAGATACGTGTGTATTTGTGTGTATATGTTTTTCCTATTCTAATATTAAATCTATTTTCATTCAATGATTACTAAAACTTATTCATCATTGAAGTGATTACTTTATTTATCTATTTATTAATTATTTTAAGCGTTTCTAATAAAATAGAGATTTATTACGAATAATTAATTCATGAAAATTCTTTCTTTTGTTCTTTTTATTTTTGGGTTTTTAATTTTTGTTTTTTGTATTGTTAAGTTAGCTAAGCTCAACATTTTTATTTATATCGTCCACTGATAATAAAATATACTTGCATGCGAGAAATTATATATATTATGTATATATTTTTCTTTTTTTATTAAGAAACATACTCATGACCTTTGAAATGTATTGAATAATTTGTGAACCTGATTTCTATTTGGAATCTTTATGTGAATGTATTTTCTCTAATGAGAGTTGAGGTCTTATTACTCATTGATCTTGTCGTGGGTTTAGGCCTTTCCACAACATCTTCTTCATCTTTATATTCTCTAGCAATATTAGTAAGAGAAATAGCGGGATAGTCCCTTTGTCTAGAAACTGATCTTCTAGTATTATGGCAATGATTGAATATCTGTATACAATTCTTTCCATCTGGCATCTCTCTGGAATATTTCCTATATAGCTTTGTTGCTATGTATAATGAAGCCATTCCTACTAAGGTATAAATGGTGATTGCGAAATAATTTGAATGTTTAACTATCGTAGGTTTATTTCTTAATTTTGTTAATTCATCTTGGAATATATTAAGTTTATGACTTGCTACTCTTAATTCATCTAAATTAATGTTTGTTAATAATAAAGGATTTAGATGAGGTATAGTTGCGTTAAAATGTTCGTCTCTGATACAACAGTCTTCTTCTATAATATTAAATTCACTTTTAGGTGTAGTGATATTTAATTGTATTTCGTTATTAGCGAAAAATTGTAATGTTTTGGTATAAGCTTTACACTTATTTTCTAACTTTAATATTCCCGTTCCTATCGCTTCTAATTCTTCTAAAGGTTTAGGGGGGCAATCAACAGTAATCTTTGTTCTTTCGGTTTGAACGAATATCCACCTATTATGCATGATTTCATGCCAAATATTTAATTTTCCGAAGATTGTTTTTGTTGAACAATCTGTTGGTATTTTTCGCGGATTGTCAGTCAAGATTTTAGTTTCAGTGAAAACTATTTCATGTGATATTTTTGTTAAATATAGTTCTAATTTTTCTAAATTATTATTCATTATTTCTTCATTTATTTGAAATTTCTTAATTGTAAAATTAAACGTAGTGATGGTTGACGTAACTACTTGAGTTTGTTCTTTTAGCAATGAATTTAATTCTTTTTCATCTTCTGCTACTTTATTTATAGCATCGTTGTAATAGGTTGCGTCATTCTCGTCTAGTGTGCCAAATATCGTTTTAAATGCACTTCCTACACCATCAAACCATCCTCGTTTAACTCGTCTATTATAATTTTTTCCGATAAGATGAAGTATTGATTCAAATTTAGCTTGTATTTGTTGGATATCGTTTTTGAGGCTTTCTAATGCCATCCTACAATTATTATGTTTACTAGATGATGTCATTTTTGTACAAATTACATCTGTCTTATCATATATTTTTAAAAGTATTTCATGTTGGGATAAAATGTTATTAGTTTCTTGAAAAGTAACGACATTCCAATAGTCATGGTAGATTTTTACGTTTCCTATTTCATCATAGAATAATCCACTCCCATCTTTTATTTTCTCTATGTACGAACAATAGGTCCATTGTAAAGATGCTAGCAGCAAGAATCTGAAACAACGTTATTCCAATCAGAATCTTTCTAATATCATAATGTCTATGTTTAGATATTGTAATTGTTTGAAATCATCTATAGTTAAATAAAAATCTATCCACTGTTCTTCTCGATCTATCTCGTACTCAACAACACTTAACTCGTGGTCATGTTCTTCATGCCATCTTTCTATTCGAATGTTTTGTTTAAGCTGGTCTTTCCAATGTTCATGTGATGGATCCTCAGGAATTCTAAATATCCTCTCAAATTCTAGTCTGGAATTTAATTCTACTTCATTGAGGATACGAAAGCTCACATCGTATTCTTTTCCTATAAAATGATATTTTTCATGATATAACCTTTTTAGATTTACGTGTTCTGTACATAACTTAATTTTAAATCTTGATATGACTGCTACGTTTTTACACTGGTCGTTGTATACAAATGCTTCACACTGTTTAATTCTTTTGAACATGAAGTACTGTAGGGTTTGATTCCATTTTAGTTTAACTCTGTCCATCTTGTAGACGTTAACTGAAAATTACACAATTATTAATTATTTTGATGATAAGGTTTTATTTCGTTGACATGATACTTTACTAATCTACTCTTTATCTTTAAAGTCACGTTTATCGATGAATTTATTTCGGCGATTTCATACGGTCCTTTATAACTAGGTGATAGTGCTTTTCTTAGACGGAGATGATTCTTTATGACAACTAAATCTCCTACCTTGTATACATGTTTATTTTTAGCTGTAGAATCATATCTTTGTTTGGTTCTTTCTTTAGATTTTTGAATATTTTCTCTAGCGATTCTATGAGATTGGGAAAATCTATACTTTAATTGTGTTACGTAATCGTTATATGTAGGTGTATCATTTTTATATAGACTACTAGGGATTATAGCTTTCTTTCCAAATACTAATTCATAAGGGGTAAATTTCGTTGTTGCATGAATATTAGTATTATAACTTAACATTGCAATTGATATGAATTCGTCCCAATTTGTTTGATCATGATTAACGTAATGTTTAAGATAATCCTTCAATGTGCTGTGGATTCTTTCTAGGGATCCGTTGCATTGAGGCATATAAGGGGTAGAATTCTTATGTTTAACATTAAGTAATTTAGTTATTTTTGCGAAGAGTTGTGACATAAAATTCTGAGCTTGATCGGTTAGAATCGATTTGGGTATTCCAAAACAAGAAGAGAAATCAATAAATTTATTTGCGATTTCTTCTGTGGTAGCATTTATTAATGCATAAGCTTGACTAAATTTAGTTAAGTCATCTTGGAGGGTTAAAATGAATCTTTTTCCATTATTAGTTTCTGGAAGGGGTCCTACTATATCGAGGGCTACTCTCTCAAAAGCGTCTTTTGATGTAGAAGTAATTTCCATGGGTGCAGTATTATTTTGTCTATTTACTTTATTCATTTGACATTCCTTACAATTTTTTATATATATTTCAATTGAGTTTTTCATCCTAGGCCATGTATAACGATTTTTTATTCTATTATACATTCTGTGATAACCTAAATGTCCTGCTGTAGGTACATCATGATTTTCAACAAGTATTTGTGGTATATCTCTTTCGGCTACGTTTTTGATAGTATTTTTATAAATATTGACGGTGATATCTGTATCGTCAAATACGAACATAATTAGTTGTTTTATCTTGTGATAATCTAACATATTGAAAGGGTCTACAAAATCTGTAATTGATATGCTTGTAATATTATTATTAGTAATTTTATCTTTAAAATTCTTTAAGGCGACAAAGATGTCTGGATATGAGGGTTTATCAAAGTGATTAATTTTTGTAAATATATGATAGAATGTTTTTGAATTTCCACTTGTTGTTTCTGTTTGATATAGTTCATGACTATTTAATTTAAATATTTCTGAGTCTTCTGATCTACACATTATATCTGTACAATATGGAATTTCATCATTTAAATCTATTGCAGTTGGATATGCAATGTTTTTATCTTTGGTCTTTAATAAATAATCCTCATATTCATTACATGTCACATTAAAAGTATCTCCATTTTGAAATTTTTCTAAAAAATCTTTATAAGTGCTATTAGCGGTCAAAACGCTAATAGGTAATCTCGATAAGCAATCTGCGTTAGAATTAATCTTTCCTGGTTTATATACTATCTCATACGTATACTCTTCTAATTTCAATCTCCACCGAATAAGTTTGGATGATTCTTTTGTATTAAATAACCACAGTAAAGGTCTATGATCTGTAACAATAGTAAATTTCCTACCGTAAATATAGGGTCTAAATTGTTTCGTTGCCCAAACTATTGCAAGTAACTCTTTTTCTGTCGTATTATAATTACCTTCAGCTGAGTTTAATGTCCTAGAAGCATAACAAACAGGTAAATCTTGTCCGATTTCTCCTTGAGATAATACGGCTCCTAATGCATAATTTGATGCATCTGTTGTTACAATGAAAGGTTTTGTAAAATCGGGGTATTGTAATATTGGTGCTGTGACCAACATCTTTTTTAATTCATCAAATGCACTTTGTTGAAGATTGGTCCATTTGTATTGAACGTCTTTCTTTAATAATGATGTTAAGGGTTTTGACAATTTTGAGAAGTTATCAATAAATTTACGATAATAACCTACCAAACCTAAGAATTGTTTTATTTCTTTGGGGTTTTTAGGCTCAATAAAATTCGTAACAGCTTTAATCTTTTCAGGATTAGGACTTACTCCTTCATCTGTTATTATGTGACCTAAATAAGCAACTTCTTTTCTTAAAAATTCGCATTTATCTGGCTGTAATTTCAAATTAAACTCTCGTAATTTATTGAATACGTTCACAAGTCTCTTTTGATGATCTTTCAATGAATCGGCATATACAACTATGTCATCTAGGTATACAAAACAATTAATTCCTTGTAATCCACTTAAAACATTATCCATTAATCTCTGGAATGATGCCGGTGCGTTCTTTAAACCGAATGGCATTCTTACGTACTCGTAATGTCCTGAAGGGACTGAGAAAGCTGTCTTCTTACTATCCACTTCATCCATTTTTATTTGATGAAACCCAGAGGCTAAGTCTAAAGTAGTAAAATATTTACTATTTCCTAACTGATCTAATATATCAGTGATATTGGGTAAAGGATAAGCATCTCCTATTGTAACTTCATTTAATTTGCGATAATCTATCACTATTCGCCATTTCTTTTGTCCAGAAGAGTCCATCTTCTTAGGTACAATCCAAATTGGGGAACTATAAGGGCTGTTTGAAGCTTTAATAATTTTTTGATTTAACATTTTACTGATCTGTTTATTAACTTCTTCTTTATGAATTTCTGGATACCTATAAGTTTTGGTATGTATAGGGTTATCATGAGATGTAATGATCTTATGTTTGACTGCATTGGTAAAACTTAAGTCATCCCCATCAAGGAAGAATAAGTCATTGTATTCTTGGCAAATCTCTATTAAAGATTTGTCTTCCTCATTATTTAAATGGTTTCGATTAATTAGGCTTTCAATTTTCTTTATACGTTCTGATGTTGCACTAATTTTATTTATCTTTTTAATATTCATCGAATTCTTTTTAATCACTTCGAAGGGTAGTAGTTCAACTTTAAGACTATGAATCTTTACTACTTTATTTCCTGTATTAAGCAATGATATTAAACATTTATTAT
Source organism: Rhyacophila brunnea (assembly GCF_057557595.1). Taxonomy (NCBI): domain Eukaryota; kingdom Metazoa; phylum Arthropoda; class Insecta; order Trichoptera; family Rhyacophilidae; genus Rhyacophila; species Rhyacophila brunnea. The sequence continues at coordinate 40,972,685 of NW_028232859.1, forward strand.
CTTTATCTACATTGGTTAACACATTAGATACTTTTATATTATTTCCTAAGTTCAAATCTAGGATTAAACCTTCTTTCACTTCAGGGTTAATAACATCTACCTTTAGAAAGGTTTCAGACCTTGGTTCCAGTTTATAAATAACTATATTTCTTTTCAAAGGTAATCGAATATTGTTCAATATATTCAATATATTTAATTCGTAATTAATCTTACAAAGTTTATTCGTGAAAAAGTCATTACCTAATATTCCATCGAAATCCAGATTTATATTTGCAATAACATGAAATGTATGATTAAAATTTTTATCTTTAAATCTAAAATTCAGGGGTAAAGTTCCTTCTGTTTCAGAGATGGAATCAGATTTTTCAATGCCTTTTATTTGTATTTTATCTACCTTTAAATTCGAATATATATCTTCATTAAGAGCAATCTTTTTTATGAGAGATATGGCGGCTCCTGTATCAATTAAAAATGTACAGTCCTTGACAAATTTCTTATAATATATTCTAAGGTTCACATAAGGTAAATTTTTAAGATGATCTTTATCGATTTTCACTTGATTCACAGAAATTGTAATTTGATCAGAGTTTTGAGTGTTTCTATTTAAATTATGGATATCATGGAGAGTGGAACAAGTAAGATTTGAATTATCTACTTTCTCACATGAATCTAACATTTGTGCACGTTGTTCTATTCGTCTTCCGTCGCAATGCACCACGACGTTCCGTCTGTGTTTTTTGAAACTACATTGACATTTAGTTTCCTGTCTTTCAAATATTTCTCACGCTTGGAGGGGTCTTTCTTGAAACAATTTTCGATTAAATGACCTGTCTTTTTGCAATAGGTGCATACTTTTTTATCCTTATTAAACTGTGTATTCTTACGCATGTCGTTTTTAGGTGTGAACGTATAGAATTTACGTGTGTTATTTTTATTTTTGTAACAATTGGGAGCCAAGTGTCCCATTTTACCGCATAGTTGACAGTTGGTTTTGTTACGACCATACACTAATTGTCTCTTTTCTTCTGCTAAACTCCTGATTGATTCTTCTTCTATCGCTAGCGACAGTGCTTCTGTTAGATTTTTAGGGCGAATGTTTCGTAGACGTTCACTTATACCAGGGATCAATCCCATTACAAATTGTGAGAGAGCACTTGCATCTGCGGCTCCGAATCTACCTTTTAATTCGTCGTCATCTACCTCTGAGAGACTAATTGCTGTTTTATACTCTTTTGTACATATCTCTAGCCTACGCATATACGTCGCTACAGATTCATCTTTCTTTTGGTTGCATCTCTGTAGTTCTATTTCTAACTGTCCTATCTGTCTTGCGTCTGCGAAATTTATTTTAAGATGAGCTTTTAACTCCGCAAAAGTTTTGAAATGTTTAATCGTACACGCTGTTCTAGCTACGTCAGAAATTCTTGTTACAATGTATTGTAATATACAATACTTTTGATCCTCTCTAGCTAGTCCCATAGCTATGTCACAATTTTGCAAAAATTCAGTAAGCTTCTCTCTAGTACCATCAAAAGGTGTGATAAATCTGGCTAAGTCAGAGTAAGTTAATGGTTGTGGTTTCGTTTGAGAATTTATTTCAGAACTTGTCGGTAAGTCTGTTTGAAAATTCGTTTCCGTCATCGTGTATGTGTCAATGTTACAGTTTATAAAAATTAAATGGTATATATAATATTAAATTAGAACAACTTACACTATGGACAATATCTATAATAATTAACAAATAAACACTTACATAAATGTGTAACTATTCTTCATTCCGTTTTGATATCTTGGATTTTCTTTCTTGTGTCTTGAAAAATTGCTGCTCCTTCTGGCTGCGTAGAGGTGTACCTTCTCTCGGCAGGGATGAAGCGCTTTGTGAGTTCGCAGATTGGTCCTTTGGATTCGGTTCTCGGGTCTTCCGGCGGCTGAACTCTTGAAGTTCTGCGGCAAAGGGATGACTTACGAGAAGACGTCTGATGATTTTTTCCTATGAGATCCCACTTCTGACACCACTGTTACGTCCCAGACAACAGATAAAATTAAAAGAAACAAGTCATGTTCCTTATCTTAGAGTTGTACTTTGATGAAAGTTGATCAGATGTATAATGTTGTAATATTACTTCATTTACATCTGATTGGGACAATAAGAACAGATATTTATTTATAATATCGATCTCGTTGCAAAAGGGTAGGTCGTCAGGTAACTACCCTTGTTAGGAAGATTATGGGCAAACACTTTAACTCTTCAAAGACTTTGTAGATATAAAACTTTTATTGAATATAATAATTATACAGACAAGTGCTTAGTAACTAATTACGATAGATAATGACAAAGAAACAGCGTTGTATGGAGTTTATATATCAACGGAAATCAATTAACCACAATTCATAATTTATTCAAATATATTTATCAACATGTGGTTTAATCAAATATATTTATCAACATATGGATTTTATCATGCGTGCGTCTTGGCGTGCATCCTGTTTATTTGAGTATTTTTAATTGGTAGGCGATAAGGATGTGATTGCGGTTTTCCTTGAACATGAAGGTTGAGATAAGCATAATGCGTAACAGTACGACAAATAAATAGACTACTATTATGAATATTCATGAGATACGCAGAAACTAGAATATACATAGTAAATAAACAGATATCTTCTATAACATAACACCAATTGAATATTTTGAGGTTTCAGTACTTGTAAACATATGAATAAAATATCCTAATACAAGTGCTCATATAATTAATTAATTCTTTAAATTTAAATTCTATAAAATCCGTTACATAAAATTAAGCCAAATAAAATATAATAAATTAGGTAGTTTGATATTCCAATAGAGATTGGGATTTATTTTGATTAGAAAAACATTTAGTTATCAATAATATTATAATAGTCTTAAACTGGCTTTTAGCTTTGTTAAATTACATGGAATAGGTTTTTTATTTTATTTTATACTGTTGTTTTATAACTCGGTATGTTCGTGAATAAATACGGAAATACACTAACATAATATAATAAAATATCCGCCTGATTTGTTTCTTGTTATGTATTGCACATGCGTTAAGTTTACTTAAAGATAAGAAACTTATCTTAAAGGGTTATAAGAAAAGTCAACCCAGTCCAGTATCTACCAACGGACGTCGGTAGCCGGACGTCGTTTTTAAATGTGGAAAACTCTGCTTAAATTCGGGAGAATTAGAATAAGCAAACTATATAATATACTAGAAAACTGTTGTCAATACGTTCTCATGTAAACATTTTTGAAAATTCAAATCATTATTATAAGTATTCTAATAATATTAATTATAAGTGGAAACTTTATCATCACAAGACCGAAAAATAATTTTAACTTCATGTTGATAATGATGCAGAAATTTAGGTTGGTAGGTATATTAGATTTTATTTGTAATGTGAGTATTAAAATATATAGGTAATCTAATAAAATATTTGATTCAGATCATTATTATAGAAAATATGTTATCTAATATTATGTGAGTGTGGAATTATCAATTTTGAGAAAAACACAATATCCTTTTAATTACCGTATCCGGAAATTTGTACGTAAACAGTTCAACGTAGAACACTTATTCGTGTGCCGCAGTACGTGAAACATGAGTTCGTGCAACATTTAATCAAATGACGAGTTCTTCGTTGAACATTTCACCGTGGAATACGTATTCTACAACATGTGGCGCTAGTTTGCTCTTCCAATTAGATTCAATACGAATTTTATGAGATGTCTTTATTGGTTTCAAATAATTTAATGTTGAAACTACATAAATAATATACCTATACGATGTGATTGTATTTATAATCTACTTACCTACCTATTTTTTAATGTGTGTTCCTTGTATTACGATGGTTTTATTACGTATTTTTAAGTGTTTTATTTAGACATTAATATTGTAAGTTACCGAAATAGCAATATTTTGTTAAATATTATAAATAAATAATATTATATTTATAATTTCCTGTGTAATATTAGTATTAGCTAGTATTAGTATATTAGTAAGTAATATTGCACTTTAATGGTATAAATTATCAACAGCTATTGGTGGTAATTGGTAAACTTTTTTTTGCCTACTTACTAAAGGTTTCAAATCAACTAGTCCATTGTCCACACGCAAAATTTGTGTGTAATGGCATTTTCGGAATTATCTGCAATAAAAAAACTTGCACATCCATCGCTTTAAAAATCGATTTATTTAAAAATGAATATAATATTAAAACGGTGTTATTATTCTGTTAATTAAATTTTCATTTAATGTATTAATACTTTTTTAGTGGGTGTATTATTTTATGGAATAACAAAGAAGGCGCATAAGAGTTTTTTTAAATGTGGGCGTAGTAACATAAAATTTGGAAACCACTGCTGTAAATAATAATTAATATGATCTTAATATTTCTTCGAATACAAGGTTTTTTTTTTTAGTAAAATTAAATCACACGTTATAAATACTACTACTTTCATAATCTTTTGATATCAAGGTACATCGAATATACGATCAAGTGAATAAATTGAATAGAATTTTAAAGCGGATGGCATTTATAAAATACAATAAAATCTAAATGGAATCAGGACACATTTTTTTTTGCATTACTCGCGAGTAAAAACGTAATGAGGGTCAAGTCAGTGAAATTTTGTACTGACCAAAATGAATATTTTATATTTTATATCGTCATGTAAAATGTATGGCATTTGGATGAGAATACCTTCCAAGAAATTTACAGGTAGTAATTATTTAAAGTGGGTAGAGGTTGTATGCAAAATCTACAAGTTTAATGATATTATTCTCATTACAAATCGTGAATATATTTTACAAGGTAAGGTATTTACGTATAATTAGAAGGATTAAATTAAAGGTATAGGTTTATTTTGAGGCTTACATTATAATAAATAATATTATAATAAAAACGTACAGTATCGTATTTTTTATTAATTTATAAAATATGTACTGTTTTCCATACAATGTTTTTCCACCAAAAAAAGAAGAGTAAAATTAATAAAAAAAGAAATAGGACAAAATTAAAAAAAATTAAACAGAAAAAACGAGAGAGTTAGAATTTTTTTTCATCATTATTTTATTTTGAAATTATTGTACTTCTTCTACGGTGTAATTTTTGTAGAATATTTCACTTAACGGTACTGATGTGAAGTTCAATTGGTTTAATACTTATATTACAAAAAAAACTTTATGACACATCTCTCACACACTTGTGAGCTTCACTAAGTACCTCTGAGGAGGCGCCTTAGTGATGTAACTGACTTATTTTGTGATAAGCTTAGAAAATCACCATAGTTCGCCGATAGATATCTTGAAAGTCTCCAGGTATTTAATGATCATTAGATTTCATTCTTGTTATTCTCCACTGTGTAACCAGGCTTATATCGTGATTGCAAAAAGGAATAAGTTTAAAAATTGATTATTCCCCTCTGATATACAAGGCAAACAATCTAAGGAATTGTGTACTGCTAGTAAGGACATCTAGCAGCATAACACGAAAGATGTAATTGAATACATTTAAGGACTCAGACACAAAGCACTGCAGTTCAGTACGTCGACGCAGGTCTTACTTGAATCAAAATGTATCATATTTGAATCTCAAATTATCTGAGCCTTTTTAGTATAGTGGAAAAATTTAAACTTGAGCTTATGTAGATTGCAATTTTTTCTAGTGAAGAAAAATTACATGGGCGAATTCAATTATTGAGACCGATACTATTTTCCAGTGCATTTACATGACGCCTAATTGCATCTATTTCTCTCGCTCGCCATAAACAACGTCATATTTTCTGCCTAAACTATCGAACTTCATGTTTATGTTGGATTTACTGAATTTTAAATAATCAATCACTACGCATAAAAAACATTTTTTTAAATCTGGTATCTGGTAAATTCTACAACGATTGACTGTCCGGTTATTGTGTAAGTTAGAATGTCGTGTCACATTTTTACTCTCAGTTTTCGCCGACTTCGTGTATAGCAAGATAAATGAAATTCAATACACTGACTGTATTAGTAATATTTCTTTGTTTCTAAATGTGATGTTGTGAACGTCTTAAATTAATAATTTGTAATGTTCACTACACATAAATGTTAAAAAATAAATAAAATTTGAATTAAAATGCGTTAAAAATATATTCCAAAAAATCTTGGGGGCGGTCTGGTACTCCATAGTTGGGATCTACATAGTTAAAAACTAACTTTTTTATAACTATCCTATCGATCAGTAATATTATGTGATGGACTATTTATGGACGGTCTCTAGCTTTTGAACATGTAAAAACTATAAAGAGAAATATAGAAAAAAATATAAAACAATCACTAGGTATATAAGTAAATTTAGTTATAGCGATTAGCATTATTTTAATAAAAGCAGCGTAATATATTGTAAAAAAAAAACTAGAATTTGCGGCGCCGTATTTTTACCGAGAGCTTGTGAAAATCGCAAAAACTTTTCAGTGCACATTTCCCACGGTAGCGTCGGTATACAAAAAGCTTTGGCGTCGGTTCATCCAGTAGCGTCGTGCAGCCGTCGTCTCTCTACTCAGCCAGAATTGCCGTGCCGAGGTATGTGGGGATAATTGAATATTTGCATGTGATTTGCATTCGGTATACCGCAGATCTTCCACGGAGTAGTTTTTGTAGAATATTTCACTTAAAAGAGCCGGTAATAGATTGCTAAGCAAAACGGATTTTGTATTTCCACTGTATACTGATTATTTAAATACAATTTGTATTTTTTATACAATACGTTTATCACTTAGTATTCGCCACGTGTATACATTACTTTACGAGACGTTTACTCACCTGGTTAGCTTTACCAAATATGAGTTTATATTACACTAGCGAATACCCGGCATGTGTTGCAATGCCACTCAAAGAAATAAAGTGTTTGTGTTTTAATTTTGTTTATTGAAGTGCTTTTAGATACACAATATTTTTTGTTTCTCCGTCTGGTGCATACACAATAAATCAGGTTTTCCAACGCGTAAGCAGGCCACATACAGCTGTCCATGTGAGAAGCATGGATTTTCCAAATTTGGTATAGGAACGCATACGAACAGAAGTAGAATGGTTGTACTAATTCAGAAACCTCCGCGGGCGTGCGCACAACAACTCACCAAAGTTTCATTGCAATCGGATGAATGGTATAGGAACGCATACGATTAGAAGAAGAAGATGGTTGTAATATTTTAGAAATCTTCGCGGGTATGCGCACAACAATTGACGAAAGTTTCATTGCAATCGGATGAATGGTATAGGAACCATACGAATAAAAAAGACAGAATGAAGAAGAAGAAGAATATAGTTGTACTATTTCAGGAACCTTCACGGGTGTGCACACAACAACTGACGAATGTTTCATTGCAATCGGATGAATGGTATAAGAACCATACGAATAAAAAAAGAGAATGAAGAAGAGGAATATGGTTGTACTAATTCAGAAACCTTTGCGAGTATGCACACAACAACTCACCAAAGTTTCATCGTTATCTGATGAATGGTTTAGAAACCATACGAATAAAAGAAGATAGAATGAAGAAGAAGAAGATGGTTGTACTAATTCAGAAACCTTCGCGAGTATGCATACAACAACTTACCAAATTTTCATCGCAATCGGATAAATGGTATAGGAACCATACGAATAAAAGAAGATAAAATGAAGAAGAAGAATAAGTAGAAGACGTTTTTTTTAATCCAGAAACTTCCACGGGTGTACATACATCAACACACCAAAGGTTCATTGCAATCGGATGAATGGTATAGGAACGCATACGGGACAAACAAACAAGCATTCATTTTTATATAAGTATATAGATAAACAAGTCATTAAATAAATTATTATGAATTACTACTTAACTATAATATATACGTTGAATCAATTGATTTTTTTAAAACTTATGTTATTTAAAATCGCCAACGAAATTAAATAATCTTATCTAAATTAAGCAAAAAAGTAACATAAATCAGAAACGTACTTATTGCGAAAAAATGAAATGTATTTACACGAAAGATACATGAATCCTTATAAATAGTGAATCAAATGCTATGGTTTTGTTATATTTGGTGTACATAATTTTTATTATAAGTACTTCTTATAAGTAGTTCTTTAAGTAAGTATCAAAAAAAATATATTTAGTAAAAAAAAAAATGTTGTGTTTATTTTTAAATTCAAATTTAAATAGTTTTACTTTTTTTGCCTATTCCCCAAAAGTTTTAAGATACTTTCAGCTGTGTTAAATATGATTATAATGAACTTTTGATACTAATTATGATTAAGATGATTAATTTATTTCTAAATTATTACAAACGGACATTGAGTCTTCATTGACTATGAAATAAAACGTAACTCTGTATTGTTATTTTCACGAAATTCGTCAATATTTAAAATTTAGAAAATATGTTTGTTATATGGTCCGATCAAATTACTTAATACTATAACAATATAATATTGTAATGCCTACGATGGATGAGCAGCTTTCACGTTCACTTATAATATCGTGGGTCCCAGGTTCGAATCATGGGTCTGGGAAATACACATATTATTTTTCAATTTGTGTTTCTATAACTATCGTTCTCCAATCTAACCTGAAACATTAAAAATAAATTGTTATCATCGCCCCGAAGCGTACTATAATGAATAATTATTATTGCTGCCTACATATTATATATGCTGCTTATTATTGCCAAAAGTTGATAAGTCTCGAAATCATGTTATGGAGTAACTGCAATTTTAAAGTTTGACATGCCCCTAAAATCAGGCATAATGCTATTTTTTTGAGCTTTATGTGCATGTTCTATAATATATCGGATGACCTTGAATTAGTTTTATAGCATACATATTATTTATATATAGACACATAATTCGTATCAATAAATATATTTAAAAGTACATAAACTCAAAATACCTAAATTATCGACTTCCGAAATTTTAGCAGTTATGTGTCTTCACAAAGTAAAAAAAATACATAGTTAAATATACAAAGCAAAATAACAACCAACAGGTTATCCAAAAAATATATAAATATATAAAACAACCATTTATAGTACAAACGGAAATCTGTCAATACAAACGTCCACTCTGTGGAGGCCCATAATATGATCTTATTAGTATCAGACACGGTTAAAAAATATGTATTGTAGCACATTCAAAGCAAAATTATTTATATGTGCCTTCAAAATATGTTTTCAAAATAACTTTCCAATACAAGTTATTTCTGTATCATATTATTAACATTAAAATATATATTATATACATGGTATCATTGCCTAATAATTATATAAACCTATACCTAACAGCTATTGCCCGCAAAACCAAACTGGTATAGAGCACATTTAGGCGGCTGTGTTGTATGTTTAAAAGTGACCTCCCGTTGTTACTAACGCGTAAGTATTCAACCTATGTGCTACTAGTATTCACGTATGCATGTGAAATATTCACCCCTTTAATATAGGTAAGTGAAATTCAAAAACTTGGAGTAGCGCAGTGTGGCACGGATTGGTGCAGGTTGGGCAATATACTGATTTTCTCCTATTCGACGCTTGTATTTTAACTGTACTAATTTATGGTAGTAGTGTTACCGTACGCAGACTCAGAGAAACCGTATATGTACTGAGCTTCGAGAACAGGTAATTGCAGCAGATATTAGATGTGTGGTGTTATGCCTCTAAGAGTATCGAGGAGATCAGAAAGTGTACCGTGTAGCCTCTCATCACATAAGGTTTGTTGGACCTGACTCGACGACGTGCCATGGATATCTCGATCAGTCATGACCTCTACTGAAGTCTATCGAATTCCTGTATAGGCTGCTAAATATAATCCATAAAGTGTGTGAACCTATAGGATGCTGGTATGACTAATGCAAAAATTCTTGGAGGTGGAGCGTCGTGTCCATAGTACCTCTCTAACTGAGAAGCGCATATTGAAGAAGAAGTTATTTACTACTAATAATTTATTAGAAATGATTCGCATAATTTTTCCTTCTACAAAAAAGCTACTTATTGTAACAAAAAATACACTTAAAACAGTGATTTTATTACCCTCATAATAAAAGTTGCCGAGTGATTAAAACGAAATATATTCATGGTAAAGTGAAAGCTCCGGCATTAGTTTATGACCCTTTCCATTTTATTCGTGTTTGATTCAGTCACTGTTTAGTGTTTACAGTCTGGTTGTTTTTACGATGATACCCTATAAATTAACGATGATCGCATTATGGTGCTTGCAGACAAGTGTCGTAGGCGAACGGTTGGGAAACCCCCTCTCGATTTAATGCTCGCATCGCTTTGGATATCATTTTCAAAAACGTAATGTCGGATCGTTAGTGTAAGGGCTTGCCCCTATTGGTATGGGGTGAACTAAATACTACCGTACCGATGTTAAAGCTGTCGATAACTGTGCAAAAACATATTCATAAGCAATATTACATAGTGTTTTATACTCGTACAATGAAAAACACGTACAATAATCGTTATACAATATTATTTCCTTGTATATAATATTATTATTAGTAGGTATATTATTATTGTAAACTACTGTATCAGAATTATATAACGCACTACGAACTTTAATTATGGCGAGGTAACGGGTTTAATTCAACCTGTTATTAACATTTTAACTGCTATATTTTAATCATTGTAATATTAATGAATATTGTTAGTAGCTGGTGGTTGGTAATCATTTTATTGGTTCAAATTTAAAAAGATATTTATATTATATTATGCGTCCGTGATAGCTAAGCGGTAATTTCTCGGCTTACAAATAAAGTCGTGGATCTTGAGGTTAGAAATCCGGGTCTGAAAAATTCACACGATGATTTAAATTATTTTAAATTAATATATATCTATATAAATATTATAGGTATACAGTATACATAGATATTATTTTTAACACTTCAGCATGCCATAAGGCCTGACAGAAGTATAGTAAAACAATAGTGTATTAATATAGTGAATGAGCTCCAAACCTAAATACCCAAGCTTTAAGAAAATCACATATGAACACCTCTTTGTGAATAGGTAATTAAACCCGGAGCCTCAGGATGAAAGTCCAACTCCTTGCGTACTGGACTACTAGGGCCGCCTATTGATAATTATTTTTAATTTACATACTATGTTGATAAAATGCCTAACATCCGTTTCTAGTAAAAAAAAAAATATCTTAACAATCGTTTTCGTTAGCCGTATTAATTATACATATAAATAGGTAGGTAGATAAAAAACCGCGTCCGAAAACTTGTACGTATGCAGTTCGCCGTATTACACTTCACCGTGAATTGTTGTATCGGAAATATATGGCCTTATATTAATTACACAATCACTGCTAACCTTTTAATTACCACATTTAAATAACACGTTAATTATATCTAATGGCCAATGACTCCAAACGCGCCAGTCGCGTTAAATGAGTTAAAGACCGTCCAATCTCTTTCGGTCGTATAGTACTGACATAAAATTCATGTCTAAATGAAACACGATTCTTGTCGGTTTACACTTTACAGGAAGCCAGCAGCAAACAAATTTTGAAAGTAGTCGATATACTGGATTATTTTTAGGTTAGGTTAGGTTCATTCTTGAATTCATGAATTTGACCAAAATCAGCTATGAAAATTGAATTAATCTTCATATTGAATCTAATAAAATTGGAAACCTTATAGTATACAGTCATCTCTTTCCGATATAAAGCTCACGGTGAACTGTGCCACGGTGAAATGTCTTACGTACAATTTATATGTAAGTAACCAAAAAAACACCATTGCTCCGCTGCTCGAATTAGAATATTATTGTAAATTTTATATTTTGTCTTTTCAGTATTCGAGACATGAGAAAATAACCCAAAGTGATAATCAAATAACTCTAGAAGTTTAAAACCTCGGTCTGGTGCAGATATGAAAGTACCAGTCGCACTTCATCATTATTGTGATGGCAGTCGATTAAAAATTCATCATTGTTAAACATTAGTCATGTGGTGATTCACTAACATCTTGTTAATAGATTTATAATCAAGCCAATCAGTATTGCTTTTACAATAAGGCATTATAAATAAGCGGCATAATACTAAGTATTAATAATTACTTAACTGCTGTATTATGCTCATTCGTTGCCCAATTCATAAAAAAATAAATTGTTAGTTGACGCGGTCAATCGGTAGACAACATAGTTTTGTTTCATTTGTGTTATTTTCAAATTAAATAAGTATCTAACTAATGTATAAAAAAAATAAAATTATTATTAGTTTCGCCCCGTATTTGTCGGCAGGAAGAAATAATATGCCTCTCTCAATTTTCTCTACTCTTCTTAGGTCCTGTGCTACCGTTATCCACATTATGGACCATATCAAAGAAAAATTACCCACGTTGTTCACGATTCTTATTGATACCATTGCAACATGTGTTTTTAACTATTACTAACCTAGTAACAACGTTATTTGGACTCTTTATAGATACGAACATTTGTCTTTAAACTAGCAATGGTTTTCGTTTATTCCCATTTATTTACACAGAAACTCAAAATTCAGTAGATGGGAATGAATGTGTTTTTTTTTTTTTACTTTGGAAGGCGGTTAGGTGCGTCAAACTTAGGGTCTCTATACAACGATCTTGTGAAAAGCATTTTTTAAATGGTGCTATCGATCTGATATCTTCCATAATCATTTATTTTATGGTCGATTTCTAGATATGTAAAATAATGAAAAATATAGAAATAAAATTAGTCAAAGCCAATGGTGTAGTTATGAGCTGTCGAGAAGGTGGCCAAGATTCACATTGGATTTTAGAAAAACAATAAACCGTAGTTATATTATTATCTACGGTATATGATACATTACACTAGCATTTGACGAGCGTCAGAGAGTCCGTTTCCAAAACGGTGGGTTGCGGGTTTGAACCCGCGCTTAGCACATGGACACTTTTCGATGTATGCTTTAACATGGTGCAAATGATTCATTTCCCGTAAAACAAATGCATATCAAATTTTAGAGTCACTGAGGATGTATGTTTACTGTTCGAAAATTTGAATATTTGAAAACGATAAGCGGCATGTTAAATCAATAATACTCTAAATGCATTTCCGGTTCCTATGTTTTTATCGAATATTCAATTCCATAACCGCATCGGAAAGCGCAATTATAAACTGAGTAAATAAACATACAATAGGTTTGGAACACGTGAAAACAATGCATCAAATGCAGCGACGGTTCACGTCCGGTTTGTTCCAAATCCAGAGTCCGCCGGTTCGGTGAGCAATTTTTTCCACGAGCTTTTGCAGTTTTGTTCCACAAAGCCAGCTTGTTCTGTTATTGTCGTTTAGTTTCAAAATGAGTCCTTTAATAATATATTAATATTATCGCTATAAAGATTTATGATAAAAGATCGTGTTCAATGAATTAAAATAAAACGTGATATATTTAGTATAGTTTAACAAATATCAGGATAATTATTGTTTGACATTATCAAGTAAAAGATGAGAGTCAAAGAAGTTTATAATGCTAAGTGGATGAAATTCGTCCTGGTATTATAATATATATGCGGAGTAAGATTGTACTAATATAGATAAATTTCAATTCTTACCTAATACCAAAAAAATTAATAAGTTTTTGAAGATGTACATCTTCCTCAAGCTATACTATGTTTTAAAATTAGCCGGTTGTTGTAGTTAACCATAATATTAAAGAGGATACTAAGTATTAATATACTATTTGAATGAATATCACACAATACACAAAATTAAAAAAAAAATATTAAACATAAGTACTTATTTAAGAAAAATCTGGAAATCACGCATCAAATTCAAATCTATTTCAATTCATTCATTCCGTTTTGATTATGTGTTGTAATCAGTAAGTTAATCGGTTAAGATTATCGCTGGAATGTGATGGGTATAGATTAGATTTCTATTCAGTAAGTTTTTCTACTTTTTTTTAAACGTATTTAAGGTATGGTTCGAAATTAAATCACTTGTGAATTATGTCTTGAATAGAATATATTTACCTATTGGTGAAAACATAATATTATACCTAATAATTAATATTTTTGTAAAAGTAAATATTATATACTTAGGTACTGTTCAATTATTATACTCAATATGCTCAAACTTTTACTTGATATGAAGTAAATAAAAACAAACACATATAGAATACTGAAATGTCATTTTGATTTCCATAGTAACGCACGTATATATTAATAATTTAGTTGCTAGGACCAATCACTTAGCAACCAATAATAGTGGATTGGATTACGGATTTCTTCCGAAATAATGTCATTCCATATTGATTTCCATAGTAACGCACGTATATATTATTTATAATAATTTAGTTGCTAGGACCCCGTAGCAACCAATAATGGTATCGAAATAACTTTTCATACAAAACAGAATTAACTGAAAATGAATTCAATTCTACTTAAAGATGGCTAAAAGTATTAAAAGAATGCATTGGCATCGTGTTCTGACATATTCTAAAAGTTTCAAATGTCTAGCTAGTCGGGAAGTTAGTTAAAAACCGATTGCTAGATTTGTACCGGACAAATTAATAAGAATACGAGCTAATAAAAACGTTGTAATAAATAAATAGTTCTAAGCAATATTATTGTTTGAAGAACACAATTAAATCAGGTAATGACTATAATCTAATATTCACGTATGCATTATTTTGTTTTAATATTTTTAGATTTTTTTCAACCTTAACGCCCTGTTTATCTATTTGTTTCGGGAATAGAAAACAAGTTGACCGTTCATGCGATCGAATCAAATCGTTAAGCCGACTCGACTCAATCGGCCTTGTTTTTAGAACACGGCTTTATATTAACTACGTCACCACGGGCTGTCCCACAAAGCTCGTTTCGATGAAATACAACGTTGATTAATTGACAACAGTGTTTAAGAAATGTTGACTATTCGAAATTATTGACTTTGCTTTTAAAATACGGATAGAATATTGCGCCTATACGTCATGCCAGTGGCGAAGGGTGGAGGTAGGCTGTTAAAAATCGACGTAAATAGTGCACACTAAACTTTGTCAATCATAGTAAAACTGAACTAAGACACTTTGCAGATAGTATTGGTTAGTTTTTAAATATGAATTAACCTTTGCAGGAAACCACAATAATTTACGTATGCTATGGGCGATCCGACTAAAATGGTGCACACTTTTTCAGTCACACTTATTTGTTTTCTTTAAATTAAACATTACACTTTACAGATGGTGTTGATTAGTTTTTTAAATTCATTAAACCGTGTCTAACCAAACCATAATTGATAAAAATATGCTTCTATCTATAAAATATCTAAAAATCTGTATGGTTTAATGCCATAATTTTGGATATTTTATAGATAAACGAATATTATTAGACTATTATCTACTATGGCTTAGATTAAGCAGAATTTAATTAGATTTTAAAAACTAACAAACACTATCTACACATTGTAGTCAATGAAAACAAATACCTTTGACTGACAAAGTTTAGTATGCACTATTTATGTCAGATATTAACAGTCTACCTCCACCCTTCGCCACTGCGTCACACTCTAATGTTTTTACTGCAGTCAGTAGTGTGATGTAGCGATTGCAATTTTTGGTCAGGATTTTTAATCCCAGTATTATAAGTGGGCCAGAAAATATAGGGATGTGATATCAATATATTCAAAGAAAAAAAAATCATACAAAAGAAATTTATCATTCAGTTGTTCGCTCTTGATTGATAAGTTAATATAGTTTAATAATTAAGTAAATAATTCTGATTTATTTCCAATTATTTTTATCAACTGTTTTCGTTAAATTGCAAGTCTTTAGTTACCCACCAATTTACATCACCTATGTATAAAAAATCTCAATTTTAAAAATTATTAAAATCTGACAAAAATTACTATTTAGAAAAAATTAAAACAGAATACTTATAACATAGCAGTAGGAAATGTGGGTTATAATGCACCAACGTTATAAAACCGATTGGGCTGTTATGAGAATATACCATAGAATATACCTACCAAATCTGTAATATTTACATAACCGACTCTGGTCTGCTGATTACGTAGATGCGTCAATGGGACTGTCTACCAACTCACCAATGTAATGATTTGTTATGAGAATGCACTCTCGATTGATACATCTGCATACGTTAATTTCTATCATTGAGCACCTACGTCGACTTTCCACATTTCATTAATTCATTACCAAACAGAGTATTAGTTTTACTATGAATAAAACGTATATCGATTTAATTAAACTTTATTATTAAATTATTGTTTTAAAATTAAAAAAAAACGTAATACATATTATAGCCAATATTATTAAACAAACAATGGCATAACTGCGGTATATCTGTTAATATCTCTAGTCATCGCGTATTTTGCCACAAAAATAATATTACTGTAAAAGTATAAAATTTGTTCTGAAAAACAAAATCTGTATCAACAGAAAAACCACGTGCAATTTATTTTGAATAATCCTTTGGTAAATGGTAATCCTGTTTGGAAATAATATTATGTAAAAACTATTGCATATTTTCATGCATGCAACATTTGAATTTGAAACCGATGTGACCGCATTAGGCGGCCACAGACGTACAGTTTTCGTAGCAGGTTGAACATGGCACAGACAATAACTGTTCAATAACTGTAAGTTAGTGGACACTAGAGGTGGGAAAACTGGTCGATTTTGAAGACTAAGTATACTTACTACCAGTATTAAAAAATACTTAGTATCGAAACTTGTTCCAAAATACTTACTAGTATTTGAAATATCGGCTATAATAGAATCGGTAAAAATACATCCGCTTTTCGGAAAGTCTCATTTTCGAGACAGGTATAGCTGGAACTATGGCACTAGTCACTCCTGTTTCAGTAGAAAATACTGGAGCATTATAAACACTGGTTTCATTTATCTGTAAAGCATTTTCATTTACAGGTGGAGCTATATTTTGCCTGGCAAATTCAATATGAATAGTTGGGTGCTTGCGCTGTAAAAGTTTCTTCAAATTTGACATTGACTTGTATGAATTTTTTATTTTACAAGCATTACAGATGGCATAATTTGTAACTATTTCTTTGGAACGATTCCACACGAAACTTAACCTTTTAGTAGCCATTTTTACACAAATTGTTTATCAAGTATAATATAATTATTATCCATTTATACAATCACGCATACAATTTGAATTCAGTTTATGTTTATAAGTTCCAATTATAACACTAAAAAATCGAGAAACTCGACGTGACAAAACCAGATAAACGCGTAGTCAGTTAGCGTTATCAGAACTCCGTTATTCCGGCTTGCGACTGACGTCAACTCGATGTAAATGTCTTACTCAACTGAAACTAAAACTAAAACCAGTCGCATACTAAACATACGCGAGTCGCGACGCCGAGGTGTGATGATTTCATACGTAGCAAGACTGCGAACTATCTAGAGGACGGCGAGATCACATACCATGCGTCGAACTACGGAACTCGATAAAGTCTTATACCCAACTGAAACTTAAAACTCTTAAAACTAAAACTAAGGTGAACTCAAATAGTATACTATAAAACGAGTGACCATTTCTGTCCTTCACTATACCAACTTTACAACAGAGGAGAAAGGGAGAACAATGACAGTTGAGTATAATATCACGGCTAGACATACGTGTATCATAATATCTCGCTCGCGCGCATTTAATATCAATAGCGTTGAAAGTCAACCAGCATTACGCGAGTCACTGCGATGACATCATCGAATGCGTTTGAATTCGAACATTTAATACGTTTCAAGTTTCTTGAAACAAGTTTATTGGGCCACAAATACTTAGTATGGATAGTTTCATCCGAAACTTAAGTACACAAACTGGTGACAGTATTTCCAACTCACCTCTAGTGGACACACCACAGATCAGTTTAACTACCCCATTTAAATCTGTCGAACTGTCAACAGACGTGCTCATATACGTACAGTTATTGTCTGTGGCAGAGCAAGTGTCAAAAACTATGGAGGTTAGGTTCGCGGAGATATTACACAGGGATATTACGCGGAGATATTACACCCACGATAGCCGCGTTGCTTAAGCGCCGTCTATAGTGTCGAGGGTCCCAGGTTCGAATCCTGGGTCTGGCAAGTACACATATTGTTTTTCAATTTGTGTATGAGTCAGAGTATGGACCTAATAGGTTGAGCAAGTGGCTGACATCCATTTCTCGTAAAAATAAAATCTGTTAATACAAACCTCCACTCTGTGGGGGCCCATATGATCCTATTAGGGTCGGGCATGGTAGAAAGAAAAAAAAAGATTGTTTAAATTAGTTTTAGGTAGGGTATATTTGCACGATATTGATACACGAATAATTTTACTTTGAATTTATTATGGTTATAATTATTGTTTTTATTAGAATTAAATTGACATAAAATACACACCTATGACGTTGGTAAAATAAATCATGATTTCGCTAGTGGATTGTGTATTTTATCGATTCACCGAAAAAATATTATACACATTCGTGTAAATATAAAATATAAACTTTTCTTTTGAGTAAATTATTCCCTTTAATGGACAGTATCGACAGTAATGGACTATTTGGTCATATTTTTAGAAAACGGTAATATTTATAAAGGTATTGATTTTATATATAATAAATTTAAACATGCCACAAAATTATATTTACATCAATCATCAGTATAATAATTAATTACTATGATATTATTAAAATATATATATACTTAAATTTTATTTAGATTTACCGACATTGTCATTCACAATTAGGTATATTAATTTATGTTGTGAACGTCTTAAATTAATAATTTGTAATATTGACTACATACAATAAATAAAATTTGAGTACTGAGTTATTAGTCTATATTTTCACAATAACTTCTAAAATTTTAACATTTATATTATATTGTATAAAATAATATGTTTACATATTAAATAACTATAACTTTGTTTTACTCTCGTAAAAATAAATAAAATATAATATTTGCGATCTCCGCGTACATAATATTATTACATTTTTAATAATAAATTAATTTTTATTTTATAACAAGCAACACCAGCCGCAGTTGTATCGCCCGGTATATTCTACTTTACGTTACCAACATCTAACATCACCCGAGAACTTTCGGTGAGTTGAAATTCCAACAGTTTTACAAAAACATGGGAGTGGGGGGTCGCTGGCAGTTTGAACCTGGCACACATCTGGCAGGTCGAAAACTGTCCGTCTATGGGCGCAGCAGATTATCTACCAAAGATAACTGTATGGCCGCCATTACGTATTAACTGGCATGTTCAACCTGTTACGAAAACTGTACGTCTATGGCCGCCTATTGTGCGTTACCTAACGCGGTCGCTCCATTTAAAATAACATAATCACAAATAAAGCGAGGTACGACTGCCTATTGACGTACTCATATTACTTTCATAATAATATATTTGTAATGTATCAAGGCCTTATAATTTCATATAGTAATACAAATTACAATCATACAATATATCACAATAGATGTTATAAAATAAAATAGTACAAGCAGGATTGCCAACCCCAACTATTATTTAGTAGGTAATAACAATGCCACCGAATTGCAGTAGATACCCAAACCAAATCAGGAAAAATATAATATTATCATATTTACGCGATTGGCAATATAATATAGTAATTACAGTTTTAGCAATTCTATTGCAATATTACACTCAACTACAACTTACAACTCAAAAATCAATAAAAATAGTGATAATAATTACAAGATAAAAATAACTTTTTATATACAACATTTTTAAATTTTCTGTTCAATCATAATATAAACTTGACTTGACTAACTTAAACGATCAAAAAAAAGTGTACTTGATAGAAATACTGAATAATGAAATGTCATTCCATATTGATTTCCATAGTAACGCACGTATATTTTATTTATAATAATTTAGTTGCTAGGACACGTAGCAACCAATAATGGTATCAAACAAAACAGAATTAACTAAAAATGGATTCAATTCTACTTAAAGATGGCTAAAAGTATAAAAAAATACATTGGCATCGTGTTTTGATATATTCTAAATGTTTCAAATGTCTAGCTAGTCGGGAAGTCAGTTAAAAATCGATTGCAAGATTTGTACCGGACAAATAAGAATACGACCTAAGAAAAACGTTGTAAAATGACATGCCGCATGTCAATTAATGTGAAGTTTCTTAATGGCAACCCTGATAGATACGGTTACATATAAATTTTGCGTAATACATTTCACCGTGATACAGTTCGTCATGAGCTTTCTTATCGGAAAGAGATGACCGTATACTATAGGGTGTTCAATTTTATTAGATTCAATATGAAAATTAATTCAATTTTCATAGCTAATTTGGGCAAAATTCATGAATTCAAGAATAAAAACCTAAACTAACCTTACAAATAATCAAGTATATTGTCTATTTTCAAAGTTTGTTTGCTCTTGGCTTTCTGAAAAGTGTAAGCCGACAAGAGCCGTATTTTATTTAGACATGAATTTTATGTCTGTACTGTACGACACAAAGAGGTTGGACGGTCTTTAATATATGGCCATATATTTCCGATACAACATTTCACGGTGAAGTGTGATA
Organism: Rhyacophila brunnea; assembly: GCF_057557595.1. Classification (NCBI taxonomy): domain Eukaryota; kingdom Metazoa; phylum Arthropoda; class Insecta; order Trichoptera; family Rhyacophilidae; genus Rhyacophila; species Rhyacophila brunnea. Next base: position 40,993,246 of record NW_028232859.1, read on the forward strand.
CAGCGAACTGCATACGTACAAGTTCCCGGACACGCGTAGAAACACTAACTACTAGATATAGTGAGACAGAGGATAGCAATTATAGCGCGTAGGTTGCAATACTTAAAAAAAACTCACAGCGCGACACTAGTACCACAGCGCGACACTAGCACCACCACGCCGCGCGTCAAATTATAGTTGTCGCCATGCTCTAAAGCTGTCAAATGTCATTGATTGTGTGAAATATTTTCAAAAAAAAAATGCATACGAAGGTATGTACCTTGGTACAAAGTAATACATACGAAGAAAACGTGACATTATATTAAAAATGGTATATTATAATAATACGACGATAAATACTTACCGCAATATAGAGTATCTATACATAACTCCAGTTCGACGACATCTTCTTATATAGTAAGTACACACGCACGTTCTTGCTCGATGGTTTTACGCTCATTCCAACATGTCTCAACGTGTGTACCATCTGGATCGATGGTTTTTTGTTCAACATCGAACAAATTGCGCTATCCGAAAAAGATTGAAGGTCCGTAATTCTTGCTCGATGCAGTTTGAGTGAAGGAGCGAGGATGCACTGGCAAGGCTCGTGTGGCCTCGTTCTCACTCGTGGTCGAAGTCGTGGCGGTGTGACGGTGGCCTCACAGCGTCTTGTGTTGAGTTGCTCGACTGTATGGACGCAACGACGAGCATGCTTCCAAGTCAACATGCTCGATCGAGCAAAACCGTCAAGCATGAACGTGCGTAGGTACTAGGCTTTAGGTTAACTAATAGTCAAAGTGAGATAATAAAAAAATATCAGTGGCATTGCGCTTGCGCTACTGGTATTAAGTGTTAACGTTCAATAAACAAATATCACCATCTTCAAATCAAATCAAATCAAATTTATTTATTTTACATATAATGAACATAACAAATTATAAATTCAAAGCGTTCACGACATGACATAAAATAAGTGTTAATAATTAAAAAAAAATAAAAATACAGAGAAAAAGTAATAAAATAAGAAAATAAATTAAATAAGTAACAAAATAAAAGTAGATGGAAGCACACAGAGTGAACTTTGATAAACCCTATCTTAAAAACTTATAAAACAACGTCCACCTAAATTCACCCTCACGTAAGTGGAATATATCAATATCCGAAGCGATTTCATTAAGCATGGTTACTGCCCTCCCAATTGGCATTACTAATGGCAGGTTAGTTCTGCACCGTGGGAGAACAAACAACGCATGCCCTCGATTCCTAAGGTAATTATCAGAGACACACAAGCCAATACCACCAAGAATGGCAGAGTTCACATTTACGCCGCGTATAAGTCTGAAAAAATATGTAGTTAAATAAAGATCCCTTCTAAATTTTAAGCTACAGTATGTAAGCATCCCTAAGAGAAAATCAGTCGGATAGAGCCACGGATAATATCCATACAACCGAAAGTAAAGGAGTCGTAAAAATTTCTTTTGGACTCTCTCCACCATAAGGCCGTACTTCAACTGATGCGGGGCCCAAACGATAGACCCACTCTCAAGTCTGCTTCTAACTAAGGAGTTATAGAGAATTTTTAATACCGTAACATCCGAAAAGACCCGGGAAGTACGCAAGACAAAGCCCAACATCTTTAGCGCCTTTTTACAAATGGTATCTATATGACCACTAAACGTCAGTTTACCGTCAAATGTAATTCCAAGATCTCTTACAGATGCTATTCGCGAGAGAACTCTGCCATGCATCGAGTACTGGAAAAACAATACTCGTGAGGCTTTATATATATATTATAGAATTGATCCAGAATATATCGGAGTTATATCGGATTTATCACCATTACCAAATACTACCAAGTAATAATGTGTCTGCTTATGAACACGAGTATTTGTTACGTGGTCATACCAGCATACCCCGAAGATGATCTAAACATACCTTATGAGGAATAATATTGTTAACAACTATGTATTCTGTACATTGGGTTCAGAAACAGATTGAAAACAAAGTTAGGGCTTTATTGTAAAAACAATGTTCTTCTTACTACCTACAGTGAAAATATATTATATGATCTTATCTAATGTGTTATGCATTCACCGCATAAAAAATTTACCCGAACATTGAATAAAATACTACTAGTTTTTTTAAGCACAATCATTAAAGTATAACAAGTCGACCTTTGATCTTTTCTACTACTAAATCGTTTGATACCGTCTTCTATATTGAAGGCGAAGGTCACGACCAAGTACATTTCCATATACTGTGGTAGTTGCGTAGGTTGCGTAGCCAAGAAAATCTTCTTCTACCCTCGCTGATGCTCTTTTTTCCCCTCACATTATTACTACAGTAAATTGTTATATACTTCACAATGTAAAAAATATGGTCGAATAATTCTAACTTTCTGCGCGTGATAGTAATTATATGTTCTATGTTCTTTTCATGCATTAATGTTGCAGCTTATAAAAATACTAAAAGTAGAAGCTATGATATACAGAGTGTTAAATAAGTAGCGTGAATCATAGTCATCTTTGGCCTCACAACTTAACGAAACTCAAACTCCTTCAATAATTAATTAGCAGATTCTAATTATTTCGATTAACCTCCGGTGCCTAACGACAATCTTTACTATTCTAATCCTAATTATAATTCTAATATACTATTGTCAGTGCTACAATAGGAAAAGCATAGAAGTTAATAGTATGAGAAAAGGACAGCTGGTAAATTTTATAAACGAATTGACAACATCTAAACGTTCAATCCATTAAAAAGAACAGAACATAGTTTGTAAACAGATTTATAAAAATATTTTGCTTTATTATAAATATTTTTGGTGTGTATTTTATCAATTAAGTATAAAGAAAATATAATATGTCATTATATTAATATAGCGTTTCTGTGAGTTGATTAAAATATTGTATGTATTATTTTATCGTCAAATGTTATTCGCATTCAGTTTATAAAAGATTTTATTTTTGAGTGGCTTTTATACGTTAAAAGTGTTGGTTATATTGCCTAACGAAAAGATTTGCCAAATGTAGGTTATCTATTTGTGGTTTGGTTCCACTTTAGCCAATATGTTTTAGTTTGATTAGAATTCAGGCTCGTTGGCAGAGACCGATATATTTCAATAAATGTAGAAATAAGTCTATAGCTTCGAAGAACCTCTCTATCGATCACATTCCTATATAAAGACATCCGTAGACCACATTTGAATACACGCTAACTGGAAGTCAGTGGCGTTCCCTAATATTATCAAATTATTGCATTTCATCTAAGTACTTACTATTCAATATATGGAAATATTAGGAAACATGCAGTAATGAAAGTTAAATCCATATAAATAACGCCGTTGTGTATGATTTTTTTGTACCTACTTTAAAACTATATGTCGTATTTAGTTAATGTAGGTACCTACTAGGTAAATATTGTATTATTTATTAAGAATGAGTTAAAGTGCCCTAATTTGTTCATGTGTGGTTGTTTGGTGAGAATTGTTAAAAATCAATTATCTCAAAAAGAAAATCGACAACGCTCACGTTTTTTGTAATTATATTAAGGAATTGACCATAGGGAATCTATCGGTAAATTGTCGGATTAACACAGCACCATTAACAATATCGTTTTTTTTTTTTTTTTAAAGAAGTTTGTATATAGACTTTCACGTACGAAATACTATAAATTGGTACTAACAAAATAAAGGTACTGACAGAGACACTTAAATCGTCTTATTTTATTTAATTATGAACATACCTACGTAATACTTAAAACGTAATTTTAAAAAACCTATTAATTATTTGAGGTTTTTCAAATGAATATAATATTTCCCATAAATTAACCTTATATTCTTTATTTGATGAATAGTAGATTTTTTTGATTTATTTTTAGATCTATATTAATTTAGAGTTGCTATAATAAATTTATTTAAGATAAACAAAAATAAAGGAAATCCATTGATGGTTTAGCTGTCACGTTGTGTGAATTGTCTGTCTGTTCCGCATTGTCTTACTTAAAGTATAAAAATGTTCCACCTGCTAAGATTATTTTGTGGCAGGTTTTGTTGGAAATCATAATTGGGGCAAGAGCCTTCCATATATGACCTTACACGATTTTGGCTATTTTTTAACACCCCTCCCATTGTCACATCATAACCTTTTATCCCCCTGTCTATATTACGTCATATTTTTGACACCTAAATTCTAAAAAAACAGAAAGAAAACTTACTAATGTTTGAATCCACGTCACTGAGCTCTACGCTCTATAAGTCACGTTCTACGAGAAGCTCTGAGACTTTATTTGGCCTTAGACTTACCGTAGACGTTAGCCTGCCTTATGTGGGAATCAGATTCCTTTTAGACTCGACTGCGGAATACTTATCAGTACTTCGAACGGGAAAATATTTAATGTTCGGTAGGCAATACCCCTCCCTGTAAGTAAGGAATTACGTATGGAAAAGATGGCGAAGATTAGAATAACGGCGCCAAAAATTGCTTGCATGATTTGAGAACTCGTTTGTGATAGGCGTAGGTATATTATGTATACATTAATCATAACACCTGCCTTGTAGTGGAAATGCAAAAATAGAAGTTATAGATAGGGTGGATCGTCCATGTATATACTTATATATTACCTATTTTAATATGGGTGCCAAAAAATGCCAATGATCAAAATTGCTTATATTAGGTTAGGTTAAGGTTTGAAGCGATATCTGTATATAAATATGAAGATATTAGACATTTTTATATGCAAGATGGTAGTATATAATTAATTTATGAACTCAACAAAGCAGCCAACAAATAATAAATTCACTTGTATCATAGGCGTAGAGCTGGTACCTATCGAAATAGATAAACCTGATAATATGTCGACTGCAGAAAGAAAAAAAGAGCGTAATCCACGAAATCAAATTTTACAAGAGGCACAAAAACGTTTTTGTTATGGTTTTCGGTCAAAGTTAAAATACGAAATAGACACCTTGAAGTGCATGATAATTGAGTGGTTCACAAGCATAGTGAACCAAGTCCATTCTGGTTATTTTTGGGTAAGCTAGGGTTCAAACATAATTTTTGAGTATTTTTAAATTTATAAGGGTGTGATTGCAATTCTGAAGTGTTATTTAGAGTACATTTAAGTTATTGTGTAAGGGAAATTATACCCTTACAGAATAACAAAATACTCAAAAATTATGTTTGAACCTAGTTAACTCAAAAATAACCAGAATGAACTTGGTTCACTATGCTTGGGAACCACGCAATCAATAATTTGGTTGTATATCCTTTATCTGAAATTAATTATTGAGTTAATTAAAAAAAATAACAAAAATGACGGTTAAGTCTTTTTTCCGACTCACTTCCTTTTTTTTTTTTTATTGTTAGCTAAATTTAGATAATAAATCGGTATTTGCCGCTTACATCCTTTTGGACACAACGTGTATTTAGTCGTGTACCAATAACGTTGTTATGCAATAAAACCTATTTTGAAAAAACTGAGGGTTACGCCCCTTTTCCTTTCTATGGTGTTAAATTAGTCTACATTTAAATTTCATACGTCATCTTAAGAAGTTAAATCAATCCTGATATTCTAATCGTAAATCTACATCATGCAACAATAACTGAGAAAAAATAGTTTAAATCGTTTTTTTTTATATAAAACACTATAACAGGCCAAGAGACTTAATAATAGTAGTGTAGAGTAGTGGAGCTTAGTAGTGTTTGTAGTAGATGGAAATAAACAATTACAAACGTCCGGATTTTAAGAAAATCACATTAATAAATTGTGACCCTACCGGGAATCGAACCCAGAACTTCCGGATGAAAGGTTTGAGCTTTACGCACCGTACCACTTCCCTTTTCTGTGACTTAGTCAACAATCTTCAAATATATAAATACCAACACAACAGGTTATAATGCCCCGAACACACAATTTCATCAAAGTGCGTATCTTTGCGTGCTATCATATAGGTAAAGTTAAAATTGATATAAAATCATAAATATCCCTGTTCTGCCTTAGAAAAATATTAAGAGCGTACATAACGTCGCTATAGGATTGGTTTATCGAATATCCGTTTTGTCAAAATCGACCTTTCAATGCAAAATGATTTTTTGTATCTACATGGACCAGAACTACCCTTTTCTTTAAATTGCTTTGTAATGAAAACATCATTCATATGCTGTAAAACCAAAAATTTAAATACTTCCATAAATTTAAATATAGGATAATGATATTTGTTTTTCGTCTCCAGAAGATTTGTAATTTGGTCTATTCGACAAACCAATCCTACAGCGACGATAAGTGAAATGGCAAATAATTTTCAACTGTATGTGGAACGAAATTTCGGCCGCGTTGCCATTCGGAGAGCGATAGTCGACCTGTTTGCACGTCAATTTGTTTTGTGATGGCGTCGGAGGAATATATTCTTAAATCGTGTAAAGATGACTAAAAAACGTTACGCATGTACTTGAAAAAGAAAACATATCAATGAATATACTATTATTATTACGAATATAATAATAAACATAACATAAAAAGGACGCATGTTGAATTTTTATGACAAATTATATTTCGTTCGGCTCGCGTCATTTGCACAATCCGCGCATCGCCTAGTCACGATCTTTTTAGACCATGCCTCAGCTGAGGAACCAACCAGATATTTTTTTTTGTATTTAGATAATCAGTATTATGATCAAAACTATTTTTTTTTGAGAAATAATAATTAATAACAGATTGAGAATAATCTCAAAACCTTGAACGTGATTAATACCTATCATGTTATTTTTAGTTTTTGTGATAGAATATACATATTTATTGTGAGTGCGTAAGTTAATTGGCAGAATATTATTTTACAATAGGTACAGTAGGTAGAAGAGATAGTTTTTGTGACTGAGGTCTTTTAAAACCTATAAGAAACCACCATCGAATACAATCTACTATAACATGTAACCAGTGTCATGTTTTTATATGCTGATTATAGTACGAAAGTGCAAAAATTATAGTATGTGTACTAATAGGTAGTACACAGAACATTTCATGTTGTCAGTCTTATATTATTGTATTTTACTATAATAATTATATGGTACGGTTGGCACCATTGACCGTAGAATATACGTTTTATAACTTTGCACTTTTGTACATTTCTTACTACACTGGTTTGTCTCTTTGGCTGATTACCTCGCATACAATTCGATCAAATGATATTCACTTATATTAATATATAGTAGTAAATAATTAAATAGATAATAGGTATATGTAAAAAAATATTATTAGAATTTACGACATTATTTACATCCTAGAGCCGGAGTGAAAAGTTATGAAGCGTATACTCTAACCCGGAAGTAAATACGTAGTGCGATGTTGAGAAACTAAACACTTTTCAACCTATTTTCTTATAAGAAAAGATAGGGTTAAAACCGAAACACATATCGACAAAAATAAAATTTGTGGATTTTTAATATATAATATTATAAAAATAATATAAAAAAATAGAAGATAAAAGGAACTTTTTTATATACTTACAACATTTTTAAATTTTCTGTTGACTCATACAAGCTTGACTTGACTAGCTTAAACAATCAAAATAAATTGTATTTATTGCATGTTCAAACACGCGCGTCAATATCATTTTACTCCCTACTTTAATTATAGTTTGTCAATTTATGGCTACGACCGTATGTTGTAGCTTAACCACTGGGGAATGCCAAAAGAAATGGCGTATTTCAAAAAAACACTACCTTATTCTTAGGTCAATAATTATTATAAATCAATCATTATTCATAAAATGTTTATCACACTTGAATGGTCAAAGACATAGCTTATAATAAATACCTTTAGAATCATCTTCAAATGTGTTAATCTTGCCGATTTTTTGAATAATAAAATGCCTAATTCTTGTCAAATTTGGGATCACAGAGATTATCAATATAATTTTTTATCGTGAATATTTCACAAAAATTATCTCGTAATAAATTATACTAATGGTTTTATAAATGCGTTTAATAATTAATAAATGTAAAAAATCTTAACACCACTGCACAGTTATGTACCGAAATATGACTATATTCTAAAACATTAGAGCGAGAGGTTTAAAAGAATACTATTTTATGTAATAAAAATACTTTATGCAGTCATCAAATGTTTAAAATAACTATAAAGGATAATAAGGCTTGAAAATTATATAAATAAATTATCTACAACGTTTAAGGAGTGTCCAGGATCATGGTTTGAAAATACGATAAAAACTCAATTTTGACCTACGACGAGCACGTGGGCCGTTAACAGAAAATTTAAAAATGTTGTATTTAAAAAGTTCTTTCTATCTTGTAATTATTTTTTAAATATCTGAAAGTAGTTTTTCAATCCCTTAGTCACCTTTTCACCCCGCATTCTTCCCCATCTTTCCCCGTTTCACCGTCGCGTGGCTTTAATTAAAGTTTTCATTAGGTGCAATTAAAACTGTCGGTCTGCGGGAAAAATAGATTGACGTTAAAGGTCGTTCACTTGATCGTTTAAATACACATTACCAGCCCCTTTCATTGAAACTATCAGGTCTTTTTGCATGAGTTGGTCGCCATTGAAAGACACATAGTTAATTAAACATCAAGCTGTTTTAAAAATAGATTATGTTATTTTTCTCCGTTTGTAAATGAATATTAAACAAATCTTGCGTTAATAAAAAACGATCTGGCGATTAAAAGGATCCAAATATATAATATATAACCCAATATAGTAAATTAACTATCTACCTACAAGATAAAATAATCGATGACAGTTTATACATCTATACAGAAAATTGATATGGGGGAAGGAGGGTCCATTAAAAAAAAATATAATTCAAAAGTCTGTCATGATTTAGCAGTAGGTTGCGGCTGCTTAAATAATTTAAAAAGCTTCACTAACACAACTACGAATAACTAAAGAATCACTCAAGAAACCCATATTCAATGCAAGATTTATTCAATTTATTTCCGTTTATTTGATTATAATATTTATGAGGTTGTTCTAAGTTATGTACCTACATTTAATAAATAAATTTTATTCCTAAATCACTTGTTTTTTACTATAGTCGATCCTAAGAAGATCATAATATGGGCCGTGCCTCCATAGAGTGGAGGACGCAACAACATTTTTTTTTGTTTTTGCGAAAAATGGATGTTAGTCAACTCAACCTATTAAATCCATATGCTGGATCAAAACACACATTGAAAAACATTATAAGCCGACGCGGTAACCGCTCGACCTTAGTGGAGAAATTTACTGTCTTGAAAAAAAAATGTTACGTAATAAGTATACCGTCTTAAGAGATCTGAATATTCCATTAAAATAAAATATAAAAAACATGATTCTTCCTAGTATTTCCTACTTAATGCAGTCTTTTTTGTTTATTATATTATGTACTAAGTACTTATATTTTTTGTTTGTTTATTAACAGCGCTCAAAGTTTTTCGCACTTTACGTTTGCGCTCATCACGAAATTAAAGTTTGAAGAGCACTCATACTTAAAAAGAAAATTCTCGAAATAAGAATATGAAAAAGGTTTCCTTGATCCCTTTTCTCGAGTAGTATACAAACGAATACAAAATACATTTTATCTTATTCATAAATATTTCAAAATGCTGAAAAAAAACGTAAAAAGAAAATAATGATTGTTATATAAATGGTTAATACAGACAGTAAGCAACAAAAGTTTTTCCACGTTTCCATTTTAATTATATATATAAATTTTACTTTCTCTTTATATTCTTTCTACAGATCGTTGTGTTTGGTTTTTTTATTCAGATTTTTCTAAGTTGAGTTCCAGTTATTTTTCCCATTTTTTTGGGAAATCTGCAAGTATTTTTTACATCACGATGTTATAAGATTGTAGTTTTACGCGTTCTTTTTACATGGTTTGTATTATTATTTTTATCTTTCCCATCATACCACATCCGGAATTTGATGGATTTTTTTTTATTTTATTAAGAGTTTTACCTGAGAGAGTCTCCTAATTTATAAGATTCCCTATATACCTACTCAATCCAGGTGCTATGTAGATTTGATTATGCATAATGTGAGGTACACAGTTTCTTTTGTGATTTACCTACCCGAGACGATAGTATACATACAAAATAAGAATGAGCCTCGTTTTTTTATGTGTATTATAATGATACACGCTTGTTGTTTTTTTAGCATCATCTTTCATTTTCGACTGGATCTCATGACTGAGGAATGTAGGCTGAATCCGCGGTTCGGGCTGGTGCCATGACTTATCGTGTATAATATCGTGTCAGATTGCCAAATAATAAAAGAAGCTGTGTATCTCATATATCATCTAATTGACAGATAAAGAAATAATCAAATAGTATAGAAAAATTAAGGAGAATGTATGTAATTTATTTCTCTACAAAATTTTATATAACTTATATAAAAAGATACTTTATTATGAAAACAACGGTTTTGAGAATGCATATTTAACCTATCTATATTTATTTTTATATCATGATTAGCTCTGATCAGTTCACTGCCGGATGAAGGCCCTTTGTAGCTTCTTCTACTCTTTTCGGTCCCTACAATTTCGGTGCCATGTACATCTGCAAAACTTGGTGACGAGGATCATTTGGTCGTTTTGTGTCCCATTCGAATAACCACTATAGGCTTGCTAGCTATGTTGAGCGACATGTCCAGAGCATTATAATTTCTTCAGCTTGGAAACATCTCTCATCACGCATATTCGTTTGGTTTTTATTTGTACAAAATTATACCCGACACATTTTCGCTACACAATAGACTTAATTGCACTAATACATTTACCTACATTCATTTATAACTAACTATCCATATTATTTATAAGAAAATACGTCTACCAATTTCCTAGAACATTTTTGATTTTAAATACCACTCTATTCCAGGTTGGAAAGTAGGTCAAGTTATTATTATAATTAACGGGGTTAATTTAATAACTATCGACGATCGGCGATGAGTATTTTTTGTATTTGAATCAGCTGCACGATTTTTAAAATTATTATCTTATATAATGATTTTATATTTACCAAAAAATTAAGCCTGAAATACGTTTGGATCTTCTGCGTAGTTTATTTTTTATAAAAATTATTTTGAATTCAATGACAGATGAACAAAACAAATGAAAATTGTGTTGTTATCTGCATTATAATTATCAATTAAATTAAGCTTATTATTACGGTGGTTCGTTATAATAAGAGGACACATTTTGCAAAGCACGAAAAAGATTTATTATTATATTTTGGAAGACTATTTAGATGTCTTAAACAATTATTAATTGAAGAAATAATAATTTTGCATAGATTTTATTTGACACTGGTTCAAAATAACGATGATGGGATTAGGTGCAAATTTTATAGAGGGAATTTTGTTATTTTACATGAGACACAATATCTATAAATTTATAGATGGCAGAATAACGTTACTTATAATTAACATGAATTATGTATTTTTTCGTATATTGGATGGGCTTTCTACCTAGTATTTTAATATGAGACTAAAAATAAATGGACTTTATTAGTTATTTTTCTATAGAACGATCGCAAAGAGGAAATCAGTGGTTAGCAATATTTGTATGACTTATATTCTTAGGCTAGGATATTATGTTTCAATAATATTTGAAACTCAACAGAACTTGATGAATATATTTTTTTTTGTAATACATATTAATATTACTCCATATGCAGTAGGTGCATACTACAGAAAATAAGTTAACCTCAAAATATATGCAATGGGGTGGATCCATTTCTAGTGTACGTGGTTTGATGATTCTTATTGTAGATGCGTCAAATACTTACCCTCTATGTCGCACACCCTGAAATAGAATCACGTTCCCCAGATTGTGAATAATATAGAGAAATATATTATATTATAATATATGAATATAATAGTTTATGTATCGATAAGGCCTGTAAATCGTTACGATTGTATTTATTCTGGTTGACTAAAACGCGTAATATTTTAATTTAAATTTGTTTCGCAGAACACGTTTGGTAGGTAATAAGTTTTTCGCTCAAGTTTGTACAAATTTTGTAAATAAAGCAAGATTAAGGCGGTCTACGTATGCAACACCATCTCTATCTCAGCCTTCCATTGGTAGGTAGCCGCCAATCATAAGGTTACAGTACATATTAAAAAAAGTGCATGTAGTTTTTTTTATATCATAAACATTGATTAACATTAAAATATTTATGTAGGTTTAGTAAAAGAAAATCCTTAATACGATTACCTATATCTTTTATTGGTCTTAAAGTTAAATCAATGAGACAGAATAAAAGTACAGGCTACAATAATTTGATAACTTTCTATTAATGCCACAGTAATACATATATGATTATGTGAGTAAAAAACCATGAGTAACTGTATGTTTTCTTAGATAATAACCTAATATTCAATATCGGATTAGTGACGCGACAATTTTACGTAGTAACCTTTTCACTTTGGCCCTATTGTTGTTCTATTTTTTCCTGAGGCATTTTATTAATAGAGCAATGTAGACGAAAGGTAGGTAGGCTAGTGGCTGCTACTTCTAGGCAGCGTCCCGTTAATTAAGTCATTAAGCCTCGACGTCAGGAGCGTCGCGACGCCGTGGTGTTGATAATTGCGTTTTCCCTCAATCCTTCCCGTTTCCTCATTAATAATTTATTTATTTCTATGAAATTTAATTAATATCACCGATTAACGTCTTCGATAATGACGAAGCTGTAAGCAATTAAGCTCATAATAGCGTCCATATCGCGCCGATGCTTTTGTAAGATTCTATTGAATGCAATTGGTGCGTTAAGACGTGTACACCCGGAGAAAATGTTAACAATCTCGTGACACTTTCATTTCCATTATTTATTTTAGAACAAATAATATTAGAGTCTTGCTCAATATTTATCAATATTTTTTACAGAGTAAGCGAATAAATTACGACAACAATAAGAGAATTTTGTTTTATTTGTCGACTGAAAAAAATACGTTTCAATAGGTAACCGGACAAAACAGAACAGCCAGGGGAAGAATGAGACATTAATTTTTGTGGAATCAATTTAGGTTAGGTTAGGTTAGGTCATTATTTCGTTGTACCTAGTCACCCAATCATTTTAAACATATTATATTGACTAAGATGAGATATCCTAAGCTTGCCGGCAAAGTCCCGTTTATTTGAGGCTTTCTAGCGATTGGGAATTCAGAAATTAGGTTTATAATTTGATTTATTATGGCGTATTAAAAATCTGTGCTATTAAAAATCTATCAATGTAATAGAGATAGGACAATTTCAATATTAAATTTATATTTTTCCTGAAAGGTCATAGTTTTTGTCATGTTCTGTTTTGTCATTTTCCGTTTTGTCCTGTTCTGTTTTGTCATGTTCTGTTTTGTCACTGTTCTGTTTTGTCATGGAACTGTTTCAATAATACGTAATAGCCGTAAAACGGTCGAAAATGAAAGGATCCATGTATCCTTGGGGAAGTCTGAATCTGTATAATTTGTAGGAAATAGTTATGTCTAATATTTACCGCCTTCTCGTACCTTATAAATAACATGCTAATCGTCGGTGTTTTGTAAAAAGGGCGAATCAACCATTTTGGCGAAATCGAGATTTTAATGAAAATACAATATGTACCCCACTAGCTTTGTTGTGTAAAAACGGCGATTTTTTATCTCCACAGGAAAGTACTTAAAAACGATAATCGACTAAAATTAAATTAATTAAAATTACGAAATAAAAAGCAAATGTGACATTTAAGGCCTTTTAAAATATTATATAATAATACCTATTATAATGATAGTATTCTTTCTAAGCTTTATTATAAACTTGTTAAATATTCATAATCATCTACAGGTAAAAAACAAATAAATGTAAAAAGTTAAAAACCCTCCTCCTGTAAAGTAGCATTTTGGTTAATTCGCCCTTTTTACAAAACACCGACGCCATGATCATATTATACAATATATTAATACCTACCATTAAAAGGTTTTATTGTTAACATCATCATTTGAAATTGAGAATTTATATAATATAAGCCATATTTTGTTATATCAGGTATCTGTGGTTTTGGTGTTTAAATTATTTTATTCCAAGTACGCGAATTATTTACCAATAACTTTCATTTAATTCAAAACTAACATTTTATTATAAAATATATTCGGTAAACTTTCTATCGGAGTTCAGGTGGAAGGATGTATAAAAACTGTTTTCAAGCACCCCTAGAAAGTGTAGTCTTGTTTACGGGATTTTTTATCGGTGGTAGCGACGTATGGTCTTGTATGATTAACGCAATCAAATCTGTAAAATGTGGAAACTATTTTTAATTGTTATAATATTGTGTGCAGGTAATGATAATATACTATGTTGAGATACAAACAATGTTTGTGCATGAGGATCTGTATTCAATGTGCGTTTGGACCTAAGTTGAGCAAGTGGCTAACACTCATATCTCGTAAAAAGTAAAATCTTTTACGAGTTATATATTGGCCTGTACCAGTTTTTACGTACCTACGTATTTATTGGAATATGTACGTAGTTAGTATATTGTGAAGATATATTATTTTATTCCTCAGACAAATTTTACGCTATGAAATATTTGGCTTTGAAATAAATAATAATATATACACACACAAAATATAATATTATAAGAGCATGGCTCATTTTCTTGTAAAATTTAATATTAATATCACAATATTATTTTAATGATATCATTATAAACAACTTTGTGTGTATACTCGAAAGTAATCTTTATAAATGGAACACATCTTGAATATATCAGAATTTACCTACGTGTTAATTATTATTCGTAAGTATCTTTTAAGTGTTTTTACAGTAACAATGAATCGAAGTAAAATATACACCTTAAATTGAAAGAGGTTCAGAAACTATGCAGTGCGGAGAAATGCATGTTGGGCATAATGTGCAACGTCGAAAAAATTAAAAGTATCTGAAATAATATTCTGCGTTAAAACTTTGAAGTTAGAGATTGCAATACCGAATGAAAATACTAATGCCGCTATTTTGGTATTTCTTATTGAATACCGGTATTCGTGAAATATATGGAAAACAAACATAAGTATCTACTAATAAATATATTAAGTTAAATACTAATATTATGTAGCAGGTGGCATTGCTGGTCTCCAAATGCGTGGAAGGGCAACAGAAGTAAACCAGGCATCACGTATCCCGACAATAAATACAGTCATGTTAAACATTTTATGTCAATTAGTACGTTTCGTTTGCATTTTCTATACCGAATATATCGGTATTGCCCGATTTTTAAAACCGGTATTTCGGTATCGAAAAATACTGGGATACCGGTTTTCAAATACCGGTATTAGAACCCCAACTTGAAGTGGAGATCATCTCATTTGAAGAACATAATATCATCACTGGACAAATATCAATGATATGTATCTATATATACATCGACTTAGAAAGGAAAAGGGACGTAATCCACACAAATCAAATTTTACTGGAGGTACAAAAACGTTTTCTTATGGTTTTCGGTCAAAGTTAAAATACAAAATAGACATAACAGTGAAGTGCATAGCCTGAGAAGAGCGTATGGGCCTCCACAGATGGGATTTTTGTTTTACGAGAGATGGATCTTAGCCACTTGCTTAACCTATTAGATTCATACTCTGGGTAGGTACAAACAGACATTGAAAAACAACATGTGAATTAATCAGACCCGAAATTCTTAACCGGTACATACAGCATTATAATGATAATTAAGTGATATTAAAATGATTAAAAAGCAAACGAAGAGTCCACTAGATCGATGAGATAATCAGGTTTAGAAAATAACAGAATTTAAAGACTTTAAAGAATTTGTAAAGATCGAGAAGAGTGGAGTCATCAAAGAGAGACCTTCATCCAGTAGTGGTTAAAATAACGAGGTGATGATGAGTATTATAATGATGTTGTTATTATAAGTTTAGTGTAACGTTGCAAGATTATGTTGTCAGTACAGAACTAAGCTTTTATTTGTATAAATTGAATCTGGAATAGTATCAATAATTGAAATGATTCAAACACCATTCACAGATATTGATTGATATTCAATATACGGAAGCTTTCAATTAGATTTGCCGCCTAATATCTAACGCAGTGTACCGCAGGCTTATTTCTAAGTAATCCTTGGAGCTGTGGTTTTCTAGCCTAATGAATTGTTTTGTTGGCAGCTCACACGTCGCGGTTTTCTCGCTTCTGTGATCCTCACACAGATGTCGCTATCGGCGGAAGAATCCTTCTTGAATGAGCGCTGCATTTTTATTTATCTTATATGCAACGTTTTATGTACAGACACCTTCCAGAAAAAAATATAAACTATTCAAGTAAGTATAAGTATAAGTATTCGTCAGGACCTCATGATCTAGATCTGATATTTTGTCTGTTATACCTGCAGGTCAAATGATTTCCAGGAGCGAATGTCTGGGTATGGGGAATGTACATGGAAAACCATATTCCGTGGTTGAATCGACGATAATCTATCTATAAGGAATAGGCGGGGTAAATTTGGAAGTCAGTGGTACTTGCTAGATTTTGTTACCCCACCAAATTTGGCGGTACGATGATGTGTGGGAGATGAAAGGTCGTTGTGGCTTGTAAGTGAGATGAAAGTTTATTGGTTCATACAAGAATACACTGAATATAATAATAAGGATGATGACGTGATATTATAATCGCGAGGTAATGATGTATTAATAAGATCGATAATATAATCAAGAGATTAATTATAAGAATGCAATGAGAGACTTGGTTCCAGCCGAATGACGGATGTGCCTACTACGTCTCGTAATGGACTCGATGAGTGGAGTGTGAGTTCATAGATTGTTCTTCTTATTTATATGAAATGCAGTACATATTACCATATATGCATTTTCGTAATTCTCAATAAAAACTACTACACTACTAACACTACTGGTCTAGTTATAGGAAAGGCTGACAATTATTATTGCCAATGTTTTGTTTTAATAACAAAACCTACATATTACCTAAAGTGTGTCACTAATTTAATGCAGAGTAGCATGATCGCTGCTGTCACACAAGAATATCTAGGCAATAACCGGAACCGGTGCGATTAACTAAATAGGAGGGGCTTATTACTTCACAGTTTTAAAGCGTGGACAAGAAGATCTTATTCGACAGTGAAAAACGCTTTGTTGGATTTTTGAGTTTTATAAAAGCATAAAATATTTTTCTACTTTTAGAAATTAGAAATACACAACAGAATTTACGTATGTCAGAATTCTGATTGTTGTAAATAATGAAATATACATGTTTTAAAAGTGATTAAAAAGTGGTAAAAGTGAGTTTTGATACTCACATAGTATACAGTTCTGTCTTTGTTACCAAGGTTGTGTAACGTTCTGTATTTGATCCCAAACAATTGTGGATGACGTCACTAAGAAGTAGTTCAAATTTACCAGTGCAGTACATCATTATAATAAAAATAATGTATTTTTTTATTTATTGATTTCAATTTTAATAGGTACCTACATAAAATTTATAATACTTTAATTTTAAATTGATTAAATATTGTGGGTATTAAAAAAATAACATGAAACCATAAACATACAGGGAGACAGAGATATTATTGTATGACATATTTTATAATAAAGAAAATAGGACATATTTTCCAATGTATTAGGTATTAAGAATAATAACGGAATAAAATCTATACTATAAGTTCATTTAGAATGTCATCTTGTATTTCACCTAAGTTCACGTCCCCCGAATCTCGTAAATTATTCCGGGAGCTATTTTCATCAAATGTTTTTTTTATCGAATTGGAGAGTACCTATGTAAAGTTTACCATTGTGGCCCATAATGCTTAGTTAATAATTTATTCAAAAACTTCTTTCACTTGGCAAACTTTTTGCAACTGTAAATGGACGAATCGTTTCAATGTTATTATTTTTCTTGTATAATATTATTTAGTTTCCCGTAGTCTGATCGATATAAATTCTCTACCTGGACAAAAACATTGCCCTAACGTTTTGAACGCTTCATATTTCTTTTGGACTCAGAAAACTTAATATGTCATCGATAAGAAAAAAGGAATGAAATAAGCAGTTCACAGAAAATAAATAAAAGATTTAAGAACACAAACAAAAAGTGAACAAAAACAATCCAAATAATTATAGAAACTATTCTTGTTGGTGGAGAGGGGGGACATTGTTTTAATCTAGTTTTAATAATATAAATAAAATTTCATAAAAACAATTGTACTAAAATCCACTTTATTTAATGAATCAGGAGCGGTTTATCCTTATATGAAAATTTTCAACTGAGGTTTCATTCGTCCGAGGGTGAAAAAGAATTAGCACTATATTTTTGAAATAGTTTAAACTTGGATAAATAAAATAAAATTAAAATATTTAATAAGTAATATTTTCAAAACAATTGATGTAGGTACGCCTATGGATTTTACACGCACTGACCTGCCAACTTTGTCGATTTTTGCCTGTCATTTTTCAGGATTTCTGCTTCTCTTGCGACCTTTGTTTATTATTACTGGTGTTGGTTGGTATTCCATGAGGGGACTAGCCATCAGTATTTATATGTTTTGGTAAAAAAAAACCATAAAAAACTCAACTTTAAACACGGCATGTCAACAGTCACAACTGAACGATATGTATGAGCGGGCATAATTATTGTGACGTCACTTAGGGCAACTCTGTGATTGGTCGAAACCGAACAGTTCTACTTGTGTTTCCAAAGACGTGAACAGTTCTAACTTTGATACCAAGCCCTATTTTCTTTCACGATTTTATACCACACAGATATGATTTTAATTCGAATATTATATTGCTAGTCATACATTATGATCCGAAGAATAATGTGGCATACTTAGTTCAATTTCGACATATAGGGTAGTTGTACCAGTAGTCAGCCACTTAGCAAATATCTGAAGTGCATACTGACGTAATATGTTTATAAATAACATTGGGTGTTTGTGTTTTTTTTGTAATAAGCGAAATTTAACGAAGTGTTGTTGACATTTTTTATTATGTCTATATCTCATGGAGTTTAGCATATAAATATTGTTTTTGTAAAGTAAGCCCAATTTCCCAGTGGCCAGCCACCATGTTCCTAATTCTGGCCACCCCAGCACCAGAAGTCAGCCGCCTGATTCTAAATAGGATTTGAATTATTATACTCTTACGATAATGCTAGTAAAACAGGACTATTTAATTTGTGTACTCAAATTTTATTAAAAAAGGTAAAAAATATTTACTTATTATATAAAATTGTACGTATAATACTATTGATAGACGATAAAAAAACTTGCAAAACATACTACAAACATAGAAAACTACGACTACTTAGGTACAAAAATCGCAGACAAAACTGTTCGTGTCTGCATCAGCACATGCCACATGACACCACACATCGCAGACCACGCATTTAATCCATTCTTCCCCTAATGTACCTTGTGAAAATTTTCGTTTGCAATATTCGCACTCAGCATCGTCAGAAGATAGAACAGAGTTTTCACTGTTTTCTTTACGTGCTTTCAGCTTTTTCTTGGGTATCATCTCCGTAGTTGCAACATTTTTATTTTCTTTTAGAACATTTACAGAAAGTGCTCTTTTTTTAGTTTTTTTGGCTATATTTCCCGCTTTCTGACGAGCCTCTTTCCTCGTTCTTATTTCTTCAGACTTTTTAATTTTTAAAGCTTCCTTGTTCGTTTCAAGCAACCTCCATGCACTCGAAGAAATCGCACTGGGCTTGGAAAGTGTCTGTTAGGAATTAGATGGGCTTGGAAGTGGGGAAGGGTGAAAGAGATGGCTAGAAAAAGGTGAAGGAACTGAGAGAAATTTGGTTGGTAAGAATATGTCTTCTAGCACAGTATTTTTTTTTTGATTCAGTCGTTTCAGATTCGTCATATTGCCGCAACAAACGCTTCTTTGGCTCCATATCTGTAAACTGAAAACAAATAATCAATTTATCAACTAGATCTCGTTATAAATACAAGTAGCTGTTTTTATTATAAAAGAAATCTACAATGATTAAATGAAGAACTTAAAAGGTGGCTGACCTAAGGATTTGAGAACTCCAGTTCTCGGCCGCCAGCATAATAGTACTTTTACAAGCGGCTGACTATAGGATCCTATGAGAAAAATAAATATTTTTTAATTGTATTGATTAGAGAACATCATTAGCTTGTCATTTCAATACCAAGCGATATTATATATTTTTTTATCAAATAATCCAGTTGTCGGCCGGGTGGCTGACTTTTGGAAAACTCGGAAAAAGTTGACCCTAAAGGCAGCCGCTTTAAAAAAGTAACTAATATTATTTAAATGCATTCTTTTTACACTAAAACATAATAAATATATCATGATTAAGTAGAAGGAAAACTTACCCTGAACAAATTATCACAGAATATTGAAGTATATCGTATTTTCGAGCACTGTGTCAACTCGTCCAAAACGTCAAAAACACGTACTCACTCTCTGAACTTCCAACTGCAACTAAATAAATATTAAAATTTATTTCTCATTCGAACCACAGATGGCAGTACACTATTGTCAATAATCGTTATTAGGTGACCGAGCATTGGATCAAATAAATTAAATAATTTAATGTTTACTTTACTTCGTATACAATGTTTTGTTTGGCATGGCTGACTACTGGAGCTGGCTGACCAAAGGAGCACCTACCCTATGCGACAGTTCTACTTTTGATACTATACGACTCATATTATACTATTGATATTTTTTCAAAATAGACCCCCCCAAACTATTTTTCTGTGTGCGTGCCTGCTTATGTATTCTGACGTCTCAGTAGCGACAATATTTTTCCACCTTAAGGGGGGACATGCTCAGCGTAGGTCAAAATGGAGCTTTTGTTTTATTTCCAAAGCATGATCCTGGATTATTATAAGCTAGAGTGGGATTATATTAAGTCATGCTTAAGGGCGGACGTGCTCACCGTGGGTCAAAATGGAGCTTTTTGTCTATTTTCAAAGCATGATCCTGGACATAACTTAAACGTTGTAGATAATCTATTTATATAATTTTTAAGCCTTATTATCCTTTATATTTATTTTAAACATTTGATGACTGCATAAATTATTTTTATTACATAAAATAGTATTCTTTTAAACCTCTCGCACTAAAACTCAAAACGCTCGCAAAAAAACACTACCTTATTCTTAGGTCAATAATTATTATAAAGCAATCATTATTCCTAGGATGTTTATCACACTTGAATGGTCAAAAACATAGCTTATAATGAGTATCTTTAGAATTATCTTCAAATGTGTTAATCTTGCCCATTTTTTTGAATAATAAAATGCCTAATTCTTGTCAAATTTGGGATCACAGAGATTATCAATATAATTTTTTATCGTAAATATTTTACTAAAATTATTTCGTCATAAATTATACTGATGGTTTTATAAATGGGTTTAAAAATTAATAAAAGTAAAAAATCTTAACACCACTGCACAGTTATGTACCGAAATATGACTTTATTCTAAAACATAAGAGCGAGAGGTTTAAAAGAATACTATTTTATGTAATAAAAATACTTTATGCAATCATGAAATGTTTAAAATAAATATAAAGGATAATAAGGCTTCAAAATTATACAAATAGATTATCTACAACGTTTAAGGTATGTCCAGGATCATGTTTTGAAAATAGACAAAAAGCTCCATTTTGACCCACGGTGAGCACGTCCGCCCTTAAGCTTGACTTAATATAATCCCACTCTAGCTTATAATATGGGGAATCGCAAGATGTCAATCACAAACTGATTTACCCATATATGAACGATCGGTATAAACGACCATATCCATAGGTATACATCTGGGTTTGCTCATACGGCATAATACGAATAAAGTAGATTAAATAAATGTTACCCACCGCATCTGATTTTATGCAGAATAGTGGCGTATGAAGATAACTAAATTCTTACCATTGATCTTATCAGTTCTTAATCAGACATGGTGGTTTTGTCTAATGAAATCTTATTGCTTATGTGGCAAATTGCAGGATCCTGATCACAATCTCTGGGAGTAATCCCATATGTTGGTTGAAATAATTAAAAATATATGTTTTAGTAAAAATACATTTATATTTACTTTTATATTCACAAGTAGGCAGTCTCGGAATTCAGAAGCTAGTTTTCGAAACGCTCGACTATTAAGGAAAATCGAATACTTAATTCGTACGATATCTCCCACGCAAATACAATATTATTTTGCGCCAAATCCTTTTGCACTTCGAGTTATCGAAAGTGTAGAATTTAATTGTGGTTATTTAATTACTACTGTATAAATAATTAATATCTAAGAGGATTATGCATTCGGAAATGTTATTTAACAATTTAATTTATCGAATTAATAGTGTTATTATAATGTTTTTAGTGATAAGAAACAAAGTACATTTTAGTATATAATATTCTTTGTTTTGTGTGACGTGGATTCAGCTTGGAGAGGCCTTCATCCAGCAGTAGATAGATTCAAGCTGATGCAGTGACGTCCCTAGGCAAAATGCTGCCTCTAGGCAGCGCCATAAAGCCGCCCCATTTTTTATACAGTATTTTATCACCCTTTCATGACTCCAGTATCTAAGAAATGTGTTGTATTGGTACAGTACTAACAAAATATACACCAATAAAGCATACAAAATTAAATTTAGATATAAAAAGCGAATAATTATAATTAAGTTACCCAAATCTTCAAAATCTGATGTCGTTTTTGGTTGATATTTCTGACACATTTGGTTTGTACCATTTAGCAATACACAGATTTGTTATTTCCACACCATTTTTACAAAGCTATTATTGTAGATAGGTACAACATGTAAACAAAATATTTTTAGCTATTTCTATAAGTAGGTATACCAAATCTCAATCAGCCGCCTTTCGAGTAACTGCCGCCCGCAAGCGACGCTCAAAGCGAAGCGACCACCAATACATTTATAATCTTATGATGATTATTTAAAATATATTTGGTTATTTTAAAAATGTTTCGATACTTCAAAAGTCAAAAATTTAGGTATTTAGAGTTAACAACAGATTATTATGTCTATATAGAAATATGTATGCTAGACCAAAATTCAAGGTCATCCGATATATAGAACATGCACGTAGCACAAAGAAATTAGCATTATGCCGGATTTTAGAGGACATTTCAAACTTAAAATTGAAACTCCATAACATGATTTTAGAGACTTACCAACTTTTGGCAATATCAATTATTGTAAGTTGTATTATTGTTATATTCATCATCAGTTAAAAATCATAATACTTAGGTATGTCTTAAAGAAAAAAAAACCATTTAAGTAGGGCTCGAAATGATCGGAGCGCACTGGAGCGCAGTTCCGGTGCGTTAAATTCCCGAGATTATCGCCCCATTTTGTGGAATAATAAATATGTATTGTGTTCCTGTTCCTGAATTATTTTAAAGAAACGCAATTAACGTAGTTTTATATATTATCATTTATTTTGTATAATACCTATATATCAAATTAGATAAACATTGATATTTTCTAAAAAAAATATTGAGCCTTCCGGTTTGTAAAATTTTCCATTTCGTGCACTGCATTTAAGTTATAAGTTATAATTTATATAATGTTTGGGCTATGATTATAAGCTGTTATAAAACGATGTATCTGCAGAAAGAAGTCGTTTTATTGTCTACGTCAAATATGATGAATATATAATAACTAATAAGGTTTATCGTGCAGTAAATTTAATGTGGCTGTAAGTATCCATTTTACAAGTCATTTGGCAAAGCCATAACGCGAGGCGAAACACCTTGCGGCCGCATCATGGCGATAGAGTGTGTGACGTCACGCCGAGGTGTTTGATGCAACCAGCAACTCTCATATGCTTAAACAGTTGCCTATATCATGGCTGAGTAGGTTTGTATTGCATGGCAAGTGCTACTAAACCGACAGTGATAGTATTAATATTTTTATTATATTAAAACCAACACGTCATATAGGTATATATTTATTATTGGTATAACTTGCGTCTGGAATAATTTAAATAGTCTTAAAATACATATTCATCCAATTTTAGATTAATTTTTATTCTATTTTTTAAAGCCACTAATACAATCCAATATCTTCCAGACCCGTGCAAGCTCCGGCACTTCTTCAAATAGTTAACATCAATAATAATATGTTAAACACAATAATTTTGAATGTGAAAAATGCGAGATAAATGATTAGTCAGTCCAATTTCAAAGTAATACTCAATAAGTAGACACTTACTTATGATAAAATATATATTTTACTTCAGCCAAACATATACTATAACCATGAGATAAGAGAGGAGAAGTGACTTGTAAGTGAGAATGAGAATATTGACTCGAGTACAGTGGTGGCTGCCCTAATATTATTAAAGTGCAATGCACTCCTCAAAATGTTATAAAATAATACATTATTCAGTTTTGGTATTTATAGCTGACCTATCTTGATAGTTACAGCATTAGATTGACATAATAACAATCCAAATAACATTTTTTTGATACAACGATATAAATTACGTATGTTATCTCGGTTTATTTCATGATTACTAAATAAAGCATGTAGCTACCGCACGGTGGACACATAAAACATAAAAATAAATAATGTATTGTTATTTTCTTGTTAGCTATTTAATTAAATAAAAAAGTAATACTGAACCTAACAAAGCGCGGTAATATATAGCGATCAAAAGAATGTAAAAATTCTTGATTATAATTAAATGGAGTTTTATTCTGGATTACCTTTTTTCTAATTTGTCTATTCTAATCGTGTAATGTTATTACGAAATATAAGTTTAATACATATTTATCTTGTTGGACATGAAAATAACGTATTTATTATTATGATGTTATACTACCGATATGGTATACGATTGATGAGTTAAGCACACCTGCCGCAGTAGGTACTAATGTAAAAGGCAAAGACGATGACGCCTGAGGACAGTGGTGGAACGAGGAGCTTCAGTCGTCAGGGCTTTTAATACTATACGCCGACTCTGTATCTCGCAGGATTATGCGGCTTCTCTCACATGCTACAGGTACCAATACAATTCGTGCCAATTAACTATTAAACAATGAATTCTGAAGTGTTCCGGTACCTACTAGTGCTTGAGATATTTTTTGTAGAAAATGAGCTTTTAAAACCGTTTTATGTATCTACCTTAGGGTAAAAGTACGTAAATAATTGTAAACTATTGGATATAGGTACACATGGACAACATTTGTTGATTTACCCATTCCTATTTTACTGAATAAATACAAATATAGTAAATACTATAGAGCAGGGATGGCAAATAGAATTTCATCGGCCGATTTTTTTTAAACTCGTGGCGCGTGCCATTACTTTTTAGATATACATATATTATGCATTGAATATAAAAGATAGGTATATTGGTAACTATATTGTTTATTAGATATAATATAGATATAATATTATGAATAGTTTTATGTAAGAAAATAAGGAAATATGAAAACATTTAAGAACACACTAATTTTTGTATAAAGTTTTTTGTTGCATGTTATTTGCGAGAATTTTGTATCAGGCTGATAATATGTCGTTGATTGCAAATTAATACGTGTACATGATTCAATATAAAAAAAAAACCTTTACACGAGGAGGTACGTGGGAGAAAAAATACTCAACAACGAGATTGTTTAATAAAACCATAATCAATGGTCCAAGATGGTATAAAAATCAATATATACATTTTAAATATTAAAAAATAAAAGGAATTAATTCTTTTAACGTGCCATCGAAAACTTGTAGCGTGCCAAGTTGGGCACGCGTGCCACGTATTTGCCATCGATGATATAGAGTATAGAGCAGAGATAGCGAACCTATGGCACGCGTGCCACTAGTGGCACAAGAGATGATTTTGCATGGCACGCGAATGTTTCATTTTGAAGAGAAAAGAAATTAATATTTTCTATATATCGACACCTCCTACGTAGAGTATTGTAACTTCAAAATCGCAACTTTACAGGAGAGCGGCTTAAAGATACAAAAGCTTGGTGTAAGTCGACCTTTTGAATGTTTTGCACCAAATTTGGGATGTCAATTGTAAATTATAAATAGATTTGTTTTGCATTAAAGGATATCTAATATTTTCTGTGGTTAATCAGAAAATGCAGTTAAACATTATAGTGCGGGAAAGAATTTGTTTGAAATATTGTATAAACCACATACAATAGTTTACGGCGGAACCTCTTACATGCATTTAGTTGTATGTGATACTTATCATAATTTACGTCGTCATGGTTTTGGTGAAATATATTGTATATGTTAGATATAATCCTTCACCTAGGATTTTTTGCGTATTTAAAATCATAATTCGGTAATAACAATAATTAAAAGTTATGGTATGGGTCGTCAGATAGGTAGGTTGGAAAAAATACTCTATATAGAATTGCTTTTATTGTTATTTAATAAAACATTACATAAATTTAAGACTTTCATGACATGATAAAAATTAAACATACAGAAAAAAACAGAGAAGAAATAATTTCAATCAAAAATCCAATTCCAGAAAGTATGTTAATATTGAAATAAAATTAAAAGCAAAAAAGACAAATTACAATCACTTTAAACCAACGTTTTTGGTTAAATAATATATCAAATATCAAAGGAAAATCAAACAAGAGAATAACAATGGGTGATTAAGTGGAAGGGTGCACTTCAGGTTAAAATATAAGTGAAACTGAAAAAGAAATCATTCTGCAACTATATTTTTAGTTTGGAAATAATTTTCAATTATATGATGCGAAAAAAGAAGCATGAACAATTTAAAACATACAACCGAAAAGAGATTTTTTACACTGACATATTAATTATTAAGCTGATTCTTCAGAAACTGCTGGTGGAATTTCAGTGGTAGGTATTAACAGGTATAAAATTACTGAAAAACTCAAGATAACGCTCAGGAATGATTCCATTGTTGCACATATGCAGTAAATCATCTGTCTTAGCTTTTGGAATTGGCAATATTTGTGAATAAAGAACCTTTACCGAAAATGAAGTTTCTCGTTGCGTGTGCTATGTGTTACTTTTCACGACCATGGTCGAGTAGACAGTGCTGGACAAGTCGCACTTGTAATTAATCTTAAACGGATCATTGTGATTTATATTAATTTGTATTAGTCCATATATGATAATTTAATAGAGCTCTGAAATCAAACATGCTATGTGATTGATCTCTACCACATCCTCAGGTTTTCCTTCTTGTTTTGTCCATCCAACTAAACAGTACCATTCTGGAGGTGCAAAAATTTGTTTGTTTGTCGAACATCTTTAAATCAGGGCTTGAACGCAGTCCTCTTCATTTTGCGTACGTCCCCTTTCCAAAAATGTGTGCTTTACATTAACATTGTATTTATGGACCAAATACAATCATGTTAAAGTCATAAACAATGCGATTTCTGTTCTGGCCTATATTGTTAGAGCAAAACCTGAATTCTTTTGCTTATAGACCACAATAAGTAAGCAACTTGAGTCCTCATTTGCACCTCGTTTGCCTTCAGCTTCCTGCTATATGTATCATGTAGCTACCTTTTGTGTAAATTGAAAAACTGTGAAATTTCAAACTGATAATTTACGTTTATAATAAAATGTACTTACTCAAATTTTCGTGAAGGGCATTCAAAATTTTTTGGAAGTCAAAATTCGCAGATACAATTTTGCCGTGTAATGATTGAACATCATGTTTATCAAATAATCTTAACTGACGACCAAGGTTCTTGCCATAAACTGGGAGTTGCTCCGTGGATGCTACTCGGACTTGTAAGTTTTTGAAAATGTGACATTGGACACACTGGTCCTTTTTAGGGACATAGTGACACAACACAATTTAAAATAAAATTGATACTGCCTTTCTGTTTGAGCTTTATGTGTGTATATTATGGGTTCATACCATTCATTATATAGTTTAAATAAATGAGTAAATCCAGGTCGCCATCTAAGTGAAGTTTGCTTGATCGCTGTCGAACATAATCTGATTCGACCGGTTGGATGGACTTAACATGGTCGGAAACACTGGTATTCATATCATCAGTTAATACAACATTGCAATTTTTGTATCGACTTCGTTGATCAGGTGTTAAAACGGCAGTTTCATTATCCACCTTGTCCAAAGCTGTGAATACGAATTGGTCACAAATAGAGAATGTAGCTAGAAACTTTTTTTACAGACCTTAACCAGCTCCATGTTATTTTCATTTTGATATTTCGTCAGATGATATTTAATGGTAAAATTTCGCCACGACTGAGTTTCAGTAAAAACTCTGCGTTGCTTTTCATTTATCGCTAATTTAGCAACATATTACCACTTTTATTTCGATCACCCGAAACCTTAGCCATTATAATTGAGGTTTTTAAAAAAAAAATGATTATAAAGCATTATAAATCTCATAGTTTCTGATAACAGTACCTCTTGAGGTGATTTTTCACAAAAATAGCTCTATATTTTATAATATATCCAATTACTTTTACTGTTAATCTTTTCGAGATAATGTAGTCTGTTTGTATCAGCAACGCTGTCACTAGTCTCATAATCGTCACAAATAATGTCTAAAAGTTCCATTATCATATTTTAATCAGCACCTGAAGGCAGTGATGACTCTGTAAAAAGCAAAACAACTAAATAAACATGAATTTATAAAAGTTATCATGCGTATAATATTGCAACTAAAATTGTATGTCGCCGTATAATATGATAAGTACTACATACAATATATTTTACTAAAATAAGCACGACGTAAATTATTATAAGTGATAAATACAATGTTTTTTTTCAGTTTTTTCCGACGTAAAATATGGTAAATATTACATACAATAATAGTTACACGCAAAGAAACGACGTAAACAATGGTAAGTATAACTTACGATGCTTTTTGTTGTCGTACGAGAAAAAGATTAAAAATATTAACTTACCTTGAATCCTAAAGTCACAGTTTCCCTAGGTAGAATTTATTTCGTCCATTGTTGTTTTACTATTATTATCCGTTTCTATAATATTATACGCTGTACTATTAATTGTCCCATCTGGCCTAATCACACATTTTTGTGCACGCATAGATTTTCTATCAATTTTTGTATTCTTGACACTAAAGTCCTGTAGGGGCGGATATATTGCGCAATATTTGTTGACATTATCTAGATCTCTTCATTATGGTATTTAATATTTACCGAACCATACAAAAATACAATATAACCGAAAGTTCACAGTGGTAGCGGTGTGTCACCTCCCGTCCGAAGTGAAGTATCGTAATTAGCAGTAACAATACACCCGCGCGGCAAGATCTCCGCGCGTTTCCCGCGTATAGTATTGCCAAATACGTTACCATACTTCACGTCGAAAAAATTTCAAGAAATTTGAGATACAATAATATGCAATGCTTGAAAATCGCACTTATAATACGAATTTTGAAATTCTGTAAATGGCTGTTGAGAATTCTGCACGACTCTTCTGCGTTTTGTCGTATCGGGGACAAACAGAAGAGAGACAAATGGCTGATACCTACACGACGCGAGACTTGCAGGGAATAAACCAGTGGCGCGTGAAAGATTAGAAGCGAATAAAAATGGCGGCCTTTATTGGATGGAAATTGATTTATTATATTTTTTCACGCCATTGAGAAAATATGCCTCGTAGAAATTTATGCATAAATATTAAGGGTAGCAACCATTTTATATTGGAAAATAATCAAGGGACGGTGTCACTATTCTGCCGAATTGTATAGTGAATAAAATCTCACACACTACTATTAAAGTTAGTTGTTGAATTTAAATTGATGTCGTTTTATGAAGAAGGTATTTGATAAATTATTAAGTAGCTGTGGAGACTTAACGGCCCACGTGCGCCACGTAGGTCAAAATGGAGGTTTTATGGTATTTTCAGAGCAAAATTCTGGACATTCTTTAAACGTTGCAGATAATCTTTTCATATAATTTTGAAGCCTTATTATCCTTTATAGTTATTTTAAACATTTACAGGCCATCCATGGACTGAAACCGTATGCGGTTTAGATCCGTGTGCCGTACTAAACTTATGATTTGTGTTCATGAAAATATATTTTCACTAAATTTGCAAGTGTAAGTGTATAGTATAAACAGATATGATCAGACGCTTATAATATACTTTGTGGAAATATATTTCCATGACCAGAAAAGATAAGCTTAGTATAGCACTCGGTTCGCAACCGCATACGGTTTCAGTCCATGGATGGCCTAATAATGACTGCATAAAGTATTTTTTATTACTTACATAAAATAGTATTCTTTTAAACCTCTCGATCTAATGTTTTAGAATATAGTCATATTTCAGTACATCCATGTGCAGTGGTGTTAAGATTTTTTGGATTTATTCATTTTTAAACGCATTTATACAACCGTTAGTAAAATTAATGTTAACATTATAATATACTTACCTAATTTACAGAAAAATATGATAGCTAACTGCTTTATAAGTCCTTTAAGGTTCCTTTCTCTATTTTTAGATGACTTCTTGTATAATAAGTTCTTTTATTTATATAACTATAGTATATGACCACAGAACAGATAATAAATAGAATACCGATAGGCAATATTCAATACGCTGCATGGTGAAGCAGGCTTTTGAATGTGTGAGTGTCCTACGAAAATGAAGCACGCATTATGCACGTG
Organism: Rhyacophila brunnea; assembly: GCF_057557595.1. Classification (NCBI taxonomy): domain Eukaryota; kingdom Metazoa; phylum Arthropoda; class Insecta; order Trichoptera; family Rhyacophilidae; genus Rhyacophila; species Rhyacophila brunnea. The sequence goes on from NW_028232859.1 coordinate 41,023,840, forward strand.
CAATAGTGTGTGTAATACAACAACATTGAATGAGCGTAAATGCATAAACCGAGAGCAGTTTTTAGTATTCGACGTAAAACGTATTCTTAACACGTGCGTAAGTTTAACCCGGATTCATCCTTACTCGAGTCGGTTACCTGCTATCGCCTTACCCGTTGTGTATTTCAGTTCCCATTATTTCTGAGTTCCCTGTATATGACGTATATAACGTATTATATATTATAATATACACTCCAGTTTTCAAGATTCCTAAATAAATACCATTTCTGAGTAAGTCATTATGTATCTGTCATACTGTATCTATTAAATGTTCGAAAATAATACGATTAAGACAATCAAATCTTTGAGCTCATTCAATACCACTAGCTTTCTCCCCTTCGTTATAATCTTGATGGAACGTCTTTGAGATCGCGTAGTGCATGCTGCCTCGAGCACTATCTCAATTGTTTACATTGTAGACCTGAAATTTTGATGTAAGGATATTTATCATTGTCGTTTTAATAAATGTAATTTACTGTTAGAATAACACTATGAAATACTATGAAACAATACTTATCGGCTTGATATGTGATATTTGCTTTACATGAAACTGAGGCGCAGACACGAGCATACGTTACCACTAGTTGCGGTCATATGTCGCATTTACATAATATTATGGTACATTTGAAGTCCAAGTGTTCACCGAAATGACTGTTTAGGCTAAGTGGGGAGATGGATCGCGGATGAGCAAGATTGCTCAACGATTACAGTAGCCGGAGTAGCATGTCACAGGCGTTTAATGCACCAGAGAAATGTGCGCAAAAAAGGATTCGAAATACATATTATATCGCGTAAAAACCACATATTGATGTGATTAGAAATAGCGTCTACGCGTCGCATATATACGACCTATAATCTGATTAGTAGTTAGTAGTTATGATTTCTTTCAACCATTTATCGAAACCACTTATACACACTTACAAAAATTGTCGTTGACCAGTTCTCTCTACGAAGATCGGATAATACCACTTACAAAAATAACATAAACCTGAAATGCAATTTGAGTGTTGTTTAGAGATGATAATTAAACATATGAAAAATGTCTCCAGATTGCATCTTTGAGGATATAATAACTGGGGTGAAGAAGTGTACCTCAAACTCCTCGGTGGAACAATAACTTCACCGCATGACAATTTGCACAAGGAAAACACCGCGTTAACGAAGGAAGACAGGGCTCGTTTTGACTCCTCACAAGTTTTCTTCTTACCCGTTCCCCTCTCCCTTTCCTCTCAATCTATTCCTCACACACTCTTAAATACAGTGACGTACATTATTTTTAATAACCGAAAAAAGAATTTCATATTATTATAAAACTTGCATTTTTTAAATAAATAAGTACCTAGTATACTATCAAAGCAGTAAAGCTTTTCAAAGAAAAAATATTAAGAATCGGAATAAAATCACCATCCAAATTAATCAATTCGTGTTATAGTAACGCAACAATTCTACACAATTTTAAATTCGTAAAAAGTTAATTCCATTTGCAAAGTATTGTGAAGATATTTCCTGAATCATGAATTTGTTGTCGATGGATATTATTTTTTTATGTTACTATTATTGACTTAATGGAAACAAATTATTAATATTATAATAGCTATATAATATTTATCTGTGAAACGATGGACGGTCATCAATAACCTAATATTGTATGTCTATAGTAAGACAAATGTCAAATAAACCAAACAAATATTATTTAGAATATTTATGTATATTAATATTACAAAATATCGCAATTAACAGTGCGCCATACTTAAACTATGAAAAAAGGGCGCCAAAGTTGGTGACTGTAAACATTAGAGATATTATTTCGAGAAATCAATATTTCACGATTTAGCTATTCAACTACACTTAAATTGTGAAATCGTCGTATATTAAAGTTAGCTGCAATATAAGACATTTTTTTATTATGATTTTTCCTTTTAATCTTGATTATTTTAATCGAATGAGATAGAATAGTACATGTATATATCAGCATTTTTAGATTCTTTATTGGTAATTTTATATGTTTTTATTGGAGATATATATTTTCATACCCGCCTACTGTTAAATTTACGAATGATATACTTATGATACAGTGTCCGATTATAAAGTAGTAGATTACGAGCTCAAATCCCTGTCTTGAAAATTTACACGTTATTTTTAATTGTGTGTTTGAATCCAAAGTATTGACATGGACCAAATAAGTAAACCAAGCTAATAATATCTATATTATGATATACACAACATTTATTAATACATCTATTCCACCAAACCAATATCAAAATTGGATCGGAACAGTAAACATTATGCAAATATTTGATAAATATGGCTTTATTTTCTAATTATATTAATATATATCAGATCTTTTGGAAGGTTAGTAATAATTAGTTTTTGATGAAAATAAAATGCAAATATTTTTATCAAATATCAATTATAAATTAAAAACTATTCTTCAATAGTAATTACTATTTCAATTCGTAAGTACTACGCCACTGTTTTTGCCTGTAGCGTTGAAACCCGTCGATGGTTTTCTTCTCAGCGGAAGTTGGAACGCTGCGCAGAGAGAACTCCCGGAACACTCTGTATATGAGAAAGGTTGATATGCTAACGAGAGGGCGAAAAGTAAGAGGGCGAATTTGCGAGATGTTGAGGTTGAGCTCAGATTTTGGTACTTAACGGGAAAGTTTTAATATATTTTTTCAGCATCTTTCAGTGACTTTTTTCATTTAACAGTTTTAGGACAATATCTATTCTTGTAAATTGTAAAATATAACAAGGCTTAACTTGGCAGATATATGAAAGTGATTTTGGAGAAAGGAAATCATGTGCTCATATCAAAATTAGCAATATTTAAATTATTTTGAATTACATCTTCTATGGCATGGAGGTATGGATGCTAAACGAGGAAGTATCACAGAGGGAGAGTTGATATGATTTAATTAGCAATTTCTAAAAATGTAACATTTATTTATTGAACATACATAATTTGAAAACGCTTCTGAGAAATATATAACCAAAAGAAAAAAATCTTTTTTTGAAAAAAATAAGACACCCAGTAGGATTCGAACCATATCAGAATTGGTGCCGTACCTATCCTGTATTATAATTATTGTAATATAGTGTTATTTTCACTTTTAAATTTTTAACGGATGAAGGCTTATTTTATCATTTTACATTTTTCTCGGTTTACATCATTTCTCTATGAATTAATAAGTCATCCTTCCGCGGGAGCTACGGGTGGTATTGAGCTAATTTAGTTACCCTTTCGCTCAACTGCATGATAATCTCAGTGAATTACAGTTAACCATTATTCGAGTTAAATATCCAACCCATTGTCATAATGAACAATTAATTTTAGGTTATATTGATACAATTACCTTTAGAATAATCGGATTTTCATAAGTATCACTTTGAAGACACAACTTTTAACCATAACCCGATAACATGGGAGACATCGTCTTAAGGGACTGATGAAATTGCACCGAGGCTGTATCGAAAAGTGGGTATCGAGGCATATGCAAGTGAAATGCGCTAGGCTGCTGCGTGGTATAAAGTTGGTCGAAAGTTGCAGGGAGTTCCCGGTAGTTGTCGCATCAGACGCAAGAAACTTTGTCGCGGTGTCGACTCACTTTTGCGGTGCGCCGCGACGCCTTTCTATAACGAAGAGATAGTATCTGTGAGAGATGAGTACAGCTACGTATATTATTTGATTAAATTACTAAAATAAGCATTAGGTAATATTCTGACTCCATAAAATTATTTATTTTAATATACTTCCCGCGCTTTATTACAGTATTTAGTTAAGTATGTTATATCACCATCACAGAATTTGATGTTTATACGTTTTTTGGACCAATAAAAAAATATAATATATTTAAAATTCAGTCGTTTTATATTGAAGTAAATAATGTCGATATAGTTACATAAATGATACTAGTTCACTGACGTAAACTTAAAATTACATACGTATACCAAAGATTAAGTACTAAATAACTAATGCTTTTTAAAAATGCCTTCATCCTCGTAGACTAAGATATGTTTTTTAAAATCAAATTATACTTCTACAATGACATTTCTTCTTATTATTGCTGATGATACATCATTACATTATGTAAGCCTTAACTTCTTCAAAATCTGCCTCTATTTAAGTCTTCAAAAACACTTCTACCCAGTTGTGTATTATCAAGGATTTGAAAACACTATAATTCTATCTTGAATGATATCAAGAAGCCTTTCGGCTTCCTAAGCCTAGCTCTATTTATATGTTTTTCGCTATCCACCGCTTGCACTAGATTCCAGAATAATATCGTCACCTTACTATTAAGACCGCATAAGTCCGATATTATAGAAAAATGAAGTTTGTTAGACAAAATTTAAACAAAAAAACATTTTCTTCTTTCGACCATGTCCGATCCTAATAGGATCATATTGGCCTTCACAGGGTGGAGGTTTGTATTAACAGATTTTATTTTTACGAGAAATGGATGTCAGCACTTGCCAGACCCAGGATTCGAACCTGGGACCCTCGACTCTATAGGCCGGCATTTAAGCCACGCGGCCATCGTGGGCATTTAAAACATTTTAAATCATATCAAAACCTCAGTTATCTAGACTAGTATGCTGTCCATCTATTGACAAATATTAAAAACTCATTGGTCTCGTGGTTTCAAACATGGAATTAAAACCTCGTATTTCACAACCAGTGGTAGCAGATTCATCGATTAGAAAGGTGTTTAAAATATTGTTTTTATTACGTTTTTCCCTTCCCCTCAACATTCTTCTCAAACAGACTTACAAGGTTTCAATAGTAAACTGACGATATGACTGTAACAGATGATATTATTTCTTCGTACAATAGCCTTTAGAACGTACCACTTAGACTGAATCGAAATTGTTGTGTGAAACAGAAATATTTTCTTTATCATTGTAGAGATTATTAAAATTCCCAGATACAAAATAAGCCTCTCACAAGTACAGTATTGAGCTCTGAAAGTGTCAGATTTTAAGTCCGGCTCTGTGAATTTACCCATTTATTATATCATCTCGATCTCAAAAACGAAATACGTACATTGAAACTCATCTCTTGTAATTTTCAGCGGTATTTGGCCATTGGCTTATTTAACTTTCCTTAGTCACGTGAGTGACATAAACACTGTGCATATACGCCAATATTCAACTAGTGAGCACAGCAAAATAAATTCATGGCGCTTATGTACATAATACTTTTGATAGAAAGCAGAATTTGTACTTATTTTAATAAATACATAATATAATATTTTTTAAACTGAGTTCTTCATTTAAAAAGTATCTAATTGTCATACACTTTCTATATGGATCGATTGATAGTCACGATCTAGGTTTTAAATTACTGTAGGTATCCAATATTATTTACTTATTTAAATCAAATAAAAATAAACGAACAACATCAAGATTATTAGATGATTTTTAATTAAAAATTAGTGGATCTAAAATTATTGTAATGATGATGATGGAATACATGCATATATACATAATACAATATAAAGGGGGAGTTTTAGTATTAATTTTATTTTATATTAAAACTTAATGGAAAGATTTGGTAACTATTAATTTATTATAAATAATATACACACACATATTTATACAATATTTAATTAGTTACTTTTTTATACAAGGAATAATTCGCAAGGTTTAAGAATGTAACATTCTAATTATTGAACATACATAATTTTGAAATCACTTCTGAGAAAATAGATGATAACCAATAAAAATACAAAGCCGATAGCCAAAAGTAGCTCAACTTAGAAAGCTTTTCAGAGAGTATTATAAGAGCCATTAGTTAAAATTTGTCGTAATTAAGTATGGTACCTTTAGCATAGTGGTCTATATGCGTGGGTGTGAAACCCGAGAGATGCAGGTTCGATTTCTGCGGTGTGTCTTACTTTTTTCAAAAAGATTTTCTCTATTGGTTATAATGTATTTTCTCAGAAGTATTTTTAAAATGTATGTTTTATACAATATGGACCTATGTTAAGTTGTATTTTATTTTATAGTGCCTATTTTCATAATTATCATAATATAAACAAGACTGTTTTAATATTAAGGGATCATTTTAATTGATATCAAACTGAGGAGGAATTTTAAATATAAATATTTAAATGTACTTGCTGAAATTTTATTATTTTATTTATTTTCGAGTATATTTATGGATTTACAAACAACTAAGCGTTAATTTTATTATGGAATGGTGCATGTCATAATTCGTTTGTTAATTACGAACTAAAACCAACAACCCTCAAACACAAAACAAGACAATCGTCCCCAGGATTCAGACTCCGTTCCTTTGATTCAAGTCAGATAGTAAAGCGGAATCTGTGAATCAGAATCCACATACTCCTTGTCACTTCCTGTACGACGCAGCTTCCCTTTGACAAGTCGCTTTAATCACGAGTTTGTGTGTTTATCTTTGTAACGCCTCGGCCGAACTTTATTTTGCTACAAAAGCTCTTATCTTAGCTTGTGCTTAGAGAAGAAAAATATTTAGCTTGATACAACATTATTGGATAATAATATCGAATAATTAAATATGTATAAACATAAAATATGTTTTACAACCTGATTTAAAAAAAAAACGTATTCTATAGCGAAATAAAAATAATGAAAATAAAAATTGTCTGCCAGGAGATGTCAATAGTTGTTTTAAACATATTATTATATTTAATAAATAATATAAAATTTTGAGCTTTTGAGTCCGTTCGGGAATAGGGCTTCGGAAAAAAGGAACCCCCAACCATAAAAAATACATATTAAGCACTAGTAGAGAAATCCTCGAGCAACACAATTTTAAAACTGTGAAAATGGAGTTTTTATAATATTATGCAACCGTTTGCAAAGAAAGAATATAGAAATTAAATACCTCAAAATATTTATTGTCGAATTAAAATATACTTTTGAGTATTGTACGGCATAACCGGATGTATGCCACAAGCGCGTTTACGCGCTCTACAAACCTGTGCATACAAGGCCGGCCATGGAAAATGAGCATGTATACATACTGTACTTTACTCACTACACTAGCCCAGGTCAGTTGTTTTAAATAAATTAATATATTGTACACAATATACTTCTAATCATGGTGACATTCTTAACCGATATACGTCTTTATGATATACCTACTTTTAATGTATTTCTAAATAATTATGTTTCTAAGGTTTTATTTTTTTCATATAAATTCGTAGCCCGCCGGGTACTACCATTATAATTAATACCTCCCGGCATTTAATGTTAAGAGGGTTCAAGAACAAATAATTTTCAATACTTACGACTCAAACGGCAGTATGTGTCTAATTGGAAAAATCAATCAATGAATACCTATAATATTAGATATAACTACATGTATACTTTACCAATTTTTTGTCTAAATGTCTTTGTTTAATAGGTAAATTTAACACATTTTCAGTATTTTTTTTTTCAATCTCAATCACGGCTGCGAGTAGGGCCCCGGTTAAATCCACCAATGACTCTAAAAAACGTTAATCTAAATAAATAAAGATGCTTATAAATCAGTTTGACACATACGCTTATCTGCCGGTCCTGTAGGTATTATTTATTGTCAATGTTAATAGTTGAGTACTTACCTCGTCTTCTGCTTCTGTGATGGCGCCACGCACCATTCATTCATTTTGATGTTACGCCCAATCAGTGAGATTTTATAACATCTTTGTCAAATCTTTATTATTGTACATCATTCTTTCAATCATACGTAGCGAAAAGTCGATACAAAACGGATACGATAAAATAACGTTGAAAATAACAATATTAATTATAGTGCAAATTTATTCTGCTACCATCGTAATAAACTAATAACATTCAAACATCAAAAGAAAGTTTCACCTCTGTGGTGTCGCAAAAGTCACATATTTTTTCCCGTATTTTACAACGTTTTCCTTAGCTCGTATTCTTATTTGTCCGGTGGTTCTTTGTCAGGTACAAATATTGCAATCGATTTTTAACTAACTTCCCGACTAGCTAAACATTTGAAACTTTTAGAATATATCAGAACACGATACCAATGCATTTTTTTAAATACTTTTAGCCCTCTTTAAGTATAATTGAATTCATTTTCAGTTAATTCTGTTTTGTATGAAAAGTTATTTCGACACCATTATTGGTTGCTAGAGGGATGGCCCCCACAAAGGGGGGGGGGGCGACAAGGCTCTATATTGGGGGCCCGGGCTCACGAAGGGCCCAGTGTGGCGATTCGATCAGATAAGTGATATAAACACACATCACAAATTCTCTCTAATAGTAAAAAAAGGACTTTTTTTATTCGATAATGTTATTATTTAAAATAATGTGGTGATACAATTTTTAATTGTGTATCGATGCTCGACAACTCCATAATTATTCAAATGGAAATATTAAACTATAGAAAAAAAACACTAATTATACACATTAATTTTACCGCGTACACCATTTGGAAAACGCTACTATAGAGCATCACACTGCCTTTATCTTTAGCGATACGTAAGGGGGCCGCCAAAAATCCTAGTCTGGGCACCCACTTCAGGATGTGGGGGCTCATGGCTCAGGGTTTATGGCTAGGGGTCTGGGGTCCTAGCAACTTAATTATTAATATATACGTGCGTTACTATGGAAATCAATATGACATGTGTCAAGTACAATTTTTTTTGATCGTTTAAGCTAGTCAAGTGATGTTTATATGGTTCAACAGAATTAAAAAACGTTGTATATAAAAATTTATTTTTATCTTGTAATTATTTAAACATTACAACGGGACATGAAGCCTAATAGCAGTAGTGCATTTATTAAAAGAAGAGAAACAATTACACACACTCAGGTTTTGAGAAAATTACATAAATATAATATGGTGACCTCACCGAAACTCGAACTTGGGTCCCCGGATTAAAGGCACCCAACATATAATTTTAGCTACTAGCATCTACTATAATAATCTTATAAATATTTAAAATATATATCTAGTATATTTAACATATTATTATGTTTTACAAGCGAGTAAAGTCGGTGTACAAAAATTCTTGCGTTTATTAAAATGTTACTAGGCCTGTAATACATTCTTTTTCTCGTAACTTTCAAAATTATTGTCATGCGAAACCTTCCCAGAGCAAAGAGCATCACGTAGTCGACAAGCACTTCTTTCGCAGCGTATTTACGGGTACGCAGTACCTACGCGTGCACACAGAGGGCCAATTTTACGCACGCGCCTTGTCACGTTCGCGTGGACAGCGCAAAATTATCTTCCGCTGCTTGACTACCTACCTGTCTTACAGGAGTCACCCTCGCAAATGGCCAGTAAATTTCGCCGCTTGTCTTCCCGTCCAGCAGTGGCGTGGTCAAAGGACACGGTGGTTCACGGAAAATTAACCACATATGAAATAATGTAACATTTTAAATTACGGATTGTTCAACTATTCCTTTATGGTTTCTATAATATATTTACGTTCTTATTGTTACTACGGTTCATTCGGGTTCATGCCCAACTCCACAAACATAATTCTGGAATCTATATCCCTCTCTATCCACCTAGGAAGTTCTCTCTCTCCAGTCAGTCACACTCAGTTTCTCTGCATCATTGATATACTACTAGATGAGGAGTTCTCATACAAGTCATTTTAAAAATGTACCACAAAAGAAGATAATATAATATCGTCTTATAATATTTCCTTGTAGGTATAATGCGTTAAGACCGTTAACATGGATTCACGAATTTCGCCCGTATTGCCCTGGCTGTAAAACTAAATTTGTGTTCTTGGAATAGTGACCCTAAGGGTGTCTGCAACCCAAAGCTTGCAAACTAGCAAAAATTCATGTCTGAGCGGACAGAGCAAGTCGTCATGCGCTGAATATTTGTTAGAGTAAGATGCAAGCTAGATCGGGCTTACTCATAATTATTGCCAGGTCGTTTTCGAGACAAATATTAATTGAGCTTATATCGAGTTAAGTCCGCTGATATTAAAACAGTAAGTTTTAACACTGGCCGAGTCGCTGAAAATCGGGCGTCATTTTAAGAAGCATATGATTCATCCAGTAGTATATCAATGCTCTGCATTCACTTTGCCCGGGGATTCTTTGAGTATCAGTCAGGCCTGTGGTTCCTTCATAAACTTCATAGAGAACTCTTGATCCATCGCATATAATAACGTTAACGATTAATCCAAGAAACTATCTTTACTATATTGGACCTCAATTGTTTGTATTCTGTAATACATAATTGAGAAAATAAAATATTCACTTGTGTTACAACTCTAATTGGGTGTAGTCTAGTATTACATAAAACCATGAAGTAGTCACTGCAATCCATATTATTGTGGTGAGAAGGTATTAGTTTTTTTTAGCTAAGCTAATCTGGACCATGAATACTAAACATGTACAGGTAAAAAATACGATATTATCCCATAATTATTAATTTGGTTGATCATGCGTTACGATAACAATTTAGCTTCATTATGGTGTTCGATCGGTATCGACCGAGTGAAGGTGAAATCAAATCCATTGATACCTTGAATGGCTCTACAATAGCTGGATTCTTCTTCTGAACAGAAGAAGAAGAAGAACAGAAAAAAGAAGTATTTGATCATAGAGGTATTAAATATATTTGATGGAAATGACATGTGTAGTGTTTAATTTATTGAATGAATTGATGGATGTTCGTGATAGTCAATAAGAAGTATTTTTAAAATAACTGAGTAACTTAAATATTCATAATTGTAAAAATGTATCAGTAAAATCGTAGTGTAATCAAAGTTATTAAATTCTTTTTTGTATAGAGATGTTGCATCAAAGTGTGTAAGCGAAGCAAAAGAAGGGCCCTAATTATCATACAAATTCTCAATGTTTTCCATCATATAATTTATTTTTTCCACACATACATTACATTAAAACGTTACACTGATGGTTACTTCACTGAATTTTATATGGAAACCACTGAAGACTCCATTCGGAAGTAGATTAAAAATATTTGATATAAATACAAATAATAATTATGACAACTAATCGCCAAACAAATTTATGTATTTTAGTAGCAATTTACCATCTGTAATAATAATATGTAATTACTAAATAAAAAAAAATGTTACAATCACTTACAACAGGACATCACTGTTTTTATTCCACCCCGTCCTCCCTTGTGTCTACGGGGTGCCACTTACAAGTGACATTTCAAGTGATGCGTTCCAGACAGGTTAAATACACATTATGTGAGTTGTTTACAGACAAATACGTGTTGTGTATTTTGTATTACATTTCAATCATGAAGTGTCACGGTGACGTCACTCTCGCTTAAAAAATCGTAGTTTGTCGCACAAATGTTGTCGGTTTTACAATTATTAAAAGAAATTGCATATTTGACCAAGATCAAGAGCAAGATTTTATTTATTTAATTTTTGTATTACATTAATTATTATATTATTAAAGTACCTACTATAAATATAGTAACATAACATAATTATTGTATAATATAATATTATTATCTATAAAATATAACACATGATATTATTACAGATGATAATAATAATATAACAAAACGCAAAATATCATTCAACTTACAATAATTAAAAATTTTGTTATCCTTAATTAATTTTTATTCGAAACTGAATATACCTACACAACATTTTAATTGTAGTACTTACATACTTCATCAGCATCGTCGTCATCAGCCTGAATCTTTCCACTGCTGGATGAAGGCCTCTCCAAACTGATTCCACTTCTCTCGGTCATGTGCGTTGCGTTGCCACGTACTTCCGCAGAACTTTATCATTTCATTGATCCAGGGGCCTCTAAGTCTACCTTGCGGACGTTTTATACTTCTTGGCTATCACTGGGTGACTAACTGAACTAAACTTGGGAAAACAAAAGACATAACTTTCTTAAAAAACTCGAAAAAATATTGGACTGGGTGGATTTCAACCAAATTTATCGCTTGGAATCATTAAAATTCCACTCCAAGTGTGTTTATTATGGACATGCTTTAAAACTTTGATCCAGGTGTACGATATTAGTAACAATATTAATCAAAATTTAATTTTATTCTTATAATTCAAAGTAAATTCAATAATTTAATGATATTTGTATAATTAACGTGGGGCCATATTATATTATCTACCTAAGTGTGAAAGAAAATAATTACCACATGGATAATTTTAGCTCAGTGTGGCAAGACAAGTGGCTACCCGTGTCCCGTGTGAGCCTTTTAGGAAATTGTTTAGATTTATAATAGCATTAAGTGATATCATATTTTACCAAGGGAGGGAAGAAGCCAAGGAACATGTATTTAATGAATGCATGGTTCTAGTTTATGGGAGTCTGCTTCTATAAACTTTGGATTCAAAATTTAAATTAATATTTAATTAAGGCGGATAGTCCATTGAAGAGGACTCTTATATTAGGCGACTCATGGGTGCAACATTTAAAGAAATGTGAAAAAAGGTTTATTTATAGTTGACAGGCTAAATGTTTTCGAACAGCAGAAGAAATGGGTACCATGAAGGTAAAGTTTGGAAAATAAATATTGTATATGGAGGGTACCAGGCCAAATGTTTTTTGAAGAACTTTAAGCTTCTTGGTGAGAACTTAGCTTTTTCTCTTCATTACTTGGTGATTGGAAATAGGATATATTTAGAAAATAGGCTGGGTCAAAAAATAGAGTATAAAAAGTACATGAATATCAATTAACAAGATTGTGACAACTGTCTTTTGATATAAGGAAAGACTTTTAATTATAGAATTCACACCACAGAGAATTATACTCGTAGAGAGTGAAACTAATATAATAACCGCATTACATAATTATTATCAAGGAGGAAAGTCGTGGAAAGCTCACATCAAACATGCTGCTACTTTACGACAATGCATTGGTAGTTGGTACTCATATCGACGAAGGTACAAGCTACCATCCAAAGAAATAGATTGGGTTTCAGTAGATAAACTACACACTTTACGGTTTAATCCTGACCGTTTAAAATTTTTTTTTAGGATAGCTGTTTTCAAGCTATAAGAAAGTCAATGATGAGGTTGTTAGGGTTTAGTTTTTAGAGCAATATTATATCTATAGTTCAAGAAGGTTAACGTCATTATAGAATTAGTGGAAAAGTACGTTTAACTATCAGTGGACAATATTACAAAATAATTCTTTTTGATAGACCATCAGTTTCATGCTTAAATATAGTATACAATAATGAATGCTCCGCTCCTCGCATGTTTTTGAGGCTTCTATAAGATTGCATATGTTGTGTAATTAATTATATTCAATAAAACATGATTAGTATTATGTTGAGATCTTTGTTTAATTTAAAGTTTTTATATCTCGTATTGATTCAGATATTATGTTTTTGAGGTTTTTCCAAGTTATATAAAAATAAGTAAACCGCCATTTCCACAGAGTGGAGGTCACATTTACATAGTTTTTTTGCGAGGAACCCATTGCGCCCTTGAATTGGATTGAATAAATATGTAGGTATATAAAATGTTATCAACTACTTACAATAAGCTCGTGACTTCAACCTTGTGAAATACGGAAAGATATTGCATCTCCAGCGAAATATTGTAGTAATTCAGAAAATTCCATTTTACAGGAGAGTCTTTTCAAGTTAAATTTTTTTTTGTATATACCTTCGTAAAAACTATAACACTTTCCTTTAATTTTTAATTTTTATATAATGAATAATTCGCATGATTCAGGAATGCAGCTTTGTATATTGAACATACCGACTATAAAACAACTTGGAAACATATTGCTGCCGGGTGGGACTCAAACAAACATTCGTTGGATTTCAGCAATGATTTTTACCAATTTAGCCACTTGCACAATATCCAATCACGACGAAATCAACCAAAAATTATGCATTTGAGGTTATTATTAAGTAAGTATGATTATAATACGTTCATGTGTTTTTTAACTTTCATACTTAGATACAACTTATAGACGTTTTACTGGGGGATATACGGATTTAAGAAAGCAATAAGATAGACAACGGGTGGATATAAGCGCGCACCCATATATGTGCACCTCTCCTCACTCTCTACTACACCCGCACCTACACTTGATGGTTTGGGTTATTCAACATCGGTTGGATATAGACGCGCGTCTTTTTATCCGCACGTCACCACTCCACCGCTACCATCTGACCACTTTACGTAGTTTACGAATGTTAATAATATCAGTCCGGTAGCTTATAAGTTATATCAGAACAAACACATAGACATATTGAAAGACACTTTAATTTTATTATTAGTATAGATTTTGATTTAGTGTAAGTGATATTACATTATAATAAAATATTATGTTTTCGTATCGTGAAAGTTATTAACTAAGGCAGTGTTACAAAAAATATCACAAAACTTTACAGGTAAGAATCTACTTGACATATTCAATGAAACGTGTTCCGTATAAATAACAAAAAAGCTCTTGTTACGTTTTCACGTAACGTTATACATTCAGTGTGACGACTTTTCATTGGACGTCTCCGCTGTCCTTAAGAAGCTCACCTTACGAGCTTTAACCTGAAAAAACTTTCTCAAGATAGTATATTTTTAGAAAATAATACTTTCATATATAAGGCGAATAATGTACCGCAGGGCGTAATATTACACCGCTGACGTATGTGTTCGCATTTGTTACCGCGCAATCTTTTGAATAGATGTTTTCTCTTTGCATTTCATTTCTAAGAAAATTCATCTTGCACATACGAGATATTTTCAATAAATCCTAGAAAGAGGCAGATTTTCATTATAGGAGGCATATACCTATATAAACTACCCATTCATGTAAGAATATTGATATAATATTATATTATAGTATTTTCTCTTTTTTAAAATGAATTGGCGTTCGCAATAGAGCTAAGGTTGCAAGTTTAATAATTTTTCTGACAACACTACTATATATTAGGCACGATTATATAATGTTTTTAAACACCTATTTGTATACAAACTTGTTGGAAATGTTTCATTAATTTAATTTAATACATAGTTCATGTTGAGAAAAAAACATTCACATTTTAGGTATAATTAGGGATTGCAATACAGGTATTTCAAAACCGGCATCCCAATATTTATCAATACCGAAATACCGGTTTTAAAAATCCAAAATACTGGAATTTTCGGTATTAAGAAAGCACACTCGTTTATGTTTTTGAAAATGAATTATAAGTTATGTAGTGCTAAAATGTGCTAAAAAAAGTGGTACAAATATATTGAGTGAATCCAACAGAGGCCCATATGATCCTATTAGGATCGGACATGGTCGAAGAAGAAGAACTTTTGAGGGGTTTAGTTAAAATTGTCAATATATTCAAATTATTTGCAAAAAATCACTAGTTCTACAATTATGATCAATACGTATTTTTAAATGTCAACATAATAAATGTGGGTATGTAGATTTTTGCTATAAAATAATATTTTAAAAAGGTTTTAATATCTATATTTATTGATAAGCACCTACTTTTGTTTTTTTATGTTTAAGAAATATCTGTATTAATACCGGTATTCAATAAGATATACCGAAAAACCAGTATTGAAATTTTCATTCGATATTGCAATCCCTAGGTATAATCTATGACATGTAGTTATAAAGTTGGTAGGTATTACTTATATAGTGCCATCTTGTTTCTTAACCTCACTTTTATTACTGTTTCACATACTTGAACAGTATCAAATAATGTAATGCTGTAATAGTTTAATGATATCGTATTCTCAACATGTCCAATGCGTCAAGTATTCCTTTTTTTACTCCCTTAACCAGCTTCCGTGAAATTTTTTTTCAATTTAACCATGAGAAAACCTCTTCCACCTCATTGTATCACTTCATTTGAATTGCATCACTCATAGTCTACCTCAGGAGTGCGAGAGAGAGAAGATGTGAATTCGTGCGCTTTAAACTGTCCCTTACCATCGAGTAGTAGGCTCTCTTCATAATGGGGAAATTCTTTAACGATGAGTGCAATGGGTCCAAAAAAAAAGACGGAAATTTAGTATATTTTTGTGATGATGAAAGGCAGCTATTGTTTATTTTTAATTTATAGAATATATTTAATTCATAGTTTCCTCAGCCAAATTTAATATGTTTTTTATGTAGAATAATGACAACGGAAGAGTCTGGTTGATTACCACCAGTTTTGATACTGGATACCTAGTAGTCGGCTTGAAGTACTTGATTTATTTCACCAAAATCTTTGTCTATCACTTAATAGGAAGTTAAAATTATTTACTTTTATTTGGAGATATTATTACTTGAATAAAGACATCCCGAAAATGTGTATCTGAATGTATGTATGTAAGTTTATGTTTCATTATGTAAGTAGGCCTAAGTACTAAGCTTTTGTTGTACTAAAGCATACTGAATAATATATAAAGATCCTGAAAAATCTAAGCTAAATACAAATCAAACTCTTGAGATCTTATCTTTTATACTCTGATAAATCTTGGAAATTAACTTACTTTATCAAGTCTGTTGGCTGTGTATTACCTTCTACTAGACAGCATCTTTGGATATCCGTTACTAAGTATACATAAAATAATACATCTTGTATCAGTGATGTCCCTAGGCAAAGTGCCGCCCTTAACCAAAATTAGAATGCCGTTCTCCTTCATTTTTATTTTCAAATGGTCTGAAAATCTGTTAGGTACTTATGTACATACCTAATTTTTATTTTTACAACGTTTTTATTAGCTCGTATTCTTGTTTGTTCGGTGGTTGTTTATCCAGTACAAATCTTGCAATTGATTTTTAACTAACTTCCCGACTAGCTAGACATTTGACACTTTTAGAATATATCAGAACACGATGCCAATGCATTTTTTTAATACTTCTAGCCATCTTTAAGTAGATTTGAATTCATTTTCAGTTAATTCTATTTTGTATGAAAAGTTATTTCGACACCATTATTGGTTGCTAGGGGTCTGGGGTCCTAGCAACTAAATTATTAATATATACGTGCATTACTATGGAAATGAAAATGACATTTCAGTATTCTATATCAGTTTGTTTGTTTTTTATTTACTTCATATCAAGTACAAGTTTGAGCATATTGAGCATATTGAGCATTATAATTCAACAGAAATTTTAAAAACGTTGTGTATAAAAAGTTCTTTTTATCTTGTAATTATTTTGAATTATTAATAACCATGTCCTTGCTTTTTCGTACAAGGTGGTTGTGACAAAGTGGAAAATCACATAAATATTGTGTCTTCACCGGGATCGAACCCTGAACTCTCGGGTGAAAAGCCAGCGCCTTATGCACAGCACCACGAGAGCCGCCACTTACCTATTTATTACAAATTTTCTGCAATATTTAAATCCCACAAATACATCAAAAATATTAAAATAAACAAAGGTACACACCATCTACTGAGAATTAGAGTATTTCCATAAAACGTACTCTCAAATAGTGGTAGTGTTAGGTACACATAGGTCTGTGGCGCTGACAATTAGTGTAGAGGCATCCTTGTGAAAATTTTGTGGACATGATAAACCGCCGTTACCTACAACATTATTATATATGTATAGGAATACAACAAAATAGTTATGTTGACAGGATTTTTTATGGTTCGATTAGGTACTTTTTTAAACTAAGAAGTCAACACTTTCTAATGAAGCGACCGCATCTGTTTCACTGAAAACTGCCACCGGTCTCAAAAGTTTACATATTCAATTAGTATTCGTTCCTTCATTCGGCGCCCTTCATAATGTACCGCTTCTATCCAACGGCCTGCATACCAGTATCTAATCTAATCTCACAGATTCTACTTAAATGATTATATATTATATACTTAAAATTTTTATAATGTCATTCAGAAATTTTAACTAAACAAAACACATGTTTCAAAAATGTGAACAATACATTACAACAACACACACGCAGAGACATTCGTATTCAAGGAAATTAATGATCTCGTATTTATTCAGACATTTATACGAACTAAATTAAGTTTAGTTGCGAAATAATATGAATGCATAAATCCCCGTAAGAGTAATGCACGTATTAAATATTCTCACACACACATAAATTGCTAGGTAAAAGGTTACTCGCTCACTGTCGCGCGGAGCTTACATACGAGAACCTTATTGGAAGGCCGTGAAAACTTTTGCACTTACAGGGACATGGAGTGGATAGGTGAATACGTAGATAAATTGATTTCAAAATAAATTGAAAAAGAGACAGAAGTGTACTTCTTATGAATCTGAAAGCTTTAATTTAAACTACTATAATATTTTACTTATTCAAATGGAAACAACATTTAAAACGTTACATGGTATTTATAATAGGTATTGTTACACCCATGATTATTGGGCCTCTCCCGATAGTCTAAATTACGTAATTATTAGGTGTAACCATGTCACCTGACCTTCTAGTCAAAAATGAGCATACGTACGTCCAAAATTCCTTGATTAACTGTCAAAATGTTCAACATGTACTTAGCACGTAAGAATTGTATCTAATTATAATAATAGTATGTCAGGGAAGAATGTGATTTGCCGAATAAAAGAGACAAAAGCTAAAGAAATTTAATAATAAGGAGTATGTAAGGGAAGAATGCAACAATGTTCGATAGAAAAAAGTCAGTCTAGGGTCGCCATTTAAAGAGGGAACATCGGCCCTCACGACTCGGAGAAAAAAAAATACAAATGGAAGTGAAAAATGGGATACGGAGTGAAAGGCCATAGATTAACAGTTGTAAACGATAATAATTATTAATAACGAAACTAAAATTAAGAGCATAAAACATTTGGAAGTGTAACTAACATGAGTAATCTAAGAATATAAATCGACCAAAATAAAACGAGTTTCATTTAATCATACCATGGAACAGATTACAATTTAGTTTAATTTTTGTAAATCCCGGGTCCTACCAACATTCCGAGCTAGCCACAGGATCCGGGATATCTCAGTATATATATTTTTCTGATGTATGGTGATACAAAATATGTATAATATGTAGTCAATAAAGTAAACTATGGGTTTCAAAAACGACTTGTATATCATTTATTATCGATGCATTAGTACACAGAACTTAAATGTGTAGTTTTGTATGATGTGAGAAAAAAAGATATGAATCGATTTGGCGAAATAAAAATATTATGTACGTGTACTTAATTTACAATAGCTGTAGTTTACAGTATATAATAAAATAAATTATATTTTAGAATATATATATACAAATCCATTGATCAATTAAAAAGTACATATATTGTATAATACTTTAACACCAGGTAGAAGAGTCTTGTCGATGTTTTCAATGCATTTAATGTGTTCAATGCGCAAACAGAGGCGATCTGTGTATGCTACGTTACAGACAGATGAAACAATGACAAAAATCTAATGTAATATGAACAGGATCGATCTTAATAAATATAATTTAAGTGGTAGGTGTATACATTTACTTATACTTAACACTCGTGCTCTATACTTATATTAGATGTGTATGTAAATTATTATTATCGTCATAGCCTAGAGCAGGGTTTCCCAAACTATGTTCCGCGGAACACCAGTGTTCCGCCGAACCTAAATAGGTGTTACGCGACAATTTTGAAAGGTTTTATACACTTTTGCAACTACACCTCAGTTCGGAATCCATTTTCCGTGACAGCTAAACCAGTATGCTTAAGCGCAAGTGACTATGAAAATCTTATTGATTTAATTAGTGACTCTGATTTGAATATCAGGCTTTAAATGATTTCTGGGCGAGTTTCTCAGAAGAGTACCCCATTTTTTTCAAAACAAGCTATTCTTGTTTTCATGGCCCAAGGGGGGGGGGGGGGCTGAGAGAGCTTTAACCTAGGGGCCCGGCGTGGCGGGTTGATCAGATAAGTAAGATAAACACACATCACAAATTTGCTTTAATAGTTAAAAAAAAGTCTATTATACTTCATGACTATTAACATTTGTCAATTTTAAATTATATAATTGAACGATGTAATTTTTGATTATTGCGTATTGATACTCGACTACTCCATGATGAAAATAGATGTATTAAAAAAAGACAAAAATAGTAAATAGTACACTGAATATGCTGCAACGAAGTCAAAGTGCAGGAACAGGCTCGACGCCACACCAGATATTAGAATCGAAATTATCAAAGTATTAAACCCTGCAAAAACCAAATCATAATCGTTATATATTTTGGGCGATACGATAAAATTTTGCACATTTTTTCATTCATTCTTATTTGTTTTCGTTGAATCTCGTACCTGCGTACCTGCGTACCAAAGTACTTGCGTGTTTTATTTATTCATATGTTTATGTTTATATTAAATTATAGTTTTATATTTAAAAATATGTAATTACTAAATAATTACTGTGTTTTATTAATATTTTTTTTAAATTTTAACTAGTAGGAATCAATCTAAAAAATAAGCTAAGCGTTCCGTGAAAATTTCCGGATTTGCGAAGTGTTACATTGCAGAAAAAGTTTGGGAAACTCTTGCCTAGAGCTAGCAATCAGCTGCTTAATGAAGGTCTCAATTAACGTTTTATTCAATCACATGTAAATGTATAATATATTAATTTGTCATCACGATACCTCACTGCAAGTCACATAAGCCTAGTTTTTCACACGACGCAGTTTGCTGTCTCTTTGAAAATCCTCGCGCATTTTTACTATGCTTACAACATATTAAAGAACATAATTTTGTGCTTACACTGGCAACACCGGCGTACTTTCGCGACTACCTGTCCCCTGTTAAGTCTGAATTAAGTGACAGCCACCGGCGAGGCACCGCACTTTTACTACTCCGCAACGGATTGTCGGTAAAACTTGCTGAAGAATTTTGCATACGTATTAAGGAAAATGCAGCGTCGATGTGTTTTTACTTTGACGTATGTTAGCTCGTGTCTTTTCAGTAGGGATTTTTAGTAATAAATAATTCGAAAAAAAAACAAATTTATGTAAGTATCACGATAAAGAGTTAAAAACCTACCTATTTGCATTCCAAGGTGGAGTAGGTATGAGAGTAAACATTTTTTTGAAATTAATAATGATAATAATCGGTTATTATGCATTTTTTTTAATCTTTTGAGTTCCTAAACGATACATAATATCGTAGGTAATAATGATAAGTGAATTTGACCAGCCACCAGGCTCGAGTCTTAGAGTCACGTAGCACTATCAAAATCATTTAAGATATAGAGGATACAGAATTATGACATTAAATTCGGTGGCGTTTGGGCATAACCTGTTAATTGCAAAATGTTGAATTTACAGGAGAGCCATTTTAAGTTTTGAATTGCCCACATAAATTTCAGTTCATTTTTTTGTTTAAATTTGAAAAAAACGTTTAAAAATAAATAACTGAAGAAGAATATGACAATACTTAGATTGTCAATTATTTCACTAAATAGGAAAATAAGGTCACTTATCAGTGATCAAACTATGATAAGGTCATTGGTCATGTTTTGACCAAACTAACCACTGTGTTTGTTCACATATCATCATATTATTACAATAGCGTTTTGAGCATTTTAAGTGAATTATAGATATCGGGTTATTACCAAATGGAAGATAATACTATTAGTGACCCAATTTTTACTCTTAACATAAAATGACCAAAAAAACAGTTATCAGGTTATGCCCAAACGCCACCGAATTTATGGGCCAAAATGCCATAGTACACAATATATGGTTATTATTTTTCATTACAAAATTATTTTTTGGTTTGTTTTTTTCTCTACTGATTTGATTTACCTATACTTTTTATTCTAAATGTCACGTTGTGTATGTCTTGAATTTATAATTTGTTATGTGCTCAATGTGGCTTTATTAAATAAATAAATAAATAGTAAAATTTTACATTATTATGTGCCTACATATACAATTATAAAATGTAAACATAAAGTAGATAAAACATACTTAATTACTGATAACAATACATAATATAAAACAATATAATAGCGCATAGAAAGTAGGTTATTATTAAACGGGAAATTAAATTTAGAAACTAATTATACACATATTTAACCAATTTAGTACCTACATCCACAAAAAGTAAGTAATTGAAATTTTTTTTGTTAACCTTTATGAATTAACCGCACGATATACAGCATCATGAAACATCAAATCCTTCCTACGATCCTAAAATCTGAACGTTCTAGCTCCTGGTCTACGCGAGGTGAGATATCACAACTGCCAACTGGTACTGAATTATTGGTCAAATCAAAGAAAATTAAATATAGAAGAATAATAAAATAAATCATATTAACATAAGCACAATTATTTTATTAGTAGACTAGTAGGTTTTACTAAAGATAGTCGGCCATGTTCGTTGATTATGCTAAATTCATAAAATTTCGGGAGTTGTCGATGCACGAGGGGTAATTCGGGACGCGGGGAAATGATGAATTCGATTGCCCATGTACACACTACTGATAATGTAATATCTTAAAAAAAATGAATGCAATTAAACCATGGATTTTTGTAAAGCGTTATTAATTAGTTATTTGTTTTATAATTAATTGCGTGATTGATTTATAAATCAAACCAGATAATCACCATGTAATGATACAATGTATATTATATAAAGTGGCCCAAAAAAAAAAACGTATTCCAACGTATTACTACCATAATGTAGTATTGAATCCTTCGCCCATATCATCATCTCGTAAAAAGCGATATGAAAATTGGGTATGAACTCAAAACATTCCATTTAAAAGTGATATGCAGAACCGGAATAGTATCTATCTAACATTCTAACCTATAGTTTGTGTTTTTTTATTTTTTTTATGGTGATGTGGGTATTTTTGTATGTGCATATTTCCCGTTTATTATTTTCTTTTCAAACACTTTCGGTTCACCCGACAATTGCGAAGATGTCCTAAGACTATTCATTCGACCCCTTTTCTACCATTTTTAGCAAAAATATATAATAAAACTCAACACCAGTATTGTACACAATACTCAAAATTTGATACAATTCATATTGGATAGATTCACTGTTAGAAAAAAATGCAATTAGAATGAAATCTGTTTTATTAGGATTATTGACATTATCCCCCAGGCCTGTATATGACACAGCTCATAAAAACATTCGCGAATTGCATCTGGTAATGGATAACATCACAAAAAATCAATATGAGATGTAAATACTATTAAATGCTGTTCAGAGGAAAGTTTTGGTGATGCATTATTATGTCAGTGGATTTTGGGTAAATATTTACTCAAATCCATTCAATGCGGTTAGGGGATCTACGCGAAATTGATATTATACTAGCGGTAGGAAACCATTCTAAATTAAACTATTTATATATATGATGGTTATTTAGTATAAAAATAGAATACGTTGTAAATGATTTGCCTGATAATCTCTACTGAATATTATCATAATATAAATAGGTACTACTTATAATTTATTATTTATAAGCAGATTTGAGAGCAGGTCAATTATATGAAACCTGTATCACTAAAATTACAGCCTTAATAATATTAAGAAATAATTACTGACTACTAAATAATTAATGTTTTTGCGGAGAAAATATTTGTGAGACAATTTATGTATGCTAACCAACGCTTTATCTGAATTGTTTTTATCTTGGGAATGCTTGTAAGAAAGTAATTTTATTAGGCTTTGCATGTTTCAACGTTTCGTTGGTATAAATGAAAATTGTGGTATGTGTTACGCATCTTGAAAAATGCGGAACATCAGTTATAATTTTGCCTCCTAGAGAGTAGATCTAGGCTAGCGGTTTAATTCGGAGACCAATATTGTTATATCTAAAAAATGCTGAGAATATTTTATAATATAATATTCAACTTGGTTGATTTGACTAAGTGAGTTAAAAGCAGAGTTTGCATTAAAATAAAAGCATTATGATACTTGGGTTTGATATCTATCTATACGTACTCACTTTTATTATATTTTATTCTGTAGTTATTTTTTATAACTTCTTTCTCAAATAGCAAAATGTTCTCTATTCTGTATAAAATGTATACGAGTGTTTTTCATTTTCTTGCCGCAGGTACCTAAATTTTTATATGCTTTTAAAGTTTTAGCGATATATAAAAAAATAGTTTAAAAACTTTATGTTGGTAGGAAGGAGTTATTAATGTATTTTTGTGCTGCTTGTATGAATATTATTATTTAAAAAAAAATCGAGAAAACTTTAAAGACCTGAAAGCTCAGTTTATTTTGAATGTATATTAGGAGGTCCATTGACACGGCTCTTTTGAGAGATACAGTGTTATTATGAAATTGTATAAACAATTAAAAATAATACATAGAGTACGAGTGGGGCAAACGGACAGAAGTTAAGTAAGTGTGATCGTCAGGTAATCTACGGACACCTCCATCTGGTTATTTTAGTTGGATATGACGTGCAGACGTCTAGCGGTGTAAATACGCAACCAATTCGTTTAATCCGTCGTAATCCCTATTTATTCTGATTTTTTCAAACGAAAGAGGTGCACAAGAAAGGTAAGTGAAAAATGGTATTAAAGTACTTATTAATTGTGGTGTATCATTTGCAACCAAAATATTTTAGTAAAACATATAGAGTTTTTACATGATGCTCAGTGTAAACACGTTAGTCTAGCATGCTGTTACATATTTTGATGCGTATAGCGACATATAGATCTTTAATTTTCGACTATTTTTTTGTTTTTATTACTTATACGGGACCTATGGACACATTTTTTGGGGGCAAACAGACAGGGGTAATGACTGTTATCAATCATTTTATTACAAAATAATGGTACGAAACCGACTTAGAACAATGAATATAACTGGAGTAAAAAAATGTAAAATAAAGCTGTAAAGGCAGTGAAAAAGGGCAATATGCCGCTAAGTTCATCTGCAAAATTATTTTTTATGCCACGTAGCACAAATATTTTATTAATAAAAATAAATTAAGTCGGGTGAGGATTGGGTTATAAGTTAATGTGGGAGGTTAATGCGTTATAAGCATAAAATGTTTCCATAATTTTATAATTGCGATATTAACAGCGAAATCCATATTTTATTTGTGATAATTGTTTGTTCATAATTTTATATAATTCATAATATCCGTCTGCCCCACACCTTGAGGGGCTTTTGCTTAATTTTATTAAATGATTTTTTATTTTTTTTTACAGTTTATTTTATCTAGACTTAGTAAACTAATCATTGTGCTACTGAATAGTGTAACATATTTTACCACGTTTTTATCAGCTCGTATTCTTGTTTGTCCAGTACAATTTTTTTCTTGTTTGTCCAAATCTTGCAATCAATTTTTAACTAACTTCCCGACTAGATAGACATTTGAAACTTTTAGAATATATCAGAACACGATGCAAATGCATTATTTTAATACTTTTAGCAATCTTTAAACAGAATTGAATTCATTTTCAGTTAATTCTGTTTTGTATGGAAATTTATTTCGGAAATAAATCGTAAAAAGTAAAACACTATTATTGGTTGCTAAGGGGGTCCTAGCAACTAAATTATTAATATATACGTGCGTCACTGTAGAAATCAATATGAAACGTCAAAATGACATCTCAGTATTCTATCTTTATTCAGTATTTCTATCAAGTACAAAAAAAGTATTTATTAATAGGTACATAGAATTGTCAAGTTTATAATCATCGTAGAATCATATTATGATTCAACAGAAAATTTAAAAACTTGGTATATTAAAAGTTATTTTTATCTTATAATTATTTATCTATGTTTTTAATAACTATAACAAAAAATTCACCAGGGTGTTCGTTTTACACACTGTTATCATAATAATACGATATACCTAATAATATAATACACAAAATACTATATTTGAGCAAAAAAAAATAATATTGTACTTATGTCTTTAATAATATTTGACTAAAAATATGTATTTTATAATAAGTAATGTTTAATGTTATTACCTCGATCGATCATGTCTACAGGTTTGCGTCCTCTGTTATGATACACGGCCAACCCTTGTCCATTTGTCTGACTCCGGAGTGTTTACTTGACACTGAAACCAGTTATAAGTTGGCGTCCCTCGTTAGCTGTTTACAACAAAGATGGATTGATAGGCGTGTCTGGACCTTTGCTTGTTTCAGAGCCTCCAAGTCCAACTTCTCAACCAACTGCTCGCCAACCTTCATCAAATACTCTGCGGTCGTCGCTTCTAAGTTGCCATAATGTGAAGAAACTGTTTTCTCGGCGCAACTACTAAGTACCCATAAAGATTTTGGCTACATTATGACAGAATGATTGTTTCTTTGTCATGCTGTAATGAAATCAGACATATTCAAAAGAAAAATGGCTAAGATGTTTATTTTCGGCAAGTACGTAAGGTTTATTAGCTTTATAATTAAATAAATATATTATTCATTCTACGTTACCTATTCATTATTATTATATTAATTTGATCAAATGCACGTTTAGTAACACAAATACCCAACGCACTGACTGATACTGATTTTGAGACGTCTACGATCAGAAAGTAATAATTAGATTTTAATATCCCATATAATGAATTATATTAGACAGTATATTGTAGTATGTAAATATGAACAGTGCGTTGGCCGAGCGGCTTATATGTCGTGGATTCGAATCGTGGATCTGACAAATACACATATTATTTTTAAATTTGTGTTTAGAGTCAAAGTATGGATCTAATAGGTTGGGCAAGTGGCTAAAATCCATGTCTCGTAAAAAATCTGTTAATGCAAACGTCTACTCTGTGGAGGTACATTATTATGATCTTATTAGAATCGGGCATGGTCAAAAGAGAAAGAAAGAAGAATAATGAATTTATGAAGTAAAATATTTATTTTTGTATAAATTATACAAACATGGTTTATAAGCATTTTATTTTATCTTACAAATCACAATACAACAGTGATGAAGGGTAGAGGTAGGCTATCAAGATCCAACATAAATGGTGCACACTAAACATTCTCAGTCAAACGTATTTTACAACGTTTTTCTTAGCTCGAATTCTTATTTGTCCGGTGGTTGTTTGGCCGGTACAAATCTTGCAATCTATTTTTAACTAACTTTCCGACTAGCTAGACATTTGAAACTTTTAGAATATATCAGAACACGATGCCAATGCATTTTCTGAATACTTTTAGCCATCTTCAAGTAGAATTGAATTCATTTTCAGTTAATTCTGTTTTGTATGAAAAGTTATTTCGATACCATTATTGGTTGCTAGGGGGTCCTAGCAACTAAATTATTAATATATACGTACGTTACTATGGAAATCAATATAATATGACATTTCATTATTCAGTATAAAATTTTTTGATCGTTTAAGCTAGTCAAGTCAAGTTTATATGATTCAACAGAAAATTTAAAAACGTTGTATATAAAAAGTTCTTTTTATCTTGTAATTATTTTTCATTGAACTAAGACTTAGACTATGCGTAGACAGTGTTTTTTTTAAGACATAATAAATAATAGTCAAAAAATATTCGTTTATCTATGAAATATCTAAAATTATGTAATTAAATCACACATATTTTTAGATATTGTATAATATATAGAAGAATATTTTTTATCGATTTTGATTTGGTTAGGCGGGTCTTAATGAATGATAAACCGTAATGTATGTATTCTTAATTCAACGAAAACAAATAAGAATAACTGAAAAGTGTGCAATGTTTTTGTCAGATGGCTCATTGTATACTTAAACTATTATGATTTGGTTAGGCAGGGTTAAATTAAATTTTGAAAATGTCTCTGAGAAAATGAGTCTGAAAATTGTATTCTTAGTTAAATGAAAATAAGTTAGCATGACTGATAAAGTTTAGTGTGCACTATTTATGTCGAATCGTAACAGCCTATCTCCACAGCTCGCCACTGGTTTATATGCTATTATATATTATACTTTATAATTATTATAATTACTATATTTTCATTGTTTTAATTTGTTGATCAATTTATATACCAACATATTTGAATATATTTAAAGTAATTACTTTGATGGGCGGGCATTCGTAAAGCAAACGCAGCAAAAGTTTTACTAGTGCAAAATGGGGTGGGTATTAATTAGCTATATATTACACATGCAAAATTATTTCGAAACACTATACAAGAATTTATGGATTTATTTATTTCATGACGTATAAGTTATAACTATCTATTTATCAACATAAATAATATCGTACAATGGTTTGTTTATCGTTCATTAATTTATGTCTAAGTTTCATTTTAATGATTGTAAATAATATATGGGCAAAGTCTTTACTATTTATTTGACTAGAGACAAGGCTAATATAATATTATTATGGTATGTTGGTAGGTATGCATTGTGATTTGAATCACAAATCACACAATATCACACACGCGCCTACTGAATAAATATTAAACAGAGCAAACATCTATCACTTAACAGTGTATAATTTAAATTCAACCGAGCTTATTGTGAACACTTGCTTAGGAGAGGACTATGTGGCATACACTGAAGAATTTATTGTGGTACCTACCTAATTTCATGAAAAAAACCATTATAATAATAGTCAAGTAACAATATATTAAGTTTTTTTTTGCATTCTTCACAGTATTGTTTCACATTGAAATACAAGATTGAAACCACTACCCAATGATATTGATTGAGTTATAAAAAAAATATTAAAATACAAAAAACCTGCGCAATAACTTTGAACTTTAATTTGGAAAAATATTTTTGTTATATAAAATAAAATTATTCTCCATAACAGTCCACAAAGTTTTCAAAGCTGTGTGGCTGAAAAAGAAATATAAAACTAGTTTTTTCAATGTGTGTTTGATACAGAGAAGGGACCTGAGCAAACGGTTTATTTTAAAAATACTTTATCGTAAATAATTTATTTTAAATAATATTTTTAATGTAAAAATGAAGGAAGTCTCAAACTATACATGCATTTTCATTTATCTGCATTTAAATTAAAGTTTGATTGTTACGTCAACTAAATTAAAAAATACATTAAAATTGCAATTATGACGTTGAGTAGGTCAAAGTCTACGTATGAGTAGGTACAGAATATATGTAGGTACTGAATACGGTATAGTTTGCTAATTATTATAGACTTATTTTATTTATTCTGTATACGCCTTGATTAATATAGATTGTACCTAATTATTAAAGATCGATTGACCAACACATTTCAAATAATAATATAATATAAAAATTAGGTATGTGGGTATCTTTCAAGTAGTTTACCTAATTATACTGTTTATAATTTCATAACCTTCAAAATACTTATTTACGGATAATGTACATATATAACGTTCAATTATAATAACATGAAATCGAGAAAACGCCGAAAGATATTAACGATATCTTGCCAATGGTTTGTTAACTACAATGGAATAAAATTATGTATTATTAATTATGTAAATTAAAACGGGTTTCATAAACACACAGTAATATAAACCGCAGAAAAAAGTAGCTTTCATTATTTTACCTCTTAAGCAAAATTACAATTTTTACCCTGAAGTGAATGGGCTTAGAACTACACAGTGTAAGTTAATATATTATAAAAATATTAGTCATTATCCAATTTTGCTTAACCAAGTAATAATACTACCAGTTATCTTATTTTTTCAATATTTTCACCCTTAATGACTCCCACCCAATATTTTATAACGTTTTTTTCAAATTTGTATATTTATGTATTATACACATATTAAATTCTTAAATCTGATGTATATTTAGAATAAAGAAAACAGTGAATAGATAGGTACCGAATGAAAGATTAATTTGATAAAATAAATAGTTTTATCAATCATAACTTTTCATAAATAAGAATAATTCCCAAAATATGTATTCATTTTAATTTATTTTCGTCTTTGAGATATTATCGGGCAGCGGTTTGAAAGCTGGAGATCGCTTTCATTATTACCATCTTTCGTAGACAAGACGGTTGTTAATAATATAAGAGTTATATTATTTATTATTTCTACTAAATATAAAGGTGAGATAAAGACCACTATAAATAGTATCACAGAATACTATAAGTATCTTATGATTTTGAATACAAACTGTTTGAATAATATCATTCTACTAAACTATTTTCTTATGATTCTATATTGAACGTACACATTATATATTATTGTAACATATCCATTACTAAATTTATAACTTATTAGATTCCGGCTAATGTGATTTACAAATTGAGTTACCTGCTTCCTACTTGATTACAACGAAATTAATTAGTAGTGTAGGTACCTACACAACTGAAGCGTTTATCATATTGCATTTATATTAGCAATCGACTTTTGTAGTTTAATATTAATACTTTCGACCGAAGGTACTTGATGGAATTTGAATTTTAATTCTAATGGATTCAAGCTCTTAAATGGAATAATACAGAGCTTTAATCCATTAGAATTTTTGTAGTTTAAATCAAGTTACTAATAATGGGTAGGAACTTACCTTGATTCTTAGCTGAAGGATCTCTCCAAATATTATTCTTAACGGACTTACACATGCTTATAATTTAATAATATATTTTATTATATTGTATTTGATGTGTTAGGTTAGGTTAGGTTTACTGAATTATTGTTTGAAATATTGGTTTTTATCACAAATGATTACTAGCAATGGCGTAACACAACTGGCCTAGTCCTAGTTCCCCTCAAAGTCTTTCTCCATGTACCTCTATCCTGTTGGAATGTCATTCATTATTGTTAGTTATTGACACCGTCCTATAACCGAAGTTTGTACATAGGTACCAGTCGAACTGCGACATCCATTAGAATTTAATGTTTCTACCGGAACAAATGTTTTATTTAGCTTTAAATGCGACATTAATTATATAATATTAACTATATATTACATACAAAATATATATGCACATATTATGAAATACTGTATTGTATGTCATGCTATAGAGGTGGCTGTGAATAATTATTATCGTGCAGTGAAATATTGTTTCAGTGTTCCAGCTTCACTGATTATGCAAATCTTAATCCTACTAGATACAATAATCTGGATTTGTTTTGGGGACGTAGATATCTAAGTCTAGCATTAGTTAAAACGTTATACGCGTAGATATTTGCTCTATTAAGACTACGGACTCTTTATTGCTTTTAATGATTATTAATTATTAATAACTAGGGTACGTAGCATTTTTAATTAAACGGTTAACTATGTATTAATAAAGTAATTTATTATTAGATAATGCGATGGCCGAGTGATAATGTATGTGCTTGGCAAGTCAAGGGTCTGGTAAAATTCACACGTTGTTATTAAATCTGTGCTTAGACCCAGAGCATGGACCTAATTATTATGTTGAGCAAGTGGAACAAATTAACATTGAAATTGCGCATATTCCGATTTCTTCTACTGCGCACGAATTGCATAGGGTAAATTTGATTATTGTTATTATTTATGACTGCTCTTACATGAATCCTATTGCATCGTTTTTTTTTACACGGCGTTGCTTTAACGACGTCATTTTTCTGTCAAAACTATCGAATATTACGCTTACGTGGTATTTTTATAGTAGAGTTTAACCGTACTATATCAAAAGGTTTCGTAGTTAAACTTAAATAAATCTCGAAAGTAAAGGGCATGGAATAATTATTCATCATGAGTATGTTAAGTAGTCAGATAGCAGTTAAAGTGGTGAGGTACACGTAGAAGGCGTGCGCCTCTATCCAACCGTTGCATATTTCCTTGATTTACTAGTTTTTCTCGAGATTTAATGAGCAACAGAAGCTGCGTTACCAATTTTATTGTAAAGTTACTATCATCCCATTATACTAATATAATAAGCTACCTATAGCCAAAACTATCAAACTTCACGCTTATATAGTATGTTTACATATTATAACAATTATTTTTCATAAAAAATGTTACGAAACCTCTTCGTAAGGTGGCCTATATCCACACCGGATTGAAAAACCAATTTAATAATATTTTTATATAATATGTTTTCTGCCTAAGCCAAATGTATATAATAAAACTAAACGTAGAGAATGTACACGGAAAAATCGTTTAATTTAGGTATGAATGTATTTAACAAGAAAGAAAAAAAAAGTTGTTTATTTTGTTTTCGACGCATATAATATTTTACATGACATATTATATCACAATCCTAGATTAATCTACTCCTGGATGAAGGTCTCTCCAAACTGATTTAATTTATTTCGATCCTATCCATGACCCAATCACCTTCAGGTGAATCTTTCGGACTTATTTTATCTCTTGGTTATCTATCGATGACTATATTTATCTAGTGATTATCTCTTCTTCAATCAATATGTCATATACGATTTTATTTACTGTGTTTTAATCACAAGAAACTATTAAGTTTTGACTTATACTAGGGACTATTCGTACAAAATATCTACAAAATTTATCGGTTCTTGTATATTTAGTGAAAACCAACGGAAAACTAATTTAAAAAATAAGCGATATACTTACTGGATTATTTGTTAGGTTAAGTTATCATTCTTGCCAAAATCGGCTATGAAAATTGCTGCTGTTCCCGCTAGGCTTCCAGTCAACCGACTCGTACCGATTTTACAACGTTTTTATTAGCTCGTATTCTTATTTGTCCGGTAGTTCTTTGTCCGGTACAAATCTTGCAATCGATTTTTAACTAACTTCCCAACTAGCTAGAGATTTGAAACTTTTTGAATATATCAGAACACGATGCCAATGCATTTTTTTAAATACTTTTAGCCATCTTGAAGTAGAATTGAATTCATTTTCAGTTAATTCTATTTTGTATGAAAAGTTATTTCGACACCATTATTGGTTGCTTGGGTCCTAGCAACTAAATTATTAATATATACGTGCGTTACTATGGAAATCAAAATGAAATGTCAGTATTACATTTCAGTATTCTATGATCGTTTAAACTAGTCAAGTCAAGTTTATATTATGATTCAACAGAAAATTTAAAAAACGTTATATATAAAAAAGTTCTTTTTATCTTGTAATTATTTCTAGTAATTTTTATGTAAAACACTGAAATAGATACTAACATGTATTGTTATGGATTTTGAATAGACCGTTTAAATATTATATAAAAAAAAAATTGTGAGATTTTTTTTGCGTAGTGTTTTTAATATTTTTATGGGAGAATAGTTTCTTCGCAAAATAATTTTTTTACCTACTAAAAAAGGGTATCGCAATAAATCGCTTATATTTTTTCTCATCACAAAAAGCGTTCTCGGAAACTGAAGCATTAGAGATAAAAAGAAAAAAAAACAAAAATTCTTTGCGTATATTGTATGCCCGAAACGGTAGAGCAAATTTACTCGCTGGATGTTATATTATATTTCAATCAAAATTTATGGGGACCGTAGTGTATGATAGTGGCTATCGTATTCGATAACATTGTAGTGATGCATGGTACATACTATAACAAAGTGTTCCTCAAACTTTTTGATACTATTACTACAGCTTTACCGTAATGCTCTGGCATTAGAACTAGGGATTGCAATACCTAATGAATATATCATTACCGGTATTTCTTATTGAATACCAGTATTAATACCGGTATTCGTCAAAACTTATTTTAGAAAAAAAGAGGTACCTATCAATAAATAAAACTATTAAAATCTATTTGAAATACTATTTTTTTTGCAATCTACCTACATTTATTATATTGACGTTTATAAATAGGTATATTTATAGAAGATAATATTTTAGAACTGTTAATTTTTACAAAATACTAGTCCGATTTTTT
Source organism: Rhyacophila brunnea (assembly GCF_057557595.1). Taxonomy (NCBI): domain Eukaryota; kingdom Metazoa; phylum Arthropoda; class Insecta; order Trichoptera; family Rhyacophilidae; genus Rhyacophila; species Rhyacophila brunnea. Next base: position 41,057,455 of record NW_028232859.1, read on the forward strand.
ATAATAATTAGTTATAGAATAATTTTCGAAATATGTTAATCCATCGTGACAATTCTATAAATTGGTATATTTGAGGGATTTTGTTTTAATATTATGTAACTTTTGTTGGTTACAGTAAATATATTTGCATTTAGGCAGCATAACATTTATACACTATATTATATTTTATACAATATAGTAGTAAATAATGAAAAAATAACATTAAATCATTTTCGAAAACATAAACGTGTATGCTTTCTTAATACCGAAAATACCGGTATTTTGGATTTATGAAACCAGTATTTCGGTATTGATAAATAATTGAATACCGGTTTTCAAATACCGGTATTGCAATCCCTAATTAGAACATAGCAAACACAAGTACGTGTCATTGTAACGTCATAGCTTGGTTGTAGCAGTGTACTTCTAAAAATCGACGGAGATATCCGTTAGCTAAAACTAAAACAAATCAAAACGCTCTACCCGTGAGGACAAGGGTGCTCGTGGAGGATTTTAATAATTATCGAGCCCTTAACGGTGTTACTAACTTTCGCCCACAAAAATTATAACATGTTTCAGTCTGAATATACATCCAATTCTGTCCATAGTTAAACATAAATACACGTATAATAGGCAACAAGCGCTTTAGTTTGCATGACTTTTAGTTAATTTCTCCGTAATTTAGTAGGTGGCTATAATAGTTAAACACATTGGCTGTAATCTGATAGATGCAGATTCTTGTCCTTTTGGCACCATATTTTTTCAAGATTTCTTCTATGTATATGTATATTTCTATGCGTGTCTCCAAATTATGTATATTCAATAAAGAATGTTGCATTCTTAAATTTTGTGAATTACTCGTTGAATAAAAATTGATAAATGCAATGTTCACAGAATATATTAAAACCAAAGTTTTGAAGCAGAGTAGTTTAAGGCCTGACCACCATAAACCTGACCACACCTGACCACCGTAAAAAAAAACCCGTGTCGACTGTTACCAAAGATTGAAAGCACATTATATTAAAGTGACAAACTAAAATACATATTATTAACTATTTAAAATATCATATTTTTAACACGTGTTTAAGTGTATGCCATATTTTTCACACTCGAGATATTTAGCCTGTTATACCTACCACACTTAGTAGGGTAAGCCAATTGTCATTAATTTTGTGTTCCCTGGTAATATTATGTTACAGTAATATTTTTAAAATAAGCAACTACGAATTTTGTAATTTATGTGGTAAATCATTTTTGTTGAATGTGGTATAAAATATTAATCGATTTGCGCTCTCTATAATTATAATCGGTGGTACACAGTTTGAGAAACGCTGTTAAACCTATGAATAATGTTATTTCTTATGCGATCGACCTCTAGCCGCCAGGACGAGAGGAGTCTCAAAATGTGGAAGCTGTTACTGGTCCTAAAATAACAAAAAGCGCTCACTGCCAGCCAGGGTTTTTAATCTGCTTCATACATTCGAACTGTAAAATATCGGATGTCCCCGTGAGGGGTTTTACCCTGAGCTATCGGAAGTTGGACGGAGCAATGGCGCACCGCGGCTTTTGCTTGGCAAAATAGAAAGCTTTTTAATCCAAAGTATTTTTTTGTGTTGCCGTCTAATGGGTAAAAGTTTTGTAAAAATGGCTGAGTTTTTTTTCCACCGAATGCAGTGTACTTTTATGTTATTACGAACACTGATGGAAATGAACTGTTTTTTTTCGTCCGTTTTGTGAATTAAATTTTTCGGTTTAAGTGCCTACCTTACCATCAAATGATTTTGAGCTCTTTATGTTAGTAAATAATGGAATCGAAATCAATGTAGCATTTCCAATAATACTTTTTCACATTTAAGGAATTTATTAAACACATTATGCTTGTATTTACTACACAAGTATAAATATTATTTTAATAAATTTAAAAAAATATATTAATTGAGTTAGCATTTACTTGGTAGAATTCCATTTTACAAGAAATGAAAATATAATTAATATTAAATTCTACAGGTTTTTTAAAAACGTATAGAAGCGAAGGCAAATGGCCGATCTGAATAGTCTTGATAATGATGTTACAACCGAAATAGCTATCGACAAACCTTTTTAAAAAACCTGTAGAATTTAATAATTAATTATATTTTCATTTCTTGTAAAAAAAATATGTTTAAAATTAAATCAGATTATATGTTTATTTACTTGGATACGTCATATTTATTGTCTTTCTTTTCATAATTAATACTTATGAACAAGACTTATAATAATAAAACATAATATAACTACTTTTTAAATGATAGCGAACTAAAACTGCTACTAAGTAATGTCGTAGATGAGGGTAACACATAAAATAAGAATTTTAAAAATTCTACGTACAGTAATGCAGATGAACTTCCGTAGAATGGAGGTTATATTACAATTTTTTTAAGGGTAAGTAATACCTAGTTGTTTAGCCATTTAATCAAATCGCTGAGTCTTTTCAATGGATCGAATACATATTGAAAAAACTTATAGGTATGTCATGTTTTGTAAAGATATCATTCTATTCTATAATATACAAAGTTAAGTTTCTGTCACACTCAATTTTTGTATATTTTCTGTTTACCTAGAAAATGTGAATTTGATACACATGTATTAAAGCGGTAACAATACCTACATATTAAAATCCACAGTACGGTGCGGTAATCCAAACATGAGGTCCTCTTAAATTTTGTGAAAAAAAACCTTCTTTTTTTAAATTACCTTTACTAATTGATTCTTTATAGACGGTTTACAAAAAGTAAATAAATGGTTATCGGCGATTTACTTCTCTAGATAGATAATTGAAAGTAAATATTTTATTAGTGTACATCGTCATTTTTAGCGTGTTACAAATAAGTGCTAGATGCTCTAGGCCGGTCAGTGGTTGGGGGCAAAGCCCCATAATGTGGAGTCAGGTTCTTGATGATGTAGATACATACAAGGAAATGATGTTTTAATTTGCCACGGTAGAAAAATATTTACTTAAAAATGTATTAAAAAAAATGTTCTTCATAAAGATATAGCATTTTTATAATGAAAGTGAAAGAGTGTTTGTTGCCTGTGCGTCATTTTATATTGCAAATTTATTTTCATCAAGATTTATCTATGTTATCTGAGATTGCTATGGCTGTATTTGATATACAATTGCCTTGTATTTGTATTAGGAACCTAAAATAAGCTTTTTTATACAATGCTCATTATTTTGATGTAACAATATTACGAATAATAAAATATACAAAAAACTCGACAAACATAATATTTATGATAGGTACCAAATTAATTTAAACCTCATCTTTCGCGGTTACTTTAAATTGAACTTTTGTAGCATTGTAAAGTTACATGTTGCATTTATTTATGTATGTGTGTTCTAGCGCAACGACCCAAAGAATCAGGCGAATGGTTAAAAACCATTCATTCAGAATAAATGTCAATATAATTTTCACTCTTGGGAGCGAACACGGTTAAAATAAATTTTCGACATAAAAGTTAGTTAATTTCATCGTGATTATGTATGGAATGGATGCTTAATTGGTGAAGCATGTTTACCGGAATGCAATGTATTTGGGTTCAAGTCTGATTCCACAACGATATTGTTTTAAAAATATTATTCTAATAATATATATGTTTTTAATGTGTTTAAATCACAAAACAGATAATAAATAGAATACCGATAAGCTATATTCAATACGCCGCATCTTGATGCAGGGTTTTGAATGTGTGAGTGTCCTACGAAAATGAAGCACGCATTATGCACGTGCAATAGTGTGTTTAATACACCAACATTAAATGAGCGTAAATGCATAAACCGAGAGCAGTTTTTAGTATTCGACGTAAAACGTATTCTTAACACGTGTGTAAGTTTAACCCGGATTCTTCCTTACTCGAGTCAGTTACCTGCTTCGCCTCACCCGTTATGTATTTCAGTTCCCGTTATTTCTGAGTTCCCTGGTTTAAATTATGTCTGATCAAACATTTTCATTTGCGTGTATAATATGTATTAATTAGTATTCTTGACCTATTGTAATTTAAAATAAAAATAAAACATTCAAAAAATAAAAATTAAGATGCCCAATGGTAGTATTTTTGGTAAGCAGAACGTATTGTAAAAAAACTTTTCGGCCTAAAAAATGTGAGTTAAAACTACATAAGTAGGTATTTATTTTAATAATGCGTTATACTAGTACTAAGTTCTATTTGGTTTAACAGTACTTATTAAATTATTAAAAATAAGATTGTAAAAATATAAATTTAAGGAAAAATGTTCGTGGCATTACATACATATTATTATATTTAGAGGTTGTCCGTGTTGAACAAGTCGTGACGTGCCACCCTTTAATACGGATATCAAATTCCAAACACGTGTTTACGGATCCATGATGCGTTACAGTCTCGTGTCACGCTCAGGACCAGGACGACAATGGACAGGAAGCCGCGTTTCACATTCGCCTTCAATAAATTCTCTCCACTCTTGTTTTTGTAGACTTATCCATGTGTGGACCCTTCGCGTTGAAAGCATCCCCAGGAAGAATCTTCGGACTAGAGCTCTGCTCACATTACTAGGATGACTGTGATCAAAGTATTGACGCATAAAATAAGATGATGAAAATAGTCATTACAGATGGCAGAAAGCCGTGTACAACGATAGGTCAGTAATTTGAATGATTTCTGGAGGGACCCGTAAGAGAAACTACAATTAATTAAGTAAACAATATCAATTAATGTAAATTCAAGAACAAAACGTATCTAAACTACAAGTGCACAAAACAACTTTACAGGAAATCCAAAATAGTGATTTTTTTCTGGTATTTTTTGGTGATATAATACTTATTCTTTGTTTGGTGTTCTTTCTAGTTTTTAAGCTATTAATGCCGAAAACGGGGTTTATAACGATGTCCATTAATAAATAATACATTATGGTTTCCTGTTATTTCACATGTTATTGAAAAAGAAAAATAAAATTTAAGCATGGTAATAATTCATTATCAAGAAATTTTAACTAACCGTAGCTTAACCATAGTTTTAATTAATATAATCTCTATTATTTATAAAAAAAAAAAACGTTTCTAGAAAACAAAATTGTGTATATATGTTGAATTCTCTTTTTATTTATATCGAATTTAATTTCGGCACGGTCACACAATATTGAAGATACATTTGATATAAATAAAAAGAATTTTACGTTATTTTAAGAATAAGTAATAAAACTATTTTTCTTTTTCATACTTTAGACAATAAATTAAAATAATTACTGTTTCTTGGAAGCTTCATGTTTTGTGCTAGGTGCCTGTGGTAGCCGGAGCATTCACCTTAATATGTTTTTCTCGATAAATATTATTTTATTGCATATTTCGTAATACCGTAATTAGTTGACTGTGAACATTCCTTAATTGTGAAAAAATATTTAACTTTTTATATCACATTAAGAATTCATTTCTACTGTATAGAAAATGGCGAATACGAATTTGTTTAGATTATTATACTATCAAAAAATATTTTGAATATTATATGTAGGTACCTACTGATACTCTGGTTATGTGATCAAAGTAGCACATTCATAGACTATAGATACATTCGATAACACGACGCGTTCTAGACAAAATTACTACAGAGCTTCCGGTGAGGGAAAACAAAACGATTGATACATCCGACATTAGATAAACAATAGACAGAATGATTTGAAAAGACGCGAAGGAATTCGTATTGTTAAAAGTATGGATTATTGGAATTATGTACTCCAGAACAAAGAAATTGCGGATATAAAATATTGCCGAATTGAATGTATGTTTAACAATGAAAATAGTAGTAAATATACACGGGAAAACGATCAATCTCAATTAAAACCAGTTTTCAGATATTCGAGCTTAAAACAATTAATTATTTTAATATTCACACCATCAGTATCGATCTGATGGTCACAAGCTGATTTAATTTCACTTAGGCCTGTATACTATGAAACATGTTCTTAAATAAATAAATGAACTTTTGTTATTCGCTGCTGACTAGATAATGATTTTTTAATTACCATCTTTAAAATGCACGTTAATTACATCGATCGGCCGCCTGGTCATTACGTGCCAAGTGCGTCTTCAGCGTCCAAAGTATTAATAAATTATCAGTGGAAGTTCATTAAGAATAAAATTTGCAGAGATTCCAAATGCTGGCTGTTAATCAAAGTAGGTACATAATATCGGTATGTTGATTCAAACCACAATAAAAAATTGCCAATATTAGCAAAATTTTGAAAGCTCTTCAGTTACAAGAAAGGTACTTGTTAATTTCGTCGTAATTTAGTAAAGCACATTGGCAAAAAAAACTGACGGATACATGTTCGAGTAATACCTATCCGGTGTCATATATGTTTTTTAATAGTGATATTTCAAACCAGTTTCAAAATTTTATACGTAAAATAAATGAATAATTATAAATATACCGCGATGGCCGCGCGGCTTAAGTGTCGGCCTATACTGTCGTGGGTCCTAGGTTCGAATCCTGGGTCTGGCAAGTACACGTATTGTTTTTCAATTTGTGTATGAGTCAGAGTATGGACCTAATAGGTTGACCAAGTGGCTGACATCCATTTCTAGTAAAAACAAAATGTGTTAATACAATCCTTCACTCTGGGAAAGTCCATATTATGATCTTATTAGAATCGGACATGGTCGGAAAAAATCCTTTTAAACTTTTTTTATTAAATAATAATTTAAAAATTGTATCAAAAATAAATTTCTTTTAGTACAAGTCGGTTATGGGGAAGCCAGCGGCAAACACATTTTGAAAATAGCCGATATACTGGATTATTTGTTAGGTTGGGTTAGTTTAAGATAGATTAGGTTAGATTAGGTTAGGTTTTCATTCTTGAATTCATGAATTTTGCCAAAATCGGCTATGCTAATTAGCGCGGTTCCCGCCTGGCTTCCCCATAATCGACTTGTAGCTTTCTTTTTATCACTGTGATTAATATATAAAATGAGAAAGATGATAAAATTTGTAATCAGTATCAAACCCTTATTAATATTTTAAGTGGATTTGAAAATATCACTGTGTAAGAATCACACATTTCGGGGTTATTACAATATAAGGTAAATAAAAATATACATTCATGCCGCTTAAAAATATGTATATTTTTATGAAACACCACACAATCTACGTGAGTGCTGTTATTTATATTATGAAAAAAAACATTTTATCGTAAATGGAAGCAAAGCTCAAAAGTATTTCATAGGTAGGTAGGTTGGTAGGTAAGTAGAGACTCCCCATTAAGGAAAATGCCCTTTCTTTTAAGTAAAATTCTCATTTTATACGTAAACTTCAGTCGCTGCTATCTCGGCGTAATATATCTCGCGGATTTATATTTACAGCCAGGTAACCAATGGAGATAAATACTGCCCTTGAGACCGATAACACGCATTTTAGAAACGATACAGCGTCTGCGAGAAAGACTTACAAGTTTCTGCTCACAATTTTACTTTACGTTCCGCAAACTGACTACTTTATGGGAGATAAATAAACATTGCCAATACTTATAAGACACTGCAATAAACAATCATTGAATACAATATTTTTTATTAATATTATTATACAATAATTGCAAAGATTTGATACTAAACGATGTAAAGCTTTGTTCACACGGGCTAAGTACTAATTGTTAGTTCACACTACTCGCACTAATACCGATATGTGTGAATATGCTGAATGTGCATTAATAAAAACGCAAGGGCGAATGAATAGAAACCCATCATATTTAAGGTCCTTTTAGACGTCAGTTCGGTCTCAGTTGATAATAGATTTGAGGTTATATGGATACTATTCGTGGCTTTATCCAACTGGGTTTACTCTTATGTATACTTAGATATTGTAGTTTAAATGCTAGAAGATATCAATATTTGCCCGCGTATTTTTTTCCACTTATTTTTTTATTTTATTTTTCCGACCATGTCCGATCCTAATAGGATCATATGGGCCTCCACAGAGTAGATGTTTGTATTAACAGATTTTGTTTTTACGAGAAATGGATGTCAGCCACTTGCTCAACCTATTAGGTCCATACCCTGACTCACACACAAATTGAAAAACAATATGTGTACTTGCCAGACCCAGGATTCGAACCTGAGACCCACGGCGTGATAGTCCAACGCTTAAGCCGCGCTGCCACTTATACGTAGTGTAAATAAGAACTCTGCCATTCTTGGTAGTATTGACTTGTGTGTCCCTGATAGCTATCTTAGAAATTGGGAGCATAAGTTGTTTGTTCTCTCAAGGAGCAGAACTAACCTGCCATTGGTGATGCCAGTTGGGAGGGCAATAACTTTTTTCAACCAAATCGCTTCGGATGTTGATATATTCCACCTACGTGAGGATGAGTATAAGTGGGCGTTGTTTTATAAATTCTTAAAATAGGGTCTGCTTAGTTCATTCGGTGGACTTCCTTGTATCTAATTTAGATTTTTTTGTACTTACACTTTTTAAATAACTTAAAACTGATCTTTTCTTTTTTATGTAATACTATTTTAATAATATTTCTTTGTTTCTAAATCTCATGTTGTGAACGTCTTAAATTAATAATTTATAATGTTCACTATATGTAAAAATAAATAAAATTTGAATAGTTCAGTTCGGGAACAGCGATTTATAATTATTACGTATTTGTTATCCACAGAAAATTTATGTTATTTTTATGAAAACTTTCTTAACATACTGATTGGTATTATAATGCAGTACCTATAATTATTGAACAAATATTTTTATCTAAATTGGGAAAGTAGTATGAAAAATACAACACAGGAGATAGCCGTACATATTCAACAGGAATGGCATGCCCATAGCCTCAGATTAATTTCGTTAAATATGTATCTAAATGAATTAAAAACCTACTTTTTAAATAATAAAAATATATTTTTTATTCGTATTTGTAAATCGTAGCAAGTTTTTCATCTATTGGCGATGTGGTGATCACTCAACAAACTGACAATATCAATAATTAGCTCTGTCATTTCGTTTAAACGTCAGTTTAACTGGCAACTCTAATAACTGGTACGATAACTGATGGTAAACCCATTCGGCCACGTCTCCGTTTCAGTTTCAGTCAGCCGTTTCAATTTTTACATTTACACATCAGTTTAACTGACAGTTCGACTGAAACGGAAACTGAATGGACAACTAAAGTAATCGCTTGAAATCACCTTTAATAATTATTGTTAGTACGTACCCCACCATCACTCCACTCACACTTGCAACTTATCGCAGCGTGTAAAACGCTCAACTCTTACCCAACTAGTGCTTAGTGACAAATAAAATACGAACAGGAGTATGCGTCTTTTTTGTATTTTGTATGGTTCTACTAATATGTTTTTACTTGTCAACTTAGATAAACTCTTATCATCGTTTAGATTAGTGGGTGGTGCGACTATCGAGGACTAATAATTAATAGTAAGCCCGTGTAAACGAGCCTTAATGCAGGGGCGCATATAAAAGTGAGTTGTGAGAGAGGAGTCTATTTTGACAAAATATACTTAATATTGTATCATTGATCTTTTACTAGGGGGTGAGTTGTATTATTTTAATTTTAACGTGATTTTGTGTGTGAATGTGACACCGGTCAGATGTTTGAAATGTTTACACGTATTTGGTGCCACTGATTTTCGCTCTTACCTCACTAACTACCGCTCCTCACCGCCCTCACAGCGGAGAAAATCGTTCTTTTCTGGATACATTCTCCATGCCCAGACTCTTTCGCTTTGATTTTAGCTTATTAATACTTAATGTTTAACTGAATCCTGTATTTCGAAAACGTTATAAGTCACTATTGTATATTAGTCAAAATAGTGAAAACAATCCTATAAAAAAATAAATAGTCATTTTTTTATTTAAAATATATTATTTTATAGTTAAGTGTTAACTGTTGTCTCAAAAATTTGTGTATTTAGGTAATATGAAGATTCTTTTTTAAAATGTGACATGTAACGTTTTCGAAACACAGCATTCAGCTATAACTACTACTACAGGAATATTGACGTATCAGCTACTGCAAATTATTGTCGCACACACAAGTGGTCATCAAATAATGTCCTAATATTGGATCCTTGTATGCGTCATCTGTGCGGTACTGCAGTTTATGTACATATTTTAGAATGGCATTAATTCATGGCAGCTGTGGGTAAGTTATATTCCATTCACGTGAACAATGTGTGATTGTTTTAATTTGTTTGGGGGAGGGAGGGGCTCCGGACCCGAAGATCAAAATTTTAATACATTTCAATTATTAGATTATGATGTCCTGTTGGATAACTCCAACTATTAGTTGGACCGTTCTGACGATGGTAACACAAATGTCAACATAAATAACACATAAATTGTGATTAATTAACAATAATATTGTTTTCAAACCGTAATAAAGTTTCATTTAATAAACATCATAATTACAATAACTTATTATTGAATATATATGAAGTACTTATGATACTTTTTGCTTTATAGAAAACATTAAGTAGTGTGTACTGAAAGAATACAAAAAATCAATATTTGTTTGATTAAACAGTATGCGTATCATTTATTATTATATTTCAGATATTAAATACATTTACTAGGAACATACTTTGCTTTATATGACAAGAAATATTATATTTATATGCCATTAATAATAAATCTTGATATTTGGAATTCAACGGTTCTTTACAATTTCAAGAGAAAGAAAATGTCGACATATACATTGTATTCATACGTTATTCATTTTAAAAATATAGTGTAATGTTTCTTTTTCAAGTGTCTGTTGTATGTATTCTTAATTATTAATGTTTATATATTAATGAGTTTATGTATGTTATTCTCATTTATAGCTTTAATTGTTAATATATCATATACCTACGCGCTATTTATAAATACACAAAATAAAAATATACTTTCAGATTGAAATAAGTGCAATTTATATATTATACAAGTAATATATTATATACTTAATACGAAACATCAAAAAAATATTATTAATATTTTTATAAATAATATAATATAGGTATATATCTACTATAGGTATTTTAAATACGAAAAATTATGGATGACAATTTTTTTTAAATTTAAACAATAATAAAGCTAATCATAAAATAAGTTAATTCAGTATTCAATAGAGTGGTTGAGTCATCTGTCATTCTTAGTAGCATCAGAAAAAAAAAACATTAAAAAGTTTAAATATTTACATATCTAGTTTATTTTAAGGTATTAAAGTAAAATATAATATGTAGTACAGTATATTTAAATTAATTTTCAAATAAGCTTGACATACATAGTATAGTGATAAATTTAATGCTTAATACATCATCGAACCATTTTTACTAGAATTAGTAAAAGATAGTTTAGTTTGTTCGACCCATAATATTTCCTGCACAATAAATAACGTCAGAGAATTGCTCAACTAATAACACAAAAATTATAAAGAAACTATGTCTGTTCGAACCGCACTACCCATGTTTCTGATGTTTTCCCATGTTAAGTGTTAAGGTAATAATATTTGAGTTTTCCACACCCGCACTATATAATTTGGTTTATATATTGGCTAAATATGGTATGTATTTTTATGATATTGTTATATATTAACATGAATTCATTCCATTGGCAAAAAGTAAAGAAATATCACGAAGTAAATAAATACCAAATAAAAAAATAAACACCGGGAAAGAAGGTCATGAAATATGTAAGTAATATAAGTATGGAGCTGTCAAAAATAATAATATACTGAAACTTAAATGGAGAAACGTATATAAATTTTGTTCATTGTATAGAATTCGTATCAAAAAGGTATAAATTTGAAAAGAATTGCGATCAAGAGTTTAATCGCATGAAAATGTTTTGAAAGCACAGTTATGAAAATATTTGCTGAAGAAAGTCACATAATAAGAAAGCGAATAGCGGCGCTATCATTCAAATGAAATGTTTGAGGAGAGCTGAGGGATTAGAATAAAATTTTGGAGACAGTTATATTTAGCTCGTAATATTATGAATAATATAAGGTTTATTAAAAAAAGATTTTTATATTCAAAATTATTTATTTTATTTAAAAAAAAAATACAATTTTAACACGTTCACAACATGAAACAAAAACAACAAATAATATAAGTAACATTTTTTTTGCGATGTCGATCTTCGCTGCCAAGCGACCAAAGAGTATATGTCTATGGTCCGTTTAAAACGTCTGAATCCGTGATCCGAGATGACGGTTTGATGTTACAACCCACAAAGTTATATACGATGCATTTCCACACAACGTCTATCATGCTGGATAGTTGTGTGGACAAGCAGCGTATATAAAAGGCTACGACACAGGACTGTTCACAGATCACAGATTTAGAAACATAAGGATTAGGAGCCAAAATAGACGCAAATAGAGCGATGCAAATTCACAGAAACTGCCAATTTTTTTAAAAATATTTTACAAGAGAAGTTTTCTTCAGATAATATTGCTCATTGAAGTTAAAAGGTGGACAAAACATATGGTATGGTGGATAACTGCTTGCTCTAAATAAATAAATTCTGTTTAATTTATTTTTGGTGTTTTGTGCACCTTAGTATAAAAGGTTTACCAAGCCTTTTATATTTAACCTCAAAGCGGGGCTCAAAAATATCCACTCTTAATCCAATTTCTAGCGAATAAATTAAATAAAATTTAATTTAATCTATAAAACACCTTTGCGTTCATATGTTCAAATTTGATCATCCCTCACCTTGTGCGAGTATTTTCTTTAAGAAAACGAATAGCACAGCCATCATTCATAGCAGATGTTGCAACATTTGCCTCTCTTGGAAAATATCAGCCATTCGAAATATTTATGGCAAACGGTTGTTTTAATTTGAATTTGCGAAAAAAGATTACTGTTTTAACTGCATGTAAAATTTCCTTTGAGTCGACAAGTTTCAAAACCACCAATGGGAGCCAATTTAAAAGAATTTTTTTGAATGATTTAGCAGTAATATTATTATATTAAGCGATAGACCTAAGTGTAATGGACCCATAAAAACGCCGGTTTACAATATGAAAAATATTAGGTACTGTTCGGTTATCAGGAATACAGCGGAAAACACATTTTGAAAATAGCCGATAAACTGGATTATTTGTTAGGTTAACCTAACCAAACCTAACCTAACCCAAACTAACAAATAAGTATATCGGGTATTTTCAAAATGTGTTTTCCGCTGTATTCCTGATAACCGAACAGTACCAAATATTATTATATGTAAGTAAAAAAAAACTTCTTAATATGTCCAGATAGATATATTTGCTTTATTCAAAACTATTACAAAATAATAACAAGATAAAAAGAACTTTTTATATAAGTACTTACCACGTTTTTAAATTTTATGTTGAATTATATAAACTTGACTGTTCTATGTATTAATAAATACTTTTTTTGTACTGATAGAAATACTGAATAAGTATAAAATACTGAAATGTCATTTTGATATTTCATATTGATTCCTATTGTAACGCACGTATAATATATTAATAATTTAGTTGGTAGAACCCCCTTAGCAACCAATAATAATGTTTTACTTTTAACGAATATTTTCCGAAACATACAAAACAGAATTAATTGAAAATAAATTGAATTCTGCTTAACGATGGCCAAAAGTATTAAAAGCATGCATTGTCGCCGTGTTCTAATATATTTTAAGGGCTTGCGCAGACAGAGAGCGGTCGGAGTTCTGCGTTCAACCGACCGTTGACGGCTAGCGTTCAGGGACAGCAGACAGGTGGCGGTCAACAATAAGCGTTCCATTTGTTTACAAACGTTGTAGTGACACAGGCGCTGCATAATGCGAGACCGCTATATTCCGACTGCGAGTGGAAGTGAGAAAGCACCGCTGTTGCGTACTCACTCCCCCGTGTGGTTTCGCTCTATGTTGTGTGACTGCTCAAATTCGTATGACGGGACTGGACGGGAGGTACGGCGTTCTTTGTAATTCCGGAAATAGAACTCTAGAACGCTAGCGTTCCAATTGACCGGCGCGGTCTGACCGCCGGCTGTGTACCCATACAGTATGAAGTCCATACAGTACAAAGAACGCCGAACTCCGAACGCGGAACGCAGACCGCCTGACCGCGCTCTGTTTGCGCAAGCCCTAAAAGTTTCAAATGTCTAGCTAGTCGGGAAGTTAGTTAAAAATCTTCAATCGTCCAATACAAATCTTGGACAAACAAGAAAAAATTTGTACTGGACACACAAGAAAAAATCTGTACCGGACAAACAAGAATACGAGCTAATAAAAACGTGGTAAAATCATAGGTATAAACCAATAAACTTTAATTATCACTATCATAAAATTACTATCTCAAGTACTATGAATAAAAATAATAATACACACAAAATTTGGATTTTTTTAAAATTACGTTCATGTAATTATATTATAATAATAATGCATTTGGGGCTAAATAATGGTTTTAAATGAATTTTCCTATATTAACATGAGTGTATAATTTATTGAGATACTGGCAATTTTATCATAGTAATTATGCGTTAGAAAAAATAATTTCATTATCTCGTGATTTAGACATTTTCAATTCCAGAAATTAAATGTTAGTAAATCGAAAGAAATCCCAGATTTCAGGATTCCCAGATTATAATACCAACATGATTATGATGATACACAAATTTTACACTTTCATTGTACGTAAAAAAGCAATGATATATTTTTTTTAAATTTGACATTCGATTTTGAAAAATCGACAGAAGTGCGAATAGAGCGAGCATTAAAATTTCCATCGAAACATTAAAACATAAGCGTAGTGTGGTATTATTTCAAACCCATCCGACCGGATATCGCTGGAATAATATCCGGCGGACGTTTACAACCTTCCTCAGCCTGCACAGCTGGTTCTCCCACCCCCCTCAATCCCCTCCCACGCCAGCCATGATCCCTTCCTGGGTGCTTTGAATACAGCATCCTCCGCTATTTACTGAAGTTAAGGGTCTGATAAGTTTTCGCATAAGTAATTGATACTGCGACTTAAGGTACGCCAATACTCATATCATATTATTATAATGCTTGGAGTGCCAACGTATTTGATTAATTATTATTATTTTACAGGTGTGATAATATTATTGAAACGAGGTATGTAGTTCCCTGGAATATTGAAGGCGGTTAATTGGATAGTTGTCTGGAATGGCATCGTACAATTATTGTAGTATTTATTCATACCTGTAACGGGTTAAGTCTGCGGATAATATTTTTTTTATGATATGATTTAAAAAAAAATATTGTACCCATCTATTCAAAATATTAAACTTGCGGAATAACTGATATATGCCTTCTAAAACATCTCACGTCCTGTATATTGATTTTTGATTGTGCATGTCATCTTGGTTATATCTGCTGATAAACGTTATTTTGTAAATAAGTAAATAAATAAATAATTTAAAGTCCGACGAAAAGATCATCGCTAGATGTAGATCACCATCGTCCAGAGGTAACGAAAATATGTTAATATACATAGAAGGCGACTATCAAGGGTCTTTTAAAACGATCGAATAATAAAGTGTGACGGAACTATCTGGCAATGAAATACTAAAATAGCGAGAAGAGTGGAGACTGTAAAAAGAGGCATTTTTCAACAGTTAATCGAGAGTGGCTGAATTGATGATAATATTTATTCTCAATTTGGTTATGTTTAATACCGAAATTCAATCTTCGACTCTTTGCTATTGAGCGTCATCCAGTTTCGTGTCCCACCAGACAGACAACAATATATGACCCTATCACGCCGTTTTATTTTATCGTAAATTTTGACGGCCCCTAGAAAAACCGCTACAAGTCTGAACATAGCGTTTTAACTTTTAATACAATATGCTATTTTGGTAGTTTTCACATTTATTACTATTAATTAAATTAAAATTGTCTTAGCGATATATTATGATGATAACCATTATGTTTTTTCTTTATTTTGTAAAACTTGTGTTGTGCTGTATAAAAAAATAGATATTTTATTCATTTTGTAGTTAATAGTGTAACCTACTAATTTATTATACAACTTTTTATTGTATGTTATAATATTTTACCTGGTGGTAATATTTTATAGTTATTGTTTTATGTGCTCTGTTTAACTGTTATATTTTATAAAATTTCTTTCATCGGTGCGTGTGCCTTTTATAAATAAATACAGAAATAATGAATATCCTCATTTATAATATAACTCATGGGGTATTATTTCAAATGACACTCGCAAACTCGCAAACTCGCAGTAGCATTACTGCATTGTTATAAAATTATAAGATATGTACATAGGTCGTACGTATCAACTATTCAAATCAGCTCATACACTTCCGTAGATTACACGTCATTATATAGATACGCAGTACCTATTTACCTGTCTGTTGCGAATACTTCGATAAGTGAGGCTTATTTGCATGTCAGTTGATACTTTCTCCAGGCGATGGCTAAGTACATCCGACATGTCACTTATTATGTTGTTTCCCCACTATATAAATTCCGGATCGTATTACGTCAGATGCGATATCTGAAGGTAAACTACAATCAGGAGTTCAAAACATTTGGAACATTTAATTAAACACTATATTAGTTATGCAATATTAAATCTATGGTTATGCATTAAAAAAATTAAAGTATTTTTTCGCTTGTTCAATTATTTAAAAAATCTTTTTAAATCTATTTAACAAACATGTTGTTATGGGTTGGATGGCAGTGATATGTACGACAGCGTTTGTTGCAAATTTAGATCATGATAATTTGACTTTTAAAAATAAAATCGGGACAGCTTACCGGCAAGTATCAAAATTATTTGAAACTTTTTTATCCTAAAAATAATAAGTTTTTAAAAATTAAATATATCGGTTCAGTTTGTACGTTAAAGTTAAATTACCATGTTCGCAGACACATGCTAGCTAATACATGTTAGTGATATGACACATTGAAAATATTGTTTTAAGAATGTTTTACTTACTTTTTTCAACTTTTAGACTAAGATAGATAGAAATGAAGTCTTAAGATACGGCATTATATAATAGAAATATGTTCACACTGTGACACAAGTATACAGGGAACATATTGTTTTAATCCAAAATACGATCAACTTCTATAAACGTTGTGTCCTTTTCCATTCCACAATAGATGACGTCGATGGACGTCCTGTCATATTATCACATCTCACAGAATACGGCGTTTATAGATGTCGTGTCCGCGAATGTATTACAATGCACATAGGTCTTTGTAGATTGAAAATTATAATAAGTAACAGTTTTTTTAGGAGGAATTTTAGTTAATTGTTTGCCCAAACAAAACATATATTTTTGCGCGACTGCACCGTGGATCTTTATTGATTATGGTGGTCATACTGTAAAGATTGTATACAATTAATTATGATTTAATCTTTATAGCATTGACCAGTGATCCTTATGTCGTACATAATTATACTGCAGCAATAATTATTATTTATCATAATTATCCACTACCTATTAATTACAATATAAACCAAATAATTAATATTATAATCAAACATTAAACATTGTTATCGCCAGTAAAATCATTAAATTTAAACATTTTGATTAATATATTTGTATATTGAACGATACATCTATCTGAAATTATTATTGTGTATAGGCATGTGATGGTGTCAGTTTCAGTTTGCAAAATTATCAAACGCGGGGGAATAATAGTATCAAAACAGAACGCAAGTATTTGTGTTTTATCTTATGCTACGCTGTTATACATTTGGGTACGTTATTTTAAGTGTAGGGTTGACATGCTTATATTTTATTTTATTAATAATCAATACTGGAGGAATACACATAAGAATGTTAGACTCTTTATTATAGAAAATACATGATTGTGAAAAACCTAATAAAAAAATATAGTTTATAGGCTAAAGGACTCATTCCGAAAGTGAAAGATGTGAGTTAGACTTGGTTTAACATTGTTTCATGATTGATTTCGAATATATATCGTTATCAGTGGCGTGGGGTACATAGATGCTGTATATGCTCCGCATCTCCAGAAATAATCAAAATAATACCATGTAACAATATTATGCAGGTATTATTGTGCCATATTAATTGAATGTTGTTATTTAAAAAAAATATATATCTAACCTACCAGGCTGCAATACCACACAGTCATACACCAAACCCTTTCATCGGCAGCCCGTCAAGATGTAAACAGTTACAAAACCTTAAGTAGATACTAATATGTTCTAAATAGTAGGTGGGTAAATGCATATTTATCAAGAAAATCCCTATTCCTTATAATTAAAAGTCACCGAAAGCTATTGATCGATCGATTGACAATATTAATAATCAAATTAATGAAGACAAATTACAATAATTCGGTGGTTAGGTTTCTTCCATTCTTGAGACATGTCCTAACTAATGGAATCTTCTCACTTTCACGTGTGATACAAGGGGATCATTATAAAGATAGTGATCCTTACTTCTGTGCCGCGCAGTGGCGAAGACTCCAAACTACGCGATTATTTAAAGCCTAACTTCTTATAAAAATAATTTTAAATTTCATATTGACGTATTTATTTATTGTATTGTATACAAATATTTTATTCAATATGCCAACGACATTTATCGTACAATTATGTAGGAATCTCACTATTTTGTCATAAATTTCAATAAGCACCATCTATGCATTTATGGCATCTGTTGAAAGTTTAAAAAAATACGCCACATCACGCCTCTCTTCGACATTGTTTTGTATGGACTATTTGTTGGTGAATCCGAGCGTTTTTTTTTGTATTGAGTTTATGTCAAGTGATTTCAAGATGTCTGACGCTGTCCATACAAATCGGTAGGCTGTTGAAGCAGCACCAAATACATTTGCCAATAATATGTATGTAAGATCTATTTTGCGGTGTAATTTATCTATGATTATCTATTAAATTCTTGGCTAATGTCGTTTTTTATAAATTATGTGTAACGCCATGTATATAGATTCACTGTGGGTAATATTAATATTGTGTTTACAGCATATAAGAGATTTTATTTGAATCTTTTTTCTCAAGTTAATTTGAAAAAAATATAATAACATGTCTGTTATTATGCCTAGTTAAGAGATTCGGACCCGTGAATCAAAAATTCACTCATTTTATCCAATATTTCATTAAAATGTTATGTTAGAAATGGAGTAGGTACACGTAAATGTTTTTGACAACCCTCTGATTCGACAATATTGAAAGTTATGTAATTACCAATTTAGGCAAAGTTCTATATAATTTTAGGGTAAACTAAGGAGCAAAACAATGATAACGTCGATAAGATTAATGGCAGGGCAATAAAATATTTAAGATAAAGGAGGAATCGGAGAAATAATATTTTCCATGCCGACCTATTAAATGCGTTCCGAAGAAGGCAATTATTAATATGGAATATCGATATTTAAAAGCACTACGATAGGTAATTAAGATTAAATTTGAATATAGATTAAGTTGACAATAAATACATTTATGGAGTTCGTTTCACAAGAACATATTTATATTATACCTACATTAGTTGATTGAAGAAGATTCGCATTCTAATTATTTATAATAACAAACAATAATATATTGTCATCGCGGTTTTAATTTATTTGTAAATATGATTTAATAATTTTGAGTTAATTGAGATTTACGACGGAATCTAAATAATATGTAGATATTGGTATATAGGACAGGACAGTAGTGGGTTTCCGAGTACCAATGATTTGATTGATAACATATTATGGAAATGGCAACCGAATATAAACTATAACTATGCATGCTTGTGATGGTTAAAAAAATGGTGACATTACATTAAATAATTTACAAAATTTACAGTAAATAAAAGAGACTATAATATGTACTTATTACTTTTTTGAATCTCGATGTTGATTTAGTTACTTATCTGAGTGACACATACTAATGTAATCATGATTTGAGTGACCCCATCTCCAACTGTACTGGGTATGAATCCATCGTCATCATAAACATGTCAGAATGAAAAGATTTTAGAAAATAAACAAGAATCGTGACTTGCTCTGACTCAATTATTGTCCCATCTAAAGCCTAATAACATGCCTTATCTGAAAAAAAAAACACACATGTTTGTCCCTTGGTTTTTGCCAACCACCTTGATTGAACAATTTCAACAAAGTCCATTTTTCAGATTATTTTTATTTACTTTGACAAAATATTGGCATTAGACGTTCAACTTATAAAAAAACTAAACATTTTTTCAAACAGAATACCCACTCAAAATTTATTATAATTAGTCTCACAGATCTGTTTTGAGGATACAGTTTTGATTCAGAAAAAAAGTATGACTGCGATCACGTACATAATTAACAGTTGAATAGAAATTACCATTTTTTTAAAACTAAAAACTATGTCTGACGATAGCAAACTAAAATGTGTTAAGATAGAAGGGATCTGCCAGCTTCAAAAGAGTAAAAAATGATCATGCGTTAAATATAAAAAAGAAAATAGTAATTGGTATATGTTTAAATATAGAGTTAGGTTAGAATATTGTAAACTTTCTGGTTTCCACTACACAAGCAGTTGAATCCATCCCAATAGTATCGCATACAAACCCCTTCCTCTAAGGATGTCTGATCGTTCACCAGCTTCACGAAAAACTACTATAAAATCTTGTCTGAATAGAATTCGTAATGATACTAAAATATTAGAGAAGATTGTAGAAATACTTTAATAAAACATCATTTTATACAACGATGCTATAGTAATGTAGTTGAAAAACTTCCTTTTTAGAACACCGCCTTAGATTTTAATATTTCACGAATAAAAAAGAATATCTACGAAATTTCAAAAGTTAATCAATAATATCAATTTTCTGTTGTTTGTACAATAATAATTGGCATCATTTCTTACTTGAAATAAACTTTTTTTTTGATGTGCCAACGGTTCATCAAATAATTTAATTCCAAGAAGACATCCCTCTTAAATAAAATCTGTCTTAATTATACGAAGAGCAAACAGAATAAGAATACATCATCTGTTCTGCTACACAAAAAGAGATTTTTATGATAAAAATGTTAGGTATCAAATTTTCTACCGGTATTTCCGGACACGAAAGACCCATATTCTACGAAAATGATATTATATTATATCAAACAATACTTTTTTATAATAATTATCTTATAAAAACGACACGTGACATATGACATAATATAATATTTAGAAATAAAATATTTAATAATAATATATAACATACTTACAAAATTTTGAAAACACTTCTGAGAAAATATATTATAACCAATAGAAAAAATCTTTTTGAAAAAAGAAAGATACCCCCACAGGAAACGAACCTGCATCTCTCGGGTATCGCGCCCATATATTTTAATATAGTTAAGTGTAATATAATTTCTCAGAAGTGTTTTCAAAATTATTTATGTTCAATAATTTGAATGTTACATTCTTAAATCTTGTGAATTATTCGTTGAAAAAAAAATAGTTAATCAAAAATAATTTAATATCAACCACACATTATTTTGCTTCGAAGTTATCCTCGTTGCTGAGGGGCGTGGTATTTCTGCTGACTGGAATAGCGTCGTTACCTTCGACAATCACCTGCCATTCTTCCATATAGGTACTCCACATTTAAGAAGGCTGCCAATTGGTAATCGAGAATAAGAAAAATCGAGTATATCTTCTATGCATAATGTCGAGAATCTGTTATGTAGCTTCTTTGGTATTTGCATGCTTAGCCGTCTATAGTAGTGCTAATAATGCTGAATATGTATTCTACCGATGATTTTGATTTACTCGAGTGACAGTGAGCTTAGATGACAGATGGATAATATTCCAAAAGAGAGAAAACAAAATATCTATCTATTCATCATTTTGCCGGTTTTATGTATTCACTGTGCGTATTTAAAAAAATATATCATGGTAGATTTTGATAGTGGAGGTTCTAAATTCATGATTTATGTATAAAAATCGAGTTTATGATGGAACCTGAATGAGCGGAGCTATTTGCCAGGGTCCGTCCTCACACGATCCCCAATTGGCCACGCATATCTGATAGCAACCGAGGCCAACTTTGCGGCATTCGAAAAATTTGCAGCATCTTATGGGGAGCGGGATAGTCCCTACTCTTCTGTAGACTCATCCATCTCAACTCGTGACACTCAGTATGCGGATACACAGGGATACATGCGGATACACGTCAGCGAAAAATTTTCTTTTTCTTTCTTAACTTCCTTCTACACTACGGTGCATGGTTACAGCATTAGTCCCATGCGGCTCCATCTCGGGACGAAATGAGCATTTAAAATCACTTCTTTCAGACACATTTATGTCGCGTCATGGATGGCGGCTGTACATGGATGACGGGTGGTGGTGGGAACCTAGTATATTTTAGATCTTGTAGGATCACAAAGAATCCCGAACTGTAAAAGTTAGTTATAAAAGGCACAAACGGCAATAGAATATTATGTAAATCATAAAAAATAGATTTGTAAACCACGTGGAAAGGAAGCAAGCATGCAAAGTATCAACAAATTGGACAAGAAACAAAACTCGAGCTAGAGGGCAGCTTAAAAAAAGTGAAACGATTGTCCGGGGAAAGATCTGAGCAAGCAGAGAGCATACGGCTCAGGACCATGGCTGGTGAAAGACAATAATTATTGTATAGACCAGACAGAGTCTTTTATGACGTTATGTTGTAGAGCCTCGAACGAAATAAATAATATTAATCCGTTAATTAAAAAGCCTATTGATTTTTCATTTAAGCAATACAGACCGTTAGTGTATGACTATTTATTAGTATCCGACAAACGAATAATAATTTAAACTGACCCAGATTCAATATGACAAAGCTTTTGTCTGAGGAAATAAACGGCTCAATTTTGGGATAACTTTACGGTACAGCGTTATCCTGTTAATATGCGGATTACTTAAAATTAAAAGCAAAGTAAGGTTTATTTGCAGACAAATGGAAGGAAACGTATAATTTGTATTAATTACTGCGTAATGTTGTATCTGCAAACATTGAATATTTGCTCTAAGCTCGAATAAAAGCACACGAAGAGTCGCTACATAAAATGCTTACTTCACTATAATATTAGCTATGTGAATAAATATTGTTTCGCATTTGTTTATAATAAATAATTTATAACACAAAAATCAAAATCAAATTATAGAAAAAACATAATTTTGGATTACATGCGAAAGAATTCACACAGAAAGTGAAAAACCTAAGTTTCTCAGTCTCACTCCGTCCAACTCTTTTTATTATATTATATTATGTTTTTGAATGTTTTCTAAAATAAAAAAAACCTGACATTCTTAAAATATTATGTATTTATTCATTATTGAATACAAAAAAATATATATGAGACACTAATATGTTAATATAACATGGAGGCACATATATTTCACCGATAGGTATTTTTTCTGCCGTTTTTCAATCATTCCAGATAAAATTGATTGTAATGGAAGACACAAAAGCGAAATACAATCAGTTAAATTTGAAGACAATACGAAGATAAAAAAATAATGCTTCATCTCTATAACTTCTTTTATTATCGTGGAAACAAAACTTTGGTATATGAAAGTAAACATTACCATCAAAAGTATTCTGGCTCACATAGATCCTGTCACAGGAAGTGACAGAGTTTTTATGCATATACGTTATTAACACTTCGTGTAACCTTTAATTTTGGGGTGGGAATACGGGGAGGAACAAAACAAGATTTTACAATCATGTGCTGAAATAACTGTTAATTCTCATCTTGGTCTTGAGTAAAAAATATATTATGTTTGTTATATATTCATATACCTAACTGGATTCAAATCCTGGACCGTTTTCACACCACGTGAACACGCTCCCTTTCTATGCTAAACTTAATTTTATTGTCCTAGCTGGTTATCTACATATTATATAACCACTTAAAAAATTTTCTAAATCTTTAATTCTACGCTCATTATTTATAATATGTATGTTAATTTTTTTTTTATTGAGCTTTGAGGTGACTTTATTAAAAAAATAAAACATATTATTTCTCTTTCATACAAGACGTTTTATTACTGTTCTAAATTTATATTTCGTACAATTGTGACAAGCGCATTTTCATTTACGTACCTAGGATATTGATTTTATAAAATATTTAAGTGTACCTACCAGACAAAATAACATGTTATGGTAATTATGGTTCCGTGATAGTAAAGAAAACAAATATATTACTTCCACCTAGTTGTATCAAAGTTTTGTTAACATATTGCTAGTAATAATAATAGGATGCATGCATACACGGTTAACAAATAAGAACAAAAGTGATGGATGCATTTGTTTTCATATTAAGTTCACTATAATAATAAGACAAACAATAATATATTATACAATAGTTTATCATTGTTGACCAGTAAGTAAGTGCATATTATTTTTAACTTGAAAATTAGATATTAGTTATATTTTTTTTATTGAAGATAAATTATATAATTCAGAACACATCATACATATTCTAAATGAACGAATTTTACCCCCACAACCATGGCCAGATTACGTGATAACTATTTTACCAATTAGGCAATGGATACAATCCATAATCACGTTGAAATTTCCTAACAATATGAACTGAAGTTTAATTTAAAACTCTGTTAATATTGGAAAATGTCTTTTGTAATTTTGAATTGGGGTAAAACAAATAATTAAAAACTAACCTTGAACTATTAAAAATCTTAAAAATAGTTAATATAACCTAATTTCACTTTTTAAATTAATGAAGAGATATGCGAATGTAACATTCTTTATTAAATATACATAATTTTATAATAAAGAGCGATATGATAAATCGCCTTTGTGGGAATTAAGAGGTTAAGTACCTGTAAAAATGTTTAGTAGGTAGGTACCTACTAGTGTTGGTTGTAGAATTATAGAAAAATTTTGCGCAAAAATTGATTTTTGTGATATTTTTTATTTGTCATTTTTTTAAAAGGTCCACTAGAAAGTTTGATTTTATTTATATTTAAAATATGTGTTTTACCAAATTTTAGTTGGGGAAAATATTTTTTTTGAAATGATAAAACATATACCTAAATACTTATATTTAATATTATTTGAAAATTGGTATTATAGGCACTCACTGAAAATTAAATTAAATTTAGCATTGGCTCACGGTGGCCGCGCGGCTTAAGCGTTGGACTATAACGCCGTGGGTCCCAGGTTCGAATCCTGGGTCTGCAAGTATACATATTGTTTTTCAATTTGTGTGCGTCAGGGTATGGACCTAATAGGTTGAGCAAGTGGCTGACATCCATTTCTCGTAAAAAAGAAAATCTGTCAATACAAACCTCTACTCTGTAGAAGCCCATATGATCCTATTAGGATCGGACATGGTCGAAAGAAAAGAAAAGAAAGAATATTATTATTATTATCATCATTGTTTTATTCAGTTCGCATAATATGTAAAGTACAGTGTAAACCTTTAATATTAATTAACACTTGTATTCATATGGCCCGAAGATGTTGAAATGTGAAACCCGAGTCGCTAAAATAGATTACAATGAATCACACGAATTAAAATATCACATTAAAATAAAATATGTAAGTAGGTACTTATTGTTGTATTTATTTATTACGTTCAACATCCATAGAAGATGAGCATATTATGTACATATTGACATCTTTTTTTATTTAAATTAAATCACTCGCAGTGTGGTAATTATGTATTCACAGTAAAATATAATAATATGTTTTTCTGAAGACATTAAATGTTAAACTATAGCAAAATTATTATCGTAAATAAAATCGCAGAAATTCTGTTGATAGGATAATCTTAACAAAGAATTTTCACTTTTCCAGGATTTTTTTTCTCGAAAAAAGCACAAATATTTGGTAATATATACGGCAGTCACTCTGTTAAGAAAATTAATTCCTAATCCTTTACTTTTATTATCTTTCCGGATTGTTTATGTGTCAAAGGAGACATAAAAAGGTCACAGGTCGACCGTGTCAAAGGAAATTATCCTTTATGGCGTCGCAACACAAACGCCTCATTGGCACATAATCGACAAAGATATCAAGAAAGGAAATAAGGGAAGTGGAGATAAATTGATTACACACATTCTCTTGTCCAATATATTCTTTTTTTGACGAGTTAAGTGAGTTATCTTATACGGCTCATTCGAAGGGAATATATTCTTTTGGGAACGTTATTTCGTCCCGAAGTACAGAACTATATATTAATTCGTTTATTTCAAAATGGACATAATATAGATATCACATTATTGAAATGGTAAAAGTGGAAGGTATACGATTTATATTTTTTTGCATCAATACATAAATGTACGTACATAATTCTGAAACATCAGAAAAAACCTTGAAAGCCAAGCATTTGCCAGACATGACTCAAACCGCCATTAATAATTGAATACCGCCGAAAATTCTTTCATAATGTACCTAGTTGAGGTAATGTAGTTGTTAGTTTTATCACTACGCAGAACTTCTCGATTCTTTCCCATTATTTAGAAGATACCATCGATACTCCAGATATTGTTACAAGTCAGCAGTTACGGTTCATGAGTCGACCGTGATTGCAAGTTACGTTTATTCACGTCAAGACAACGGGCGCATGTAGGTTTGTTACAGCTACACTTTACCCACAGAGTGACTCTGACAAAACACACCGGTTTGATCTTCGTTGCGCTAAATCTGATACGGTTTGAGCAAACGTCGCGTATATTATCCATCCTGAACTTTTCATCATCATTCATCCCAAAACCAAAGTGAAATCGTGAGAATGACATTTCGAAACATCCGTTTACCAGTGCGTGAGTGCGTGAATGCCGAACCGGCTCCAGAGTGCGCTAGATCTCTCTACATAAAAGGTCAGTGTTTCGCATCCTTTTAATTCCCTCCCTCCTTAGATCCGTAATCCACTAACCACCTTATTTAAATTACAGTCCAGTGCAAAAAATGCAACCACTATTTCTGTAACTTTTTATGTCATGTCTTGAATTTGTGATTTGTAAACTACTACTACTGTACGACATGATCTTCTTGGCTACGCGTTAAAACTGTGAACTAACAAGCTCCTCCCATTTTTAATCGCAATTCGATTATAACGACGTCCGGTTAGCGACAAGTTGTTCACGTGTTAAAACTGTGAACTAACAGGCCCATCTTACTTTCAACCGCACTTGGCTTAGATCTTCTTGTCGGACAGTACTAGGTACTACCACTATTGTATGTTATTAATGTAACGTTTTTATAAGTTGCATTGATTATCATTTAGCTGCACGAATACGACTTCAGCGTTCTGGAAAGTATCTGCTTAGATAGATATGAGTTCTGCCATGCATAAATAAGTTAAAAAATAACATGATGTTTGATTCCGGTAAGTAATAAATTAATCGTGACTGATGTCGTCCGCGAGGTGCATTCGTCATGTCGTATCCAATTTTTGTCGCTGCCCAACAATACCATTGTTCTTAGAATTTAAATGTAACCGAGTGAAATTTGCGGTAGAAAATTGTGAAATTAGATTAGGGAACTTCCTACTTTTCATTAAAATATATAATAGACCGCCGCCGTCCCCTTACTCCCCGCCACCCCGTTTTGAAACCTCCCCCGGGGCGTTTCGGGAGTCTTACAAGAGAAGGCAGAGATGGTAGACGAGGCTTAATGAGGTTATCTTTAGCAATTCAAAACTTTTGAATATGATAATTTTCGTAGGCCATGTTTGTTTTTACGATGCTTTAAACATTACTTTATCATGATATTATTATTCCGAGCCGACTTTTCAAGAAACTGTAGAGGGGAGTACTAAAAGCACTCGTAAGACTTTATTTAACACCATGCTATACTGTTCATTTTTTACTAACTTTATATTTTTTTACTTTACACGGACTATAAATTATATTTACTTTAAACTACCAATGAATTTTTCAACCACTTAATAAACTTGAAAATCAGTACACATAGATATGCTAAAACGATGATAATGCAACACATATTATGCGCTAAACTGCGTATAACCATCTTCTATAAAACTAACTTTTTTTGTTAATGATAACATAGATTTGAAATTATGAAACTTTAGTAATCGATTCCAGATTGGAGAATTTTTGATAAATAGAAAATTGAATAAAAATACCACAAATTCATAATAAATGTTATGTGAATACTGACGTAATGCGTTCAGCCAGGACGATGGCGTCTTTGTACAGGTTTATCATTGTTTACTTTCAAAATAAATGTAAAATTTATTCAGTTAGTAAAATCCTAGTTCAGTTAGTAATCCTACTCTTGATTATAGCTCGAGTTAATTATGCTATATTATTATGTTGAAGTTGTCTCCAGATTATACTTTAAGTTGGGAATTAGCAGAAAAAATATGAATTAAGATTTATTTTGGTTTCAGATTTTTTATAGTTTATGATCTATCCAAACAAGATAAGATGTCACGTGGATTGGAAAGCCCATCAGTGCTTTATTTATAGAGATAAATTAAGATGATTATTAAAATTGATACAATAAACTAATGGATATAATATATATATAGCCATTTTCTACTTGTAATTATTTGGTAATAATATAGGGGAAGAGCTACAATTATTGGCCAGTTAAGGATTTTTTCAACTTTGTTAATTTTTTGTGGACAGATATCATTAGGAAGGTGAAATAAAAAAATATTATTTATTAAATTGTTTATTTGTTTATAATAATCAATTATCAGAACATTTAAAAAAATATATTTTACATCATAAAAAAAATAATCAAAAAAAAAAAAAGGCAGAAATCTACAATTATTGGCCACTTTTTTCAATTATTGGTCACCAAAAGATGCAATTATTGGCCACCCCGAAATATCTGTAATAACATTATTTAAACAAAAATTAAAAAAACAGTTTATGTAATATTATAATCACACATCATTATTAAGTGTTGAATCAAGTACTTAATGCAACTTTATCGTCATTTTGTTAGACATACGTAACATATTACTTAAAAATACAAAGAACACATTCACATTGAGTTACAGTGAGATAGGCATATTTAATTAAATACGTAGAGCTTGTTAGAAATTGATTTCAAAAATTCAAAAGAAATCTTATACTTAGCTAATAGAAGTTAACAAACATCTTGACGTAGCATAAAGAATAATGAGAATCATTGAAGTTTTCTCACAGTCGGAACAGCATACAAAACTTTTCAGTAGAGGATTTTTGCGGAAGGAATTTTAGTGTGCTTCTTGGTATTTCAAATCTTCTTGTTACTGAACGGAAAGACTCTTCACCAGTGGCGATTCTCCCTTGAGAGCGCTGGAGCGGTGCACACCCACCCACTCAATTTATGCAAAAAGACTTTTTTTAAATGAGTATTTAATTTATATTTGATTAATTAAAAGTGTTCTGATCTATTACCGTAGTCATTAATTCATATACAAAAACAAATTCTAATATGTGTTTTTAACCGGCTATTTTAAATAATAATATTATATGTTGATGGGAGCGATATTCGCCATCGCTCGACCAAAGCGCCCAGTAATCTAATTTCGATTTCTTTGCAATGAGAAAGAGCGTCGTCTGTCGCGTGGAATAGCAATACGTAAATATTTTTTCTACGTGCTCAGGAGCGACAGTTTCAGTCGCTCTCGGCCCGAACGCAGATTCATCGGTTTTAAAACAATACAGCCCGTATCACACATACAATTATTGTTTGACAATTTTTATTCAATATTATTATAAAAATAAATTCTTTTCACAGTACGCATTTAAATTTCCGCACATATTGACAACATTTCTCAAATTTAGGCGAAGTACAATTTAAAAATAAACTTCAAGTTTTTTTTCAGTTTGATAACTAAATTCACAATGTTTATCAATTATGATATCTCTCCAAACTAGCTCTGTAATACGTCTGACTTTTTAGATAAAAATAAACTCAAAAATGAATTGTCTGTTATTTACAGCTTGGATAATTTTTATAATGCTGACACATTTACGGAAACGGTTTTACTATTAAATTTAATTTTTACTATTCCGATGACATCAGTGGAAAGCGAAAGATGTTTTTTCACACTCAAACGGATCAAGTGTTTTAGTAGAAACACCATCGCGCAATCAAGATTGAACGCATTATGTATACTCAGTATCGAAAAAAGAATGATACAAGAGATTCCTGACTTCAACAAACGCGTAATTGAAAAATGTGTGTCGATGAAAAACAGAAGAATGGATTTCTCATACAAATGAACAATAAATCCCGGTTACTGCCAGATACGACATATTTCGGTAGTACTAATAATTCGGTCAAAACAAAATAGTTCGTGTCAACCAGTTTGTGTTAAAGTTTAAAATCCATTTTTTTCAAGAAAAACTGTTTTAAGAGGTACAACAAATAATAAATAGTGAGTTATTTATGATTTCTTTTAAATGTACTAAATTTAAAAAACCAATAGTTTTTTTTTTTTTTTTGTGAAGTTTTGATGAAGGCAAATGCCTTTTTACGGCAGTCAAAGGGTGAAAAAAGTGAACTCCCAGTAAAATAACTCACCGGTCGCCACTGCTCTTCACTATGGTCTTTCATATACTCTATTGCTTCTTTTATTCTTCAGTTCTTGACTATATTTCATTCGTTTATTTTGATGCATTTTACTCTAGAACAATCAAGAAAAAAGTTTCTATTATCGGCCATCAAAACTACAATTATGGGCCAGGTGGCCAACATTTATCTAAGAATGTCGGAGAAATATAATAAAAACAAAGATGATTAATAATACTGCTAAAACACTATTCAACTAATAAAAATAAATGTAATACTTTACTAATTAGTCACATATTCTATTATTAGCAAGGCCGGCCGATAAAGGAAAATCGACATATTTTGGAATCAGTTATTGGCCACCATCATAATATACCTACCCACCTATTTTTTCCAAAATATATGTCTAATGATGTATACATAAATCAAATGCATATATACTTGTCAATTGGATTAGCATTTTGTATGATATTAAATGTTTAACATACCTTTTAACAGAAGTCATGTCCTTGTCCTTTCGCTCGAACTGTCAGATACAAATGCGGTTTTGAGGTTGTTTTATAATGCTAAAAGTAACAATTATCTGTTTTACCAACGGAGGAATAATTGACGAGATTTTTTAGTAACTTAACAGATGGCAATGTTCATTTAATATCTTAAAAAACTAGATTTTATCTGCAAGTGGCCAATAATTGAAGCTGGCCCATAATAGTAGCTTTTACCCTAATAATATATTATCGTCGTTAAACTATTCAAATCTTCGATATAACAATTGTGTTTAATAGTTTTTTTGTGTTATATTGACTTACTTATATTACACCACGTAGTTGAGTAATAAAACCTTCAGTGTTCTATGTACCACAGCAATTAAAATAAATAATTAATTGCAGAAACTTGCGTTTTTAAAGGTATCAATGTATGTATGGTGTAGAAATCATATCAGAGATATTAAAAATACTAAGTAAAAACTATTTGTAGAATATCATGACTTTTTAATATATGATGTCAATGGTGAACAAAATGTGTAAAATCTTTATTTATTGCGGAGGTTACTGCATTGTATTCGAAGATAATTAATAACTAGCGTTATCATCGTAATTCGCAGTTAAATTCCAGGGCCCGAATATAGCCGGGGCTGATAAATACCACGACGATGAGACCTTCATTACCTGTTGAGTATTTAGATAAATTAAATTATTCACAGATTTAAAGAAATCTAATAATGAAAATTTACCATATTTTTGTACTTTATACAGCAGTTTTTGTCTCTTCTATCAAATTACAATTTTCTTAACTCAAAAACGATGTATTGTCTTTATCTTTAGAAAGTCATAGATACAACAGATTTCATCTCATATCAGTAAGCAAGCCCAGCGAACGGTAAATAGCTGATATTATGTAGGAAATATTTCAGCGAGTCATAAAAATATCGAGCGCGTCGTAGCGGAAAAGCGAACCTCCTTGCGGGGCAGCTGCGAGTTCTTGGAACGCCACTTATATGAGTTTCATATGCATTCAAAATGCATGATATGAAAGTGCATTTTCAGTTAGGCGGGCGAGGCTCACATCCAGTCGGGAGCGCGCGCCGTGGCCCAGTTTCTACGCAAGCCATTAGGTCTACCCAGCCAGTGATGGGACAAAGATCCTCTCAAACTTGTTGAAACATATATATTTTTGACACCGTTAAATGTAGTGTTACATATATTATGTAAATACCTAATATGACTAACATAATAACGCGACGGTAAAGCATGTGAACTGATGTAAATCATTATTATCGCGATATAATTTGATACAATATTGGTCGTTGATTTTCAATAAGTGTATTCGACGAAATTGCTTCAAATATTGATATATTACACTTAGGTGAGAATGAGTTTAGGTAGTCATTTTTTACTTGCATTACTTTTTATGGTATGTCTGTTTACTCTTCTAATTACTCAGTTTTTATGTGAATATTATCGATATTTTTACATATTTGTTTTGTTTCCACCCCTCTATGCCATATTGTAGTGTCCTATATGTAAATTAAATAAAAATATAATTAAAATTTCGCGCCGTTTCGTATTACCTAAATAAAAGGTTCATAAAACCCTCATAGATATCCGTACTGTCGGCCGAGAAAGTTAAATTGCAGCAGGTTTCAAAAAGCGGTCAAGACGACCCTGGGGTTTCTTTATCTAGCTTACACGAGGCTAATAACGGTCTCTGAGAATTGAGTTTTATTAAAAAATATATAATTTAGAATGTAACGTCAAATTTCAATTTTTTTTGAGCCAGGAGGAAGATACAATTATGCCATACGACTTTGAAATTCCATTTTATGTGTTATTTTATATTCTACAAATAAAAAAGTTCAGCCGCTGATCGGCAGTGTAGAATATTGGTTCATTGTTTCTAAATACACCATTTCCTAAAATTGAAATATCGCTACATTGCTCTCTGTCTAGTGAAAGGTTACCGTACCATTATAATATGATGCTACAATATTTAGCTTATTGTAATTTTGTATTGTTTTAGTTATTTAAAATATATTATAAATTATACATAACAAATAAAAACTAAATTACGTTAGGTTATAATAATATTATGTAATGTAAATGGTATTATTAAAACGTTGTATTACAAGCAAAGAAATCATGATTACATAGACTTTAAAGTTAGCAGTAGTAAGCATTATAATATACTAAAAATTAAGTAAGTAACTAAATTGTTTAATAAATTATTATGAAAACGATTCTACATAA
This sequence comes from Rhyacophila brunnea, assembly GCF_057557595.1. Classification (NCBI taxonomy): domain Eukaryota; kingdom Metazoa; phylum Arthropoda; class Insecta; order Trichoptera; family Rhyacophilidae; genus Rhyacophila; species Rhyacophila brunnea. The sequence goes on from NW_028232859.1 coordinate 41,090,648, forward strand.
AATAACCAGATGTATTAATTATTATTGTACTAACGTATACATACTTAATCATTTTGTTCATAACATGGAAGTTATATTATTCACTCTAAAAGATATTGGCCAGAAATTTTCTGTATAATATAGATATAAGAATAGACTAAATTGGCTGAAGAATACTGATGGAGGACACAAAGATTTTAATAAAGCGATAGCGCCATCAATATTATAATGGATAATTGAATTCCATAGACTAATAATTTTATAGTTATAAGTTATTTCGGTTTTTATAGACAATTATTTTTTTATTTTAATCACTAAATTATATTGTCTGTACCCTGGGTTTCAAGACATTTTGATACAAGGGAACCTTTGCTTTGAAGACGATGACTGAGATCGGTCATCGTTTTACTGATAAAACAGGTGAGTGCCGTTCAATTGATTACATCGGATAAGCACAGAAATCCGAAAAGACAATGCAGTCGCTGTTTTTCGGTACTCTTGAGGTATCCAGGGGACTGGAGGAAATATTTTAAGGTGGACATGGAAATATTTTATATTTTGTACTGGGGGAAACCTACGATATCAATATATATATATATATATTTTAATATTAGTATAAGTATATAAATAAATAATAATATTATGTAGGTACTTAAATCATATAATTTAAAACTCTTTTTACTGTTATTTTGTTTTACTTTTAGTGTGTACCTGTACATTAATTTTCTATGTAATCTATGATTTTAATAAAGAAAAATATTTAAATTAAAATCATTATATAATTATTATTCAACTAATGACGTGTTTCCATAATAAACTTAATAGCAGAAACTCATATTTTTGTCAAACTAGAATAAAGTTGGGAAATTATTTGTTTTTATACGTTTACCAAAAAAAGAAAAACATTAACATCAGCGATATTTTAATAGCTGTTGACAATGTTATTTCAAGCAAACGAAATTGGTCCCGATCATTATTAAATTATTTTAATAATATCTTGTATATTGTTTTATTTTTTAATTATTATTAAAGAATATAATATTTTATCATATTATTGTATTTGCGGAAGTATGACCTTTCTTATGCCTGAGACCAGCCATTCGTCACCTTATGCTTAAACATGGCATTAAGGTTAATAATTATTGAATGAGGGTAGAATGATAATATTAATTATGTAGTCTTGAAGTTACTCGTAAAAATGATAGATTCAATTCACACTATTCAATTAAGTACTTAAATATAGTGTACAATGTTTAGTTATTCGTGTAATTTTTAATGAGTTTTTATTGCTTGTTTTATGTATAGATATTATATATTTTAAATTAACTTTATCGACGGAAGGACAATTGTACTAGCTGAGCCTACTGTTAATACACCTTGGTGTCCATGCATTATTGCTCACTCGGGACAATAGCTCATGCTGGCCCTTTGTTTGTACGTGGACAAAGGTATTCAGTACAGACATACTAAACGTAACAGAACTCAGCGTTCCCTTTTTCTCATTAAATAATTACAAATTGAAAAGATTGTATCGAGTCAGTAGATAGGAATTTCTTTTAAATTTAATAAGTTTGGAATTATAAAAAATATTTATAACCAAATTATGTTATTTCCTTCTTTGTATATATTTACATTTTCTTATTTTGTTTTTATTAAAATGAATATCAATGAGATTTTGTTGCTACCATAATAGCAAAGAAAAACATAAAGAAAATGATACACAGTGCTTTTTTAATACAATATAATGAAATGGTAAGTTTAAAAAATACATGTCACATTTTTTCTCAAATTCAAGAGTAATTAAGTTAATTTAAGGCAGGCCTCGAAATGAACCGGAGCGCAGTTCCGGTTCATGACATCACAAAGATTATCGCTCCATCTAGTGGAAAAAAAAAGTTTACCATTTAAGGTTAGTCACATAACAAACAATCTATTACACGTATTTTTATAAAATATATTACATAAAATTGGAAAAATATATCAGGTAAAATGGGTCTAGGACGATTTGGCACCGGGACAACTGGTCACCACGGAATTCAAAAACAAATAGACGTTAGGTACTTTAAAAAAAATATTCATTATTATTATTTATATTTAAATGATTATATTATGATTTAATAGTTGGTGAGAATGTAAATATGCAGACGTAAATAATGATTTAATGTTTAAGTTCCAACGAAAAAAGAGTTTTTTATTTTATATAAAGCCTAAGGCATGGTAATTCTCAATCCACAATAAAGAATGCATTATGTTAAGAGTAAAATAAATTTAAACTATTAAGTAGTAGATAGAAACTGATTAAAATACCTCGTCTACGTTCTGTATACGTGTCTACGACAGTGCGGCGTCCAATTGTTCGGAGTTCAGTTGTCCCATTCCCGGTAAAATTATCAAGCGCTCCGCTTCGTAAAATATTCCATTCCAAGCGCTGATTTAAGGCAACATGTAGGTACACGATTTATATTATAATCTAAACAAATTTTATTGAAATAAATAGATAAAACCAACAAAAATGTATCAATTATGAAAATGTTTAGAAATTATAATGTACTTATACCAAGTACAGTAACCTAACTTGAGTAAATAGCTAAGTGGTCATAACTCCAGCAAACGAAAGGCAATCTTATCGATGTTTCTACAATATTTAGTAAAAGTTTTATTTATGATACTTCTCAATGTTATGCATTTCAATAATTGATTAGTTATTTGACTTAAATCCAAGTCACGTATACGATACTGATGGAGAGTATACATTTACTCGTGCAAGTAAAACTAAATTGCGACTGTCATTATTGTTGATGCATTTTAGAGATATTTTATTCAGTTGACACGATCTGTGATTCGATTTTAAATAATATATTCATGATCATGTTAAAATTTAAGACCTTGCATTTTTATTTAGAAACTACATCTAAGATAATATTAATATTTAAACCAATGTCCACTTAAACTCACTCACGTAGGTGGAATATATCAATATCGGAAGCGATTTGGTTGAACATAGTTATTGCCCGCCCAATTGGCATGACCAATGGCAGGTTAGTTCTGCACACTGGGAGAACAAATTTTCGTCAGCTGAATGCAGAACTATTCTAACTCACATTTTGCAGACGAACTTTTTGAAACAGCCTACTTCAGTTATTTATTAGTTATGTAGACAAGTGTATGCACCATTTTTTTCATCAATAATCCTACTTAAATAATATATCATGTATACATTTATCCATAAAAATAATAAATAATTTCAGTTGTTTCAAAAAACTCTCTCCTCAAAAATTTCAAATGTAAGTTAGAATAGTTCTGCATTCAGCTGACGATAGTAATTGATAAGCAAATACATAAATGAACTGTATTATTATGATTATGTGTGGCAAAAAGTATAATACGATTCAAAAATGGCAATAATTTCTCTAATGGTTTAACATAGATTAAATTAGAAACTATGAGATTTATCTTATGAATAATCAATAGGCTCGAGTGAAACTTCTTAAAAATTGGTGATGATATAAATAGATAATTTTCATGATTTAGATAAAAATATTTTTGTATATTTTTCGTAAACATTTCATAAACAAATTGTATTGTAAATAAAATTAATATCGTGACAACGTTATTTAAAAGCAATACTTACCTAAATTAATTTTTTTATAAGCACTTTGTATTATTTCCATCCACGTGCTGATCAAATTATATTAATATTTGATAAATATGACTTCAGATTTTCACGAACCGCTACTTATAATTTCCACATATTATTTATATAGGCACCCGAGCATAAAATAATCTTGTAGGATGGAATCATTTTTTTGGATACCTGAGTATAAAAATAGCAAAACATTATATTTCATTCGATTTACTAATTTCAACTAACTTGAATAATTTGAACAAGGCAACAAAAAAAAAATAATTACAAAAAGAACTTTTTATATACAACGTTTTTAAATTTTCTGTTGAATTATTATGCTCTATATGCTCAAACTTGTACTTGATATGAAGTAAATAAAAAACAAACAAACAAACAAATATAGAATACTGAAATGTCATTTTGACATTTCATTTTGATTCCATAGTAACGCACGTATATATTAATAATTTAGTTGCTAGGACCACCCCCTTAGCAACCAATAATAGTCTTTTACTTTTTACTGATTTTTCTGAAATAACTTTCCATACAAAACAGAATTAACTGAAAATGAATTCAATTCTGCTTAAAGATGGCTAAACGTATCAAAAGAATGCATTAGCATCGTGTTCTGACATATTCTAAAAGTGTCAAATGTCTAGCTAGTCGGGAAGTTAGTTAAAAATCGATTGCAAGATTTGTACTGGACAAACAACCACCGGACAAACAAGAATAAGAGCTATTAAAATGTTGTAATAACTGTGCGTTTATAAAAAAAAGACACTTTAATATATTGTATATTATAATAAATTTTAATTCATGTGTCTTTAATATTCCCTAAAACTGGACGAAGTGTGCAGAGCATTCGTCTGTTTATCAAATGGTTGGTGATACGAGTCCAACCTTGTGCATTATTTTATCGTTGTCGTGCAATTAAACGATACATAATAAATTAGGTAGGTATAAGAGGTGATATTTACATCAATCTAAGATTCTAAGCTTAACAAGATAGCCCGGTGGTAAAGCATTATACTGCAGATTAAAAGATTGGTGATTCGAGAAAATACGCTTTTCGTTACACATCAGTCGATATTGGAGATATCAGTGCAGTGGCGAGGGATGGAGGAAGGTTGTTAAGATTCGACATAAATAGTGTACACTTAACTTTTTTAGTTATACTTATTTGTTTTCGTTGAACTAAGAATATAAATTACAGATGGTGCATGATAGTGTTTCAAACTCAATTAAACCCTGCCTAGATCAAATCATGATAGCTGTTAAGGTATGCTATGGATGATTTGACGAAATAGTGCACACTTTTTCATTCATGGTTATTTATTTTCGTTGAATTAAAAATACGTAATATTACAGATGGAGTTGGTTAGTTTTTTTTAAAACTAATTGAGCCCTATCTAACCAAACCATTATCGATAAAAAATATTCTTCTATCCATAAAATATCATATATATCAAAATAATGTATGATTTAATGGCAGAATTTTAGATATTTCATAGATAACGAACATTTTTTGACTATAATCTACCATGGTTTGGATTAAGCAGAGTTTAGTTGAGTTTGAAAAACTAACAAACACTATCTAAATATTGTAGTTTTTATTTCCAGAGTCCTCAATAATTGATCTCATACGGCCATCGATTTCAAATATAGTGAAATGTGAAAAGTTTCCCGACATGCCCTTGAACATAGTGATGGTTTATTCGACATGGTTTATTCGTAGTATTACCATATTTTCAAACACCTTTGGTTATGTACAAAAGTTTATATTATATATTACTATTATTATTATAGCACAAAAGTGCAAAGTTATAAAACTTATACTCTACACTTCCACTATCTAATGACTTTCAAAATAATTGGCAGTTAACACCATTTAAGTGATTACTGATTAGTGATAAGGGTTTCTTCGACGTCTTTGTCCACGTGGTACAAGAAAAATTATTAAATGTATTATGTTGTTGCATGTTGACGAATTGTCGAAGACAATCTTCTTACAAATGTACATAAGGTAGATAGATGTAGGCATGCCGAACCGTTCTCATGCCGCGGAAAAATACGACTCCGGGTAGAATTGACGTTTTCTAGATGGGGACGAACATTAGATGTTCGGAGGAGGGTAGTACGGCAAAATTGAAGTCTAATTCATGTCAAAAGCACGCCGTTTCCGTTTGTAAAGACCGCTCGCCGACTACCACTTCCTACTGCTCGGTTTCGTTTGGGGCGTAGGCTAGAATCAGGCAGTCAATAAAATAGATTAGGCACTTTATTAAATGAAATTCCAACATTTTACGATCCACTTACATAATATTATTATATGCTTTTATTATAACGCATTTTAAAACACAAATTTTCTTTAAATGCTACGTTAAAAATACGAGAATAACAAAAAATATAAGAAAATTTTTAGTAAGTATATCTTAAAATATAAAACAATTTTCATTTAAAAGCATTGATATACTTGATTGTATTTTCGCGTGGATACTAATGTGGAATTGGTAGCTATTAAGGCCTGAAGTGTGAGTTAGAAAGAATTCGCTACGTGTATAATCATTGCAACAAGCGTTAGATTAAGATAGTAGACATATGTATAAAGAAGTTAGATTTTAGGACGTGAAGCCAGTAAATATTAGTTTGAATGATGCGCTTAGGGCAACACTGCGAGTACGTGTTGCTGACATAGGTATATCGTTTTGTGCGTAATTTTAAAATAATTTTAATAGAAAGGATATTATGCTGTGTTTACTTGGGGTAGCCGTACCAATAAGTAATAATGAAAACGTAAATTCGTGTTTGATTGTGATTATAGTAAAGTTAAAAAAATCATTTCTTAATCAATGCATACTGAAAAATAAAAAGGTTCAATGAATTTTTACCGCAGCACAAAAATAACGATAAGAAACTGCGACTTGTTTGGATTTAAAACGAGACAGATTATTATTTATCATTCTCAAGGTCGACTATATACGTGTTTTGGCATTGAATTGCGAATTACGATGGTAGTGCGAGTAATTGATTTTCTTCGAATGCAATGCAAGATTTTCGATTGCATATTTCATTCAAATTATTACCATTTATTTAAATATGCAACAATCATCATTTTCTACAAACAGCTTATTATAATATTATATTCGAAATATTAGTAATAACTAGCACTACCATCGAGGTTTACAGTTTAGTATAACGACTTGATTATATAATATAATCTTAGATTTCGCCAGCAGTGAACAGTCTTAATGTAATATAAAGTGTTACAAAAGTCCTTATAGAATATGAAATGTTAAATTATTATTGTATTATTTGTTGATTGTAAAAAATGTTTTGAATGATTTATTTAATTTCGTTTATAGAAACGATAATGGGAATGTGAAATATTTTACAAACGCCAAAATATTACCATCAATAACAATTTTCATTCAATTTACGAAATTCACGCTGTATAATCAGAGGTTTAAAATTACTCGTGGAATATTAATTAGATGCGCGCCATTGGATTCAACCACGGAAGGGTAAGTTACCCGATGGTTACCCTATACCCCTACCTTCGAAACGGTGCAAAGTTTTGTATGGAATCGGATTTGGTTTAATTGAATACCGCTGATGGAAGTTGACGAATGACAAATTAATGAATAAAACATGTAACCGAATTATGAAATTACATCAACTCGAAATGTTGTGACTGTTGTAACATGCAAATTGTTCGTGTAACCCGTTATACACGCCATATTAGGCAAAAAATATTTTTAATACGCGAATAAAAATACACGGATTTTTTATAGTATGATATTATTATTTGGCTGTATAATAGGTCTTTTAAGACGATACATCAATGAAACGGCAAATAATTTTCAACTATAGGCGCGACGAAATTTTGGACTCGCTGGCATTCCGAGAGAGAACGTTGAGCTGGGAACACGTCAATTTGTTTCGTGATGGCGACAGGGGTATTAATTCTCAAATCGTGTAAAGATGACCAAAAACGTTACCCATTTACTTGAAAAAGAAAACATGTCAATGAATATTTATTATTATTGTTACTAATAGAACGTACGTTAAAGTTCCAACACCACCCGTCATATATGCACAGCCGTGGATATGCACGGCCGCTTTCTATGACGCTTTGAACGTGTATGAAAGAAGTGATTTTTAGTTCTCATTCCGTCCCGAGACGGAGCCGCACGGGACTGATGCTGCAACCATGCACCGTAGTGCTTAAAGAAGAAAGTTAAGAAAGAATTATAAACAGAACATTAAATGGACGCATGTTGGATTTATATGACAAATTATATTTCGTTCGGCATACGTCATTTGCACCCGCGACCCGCAATCCTCGCATCGCCTAGCCACGATCTTTTTAGACAATGCCTCAACTGAGGTATAGCCTTAAAACACTAGAATTGAGCCGTATAATGAATTACTGAACGAGGTCTCATTTTTTCAGAAAATAATTCGTGGGTCGGGATGTGAAGTCAGGTAAGTCACAAAATGTCATTTTGAGATATAGCAAAAACAAAGTTCAAAAAATTCCCCACATTCCCCTAATTATAGTTATGTTTTTTTATGGGTAACAAATCAAAGTACATGTAATTAGCTTTCAATTATATGTCCTAGAAGTATTCTAACTATTTCGTTTCATTAAAACTTAATTGGTTTAAAAAAAAGGGAATTGACTTAACTGGATTTGCACAAAAAATGATTGACTTACCTTACTACGCATAAAGTAATATTGTTATTTTTTCATGTAAATCCGACTAATATTAGCAATAAAACACACGTTTTATACATAAATCTTATTGGTTTATTGAACAAAATATTATATAAATTTAAAATTAGCATTTTTACAACTTTTTTTTACTTTAATGTTATTTAAGTAATGAAAAGGCACACAAACCTGAATATTATAAAGTTTAATCGTTATCATTAAACTTCAGTATGAATTTCTTCAATAGTATCAGGTTAAATATCGCTGACTATCTCAGATGTCTCAAGTGACTCATAAAATTCTCTATAATACGGTGAAATGTATGGAAGTAAGTCTATCAAATCTTTCGTCTTGTCTCGTCTTATATATGAAATTTGTTAAAATGCAGTCGTTTCGTCGAGAGTTCTTTCAAATTTCTCTATTCCCGGTTCGTGTTTGTTGAATTGAAGCCACTTAACATCTCTCCAAACAAACTTATTCCCTCTGTGTCTATTTTGCTGAGTGGCAATGGTCCTTTTAATCGATCCGAGTAGTTAAAAATTTGTAATTGCACGAGTCATTTCAGTGACTTTAAAAGGATTTTTCTTTGCAGCCTCACACATTGATTTGGCCCAATCATGAGGATATTCGATCGTTCCACCAAATGTTTTTTTTTCTTCTCAATTATGCGATGGTCACTATCGCACTCCATATGTGTGTGGCCAGGGACTAAAAAGTGTGATCAATTTTGTTTAAAGTCTCAGAATGTTTTACTGCTATCATGCACATTACAGCTACGTGGCTATTTTTGTTTTGACCCGCACATCTATCAGAATACATGATCACATGCTTAATATTATCATGTACCCCTTGGTTAAGTATTTGAACAGGCATGAAGCGATATCGTTAGCTTTTCTATTAGCAAGAGTTTCATGGCATACATAGCAATATCCCTGGTTATTATCACAATCATGCACTGTCAAATGCCGTTTGTAAAAGGCCAGGGAACTTTGCTGCATGTCAAATGTTACAATTTGGCAAGAAGAATCTTGCAAGTACTTTTTATCACAATTTTTTAGCTGAATATGCAAAGTCAGCTTCGTTATGATGCTCTTTCAATTCTTCATGATTTTTATTTCTTTCTTCATCGTTGGTGGAATTCTTAATTAAGTTAAGTTTATCGTATGTTTGGCAAGTAGGTATCCTTATTTGGCCGTTTGAATGTTAAGTTCATGCCAGGGAATATTTCTGCGTATAAACGAATATTGATGGGATTAGAGCTAATACTCTTCAAATATTGAGAATACATCACAGTTATTGTCATATGTGGCGGTAAGTATTTTCTGACAGTTCCTTCTAGAGTAATGACTCTCATAATGATGGAATTGAGAGTATAATATGTGTCTTAGATATTTGCCTATCTTCTTCGCTATCTTTTAGAGATATTTTTCCTCTTGCATATTCTTGAATAAGTATACCGGAAGTAGTCGCACTTTTTTTTCCAAAACAAAAAAATTGTGACTTTCACTTAATGTTTTTAGTGTACAACCTTTACAAATTGGTTTCCGTAACAGTTCAACAGTCAAGTAATATTAAACTGTTGGCGAAAATGTTGTTTTCGTGGTTCGCTTTGTCTGATACGACTTTTTTTCGTATTCATAACATCCATTATAGGTAGTTATTGTGTAACTTTTTCCAGTATTTCGTGCAACTTTTTTATCATTTCTGAAGGCTTTGTATCATCCCTTAAGTTACATTTTTGGTGATTATTACTTCTCAATCGAGAACGAGGGTAACAGGTTAAAACATCATTATGATGTGTAATCGTGGAAGCACTATTTGAGCATGAAGGGCGTGGTTCTTCAATGTTGGTAAATTAGACTGTAATAATTCTTGAATATTAAAATCAAGATCTTTTATGCTATCAATGAATCGTTAACATACAAGTTATTGGAGTATGTGGTTGAACCTAGAAGCAAGATTGTTTATTTGGATATTATGTACGTGTTTTTAGATTTAAATAAATCAAATTCGATAAATTTGGTATATTTTTTATTATTTACAAATAATACACATACTTATTTATATAAGTCATAATTTATTATAATACCTATGACTATTTTACTTAGGTTCTGTTGTTATTTCTTTTTCAAATATTTCTCAAAATATCTTTAAAAATACGTTAAATTCACCAAAATCAACACTGAGTAGGTATGACGTTTGAAGGTAAGCCAACTATGAGTAGTAAGGTAAGTCACACAAAATGTTGACTTATCTGACTACTCATGTGACTTAACTGTGTACACACCCCGTAAAATAAAAAATATGTTTTGACTGAAACTGCATCTCACCAATGGTGAGACGTACGGCTTACCTGACTACACACAACGAAAGATTATTTTTTTTTAGTATAGTGGCATTCATATCTCATTTTTGCTGTTTTGTGACTTACCTGACTACACATCCCGACCCACGAATTTATTAGTGGAATAAAAAAATGCACGGTTTCTATCTCATTCTTCATCTTCTCCACGTGGCACAATAACTGTCATATGGTTACAATGACTAACTACCATTTCTCATTGAAAGCCTTTTATAATCAATGCAACTGTTTGTTTTCATTAATAAAATAAATAAAACAAATAAGAAAAATGTTTGCGGACGTATTAAAATTTATAATTATTTTATTTTAACATAGGTACCTACCTAAATTAGAACATTATTTCGCTAAGTCTTTTTTGTTGATTTATATTTTGACTATACGATGACTATTTTTATAATTTCATATTGCGATTGATTTATGGATTATGGTGCATAAATTGTTCAATATGTGTAATATTATAATACTCTTTTCTAAATAATTAAATAAAATATTAATATAATAGTCTATTTTTAAGTTACGCACAAATTTAGCCCGAAGAAAGATATTTGATAATGGTTATTTTTTTCTCTACTAATCACTTAAAAATGATTAAGTACAAAAAAACTTTCAACGAGCAAGAATCTCTTAAAATTGGCGAGTACCTAAAGCAGAGTTTGTAGATAAAAATTCCATTTAAAGGTTCGACGTACACAATTCACCACAAGTAGGAGCCAAGAGGTCAAACAGATTCCCTCTTCTGAAACACGATTCCATGAACCGAAGAATATATGTCTATATACAAGGAAGGGAATATAGTACCCCGAATACTTTAAAATCAGGGTAGGGATTGGGAAAGTTTTAAGTGGATGGCGCATTGTAATAAACGGTGAATATCTAATATTAGAGTAACATACGTTGATTAAAATGCGTTATAATATATTGGATTATATGATAAATTGAAACTAAATCGTAAATGACAACTAGATAAGTATTAGTATTTAAAAAATAATCAATATAAATAATTAAAAAATTTAATATTTACATAAATTTGAATTATTGACATTTTATTCTACTAATTTTATATAATATTTATTGGTATATTTTGACAAAATCATTAAACTTTAAAACTGTTGATTATTTTCGTTTAGTAAGAGCGTTGTTTGCTCTAATGCCGTTCAATTACAATATAAATATACTATGTTCAAAGTAATTTCTGTAGATTTAGTTAATAAATTGATAATTGGTATCTATACAATAATAATATGGCAGAAAGCTTTAGCTAATCACAAGAATCAACAATACTTGACACATGCAGTGCTATCAATTGTTTTATTTTTTCTAAAGGTACTAAACTGTTCTACGACCGGAGAAATGGTATGTTAAAAGATACTTAATTTTTAATAGAAGTATGCTTTGGACATGGTAATAGCATCGTATAATATTTTTTACTTACATTTGGTAGAAACTACGTAATAATTATTATGCATTGTTTTGTTGATTCAGAGGAAGAAGTTGCACATAAAAAAGAAGTTTGAAAATTAAACAATCGGGATATCTTTGAAACTTTCCACATGGTTGTAATAATTAAATGTGTAAATAGATACTATTAATCATAAATTATAAATTATAATTGGAAAGAGTTTTGTACTATTTTATAGATACTAGTTTTTACGTAGGTGTACAACCTCAACTTGTGTGCATATCTGTGGGTATGTTTATTGTTTAGGTATACTATATTGTATACTGATGATGCTAAGAGCAAAAACCGAGTTTCAAACATATCGATCTTTATAGAATAGTACAAAGCTTTTAACAATTAGAATTGAAACTCAATTTCCTTATAATATATAATTTGAATTTAAAAAAAAATCACGTATTACTTAATATGTTATGTTATTGTTAGTATATTATTAGTTAGGTCCATGTCACAAAGAAAAAACAATCTATGAATAATTATTCTTATGAATAATTATTGAAAATATCTATACTATAATGGTACATTCGGGAATTAAATAATATTGAAGTCACTTGAACAACACAAAACGAAGAAGGTATTGAACATACATCATTTTGAAAACATATTATAACCAATAGAAAAAATCTTTTTGAAAAAAGTAAGACACCCCGCAGGAATCAAACCTGTATCTCTCGAGTATCGCGCCAATGCACATAGACCACTATGCTAAAGGCGTCGTACTTAATTGCAACACATTTTAACTAATGGATTTTATTACTCTCTGAAGCGTTTTCCAAATTGAGCTACTATTGGCAATCGGTTTTTGTATTTTGAATCAAAGTAGGTATTACTTTAATTACTATCCGACGTCACGGATTACTCCAAGATTTTTTGTTGTGACTTACTAGAACTTGCTGGACTTGAGATTTTTTCTATTGATTATAATATATTTTCTCATGAGTGTTTTCAAAATGATGTAGGTATGTTCAATGCCTTCTTCGTTTTGTGTTGTTCAAGTGACTTCAATATTATTCAATTCCTGAGTGTACCATTATAGTATAAATATTTTCAATAATTATTCATAAGAATAATTATTCATAGATTGTTTTTTCTTTGTGTATAAAATTATGTATGTTCAATAATAGAATGTTACATTCTTAAATATTGTGAATTAATCGTTGGAAATATTATGAACATAGATTAAGCATATAAAATTTCCACGAATATTATTTGGTATTAAATTTTAAATTTTAAATTAACGAAATTGCCACAAAACATGTTTTACAATCAAGATACGAATATTTAAAAGTATTTAAGTGAAAACAATTAAGTTGAAAATACCTAGTTTTATTTAAAATATTATGAAAAATTATTATGAAGGTTATAAGCGTAAATATATGTGATAGGCAATAGGTACTTATGGCACTTCTTACTTTCGATAAAATCTCCAATAAATTTATGAACATACACGGTGAGGTGTACGTTTTTATTTATTTTTTAATCAATTTACGATGGTTATTGTTTAAAAGCTTCGGTTTGCGTCTAGATTAAAGCCATAAATTTCCGCATACCACTTGTAGTATCGAAACGCAACCCTGTCTAACGCGCAAAGCTTCTTTATAGGAGAATTTAAGACAAGAAACCGATCAAATATTTTAAGCTTTGATTATTTTTAATCATTTTATGTATATACCTACCACATACTTACCGTAAAATCATGAAAAACTTACCCGGTGCTATTATATATTTTAAATTTAAAACATTGTTCTTTTTATTATATTGAATTGGGTTGGCAGAAGGAAGTCAAAACAAAAAGTGTTGGTATTAATTATAATAATCCTTCGACATGTAAGCATTTTTTTATGTCCACTCGGCAAAAAAAATGCAAAACGTAATCATCGTCCCACAAAAAAGGTGGTCGATACCATAGTATAGAAATATAAATTATGTCAAAAAGTGTCTACTCACAGTGTCAAGATAATTTTTTTTAAACTTATATAATTATGTCACTTGATAGTTACGTATTTTAATATTTACTTATTTCGCCAATGAAGAAAAAAACATGTGATGGAAACTATGTATTATATAAAAAGAGGCGAGTGGGATTATGGGAGCGTACCTATATTTTTTCCACTAAACGTTATCGATTGTAGGAGTTCTTGTCATTATGATAATATTAAAAACAACATAATATTATCTTTCGATAACTGCAGTACTTTGGCCATATGATCAGAAAGGAAAACAATAATTTGTATAGGCTCGTCATCAGTGGAAGAGAGAGGTCGCCTAATCGATTCTACGAAGTGAATGTCACTATGGGTCTCACAATACATTGATTTTTGTTGGCGGTGGAATTCAGGGGCTACTAATATAATATAACTAGGACGTTATATCATACAGCCACGATTCATAGTAATAAGAAAGGTACATATAGGAAAGCGAAGAAGACCAATAATTAATATACTTATAGAAAAAAAATCCATGAATTGTATGTCTCCTTACGGAGTTCTTTCTATGAAAATCCCAAACGAGTTGGCTCAGTGGCCAACTCTCCAAAAAGTCTCAGATTCAAATATTCTCTTTAAAATAAATAAAACTTCAGTGAACAGTTATGATGTCGGAATTGGGCTACAACCAAAAAGTGCTCCAGGACTCCTAGCGTGGGCGTCAGAAGTATTTCAAATGTTTATTCATTTGTTTGTCTTTGAAAGAAAAAAATCTTTCGTTTTATACCTTATTAAGTAGCCAAGGGAAAAAAGTTTGAAAAGTTAAATCTCTTCAAGGATTTCATTTTAATTTCATACTTTTGCTCTTAATATGAAACGTTTTTGACGATTTAAATTATTTATTCTACATCATCCATAGCAGGATATATAGCTATATTTCTTGATATATAGCTATCTAAAAAGACATAACTAAGCAGATATGTTTTGCTTTGAAAGCGAGTGGATCTAGTCACTATAAACCAATAAGTGCAATACTTAAGAATTTTGTTTAGAGAACACTTACATATTACGAGGGTGGGTCAATAAGTCCTTAGAAAAGCCGACAGGTGGCGCGACTAGTACTGTAAGCGGTTTGTTGTCATGCAGCGGCACTACCGATTCAGTATGCTGCGAAGTTTCAATCAGATTGGTCGGGTTGTTGTGTGTTTCTCGTACATTTAAAAAAAAAATTGCTTGTGGAAAATGGAAAAATGGAAAATGGAGAAAATTGAGTTTAGAGCTGTTATTAAACATTTTAATATAAAAGGGTTAACAGCAAAGGAAATAAAAAATGAGTTGGATTTAGTTCACGGCATATCTGCTCCTTCACTTGCAACTATTTATAACTGGTTAAATGAATTTAAACGTGGTCGTACATCAACAAAGGATGAACCACGCTCAGGACGTCCTGTAGATGTGACTACACCAGAAATGATCAATAAAATCCACGAAATGGTGTTAAGTGACCGAAGATTAAAGTTGAGTGAGATAATTGAGGTTACAGGGATCTCAAAAGGTAGCGTCATTTCTATTTTACATGACAAATTGGGCATGAAAAATATTTCTGCAAGATGGGTGCCGCGTTTGCTCACAGTCGACAATAAACGCAATAGGGTGGTGGCCTCTAAAGCCCTGTTGTCGCTCATGCAACGCAATCCGGATGAATTTTTTCGTCGCTTTGTGACTGTAGATGAAACATGGATACACCACTATACTCCCGAGACGAAAGAACAGTCAAAGCAGTGGATTGCGAAGGCAAACCATGTCCAAAGAAGGCGAAAACCGTAAAATCAGCTGGTAAGGTTATGGCTACTGTATTTTGGGATGCACGTGAAATTATTTTCGTTGACTATTTGGAAAAAGGAAAAACAATAACAGGGGATTATTATGCATCTTTACTGGACCAGCTAAAAAACAAAATTGAAGAAAAACGGCCTCATTTAAACAGGAAAAAAATCCTCTTTCATCAGGACAATGCCCGTGTTCACACATGTTTACGATCAATGGCTAAAATTGAAGAATTGAAGTTTGAATTGGTCGACCACCCACCGTATTCGCCAGATTTAGCCCCCAGTGACTTTTTCCTTTTCCCAAACTTAAAAAAATGGCTAAGTGGACAACGTTTTTTTTCAAATGAAGAAGTCATCGATCGGACAAATGCTTATTTTGAGGACCTTCCGAAAACTTATTTTTCTGACGGTTTAAAAAAAATTGAGAAACGTCTAACCAAGTGTATTGAGCTCCAAGGAGATTATGTTGAGAAATAAAAAAAAAATACAAAAATAAAAACTGTTTTAATGCTTTTTTCTAAGGAATTATTGACCCACCCTCGTATTATAATATGACTATCAAACACCATAAGAAAGACACACGTTTCACAGCTGTCAGTATACAAAAAGTCAGAGATGTCCGCCTACATATTGAGAGCAGTCCTTTAAAGAGGGTGGATTGTGGAAAATATCTCGGTATCTGTCTACATAGATGAAATTAAGATAGTGATGCCAACAAGTACTACGAAAAAAATTAAACATTTATTATGCAATGTAGACATAGCATTAGGTACTCGATGGATGGGGACCAGGTGCTATATTATATCCGTACATGTCTACAAAGTCGAAGCCTGACTGTTAATGGAACAAATAATAATAAGACTGAAGGTTTTAGAGATATGGCTGAATCAGTGAAATATAAAGATGGCCTGTGCTAATCACATTATTAATGAGGAGGTTTTAAGATAAGCCAATAAGACAAGATAACTTAATTATGTTTTCTAACTACCTACCGCAAAAAAAGCTGCATGTTTCGGCCAGATTTTCCGCAATGAGAAGTAGGGAATCCAATCCCGAGCCAAATTTTTGATCCCGGGATTTCGGGATTACAATTTGACGATCCCGGGATTGGCATTATTTTTGATAGTTAATATTGGTGTCAAAACATTGATATAATCGGTCAAAAATAAATCTAGTATAATTAAATTTATACTATTTAAGACATTATTTATTGTTAATATTGTGCACGTTCAATCTTGGAAATACAAAGGTTTGACGGAGTAAATAATATTGTAATATAAATAATAATGTGAGAATATAACAGTTTTATTTATTTAGAAATCTTTCTCATTTTTATTAATGTATGTGAAAAAATAAAATGAATTGCCAATAGATGGGTAATAAATCAAACTTCATTCAAACTCAGTTTATTTCTTATGTAGTTATAAGTCATTACAAGTATTTTTTCTGTTAAATTTTCGTTTTTATTTTATTTTCCATAAAAATTGATAAAAAAAATCAATCCCGAAAGTTTCGGGATTATGTTTACGAATTCCGGGATTCATATGTATCGAAAATAATCCGGGTTCCCGGGATTGGAATCCCTAATGGGAAGTATGATTTACTTAGGGATTTATTACTTATTTGATACTTTATTTAATATAGGGGCAGCAGAGGATCGTAAGTTGTCCAATATCCAATACGTTGGGGATCTGATATGATTAGCGCAGGATAGGGAGGTGTACAGTCAATCTTGTGATCTTGAGATGTGATAATCATCTTAGTCCTTTTAATCATAATATTAACATTATTAAATTAGAGTGAGAAAACATGAGAAATATATCGCGAACCGCTAACTGCTAACGCAGAGTACAAATTATCATTTATTATTTTTTAAATCTTATAAATTATTGATATAACAGACATTTTTTAATAGTCTGATTGTGACTAAGCAAATATGTATACCAATAAAATTATATTATTAACAGAAATAATCAGAAACCGAGCTGTAATTAAATTGTTAATAATAAATAGTGCGAAGTCTGCCGCACTGTTTTCGCGAGAATAGTTGATAAACATGGCATCAGTGTTATTTCGGAGAGACGAAACACTGCATTGACATCTATTTGGATTTTCTGTTTAGTTTTTATTAGGTACTGGCATGGTTGAAAAAGTTTCCTAATTTGAAAATGTTGTCGAAAATTCGTACAATAATTTAAGTGATTTTAGTGATACCTTTATGTCTGAACACCAGAGTGGCATTAGAAGAATAATAATATTTGTATTTTTTTTTTTAAATTGCGATTTTCTTGTAATATTTCACATATTATGCATTTAAAATGGGGAACCTATTTGTGAACCTGTAGAAATTTTCTGCGAACCGGCAGTTTGGAAACATCGATTTAGTTTACTCTATTTTATTGTGACATCCGTGTAGCTAGTTTTACACAAAATTTACGATTTTCCGCTGTAGTATTCATTAAAAATACACGTATATACATATTTTTATAGAAAACATAATCCATTTATTCAAAATACACAACTTATTACTAGAAGTATAGAATGGCAATAAGTGAAAATTATATAAGTATTACATTATTATAATAAAATTAGCAAAGTGAAGATGGTCACATCAGACAAAGAACATTCCATCATCATCACAGAGCATCACATATTAAATACACAAATGGCAACCAAGAGCCCTCTGAATCAATGGGATAATCAAAATTAGTGGAAATATGTGACAAGACAAAGACTAAGTACCGAGAAGACTGGAGACAGAAAGGAAGGGGTTCATCCTCTAGAGTAGCTGATATGATGAATTAAATACTTTATATCAAACGCAAAAGAATTCACAACGCCGATTTTTTTACAAGTAATATATTTTTTTTCTAAATTCTTTGATATTATATAGGTGTAAATATCGTTAAGGGATTTATTGATCCACGCCGTTCTTTCTTTCATTTAAGCCTTTGGGTGAAGCAAAAGAAGAAATCTAAGTTTAAAAAAGTATACAAAAAAATCCAAATTCAAATCAGAATTGTAAATCATCCATCAGTCCCCCAACCCCTTTGAAGTGGGAAAGAGATGACGTCAAAGTAGAAAAAGGACAATCCCATTTTATTCCTGGGAGATATGTAAATATAAAGAAGTGATCTTTTTGTCCTGCCAATTTGCTACTTATTGGTTACTTCGTTACGGTGTAAAATTGCCACCGTTGCAAGGATGAGATTTTTTTTCGTTACCAGACAAAATTTATGCAAATTCAGGAGTTAATTCGACCTCAAAAACATTTGGATATTTTCGTAATTGAAGTCAAGTCGCTGCCAGTGGAGTATATATTATTATATTTAATTAAAAATATTATATTCATTATTCTTACACTTTTTCTCTATTCCTATCTACTAACAATCAGTCTAGGCGTCAAAGTTAAAAAAGATTAATATTATTATCCAAACTGAGTAGGTATGATTAAATAAGTTTGACTGTATTACAATACCTAGGCAGATTTATACATCTCTAATATTTCTGCAATATTTATGAGCTTAATTTAGTGTAGAGAATTAAAATAATAAAGCTTGCTACAGATTAATCCGAAAAACGAAATTATTTTCAGTTAACACAAACTTTTTCAGCTTCACCTTTATTATAGTAAGGCTTCGTCTAGTGGAGAATATTTTCTTCAACGCCTTTGGTATTAAATCTATTCACTTGTTTTGTAATTATTCTGTTCATCATGTTGAAGGATATTAAAAATCTTTTGACGTTTATATTCATTAATATTAAACAACTTTACCTACCACACACTAAACACGCGCGTTAACATTATTTTACTCCCTACTTCAATTATAGTTTGTCAATTTATGGCTACGGCCGTATGTCGTAGCGTAACCACTGGGGAATGCCAAAAAAAATGGCGTAATTAAAAAAAACACTACCTTATTCTTAGGTCAATAATTATTATAAAGCAATCAATATTCGTATGATGTTTATCACATTTATATGGTCAAAAACATAACTTATAATTTGTATCTTTAGAATTATCTTCGAATGTGTTAATCGTGCCGATTTTTTGAATAATAAAATGCCTAATTCTTGTCAAATTTGGGATCACAGAGACTATCCATATATTTTTTTATCGTAAATATTTCACTATAATAATGTCGATATAAATTATACTGATGGTTTTAGAAATGCGTTTAAAAATTAATAAATGTAAAAAATCTCAACACCACTGCACATTTATGTACTGAAATATGACTATATTCTAAAATATTAGAGCGAGGGGTTTAAAAGAATACTATTTTATGTAATAAAAATACTTTATGCAGTCATCAAATGTTTAAAATAAATATAACGGATAATAAGGCTTCAAAATTATATAAATAGATTATCTACAACGTTTAAATTATGTCCAGGATCATGCTTTGAAAATAGAAAAAAGCTCCATTTTGACCCACGCTAAGCACGTCCGCCCTTAACAATGATTAAAGTAGCTCAGCATATTTAATTAATATAAAAAAAACTTATATTGTACCTAACAACTCTATATCTCAATATGTACCTAAGTGATGGAGAGAAGTTGTTTTTATATTTTTGTATTATTCGTTGAATAATACTTATATAGTTTATTCCTTTTTTTAGCAAGTGCATGATGTGTGTTTTATATATAATATTTTTTTTTAAGAATCAAGGTTAGTAGTCAGTGCACGAATTGCAATGGATATGGTTTCAGGTCCCACTCTTTACTAATAGTTTTCTTTTTCTTTCTAAAAGGTAGGTATGTGTTTGACGTACTTAAATGCTGTAGGTAGGTACTGATTATTATATCTAGTCATGTAATATTATTCCGTAAAATAGTAGTAGGTATTAACTAAAAGCATTTACTTTCTTAGAAATAAACACTTGTTTACCGAATTTGTGTTGTCAACATTTAATTAGCGACAATTAAAAATTAAATACCTACATCACTTTTAACGCTTTCATAAATTATCAATTTGAAACGAGTTGCTTTGAAATCGTCACGCGTAATTGCACTTTCAAATGTGTTCCAAAACGAAGCCGTTTGAAACAAACATTATAAAACATTTAAAGAAACCGCCAACTTAATGCATCATCTTATGAATAGGAATCAAAGTGAAAACTTTTCCCTGCAAAAGTTTGAGCCGGCCGTGGCGCGGGTAGACGGGGACTATGGTGGCGCACCGGCGATTGGGGCAAGTCCCTGCGCGCTTTAACTGCCGCGCTGCCGCCGCAATCCTAATGAGTTAGTTACCCCACCTTACCTCTCGCTTCCCGGCTAACCGAACATAATTTATCGAAGTGCCTTCATACAGTTTATCGGCATACGGATGTTAAAGGAATCGGGCCGGATGAAATGATATCGATTTTATTGTCTGATAAGCTTTTTATGCTCACAATCACCTAACTGAAGATTCGTATTCCGTTCAAGCTTTTTTTACAGTATGTAGATAATATCAAATCAAATCAAATTTATTTATTTTACATAGGTATAATGAAAATAACAAATTTAAAATTCAAAGCGTTCACGACATGACATAAAATAAGTGTTAACAATTTTTTAAATAAAAATACAGAGAGATGTGACTTAATAATACAATAAGTAATAAAATAAGAAACAAAATAAGAAAAGAAATAAAATAAAGCAACAAAAATAAACGTAGATGGAAGCACACAGGGTGAACTATCGATAGACTCTATCTTAAAAACTTATAAAACTACGTCCACCTAAATTCACCCTCACGTAACTGGAATATATCAATATCCGAAGCAATTTCATTAAACATGGTTATTGTCCTCCCAATTAGCATCACTAATGTCAGGTTAGTTCTGCACCTTGGGAGAACAAACAACGGATGCCCTCGATTCCTAAGGTAATTATCAGAGACACACAAGCCAACACCACCAAGAATGGCAGAGTTCACATTTATGCCGCGTATACCTAAGCTGGTATTCTTGTTTTAAATAAATGTAGGATGTTAAGCACCAAATGATATTATGATTACCTCTGCATAATTTGAAAATATCCCAAGCATATACACATTAGAAAAAATCATTTTGTAGAAAAAAATACGACACCCGACGGGACTTGAACCTGTATCTGCTGGATTCGCGCCAGTATGTTTTACCAATTAAAATATGGGGATCTTATTAAATACATATCACCAAGAGTTGAGGTTTTCGAGATGTGACTGTATTGACGCATCATAAAAATTCCTTAGACTGACCGGATGACAAACGACGTTCTCAATCGAATAGGAAAGAACCAAGAAGTTCTGCGTAGTATCAAAACAAAAAAAACTTCAATACCTCGGGTACATTACAAGAAGGCAAAAGTACGGCATTCCCCAAATGGTCATCCAAGGAAAGATCATTTCGCCGATCAAGCCGCATTTCGTGTTTTAAGAATTTACGTGATTGGTACCCGGCTCCACCTAACTGTTCTGGGTAGAAAATGATAAAATAAACATTGTCCTGATAGTGGCCGACCTCCATTAGGGGATGCCACGATAAGAATAAGAAAATACTGGCAACATAAGAAAAAAAATATTTTGAAGCAAATTAATTCTAAAGAAGCAAGATAACAAAACAGTGTCATTATAGTTATGCATAGTCGAGTAAATCGGAGTATATCACAATAGCGCATTATAAATACCGTATCGCACAGGTAGCAATCACAGACTTAAACAAAACATGAAACAATAGTACCATATCAAAATGGAATAACGATAATAATTATTATAATATAGTATTTTTTTTATGGAATTCTATGAATTAAGTAAACGGAAAATATGGTTTATATCTCCGTTCTGAAAGAAATAAATATGAGAGATAGGAATACATCTAGATACATCAGATAGGAAAACAATACTTTGGAAAGACATATCATCAGCGGAATCATTGAGGGTTGATTTAGAATAATAAGACTGGAAGAAAGGTTATAACTAAGACGTTTCAAAGAAGTCACAAGCTTTAACAGCGGACAACACAACACAAAACGAATAAAATTATATTAAATTATATTATCGTGTAATAACATGATGTATTTTTAAACTATAATTTGTACTCAAAAACCTCACGATGGCCTAGCGGTTTAAGCGCTGGTTTATATTGTCATTTTGAACCACAGGTTTGAATCCTGGGTCTCGTAAATACACATTTTGTTTTTTAGTATATTTTTGAATTAGTCAAGTATGGAGTAGACCTAATAGGTTGAATCAAGTGGCTAACATATATTTCTCGTTAAAAAAACAAACAAAAATCTGTTAATACAAACCTCCACTCTGTGAAGGCCCATATGATCTTATAAAGTTCGGATATGGGAATAATCAATCAAAAAAATATCTGCTCTTTCAAATGACGTCAAAGTGATTTTCATATTTTACACAGTTGTATATAATATCTATATAATATACTTAAATATTTTTTTTTTGTCAAAAAAGACAATCTCCAAATATTTGCAGTCCAAATCTTTTGTAATTCTCAAATTCCATTATGACTTGTAGAAATTGGCAGCGCCGTCGTATCGTAAAATAAATCTCAAAACAAATCAAATAAAGCACGCGAAAGGTAGCCGGGCACTCCGGGAAAAGATGATATAAGCAATGCTGCGCTGTAGTTCCGGAGCTTGGCGCCAAGAATCCGTGACCATCGAGTAGATTTAATTCCAGTAACTGTTCCCGACCGGCGCTGGCGTCGCCCCGAGCGTCCGCCCGCCAAATAAGACACAACAATAGTCGCAGGGGGCACAAAAGAAAACGAGATAAGAAGAAACGAAATTGGCCGACTGGTCCCTGCTTTCCCCATCTCCCCTTTCCTATGCGCTTCAACAGCCTGTGAAACCTTTTTTGAGCTTTAAGCCCCAGAGATGCGACTGGATAATGCGGTGGATGACGCGAGGAGGAGTGGAAGGAAATAAAAAGATCCGGCACGATGCGAATCCGCGGGTTTTATTCGTCAAATCGACCTTGAATTAAGAGTAATTCTTTGAAAATGTGGGCGCCTGGATTCTGAAGAAGACGTTTGCGGAATTAAGTGACAAATTTGAATAAATAAGATTGCTTCTGAAAAAAAATAAATGAGGCAACAAAGCCAGTCGTAATTTTCTTTTATTTCCTGAGGTATCATCAATGTAATGAAAACGCTCGCTGTATTATTTTTATAGTATTCTTCAAATAACGATAAAAATCATACATTCGAAAGGTCTCTCGACAAATAAAAAAACACCGTTCATAAAAAAAATTCAATGAAATTGCAAGAGTCATTTATAATATTTATTTTATTCAAGATCAAATAATATATACAAAATTTAAGATGGAATTCTTCACACAAAGACACATTATTTTGAAATGCTTCCAAAATATGCATAGTATAAGCTAATGTTACATATTTTAAAGTGAAAGAGACTCGACGATACGCCTTTCATTTTCCAAGTACTATAACACAATTAATTAAATAAAAATGTATTAGCAACTAGGTACAGGCACAATAAAAATTGTCAATCAATAATCAAATAAAGTTATTTACTACCCTACCGACCACAAAAAAAAAAATAATACTTTGGGTATTTTACATTCTAGTATTATTCATTACCCAACCTTTGCAAAAATGTGAATAATCTAAAAAAGAATATAATATTTACTTCATATTTTATTGTACATCTTTCTATCTTCTTACATATTATTATATATATATTTGTCGATTTATTAATAATTGATCTAATTGCCAACCTAAAAGATAATTTTCCACGTTGTCAAGAATTACACATTATTACACAATTGGCCAAAAATCACTAAGTGCACTTTCTTAAAGTCTGAAATGTTAAAAATAATATTCTAATGGATTTTAGATAAATAGATTAGCATAAATCTTAAATCTATTAGAATTTAAATTCAAATTTCATCAAGTACCCCTGCTAGATTTGATGAATTGAAATAACTAATTTTGCGATCAATAAAGCAAGAAAAGTCGTATTTTAAATAACGTATTGATAAGTTGTATTTTTTTCGGGATTCCAATATAGTCCAGTGTAGTGTTTTTTCAGTGTAGTGTTTTTTGTTAGCGATGCTGGTTAATCTGATAACGTATATTAATATAGTTCAATTATTCTTCATCGATATGATATGTTTATTATACGATAACAAAATAAATGTATTACAAAACAAAAGAAAACGTATGATGTATAAAAAAAGTTATACCGATGCAATCTCAATTAGACTTAGAGAGGTAAAAGAGAAAATGCAATATATTATGTAGGTATATTCCAATAGGTTCGGCGTATCTTGGAAAATAGTCTGAGCAAAACTATGCTTCACAAACCGCGGACCAGAAATACTTGCATTTGATTAATTAAACTAAATGGAGTCCGGAAGTGCTGAATTCTAGAAGCTTCAAAAATTCCGGTAGTAGGTATACAATATGAAGAAAGAAAATCCTCATTTAAGGATTTCTTACAAACGAATTCTTTATTTGCCATTCTGATAAATATAAACACAAAATATATTTTTTTACTTTTTCCTAATATGTACCTAACAAATCATATTATGGAAAAGTTTCAAAAACTAGTATAATTTTTCCATCGATACGGAATATCTTTTCATATTTTCCCCTTGGGAGCGAAAATGATAATTTACCTTTTTTGCAGAATATGGAAAGGAATTTTGGATGTTATGATTAATGCAGATAATTAAATTAATATTAAAAGCATTTGAATCATGTTTCATATTACAATAAATAAAAAAATCAGTGCATAAATGTACAGCATTAGTAAGTTATATTAAAACGTATAACTATTAGAATTACCGCCCGATACCTACACATTATGAATATTACGAGTATGTAGGTTTCTTATCGCTAAAAATGTGTTTGAAACATATTACTAAAAAACAAAACTAAGTATGTATGTATGTCTCGTGCCATATTATATTTATCGGTTTTGTTAAAAATATATTGTGTCAAACGATTTACTTTTCTACAAGTAATTTACAAGATGGAGAATATTAAGTATTACCTATTTCCATTACTGGGCCTTCTGAAATAGATAACACGAACATGGACCCTCCAAATCAACTCGCCCCGCACCACACTAGGTCTTAATCGAGCGTGTCACGAGGCTCTACGTATAGACGTAAAGCATCAGTAGTTGTTTACGCCTAGGAATATCTTAGGAGCAGATACACGAGACTGAGGTCGCCACGTTCTCAAGTGAGCTTTGACTGAGTTTAATGAAATACGTAGTTTAATAAAAAAGTATCATGGGAGAGAAAGGCACAGAGACTTCACAAAAATAAATGACAATACGGACAAACAAAACTATGTGAATAATATATGGTAAGGTATAATAATATGAAAGAAGAACCCAACAACTCTTGGCGGGTCTTGGCCTCCTTCAAAAACTAAAAAAAAATGTTGGACGATCCACCGCCGATACTCTCCGGTTGCTTTGACCAAGCATTCTTAAATCTCCTGTGGCACAGTCTAGCTATCTCAATTTAAAATGTCCAGGTCTTCTCTTGCCTTCGGGGGTTGCGTACATGGCCCGCCTTGCTGGTATAACCTCCAACATTTTATCCACGTGGCTGATCTAGTGCGGACTCTACATTTTCATATGCCACGTGATCTTTTCACCCTTTGTGCCACTCCTGATTATGATCGAGAGAAGACTATGGTTTAATATACATATAATTTTTGGCATAATACACACGGTTATACGTTTGAGTTTCGCAAGACGCCGCCGCACCGCGCCCGCCAAATTACTACGGCCGAGCACTTACACAGTCGATAGATTTGAAGGAATGCAGTAGACCAACGATTTGATTTTGAATTGTGAAGTTTAAGTGATCCACATCTTTGTTCTTTGCCGCAAGGATTGCTCGTTCACTCAACCAATTGTTGACACGAAATTGCAAAAATTCAGCGGAAACGAAATCAATCCGTTCGATTCGTCGACAGGAACACGGCCGTTACCGATAGTCAGAAATTGCTTAGAGAAATCTTCCGCAGATGGATCGTTTAGCAATGTAACTCGCATGTATGTCGTCAGCTGAAGGTCCTTCACATAGCGCCATAGAGTCAATGATTTGAGGCAAGCGTTTATTTCATCGGCAGCGGTCGATCTTGGAATGACTGGTAGTGTTTGGCGGAAATCGCCAGATAGTAGAATCATTGCGCCTCCAAAACATCTCTCACAATGCGCGTTTGTGCGCCATTCTACATTCATCCCAGGTGATGATTTTACTTGCTACCAAAACTTTGGCCATTGCTGAATGTTTCGCAATATTGCATATCGGTTTTTCAGTCGTTTGAAGGTTTACCGGAAATTTCAACACTAAATGAGCCGTTCGGCATCCTTCTAGCAACGTGGCCGCTATCCCAGAAGAAGCAACTGCTACAGCAATTTCGGATCTCGCACGAACAGTGGCCAAAATCAATTACATGAGGAATGTCTTCCCAGTTCCACTGGGCGCATCGAGGAAAAATAAGCCACCATTTCCATCATCAATTGCCTTCATTAACGTATCGTGCACTACCTTCTGTTGGGGATTCAACATTGGTACATTCGTTCGAACTAATTAGTTCAATGCATCTCGATCATATTCACGTTCACGTTCCAATTATAGATTGAAAGCGTAATTCACTCCACGATGTAGCATTGGCATTCCTGACTTGACTAACAAACTGCCGCACATGAGGTAACACATGTCTTCGATCAAAAGGAAAACCTGGTTATGTATCTCCTTATTCACCTCGAGATCGGGATTCCCTGAAATGACACGAATTCGATGTAAAATGTCTTCTGACATGTCATCCTTGCAGTTGTTCTAAAGTTCAGGTGGATTCGATGGGAAGCATGTTGAAATAATGATAGCAAATAATGTGCGTATCTGACTTGGAGATGCAGAAACAAATGCTTTAGCGATTGTCATGTCCCAATGAGTATCATTTTCAAGCAAATTGAGCTTTTGACATGCAGCACGAAATGTTGGGCACACTACACCATTGACAGTTCGAAGTGATTCAAATGATGTCGGCCCACGAACATTTACCAGCAACAACCGCAAGTAGAATCATTCGCCATTCTTCGGATGAACTGTGTAAATGCGACCAAGAGCATCAGTAGAATGCACATCCGGATGATCAGGAACCGCATCGCCTTGCTTCCGACGTTGAAATTTCTTCGATGAAGCGTTCCAAGTGTAATAATGTGGTATCTCAGAGTAGAACAACGTTCGTGCAAACGGATCGCTTTGGCAAATCGAAAAGAAACTGAAGTTGGCGCTGGAGATATTTCAGCACGTTGAGCAACATTCGATGCTTTGAAATAAACTTGTTGACCATTCTCCAGATGCACCGTCAAATGTACAGCAGTGGGATGACGTTCATGAATGGGGAATGAGAAAATACGCCAAATCGTTTTATTGCAGCTCACATATCGACCAACTTGACAGTGCGTGATTTCGTCGTTGGTATTGGGAGTTTGAGCAACAAAAATTACAATATCGCTGCCTTTGTGTGACATATTTGCAGATGTATTTGATGGACTTCACTGAATTGCAAAACTCCACGTTGCAATGCGCCTTGAATGTTTTGCAAAAAAGTGGCGAATATGGAACAATCTAAGTGTTGTCAATCACGATATCGTTTCACTTCATTTTCGTTGTGATAGTTCTACCGTTATCATTGGGTGATCGACGCCGACACAGTGGATAACCATCATTGGCAGTGATAGTCTCCGCCGTTAAACTTCATGGATAACGCTTGGAACACTTGCCGTCGACCATGCACGGTGATTGGGGGTTGATGGCGCCACACTGTCCATGAATCATGCAAGTAATTACAACATCATGCAGGTCTGGATCGGTTTCGGGATCAGGAATCTCGGCACATATGATGTCATCTTTTTGGTCTGGTCGAATTCTTTCGACTCACCAAATAAGAATGTGTGCATGCGGCAAGCTTCGTTTTTGTCATTCAATCGAATACATCCAGCATCGAGTATCCCCAAAGACGCGATGATTAACAATGTAGTTCATCAGCGACAGGATTTTTTGTTTAAAAATACGTGCGGTGATGTCGTGCCGATCACTTGATGTTTGTCCGGGGAGTAGCAGTTGAACAATTTCTATTCATTTCGGATTTCATGTAAAGGTGATGAATAGATCTGGACGACCGTAATGACGAACATATGTCATTGCATCTTGCGCATATTCATGCATATGACGTGGGCTGCCAATGTACATCGCCGATAGAATAGTCAATCGACCAACATTAGCTGCATCTCCTACGGTGCTGATTACATCGCGTAAATGAATATACTCCTCCGATCGCAGTTTGGCTTGGTTCAACCGAATGAAAGTGAGGCGCTCCGTCTCGATTTTAAGCAATCGACGAAATCGCAGCAAATAGTTGTCAGCATTTTGACGAATCATCAAATGATAAACACTGGAAAATTAATCACATAATTCAAAATTACATAATAAAGCAGTTATCGATGCACACACAATCACAAATTTGATAACCTCACAAAGTGAACATCTTCGAAGGCAACTTACCGTTTGAAAATCACGATCGAAATAGCTATTTGCGCACCTAGCTGGTAATCGGCTCGATTATTCACGTAGATCGATTGTCGAATGAAGTTCAAATGATGGTTTTTGAAATTGGTAGGTAAATAATGAGCAATACCAGCAATGAGATCATGTAATTTTATCCTTGGCTTTATTTTTGGACGCTGTCGAAGAAGTAAAAAAAGATTCAGGCAGGACAACTTCCTCCAAAATTCGCCGGAGTATACAACAAAGTCTTTCGGGATTATCTGAGGCTGAACTGAATCAACTGTCAAAGGATAGATAATGCACATAACGCCTTTCATTTGTTTGTTTGTTTCTTGTTTATTCTTTCTGTCATTTGTATCGTTGTATATGGATTTAATTTTTTTGTGATTTTCTTTTATTTTCGAATGCGCGAGATTCATTGTTCAAAATGTCAAAATGTATGAGAAAATTTATTTTATTCATAATTTTCTTTTCCGTGAATTTTTCCAATGTTTTAATAGTTATTATGCTATTCGGGGCTTAGACAAATCCAACAAATCAAAGATCGTACAAATCGGTCCAGCCGTTCTCGAGTTATAAATGGTGTAACTAACCGACTTTCTTTTATATATATAGATATACCTACTTAGATAGAAAATGATGGAAAGATATAAAATATAATAACATTTTATTAATAAAAATACTAACATTGAAGTTATATCAAAGTGTCTTCATGACTCATCGTAGGTAATTACTTTTCAAATATTTCACCAGTTCTAATCACAATAAAATCAATTAATTTAGGAATTATTAATTTTGAATTCTGTTAGAGATTTGAAAGTTTCGTTTGATGTGTTTTGAAAATAAAAGCATCAAAAGTTCCTAAGCGAATTTATAATTATGTTTTGACAGTAAAGTTGCGCATAAAATTATAAAGTTATAAGTAATAACGTTCAAGGCTATTTTTTATATGTGATATCTTTGGTTTAATTTTAAACTATTAAAACGTAAAAAATTACAGTATTTTTCACCTACATTCTTTAAATGTGCTGAGCATAAATTCTAAATAATTAGAAATTTCAAAGATATTCTATTGTTGTAAACGTATATTGTAGACTTGTTAAACGTATTTTGGGAATAATAAACGGTAAATTTATAAAGGATGGGAACACGTTTTCCTGTATAATGTTTAATTATTGAATGATGATGTTTCGTTAGGTATATAACGGGGAAGGTTATCGAGATTTAATATTAACGAAATTTCAAATTTTAATAACAGATTTAAATTTAAGCTCGACTAAACCTGAGGTAAAATTAACGATAAAATTTGCAGGCAATTATGAATGCGCACTTTAATTATGGCTCCTTTGTAATTGTGTTAATGACACCATTATGTCAAATCGCCGAGGTAATTTTTCATTAGCCCAGACGTTAATAGATTGATGCGGCCACCAAAATGAAGTTAGTGGCTGTAACTTTTTTGCAATGTAATTGTTTTTGCGAAAACTTCGGGCGGGAGAAAAAAAAACCCGCGAATTTTAAATCATCCATCATACAAAGGCACAACATCACAAAAAAGCGTAATTAAGTAAAAACAAAACTAGACAAAGACTTTCGCTTTTAAAATAAAAGAAAGCGGCTTACTTTGAGCTTTTCCTCAGTTCACTTCAGTTATAATATTTTTAAAACACTTTTTAATTACATAGTAAGTATACCGTTAAATTATATTCACAATTTTTATTTGATATCAAAACACTTTTTGGTCATATAAAAAACAATATTTTATAGTTTTATTATGTTATCGATAATTTCACAAATATTCGATTAATACCGTGTTTGCGATTTTTATCCCTGATAAACCTGCATATTTTATCACACCTCGAATTATTTGACCCAAATACCGAAAATTTCTCATTGAAGCATCTCGCGTAGAAGTTTTTTTGCTCAGGGACATCAAACCGTTTTAAAAGTATAATTTATTCAAATTTCCAGAGAGTGTTGAAAGTATTAAAAATGATCTTAAACACAAAAACCCAATGACATAATAACAAAAATATTGTTTTAATTAGTTATATTCATAATATAATATTATTATTTATCAAATTCTGTTAAAAATTATCGTCATGTTGCCTCGGTATATTTGCTATGAAATACTAATACAGTATTCACAATATGTTTTTGATATTTTCTCTCAACAGCCAAAATAACACTATGAAGTATCCTTGTAGGGTCCATAATATTATGCTGATTTTAAATATTAATATAAATAATATAGGTAGTTATCCACTACTATAACAGCTATAGTACAAAGCTTAAATGATACGAAAATATTCGAATCATAATCAATAGTTTGTTGATACAAATTACTACGTTGATTTTTAATCAATATAATCTGTATTTCAATTCATAAAATGAGTGTTGTTAAATTTTATTCCTTTCCCTCTACCTCTATTAATTGTTTCCTTTTAAAGAGGGGCTTAGAAAATTGTATATAGTCAATAATGAGAAAAAATATGTAAATAATTTACCTCCGATATTACGATGGGTCGACGGAGCGGAATGAATAAAAGGAAACATATACATAAATGACGTGCTGTCGGAAGTCTATTAAAAATATACTATTGGCAGTGTCTTATTTAAATTAAATACTTAAACCAATGGTTCTTTATTGCTGGCGCCTAACGCTGAAACTTTTGACATACTTTCCCAAAGTTGAGGAAGTATTTTAGATTGTGCCGGCGACGGGGGCGCTTTCAGATATTTAATGCACTACTGACTGACAAAATTAGATTGTCAATTGCAATCTACCCCTTCAACAATTCGATTAAATAGTTATGAGTGCAATAAGAATAGAATTCTACTTGTCACTTCTTAAAAGTTATAATAAATTATGCATATCTTTGAATACGACGCGTCGAAAATCGTCTATCGCATTGAAAAACTTAAGTGGCAGTAAGACGGGCAAGTCACTATTAGAGATGGAGATAAAAGATTATAAGATGGAAGCCTCTAATGAAACATTAGAGTATCAGATAGGTAGATGATATCAGGAGTGCCGCCGAAAAGAATTCAAGCGGAAGGCATACGACTGTATACAATTGATAGAAATGGGGGAGGCTTATGTCCACCAGTGGACATTGGCAGGCTAAACAAGAAGAGTCTCATTATCTCATCTTAATGCCGGTTAGTAATTAAAGTAAAACCTATTTTGATTTAAAATACAAAAGCCGACCGCCAAATAGTAGCTCAATTTGGGAAGCGCTTCAGTGAGTATTAAAAGGCCAATAGTTAAAATTTGTCGTAATTAAGTATGACTCCTTATGCACAGTGGACAATGTGCATGGTCGCGGTACCCGATGTAGGTCCAATTCCTGCGGCGTGTCTTAATTTGTTCAAAAAGATTTTTTCTATTGGTTATTATATATTTTGCAGAAGTGTTTTCAAAATTCTGTTAGTTCAAGAAGATTCTGAGTGTTTCTATATTATGACTATACCTTAAATTTTGTGCCATTATTTAATATATATTATATGTATATATTGGCCCCCACATCCTGAAACGGGCGCCCATGACAATGTGACACTATACAAGCATTTTCCAAATGGTGTTTGAGGTAAAATTATTTGACGATTTTTGTATTTTTGAAAACATTTACTTGATCTATCTATGGAGTTGTCGAGTATTGATACACAATAATAAAAAAATGTATCGCATACCACATATTTAAAAAGGTTAATGTCTTTGAAGTAAAACAGCGCAGCAGGTGACATTTTTACCATAAGAGAAAAATTTGAATGTGCGTTTATCTCACTTATCTGGTCGACCTATCATGCCGAGCCTCTCCTAAGTCCAGCCCCCCAGATTAGAGCCCTGTCAGCCACCCCTTTGTGGGGACCATTATATATATACTGATTGATATTGTTTTATTTCATATACACATTATTGCAAATTCATAAAGAATGGTTCGGATCAATATACTCCTTTTGTCTCATTTGGCTTTCGGTAAATCTATCTTGGCACATTCAATGAAACTTCTCCCTTCTACATTCTGTTTTATGTTGCACTTTTACTAACCAATAAATATCCTCAGTACCGAGCCACCTAAATCACTTTTTTATTTCGAGTTAACTAAACTTTAAGCGCTTATCATTAATTACTACAACAGTACATAATTATTATTATGTCACGTACTTAATGAAACGGATCTAGTGCAGGTGGATTTTTATAAATCTTATGACATCTGGTTCTGACAATTCAGTTTTATGAAAAAGGTTATAATCATATTTTAACAGTAGGCTGGTTTTGGCCTCGAGATTTTTTTTTAGTTTATGAGATGGCTTATTTCCTCAGTAAACCACATTAGAATACTTTTATTATATATTACCAAAATTAGGTAAACCAGAGTATGAAGCAACACATTATGTTCCTCACTTGAATACGCTTTCAGTGATAATAATTTATCTTCTTCTGGATTTTTTTACCATTAGCCATTTCATACAAAGGTTTTCGCACGAATAAAAACTGAAGCTACCTATGGTATACGACAAATTACGGTTGGTGAGCTGTTCATTCCTAAGCATTTTTTTTATATTTTTTCATTCAACGTAAAAACGTAAATGTTTTCTAGATTTTTTTGAATGAATATCATTTAAATACGGGGATAGTAATTTTATTTGATAAATTCATACTTGTGATACTGGTAATAATAATATTATTATGCTGGAGATATTATACTAGATTATTTATTTTTTTTACTTATTTACAACATACATATACTTAGAAATATTAGAAATAAATAGAGCACAGTTACAGAGCTTACCTATTTTGAATGATCAACTTAGCTTTCCTAGTAGCCCTTTGTTATATCCTATATGATGTTTTACATATGAGACTATATTATTATGGTCAATGTTATTGGTACGAAATTATGATGTATGAGAATGTATGGATGAGGATTTAGGTATGTATAAGTGTATATTAGGTGAGTTTATATATATTATATCGGCGAGTTTATATATTTTTTTTTAAATTATGTTATGAAAAAGTAGGTACCATGTAAGAATATTATTAAAGACTAATATCTCATTAGTTAACCCCATTTTTTTTTTTTTTTTTTAGATTTGACGATTTACACATTTTGAATGTAGTATTTTTATTGTTCATAAAGAATAATGATCTATTATAATGTTTTGACGATGTATTATAATAAGATATCGAGTGTATTGTTATTAATAAGATAGGGTTTTTACTAATTAGGTTTTTTACTGACACTTCAACTATTCATAATTTGTTTATTGTATTTTTTGTAACCTTTGACTTGATAGGTAGGTAATGGAGTTGTTACCTACTTTATTGTATTGATTTATTATATAAGCTAGAGTAAAGAGAGTTCGTTGTCAGTGTGTGTTTACCTTTGGTTAGTGTACACGACGTCTGAAGATGCCGAAAGGCGAAACCCGGGTCGCAAAAAACGACTTAAATGGAATAGTACAAAGCTTGAATCCATGAGAATATAAATATAATACTACGACATTTTTTTATTCTGTAATGTGAAACTACGAAAAACTAAAACTAACTTTTCAATGTCTCTTCCAGATGCAATTTTATTGTACATCTATTAAACTGAATTTAATTATTTGTTAATTTAGTAAATTGAATTGAAAAAAAAGAATACATTGTATTATTATTAAGTAAAAATGTATCCCTACTCAACTATACATTAGTTCGATTCTACGTATTATGTATGTATTAAAAATTCAATAAAATGCTTAAATCTCGTTTTCGATTTTAATCCACTTACACTGTTTTACTCGTACATTTCGCATATCCCTGTACCATCGACATACCATTGACACAGAAGAAACAGGAAACCTGGGTACCCACAGTAAGTTAAGGTTGCTGGCAACCATGACAGTGCGTAAGAAGCCTAAAAGGAATAATTATTAACTACGTAGTTACCTTATTACTAAGCTGATACTATAGCTATTGTATTGTTATAATTGAGAATTCATAATATCAGACAATTATCCATTCACTACAGGACTACAACACCTCTTCTTCAATCCATTCGGTCATGCGCTGTTATCATTAACGTAGATTATATAATCTATAAAGTATAGACATCACCCACGAGATATTATCAATGCCTTATTACTGGCAGAAAATTTAGAAGCATATTTACTATACGTGATAAAACTCACAAAGGAACAGAATGATTATCTTTTGGTTGGTATACGACTAGAGGAATTCTTAGTAACATCACCTATCATCATCTTATTTACATTTTATTATAGTTGAATTGTAGTACCTAGGTACCTAAATGACAGATTAATATTCTGTACATTGTCGTAGTGAAAGATGGTGGCCTATTATAAAGATTTATTATAAAATACGTATGATTTACTATTATTTGAGATCATAAGTGATACTTTGATAATAAGATTTTATTAAGTGCCTGCCAGAAAATGCACACTAACCTACACTATATAATTTACATTAAATTAATTAATATTAAAATAATGATTGTGGGCATAATATTCCTGTATGAAATGCAGCGCTCGTCTATAATTAACCTTTATGAAAGGGCTAACTGCGGAATGAGTCCTGAGAGGGAACAGCTGACTAAGAGAGATGTTTAAGACAATGGTACATTATAAAGAAATACCAGTGGCGTTGTCTAATATTTAATTAACAATTCACAATAAAAAAATATGGATATAAAAAACATGGCGTAACAAACAGAGCGTAACATGGAAAGGACTCAACAACATATCAATTATGTTGGCAAATATTTTTAAACAGCGTACTACTAATATTCTGTAATATTCAACTAATAATACATAAGATGTAAGAAAGTAACATTATTTTATTGAACATATTATTATTTGAAAACATTTTTGAGAAATATATACTTAACCAGTTAAGAACCTGCACCTCTCATGATTCGCGCCTATGTGAACTTACCACTAAGCTATTATACTTATCCTATTTAATTGTGACGAAATAATTAATGTTTTTACAATACTTTCTGAAGTGGTAATTGGCTTTTGTATTTTAAATCAAAGTATTGAATTACCTTAATTACTAACCGGTATCAGGATCACCCTAAATATTTTATCATAAGGTACCTACTTGCATTTGCTATAATTTAATAAACTTATATCTTCCTCAACCAATTTATAATAAGTATATATATTATAAAAATATATATTTAATTAAACTAAGAAGTTATTGATTGTTGGTTATTCTTCAATATTTATTTTCTTATTTTATCCTGTTAGTATAAACAATATTTATTTTTTGTCTGTCCAATGATTGACTCGCGTACCCAAGTGGGCGTAAGCGTACCCACTGATCTCAAACTGAGTAGGATTCAAACATACATCATAATATGCTGGCTGACGATTTGCTATAATCATGAAGCTTATTGTTTTTTATGTGATGTATTTCTTACTTCTTACTTTATCTGTCCGTTATTAGACATCGGCAATGGCCTTGACCATATTTTCCCTGACTGTAGTTCATGGCCCCCACATCTTGAAGCGGGCCCCCAGGCCAGGATCTTTGGCGGGATCATCTACCTATCGCTAAGCTTTAGGGCAGTGTGATGGTCTACAGTAGTGTTTCCAAATTCTACACGTGAATTATCATTTAAGAGTATCAATCATCATATCACATGAAATTGCGCCCAACTACATATTTAAAATATTCAACATCCTTGAGGAATGAAAGCAGGCGACTTTTTTTACTATTAGAGTAAATTTGTGCAGTGTGTCCGGGTCCCGGGTCCCGGGTCGCCGGGCCCCCAGGCTGGAGCCCTGTCAGCCCCCCCTTATGGGAGCCATGCTGTAGTTGCTGCTCTAAGCAAGGATGGAGTGGTGAGTTCAAACCCGTCTCTGATATTCTTTAGCTAATATGTCCTTCTTCTGCCAGGACCTGGCTTCCCGGAAATCTTCCCTTGAATAATACGATACCGATGTTGATTTTCCTTGGGATTTATTAATACAAACCTAACATTCTTAAAACTTGTGTGTTCTCAGAATTTAATATATTTAATATATATTT
Organism: Rhyacophila brunnea; assembly: GCF_057557595.1. Lineage (NCBI taxonomy): Eukaryota > Metazoa > Arthropoda > Insecta > Trichoptera > Rhyacophilidae > Rhyacophila > Rhyacophila brunnea. Next base: position 41,128,132 of record NW_028232859.1, read on the forward strand.
TTTAGTATTAACAACTGTAAGAACGGTATACTAGATTTGATTAACACATAACGCTATCATATGGATAACTACAAATATACTATACTACAAATGGTTGGCCTTTTTTATAGAATTTGGATATGTCAGATAACTTAGTTAAAATAGGTAATTATGTTATGTAAGTCTGAAGCGGATCGGTAGCTTAGGTAATGGATGATGACACTCACTCGGACAGGGAAATATAATATGTGAGTACGAATCTCAATCAGTTCAACTTTTTACCTAGGGATTTGGAGGATTTTCAAAATCATTCAGACTTTTTTCAGAATTTTTAAATGTATGCTGGCGGAAGAGTCTAATGTATTTTTCTTAAAAAATAATAATATTCGGTTTACCACGTCACTGATCATAGTGACATAAAAATGTACTAAAAAAGAAAAGATACCATTTTAATATAAAAAAATCAACATTAGAAAGGAGGAAATAGTCAACAATTTATAAGTACTAAGATTATATACTTACAAATTATATATTCAGTAAATATCGTGAGATGTAAAAAAAACTCATTTATAATATTATTTGGTTAACGTTGTTTTAAAAAGTCATTACCTATGTACGTAACATGATACTGATTTAATATGACCAAAAATATGTTACACAGGTAAATTATTTATCTTGTACTATTTGAATGCTAAATAGAATTTTTTTGAAAATACTAATATTGAATCCATCAAATTTCTTCAATCAAGCATTTCTTACCTAGCGTTTTCGGAAGGATATAACATCTTTATAAAACATTACAATGAAAATTTCCTTGTCTGTCACTTTCAATAGAATATCTCCACTGCGCTTGATAGACCAGCATATTATGACTAACTTTATGTACCTTGCTCACGAAATTCAAGCACCACCTTTTGAGATTCGTCTTACATTTTGGAATTACGACTTTTTACTAATCCAATACATTCTTAATATAAGCATCCAAACATGTCAATATGAGTAGTAGTTTATTAGCTCTATTAAAATATAAGTATCTATCAGATTCTTTTACTATTTTTGAATACTACCTATTTCATTTTGGGAAGCTTTTGCCGCCATTTTAAAGAAAACTTTCCTGTATTTGAACTTTAAGGTTTCTACTGGAATTATTCTGTAATTGTTTTAATGCCATGCTAATGAATGTAATAATTTATGTATTTGACGTAAACAAAACATTACGTCTTACATTTTAATAACAATCAAACCTTCGTGGACTTTCTCGTCTTGATATAATAAAGCAATTTCACGCACAAGTTTGTCTAATGAGAGTTAGGTACATTTTATTCACAGCGTTAATTTCTGGAAAAAGCAATTAACGCACATTTTTAAAACATTATAAATTTATTCAAGCCTAATAGCTTTTTAATGTTAAAAATTCATTCATTAAAAAAATATTTCTCTGCTTTAATGAAAGAATAGTAATAGTAGCACACGAAATAGTTTGTTGATTGTTCATTTTAAATTAAAATTGAAATGTTTTAATTTTTAAAACAACATGCATATTTCGTTAGGTGTATTTAGATTCTTTTATTAAAGAAAAGTTATAAATTTTCAAAATGCTATATGCTAATGCAATTTAATGTTTTTTTTAAATTAAACTATCAACACTTATAATAACTAGGATGGCTGTAAATAGTATTTATTGATGACTAAAATAATTCCAATTTTTTAAAAAAATTACTCCATTATTGTACCTAAGTGTGATTTATTAATTTGATAACAAATTTATACAGCCATTGGTAAAAAAATAAATAACCTATTATTTGACATCTTAGTTTATTTTTATAATGAGTTTTGTTTTGGGTTTATTAGAAACCAAGTATCTTTCCCTTTCCAACGGATTGCGAAATCACGGTCAAAATGAACCACTGAAATAAGATAAAGGAAAGCGGCAAAAGGCGTCTTAAAAATAAAACAAAAGTGAACGGCCACCCACCTCTCCCCTATTCCTACATAATGCATGAGTGGGGCGAGAGGGCTAGAACAAAAGGGGGAAAGTGTTGTTAAAAGAGTCCTTTCTGTCACAGCTCCTTTTGCTTATTTTGTTTATTCAGACAACTGATACATGGTTGAAATACGGATATATTCGTAGTTACTTATCACGTATGCATACATTTTACATACCTACGTCTTATGCTGGCTTCAGATGATGTACGTATTCGATTCGACGTACGTGAGTACATCTAACGCTAACGTATGACTCGTACGTATTAATAAAAAGAGACTGAGCGCTATAGTATTAATATTTACTTTGTGGATGAATAGTTTGTTCTGTATTTACAAAAAGGATGTTAGTCGAAAGTAATTTACCATTTTTGATCATAAGCGAAGCATAATATGGACCTTATCAAAGTGGAAAGATTGTTTTAACAGATTCGGAGAAGAATTCTGCAGTTTTTTGGACATATTGTCAGGCGCGGACCGGACAACCTGGAGAGACTGGTAGTTTAGGTTAGCTTCCAGGGAAGGCAAAGCAGAGGAAGAGCGTCTGCGCGATGGAGCGACCAAGTGAAAGAGCTGACTGGGGGGGGGGGGGGAGGGGCACCATCCATTCTGCCCTGAGAGAAGCGGAAGATCGAGAAAGATGGATAGTCTTGGTCGCTCAAAGGATGGCGAAATTCAAATGTGGTCACGATCCTCAGCCATGAGTGCACGACCAAGAAGAAGAGATCATTCGCTGCTGACTAGATAATGATTTTTGTTACTAATAGAACAATAAACAGAACATTAAATGGACGCATGTTGGATTTATATGACAAATTATATTTCGGTCGGCATGCGTCATTTTCACCCGCAATCCGCGCATCGCCTAGCCACGATCTTTTTAGACCATGCCTCAACTGAGGTATAGCCTTAAACACTTGCTCATCTTTTTTGAATTTGTGGGTGTGATTTAGTCTTGAGTAAATCAAAAAAGTATGCCAAATTTACCATAAAGTTATTGAAATCTTCATAGGTACCTTTTGTGAGCATATGAAAACGATTTAATATATTCGCGCCTGAATGTGGGTGTATATAATTAAAATACTTAAATAACGATAACTCAGATATTTTATTATGGTGTTACAATTTTAATTAGCAATCTACTGAAAATATAATAATTATATACCTACTAATATATACATACATTAAAATTTATTTTGAATGTAGATTTTGGTTTTCATGCATGTTTATATTTAAAAAAATCGCCTTTTCTTTAATATACACTTTTATAGAATATAGGACAGAATGGTCACCTGCTACAGATTCAAATTCGACGGCGGCCGTTTCAAATACCCATGCTTTTTTCAATGGGTGTTTGTATACCGAGCCTGGAATCAATCGACAGAGCGAGTATCTGTAAGTTTTGAAGTAATTATCAGAAAATTAGACACAATATCTAGTTCTTTTGACAAATACAGTCAACCACTAATGATGGATGGCTTGTCATCTTACCTGGATTATACTGTGAGAGGAAAAAACCATGGTACTTATTTCCGGACCTAACATTCAAAGCAAGACTGATTACTGTATATGTAACAGAAAAGATACACACATAGTGGCCTTAAGGTGACATGTAGACTTATAATGTCGTGGGTTCGAAGTTCGAAACCGGGCTTGGAAAATTCACATCTCGTTTTTCAATGTGTTTTTGAAACCAGGGTACGGACCCAATAGGTTGAGTAAGTGACTCACATGATTCCCTTAGAACCGAACATAGTTAAGCTGATTAATGAAGATCGCCATGGTTACCTAAGGTAGCTAGGGGATGCTACAATAAGTAGTACAATAATACATAGTGTTATTTATTTTGAATAAAATATTATTTACCACTAATATAATACAATATATAAATCTATTAAACAAAGAATATAATATTAATATTAAAAAGATAATGATATGATAAATAATTCCATTAAAGGTCGTGTGGTTAGAAACTTTTCCAACTAAACCTGAATATTCATACAATTTGAGAAAGCAATACAAAAAGGTGTTAGAGTTCTCGCCAGCCATGTTCGCTAAAATAATAATTTACTTTTCATAATGTTGTTCTCACATATCTTGCAGGTGTGTCTTACACGCGTGCTTTTTGAAAGCATTAAAGGCTGTGCTGAGGGATTATATTGGAAACATTTTAGAGGAAAATGTGAGAGCATTCTTAAGTGTATGAAAATTCTGAATTATGTGAACGTTAAAGATGATGACAAGCATATCGGCTTAAGAATATACATATATTTACGCCGAAAAACATGTTCCTAAAATTCTATGAGATAAATTTTTGTTTTAAAAAGATTTTTTAATGATTTATAGTTAGCTCACGACAAACATGTAGTAAATATAAATTACATAGTAGTTTTTTAGTAGATACATATCTATATCAAAATATAAACCGTCGTTCTTAAACTCGAATAATTAAAATATATTTAAAACATAACTTTAATATCAAATAATGTATATAAATAGTATTAATTGAGTTAGCATTTACTTGGTAGAATTCCATTTTACAAGAAATGAAAATATAATTAATATTAAATTCTACAGGTTTTTTTATAAAAGGTTTGTCGATAGCTATTTTGGTTGTAACACCATTATCAAGACTATTCAGATAGGCCGTTTGCCTTTGCTTAAATACTATACGTGTATAGATAGAGACAGAATACATTTTCTTATTCCTGCCAGCAATATTATGATTTTTTTTACATTATTATTAATTGTAATATTATTAATACTTTGAAAACCCTAAGTGGGTTTTTTTAAATTGGATATCGAAATTTTCAAAATTTATCAAAATTACAGTGTTCGATGGTTATTTATTGACATTATTAATCAATTAAAATATTATTAGTATAATTGTCTTAATCGTGTGTTTAGATTATATTTAATAGTGGCGACGAATACATTACCAAATTTTCATTAATTATGTGATTACTTTTGGATAATTCGCGATTAATTTCCAACTGTTCAAGTAAATTTAATTTTAGACCCTTATTACATATATGCAAACATTGTGGCGTTTCATTGTTACTGATGCTATGCGAGTTTGATATCAAATGTTTAGCAATAGAAGATATTTTGATTTTCTGGAAAGGAACTGACCGTCAACTTAACTCGTTCGTCAAAAGGGCTAACGCATTGCACTGTAATATTAAATTCACGGTCGAAGTAGAGATAGAAAACAGAATTAATTTTCTAGACCTCACTATTCAGAGGGTTAATAATAAACATAACTTCAAAATATATAGAAAACCCACCTATACTGAAACTACTATACATAAAGGATCGCAACATCCATGGATTCATAAGTTGGCGGCATACCATGCCATGATCCACAGGTTAGTTAGCGTGCCCATGAACAAATTAGATTTTGAGGATGAACACCATACCATTAAACAAATAGCCTTAAGTAATGGATATGAAACATCAATGGTAGATAAAATATTATATAAAAAACAACTTAAATTAGCTAGATCAACAATATACCCTAACGTTAAAGATTCAAATCGTTATTACAAGTCCATTGGTTATCACGGCATTATTTCAGACAAAATTTATCAAGAAATTAAACATAGCGTTAACGTAGCATTCAAAGCTAATAATAATCTAGGATTAAACTTAAAAAATAGTAAAGATAAAATCAACAAACTGGAGAAAAGCGGAGTTTATAAAATAACATGTGGCACATGTAGTCTATGCTACATTGGTCAATCTGGCAGGTCAATAAAAACTCGTTTTGAAGAGCACCTCCGGTCTTTTAGGAATGGTAAAACAGATTCTCAGTTTGCTAAACATTTGATATCAAACTCGCATAGCATCAGTAACAATGAAACGCCACAATGTTTGCATATATGTAATAAGGGTCTAAAATTAAATTTACTTGAACAGTTGGAAATTAATCGCGAATTATCCAAAAGTAATCACATAATTAATGAAAATTTGGTAATGTATTCGTCGCCACTATTAAATATAATCTAAACACACGATTAAGACAATTATACTAATAATATTTTAATTGATTAATAATGTCAATAAATAACCATCGAACACTGTAATTTTGATAAATTTTGAAAATTTCGATATCCAATTTAAAAAAACCCACTTAGGGTTTTCAAAGTATTAATAATATTACAATTAATAATAATGTAAAAAAATTCATAATATTGCTGGAACGAATAAGAAAATGTATTCTGTCTCTATCTATACACGTATAGTATTTAAGCAAAGGCAAACGGCCTATCTGAATAGTCTTGATAATGGTGTTATAACCGAAATAGCTATCGACAAACCTTTTATAAAAAAACCTGTAGAATTTAATATTAATTATATTTTCATTTCTTATATAAATAGTGACTACAAAACCAGTACCTTCTAATTTTATTTAGTTCACAAAACTCTTACAAGATTTTCAAAAATCTTGCGGAACCCTTTCCAAAATGATACGTATTAATTATCCAGAGTTGGAAAATATTCTTTAAATCAGTGACATACCTAAAAAACGTGCCGCCCTGAAGCCGACTCAAATGATCGCTACTTAGTATATGTCGTCAATTTTTGTGCAATGTCGTAAACTTCTGAATGTCATTACGAATAACCGGAAATCAATTCATTCAAATTTTGATATACGTACCCACAAATATAGAAAGAATGTTATCGTTGCAGGCAACTGATGGGTCATCTCGGCGGAATCTACTCTTAAAAGTGTTATTATTTACATTTATTCCTCAATGTATTTCCCTCAGTCTCCACCCTTATAATGCGTCACTCCTAAAAATAACACATCATACACCCACCTGCAATGGACTTCACTAGCGGTAGTCAGTACATTTACTGATAATCATTAACTAGGACCTAGGTAATACTTCTGAAAAAAAATATTTATATTTTTACTTAGGATGTTAACACATTATATCAATACTTTTTTATAACTGTTTGTAAAAGTTTGTGTACCAACATATTAATATTTTTAACACTTTTATAGAAATTATCATCACTAACAGTACCTACCTAGCAGTTCGACATTTTTCATTCCTATATTTGTTGTTACTACGAAATTTCTCTCCTTAGTAAAATTCTCGGATGGTAGGCAATTTAATTGTTCAAAAGTACGTAAGTAAGTAAGTTATGAATTGTTTTTTACTCCATTGCCAGGTTTCAGCAGAACCTCTGTTGGAAATCACTGCTATCGACGGACGCAGGTTTGATGAAATTATTGTTCACTAATAACATTTTGTTTTGAGTGCTTTTACGGCTGATAATGATCAACTTTTTCGATGATTGTCGTTTACTAAGATCTGTACTACTGATGCGTACCTACTAAGATCAGCACGCGTGAGAGATATCCTGAAAATCTAACATGTATTATTTTTTACTATCGCATTGCAGTTTCGATAAGTGAATCACGTGATCAATTAAGTCAATTTTATTAAAATAAAAATTTGAAAAAATACAAGACAGAGTATTATATTGAAATGCAAAAATTATTTTGAAATATAACTTTCATTTATTTAAATGACGCGTCTTTAAGAATGGTTCTTAGAGCCAGTGTAAGAAGTCGATGGGATGGGCAGATGGTTAAATACCAGTACTCATAAAAATCTGTTAATATTACCTACTCCAATCTGTGGAGGCCGAATTGCTCGAATTTAAAAGAAAAAGATTATATATATTCTAACGATGAAAATCAACTGTCATGATTATTGACGAGAAAATATTGAACATGACAATTTATTAAAAAGCTAGAGCTATCAAAGCCACCAAAACTAATACTTTAATAGTACCTACTCAATTCTACAGACGTAACAGTGTAAAATAAAATACATTTATATTATGCGAATCATATCTTGACAGAACATTCAGAATATCACTTTGAAAAATAATTATTTAATAGAAAATAGCCCCAATCTACACTCATAATGATCAGTTTCATTCGATCCAAAAGGCATCATTGTCAAATTAGAAACAGTTTTCTAATTTTTATTGCGTATAATTTTATTTAAAACATGGACCGCAGCGGTTGAACAAAATAATAACATTCTTATTATTCAATAATATTCTAAGATTCCATTCTGTTTAGATTATAATTTCTGGGTAAATATTGGAAAGTATTTCTTTATGATCTAACACTATAACTTACTTATCATCATCAACATCAGATGGGGTTGATCAACTGCTGGATGAATGCCTCCTCTAGCTCCCTCCGTTCTTCTCAGTCCTTAGTTCTTCGTTGCCACGTACATCCAATGAACTTTATGAGTGCGTCTATTCAGTGGGTTTTAGGCAATGACATTATTAATGGACAACGCACTCAATACAGTAGCTAACAAGTAAATTCGCACATAGCGACATTCGCACATGTATAGGTAGACGTCACGCAATTTCCATTATGCGATATCACGCATCGGGAATATAGCAATATCACCTTTATTGTAATGGCGTTAGAACAGTGTTTCTAGTGTCAATGTTCATTTGAACGAACCTGTTCGAACCAAACCATTCGGCAGACCCGACAAAAAGCATCGGGAATTTATAGCAATATCACCTTTATTGTAATGGCGTTAGAACAGATTATGCCATTCGGCAGACCTGACAAAAAAGTGAGTGTCATTTTTTTATCCAGATGCTTCGTCCATACTAATGTCATTGGTTTTAGGGCATCCCTGTGGGCGTTTAGTACCCTTTGGGTACCATTGTAAGACGGCATTTGTCCAGACTATTACTATTTGATTTGCTGAGCGACCTCTATCACATCGCGTACTCTTGTTTGCTTCCTTCCAATGATTGATTCTGTGATATTTACACGTTATTCCCAATATGCACTTTTCTATGCCACGTTGCGGTATTAATAGTCCATGTTTCACACGCATATGTGAGCGTTGGTAGCTCACATTGGTTGAACACTTTCGGTTAAGAAACAATGGAAGCTAACTTTAACTACTTGTCCTAACTAGTAACTCACTGGGATAACTTAGTATTAGATTATAAAAATGTATTGTTTTCATCTACCGATTTTTTTCAACATAGCTCACTTTTCACCACATGATATATTACCGATGTTATTAAATTATATAGAATATTTATCTATATTTAATACATCGAAGTAATTATGTATATGTAAATATCCGATGTAGATAAACAACAAACGTATAGGGTAACATTCTAAGTCGCAGGAATGAATTATTCTCAGGAATTTCGCCAGTCCAAACCAACAGCGAAAACTCATTAGTGTGTTAGAACAATGTAGCGCAGGGATCCTGAAATATGTATTGTCTTTACTTTGGCAACCGAAATCCACTTCCATGTCTTCAAAATTTATTGGAAATTATTACGGATGATTTCATCCAGGAAATACGAAAAAGTTTTTTAGTTTATTTGAAATTATATCAAATAGATTTTAGTAAACTGGGTTCGCTCTTGATTTTATCTTGTATGTGAATTTTTTACCAGATAAAAAAATAATATGTGATTTATTTTACAATAAAATTCGTTGACGTAATAATTCTTTACTATATTATTATAAAATTGTTATGTGAATATGGTGATCAGCTATTTTATTTTTTCAATAATAAGTAAGAATATAGTTTTAATATTTTAATCTGTTTATTTATTCTGTTAATATAAAAAAGTAATGATAAAATTTAATCAACATACAATAAAATTGTTGATAGGTCTCAAATTATAGTGGAAAAACTTAACCATGAAATTGCGCAGATTGCAATTTTTCACGAATTACATAGAATTTACATTTAATTATCGTTACCTTTATTATTTCCGACTGCTCTAACAAGAAGCTTAATGGATCGTTTTCTCTTGCTCGGCGTTGTTCTAACTATGACATATTTTCTGTCAAAACTATCGAACTTCACGCTTATGTGGCATGTTTATAGTAAAGTTTAACCGTACTATCTCAAAAGGTTCCGAAGTTAAAATAAAATATCTCGAAAATAACTGACTTGTAACAATTCATCACGAGTATATAAATTAGTCAGATAGAGTAGTGATATTCGAATCATCCCATTATTTAACAGATACATAATATATATCTACTAACCTATGTAAAATAATGAAAATACAATATAATTAAATAAACTAACTCCATTCTAATAAAAAATGATATACAATAATTAGGGGAAAATGTGCTTTTTAATACAATATATTAGTTCATACGTGTACGAGCTGCAATTTTGAATGATTGTTCATTTAAATATAATGATTATTCCTTATATTCATTTAGATAATTAACTATCTACTTAAAACATTTAAAACGATCTGTCCTTTCACTGACAGTTAGTAATAGTTACACTAGCGGAACTCGTAGTCCAGTGCCTGAGGCGCTGGCCGAAAGTTCGCTTCTCGGTGAGGTTATAATATATTTATGAAAATTTATCAAAGCCTCTATGGTTATGATTGTTTCTCTTCTATAACTAAATACCTACACTACTATTTCACTACACTACTATTCATGGCATAATTTTTTTTTATTATAATGCAAATACTTTAGGTAAAAGTCGAAAATATATCATAGTAATTAATAAAATAATATTATCATCCATTCATGATTATTTCAAGATTCAGGGTTTATCTTGGTAACATCTGTATATTAAATTATTTATAGAATTGCCTGATTAAGTGAATCAAAAAACGTGTTAAAATGATTAGGGTCTTTGGCTAAAATAGTGTGAAGTACGTAAAATACTATTATAATAATAATATATCGATTGGTTGACAATAGTGTGAATTAATATGCTACAAATTAATCTGCAACTTAGAGTGAAATTACTTTAGTCATCGTAACCTTTCTTCAACTTCCGTTTCACATATATTTAGGATCCATTTATATGTTCATCGCCTTTTGTTGTAATGGTTTTGTGTAAGATTTGTGACAGGATTAATGTTGATTTTAGGAATTAGTTGCGAGTGTAGTTGTTACAGCGAGAGCATCGCATTTTGTTAAAATGTTTAGATTTCCTGGCGTGGCGTGGCGCCACTCCCGCCGTCAAGGCCTCGAAGGAACAAATTAAACAAAAAAGAAACGCTGAAATAATGAAGGAAGAGTTCCCAACGATGTAACTAATTAAAAACGGAAGGGATTCCAGGGCCCTTCAAATGTAAGCAAACACTCCGACTCACAAATAATACCTTTCAACTCCTGCTATGGTAAACTTTGAGAGAAGAATGCGATTCCACGACTTAAAATTAGATGTCATCAGAGAATCCACTGGAAATCTACTCAAACAATATGCGAGGTTAGATTGGTAATACGATCTGATATGGTTATAATAATATTATGTGTAAATTATGTGGTTATAAAAATATTACGTTCCTAGTGGTCTTTTGATATATTCTTCGATATCGCAAATACACATGTTACTAATATAGCTATATTATGCCATTTATATAAAATAAATATACATACTTGTTATGTTAAAAAAGGTATCCTCTATATTGTTAAGGACATACAGTAAACACACAAAACCAATACATACATGCTTATTTGGATATAAAGTATTCTCGATTTGAAACTGTACCAGTATACTAATGTTCCATATATAAATACTTAACAATTAATTATTCAGCACAGTAACGATAACACAATAAACTAATGAAAAATATTAAAAAATATTCTAAGGCAATTATCGAAGTTTATGAAATAATATTGTTATAATCAGATATTAAAAAAAATCAAGCAATAATTGATGAACTAATAAATGATAATAGTTCTAAAGCTGCGTGCTGCTTGCCATAATAGTAGTTGGCACTAATAGAAAGATTTTGAGCTTAAATTTGAATAGTTTGAAGTTGATAATCAAGTTTATTAGGAAAATGTTAAAAATTGAGACAACGTATTTTTTTTAAATATACTTAACACAATATACCATCTAACTATTAATTATTGTGTAAACAAAAAACTATTCAAATTAATAAAATGTTGATAGGTACCTACTTTAAAAAATGTTTTATTTTGGTCCCATGTTGTATGAATGTATGAATAATAAAAATGCACCATGTCACATTATTTATTTAGTCTGCCAGAGTTAGCTCATATACATTTTATTGTGCCATAAACAAATAAAAGTATTTAAAAATAAACTTTATTGTTAATATTATTGTGGTTAACATATTTTGGGAAACGTATCGATCTTAATGTTAAGATATTGAATCGTAGGTATGTTGTATTCTGTATTTTGCACAGTGTGCATCAATGATTTCGAAGTATAGAAATTTCTTCTGTTATCTTCTATTTAATAGATCCAATATTATACATACATGATTTTGAAAAATATTATAATCACTAGAGAAAAAAAATGTTTATTATAATACTATCGTAGTATATTCTTGGGTTTTCACCGTGTCTCCTTCTTCCTTCTTTACTCGACGTTTCAGGCTCATTGCAGAGGCCATTATCAAGAGATATGTTTTATGATGAAATGTAGTGTATGTGTGTGAATGTAAACGTTGCTCTAAGAATGTCAAAAGGAATCCGATTATCTAAGAGCAAACGTTGCTCAGAGTAATCTGTCAATCATTACGACCGGGGATACCGGCTCGAATATTAGATTTTGCTGATACTGCCGGAAGCCATGACGTTTTTAACCGTAATCCATCATCCCTATTAATATTTTCAGGGTTTCTGTGGCCGATCCTTTACCAATCGTGCAAAATGCCCGCAACGAGCTGCAACGAGCCCGAAACGTCGAGTAAAGAAGGAAGAAGGAGACACGGTGAAAACCCAAGAATATACTACGATAAAAAACAACCGTGAAAGCCTCAAACATTATATTATACTACTGTTCTCTTTACAATAATTATTTTGAAATAATCCAGAATATTTAAAGAAAATCATTAGGCACCTATCTACTATTAAATATCTAAATATGTCAAAGTTACCAAGAATTTCAGTTTAAGATACTTGCAATAATGACTGTGATATTTGATTGTGTATTAATTATTTAATATATGCCGTGAACATACAATATTATATTATTATAATATGGTTTAATAATTTAATTTCAGTGAATTACTTTTTTTTTTTTTACATATTATTATTATATTATATTGTTTAATATTATATTATGTCATAAGAGCAAAATTATAAGACGTACAGTTTTGAAATATCAACATTTTTACATTAGTATTTTTTTTTGAAAATATATCGTATTAATTCAATAAAGAATTAAATAAGATTAATTGGAATATAGCCTAACTATTATAATTCTCTAAAAGCTGGATTGAAAAATAAATGAAGTCATTTTTGTAATGTTTATTATGTTTATTTAAATCGGTCCATCTTCAGGATGTAGTTTTTAAGAGCTTTTTCTAGTCATACACTCTTTCACCTCTTGTAAATTTCCTCACAGTTTGTTGGATTTATTGCTCTGGCCTTATGCACGCATTTTTGTTTGAAATGTAATTTATCCGCCATGAATTATTACTGCTTGTGCTTTCACGTCGAGTAGATACAAAATAAAAACGACGGGCTTTTTAAAATAATAGATTTTCCTTCCAGATGTACCCACTACATACCTACATACTTACCCAGTATCGAAATTCAAAAGTGGTAATGGGATATGCTCCACATAAAAAGCACTCATATTAAAAAGGTTACATACACAAATCACAAACAAGACAGTTTTTCTACGCGTAATCGGTTTTTTATAGGGTCATTTTATATGAAAATTTAAACCTATATACATTGCCAGCTTAATCTCAGTGTTTATGTACACACTCTGTCAAAACTGTTTATCAAACAAAAATCAATTATAATTTACAACATTACTTTTAAGAGACGATATATATTGTAATATATAGAATTACATTATTTTTTATTCACAGATAATAAATGTTTGTAATAAACTCAGAAACGTGCGTACTTATTAGATACAGTTTCAGCGGAAAGTTTAAAATAAGTTTACGGAACCACATTTCAGCGACGGCGACTTTGGACGAAACTGGCGAAAGAAATGTTTTTTTAATTTGTTTTTGAATGAATGTAGGTACGGTTTACATTATTTACAAATACAAAGCTAACGTCTGGATCGGTTGAAGCTATGCACATAAAGTGGCTGTTGGTACACAGTTATTGAGTCTTTTCCCTACCCATCTCTCCGCAGAAAAGTTTGCTTACACACTAGTGCTTAAGTTATGCTTATTTCTTTAAAAGTTAAAAGCGGTTTAATCATAATATGTAACCATTTTTTGGAAATTATTCCCGAGCTACGTAATATTTTTTTTAACTAACTAGTAGTTATAAAAACAAGCGACTTACGCATCGGCTTTTAATGTCATCGTTCCCAGGTACGAAACTTGGGTTTGAGAAATACGCATATTATTTTTCAATATGTATTTGGAGTAATTAAGTAACTAACAAATATTTATACAAAAATCTGTTAATATAAACCTCCACTCTGTAGAGCTCCATATGATCTTATTAGAATATGTGGGTCTATTCTATGCTTATCGACCGCTAAAGTGATTAAGTGATAAATATTATCAAGCTTAGGGTAGGTTTGTATCAAAATATTAGCACTTATTGTAACAATTACACGAAGTTGGTTTTTATTGTTGCAATAAGTGCTAATGTTTTGATACAAACCTACCCTAAGTTTGATACTATTTATCAATTTAGTGTTCGATAAGTATAGAATAGACCCACTGAAATGGCCAAAAAATAAAAATAGTATAAATCAATCAATCAAAATAGGTATTAACGAAGGAGGTTGTTTCAATTCATGTTGAGTTATATATCAGATATAAATTATCGTATTAAGCCAATAAATCCACCCTAATACAAACATTGTGGGTAAAGTTAGTGTATACTATAAATTTAGTTAAATCCTGTCTATTAATATCTTTTCACCGAGAAAGCTAACAGTTATTAATCAGTAGAACGGTTTAATTCGTTTGAATGGGGACATGATTTTTTTTATCATTAGGTATAATACATTATTTCAAATATAGTCTGTAGGTACAAATTAAAAATTCTTATATTAAGCATGAAAAGTATGTTTTACCAATAAAAAGAACTCTCTGAAAAGTTTTCCAAGGCTTTCTTACGAACAAAATTTCAAGAAATGAACATTTTTGAAAGTTAAATAAAACTTTACAATAAATGAAACTCGATTCATTAGCATGGAAAAATTTGCATATTTCCATTTGCCTGAAAAACCTCCGAAGAAATATTATACAATTCGTTTGCCATTTACTTACTATCTGTAAAACGAAAACTTTAATAATAATATCTCTACGGCGAATGAGTAGCATTATTCTTTGGTAATTTGCAATAAAAATGCAGCTTTAAATGCAAATGTAAGCAATTAGTATTCTTTACGCTGTAAAAAATACACTTCTTCAGTGGCTGGCGGAAAACTGAAATCGACAATTTGATTAAGTGAAAGTTAAAACTGCTCCCTTAGATAGGGGAGTTTTCGCCATTTTATGCATTCTAGCGCTATAGTCGTAAATCTGCATATCCTGAAAATTAAAATACCCTAAATTATATCTTAGTAATTTATCTTTACTTTATACCTACTCAGCATATTACCAAAAACCGTGTTGTTTAACATTTTTTTTTATGTGTGAAGAATAACAAGTGATACCTACATTAGATTTAATGAGTTAAGTATATAATATTATTTATTCTTTAGTTGATAAAGGAAACATACGTTTGGTATTACTCTATTTTTATTTTTACTGACAGAATATAAAACAAAACTTACTAAACTATGTTATATGGTATAAAAGGTAAATCAATATTCCACATTTAATTTCCAGAATAATCAATAAACTGCCACCTTTTTTTTGCTATCATAGTATATTTTACATATTACAGTAGGTATTTTTATATCTTGTAAGAGCCTTATTTTTGTTATAGATATTAATATTTTAAAATGCCCATCAGGTATATTTTAAATATGCGTTGTCTACTAGTGGATATTATTAAAACAAAGATTTAAGAGTTTTTATTATGTCTCTATGAAGTAAATTGAAAGCATGCATATCTAAATCATAAATACAATTTTATATAAGTTTAAATTATTTATTTTTTAATATTTTATTAATCAATCTTTAATAATCATCTCACTATACAATTGATTCACTATAGCATGTTTCACAGGTTTTATAACCTATAAAACTATATCGATATTTATTTGTACATTGACTGCCGCGTAGAAGAACATTCAAAGATAAAGGCTCTCTGAAACATCTGGTTCCATTCCATCTGGCGTAGCCTTTCTTGCCATCTAAGAAAGCTTGCCAGTCGACAAAGATATAATAAATCAAACCTACACTAAAAAGGAAACGAAGGCTAACGAAGAACGAGACTTCAAAACCGGAGCAAAGTAAGTTAAGTCTACGCGTCTCTCATTGTACTACCCTATACATATAAATTCGAGATCGGCTGAAATCGTAGAGACGTCTACGAACCCGAGCTTTCGGAGAGTCGTAGGTATATTTAGAAAAGCGTGCGCGATACGACCGGCAGTGCAAGCTCGGCCGTCGAGCTGAAAGGACTAGGCGAGGTAGCCGATGCTCACCGATATCAAAATACTTACGATCGCGGTGTACACATACAAATACTCTGTATATATTTCATTTGAAACGCTATAAATTCATCATCCCCCGTTCATACGATCGCAAAAACCGTGAGCCATGGATTGTTTTGGATAATTCGCGATAGTGATTTCGATAATCGCTCAGGTTGAAACATTTATGCAATGCAACTTTTGTGATTAAGTGCCTAGTTGGAAATTCAAAATCGATTGTGCAAACACAAATAAAACTGCAGTGGGTTTGATAAATAATTTAGTGATGCTCCGATGACTGTTGTCTTCATCTACTATTGACTTATTCAGTGAGCTAGCCATCTCAAGGCTCCAGGAAATCGTTGCAAGGTAAGTGCAGTAATTTGCATGTTGTCGGCGTTGCACTTATAAAAAAATGAACCGTATAAATAAGAAATCTTACCGATTATAAACATTTGTAATTATCACAACAATATAATGTTTACAAAGGACTCATTTTCAACACTATGTTTACGTTTGCCACTAATAAAACTTTATTATTAAATTTTATGAATTAAAAAAAAATAACACCAGGAAGTGTTTTATTCATTAGGATTAAAATCAATTTATTTCATTGACAAATAAATACATTCGTAATTATATAGGTACATACAGATTTAGGTAAATTATAGGTATGTCTACTTATCATCTTTTATAATAAATATTAATTTTAAAATCATTTTGAAGATATTGTCAAATTATTCTTACAAGTGTATTATATATAATTACGCGATATAAAGATATGACGTACAGAAAGTAGGGCTGAGCTGCAAGCAAAAAAGAATATTTCTGGTGTATGTTATAGTAATTCTTTATTTAAAGGGATTTTTACCATGTTGCGATAATTAAATAGACATTATAAATTATCTTTTCGTACTTCTACATTCTCAATAACTATGGTTTAAAATGGTCCTATATTTTAACGATTAATTAGAATCTATACATCATTGGGTGTAAACTTTTGGGCCGAAAAGATTAATTGTGTCTAGTCATAGATAATTGTTTATATAAGTAATAAAAATGACTTTATTGATGCTTACGGGCCGCACAAAGTTGTGTTTTTGCTAATTACTTTTCAAATGCAAATTAACATGTTAATTACAAAATTAATTAAAAGGGCCCGTAAGCACTGTGTTAATTTGAATGGTTATTGATAGAAGACGATTATTAACAAAGTATTTTTTAAATATACAATTATCACGTTCATGAAAAATCGTCCGTTATCAGTTATCACACATCATTATTTGTATAGTTTTTTTCTCTCTTCAGTCGGCACTAATATACGACCAGCTAATATATATTATTCTATATTCTATCAATATACCTAAGTCTGTTAACTAGAATTCTGCAACTATACACTAATATCGTATACATATTATATACGGATTCATTCTTCTAACACGATTAATATAATATATCACGCACAATGGGGGTGATCGTTTTAAAAAAAATAATCTCGTAACTGATTCACATTTTTTGATGCATACAAATATTATAGCTTTTGACTGTGTATAAAAAATACACGTTGTTTGTTTTCTTATATGTTTGATCCAGATCATGAATCCATTAGTATGGACGAATGGCTAACGACAATTTCTTGTATAAGCCTCCTTATAATAATATGTATGTTAGAAAATGTCATACCATATTATTAGACCCTTAATTTTTATTTACTGGAACCTCGAATCGATGGTTTCAATACCCGAAGTAAAAATTATGTTTCAAAAATTGTCGTTGGAATGACATTTTTATCATTCAGCGGGGAGCAATATATTGGCTTTCAATCAACTGCAGAGAGAGCCCAATTCATTATTTCGCAAATGCGACTGTCAGTGAAATGTCACTGTTGCAAATTCTTTGATGTTTTCCAATCAAAAATGCATTTTTCGCAGCCGGATTTGAAACGTCAGCATATTGATGTGCGTTTAATTAAATGAATGGAAATGATTATACTGTATTGGATTCACTCACTTTGTGATTGTGATTTTTTAAAAATAATTAATTGTAGTAGGTCTATGTAGTTGTATTGTCAGCATTTTAATAACGCATTTAAAATATTACTAAACTTAACACGTCTACATTACAAAACAATTGCATATTTTTTTTAAATAAAAAAATATTTAATTTTTTATTAGTTTCAAAATTATCTTGCAATGGCATGTAATAATTGATGGGATATTAAGAATTATATACATACCTACTTATTATTTTTAATTATTATAATCTGTATTAACGGTATCGCTTATTTATGTCATAATCACATGTTATTTATGCTTAACTGTATGTACCTAATAGTAGTGTGATAAAAATGAATATATTATTATGTAGGTAATTAAAAAAAGCAATAACATGAACGGTGTTTAATTATTGAAAAATAATTAAAAACGTAGTATGTAGATGTGAAACCTACCTAATAGATTTTTTTGTTGTTATTAAGTAACTAACTACATATTATTTTATAAAAACAGAGGAAAAGGAAAAATACTACACTACTTGAAGTAAAAGTAGGTATCCTGACTATTTATATTTAAATGGCAATTGGTTGTTAGCCATTCATTCGACTTTTTCAGGCCGTGAACACATAACCGTGAGGCTTAAATTTATGCACCATCGATCAAGAAGCAATTCAGCCGAATTTTACTCAATGGTTGGCGCCAAATGTACTCTTCGCCTATGTGTCCTTTAATAATAAAACGTACCTACTCTAATAGTATATTTCATGTCAACATTTTTTTTCATCATCCATTACGATATAATCATAAAACTAATTTAGCATAATAGTTTATATTTAAAAATGTATTAATATTAATATCGTAGTCATGATATTATTATCAATATTTACGTATCTGTAGAGATATTTTATTACATAGGAATATTCATCAAAAATATTTTTACAAACTGCTATTTTAGTGCTATTTTTACATATTTTATGTCTGAGATATCGTGAAAATAATCTGTCACTATCACAAAAATAACTCTTTAATAAAAAAGCCTTCGTGGATAAAATATTATCTTGGTTTATTATATTAAAAATCGTATGATACTAGAAAATATTATATACCTTACTTTATTTATGTATATATTTGTAAGTATATGATAGTTACTAAGGTTTTTAATTCCAGAATCCTGAAATTCCAGTAGATTTGTTTATTTAAAAAAAATGTGAACAAAGAAAGAATTATAACTAAAAGAAAATTGTGAATATTGTTAATATCTCATTAAATCAACCAGTCAAAATATTCCATACATAACTCTTCTTTATAATTTATTCACGTCCTTATTATTAATATGAAAATTACATTCACAATTTGACAGTTTACTAGTCGGTCATTTTCATAATAGATATTTTTTGCACAATTTAAAATACTGTGGAAATATCTATTCTCTTTTGTTATTAAATAATGGATGATAGCTTAAAAATTTCAAATCATTATATTTTGTAATTCTTGACATACCTATTTATATGTGATTATTTCGAAAGATCAGAGAAAAATGTATAATTATTATTGTATTTTTACGTAATAAATCATAAAATTATTTTATTATATTGTTAAAATACATTCAGTGTTGACCAGTTAATAACTTTTTAATTACCACATTTAAATATCATTTCAATTATATCTAATGACCAACTACTGCAAACGCGCCAGTCGCGTTGTGAGCATTAAATCAGTGAAGAAGAGTGTCTATTAGAAGCAGGTAAGCAATGGGTAGTTGATAAAAAGTCCAAGTTTGGATATTCATATTTAATCGCATTGGAGTTGAATTTTGTTTTCTCTTCAGTATTTTACTGATAAACGTATTGTCAATATGTAATTATCTGCTTGCGTTTTTTTGCATATTATTTTTATTAAAGATTATAACATTTTTATAATTCACAAATTATATTATAAGTACTTATAATAATCAGCATATTTTTGCATTATGGTACCCAACTAAAATAATATGTTTAAAAAATGATATATCATGCATTCTTTAATAATTAATTTATTCAGAATAAATGATTGCAGCTGTTTAAAAAATTCACTGAAGGAAAACTGTTTTTTTTATACAATTCTCTATGTGCAAAATATAGTTACGTGTTTCTGCTGGTTATTCGACAAGCTGTTCGAAAGGCGTTGACGTTTTCTATACAAACGGATATTATTTTATGATGACACGACCGTCTACCAAACATTTTAACTCATCAAATAGGCTTGTAATATACCAGATATCATAGAGATGTGCATAATATATTTTTTTAATTTGCATTATTTACGGTAACTAAACACATTTATTTAGAAATTAACATAACTGATAAATTGTAAAATCGTTTACCTTGTCTTGGCCACGTTTGTTATTAAATAGTGTAAGGTAAGAGTTAGATAATCACTTAGGAATAAGTCTTCGCCACTGGTTTATAAGCATTATAAAACTGAAAAAATGGGCAAAATGTCATATTATATTTTCACCAATTCAGGAATCGAAATTGGAAATACTAATCCCTAAATCCCGGGATTGAAAATTCTTTGTGATATGGCAATCCTAAATTTATTCGTAATTTGGTTCGTATCGACAACGACTTCCTGCTATGAATATCTTTATCGTATAAAATACATCCCCTTCTTTTCATATCAATATTTCTCGATGGCAAATATATTGCGAGAGGAGCGGCAGTACAGATAGCTTCACATCACGTTATGTTGGAAAAAGCTCTGACTCGGTGAAATGATATGGAAAAAAATTAATGGGCCCTGTGTGTGGCTGTTGGTTTAGAATTATTTCCTTCCTTTCGTAGTGAATTTCGCTTCGCACATAGTTTATAAAGAAGGAATATTTATTTAATAAAGCCCACGAAGAATGAATCAATGTGTACTTAAGTGATTACACATTATTTTATATGTACATATAACTCAAATTTTTCTACGCTAACTAAATCAGTAGGTAGTCTAATAAAAAAATCATGTATATGGGCAAACCTAAAAATAGGTTAAGGCTGGTAGTATAGCGAATGAATAGCTGAAAATTATTAAGCATTGCATTCATGTTATTAACAAAGAGTTTTATCTAGGTACAGTAGCGTAGTTAGTAAAACACTTTGGTGATTCCACCCCACGCGTTGAAACAATAAAATATGTTGATTTTTCAACGTGTGTTTCATTAAAAATGAATGATTTAATGGGTTGGGCGAATGCCTATCAACTATTTTCTGTAACAAAAACGAACGTAGTTATGCAGAATGTAGCCAGTCCACAATAATGTCGAGTTGAGATAATGGCACTTTAGTAACAACATGATTATTAAAAATGTATGTAAAATGTCAAATTGTAAATAGTATTTTATTTCAAGAATAATTTTTTTGCAGCTTGGTTATTTTCAGCAGAATATAGAGAAAACCTTCTCGCATCTGATCTATATCATATATCATTTTTTTTGTGGACTGGCTACTTTCTGCATAACTATGTCCAAACGTATGTTGATAATATTATAATCTCCACCTCGTAGAGGCCCTATATACACTCTTTAGAGAGCTCTGACTCCATTGCATCTAACGTCTAATGTAACCTATTGTGTACAAAATAACCATTGCCAAATTCGTTCGAACTGGTCCTGATCGTTATAGCCTTTATATAAATTATGTATCTATCTACTATATTATTATATACGCCCATGGTGGCCGAGTGGATACACGCTAGGCATATAATGGCGTGAGTCCCTGGTTCGAATCCCGGGCCTGAAAAATTAACATAAGTTGAGCAAGTGGCTAATATTTTATTTGAAAAAAAGAACTGTTAATAAAACCTCCACTCTGTGGAGTTCATATAATCTTCTTATGATCGAACATCACTTAACGAATTTTCAAAAATATGTCGTATGTGTTCATCTCTTAAACTTGTCTTGAATAATCTATTTTTTATTCGACAAATAATTTATAAGGTTGAGAATGTAACTTTTTTTTTATTGAAAACTACTTTATTAAATTATTAGCAATTACAAATACGTTATAAATAAAATTTGAAGAGATCTTGACACCGTTTAGTAATAATTGTTAAGGTAATTGATATCTTGATATAAAACACAAAAGGCGCAATTTTTTAAACGCTTAAACATGTAAAAACTACTAGTACAAGCACGTGGTTCCATTGGTAAAGCACATAGGCGCGAATGCAGTGGATACAGGTTCGAGTCCCGTCGGACGTCGTATTTTTTTTAAAGACTTTTTCTGACGTGGGTAATAAATATCTGAGGCGTTTTCAAATTTAGTCTTAAATTCAACATAACTTTTTCATTTGTTTAATTGAGGTATTTTTCTCTGACGATCCAAAATTATATATTGATGTTTATTACTTGGTATTTAAAAAGGTACGTGTCATACAAGCATAATAAAAATAAATATATTGGTATGAATATACCGAATTTCGTATTTCGTAGTTTGTAGTACGAGTCTAGTTACATACAATATTCTACAGCATTGACAATAATAATGTTTAACGCCACAATACCTAACCTACGAGGGTACCGATTACAGTAGGTAGTAAAAGGCTCGAAAAAATCATATGAACGTATTGTGCTATCACCGAAAATCAAATTCAGCACCTGTTATGGGTAGCCAGTGCCTGATTAAGTATAGATGTTACATAAAGCTTAGATAATATTCAGTGTAGTTCCCATGTTATGAATAGAATGTTTATAAATTTTAATTCAAAGCTTATAGTTTTTTAAGTAAAAGAGGTATCTACTTATACGAGTATGTTACTTGTAACCGCACTTTTAATATTCGATCAACTAATTATTCTTTTTTTGAAAATTTAAAACAACTGAACATAAATGTAATAAAACTATTCACAGTAAAGTTGTATTAATGTTATAATATATGGTATTGAGTTATTGACAAATGTGTCTTGATGAAAGTTCAATTAAATAATAGTTTCACCAACTTTCGAATAGGTATCCTCAATAGTTATGGCGAACTCGATTTGTAAATCTTGAAATCCCGCCAAATAATTCAACGTCAAGCTTCGAATCGCGTTGATATTGTTCTCGCGATATCAATTCATCTCCAAACAGTTACAAACTGTGTCATGTGATCTTAAATTAGTTTGTTTTATGTGAGGAATATTTCGAGTCGAGCCATTGTCAATTTGCCAAGAGGTGTTAGCTACGGTATCCTATTATTCCCGGCAATCTTGTTTTATCTTATTTAATTCGCTCCATTGTTTATGATACATCATTAAGTTAGAACGCGTCAGCGCGAAGTTACTTTCGAGAGAATTCAGGTTTATTGCTGGAATAAATAAAATGATCGCTCACAATACTCTATTATTGCTAACTTTACTTTAGCCGCATGCATAGTAAACATAAGATTTAACCTATTATTACTGGCAAAAATCGTAGACGATGATTTTATTTGGTGCAGATTATAGAATTGATTCGAGAAAATGTTTAAAGGGGGCCTCGAAACTGTTCAAATCAGTCATATATCGTTAATAAACCATTTATTTTATTCAACGAATAATTCACATTATTTTGAGAATTAACATTCCATATACCTATTGAACATGCATAACTTGAAAATACCTCAGATATATACCCACTAGTCCATAAACACCATTGATACATAATAATAACGCCATTTGAATAGCATTTCATGTATGAACTACTAGTTTAAATTGTTGCAATTAGGTAGGAGGCTCGTAGCATAATTGGTTAATGCACAGCTGGCGCGCCAGTAGTTATACGGGTTCAAATCCCATCGAGCATCGTATTTTTTTCAAATATGATTTTTTGTAGTGGGTAATAATTATATCTGAGGTGTTTTCCAGTTATCTATGTTTAATATACATATTATGGAATGTTACATTCTCAAAATCTTGTGAATTATTCGTTGAATATAAATGGTTTATTAAAAGCTGTTAGAAAGTTCAAGTAGACGTTATAACTAAAAAATATTTGGCGAGAGCCGGGCGTCGATTAGTAATTAAGGTACCTACTTAATTAAATATTCCTCGATTTAATACATAACAACCGTTAGTCAATAAT
Source organism: Rhyacophila brunnea (assembly GCF_057557595.1). Lineage (NCBI taxonomy): Eukaryota > Metazoa > Arthropoda > Insecta > Trichoptera > Rhyacophilidae > Rhyacophila > Rhyacophila brunnea. The sequence continues at coordinate 41,152,704 of NW_028232859.1, forward strand.
AACGCAATTTGGTAAGCATTCCAATTGTATGACCTACTAGCTTAAATTATCGCAATTAAATAGGTGACTCGTAGCATATTGGGTAAATGCACAGTTGGCGCGATACCAGTGGTTATACGGGTTCAAATCCCGTCGAGCATCGTATTTTTTATATGGGGTATATATCTAAGGTGTTTTCAAGTTATGTATGTTCAATATATTATTAAATTACACCTAACAAGATCCCATCAAGATCCGTATTTCTAACAAATTGAGGAAAAAACTTTTTCCAAAATATATCGAATCTATTGCTAGTGAGCCGTAACTGTGATCGTTGCAGATACTGGGACTAGTGATGCTAACTAATTGGTTCGCAAGCCTAATAAATAATTAGTTCGCATCTAGTGTTAGTTGCAGTACTTATTTGGTACGGTTACAGTTAAGTCTTGCTAATAAGTACCCGGCTTAACAAATACGTACCTACCTACTTATAAACAAAAATACATCACTAATAGATCCACCAGTATAAGTTGTCTGCCGAGTGAGGGCGCCACATGCTAACATTTGACATAATATTATTGTCATTCAATACATTTTATACGGTGATAAGCTTAGTTCTAAATTCGAACACCTGACGATTTATGATGGTATATCTATGTGGTATCACTGTAATCTTCAATAATAATAATTTTTAGTTACAGTATGTGATTCCAGGAAAGAGATACATTGATATGTCTACTAGTTACATTGGTAGCTATGTTTTTTATTTTATTTTATTTTTTATCGAGGGGTGGAGAATCAGAATCAGTTAGTTCATCGAGCATTAATGTATCTAATTACATCATTGAGCGTATGAGCCGATACGTTATTATAATCATATTGTCAAAAAACCTTCTTTCAAAATATTACCATTTTCGTTAAGTTTTGATGTGCTTAAATAATTTTGAAGATTTATTTCAGAATTGAATATAAATGGCACCAACTAACACCAATTATCAGATTTTTATAAACATACAGTACAGGCGTCATGCTCGATAATTTTGTTATGAAACAAGATATAGTGAGAGGAGGCGGAAAACGCGAAAGAAAAGAAAGCTTTGCATAACCATAATAATTATAATCATATTTTAACCATGCGCACTATAAAAAAATTGTATCTGCGCATATTCACTTACATATTAGGTTTTTATTGTGTAAGACGTAAAAACAATATCTAAGATTGCTGTATATTAATCAAAATACCTAATAACATAAAATATTTGTTTATGAAAAACATTTTAAGGGCTCGTTATTAAATTTATTGACATACACTTTGGTAATTAATATAAATCTTCATAGCTGTTAAATAAAAAAATATTATATTCAATGGTATATAGGTACTTTCGGTAGAAAAGCCCGTGCCAATCCAACAATGATTAACAAAAAACTAGGGATTATTTTGAAAACGTACACAAGCATTTAATAAATAAAGTATGCACCTATATGATTCGTTTACTACATGTCTGAGGACTCTCACGCCAAAACAATCTAAATCACTAAAAATTACATTTTACAATGCTCCTAAATAAATTCTACTTTACTGAAGTAATTTACATATTTTAGATCAGGGGTTCTTAACCTTTTTTCGGTAGCGGGCGCATTTGAGATTTGGGATAATAGTGGCGGGCGCACATCGGATTTAATTTATAATAAAGCATTTATTTTCTAGTTTGACATTAGAAGATTTGTATTACGTTTTCTCTAATCATTTTTTTGATTGTTCTGTCTCATTTCCTACCAGATAGTTAATATTATTGTAAATTAAATAAAGCTATAATTTTCATTATATATTTATTTATTTATTGTCTTTCTACCTTTCTAAATAAGGTTTTTTTCAAATACAAAAAAATTATCCAGAAAAATTATTTATTTTTAATTATGTAAGTACTTATTACATAATTATTAGTATTATCAAAAATTAAAGTATAATACCTGCCACTAATAATTAAAATATATAAGTACAGAAATTATTTTAGTACCTACTAATAGAACAACATATATTAAAAGCTGTAAATGATGTGTACCTACACGTTTTCGGACGTATTATTTTTTTGTACTCCGTATGAAAATAAATATATCTAAAAATGATACAATGGACCTAAAATGACACATAATTTTCAGACGTTAAAATGTTTTGCTGATCCTTTATTTTTGTTTTGAATGCGGGTAAAGCATTTTTAATTACACAACGCTTCCGGAAATTGTCATTTTAATCCGTATTTTCACTTAACCGTTTTTTATACAGCGTCCCATTTTCATGGCTTATTATCTGTCAGATTTAAAATTAGCTAGAATAAAGGCTCTGCGAAAAAGTGTCACAAATATAACACAGGAATATATACGCTAGCTGATAAAAAATTTACGCTCGCAGGTGGCTATGGAGACCGTGTCACGAGCCTTTCCTACCGATACAGCCCTTCTCTTTAATCTTCATGTCATATCAAAAGAACTGCCACTCATAATTAGATCAAAGTAACGTCAAGGTATATCCACACATCTAAGTATACATGCACACGGGTCCAGTAAACAGCTAGGTATGTGACAGAGTGAATTATGACGGAATAAATACGGCCCATGAAACCGTCGGTAAAAGACAATGGATACACATACCTACACCTACCTACTTATAGATTTTTTTACTTCGCCTATTTTACAATATCTCTTCTATTTACTTCTTGTAAATTGAGGGATATAGGGAACAATCGGTTCTAGTTCAAAACCAATATTTCGAATATAATAAAATTTTATTTTTAATTTTTTTTTCAGGCATTTTTTTGTAATCTATAATGACTGTAATATTATGGTGTTTAATTGTATAATATTTAGTTTATGTATTAGCATAGTATTATATTTTGGAATTATTAAAAAAGTTTGCATGGGTCATTGTTCAATCTTTTGAATGGTTATTTGAGAATGTGTGACTAAAAAAGCAAAAATTGTGACTTGGACCGATCTGAAACATTCTTAACAGCTTCTGCTACAGTATAAAATGAAAAATAAATAATAATTACAAGATAAAAAGAACTTTTTATATACCACGTTTTTAAATTTTCTGTTGAATCATATAAACTTGACAATTCTATGCGTTAATAATTTAGGACACATGAGGCAATTGTCAATAAATCATTTTTTTGCTATTTTGCACCAAACAAAATATATAGAATATTGAAATGTCATTTTGATTTCCATAGTAACGCACATATATATTAATAATTTAGTTGCTTTGACCACCCACTTAGCAACCAATAATAGTGGATTGGATTACGGATTTCTTCCGAAGTAACTTTTCATACAAAACAGAATTAACTGAAAATGAATTCAATTCTACTTAAAGATTGCTAAAAGTATTAAAAGAATGCATTGGCATCGTGTTTTGATATATTCTAAAAGTTTCAAATGTCTAGCTAGTCGGGAAGTTAGTTAAAAATCGATTGCAAGATTTGTACTGGATAAACAACCACCGTATAAGTAAGAAGACGAGCTAATAAAAACGTTGTAATAAAAAATAAGAACATTTGATATCAAAACAAAGATTTGAATAAATATTTACTCATCCCTGTCACGTTAGCATTGACGCCATTTCCCTCAGTTTATTACCTCATCCCGCTTTCCTGCCATGTGAGACCTGCAACACGTAAATCGTTTATGTAGCATAGTAACAGGAAGAGCGAGGATCGGTCACACAATGAAGAGTAACCAGTCAGCGCACGAGGTCAAGTATTTGCAACGTGGTCGCACCAGTGTACCTTTAAGATTTTCTAAACTAAAAAATTGATAGATTGGGTCTTTGTAAGATACCATGTACAACCACTAAACACGATGACAGATAACGTTGCATATGCGTTTGACAATAATTTGTTTTTAATAACTATTTCTTTTATTCAACGAATAAGACACAAGATTTGAGGATGTAACATTATAATATAATATACTGAATATAGATAATTTGAAAACATCTCATGCATATACACACTAAAAAAATCATTTTGTAGAAAAAAATACAGCAGTCGACGGGACTTGAGCCTGTATCTGCTAGATTCGCGCCAGTATGCTTTTCCAATTCGAGGGCTTAGTGTCAAACAACACTATCTACAAAAGTGCAACTTTACAGGAGAGCCAAAAATCGTTATTTTAGATTCTTGTAACTTAACAAGGGAAATGTTTATTTAAAACATAATGTTAATATTTTATAATTCATTGTGTATTGTACATTTATCTTGCTTATGATGTTAAAATTTATAGGGATAGTTTTAAAAAAATATGAAAACAAGGATAACTTATGTAATTAGCGTTAAACTTTACTGACGATTTAATAAGAAATTAGAAAAGATTGACATAACGTTGTTTGACTATCATGTAGCCGTAAATGTAAAATAACGTTATCTCAAAAAAAAAAAAAAACACTTTTTTGTAGATAACGTTGTCTGACTTTAAGCACTCGAATTAAGCTTAGGTAATCTTATTGAATCACGTCAATTTGTGAGTGATCCGCAACGTTGGTTAGTAATTAAGAAATTAACTGATAACTACCTTAATTGTTTAATATGTTAAAACCGATAGCCAACATTATAACGCAATACGATAAAGATTTCATATAACAAGCACTAGTTTAATAGTTAAATTATTAATTATTAATTAGTAGCTTAATTGGAAAAGCATACTTGCGCGATTCCAGCAGATACAGTTTCAAGTCCCGTCGGGTGTCGTATTTTTTCTACAAGATGTTTTTTTTCTAATGTGTATATGCATGAGATGTTTTCAAATTATGTATATTCAATAATTGGTTTGTTTTAAACACAAATTAATAGAGGTCTTATAATGCTGCTTTTTTTTGCATTTAACTATAGTTTAATCTCAATACTCAATCTTAGGGGTAAATATATATTTAATTATATATTGTGGTTGAGCTTTTTAAGTGGACTGTAATTATTTTGTAGGAAGATGAGGAGGTCGGATCTAAGGGAGGGGGCGATGGAACAGAGTGCCAGACACCGATCGTTGTGATGATGTATGATGGCTCCGTGGTCTGGTTTCAACTTTCGCTCGCGCGGTATTGTTGTTTTGGGTCACCCGGTTCGTAAACTAACGCATTTTGTGACACAGTTTTATGTATTTTATGTGAGGATGTATGAATGATGATGATAGATTCTGAATGAGTCTGTATTTATTGAGTCAACCACTTAAGCGATGGAAAGCTATTAGAAGCCCGCTCACGCCCGCTATCGAGATGCAACTCAATGTTCTTTGTCTCTCATGATCCATAATTGCTTATTGATTACTTGGTAACAATAAGACTGGGGATTAGGAGGTGGGTGAGAAGATAAGGAGTGGAATGGAATGGGCATATAAATGGCCCAACCATATTGGTTTATATAATATTATATACCTAGTTAGGTAATGAATAATGTAGAAAGTGTGTATCTAACAATAATTAAAACAAATATTATAGAAGGAATAAAGCAACCGTAAAAGTTTTGCATACCTCAAACGTATTATTACAAAGACTTTCTCGCATTTGATATTACCGTTTAAAAAAACTTCCCTCGGAATGATTACAAAACTGGAACGAGATTTCGCAAAGCAAACCGTTTTCATAAACTTTTGAAATATTATCGTTCAAGCCGGGCCGGGAGCTTTATTGTCACCGTCCCTTATGCAAATATAAAGGTTCACTCGGATTTATTTTTATTCCCTTTAAAAGCACTTTTCCGGTACGTTAGCAGCGGTTATGTAGCGGAATTGCGGGCACGGAGAGCGTGTGTCCCAGGTATCCGGCGAACTTTTAAATCGAACAATTTCACAAAATCACTAAGTACTTACCAGTCGATGGATGCTGCGTTTGCTCGTCGACGATAACTGCTTGATATCGTGCAACTTTCAATGGGCCACTCTGCACTCGAAATAATACCGTTTATGGTGAATTCTGTACATAAATTGTTAGTATTATCGTCAGTTTTACACGTATATTAATATACATAATTATTAATTATAATTGTAATGGTTTAGTGTAATTTCCACATTTTTCAGCAGTTAGCTTGTTAAAAAGTACTTTTTCAAATAAAGTTATGATATTATTCATGGATTTGTAGTACATAAAATTCCATTTTCCTTCGTAATCAAAGCCAATGCTCTGCAGTAGGTATACAGTCTATTCATATACGAGGAATAAAATTGTTTGTTACCCACTCGCCCAAATATTGGGTCATTTTTGTGGGTTAAACAAATATTATAAAAAAATGTTGATTGTAACCATAACGCTTATAATATAAAATTCGAATTAATATGAATTACAACCTCTTAGAGTAGGGGGGGAGGGAACTGCCCGCCGGGTATTTTTTTGCGTACCGCCATCATTAATTGTACTTCTGATTACAAATAACTTTTTTATAATTTTTTAAAAAAAATATTGACAATAGATTAAAATTTGTTTAGCAATAGTACGCGATCCATTTTCAATAGATATTGATAGTGTACCGACAGAGATACAACTTGAGATTATTGAGCTGCAGTGTGACACTGATTTAAGAGAATTGCATCGTCGTGAAGAAATCTCCAAATTTTACAATGCACTTAATTCAGACAAATTCGACCAACCTAAAAGATTATGCAAGAAAAATGTTCGTTATTTTTGGATCAACCTATATATGTGAACAAACATTTTCGATCATGAACCTCAATAAAAATTCTTTACGATCAAATATCTCCGATGTTTTCCAGCAGTTTTGAGAATATCAACTACAAAATTAACACCTGAATTTAAAAAAAATGTTAAAAAATGTACAACAGTTTCATTCTTTTCATTAATTTTTTTGTAATGTTTATTTTTCGTGATAATAAATAGTGTATATCTAAAAATGGTATTTTACTTGCGACCCGCCGCTCATTTTAAATTCTTGAATTTGGCCCTCCATCCAAAAAGTTTGCCGCCCCCTGTCTTAGAGCGTTTTTAGCAATTTGGGTACCACTTTAGATACATTCAAGCATGTTCTACATAATAATATAAATAAATATACCTACCTACAATTGATAAAAATACAACTAAGCATAATATTTATATAGGTAGGTATGTAGGTACTAACATAATTATGTAGCTAAATACAATTATTACAATAGTATAATATTAATGATATTATGAATTTCCACACAGTCAAAATCTCGCCCTTAGGGAGAGTTAGATTTGTGTACCCGTTCATTTTTAGTCTCAAATTGTATGCAAATTTGTCAGGTAAGTTAGTAGACCTAGCTATTTTGTTATTTGTGCAACGCGTCATGCGTTAACGGGTTTAGAGGCTCCTTTCAAAGAAATCCTGTGTCATAAACCTCCATTGAGTATTAAAATACAAAAAATAGGATAGATTGTCACGACTTTTAATGGTTCCATTATTCTTTTAACTAATATCTGCATCATGGAAAACCACTTCTTTTCTAACATACTATTCGTATTAGTTCCTTTATTTGCCACCGTTTATAATTGGGCGCTTACAAGCAACGCATGACCTGCCTACCACAAGGGACGTCACTGCTTCCACCTATTTAGTTTATAGTTTATTTATGGCTACTTTATTTATAGCACCATTAATGTGTTGATAAATAAACAGCTTGTCCTTGGTTATTATTATCATCTGTTGCTTACAGGAAGGTATGAATGTGATTTACTTACTGTAGTTGGTTGGTTACTGTTTTTAATAATTTAACAAATGAATACATACTAATGGATAACATAAAGATGTATAGGGTTGGGTATATCTTTCACATTTTACTCACAACACAGGTCTGCGAATTGAACGAGACCTGATAACGACATAATCTTAAATTTATTTGTCTCATTGACTTTGCTCGTTATGGTCACGTCCCTACTGGCTTCATGTAGGTATTCCTCTTAACGTGTTAATATTCTTATTAAATAAACTTCTTTCTAAAGGCTCGAACGTAGTACAAAATAGTAAATTGCGTTTTTTGTCGATTTAACCTGGCCCAACACTACCATACACCAAAAAATATACAAAATAGATGCGCGAACTTGTTAAATAAATTTAAAAAAACACAGTTACAATACACTCCCAAACAATTTTACTCTAGATTAATATTGATACCAAAAACTTACACTAACTGATACTATGGACTTAGATTAATATACTTAATTAATAAGGTTACGAATATAGCATTCTATTTGTCAGCATATATTGGATAGTCCGGCGTTAAAATTCTGTATAGGTACCTACTTAAAAGTATGACATCAAACTTCATATCAATTAAAATATTTCTTTGGGACCAAGATGAGTGTTCATGAATTAATATTTTCTCATTATAATGTAGTGTTAACAATCCACGTGGTTTTAGTAAAAAATGGTTTATTTATTATTGTTAGCGTGATTGGAAAATACAAAGAATGACTAATTGTAACAAATGTACACAATATTTAATGTGTTTCTGTATTGGTATATTATAAACATGTTTTGGCCGTCCCAACACCTGCTGACTGATCAACTTCGCCAAAAATACGTGGTAGCGTAGAACCGTCGAACGAGAAGAGTGAACAGCTAGGTGATGACTAACCCAGCAGTCGTGTTTGTATACACCTTCTTTACCACATTAACTATTGAGAATGGTATTGGCAATATCCTTCTGAGACATGCTAGCATTATTTATCCTCTTAAAGTAGAAAGGTTGGAGTCGGTACATAGCTCTCTATCAAATTTAATGTATTATGTTTTTACTATTTTACCTGAGACTTTCAAGGTTAATTAGTAATCAGTGGCGTATGGTCTATATATGTTACGGATGTGGCGCATGTCATAAGTCAGGGTTGGCAAACTTTTTTACGTAGGTAAGCGTGCCAAAATTTCCCAAATAATATTTTTCGACTGTCTAACGTGCCGAGCAGTTTTTAATGAGGAACAAAGTGAAAAAATAGTTTTTAAGAATGCTACTAAAAAAGTTTAAAAATTACAATTGAGTTCATGAGATTCTATTTTTCACGGTGTTTCTAGGCGAAGTGTCGCAGCGCGGCTACCACCGTCACCTGATGAGGTCTGTGCGATAATATTATTTGACGCATAAAGCCTAACCTAAGGACCGACCTATGTAATTAAATATTTACATTAAACGCTTATTCTTGAAGCGTATTTGCCTGGCATTTTTTATACAATGAGACTTTCATTTTTACATGAATTTCGTCGTTTCCGTTGACGCATTAATTGGCAAATAATATTAAAAACCGAAGAAAATACGCATGGTCATGTCGTCATTATTTTCAATATTATAAATTATTGTAGGGAATGTTTTCTCTTCAAAATAAAACATTAGCGTGCCATAAGTTCGCCATCACTGTCGTCGGTATTCATAAATATTCATAATGATAGTATAAGTATCCATAAAACTATTAAAAAATAATGACATACCAACTACCCTGTACTGTGATATGGGACTTGCTATTTCTTATATTTTTCTTGCTTTGCAGACAGTCAATGTTTAATTTCAATAAAAATACTAAAGACAGCAATATGTACTACATTCATTTGTTTTGATAACATGTGATTGAGCACTTACCTATTCAGTAGAAATAATGTATTTCTAAATTGGAATATCTTAAATATCCGTGATTTCAATATAAGATATGCTTTTGAAGAGCAGGCCTTTATCTTGACAACATTTTCTTAAGGCTATACTTCAGTTGAGGCATGGTCTAAAAATATCGTGGCTAGGCGATGCGCGGATTGTGGAAATGACGCGTGCCGAACGAAATATAATTTGTCATAAAAATCCAACATACGTCCATTTAATGTTATGTTTATTGTTATATTACTAATAATAATAGTATATTCATTGACATGTTTTCTGTTTTAACTAGGTACACACGTAAAGTCTTTTAGTCATCTTTACACGATTTAAGAATATTTTCATCCGACGCCATGACAAAACAAATCGACGTGCGCACACCTCGACGATCAGTCTCCCATTGGCGAGTCCAGGCGACGAGTGAGAAATTTCGTCGCTCCTACTGTTGAAAAATATTATTTGCCGTTTCACTGAAGTACGCTCTTAAATGACGCCAGAATTTTAAGGAAAGAATGCGGAGGAATAATACACGGCGACGAAAAAATTCGATACTTACATACCTATATGTCTATATTAAGGTTCTACAATTTGTTTCGGCTAGAGACGTGTATGGCAAAAAAAATGGTTTATTCAATTACAACCACATGAAGCATAATATTTTATCAATATTATGTAATATTCTGGCGAACAAAGGAAGCAATACAGCTATGCTATAGCTTCGGGGTTCTCTAATATTGTATTCATTTTTCTCAAAGTTTACCCCGCGTCGTGTTTGTTTCAAAGCAAAAAGGGATCCTTCGCTCCGCCTTATTCACATTCTTATACCTACTTTTTGAACTTCGACCCTATTTTAAACAGCGCGAAGAAATGCTTCGGATCAATGCTACTTATTTTTTCATACGAGCTTTCAGTGAAGAACGAACAAAATAAGTGAGAGCTTTTTTCCGGAATGCTAACAATCCGGAAAAGTTAGTTAATCACGTATTTTTACGACTTGTATAAAAATATACTTCCAATGAAACACTGCTAGGTATATACTACAAAAAGTTACTTTCGAGATATCTTAAACTACATTAGTAGATACCTACTAACTTAGTATTTTTTATTAGTACGATGGCAGTTCGCCGTTGACAAAAGATACATAATACAAATAATAATACACTATGATAGAATATTATCACTATGTTTATATTGGTTAGGTACATGTAAATTGTACGTAAAAAATTTCACCATGACAATTCGCCATGAGCTTTCTTATCGGAAAGAGATGACCGTGTACTATACGGTCTCCAATTTTATTGGATTCAATATAGAGATTAATTCAATTTTCATAGCTGATTTTGGCAAAATTAATGAATTATTCAAGAATGAAAACCTAACTTTTGCCGTGAACTTACTTATCGGAAAGAGATGACAGTATACTATACGGCCTCCAATTTTATTCGATTCAATATGAATATTAATTCAATTTTCATATGTGATTTTGGCAAAATTCATGATTTCAAGAATGGAAACCTAACCTAACCTAACAAATAATCCAGTATATCGGCTATTTTCAAAATTTGTTTGCTGCTGGCTTCCTGTAAAGTTTAAACCGAAAAAAACCGTGTTTTATTTAGACAAGAATTTTATGCCAGTACTATACGACCCAAAGAGGTTGTACGGTCTTTAATATACGGCCATATATTTCCGATACAACCTTTCACGGTTAGGTGTGATACGGCGAACTGCATAAGTGCAAGTTTCCGGACACGGTTTATATTTACCATTATGTATTTCAATTGATACTACCAATACATAGATATTTAATTATATTTTCCTACTATTTAGTGGCATTTTCTGAACTATGTTGTTTCCGATAATTTGTACGAAAGAAAATTTTGTCGAAACCGTCAAACCGTTTCACAAATAGCAGGAAAACATTCGAATTGAATGGAATATTATTATTGCTATCGATCAGCACTATGTATAAACGGTAATATAGGTACACTTATTTTAAAACCACATATCTGAGATACGACATGCATTTAAAATTTAATATAGATGTGTTCTATTTCGATTACATTATGTAAATGTATATTAAGGCTCCATATTAATTAGTCAGATGCATCGAATGTCAGCGTTATGTATAATATCTAACAAATTGGAAAAACTTTGTGTGGATAACAAGCGCAATAACAGATATCAAAACAAAAAAATAGCATGGCTACATTGCTGTTTGACTATTGGAAGATGCGTTGCAGGATTTATCTTCATCGGGGTATTTGGGTATACCCGACTCCAAGCTCCCCGGATAAAGTGTAAAGATTAAAATGGCAACTCATTTTTCTCGTCCCTACTCGTCTCTCAAAATTCATCGACTAATGACAATAATTATTGAAAAGTAATGCTTGAAAATTATTTATTTCTTTCTGGTTGGTGTTTGCGTAGATAATCGATATTCAATACATTAAAGATGACCCCACCCCACCAAACTACACCACTCAGTGTTGATTGAGCGTACCGCGATACCCTATGCTTGGATACGAAGAATGAGAATTATTTATGACTGGAAATGTCTCAGGAGCGGTTACCAATGTCACTGTGGTCGCCATATACTCATGTATACTTTAACCGAATATACATGAACGTAAATTAAATAACATTAACAATAATTATGTGTAAATAACAAAATATAATACAAAACTTCCGAACAATCTATGTAAAGAAATCTTCAAGTTGACAGTATGACGCTTAAACTTCTAAATGCAACAAAATTGGCCTTTGTGGCGACCAGGTTGGACGGTTCTATTGGGCCATGATCAGAGCGGCTATTTACTTTCCGTACACATTTTTGCAACCGTAGACATGATTTGCATCATGTATGGTTCCGTCACATGGATATCTTGAACTGACAACATAGAGCCAGCCATTATATTCGATACAATATTCATTTGCACGAAATTATATTTACTGTGTCTGTTTACAGAATGTAATTACTTGACAACGAGTTGTTTTTTTTTATAACGGACCATCTGCGCGCGCGATTCATTATAAATGTTATTCATGAGTGACTATTTCTACCTACATACTACTATGCATACGCCCCTAATTCGCAACACATTTGCGTGGCAATAACTTGTATGGCATATTACGTACTTACCTTTTAGCCAATTTATGTCGGAATATTTCACTGGTATGTGAAAGCTCCTTTATCTATATTATGCATGTTGATAGTATTGTTTATACTAATAATTGACTACATAGATTGCAAGCTTTTCTGTCGATAATGTTCCTAAAAAAATGGTTCTACAAATTTTGCACCAATAATCAACATGCAAAACGCGCCATTCCATATACGGACGGATGTTATTCAAAAATGTACAGAAACGATATTGGAAAGACAGTAGCGTGCGTATGGTACATTTCAATTCAAAGTATATTTCGTAGCTCATTAAAAATATCATGCTAATATTTTACAAAAAATATTTATTTCTTGATAACTTATTGGTTATTTTCTGTCACAATACCTATACCTAATACGAATACCAACCTCGAATGACTTTGGGAGTGGATAGGACGAGTTTATGACTACCATTGAAATAAATTTAACCATGAATTTATTAGTTAAATAAATATATTGTAACCATCGTAACTTACCTACCCTTTTTCAAGAGTTTCAGCGTTTAATTTTGTACACTTTAAAATAATTTGTAAAATGAATTAATCACTCAGTATTCACCACATCATAACATGAGGTGTATGAAAAAGCTCACCAAACAAGCGAAATACGTCTTATATTGCAGTGGCAAAGAATGCCTGTTGAAGGTAGATGGGTTTTAGTAGGTAACAGAAAAAAGTCCTTTTTTACACTATTGGATCCTAACATGATCATAAATTGGCCTCCACAGAGTGGAAGTTGTATTAACAGGTTTTTTTTTATTACAGGACATGGATGTAAGCCACTTGCTCAACCTGTTAGGTTCATACTCTAGGTCCAAACACAATATCTTTAAAAACTACATGTGAATTTGAAGACCCGGATTTCGATCCTGGGACCCATGACATTATAAGCTGACGCTGTCACTGCTCGGCCATCGTGAGTATGGACAGCCACATTTACGGGAATTTAATTTGAATTTTGTTTCATTTTCAGTATTTTCTGTTACAATTTACTGAATTATACTTAAAAGATATTTCACTAAAACAGACGACATGTACAAAAATGGTATTTAACAAAAAAGTGATGCCGAACCGGGAATCGAATTTTCGCTAAAAAAATCGACTGCGCTAGCTGCACTTTTTATCCGCTAAACCAGTCAGAGCTTATCTAGTATGCATAAAATAATATAAACAAGAACAAACAAGAATATGCTTTACCGTATTAGCTTCACCCATTTCATATACATATTGAATCAGACAATCAGATCTCAAGGACAAACACCACCATAAAAGTAAATAAGTAAATAAGACAAAAATTGATTATAGCATGCCTCTGTTTACATGTATTAGTAAATCGGATACACTAATATGTCTACTATAATTATAGTATACCTATGTGTAAGTCAATCATATTAGATACAGCTGACTCAGCTACTTAGAAAATAAATAGAAGACGCTGCTGCTTAGTAAATAAATAAATTATCTTTGTTCTTTTTAGATGTTGTTATTATTTTTGATTTTGTTGATATTTTTTTTACCTATTCAATGTCTAGGTTATTTATTATATGTCTTAAATGATTTGAATAATCTGCTAGTATGGTTTATTCGCCACTAGTGTATTGTGATGAAAACCAAGTGAGAACTTATTTTATAAATTGCCATATTATTTAAGTTCCAACCACCTACAGTACAAAAATCATGTTTATAATATAATTATGACGATACCACAACATGTTAAATATATTCAATTTGTTTGTATGTATTCAAGGCGTGGGAATTTAATTATGATAATTCTCTTCTGTCTATTCTCACCAAATTAATATACATTGACCAAATATCTCAACTCTAATAAATAATATATTCAGATAGGAATTAATATGTTTTGCATTGAGCAAATATTATAAAAAAAAGCATAGCAAATTTGTAATACGTACAAACACGCCCCTGGTAAATCCCATCTAAATCTAGTCGGGCATGAATTTGTTGGGTGGAAACGTTGATATCAGGCATCCAGGACCAAACTCTGCATTTTCCGACACCCTGCGCCCCTCCCCCCTTAAATGTTGGTCAATGTTTCCATTTCATTACGCCTCATATACAAACATTCGAAGTTGTTAACGTTTGTTTTGGCCATGCATGCCGAGTTTCGTTTGCTTTTTGGCCAATACATTGTAAACTGTAGCCAACGATGCTGTAATCATTCACGGGCATTTCGTTAATCATTGCGTAATAATGTATGTGCATGGAGATTTTCTCGTGAATATTATTGTAATTATTATCTTAGTGAATATACATAATTTTGAAAACACTTCTGAGAAAATATATTATAACCAATAGAAAAAATCATATTGAAAAAAATAAGACACCCCGCAGGAATCGAACCTGCATCTGTCGGGTATCGCGCCCATGCACATAGTCCACTATGCTAAAGGAGTCTTAATTACGTCAAATTTTAACTATTGGCCCTTTTAATTCTCACTGAACCGCTTCATAATGTATAATGGTACCTAATATATTTAGCAGAACGATGTTCTAATGTTACTCGTAATAATACCCCGTATCTGACATATAATTATGACGGAAATTACTTTTTGACGTACTAAAAACCACAAAAATACTGGCCATTGACTGTGAAATTCCCGTATATGTAGTTATATTAGCAAACATGATAAGCCATTTTAATATTTTTCCGTATCTGGAAATTGCAGGAATAAACTTGAAATAGCCCGTATCTTGCCTCTAAGCTGTCAAGCGTGTTGCATGACGTATGTTGAATTTAACTTAAAAATGACACACAAGTAATATAACAAATTTGAATGATTATCTTTATAAATATATCACATTTTATTGGATGTTATCATTATATTAGGCGCTATGTGCTTTGATTTACTACTTTTTACGTTACGGGTTATTGGCATGCTATGCAGTTACAACAATATGTATACAGTCAGATAATATGGGATATTAAACATTTAGTTTTTTTGGCTAGTAAAAAGCAGAGCGTTGGAGCGGACCCCTTTTTGAGTTGCTCCACTCCAGCTCCGCTCCGGGATCTAATACTTGCAACAGCTCCGCTCCAGGGTCTGCTCCGATCCGGGTTAAAAATTTTATATGTATTATAGGTATATATACAAATGTTAAAAAATAAAAGAATAAATAGTTTTAAAATAATCTTCATTTTCATTATTAATTTTAAACAAAATTTCGCCAGCACATAGTCTCTTATTATTTGCCTCTTCTGTCAAAAAAGTGAGGTTATTTATTTATAGCTCGGCAGTATAGTTGCAGTGTTCCAAAGTGTCAAAATATACTATTTTCATTGGGTTTTAAGACGAAAATTTAATAACAAAAATAAAACATCTGGAGCAGTGGATCACTACAAATTGTCAGTGCTCCGGCTCCGCTCCAACGCACTGGTAAAAAGTCACTTACGGAATATTAACATTAGGCCATCGAGAAGTTTCTTTTTCATCTAGGTGTCAGAACTAACTTTATAATATGACATAATGATATTAGTTATAATATTAATATGATATATTATGTAGTGTGTACAAACTATTACTCATAAGTCATTCGAACAACGGTTTCCTTAAATTCGTGTAAAGTTAATGAAGAGTTTTTGTCCTTCCAAGTTGAGTAGAGGTTAATATAAATTCGGATATAGGTGAACCTTCATTGTATTATAAACTGCGTACTAATAAGTTTCAAACTATTTCCATATGTTTATAGCCGAGCAATTTCAAGTGGTAGGTAGGTACTCTATTTGTTTACTTAGGGGTATGATAATAAATTTCAGTATTACATAAACAGCATATGTAATTTATGCCAACAATGTGTTTAAAGTGAGCACAAGCTGCAAAACTTTCAAAGAATTTCCACTTAACTGAATTATTTTCACTTTGAAATGAAGTTAAATAATTTAAATTAAATATGTGCGTACACATTTGCGGCATTATAATGACTTCACTAAATCTCCGTTTATTTTATTTGGGCAAAATATTTCTTAAGTTTACGAAATAAGCATTTTTATATTATATATCATCTATAATATTATACTCAGGCAACTCAGAAATAATGGGAACTGAAATACCCAACGGAAAAGGCAGATAGCAGGTAACTGTCTCGAGTAAGGAAGAATCCGGGTTAAACTTACACATGTGTCAAGAATACGTTGTACGTCGAATACTAAAAACTGCTATCAGTTTATGCATTTACGCTCATTTAATGTTGGTGTATTACACACACTATTGCACGTGCATAATGCGTGCTTCATTTTCGTAGGACACTCAGACATTCAAAAACCCTGCTTCAACGTGCGGCGTATTGAATATAGCCTATCGGTATTCTATTTATTATCTGTTCTATGATTATACCCATATACCTTAGATAATATCGTGTTCGAAAATTTTAGGTTATCAGTTCACTATGAGATTTGTATCGTAAACCGATGGCCATGTAGCATTGTGATCAAATTCATATATAAATAAAATCACCGGAAGACAAAAGAAGA
This sequence comes from Rhyacophila brunnea, assembly GCF_057557595.1. Classification (NCBI taxonomy): domain Eukaryota; kingdom Metazoa; phylum Arthropoda; class Insecta; order Trichoptera; family Rhyacophilidae; genus Rhyacophila; species Rhyacophila brunnea. Next base: position 41,169,931 of record NW_028232859.1, read on the forward strand.
CGAAAGAATACTAACACATTTACTGCTGACCGGATAATTACTAATTAATTACCACATTTAAATATCATGTTAATTATATCTAATGGCCAACTAATGGAAACGCACCAGTCGCGTTGTCAGCACTAAATGAGTTAATAGATAAGTAAATTAGAAATATTATCGTATCATTTACAATTTTTAAAATTCTGAATCATTACAAGTAGGTGTTCGTAGATCTAGTCGTAGCTATCAAATATCTGATAATAATTACAGCGATATTATCAACTACCTATTTGATAATAATTATTGTCAATTAATGTTGTGATTGAAACTAATATAATTGTCTGCAATGCTCCACGATTAATGCATATTTTTTTGATTTCAATGCTATACGGCAATCTTTTTTCGGCATGACATCTAACGGTGAAATGTGATACATACAATTTACATATAACTGGGGTGTAAAACCACATCTCTTCATATTATTTGGCTCATTAGTGATATTTCAATTTATTTATTTTTTAACATATTGTGGGTATTACAAATTATTTATTATTATAAGTTTAAGACGTTCACATCATGATCACTGAAATTGTAGGCGTTTTAAGCAAACTACTTTCATCTGGAGTAAGCCTGCACAGATACTACTTCAGTTCAGTCGCAATCTTGATAATGTAAATCTATTTGGAACACACGAATTCTATGTAAGTAATAAAAAAACAATAGTATTGTAAGTAGAGGGTTTTTTGTCAATCGAAATAAACATAAAAGTAAATAACAGAATCAAGAAATTGAACGAAATGAAATTCTCAACTAGTGACTAGCAATAAAAGTCATCCAATGATGTTTCGTTCAAATATATGAATTTATTTTACATAGGTTATAAGGTAATCATGCATGTCAGACCATTGTATTTTATTATTAACCTTTTGTTGTTTGGTTATGAGTTAATTTATTTAAATATTTTTTTTTTGACTAATTAATACAAGAATCATATTGATTTATTCAAACAAATGAAGTGAATATTAGAAATATTTATTTAATCATGTGCGACCCGAATAAAGTGCTTTAATATTTTTTATACATTAATCGATATAACCGTTTTAAATATGTGTAAGTTATGTAAACATAGTTCAAAGTATAACTTTCATTCTCCACTTTGAGTGGCAGAAAGAAATAGTAAAGTTAATAGAAAGCTTTCATCGTGTATTAAATATAAATAATTGGATTATATTGTTTACTGCCAATCTTTGTACCTAATACTTGTTACATTCACAAAAAAGTTGGAGTAGTGCCTACTAGAGAATAAAAGTTATGCGTGAGGGTTGAGGTTATGTAAGAATTAGTACAGAAAAGGTTAAATTGAATTTGTTATTTTAGGTGAGATTGTTACGTACTGAAATTAGAAAGAAACATGAGTGTGAGATAAATTATTTAATAAATGGGAGAACTCGAGCCAGCCTTTCGTTTACTCGATACATTTAGTGGGTTGATCATAATTACAAAATGTAATACCTATAACCTGGGGGCCAACTCGTCAACTAGTAGATGGGACCATGGCCCCCACAAAGGGGGGGGGGGCTGGCAGGGCTCTAGCCTGGCAGGCTCAGGAAGGGCCCGGCGTGGCGAGTTGGCCAATAATAGAAAAACGGCGCTATTGTTCTACAATATTGTTATTATTTAAAATTATGTGGTTGTACGATTTAATTTTTAATTGTGTATCGATACTCGACAACTCCATAATTCAAATGGATGTATTAAAATACACAAAAAAACACTAAATATACACATTAATTTTATCGCGTACACTACTTGGTACACCTACTGTAGAGCGTCACACTGCCTTTGTCTTTAGCGATAGGTAGAGGGGCCCGCTTCAGGATGTGGGGGCCATGGATGGGACTATAATATGGTGAGATATAAGAATAAAATTGAAACATATTATAATATGGTATGACATAAATAATATTATGTAACAAATTCAGATTTTTTTTACAATTATCTTTGACTTATTTATTTTATATATATTTATTTTTAATGTTTTTAGATATCTACATATTTATAAATTAATACAGTTGAAATTGTAAATTTTCAAAAAAATTTCTAAAATAGCAAGATTCGTATTTTTCCGCTAGGTGCCTCAGCTGGTATAAGCATTCCCCTTAACCCGATGGTATTTGAGATATACCTATGGGCAGTGGCGGCTGTACGACTTTATAGGTGACGGGATTTAGCCATTAATTAATATAAATATACTTACCTACTTTCTCATATGATACATTATGCAGGTACTTAGCTACTTAATATAATAATATGATTTATATTAATGGGTTTTTAATAATATGTTATATAATATGCTTTTTAAAATAAATAATATCATTATCTGAGTTGTTCTATAATTATAATACATCTAATAAGCTGTTTTTACTCACTTCGGGGTTATTCGAATTGCTCCCCACTCGGCGCGTACTAACGAAATCATTTATAGAACGAGATATGTACCGCTGAGACGGGATGGTACACAGTCATCCTGGTCAGCGAGAAATTGACCCCATAGCTTTCTTAATTTGTACCTACATAGGTACTAACTATTTTCTTGCCGTGGAAATCCAACATTATAATAATTATTATATAATTTACAACAATAATAATTGCTTTGTTTTATAATAATAATAAATATATCTATAAAATAGCGACGAGTCGAAATGTATTTAATTTAACCATACAATTAAGTATGTAGGTATATTATTACATATTAAATGTGGATTTTTGATATAATAGGGATGTGGGGATAGTCCCCACAAACCCCTAAGGTAGATCCGCCCCATGTATTTTAATATTTGACATATAAGTTATTTACAATATATACACAAGAAGGACAATACCTTTAACGGTCCATTCGCCGTTGCCTCGTGATGATATCAAGTTAGTAGTACCTATTTAACAGCAAACAAATATTGCCATACTGGCCACTGCCAGCGTACCAAAAACAATCCGGTATCGCGCAATTGTTGTCCACACTATGTAATATCCTTACATAATAATTAATTGAAATAATTAAGAACTTCTTCTAAATGCTACATTTTTTTTAAATTCTGATCTAAAATTACAAAACAGATCAAAATGCCATACGTCAGTTTCTGACGATATTCTCTTGATTTTGGAAAGATGCTGGAAGTTAATTTTAAATATCAAATTTGTGTTGGTTGTTGTTAATTCTACCGGTAATATTCATTTTTATTCTTATCTACACAATTGAAAAATCTCATTTAATAAAAGCAAAACTCAATATGCATACACAAAAAACAGAATCACTGTTTATTTCTAGTTGAATGTTGATTAAAATCATTTAATATGTTTGTATGCTTGATTTTAATGAACCAAATGAATAAACCGATTTCCTCCGTCGATTCGATTGAATGTTTATAGCCAATTCCAAATGCGAAACTTTCAAATAAGTAATTAAAAGTATTTTTAGAATTTTCTATAATATGATTACGAACCTACGTCAATCATAGAATCTAAACTTTAAAGCATAAGGCAAGTAAGCAAGTGTTTTGATCATTGTATTATGAATTGAAAATAATACAGTTGATAATATTAAATGCATATCTACTTATCTCTAGATTTAAAAATACAGTAGTTTAAAATAAGGAGATTAATAAATCAGTAATATGATGCGAAAAGGTATTGCATAATAATGACATATTATAATATACCTATATTTATATATCCTACAAAGTCTACAGATTGTATAGACTTAGCTCCTAAAGATATAATAATTCTTCTTTTAGAATTTTATACGGCACTTAGAACCGTAAATCTATATGAGCAAACGACTTTGGTGTCCTATCATTTAAATTTTATAAAAATTACATTATGCCCAGCATCCATCAAATGTAAATTTAAAACACTGTCAAACGATCTGATTCCACATCCAGTGGATTAAGCGGCTAATGCAGTCTCCTGATAATCATGACAACATGTCGTCAGAGCTCGTTAATCGTTACACGGAAATGTCCATTAACGGCTCCCGAAATTTAAATAACAGTACAAAAAAACCGTTAACATTTTTTAACGGCTGCCCTGAATTAGCGTTTTGCCCATCCTTTAATAATTAAAGATGTCGCAAAAAGCAACGAAGCGTATCTTTCTCTGCATTTTCATTTTAAATTTCGTATAAAAAAGAACAATATTTAAACCGTCTGTATTTTTTTGTTAGAATTAAGATTAATTATTATAATAATCAAGCTTTAAAACGTACTAACGCAAATACGATTATATACTTACACTAAAAAATCTGTCTTCATTCACAATACAGGCCGTGTAAAATGTACGTACACTCTCCTTATATACCTATAATATAATATAGTCATACTTTGGAAATCTTTAGAAGTATACCTAATGACAAAATAATTACAAGATAAAAAGAACTTTTTATATACAACGTTTTTAAATTTTCTGTTGAATTATTATGCTCAATATGCTCAAACTTGTACTTGATATGAAGTAAATAAAAAACAAACAAAAAAACAAATATATAATACTGAAATGTCATTTTGATTTCCATAGTAACGCACGTATATATTAATAATTTAGTTGCTAGGACCACCCCATTTGCAACCAATAATAGTCTTTTACTTTTTACGGATTTTTCTGAAATAACTTTCCATACAAAACAGAATTAACTGAAAATGAATTCAATTCTGCTTAAAGATGGCTAAAAGTATTAAAAGAATGAATTGGCACCGTGTTCTGATCTGATATATTCTAAAAGTTTCAAATGTCTAGCTAGTCGGGAAGTTAGTTAAAAATCGATTGCAAGATTTGTACTGGACAAACAACCACCGGACAAATAAGAATACGAGCTAATAAAAACGTTGTAAAAAAAAAAATATATATATAGTGAAATTTACACCGACTGTTATTTATACTAGTATGCGAGCAGGACATGTCCATAGTAGGTATGCCAAACACACAATATGTAACTAAATTAAAAACGATGGAGTGATAGACGACGCGTTGGAACCATGCTTGAAGTGCAGGCCATCCGGTGACTGCTTGAGACCGAGAAGAATTGCGAAAGCCATTGACACAAAAAAGAAAAGGTAAAAATATCCCATAATTTAAGAACGATCAGGACCAGTTTCGCCCGCTTTAAATAGCATTGTCTCGAATTCCGAGAATATACTGTAAATATATTATTATAATCACTTGGTTTAGGTACTATCAATAATTATTATTATTGATTACCCTGTATGAGAAAGCAAGGGAGTTGGCAATAAATTAAAAAAAAAAGTAATTGTTATTGATAACATGTGAATTTTAAATTAAATACGTACATAATTTAGTATTATGAATCATGTTATGAAAATGAAATTAATAGACATTAAACTTTATATTAATATCCGTTTAAATTTAATACTATTAATAAAAATATTATTCAAAAGTTGTTAAATTTATATTATAAAATTAGATAACATGCCATTTATTATTCTCAATGAAATACATGATTTATTAATATGAATTATATTGCACCTATAATTAACAAAATATAAATAACTTGTAAAATATCACATTCAATTGATTGATAATAGTAATTAATATATTTTTACAAGTCGTTAAATTCATAAGAAAGAGCTTTTAAGCTGCAATGTAGTTTTTAATATAGATTTACTTGATTACCTACTTATACCTCTTTTAGGCTAATTTATTGACAAACCACAGCTGTTGCATACAATCCCTGGGATCCCCCGATTTTCCTCCCTTTCTCCATGTATACCCTCTCAAACATCCGGCCATAGATTAAAGGATAGGTTTTTTGTTGCATATTGGTATACTGAAATCAACTTTTCATGTCACGTTCGAGTAAACTTTTTTATTAGATTCTTTAAACAGATTTAATAGGAAAATAGGGTTTGAAACCATTTAAAATAAATTGCATGGCTACACACGTTATTATTTGTTTTGTATTATGCAGTTTAGAGGTTTTGAACAAAATACATGAAATAAGGTTGAATAGACTTTCATCCAGCAGTGGATTGGTCTAGCTAGGTTAATGATGATAATGAAGTTTACACACTTATATTTTCGTAGTGATAATAAAAACCTTTTATTGAAAAATACTTCGAAATGCACACTTTTATAATAATATGATTATGACATATTATATAATGAATATGAGGTACTGTAATATGTAGGTGTTCTATGCAATAATAGTATATTATTGACATGCCTTATTTTAAAAAAAGGTGGTGTTTATACCAAAATACACTAAGTATTTTATATATACATAAAGGGATAACTAGGTTTAGGATTCTTAGGTAATTAAATATTTTTTTTGAGTGGCCCCACAACAAAATATCAAAATTATCTATCTGTTTCAGACAATTTTGAAACATTTGTTAGCACCTATTTATAAATATTTTTGGATAATTACATATTTTTACATATTTCAGGTTTAAGTGCATATTTTCACATAAACAAAAAAATAATTAACACTAGTAAACACAATTGAAATGTTAGAATCACCTACAAAGTCACTAGTAGAGCAAATCAATATTTTAAGCAATACTGCTGCTAAAATAAGAAAATGTTACTGGACCAATTGGAATAAAAATAAGTACAACATTAAATAGTGTTTTAAATAAAAATACTGGACTTCAAACGATGCAGAATATTAAAGTTGTTCTGGAAAATCCATCAGATGCCTCAGATGTTTCAATTTTTCTACTTCAGAAATAGTTTCACTTACGCACGGAATAATAACATCTGTAGAAGTCGAAAGAAGTTTTTCCGTGTACTTATAAAAAATTGCTAGGATCAAATCGTCAAAGATTCACTTTCGAAAATGTGAAGCATTATTTTATTATTTATTGTAATAAAGCGTTTTTTGTTTGTGAATAAATAATAAATTAAACGCTTGAAATATATATGATTTATTGTTACACGTACTTAAATTTTTACAACCTATTTTTGTTTTTGAGCACATAATTTTGAAACTTTAATAACATATTTTCCAATTATATCTACATATTTTAGGTACGTATTATTCATTTTTTAGCACCTAAAAATCCTAAGCCTAGTGATAACTTATAAATAATGTTGAATGCTAGAGTTAGATGATATTCTACAATCTTCCACATTCTTATGCAATCCGTATCCACATACTGAATAAACCTTACAAACAAATCACATAATATCTAGGTTATAAAACCCGATTTAAAAAATATTATCCAAAAGTGGAAATTATTTTGTTTCGATTTTTCATAATTCCGTTTATGTATGGCTGGAAAATGCATTAGACATTCCACCCCGAGAGGCGGGTCTCAGATGGCCACGAAAAAAACCGATTGAAAAATCGATACAGCCCAAACCCTTATACGTGAAACAATCATATTATTATTTTAGATACATATATTATACAGCATTGCCAAAAGTATTTTTAACAAGCTTTCAGGTTTTTTTAGTTTTTCGTAGCGCTTTAAATAATATTCATTTATAAAGTTATTGCTTACTATATATTTTCCTAGATATTGCTATAATTGGTAGCGTTATATTCTTTAAGCAGATTTATATCTAGTTGTTAATGTATAGATAAAAAAGGATGTCTCTGTGTAAATGTATGTAGTCAGATAATCATAACATTACTATAATATTATTAATTCAATGTTTAGAGCTATTTATAAAAAGCTTTGTTTGATTTTTGTATTTGATTAAGTATTAAAGATACTCATATATTATAATAATATGTAATTATTTAAATTCCATGTTACAGAGATAATTTGTATAGAAACAAAATTTAACATAAAAATAATGAATAAATATACACACAAAGCTTTTCCCACCAGTAGCCATAGGTATGTTATATTTGATTGTAACTCATAAAATAGTAGGCAGATATGTTTTTACGGTTATATTATTTACTTAACCTTATCAATCGTATACTTATATAATATATTATTTTATTATATATGTACTTAATAAAAATAATGTAAAACTAAAAATTAATGCGTTTGTGAAATTTGGTCCAAACTTAGAAATTGTGTGTAGGCAACATTTTTTGTTTAAAATATAAGGTTCAATGAGCGAACATGTTGAATTTCGAACATTCTCATGAGAATCGGATATTAAGTTGTCAAAAAAGGTTAGTTTTAACGCTATAAACTAGATACAAATTCTGCAATACTAACTTGATATTGGATGAAAAACGTTAAGTTCGCAACGCTGATCCATCGTCTCATCCCGTGCTTCTTACTATATCAACCCATTACTAAAATAATAATTAAATTTGTCTTTTTATACTGAGAGATTCTTAAGAAATATACGGGAAACGCATTACAATATCTATATGTATAAAACAACCCATCAATTACACTTTTAATGCGCCGTTAAAAATTCTGATGTTTATATCTTTTCGTCGGAATATATTGTCATAAATTCCAATGAAGAAATACACATCATACCAGATGAGGCTAAGTAGCGTTCAAAATAAGTCACAGATAGTTGGATTACTATGACACATGCCAATGTAATAAAACTAGGAATTTCTAATTAACATTTTATAGATATTAATTAACCAAATGGGTGTGATAAATAACAATGAAGCTTGATTAAAACTCATCATAATATTTTATATTTTGTCAAGTTAAGGCGTAGATGACAATACAAACTGGTTATTTGCTAAAGTATCTTTTTAAATCCTGTCAACGTAAAAAATATCAATAGGCATAACTAGTAATTTTAGTTAACCATTTAATAACGCGCCATGAATCGACAACAGATATGTAGGCACCAGTCTTTTTGATGAAATCGCAAATTTTCAATAAAACAATTATAAAACTTTATTTCAAGTAGTAATTACCTGCTTTTCTCTATTATATCGTATTTTCTTAATGGTTGTAAATCATTTTTCTGTAGTATTTCACACATATCGAATTAGTTTTCTTATGAAGTTACGGTTCCCTTATCGAAAGTTTCTCAATCGGTGGGGCACGACTGATTTTTAGTTCTGATAACATAATTTATGTAAAATAAATATAGTATACAATATAAGAGTATTATTGTAAACATCCTCTTGTTAAAATTGAGAATAAAGCCATATTTGATAAGTATATAAGATGTCCGTGGTAATAGCACAGTTTCAAATTAATATTTTATCAACAAACAACGCGTTATATCTCACGTTCATCAAATTTAACAGATTGTAGTCAAATATTTTCGTTAAATTATTCAATGGAATTTCTAATTGACTCGTAATTTTGAAGAAATTCCAGCTTTTTGCATTTGGTATACCTATTATAATAATTTATGACAGTTTTATTATTTGTAGGTCCATTATTTTCTATTAAAATGCAAATACTTATTATTATTAACTAACTATGAATTTATAATATAAAATTTGGTTTGATAATGGAACGTATAATTTTACATGTCTGAAAATATCCAATTGCCAATAGACCACCAATGAAAAAAACATGGAGGTACTGTTATAAAATCATGTGTTAGAATAAAAATATTATTTCCTTCGATTATTTAAGCATTTTTTAAATGCGAAAGAATGGACTTATATAAACTTTAAAGTTAAGTAAAAAAACTTATATAAAGTTTAAGTAAAGTTTATTATCAAGGCAAATCGGAACGCAAAATGTTACAATTTCTTCAAAATTACGAGTCGATTACAAACTCATTTGAATAATAATTTGCGAATATATTTTACTATAAGTAATCTGTTAAATTTGACGAACGTGAGATATCTCCGAACTCCGAAACGCGCATTTAATTTTAGTAATATTTAAGGACATTCCTGAGACTGTATTTTAAGCATTTTATGACCTGACCGCCATTAAGTCAGAAACAAAATTCGGCTTTAAAATTTTGGTCTATGCCGACTGGCTTTTGCATTTATAACTGATCATTCTGTTATACTTACTGTAAGTACCATTTACTTTTTGTGAAATTTGTAATTTTTAAATTGAAATTATGTGGGTTTTTACCTACTTAGAGAGTGAGAATTTTCCACAAAATTAATTGTTCACTTTCCCAAAAAATGTTGGTTTTAATTATGCAGACCTTTTAGCGACTATTTTCACTGACAACCTTTTCCGAATGAGACCTAACACGTGTTTGCCTGTTTTAGCCTGAATATTATTAAAACGGGGTAAGTGTCCAGGGGCTCATTTGGGTCGTTTAAATTCGTGGCGAATGCATCTCGGCGGTGCCACATTTTTGCCCACCTGTCTACTACACCCCTGTGCACTCTCTCCTTATAAATCTTTCAAAGTGCGGAATGATGCGAGCAAGGTGCGGTAATGCCCCGCATGGCAATTCCGGCGGCCGTTAGTGAGGGAATGACACTGTGTGCGGAGGCCAGGTATGCGTTACCTCTAAATGGCATAAAAAGCTTCCATAAAACGTTAATTTGCAGACGTAATTATTACTACTGCTGCTGACAGCTTTTTATTGCATTATGTTCATTACAGTCATTTTTTGGCTATGTCAATTCCCTTCCCCATTGCGACACAACAGCTATTATTAAACTTTGTTTCAGTTGTTACAAAAATCGAGAGTACGTACTAATCCTATGGGATTAGTGCCAATTTGCATGGGAGCAATTTGAAATTTAAATTTTATTGTCTTAATCATATTATATTTTTCACAAACTATCTTACCAAAAAATAGTAATACATACTTTCGTCACGAAATAAGTCATGTTGCCGGCTGTCAATTTTGGTATGGCAAAGATGATAGTGTTCGCAATTTAACATCGTAGATAACTCATCGTTGTAGATTTTTGGGTTTCCACCGTGTGTCCTTCTTCCTTCTTTCCTCAACGTTTCGGGCTCGTTGCAGAGCCCATTATCAATAGATTGTTAAAAAGAAATATACTAGGCCACATACAACCTACGATTCCTTAACACTGTTATCCAAGTCAATATGGATAACAGGCACTGCTAGCTCAGGGTACAGGGTTTTCGCACTATCTCTCTGATGAATTCCATTCCTGTTACGGAAAGGACCATCGGAATCAATTGGTATCCGATGGATAATGTTTATCATACCGTTACAGCGGTTAATTGCGAGCATTAAAAACTAAACTCGAACTGGACGCCAAAGCCTTTTCTGTGAAAGAAAAAAACGTAAAAGAACATAATATTATAAGATACAATTAAATTAAATGAAACACCGTGATAATTTAACCTCACTGTATTTAATATGACATTGTAATTAAAAGTCAATGGTACCATATCGTAATAACAAATAATTACGAAAGTACAAAATGGCGGTAGGTATAACGCCGAAGTCAAACCACCATCGTTCATAAACGACGGTACTATAATACATAAACGAATATTTACGTTACACAAAAGACGCACTATCGTCTCCAAACTAAGATATTAATACAATAAGTCCTCAGCAACTTAACCTAGCTTAAACAAAATATCCACATGTGAGTGAGGTTATAATTAAAACAAATACTTAAGATAAATTAATAATAAAAAAAATTAAATGTATTTACAGCCGCATGGCGATTCCACCATGCGGTACTCGCTGATCCCACGTCTTCTTGTGTCAAAGGTCAACCAGAAAAAGAATTGATGCAAGCGGATGTTGATCGGCCAAGGAACGATCCCCCCCACCACTCATCAAACCCGTATGTTTTCTCGAAGTACCAACCGCAGGATTTTTGTGTTGCCCGCGAGAGAAAAATCTCTCCACTAATTAAAATTGTTAATTAGCCCGTAGGTGACGTCTGCAACGTCACAAGATGATATGAAGAAACGTCGAGGAAAGAAGGAAGAAGGACACACGGTGGAAACCCAAAAATCTACTACAATAAAAAACAACCGTGCAAGCCTTAAACATTGTAGATAACTCATTTTGTCAATAACATTTTTTGTAATGTCCTTTTGGTTTATCGCCTTCGATGTGTTGAATATGAATTGGATCAAAAAAAGCACCTTAGTTAAACTGAGGCTGACGGAAAATTTGATTGATTATAACAAAATATTTAAATAAATTAAAATAATAGGTATACCCAAATATAGGTACAATATTAAAAAAAAAATCAAACTGCTGTGTACAACATAATATCAGTGGCTCAATGCTTAAAGGTCCAATGTCCTAATTATTATCAATTATTATTGTTGGCAAATGCAGTTTAAAGTTTCTCTGATATTGAATTTTTTTTTGTTGATAAAAAAACTTTATACGTATCATTTATCACAATACTTATTTACCTACCTATATTCTTTAACATTAACGTGATTTTTCTCAAACTGTTATATACATACTTACACATAGTAGACATAAAATACCGACTTTTGTTAGCTTATTCTTAAATTGTATATAATGATAACACTTCTTAACTGAACCCAGTTTGACGAAGTTCAAGTGTCGTTCATTTTCGGGATCATAGTTGAGAGGAGCTATCGTAGGGTCTTAGATCACATTGTTGTTTCGATGTAAAAGTAAAGAAAACACACGAATTGCTATGATCACATCTCCACGAGCAGTTAGTTGACTTAGTAGAATTATATTATTTAGTATTTTTAACGTAAAACATAATTTATACTTACGTTTATAACTAACTAGATTTTGGCGGGCTAAAATCGCATCCTGCCTGATGGCCCGTTCTGTCCACTACTGTCAGATCGAGCAAGTTTCCATATTTGTTTTTATTTTTAAAAAATCTATTCCATTGATGATGCATTATTTAGGGTTGTAGGGCAGGGGTAGATTTCTAAAATTGGTAAGGAATTCGAGCAAAGATAAACTTAGGGTTTAGTAACAGTAACATTTGGTACATATACAATATTGTATTACTTTAATATCATATAATATGCCACTCATAATATGCGAAGAACATCATTACAATCTTGGTATACATTTCCGTACTATTCGGAAGCAGTCAGTGCCGTAGGAGAAAAAAAATCCCCAAAGTAGGTACCTATTCTCAATCGGTGTAGGTATTATTAGCATGTTATTTTTTTTTAATTGATTCGCCTTTAAAATGTATTACTTCTAAGCAATGCATGTCCTGCCTACTTATACAGCAATCAATCAATCAAAGCAATCAACGTAATTACCCAGGTACATACAAAATATGAATTTACAGAACTCATAGGATACTGCGGAGAAGAAAGAATAACCACTACTGAGACCGGATACTAAAATATCGAAAATAGAGGGTTGTGTAAGATAAAATAAGGTAATTAAGAAAACAGAAATACAATAATAATAATATAAGAACATACAAATAATAAGCTAATATAAAGTAAGCATGTGGTATTAAACATCATTTTCAATTCATGTTATTAATCTTGAAAGTTTAAAGTGAGCATATGAGCATGGATAAATTGTTTCAAAGCTTTTATAATAGTTTCTAGATAATTCTATGGAATATGATTTGAATTTTCATTCAAATTAATTTTGGCGTCTATAAATATTCTGTTAATTCGTATGTAGGTATTTGTATTTATCTTCTAGTAACTTTATTTTGATCTATATCTCGGTAGCAAATTTTAAATAAATATTAAACTTGTCTCCTTAAACTTTTCATAACTCGAGAAAATTTGAGCGCTTAAAAGCCTCTCTGTTATCGATAAAAGGTGAAAATGCTTCTTTCATTTTCCATTATCAGTGATGTAAAATTTACATCTTTGCAACGTCAATTTAAAATCTAAAAAGTTTTCTTTTTATTTTTCAATCAGTAAGTACTTACATAGATAGACACCTAGGTACAAACTCAATGGAATCTTCGTATTGTTTGCTAAACTTCTTCTTGTCATATCATTGGTAACTTTTATTTAGAAGTGTAGTATTTTAGGATAACAGGAATTAATACTATAATAATGCGCTTGACACAGTCAATCATATTATCATGATTTATGATGGTACAGCATAAACATACCTACTTATGGAGGTAATAGCAGTGTTATGGGTTAAATGGTGCTTTAAATAGGTCAGCATTTCCAATTGCCTATATACTACCGTTAGAAAATTACATGTCTTGTCTTATATTAGAAAATAAATCTTTCTCTTAATATTTTATTATAAATTAACAATTATTTTATTGAACAGTTGTAAACCGTAACTATTGTTAAGTGTTTGCAGATATTAATTTATAATAAGGTTCATATATTTTGATAAAATAATAGGTATAAGTTAAAACAATATATTTATATTAATTTATTTATATATTATATACCTATTAATAATAAAATTTGCAATAAAGATCTAAAGAATCTTGATCGATTCCGTTGGATGAGAGTCGATTGTATGATAATTTATGAACAAAGGAGTTTCAAATGCTTCCTGTCGACGAGAATCGAAGGCTAAATCTATGATTCACTTGAGATTGTCATTAGGTAACGATTTTCAGTATACATACCTACATTACATAATTAATATTTATGGAAAATGTTTCAATGAATTACTTGTCAATTACAGACTCTAGTAGAAAGTTTTACCGAATATATTTCAGTGAATAAAGGTGAAATTAAAATGTAGATTTATTAAGCGTTTTGAGTAATTCGTGGGTAGGTAGCAGGTACCAGTGTATTTTTAAAACTATCTACATGATATAGATATATAGGTAAGATTTATGAATAGTTATAATAATATGTACCTACTTACTTACAGGTACCTCGGTAGACTCAGTACAAATTTATAAGACGGTTTTGTGTAGCTTTTTGTGCTAAAAAATAATAGTTTAAACTAAAAGATTATATACAATAAAATTTAATTAAAATAACTGATAATACTGACTATTTATATCGACCAATGGGTAGCCATATAAAGCAAATTCTATCGGATAACAAACATTATATTGATGTTATTGACCGTCTTAAATATTAAATTCATCTCTACCATACAATGAAACTAGATATGAGACATCGTATTGACCATTTTTACATATTTTTTTGGCTTAAACTTCGTTAACCCCTAATTTGTACCCAAATTTTGCATTAACGTACTATTTAGAGAATTTTGCCTTTTTAACGAAATTTAATAAGACGTAGATAATATTCAAAGATTACTTGCGTTAATTGTGGTGAAAAGGGTAACTTGAATACAAGTGATATATTATTACTATTATTAAAAAAATGTATTTGTAGTCGTTTTAACATCACCAACATACGTACCGCCATAATATATATTTTATGCGTGATACAGTGGGTAGACATGTAGGTACCCAACTGATTTGTGTGCAAAACTATAAACATTAATTTATTCTCAACATTGGAGTATTAAGTACCTATCCCTTTTCATGTCAACCGTATATAATTTAACTGTTTTAAATGGACATGTTATCTGTTAAATTATTATTAGGATTTTGCCTTTTTTTCCTCTACTAAAAGAAAATGTTGTATCATCCAAAACGATCTGTTTTTATCAAGAAGCAAGGTGGCAGTGCCATGGTCGTTCAATAAATTTTTAGAGAACAGTGTCCTAATGGGATCTCCGTTTTATTGAGATGTTGCCATCGGAGGGTTTTCCTTTATATCGCCCTCCTCGCCGGCTTAGTTCCTCCGCTGTCTCGATGGAGCGATCCGAACTGAGGAAAGGGGCGTTATTGATTGCCCATTTACCCACTGTGTGTTGCGTCGGTATATATTTAAACCGTCATTATTTCTAAAAGAATTGGTGCATGCCTGAAACTGCTATCAATATTAATGCACTTAGGTAAACCATTCTCTCCATATCACGCCTTTCTCGAATCGGTTTTGCATGTGTATATACGTATAGACGTATAGTGACTGTGACTATCTATATGGCGATTCCCAACCTTTTTTGAGTGGCGGAACCCTTGAGATATTTTGTAATATCTCGGAAATCAATACGTGGCTGAGACTACCAATCTATTATATAGGTATATCCACAAACACGTGGAGTGGATTAGCGCCGCAGCCGAATATTTTGGTACATGAGTTATCATGACATTTGTTGTCATTATAACTCAATCACAACTCGAAAATTATTGGACAGGCCAAAATAGCACACTGTAACTTAACTATAACGTTAACCCATAGCTTACGGGCCGCACAAAATTGTGTTTTTGCTAATTACTTTTCAAATACAAATTAACACGTTAATTACAAAATTAATTAAAAGGGCCCGTAAGCATTGTGTTAAAATGCAAGTTTCAAACCCTTTAATGGAAATAAAATGAACAGTGCGTAATAGGTGGCGATATTCAACAAAAAATCCTATCACACGTAAAACTGTTGCTAGCGGTTTCTGCAATAATATAATATATCATACGATATGTAACCAAGCTATACCTACCTAAATTGTATCAAAATTTGACATAAATTAAAAATACTCGTAGGTTACATCAAAACATGTTGTCTCTATAAATGAAAATGGTTTTAAGTTTACTTTGCTGGCGTAAACTCGATTGGGAATCACTGGAATAGTGTGTATAAAATTCGGTTTAATACTCTATATATATTAAATAAACGGTTTATTAGTGTTCCATTATAATCGAAGGCCCTAAATAGACGTTTCAACGCATTAATGTAATGTTTTGCAATACTGAGATAATGGCCTTTTAAAATTTTGATACATAGATACTCAATTGAGAGAGTGGCATATTTTATTGCTTTTCTCATTAGCTACTTGTTATTGGTAGGTTGAGTCATTTTCATCACTAAATTTTGTTTGTAAGATGTCAGTAGGAGCAGCCCTACGGTGGATTAGGTCGTAGATAGAGCTACAGTATCAAATACCGTGAGCCTGTTGTATTATCAACGTGTAACGCAGAGCAGGTACTCAATGGGCTAGATTTTACCATCCATCGTAAAGGTTCAAATAGACTATATGACGATCGGGCACATATATGCTTAGAGTGTTTTAGTGTCTATGAGCAAATCTATGCCATTCCGACATATTATACATACATATTGTATGACAGCTATGATATCCTATTTACACTCTGTGACACCCTGTGATACAGGACGCCAACATAAGAAACGGGTTTTTCGACATATACCTATATTATGACCGATCGTCATAGAGTGTATTTGAAGCATAACAAAAATATATTTGATTCACCCATTTCCAAAATCGTCTCAAACTGAATATGCATTTTTATTCCTTCTTCAAAGACTACACACATGCCTATTATTATATAAACAATTACAAAACTAGTCTTTTTCAGTCAGTATAACGGTAGAAAAACATCGTCGAATATCAAAATGCATCTTGTTCGTCTGGTGGCTATTTTCAAATATTATCATTTCCATTGTTACGGACTGAGTATTTTAAAACTTTCACTTAATATGGGAAAGTACCTATATCATGTTCCGCAAAACTTTCAAGTATTTGATTGAAAAAGCTCTGTAGTTCGAATATTAAAAGCACCCGCCAAATGGCCAACGCAAAAAATGGTTATTTTTTCTATGTGTATGGAACACGTTTTTTGTGAATATTTCAAAACAAACCAAAATGGACGAGGTGAATTTTGGAAATGGGCGACTCATTTATGTACCTAATTAACCTTTACTCCCATAGGCCCATATTAAAATTATTGGGAGAAATTTACATTATGTTGGTGATTTATAAATACCTACCTACATATCATGACGTTCCGAGAATCATGGGTTCAAATTTTGTGATTCAACTGATAATTTTTTTGTGATGTCAACTTAGCCATTGGTATAGGTAATTAATTAATAAAATAATGAAAAAACGACAGTAAATTAACAAAATTTAAACACAATATTGTCTAGTTATTATAAATAGGTGTATAAATGATAAGTAAGTATGTAGTTTCGGAGAAACTTAATTTGAAAAATCTAAGAGAACAACACCGTTTCGCCCGTTCACAATGACACACAACACACATAATATTCAGTGGCGCGTTTATTGACGCAGGGGCCCAACGCACTAACTGATTTTGAGGCCTCCTACTGATTAAAAAAATAATAAAATCCTAATTTTCCAAATTAATTCATGCATTTCAACACTTTATTATTTTTATATTTATTAGGTACTTATGTTTTATTTTAATTTTTGTAAAATTTAATATTTTTAAGACTGATTTAAACTGTTTGGAGACCCTCTTTATTTATTTTTTGACGAATCATTTGAGTGCTTATTTTGTGCCAGGGAAAATTGTCGCTGCACATATTATTATTTATATACTTACTTTAAATTTTAAAGGTTAGTTACTGTTTTCTATAAGATAATATTCGAGACTATAATTTATAACAATGTAATTTTTAGTAGTAGTTAAAGTAGTTTTTCTCTGACATTACACATTCGTTTATAACGTAAAACAGGACATTATAATCAAAACTATCGACAATAAATTATTGATGTTGATTGTAATAGTTTAAATGGTCTGTTCTAAAAGATATATGTACCTACTTATTAATTCATCACAATAGCAACAATATTGCCGATATACATACAGTTGGTTAATGATGAATTTCCTGCAGTGAATCAATTGTCAGAGAATATTCACAGACTAGAAAGTAAAAAAAAAATCGTTGCGTGGCCAAAAGGGCGTGTCGCATATGACAAATCATTTTGTTTGATAAACATTGGTTGGCGCGAGCGTTTCGGTACCCTTGATCATTAAAAACAAATAACCAATTTAGTTACAGTCACAAAAAGTCATTTGACTTTATTTATATTGGGGAATAAAGACATTATGGGGGTCGAATTACCCCATTAGGTCGCTGTCCCGTCAGCTACTGCCGCTCACGCACGCCTCAGGGATCGCCAACACTTAGAGCTGTCGAAGTGTAACTATTTTATAAATTTAATCCACATTATTAGAGCGATATGGTTGCATGTAATTTGTACAACACAAATTTGGCCGAAGTTAGTAGCACTTCACCGAAACGGTAATTTATACGAATTTTAAAAAATAGCATTTAATTGATTTATCACCTTTACCTATTTGAAAACAATTAAATTAAAGAATACTTAGTTGGAAATTGATTAAAAATAATAACATGTCTTTCTTAATAATTTTTAATGATTTAAATTGTACGATATTATAAAAACACAAATACCGGATGTTTATGTGTACTATTATTTCCGACGTTACGTGATTTTTCAGCTAAATATTTTAAATAATGACAGTTCATTGTGTAAAAAATACGAATGCAAAGAGTTTTAATCTCAGTGTAGAAGACCTGGAAAAAAAATCTAGTTGATTTATTGTAAACTTTGATACAAAATGCATTTGCATCGTTTTATTGGCACTTCACTATTTTTTAGGGGCCATGTTACTATTTATAATTATAAAGATGGCATGTTTCATTCGTCTTTGATGTCGCTGCATGTAAACAATTATTTATTTATGCATACATATTTTTTTATGTTGTGTTGTTCAGAAATGCGCTTTATTTGAATAATTTCTAACTTTATACTAGAGCAAGCCGTCTAATCTACCTACATAATGGAAAACCGCCGCTGCTCATATACATGGAAATCAAATATATTAATATTTTGACCCTTTTGACAGGACCAAAATCTTGGTACTTATTCATATTTTGTATACATAATTTGCAAATCGTTTGGAACAAAATATGATTGAAAAATAACGGCATGGATGGGACTCGATCCCCTATCCACTGGATTACCGCCAACGTACTTTCTGTAAGCTCTTTAATTATTTATAAAAGCTTTACATTTGAAAGTGTGAGAGAAGAAAATACAGTATAAACTGATTTTACGTGAGCGGAGTTGACGTACCTACTTATAGTTTTTATTCAAGAACATTTTTAGGTATACATTCAATTCCCGATTTTCCATTTTTATTTCCCGCAATTTATGTCTGACATATATAGAAAATTTAATTAAAGTTACGTATTAAAATTAAAAAGTCTTTTTATTTAAACAAATTTATTTAATTCAATGCATTGCAATCATTGTAATGAATATCAGACGCATATTGTACCTATGCATTTGTAGTTGTGTACCTACATCAAACATTGTCAGTTTAGGAGAAAACGAACATTCTCGAAAAGGTAGAAGAACACGTTGACATAAAATGCTACCAAACAATAATATGTAAGTATGTTTTTTTAATAAATAATAAATAAATTTTAAATAATAATGTTTTTTGCCAGTTCCTTCAAAAACGTAAAATCGGGATTTCAATTAAATTTGTAATTTTCAATTGCATATAGCTGCATGAAAAAACGCTGAAAATTGAACGTGCCATCCACTGTATCATCAATTCCATGGAAGATATGTATGATAATTATTTTTAGTACGCGATACAGAGTATACATTAATTTATTTGTGTAATAAATCATTTTGAACCACTGCTATTTTTGAGTTATTAATTACTAACATTTGCTCTGACAGGCGAAAGAAATATAAAGACACGCCTTTCCAGCTAATAAATATTTCACTTGAGATGCAAATATAACATTTAAATGTGAGTAAGCGGGACACCGCGGCATTATGTCGAAGTAACATTTTTATTTAAGTTCCCCCTAGTTGTTTATTTCTTCTCATTATGTTTCTTTGATTTCTGTTTGTCAAAAGCTAATGAATTACCAGAACATTGAAAATGGCACTCAATAAACTGACTACAAACGGAAATTGACTTTGAACTCATAATGCAATGCATTCGTGTAACTTAGTCCAAAGTTACTTAGATTCTCATTATTTTCTCATGTTTGTAATAAAATTTATATTTATTTATAACATGAACGAACGCTAGTAGTCATCTCACCAAGATATGGAAAATTCGTAGCATTAGAAAAAAAACGCTAATCATTTAAATCTTCCTAAACAGTGTTGAAACCTGAAAGTTTGTTGTTTGTGATGTTGTGCATTATTTCATAGATGGCCGGGCGTACATAATAATATGCATAAATATACTGGTAGAGCGTGGCATCAAAGAACGTCCACATTTATCCTGCGGAACCCCACCACTCTTATGGGTACATACTACATAACCCATACCCAAAAACTCTGCACATTGAGCCTAGCGATAAACATCTGGCCTGCATCTATGATTACGGGTGCTCACCTATGAAGTTATTGCGATCATTCTCAAGAAGTGGTTATCGAATGCGCCAGGCTTATCGGTTATAATTATTAGCACCATTAGTGTACTTTTGTGTCGTCCGCGTCAGAATAATAAAGCAAACATTGGATTCCCCTAATGATTGCGCACCAATTCATGGGTGCCACGGATCTTTCACTAATATTGGCCTTTAGTATCGTAGAATGCCGAAAGTAGTGGGGTCAATCCTTTGAGAAGGCTCCCGAGGTCCTGACGAAGAATGGTAGATATTGTTTCATTCACCTACATACCTATTTGGTATTTATTTCAATTATAAGAGGGGTCAGGAGTCGTAAGCCCCCGTTGTGTATGCGCCTGTCCCGAAGCACACCCCCTCTCCCGCGATTCCCCACTCTCCTTTTTGTCCGGAGCCAAGAGGGCGGTTTGTCACTACCTAGCATTCATTACATTATTTATACACCTATCTGTCTATCAGTGGCGAGGGGTAGAGGTAGGCTGTTAAGATTTGACATAAAAAGTGCACACTAAGCTTTGTCAGTTATACTTTTCCGATTACGCAGGGCTTAATTGAATTTTAACAAACACTTTATAGGTACACATTATAATTTTCGTTCAACGAAAACAAATGCGTTCGACTGACAAAGTTAAGTGTGTACTATTTATGTCGGCTCAATAGCCTACCTTCACCCTTCGCCAGTTTTATCTACTTTCATGTACGTATATATTAATTAATTACATTTGTTTTGTTTTAATACAATTAAAATCTTTGAATGTCCAGTGTAAAAATAAAAATGGGGGACTTAATTTTAACTTGCACACTGTCACTGAAAATAAAAGCTTATTAAAATTGAAAAATTCGTTGACACAAAAAAAGGAAAGTTGTTACCTACCATTGTTGTTTGATTATTTTTATTGCTCGATTTTCTAGCGTTTTTATTTTTCGCGCGATATATTTTTTCCCCTGTCGGTCGGTGGAAAAGGTACTGTATTTAATGAGGATAGATCGGAGTGTACGAATACCTAGGTACCTACTGTTCTCATATTTTATTTATAAATAAAAATGTATGAGCCTCTGGTGACAATCGTATTGCTCGTTTCGTAGGTATTTCATTTTTGTTTTATTTTTAAATCGGTTTATAATACCTGTGTGAATACATGTGTCATTCTAAAAATATGTACTAGGTAGATAGATACCTACTTTTAAAAGTATTTTTGAAGTTATACTTCTTTAGGCGCGTTTTGAAAATCAGATCAAAGTGTATTTTTGGCGTGTGACATGTGACACATAATTTATTTTTTCACACAAAAATAAATGCACTCGATTAGATTCAAACCAACGATTGTTTGGTTATCAGCCGAACGCACTACCATTACGCCACAGTATGATACTCCAAATGATACTGCAAATTTATTATACAGTATAATATTAAAGTTTAAAATTGTTCCGTTTCCTAAGCAGCGATTTTATTATTGTCGGCCATTTGCAATTCCTTACGTAAACAAACTATTAAACGTCATAGTGGCAGTTGTTAGGTACTTTAAAAATAAAAACAACGATAAATAAATATCTATATAATTTAGTAATATAAGTTAAAGTGTAAAGAAATAAACCAACGGCGTTCCAATAAGCGGTCCTTTTTCTTGAGTGTGTAATTTAACAAGATAATTATTAAGAGCTAGTCGAAGAATCTAGGTTATCACAAGTTTTATTTTTGTTTTGTTACGCCAAAGAAGTATAACTTCTAACGCGCGTACATAAGTACAGGCACCCATTTTTTTTAAAGCACAGAAGAAGCTTTATGTGCTTTTTATTGTTCTGAAAGTTGGTTTAAATAAAATAACGAAGGAAAATGATTCCGAAAGAATGTACCTACCTAAATAGGTATATCTTCATCATAATCATTACTAGCTGGGATCGATCACTTGATCCACTGATGGATGAAGGCCTCCACTAGCTCATCTCACTATTTTCGTTCCTTAATTCTTAGCCGTCAAGTAAATCTGCCGAACTATATGAGTTTTCTTTTCTCTGTGGTCGTGTAGTGCCCAAGACTAGAACATTCCTACCAGACACATACTCAAGAGGAGGGGTTTCGGATCCAGATCCCCTTACCAAGAACGGAAAAAAATTCAAACTACGCGCATTCGAAAACCACTGTCCTTAATAACTCTTAGTTATACCTCCAAGCCAATTGTTTATCGCTAGACTTAAAGCGTGGAGTATATGGGTATGGAAAACGAACTCGGAAAGTGCGTTATTTTGCGGTTGAAGTGACGAGAAGCTATAATTAGTAGTTGGAGTAAATGTGGAAGTCAGTACCTAGCACCAGCGAGATTTTCTGAACTCCGCTCCCTGGATATAGATGGATTTTTTTTCCAAATCGATCATTCGTCTCAAACAATTTTTCTGTGTGCGTGCCTGTTTTCTACCTATTTATGTATTTTCGTAGGTATATAAAATAATATTCAATAGTTACCTATGTACCTGTTTATATAATAGATATTTATTAACAGTAGGTACAAATAATATCATAATTTAGTTATTATAGTTCTATATTTAAATGAATACATGCGGTATAGAATGACAGTAACATTTTTATTCCTTTGTATAAATTCAATCAAAGCCAGTTGTTAAAAATATGAACAAAGGTATTTTTAAATACAATAAAATACCTATGTTTTTTATCCAAATGATGTTACAATGGCCGGCAGCTATTTAAAATGCATAATAATGTAAAATGACGCGACGCAGCGGATAAAATCCTTTCAAAAGCGTGCTCAAAAATCATCAACACAAAAACATTAAATTTGACATTCACGCAACCGTGGCACGTATAATAAATGAATGATTCACCCTTTGTAGGTACTCCGACATGCTGCATATTATTCATATTAATTTAGGCTTTTAAGTTTTGATAAACCATAAATACTTATCTGTCATTGGCGACGACTCCGTAATAGGCGATTATTTAAAGCCAACCTTCTTAAGAAAAATAGCTTTTAATTGCATATTGACGTATTTTAAATAATCACTTACATTCTCTAACAAAATTTATTTAATTTGCCAACGACATAATATTGTGAAGTACTTATATGTACTAATGTATTATAAAAACTTATATACAGATTACAGAACCATCTGTCAAAGTTTTAAAAAAAAATATGCCACAGCTATATTACGAGATTAAATGAAATATATCTTTGCGTTTATGACTGCAGCTTTTTCCAAAATAATTAATAAGATGATTTAAAAAAAATAGTTTCTATGGCGTTCAATCACACATAAATAAATATTAGTACCTACCTACTTAGATTTTTTTCAAAAATAAAAATATATTTTATCGAATGATTTTTGATGTGTAAGTATAAATATTTAGGAAAATACATAATTTAAACTTATCAGTAAGATACTTAGGTCGTCAGTGAACTATTGAAATTTCATCGAATTAGTGTATCGTTATCATTTCTAGTGTATTCATCAGTCATAATATCGTAATATCTTCATATTTCCCGTAAGTATACCTGACAACTGTGTTCTTTTTCTCCGATCTCCACAGCCTACCTCTTTCCAAAAGTCACCCTTCGCCACTGCTATCTATTAATTCGGTGTTGTTTGGGCATAACCTGTTAACTGCAAAATGTTGAATTTACAGGAGAGCTATTTTAAGCTTTGAATTACCAACATACATTTCAGTTCATTTTTTTGTTTAAAATTGAAAAAAAACATTTTAAAATAAATAACTGAAGAAGAATATGATAATACTTAGATTGTCAATTATTTCACTAATTAGGAAAATAAGGTCACTTATCAGTGATCAAACTATGATAAGGTCGTTGGTCATGTTTTGACCAAACTAATCACTGTGTTTGTTCACATATCATCATATTATTACAATAGCGTTTTGAGCATTTTAAGTGAAATATAGATATCGGGTTATTACCAAATGGAAGAAAATACTATAGTGCACTATTAGTGACCAAATTTTTACTCTTAATATAAAATGACCAAAAAAGCAGTTATCAGGTTATGCCCAAACAACACCGAATTTATAGTATTAATAGTATAATAATTATTTATCATTCGGTATACGTTATGTATAGTCATTTTTATATTGGTAAGTAGTAAATTGTGAATAATTAACACAAGACGAATGAGATATTATACGAGATACAACATTTTAAATACTTAGTACCTACCTGTCTTACTCGATCGTCTAATCAGTCTAATCTACTGTTTCTCACGCCAGGTAAAGGTGTTGAATGCTGATGAAAATGAACATGTTCATACACTTGTCTTGCAAATTGGCTTCATGAATAGTGAGAAAAGTCGCTGGCGGCACTGTTTTGTTTCATGTTAATTAATATTTCAAAATAAATATGGTTGCTCGATAGATGCTACATATTTTTTCATTTTTATTATTATTGTGTGTCGATAGCTAACGGCTTTTAATCTAGTATTCTAGTTAATATGTTATGTCGAACAACGGAATATTTTAGGTCTGTTGGGGAAAATCCATAAGTAAATCTTTTTTGACAAAACTAATTTGACGATATCTATTAGGTGTATCAAGAGAACATTTAATTAAATGATAATCCGCGTAAAGAGTTTCATTTTATGATCATGTTGCACGTGTTTATGTGTTTGCTCATTTTCATTGTATTAAAAATATTTTTTATGCCAATCTGGCATATGGTTGTCGGTTATTTTGCCACTCGAAAAGGATAGGATTGGGAACCCCTAATCTTGTACTAAAATTGGTATTGTTTCTATCCATAATTATTCCAAAAAGTACACCAATGCGTATTTTAGAAGCGTAAAAAATGTGTAACGTTTTATAGAATCTACAATCTACGTAAAATGTAGAATAATTGTAGATAGTGTAGCTTAGTGCTTATAAAAATGAAGAGCGCGACCCCATTTGGCTTCTTATAAGGAGTTGCAAGGTATTTCAGTTTTAATAAAAAATAACATATGTGGATGCTAATATTTAAATATTAATAAAAGTTATAAAAAAGTTTCACAATTAAAAAGCAGTACTTAACTGTATATTATATAGTTCTATATTTTTTTTTATCTTACAATATATAAGTAGAAAGTAGGAAAGATGAATAGGCATTTTAAAATGTCGTAACTAAAATATATGCCTAATTACGTCGTGTCTACTGTTGGCCACTGATGTTTTTCCTAGAGGGCTTTTTTTCTGATTTGAGGGGCAGTACTAAGTGTAGATAATAATTTTATATATCTACTTACCTGATTTTTTGGTACCTATGTAATTTCTAGGTACCTAAATAATAATAATGTAACAAAAGTACTTAAATAGTTTTATCTTTGTATCACTTAACAATTTTTTTTTTTTAAATTACCTAGTACCTATATGTATACAGCACATATTACAGCAAAAAGATAATAGTATCTATGTACATCATCTTATGCACAAGCCCACACCCACACAACATAAATTCCTAGTAGTTTCAAAGAAAAATGGACTGTCTCGCTTCTTGAAAAAATATCAGATCTTTTGTTTTCGTTTTTAAAACATGTTCCAAGAATTCTATTTCCTTCTGATGTTCTATTGTTTCACAATATCAAAACATACCTTATGTTTTGTATGTTAGCTGTTTTGTAAAATTAGAGGATGGAATATTAATACTATAGATAGGGTATACTTACGTGTATAGTTAAGTCAAGGAGTAGATATTTATTTTTTATTCTAGGTATCTTGGTTTATTAAAAAAATGCTTTGTCCACATCATTACCATAATTAGCTGGGATCAATCCACCACCAGATTAAAACCTCGCCAAGTTCCTTCCACTCTTCTTGCTCATTAATTCTTTGCTGCCGTGTTCATCCTCCAAACATTATGAGTTTGTAGACCAACGGGTTTTATATATCTATATGAACAGTATACATTGCTTAGTTTGTGTAAATACGAAGTCGTGGGACGTAGGTTTGAACCCATAGCTGGCGGCATAGCTGGTAAAAAACGTATATTGATTTTGCAATGGGTATTTGGACCAGTGTATGAACCCAATGGCTCTAGTGACTGGCTAATAACAACTCTTCGTAAAATGTATTTTAATACAACCTTCACTCCGTGGAGGTCTATTAATTATGGTGCGCCTAGGATCGAACATGGCAATTTACAGTGACATGAACCTACATAATTTACATTGGGTTAGTTAGTGTACCTACCAAACATATTATTATTTATATTATATATCTTTATTTAGGTATTTAGGAGCTATACGAAACCGATACAAGAAAGTGTAAATTCGCAATTATTATTATTTATTACGATATTAATACTTATATAAAAAAGTATTTCACAGGATATTGTTTATTAGTTTTATTATTATCGTTTTTATACTTATACATAATTGGCCACCATGGCCGAATGGTAGGGTGTTGATTGACGATGTTGTGGGTCTCGGGTCCAAATCACGGATTCAGCAAATTGTTTTTCAACGTGTATTTGGACGTAGAGTATGAACTTGATAGGTTGAGCAAGTGTCAAATTCAAATTCATTTTATTTTTTAATTATATATTGAACATTACAAATTATTAATTCAAGACGTTCACAACATGACATTTAAAAGAAAATAAATATAATAAAACAGTACCTACTATATAAAAAAGAAATAGATCAGCATTAAACAGTAGAAAAGTGTAAATAAAAAATAAAAACAAGGAAGTACACCGAATGAGCTAAGCAGACCCTATTTTAAGAATTTATAAGACAATGCTTACCTATTATTACTCATCCTCACGCAGGTGGAATATCTATGTCAATATTATCCGAAATGATTTGGTGGAACAGAGTTACTGCCCTCCCAATTGGAATTACCAATGGCAGGTTAGCTCTGCACCTTGGGAGAACAAACAATGGATGTCCTCGATTCTTAAGCTTATTATCAGAGACACACAAGCCAATACCACCAAGAATGGTAGAGTTTCCATTTACGCTGCGTATAAATCGGAAAACAATATGTAGCTAAATAAAGATTCTTTCTAAACTTACTTTTAAGCATACTTAAGAGAAAGTCAGTCGGATAGAGCCACGGATAATATCCATACAGCCGAAAATAAAAGAGTCTCTAAAGTGTCTAACTTCTATTCCTCGCAAAGCCTTAAAGCACTTTGTTAATACAACCTCCACACTGTGAAGGGCAATAATATGATCCTATTGGGAGTAAACATGGTAATGTGATTAATATGAATGTACCTACCTACCTAAAAATTTACATTTTTTTTAATATGCGTCCCGTGGTGCATAAAGTGTACTTATTATAAACGAGTTTATAATGCGTGTCTATCCAATGAAAATTAAATCGTCCTTGAATAATAATTAGGTACGTACATACCTGTTAAATTGTCGTGAAGTTATGATTTCATACGAAGCAGGTTTAGATTTTATATCTTTTGGCTTGTTTAGTTTAGAATGCAAAGCATTGGAATCAGAGTTGTTTTTTGACTATTTCCGGTCACGATTTATTCCACACAAAATAACGATTACTCGCTGTTACTACAGAAATACAAACGAAACAACGCCACCTAGTCACAAAGAAAATTCAAAGAAAAGATATTTGGGGGTAGATTATGTGAGTACAGAGCCGTGTTTCCAGTAAAAAATAGGTCGAAATTTAATACGTCTTGATTACCTAGGTTATATGACACATTATATTAAAACACGTAAATGTGTGTTTTCAGTATAACATAATATACTTAGAAAGTGCCCACTATGCATGCATATTTGCAAATATTATCTTTTAACATTATCATATTATATCTTCTACTTTCTCAAGATCTCCTCGACAAAACAATAGTGCCCTTCACTGGCTTATGTCTCTGGTCAATCTTATCCAGTTTCCAGCATATTTATTCCAATGGGAATGGGACAATTGGACGCCGCACTGAAAGTAGAAGAGAAATTTTAATCATTTTGCTCTTAAAATGATGGTTTTTTATTGCGAATTGAGAATTATCATGCTTGCGGCTTTATATAAAAATAAAAGAACCCTCTTATCATTGGAACTTAAACATATTATGCACGATTAAATCATTATTTCCGTATGCGTATTTAAATTCTCACCAAGCAATTAATTACTTAATGATATAATAATTTTAATATACTTAAATAATACATATTTTAAAGAACTTACCTATAGTTCACGGACGTCTATTTATTTTCAAATTTCATTTTATTGCGTGGCGTCCAGTTGTCCCGGCTCCGAATCGTCCTTGACCCATTCAAACTACGTAAAACCAAAACACACTTTCTTTATAGTATTTCTAGTGTTACAATACGGATATATTATATTATGATTTATATGTGTAAGACGGTTAATAAAAATAACTGGTAGAACGGTGCGGCATTATTCCGGATCCACACTGGCAACATATCGCCGGCAACCTCGTTAAATTTTACGATAATTATCATATTTGCTTAAGAAATTTTATGATAATTATCATGCTTATCGTAAAATTTAACGAGCTCCCGGCGACATGTTGCCAGTGTGGACCCGGCATTAGATTCAATTAATTTAAGTTGATACACATGTTTCACACTACAAAAAATCGCACCTGCTTCATGCAAACTCGACCCTTGACTAACATAAATATAAAAGATAGCGGTGTAAGATGTTTAATTTGACATTTAAACAAGAAACGTCAGTATATTTAAATTAAGAATTTTAAAACTTTGCCGCCTTGTAGTGTCTTTATGCCTAATCGCCCTTTTTGATTAAAGATGTTATATTAAAGATTCATTTTTAAAAATCGCCCTACAATGCAAATCACTTGGATGGGTGATCGGAAATCAATCGAGCATCTTGTATAATATTAACAATTTAAATATGGATATAATAATACATAATAACCTCCGCAAGGTACTTTTAATTATTCTAATCTGTTGTCGGATGAAGGCACCTCCAAGCTGATTTTCTTTTTCTAAGTTCTGTGTGCTGTGTTGCTACGTTCTTTTGTGGTTAACCAAACTATAATATTATATTATCAGATGCCCAGGGGCCTCTATACGTTTTCTACGTCTTTGGTAGGTACAACTGGGTGATTACATTAATTTATCTAACGATCATAAATAGTTTGTAATTTTATAGTATCATTGTATTACAATATATTATCCACTTATTAACTAATTCTTATTTTTATTTTACAGGTGAGATCTTGGATAATGAGATATGTCAAACCGTATGAGTAAGTTAGTCTTTACTGTCTACTATAATATTATTATAAGTTACATATCACTGTTTTGTAGTTGTTCGATAATGTTTGAAGCAAACTTCAAAATGAGGAATGTCAACATGGAAAACATGGTAGGTAGCGGTGGTGAGGGGTGGAGATAATCTGTTAAGATTCGACATAAATAGTGCACACTAAACTTTGTCCGTCATAATTATTTGTCTTCATTGAACTAATAATACAATTATTTGCAAACGATACTGGTTTTAAAATTAAATAAAACCCTGTCTAACTAAACCATAATAAGTTAGATATGCTAGGGGCGATCCGACAAAAATAGTGCACACAAGAAATTACAGGTGGTGTTAGTTAGTTTTTTTTTTTAATTCATTAAGCCCTGCCCAACTAAACCATAATCGATCATTTTTTTTTTTATCTAAGTACAAAATATCTAAAATTATATAAGTATGGTTTAATGCAATGATACTCAACCTTTTTTTTCTTGGGGCCAAATACATATATTTTTATAGTAATGCGGGTTCACTACTGGTGTGACGAAAAAAATCATGAAACCCCCCTTTTTTACGAAACATTTTTGAGGTTTAAAAAATTATGCGTGTTTTTTTAAATTAATCGTGTGCAATAGCAACACTCTAATACCAGATTTGATGTGGACCATAATGACAATCCTCTTCGGGTGTCACTATCTGTGCGTCAAAGTCAAAACGAATCTCAAGATATATGAAATTCCTGATAATAAATGTTTTTCGGGCCGCACATAAAAGCTTAAAGGGCCGCAGGTTGATTATCGCTGGTTTAATGGCATAATTTTAGATATTTTATAGATAAACGAATATTTGTTTGGCAATTATCTACTATGGTTTTGATTTGACAGGGCTAAATTAAAATTTAAAAACTAACGAACATTGCAGTATTAGTTCAATTAAAACAAAAACGTTTCACTGACAAAGTTGAGTGTGCACTATTTATGTCATATATTAACAGCCTACCACATCCTTCGCCACTGGTAGGTAGTTTGGTAATAATTATATGCGTCATTTTTTTCTGCCTTAGTTCCAAAAAAACAGAAATATATATGGCAACATTGTATTATTTAACATTTTAACACATACCTACCAGCTTTTTAGCAATGAGAATATTGTGATGCAAAATTTTAATAGCCTATATCAAATACCTGGTACTTCAATGTATTGTTTATTTGGTGAATTCCCAGTAGACTGTATTTGAAATTATTTGAAGGGGTTTTACCTCATTTGGTATGCGAAAACAAAAGGTATGGCCCACAGAAGCGTTAAGGGCGAGAATGAAATGAAAACGAGAGAAGTTTTGCGGAAGAACGTGGTTACATATTCAGACAGCATCCCATAGCTACATACAAATTGTTAGCCTCCAGCTAGTTTAACTTAAGATGGAGCGGTATTTTACTTATATCAGAGTTGTATCACCTTTTAACAAGAAACACCAATCTATGTCGAAAAAAATATTTTATCTAGAGAGAATGGAATGAATTCCGAACATACATATCTACACACACCGAAGTACCCACACTTATAGCGACATAATCAATATTGTTTTATTAGAAAACTGCAATAATATTACATAAAAATAAGCAGTGGTGTAGTTCTAAATAAAATAGTGCTGGGTAGCTGTTTTTTTTAAAACCATAATCACTCCCAGAGCCCCCAAAGCACAAAAACACATTCGTTAATATTTCGATGCTTAGGTATAGGAAATAAATTATAAATTCATCACTCTATGAAAAAAAAACCTACATTTTATTACTTATAGTCATTTAGAATCGAACTGACTAAACACTTCTTTTACATATTTGTGCCCAGTTTACTGGTTATGAATCTATTTATTCACGTAATGTAAAATTATTGTGTGTATCTAACATGATACTTATTGTTTGAAGGTGTACAAAAACACGCTCCGGTCTTGAAAAAAGTCACATAAATACTATAAGTATTACTTATATAGAAATTCATTCTAATTATATAATTATAATATTATAAGTTGGTACCTACCTATTTTCAGAGTAAGCTCAGCAGCTTAAAAAACTTTAAAAAATCTAGACGCTCTTTCTGCCAGGCAAGTTGGTATATTTTTTGTCTTATATCTTGTATTTACTGCAGGTTGGGCGAACGCCTTCCTTGCTTTACGCCAGTTATTTTGCTCTCTTGTCGTTCCTTATCTATGAGATTTTATGAGATACACCACATCTTCTTCAACCGTTTCGTTTATCATCCCCTAGATTCCTTTGCACGAGGAGGTTTGTCCGACAGAATAGCAAGCAACAGTCGCTGTCACTCAGTATTTTATTTTTGCAGAAATAGTAATATTATGTACTTACGTTGTGCTCAGTGGCATCTACTACAATATCAAGTAAATGCACAGCACTTCTTCATAATTTAAAAATCATCACGCAATTTGTTTATGCTATTCTGATGTATTTCTTATTATCGTATTATTTTATTGTTTCCTTGTCAACAGTGTCTTTTTAAACATCCATTATGAGAGTAGATTATGAATTATTATTATTAGTATTTTAAAACGAAAGTGTTTTAAAACATTCTTCCCCTAATTTACTTTCTTCTTCATAACTATGTTAAATTTCTTCAGTTGATGTATTTTGATGATCTGTTCTCATAACATAATAATAATTTAACTATTATTAAGTGTTTTACTATTGTATTTTGGTGGAAATATATGGTAGGATATTAAAATATTAACTTACTTTTTTATATTATATATTAAAAGCAACAAGTAAATATAATATAAATGTAATGAATTAGACAAACTTGCACTCACTGTTTCATAGATGACCATAGATTCTACCTTAGAGAGTTAAAAAATACTTACATGTTAAATAAATTTTGACCACATAAATGAAATAGAGTTTAAATAGTTACATTCCTGCATATTCCTGTATAACTATTTTCGAAAAGCTTAAGGTGACGCATCAGTGAAACGCCAAATAATTTCCAACTGTAGGCGCGACGAAATTTTGGACTCGCTGCCATTCACTGAGAGAATCTCGAGCCAGAAGCACGTCACTTTGCTGCGTGATGGCGACGGGTCAATTAATTCTAAAATCGTGTAAAGATGACTAAAAACGTTACCCATTTACTTTAAAAAGAAAACATGTCAATGAATATATTATTATTGTTACTAATAGAACAATAAACAGAACATAAAATGAACGTATGTTGGATTTATATGAAAAATAATATTTCGTTTGACAGGTGTCATTTGCACCCGCGACCCGCAGTCCGCGCATCGCCTAGCAACGATCTTTTTAGACCGTGCCTCAACTAATGCATGGCCTTAATATTTATTCGAGATTCCTACCAATGAATATAAACAATAAACTATCGAAGAATTATTAATGTTATATTATTTAAGTGTGGTTACACCACTGGTTTATCCATCCACCGTAATACCCAGGTAGTAGGTACTTATCATCTTGGATTCTAAAATAAGAAATAATATTCCTATGGGGCATTTGTGGTATTCATAGGAGGGCACTAACGCGCCTTCTGTATGGAATTTCTATTGAGAACATAATATTCTGTTCGAATTTTGGTCTGTCTTTAAAATTTGTATTCATTGAGAACGAACAGAATATCAATACAACAAGACTGGTTCTGTGAAACTGATAGTAAATTATTAATTAAG
This sequence comes from Rhyacophila brunnea, assembly GCF_057557595.1. Taxonomy (NCBI): domain Eukaryota; kingdom Metazoa; phylum Arthropoda; class Insecta; order Trichoptera; family Rhyacophilidae; genus Rhyacophila; species Rhyacophila brunnea. The sequence continues at coordinate 41,203,811 of NW_028232859.1, forward strand.
TTTAAAGATGGATTTAAGAAATTTGTAGATTGAAACATAACTATGGTGTTGGTAAATCAGGCACGTAGGTCTGTAAATATTATTTATTTTTTCGGTTGACTTATTAATGTTCAATTGACGTAGGATATAATTAATAAATACTGACTTAGATCTAGTAGTATTTTAGTAATCATAGGCTTTCATCATTATTAAGAGCTCAACAATCCATTCTGGTTCCTGACTTTCTCAAACAACTCTCTCCAACTGTCTCTATTCCTATGAATAGTTTCCGATTTAATACCCCACGTATAGGTACGGTAGGTAGCGACTTTTTTGCTTGCATCTTTTTTGTATTGTGTCGAATTGCTGTACAGTATGTACTTTATTTGCTGAATTATTATCATGCATACGGTGAAGATGAACTAACAAGGAAGCTTCTCCGGTCTACAGATGATAAAACTGTGTTATATCATATATAGACCGTATCTATAGTTCCGCAATATATCTCGTCCAAATGTTGATGTCATTGATTGGACCATAGATACAGCGGAGATTTGTTTACATATTCAGGATACATTAAGTTAATAACCCATCAAAGTCAACTCACTATAGTTGTTTGCTACGGTTCAAATGCGGTGGACGCGTTGTTTGAATATATCACACCCCAGGGAAAATACTGTAGTGACTCAAAAATACGTTTTACAGGCGAGCCATTTGAAGTTTAAAATCATTCAAATATTCTCTGAAGAAAGTACAAGAAATGTCTGGATTTGTAAATAATTAAGTACTTACTTATTTTAATGGAAAAATGTGATATCTTTTGTTTCATTTTTCTTTCAAATATAAGACGATGGAGATATTTTAATAATTCTGAGATACGACAGTATTTTATTAGGACTGTTGGTGTTGTAACTTTGTTTCACCAGTATTTTACTAAATAATTGAATAGTGTTTGAAAAGTTATAATAAATTACTTTATAGAGTGCTTTATCACTGACACTAGTTGAGTTTGAGATTCGAAAATATTTTATGATATTGAAAAAAAAACTATTGCAACCATATCCATAACTCTAAAACAGCTACACTTACGATAGTATTTTACTAAGGGTGCGATATGTACCTATATAGCACAAAATCTGGGACTGTAATTGATGTAGTATTAGCTAGATATTTACAACAATTACAATCGATGACTTACGTATCATATTAATTTAGTTATCATAAACCGATAATTTCTAAAGTTTGATATTTTTAGTAAATGAATATTTGCTAATAAGTAGAATTAAATTTTCAATAATGCAATTATTACTTTGTAAGCTGATACTAGTATGCATTTGTACATTTACCTCTATATAATTATTATACTACATAATTTAATTACTTTTGCTATACATACTATTGATGTGTCCAAAATAGTAGATATTGGAAAACTTGTCATGATTTAAAAATGGTGCGGATCACTGAAAATTGGAACGCTGGATATGAAAAGCTACTTTTTGGTAATAGTCTTGTTCAATTTGTCCAATTTATTCAATAGATTGTTATCTAAACTCTAAAGTAGGACGTACGATGTCTTTTTTTTATATAATCGCTAAGTTTGCACTCATAAATCAAAGTAAAATCTTCCAATTTTCCTAACCCCACAGCTAAACGACCCATCGTAATAACAATATTTTGATTGCACGTAGGTACAGACTTAAGTGGGTAAAGATACCTGAGAGTGGGCACTGGCGTAGATAGAAATCTTGGGCCACTATTAAAAATCTTGCAAATAGCTCGTCATGTTTCTAACCCTGAGGTAGGTTCTATAATCGGATGAAACTATATAGTTTCAACACCTATTACTGTAATTTTTAAATAATCAAAACTAAGTACTAAATTATTGTACTTTATTCAATAGTTACTCTACATACACAAGATTTATGAATGTTATATTTCTATTTATTTGTGATTAATATTGTTTTAGAGCATTGAAAATAAATAAGGTCAGTAATCTATGTTGTAGACATTTGACGACTAAAATAATAAATATTGTAATAATCAGTTTAAAATTATACATACGTATATTAAAATGTCCACTTAAAAAGATATGTTTTACTTAAACTTTTTCGAACCTTAATTATAAAACTATAGAAAACAATCAACCATCTAACAACATAAATTAAATTATAGGAAAAATGTGAATTATGGCTATTCATGGTATTAATGCAATATTATGAACGGCACAATAAATTAAAGGTGTAAATTATATGTGTTAAATTTTGCCATATCACAGTTCATAAAGAGCTGTCTTACCAGGATAAGATGGCAGTGTAGCATTGGGATAAAAAATACGAGCTGTTCGTTGAGAATTTCAGACAGTATGTAATATTCCAATATTTTTCGATTGAACAGGAGTATTTATTAATTTGATTGGAATGACTTAATACTAATAAGCGTCACCCAGAGTTTAATATATATTATACGATATGATTGTATTTATAATTTATTTATTTACTTACCTATTTTCTTCTGTCTTTCGCTTGTATTCCGACGGTTTTTATTACGTATTTTTTGAGTATTTTATTTATAAGTTTGATCTCCATAATAATATACGACCGTGTTTTTGTTCAATACAATATTTTACTTTTAGTCTTATGTTTAATTTATACATCGTACTATCTTATAAGAGTTTTTATAAAACGGAAATTTAAGGCCCCATGTCCAGTTGGGGCCCAATTATTTGCATACTCTGGATTTTGTAGATGCACGCGCCGCTGCGAGTGGTTAGTAGTCTGATAGGACAACGCGCAAACATTTAAATTCCCTAGACAGTTGAAACCATCACAAACAATTCTTCGGTCGGCAGTAGACCAGTGAGACCACACGGGGCGGTTTGTTCAGGACGAGAGCCTGACTCCAAATTGCGTAAAGACCGAGCGGTGAGACGGCAACTGTTCCGTTGGGTGCATACAAATTACGCAAGTATAGGGTTGCCCGATATAAATTTGGTACACTAATAAAAATGTACACTATTTTTCGGTCAGAATGTATTTTATTTAAAACCTCTATCGATATTTTGTAAATTTATTTTTTCATTTTGATTGGTGAGAAATATTATTTTCCTATTTAATCTTTATTATTTTACGTAAAAAGCTACCACGTGCCAGTTCAGTGAAAAAAGCTCGAAAGCAACGATTCCCAAATTCCTGTTTCTTGGTTAGACGAACCCTTAAATAATATATAAATAGATCTCGCCAATCCAGGGGGGCTCTAGGTGTGCGTGTATTTCTGGATAGCTAGATTTGGTCTGCAATTAAATTCAATTTTTTCAGAGCTATATTATGTTATTCTTCATGAAATATATATATATCTATTATTATCTAATACTCAAAACGTAGATTTTAATAAAGCTAATGCCACATTATGTAGTGATACTTAGCTATAGTTCGGTATTATTTCTATAATTAATAAGTCCGGTAATTTCAATGCAACACTTATATCAAAGAAAATTGGTCGAAATCATCAAATCCAATTAGAAATATCAGAAAGGATTTCATAAAACGTATTATATTTTCATCGATCATCACTCTGTCGAACCGGTTATTTGTTATAAATAAAAAAAATGTTCTGCATTTATTTCAGCTAACTACAAGATTTAGGTATTGGATTTTTTTCAGGTAATTACTTATATTTATTTTATCTTTATTTAAAATCGTGTAAATTCGTTTTTTTTAGAATAAAAAAACGGTAGATAACATACTTTAAACGAAGATATCTAAAACAAATTATCTCTTCTGCAAAGAGCTAATTATTGAAGAAAATTCCATTCGACTCTAACTGCTATTATGCCATTTTTTTGAATCGACTTTATGGTTTATGTTATTTTTTTCTTCGTATAAGTATTTTCATACAAATTAAATATAACATTAAACATGTGTAATGATTTAGCATTGGTATAATGACACGCATTTTAATTTTAAAAAGTATTCGTCGTAATTAAATTTGGCATCCTTTCACGGACGGGTAAGGCGTGAAAAAACAGGCCCACCCGCTACTCGTATTTTACGGATGCCTCCGTGACATCTTTTGAGGAATCGTCAATTTGCTAAGGGCACGCTTTCTGCTTCCTCCCCGCCCCCCATTCTTCACTCCGCGCGGCAAACAGATTGAGGCGGTGCGACGTGAATTTACAATGTTACCACAGGTAATAATTTCCCCATTCCATTCCCTAAAGGGGACACACAATATACTGTGTGTTTTGGACACTGAATCTTTTAAAGCTGGGACCAAGTCGCGTGCGAATTTTCAATATTTCCCGCCGAGGGAGTTTATTATTTACTTCCGTACCCTGGAATCACAACAGAATGCTTTTTGATTGGATTTTGATCTACTGTTTATTGTTTGACATATTATTAGATACTACCTACCTTTTATATAATATCTCGTAAAGAATTCAGCCATACATTCATCATTATTTAACTTGAATAATATCAAATACCTGCGTAAATTATTAAGGTTTAATGAGTAAATTATGTTATTAGTAATTTTACATTTTAAATAGATGTACCATAGAAACATATAGTTCAGATTCTGTAATTGACAGGACTTTGAATCCTTAATAATAAATTAAAATCTACAAGTTAGTTTATTAATCGATTACTATTTCAGTTGTATCACTATTATCAACACGAATAACTAAACACAAAAGTGGTCTTTACATTAGTGTAAAACCGAAATACCTTTAAACGAACCAGTAGAATTTTATATACATACTTAATTATTTATATTATAATAAAAAAATGGAATAGTCTATTTGTGAACGTTTCAGATCGATTGCACAACGTATTTACAAAAAAATAGTATAGGTACGGAGACTCCATATTTGGAGTACCAGGCTACCCTCAAATTTTAAGTAGGCGAAATTTGAGGGTGAGTAAAAATAGATGTACCTACTTCATATTTACTTATTTTTTTATTATACAGAATTTTTTTTTAATTGTTTTACCACGGTATCATGGCTCTGGTAAACATTTTTTGATTTTCTCTACAACCCTAGGTCAGCTCACCAAGAAGTTTCGTAATAGATTTTTTTCGAGAAATAGATTAGCCACTTGCTCAACCTATAAGATCTATGCTCAAAGCCCAAATATTGAAAAATAACACGTGAATTTTGCCATTCTGCCATTGGAATTAGAGACACTCGACCCAAGCGGATCACTATGAATGGTAAAGTGGTAACTTGGCTAATTAAATAATAACAACTTACTTAATATGTTGCATAATATAATGTGAGCTGTAGCAATAAGTGGAGAACAATACATAACAATCTATCAAATGAAACCATATTTTTAGTAGTGAAGAAAATATTTCAATCATTTGCATAAGAAACAAAGACCGTTGTAATCTTTTCCATTTGGGCTGCAGCCGGAAATACGCCTCATCCAAGTTAGTTATGAATGCATGCATCATGATATTAATATTCTAAAAGCCATTTCCGAGCATGCGCCCCCCACTCCTGATTACACTCTACAGCAGCGGTTTCCAACCTGGGAGGCGCGCCTCCCAGGGGAGGCGCGATCTATTGCCAGGGGAGGCGCCAAAATTTTTTAATAAATTAATTTTTATACCATAATATCTACAAATAAAATATTTGGAGCGGAGAAATTTAAAAATGGCGCTTTTGCAAACGCTCTGTTTCGGTAATGCACAAAACGACCGCTGGTTGCATGAAAACAATAACCTCAAATTTAAATGTCACTCGTAGCTAAAGTGTCAACTGAAGCGTGTAGGCAGGGTGTGATATTGTTTTTTTAAATTGTTTTTGACGTGATTTCTTTAATATAATATAACAATAATACATGTCTTCACTTTTAAATGATTTCTACGCCAGATATATTGAAGCAAACAAAAATCTATTTCCTGAGTTCTTGGTTAGTTTGCTAATGCATTTTTCATATTATTTTATTAATAGTAAAAAAGTCGCCTGCGGCGCTGCTTTGTTTCAGGGCTATTAAATATTTTAAATATATGGGTGAAAGATCCTGGCCTGTGGGCCCTATTCAGTATGTGGAGCCCATTATAGAATCCATTAATTTTTGTCAATGAACGATGATGAATTTGGTTGACTTCTATTAAAATTGATTGTGGTAATAAACAAGCTCATTCGTCGCATGAAAAAAAAATAATTAAAAAATGAATTTAATATAAGTAAGTAGTAAAAACTTGTGTGTTAAAAAAGTGTCTGTATTATTTAATGAAATAAAGGGGGGGAGGCGCCAAGATTAGATTTTTTTTAAAGGGAGGCGTAGTAACATAAAGGTTGGAGACCACTGCTCTACAGACAAAACAGGAACCTGCCGCCCATCCAAGCCCACAAGGATCAAAGGACCTCCATTGTTTGTCCGCCAAACGTGATCGTAATTATTTTACCATTAATTAATTTATCAAAGGCATCAGCGACTATGGCCTGCATAGGACGTCAGGCTGGTCTTAGCACTGTATTTTTTGTTAATATTCAATGGAGTGCCTTCCTAAGTGTTTATGTAAAAGCCAAAATCACAGTAAACCTTATTTCTTACCCTATGACTAAACCTAACATTGTTTTCGTGAGATCTAACCCAAACTGATTAGATACTTTATAATTATTATATTTTGATATCTACAAAATATTTAACTTATAATTTCGAAACACTTTAGTACCTACTAAAAAATGACTTGCATCCATAAGATTCCGCTAATGTGCTTTACCAATTTACCCACCTAAACCCTCTCTAATTACGACGAAATTAATTAAAAGTTATGTGACTGAAGTGCTTCTCAAATTTGGTTAAAATTATCGACTGGATTTTGTTGTTTAAATCATGGTACCAATGGTAAGTAACTACTTACCTTGATTCCTAGCCATCATTACCGGTTTTGAATCTCCCACGCACCACATAATCCAATAAACAATGTTAGGAGCCTAGGTAGTTACATTGTTAAATCAAGTAAATTATTCGTTAAAAAATAGTTTATTACATTATGCAAAATATTATTATTCAAGAATAACATTATTATAATAATTTCAGAGAGCAATAATAATTATTAATACTGAATATTTTTTTAGTAAGATAGTACGACAGGCTTTCATTCTTTTATTAAATGCTGAGCCATCTAACTATATAATATTTCTCAAAAACTGGCTACTTCGTCAGTTTACACTGTTAGAATTAATTGTAATAATTACGGTAATATTTGTGGTTTTTTAATGAATGAATTCTACAATAATTGCTATATTGTAGTAATCATACAACTCAGCATTAAATGAATGACACACTTTAATTTGTAGGCTTTGTTGTTAAAACAAAATATTGGAGCAATAATAATCGTCAGCATTTCCTCATTAATAACTAGATCAGTCATGTCTGTTTTGATTCGTAATTACGTCAATATCAATTGTTATAATCAGGGAACTCAGAAATAATGGGAAATGAAATACCTAACGGGTTAGACGATAGCAGGTAATCGACTCGATTAAGGAAGAATCCGGGTTAAACATACACACGCGTCAAGAATACGTTGTACGTCGAATACTGAAAACTGCTCTCGGTTTATGCATTTACGCTCATTTAATGTTGGTGTATTACACACACTATTACACGTATATAATGCGTGCTTCATTTTCGTAGGACACTAACTCATTCAAAAACCCTGCATCAACATGCGGCGTATTGAATATAGCCTATTGGTATTCTATTTATTATCTGTTCTGTGGTTATAATATATGTTCTGTATTAATATAAATAAGAAAGACAATCTATAAATCCTTACTCAACTCATCGAGTCCATCACGAGACGTACTACTATTGTCACGAGTCCATCAATCGTAATCTCTTGATCATCTCGATCGTACCGGTACATCAATATCCGCGATTATCCCACGTTAGTATCCTTATTATTGTATTCAGTGTCTTCTTGTACCAACCAATAAACTCTCATCTCAACAACCAAGCAACAATGACCTTATATCACCTCCATATTCATCATACATCGAAATCTATTATATGCATCCTATATTATACCTATTATACCATCGGACCCTGCGATTATCTGTATTTATGGCACCCAACTCGAGCAAGTCAGCAGCTACGTCTATCTCGGACAGCAGGTGTCCATAGACGGAAGCATGCACTATGAAATTGTTCAAAGAACAAAGCTGGGATGGAGTGCTTTCGGACGTCTGAATAGTATCTTCAAGAGTGACCTACCATTATGTCTTAAGCGTAGGGTGTTCAACCAATGTGTGCTACCCGTGCTCACGTATGGCTGCGAGACGTGGACCCTCAACACGAGAGATGTCCAAAGCCTAAGAGTCACACAGCGAAGCATGGAGAGGTGTATGTTGGGCATCACGCGAAAGGACCGTTAGAGAAACGAATGGGCTAAGAAGCAGACAGGAGTACGTGATGTAATAGACGTTGCCAAACAGCTGAAATGGAGATGGGCGGGCCACATTGCTCGCCGAAAGGTCGGCCGCTGGACAAATGCCGTCATCCAGTGGTACCCCAGGGGCATGAAACGGCCACAGGGCCGCCCTAAAAGCCGCTGGATTGACGAACTGATAAAGTTCGGCGGAAATACGTGGCAGCGAACGACACAGGACCAAGAGCGTTGGAGAAAGCTTGGGGAGGCCTTCATCCAGCAGTGGATTGACCCCGGCTGATGATGATGATATTATGTATATGTAGTAATTTAGATTTAAAATATATTATATTCTAAATTTAGGCTCAGCCATGCATAAACATACATGATAATAATATTAAAAGTAATATTCCCATATCACATGAATAATGTTGGTAGTTAATGGCTTATCAATCACAAAGAGAATACGCAATGATGACATGCCCTCATGCCCACTATTCCATTCAAAGAGGTGACGGTCTCATTTCCTGCTCATTGCCGCCATATGCATTGTGCTATTTACCTATTATACATAACTAACCCCAAAATCATAAAATACTACCATTCCGTATTTGAAGTTTTTTTAGCTAAAATAAATGGAAATTTAAACGAGTCATTCAATTAATAAACTCGTTTTAGCACAAGTTTTAAATTCTATTGATACTTAGTAACTACAACATCAATGAAGAGTTTTATTCTCCATTAAGCCCACTTTATAAAATTTACCAGGAATGGCTAACAACAAATCTTTGCAAAAAATAATAGGTATATTAAAACACCTACCAAGATATCGAGTAGAAACGGTTTCACCAAGTTTTTAACGTCATATCCCTAACTGTCAAATTTATTTTAATCAAACGAGTTATAAATTAACAATCCTAACTTTTTTATAATTTTGCTGTTATACACTACTACTAACATACTATAACTGTTATTAATATTGTGTAATTTGAAGAAAAAAAAATAGAATACGTATTCATAATGCACCTTATTAGGTAGGTATATCCCGTCCCAGGAAAATGTAAGGTTTCATTGCGATTTTCTCTATGGTTGTTAGAAAAATTCGTCAACATTATAAGCTGTGATCACACAACAGATAATAACTAATAGAATAATGATTAGCTATATTCAATACGCCGCACGTTGAAGCAGGGTTTTTGAATGTGAAATTACGAAAATGAAGCACGCATTACGCACGTGCAAAAGTGTGTGTAATACACCAACATTAAATGAGCGTACATGCATAAACCAAGAGCAGTTTTCAGTATTAGACGTACAACGTATTCTTGACACGTGTGTAAGTTTAACCAGGATTATTCCTTACCCGAGACGGTTACCTGCTATCGCCTTACCCGTTGGGTATTTCAGTTCCCATTATTTCTGAGTTCCCTGGCTGTGATGTACATAATATGAATGGGCCACAGTAGACTAGTGCTATGCTTCCCGTATCAAAAAATCCTTAAAATTTATTATAGTACACCAGATGCACTGACAAACAATCGATCTCTCTCTCCAGAAATACCTGCATTCCACTGTCCGCATTGCACAATGTATTCGGATACCCATAGCGTTATTCACTTTGTTGGATCATCATCCACCCACAAATCTTACGTATTTATATATCTTCATAGTCTAAGTACAAATGGTTGGAGCAAATCATAATCTTAATCAGGTGAACTTTGGTTCATTTCCACACGGCATTACTTTTCATATTTTTATGCAACCCTGTTATTCCCGCCCTTGCAATGCCTATTCTGCGATGAATGTCCTTTTCGAAACTTTTAATATTTATAATCCAAGAACCAAAATATACAATATTATCATCAATCTTCTCCAGTTTTTCATTATTGAGAAAATGACTGCTTTAATCTATAAATCGAAATTCTGTACGACAGCGAATTGATGTGACATTGATCTAATAAATTAGCAATACAATATTACTTCAACAAAAGTTTTTTTAATTCTGAGACCTCGAATGCATTTACTATCGTGGCGTGTTGAATATATTCCTATTAGGTACTTGCTATACCCACGTTGGATCTTTGGTTAATCCAGAGTGTTCTCTGGGTACCATTTTTAAAAGCTCATATTTCTAAAAAGAAAACCTACCGTAAGCTGTAAAAACATGCAGTTGCCATGCGCGGCTGTCGGTTGAGTAGACTGACTTGATATGCTCAGTGTGGCGTAAACATAAATCTCTATACGTATGATAACTAATAAATTTCGGGCTTGCTATACGCCATATCTAATGTTTATTTTGACATTTTAGTTGCATTTCCGGGTGGTCTTTGCTGGACGAACGAAATGATATATTCATTTTGATAACTGGCGAAAATAATATTCAAGCCCCTTTTTCGGAATCTTTTAAATTAAAAATGCAATGCTAGTGTAGATTTACTGGATACATTTTGCGACATAATAATATGAAAGATGCAATTTTATGCAGTCTACTGATAAAAAATTTACTATAATTTATCAATACTTGTCTAAAGCGTTGATTATTTTTTGTAATTCAAAAATAAACTTAAAAACAATAAAATATAATGCAAAATGAGTTATTATCTTCACTAAAATGCAATTGAAATAATATCGTACAAGCTAAGGAAAAATATATATATTAGCTATTAAAAACCGAATGTGGTGAAGTATAAGATGATGATAATATAATATATTATGTAAATGAGGATAAGAAAAAACTGTAAATAAAATTATGTTAAAATTAACAAAGTGTAGCCGATCAGTAATAAGTGAGAACATCGTAAACCGCTCGTTGTATACTTTTCATTTACATTCTTTGCCTTTGCTGGAGGATACCCAAAACCACCAGTCTCTCCAGATTATCTGGCCACGCCGAATAATGTGTCCAAAAATTTCAGAATGTATCTTAGGTAATTATAATATCGAGCCGGTTCTTTATCTGGCAGTGGCGAAGGGTGGAGGTAGGCTGTTAAGATTCGCTATAAATAGTGCACACTAAACTTATTTGGTCATATGTATTTGTTTTTAATGAACTAAGACTACAATTTACGGACGGTGTTAGTTAGTTTTTAAAAATCAATTAAACCATGCCTAAACGAAACCATAATAGTTCTGGTCTAATTTGGGCAATACGACAAAATTGTGCACACTTTTTCATTTATAGTTATTTGTTTTCGTTGGATTAAAAATACATATTACATATATTGTTGGTTATTTTTTTTAATTTTATTAAGCCCTGCCTAAACCAAACCTTAATAAATAAAAAATATTATTCTATTTATAAAATATTCAAAGTTATGTATGATTTAATTGTATAATGTTAGATATTTTATAGGTAGACATGTATTTTTTGACTATTATGGCTTATTATCTATTATGGCTTGGTTTCTCAGGGTTTAATTAAATTTTAAAAACTAACCAACACTATCATTAAAATGTCGTCTTATTTCAATGAAAACAAATATGTATGTCTGAAAAAGTTTAATGTGCACTGTTTATGGCGGATCTTAACAGCCTACCTCCACCCTTCGCCACTGTATATCTGGCAACTCTGGATGATTGACTGATTCGCCCTGTGTTCTGTCCAAGAAAGTTGTATAATCATACCTAATTAACATTAAGTATTATAATTTTTACATTTTTAATAGACGTAAATCAATATTCGAAATGGCGATTAATTATAACATACCAACAAATGAAAACCATAATTTTCACAAACATTCTATTTTTTATAAAGATTTCATATTTTCAAATTAAATCACACTTGCTTTGCAAAATATGTTTGTGTAAAAGACGAAGTTAAGTTTTTGATTATCCAGGAGATCGGTTCAAACGCAAACTAATCATAATAATAATCATAACTGATTAGGTTTGTGTTCCTAGACAAAAATACTGAAAAGTGAACTAATAATCAATATAAACTGCATTGTGGCGGATTTTATTTTGGACCCCACCATTTAGAGATATTGATTATTTAAGATATCAAGAACTAAAGAAGTGAGCAGTGTCTAGGTATAAAATAATGACTAAGGTAATTGTATTAGTATTGAACAAAAATATATTATGTAACTGTAAATCACTAATCTACCTATATCCAATAGAGTAAAGCTTTGATGTCAATGTTAATAAGTCTTGTGATTTTTTGCAATTCACCCTTAACTCAAAATAGTATTCGACATGATATTTATAAAAGAGGGGTTAACTGTTTTAGTCACTAATCCGTGTGGAGTCTAGAAACATCACGTATCTCACGAATTATTTCAAGCAATAAACTGGGATATAAATTACAGCAACATATGGAGGCAAAGTCGTTTTAATGAAAGTATTAAATAAAAGTAGACAGTGATTTAGGTCTTTTTCATCATTTTGAATGTTCAAATCACGATAGCATTGAAATTTGATATCTATCTTCTTGGTCGTTTTTATCAAGACGAGTATTAAAAAAGCTTATTTTTATTACATGAGATTCTATATTTATCAGAAGAGCTCAGTTGTCTAACTCTAGACAAAGTTTGATATACAATTTTATTAGATTTTTTAATTATATACACGTTTTTGAAGCGTTTAAATAGTATTTTCCCCTAGTTTTTACAATATACCTACTCATATTGTATTTTCGGACAGATAGACGAGAAAAATAGTACTTTACGCCCACGTGTGGAAGTAGTCTCTACATATTACGTGTTTGATCCTGAGCAAGGACCCAATGGGTCGGACGAATGAAACATCTAAGTATATTTCGTTAATAATTAGGTAATATAAAATTCACCGCGTAAAAGCTAATACGTTTGGCTTAGGAACGAAAATTGAAATTTCATTTATCTACCAGTTTTTAGAATATAATAATATGCATAATAATAAGTCTAGAACGGTCTTTGAATATTTTCAATCATGGTGTGATATTAATTTGTTTTATGTAATATTGTACTAACGCATATTCAATTAATCTTACAGTATTTAAATTACTTAAACTACTTAAGAGCGTACATAAGTGAAACGGCAAATAATTTTCAACTGTATGTAGAACGAAAATACGGCCGTGTTGTCATTCGGAGAGCGATAGTCGAGGCGTCTGCACGTCGATTCGTTTTGTCATGGCGTCGGATGAAAATATTCTTAAATCGTGTAAAGATGACTAAAAAACTTTACGTATGTACATAAAAAAGAAAACACGTCAATGAATATACTATTATTATTACGAATACAATAATAAACATAACATAAAAAGGACGCATGTTGAACTTTTATGACAAATTATATTATTTCGTTCGGCTTCCGTCATTTGCACCCGCGACCCGCATTCCGCGCATCGCCTAGTCACGATCTTTTTAGGCCATGCCTCAGCTGAGGTATAGCCTTAAGGACTTACTGAATACTGATGCTATAAATATAGAATAAATGGGAATTCTCTCGTATACATTAATAATACTATATAAACACAATAATTATGATATGTTTGTAGTTGAATAATGTAACATACATAAATTGCACGATAAAGAGTATTTTGCTAACTATTTATTAGATATATAAAAAAGAGATTTGGTAGGTATGAGTCAGTAAATCCATAATTTTTGTTTTGTCAGAAGACTTGATGTTATGTATTTTTATAAAATGTGATACGCATTTTAGGGGAATAAATTAAAAAAGTGACGTCGGTACCTAAATTAATATTAGGCTGTGACAATACCTTGGCAAATTGACATACACAGACTGAAAACTTTATATTGCTATTAAAGTTGTTTTACTTTTGCTAGGTACTTACTTTAATCGCCATTAATACCTACCCCAAAATGACGTTAACCTAGCTCAGCGGATTTTTTTGGAGAAATATTAAAACTTAATGATAATTTAGTTATTTACCTACATTAAATTTAAATATCTATGACTTGTTGATAAATAGGTAATAAAAGAATACATCATGATAAAGCTTATTTTTATTATATTAGCAAGATGTAGCTTTTCTATAAGCTCCTGCAAATTCTTGCGAAAAACCGACACGCGTGACGGAAACCCAGGGTTCCGCTTAACTCTAGTTGGGAATTTCTCTTATAAGTCATTAGTTTAAACTTTATTTCTTATTATATTATTGTTGAGTCGCGTTTTTATTGATGATACAATTTAATGATTATATTACATTGAATTCGTTAACCCGCTATAAAATGTTGACAATAATTTACACGACGCAATGTTTCCATTATGGCAGCATAATAAACAAATAAAGTTTCCATTGATATAAACTAAGTGACTGAGATTTTCCATTGAAAGACGTGAATGCTCGAGCATTTGTAAGATATTGTACAATAATATGACAATTGAAATATTCCTGATCGCATAAATTTATCGTTGTCATTTTTAGGCATTCAGGCTTAGGCCACCCATTGTTATCGAACACATGTAAAAAATACAAATATCAACATTATTATTCTATTCAGTGAAGATGAGATCTTATCATATTGTAATTTCAGATTATTCGTGGTATTCTAACCACGAAAATTCTACTGTTTTGTAGCTCTGATGAATAATGTATGCTATGAGATAATTTTATCTTAAAGTAGATAGTAATTATAATTCTTCTTTTTTATTTCGATCATGTCCGATCCTAATAGGATCATAATAATATGGGCTTCCACAAAGTCGAGGTATGTATTAACTGATTTTGTTTTAAGGAGAAATGGATGAATGAAAAACAATATGTGTACTTGTCAGACCCAGGATTCGAACCTGGGACCCACGCGGCCATCGTCATAATACATTTTATTAAAAATAAACATTGGAAATAGCAGTAGATTCTTACCTATAGTTTAACACCAAACCACTCAAATTTAATTATTATCGTAATACATAATGCATACCGATACCTAAATTTAATATTTTACCAATACATAATATTGTGTAAATGATTAGGTATCATTATTTAATCATTCACAAATAAAGATGTTGCAATTCTCGTAATTGCATGGTGTCTTATTCAATAAGTTTAACTTCATAAAATTACTTCAACTTTTATTGGTACTCCTAATAAATCAAATTCATATGAAGATATTTTTGAAAATATATTTTATTTAAATTTTACATACTAATATATACGTCCCATAATATAATGATAAACACGCATAACTTCTTCGCGTACCTACAGCATCCAAGAACCATTATAAAAATTTAATTTGTTTTTCTTTGATTTTATATACCCACCTAGTTATAAAACTAACTATACAAAAATAATCACAAGATAAAAAGAACTTTTTATTTACAATGTTTTTAAATTTTATGTTTAATTATTATGCTCAATATGTTCAAACTTGTACTTAAAATGAAGTAAATAAAAAACAAACAAACAAACAAATATAGAATACTGAAGTGTCATTTTGATTTCTATAGTAACGCACGTATATATTAATAATTTAGTTGATAGGACCACCCACTTAGCAACCAATAATAGTGGATTGGATTACAGATTTATTCCGAAATAACTTTTCATACAAAACATAATTAACTGAAAATGAATTCAATTCTACTTAAATATGGCTAAAAGTAGTAAAAGAATGCATTGGCATTGTGTTCTGACATATTCTAAAAGTTTCAAATGTCTAGCTATTCGGGAAGTTAGTTAAAAATTGATTGCAAGATTTGTACTGGATAAACAACCACCGGAAAAATAAGAATACGAGCTAATAAAAACGTTGTAAAATAGAGATAACCGCTCTGACTGCCAACCGTATTATAATTGATGCATTTATGTAATATTTTTGTCTGCGTACTATGTACGATATAAAACAAGTATAGTATGCCCAAATACTATAATTTTGAATATCGGAAAAAATACTCAAAAAGTACTAACATTTCGATATTTCCGCACTATAAATTATTGGTGTAAAGCACTTTCATTTCGCAATATAATAAAATTTCGAGAACCTGTGAAAATTTGCTCAAAAAATGTTCAAAAAACCCTTGACTTTGGTTTAAAATGGAATTTTTTGAATTCGTTGGTAAGCGTTTTTGGTCGGAAAAAGTACCTAAATACAAAAGGATGGATCTCAGAATTTCTCAAGTTCTCAGTTTTTTTGGTAAGAAAAACCTATACATTTTCAACATATGTCAACGCGTACTATAATTTTTACCGAAATACTATTATTTCAGGGACCGCGTACTATAATTTGGTAATAAAAAGATGGTAACACTTATTTACGGTTAGTAATGCGCGTCAGTTATTCACCAATCATGAGAACTCCGCTGACTGTTGGACTTGTTGACTTACCTACAAAATGTTCGGTAATGTATAATTAAAGAGAGATGTTATCCAATTCAATGCACTAAACCGTTGAGCCTTTCGAGCTGTCTGACCTGGTCGCCATAATGTCAAATTATAATGATTTTAAACGGTTGGTTAGTAAAAGCACACTTACACCCAAAATAACCCCAGTCTTGGGTGACTGTTACATTTTCATTCCTTAAAAAACTGCGGACCCTTCACTATCTTATTTTCGATTATGTCCTATAAATTGGTTGTGATTCGGGGTCGATTTTATTGGGTTGTTCGGTTGTTGTTAAAGTATTACATAATTTGTCTCATCTCTCATGGATACAACTATAAAAACGTGGTCATAATATATAGTGGGCGTTATGATTCTAAATTTATAGCAAAAGTAAAGGTGTAATATAGAAATATAAAGCAGTTATTCTTTTTAAATGCCTAACATTTGAGTCCAAAAAGGTAGTTGAAGTGGTTTTCTTTGAAAGGTATTCTTTCATACATATTAAAATAAATCAAGATAAGTACCTATGAAAAGCGTTATTTCTATACAAAAATTTATTATAGTCATTATATAACAACATACCATGAATTCCAGATAGGTATTATACCACCCGATATGGGCGAAACATTTATTTAATTTTATTAGTTTCAGTAATTTAAATCAAATCATTATCGAATAATATCTAGAATTATATTAATTTTTTTTTTATTTTAATGTTTAACATGACATCGAGTTCGATATAGGGACGTATTTATAGGAAAGTACCTACTATGAGTGTGTGCGCAAGAGTAGGACCCCACGTTGGCAAAGGCCCCATAAATTAAAAAAAAAAAAGCAAAAAAATGAAATTTAACGCTTATTTTGAAATATATGAAAATGTTGAACGATAATGATTGAGTCGATTTAACATAATTAATATGTATGTACGTTTAAGGAATTAATGAGAAACGGATGGTTAATTGCCATTTTTATATAATCATTTAAAATATAAATGTATATATTATTTTGTTGAATGAAGTAGGGGAGGGGGGGGGGGGGGGCAATTGGTGCTGCGAGTAGGTGCTGCTTCTTTTTCGTATATTCAGACTGCATTTTTATAATGAATGAATCATTCGACGACTTTAGTATGTCGACTATCAAAATGAAAATTAGGTACTAAAATATATACTTACTGTTAATAAAAATACTACTCTACAAGTAAGTAAATAAGTAGATCATATTCTAACATTCGTTTGATGCATGTGCAAAAGTCAGAATTTCCAATGATTAAAAATGAATTATACTATTATATTAAGAGTATGGTATTTATCAAGCCGTCAAAAATGTCTACGGAACAAACGTTACAATGTTTTACTTGTTACTTTTTGTATAACAAAGCAGTATGTATGAGCAGCTAGCTATCTACGAAGAGAAAGAATTTTCGAGCTTTAAATATTCAAATCTGGAATAAAGGCGTTATACAATAAGCTGAGCTTAACCCATTTTCATTAATCAAAATGCTGTGTATGAGGTCTCGGTGTAATAAAGCATATATTTTGACTGCTGTATTCAAAATAAAGCCATTTCAAGTCATAAAGAACGCATTGAAGCACGAACAAACTTTTTATTACCTCTTCTTTAAGTGTACCACGTGAAGTCATACAATATATTAGAGATATTCATATCAAAGAATTGTCACAACCAACACAATTGATAGCTTGGTAGTATTACAATCTCCTATGAATAAATAATATTTTATTCATCTCGGAATATTGGCTTTACTAAAACAACACTAGTAGAGATAGATAATTTAAATAAATAATAAATTAGTAGGTACTTATGGATTTAATTGTAATTTTAGCTAGAGACAGTAATTTATAACACCTCAAAACATACTGGAAAAATATTACTTCATGTGTGACCAAACATACATCC
The DNA here is from genome assembly GCF_057557595.1 of Rhyacophila brunnea. NCBI lineage: Eukaryota > Metazoa > Arthropoda > Insecta > Trichoptera > Rhyacophilidae > Rhyacophila > Rhyacophila brunnea. Next base: position 41,222,356 of record NW_028232859.1, read on the forward strand.
ATCGGATTCTAGCCAATGTGCTTTACCAGTTAAACAGCCTTGTACCATATTATTATCTAATCGCGCCGACACTAATTAAAAAATGAAATTTCGTTAATATTGGTGACAATCTTTTTCCGATTTATAATAATTGAGCTTTTAACAATTTTAACTTAAATCTTGTGTATCATTCATTTAATGAAAATCAATAAAGTTTATTTCTATTTATGTGAAAAATATGCAATATTGACGTATTTTGACATTAAAAGAAAACAAAACGATTTGGATCATTGCAAATTAAGAAGGTTTTATTTATCCACTAATTATTGCATCCTACTAAATAATATTAGGTATGGGTGGCGTCCTTTACATAATTATTAAGAAATCAATTCCTGAAGAGGGACAGATCACGTCCTGTAGCATTCTTCCTTATTAGGTAGGTATACTTAATATAGTCCACTAGTTCTTCAATTAAATATCAAAGTTTTAACAAATGTGTGGTTAAATAAATATATAATCATAATATTACATACGTCCATTTATAATAATAAATATTATATTTGGTTGTTCTTATACGATTAAATAATATTCTTAAGAGATATAATATAAAGAAATATTCTTCTATAATGATTAGGTTTAGACAAGGTTTATTAATTTTTTTTAAACAAAATGTGTAGTAAATATTTTTATCGGATCTGCATTGTTATGGTTAGGTTTAGGCAAAGTTAAATTGGATATTAAAAACTAACCGACACAATCTGCCATTTATATTCATATGGATAAATGAAAAGAAAATAAGTGTGACTGACAAAGTTTAGTGTGCATTATTTGTATCGCATCTCCACAGAATAAATACTACTTACACTCTTCGCCACCGGTATATTTATATTCATCTCGGTTTATCTTTAATTTATAATATAAGTAGTAAATTGTATTATGCATCTTTAAGATACACTATTTTAATTTAAAAGTAAAATAACATTTTAGGAACCTACTTAATCAAAACTTCTTAATTCAATAATAATCAGTAGGTACGATTTATCCACTTCGAAGGACACTGTCAATTTAGTTAGTCATGTTATACCTGCTTCATACACTACAGACCAGATACATTAACAACTGAGATGTAAAGACTAATGTCCCTCGAGTCTAATTGGATGAAGGCTCTTATGATTGGGATTAAATTATGTGTATGTATAAGGCCGGTATTAGACTTTCAAGGATCTTAGACAAATATCTTTTATGAAAAACATTTTATAAAAGGTTTTACGTTGTAAAAAACATGATATTTTATGAATACAACGTAATACATAATACCAAAGATGAACCCATGCTAGAGAGTGTTTTGTATTGTGGCCAGAATATGACATTTTCGAAATTCAGTAGATTGGCAGAAATGTATGAAAAATAGATCAGTGGCCTTCAAAACGTGTTATTATTTTAATCTAATAAATATATTCTAAAAATCACGTTCCTATATGTGACCTTTAGGCTTTTACCCAGTATTTATTATGATCAGTATAATATCTACTTATATGTCAGTAAACTTGGCAACTCTGGGCCACTGTTGTTTTAACTGTGTCCGGGTACGTATGCAATTCGCCGTATCACACTTCACCGTGAAATGTTGTATCGGTAATATATGGCCGTATATTAAAGACCATTCAACCTCTTTTGGTCGTATAGTACCTACTGACATAAAATTCATGTCTAAATAAAACACGGTTCTTGAAGGTTTACACTTTATATGAAGCCAGCAGCAAACAAATTTTGAAAATAGCCGATATATGTACTGGATTTTTTGTAAGGTTAGGTAAGGTTTTCATTCTTGTATTTATGAATTTTCCCAAAATCAGCTATGAAAATTGAATTGATGTTCATATTGAATCTAATACAATTGGAGACCGTATATACGGTCATCTCTTTCCGATAAAAAAGCTCACGGTGAAATGTTTTACATACAATTTATATGTAACCTGTTTTGACAGTAGAGAACCAAACAATTATTAAGCCGAGTAGTAACGTGTCGGTTTATAATTTCGTGGGTCCTGGTTCGAGTTCCAGGTCTGGAAAATTCATCTTGGAGTTTTTGTAATGTGTATTTGGAGCGAGTATATGAAAATTATGGGTTGCGCGAGTGGCTAATATCCATTTCTTGTAAAAAATCTGTAAATACAACCTTCACTCTGTAGAGGCCCATATAGTTAGTTATCTTAGAATCGAACAGGGTAATTTAATATGCTCTATCATGTTTTATAAAAGAATAGGTACCTACTCTGTATATAAATGCTATAGCAATTTGATAATTATTATAATATCTTTGTCAAATATTTTTATAGTCTTTTAACAGGTTTAAAATACTGTACATTATACGTACTTAATACCAATTTGTCATATGTTTTGTTATATTATAATTAAATATGTTATATTATTCCTTCAAATAATGAAAGTTGACCTACTGTCTATTTTTGTTTAATTTGTAAATAATCTAGACGTATGACGACAATCATTCTTCATTACTGTTGTACGTAGGTAGATACAATTTTTGGTCATTCGCCACCCCCGTTATTAAAATAGACATATTATGACATATCACTCACAAATCTTCATCAAGCCTCGAAATAAAAATAAATGCGTAACATCCGCGTGGAGGACGAATATTTTACGGCCATTAAATGTTACCTTTACGCGCAAACATAAATTTGAATAAATATTTTTGAGTGTTTTGACTCACATCCTAAAGGTTTTACGTGTTTGTCTACAAAAAATCCATAACGTAAATACAGGGATATAAATTGTCTATGGTGCTTAAAAAGACCTTGGCTACGTATTTAATTACAAGTTTTCAACGCTATCGAGCGGAATTTAATAGGGAAATGAAAAATTAATTTACTTATGATTTTTCCACTTATACCGATTAACATCACAATTTTTGAGAGTATTAGTTTCACTTTAAAATTTTGTAGAGCATTTATTAGAGACCATTATTTTAATAGAGATTTACACGGATGATTATTTCACACCAAATTAATTTCAATTACTTACCTCCCTACGTTTATCAGTAGGCAGTTGCTTATGAAAAATTAATAGTCACCTAGGTAATAGGTACCTACTATAAATATTTTTTAAATAAACAAATAAGATTTTATTTTAAATATAGTATCAACGGTTGTAAATAGTTTATCGATATCAATCCTTGTAAAAGCTACAATTGGAAATATTTACTTTGGTCTAATATACAATATCTATGTATTGTAATGATTATTTCAAATAATTTGTTGAACTATATATTATATCGTAAGAGTACATAATGAATATACATTATGATTAATGAACAATCAACTTACTTAGGGATCTGTAAATAAATCTAATATTATTCTACCTGACTTACCATGGAAAGGTATCAACCACCGTTGAAAAGTTTAAAAAAACCGAATACAAAAAAAGTTTATAATAATTTAGTTATATTGGTGGTGGAAAAACAAGTGCTCAACCATCACTATAACTATTAGCCAAGGATAGCTAGTTGATAAAAGAATCCTCAAATAAAGCAGATGGCATGTGAATTCGGATCGTGCAGCATAAGCGAAACTCTGGAGCTCGAATACAAAAATTATTTAGCTTATGGGAAGGAAAATCCATACAGAAATCCATACACTGTACCACCTGGATATTTTAATATGCTACATCTCTCTACGCACTATAAAAATGATATACTTAAATATAAGACCCAATATATATAGAAAATAATGATTTAAATGAATATACAATATAAAGATAGGTATATTACTATGTTAGAAAATTTGTTAGATATGTAGATGTAGCTATAACCTTGCTCTTTTCAAGATGTATTATAGAAAAAAATGACATTTCATAAAAATGTAAATATATTATTAGTTATTATAATTTTATTACTTATTATCTTACACTGTTTTAATGGGCTGTTGTGTTAATAACAATTACAGTTTTATTGATATATTTTGAGATTTAATGAACGTGCTGAGCAATTTTTATGATATTGTCAACTCTAGTGTGTACAGTCTTTACGATGACCATCGTTGTATCATAGTTCGAATAAAGGGAAGAGCATTGAAGAAGAAGACAATGTTAATAGGTATAGCAAAATTATGTGAATATTCACCCAAAGACGATTGTTAATATTATTCAGCTCGTATGCCAGCATATGTTGTCGGCGAAGGTATCTCGGTATTCTGTAGCAAGAGAAACTTTTCAACTAAATTTGTTACGAGTTATGTGGAACTTTAATCATTACTTAGTGGCTTCAAGTTGACAGTGAAACCCTTATTCATACAAGAACATTGTAAATTGCCAAAATTACGCGAGTTTATTATTAGGTTTATCAGGGAAAGTATACATAAGAAGGTTATGAAGAAATGAAATTTGAATTTGGGGAGACATAAAAAGTTTCAGTAGGTAGGTAGAGTAAATTTAGTACAGAGTGAGTTACGACAGCTAATATAATATAAAATTTATGTCAAAGGAATTATTCAACTCCCACATTCATTAATGATTAAGAAGTTCTATCTAATAATATAATGATCTAAAGACATAAAGCTAGGATCTAAAATTTAATTGAATATGTCATTCACCTACAAATTTGAGTGCACTATAATGCAATAAATTAACAGCTAAATGACAACATGAAATTGATAAAAAATAGAACAATCTAATGTAATTATGCTGCATTTCTACATAATTATAGACAATAATTCAATTCGGACAAAGGGGTGAAGTATTTAATAAATAAAGCACCCGTCTCATAAGCTATAGGCGCGGCTTCAAATCCCGCATTATATTCAGTTTTTTTCTTCTTCTCTAGAATTACCTACTGCCTGTCATGGAAATTGGCCAGATCCAATAAATATCTTCTTCTTCTTCTTCTTCCATCCTGTCACGTCCCAACATTGGGGCATAGGGCAAGCACAAGTTGGCGCCACTTCCCTCGGTCCATCGCCAACTCCTGCGCCTCCCGCCATGTCATACCTGCAGCACGTAGGTCGCTTTTGTAGCACCACTGCAGGGTGAGGGAGGGCCGGCCACGGCGACGGAACCCTTTAGGCTGTGCCACAAGGGTACTCTTGGGCGGCATCCGGAATACGTGTCCCAGCCACGTAAATCATCCCTTCGTGATAACTTCAATCACCGAAGGCTGTTGTGTCTGCTCACGAACTCGGGTGTTTGTAACGCGGTCGTACCAATGTACCCCTAAGATTCGTGAGAGACATCGATTCTCAAAGCTCAAAAGCCGAGATTCTTGAAGCTTAGGAAGATGCCATGTCTCACAGCCATACACGAGCACAGGTAGCACGCACGCGTTAAACAAACGACATTTGGTCGTCACAGAATACAGCCTTGACCTCCATGCGACTCCAAGTTGGTTGAATGCAGAGCCCGCCACACCCATGCGGATTTCAAGCTCACTAGAAATACCAATAGATATACTGTCCATATATACCATACTGTATATCAATCCGCCTGATCATTCAAACATTCCACTGAATGTCTCACTTGTTGTCTTTATAATTATGTGCTAAAAATAACATTTTGTTTTTCTAATGTGTGTTTGGTTCTGAGCAAACGACAAAAGGATTAGTTGCGTGGTTAAAAATCATTCATCGAAAAATGATTGCGTAGGTACTATGTATTATAATTATTAAACTCATGTTAATTAGGCCCATCTGTTCCACTTGGGAGCAAAAATGGTAATTTTCTCAACCACCGTTCAATAGTTTTCTTACCTTTCGATTGAGGATATTATTTGATGGTAATTGAGTTTAACCGTAATTGATTTATAACCGAGTATCAATTATTATTTATCGACTTGCTGATTCGCTCAATACAACGAGACCGGTAATCGTAAAATGGGGCGACCTTGTGATAATTCTGTTTGAAATCTTTAACGTGATACATTAACATATTAGTAGTGATCAATACTCTAAATAAGATGTTAAGGAGTAATCGATGCGAATTAGCATCAACCCTATAAACATTTTATCGGGTTTTTTTTTTAATATTTAACACTATGGCAGAGGGGGGCAAACTTTTTGGATGGAGGGCCAAATTCAAGAATTCAAAATGAGCGGCGGGCCGCAAGTAATTACTTAAGTAATACCATTTTTAGATAATATACACTATTTATTATCACGAAAAATAAACATTACAAAAAAAATAATGAGAAGAATGAAACTGCTGTACATTTTTAACATTTTTTTTAAATTCAGGTGTTAATTTTGTAGTTGATATTCTCAAAATTGCTTGTAAATGGGCTAAAGAATTTTTATTGAGGTTCATGATCGAAAATGTTTGTTCACATATATAGGTAGATCCAAAAATAACGAACATTTTTCTTTCATAATCTTTAAGTTGGTCGAATTTGTCTCAATTAAGGGCATTGTCAAATTTGGAGATTTCTTCACGACGATGCAATTCTCTTAAATCAGTGTCACACTGCAGATCAGTAATCTCAAGTTGTAGCTCTGTCGGTACACTATCAACATCTATTGAACATGGATCGCGTACTATTGCTAAACTTGTCTCAATTTTTCGGAAGTCGCCAAATCGTTGTGAAAAATCGTCATTCAGAGCTTTAATAATTTTACCATATTCTTCAAATTTATATTCTGGTATATTCAGCAACTTCAAAGTTGGAAAATGGTCCACGTTGTTATTCGATATTTGTCGAAGGAATAACTTGAGTTTTAATTGAAATCCATTCAAACTTTTTACCATATCATGGGCATATATTTTTTTTCATACAACGCGGAGTTAAAAGTATTTAAATGTGTCACGATGTTCAACGTAGAAAATAGTGGTTACATAGTGTGAGATGAGACGCAAGGAAGACGTACTGAGATAATACATTTACGAAACAAAAAAATCTTCAAATTTTAATCTATATATTTATAATATTTATTATTATTATTATTATATTTTATAAAAAATTGTAAAAAAGTTATTCGTAATCAGAAGTACAATTAATGATGGCGGGCCGCGAAAAAATACCCGGCGGGCCACATGCGGCCCGCGGGCCGCAGTTTGCCCCCCCTGCACTATGGTGACCATGGTATCCAATCCTCGGTAACTTTTAAAGAGGACAAAAAACAAATAAAATACACTTATGTCACATGATCTTATTACACGACAATCATAGCATATCCATTACTATGGAGTATGCAATCTAACATTCACATAATACGTAAATATTTTATTTTATCCAATAACGTTAAATAGAGAAAACAGTTATTACTGTGTTACATTAAATTAATAAATAGTTAAGTAAAAACACCAAATGCCGCCTATTTGATGGTCCATTACGAAGACTCTTAGGAATAATACTGACGTTATATTACTTTATAAGTGACGAGAAGGTAAACGAGCGGACCAAGCAGTCTCTCATCATGCTGAGAGTGAAGAGGCGACGTTGTACCTGGCTTTGCCACGAGCTGCGGATGTCTCAAGATTGTCTCAAGATTGACGGATGTCTCAAGATTGTCGACCGACCTGGTCTTCCCGTTCTTAGAGTCAACCGGTTTCCAAAATCCTGAGAGGCCGCTAAATAATATCTACATATGGTATATAGCGAAGTTAAGTGATGCTGGCATAACTTGATAAGGTGCAAGAAGATTGGTAAATGACAGGAATTATTGGAGGCGCCGCGTGGTGTTCACCTCAAACAGTATACCGTCTCAGTTTAACTTCCCATATAGAATCTATTTTTCAAATAGTTCCTATCTATCTACCTAATCAGGACGTAGTGGAATTTTAATATTGTCAATAAATTATATAAGATAAAAGTTAATCAATGGATTAAATAAAGTCCAGCTGTCTTTCTTTTCATTATATTTCACGATCATCTATTTGCTGTTAAACTCAATAGACTGCCGTTACTAATCCTGCATAGTGTATTTTTGAATAGTAAATACTTAATTGTGGATTTACAACGCCACCACTGAATAGCCTCCTTTTCCCTCTGTACGTATGTTAGCAATTAATTTGGATTAAGTGCAGCCGAGTGTGGGATAGTGAAAACCGGATGAAAAAAACCAGAATGGCCAGCCAAAGGCGGCACGGAAAGGGAGGGAAATCATTTATATCAATTTGTTTTTTTTCATCTTAAAAAGAACGTGGCTTTGCTTCCAAATAGCTTATTCATTATTAAGTGTTATTGCCCTATTTGCTGCAAAAAGAATGAAGATTAAACCGAGTAATTGAATTCGAGATTTCCACATATAAAACGCTAAGTGTTTCAATATACATAGTTTATTAGATTCTCCTTTGAACTTGCAATATGTTGTACAAGAAAATAAAAAAATGTAACTAAAGAGTCAATATCCAAGCGACTCAAATAATTTAACAGTGAAACAAAATAAATAAATCAATGATAATATTATTCAAAAACTAAGATATTAGTCTCTAATATACATATTATTATGATTATGCTGAGTTAAATTTACTAACTAAAATACAATTTACTGTGGTTTTGTATTTAAAAGAAAGGAAATTTATTTTCTCGTGCTGTAAGGCGTGTTTTCGTTTAGAAAACTTTTGTTGTTTGACCTAGCCCAAGGTGATAAATAAAAGTGTGCGTGGTAATGATAATTTAAAACAAATACATTCATACAAAATCTTCATTGAAGATCTATGTGAAATTACAGGCGTTATATATAATAGGTATCTACATACCTTATAATTTACTAGACTAATACTATTAAATCAGTGATGATAGGGAGGTACTTAGGTATTTTGTAAGGGATACACAAGAAACAAAATACTTTGGAACAATTATTAAAGATTAAAGAATTTATGCTTTAACGTCAATAAAAATAAAGGACACCAACAATTAAAATTCAGGGTTAAAGATTATTGTCAAAATGCTACTAAACGTTTTCCCATTGAAACAGATACCTGCAGATTTCAATGAACTTTCAGAAGTATTTAATCCGATCATAAAATCCAATTCATAAGAATAATCATTTACATGTTAGATAGACGATCATGCGGTACCTAGGTACTCCAATTTCTATTGATAATCAAGATACAAATGGAGAAATTTTATATACCGATCCCCTACTTCCTTTCCATTGGTAGATCGGTTGCAAAAAAAAAACTATATTGAAAATAACTCAATCATATAATACATAATATGAAATAATAACAAAACAATTCCAAACCAATTTTGTAACATTGTTAGATATGAATAAAAATATTTCGAGTCGGAAAATATTTTGTAGTTAGTCTACAATAATAAACGTTGAATCTGAGAGAGCATTTTTTGCAGATTGAAACTGATAAGCTCTCGATGTACCAGCTTTCTTCAGGGCATATTTTAGATCAAGTCATCAATAAATTAAAGTTACTTGTTAAAACCAGCATTTTAACTCAGTATTAATCAGTATATTTTTAAAAATTTACAATAATCATGTACGTTGTTTTAAAGTGATATTATTATATCTATTTTATTAATACGAGGGTGGGTCAATAATTCTTTAGAAAAAAGCATTAAAACAGTTTTTATTTTTGTATTTTTTTTTTATTTCTCAACATAATCTCCTTGGAGCTCAATACACTTGGTTAGACGTTTCTCAATTTTTTTTAAACCGTCAGAAAAATAAGTTTTCGGAAGGTCCTCAAAATAAGCATTTGTCCGATCGATGACTTCTTCATTTGCAAAAAAAACTTGTCCACTTAGCCATTTTTTTAAGTTTGGGAAAAGGAAAAAGTCACTGGGGGGGCTAAATCTGGCGAATACGGTGGGTGGTCGACCAATTCGAACTTCAATTCTTCAATTTTAGCCATTGATCGTAAACATGTGTGAACACGGGCATTGTCCTGATGAAAGAGGATTTTTTTCCTGTTTAAATGAAGCCATTTTTCTTCAATTTCGTTTTTTAGCTGGTCCAATAAAGATGCATAATAATCCCCTGTTATTGTTTTTCCTTTTTCCAAATAGTCAACGAAAATAATTTCACGTACATCCCAAAATACAGTAGCCATAACCTTACCAGCTGATTTTACGGTTTTCGCCTTCTTTGGACATGGTTTGTCTTCGCAATCCACTGCTTTGACTGTTCTTTCGTCTCGGGAGTATAGTGGTGTATCCATGTTTCATCTACAGTCACAAAGCGACGAAATAATTCATCCGGATTGCGTTGCATGAGCGACAACAGGGCTTTAGAGGCCACCACCCTATTGCGTTTATTGTCGACTGTGAGCAAACGCGGCACCCATCTTGCAGAAATATTTTTCATGCCCAATTTGTCATGTAAAATAGAAATGACGTTACCTTTTGAGATCCCTGTAACCTCAATTATCTCACTCAACTTTAATCTTCGGTCACTTAACACCATATCGTGGATTTTATTGATCATTTCTGGTGTAGTCACCTCTACAGGACGTCCTGAGCGTGGTTCATCCTTTGTTGATGTACGACCACGTTTAAATTCATTTAACCAGTTATAAATAGTTGCGAGTGAAGGAGCAGATATGCCGTGAACTAAATCCAACTCATTTTTTATTTCCTTTGCTGTTAACCCTTTTATATTAAAACGTTTAATAACAGCTCTAAACTCAATTTTCTCCATTTTCCATTTTTCCATTTTCCACAAGCAAATTTTTTTTTAAATGTACGAAAAACACACAACAACCCGACCAATCTGATTGAAACTTCGCAGCATACTGAATCGGTAGTGCCGCTGCATGAAAACAAACCGCTTACAGTACTAGTCGCGCCACTTGTCGGCTTTTCTAAGGACTTATTGACCCACCCTCGTATATAGTACCTTTTTTAAAATCTTTTTTTAAGGAATAGGTACCTACTAGTATTAATATTGCCATTCGATAAGAAATAACAAAATATGGATTCCGATGTTACCATTCGAGGTGGATATTGGAATCCTCAGCTAAAACGTATGTTTCATTATTATTATCGTATCAAAAAAACTATTTCTTCATTTCTCCATCAAAAAATAACACATCTGGCATGCATAACCTATACATACACACCCATTTTGTTTTCATTATAATAATATAAATATTTTGCAATAACTTACAGCTTTATTTACATATATATAAACACTTTGTTGAGCATAAATACTACGCATATACATATACTTGTATACTAGTTCGGTAATAATTAATTATTCGAATCAAACGCCCTGTTATTGCGTGAGAATGGTCAATTAGTGAAATTAATAAAAAATATTTTCGCTCAGTCTTTATTCGAATGTCATTACCGTCAGAATAGAGTTATGTACATGAAATATAATATAAAGACCTCCCCTTGTAATTAAAGATAATACGAAAGTTGTGTTTTTCACCTACGCGCTATCATTAAATCAGTACATATACTATATTGCTCCATCCTCAAAAAGGAAAACACCAATTATTATCGACTTTGCATATTTTACACTTTTCGCTTAGTGATTTTATTATACAACTGTATTAATTAGACCGATAAATATTGTTAGCATAATATGTATATATTATGCAGAACGTATGAATCTACCATATTGTAACACATTGGTAGTAATAGATATTTTTTGACCTCGTGGACAATAATAAATTCACCACAGATGACGTATTTTAATTTCAGTTTTTTTTTTCTTTTCAATTTCATTGTTTATTTTATTTATGCAACGTTCAGGAATCAATACAATAAAAATCAGCTGACACGTTATAATATACTTCATTTGATTGGCCGGAAACTAGAATTATTCAAGATTATAAAGGAGACACACCAATTCGAATTACTAAACACAGGACCGAATCGTGCTAGTGCTAGGATCGATTACAACATTGCTAGAGCCCCCTAGATACTAGTATGAGACGTGAATATTATATTCCAATAATAGACACACTTATTTAGTAATAATCTAATCTCTACAAGAGGTACTCAGAAAATTATGATATAATCAACTTCCTTCCTTTGTTTGTCACCGCAAGCTATCGACTATATTAAATTTGAACTAAATTATTAAGGCTGAATAATTATAACTTTTGACCTTCTTAAAAAATAATTACAAGATAAAAATAACTTTTTATATACAACGTTTTTCTGTTGAATCATATAAACTTGACTTGACTAGCTTAAACGATCAAAAAAAATAATGTATTTGATAGAAATAATACTGAATACTGATTTCCATAGTGACGCACTATATATTAATAATTTAGTTGCTAGGACCCCAGAATCCTAGAAACCAATAACGGTGTCGAAATAACTTTTCATACAAAACAGAATTACCTGAAAATGAATTCAATTCTACTTAAAGATAGCTAGTCGGGAAGTTAGTTAAAAATCGAGTGCAAGATTTGTACCGGACAAAGAACCACCGGAAAAATAAGAATACGAGCTAAGAAAAACGTTGTAACATAATATAAAATAAATGTACACACAAAATTAACGATAAAAATAAAAACTATATTATTTTATTAACTTTATGTATGTTTTCGAGCTTCAGTTCATTAGGATGTATTTTTTTTCAACTTAAAGATTTCGTTTATTAGGTAGTATTAAAATAATTTGATATGGTACAACGCGGGTTTATTTATCATTGGGACGACTTTCTCTTGCGGTTCCTCAACTACGAATAAATGTGAGTTAAGATGTTATTTTTTAGTTGATTTTATTATGTCAATAAGAGAAACAATCGTTATTTGCATTATATCTGACATATAGAAAGTTTACTTCCAAGCTGAATATATTATACGTATTCCAGTATTTATGGTTTTTTTATATTAAAATGTATTTTTAACAACCATTTTGCACTTCGTATGTTGATAAAACGAGTATACCTAAATAATGTATGCATTCGACTTTTATTTTATAGGTTAACGTTAATGTGTGAATATTTTTATACAATCAAAAGAAAAATGTTTTCAATTTTACATGAGGAGTTTAAACGAGGTCAAATAAAAATAAATAGTATGGAAATTAAGCCGTATCGAAAATATGAAAAATCGAAATTGATGCATTATTTATAAAGTCAGCGCTTAATATTCCGATCGCGTGATCGAATTTTTCAGCAGATACTATTGTTAATTTTTGCTTTAAACAAAACCGATTGGCTATCATTAAAACACAATATCGGACGGTTTGTGAGAATGAATGCTTTATACTGTCGAGAAGAAAATAATTATTAAGAGTCTGATGATTATACAATTGCCAATTGCTTTATACATATTACATATATTTTTAAAATGAAATAGGCACAGTTTTTACCTCAACATATTGTATTATTATCTCTCTCTTTTGGGTGTGATACTTTTTAAACATCTGAGTAACTGCTAAACTAAAGGTGGGATATCGTACAAACTCTGAGATTTTCATGAAATTGAGCCCCAATATACCTAGAATATATTATTTATATTCAATATATTTTGAGGATACGAAGACGGGTCGGGCCGGTCTTATGACTAAAGATTATGAAGGAACCTTAGTAGGCACTCGGCTCCTAGGCCACTCTTGGATGAGATGGACAACCAAAATCAAGACGGATATAAGGGAGGTAATACCGACTTGAATGGTTCGTAGTACTGGCTTACGTAACTGCTGTGTATTTTCCTATTTTGTTAGCATTTTAATTCTAACATTAAGGCACATTTAATAGATCCCTGTGTATAAAATTTAGTTATTATTTTCATAGCAACGTATGTAATTTTAATGTATAGGCCTGGTCTGTCTTTGTTAATAAACACAAATAAATATCAATATTTTTGGCATAGATCGATCACTTAAGAACAACACCTGTTAATGACTGAAATAGTCATCTATGTAGAATGTACCTACCTGATATTATAACTTTGAAGTCGATTGATGAATATTTGTGTTCAGTTAATTCTCGTCATCATAATTATATTATTAGAATGTATTTTTAAATAATATTGTTTTCGAAGCTTCTAGATTTTTTATTACTAGTCAAAAGTTGAACTAGTGTAGGTATTGGCTATAATTTTTAAACAATAATAAGTAGGTATGTAGATATTATCGACACATAAATACAGGGTACAGTACTAGTACAGTGGTATACCTAGTATATTATTTTGTAATATGCAAATTATCAACCGAATGTATTAAATTACAGATGGTCACCTTTAAATCAACAAAGACCTGCGGGCACAGATTTATGATGTTATAGCTAATCGGAACAAATCGTGTTAAAACATGTATAAAGATATATTATTGTATATTTTCTGATCAATTACAATTTAAGTCTTGATATTTATTGTTTATGCTTATCTTTCAACCAGGACATGAAACTGCCTACTCTTTTGTTATTTTTGCTGACGTCAGAGCATGCGCGCGAGGGGCAAAAAGCTACCCGTAGCTTGAGTGATGTGTCGGCCACATTATATTAATGATCGCGACTCGCGTTCATTAATTAACTCTGACTTTTTAGTAACAAGGGGCTTACAGAAAACACAGGCTCACATGCTTACAACAAGTTGATCCGAATGTCCGCACTAAAAGTTTTAGCCGGTCTTTTCAATTATTTAAACCATTTATCTTCGGCACGGAAGGATTTAATGCCAGTTAAAAAATAAACGAAATTTGGCATTTCACAATTTAAACCTAAATTCAATATTATGTCACTCTATGAGTGTGAATAATATGACTAATTTCTTAAAATCACAATTAAATGTCTTTTTTTTTATTAAGGAAACAAACAGTTACATATTGATTACAAAATTTTTAAATATAATAATGAAAAGTTATTGCAACCAGCAAATTTTCTTTACCGCTTTCTTACCACTAGATGTGGTATACATACTTACTATAACATAATTATATTAAATACATAATTTGATTTGTGTGATATATTAATATAATTTCTTTTATTGTGTTAACTGTCAATTCATTGTGGAAATGCATTGTATTATTGATTAATTTAATAAAACGCATAATTTTTAGTACTTATTCCACTTTTATTATTTAATAAATCTGGACCTCATGTCCCGAGGCATTAGGCGGATAAAACCGATCCAGATTTATTAAATAATAAAAGTGGAATAAGTATGTACTAAAAATTTTGCTTTATATTAAATTAATCAGTAATAATAATATAACATACAATTTAATTTAGTGTTCGTATATAATTTAGAGAAATGTATTATTTTTAGTATTAACCCAATGTTTACGGGCCCTTTTAATTATTTTTTTAATTAACGTGTTAATTTGAATTTGAAAAGCAATTAGCAAAAACACAATTTTGTGCGGCCCGTAAGCATTGGGTTAAACTTGATGGCATTTCTAAAACGATTTTAGCATGGTTGCATGGAAATTAAATGTAAAAAAGTTAATATTCCCCTTATTGACAAATTACAAATTTCAGATTTTTCTGTAGTTACTCATTTGCGCACCTATTGATTGTTATATGCGAACTTACGATGGCTAATATACCTACACAACAATGATAAAAAAACACAATAATGCAAGACATTGTTTTATATCGATGCGATTCTGATAAAAATAACCCTGAGAACACAATTATAAAAATCGCATTGTATTTTATAATAAGTTATAGGTAAATAATATAATTAAGTAATATGTTTTTGAGTAACTGTCATTTTTTGCAATAAGCAAATAATTTTCTCGCCTTATAAGTGGAAATTTTTGTTGTAAATTGTTAAAAAAAAGTTATCATGATGAGCATGAATATTACGGTCGACCCCTCTGTTATTACTCCCTTCGTTCAATTTTAATATCTATCTTCATTATCAGTATACTGAAATCTGAATTAATTTTTAGTACAATCATTAACCACACTTACATAATGTGGTAACTTAAGTCTAAGGTGAGGCTCTCAATACATTTCCAGAACCAAAAACGCAGACGCCTCGTTATCACACGTGTGTGATACGATACAGGATGGTTTGGTGGGTAAAATCTAATAGTCATCAACTATCGCGATTTACATGTTATCTATCCAGTAAATATGAATGTATAGAGCATACCATTGTTATAGCATGAATACCCCGTGGCTTTTAGAATCCACGTGTCCTAGACTCGACCCACCCTGTGTAAATAAAATAACGCGTTTCAAAAAGCAGCACAATAGCCGTCCACATGTCGGCATTTAAAAAGCCGAAATCGCCCCCAAAAGAAGAAAGGAAGCAAGGTAGGATTTATGCCGTAGATCCTTTACATCCATATTAATTACCAAAGATTTATTTAATCCCGCGCCTTCCTTCAGGGTGAAGCCATTATCTGTGATGGATGGGCAGGGATCCTCTTCTTGTTTAGACTAAAAAGGATATTAACGCGACTGACAACGCGTGCTTTTAAGCGGCGGCAAGCGATTCTGTGTGGACAGATATACAAATTGAACGGCGTTAGATTTGAATTTAAATTATTGCGACACATTTTATAAAACAAAAACATTTAGGAATGGATACATATATATATATATATATTATAAACAATATAACTATCACATTGAGCGATCACCATTATATTAATACGTGCGTCATATACCTGTCTCCTTACCGATAAAATAATGCAAGTAAATGATGAAAGCTAACGCATTATTATGACGAGAAAAATATTTTTAAATATAAGTACATACATGTTGAACACCGGGATAAATCTAAAATAATAATTATTCATTAGTTACAGGTGTCGTTCTTTGCTGATCATTTTTTACCCTAGCAAGTCGCATCCACGAATTGCCAGCCAACTATGATTAATATATACTCCGGTATATTTTTGGTGCCAATAACACCTTAGCTTAGCGTCCGCGTTATATTTTATTTTATTATATAGGTACCTACCCACTTATAACATATTATATAAGTATAATAAAATACATATTATGTGCTTTGTTGTAATTCCCAACTTCTAATTTTTAAATTATATCTGTGGCTTTCTACCCGTTGCATTGAAAGGTAACTGGAGAAGGCAAGTTTACATCCCATACGATTAATATACTCGTATTATACAAACCACATTATCCGGTCAGAAATAGCGCAAATCAGGTGTGGCATAAATGGAATCAGCTCATATTCTTACATACCTAATACCATGACCCCCACAGGGGTGGGTGACAAAGCTATAGCCTGGAGGCCTGTGGCGCTGTTTTACTTCAAGCATACCAACATTTAATAATATTATATAGTAAGTTGTGCGATGAAATTCTTGATCATTGTCGATATTCGAGAAGTCCATAATTTTATTGTGCATAACAACATAAAAATGTGTGTATTAAAAATACAAAAAATCGCTAAAAATAGCCTCGAACACCATTTGGAATATTATACAACTGTAGATTTTTACACTGCCTTCAACCTTATCGATAGGCAGAGTGGCTCGCGAAAGATTGTAACCTGGGAGCCCGCTTAGGGATGTAGGGGACATGCCTAAAACCATTTGCAAAGAATCAACTGTAATTAAGTGATGTAGTTATTTTTGTATTTTATAATTAATATTCTTTAATCGCAGTCCATCTCTAATATCATAATATATTTATATTATTATATTTAAAACATACAAAAGAGCTTCCATTGATTTTTTAGTTGGCGGTTATTATAGTTGTCAATATTTAAAAAGCAAATTCACCATTTTTATTCAATGAATAATGCAAAAAAATAATGAAATTTATTAACACATCAAAAACTTACTTGGGTAGGTATCTGCTAAAAACATATAGTTATAAAACAGAATTCGAAACTGATTCCAACCACAGTGCTTTACCAATTAAGCAATCTATAGTTCTATACTGTAACTATTAATAATTATAAATTAATTTAATTTAATGAATATTCATGAACTTATTCCCACTATCATGTTTTAAACATAATAAATTTTGAACGAATATTTTGAAAGTAAAGACGTCATACTTGAGCAAAGAATACCTATGTAAATTGTAAATAATGTATGATTTATGGAGTGAAAGCCTAAGTAATTAAATTAACCCATGTGCTAACACAAAATATAAACAGTAGGTAACCATTTCAAATTAGTAGGCATATTGTAATGTTGTAACTACCTACTCAAACAGTAATAATTTTTGAAAGTGCTGAATTCTGTGGTCAGAACTTTGTTTTAGGCAGGTGCCTTTTGGCGTAGATATCTCAAATTTAGATGTTCACATTATTTCAAAGTTGGTTAATATTTACATAATGTACTAAACCTGTATCGACAGTTTTGCCGTAGTTCAATATTATATTAATTAGTTATTGTATAGGTATATGCGAAAACTATTTTAATTTTGTATACGATAACTTGATAACATACGTGGGGCGTTTATTTTATTATTATTTACCCTCAGCATGAAAATAGTGACAAACATAATAATATAATATATTTTTTAATATAATCTCTTGACACATAGATTCACTCTGTCCACTACTCATGTGTTTATATTGATCTAACAACCAGACATTCACCGCTTCATTAACTTCCTTATTACTTGAAAAGGGCTGTTTTTAATTTGTTTTTTTTTCAAATCAAGGTCGAGAGAACAATGAAAAAAATGCTTTTGGTTTATCCGTTGAAATCAACATCATCATTTTATCGGCCAACGCGTATGTCGCTCCCTTCATAATGATGAGCACCACGTGAACACTAATATTTTCCGGACTCGGGGCCCATTAGGGATTGCAATACCGGTATTTCAAAACCGGTATTCCAGTATTTCTCAATACCAAAATACCGAGTTTAAAATCGAAAATACCGAAACCTTCGGTATTAAGAAACTACACTCGTTTACGTTTTTGACAATGAATTTAATGTTATTTCTTCATTAGTTTGTACATTTCCTATTCAATTGAGTGTATAAATTATGTGCTGATAAAATGCAAAATATTGACTGAATACAACATAGGTGAAATAACAATAAAACACAATTCATTAAATATACCCATTTATAAAATCGTCTCGATAAATTAACATAAGTATTGATATTATTTCGAAATAAAAAACATCCGTGACAAATGTTCAATTATTCTATATTAACATTATTAAAGAAGCTTTTCCTGCAGCCGCGCCTTTTTACACTTAATAAGCAAGTCTTTTTGAGGGCTTTAGTTAATATTATCAATATATTCAAATTATTTGTAAAAATCACCAATTCTACAATATTGTCATTAAGACATATTTTTAAATGTCACCATAATAAATGTAGGTAGGTAGGTTTTTTATATAAAATATATTTTTAAAGAGACTGTAATAGGTATATTTACTGATAAGTAGGTGCTTATGTTTTAACGAATACCGGCATTCAATAAAAAATACCGAAAAACCGGTATTGATATTTTTCATACGGTATTGCAATCCCTAGGGCCCATTGTGAAGGCTAAGAATGATTAGATTATTGCAATAGTTTACGTTTTGTTATTGCAATATTCTTAATCCTTCTTAAAATGCCTGCCATAATAAGAAAATATTACAATCTGTTCCAAAATACCTGTAAACTTGTCTCGCTTCTAAAGGGATATAACACAAATATTCATGAAGTGTAGTAATATAGGTAATATATCAGTAGGTAGATAAGTATATAATACTGTAAGTATTTCGCTTTCAGCTATCATTATAAGAATCAGCTGAAAAAAGTCTGTTATAATAAGTTACTTAAAGGTGCGATAAGTAGCTTTATTACTTATATATCACATGACCTTTCTAACCAAGTCAGTAAAATTCTCAATCAAAAATATAACTATATTTATTACATTGAGGCGAAATCAACGCTCGAAATTAAAAAGTTTACGAACCGGAGCGCTCGATATTTTTCTGAACATATTTACATAGTTATGGAAATGTTATTTGTATTTTATTAAAATAAGTGTGTTAGATTTTTTGTTATATAGGCTATGTAGCTCAGATGGTCAAATTATATTTCCACGAGACGGAACGATAATTTTACCGATTTCACAAACCGGAACGGTGCTCCGGTGCGCTCTGGTCCATTTATAGCCCTGGGGAAAATCGACCTGTTTGTTGTCTGTATTTAATAATACTTTTTTCTAAACTATAGCACACTTTCAAATACTTATATAAATAAGCATAGGTAAATATTTGATTTGATATCTAGGGCAATCTTGTGATTATTTAAATATATTTTGTTAAACGAATAATTTCTCGGCTAAAGTTTCGTAAATTGATTTTGTTGACACAGTACGATATTAAATTCGAAAAACAATTCTGTAATCTAAGTCCTTCGAAATTATTTAAGGTAAGCATATTTATCCTCTGTTGAATAAATAAAATATGAAACGAAAGCCGTCTCATCTATATTAAAATTTAATAATTCTCCTGCTAATAAAATGGCGCGGCCTTGAAAAATATAATTGGCTTGAATAAATTTCCGAAAGCTAAAATTTGAATAAACTTCAAGCACACTTGTTCTTATACTACATTAGTATTCCAGGCATGACTGCCGATTTTATTAAGCAAATACGGATTTCCTTCTGCCATCCTTAAAATAACAAATCATTGAAAACATTACCATATTTTTATTTTCACCTCGGTTGAGGGAAGTGGGTTTGCGGAAACTGGAAATAAAAACAAGACTTGGCGACAAAATTTATTTACCAAAGCTTTTATAAAGTATTAATTATTTATAGCACAAGATTTATTATTTTATCGAAAGTTCATAATAGTCATTATTTAATAATTAATTAAAGATGTTATTAAGTTGTTGTTTTACATTTAAATATTATTCAAGCAAATATAACACATTCATGAGTATGTTACCGTATGTTTTTGATTGAAAAGAATGAGAATAATTGTCATACGGGTATTGTTCACCTCTCTTTGTACTGTGGTATATTGTTGAACAACTAAAGAGAGAGTGGTTTTATTAATGATTTTTGGTCTTACATAATTATATAAGTACCTAATATACATTAACTGAGTACTTGAGACATCAAATAAGCATATAAGTCTAAAGAGGTAAAATGCAGTCGCTGTTTTGGGTACTCTTGCGATATCCAGGGGACCGGAGGAGATATTTTTTCAATTTCTATTGGAAACCTAGGATATAAATATTAGTTTTATAAATATCAGTTTATTAGTTGATATAGATATACTTAGGTATATAATTTAATATTTCACATTTTCTTACTATTATTTTATTTTACTATTTTATTATTATTTTTGTCCTTGCTTTTTCGTACAAGGTGGTTGTTAATAATTTTGAACAATCACAAACACCCAGGCTTTGAGAGAAACACATAAATATTGTGTGTCCTGACCGGGAATCGAACCCAGGAATTATCGGGTGGCAGGCAATCACCTTACGCACTGCACCACGAGAGCCGCCTATTTTATTATTATTATTGTTTACTTATTTATCAATTCTCCTTGTAGGTACCTAATTCTCTATGTAACATGATTTTAATTAATATGTTGAATATTAACTTAGCTAACCTTTACGTTCTATGCCTATATTTAGCAGATTTTTAAACTTTTTGAATCATCTGCATTTCAGGATAATATAAACCAATCGTCAAAATGCTCTAAAACTTCTCAGTACTATGTGTTATAATATATTATATTTGTTTTATCATTCAATAAATGGAGCATATTTGTGTTTTATTGTATAAATGGAATATAGTTTCGTTAATAATATGTGTATACATTTGAAGGCTTTTATTATTTAGTAATAAAAATATTTTTTCGAATGGACAACTTATGCTTATGTGATAATATATAATATAATATTATTTTAGTTCATTCTTGGTTTTTTAAAATTAAAAATAGTAATAAATTATGGTGTTTGTTCAAATTTCATTCCGTTTAATTTATTATTACCTTGAAAATTTTCATGACCAAAAGATTTATTTGCAAAGTAGACAACACATTCCATGATGAAAACGGTTTATTTTTACCAAATTCGAATCTTTACAAAAACATTTTCATTGAATCAAAAGGGTTGCGTGGACGTTTCACTTAGATAAAAGAGCCTTTTTAGGATTCCGGATATAAATGGCTGAAGAATTTAAAGGCGGTCGGGCCTTTGGGTATTGTTGGTAAATTTTCCCTAGGAGAGGTGGTTTTGTTCGCAGATTGCCTACTTTTGTAGAATATACACGAGAACCAAACATAAAAGAGAAATTTTTGCCTAAATGGCTAAGTCGCTACTATTCACTATCATAAAAAAAAACCATTTTAAGTTCACACTTTCAGGTAAAAATTGCCACAAATTGATATTATTCTTTTTCTACCCTAACTGAAAATAATTGTAGCTGTAGTATAGTAGCGATCAAATATCTATTGTTTAATGTATCAAATTATTCTGGAATAATATATTCCCAGCGAATCAATTTCCAGTAAACAAATCTTAGCTAGATCAGCAAGTTGATTGGCGATATTGGATACGGTATATTATTACAGCTACATATCACAGCGCATTATATCATTACGGTGTATTAGCCGAATAATCATTTTTCATGGTATCATATTTTCTTACGACTGTAATAATAAATATTATTTCATTTCGCTACTCGAGTTAAAGCGCTGACTCTATAATTAGTCCAATATGATTATGTAACAGAAATTAATGTTAATGTATTACCTTTTATTGTATAAATAACGAAGAATAATTTATCTAAATGTCACTCGAATCCATGTACCTAGCTCGTAACTATCTCAGTAGATTATATGTACTATCAATGTATAATATACTATTGTACCGATACGCTGCTAATAAATCTCACCCAGCTACATCGTAGACTTCATTATCATCATCCTCAACCCACACATCAAACACCACAGTAGTGACCCAACATAATCAAACTTTCAGGTTGATTCCTATTTTTTGACAAATTAAAAAATATATACCTACATATTATTATATTCCAATATAAATTAAAATGTATTATTTTTCGTCTTCTTCTTATGCTGATCACTATTAGGGTGACCTTAATTTTATCCTCTGCTACCCGGAATAGTCGGGTCGAGCACTACTCACATCAATCACCATAATGAGGTGGAGAATACTGTACATACTTTGGTAATTTTTTAATATGGTTCTCATACTTTTATATATTGGTACCTGTTATATTATTAATATACTCTGATAACTCATGTTTTATGCAATTATACTTAATTAAATAATAGTTGCGCCACTGTCTGTCTATATAGGTGGGTATATAAGATATAATATATGTTATTCAAAGACTTAAATATAACCACTTTCCAAAATAATATTTTGTTTAATATTATTTTAATCCTATAATTTAAAATGAGTTATAATCAAACTATCATTCGTACATGTTCGTAGATGTACATACCTATATCACAATTTAAAAGATATTCTTTACATGTATCCATTAAATAAATATCCATTAAATATACGACTATGACTTCATTTATTATAAACCCATCTAGATCTCGTCAGTGTCAGCCAGATAGGGTTCCCCAATTTAATAAATGGCTCAATGATTTGACCATTCAAAAAAAGTTGGGAATCACTGAATTATTGAAAAAAACAGGCAATCTAAATATTAATAATTGTAATTCACTGTGTTAGATAATATTATTTTGTATACTTAAATGAAATTAATGGTTTTATTTTTCAAGATGTAATTATTAAAGTAATGAGTATTGTAATAATTGGTACAATAAAATTAATAGTGTATAACAAATAAATTTTGGAAAAGCTGATTTACTTCAAATAACAGATATTAAAATATAATAAATTTTATTGATGGACGAATGGTGGTAACGTGTCTGTTTATGTAGTCGTGGGTCTCGAGTTTGAATCGCGGTCTGTGTGAGTCAGAACATGGACCTTATAGGTTGAGAAAATGGCTAACGCCCATATTTCATAAAACATCTGTTAAAAAAACTTCTTCGTGCTGCAACCAAAATCTAGATATAAATGATTGTAGAGCTAATGAAACAATATGCCAAACTACAATAATATGACATGGCTATAGATATTATTCATACACCTAAATTATTAAAGTTAAAAAGTGACTATTGAAAAATATAAAAATAAAATTGTAGCGCTGCGTACATACTACATATAGGTTCTTTTTTAAATGGTCAAGTAACTTTTTTCCCAAAAAAATGTTTACCTTTACAAAACCAATTTCGAAGCAGGATAATATTTCCTACTGAATTTCCTGTTTACAATTTTTAGTTCATAACATTTTTTAATCAAGATCTGCGATCAACAAAATTCAAAATGAAAATTCTTCATATTAAATCATATTTTGCATTACAATTTTAGTCGTAACATTTACTGTTATAGTAACATCTATCAATATAATATAATATTAACTAACGATCTCAGACAATGATTAAGTATCTACTCGTCCCTCGAACTAAACATAAGTTTACACTGTAAAAGATAGAATGATTAGTCGATATCAAACCTTTTAATCAAGTGGTTCAAAAATAATCTCTCAATAATTGAATAACCGTTCCTCGCATGCTGTGTTTGTCCGAAAATGATGTAAAACTATTAAATACTAAATATCATATAATATTTAGTCGATATAAAACCTTTCACCAATCAAGCAGTTTAAAATTAACCTCTTCATTAAATAGTTGTTTCTTGTTTATTCTGTTATTATTCTAATATGACTTAAAACAGCTATTAAATACTAAATTGACATAGGTACATAACTAAATTTATATTATCAAAATATACTGTAATGATGTAATACGTGCATATAATTAATAACCATTAAAAACAGTTATGTCTATCAATCAATTTTGTATCCAGTATCCACTTCATCAAAAATAAAATTTATAATATTATATAAATAGTAACCCCACCCCAACAACTACATAGTTCCTTCCAATGAAAATAAAATTAATATAAACTTGATAGTCATGATGGCTGAATAAATAATGTTTTTTTTAACAATATTCGTGCAAGCTTTTGGTTCTTCAGTCATAATGATAAATTTTGTTAGAATGTTGCCAGCAATTTATTTTACTGAATAACATTGTAAGATACTTGTTATTTCTCTTAAACAGTCTGTTGAGATGTTGCTTACGCGTATTAGCTTAATTAAAGTGCACGCTAGGAAAAATGTTTCCAGGAAGTTTATTTTCCAGTCCGTGAAGCGGTTTCTTAATTTCATATGCAAATTACTGCTGCAAAAAATATTTTAAGTAAAATTTACTTTATTTGCATTGCTAGTTTTTTGTCACAGAGTTTTAAAACATTGCCGCAATTAATTTGAGTTTTCAAAGTATGCTTTTCATATTATTGCATAATTAATTTTGTTTAAAAATAACTACTATGTGTATACGTACCTGCCAATAGTAGGTACCTTTATGGCCCGTCAACTAAATTAGTAAAAGTAAAATGCATATTTAATTTTGACTCAGAGGTTTGAAATTCATGTCATTTATTGTAAAAAGATAAGAATTGTAGGTATTTAATGGTGTATATTTAAGGCGAATACTTAACCTGCTAGGCGATGGTTCTTACGTGCGCTTTACAGAATAATATTTCAAAAATTTATTTATAAAATTGGTTGAATACACATACACATGATTTATCTTAAATTTCTTTTCAGGCTCAAATGATCCATAATATTGTGTTTATGTGATGATATCATGTGTCAAATAGTCCGTTTCTGAAAATAAAGTTGATTCAAAGAATTGGCAACAATTGCTTTATTAATATTGTCGATTTTTCCTACTACTGTATACTGTGAAAGATCATTCAGTGTAATACACTTCATAAGAAACAAAATATCGAAGCCAGTTCACAGATGTAAACTTAGAAGTAGCCATGCGGCTCGCATTGGAAAAAAGGAATATTGAGGAATTTCCGTTTGCATTATTTCTAAATAAATAGATATTGTACTAAAATGTTCAAATGTCTTTTATTAAATGGACTTGTCTATAAAATAAATTATTCCATTTTTTAGTAAATAAAATTTAGCTTTATTTTTTTCAATCACAACAAAAGTTAAATTTGGCACGGTTATCAGACGTTTCCATAGAGCTGTCATTGTCAATTGTGCGGTCATAGTTAAATTTCACGTGAGAACTAGTGACTAGAGGCATATTATAGCGCAAAGATACGGACCTTGCAATTTGAGACATTTTTGTGATAATTTACATTTTAAAGTATGGGTGGCCAACCTTTTCAGCAGCCGGGCCAGATTCTAAAAATGAGATTTCCTACCGGGCCGCATAACCGATTTTTTTTATTATGCAAAACAAAAAAGAAATATACATTATACATTAATAAAATAAAACAAAAATGAGAATCAAACATTTTTATTAGATTAGACTTTTTTAAATAATAAAAATTAAACAAAAGAGGTAATATAAAATAATAAATTTTAGAGATAAGTTTGATTTTGTGTGGCAGAACTAAGTGCATCAATATCGATATCGGGTGAGGTTGTTCCTACACGCAAACAGTTTTCCAAATGCACATCAGTGATTCGTGTTCTCACTCGGGATTTGATATGCTTCATCCGACTAAAAAGCTGTTCACACGTGTAAGTATTTCCAAATAGCGAAGTCATTATTAGAGCATGTTTGTAAAATGCAGGATATTTCTCCTTGTCCAAATATGTTTTGTAAAACTCTTCCAAACCAACCTGGTGGAATTTCTCCTTTAACTGTTCATCGCAACATATTTCACAATGTTCCATTTGTAAATTTCCCGGTAATAAATTCACGTCTATGGAGAATGGCATTGCAAATGCAGCAAAAACCACACCGTGCTTTTTAAAATCTTGATTCAATATCGAATCTCAATTTGCGAAATTAGCACATCTAGCGGCAGCATTTCATATTATTTTTATTTTCTCACTGCTCCACGGGCCACGAGTTGACACCCAGCGGGCCGCAACTGGCCCGGCCCGCGGGTTGGCCACCCATGTTTTAAAGCATTTTAATTAATATATACGTATACCTGCTAGATTGTGTTAACCTCGCTCCTTCTCGCCACCTTATAAAATCAAAAATAAATTATTATGAATAATTTTTAATGGACCCCCCTCCACCTTATTTCTCTATTTGCATGTCTATTTGGTGAGAATTATGTTCAAAACGAATTCATTCACATTAAGATATTATACCCTGCGTCTCTGAACTCTGTCAGATTAATACATATGATTGAGATTCTGAGTCCACTGTTATATACAATAAAAAATATTTTATATCAACTTTATTGTACCATACCTAGAATGTATTTTTTAATTGTATTTTATAAAACAATTCCTTTAGAGAAAAACGAATGACTATTCATAAGTCTGTGCAGTATTATTAGAAAAAAAAAACAGAATGCTTTTTCCCAACTAAAACATTTCTTAATTTAGCAATTTCAGTACTTGTATTTGAAGATGTTGTTTAATGTTTGCGAGTTGTTGAGTTGTACAATTTTCCCAACGTGCTCGGCAAAAATTAGACCATCACCTAGTTCCGTGTTTTCTCAGCTGTTAAATTTCCTTGCGCGTTCGTACAACTCATAAAAATAGAAAACTCAACTAGGTAGGTGTACCTACGTGTCTTTACTTAAAAATTTTTACGTTTTTCTCCATAAGAAAAGTAACTAGATTAAATTGGAAGAAGTAAAAAAAAAATAGTATCCTTGGCAATATATCATATCATTATAAACAGTTGTCAACATAAATAATCAAAATATAAAGTTTGAGTAGTACTGCCAAAACAAGTCACATCACCAAAAAACTTATAACACAATAAGTATATATACTTCCCAACTTGCAATAGCCGAAACTTATTGTGAGTATAGCTATTTTATAAATATCATAATATACTTAATAAAATATAACATTATTTTTTATTGTTATATACCTAACTATATAATATTTTAATCAGGTTTTAGAGAATTATATTGGGAAGGTAGGTATATAATTTACTTGTGAATTCCCAATAAGTATAATGAAAAATTGAAAATAATTTACTTTCTTCGGAACAAACGCCGTAATAGAATGTGCTTACATAGCTTTTAATATGTAGGTATGTGCTCGAGTTAATTATCAACATGATAATTACCATATTATTATCATATTGTGAACGTCTTGAATGTGTTATTTGTATATTTAATTTTAATTTCAAATTGTGAATATTTTTGAATTTAAGTTTATTTAACGAAACAAAATATATAAAATGAGTAGGTTTAAAGCAATAAGGCTTCTCTCCATTTTTTAAATTTACAACAGTCTATCTCTGAACTTTTACGATTAAACTACATAAGAACGTTATTTTTAATTTGATCAATGGCCAAAGTAGATCACTATACTCTTTTAATATTATATAGTATAACTTGTCATGTACCTATAAACCTCTTGTAACTATTTCATTTGATGCGCATATTTCAATATATTATGTAATTGATGGAGAAAAGCTCTTTTTCTTTTAACCTACTCATACAACAGTACTTCATAGAATAATAATAATAAATATTATACAGTCAGGTAGGTACAACAATTTATAAAACAACAGAATACGATTTGTCGTCATATTTGAAACAAAAAAGAAGAAAAAGTGCAATTACATAAAAGCAGCATAACATCTAATTATGAAAAAAAAAGTTGAGTAAGTAAATGCCAGAACAAAATCATTTATTGCAGTAATTTAGTGCCTGACCAGAGGTATTGAACATACCAATAGAATACTTATTAGGGAAAGGAATGAATCCTTGGTTTACTGGAGATTCCGTGAATATTGAATATTAATTAAAATATTTTAATAGAATATAGTGTTTATTTACATAATTGTGACAAAAATGACATAAATGTCGTAAACAATACTAAAATAAAAATAACATCAAAACTGGACTGGGAACATTTCAAAAGAACATCTCTATTTCGACAGTAACAAATAAAATCGTAAGCCAAAGAAATTCCTGCATGTCAGATCTTTAGATGGGCCCGATGTGCATTTGAAAACCTACTTATAGATTCACGGTAGCATTTAAAAATATATCGAATGCACTCTCGCCATAATGGCTGAATTCCTTTACTTGCAGTTGGCTTTATGGTTTGTGAAAATAAAGACAATAGCTTCGCGACTTAGGAGAATGTCTCGCTACACTAAATGGGTGTGCCTCATTAATTTTATTTGACAATATTATTTCAGCAAAATGTTCTCTGAAATATTCAGTTGAAATAATTTGCCGAAGTTCTAAATGCGTGCCTAGTTACTGTTAAAAATCACGGTATTTTTATAGTAAAAGTACATTAAAATACGTTTTAAGGTTATTTTTAAGTTATACTTCTTTTGGCGCGTTTGAGAAATCAGATGAGAATGTATTATTGGCGTGTGACATGTAGCACATAATTTATTACACGAAAAAAAAACGCACTCGATTGGATTCGAACCACTGATTGTTCGGTTATCAGCCGAACGCACTACCTTTACGCCACAGTATGATACTAAAATCGTGACGATTATACAGTATAATATTATAGTTTAGAAATGTTCCGTTGCCTAGGCAGCGAATTTATTATTGTCGACCATTTGCAATTCCTTACGTAAACAAACGATTAAACGTCAGAGTGACAGTTGGTACTTTAAAAATAAAAACAATGAGAAACAATTACTTATATAATTTAGTAATATAAGTTAAAGTGTATAGAAATAAACCAACGACATTCCAATAAGCGGTCCTTTTTCTTGAGTGTATAATTTACCAAGATAATTAAGAGATAGTCAAAGAATCTAGTTTATCACAAGTTTTGTTTTTGTTTTGTTACGCCAAAGAAGTATAACTTCTAACGCGCGTACATAAGTACACACACCGAATTTTTATATTGCTTGAGACCTGTCGTTGTTATTGTGTTGAATTTTTTTGGCTGTCACTGTGTATGCTTTTTCTTTCTGTCGTTGATATTTCGGGCTCATTGTAAAGTCATGCTCAAAATATTTACTCCATCATTTCGTTTTTTTGGGGATGAATTCTGCAACGACTCCAAAACGTTGATGCTAGAAGGGGAAAGAATTTACCGAAAAAGTGGTTATTTAAGTGTAGTCCAAATAAACCACGATTTGTAATCGACACTTAGACGAACTGTAGTCGCTGTTGTGCCTATATGGATAAGTCCCTGTCTCTAAATCAGTGGATTGCAGGTTCTAAACGTACGTATTTCATTCAGAACAAAATCTACGGGTTGGGCGACAGGCCAACAACATTTCATCGTAAAAAGTGAGTGGAAATAATATGTATAAAGTTGCGAAAATTTTAGTGTATATCATTATAAGATGGTATATTAAACATACTTACGTGGTCTGGTACAATAGATTCGTGTGTGGATTATACTTATGATGACATCTTGTAATCGACATAAATTTATAAATAAGTTCGCATAGTATTTTTATAATAGCCAACAATTATTGTTGTGAAAATTTTTGAAAACAATAGGTACCTACTCAAAATACAATAATTATTTATCAACGTAAGCAACTTGAATTTAAAAAAAAATAACTTCTAAACTCTACCCTTATAAATGGCCTTATTTATATCAAGCAAATAGGATAGGTACCGATAATATTTAAATCTAATTAACCTGTCAACTAAATCGACAATACCATTTCTATATAGAAACTCACTATAAGTTAAATTATTATTAAGATACTTTAAACAATGATAAGTACCAACATTGCAAATACATTATCGCAATAGATACTTGATATTTTTATAGTATATTATTATGGATAATGTATATCAAATTGTGTTCAGATAAAATTACTGAATATATCATTGAGAATTTAAACACTGGTATAGTATATTATGACGTATACCATTAGCGTGCAAGTACAGACAATGTCCGGAAACTTGAAGGTATGCAGTTCGCTGTATCACACTACACCGTGAAATGTTGTATCGGAAATATATGGCCGTATATTAAAGACCGTCCAACCTCTTTGGGTCGTATTTATAGTAGGTACTGACATACAATTGATGTCTAAATAAAACACGGTTCTGGTCGGTATGTTTACACCTTACTGGAAGCCAGCAGCAAACAAATTTTGAAAATAGCTGATATACTGAATTATTTGTTAGGTTAGGTTAGTTTGCATTCTTGAAATCAAGAATTTTGCCATGATATTCATATTGAATCGAATAAAATTGGATACAGTATGGTATACTGTCATATCTTTCCGATAAGAAAGTTCACGGCGAACTGTGCCACGGTGAAATGTTTTACGTACAGCTTACATGTAACTAGTAAAAACAATATAATGCTACAAAAAAATAATTACGTAAATACGCAATTAGATAATATTATTTTCATCTATCTAAAACATAAATCAATATACTTACAGTGGCTGTGTGAAAATTTTCATGCCTCAATAAAATTACAGGCAGCAGCTTTTGAAGGAAATATCCAGAGCTTTATTTTCGGAGAAAGCTATCGGCCCGTGACAGACTTTTCCGTTTGAACGCTTTATATTATACAGGTTGCTTTATGACAATTTATTATTAGTCAAAAGGAATGACATTGATAGGCAGTCGATCAAAAATGGGAAAATATTATTTAAAAATATTTAAATATTATAAAAACTCCATACACACAATGTGACATGTGTACAAGGCACACTCTTATTATTGTCATTTGATAATTAATTATCTATGCATTTACAGAATATCTTATCTATATCATTGAATATTGAGCTATCTGGCAACATCTTTTTTCTGTTACATTAATAAGAAGTAATAATATTAAATGAGAAAATGAACGAGTTGAATCAAGGTATCTGTATTAATAATTTTCTGAATTAAACGGAAACTTACGATCTCCATGCAAAATTGTCTAAAAATCTATTTTCTTTTGAATCTCCAGAAACGTATTGACTTTAGACATATATTTCCTTTCCTTTTGCATACATGATTGCTCTAGGATAGTGGATACATTTTGACACTTTTAGATTGATAAAAAATCTAATTGGTATTTAAGGGGGGACATGCTCAGCGTAGGTCAAAATGGAACTTTTATGGCATTTTCAAACCATGATCCTGGACATTCCTTAAACGTTGTAGATAATCTATTTACATAACTTTGAAGCCTTGTTATCCTTTATATTTATTTTGAACATTTGATTACTGCAAACAGTATTTTTATTACATAAAATAGTATTCTTTTAAACCTCTCGCTCTAATGTTTTAGAAAATAGTCATATTTCAGTACATGAATGTGCAGCGGTGTTAAGATTTTTTACACTTATTAATTTTTAAACGCATTTATAAAACCATTAGTATAATTTATGACGAGATTATTTTTGTGAAATATTTACGATAAAAAATTATATTGATTAATCTCTGTGATCCCAGATTTGACAAGAATTAGGCATTTTATTATTCAAAAAATGGGCAAGATTAACACATTTGAAGATAATTCTAAAGATACTAATTATAAGCTATGTTTTTGACCATTCAAGTATAATAAACATTCTACGAATAATGATTGCTTTATAATAATCATTGACCTAAGTATAAGGTAGTGTTTTTTTGAAATACGCCATTTCTTTTGTTATTCCCCAGTGGTTAAGCTACAACATACGGCCATATTCATAAATTGACAAACTAAAATTGAAGTAGGGAGGGAGTAAGATCATGTTAACGCGCGTGTTTGAAGAGCAGTCAGAAATAATAATAAAATTTACCCTAAGTACCTATATAATTCGTGCGCAGTAGAAAAAATCGAAATCTGCGCAATTTCAAGGATAAGTCGTTCCACTATAACTATATTATATTACCTTATAATTTAAACTGGGCTCCCTTTTAGGCGAGGTTGTAACAAGGTTTATCCCTCGAATGTGGAGAAATATAGAATAACCTTAAACACGTGTTAAAGAATATAATATTATTTCCAATAGTTACATCTGTATTATATTCATTTAAGTTTGTTATTTAAATGAAACGCGTATTCAATATTGGTTCTGATAACATTTGAAGCGCGTTGTGTTTTTTGTGAATTATGGCTGTTATAAAGTAATAAACTAAATTAAAACCTTGGTTCATGGATCTTATCAATCTGTTACGCGATGTTCCATGACATCAAAGCTGTAAAACTCTTAGCGGCGATCTGTAGAAGTATAAATCCTTCCAATTTTTCATGTAAAAATATATATTCTAAGACTCTTGCTTTCACCCTTAATACTATGAAATTGTAGTGCCCATATCACGTTGATTGAAATAGTTTGATTACGTAGTAGTCAAGTTTTATTAAAGTATTTACGAATATACATACAAAATTAAATTACATTAAATTTATTACGCTACACTGCCTACGCCCTACAGTCATGATACGTCCTGTATTTTATTTATACTGTTGATAGATCCTTCAAGGCGTGACATTGCCAGTAAAAGGTATTAGCGTAAAACCTATATTGAAAGCGGCTCTCACGGTTTCCCGAGACAATGGGTAGATAAATATGTATATTCAACGGAACGGCTTCCAAATAAAGCTCACATTAAGAAATATAAGCTACTTCATCTCTTAAAATGGAAAAAAAGCATCCTTATTTATTTTCGAATCGATTTTGAGGAATTTATTTATTTTACAAAATATTTAGGATTTACTTTGTTTATGTATTCATGGAAACATACAAATTTATCGCATCTAATAATAGGAGTATAGGTACTTACTTATAAAATTTCAATACCTATTTCCCATATTTTAAATACTTTTGATTAGCATTATGTTTACATTCTAGTAGATTATATTAAAATTTTAATTGTATAGAACATAGTTTCTCGGGTTTAAGATATACAGCAGTGTTGTAGGGATGCTGCTAGAAAAATGTCAGGGATTTTGTTAATTGAATCATGCTGGACTATCAGCGAACTTGTTTGGTGTATAGTCTGCGATATTAAATATAAACATAATATTATATTAATTTGTTATAACGTGAACGTGTAAATGTGTTAAAAATATAGTTCAGTAAAATTTACAGTAAATTATTACATTGTTTTAATTTATTTATGAACTATTTCTGGGGATGATCAGTACTTACAGCATCTATGGATGATAGCACACTACTGGTGTATACTCTTTCGTTATACGAGCAAATGAAAGAGCAAAATTGGAAATGGACAGGACACAGTTTGAAAATGAGATAATCGCTAGGCAGGTCTAGTCATCTTGTAATATTCGAGAGGCATTTAAGGTCTGCGAAAGTATGAGACATTAATACAACTTACAGAACATAAAAGGAATGTAATCAGTTTGGAGAGGCCATAATCCAGAACTAAATTGAATCAGACAGATTATGATAATTATGTAATATTTTCTATTTTTACGTTGACATAATATATTATTATGATGGGGCGTGACGGTGTGAAGTAAGTAAGTCAGTATTATAATACATAAACATAGCACATAAAATTAAAAAAAAACTACATATAAATCACAGTAAAAGTCGAACGTGTATAGCATCATTTATGTACCTTCTGTTTTAATTATTTAACAAAGAGCATTGCTTCGATACATACCCTTTATATTATAATCTTAACATAATAAGAAAAGCACACATTCTTCTCATTTATATAGAGAAATCTACACTTTCACATTTTTTTTAAATTCAAAGCCTGCGGCACGTAGATTCATCTTGTAGCATCGTGAGAAAAAAATTTAAATACAGTATTTACACTCATCAGAATACGTACATTAAAAAAGAGAATTTTAGTTAATGATGACATGATTGGAATTCGTATTATTCCATTTTTTTAAAATAAAGCTCACAATTTTTTACAGATGACCTTATTTATATATGTATTATTACTTATCTGATTCATACATCTAAAATAATATGTAAGTAATATTTTTTCCCCTTTTCAATAAATTACAAATTAAAAAAAATATCGTCCATACGTTTAGAATCAGCCTATTGATCAATTTATTTGAATTATCTCAATTCGCCTGTCTACCGGGACGCAGAAAAACAGACCGGAATAAAATTATTTTAAATCGCCTCGAGTGTGTTTCGAGGCTTATTTCCAGAATATAAAATAATTTATATAGCTCATAAAATACTTATTTTACGTTCCCGCGATCTACTGGTAGGTTGATTGATACTTAAATAAAATATAGTATTTATTTTGGGTACGCACTTAACCGAATGAAAAAAACGTTAATTTTACAATATCATTAATTGTTACAGGCATTATTCAGAGAAAATCACTATTTTATATTCAGTATAATAGCTACTAATCAGTCAAACACGCGCGTTAACATCATTTTACTCCCTATTTCAATTATAGTTTGTCAATTTTTGGCTACGGCCGTATGTTGTAGCTTAACCAGTGGGGAATGCCAAAAGAAATGGCGTATTTTAAAAAAACACTACCTTATTCTTAGGTCAATAATTATTATAAAGCAATCATTATTCGTAGGATGTTTATCACACTTGAATGGTCAAAGAAATAGCTTATAATTAGTATCTTTAGAATTATCTTCAAATGTGTTAATAATGCGACATAAATTATACTAATGGTTTTATAAATGCGTTTAAAAATTAATAAACGTAAAAAATCTTAACACCACTGCACATGCATGTACTGAAATATGACTATATTCTAAAACATTAGAGCGAGAGGTTTAAAAGAATACTATTTAATGTAATAAAAATACTTTATGCAGTCATCAAATGTTTAAAATAAATATAAAGGATAATAAGGCTACAAAATTATATAAATAGATTATCTACAACGTTTAAGGAATGTCCAGGATCATGCTTTTAAAATGCAATAAAAGCTCCATTTTGAGCATGTCCCTCCTTAATACCTAATTAAAATATTGGTTTCACTATAATTACTTAACTGTTGGATCGTAACAGATATTTTTTCGTCTCACTTACATTATAAGTATGTATTTAATAACACTGAGGAATAATTATATAATACCATTGGTGTCTGATTTTCAATTTATAAGTTATTTAGTTTATAAATAAGTATCTACTTTTAGTCTGTGTTTAAAAACAAATTAACGCTTTCGCTGCTGAATAGATAATGAGATTTTAATTGCCCCCTTTAAAATGCACGTTAATTACATCGATCGGCCGCCCGGTCATTACGCACCGTGTGCGTCTTCCGCGTCCAAAGTATTAATGGTGATTTTACAATTTAAATTCCCATATTTTTCCAATGAATTCGTTCCAAGCGGTAAGTGTTATTCTTTAACAGAGAATAAAAGAATTTTCTTTTGAAAACATTCAATGCTTAGAAAGCCTTTTCAATTACAAGGCCTGGTTTATATAAATAAAGAGAACATTCACAAAGAAAGCAAAGGAGATAATTGAATTTTTCAATTATATCAGCTGTACATTTTTCTGGCCACATATAAATAGCATACCTTTTTATTGCTTATTGCTGATTCTGGAGTATCAGTAGATATCTTTTATTTGTACTATACAGTATCTAAGTTTCTTGTCAACTACCCGTAACGTAAATAATAATAATAATATTGTTCATTTGTTTTCTGATATTTAAGACGTCATGAACATTGAATACATGAATGAATCTTAAATAATATTTTATTGAAAATTCAGGGCTATTTATTAATGTTTAATTGGATTATTATTTACTTGGCTTTCCTTAATTTTAGATATACTACTTATAAAATAACGTAGGTACAAATTAGGTCAGGTTTTACTAATGCTGTTCAGAATAAATGAGCTATCTTCTCAAAGCCAACTAATCTTCAGAATGTTCAGTAGCATTTCAATACTAGTATATTATTAACAAATCGGATTATTTATTATAATAATACTATTATGGAGTTAATTGAACATTATATAATTTAAAAACACTTTTATGACAAAAATACGACACCTAGTAGGATTCGAACATGTGTCTCTCGGGATTCGCGCTTTCGTGCATTGACCACAATGCTATAGGAATCTTATCTAATTTCGACAAATTTAAACTAATAAATGGTTCTTTGAAGCGCTTTATAAATTGCATTGCGTATGCGTGGCGTATGTTCAATAAAAATAATATTACATTCTTAAATCTAGTGAATTATTCGTTTAAATAAAAAAATAGATAATGAAATTAATTTTTAAGGAAAGAAGATTTTTTTTTAAACTTTAAATTCAACTACATTTCAATGGAATTCTACTAAGTATATAAAAAATATTAATAATTTTTTCAACTATATCGTCGCTATAGGATTTGTTTCCCGAATAGACCAAATGTCAATTTTACAGGAGACGAAAAAAAAATTTCACTGTCGTATATTTTAATATCAGTAGATGTAACAATCATTCTTTCTATACTGTATGATTGCAACATTATCTAAGAATAGATTCCAAGAATAATATACTGGTATAAATCATTAAATGCACAGAAAATGCGTTTTATTTACAAGTACTCACTGTGGATATTCGGGAAATTTTTAGCGCTCTCTTAGAATAATGGATATTCGGGACAAAACATGGACGTTCGGGATTTAAGACCGTAGCGTATTGCTGCATGGCCCACAGATTACTGAGTGGTCAAAAAGTACGCGCCTCAAATGTTATATTTATTTACACGATAATTGTTAATAATTACATCTACTATTTAAATACTTAATGATCGTAATTATCCAAGTTCGTATGTAATAATAACACGCGGCAATCGCTTTTTTCGGTTTTTTTTCGGATTAAGTAATAAAATAGTTTTTAAGTAATTAACTATTTTTTTATTGAACGAATATTTCACAAGATTTAAGAATGTACCATTCTAATAATTGAACATACTTACATATTTTTTTTAAATCACTTCTGAGAAAATATATTATAAGGTATCTACTACTTCAATTACTAACCGACGTCACGGTCATTTCTCCAATATTTTATGATGGTACTTACTCGTACTTGCTAACAATTTTATATTAATACTTTTTCCAAAAAAAAAAAATCTATTTATATATATATCTGTATATTATTATATATATATATATATATTTCTATAATTGACAATTAAACTTATTACAAACCACCAAATAAATATTATATATTTACTATTGTAAGGAACAACAACACAAAATAATAGCATGTATAAATTAATTACCATTGGCTGCTAATATTAGGTAGGTACCAATATCCTAAGTATATAATATCTACCAAATAAATAGTTACTAACATACATATTAAATTAAAATATTAATTATCAGCGCATTCAAAAATAAATAATAGCGTCGCCTTTATTTTCATAGAAATACCTAGATTAAAAGTAAAATAAAGACAAACAATATTTGATCAATAATAATTTGAAATAATAATTATTTTTTACGTCATACTAGTTGCCGGGTCATACTGTAGAATTCATATAACCGTTGGGATTTTGTGTCATTTATCAAAACAAAATGCAGTTATTTAGGTTGAAATACTCACTTCCACAACTCTATTGTAAGTTCAGGGCGAACTGGTGGTGTATCAGCTATGAATGATCTCTTCAAATTTGATGAATTCACTATTAAAACAATAGTAACGTTAAAAACAATATCAATAAGACGAAATTTGAAAGAAGTCTCCAGACGGCGGAAAAATATGAAAGTGGGCGTGATTGTTTTAGAGCTAGACAGCGTGAATGTGGGAGCGAGATGCAAGGCGTGAGCGCGGTTTGATTGGCTAAAGTCATATTCGGGAAATAAACACTCAGCCAGAGATATATTTCGACCGAAATTAACTTGGATATTCAGGTACGAATAGTTGGACATTCGGGAGAAAACCACGGAGTAATTGTAACTTAACATGGCGTATTCGGGTTTTTTAAAAAAATATCTCTGTTCCTAGATAAAAATATATTGTTTTTATAAATGATTTCGGTAGAGTTCGATAAAAGAAATTGAACTGCATTAAAATGTCGATTTCGACAAAAATGGATATTCGGGAAACAAATCCTATATCGACGATATGTAAAGGTTCTTTTTAATTTTTTTTCCGATGCTCTTGTAAAATATGACGTTAGCTTAAAACACACCTTACACACTAGAGGTAGGAAAACTGGTTGATTTTGAAGACTAAGTATACTTACTACCAGTATAAAAAAAATACTTAGTATCGAAACTTGTTCCAAAATACTTACTAGTATTTGGAATACTATATAGAGGGTTTGGTGTGCGTATGCAACATAAGTCTCATACTCAACTGGAACTAAAACTAACTCCATAATATTAGTATTTAAAATATCGGCTTCTATAGAATCGCTAAAAATACACTGTGCTTCGCATTTCGAAATGTCACATTTATTATAAAATTTTAAACACATATTAAATTTATGAGTTGTTTTTCCATTAAGTTATAATATTCTTGTAAACAAAAATGAATAACAGTAGTTTTTTTTTTAATTTTTAACATATTGTTTTGAGCGGTGATATTATAACAAGCTCGTGCGTTATCTCACCACTGTGCTGCGACACAAAATTTATGACATATTGTTCATACATTCGAATGCAATAGAATAGACTAATAAATTAAAATATACCTATATTCAAGTGCTATATCGCTCGCGCGCATTTAATGTCAATAGTGTTGAAAGTCTACCAACTGGCGAGCGACTCCGCGATAATATTATCATCACAAGTTTATTGGGCCACACATACTGAGTATGGGTAGTTTCATCCAATACATGAGTTCAAAAACTGGTGATAGTATTTCCAACTCACCTCTATTACACATTGCAAAAATATTCATAAAACTCATGTATTTGGCATGAATATTTAACTTAAAAATAATAATTATATGATTGTGAGATTTATAAAATTTATTGTATAACGCCGATCAATAAAATTATTCAAATTATCCAAAGCTTTCACGGCATTTAAGCGGGCGAGCCTTCATAAAAAAATGCTGCAGTGAGGAAAAATAACTTTGAATCGTAATTTATTTTCTTATTTGAAATATCATTTCAGTCAGCAAACCAAATTCAATTATAACTTTGTTCCTGAACGGACGTTTGATTTGAAAACTTTAACTTTTATTTAATTGCAGTTTCATGGGCGCTTAAAAATGTTAAAAATCGTGCACAAGAGACGCGGATTACTTACAGAACTTTCAATATATTTTGCCAAAAAAAAATTGGATATATTTTACTGTTTTTTTTTTTTTTTTTTTTTCTTTATTTGGAAGCAATTGAGCTCTTCTCTGAATGGAAGGCTATTCTGCTTTACAATGGCTTACAAAAGTATACATACATTTTTTTTTAACGACATGCATAAATAGTTACATTGTTAATGATACAGAATTACATTTTTGTTACACTATACACTAGACATTTACGTTACATTTTTGGAGAAATTCATGTACAATTTTCATAACTGAAATATTTGGTTTTGCCAGGAACGAATTAATCGTAAAAGGAGGGTATAACCTGCATTTCCCCAACTTATTCAATAACACTTCTCTCTCCTGGTCATAGGCATCACATTGCCAGACAATGTGGTTAAGATCTTGAGTGGGATGTCCACACTGACACTGAGGGCTATCTACCACTTTAATTTTGTACAATGATTCGTTGAGACTGTAATGCCCTGACCTGCTTCTAGCTATTGTCACTATTACATCTCGCTTTATTTTACAATGTTTACTAAACCAAGTTTTAGGAGATCTACTATAAAAGTTTTGATAGTAGTGTGTTCCCTTTTCTTTCCCAAGATTTTCTAAATATTTACCGTTATTTTCGCTCATTGTTTGTTTAAACTGGGCTTTAAAATCTGTGTATGGAATTCTTATATTTTCTGATGGGTATTTTACAGATTTTTTTGCCAATTGATCCGCAATTTCATTGCCATTAATTCCTTTATGTGCTGGAATCCAGTATATCTGTATATTTGTACCGTGTTTGTTACTATTGCTAAATTTGGAAATGTTGGTTCTAATATTAAGAATGTAGTCATTAGTTTTGATGCTGAAATCTGGATTTTCGAGCGAGTGAATCAGACTTAAGGAGTCAGTGAAAATGTTGATATTTTTATTTTTGTAATTAAGTGCAATTTTAGTGGCTTCGTATAAGGCTAAGCACTCTGCTGTATAGATGGAAGTGAATCTGTGGACACTTTTGGCAACCGACGTGTTGGATTGGGGGAAGAACACTGCTACACCTACTGAAGGTGAATCGGGAATTTTGCTTCCATCCGTAAAAATTTGGACTACATTTTGATTGCTAAATTTGGACTTGAATAATAAGTCGGGAGAGTCGGAGTGCGATAGCTCCATTCCTATTTTTGTATTAGTTAAAACGTTATATATAATATCCTCATATGTATAATTAAAAAAGTTGTAGAAGTCTCTTTTTAAAATCAGATGATCAATACAATTTACAGCTTGGATACTTTCTTTTAAAATTTGAAATCTCTTTGGAGTACGATCTCGCGTTATAGTTGTTTGTAGAAATCTGTTGACATTGTATCTCGTATTAGAAGTACGGTTTGACATACATTTTACCAAGAAGTTTTTACATAGAAATTTAGATCTTTCTTCTAGTAATGTTATCTTGGCTTCGGCAAGTAGTATGTTAGTAGGTGTACTTTTTCTTAGGCCAAGAGCCAATCTGATAGCTTGGTTCTATAGTCGTTCCAACTGTAGCTTTGCTCCTTTATTTTTTGGGAAGTAAATATAGCTTCCATAGTCCATTATGGATCTGATGTAGCTTTTATAGAAAGTTATTAGAGTGGAAGGGTGTGATCCCCACCAAGTACCTCTGAGGAACTTTATAATGTTGGTGGCTCTATTGACTTTCTGGGCAATGTAATTGACATGTTTATCAAAAGAAAGCTTGAAGTCAAAATAAATACCTAGAAATTTGGCTGATTCAGTTGATTTAATCATCATATCATTCAATTTAATTTGAAATTCTCCCGGCAGGATTTTGTTTTTGTTGAAATGTACGAATACCGTTTTCTCCGGAGATAGATCCAAACCCAGTTTGAATAGATTATTTCTAATTGTTTCTAGTGCACATCCCATTATATTTTTATCCTGATTGGGGTCTTTAGTTTTAAGGAACAAAGATATATCGTCTGCAAATTGGGAGACTGTTATAGCTTTCGGTATATTGCGAACAATGTGGCTAACGTATATAATGTAAAACAGCGGACTTAAAATTCCTCCTTGAGGAACGCCTTTATACAGTGTTCTCGGGAGATCTATGTTTGAATTAGTATAGATTAATCTCTCGTAGACAAGAAAAAAACAGAATTTAACGAGTTTAAAGGGGCACCCTATTTGTGCCAATATTTCAACGAGAATATCTGATTGAACGTTATTGAAGGCTCCAATCACGTCCAAAAAAATACCTAGCGTATGTTTTTTTTCATTAAAAGATTCTTCAATATACATTGCAACATTTGTTAGGTTATCCGCACAGGAAAAACCTTTCCTGAATCCGGTTTGTGTATCTGGGATAATTTTTTCTCTTTCCAGCCACCAGCGAAATCTATTTGCGACCATGATTTCTAAGATTTTGCAGACACGTGAGGTCAGTGCAATAGGTCTTAAGCTATCCGAATTAGGTTTATTAATAAAATGTATAAATATGCTTTTCCATTCGTCAGGGAATTCCATGCTATGAAACATGAGGTTAAAAATGTCAAGGAATATATGTTTTATTGGAGTGGGAAGCATATTAATGACTTCATACGTTATCCCGTCCGTTCCAGGTGCGGAATTATGTTGACGAGAATTTAATGCTATGCTGAATTCTATGAAACTAAAGTGAGTGTCGAATAGCGTGTTATTTTTGGTAACAGGGAAAATGTTAGGGTTACTTGGAACCCACGGTGGGCATAGTCTTTCAAGAGCAGCTTCAATTTTCTCTTTATTTTGCATATTTTGTTCAATACTATCGGGTCTAATTTTTATCCATTTGTTTTTAAAAATTTTTGCTTTTTCCCATGTATACTTAAGGTCTGTGCTAAAATTGATGGTCTCTGCAAATTTTCGAAAGCAGTCACTCTTTTTCTTTTTAAAAGTTTTTTTAGCTATGGCAGCATTCTTTTTGTATTCAATTAAGTCTTTAAAATCTAAGGTAAATTCCCATTTTTTTAAGGCAGCTTTTCTTTTTCTCTTTACCTTATCACACTCTGAATCCCACCATTCTACTGGATTGCTATGGCAAAATTGGGGATTATTCCCTTTTTTTGGGGTGCAATCTATGATTGCTTGTGTGATTTTTTTAATGAGGAATTTATACTGCGAGACTGAACTTAAACTGAGAAAAGAATCTGTTTTGAATTCATTAATATTTTCAGCCATTGTATTTTTAAATTTAACCCAATTGGTTTTTTTGGTCTGCAACTTGAAAGTCTTTTTGAAATAAATTGCTTTTTGTACAGATAAATTAATACGCACTGGATAGTGATCCGATCCCCGGGGGTCTTCATCTATATTTAATACAATCTGTTGTAGAAGATTAGGAGAAGAAAAAACTAAATCAATATTTGATTTTGTACCTCGTCGCAGATCAATACGGGTTTTAGTATTATTGTTTATTAAAATTAAGTCGTAATCAGCTAAAGTATAGATGATTCTAGAACCATTTATATCATTTCTATTGCAATTCCACGCGACATTGTGGGCATTGAAGTCTCCCACCAATATGGTTTTATCATCTAATAGAGTATTACTAAAAACTTGGTCCCATTCCTGAAGCGACAGATTTGTATTATTTCCGCTATTGCTCGGGGGCCTATAAACTGCAATGATATTAATTTTATCTTTAAGGTTAGTCAGTGTAATGCCCAAAACTTCAGTGGATATGTTCGGAATGATGAGGTTGTTAATAGCTTTGTAAGCTATAGTATTTCCAATAATGAAAATTATACCTCCTCCTCTGGCGTACGTCCTGTCTCGCCGAAGCACCATAAAACCTGGGAAGCTAATAACTATGTGAGGAATGGTGTCGTTTAACCATGTTTCCACGCCTATAAAAATATCAATTTCATCTAGCATCACTCTAAGCTCCTCTAGTCTATTAAGAATGCTTCTTGTATTCCAGAAAACAATACGTATATCAGATTGAATAAATTGGTTAACTTTGTTGCTGGAATTATGCATTATGTTATTGTTCCTCTTGTCCTTCCAACGAACTAATATCTTCACTGGAAACTTTTAATTGTGGATTACTGAGTCTTTTCTTGATCTTTGTTATGCGACTTTTAATGCTGCGTTCTTTTAAATGACTATAGATTTCTGTTAGCATGTTATTAAGAGCTTCTATATCAGTAGTAAATTCATTAGCAATCATTTCGGTATTGGGATTTCCATGTGTTTTCACAAGGAAACTGAGTAATGTTTCATAATCGATTGGAAATCTATGACGATTACTTTCAACATGTTCCTTGGCAGGTAACAAAAGTTCATTTGTATCTTCAGTGGATACTTTTTTTCTTTCTTTTTTTGATTTTTTTGGTGTCTGTTGGAGTGCAGGAATGCGTGAAATTGCATTATTTTTCACTGTATCTTCAAATTCAAATTCTACGCTGCTGATATCAGTTGGACTGGTCAACGGCCTTTTTGAACCGATTGGCGTATCCTTGTTGATAATAGAGTTGTCCGACTCTATGTCTGCGGCTAGTTCATACTCCTGGAGTGTATTTTTTCTCTCTAACGAAAGAGAGGTTAACACTTTTGGTACATTGAGAGAGTCAGGCAATTGTACAGTGTGAGGTTCATTATTTCCAGTTGTTTTACAATATTTGGCCAGATGGCCCTCTTCTTTGCATATAAAGCATGTCAATTTTTCGGTGGAGAAGTAAATCCAGTACAGGGTATTATCAAAATTTATTTGCATTGACTCTGGCAGTTTAATAGTGTCTTCTGGGTTTACATAAACCTGTCTCCGGAAACTTAAAATATGTGCATAGCCCGGTTCGTTAATACCAGCTCTGATGCTTGTAATACGTGAAGTAGTTTTTATGTTTAATTCGTTGAGTTTTGATTCCAGAACGCTGTGTGGGATTATAGGACACACGTTTGATATTATTATCCTCTTTGATTTGGTGATCAGCGGCCTGATTTCTAGTACGTGGTTTCCAATTTTAACTGTTTCTTTATTTACTGTTAATTTATCTGCTTGTTCTTCACTACTCAAGTA
This sequence comes from Rhyacophila brunnea, assembly GCF_057557595.1. Lineage (NCBI taxonomy): Eukaryota > Metazoa > Arthropoda > Insecta > Trichoptera > Rhyacophilidae > Rhyacophila > Rhyacophila brunnea. Next base: position 41,267,316 of record NW_028232859.1, read on the forward strand.
TATAAATATTCTTCCCTGGGAAATCCTAGATACATATCTTATATGACATGGACCTACCTTATTCCCGATTGACAGTGTATATTCTCGTATAGAGATGCCCTCGATAGCATCTAAAACGATGGCTTGCTCCTTCTTCGGAAATTGCATTTTTTGAGCAACTGATGCATAAGACATTGTTTGTTGGGTTTCTTTTTGGTGATCCATTGCTAGCAACGTTGTATTTTTGATTTTTAATAAGCGCCCCTGTAGTCAGAGACACTTAAATGTAAACAACTTTGTAACAATAATTTATTGTTACGCCGCGCGCACAACTGGTTATTATTAATTTGTAAACACTCGCTATCTCGTTTGGTGACGTGCGACGGTCGCCGAGCACACGGAACAACTGATATTTTACTGTATTACACCAGAAAAGTATTGCACATATTTTTACATTCTATTTTTCCTGCAGTTTTACAAGTAAATTCAACTAATTTACGTTATAATATGGAATAATACTCAACTTTCGTAAATTAGCATTTAAAATGTATGTACATTTTATCAATAACAATATTTATAAAAGATTTCATTAATAATATGTAAAAAAGACTAAAGAATGAAAATAAATGCATTTATATATAGGTATGTACCGACTCCTATAATTAAATGAAACTTTGGGAATTGTACTCATTTTTAATTACTTTATACGTTCAATGGCATCATTAGTACCACTAAAAGGTTAAATGGTTTGTTCTTTGCAGATTTTGAAATATTTGCCTTTTGATCAGCGTTTTGATCTCTATGATAATATTTAAGAAAAATATACATTTTTTTCTCTTGAAAATTACTATAAGTATATAATATGAAACCTTCACAGCTTATAGACTACATTATTAGTACCAACTTGGTTCGTCTTGTAGTCGTAAACGGTTCTGAAAATAACACACATGCAACAATTCATCCCGAGTAGGTAAAGTTGTCAAACAGCAGGAGTTGAGTAGTGAGGTGAGGGGCGGATATACAAGTGCGCACCTAGATCAAACTCATATTATACCTGTCTCATTGATTTGAAAAAAAAATAATAACTGTAATCTCAGTTTAATAAGTTTAATCTATAATAATCTGTACATCTCGGTATACTTTTTATTTCTGAATCTCATGTACTTATATAAGAATATTTTGTATTATTTGTATACGTCTTATTTTCATTACGTACAGCAGTCGTTAACTCTCCAAATCTCTTATATAGATGCACACAGTGATTTGACAAACGTTAGGTACCATTTGATATTCTGCATATATCTCTTAACGTTGCAACTTTTTTGTAGACTGAAAAATTGTCTCTCGTAAAAACTAAATTACAATGGCTAATTGTTGTAATTGAAGGTGACTGTAAATTTATTATTTTTTGGTATATACGCATCTTTCTATAATATAAATCTAGCGTTTAAAACTCATAAGTAAAATGTATATATACATAATATATAATGTAAAAATCCAATACAGCATACAATATAGGGAAACTAAGTAATATAAATAAAAATGACTATTGATAATTATAATGAAAATAGAAACAGTTACAAAAAGGAAAATCTGATGAATTTACACTTTTAATAAGTTTTATTTACTCTATAAAAAGCATTTTAAGGGAATGCCTTGGAAGTCTGAGGTTACATGGTTAGTAATTAATGCGGATCTCGGCTTGAAAAGGGAAGAAATCCTGTGGTATAGATTGACTAAAAAACGGATAAACGCAGTAGGTACAAACCATAATACGAGATCATTAGTTTAATTACTAATTGGTTAAAAGAATACATTTACAAACAGTCAGATGTATAGTAACACTTCGGGGCTTCTTTTAAGTGATCAATAAAAATAGCTTTTTGTGAATTTAGTTTTATATTCCAAAAGAATGCTTTTATGTCATTGGTCGGTGGATTTTATTTGAAATCACTTTCGAAATTGCTCACTCGGGTGAAGAAGTTGATCGTTGAAGAATAGCAGTTCTAATTGTGGACGGACACAACATAATGTCACTGATGAATATTTATAGAAACAATAGCTAAAGCATTGTGAGACTTGCTATTCAAATAGAGTCATCCAACTATGTTAATAATATTGACTCCCGTATGGTTAGTTCACTTCATCGCCTTAAAATACTTCGTATAGTATTTGACGCAACAAGCAAAAAAATTATATTGTTACTAACAAACAACCTCTTCCTTCCTACTTTGTGGAAGTGAGGGGGTAAAATATTTTAATGATATAATGTGTCATTTCAACTTTAAATATTGTTTTTAAAATTAGTTCCTAATACCTGTCGAGCCAAGATGACGCCTTCTTAACTAAATATTTCTCCCCGCACACGCACTGTCTAACCAAACATATATTATAATCATCTTGTAATTTAAACTGCGACTCAATAAATCCGTTTGCATATTCAGTGTCCATCCTGAAGCTACCCCCTGCTAAAAACATTCCACGATTTTCTCCTTCGATTTCTCTCATATTCGTCCAGAGCCAAAAAGCGGTTTCTTAATACTAGAGTAATAGAATATTATTTTACAAATTAATAGTTTATTTTATATTTTTGATGTCACATTATTAATATAATCTTTACATGTTTCGTCAAAGAGTGTATGAAAGCATTTATTGTGCAACCGGGTAAGTTAATATTTAAAATATAAATTAAATAATTATTTTCTTATAATGTTGTCTTTTATAGTAGAAGAAGCTTTCATACTAAAAATACACAATAAACCCGTACAAACTTACTCGATCCGTGACAAATCTTAATTACGACCGCTTTAAACAGTTTCATCTCTCTTTCCTTTGAAGCTGTGTGTCACCACAGGATTAAGAAAAATCTGCTGCAAACGCCATTCGTGACACAACACTCAGATAAAAGTAAAAAGAAATCGTTACAAGTGCTGTAATTAACAAAGATACAAATGAAACTAATTTCGCTAAAAATAGAGATGGACGAAGACTTTGAATTCGCTTGTTTCCTTGTATCCTTTTAAACTTTTAAATAATTATTCCACAGTGCTGAAGACTATCTTATAGATAGACCAAGTTAAATGATCCGTAGCCAAAATGAATAGAATATATTTAAATACTTTAACAATACAGGTATAGAATAGATAGTGTTCTGATGTAGCATCTATCATGCGACATAATATATGACAATAATAATTAAACTTTATTACTTAAATGAAAAGCGTATATGGTACTATTTGAGGACTTTCATTCTTGCTTTTATTGGCAGAAGCAAACCGATAAACTAAGATCTATCATTAAAACGTGATAAACCAAAACCGTTCTCAAAGCTATTAATTTGTTATGTGATTTAAACGAATTAATATTATATGGATTTAGTAGTATCATTGTGGTCTTTTATTGATACAAACAATTAGATTTTTCAAAGCATTGACAGTTAACACCAATACAGTAAACTAAATCCAATATTTTTAATAGATTTAGCGTTTGCTTTATAATTCATGATGGTTACTATAAATTAATATAAGCAGACAGGTGTCGTAAAAAAATTTCCGAGTAATAAACACATTTTATAAATTAATTCACTAACTCGTACCTATTTATTGTACACACAATGGCCAAACGTTTACGCGTCAGTCCCGGGTTCGAATCCAGCACCTGGAAAATTTTCATATTGTTTTTCAATATGTGTTCGAACCGAGAGTACCAATAGGTTGAGCAAGTGACTATCATTAATAAAGAATTAATTAATTAATTATTAATTAATAATAATTAATTAATTAACAATAATTATTGTTTGAAAAAAAAGTCTGTTAATACAACCTCTACTCTGCGGACGCCCACATGATATTATTATTCTACAACTTTGAGTCAAAAAAACATAAAAAAAAATATATATCATTTTGATATTAGTATTGTATTGTATATGTACCTACCTATTGTTTTTAAAGATTTTTTTACCTTCATTTATAAAAGAATTATTAAGTAAAATAATTGTGTTATATTTTCTTGTATTTAATATTGGGGCTCAACGGGTCAGACAGAAGTTTTCATTTGTCGGTATTTTCTTGTAATTCTAATTGCGGTTTCTTTGTTGCAGAAATGTATTCGGCATTTGCGACTGGACAGACGCAGATTTGCTACACGACAAGAGAATGTGCCACTAAAGAATACGACGCTTAGCGCTGTTGAGTGAGTAAAACATAACTTAGCTGATGCATTAATATATTATTAAGAAAATGCAAAACCACTCCGTAGCTTAAAATAAATAACTGTAACGGGTGAAATGTTAAACTAAATTATTGCTCTTAAGGAGGATCATATTATATGCCAACAGAGAACCTAGCGGAAAAACACGAAGCTTGCAATTTGATATTTTTTTTGATAATTTACAATTTCAACTGTATTATTTAATAAAATATGTATCTGAAAACTTTAAAAAGATTTTTTTTTTTGAGTTAAAGATAAACTTACAATTGTAAAAAAATGTGAATTTGTCACATATTTGGTACATAGGTTTCGTTATTATTTCATTATTTTTATGGTTATATTTATTATTAAAATTTAGTTTATTAAGTTTTCAAATTTTCACCGTTTAGATTTTTGACCAATAATTCATAGTTTTAACCAAATCGAGCTTAAATATTGGGGACCATACCTAAATAATGTTATACACATTTATATTTTTTTTATAAAAATCGATGTTTTTTAAAATAGATAAAAAAAAACTATGAATTAGTCAAAAATCTAAACGGTGAAAAATTTGAAATCTTAATAAAATAAATTTTAATAATAAATATAACCATACAAATAATGTAATAATAACGAAAGCTATGTACCAAATATGTGACAAATTCACATTTTTTTACAATTGTAAGTTTATCTTTGACTTTAAAAAAAATCTTTTTAATGTTTTCAGATACATATTTATTAATTAATTTAGTTGAAATCGTAAATTATAAAGAAAAATCTCAAATTGCAAGCTTTCTATTTTTCCGCTAGGTTCTCTGTTAGAATATATGATTCCTCTTTAGCGACGTAGAAGTTTAACACAGTTATGAAGTATTTTGATTGTGTGTGTCCTAACTATTAGATCTTTGGGGGATGGTGAATAATACAATACTAAAGATGACAGCGTGAGATTATAATCGCGGATACGGATGTACTGATGAAATATATGTAATCAAGAGATTGATTATATTAATGAACTGAGAGACTTGATTTGAGTAAAACATTGGCTGCGTCTCGTGACGGACTCTATGAGCGAGTGAGGATTCATGGATTGTCTTTCTAATTTATATGAATCAAGTACATATTATATTACAAGAAATAGTGTCGCAATTATTAACAAATCATAACAGACCCTACTGATCTAGGTATGATTGAGGACATGTTGATAATAATAAACGCTCTTTTATTTTGTTTTGAAAACAAAACATACCTACATATTAGCGAATTTAATGTTGAGTGGTATGATTGCTACACATCTACACATACGAGCCAGTGGGTATGACTTATGTCTGGTTTTTCCAAAAATTGGTTAGATACGTACATATTTTGTCAGTGTAAGTTTTTAGTCTATTCATAAACACAAACCTGAATTTTGAAACCCATAAAGCTAAAGTAAATACAATAATATTAACGTCATGAGATTTTTAAAATCTTGTTTTACCTAAAATATTATTTTATGTTCATACGTCATTTTTTTAATGTAATGTATTATACTGATTTTCGGGTACAGAAATAAAAATATAATGTGAAAAGTTACCACTGTAATTCACACCTATTCAATAGTAGGAACAACTTAACATTAAATTAGGTGTTCGTTATTATTTCTGACTGTTCTTACATAAAGCCTATAGCATCGTTTTCTTTCGCTAGGCGTTGCTCTAACTACGTTATATTTTCTGTCAAAATTATCACGCCTGGTTTATTTATTTTTACGTTTATATTAATTTTTAAAGAGTATACACTAGTCAGTTCTTGACTGGCCATGTTGGATTCGCTGCCAAAATTTTTGTGATTGGACATCACCCGAATAACATGCTCATATGGCTGAGAATAACAAGATGCAAGCCAGTTGGTCCAACCAACTGTTAGGCCCATCGACCTGTTCGATTTAGTCGATATAAAGGCCAATTTTACAGCATTAAATACATTATAGACGTGAAGATCTTTTCAAATAGTTTTTGTTTGTCCGTATTGCTTAAGCTTTGTTTTCTGTATTATATATACTATACTATTAAATTTATTTTATGTTAACGCTAAATGTTTTTCTCTATAATGGTACTTTTTATTAAATTTTGTCTATCATTTAACTCAGTCAAAGCTAACTTGAGAGCGTGGCGATCTTAGTCTTGGGTATCTGCTACTGAGACGTAAAAAACTGCTGATGCTACACATACAGACGTAGGGCCTCGTGATCGTTCGATTAAGACCGTGGATAATGCGGGGCGGGTTGGTTTTGTGAGGTTTTCTTTTGTGTTGTAAAGAGTGTTCAGATATTTTATATAAAATTTCTGAGTTACAGTTTTCATGATAGTATAGATTAATTAAGCGTGATAAAGAACTATTCTTAGAGCTTTGGTAACCACAGAATATTCTTAAAAAAATAATGTAGATTAAATGGATTAGTTAAATAATATAAACAAACCATTATAGCTACTTTAGATAGTAATTAATATCAAACGTGCTTTAGTGGAGTCAATAAAAATGATTAAGTATTTGAATGCGGTTTACCTGAGGTACGGTCAAGCCCCCCAATATACTAAAATCTATAACAACCCCATTATATTAAAACTGAAATTCCTGCACCTCTAAATTAATGTATAACGTTTAGTCTAAATCAATACGCAGGCGAATATTTAGGTGGAATACTGCTATATTTTGATTTACGAGATAACACCCTAACCGGAAGCCTTTTCGAAAAGTCGGTAGGTATGTATATTATGGAATATTGCAGACAATAACCATCGTAGGGAAAGGCTATACAGTTCGATAACGCACGCAGGGTCAAAGCAGAAAGGCATGTACGGACACATTGCAGAGCGGTCACTGGCAGATGCGGTCACCCCGGAGGCTCTACGGTGGCCTCAGTAAACTGGTAGGGAGTCTTAGCCTACGGACGTGGGGTTCTACTAAGGTTAACGAACCGTTTGAGACAATCGTGCCGGTAAATTTTAGTATTCACGTTAGTAAGTAGACTCTGCGAGTGAAAAGCTAGAGGCCCCTTCTACGTGTTTGGATTATATTTTCAGGGAAACGTTTTAATTTTGCGCCTTGCTTGTCTTCCCCTCTCTCGAGGAGAGTAAATATTTCATGGCAGGGCTAATCGCGTGGATTATACTGTGTTATACGCGCAATCGGGATATTTATTGTGAAATATGATGGGGATTGTAACGTACAATAAATATTAATCATGATATTAATTAAATAATCAATTATTATGATCATGCAATATAGTTAATTAATTGTATAGGTACATACTTTGCCAAACGTACTATTAAAAAATATAAATTTTATTAATCGTCAAACCACTGTTCAATGATCAACGATAATACAAAGATTGTAACAAATGAGTAATATATAGAAGAATGAAAATACAATTATAAACGTACTATATTAAACTTGTAATCAGTATTGTTTTAAATTACATAGTATTACATAATATATATGATGGAAAATATATTATTGAATGATGTTGGTTGCTACAAATTTCATTTGTAATATAAAGAAAAACATTGTTGCCCTTGAGCTTGGCATATGGGCTTCCATACTTTTAACGAGGGATGCTTGTTAGCCAATTGCTCAACATGTTGGGTCTACGATCTGCATCAAATATTCATTAAAAAGGTAAATATAGTTTTTGTTAGTTAAGGGATTTAAAACTCATCCACGCCACAAAGACGGGTCTATATTATCATGTTTTTTTTTATTTTAACGTGGTGGGAAGACCACATCCATCAAATTGATAAGAAATTAGATGTACTAGATATCGTAAAACGGATGGTTGGATACATCTCTCGACTAATGGATAACCGCTGCACTGACAAACTGTAATAGTAATCCAGTGGTATTCAATGAGGCTGCGCTATTGCCATCAGATCTATGTATCTATTTATTGCTAAGGGTCGAGGGAATTGGAAGGAACTAGCGCCCCTTTATATTCCCTCACAGTCCCGACTAATGATGACGTTGATATTTATTTGCTATGTATACCTACTATAACACATAGTTAGGTATAATGTTTACAACAATTTTATAACTTACCATTTACCATTTTTATGAGGAGCGGTTATTAGCATTAGGTTATGCCAGATACGGGATCGAACTCGCATCCATGGCTTGGGAGACAAGCGCATTACCAATTATACCACCTGTTTACATTACGATGCATAAAATTATTATATTATTCCCAATAATAATGCATGACACTTAATAAATTACAATGCTGAATGAAATGAATTATTTTTGTCGAGTAAATAAGCATGCGAGATGAGATATTTGAATACCGTTTCAATTTAATTAAATCATGTCAAGCTTTAAGTATAAAGAGCTTGCACAAAATTAGCCGCGTTGTTCAAACATACTTAGGAAAATACAATCTTTATAAGGCTCTTATATACATCCTTGGCAAACACCTGCTTTATCCCCTTAGTCGCGTTTAAGATTTTCCAGGTTATCTTGTTTGTATAATAATTTGAGATAAACAGATTTGCTCAGCTTGAAATATGTCGACGAGAGTTGTTAGGAAAAATCTACGCTAGAAAAAAGATTTTTTGCTTAGTGAGAGTTCACGTATTTCGCAGTAGAAAATTGTATACATTATCGTGAAAAATATCGACTTTATTTAGCCAACGATATATATTTTTATATTTAGCAGAGAAAAAATAGTTTTTCATATTGAAATGTTATTCTTTTAATATTATATACATGAAGTGCATTTTAATTAAACACTACATTTTTATCTCTTTGTTGTCATCTTTCTTGCAGTTGTGTTAATTTCCTTGCTATATCTATCTCTTTAATAATCCCACGATTTCGTCATTCACATAGTTGGATGCATTAGAAGGGCATTGGCGTCATTTACTTGATCGGATCATCAAGTAGCTTACCTTATTGACCCTCAACGATTCAACTGAAAAAAAGGTTTTCCTAATTATCATTTTCTTTTCTAGCTGTGTGGCTAAAGAACTGAATAACTCTGGGAAATATATTTTCGAGAGCCCGTCTTTTACTCCTATTTCATCTAGAATAACGATATTCGTTTTATCCGCACCTATATAATCATTACAATGTGCTTCCAATACCACACCAGCTGATAAGGGTTTAGATATATAAGAATGTAATATATTGTATTTATTGCAAAGGAAATACTACCCCTGAAGCATGAAGTATTTAACAAACATATTATCATTTAGCATACATGCGAGAAAAATGAGTACAAAAGAGTACCTAATACAATAGATTGCACATAAAATGCAGAGATAGATAGATTACTGACTCACTTAAGCTTTGAAATTAAGCTGGAATTTAACTATTATATCTGAAACTTGTATAAGTGATGTATTTTCAATGAATATTGTTACTTTTGTATATTCAGGTAGTGCTAAAAAGCCAACATATTTGAGAAGTATTACAATATTATTAGTAAGCATAAATATATGTTATTTCTCATGGTTTCTATCGGATTCCAGGTATAATAGATATATTACAAAAAAACAATAAAACATAATGGGTTTGTCTTTAAAAAAATGTTCTCGCGAGAATTTAAATTATTTAGCATCACACACTTAATCACAGATAATTCGCCAACGTCTAATAACTGGAAATATTCTAAAAAACAAATCTTTTATTTCAGTCAACGGAATCGTTTTGTTGGCCCAAATCGTTGTCATGAATTATCTGTCCGGCTGTCGTGTTAACATAATGACTGTCCAAAACAACGAGACGCCGAAAGACAGACGCCGAAAAACCGACGCCGCGAAGTATTTACTGCGACGTCGCCTTCTCGGGTTCGTTTCCTCCGCAAGCTGTTACGTTACTATTTATAAACGCCATTTTACGCTTTAAAATATTATTGTGTTGAAAGGATGCCCGTTATGTGGCGCATTGCTGCTAGCAGCTAGACGGTGTCTGAAGAAAAATGTTTCTAACTACTTGTCACGTGTAAAGCTTTTTTTTTCTTTGTCACGGAAAGGTTGAGTTGATATCTGTCACAAGCGACGGTGGTATTTAATATCTACATGTTTCTAGTTCTACGAGCTGAATAGGAACAAGGACGCCTAAGGAATATAATTTTAATATTAAAAACGAAAAACAGAGCACAAGCAAGCTCATCGAAAAACTCTGTTGTTTTTAGGTATCATAATATTATGATGAAAATAAAAATAATAATATATTCCTTAGGATATTCTTTTGACAATTTTTCCTCTTACGTAATAGTGATACAGATTTATAAATAATTGTTAGACAGAGAAATCAAATTTAACTTAACTTACATTATAATATTATTACTAACTGACCGGCAAATATGAGAGCCGGTAAGATATCAATAACTCATTTGTAAATAGGTTGCTTTTATTTACTATTTAGCTTGCCCACTCCAAACGTAAACTTATTATAAGTTATATTAATTAATCATCACCTTTAAATGAGCATTGACAAACTTTAATTCATATTACGATACGGATGTAATTTTAATATTGAAAATAGCATATTATCTTACACGTGTTTAAGTTTATCCAATATTTCCTTACACTTTGAGAATCGTACTTTCTTACAACCACCCCTAGAAGGTAAAGTATGTTCCATTATTATTATGTTCTCTGAAATCAGGTATTTTATGTCGTTGAAGAGCAGCAGTGGTAGTAGATATCACGTTTGTTTTTCTTAATCCTTGTATGAAATGAGTAGGTAATAAATTTTAAAATTGGAATAACGTAAACGGAAGTGGTTACATAAATATCGGAAAATACCCTTTATAATTTTAATACTAGGTGTTCGCCGACTACTTTGTTTGGTCGCCATTTTGGTAAAAAATAATTATGACAGTTCATATATTTGGAAATCGCGAAGTGTAGATGTGGCAAATTTATTATGGAAAAATATTCGATAAACCAATGTGTTTTAATTGTAAAAACATTTTATCAACATCAATTATCAATAATTATTGTAACGACTAGAAAATTATGTAAAATTTTGGGTAGAAATAATGTGCCACTATTTATCGATTAATGAATGATTTTGAACAAAGAGGTTATATAGTAGATAATTAGAGGCTAACTTATTCAGCAGTCACCTTTGCATCCATTTAAAGTGACTGTATGGTGCGCTATGTGGTCTGAAGGAATCATTGGCTCTTACTTTTTAAAGATGAACATGGGTTACGGTAACTGTTAATAGAGAACGTTATCGTAACATGATTTTTTTAACATGACTTTTTTAGACCAGAATTGAATGCGTCGGGCTTGGTTGATATGTGGTTTTCCAACAAAATGATACAACTTCACAGACAGCCAATGTTACAATGGCACTACTGAGAGGTCTGTTTCCACAACAAATTGTCTCAAGAAATGATGATGTCGGTTGGCCTCCACGGTCGCCGGATTTAACAGTCCCGAACTTATTTTTGTGGGGATATCTAAATAGTAAGGTTTATGCCAACAAACCAGAACACTTCAGCAACTTAAACAAAACATTCGTGACTAAATTAACGAAATACCGGTTGAAATGTGTTAAAATGTGATGAAAATGTTGGAAAAAGAGGCCGCATTTGTGAGGTTAACATATGCGGATATTTGGCTGACATTGTCTTCCATATTTAATTCCCAACATTTAATAAAACATTTATCAGCATTTAACCATTTTGTTTTCATTTTCAATAAAGTTATACAAAATTAAAGTAGTAAATCTTCCCGCCGAACACCTATATAATAATATATTATTATTGTCTAGTCTGTATACTATATACACAGTGTAATTTCAATTAATTTATTGTATTTGGTTATAGTAAAAATTAAATAATACGTTCTGTATAATAAATAGACTATAAGTTATGTGTAGTCAAGTTGTTAATATTATCGAGATCAAAATATTGAGCTGGGTATGTGGCAAGGTGGAAACAGGATGCACGAACGAATTTTGAAGCGTCCGGTGTAAGCTCTTTAAGCTCACTAGACCAAGGTGGATCCTTATTCGCAGCCTGCGGTACTCTACGAACGAGCTTTCATTACTCTACGGAGGATGGCTATAATATATTAATGAAACACAGCTACGGTACGATATTCTCAAGGATGCAATGCAAAATATTCAATTGAAACAATTAATACTTTAAATAAAAATGACATGCATCCGCTTTTATGAGATATTATATTCTAATATATTTTTCTTTTCACATTTAAATACATAAATATTAAGATATTTTTCAATGTGAAAAAGTACAAAAAAGTAAATATCATTCACTAAAATTGCATTTTTCCTCTTTTGATAGTAAATACTTCTCTTTCTTTGTTCCACCTATAAGACTTTTGATTCTAGCAATTTAGTTTCTGCCACCCTTTTGATGGTCTTTAACGTTGGGGTTTAGCCATTTTGTATAACGTATTATGGAAGATTATCCGTCCACTAAATTCTTCTAAAATTAAATCCGGAAAATAGTATTTGGTACATGACCTTTTTTCTACATTTTTTTATCATTCGATCTCTGAACTGGATCTTCAAAATAATAGTATTTCTTTTGTAATAATTAACAGCGCAGAAATACAGTATTAAAATATTGGTTATTTTTTATGTAAAGTGCTTATTTAAACTTCTTTTTGTGTGCCATGGAACACTAATTTGAAACTATACTCGAACCAATAACAGATAATATTCTTAATTCATGAAATAATAACGCTTCTTTTTTTGCCCCAACGTATATGTACCTAATGTTGACATTTTCTTGAATAATAATAGTTTTCTACTATTTAATACAACATAATACTTATCAACTAAAATATTTCCGATTCACTTGAGGATGCCAACATTTAGGTGGGGAGGTAGTATTTTTTTGCAATACCTTTAAATTCAATATAATAATAATTCATAAATTACCAAGCCAAAATATTTTTTCCTATAATTTTCGAACCATTCACATTTTGAATATTCATACGCTTTGATTTATGTTAAATCGTAAGCATATTATCTGTGGTATTTAGCTTGTCCCTGAGGGGGGATTATCAACCCTGTTTTGCTTACCACCTAGATTCACTTTCAATAGAACAGAACACCATTGTTATATATGGCTTGGACTTTAAGTTCGTGAATAGCTACACTTGCTTGTTTATTATTATATTATTTATTGTTCTTAGCTTCATTTTGAAATGATGTATAATTTGAGTTGGTATCTCTAAAGAACATTTAAACAAAAGATAGTAATATTAAAAAAAAAAATAGCAAACAACGATATCTATTAAATACTGTTTTTTTCGTAAACTTTTTACATCTGACATCGCCACGTTTTCTATAAAACAACATCTTCATATTATTCTGTTTTGGAAAAAAGGGTCGATAATTAATTGCAGAGAGACTACTGCGTGATGGTAAGAAAAAATGTTGCCTGCGGTACAATTGAGTAAAATTATTTTTGTATTTTTATCGGAAAACAATAATTATTATTGTCCTGAAGATCAACATTTCGTAAGAAAATGGTACGTTCTGGGAAACGTACAATCTATTGTTTATATTGTGTTAAAATATTTCTGCTTTTGTCAATAGGTATGGTAATAATACGTAACTGTTGTGAATTATTTATTATAACCCTGATGTGTAATTATTATAATAAATAACATTTTACTAAAATATATCATAATATTATGTATTATGGCAGCGTCATAAATTGAACGAAGTAATCCTTAACCGCATCATATTTAACGATTAGAGCATGTTAACTGAATCCTTCACGAATTTTCTAGAATATCATAGGGATTTAGTCTACTGTTAAGTTGTCAGTGGATTAACATTAAAATTTACCGTATCCGTAGTTTATCAAAATATAAAAGATATGACTTTACAAAATAAGCCGCGTGTTATCACAAGAAATATTTATTATGTGAAAATAAATATGTAAGTATAAATATTCATATTTTGCTTACCAAAAACAAAAATAACTGCTAATTTTGTTATAGGAAGGTACATTTCTAGGGATTGCAATACCGAATGAAAATGTCAATACAGGTTTTTCAGTATTTCTTATTGAATACTGGTAATTTTTAAACAAAAAAAACAGAATTAGGTGCTTATCAATAAATAAAAAACTTTTTAAAATACTTTATAGCAAAAACCTATATACGTACATTTATTATGTTGACATTTAAAAACATGTATTCATCATAATTGTAGAACTAGTGATTTTTTACAAATAATTTGAATATATTGTTAATTTCGACTAAAGCCCTCAAAAGTTCATCAAGTGCAAATAAGTCCGGCTGCAGGAAAAGCTTCTAAATTCAACACTAATACTAATAGAATAATTGAACATTTTTGTCACGGATGTTTTCTATTTCGAAATAATATTATGATAATTCGTCGCGACAATTACTTACTTATATAAATATACTTGATGAAATTTGTTTTATTATTTTTTTACCTCTGTTGGATTCACTCAATACATTTGCATTTTAGCAGCACATAACTTAAAATTCATTTTCAAAGAAGGAAACAAGTGTGCTTTCCTAATTCCGAAAATTCCGGTATTTTGAATTTTTAAAACCGGTATTTCGGTATTGATAAATACTGGAATACAGGTTTTGAAATACTGGTATTGCAATCCCTATACATGTCGCTTCAGTGGTTTCAAAAAATACCAATATAACTTAAATAGCAGTATTGAAATACAATACGCCTATAAAGTATCGGTAATGTATTTAATAATAATAATTATTAGCCTGTTTTAATCCACTGCCGGATTCAATCCTCTTCAAGCTCTTTTAACTCTTCTCGGTTCACTTCTATGTAACTCCGCCTAACCATAATAGTTAGGTAGTCAATTCAGCGAATATTTTGGCGGCCTTTGGGTTATCTAATATTCCTCGAAATTAACTGGATTATCGTATATATCCAGCGGCCATCATCTCAATCTCATTTGCTCCCTTTTACATATTCAATATTTTTCTGTCTTTTTACTGTCTGTATTTTCAAAAGCGAGCTCTTACTATGCCTGAAATGCAGGGTATTAATATAACCAATGTTTATTTTCAGTATTCTCGTATGTTTGAAAACTTGGTCTCTTAATAACATAGAAATTCATAGACTTATGCTAGACATACACTACGATCACGTCACGCGAGAGCACGTTAGCTCACGGTAAGTTCTTCCTGCGGATAAAAACTGTGCAATGTTGTTCTACTGGCAATCTCACGGGTGATAGAACATTTTGTTCCCCTAAAATTTTACACATTTTTTAGTCCCGAGCTCTCACGAATGTTTGATTTGCAACAATTGTTACAAATGACAAGTAATTGAAAAAATGTATTTGTACGTTGTCAGATTTTATTATTGAATGTTGTAGTCGTTCAAACATAATATGAGCTGACGTGACGTGTGTGCATGTGCTATATAATATAACAATCAGATCATATCGCTTAGAATATTGATGTATTCCACTTACGTGAGAGTGATTTGGGTGAACATCGTTATTTAAGCATTTAAATATTGTTAAAACTTATTTTTTATGTCATCTCGTGAACGTTTTGGCTTTGTAATTTGCCATGTCCATTGTAATGTCAAATAAATTAACATGATTTTTTGACATTAGACACACCATGTATATTCATGCTATATTTACAATAACTGTGATGTGTTATGATTTTCTGTACACTTTTGGGCAAATATACAAATTTTTCCCTTATACATACTTACCTATCTTTCAATATAGTTTTAAAAAGTAATATGTTTACATTTAAATTATGTTAATGTTATGTTAAATAATGAAACATAAATCGCGTCGAAAAGCTTTCATGGATAATCGTATCTATTCTACTTTAAATCAAGCATTACATACTCGGGTTCCATGTTTGTTCGTCTACGTCAACTTTAAACCTCTGCTAAGCTTATTCATAAAGTTGTGGCCTCATATGTGTGAGAATTTATATGCTTGGCCACCCCATGCAGAGAGATTCCGACACTAGAATTGATACTACGTAATTTAAGACGTCTATTGTGTGTTGAGTCTTTACGGAATTGAATGAAGCAAAGCGGATTTTATTCTAAATTCGGATATATGGACTTTATCTTGATTTGGATACTAAGCCGATAGGATTTGTTTGATTTGAATAAACTTTATCATTCGGTTTATACATAGGCACACCCTACATCATAATAACATAATATTATAATACTATTATTTTTATTGGTATTACCTACTCTGAAAATCAAAATAATAATTATTAGTAAACTATGTTTTTTATTCAGCGATGAATGGGCAGGTCGTCCGTATTATTGAAAATATTACGGTGATCAATTTATATTTAAAATCTGGCTACTGATAATAATATGGTGCATTTTTTATAATATTACATACTTACTAGAGAGTTGCCCATCGTTATACTAACTAATAGGGACAATATATTAAATTTAAATTGGTCCGATTTTTTTAGCATGGGGTCCCCATACATCATTCTATGTCCATACATCTGAAATATTTATTAATCAATTGAAATCACTGAAATATTAATCAATTAATGTGACATGAAGTTTGTAATATGTAATTCAATTCTGACTTTATTAAACATGCTAAAATTCTAAATAATTTTTGACATGGATGACAATTGAAGAAAGAAATGTCATAATCTACAAATATGACGTATTAGGGATTTGTGTATTTTATTATTTTTAATAAAAAAAATTATCTTAATCATTGTTGCCAACCGTCAATCACAAAACTAACCTAGATAGAGTACGAAAATAAGCTTATTTCTGCACAAAAAATTCTAGATTTTCTCAAGGTAGGTACCTAATAATGAAATTTGTTTTTAGTAGACGAAAGATTGAAGAATAGTTTGTTTTCGCAATTAATAAATACATCAAACAATTGAAAATTAATATAGATATGAAATTTAGTAATCACTTAAATTAATGTTGTATTTATTATAATGGTAAGGTAATAATAATTATGGTACGAAAGGCTGATATGTACATTTTCAAACAAATTTAATGATATATTCTAACTTTTTTATGAAATGTTATACTATGTCGAAAAACGCTAGATTTGGCAAAGCTGTTTATTATGGTTCGATTCAATCTGAAATGGTAATAATGTACATCGATTCAATGAATAATTGCATTCCTTGACTTAATTTTGAAATTTTCAGATTTATTCACTTACATAATATAATTAGTAAGTTCTAATGGATTTAAGTTTTGTACTATTCCATTTAAGAAAACTTAAATCCATTAGAATTTAAATTCAAATTTCATCAAGTACCTTCGGTCGATAGTACCTATTAATAATTGTTAAGTCTTTTGTACTGTCAAAAACCATAAAGTCATAAGTGCTATATATTTTATATAAAGCCATTATTTTGTAACATTGATTCAAAATAAGTTTTATAATAATATAACCATTAAGTAAATAGTTTAAAATGGCTGAGATCTTGTTTGAATAACTATATCCGGTACAAAATAAATTCGCTAATAAATCAAAACACATTAACACCTTGAGCTTCCTGCCATGTTCCAAGTGTCGTATTAAAAATGTATCATACATATTTCTGAGTTAAAAATATAATATTTCAAAATACAGTGTAAATACTAAGAAAGAAAGAGTCTAAAGAAAACAGCTCGGAAAACATTTTTAATATATCACGGTGACATGTGAAAAACTATAAATTAAAGGTGCAGCGTGCTGTAAGAATCCATTACTCTTAGTATTCTATTAAAAACAGTATGATATGGCGATATATTATATATACAGAGTGTAACTTTTTAAAATATTGTTTATTTAATAATATAATATACTGGGGATGTTTGTCTTTGATAGGTATAACGCAAGTTTACCTGAAATTTAAAAAAATAATGATGTACTAACCATGGCTCCTTTCTTTTTTTTTGAGACTCCTTTATTTGAGGTTATATGGATACTATCCGTGGCTTTATCCAACTGACTTTATCTTAGGTATGCTTACATACTGTAGTTTAAGTGCTAGAAGATATCAATATTTGGCCACGTATTTTTTTCGACTTATACATGGCGTGAATGAGAACTCTGCCATTCTTGGTAGTATTGACTTTTGTTTCCCTGATAACTATATTAGAAATCGGGAGCATCAGTTGCTTGTTCTCCCGAGGAGCAGAACTGGTGATGCCAATTGGGAGGGCAAAAACTCTGTTCAGCCAAATCGCTTCGGATGTTGATATATTCCATCTACGTGAGGATGAGTATAGGTGGACGTTATTTTATAATTTTATAAAATAAATAAATTGAATTGAATCCTGAAGCGGACCCCAAGGCTAGGATATTTGGCGGCCCCCTACCTATCTTTAAGGATAAAGGCAGTATGATGCTCTACAGTACCTAGCGTTTTCCAAATGGTGTACGAAGTAAAATGAATGTGTATATTTAGTGTTTTTTTGTATATTTTAATACTTATATCTATTTTAATTATTATGGCAAGTATCCATACACAATTAAACATTGTACAGAAACTGTGTAAAAATATTATTGAAGGACAATAGCGCCTTTTTTTACTATTAGAGCAATTTTTTTCTTTCTCACTTATGTGGTTAACTCGCCACGCCGGGCCCCACACCTGAGCCCGAGCCCCCAGGCTAGAGCCCTGTCAGCCCCCCCCCTTGTGGGGGCCATGGTACTAACATTATGGTCTGTCGAATAGTGCAATAATGTGTATGGTTCTGATTTCGTTGAAATGGGTTCCAATCCCGCATTAGGCAATAATAATAAAATTGTATGTTGATATTTCGAGATAGATTTAATTTATATATAATTATAATATATTGTATGCTCGGCTTAAGAGCAAAAATGGCATTTTAAACCTATGTAGTGTATTAAATATTAATATACCTACTCAAATTTCGGTACATGTTTTAAAAACAAAAGAAACAGGAAAATAAGTAGCATCTCCGTGAATTGTAAAGCAGGTATAATACATCGATGCGAACGTAGTAATTGATTAAATCTTTAACTTAATAATATGTAACTTACTTTATTAGGTAGGAGAGATTTTGAACAGACGGAATTTTTGACAAAAAAAAAATCAATATGATGGTACATACGAATATTGATATATTTGTATGTGTAAGTCATACACAACACAGATTATATTCAGACAGTGGCACTGATGTACGAATTCCTACATCGGAATTCGAAAATTAGTTATTGATTATCTTCAAATGCAATGCAATAGCCTGTTCGATTGCATATTTTGTTCAAATTATTACTATTTATTTCAATATGCAACAATCATCATTAGTACTAAAAATAGTTTACCATATTGCATTTTATGTATGGCAATAACAAACACTAACTTTGAAGTTTACAGTGTCGTATCATGGCCTAATTATGTTGGGCCTAAAGTAGTATTCAAAACACACTAAATGTCCACAAGGTTGACTTAAAATCGGCTAGACTAACGAATTCTTCATGTTCAGAAAAAGTATGTAGCAGCGAAAATTTTTGAACGAGAAGATTGGAAAGACATTGAGGAGGCATTTATTCATCCGTGGATGAACCTTGTATGATGATGATTATTGATAGATAATGAAAAAACTTATAAATATATTTTCTTTTAGGGAATTATCTTCCTATAATTAAATTCCGATATGCTTTCAAATGGTATTGATCATCATACATGTTTTTGCAAATAATGTTGGTACATATAAAAATACTTTAAAAGTTTTAATAAAACGTCCCGTATAAAAAGAGGGGAGCTGTATTCTAAGATACTGCTCATTGGATGACTGAGTCGAAGAAAGATGCTTCCTCACAGAGCGTCATATAAATCATCTCAATCCACCCATTCATTCGCTGCACTTTATCACGGATTTGAAAAGAGAAATCTCCCAATCCCCCTCTGATCCAGCACCTCAGCTCGGCCACTAAGATATCTAAAATTCTAAGCTTGGATTACCAACGGACATTTCACTCACGAGTAGTCAGTCTTCAACGGCGAGGGCTTCCCACAGTAGCGGATCTGCAATATTTCTGCGCAAATGCAATATTTCTGCGCTTATTTCACAAATGTATGAAATTAGTTTTGTATTTAAATAGTTTATTTATACGAAGAGTCTAATATATATAATCTTTTAGATTAATTACCCATTTTTTATTCCTCTCATTGGAAAAAAATAAATATCATTATTACATTTCAGTCATTATAAATTGGGTATATTTAGTTATCTATGAATCAATAGAAAAATCATTATTTTAGAATAGCGATAGAAAAATGGTGATTGTTATTTAAATCAGATACCCTTTTACATAGCTATTTACGCAATGTTTAAACTATAATACGCTTTGGTCGTCTAGAATTATTATTACCATGGTCATAGATATCTGTGGGTTATTTCTTTGCTCATTGTATTAAAAGGTTGTATCATTTTTTACACCCCCATAATTGAACGAGACAAAACTAATGATTTAATATCCAACTCTAATTATACACGTAATGAGTAAAAAGACAGTAAACATAATGTATATATACGATAACAACTGTATTTGAATATATACAATAGGTGTATCATCGATAATTTATAAATATATTTTTGAATCTTAACAGAGATTATAATATATATATATATATACAATTATTTAATATAATAGTAAGATAGTATAAACAATCATCAATCAAAACTGTAAATTATAATATATTTTCTTTCGCACTTAATCTTAACCAATGTTATTATTGATTTGCTGAGTATTCCACCAGCTTTTTTGATTTGTACTAGAACGGAAGGTCGGAGGTAAACTGGCAAGCACAGACTCAGGTAGTTAGACATAATGTTAAAGGAGAGGGGGACACCTGGAGGACACTGGCCTAGGATAGGGGGATATAGAGTTTTTTGAGGAAGCTAAGAGTCGCTCTGGGTTGTTGGGGCACTTATGATGATAGTGATGATGACGAGTATTCCCCATCAGGTAGAATACCTCCCATAACTGCCATGTGGTATGTAGTGTATCCAGACAGTGGATGTATTTCCCCTTTAATTTTCAATACGTATACGCTGCATTAGATAGGTACTCACCCGAACGACACTTACCAATTTTTAAACACCATTTTCTGTCGCTATTTTAAATCCGATGGGCATAAAAAATAGTAAAACAACCCTATTTAACAATTATCATTTTTACCTTTATCAGACAATTTTAGTTGGACTTGAAATAATCAAGTTAAGTATTTATTATATATATTTATGACTTTCATCGCGTGCACGAATTCTACTTCAAAATAAATTATTTATTTTGGTAGCTAAGATCGAATTGTATAAAACTAATAATTGTGTAACAAAAATAATAAAATATATTAATTTTTTAGTTTCACGTTATATTAATTATAAAAATCATTGTCTACTATTTACATCTATGTGATCGTAGTTTCATTAGTATTTTAGAAATATCAACTTTTGATTCGTCACTGCCTTCAAACCCCAGGATGGAGTCGTATTGGTGCGCTGTGTAAGCCCGTCATCATCTCCCCTCAACGAAATCCGAGGATTAAGACGGTACAGCGTCTTATTCATGGTCAAGAAAGGGTAGCTCTGCAGACATTTTGGCCGCAGTTATTCCGGAAATCCTCACGAGGTTCAAATGAGGGTAGGACCGATAAAAAATACAGCTAAGTCTACCGAGCACCGCATACGTCTAGATGGAATCCATTAAATGCTCATACAAAAGCTGCTAAAGAGCTTTTGTTTAAAAATATTGGCCACTGAAAGGATTGCGTGAGATATAATGAAACCGTTTTTCGGGATTATTATTGTGCATTAAATTTATCTCTTTTTAGGTGGTTCAAGATATATTGTTGACTGTAGGAAGGTATTCAATTAATACTATATAAAAAAATCTTTAGTAATATAATATTATGATGATTTATTTGAAAATAATTCGGTTAAAAATACCGTTTACCAACATAATATTCATCAAGCTTTATGTGCTTGCAATCATTTATTTTTAATTCATTAACATTGTTAAATGGATGCAAACTTACATAAACTATAAATTTTCGTTTTCTAAAGACGTTAACTATATTTTATAGATAAAACTGTGTAAAACTCTTGTTAGAAATTTTAGAACTAATAATTGAAATTTATATAAGTATAAAAGACCTACAACACAATATGTATATAAAATTCGAAAAATCTGACTTCACTAAATTAATCTTCATATAAAAAATGTGATACTGACTGCCCGAAACTATATATAAGGGAGTAAAAAATGTAGTGTGGTGTAAAATTTGAAACATAATATATAGGAAACACGTTTAATATAATATACTAGCAGAGCCAGCTATCTTACTAGGTCTTGCAGACCTTAGGCGTTCATACGATATAGTAGTGGACTTTGTTATAATTGTGAAGTTAATTTAAATAAAAAAAAATATGCGTTGATGGTATGGTAGTTTTGGATTTGGATGTAATTTTATTCACCTCAGTCAGTTTGACATTTTACTGATATGTCATTTTTACGATTTGCATGTCATTACTGCCAATATAAATACATCTAAATATTTGAATCCATAAGACCAAGAGGAGTTGAATCATCTTATAGAGACGTCTATCTAGCTGTGAATTGATATACATACGTAGAATTTATATAATATCACCCGTTATTAAATATTAGATATTATGAGTAGGTTTAATATAACTATTCAGGTTGTAAGTTATAATTATTTTAAGGTTTAGGATATCCTATGCAAAGCATACGAGTTCCCACATAGTGATATTTATAGTAACAATATTTTTCAAGCCTAAAATTCTTAGCCTGAATCAAAAGATACCTACATTATTCGAGAAAAAAAGTGATTATTATCAGGCATGGCAGTCAAACCTACAGCAACAACTTCAAAGGCATGCATTCTATCATTCTTCTGACACAGGTGATATTTTCAATGAAATAGAATATACACAGCCGTGGTACGAGTATATCAGTGAATGAAAATATTATATTTAAAATAAATAAAAGATGAGATCAGCGAATAATTCTCAAAATTTACGAATATTACATTCTTTATTGAACATATAATGAAACACGGAATCCAGTGGATGCAGGTTTGATTCCTGTCCGGCACCATATTTTTTAAGAGATTTTTCCTAATACGTATTCTTCTTATGTTTTCAAATAGTGTAGGTACTTATCTAATAATTGTTTGCTTTACTTCATACCATGAGACTTTTTTTTTGTTATCTATAATATTTATTATTATATAGTTCTTCTAAAGGTTCATATTATATCATGAGAGAATTCGTACATATGAATAAAAAACGTGTTATATTATATTAAAGTATTTAAATCAGTTGTGTATTTATATAGGTAACGTCTTTATTATATACAAGAGCTTTTTTAATAATATTTTCTAATGAAATGCCGCTAATAACGTATTGATTATAAAGTCTATGGAATTATTGTAAGCGTATTTACTAGTTACCCTTAGATTAGGCTTTAAGGGACGCTGCGGCCTGCCCTAACTCAATGTACTTCAACGAGTATACTGACTCACGAGTCGGCGATCTTTCATTTACACGCGGTCCTATATGACTCATCTATCACTTTGATGCGCGTGGTATTAACCCACTGGTTAATAGAAAAGTTTTCATCAATTAGAAGCTTAGCTGGAATACTTGGTAGAGAACATTAAAAGCTTCGTTAGAAAACAAAAACAAAGAACATCTCAAAATTAAAATGTGATCACGTTTTAGAAAGATCTTTGTATTTCGTGAATTATATAAATATATCATAATTATTAAGTATAATATACTTACTGAGTAAATAAAATATAAAAAAATAACTAAAAAATAAATTTATTGCAAGATATTTTAATAAACAGAAATATACTTACTAATTAATAGTATTATTCATTTTTTTTTAAAATAAATTCCATAAAAACATTTTTTCTATAATGAATTGTTTGCATTATGATTTTAAATTTCACTTAAAAATCATTTAAATATTTAAATAAGTAGGAATACGTAGCCAAACAATTATATTTTTTTAAATTATTGTTTCTTCTTTTGTGCTACAAAAAAAATTACGCAATGAGTCGAGTTTTTTCTTAAAAGAAAATAATTTCTAAATGTTACATTAATTAAATAATAAATAACGATATCCTAGACTTTTGGAATGCTAAATAAATAAATAGTAAATACATCTAGTTTATTTTTATAGACTAACACTATTGTGTTAATTTTAAGAATACAGACATAAGTATCAAATATACATCGTTTTCGCGATTATTACAACGTTGTTCTTAGCTCGTATTCTTATTTGTCCGGTGGTTCTTTGTCCGGTGTAAATCTTGCAATAGATTTTTAATTAATTTCCCGACTAGCTAGACATTTTAAACTTTTAGAATATATCAGAACACGATGCCAATGCATTTTTTAATACTTTTAGCCATCTTTAAGTAGAATTGAATTGATTTTCAGTTGATTCTGGTTTGTATGAAAAGTTATTTCGACACCATTATTGGTTGCTAGGGAGTCTGGGGTCCTAGCAACTAAATTATCAATATATACGTGCGTTACTATGAAAATCAATATGAATGTCAAAATGACATTTCAGTATTATTTCTACCGAGTACAAATTTTTTTGATCGTTTAAGCTAGTCAAGTCAAGTTTATATGATTCAACAGAAAAGTTAAAAACATTTTATATAAAAAGTTCTTTTTATCTTGTAATTGATTATTCATATTAATGATGACGTGAACGTTTTCGGATTAGGTATGTCTTCAATTATTTATTTCTAAATTATTTAGTCAAACATATTAAAATAAACTTTCTGTTGGCGTTTGAAATAATGTAGGTAATTATTGTCGCATGAATTTTGAGAAATGTCAATATTATTCGTTATGTAATTGCCATGGTATAAGTATTTGGATGTCGTTGTTGCTTGGTTGTTCAGATGAGAGTTTATTAATTGAAACAATAATACACTGAATACACTAATAAGGATGATAACGTGGGATTATAATCGCGGATAATGATGTACTGGTGAGATCAATATGATCAAGAGATTACTATGTCGAGTGAAGAACTCAGTGACAACAGTAGTACATCTCGTGATGGACTCGATGAGTTGAGTGAGGATTCATAGATTGTCCATCTTATTTATATTAATGCAGTACATATTATAGTACGATAGATATTGTCGTAATTACCAATCAAAACAAAAACTGCTGATTTAGTTATGATTGAGGAAACGTTGACAATTATTATAGCTCTAATGTTTTGTTTTAACAACAAGTGTGTTATTCAATTAACGCTGAGTAGTACGATTGCAACATATATATTGACACTTAAAAATTATTTTAGTATAGTAGGTACCCTGTCACGTTGTGGATACCTACCTATACCTAAATTCAAAGTAGGTAAATGCTGACCGATAGAAGAGGATGCAAGATTGATTGTCTTTCACACAAACCCCCACCCTGCGGCAGGACGAGATCCTACTTGTACTTTGGCGGGCAGGAGGGTTGGACCTTTATCGATTTCTATCACTTTTACCCTGACGTGTAAACTGGATGGATCTCTTACCTTAACCTACTTAGTTCATGGCCGGTTCGGACGCCAACCACATTGCCCACCTTAAAAATCAGTATTTCTCTCACTTAAATTTAAAATTTATTTTACATTATAACAGTGTCTTCAACTTCAAATAAACGAGCGTCCAGCAGATGAGTACCCCTATTTTTGTATGATAATGTTTTTGTAAAATAGTTTATTTACGCATAGAAAAGATCACGAATCTCCTTCATTTAATGTCTCTTTATTATTACTTGTTCAAATAAATTCATTATTTCTAGCCTAATAAACAATTGTTACCTCTAAATTATAGTCTTTTCTTTATTTATATTATGGTATTTCGTTATGTACACATAGAAAGCACTTGGCGCCCTTATCATTATTCAATTTATCATACGCTTACAAGTCTTATTTATACATAGTTTTCTTAGTCTATTTAAATTCCTTTTTTATTATATTCTATAGATACTAGTTCACTGATAATCACATACATTTGTCAGCGCGATCTCATGCCCTGAATAATTTCATTATCCTATTTTACTCTTTACGCTTACATCTTAATCATGCTCTATTCTTAACTTACAATTAATTCAATCTCTATTTTTTTATTCACACATTCTGTCCTCTATTTTAGCCTCCATTTAATCGCATTTTTACAACCCTTATAACAAAAGTATTTTTTCGATGAAATAAATTGATACACACTTAAAATTATTATTTTATATACCTATATTAAAATTTAAATCAGAAAACCATACTAAGTCACGTATCTATTGCAAATTTCATTAACTGAGTGTCGATAAATTGCATAGCGTTTGGATAAATTCGAATAATTGTATCGTCGAAACACAAAAATGTGTATTCTTTATAGCAGCCGCCTTTCCGACGCAGATTTCAAACTTGGTCTTGCGAGGAAAAAGAATTCAATTAAAAGGCAATATTTATCATTGAAACTTTCAAACGGCTAGCTGAGAAACTCATTACGGCCACACAGAAACTTTATAAAGCTGAAGTAAAATGCAGCAAGAAACTGATCTCAAAGATAGGAAAGAAGCTTAAAGCTGTGCGGACGTAGCGGTCCGCTGAATGAAGCTTGTTAACACCCTCCCGGAGCTTTGTGTCAGGGACGAACGTTTTGGTCTAGGGTTTTTTTTAAATCGCCAGTTGCCTGGAAGGAGTGCTTATAAGACTAATTCTCTGAAAAAAACATCAGCAGGATTTTATGCAGTTTTTATTACGTCTTAAAATGTAGGTCACTGTATCTCAGATGCAATTATTGGTAAGTGGAAAAATAATTAACAGAGAAAGTGCACCGTGATTAAAGACATTACTGTGACCAAGGATTATTATTTAAATTACATTTTAAATTATGCAATACTAAGCCAATTGAATAGTTTGTATATTTTTTATGCGTGTTTTTTTCTCTTTGATAGTGGACTATCAATATACTAATAAACTATTAATGTATCTATATTATATTTTCTATCTCTTTTCTATGATGTATATCCGCAGAACTTGGCGAATTCGTCAATTCAGCGGATTTTATTGGGACCATATAACATGTTTAAATTATTTATAAAATAGTTTAAACATTGTGATATTTTTTTTTTTATTTCAAGTTTATCAGTGGACGCTATCGTGTTCAGTAGAAAATTAAAAGACTAATTCACGAAGTACTTAGATTAACCACCAATACTGTACGGTTAAGGTTAGATAATTCTTTTTAGCTTGACTTTTTTGATAGACTAGTATATAGCTAATCAACATATTTGTAAATAAATAATCACTGACAAAACTAGTCATTAATTAAACAGTAATTTACAGTAATTTAAGTAAATTAAGTAATACATATAATAAATAACTATTTCTTTTATTCAACGAATAATTCACAAGATTTTAAGAATGTATCATTCTAATTATTGAAAATACATAATTTTGAAAAACACTTTCTCACAGTGTTATAAATTATTAGCAAGTGCAAGTTAGTTACATCATAAAAAATATTGGAGAAATTTCACGACGTCGGTTAGTAATCAAAGTAATAGTAAATAGTTACCTACTTTGATTTAAGAAACAAAAATCGATTGCCAAAGTAACTTGATTTGGAAGAGCACTGATAAGTAGGTATTAAAATTGACCAATAGTTAAAATTTGTCGCAATTAGTATGTCACTCTCCGTAGCATATTGGTAAATGCGACGGATGGGGCGTAAACCCGGGAGAAACAGGGTTTGATTCCCCGTTGGGGTGGCTTACTTTTTTCAAAAAAGATTTTTTCTATTGGTTATAATATACATTCTCAGAAAGTGTTTTTCAAAATTATGTATTTTCAATATATATAATGTTTTATTTAAATTAAAAATATATCTATATATATCATCTATATATATTATTATATATATTATATTATTCTATCATCTTCTTTTTTATTCAGAAAAATACATTTTTTGCTCCAAAATGTTAGGTATATTGATTTATCACCTAATGACATTATTAATTTTGAAAGAGAGAAATATAATAATATATTATTATCACATTCATATATCATCACTCAGCATGGGTTGATATAATACCAGATAGGTATTATAGGCCGTTCCTTTTTGATTCCATTCTTATCAGTCCTACGGGCAAACTATTTCGTCGATCAAGCAACCTCCTAATCGGACAGGCCACCATCGTTTTATTGATATCTTTTGAGTAGCTGCTACCACTCAATAACAAGATGCATTCAGTGATCTCTTTTTCGATCTATATATTATACTGGATATTTTCATTTGAGGGTTTTATCAAACTGTACTATATCGCGTATCCTTGTTCGTTATTTTATCAAATGTATACGGTACTGGGGTTGATTATACTTAGCGCGGAATGTAAGAAAACCTGACACAGCCTTGAATCAAGAGGTAGATAATTGACAACCGGTACTATATTTTTAAATAAACACATTTATTTTAACAGAAATTAATTACACACTCGATAAATCATATAAGTATACAAATAAAATACGGACGGTTATGCAATTGATTTTGTTTAACTTATTGGCCAAGATCGCAACATACTCTCCAGGACATAAAAAAATAACATAAAAATTAAATTTTGAATAGAATGTTTGTTTGTGTTCGCAAACGTGATGGTGAACTGACATTTTTTTCTTCTACCTACCTGAAATCGAAGCTTTTATGTTAGAGCTTTCGCAAGACGAAAGCGCGGCTTGTTAAAATCGCGCCAATTTTAAAATTACAGGTATTATCGATATATTATTATGATGGTAACATGACGTATTATCTATAGTGATGCTTTTTTATTGTCTACTTAATAAAATAATTGTTTCCAAGTGCATAATTTAATGCAGTTTCTACCTCTCCTGGGAAGTGTAGTGAGTATCATAATTAAAGTGCTTTCTGAAAGTGTATTTCCTCATACACAGGTGTGCAGGCCGGCAACACGCAATAAAGAAAACATCTTGTCATACAGCGCCCCTCACACGTCACATTGCCCATGATAAACTACCTCTCGCAGAAAGGAGAGATAATCACCTATGCAAGACTAACGTCAGCGTCTTTTTTTCTCCTTTTTGCTCTCTTCCATGCACATTTCATGAAGTATTTATGGAATTCCCCGCGCTCAAAGACACGTATTTTTTCGCTGTAAGAAAAATGTAATCGTGAAATAATTGAGGATCAATATGCTTAATTCATAATTTAATATAAATTCCACAATATTATATTAATATAATATCTTATCAAAACAGATGCAATCCTGTAAACACAAATTCTCACCACACAACAGATTAATAAGATATAAATCGTCTACTTATTAAACAAACCTTCTATGTCTGTTTCGTATAAATTTTCAGGAGAGAATTAAAACGTATTATTTAATATATTTCTTTTATAAATGAAAAAGTTTTTAGTTCATTCTTTTTTGATAAATTTAAAACTTTTTTATTTATAAAATAAATGTAATAAATAATAGATACGTTTTAACACTCTCCTACAGACATATAATGGTGCATAGTAGGCGACAAAATATGAAACCAGTCGCCATAAACAAGAATTTGAGGCGAGATTTGGTATACGACTTAATGACGGTCAAACCCAAGAAATAAAAAGCTTTCGCAATGACCAATGTTACCAATATTGAATGTATATTTCGTTAACGTGGCGACCTCTTATAAAACTGAAATAATTATTTGAAATAACATAGGTATTATTTCCCATATTTACCCATACTCGAGAAATAAACCGTATTACAGTCTCATCCAGATCTTCTTTCTGAATTCCTGCTTTAAGCATGGCTGTAGCATCAGTCCCGTGCGGCTCCGTCTCAGGATGGAATGAGCACTTAAAAACTTCTTTCAGACACGTTTATAGCGTCATGGAAGGCGGCCGTGCATATCCACGGCTGTTCATACATGATGGGGACCTAGGTAGTCTCATCCAGAATTCAGTCCATTAATCATTATTGTTATGATACCTGATTCTCATCTGTAACGACGTGTTGGATAAACAAACAGTTTTAATGAAAAATTCATACGTAGAATACCGTATCTTGGTTTGCGTTCGGGCTAATATTATAAATACATAATATATATATTATAAGTCCTGCCAATAAACGTAATCAACATTAAAAATCTAAAATACCATTGTCACTATCAATTAAAGTATATGGGGCTGTTTGATTGAAGTTTATATTAATAGGGTTTTTACAAGGTATTGTGAGAAAAACATGTAATATTAAAATAATAACATGTGTTTTTGCAATTGAAATAAAATCAATAGTATGCTAAATTAATCAGTCGGAACACTTACCCAGTAAGCGAAAATAATTTTTTCAAATCTCACTTGTTTCAAGATATTTTCTAGGATTTTTTATAAATTAAATTTTTTTTTCTGTATTATGAAAGTTTTAGTTATCAAGTTTCTTTGCTATATAGGTACGAAATTATTAGGTAATCGAACATACATAATTTTGAAAAACACTTCCGGGGTGGCTTATTTTTTTCAAAAAGATTTTTTCTATTGGTTATAATATATTTTCTCAGAAAATAATCAGAATGGTACATTCTTAAATCTTGTGAATTATTCGTTGAAGTTCAAGTAAGTTACATCATAAAAAATATATGAGAAATCCACGACGTCGGTTAGTAATTGAAGTAATAGGTATCTACTTTGATTTAATAAAACAAAAACCGATTGCCAAAGTAGCTTGATTTAGCATAACGCTGATGAGTAGGTATTAAAAAGGCCAATAGTTAAAATTTGTCGCAATTAGTACGTCGCCTTGTAGCATAGAGGTAAATGCAATGGATGGGGCGTAAACCCAGGAGATGCAGGGTTCGGTTCCCTGACAGGTGGCTTACTTTTTTCAAAAAGATTTTTTCTATTGGTTATATTATATTTTCTTAGAAAATGTTTTTCAAAATTATGTATGTTCAATAATCAGAATGGTATATTCTTAAATCTTGTGAATAAAAGAAATAGTTAATTATATAGTACGTAACCATTTGAGTACTCAATTAAAAATACTATTTTTTGTATTAATTAAAGTCACGAGTTTGAA
Organism: Rhyacophila brunnea; assembly: GCF_057557595.1. Lineage (NCBI taxonomy): Eukaryota > Metazoa > Arthropoda > Insecta > Trichoptera > Rhyacophilidae > Rhyacophila > Rhyacophila brunnea. Next base: position 41,298,585 of record NW_028232859.1, read on the forward strand.
AACTCTTTTTACTTGGTAGATAGTGAGTAACGATGTTTATGTTAGTGCTGACTGGCGAGGAACAAAACGTTCGAGTTGGACATCATGCCTAGTCGGTGTAGCCATTATATAAAAATAACACCTATTAGCATCTTTAGTAGTGCTTTGCTGATTCTACTCGTATCTCATAATGGGTGACATATTTTTTCAACACTGTTGCAGTATAAAATGCAATATTCAAGTGTGTGTAGACTGCAGAGCATTAAACATTGATAACGTTTTGATCATTTAACTGACTTGTAATTATTAATAATAATTTTAAAACTATAATATAGCTTGAAGGATTCAGTTTTCTCAAGATTTATAGAATTTAAGATTGAAATTAATTTCATAATGATAAAATATTATTTCCGTGTACTATCCAAAATTAACTTAGAATACGGCAGTATTTTAGGAAACGACATTTTATTAAAAAATAATTGTGCAATAAATTGATTATCAACTAAAACAAAATTAAGAATATGACGTTATCTAATGTACTTTAAAACGATGTATGTACCTATTTTCAATAAAAAATATTAAATTTTAAAATCGTACCTATGTATTATTTTGTTGAATAAAAAAATGTTTAAAAATTGTCATTCAGGCATGCGGAGTTTTAAAAAGTCTTTGGAGTTTTATGTCTGAGTTTGGACTTGTTGGAAAATTTTCTATATTGATAATATGTAGCTAACCTAATCCTAGTATTTCTAGTGACTTCCTTTTGCTATCACTTTCATACGTTTAAGCTTCACCTCTACAGAAGACTTAACATATTTGCATAATATAGACTAACACTCAAACCGTCAATATAATTAATTATAATTATTATCTGTCAAGTAAAATGATAAACTGTTTACAACAAACAAATAATAAATTGCAAATTTGGTTAGAAAAATTCGGCGTGATTATAGATTGCATTGATAGTTTATTGGGTAGGTAGAGAGTATTATCTTTTTTTTCAACAAAGCAATATTTTTTTATAAAATAGTGTATTTTTATTTTATTTTAAGGGGGGACATGCTCGTCGAAGGTCAAAATTGAGTTTTTATTGTATTTTCAAACCATGATCCTGGACACTCCTTAAACGTTGTAGATAATCTATTTATATAATTTTGAAGCCGTATTATCCTTTATAGTTATTTTAAACATTTGATGACTGCATAAAGTATTTTTGTTACATAAAATAGTATTCTTTTAAACCTCTCGCTCTAATGTTTTAGAATATAGTCATATTTCGGTACAGAACTGTGCAGTGGTGTTAAGATTTTTTACATTTATTAATTTTTAAACGCATTTATAAAACCATTAGTATAATTTATTACGAGATAATTTTTGTAAAATATTCACGATAAAAAATTATTTTGATAATCTCTGTGATCCCAAATTTGACAAGAATTAGGCATTTTATTATTCAAAAAATCGGCAAGATTAACACATTTGAAGATGATTCTAAAGATATTTATTATAAGCTATGTCTTTGACAATTCAAGTGTGATAAAAATCTTATGAATAATGATTGCTTTATAATAATTATTGACCTAAGAATAAGGTAGTGTTTTTTTGAAATACGCCATTTCTTTTGTCATTCCCTAGTGGTTAAGCTACAACATACGGCCGTAGCCATAAAATGACAAACTATAATTAAAGTAGGGAGTAAAATTATGTTAACGCGCGTGTTTGAACATGTACCTAATCGAATTTTTTTTTATTTTTTTTTAAACGGTACATGTTCAAACACGCGCGTCAATATCATTTTACTCCCTACTTCAATTATAGTTTGTCAATTTATGGCTACGGCCGTATGTTCTAGCTTAACCACTGGGGAATGCCAAAAGAAATGGCGTATTTCAAAAAAACACTACCTTATTCTTAGGTCAATAATTATTATAAAGCAATCATTATTCATAAGATGTTATCACACTTGAATGGTCAAAGACATAGCTTATAATAAATATCTTTAGAATCATCTTGAAATGTGTTAATCTTGCCGATTTTTTGAATAAAAAAATGCCTAATTCTTGTCAAATTTGGGATCACAGAGATTATCAATATAATTTTTTATCGTGAATATTTTACAAAAATTATCTCGTAATAAATTATGCTAATGGTTTTATAAATGCGTTTAAAAATTAATAAATGTAAAAAATCTTAACACCACTGCACAGTTATGTACCGAAATATGACTATATTCTAAAACATTAGAGCGAGAGGTTTAAAAGAATACTATTTTATGTAACAAAAATACTTCATGCAGTCATCAAATGTTTAAAATAACTATAAAGGATAATAAGGCTTCAAAATTATATAAATAGATCATCTACAACGTTTAAGGAGTGTCCAGGATCATGGTTTGAATATACAATAAAAACTCAATTTTGACCTTCGACGAGCATGTCCCCCCACACTAGTGCACTGGACAGTCAATACAACAATTTCCAAAGTAATTAACGAAGCACAAATATTTTTCTGAAAGTTTCGAGTGGAAGCTAATGCATAAAATGCTATTTTTTCCTATTCTTTAAAGTAAATGTTGGCGGTTTCCATTCGCTTCCATTGAAACTTTGGTAATTTTATTTGATTTCTTTTTATCGTGATTCGAAACTTAAATTTGTTTTCAATTATGAAACTCAAGCCCGCTGAAAATATAAAGGGCAAAACGTCTCTTTTCATTTTTATTGGTCAAAAATTAAGTGCAGTATTTATTTAAGTAAGTAGTAATTGGATAATAATACATACCTTTTTGATACGTCCAACATATAATCCCCTATACTTTCTCAGGCAACTGTTTGATCGAAGTTGTAGTACCTAATGAAAAGCACATCGTCACCTTAATTAGTAAAACTCTTAAGTCCACTTTTGCCAACTTTACAGGAGAGCCAAAAAACTGTTTACTTTTTAAATTAGTATTAATTTTAAGATTTTCATATACACTTTGGAAGTATGTTTTGTGAAAAACTAATATTTTTGCTCTAAATTTGTGTTTTAAATTATACTCATAATAGTTATAGTCCTTATGGTATATTAGTATATTGGAGTTACGAGATTTATATTTCAGTTAAGAAATTTATATCGAGGAGATAGGAGATTTTCTCAAGCATTAGAATATGAAATAGTTTTTGGAAGCATTTATGATTTTCATGATTTAAAAATAAAACACAACATTATTAAAACACAAAAAAAATAAAACCTAGTAGGTTTATGAAAATGATAAAAGGTAATAATAATGGCATTTGCATTTACATCATAAGTTGTGATTATGTTATATTAAACCATGACATCAATCTACTCGTTTTAATATTATGGTATATTGTCGTAGGACCTAATTGTGAAAATCAACAGGTACGGTATTTTTAAGTTCTTGAAGATCTGATTTGAATCTAGATAGGTAACGGCTTGGCAAATCGCATAAAGTTATTGACGAAATGTTTTTGTTTCTCCTCTGTGGAAGTATCGTCCAATCGTTGATAAATCTTAACTTATAATGAATTGTGCTATTTCAAATTTATTTTCTTTTTACATACTACCGTGAACATGACAAATTATAAATTTAAGGCGTTCACAACATGACATTTAAAAACAAAGAAACAGTGTAAAGAAGCAATTGATATACCTATGCAGTATCACAAAAACAGTATGAAAAGTAAAGTAAAGGCTGCATTGACAAGCACGTTACTCAGTTTACAATTTTTGTTTTGGTATGTCCATCCATCTGAATTGAATACAAATTTTATAGCCTCAGTTGACTTATCTTCTAAATAAATTAAAAAAATATTCTTGCAAGTTCTTCTCCATCTAATACATCCTCTGTCTCTTTCCACACGAAGCAAAATCCATCGATTTTTTAAAAATCAAAGACACAAAGAATATGGATCACTAACTTTGTCATAATACAGACTAGGCACAGTACTTTTAGGGCAGAGTAATACCGCCTGCAGGTCCATTGTAAACACATACTTCTCCTTAGTTTTGTCTTTTATTTTCTCATCTCTTGCTTCATGTTTCTTTTGAATAAGTAGATCATATTGTAATTGAGTTATATTAATGCCTACCCTGAAATCAACGCAAACCTTTCATTCATTCTTTTATCCTCTGATACAAGGAAATATTTTCCTTATCCTAGGCTTTGTGGAAAGATGCAATTAAAAGAGAATGACGTGGTCCCTGGTCTCTTCACCAAATGTTCACATAAAACATATACCTACAGCTCTGCTTTTGAAGTCCACTGCGGCTGGAAGTATATATTTTTAGTTAATGACCTACAATAATGAGACTCCATATTTTCATCTAGGGATTTTAAAAACTTCTATATCCGTTCATTTCAATCATCCAAAATCAACAATTTAGGCATATATTATGCAATAAAAAATATACATACCTTAATGATTTAAGTTTACGCAAGAAATATTCTAAAATATGTGGGTACAATGTGTTAATAAGTTTTAACGCGAGCAGCAATTCTCTTTTGTGTTTTTACTAAATGGACTTAATAGATTTACTAAAGTGCATTTTTGATGCATTTATGATTATCATGGAGATACAAAAGTTGCCAAGAAAATGTGTAGATGACATTTAAATCATTAAAAGGACCAAAAGTGGACTTACGAGATTTAAGTAAATTGTGACGGCATTAAGTAAATCACCTGACGTTACTATCGCTAAAATAAAGTGAGCGATGAACAGAATAATCATAGCAAATTAAGGCTTATTATGGTCTGCTTTAATATTATCATCTTTATCTGGGGTCAATTTACCACTGAATGAAAGCTTCCCTTGGCTTCTTCCATTATTCTCAGTACCAATATCTTCACTGCCATGTGCATCTATCGAAATTTATTAGATCGTCTATCTATTCAACTGGGTTTAAGTCATCCCTGTAATTGTTTAATGCCATTTGAGTGCCAATGTATGACGGCATTTGTCTACCGATTATCCACAAAAAATGAGATGAAAACAACTCAGCCCTCATTAGAGGCTAACCCAAAACCAAACACGACTAAAATAAATAATAACATAATAATCGTACTCTGCGCTGAGAAATGGAGTCTGTACCTACTCCTCTGGTGTGATATATTATTATGTTAAAATGTCCTTATAGCATTTACACTATTGGGACATGGGCCGGAATGCACATGCGGGCACGACCATCAAGACTCTGAACACGTCCTCTGGGACTGCCCGCTGATGGGATCCAACAATGCGGAGCTGTTTGCCAGGGTCCGTTCACACATGGACCCGATTGGTATCAACCAAGACCAACTTTGAGGCATTCGAAAAATTTTCTGAGTCATGGAGATGGAATAATTCCGATCCCACATTAGATTTATCACTTTCAACTCCTGACTCCTCTGTTTCGGTACACGAGTACAGAGGCCACTTCATGTCATTAAATATAAATGACGGTAGAGCAAGTCTAGATTATTTTTATTTTTTTAAACTCTTTCCTTGAGCACTAAGGTGCATGGTTGCTACGTCAGTCCCGTGCAGCATCGTTTCAGGACAAGGAAGTGTGGCACTAAAATCTTTTTGTTCTGACACGTTTATAGCATCATGGAAGGCGGCGGAGGTGAAGATGGGGTAACTAAAAATAAAATACACTATTTAGTGATCTTTATTAATACCTTATTAATGTTTCCTTTCCTATGAGGAATCCGAAATACCTTCGATTGTCGGTCATAGATGGATCGAAAGTAGGATAATAGCAATCACCCCGACAGTAACTTTTTTCTAAAGTTTTTTTTCTAATATGAATGTTTTACGAATCCAACACTCTTTCTTCTCATAATAATTATGATGTATTCATTTGTTATTGTTTCAAGTTGAACACGTCAATTGCATTATATGATAACAAAATGTAGTGTATCTTTTAATATTATTAGAAGTAATAATTCGAAAAATCAAAGCAATTCAAGTTTTAATACACCAAACCCACCTGAGCTAAATTATAATGCGTTACCTACATCTCGCATTTAAAAGCCACGGATGTCGCTCGGCAGGGCTTCTAGGTAGTAACGCAACATAAACCGGTACCTGTCTGTGATTATGATTCATTTACATTTTAGATGAGCTGTCATTTTCACCCTTTGGTTGTTCCTTTGGTGTTTTGCTGTACACCGCATAGACCAGTGATAACAAACAGAGAATTGTTATGCCGTTGTATTAAAATAAATTATTAGATATATTGTTATAAAACATATTTTTTATTGAGTGAATACAAATTCATCAATATCTTCTTTAGCCTACAGACGTTCATTGTCATTTACATTTCTTTCAATTACGTCCAGTCCACTTCAATCAACTTTGTCGTCTCCTGATCCATTCATCTAGTTCAGTGGAGAAGGGTGGAACATACATATGGCACAATAAACTTTGCAAGTTAACCTTATTTCTTTTCATTAAACTAAAACTACAATAAACTATTTCTTTTATTCAACGAATAATTCACAAGATTTTAAGAATTTATCATTCTAATTATTGAAAATACATAATTTTCAAAAACACTTTCTGAGATAGTATATTATATTATAGATTTGTAAGAGCACTGATGAGTAGGTATTAAAATTGATCAATAGTTAAAATTTGTCGCAATTAGTATGTCACGCCGTAGCATATTGGTAAAATGCGACGGATGGGGCGTAAACCCGGGAGATACGGGGTTCGATTCCTCGTCCGGGTGGCTTACTTTTTTCAAGATTTTTTCTATTTGTTATAATATACTCTCTCAGAAAGTGTTTTTCAAAATTATGTATTTTTTAAAACTACAATATTTAGATAGTGTTTGTTAATTTTTAAAATTCAATTAAACCCTGTCAAATCTATATCGTAGTAAATAATAGTAAAAAAATATTCGTTTATCTACAAAATATCTAAAATGATGCTATTGATTCATGCATAATTTTAGATATTTTATAGATAAAAGAATATTTTTTATCGATTATAGTCGGTTTAGGCAGGGCTTAATGAATTAAAAAAAAGTAACCAACACCATCCGTAATGTGTTCTTAATTCAACGAAAACAAATAAATATGACTAAAAAAGTGTCCACTATATTTGTCGGCTTGCCCATAGCACACCTAAACTATTATGGTTTGTAATATGAATACTATTGACCGAAGGTACTTGATAGAATTCGAATTTAAATTCTAATAGATTTGCGACTCGGGTTTCGCCTTTCGCAGAATTCCGAAAGATGCCGAAAGGCAAAACCATGGCAAAAAACGACTCAAATGAAATAATACAAAACTTAAATCCATTATAATTTTATTATAGTTTGGGCTAGATAAGGTTTTATTTAATTTTAAAAACTAACCGCACCATCACACAAATAAATATAACTGACGATGTTCAGTGTGCACTGTTTATGTCGAAACTTAACAGCCTTCTTTTTCCTTTAGCTACTGATCTACTTGGAAGTTTTCTAATATTGTGTATACTGTATAGTATACCACGAAAGTGGCAGTGGATAATATGATGTACGATGTCTGTGAATTTTGTTAACTGACAGATATTTTCATTTCTGATTTTAACCATTAGTTTATTTTTAAAGATTGATTATTCCACGCTTCATTGTGTCACTTTTTGTATACTAGGCTATCAAGAACCATGTTATTCAGTTCATATGTTATCATAAAGAGAACACACTGGTTGATGACACTGATTTTCGATAATTACAGTAGATAAGAAAAGGATAATAATATCATCTTTTAGTTTTCTGAAAACAGTCCAACCAAACCGAATAAAAAAGTATGTAAATATTCATTACTTTCCGTTGGGTTCACCATTTGTAAATTATACATAATAATATAATGGAAAAGTTAGTTTAAAACGTGGGTTCTCTTTTCACTAAAATAAAAAAAACTGTTTTTTTTACTTAGCAGAGTAGTATAACGTTCAATCATAATATAGGTACAAAGAATTTATATAACAATTTAAATATATTTTAAAATATTTATCTTGAAGTGCCATATAGGGACAAAGTTTAAAAATCATACTTTTTTTAAATTTCTGGCTACGTTCTCGCCCCCTCAAATATTTAATTATCGTAGCCAATGGATAAAAAATATGATAGCATATATTATTAAATGCCCGGTTAAATTTTAATAATACATATCATTATCATCAGCCTAAATCTATCCACTGCTGGATGAAAGCCTCTTCAAGCTGCTTCCGCTTCTTTCGGTCCTGTGCGTTGAGTTGCCACGTACTTCTGCAGAACTTTATCATTTCATCGATCCAGCGGCCTCTAAGTCTACCTTGAGAACGTTTTGTACCTCTTGGATACCACTGTATGACTAAATTTGTCCAACGATAGTCTCTTCTTCAAGCTATGTATCTAGCCCATCATAACCATCATAGCCCGCCCAATACATGTAATATAAAAAAACACGATATATTTTTGTTGGTTGATAACAATTTTCACGGAAGTGTTTTTCATACGATACATTTTACAAAGTAAGTATAATACATAATGGAAATTGTTGACGACTTCTAATCAAGAATATGGCTACATAATCTTGGCACTGAACTTTTGGATAGGTAAGACCTCTATAAAACGAAACTGCTAATGGAAAGACCTTTGTTTTTGCAAATATAAACGATACAACGTATTTTCGCCAAAGTTCGGGATTGCTTATCGTGGGTTTAGTGTTATTAATATATTTTCAAAACACTCATATGAAGTCGTATATGGTTAACCCAAAATACTTTTTTTTTATCAAAGTAGTATCATATTACACGTTTACAACTGGGTACTAACTAGTTATTCTAACAAAATAATATAAATATAGTAAATATAATTATTAATCAAATTACTATTACATTCAGTAGACATATTAATTTATTGGTATTGATTGTTTACTTACGATTAATTAAATTAATGTAATATAAATAAATATATCAATTAATAAAATCTACTGAGAATACGTATATAATATAGATTTGAAAAAAAGCAAGCGTCTATAGATATATTACTACTATGAATAGATATATTATGCATGTCGAAATTGTTCCCACATTAAATTTGATTGGGAAAACTTTTGAATGTCTGATTAATGTCCTCAAAATTAACCTCTAATAATTATACCCAAAATACACAGTTTTCAACCAGTATATTATATTCACATATAAATGCAATGCGAAATTTAGAATAGATTGGTCATTTATAGTGTTGTATAAAAATATATAGATTTGAAAAAAACAAGCGTCTATAGATATAAGTATTATTATGAATATATATTTTTTTTGACCATGTCCGATCTTAATAGGATCACATGGACCTCCACAGAGTGGAGGTTTGTATTGACAGATTTTATTACGAGAAATGGATGTCAGCCACTTGCTCAACCTATTAGGTCCATACTCTGACTCAAACACAAATTGAAAAACAATATGTGTACTTGCCAGACCCAGGATTCGAGCCTGGGACCCACGACGTAATAGGCCAACGCTTTAGCCGCGCGGCCATTGTGGGTGTGAATATGAATATAATATGCTTGACGAAATTGTTCCCACATTACGTTTGAGTGGGAATACTTTTGAATGTCTGATTAATGTCCTCAAAAGTAACTTCTAATTAATTCTACCTAAAATTTACAGTTTTCAACCAGGAGATATAATATATTATATTCACAAATAAATGGAATGCAAAATTTAGAGTAGATTGGTTGATTATAGTCCTGTAAATAATGAAACTTGTCCTGATATTTATTTATTTCAATAATTAAGAAGTATTAAATTTGTTCTATAACTAATTGATATGTTTTAATTTTAAAAGCTATTATTTTTGCTTTTTATTTCAAAATGGAAATGTATTTTTTTTAAATCATGCAACAAAATAGAACACTGAAAGCTGTAAGCCAGAATTTTGCTGGATCAACTAATTAAAATTGAAGCACTCTACATTATTGGGCTCACACAAACATTCGTTCAGTAAAGTAAACAACTTACATAAAAGGGAAATATATATTATAATATACTACTTCCACAGCTTTTAATAATATCCGCTAAAACATCGAAATATTTTTAATAAGAAATTAGTATATAATATTATTATATAAAGAAAAGTATGGGTTAATTTATTAATTTTCAGAAAACCTTTCAAGTTGGGTAGGTATGTTAATTTAAATTCATAGGTATATGAATATTACTGAGGTTTTTGGAATATTGAAGTGAGAATCTACACAGATACTTACCTACATAGATGTTTTGCGTATATTTACCAAAGATAATTATGCAAATCATAAGCGACTGAATGAGATAGAGAAAAATGTAGATTCCTTGTTACTTTTGTATAATATTATATTAAACCTCTTTCCACTATCTTGGTGTTGTCTTTGGTTTATTCAGTCATGGGAAAATATTTATTTTGCTACCAGGGAGTGCCAGGGAACGGCTGACTCAAATATTGTTTAATATTAAGAATTGACCATATATTTACCATTTATTTTACTGCTTTTAGTGCTGAGTTTTATATATACCTAATAAAATATGTTAGATGTCGTAAAATTTGTATTTCATACAAAAAATATAATATATTATCTACTCTACTCAATAATACATTTTATTCAAATGTGAAGATAGTCTAGGCTGAAGAAATTTCAAAATAAATATATTCTGAGTATAATAAATACGCTTTCTCTAATGTATGTTATGAGTAATGTTGATATTGTACTGGAAATTCTTTGGTTTATATTAATCATATCTATCATATTGAAAAGTTTTTCCAAAAAAATCGCAGTGATTTACACTCGTATAAACATTTGTTTCATCGTCTTTAAATTTAATTGTATATAATATAATCTGATTTATTTCATCAAAAGAAGCTTTAAATAATGAATTTACTTCAAATTGTATTGCGTACTTCATTAGAATAAGCTCAAAGTCTACTGCATACAATATACATAAAACAATTTATTCTAACCATCATCTTAGAGGAGCGGTCTTTATCTAGCCAGGCTCAGTTTTAAACATTCAAGTCGCGTTCGCAAATCCAACAAGGATTCTCAGAAATATTTCCTACTTTAAAATATTATAAGTGAATAATATATTAAGTTTCATTTCCGCCCAGGTTGGCTTGTCTCGGTAATACTTCAAGAGAGAGAGAGGGTGTTCCGTAACAGCTCGCTATATGCCACGCTACGTTGCACTAAGCAGGACGGAACAGGAAATTAAAAGATGAAAAGGAGTATCTCTTGGGGTGGGGGTGGAAATGTGGAGTCGGGGCGGCGGTAGGTGCAGTAGGAATTTGGCGGAAGTTGAAGAAGCCTGACTGTTTGTCTTACGCCCTAATACTGGCTGTATTAATTGCCGGCTTCTTGGTATGAGTGATATACACGTACTTGTCTATTTACGCGGTAGGTATCGTTTGCGAAACGGAATTCCATGGTTATCTTCTTAAGAGTTACATTTGATAAGCTATTTAAATGTAAACAGTTTAATTTTAATGGATATTTCTTTGCCTGAAGGAGTCTCTTTTGCATTTGCTCGTTATCATAACAGCTTCACTATACAATAATAATTATTATTTCATATGTAATATGAACAGTTATTAATTATTAATATTATAATAGGTTAATAAATAAGTTTAGTTACTTTATGAAGCAATTATTTTGATGGAAATTTAAAATATATTATATTTTAAGAGTTGAAATATTTTAATCTAACGTCTGCAAACAACACCAGAGATAAAAAAATATACAAGTAACTATTAAATACTAATAATTTTATTACCACACAATAATATACAATTACAAATACTAATATACACGTAAGTAGATAATTAACTTAATCGAAATATCAATATAGCTGCCCGCCATTTTATTTTTAACAATTTATAATAGTAAAGAATAGAAAAGAAAATGAACTACCTCAAAAATCAAAAATCAAAAAGTATTATCTGTTTACTACACAATCCTAAAATCATAAAATGTGCCTCCACAGAGTGGATTACGTAGGTACTAACAGATTTTTGTTTTCTCTTTACGAGAAATGAATATTAGCTAATTATTGCTCAAGCCATTAGGTCTATACTCTGGGTCAAAACACACATTGAAAAACAAAACATATATGAATTTACCAGACCCGAGATTCGAAGCCCCCCAGCCATCGTAGGTAGTTAATGTTAATTAATAGCAACTATATAAAAAATGTTATATAATAATAATAATTGAAATAAATAATAAGTACTAAGCGGAAGTACCCTTATAACAATAAATTAAATAACAATAATTTAACTCTTGGAACTCGTTTTATTTGTATGAAATAAAATTGACTAAATATTCATAAATTATTTTATAATTAATATATATCTAATTTAGTTTTGCTGGGTAAAGTTTTTGTATTAGTCATATAAATAAAACTAGTAATTAAATACTGTTTCACCGTTAGTAGCTCGAAAACGAGTTATGTGAATTGAAATATGCGGTAGGGTAGCAAAACTCTTCTTTTGCGTATACAAATAAATTTATCTCTGTTGGACGAGAGTTTTGTTTCATTGAGTAGGTATCAATATTATGTATACTAACGACAATGTATTCCCAGTTATTATGGTAAAAATAATATATAAAAAAATGGTTATTTAATGAATGTAATATAAATAATTCATATACCACATACTAAACGTACTCATTACAAAAAATAATAAAAAAAAAACATTTACGAAATACAAACAACCCATCACTATTATTGTATTCTCCGCGCTGTGCTTTACCATAGTTATATTATCTACTTAATAATCATGGCAATTTTTTTTTTAACTATTATGCAAGTGAGTTATTAGTAAAAAAAATCCATGGCATAGAGTATCTAAATTGTGAACATGTATATATTTAAATTTTCTTCTTGTGCTAGTTTCTTTATGAGGTGTGTCACCACCAGAATAATCTTTAATTTTTCCTCCACTATGTAACGTGGCGCCTTCCTCTGTCACATATACCGTTGATATTTTTTTAGATAATGCGATATTTTTTTCGTTCAAAATACGGCTAAATTACCTACATATTGTAGTTCCTTTTCGATTTGTCATCTTACGTGAAACTTCTTAGAATTTATTCATTCGTTTGGAAATGTCAAAATTAGTCACACAGTCAATGAACGGTTAATAATTATAAGCACAGTAAATAAGTTAAATTGATGTGGAAATAAGTATCTTTTACTTTATATATTTGTTTTAAATTTTAATGTAAAACGAAGTAAGTCACGAGTGTATTAGGTATCTATTGTGAGAATTATCAAATAAATTTAAAAAAAAAACTCCTTACGTATCTGTTACTGAATACTAAATTTGCTGTTTATTTTGTATTGCAGATTCATTCATAGCAAGCTTAATAGTGATAGGTACGCGAAAAAATATTTTCTGTGCGTTTCTACATCTTGTTAACCTCAGGCTTAGTCACAAGATGATATTAGTTAGTTAGTCAATCTATTAGGTTAATGATAGAGGTAAAACACACATTGAATACACAAGACTGCCATCGGAGGCTATCGAGAGTAGTTTATCATATGTATGCATTAATTGAGGCATTATAATTACAATAAGTTAGTTGTATTCGTTATATATGTTTTGAAAGCACCTCCCTTGGCTGTGTTAACTTTTAGAGCGAGATATACAGTTTTGACAGCTTAGACGGCCAACTTATTGTAACAATTATAATACCTCAATACAAAGATATGATAAACTATTCTCGATAGCTGCTGATGGCAGTCTTGTATATATAATACATGCGCACGACTTCATAAACGGACACGTTCCCACTCGTCCATCGCGGGGGTAAACAATTTACAAAATCAAATTAAAGAACCGAAATCCATTTTTTTTTATTCAAAACAGTGCCTTCAATGCTGATATTTTTTTTTCTAGATGTAGGCACCTAGCTTTTCAAGAATTATAAAAAAAAGGAATCACCATAGAATCTTTACCATATTAAAAATAAGCCTATTATTCTCTCTTTTATAGTAGGTAGTTGATCATTTTGGTGTTGTTCACTAATTTATTATAATATTAAGGATAGATACCTGAGAAAGCACTCAAATAAATGGAAATTAAAGGTATTACGGTTCTCAGTGTGAATAAAAAATAAATAATTGTGAAAATATTTTAAATATAAATTTGAATAAATACACTGATCAGTTTACTTGATGGATTTTTTTCCGGAAGATACTTATCGGTACCTAATGATTTTCAAAAAGTAAAATTTTTATCATTGAAATCTGAAATACCTTAGCCTTCACCATTATAATTTTACTTGGCCAAACTGGCTGTCTTTCATGCGGAGAAACGTTCCACCCCTCTACGTGCACCGTGTAACAAGGAAACATTACTGCAATAAGTTATAATATATACGCGAAGTACCTCGGAGAATACTGAAAAGGGGGAGAGTTTGCGGAAACGGAACCCTTTCCCCAATGAAATAGCGGGTTCAGTTTTGAATTCAGTCACAGCAAAGCCTAATCAACTTTCCACTATTCTAAGATTTGTCCATATATCCAACTGTTGGAAAATTGTTTACCCGCATTGCACGTGTGGTTATCGTAAAATTGTGGCTTGATACTGAACGTTGACAGGGCAGGAATATGTTGGCGAAGTTATAAGCTGCTAACTTAGAAGTAAAGTCTCAATATTATGTGTACGTGAATGAAGCTTTTTAATCATATTAAAGGTAAGTATTGTTTATAACAAATATTGCAGGGGTTATTGATTGGTTTTTCAACTGTAGGTAGGAAGGGACTGGCGGGAACCTATTTAACTATTTTCTAATTGCAGACCCACTCGTTAGGCTTCCTGGCATCAGCCCCCCCCCCTCACCTAAATATATCAAGACAGTGTCTGAACCAAATCTGAAATGGGAATTCCAGATGTAATTTATATGAAGCATACCTACTTGGGTAGATACATTCTACTACTACTACTTCTCCCTGTCATGTCCCAGCATTGGGGTATAGGGAAACCACATGGTCACGTTACTTCCTTCGATCCATGGCCATATTTCGCGCCTCCCATCATGTAAGATCTGCAGCACGTAGATTCCTTTTGTAGCACCGCTGCAGAGTCAGGGAGGGTCGGCCACTCTGAGATTGTGTCACAAGGGTATGGAATGTCGCACTCTCTGGCGGCATTCGGATCACATATCCTAGCAAGCGTCTCTTCATAATTACTTCAATCACTGAGGGATTCCGTGTCCGAATTCCGAATTTGAGTGTTTGTAACGCGGTCGTACCAATGTACACCTAAGATTCAACGGACCCATCGATCCATCTTCACGAAACTCAAAATTGGCTGAATACAGACCTCGCTACATCCTTGCACATTTCAAGTTCAGTTGAAAGACTAACATATTTGAGAAGATACATGAGAGTGGAAATAAAGTTTTTAGAGTTTTACAAATAACTAGATACATATTAATTATTTTTTTGATAGGGCACACACAGTTTTTGGAAGGCCAATAAAAAAACTAGCAACAATAATAAATTATAGTACCACTGTAGAAATTATTGTATGAAACCGAATCATCTTAAAAAATATTACATTTATCAGAATTTACAAAATTTAGGATAGATTTGCTTTTCAAGTACTTCGTAAATTGTCGATGGAATTTTTTTGCACTAATTAGACACAGAGACTGATGATTAAATTTACTTATATTGCAATTATTACTATCAAATGCCGATATACTTACATATTATTATTTATACTTGTTATATTTTGATAGATTTTTTAAACATTTTATTTGAAATTACGATTTTTGTGATGTCAAGTTATAAAATATTATTTATATAAACGCCATGAGCACAAAAATATATAATATTATTTGCATATATATGCAATGGAGTGAGTTAAAAATAATATATATATATTATTCTAACTCGGTATGTACACGATACTATAATATATATTATTTTATAATAATATAAGGATAGTTGCGTAAGAAACTATTGTACTTAGATACCCGTTGTGTCCTGGATATTGGGTTACGTTGTTGGCGAAGGAAACACTAATTAGACCTAAAAACTTTTGTTAGGCCACAAAACATGACAAAGCTTTTCAATTAAAACTGCAAATAAGCCATCTTAATATTTAATTAAAATTTAACAATGTAATCTATAGTCTTTCCATCACTATACCTAAGTATTATTATTTTCTCAAACTATTATTACACAATTTTGCATAGCAAACAACATAGCGGTAATATTATATTAATTTCCATCAAACAAAGTCAAAGGAAGGTTTTTTGTATCAAATTAATGTATTTTTAAATTAATAAAACTACTGGTGAGCTCCTTGGGTAGAACATAATGCCTCATAATCTCTAATACTTAGCGACTCCAAGAATGCTGGTCGTCCACCAGTCTTCCAAAATCATGCCAGCATTCCGTGGCTTCACAGTATACACTCTATGGATGGTATTAAAGGACTCATGAATCTTGTCGGTTTGAAAAAAATAAGGCCAGTATAAAACTATCGAAGAAAGTCTACAGTATGTGGCTAAACCAGGTTCAAAGTAGCACCTTCACATTAAAGAAGATGGAGGGAGGTTGAATGATCACCTATTGAATTCACTAGGAAATTATAAATTCAAGATATTTAGAGTAAGAGCTGAGCCACACCGGGCGACTCTGGTCTTGAGACCAGTCGCCGAGACCAGACCGATGCATGCAGTTATATGGACCATGCCACACCTGGTCTCGAGACCAGAGTCGCCCGCTGTGGCTCGGCTCTAAAAAAGATAAATAATTATATAACAGTACGTATTAACAATAAGTAGATCCTTTCAAATAATTTACAAAACCGTGCTACCAAAACTCACCTCACGCAAGAGGAATATTTAAATATCCAAAATAATTTAATATTTAAATGGTTAACAATATACTGTGAAAAAATAAATTAATTCTTTCAAAGAAAGTTAAGTATACAGTCATGTCAATACTACAGTGGCAAAGGGTGGAGGTAGGTTGTTAAGATCCGCCATAAATAGTGTACATTGAACTTTGTTAGTCATACATATTTGTTTTTATTGAACTAAGACTACAATACACCCACGATAGCCGCGTGGCTTAAGCGCCGGTCTATAGTGTCGAGGGTCGCAGGTTAGAATCCTGGGTCTGAAAAATACACATATTGTTTTTCAATTTGTGTATGAGTCAGAGTATGGACCTAATAGGTTGAGGAAGTGGCTGACATCCATTTCTCGTAAAAATAAAATCTGTTAATGCAAACCTCCACTCTGTGGGGCCCATATGATCCTATTAGGATCGGACATGGTCAATATATATAAGACTACAATTTACAGATGGTGTTGGTTAGTTTTTAAAAATCAATTAAACCCTGTCAAACGAAACCATTTGGTGTACTTTGGGCGATACGACAAAATTGTACACACTTTTTCATTCATACTTATTTGTTTTCATTAGATTAAGAACACATACATATTGCTGGTTCATTTTTTTTATTCATTAACCTCTGCCTAAACCAAACTATTTATAATAGATAATAATTGTATTATATCTATAAAATATCTAAAATGATTGAGTTAAATCATACATAACTTTGGATATTTTATAGATACCTAGGCGAGTATTTTTTGACTGTTATATTTTATTATGGCTTGATTTTGCAGGGTTCATTTGAAATTTTAAAACTAACCAGCACTGTCTGTAAAATGTAGTATTATTTCAATGAAAACAAATACGTATGACTGACAAAGCTTAGTGTGCACTATGAATGGCTGATCCTTACAGCCTACCTCCACCCTTCGCCACTGCAATACTTTTAGTATTTATAAAACCATCCAATTGTTTTATGCATTGAACTAAAACGGCTATTAAAATAATCACAGTAAAGTATCACGGAAATGATTCTAGTATTGAAGTGATCCGTTAAGTAGAATCGTTGTCTCGTTATTCGTTGGGGGTTAATACTTGACGGCGCAACGTCTTATAAACCATAACGGCGGAGAGGGCGCTTCATTAGATGCTAATTAATATTTGATGAGGCAGCAAACACAGCCTCCGCGGTTTTCCCTTTTCTTGTTAAGGCAAAGGTTCGTTATGGTTAAGATCTTGGTTAGACTGAGGCTTAAGCCTGGAGATCTAGGGTTGAACTACTTGACTTTGTAGTTGGCGCCAAAGCCATCTGTTTAAAGACCGAGGTGTTCGTTTTGATTAAACTAAGCACACCTCTTGATTTTGTTTGTTCTTGCAGGAATCGTTTAAATTTAGAGTATTAATTACGCGCGCATTATCATTGAAACGACGAGCTAACTCTCTTTAAGAGATTCAGTGTTTGTTTAGTAGTAATTTACAATTATTTTATAGAACTTATTTATCACTGTGTATTCGCGTAGTAGACAATATTATGTTCACTCTATCAAGTATAACTTGGTTATACAGTTTTACATTTTAGGGGCCATATGTATGAGACTCCGAAATTCTTTATAGGCTATTTAACCGATTTTCCACCATATATCGTATAGCACTGTTTGTGACGTAAGCAATCTGACGTCACAAAATGGCTGCTTCATCTGTCACTTTTAAATGTCATTTTAATAATGCATTCATTACAACAAACGTTTGCTTGAGGCCTCGTTTATTTTGTAGACTGTGTAAAACATTTGCGAACTTTTAAAACAGTTCCTAGTCGTGCTGTTTACTCATTTCATTCATTCATTTATTTTTATTCCGTTTTGAAATCTCATAATAGAAGTGATTAAAGTGAAGTTAGTCATAATATAACTGTATGTATTGCCACCAAATGAAAATGTTTAGTGGGAATAATCTATCCTTTCGTACAGTAGAATTATAAAATAAATGTGATAAAATAACTGATAAATTATTTAAATTTCATAATAATTATTCGTTTATAATTATTAAATTTATATGGTACAGTTCGCACACTTTCAGACACATTTACAATTTTAAATTAATAATCGGGGAATGAAATTTTATAAGTTTGCCATTATATGGATGCCATGACACCAACGGATTATATTTGCACTCATGCATACAAATGAGCAGTATTTAGCCTATAGTAAAGTATTTGGGAATCTCATGCATACGACCCTAAGTCGCTACATAATGTGAGACGGACCTATAAATTAGATTCTTAAATTAAATAGTTTGAATGACGAAATTGACTACCTACCCGAAATACGTTAATAACATTATATAAGTACTTAGCTCTGCAATCATGGCTTACCAAGTTTTTTTTGCGTGAAATTATGGCAGTTGATAGGTATATTGTGTAATGCTGTAATATCTTTAATCTAATCTGTCGGCCGCTCCAAACATTGATAAGAAAAATCAATCAAATAAAATTGAGCAACATAATCTTAATGTATTTTATTGATATATTTTATGGTTGAAGAGTTATAGGATGCGAAACTTTATTTGTTGAACACGTATAATGGTTTTTTATAAAACTTGCTTTATGTTTATATATCAATATATGGGTACCTATATGAAAGTGCATAGTGCACGTGCATAGAATGCCGGAGGATATACTAGTAAGACGGGCTATGTACACAACCTTTGGAGGCAAGAGAAGACATAGACGGCCGAAATTGTGATGGGTGGATTGTGCCACAAGAGATTTAACTGAAGAGTGTCGGCGTTGGATCGTCCAGGATGGAAGAAGTTTTTGAAGAAGGCCACAATCCACCAAAGGTTGTAGTGTCATAAATGAAATTGATGAGCATGAGGGTATTATCGTAGATATCGTCATTAGAATAAAAGAACAACCTAACAACATTTTCTACTGAAAACCCTAAAAACCTTAGTATCACGAAATATATTATTACGAACATAATTGTAAGCTATTACTTAAATAATAAGAATATATTTATAAGTTCGCATCAATTTAATTTTCTAAAAAATACAAAATGCGTAGATACTATCACAAAATTCAAATTTTAATTTAAATCTACTCGTATATCTCGTTTATTTTAAATTGACTTTATTCTAAATTAGGTTCATTTCATTTCACTCAGTTGTACACAGATAAATTTGATACAATTCAATGAATTCAGACATACGTTTTTGCGCGAAAACATTTTTCATAAAGCAACAATAAAGTTCGCGAAAGAATAATTTTTGACAATTTATATACTTGTAAAACTAAATTTAATAAAATTGTTGACTATTACTTTAATGATCCGCCGAAAAATTGCTCATTTGAATGATTTCATACACTTGAGAAGTTTATGAAAACAAATTATGTGTACAAAAGGTCTTTATCTACCGCTGTTTTATATTTGTTTAAAAATTAAAATTATATAACCAAACAGTTTATTAAAACTACTATATTTTATAGTAACTTTCAAGTTAGTATTCTACTTAGGTAATCTTCTTGAATAATTCGAAGGTGAGGGGGAGAGATCATCCCTCCTCATTCTATGAGTTTTATACTTCTATAAGCATAATCAGGTTATTTTTCTTTGTAGTCTTAGTATCGCAACCGAAATAGCTATCGAGCTAAAAACAACCTGTATAATTTATTATCATTTTGTTTATAGTATATATTCTTTTTAGTCGTACTTACAAGCTTTTTTAAGGCTTTTATGTGAATTGGTTAATTAATAGCAATCAATTTAAACAAAAAATAGTTACTAGGCTACTATACTACTTTGCTTTTTTAATATTTAGAACAATATTTTCTAATTACTTGCATTATAAAATAATATAAAAAAATATTTAGAGGCTCTTTTCCTTTATTTTGTCTTTTTGTGAGCAGTTCATATTCTGAGAAGAATTCTTCTCCAATTGTCCCTGGAAAATTAGTCACGTTAATCTTAATTACAGTGAATCAGTGACGCCCCGTATGTGTAATCAGGTCATGTGTTGCTTGGAAGCAGTACAATTTAGATAGACGGCAAATTTCCGAAAGAATGCAAATAATATAAACCTTCATGAGTAGACTAATGATTTGACCATTTTTATGGATATTTATATATTATTTAAAAAATATCTGTACCTAGTTGTCCATTTAAAATAAAGGAAACAACGTTATAATATAGCACTTTTGGGTAAATCATTTGTTTTAAAAAGGTACTGGATAAATCTAGTCAATTCAGTGGTACCCAAGATATAAAAAAACTTATGACAGGTACACCTTGAGGCTTCTAGGTTGCCGAGATATTTATGTTATGGTAATACATTTTACATGGTAATGCAATTCACAGGGAGAAAAGGAATTGTATCAGCTCTTATAGGCATTCATTTAGCAATGTGTTGATCCAAACTGATAAAGATGATATTATAAAAAAAATAAGTAAATGGTACCTACTTATCAATGTGAACGGCCATATATTATTATTATTTATATCATAATTTAGCAGTCAGCTATAAAAAATATTATGATATAGTATAGCTTCGGTGGTTTTCTTACCTTTGATTCATATCAGGTGTTGTTTCCCGCCACGAATGAATAATTTCCTGCGCTTCCTCTCGGAACTTTTACCGGACTTCATTTTAAAACATATCTCCGTTTCTGTTGGGCCTTTTTCATTACCATCGACCGCAGTGGTGTTCCTATAATTAAGATATATATGCAAATAGGCAGAATATACAGCTATGCTATTCATATATTATTATATACATACCTTATAATAATAATATCGCATATATAAGTAATATAAAAAGTCGTAAAAAATACCAAGTAGTATTCAAATACACATCTTAAAGTTTCTTAAAAAATGCTTTTATCGTAAGAATAATAAACTTGATAATAATAAGTCATCGGACTCCTGTAGCCCATATCTCAATAATTATAATATTATTTTTATTAAATATTCATTTTTCACGTACAATCAGTCAGTACCTATAATATAATATGATTTCGTGATGTTATGAGATTCTGCAATTTGATAACATTTCAAATTAATATTATTTCATAATGCGGCTGGTTAATAAAGCGGGTCAGAATCGATTGGACGTCTCATTCGATTACAAGTTTCCGTTAAAGACACATCGCACCGAATTACCGTTATATTTATTATATTGTATCGATTGGACGTACATCTATAGATTGGACTTTGTAGTTATTTGAAACAGTAAATAAATTCTCGCCTCCTCCATCACCACGAACAAGTATTACCGTCGTTCAACTGCAATACCTATCCTCCGCCGAACCAAAGCATACAACATACCTAACTATTCTATGCATCTGAGGTATTTAAATAATATTACCTACGAGATTTAGAGTATATATGTTTTGTTTTTTTTATCACCGCGCGCTGGTATGTATTTTCTCTAGACATTACTGGATTTGTTTGTCGAATTTTAAAGATTTTGATTGCATTCGTCTTTTTAAAAAAGCGGAAAAAATATTTAAGTGTATAGAATTTTGTAGCTATGCTCTAGGGTCGTCACTGCAAAAAGAATCATAATAATTATCACCATGGTCTTACAGAACATGTAAATTGAATGTAGGTATTACATTTTTCCGTATCACAATTCTCAATGATATACGGTTATCAGTGTTCGATACAACAACTCACGGTGAAGTATGATACGGTCAACTGTATACGTAAAAAAAATTGGACACGTGTGGGTACATTGCACAGGTATATTTTAATTCAAAATTGTTCCGTCACTGGTAATGATGAAAAGTGCGAAACCGGGATGCCAGTTTGTACCTACCTTCAGAGAGTGGGAGAATGCAACGGAGGGTTGGGACCGGCCGGGAATAATTGCATGAGATAAGGACTTGTTTTACGAGTTCATGATTCAACTATGTAATTACATTTTTAGCTGCGCGGAATTATTTCATGGAAATTTCGGCCATTCGCAGAGAAGGGTGGCTATACATACGCCTAGGCATGCGCGTGCATAGAAAACGTGGAGCTGCTTAGTTAAATATGCGAACATTTAAAAAATATTTTTAACTGCCCAATATAAAAAACTTTCCATTTTGAGTCTATTAAATGAGAAATACAATATGTTTTAAATATAATATAATATATAGTTTTTTATTTACTAAATACGGTAAGTAGGTACCTTGTTATATACTGGCAGCGCTTTTTAAAAGACTGACTTAGGGTAGATTTTTGATGCTGGGTGAAGGTGGTTACCCAGGGATTCAATTTAGGCACTAGCCTTTGGTGTTGAGATGACTGGCGAACCGAGCTGGTTTCATGTTTCATGGTAAATGGTAAATTAACAGTTCGGAAATTCACTCTCACGTGTGTTTTGGGATGAACAATGATGACAATTTCAGGATGGATGATGATGCGACGTTCGCTCAAACCATATCAGATTTAGTGCAAATAACGTCGAACAGATACGGTGCGCGAAGGATGACGAAAGGATACTGGATATTTGATTGAGTACTTTACAGCGGTTTATGGTCAATTCACAAGTGCCGGCTTTACAGGTGTTCAGTGTTGACGGATTTCGTTATGTAACTGTCATTTATTTATAAACGTGCCTGGTATTACAGTGACTGGATGTCAACAATAATTTTGATACGTAGGTAGGAATATTGGATCGGGTTGGGATTGGATTACGATCATAATTGGCCCAACATAATTACTGCACCATACTGTTATGCTTTAAAAATATTGTACATTCAAATTAACTATTATAATACAATGATATCCATTTCATCGATTTACAGTAAATTTCCTCCAGCAACATGCATTAACCTATCTTTATTGTAATGCACGTCATGCTATTATCTTTAAAACTATTTTTATTATATTATGATTAATTAGCAATATTCAAGAATGCAGCATTTTTAATTGGATATATTTATTTCAGTGACACTTCAGAAACATACGTATAAGACAAGAAATGGTGCCGAGCGGAATTCAAACCTGCATTTACTGGATTTCGGCCAGTGTGCTTTACTAATTTAGTCACCTTAATGCCTTAATCATGGTCCAAAGTGTGTATATAAAAAAATTGTTAACATCGGCCATCATTTTTTTAATTTCAAATCAAATAATTAATCGATTAACTAACTTATTAAAATACCTTAATTCTTAATCGACGTCAGGATCTCTCTACAGCTTAGTTTTAACGTATTGCTATACGTGTCAATGTAGTTGACTTTATCAACACAGGAAACCACAACATTCACTCACTTCTTACAATTTCAATAAGTATTAATTAAATAAATTAAATGGTACAAAACAAAAACATCCGCCAAACGATTCAAAACCACAATTCTAGACATATTAAATGGTACAAAACAAAACATCCGCATAACAATTCAAAACCACAATTCTAGAAATATTAAAAGATACAAAACAAAACATCCGCCTAATAATATAAAAGACCAATGTATCAATGCATAATTTGTCATTAATTTTTGTAACTAGCTAGTAAGTGCTCACTTGTATCGCCTTTCTAACTAAATAAATATTCTATCTAAAAAGTTCTTGCTGTATTTCAAAGTAAATCGCCTGTAAAATCCTTTTCGGGTAGTTTTACTTGACGGAACTACCCTCCTTTTGAGATTGAAATAATATTATACTCACCTTGATTGTTATTAACCGAGCATACATACATTTATTTCACTTATTATGCTACGGATTGACTTTGTCAAGTATATGGTTGAGATAATTTGAACAAGACCTGTCTTTTCCATAATCCGGGACATAACAGTACGTGCACTTACCAATATATTTTATTAAAATATTTTTTTATTCAATGAATAATTTACAGGATTAAAGAATAAAGCATTATTCATTGGATATACATAATGATGTATCATCAATAAAGTTGTGATCTATTTGAATTGAAAGCTTAATAAATACTTAAAGTCAGAGACACCAAAATGAACCAATGAATCTAACTCATCAGTCATCACTTGGAATATAAGTACTTATATACATTGCTAAAATCTAGTTAACAATGATATTATTGAAGTGAAGTTAATTTTAACTGAAGTTGTAAATATTTTATATATTGCATATATATTATATTTGTATGGAGTATGGAGTGTCGTTTTTATAACAGAAATAAATAATATCATGTGGTATTTGAATGGTGCCAATTATTGTCAAATTCTTGCTAGAAATACACTGTATTTACATATTTATTAAGAAGTATCAAACTCTTTAAATATATTATTATTAATTGTAATATTTTTATTTTATTATTTCCGTTCTTAAGACATCTTCATTTGGTCACTAATAATAGAAAAAGTACGTAAAATAAAATATTATAACTACAGTGAATAATTTCTAAGATGTAATAATGAATGATTTAAGTACCTAATATGTATTTAAATACATCACAATATTAGTACTTATTCGGCATAATGTAAAAATCTTAGGAGCATTATTCTAAGTCTATTATATTAACAATTTGATGATAACACAATGATTTACTGAAGATATATGAACACGAATTAAACACAGTATGAAGAAACTATTACCTAATTGTTATTATTTAAATAGTACGTTTATAATGTTATTAAACATTGTTATGATTAACAACTGTAAATCATACAATTTTTTTTATACAATAATATATTTTTTCTTTCAAATTTTATAAGATTTTTTTTTTTAAATTTCCATTTGTTTAAAAATTGCTACGTCCTAATAATATATTATTTGGCTCTAGTTGTCCGTTAAAATCTTTTACTATCTAGTATCTACCTGCATCAATTACAGATACAGTGAACTCGCAGCACAGGTGTTTTTCTAGCAACTGCGAAAAGTGACGGCCGCGCCATTCCATGCATTAGAAAGACAAACGCTACACATCTGGCGTCTGGAATACGATACTCAGTTGCATCTTTTTTATTTGTTTCTGCGACGTCTTAAAAGAAAACATTGCTAGAATTGGCGACGTGTAAATACTGTTGCTATTTTTGATAAGCTATGGCACGTATTTGGAACTGTAGTGAAATATTTCCGTGGATATAAAATATTTTCGAAAATATCTTTGTTTATAAAAGATTTAGATGAATGCATTGTAACTTTGAAGTTTAAAACTGTCATATTTATACTAATTATAACCAATGCTATCAAACTGTGATAATTCTATTAAGTACTTGAAGGAACCAGTTGCAAAATCGGCAATTTAAAGATGTTCACAAAAAATGAGTTGTCTTATACAAAAATATTATCATTGGCAAGCATGTATATTGTCAAAAATTATAACCGCAAATAGCCAAATAAAATGAACTAAACAAAATTACATTTAAACATTTGATAGTATATAATTCATTAGAGTGATAAAAACGCAAGTACTTCAAAATTATTAAAAAAATGTGAAAAAGTTGATTTTGCAACTAATGCTATCATTTCTTCATTTTAAGACTCGTTGTACGATTCATTATCTTAAAAATGTGTCTTAAATGTGGATATATTAAAATGATGATTTCATTAAACACATCATTTTCACCGCAATCTACTATATTTAACAAAATTGTGAAGATGAAGAGTCAAAAAGTGCCTCTAAGATAGTGCGGTGTCGACCATTATATCGATACAATAGTTATAATATAGGGAAACAACTCAATGTTTTGAGTTGATAATACTCGTATCATTCGATGTAGAAAAGTCGCTTCTTTATAATTAACCCTTTCTTTTAATTAATCATTGATTCCAGTATAAATGGGAATGTCTGGGTTGATTATTTGTTAAACTGTAAAATAATATATTATATAATTATTACATAATATTTGACATGTTAAACTAAAGTACAATGCATAATCATTAATATTAATAAACTTATACCAGATTTAATATTGTTGACTGACGTACCTATTAATATGTATGTATTCATAGTAGCCATTTTCCTTTTATGAAATCATTAAATAACTATTAGTAAATATACCTATAACTATATAAGTAAGTACCTATATAAAAGTATGGATAATTAAGAGTATAGCGTTATTAAATCTCGTATATTGTATTGAGTATTGGATAAACAAAAACTATAGTAAATAGGCATCCTATTATTTCAGACTGCTTACATTATATATTTTTGTACATAATGTATATGTATATTATATTGTTTTTCATTCTTATCAATCCTGTGAATTATATTGTTACGTACTTCCAAATATTTTTTTGTGGAATCAGTTGTCGAGTATCACTGGATATATATTGGATCCTGTGTGGTCTACCTCAAAATATCGAATTCTAGTATCATCATTATTTAAATTTGAGCCATAATATATTCTATAAGTTTTAATTTTATAGACCAAAAGAGGAAAAAAATCATAGATTAATTTTCCTCCTAGGCAAATTTATTTTTATTAGATGCAACGATACATTTTTCACATTTAATTAGTCAGACAATGTTTGTCAGATTAATTGCAAGCAATAAATCTTTTGCTGCAGATTTCGCCCTTCTACTAAAAGCAATTTAACAAACTGTTTGTTCTCGACTAGCGAAATGTAATGCATGTGTCGGGCAACAGAAGCTTCAAGACAATCTACATTTGCAACGATTTAATACCAAAATAAACACAATTTGAATAATATCAACAATGCAATTTTGGTGAATCCGATTACAAATTTATTAACAGTATTAATTTAACAACATGATATTATTTTATTTGGTAATTTTGTTTTGATTTCAATGCTAATTAAAAATTTGAGAACATAATTACGTATAATACAAGGTATTAATAATTTTGTTGTTTTATAAAGAGCGCCAAGTATTTAAGGCAAAAGTTGCATTGACTTTGAAAAACGTACTAAATAATATTTTTCTTTCTTTTACAGAGCTCAAACTTCCGTTGTACGTGAGATGGTATGGAGAATGTTCAAATGTCATGCGAGTGGAGCAAGGTGGACGGAAGAAGCCGATGGAGGGAGCGGTGGGCGCGGGCAATCTGGTTAGTCGCTCTGGCGGGGGTGGCAGCCTTGCCAGGGTCTGCTTCTCGGAGTCTGTGCCCCTCCAAGTGCATCTGCGACGACGCCCTTCGAGCGGCATCCTGCGTGGACGCTGCCCTTGAAGATGTCCCGATCCAGCTCAACCCTGAAGCCGCTTACATCAACTTGACAAGGAATAGGATACAAAATGTCCTTTTCACGCTTCGCTTCTATGCTGACCTGTCAACTCTAGATATCTCCTATAACAGGATAGAAAATTTAGGATCTAAAAACTTTGAGTATAATCCCAAGATGCTTCATTTGAACATTAGTAATAATGGTGTGGAAGCTCTTGAAAAATATACGTTCACTGGACTCAATGCGCTTATTTCATTGGATTTGTCTGGAAATCGCATTTCTATTGTGAATAGTCATGCGTTTCGGGACATGAACCTTTTAGAGGAGTTAAAGTTGTCAAACAATAAAATAGTCAGTTTTGAATACGAAGTGTTTAAACCTTTAGTGAATTTAAGATTGCTATTACTAGAGAATAATCAATTGCTCGATATACCGACTGATAATTTAGTGCACGTCTTACATTTGGAGCATCTCTCGCTGTCGGGTAACTTAATCGAGAACATTACCGAGTCGGCCGCCCCCTTCCTCAAGCGGATGCGAGTGCTCGATTTGGCGGGAAACCTCATATCCGGAATTCATCATTCGGCGCTTGAAGGACTGGTCGCATTGCAGTACTTGAATTTGAACGACAACAACTTGACTGTTGTGCCGACTGCGGCGTTATCCAAATTGACCAATCTCACCCACCTCTCGCTCAATGGCAATTTCTTCGATACGATGCCGCCCGTTTCGTTTCAAAGCCTCTTTCACTTACGCCATTTACATCTGAGCGGATTGGAAAAGCTCACAAAAATTGATGTCAGAGCTTTCGTGGATAACATCAATTTAGAAAGAATTTGGATGAATGATAACATTCAAGTTATGTCATTGCCGACGAGAATATTTCACGGAAATCCCAGACTGACACAGATTTCTATTAAAAATAATGACATCTTCACATTACATGCATCACATTTTCCTCTTGATCAATTACAGTCTCTGCAGATTGGCGGAAATCCATTTCATTGCAATTGCTCATTACTCTGGCTATGGAAACTGGGCCAAGAATATTTAAAACAACCTGTCACTTTAAACAACACCGATTACACAAATCTTTTCATTGATTTTTCAAATATATACTGCACAAGTCCAGAAAATCTAGAAAATGCACAGTTCATTAAAGTTCCAGAATCGACAATCAGATGCTCACTGGGATGGGTAACAGTTCTCACGATTGTTTTGTCTCTGAGTATATTAATTAGTGTCGCTGGAAGTCTTCTGTATTACATCGGAGCTCTTAAGCGATGTTCAAAGGAAAAATCTAAGCACGTCATGACCGATTCAGATTTGACAGGGGATTTACCAAAAATGAGCAATGGGATGATGTATGGAACAAACCACCAGAGGCCGTCTGACGATAAAATGGAAATCAACCGATATCTTATGATAGCCCCTGGAGCAGCCGATACTTACCATAGTACACCACCGTGGCACACTATGAACAAAGCTCCGATCAATGGAGATACCATGGAAAATATGTACCAACAGTTCGGCTACGAATCTATTCCGTGCCACAAAACAATGGACAGACCGCACATAGTCTATGTGTAAATAATAAAATATAAAGAAAACGTTATTTATAGAATACATTTTGTATGCTGCTTGTATGAACTTTTTGTATAAATATGCGATAATATTTTCGCGATAACACTCAGTCCCTATTTGTAAATTGTCTTAAAATATTAAATATCTTCGAAGTATTTTTATATTTTTTATGTAAAGATATTAATTAGCTGTATAATTTTATTCGGGTAAACTGTTCGTGTAATGAGCATTATTAGCTTAAGAGCATACATTATACAAAGTAATTTAAATTGATTTTATCATTAACTAAAAGTGTTTGAATGCTAAAATGCAAGATGTACCTTGAAGAAATCAAAAAAACGTGTATGTATGTTATATTATGTAAGAATCTTGTGTCGTCAGTAGTTTTATTGTTAACAAAAAACTAAGGTCTTCCTAGAGATCCACCAAGGATTTGAGATATTTTTGAGTCATAAGTTTTTTTCGAAAAGCAATATTTTACTCGAAAACATTACCAAAATACTTTACCAAAATTAAACATTAAATAAATGTTATTCAAGTTTGTAAAATAAAAATAAATTAGATAATAACAGTGAGTTTAAGTTTTTTTTTTACATAAAGTAAGTACCTAAATTAAATGTTGTAATTTAATTTTACTGTTTAAAAAACCTGTGACTCAAAAAATAAAGATGAAGCTATTTTTTTCGGTGTAATTAATTTTTCAAATATTTTGCTTCTGATTTTTATATATAACTATAGAGTATTATTAATTTACAACTTTTAA
The DNA here is from genome assembly GCF_057557595.1 of Rhyacophila brunnea. Classification (NCBI taxonomy): domain Eukaryota; kingdom Metazoa; phylum Arthropoda; class Insecta; order Trichoptera; family Rhyacophilidae; genus Rhyacophila; species Rhyacophila brunnea. The sequence goes on from NW_028232859.1 coordinate 41,328,852, forward strand.
TAAAATTTGTAATTTGTAATACTTTCTTTGTGTATTTCTTTAATACATACTTACAATAATTTATTTTATTATGTATATGAACAATATTAGTAACAAAAAAATGGTCATAATACTTAACTTTGAAGTAATAATCGTTTTATAACACACTTTTGATGTATTAAAATAATTCCGAAAAATTGCATAAAAAATATTAAATACTTAATTTTTCAAAAGTGTAAACAAAGTAAAAAAATCTTCCGTAGACGTCATGTTATATTTTCTTTATTAAAATACATAAATGCATTTTACTCATCTGCTGTCAAGAAATAAATATATACATTTTTTCTAGATATAATACTTATATTATAAATCTATGCCTAGAATTATATTCCGCGTTATTATTTTGCAATGAAATCTTTTTAAGTATAAACTTACTGTCTCATTTTGATACATATTCTCATGTTTATCAAAATATCTTTATTTTTTTATTATAAAAGTAATACATTCGATTAATAAATCTTGACATTCTGTTCGGTTATTATTTTACAGTAAATTAGACTTTTTATTGTTTTTAAATGTTAAAAATATATTGTAATTTAGTTATGTAGGGCGTATGACCTACTGATACGCAACTCAATGCAATACTAAATGATACTTTTTTTGTTTAATTGATAGATGACTTGGATAGAATCTTGAAATTAGTAAAATAAATAAACAAATTAAATTAACAAATATATATATTCTTATTATAGGTAATGTTATTACAGGTGAAATATTTAGGTTATAACCATATTATAAATATTGCATTTTCAATAATATATAAATATGATCTTTATCTATATTTCTCTTTCATCGTTTATTAAACATATTATATTACTTGTAAATACATAATCAATTTTTACCCACATAATAATTATATTTGAAAACAATGTTTGGTCTTTCTTATAAGTATTTAAATTTTTACATACATTTAATCATTTTTTTTATCGGCTATGGTATATTATTATAAAACTTGATATGCCTACTGTCCAAACTCTAACGAAAGTAAACTGGCAGTAACAATACTGGATGTAAAGATACTATTATCTACTTCTAATATAATATTATAGCCAAAGCCATATTGTTATTTTTAATAACAATGAAATTAAAATATGTTAAAAATCTTTTTCTGTAAAATATTTGTTATTCCGTTGGATTTTGAATGGATTTGCGTTTGCTAAATGAAATTGTTACATTATTTTTAATCTACCGAGTTTCAGTTAAACTAATCATTGTTACCTACTAAAAAAACTCAGAAAATATATTATTTGAAACATTATGTATTTATAATTAATGCATTTGAATGTAATGCGAAAAATTGCTAAAAACAAATTTTGCATTCAATATACCATGTGAAAATGACACACCAATAAATATAAAATACAGATTACTACAAAATATTTATAATTTGTCTTTTATTTATATAAAATAACATCACAACAATCCAATTAATATTAAGGTATTGCAAGAAATATAGAATATAAAATATCATCTAATAGTGGAAGCGATTGAAATTATAATATATAAAAAAACAAATGAAGGCAGGTATCTACGTAATATTATGAAGACTACATTGACTTAGAAATATTTTATTTAGTACCCACTTTTCAAGATTTTTGTCGTAAAACATAGTATAATTATTCGATCTACATTATTGAATATAAATAGGTATTATAATTAATATAAAGTTCTGCATGCAAATAAAAACAAAACTAATAAAAAAGTATAAGTTCTATTTTTTCTATTGCCTTATAAAACGAAAACAAAACCTTCTTTAAATAATTATTTATTTGCATATAAAACAGAGGGAAGAAAAAACAAATCATGCTTATTTCGAGCTTTATGAGTCTCCAGATCCCAACTTCATTCAATTTAAATACATTTTCCCTTTATTCTTCGTACTATTTAGATACAACGACTTTCCGCACAGATTGACATAAGCAGATTTATTTTTATTGCACAAAAAAAGTTGAGAGGCCGTTTGCAAGCGTTCTCGTACTTTGCTGAAATAGGATCTCCAGTTGGTACACAGATTTTCAAAGTATTATGCATTTATTCTCCACTTTCTTACATATTGACTAATCTCATATTATGCACTATGGATATTCCAATGTATAAATAGCAGAAATGGCTATAAGCAATGTTGAATTTAGGGTTATAAGCAGTAAAGAAGAGTAGAAAAAAAGAATATAGCAAACAAATATTTATTAAAAGTTATAATAGTGTTATAGGATCTTTCTTCAATATCGTGTTTTATGTCAAGTAACCATTCAAAAGTACGGGAGTTTAAAGAACAGATTAAATTAACTGATAATATTCTTGCGTTCTTATCTATCATATATTATGCATACACGATATCAGACAACGAAATGACTACGTACTCTGGATAATACCATTACCTATGATAATTAAGTATTTTCTGATTTATTTTGGTTGCATTTCGTCACCTCAATACTACAACTAGATAACTCTGATTTGGTCATTACTGGGAAAATGAAATTTTAACTTAACTTGATTAACATAAATCTAAAATAAAAATTGAAAATTGTGCTTTGTATAATTGGAAACAATTAAATGAAAAAATATTGTGGATATTTTATTGTATTTCTTTAATGTATTTATGGTTTTAAAGTTATCTAAAATTATCAAACACAAAATTAATAGTTTCCATTATCTTCTGAATTACCTAGTTTTATCATTTTGTAAAAAAGGAAATGTAGAATCATATTCAATATTCTAACTGATTACTTGTAATTTTTATTCTAAATGTCACGTAATGTAAACGTCCTGAATTAATAATTTGTTATGTACTCAACGTGTCTTTTTCAAATAAATAAATATTTATCTCAACAAGAGTGAAAATCAAGTTATCTACTTAGTTGTAGTATTGAGAAATTAATGAGAAAGGTGATTATATTATTATTATTTAAAGAATTAATCAATTATAGAATTTGTAGATTTTACACTAATAGGTACTTTTAAAGTTAATTTTCTTTTGACTCTCTTAATAACTGGTAGTTTTATAATATGTATCTTAATTTCTTTCATACACAGAATTAATCATATCAAATGCTATGAAATCAGACAAACTGAATATTGGTTCAGACACAGGCTATATTTGCATGGAAGCGTAAAGCCAGGAAGGTCGTCTAACGCCTAACGGATCCATAATTAGACTGGTGTCCCTCACGCCGCATGCTAGCCAGTAACGTTGCCAGGCATCTTCCTACTTACTATTAGTCTGAAGCATCTCATTTTCAGCAATCCAGAGAGAAAGACACTTCTCGATGTAAACTTTATGTCAGCATAGGATGGGAAGTTTCGTGTTGTGTATTTTTTTTTTATTCTATTCCGTCAATATGGCCATGTTTCATTTTATCTTTAGTCTAATGCGCCGGTTAGACGGCAGCGATTTGCCTGCGCGGTATAGTTTGTGGAAAAAAATACGGAACACTTTTACAGCGTTTTTCAGTTTGCGCGAACTACAGTTTTCCCGTCCATACGTATGGGTTTCCCGACACAAACCGGTTTGCGTAGGTAATCTTGTGGTAAAGCATGAACGTCTGGCCGGCACTTAACAGTAAATAATTTACTAAACGTGTCGAAGATTAATAATAATATGAATTGAGAATAGAGTATGCACAATTAAAGCAAAATATATGTTACGAAGTCATTACAGTTAACACCCTCAGAGATCAAAGTGAGAAATATCAAAATATAAGAAATTCGCAAGTATCGAATACAAAAATAACCAAAAAATCCGAAATTCACATGTAGAAAGGGTGGAAGGGACCAGAATAAGACCAGTTAGGTATCATCTTCCCGGCAGACCATCTAAAAAATAGAGAGATAAGTATAAAAAGAAATCCCTTTATATTAATTACATTAACTATATTCAGTACCAAGCAAAGAGTTTGAGAAGCGCTTGATTAAAGTCGGGCGGGATGTAATACAGTATTTTATGAACCATTTCTGTCAGTGGACCACTTTAAGCGATTTTTATATTTGGCTCTCAGATTGTTGTTATGTAGGCAAATGTTGGATAATTTTATAGTACTGCATTGCCAAAATGGCGAGCAATTTGCTTAAGTGATTACAAAGGATAAAATATTATTTCATTTTATTATACTTCATAAAGTTTCTTAGTAAAATAGGTCACCATATTTTTACATGAAACATATTATTATTTTCTTAGCAGTAAATGGTATAATGCAAATTTATTTATCTCTTTACTCTTCAACAAATTATTTTTTATTTAAATTAATTAATACATAGGATTTAATAATGTAGCACAATGTTTCGTATTTATAATTAATACTTACATTTTAAAGATAGATCCATACTAACTTGAAACACATCTTAAAATTAAAAGAGATCCTGACGCCGTCCAAGAATCAAGGTTAGTTATATCACTCACAGAACATAGCACACATATTATAACAGTAGCACTTTTTCAATTACGCCATTTAAGAGAAATGAAATCAATTAAGACAATTCCATTTAGATGCATTTCAATATAAGACATTTAGAATCAAAACCGGCGTTGCCGAGTCTTTGCCCTAAATTGGCTAAAATATTATGTGTTTTTCTTGCATCGGCTTAAAACATCTATTTAAGATTATAAGCTGATGAAACGATATATTATTATATCGTTAATAATATTATTGTGGGGTTGGTAATAAGTAAATATTTTATTCAGTATTCATATTTTTCATTAAATTAATGTATTTCCACCATGATCATTGACAGCTAGATAATACTATATTAATATTAATACTATCGACTGAAGGTACTTCATGGAATTTGAATTTAAATTTTAATGAATTCAAGCTCTATACTATTCCATTTAAGTCGTTTTTTGCGACCCGGGTTTCGCCTTTCGGCATCTTCAGACGTCGTGTACACTAACCAAAGGTAAACACACACTGAAAACGAACTCTCTTTACTCTAGCTTATATAATAAATCAATACAATAAAGTAGGTAAAAACTCCATTACCTACATATCAAGTCAAAGGTTACAAAAAATACAATAAACAAATTATGAATAGTTGAAGTGTCAGTAAAAAACCTAATTAGTAAAAACCCTATCTTATTAATAACAATACACTCGATAGCATATTATAATAAATCGTCAAAACATAATAATAGATCATTATTCCTTTATGAACAATACAAATACTACATTCAAGAGGTGTAAATCGTCAATTCTAAGAAAAATAATTAATGGGGTTAACTAATGAGATATTAGTCTTTAATAATAATATACTTACATGGTACTCGTACCTACTTTTTTAAAACATTATTTAAAAAAAAATATTGATTCATTATATAAGCTAGAGTAAAGAGAGTTCGTTGTCAGTGTGTGTTTACCTTTGGTGAGTGTACACGACGCTTGAAGATGCCGAAAGGTGAAACCCGGGTCACAAAAAACGACTTAAATGGAATAGTACAGAGCTTGAATCCATTAGAATATTATTCAATTTCAATTTATTTATTTATTTTACACATTGTGGACATTACAAATTATAAGTTTAAGACGTTCACAACATGACATTTAGAAACAAATAAATATTATTAAAACAGTTTTATGTACAGTATAAATGTGTAAATACAAAAAATATTAAGTATATAGGTACAAGGAAGTACACCGGATGAGTTAAGCAGGCCCTATTTTAAGAATTTAAAAAACAACGTCCACCTAAATTCACCCTCACGTAAGTGGAATATATCAATATCCGAAGCGATTTCATTAAACATGGTTATTGCCCTCCCAATTGGCATTACTAATGGCAGGTTAGTTCTGCACCGTGGGAGAACAAACGACGGATGCCCTCGATTCCTAAGGTAATTATCAGAGACACACAAGCCAACACCACCAAGAATGGAAGAGTTCACATTTACGCCGCGTATAAGTCTGAAAAAATATGTAACTAAATAAAGATGCCTTCTAAATTTAGTGAAAAAATATTAAAATAAATCTTTCCGAATTTTATGCAGGTATCCTATTATTATACGTAAGTATTAAAAATATTCAACCCGGACGTACAACAATTTATCAATAATTCCTTAACAAATGAATATATATTATTAAATGACATGCTATAATTATTAGTCTTCCAATATAAAAATGTTTGATAATTTGTTATCTATTATTTAAAACAATATCAGACTGAAATATCATAACTTAAGCCTCGCGTTCATTTATTTAAAGAGTTAATTGTCTACATTCATTCAATATGTTTTTCACATGCAAACCGATAAATTATAGCCAATACTTTTAACATGCCAGGTGGCATGACTTTTAGTAACAAATAATTTAAATTATTCAATTATAATGGTTAAAATGATGGTACACCTAACACCATGACAGTCATCATAAAAAAATAAAAAATATATTTTTATCATCAATATCAATGTACCTATACAGTAAACAAATATATTATTTTAAATTTTCCATATTAAAAATGGCAAAAATGGCATTGAAGCAAAACCTATATAAATACAAACAATCGATTACAGAATTAACCTCAGACCATCCAGGTAAGCGTCTAGGCGGCCATCGTAGTTCAGTGCGTGTGGCAATGGCATTTCATTCGGGGGCTCTGAGTTCGATCATCGGTGATTCCCTTCGGTATTTATGTGGTTTTCTCAAAGGCTGGGTATCTGAGATTGTTTCTCTTCTACTACTAAATAGACTATTGTTTCACTACACTATTGTCGTTTGGTCTCATGGACAATTGTAGAGTAAAAAAAAAATGAATAATATATTTTAAAATACCACAGAACAGATTCATAAATAAAATTCCGATAGACTATTCCCCAATACACTACATTTTGACGCATAGTTTTGAATGTGTGAGTGTCCTACGAAAATGAGCCACACATTATATACATGGAATAGTGTGTGCTGCAACCTTCAAATACACCAATACTAAATGAGCGTCAGTGCATAAAACGAAAGCAGTTTTCAGAACGAATTCAAGCGTATTATTTACACGTGTTTAAGTTTATCCCATATTCTTTCACACTCGAGATCGGTTGCCTGTTTCTCTACACCCGTTAGGTATTCCAGTTCCCATTATTTCTGAGTTCCCTGTAAAATACTTTACTTAATGAGGCGAATACAATATTTCTAAAATTCATGATATTATTATCTTAGTACTAAATTTGATAAAAAAGTGGTCTTCACACCCATCTCGCATATTGCTATAATTACAGTTTTTCCAATATCATAAAAATGGAGAAGTCTGGTTTTGATATTACGACAAAATTATACGTACCTAGTAACCTGTTTCTAAAGAATATTAGTTTTTTAAACGTCGTTTTATGTGTATTTTGAATATTTTCACAATACACACTTTTATAATGTACATTCTAACTGATATAAATTTGTAATTATTCCAAAAAGTATGACTAACAGTTTCAAATTTAAGACGATACTTCAGTAAAACGGTAAATATTTTTTTACTATATGCGCGACGAAATTTTGGACTCGGATTCGGAGAGCGAACGTCGAGGTGTGAATTCGTCAATTTGTTTCGTGATGGCGACGGGGGTAATAATTCTTAAATCGTGTAAAGATGATTAAAATCTTTACCCATTTAATTGAAAAAGAAAACATGTCAATGAATATATTATTATTGTTACTAATATAACAATAAACAGAACTTTAAATGGATTTATGTTGGATTTATATGACAAATTATATTTCGTTCGGCATGCGTCATTTGCACCCGCAACCCGCAATCCGCGCATCGCCTAGCCACAATCTCTTTAGACCATGCCTCAACTGAGGTATAGCCTTAAGTATAAATAGAATACTTATAATTAAATAATACGATGATTACACTTATATTACAAATTTAATTTTATAATGATTCTTTTTAATATTAGGTACAAAATACTGTTTATAATGTCACTGAAGATGCCGAAAGTTGCCTTGCTAAAAAAGATTCAAATGTAATATTAAAAAAATATCCATTAAAATTTGAATTCGAATTTTATCAAGCACCCTACTCGTAAGTTGATAATATTAATTCTAATATATAATATACATTCTTTACACTACCTGTAAAATTTAGGGATATGTCGAAAAGGGTAGGGATTAATCCAGTCACGTCAGCATTTATTTTAAATTACGAGCTATTTTTTGTCAATATAATAGTTATATCAGTCCAAAAACCATCCCCTATTTTGATATGAAACATGCAGTGCATATTCGTGCTGGAATGCATCTCGAAGCAGCAATCGGCCCAAATGCCTAACGCCATAATGTAATGTTTCTACACCGTTGTCGTTGCGCCCTGCATTTTGTTATGAAGGAAAGAATTCTTATCAAACAAACGCCATAGTAATAATTTACAATTTTATGACTAAACATACTTTTGCTTGGCTTAGGGATAAAAAGTATTAATGTATCAAAATACCTTTTTCTTTATAATATAAAGGCTTGTGTAGATTTCCCAATTCCATTTTAATAGTTTTTAAACACATATACCTAAGTAGTATTTTCTCTATGCTACGTTACATAATAATGTTATTCTGCTTTATTTTCAATTATTTTTCAATCACATTTAGATTATATTACTGGAAAATCTATATGAACACAATAGTTCTTTCACCTTACCCCTTTTAATTTTTCTTCTCAATTTTCCTCGCTCCCTTCTACATAATATTTACATGTATGTATCTTCAAATAAGCTCTCCCAACATGTTTACGTTCTCTGTATATGTCGCTATACCACTTTTAATACTTTGGACGCTGAAGACGCACCTGGCGCGTAATGACCAGGCGCCCGATCGATGTATTTAACGTGCATTTTAAAGGTGGTTATTAAAAAATCATTATCTAGTCAGCAGCGATTGAGTTAATATAGGTATTCCTTCTTTATCCCGCTCTCACACACATTTACAACATTTTTACATTTTCTATCACCTTACCTCTTTTAATGTCTTCTCTTTCTCGCTATTTTCAGTTTCGTATATAATTATTTTTTCTTTCATCTGCGTTACAGACAGACAAATAAATCAAAACATATAATGTTATTGGATTGTATACCTACTGATAACTATGAATAATTAAGAAAATTAAAACGAACGAGGAAATTAACGGAACCGACAATAAAAGCATATTGCTAAAACAATAAATATAAAAGGTTTAGGCAATAATTTAAGTTACTATATAATTATATATAAGTATTATAAATATATTATCTGAACAATCGAATTATATTGAGAATATTATCTCTATATAAGTGGTATTCATAAATCAAACAAATATATGAAAGTCAAGAGTACCTACATATTTTTTTTACATGTGAAAATCTGTTTTAAAGTGTGGCTGAAAGCAATATTTTAGAGCGATTAATAATTTTATTAATAATATTCAGAAGAAAGCTTAGTGTCTTTTAAAATAATAATATAAAGTTCGTTTCATTTCCTTAATAACGTTTTTTAGCGTTTCTACCCGGAATGGGTGATATTGATTTTCCTCCATTTGGGAGATTAATTATTTGTATACGTAGTATTACGAGGAGTAGTTGAAAAACATTATATGAATCCTTTGTTTAAGAATGAGAAGAGAGGGAAATGAAAGAGAGAATCTTATAATTAGCGGTTCTCTGGATAAAGAAACATGTTTGATACATTTTATAATCACTACAAATTATATAGTTATTATCCTAAATAGATTAACATATTCAACCTAGATACGTTAGAATTAAATAGCACATCCATTTAACTCATATACTCTAATTAAAATAATAAAAGTATACCTAAGTAGTATAGATGTATCAGAATAATCCAGATAGCATGCTATATCGGTTTATATGGCAGCTATTACTAAATGACGGGTAATCCCAGACTACCAAATCAATCTTCAATAATAGAAACATCATTTTGTAAGTCAGTATCAAGTATAATGCAATTTTCCACTGTCTGCGGTACGACCATTCGCTAAGTGATTTACCTGCCACTTTGTTTTTCCCGATAAGGGGTCGAATATGTGTTTAGTGCTGGCGTTATCGCGCGGACATTTTCCCCACAGCTGCGTCTGGAATGCCTCATTGTCCACAGTCACGGTATTAGATAGCCACACACTTAAAATATCCCATAACTATTTAAGAAATTTAATTAATATTGAAGATACTCGTACATAATTTGAAAATATTTCAAATTATATGCCGCCCGCAAAAAATACAAAAATATAAAAAACTAATGTTTTTGTGGTTTTTCGAATTTTGTATCGATAGAAATTTACATACTTACGATAATCAGTGTAATTTGAGATTTAATATGTTGCAGATTTTAGTAGAGTAATAACTTAAAGTCATCAGCTTTTAACACTTAGTTAATGCCTTTGTATCGTAGTATTTTTAATTTAGAATATTTAAGAAGGTTAGCACCCAATATTGAAATTTAATTTTAAATATTATATATTTATTTGTGTATTGCAAAGTAGGCTATATTAACTAACCGCCAGTAAGTTGTCGGTCGAAACTTTAAACATGTTTTTTTAATAAGTTAATGACTCTTAAGTCATTTTATTTCATTATCTTTTCTAATTACTAAGTCATATAATTGCGAAAAGAAAATATTCGATTTGGAATCCTAAATGTACTTGACGGTTTTTTATGATTATCTCAAAATGGTGAGACTTTGAAACCAACAAACTCGTAAATCAAACAGGCCTTAGATTGCGATTGGAGGGAACCAATATGACTTTACAAGAATTAGTTGATTACAGTAGCGAAGGGTGGAGGTAGATTGTTAAGATCCGACATAAATAGTGCACACTAAACTTTGTCAGTTTTTGTCAGTCCCACGGTGGCCGCGCGGCATAAGCGTTGGACTATAAAGCCGTGGGTCCCAGGTTCGAATCCTGGGTCTGGCAAGTACACATATTGTTTTTCAATTTGTGTGTGTCAGAGTATGGACCTAATAGGTTGAGCAAGTGGCTGACATCCATTTCTCGTAAAAAACAAAATCTGTCAATGCAAACCTCCACTCTGTGGAGGCCCATATGATCCAATCAGGATCGGACATGGTCGAAAAAAAAAAAAAAAAACTTTGTCAGTCATACGTATTTGTTTTTAATTTCAGATAGTGCTGGTGAGTTTTTAAAATTCAATTAAACCGTGTGTAAACAAAACCATAATAGATACTTAATAGTAAAAATATTCATCTATCTATAAAATATCTAAAATAATGCCTTAAAATCATATATAATTTTAGATATTTTATAAATGGAAGAATATTTGTTTATCTATTATGGGCTGGTTTAGGCAGGGCTTAATGATTTTTATAAAACTAACCAACATACTCTGTGATATTATGTATTCCAAAAAAAAAAGTCTGACTGAAATTTTTTAATTTGCACTATTTTTGGCGGATTGCTCTTAGCATATCTAAACTGGGCAGTGTTTAATTGAATTTTAAAAACTTACCAGCACTATCTGTAATATGTGTTCTTAGTTCATTGAAAATAAATAAACATGACCGACAAAGTTTAGTGTTCACTATTTATGTCGGATCGTTACAGCCTACCTCGACTTCTCGACACTGGTTGATTACCATTTTTTCCAATCCACTTGTTCCGAACACATAAACAGAACACCCATTTGTATATCATTGGATAAATTCAAATTGGCTCGTGTATGGTCGGGAAATCAAATGAACAACCCCTATTTTAACCTTAGTCGCGTAGCCGTTACTAGTATTATGCATTGTATATTTATCCACTATTTTAAGAACTAACCTTTTATGGGCGAATTAAGACTAAATTAGGTGTTTATATGAACACGTTGTATTACGAATAATAAAGCAATAGTTCTGTACTACAATGACATTTTTAAAAGATCTATGGTTATGATTATAAAATTATATAGCGGCACACCCTTTCAAATGTATTTTTATTGAAAATCCAATGTAAGACAATTCATTCGAAGTTTATAGCACACGTTCTTGAATAACTTTTTTAAGCTACCACCCACTGTAATATAGCTGAGATAAGTATTTTGAATTATGTATTAATACAATGGTCTGCGCGGAGTTTTTCGATATGTCGATATGACATCGACTATGTTTTAATCTTCATTCTTGTAATATTGAACTAACCTTTAATTCCCAATAATTAATATGTATAATATTTATGTAAATCGAAGGTTCCTCTCTAAAAATTCGGACACCCCCCCAAGCTGACTTATTTCAGTGGCTTGAGAGCGTGGTGATAGTATATAGCTGATATATTATGTCGTTCAGAATAATATTATAAAATATATTTTGACCATGTCCGATTATAACATGATCATAGTATGGGCCTCTACTAAGTGGAGGTTAGTATTAACAGATTTTATTTTTACAAGAAATGGATTTTAGCTACTTTCAACCTATTAGGTCCATACTCTTCACTCCAAACACACATTGCAAAATAATATGTATGTTTTGTCAGACCCAGGATTCGAACTTGGGACCCACGACATTATAATCCGACGCATTATATATAATTTTAATGTAAGAGAAATAAATACGAGTAGCAACGTGGCATTGAAAATTGCATGTTAGGCATAACGAGTAAAGATCACAAATTAAACCAATGGATAAGGAATCAGACAAGATCACACGATGTGATAGAGGTCACCAAGCAGAAGAAATGGCAATGGGCTGGACAAATGCTATCATAAGGTGATACGCAAGGGACATTTAACGCCCACAGGGATGACTTAATACCCGCTGGGTAGACAGACACATAAAGTTCGGTGGAGTTACGTGGCAGCAAAGTACTAGCGACCAAGAAGAGTGAAGAGAGCTAAGGGAAGTCTTTATCCGGCAGCGAATCGACTCTGGGTGATGATGATATAATTTTAATAAAATATACAAGTTTTGGATTGAAGATCTGATCAAACGAGACAAATGCGTTTAGCGCACCGCGCAGTAAACTTATCGTCATAGTAATCTCATTCTAAATGTAAATGATTTCATAGTCTCCTGCTTCGCTTTCCGCCCCGCTCGCCCGTAAGCAGGAGAACTCATTTATTTTATGTAATTGCTTTCAATTTATCTTACCTCTTAGCTTCCTCAAAATAGAGCCGAGACGATATAATGCGTCTATTCAGTGCTTGCTGTTGTTTTCTCTGTATTTTTATGCGCTAACTCGAGGAAATAAACTTAAAATTGAATAATTATTTCTTTATCCTGCGCCCTCTTTTGTAGAACGCTAGACACATGATAAATAACATCGCTTTATCGAATTTAAAAATAAACTTTGGACGCTGAAAATGGTGAAAATTTTTCAAACGAACTTTTCTTACAACGCGTCGTGTACAACAGATTTAAATGGGCTACTGTTTCCAGATTACTTTTGATATATTTCTTGGTGATAGCAACATTTTTCTGCAAACGCAAACACGGAAAAAATTATATAACTGAATCTTCTTCTTTTTACAAAGTTCTTCATTACATAAAATCCTTCAAATGGGTATATTATACATACTTTATTTTAATACACAACAAACAATCTTTGACCCAAAAACAAATTGAAACATTTTTCATTACATATGTCACCGAATATTATTTTATTAACATACCTATTATGATATACGTAATATATACGAGGACTAATTTTATTTTAAAATAAAATATTCATCGACATTAAATAAGTATCTATAATATATTATATACGTATAGATATATTGTAGATGTGTTTTAACAATTTAGAAATAAGCTCGTTAACCACAAAAATACATATTTAAAAATAGGTAATATTTTTACTTATTTTGATAAAAAGACTGTTGACATTATTTGGACTTCGTGAAGGCTTATTATGCTCTAATTAAGAGAGAAAATTGTAGTTACCTAAGGTGCTTACTATTTACATTTCATTAAAATGTTTGTGAATATTATTTGTAATACATTTAGGTATGTTTATTATAGAATATTTTACTTTTTTATTAAAAGTTATTTCGTTTTTAAGATTTTAATGAAAATTAAACAAAGATAATAAATGTTTGTGATTTTCTTATATCTATGAGAAAACAATATGGAACTCAAATTATATGATTCACTTTTCAATTCAAGTTGAAAACTGCCAAAAATTTTCACATCGTTTGTACAAGACTAGTTTCGGAACAGAATGCAAATATTATCTGGATCAGATTTAGCTCATCTTTTTATGATACTTAATAAATTAGTGTCTTTAAATCTGTTAAACGATTGTGTCAATAATTAGGCCACTTATTACAATAATTAGGCACTAAGTCACTTTTGAATTTCAGTAATTTTCTTTTTTTCATTAATTATTGTCCTAATCTAGGTAGGTACAACTGGATTTGAGTATTTCCCGAGAAAATCTCAATCTCGAGATTCGGGATTTCCCGAAATGAGGAAATTTTGAATTCTCGAGATTCGGGATTTCCAGAAAAGAATTCTCTAGAATTCACGAGAAATCGTGAAATTTAAAAAAAACCTGTAAAAATCCTAAAATCAGTGTAAAAAGAGACAATTTCCAAAAAATATGATTTTTTTATTTATGTAAGAAGACAAACAAAACAGATGTAGGAAACCAAAAATAATGCAAAACATTACTTATTAAAATTGAATTTCAAAATACACAGACTGTCAATCGCTGCGTCTGACAATCGTGTACGCTTTTGAGATACAAAATTCCCTGATGTTGCAAAAATTGCGCTCATTTTGAGTCGACGTTGGCTTAATTGTGTTAAATGCCCCTATCACTTTTGTGTTTTCTGTCTACTTTTTTCACATAGAAAATCGTTTTTTTTTCAATTAATATTTGATAATATAGAAATCCCGAAACCCGAGAAAAAATTCTCGAGATCCGGGATTTCCCAAAATGTTAAAAATTTAAATTCTCAAGATTCGGGATGGAAAATCTCGATAATTTCTCGAGAATTCTCGTCGGGAAAATCTCGTAACCCAACTCTAGGTACAACTAGTTGATGGATATAATTCTTACAACGATACAAGACTGTGTGTTTATTTTGTCAAAACGGAAGTTTAGTGTTTGCTTAAAATAACCGTTTTTTGGCGTCTTCTTATTTTCCACATAATTATATAGTCCTCAATGCATCTGGGGCCCGAAGTACCCGCCGGATTCCCTCAATGTTCACACGATCTATACTCTACAGGGAGCTATTTTTTATCCTCACCGATCTGAAATTTGACCAAACACTTTCCAGGTTATCATTTTTCTTGCAGGTTATATGATCAAAACTAAAGAATCCGGCACTAATAAATCGAAGAGAGTCCTTTTTAAATATCAAGTTTGCTGATGATGTGCACATTTTTCATCCAGAATAATCGAAATATCTGCCATATTTCAACTATTAGCATGACATATCAATAATAATAAATATCTTTCTTTGGTTTTTACCATATGTAATTCTGCCAGGTGTTTAC
The DNA here is from genome assembly GCF_057557595.1 of Rhyacophila brunnea. NCBI lineage: Eukaryota > Metazoa > Arthropoda > Insecta > Trichoptera > Rhyacophilidae > Rhyacophila > Rhyacophila brunnea. Next base: position 41,344,285 of record NW_028232859.1, read on the forward strand.
TTAAATTTAAATAAATAATTACAAGATAAAAAGAACTTTTTATATACCACGTTTTTAAATTTTCTCTTGAATCGTATAAACTTGACAATTCTATGTATTAATAATTTAGGACAAATAAGGCAATTGGCAACAAATCATTTTTTTGCTATTTTGCAACAAACAAATATAGAATACTGAAATGTCATTTTGATTTCCATAGTAACGCACGTATATATTAATAATTTAGTTACTAGGACCATCCCCTTAGCAACCAATCGTAGTGGATTGGATTACGGATTTCTTCCGAAATGACTTTTTATACAAAACAGAACTAACTGAAAATGACTTCAATTCTACTTAAAGATGGCTAAAAGTATTAAAATAATGCATTGGCACCGTGATCTGATATATTCTAAAAGTTTCAAATGCCTAGCTAGTCGGGAAGTTAGTTAAAAATCGATTGCAAAATTTGTACTGGATAAACAACCACCAGGCAAACAAGAATACGAGCTAAGAAAAACGTGGTAAAAGACTTTTTTTTAAATTTACACTCATATAAGAAAAATTGCGGAAGAATTCTGCTCGAAATTTTATATACCGCCATAATCTCAATAATTTAAGTTTCAATTAGATTTACGAGCTTAAATAAAGTAATTTTATAATTTTTATAATCCGAGATGATCGTTTTCCGAAAGTGTTACTGAAAAAAACATATTAAAAAATGAATCATAGAGTTTATGGCATAATATAAATCACTCCTTTCCAAAACATTTAGTTAGGTAGATTAATAATTTCCACTCGGCGCGTAATAATTTGCTTGGCGGAGCTTTTTTTCAGCGAAATCCAATCATATTCTTCATAAATCTTCGGACGTAACCTAGTGTTATTAACGATTATTATGCCGCATAAAGACAGTCTCTCCTTGCTCATTTGCAAGTCAAAGATATACAAGAATTATGTCTCTGTATACAGTCTAAGAATTTCCTTAAAAAGAACCCTTAATTCACCCTGGCAATATTTTCTATTACTTTGCATATAAGATGTATTAGATGTACATACCTAATATATTCCGTGAGCTTTATTATTTTTCACATTATCTACTAACAAGAGACATACCTACGTTAGAATAAATAAATACTAGTGTATTTTTAAAACGCACTCCAGTGACAGAATAAACTATTAATGCGAAAATCTATAGCCATCTTCCGATTCAATGAAAAGGTCAAGTGTTAAATATATATATTTTGTTACAGTAAAACTAAAGTTGCCCTACCTAGTGAACTTGTGAATAATAAAGTAATTTTATACAATATATTTTTAAAAGAATTAAATTCATTAGGTACCCGATGAAACCTGTATTCAAATTTGGTATTTCGACAATCTTTGGGAAAACATATGACTGTGAATAACTATTTTCGTAAATGAATTATTTCAAATCAAAAGTAAAATATCGCCTTGGCAGTAGGTAGTTTGACTGAAACATGTGTAGGTTTCTATTGCGAACTGCGTTTTTAATTAATTATAATCTGCGATTAAATACAGTTTCAGTTACATACGTTTTCGGGAAATTTTAATAAATCTTTGCGTTTAGTCTATTTTTTTTGACACGCTATTTTTTGTTGTTGATATTTTTGCATATTATAATTTGACAAAGTATAGAAAGGTTAACCATCTCTGCCCTAAATCATTATATTATTCAACTTGTCAATTGTCAATAAATTGATTACAAAAAAATATATAATCAACAGTACTATAAAATTCAATTTGATACCTATATATTTATTAAACACAAAATATATGAACACGTATAATATGTTTCATTGAATATACCTACATTATTTGAAACATCCCCAGAAATCATTAGAAAATCTTAGATAAGGGTTCTAACCCACATAATATATCAAATTCGAATAATCATATTATTATGTATCACTATAACAATATACATTGGTACACCTTCTTAAAATATTATCATAATTACCTATTTAATGTTATATTTATAATGACTTCTAATAAATGTAAATGTGTACTCACAAATGAGTCAATATTTTATAAATATTTACTATCAGTGACTTATTTTATCTGTAAATGACCATGGAGAATAATGTATAGTACATACTATATTTTTGAAACACTTCAGAAATATATTTACAAAAGTACATAATATAAGTAGGTATTAGAAAAAAATATTTTTCAGAAATATTTGTGAGTAGGTATTTAGCTTTAGAAATTATGTAAGCGGTGCAATATTAATCACGCCGAAACAACCGTGTGTCTCACCGTATCCGGTAATTTGTACGCAAACAGTTCACCGCAGGACACTTATTCATGCGCCGCAGTACGTGAAACATGAGTTCGTGTAACATTTAATCAAATGACGAGTTCTTCGTGGAACATTTCACCGTAGAATGTATTTGTACGTATGCTACAACATGTGGACATGTCTTTATTAGGTTAGGTTATGTTAGGGTTAATCTAATTGGAACAGTAGTATTTGCAAACTATCGCCGCATTTTGTAAGATACGTACAAAAATGTATTCCACGGTGAAATGTTGAACGAAGAACTCGTCATTTGATAAATGTTATACAAACTCATGTTTCACGTATTGCGGCGTACGAATAAGTGTCCCATGATCAATGACATTAATATGGACGAAGCATCTAGAAAATAAAATAACACTCACTTTGTGTCGGGTCTGCCGGATGGCGAAATTCATATTTTAATATCGGTATCCTACGCTCAAATGAACATTCTGCTTGCAAGCGGTCTGGCGATATCGCTGGGTCTGCCCATACAAAATTTCTGACTGTCAGGTTTCGACTCCACCGTTATTATTGTGTTACAAAATGCCAATGTGCCTAGTTAAAAATTGTAAAAAAATCTACTAAACACTCCAAGAAAGATGGGATATCACTTTTCATATGTTAGTATAATTTATTATTTATAAAATGCCATTTTAAGATATTGATGAACGTTTATTCAATGCAATTGAATGACAGAAACCATTGTACAGTCGACTGTGATGCGCTGGGCTCACTTGCGTCTAATCTCCGAGAAGTCGTAAGTAACCGAGAATCTGTTTCTAATGCAATGAGTCATGACACTAATATGCCATTACAATAAAGGTTATATTACTATAAATTCTCGAAGCTTGTATCGCATAATGGAAATGGATACGTCATATGGTCACGTGACATCTGCCTATACATCTGTGAATGACTTTCATGCTTTGAAGTGAGTTGTTCATTTAATGTCATTGCCCACGATGAACTGCATACGTACAACTTACATGTAACCGTGTCTCACAGTTATTTTTAAAATAAATGTAAAAATAAATATACTCAGTAACTTCTTTCACTAAACCAACGAGATAATAATAATTTTATGAAACCTCAGAGCCACAGTAACGTCAGCGTGAGGCGTTATAACTCAAATAAAATAGCTGAAAAGTTTTTAGCTGATAAGTACGGGAAGTGCGATTCACGTTTTATTTCATACTGAGATTTCTGACATTAAAAAGCGTTTCAAGACTTTTATTTGGTTTAAATTATTATTACCGGATTAACTTAAAAGTTGTGGTTACTGCGAATAATATGTATATAATATAATTATTCTGTTGCCAAATCTGTATGTAACGCATGAGAAAAAACATACTATGTAAATGTGTAAGAGATAGGGAGAATATGTATAAAAGGGATACCCAAGGTGAGGCACGCAAATAAAGATCTCTTTATTTTAATCGGGTCGTTGAAGAAAACAAATGATAAGATACTCTCATAATAATTTGACAGATACTTACAGTGCAGTACTAATATATCGAGTATATAATATAAAGCATTAATTAAACAATATTATAACCAATTTGAGAAAGATTGTCGGAAAGGTATGCAGAAGTACCTATGGTGTCTGATAGGAAACACGTTCTTGAAAATGTCAATTTATTTAAGATTATGCTCAATATATATATAGAAGATTTCATGGGATAAACCGAAGTGAACATATTGTTAAAAAATCAACAAAGTGTCGTTTGGATAATAAATTAGTATGTTATTTAATACATAATCAATAAAAAACAGAAAGATTTTCGATTAGGAAGAACTATTTATTTTATTAGCTACGCGACAATACTTGACAAATAAATGAGTTTGAGCCATATTCAAGAATGTTGACAAGTTGTTTTTTATTGTCTTATAATATAAAATAAAATACAAAGTATGTTTGTTTGTTTATTCTTTAAAATTTTGAATTTTTACCATAAATTACGTTAACGTTTAAGTATTTTGGACTCGTCTATAATTTGGTGTTGTTTAGTTCGGCTTTTTATGCTGTCAACCTTGATATTGGTAACTATAATTATTATTGTTTTGTTAAGTAATGTATATAAACCAATGAAGCGACCTTGTATAATAACTTCAGTAAGTTTTCGTATAAAATATACTAAGAATATTTACATGTTTGTTAGATAAATAAATGTATGCATAATGTAGCGTGGCAAAAAGTTAACAGCGTCGCGAACGTAACAATAGATAAAGGAGCCTCCTCGAAAGCAATTAATTAAAATCCAATATTGTCTAACCATAATTGATTGTAGAGATGGTAAAAGCAACTACTCCGCTCGACTCCGCCCCCACCCTGTGGCAGATAAGCATTATCTTCAGACATCTTCGCGAAACTCTACAATTATTATTACCATATAGCTGTGTAGCCAACTCCGTGACGATATTTACATACAACACGGAAAGCGGAAAATGCCACTAATCTGAGATCAATTTTAAAAGACAGAAGTAAATTATTCGAATAGATAAGAGCAGTCAGTTTTATTTATTGGTTTGCTGATTGTGTTTCGCGGTATTTATGATAACCATTATTATTCATTAGAAATAATATCATGTTCAAGTTGGTGAATTGATTTAAATTTATAATATGATTCTATTCACGCGGGAAACTAAATCAAATGTGATTGTATCTCACAATAATTTGTATATAATATGATATTCATAAGCTTTTACCTGCGATACATCTTTTTTTTTTTTTTTTCTTTATTTGGAAGCAATTGAGCTCTTCTCTGAATGGAAGGCTATTCTGCTTTACAATGGTTTACAAAAGTATACATACATTTTTTTTTTAACGACAGGCATAAATAGTTACATTGTTAATGATACAGAATTACATTTTTGTTACACTATACACTAGACATTTACGTTACATTTTTGGAGAAATTCATGTACAATTTTCATAACTGAAATATTTGGTTTTGCCAGGAACGAATTAATCGTAAAAGGAGGGTATAACCTGCATTTCCCCAACTTATTCAATAACACTTCTCTCTCCTGGTCATAGGCATCACATTGCCAGACAATGTGGTTAAGATCTTGAGTGGGATGTCCACACTGACACTGAGGGCTATCTACCACTTTAATTTTGTACAATGATTCGTTGAGACTGTAATGCCCTGACCTGCTTCTAGCTATTGTCACTATTACATCTCGCTTTATTTTACAATGTTTACTAAACCAAGTTTTAGGAGATCTACTATAAAAGTTTTGATAGTAGTGTGTTCCCTTTTCTTTCCCAAGATTTTCTAAATATTTACCGTTATTTTCGCTCATTGTTTGTTTAAACTGGGCTTTAAAATCTGTGTATGGAATTCTTATATTTTCTGATGGGTATTTTACAGATTTTTTTGCCAATTGATCCGCAATTTCATTGCCATTAATTCCTTTATGTGCTGGAATCCAGTATATCTGTATATTTGTACCGTGTTCGTTACTATTGCTAAATTTGGAAATGTTGGTTCTAATATTAAGAATGTAGTCATTAGTTTTGATGCTGAAATTTGGATTTTCGAGCGAGTGAATCAGACTTAAGGAGTCAGTGAAAATGTTGATATTTTTATTTTTGTAATTAAGTGCAATTTTAGTGGCTTCGTATAAGGCTAAGCACTCTGCTGTATAGATGGAAGTGAATCTGTGGACACTTTTGGCAACCGACGTGTTGGATTGGGGGAAGAACACTGCTACACCTACTGAAGGTGAATCGGGAATTTTGCTTCCATCCGTAAAAATTTGGACTACATTTTGATTGCTAAATTTGGACTTGAATAATAAGTCGGGAGAGTCGGAGTGCGATAGCTCCATTCCTATTTTTGTATTAGTTAAAACGTTATATATAATATCCTCATATGTATAATTAAAAAAGTTGTAGAAGTCTCTTTTTAAAATCAGATGATCAATACAATTTACAGCTTGGATACTTTCTTTTAAAATTTGAAATCTCTTCGGAGTACGATCTCGCGTTATAGTTGTTTGTAGAAATCTGTTGACATTGTATCTCGTATTAGAAGTACGGTTTGACATACATTTTACCAAGAAGTTTTTACATAGAAATTTAGATCTTTCTTCTAGTAATGTTATCTTGGCTTCGGCAAGTAGTATGTTAGTAGGTGTACTTTTTCTTAGGCCAAGAGCCAATCTGATAGCTTGGTTCTGTAGTCGTTCTAACTGTAGCTTTGCTCCTTTATTTTTTGGGAAGTAAATATAGCTTCCATAGTCCATTATGGATCTGATGTAGTTTTTATAGAAAGTTATTAGAGTGGAAGGGTGTGATCCCCACCAAGTACCTCTGAGGAACTTTATAATGTTGGTGGCTCTATTGACTTTCTGGGCAATGTAATTGACATGTTTATCAAAAGAAAGCTTGAAGTCAAAATAAATACCTAGAAATTTGGCTGATTCAGTTGATTTAATCATCATATCATTCAATTTAATTTGAAATTCTCCCGGCAGTATTTTGTTTTTGTTGAAATGTACGAATACCGTTTTCTCCGGAGATAGATCCAAACCCAGTTTGAATAGATTATTTCTAATTGTTTCTAGTGCACATTCCATTATATTTTTATCCTGATTGGGGTCTTTAGTTTTAAGGAACAAAGATATATCGTCTGCAAATTGGGAGACTGTTATAGCTTTCGGTATATTGCGAACAATGTGGCTAACGTATATAATGTAAAACAGCGGACTTAAAATTCCTCCTTGAGGAACGCCTTTATACAGTGTTCTCGGGAGATCTATGTTTGAATTAGTATAGATTAATCTCTCGTAGACAAGAAAAAAACAGAATTTAACGAGTTTAAAGGGGCACCCTATTTGTGCCAATATTTCAACGAGAATATTTGATTGAACGTTATTGAAGGCTCCAATCACGTCCAAAAAAATACCTAGCGTATGTTTTTTTTCATTAAAAGATTCTTCAATATACATTGCAACATTTGTTAGGTTATCCGCACAGGAAAAACCTTTCCTGAATCCGGTTTGTGTATCTGGGATAATTTTTTCTCTTTCCAGCCACCAGCGAAATCTATTTGCGACCATGATTTCTAAGATTTTGCAGACACATGAGGTCAGTGCAATAGGTCTTAAGCTATCCGAATTAGGTTTATTAATAAAATGTATAAATATGCTTTTCCATTCGTCAGGGAATTCCATGCTATGAAACATGAGGTTAAAAATGTCAAGGAATATATGTTTTATTGGAGTGGGAAGCATATTAATGACTTCATACGTTATCCCGTCCGTTCCAGGTGCGGAATTATGTTGACGAGAATTTAATGCTATGCTGAATTCTATGAAATTAAAGTGAGTGTCGAATAGCGTGTTATTTTTGGTAACAGGGAAAATGTTAGGGTTACTTGGAACCCACGGTGGGCATAGTCTTTCAAGAGCAGCTTCAATTTTCTCTTTATTTTGCATATTTTGTTCAATACTATCGGGTCTAATTTTTATCCATTTGTTTTTAAAAAATTTTGCTTTTTCCCATGTATACTTAAGGTCTGTGCTAAAATTGATGGTCTCTGCAAATTTTCGAAAGCAGTCACTTTTTCTTTTTAAAAGTTTTTTTAGCAATGGCAGCATTCTTTTTGTATTCAATTAAGTCTTTAAAATCTAAGGTAAATTCCCATTTTTTTAAGGCAGCTTTTCTTTTTCTCTTTACCTTATCACACTCTGAATCCCACCATTCTACTGGATTGCTATGGCGAAATTGGGGATTATTCCCTTTTTTGGGGTGCAATCTATGATTGCTTGTGTGATTTTTTTAATGAGGAATTTATACTGCGAGACTGAACTTAAACTGAGAAAAGAATCTGTTTTGAATTCATTAATATTTTCAGCCATTGTATTTTTAAATTTAACCCAATTGGTTTTTTTGGTCTGCAACTTGAAAGTCTTTTTGAAATAAATTGCTTTTTGTACAGATAAATTAATACGCACTGGATAGTGATCCGATCCCCGGGGGTCTTCATCTATATTTAATACAATCTGTTGTAGAAGATTAGGAGAAGAAAAAACTAAATCAATATTTGATTTTGTACCTCGTCGCAGATCAATACTGGTTTTAGTATTATTGTTTATTAAAATTAAGTCGTAATCAGCTAAAGTATAGATGATTCTAGAACCATTTATATCATTTCTATTGCAATTCCACGCGACATTGTGGGCATTGAAGTCTCCCACCAATATGGTTTTATCATCTAATAGAGTATTACTAAAAACTTGGTCCCATTCCTGAAGCGACAGATTTGTATTATTTCCGCTATTGCTCGGGGGCCTATAAACTGCAATGATATTAATTTTATCTTTAAGGTTAGTCAGTGTAATGCCCAAAACTTCAGTGGATATGTTCGGAATGATGAGGTTGTTAATAGCTTTGTAAGCTATAGTATTTCTAATAATGAAAATTATACCTCCTCCTCTGGCGTACGTCCTGTCTCGCCGAAGCACCATAAAACCTGGGAAGCTAATAACTATGTGAGGAATGGTGTCGTTTAACCATGTTTCCACGCCTATAAAAATATCAATTTCATCTAGCATCACTCTAAGCTCCTCTAGTCTATTAAGAATGCTTCTTATATTCCAGAAAACAATACGTATATCAGATTGAATAAATTGGTTAACTTTGTTGCTGGAATTATGCATTACGTTATTGTTCCTCTTGTCCTTCCAACGAACTAATATCTTCACTGGAAACTTTTAATTGTGGATTACTGAGTCTTTTCTTGATCTTTGTTATGCGACTTTTAATGCTGCGTTCTTTTAAATGACTATAGATTTCTGTTAGCATGTTATTAAGAGCTTCTATATCAGTAGTAAATTCATTAGCAATCATTTCGGTATTGGGATTTCCATGTGTTTTCACAAGGAAACTGAGCAATGTTTCATAATCGATTGGAAATCTATGACGATTACTTTCAACATGTTCCTTGGCAGGTAACAAAAGTTCATTTGTATCTTCAGTGGATACTTTTTTTCTTTCTTTTTTTGATTTTTTTGGTGTCTGTTGGAGTGCAGGAATGCGTGAGATTGCATTATTTTTCACTGTATCTTCAAATTCAAATTCTACGCTGCTGATATCAGTTGGACTGGTCAACGGCCTTTTTGAACCGATTGGCGTATCCTTGTTGATAATAGAGTTGTCCGACTCTATATCTGCGGCTAGTTCATCCTCCTGGAGTGTATTTTTTCTCTCTAACGAAAGAGAGGTTAACACTTTTGGTACATTGAGAGAGTCAGGCAATTGTACAGTGTGAGGTTCATTATTTCCAGTTGTTTTACAATATTTGGCCAGATGGCCCTCTTCTTTGCATATAAAGCATGTCAATTTTTCGGTGGAGAAGTAAATCCAGTACAGGGTATTATCAAAATTTATTTGCATTGACTCTGGCAGTTTAATAGTGTCTTCTGGGTTTACATAAACCTGTCTCCGGAAACTTAAAATATGTGCATAGCCCGGTTCGTTAATACCAGCTCTGATGCTTGTAATACGTGAAGTAGTTTTTATGTTTAATTCGTTGAGTTTTGATTCCAGAACGCTGTGTGGGATTATAGGACACACGTTTGATATTATTATCCTCTTTGATTTGGTGATCAGCGGCCTGATTTCTAGTGCGTGGTTTCCAATTTTAACTGTTTCTTTATTTACTGTTAATTTATCTGCTTGTTCTTCACTACTCAAGTATATACATATTCTTCCCTGGGAAATCCTAGATACATATCTTATATGACATGGACCTACCTTATTCCCGATTGACAGTGTATATTCTCGTATAGAGATGCCCTCGATAGCATCTAAAACGATGGCTTGCTCCTTCTTCGGAAATTGCATTTTTTGAGCAACTGATGCATAAGACATTGTTTGTTGGGTTTCTTTTTGGTGATCCATTGCTGGCAACGTTGTATTTTTGATTTTTAATAAGCGCCCCTGTAGTCAGAGACACTTAAATGTAAACAACTTTGTAACAATAATTTATTGTTACGCCGCGCGCACAACTGGTTATTATTAATTTGTAAACACTCGCTATCTCGTTTGGTGACGTGCGACGGTCGCCGAGCACACGGAACAACTGGTCTGCGATACATCTAATAGCTCAAACACATTACCATCACGTTACGTGCTGTCACGTTAAAGTAAAGGTAGTGAATAACTATTGTAACGTTTCTATCTCTATCTCAGCGTGACAGTACGTGTCAACACGTACTTTCAGTACTGAGTTTCTTCAGATAGGTACTATATATAAATATAAACAAATATAAAAATTATTAGATGGGGATGTGCGTAAAATAATAAGACCATCAATAAAATTCCGGAATTCACATTAAAAGATGACTATAATTAAGGTTCATTGATTTAGGGTATTCCATCCAATATCTCAACTCGACAGTAGTTTTTTTGTGGGGATTGGTATTGAAATTCAAAGAAGGAATACAGTAACTGCCTTGGGTGCGCTGGATGTCGCAAAGGGGTACGTATTCTATCTGTTGCGGATATGGGTAAATCATTCTACAGTTAGACCATGAGTACGACAACAATGATGTACAGCTGTTAGTTATAGTGGTATTAATTGTTTGCAACCACAGAACAGATAATACATAGAATATCGATAGGCTATTATATTCAGTACGCCACATGTTGATGCAGTAATTTGGATGTGTGAGTGTCCTACGAAAAATGAAGCACGCATTATGCACGTGCAATAGTGTGTGTAATACACCAACATTAAATGAGCGTAAATGCATAAACCGAGAGCAGTTTTCAGTATTTGAGGAAAAACGTATTCTTGACACGTGTGTAAGTTTAGCCCGGATTCTTCCTTACTCGGAGTCGGTTACCTGCTTCGCCTTACCCGATATGTATTTCAGTTCCCATCATTTCTGAGTTCCCTGTTTGCAACCATTGAAAAAAGCACTGTGCCATCAATCTTAATGTACATAGGAATCACCGATGGTGCCTTCTACCTAGTGTTATGTTAATAATAATAAAAAAATTGTATTTTTTTTATTATTATAAGTAATATATTATAATCCTTTATTTATCTGACACCAAATATTATATTTATAATAAGTTGTGTTAGATTACATCAGTGGTGTGCAGATCATATTATGCTGTATATGCACAGCACCCCCATACATATTCGATGAAGTGCTATATGATAATATCATGTAGGTATTTATTGCACAATAATTATTGTACCTATAGTTTATCAACCATAACTTAACTTTTTTAAAGATTGTACACTGTTTATTATTATTGAATTGGTACTTAAATATTTTTAGAATGAATAATTCTAGAATTTTATTCGCAATATCACAGACCATAACACTACGTTATCAACCGCCCGCGATGATCTTATCATCTCTAGAAGCCAAAATCACCACACGCTACTGATATCCATATGTTTTTAATAATTAATAATAATTACAATTCATTATTTAGATCATTATTAGATCACCTGTTTACCCTATGTATTATGTATTACGTTTAATTGCAGCCTATTGTCGCTCTCCTTTTTGGGTCTGCTACTCGATATGAATATGCAAATAAGAGTCGACGGCTAGAGTAACCGATATTGCTATGATAAGAACGAATTGCCCTTTCCGTGCAACTACTACTACTGCGATGCAATACTTCAGACAGGCTTGCCACCGGCTTGACGGCCGAACACGCCCGAACCTGACTACAATTTTAAACGTGCTTTTTTAAAATGAATAAATATAATGATACAATCATTGTCTACAATAATATAAATAGTAAGAAAATATTAATTATTATTGTATACTAGGGAAAACCTGCTACTACTGGCATAGCAATATAGGGTAATATTATTTATAGCTATTTTAATATAAACATCTTTCTTTATTTATAAACTACACACGCACTTAAGAAACTTATTATATTAGTAGGTTTCTATTTAGATAAAGCCGGTGTATTTTACGTGAGTTTCATCGAGAGTGACAGTCGCAAAACAGAGCTCGATGCGTCATCATTAATACTATGTAGTGAAACGCGACTACTCAGGTGCAAAGAAATGTGAGAAAAAGAGTGTGCGTATGTGTGTGTGCTGAGATGCGTTACAGACAGATAGATAAATCAAGACAAATATATAATATAAGCAAACAATTAATTTATATTGGTGAAAAAGAAAACTTATTCATATGAAGTACCTATCTACATAACTCTCAGCAATCAGAATTTGAAAAAAATATTAAATTATTACGAAAAAGTTTCCAATCAAACTAGAACTTCTCAGATGACTGCTCATGTATGCTGGTTGATATAAGATAATACCATTTTTATTTATATGTATTTTAACTATCTTTACAGTACACATTTTCTACCAACATTTTAATAAATTCATAACAATATTTTCAACTGATTTTTAAAGCATATAATATCAAGCAGTTAATGATAAATATAGAGAAAGGTTGATAGACAAAACAGCTTATACTTTTAACATTTTGATGAAAACGTGTATCTTCGAAGCATCATGTATGGGGAATGGGACGACTGGCCTCTGGAAAATTGGACGCCGCACTGTCGTAGACACGTGTAAACGAAGTATTTTAATCAGTTTCTATCTACTACTTAGTAGTTTGAATTCATTTTACTCTTAATATAATGTATTTTTTATCGCGGATTGAGAATTGCCATGCCTAAGGCTTTATATAAAGTACAAAACTCTTTTTTCGTTGGAACTTAAACATATGCACGATTAAATCATTGTCTACGTCTACATATTTACATTCTCACCAACTATTAAATCATTATATAATCATTGAAATATAAATAATAATATTGAATATTTTTTTTAAAGTACCTAACGTCTATTTATTTTCGAATTCCGTGGCGTCCAGTTGTCCGGTGCCAAATCGTCCTAGACCCTCATGTATGCCATCATAAATATTTGAAATATCAAAAAGTTTCTTTTTTTCCGCATAAAATATTTTTAAACATAATGTTAGTTGTAGAGGTAATAGAAGTAGAAGTAGTAGAAGTATCCAAAAGATTATCGAGCAATATATTATATCATTAATAATAAAGCTTGTATCTACCTATTCTCGATGTTGTAACCTATTTTTTTCTCATTTATCTACTATTTCCGATTGTGTAAATTATTTCGCAATGCTTTTATTTCATGAATTATGCATGGGTATGGTTTCGCGTGTAATAGGTATATTACCATTATCCGTACCTACCTCTATTCAAGCCATTTTATATGCGTTTCAATAATAACATTAAAAATTAACACGCTGATAGCATGTTACGTGAATATTTATTTTTCACGCTGGCAATTACAATCTATCATGACAAGAGTGTTGCCACGATAATGTGTTTTTTGATGTGATATGATTATAAATTTACAGAAAAAAATATTATGATAATTAGCAAAATATACAAAAAAAAACACATGCGAAACATATCATTAATATAATATCATTAAAATTAACGATATACCTACCGTGAAAAAGTACCATTAATGACCCAACTATATAATTATAAAATCAGGTTAATAGTAACAATAAAGGTAAAAAAACGTGATAAAAGTTAAATAGTATTGTGTGCATAATAATGATACCAACTACTTTTTTGCAACATAATTTAATCCTAATCACAAACTTTTGTATTTATTAAAAATATTTTTTACTATAATAGTACCTACCCGCAACAAAGCTTGTCACCTCACAAACACGAATATTGGTTGCACTTTTTCATGGTGGACTGTAAATTTTGTGACGAAATGATTGTGATGGCAGATGTGGAATCTGAGGGGGTGGGGCAATTACACGGGAGTTAGCCCAGGCACTAACCTTATTGATGTTCATCTGTCTGGCTATAGCTGATCCCCGATGTATGCCCTCACGTCCTAATAGGCATTCACATGGTACACTTGAGTTTATGATAAGCAAGGAGACACTCTGTACAGGTAACACGGACAAAGGTGGGTGATTAACGGAATTTGCATGGAGACTCGAGTAGAATTGTGGTTTCCACAACGGTTGCACTATACACGCTCTTGGTCTACACTTTTTTAATCATTCTGTATGAAATGCTTTTAATTACTCGTCAAACGACGGTCTAGCTGTGACAAACCTAGATGCGCTCATTGTCTTGAAATAACTAAACGTTTTTCAATCACGGTCGACTAATGACCCGTAACTAAGTTGCACCTAGACTTGCGACAATAACGGGGATTCGAGGTAGGGGGATAAAATAAGGATGAGGGCGACCATAATTGGCCCATGCTTTCCCTCCACAGATTGTTCAGCATAACATTTATGAACGTAAAAAATATCATTTAAAAGTAGGTACATACATGCAGTATTTTATTATTTATAGATACAATTATTCTCATTTTGAACTAGACATTGAAAATTCGTTTCGGCAAGTGACATGCTATAAAAATTTGAAAATAATTATTCATAGTTATAATGTAGTTTATAATTTTATTATTTCGTAAAACAATGATTTATATAAAACGAACACATTTTTTATAAAAAAATTAAATCAATGATTTTTTAACATATTTTATAATTTAACATATTTTATAACTACGAATTAGTCATAAACCTTTTCGTTATAATATTACAGAAATCTAAATAAACTACATTTTAATAATAAGCATGACCATACATAATATCGTCACCTCAATACTACAACTAGATAACTTGGTTTTCACTGTTTTTGAGATAGCTATTGAATATGATTCAACATTATTACCTTCTCTACAAAATGATAAAACTAGGTACCTAAGTCAGAAGTTAATGAGA
This sequence comes from Rhyacophila brunnea, assembly GCF_057557595.1. Lineage (NCBI taxonomy): Eukaryota > Metazoa > Arthropoda > Insecta > Trichoptera > Rhyacophilidae > Rhyacophila > Rhyacophila brunnea. The sequence continues at coordinate 41,359,364 of NW_028232859.1, forward strand.
ACTGTATTAATTTTGTGTTTGAAAATACTAGATAACTTTAAAACCATAAATGCATTAAATAAATAAAATAATATATCTAAAATATTGTTTCATACTATTGAACATTATTTAATTGTTTCTAATTAGACATGCAAAATTTACAATTTTAATTTTAAATAATAATTAAAAGCCAAGATTTATGTTAATCAAATAAAGTTTATATTTCATTTTTCCAACAATGACCAAATCAGAGTTATCTAGTTGTAGTATTGAGGTGACGAAATGTAATACTAAAATGGGATTCTTTAACGAATTCATATTGTATAACGTGTTCTTATTAATTATTTTGTAAGTTTATGTTTGATTATAATAAATTGTATATTTTTAATGTTTTCAGTTACTTACTTACGTATTTACCAATTTGATATGTAAATTATCAAAAAAAATTGAAATTGCATGTTTCATATTTTTCCACCCTAATTATCCCCCATTTTCGAATAGGAGATGGCACTTGAAAAGGAAGAAGAACTTACTTAATAATGTACTTAAGTACCTATCCTTATTGACTAATTTTTAACTGAATTGACAAAGCGTAGGTATCTACTTCAAAAACATTGAGTTATATACCTATTGTAATAATACAATAATATAATATATGCATCCACAAAATTTCGCCGGGATTCAGACATAGACAATGATGCCGGTCAGTTCTGATACAAAAGAACAAGTGGTAATTAATGCTACGAGCCAAGTGTCCTCGCCACAAGGAGAACTTACTTTGAATTGTGTGTGTTTTTGTCCGGAAATTAACCTCGGACCGGCCAATTAACCCACAAAGTGTTTGTCTGGCCATGAGCTTCGGCCGTTATTACGCCTTCAAGAGGATTTTTGTATGTAAGTATCTAAAGCGTTTTCGTGGACTCGAGAGGAAATTGTGTACTGAATTTTAATGAAAGTTGATGAGAATATTTGCAATTTTAGGTACCTATCTTACCTAATATAAAATTAATATCAATTTAGGTATGCTTCACGAGATATTTTCACAGTTTTAGAGTTAATGAATAATTCTTTCTATACTTATCTAATATTTAAGTTTCTAACGGAAACCTCGGCTACCTTTCCTAATCGAATTAATACGAATGTTCTAAAAATGAACGTTAAATACAATAGAAAAAATCTGTTATATAATTGTAACTATTCTCATTTTAGAGTAATACAGAAAATCATTATAAAGAAATAATTATTATTCAAATAATTATATTATATTAATCAAGCATCGTCATAATAGCGTCGTGGGTCCCAGGTTCGAATCCTGGGTCTGGCAAGTTCACATATTGTTTTTCAATTTGTGTATGAGTCAGAGTATGGACCTAATAGGTTAAGAAAGTAGCTGACAACCATTTCTCATAAAAACAAAATCTGTTTATACAAACCTCCACTCCATGGAGGCCCATAATATGATCTTATCAGGATTGGACATGGTTGAAAAAAAATGTATTAAATAGTATAAGCTAATATTTAAAATATCATCGTACAAGAATAGGTTTCACGTAAAAGACTGGCCTTTCTAAATATATCGCCAGAGTTTTCCAGCTCGTTGGCCACATTGCCAGAAGGTACAAGGTCAATTTGGAATCACCCATTATCAGCGGAAACATTGACTAAGATGGAGATCACTTACTACTCGATGGTCTGACCTGACTATAATTTGGTAACGAATGGTGTGTATACTATTACTTATATCTGCACAGTTTTGCATCTGAGTAGTAAGAATTTAGCATATATTATAAGTGCCTATAGTTAAAAACCTGATTCAAATATAGTTAATGTTACAATTAATAATGTTATTATATTGTAATGTTAGTATATTAATATAAAGTCTAAGTACCTCTAATTTTATATCAGTTATAATATATTAAATTTACCAAATCGAATCAAGTGTCGCTAAAAATGATTTCTATGGAATAGTAAAATAGGAAATTAAAATAATTTAATTTTATGAATATATAAGAATTACTAGCACTTATTTAATTGTATAAATCAGGGTTTCCCAAACTAAGTTCCGCGGAACACCAGTGTTCCGCTGAACCTGAATAGGTGTTCCGCGACCATTTGGATACGTCAAGTATCTAGATAGGTCATGGCTCCCACAAGGGGTAGGGCTGACAGGCCTCTAGCCTGTAGGCCTGGGCTTACGGGGACCCGGCGTGAGAGATCGACCAGCCAAGTGAGATAAAAGCACATCACAAACATTAACTTATAGTAAAAAATGTCGCCTGCGGCGCTGTTTGGGCATAGATACAAACATTTAATAATTATATGGTTTTGCCATACTTACAATTTTTTATTATTGTCGATATTTGACATGTCTATAATTATGCATATCAACATAAAAGTGGGTGTATTAAAAATACAAAAAATCGCTAAAAATACCCTTAATTTTACCACGAACACCATTTGAAATATGCAACTGTAGATCGTCACATTGCCTTAAACCTTAGCGATAAGTAGGTGGGCCGCCAAAGATCCTAGCCTGGGGGCCCGCTTCGGGATGTAGGGGGACATGATCTAGGTACAGACGGAGGACCATCTTTTCTCACACCGTGCGCATGAAAAATATGGGGTAAGTATATTGTTTTTAACTGACCGGCTAAAGTCTTGTCAGTTTAACGACAGTTGCCAAAATTGGCAGAACGGTTAGCTGCGCTAATAAATAACCTACAAAATAAACTAAGTGTTCCGTTAAAATTTACAGGCTTGCGAAGTGTTCCATTGCAGAAAAAGTTTGTGAAACCCTGGTATAAATGATACTATAAAAGTATTGAGAGTATAGGTATGTTCTATTTAAATAAAAATTTATGATTTTACACTAATATAATTTGAATGTTTTAATCAAACAACTAAAACGTTATTACGTAACGAGTCATGTATAATTAAAAATATTCGGTCTTTTTGAAATATTTCAACTTGAAAGTATATTAATTTTTAATTTACTAAAATTGTAGCTAACAATGGCATTATCAAACCTAAAATGGAATGACACGTAACAGATGCGTACTAAGAAAACCCTACCACCGCTAATTACTCATAGTCTTTGTGGGCTGATAATGATCGACAAAAAACGCACTATCACCGCCGCCGGCCTGCGGTCGCTCGTATTATTAATAACTCTATTGTATTATGCTTTCCATCACCTCCGATTTAAATCACAAAAACGTGCCCGGCTCAACTTACTGTGGGGGGATGAACCAGCACATAACGTGCACGTATATTTAAGCTGGCCGTTTCCAGGCGATATCGTACAGTAAATATTTTGACACGCCAGCCTTATGCTTCTATGTCCTCCCTTGACCCGTTGCCAGCACATTACTTTATATATCGAGAATAAGGCTCCGGTTACACAGGGTTAATTTCTTATAATCAAATAACTGATTATTAATTAAATTTTTTAAATTCTGTAAAGGATTTTTGCATTACGTTTGACAGTAAGCTGTCATTTAGTGGCCATATAGCTATTATTTGTAAAAAGTCGCTACAAATGTTGAGCGTCGTCTTACGTACTTCACGGGTCATTGTGGATGTTACTGTATTAAAAAATCCTTCCTATAATTCCTTAGTTAGAAGCCGGCTTGAAAGTGGGTCAGTTGTTTAGGCCCCGAATCAGTTGAAATATGACCTTATGGTTGAGCGAGCTCAAAATAAATATTTGAGACTCTTTTATTTGAGGTTACATGGATACTATCCGTGTCTTTATCCAACTGGATGTCTCTTAAGTATGCTTACATACTGTACTTTAATTAATGCTAGAAGATATTAATATTTGGCTACGTATTTTTTTCAACTTATACGTGGTGTAAATGAGAACTCTGCCATTCTTGGTGGTATTGACTTGTTTGGCAACAAGCTGCTGGCAACTTTATTAATTTTCACGATAATTATCATAATTTATTTATATGACCATACATTATCAATTAATAGGGAGCATCAGTTATTTGTTCTCCCAAGGACAAGAATTAACCTGCCATTGGTGATGCCAATTGGGAGGGCAATAACTCAACCAAGGGCAAGGTTCAACTAAATCCCTTCGGATGTTGATATATTCCACCTACGTGAGGATGAGTGTAGGTCGACGTTGTTTTATAAATTCTTAAAGTAGGGTCCACTTAGCTCATTCGGTGTGCTTTCATGATTTACAATTCATAATTTTTTTATTTTTATAATTGTTGTACCTTTTACTTTACTTTTCATACTGTTTTTGTGATACTGCATATATTTATATCTTCATTACACTGTGTTATGCTATTTCTTTGTTTTTAAATGTCATATTATTGTGAATGTCTTAAATTTATAATTTGTAATGTTCACCTCTATGTAAAAAAAAAAACCCCTTATCAGGCTCATATTGACCCACAAATAATATAAGTATGAATGATAATAATATATCATAATATGCCGATTAAAGTACAATCAAGAACTTTACTGTACATTACGTTATACGGTGATCCGCTTATTATTTTATACCTACATGAAAGCGGGGCGATTACATTCGGCAGGTTATATTACAAAGATGAAAAACTTACACGTCAATATACCAAAATGATGCTGTATCTTTGATGGTATGACAATGGAACCAGCCCGTGAAGTCAGGTGGGAGATGCGACGTCTCTTGGAGGTGCAGAACATCCATATTTGGTTATAATGGTGTAATTATTATTATGATTGGTTTGGCCATTTATATTCCCATTCCACTCATTATTTCCTCACCCACCTCATAATTCCCAGTGTTATTGTTACCAGACAATCAATAAGCAAATACGGGTCATGAGAGACGGTGTTACAAAGAACATTCAGTTGCATCTCGACAGCGGGCGTGAGCGGGCTTCTAATAGCTTTCCGTCGCTTAAGTGATTGACTCAATAGATACAGACTCATTCATAATCTATCATCATCATTCATACACCCTCACATATAATCCATAAAACTGTGTCACAAAGTGCGGGAGTGTACGAACCGGGTGACGCAACACAACAACACCGCGCGAGCGAAAGTTGAAACCAGACCACGGAGCCATCATACATCATCACAATGGTCAGTGTCTGGCATTCTATTCCATCGCTCCCACCCCTAGATCCGACCTCCTCAACATCCCTCGAAATAATTACAGTCCACTTAAAAAGCTCAACCAATGATGATGATCATTTTATGAAAATGTATAATGTTATTTAGATTTACAAAGTATGATTAACACACAATTTTTTAACCCATATAAAATAAAATGGCTTATAGAAATCCGTTCCACAAGTTTTTAACTCATCTATTATAATCCTTGAAATAGTTCTAATATCTATATAATATTATATTCGTTATAATATATTTTTTTTAATATATAAAACTATTTATTATTATTCGATAATATTGTTTACTTACTACAAAGGTTTATCATTGGTATTGTTTCTTGTGACGGGTGTTGTAAACTAAGATAACTACCTTGTCAGTCGTTAGGTTACTTAAAAAACTGTCTAAGCGAAAGAAATCAGTTTCGACTTTTTTATTAAAATTATTTGTTACCTATATATATATACCGAAATCAGATTGAGTCTTTATATAAGATATAATAGTCTTTACTCTTTATTAGTTTTTAATAGTTACCTATATATTTCTTGTTTCCTGAACACTGAAAAAAATAAAACATTTAAGTGATTACTTACAATATACATTATTGTAATATAATATATTTAAATATTGAGACTGTCAGTCGAATAAGGGTCATGTGAAACCCTCTTTAATATACATACAAAGGTAGGGCGATGAAGTACCGCGGCATATCCCTGCCGAAGATGACATTGCACGCGAGCCGCTCGCTAGCCATTGTTCCTGCGTCGCTGCGGTAAGGGTGAAACATAAACCGCGATTCACAACAGCCTACCTAATAAATACCGACATTGAGTGTTTAACGCTATGGTTACTTCTAGATTTGACCATTTAATAGTCATTCATAAAAAAAACGGTGAAACTAAGGGGTTCATATTACTCCCCAATAAACGTGTATATTTAAATAAATTTAACGGTTCGGTAATTCAGAAATTTAAATATTCATTTTTTTTTATCTAAGGCTGACTGTCAAGGGTATTACTCGTAAATTAGTACGCAAGAGTTTTAGTATAAGTACACTATTATTTAAATTAAAACATTATAATAAGACTAATAGATAAACGGCGCAATAATATTTCTGTACATAATATGTGTTTAATTTTGGACATAATTATTATATTATATATTTAAATTATTTCTACAATCCAACGTGGATCTTGGCTGTTTCAAGAAGGGGGTTTTTAATCAGATTTTATTTTATGAGAAATGGATGCTAGCCAGTTATTTAATCTATGAATACTGTGGGTCTAACCACACTTAAAAAACAACATGTGAATTTGCCAGACCCAAGATTTGAATACGTGGCCCACGTTTTCATAAATGCATAACTTCATAATTTGTCCATAGAAAGCGCATACAATACATTAATAAATTATCAATTATTAAATTTGTATTTCACTATGGAAATAATACTTTTTTTAAATTGTTTAGTTTTGGTCTTTCTTCAGTAAGAATTATTGTCATATTATTTTATCAATCATATTAAGACTTTGATACGCTAAATTATTATGCTTTTCCATATAAACCAACTTTTCATACATTTTAATTCAACCTTCAAAATAGATTTATTTAAAACTAATAAATGACACTTACACCAGTTTAGAATTGAATTGACTGTTTATTTCACGAAAGGTGTAAGTATAACGGTAATAAAAACGTTATACACTATATTACGAATAATATTAAGTAAAAATAATATATATATACATACTTAAATAAAAAAATATATTTTGATGAAATTTTATGTGTAAGAAATACTAATAATAACTCTAAATTATTCATTTGTTATCAGTATTGTGTCTGTCTGAGAATATCTCTACTGTGTTCTATCTGCCATCAGCAGACTCTATCTCTTCAGTTTCGGTGATGATATGTCTATTACTACATACTTTAACCACAGTGTATATCTCTCGACCCTCCTTTTTCCTTCTGGTATATTGAAAAATTGACTTTTTAGTGGTTGGTTGTCTTCCATTATTAAGACATGGCCTGCCTAACGAAGTTGACCCACTTTCACGTGTGAGACGATGAGAGGACATCGTATAATGCGTAGGCCGTCAAAGTAACGATATTTTTTTTTTCGATATGACGATCCTAGTTATTCCTACATTTCTCACAATGTGGCATCTTTATCGTATACGCCCCTTAAGATTTTTCTCAATTACAATATATATTTGTCTTGATTTATCTATGTGTCTGTGATGCATGAGTGAAAACTTGCTTAAATGTGTCGAAGATATTGAAGCAGGTAGGAGACGTATTAAAAGGGGTAAACCGAGAAAAAATATACACGTTATTTCAAATATCAACTGACAAATAAATGAGTCATTTATTTAAATCGAGCTGTGAAAGAAAACAAACGATAAGGAACTTTCATAATAGTTTGACAGATGTCTAAAATGCAGTAATAGCATATTACCACATTCAAGAATGTTTGTAATATAACTATAAATATACAAAAGAAAAATCATATCTTATATTAATCAACGTTGTTTTATAAAAAAAACGTGAAAGGTTTAACGTTGGTTATTTATAAAAATATCAGTATATGCACAACAGAGCCTTCTTTGTTTATTTAGCAAATGATTTTTTATTATTTAACGAAACACTACCCTGACGAACAGGTTTCCCATACAAACATACAGGATTGTGTGTACAATGCAGAAATAAACATTTCACAGTCCTATGTTATGATAACCGCCGAATACATCATTGAACGAAATCAAAACTTCGTACCCCTCCGCTAAGTAAATAGATAGTTAATTGGAGAGGGTGGTTGAAACAATAAAGGGTTGCATCCAAAACCAGTCGCGGGAAGCTTCCGCTTCCCTTCGCTGGCTGGGTTACGCTTTATGAGGCTCACGTCGTAGGCCTTCGTTAGAGCCCCCCGGAGCTTAAAGCTTACGCAAAGGAAAAAGTTCGCATCAGTAGACATTATGCCTCGTGCACCGAGAGCTTACGAAACGAAAATCAAGAGTATGGTATTTCGAATAAAACAACAAACAAGATGAATAAGTAACGAATCAAAAGCTTAAACCACTGAAATTTATTATTGTTAAGATAATATAACATAACTAAAACTAAACATTCAAAATATATTTTATTGTTATCATTCAGGGAAACCTTTTTTATGTTAATAAAATATTCGACAAATTTATACAATATATATTTTTACTGCGATATTAACATATACATTAGCGTTAGTGACTAAATTTAATAATGTTGGAAATGAACAGCATGCAGTAAGCAAATTTGTGTAACAAGACGTAAATGGCTTACTAAACGAGAATGATTAGTTTATTTCATATGTTATTATATTATTAGTATAGTAATCAAAATTAACTAACATAAAATAAAAAAATTCTACAGATAGGAGCATATTTTTTTTATTATAAATGCAAGATTACATGTTATTGACTCCACATTAGAATAATGACCTCATTTTTTTTTATTTATGAGTCACTTGACATGTAGGTAATACACAATAACAGTAAAGTCTAGACAAAATACCCTTTCAATACTTATTCAAATGTGAAAGCTACTTAACATACTGTAAAGCTTCTCGATGTTTGCACGTTTATTTACTATGGATAGAAATAACCTACATACACATAATATTCTTATTCACTTTTTCAGATTGCATTTGAATCTGACAGAATTCTCAATAATATGTATTTATAAGTAAGAAAGTAGTCCATGTCTTATTTATATAAGATAAGTAAAAATACGTGATACCTATCCAACAAATTTTCTGGTTGATTGTGATTTTTAAACTATTTTTTTTATTGTGGTATAAAATTACGTATTATATATTATATAGATTTAAAGAAAGATAGGAAAAGGGGTTCAAATGAATTTTTATAATTTTATATTATAATTTATATATATATCTGGTTTCAAAATAATATCTACTTACTTTGTGTGCAAGTTTACTAATACTAATTTAAACCAAGCGTTTACTTTATGAATAGTTTTCATCGTTTAAACATAACCTAACCAGAAAGCAATCTGGGCCAATTTGTTGAATGCAAAATTAGCACTTGTAAAATGGGTCATACACAACCAGATTTACATATCCAATTACGACTGTCTACAACCCTGATGACCTTCTACAGTTAATCAAATCGGAGCACATAATCCCATCTTGCTTGTTGATAAATTGCTTAGCCTCCCATAAGGGTCCTTATGCCAACTGAAGACAGCGAGACCGTTTTATATCTTCATTCAAATAGAGTAAAAAATAATCCGTCTGTGTATGTTTAGGGTTTTTTTTTCTTTTTTAGGGTTGAAATGATTGTGTTGTTGGTGTAAAATTGGTTTATTTATCTATTAATTCATATTTTTTATAATTAATTTCTTAAAAAATCTTTCAGTTTGAAAACAATTAAATATAATACATTAATAGAAAATAAAAAGAAGCAAATTATTATGACGTGCCTAATCCAATGTAATTAATTATGTCGGGTAGGTTGTACGAGTGATAGGATATTCAGTTTGAATACCGTATATCACAGGTTGCAATACAGCGACTGGCTAAAGAGAAAGTTGTTTAGCAATATGTGTATATTATAATATCTAATATGTTGACCGAATGACTATCAATCACTTTTATAATGAGATTAAATATATAATATATTTTGTAGAAAGTATCACCAGGCGATGCAAGTTCGAATTTCGCTGGGTGTCGTATTTTTTTCAAAAAGATTTTTATCTGAGGTGTTTTCAGATTATGTGTTTTTACTCAGCATAGTGTATGTAATGTAAATTACATAAGAAACTTTTTTGAAAAGAGTTGGCTGTTAACTATTTACTCAACCACTAAATTAAGGGGGTAAGATACGAAGGGTGAACAGGTAAAACATTACAAACACCCATAGGTATTTGGACCCTTTTATCTCGTACATTATATTATTATATAAGCATGCTATGGTGAGCGTCACATCAAATTTAATTAATAATTGGATAAATAATGTTTTCGTACACTTGACATGATAATATGTTCCAAAGTTGTATTCTGTGTGAATGATATTAAATAAGAAAATTTGATTTATTTTAATAAATTAATCAACTTTAATATGTTTCTTCAAAAAATAGGAACCGTATATTTATTAAAAACCTTTGTTAATTATTATAAATATAAGCCAAACATATCAACAAGGTTATGTGTTTATATTATTTTAATAATGAGATAAATATTATATTCAATTAAAATAAATCACAATATGTACATAGTACATATTATTCTACTTAGTTCAATAATAATCAGAACCAGTTTCGTCCGGTTCAGTGGAACATCGTCAACTGATACAATATTACAGATATTAAATAATATAGGTACTAAGACATTTTAAAGTTGTGTTTTAATCGTATAGGTACAAATAGTTGTAATGTAATGTGTATGGTATCAGTTGTTGATATCTCAGTGAAGCAAATGAAACCGGTTCTGATTATTCTTTCTAAATAAAATAAGTACTCATTATATTGTTTTATTTTCATAATTAATTTAATATAGTCTTTCTACCAAAATTGACGAGTAATATGATTAAAAATAATTAAAAAATATTATCTGCCAACATGTTAGACAAAATATAACATACTTTTATTAATATGTATAGGTATGTACTACTTCTTGTATAAAGTGTGTTTGGTACCTATTCAATAAATGAGTCATATTATTTTTATTACTCACATGCAAAGAGGTAAGTAATTTGTATAATTATTAAGAAAAAATAAAAGTCATTCTTTTAATTTGAATAATTTAAGGCATCGCGTGCTATTTGATTGACTTATCCTTTTAGCGTTGTTATGACAGAGTTTATATTAATTTTTCTGACTTGTGAGTTATTATTAAATTATATGGATTATGAGTGTTGATTAAAAACCGTTACTACAAAGAAATAGAAAACAAAGAGATTTTAAAACTAATTACTCATCGCGACGAACCTATCAATCAAGAGATTTTTTATTTTAACTGTTAATTATGTATACTAGAAGAGCCTGCTAGCGATAAATAGTGGCCTCGCTAGGTTTTGCAGACGGTTTGGTGTTACGAGGGTGGGTCAATAAGTCCTTAGAAAAGCCGACAGGTGGCGCGACTAGTACTGTAAGCGGTTTGTTTTCATGCAGCGGCACTACCGATTCAGTATGCTGCGAAGTTTCAATCAGATTGGTCGGGTTGTTGTGTGTTTCTCGTACATTTAAAAAAAAAAATGCTTGTGGAAAATGGAAAAATGGAAAATGGAGAAAATTGAGTTTAGAGCTGTTATTAAACATTTTAATATAAAAGGGTTAACAGCAAAGGAAATAAAAAAGTGACTACACCAGAAATGATCAATAAAATCCACGATATGATGTTAAGTGACCGAAGATTAAAGTTGAGTGAGATAATTGAGGTTACAGGGATCTCAAAAGGTAGCGTCATTTCTATTTTACATGACAAATTGGGCATGAAAAATATTTCTGCAAGATGGGTGCCGCGTTTGCTCACAGTCGACAATAAACGCAATAGGGTGGTGGCCTCTAAAGCCCTGTTGTCGCTCATGCAACGCAATCCGGATAAATTTTTTCGTCGCTTTCTGACTGTAGATGAAACATGGATACACCACTATACTCCCGAGACGAAAGAACAGTCAAATCAGTGGATTGCGAAGGCAAACCATGTTCAAAGAAGGCGAAAACCGTAAAATCAGCTGGTAAGGTTATGGCTACTGTATTTTGGGATGCACGTGAAATTATTTTCGTTGACTATTTGGAAAAAGGAAAAACTATAACAGGGGATTATTATGCATCTTTATTGGACCAGCTAAAAAACAAAATTGAAGAAAAACGGCCTCATTTAAACAGGAAAAAAATCTTCTTTCATCAGGACAATGCCCGTGTTCACACATGTTTACGATCAATGGCTAAAATTGAAGAATTGAAGTTCGAATTGGTCGACCACCCACCGTATTCGCCAGATTTAGCCCCCAGTGACTTTTTCCTTTTCCCACAACGTTTTTTTTCAAATGAAGAAGTCATCGATCGGACAAATGCTTATTTTGAGGACCTTCCGAAAACTTATTTTTCTGACGGTTTAAAAAAAATTGAGAAACGTCTAACCAAGTGTATTGAGCTCCAAGGAGATTATGTTGAGAAATAAAAAAAAAATACAAAAATAAAAACTGTTTTAATGCTTTTTTCTAAGGAATTATTGACCCACCCTCGTATAATGACATGGTGGAGGATTTTAATATATTTGTTTAATAAATCTAATATAAATTATATGCGTTGACGGTGCCGTAGAAGTAGATATCCACTTGTTTTCACTTCTATTATATATATATATTGAAATACTATTATATTGGTATTTTTTTTAAATATCAACAGTATTTTATTATCAGCTTCTGTTAAGTATTATACCTTATATATAAAAATCAAAGTATGTTTGTTTGATTAATTTTTCTATTTGACCCAACTAACATAATATTATTGTACATAATATGTTATATTTAAAGAAATACAAAATGTATTTCTTTAAATTACATTTCCTGGCCGGCTCCAACTGACATTATACATACATACGAAACGTTTGCATGATGTTTGTAGAAATATTCGATTCGATTGACGGGGCTCAATACCAAGTGTATTATTTATTTATATTATTTAATATTTAATAGTATATTTTTTTAAGCTTGAATTAGGTAGGTACGTCAAAAATATAGGGCTATTATAATAGACTAAATATTATCATATTATTATGTTGTAACTTGAACCTAATTACGATTCAATTGGTGTATTTTATTTTCCATCGCTTTCATATTATTATAATATACCTACTTACTTGCTACGAGACAATAAAATTATGAAACCTCGAGCAGACTTAAATATATGCGGCATGGTGTCAATTTATTTTTCACACCTCATCTATTGATTTAATAAAATTGTTGAAGTTGCCTGTATAATTATTATTAGGGCCTCGACAGAGTTTCGCTACTGCATCGGTTTGTAGTGCGGACTACCGCGACAATGGCATCGGCGCGATGCTATCTAATCTAATCGATATCATTACTTACAATTTGCGGCTCGCTTTGCGGAACTAATCAGACTGAACGGTGTCCTAACGAGTCGAATGGTGGATCTAAATTTCTACTCGAATGGCCGTCGGATTGTTACAATGCGATGTAACTGCCGCAGTTATTGGTGCTTTTTATTTTACACAAGGACGGTTTTACGGAATTTTTCAAATCAGCAATTAAAATAGGTTGTGCTTTGTAATAGGTTTCACGTGTAGATAGCGAAAATATAATGATTCTTAACTATAATGGGTTAATGTTAATAGTGTATTTAAGACTCGATTCAGACACGGTACATTTCGCGCGTATTGAACCGCGCGGAAATTGATAGTTGTTTATAAAGGCGCGGTTTCCGCGCATAAACAAAGCTCGTAACTTCAATGTAAGAAAAGGGCAGTATCGGTTGCACCTATGATATTAATGCTTACAGATGGCCACTATCGCTTTATATCCCAAATTAAGAAAATGTTAATAAAAATTCTTTAATTATTTCAGAATGTCGATAAAATCGTAATAGATTCTTGGGTTTCCACCACACGTTCTTACTTCTTTCCTCGACGTTTCTGGCTCGTTGGAGAGTCCATTATCAAGAGATATATTAATAATAATAATAATTAAGAGATAATGGCCTCTGAAACGAGCCCAGAACGAAGCAAGAAGTACACGCCGTGGAAACCTATGAAACTATTACGATAAAAACAACCGTGAAAGTCTCAAACATTATTTTGAAGCGCGTAGTTTCAAAACCCCCTAAAACGGTTTTAGGTAGTTCTGAGAAAAATGAGAAAAACGATTGTAGGTAGTTTTGATAAAAATTAGAAAAATTCATATCTATTAATTCTGTGAATTTTATGTATTTTCATACATTCTATAGAGTATTTTGGCTTATCCATTTTAGGGGTATTTGAAAAGCACACCCAACCATTTTAGCGGGTTTTGGAATTTACCTTAAATTTTGATCATACGTATTGACGGTTTTTGGCATTTTTTAAAGGTCAATCTTTGGCCAGCATATAGGCAACCAAAACGTCCATATAAATACATATCTAATTTTAAAATTTTCAAAAACCGTTTTAGAGGGATTTGAAACTAAGCGCTTCAATGTCGATAAAATCGTTCGACGAATTATTTGCGGAAGAATTATTTTCTCCACTTAAAAATAATTATAAAATATCCGTGTCCAGGTGCTCCGTTGCCACAACACATTCGGACGGCACGGTTTCCATCATTTCCATGCCTCAACTAAGGCATTTCATAGAAATAGAGCCGTGCGAATTCCGAGCGAGATCATTTTTTTGGCAGTTGACGTATTGGGCGGATAACTTACTGTTCCGCGCGGACAAGTGTGAACGAATATAATATACTTCAAATTGGCTCCGCGCGTATCAGAGCGCATGGTTTTCATTCGCACGGAATCCGCCGAGTCTGAACGGAACCGAGTTTAAGTATATTGGCTACTCAATTACTACCAAGAACTGTACTATATCACCGAATGCCTCATTAAAATTAAATTACTTAAATTATTTTGTCTACGTACCTACCAACTAATATTTCGGAAAGGAAAAGAATTATTTTTTCAGAAAAAAATATTGATTACAGTTGTTATATATCATCATCAGCAGTCGAGATCAATTTCTGTTTCGCTGCTGGCGACTAGCTCTAGTCCCGGCATAATTTTAAGCATTTTTTTAATATTCTTCCTGGCGCTGCAACCTTGTGTGGATATTGGCCTCCTCCAGCATTTGTCACTATCCAGGTCTGTCCAAAGCTGCTTCCCCCCAGTTTAAGATGTCTAAGGTATTTAAATCCAACGAGGTGCGAAGTTGACCAGGTTTTCATTTGCTTTCCGGCTTCCTAAATTTGAGTTTCTTTACCATGCGTGACTCGTACATCTTGTGTACATGGCCCAGCCATCTAGAGCGGCCCAATTTTATATACCTACTGTACAAAGCATACTGTTTGTAATGGTATCTTAATATCCACCCCAGCTGTGTGTATTTGATGGATCCTAAGATACCATGTCGTACGCTTAAATGAGCCCAACACTCTTTCAATATTTTTAGTCATGCACTAGGTCTCCGATCCATAGATACATGACAACTGGTCTTATAATAATAAATTAATAACTTATATAAGTAGGTTAATATTGTAAATCAAAATGGCATGTGTTTATTTTACAGTTAATATTATAATAAAATGATGACTTTAAAGGAAATTATAACTGTGTTTATGTAGGTAGATACATTAAAACTATTTAACCTTTAAAATAGTGTGTACAGCCACATACAAAAAAAAACTGTAAATTCAAAATTATTAGCAAGTTCAACGGGGCTATTCTAACGTATCCAAACGGATGTGTTAAAAGGTTAAAACGGCTAATTATGATAAAATTATCAAAATTAACACATTTGCTATTCTCGCGGTCATTTGCGTAAGAAAGTTAACCCATATCCCTGTCAAAGTTAGCGGCACCTCGATGTGCCGTGCTACTGCGAGAACGAGAGAAAATATGTCAATTTTACATATTGAAAATTGAGATGCAAGATAATATGCAAAGTTTCAAACCACAATTTGTGGTTCGGTTCTACGGATTCTATGGTTAGAATCATAGATGATCGTTTCGCGGATGTCAAAATTTCGTTCGTAATATTTTTTTATCTTTTTTCTACATTCTACCGCAATGGCATTTATTCTTGCGATTCATTTGCACGCCGAGGAAGTAAGAAGACAGCGTGTACAAGAGATACGCGCGCTGAATATAGAGCGAAGGAGGATACGCGATAGTCAGAATCCTTTTGATGTAACGGACACGTTCTTTCGACAATTATACAGACTCTCGAAAGAAATGGTGATCGAGATAGTGACCAAATTGGACTCCGTGTTGATGAGAGGCATACCCAAAGGAATTCCTGTCCAAATTCAGGTAATTAAAGTCACAAATTACTTCGACATTTAGTAGCTATACTTAACCCTACTTTATGACAGCGGAAGATAGGTAACATCATGGGTAAGATACATTTACTCAGTTTGACAACAGCACATGTAAATACCTACCTACTTCATCTTTAAGCATTCACCACGACAGATTAACAAGATTTGAATATTATGTTATTGAAAAAACTTGTTTCCTTTACTTGAATTTTAGGTTTTGGCTACTTTGCGTTTTTACGCAGAGGGAGGTTACCAAAAAGGGGTTGGCCAAGACTTCTTCTGCACAATGAGCCAGCCATCAGTGAGCAGATGCATTGGAAATGTATCCGATGCTATAATATCAGTGCTTGGCAGTACTTACCTGAAGTTTCCGAACAGTGCTGACTCTCGTGACAGAATTCAAAGGAGGTAGGTACTTACCAACCAATGCATTATATTTAGTGTCGTGTTGATACCCTCTGACCAATTTATACAATTTTACATATAACTAGAGTACCAACAACATGAGTAAAAAAGCAAATAATGATTGAACTGCAATATTATGTGTCGGTAAAACTTTGTTTTTATTTCAGATTCCAAGAAAAGGCTCATTTCCCAGGCATCATCGGATGCATTGACTGCACTCATGTGCGCATTTTCCCGCCACACTTGGAGACAGAATCATTTAAAAATTACCGTGGAAATTTTACTGTAAATGTGCAATTGGTAACAAATCATTAATTTTACTATGTTTAATACTTTCGGTACTGTTCGGTTAAAGCGGAAAACGCATTTTGAAAATAGCCGATAAACTGGATTATTTGTTAGTTTAGGTTGGATTCGGTTAGGTTAGGTTAACCTAACAAATAATCCAGTTTATCGGCTATTTTCAAAATGCGTTTTCCGCTGTATCCGCTTTAACCGAACAGTACCATACTTTCATTACGAATAACTCAAACAAACAATTCATTAACACGACATTTTTTTTATGCAGGTATGTGATATGGACATGAACATTCTGGCAGTGAGTGCAAGATTCCCAGGCAGTGTTCATGACCAATTTATATTTAATCAATCGATGGTCAAAGTGGAAATGGAACGATTGCACAACGAAAGAGTTGGAAATTTTGTTCTCTTGGGTATGTCGAACTTTACTAGTGTGCACTATTTATGGCGGATCTTAACAAACATTTCAAATTTATTTAAATCCTGATTTCAGTCGAAAACATATTAAAATTAACAGATTGTCATTGTTCATTGTCCTTCTTCATTTCCTCTTGTTATTGATTGATCCAAAAAACATTTCAGGTGATTCAGGGTATGCGGTAGAAAAATATATGCTCATTCCGATTCTACGTGCCGAGGTAGATTCACCTGAAGCTCGCTATACGGCTGCCCACTGCTCAACAAGGAATGTCATAGAGAGACTGAACGGTGTGTTGAAAGCAAAATTTAGATGCCTTCGAGGGGATAGAGCCCTCCATTATAAACCTGAGAAGGCAACCAAGATAATATATGCGTGTTGTATTCTGCACAACATGATGCAACATTATAGGTAATTATTGAAGTTTCAAGTAAATGAAAACATTACTTAAATAGATGTGACATTGGACTGAGTCTGTCATGTGCTAACACATATCTTTTTCTTTCTTTTTCAGGATACCGAATCTAGAACCTGTTGATGAGCCTGTCCTATCGGAATTCGTGTATAATGAGACGCGGAATCAAAATAGATTAAGGGAGGCATATGCTACTCGTCAACGAATTGTTGACATCTATTTTGGTGACGATTAACACAATCACTATACCAGTATCTAATGGACAGGCTCGTTTTCAGCGCTCAATAACTCATTCCACACCGTTCCACATGTATGTGCCAAATAATTTAGCCTGTATTCAAACGTATATATGATATACGAAGGAGATGCAGCTAATGTTGGACAACAAGAAGACCAGGATCATCCCTCGTCATTTGCAGCTCGCCATCCGCAACGAGGAGCTGAACAAGCTGCTCTCCGGCGTCACCATCGCCCAGGGTGGAGTGCTGCCCAATATCCAGGCGGTGCTCTTGCCCAAGAAGACTGAGAAGACGTGAAAAAAAATCGTATCGTCTATGATTACATGCAATAATCCATCTATCGTCGTACAAAAGGCCCTTTTCAGGGCCCCCATTTTTATTCAAATTCGAATGGTAGCGAACGTGTCGAGGTCGTTATTGTTGCTTATGAGATGACATTTATTATTTAACGAATCACTGGTCAAATTGGAAATGGAACGATTGCATAACGAAAGAGTTTTAACTTAAAGTTTAGTGTGCACTATTTATGGCGGATCTTAACAGCCTACCCCCACCCTTCGCCACTGGCATTGACAGTAACAAACATTTTCGTTTGGTTTAACATTAACCCGTATTTCGTATACATTAAAGGAGGATAGGAGGAGGGAGCAGGATAATAAATGAAACAACAGTACTTACATATTTATACAATTCATCAAATTTATTTAAATCCTGATTTAAGTTGAAAACATATTCAAATTAATAACACAATCACTGCTGACCTGTAAATTAATATTTAAATATCATGTTAATTATATCTAATGGCCAGTCGCGGTGTCAGCACTGAATGAGCAGATTGTCATTGTCCTTCATCATTCTCTGTTTCCTCTTGGTATTGATTGATCTAATAAACATTTCAGGTGATTATGTGATTACATAATTCTACTGTACGAAAGGAGTATTCCCCTGTATACATTTCCATATGGCAATACATACAGTTTTTGCCGGTAACGCTTCTTGACATTTCTAATTGATCCGATTGATCGCTTCAAGCTATCATAATAATTAAAATATTGAATCCATCAATCCAGCAACAAATGTCTGCTGCATATTGCTGTACGGAATCCATTATTGAAGTGACAGATGTAGCAGCCATTTTGAATGACGTGAGACGTCAGATTGCTTACGTCACAAACAGTGCTATACGCTATGTGGTGGTTTTGTTAGCTTTATGGTTATTTTACATATAACTAGCGAGTACCCGGCATGCATTGCAATGCCACTCAAAGAAAGAAAGTGTTTGTGTCACTTCATTCCAATAAACTTAGTACTTATATAAATATGTATAATTTAATATATTCTTGATTTTGATTATAAATATACAAATTTCTCAATAAAAACTGTTTTTATGAAATACCTGTTTGAATTTTTACCATATTTTCTATGTATGCACTATAATGCGCTGATTTCACTGATTGGACATTTGTCTGGTTTTTGGGGTGGCTAGATTATATAGATTATATTGTATTATTTTAACAATAACAAATTGTTAGTAATGCTTTTATACTTGTTTTTTTTGACAAACACTTACCACATACATTGGGGAATTCCGCGTCAGTGACTTCTCAATGCCCTATAAAAATAAATCGGCATATTAATAAAGTTTTCTTGAAATTGAGTGAGGACACCTCTATAAAAAATCAAAATCATAGTCTGTATAACAATCAGTCGAGTTCTTTTGTTTTGGCTAAATATTTTCTTCAACATCCTTCGTTGGGATATATTTGGTGAAGTTTGAAAACAGAAAAGGTAATATAATATACATATTGATATTATGCATACCGTCAAAGCGGACACCAATGCCGTCGTCGTGGTTGCCGATGCCGCCATCATGGTTGCCGCAGTAGTTGACAGTGACTATAAAAACAATTATAAAACATATTATGAATCTTGTTGGACTGCTTTTTAACAAATATACTGCATAGTTTTCTTCCGATATACTTTCATTTGATATCGCAGTGATGCCATCTTCGACTTTCAAATATACTATTATTGTTTGTTTACATACCGTCATTGCTGTAGCCATTGACGTCATTGCTGTAGCCATTGACGTCATTGCCCCCTCCATGGACTATAAACATATAATATAATATTAGTATAAAGCGAGTATGTATGCAGTCAAACGTTCACGATGCCTACGTGAAAGGTATTTTGATACCACAGTTAAAATATATACATATTATATAATGAATGTATGATAATAGTACCTTCATCATCCGGTTACCCTCCGATATAAGTTTGTGAGTATCGGCCAAACCGAGCGGCATCGATGCTGGCCTAAATCTCGCTGCTGTAATAAAAATTTTCACATTTCATTTTATATGTGCCAAAATACAAAAAAAAACCCTAAACCGAAGATGTTCTGACTGTTTTTTTAAGTGGAACCTAACTGACGAATTTTGAATGATTTTTGTTTTATGTCAAATGTCTTACCTCTAGTGGGCCGTAAAGGCGTCTCTGTCGCCTGCCGGGTCAGACTTTCACCGGCCGAGTGATTATCATAGACTGCAATACAAATAGACGGATAATGTTTAATATTGCTGGCTGGAAATAAATTCTAATATATATTACTATACACAAACAATATTTAACTATTACCTCTAGGTGTGCCCTCAAAGCTAGGCACCACCGAGTGACGTGTGAGAACCTCCTCACGTGTTGGTGTGTTACGGGCTGCAATAGAAATAAATCATTGACATTGTGTAACTGTAATCAAAATGAATCGATGACATAATAAAATAATTGTCAACATACTGCACTATTTATTATACCAAAACAAAATATTGCTATGTTACCTCTAGGTGGTGGCGTAGGGACGTCCTCGGCTAACCGAAAGTAGTCCGGCAGTGGACATCCATTTGTAACTGTAATAAAAATAATTCGACGACATTACATAAAACAATAATTGCAAACATACGACACTATTTATTATACCAAAACAAAATATTGCTATGTTACCTCTAGGTGGTGGCGAAGGGACGTCTTCGGCTAACCGAAAGTAGTCCGGCAGTGGACATCCATTTGTAACTGTAATAAAAATAATTCGACGACATTACATAAAACAGTAATTGCAAACATACTACACAATTTATTATAACAAAACAAAATGTCGCTATATTACCTATAGACAATATTTATTTAACTATTACCTCTGGGTATGCCCTCAAAGCTTGGCACCGAGTGACATGCGATAACCACAGGACGTGTTGGTGTTTTACGGGATGCAATACAAATAAATCAATGACATTTCATAGTATACCTAATAATTGCAAACATACCACACTATTTATTATACCAAAACAATAGGTCGCTATGTTACCTCTAGGTGGTGGCGAAGGGGTGACCTCAGCCGAAGACAATGTATCCGCCATTCGTTCGTCATCGACGAACTCCAATGGCGGACATACATATGTGTCTGTGGCTGTAATAAAAATAAATCAATACATTTAAATACATATAAATAAAAAATAATTTTCAATTAATATTTGCACCTTTATTGTTATTCATTACTTGACAAACAAAGCTCGTGGTTGGACCACCCCGCTGAGGAACTGTTTCCGATTATGGATAATATTTTGATTGAATTATCATCCAGTTCCACAGCGTGGTGGCAGTTCCCCGTTGAACTTAAAGCGCGGACCCGGTCACCATTCTTCTTCCGCGCTTTTTGTTTCATCTCCTTCCAGACCTGGGAAATCACAATAAAACGTGTCAAGATTAACATTACCCAGTAAACATTGATAAGTGCTAAGACATTAAACTTTAGCTTACTATTATTAAGTATTTATAATTACAGTTTTCCACTGGTCAATTGATTTCGATGGGCCTATAGAATCTAATTGCCGGGATACACGTTTCCAGTCTCGCGCCATACTTTCACCCCCGAGTGGACCATAAAATCTCCCGAGAGCTAAGTTTTGGTTCTCGTACATTAACTGCACGAGAAGGTCTTTTTGTGCGGTCGTAATCCGCGGCCCGCGAGTTACTACAACACTGAAATACATAAAAGATACCATTATAAGTTATTTATTGGCACATTCACTGTAATAAACAAATATTTAAATTATATATTCTTACCGTGGTATCACCGCTGTTCCCGAATTAGACATGACAATTATAATATGTTTGGTTACGATTGATTATTGACGGTTATATCTGAAGTATTATTAAGTCGCGTTTGACGTTTGACATTGAATAAACGAAGCTCGCGGCGTTCGGGTATTAATACCAGAGACAACGCTGCACGAACATGGCCGATTTTAACCGAAGTCAGAAAATCATAGATAATATACCAGCAAATAACGTACGTACTTCACGCCGGAGTTAGCCGTTTAAACCGG
This sequence comes from Rhyacophila brunnea, assembly GCF_057557595.1. NCBI lineage: Eukaryota > Metazoa > Arthropoda > Insecta > Trichoptera > Rhyacophilidae > Rhyacophila > Rhyacophila brunnea. Next base: position 41,381,632 of record NW_028232859.1, read on the forward strand.
ATATGAAAGTTAGCTGCCGCTAAAGTGATAATATTGACAGTGTGCGAGAATAACAAATGTGTTAACTTGGACCAATGGTAACATCGTAAATGTGCTAAAGTGATAATTGTTAAGAATAGGCCTACATGTAAGTTACAACAAAAAATCTTGGAGTGATCCGTAACGTCGGTTAGTAATTAAAGTAATACCTATTTTGATTTAAAATACAAAATCCGATCGTTAAATGGTAGCTCAATTTAGAAAGCGCTTCAGTAAGTATTATAAAGCCATTAGTTAAAATTTGTCGTAATTTAGTATGACTCCCCTAGCATTGTGGTCAATGTGCGTGGGCGCGATACCCGAGAGATGCAGGTACAATTTCTGCGGGGTGTCTTACTTTTTTCAAAAAGATTTTTTCTATTGGTTGTAATATATTTTCTTATTATTATTTAAGTGTTTTCAAAATTATGTATGTTACATATATGTAAGCTGAGCTATTATTATATTATGATGTCATTTTTATCATTTATATCACCTCTTGAGCTATAGTCTACACTATAAGAAATTTATAGATAAAGTGCCTTAAAGAGGAACTACGTATATTTAGGTTAGTTAATAATCCGCAATGCGTAAGCTTAATCATCGACCAACAAGCAGACTAGAATCAATTGCCCGTGATTCCGCCGTTATTAGATTCAGTTAACAATGTCTATAACATGAGTTGAAAACCTTTTGTATGACAAAAATTAGCTCGAACTAAAATAAGTATATTATTATAGTACTTATATTATATAGATAGAATTTAATACATTAAGTCAGTTATCGCACAATTTTCAAGTATATCTAATAAAAGGCGCGCAAATCATAATCGAATTGCACATTTATTTAATTGACTGTGAGAGAAGTATTTACGTATATTTTTATGAACAGTACAATAATCACTTAAATCGATGAAACATATTATACTAAGCGATGATGAAAACGTAAACTATTCAAAATATGAACAATTTGAAAAGATGTTCATATATTATAATATGTAGATACTTCATTATTAGAATTACTTGTCTACTTGCTATAGCAACGTACACGAATATTTCTTCACGCAATATTAATTCATCTGCTGTGTTCTCTATATTTTCATAGTCCATTTATCCGGTGTCAGTCGGCTATGGTGAATGGTCATATTACCTAATATAGGCCTTATATAATACAACTAAAGTTTTTTTTATATAAAAAAAAGGAATTTTATTCCCACAGTGATGAAAAAACGAGATGAACTAGTGTGAGAGACAATATAATATTCTATTATTCCAGTAATATTGTAATATCCAATAAATTAATAAAAAAATCGAGGTGTATGATAAAACATTAGTAGATAAAGCATACCTAATGAGTTTAACTTTGTCAAAAATAACTATAGGTATAAAATAAAATTATTATATGCATTTTGATTACTTAACGGTAAAAAGGTTTAGTACTTCTGGTAATAGATGGTATATGTATATCTCATTGCTTAAGCTCGGGTCGCCAATAAAGCGACGCTGTTTGAAGCTAATCAAAGTGGCGACGCCCGCCAGGTAGTAGGCGTCGTCGACGTCACGACGTTCAATCGGCGCCCGAGATAAGTGAACGTTACCTGGTTAACGGTGCGTAAAGCGTGGGGAATATTTTTCATGTTGAATCAGCCTACTCTGATAGTCGATTAAAGGGGAGCCTGTGACTATTTTATAGGTGGTAGAGTATTGACAGTGTTTAATTATTTGCGGATTACATTGTTAACCCTTCCACACGTAGTTATATTGAAAGAATGAGGTTTTTTTAATTATAAATATTAACATTTTATTATATCATGGTCATCGTTATTATAACGCCCTGGTTCTATCCACTGCTGGATGAAACCCTCTCTAAATTAATTGAATTTCTCTATTTGTCAAGTACTTTCGCATAACTTAAGTATTACATTGATCCAACAGAATTTTCTACCATTTAGATGCCACTTGGTAGATAATTGTGGAGTGATTATTTAGAAAGGTTTCAAACATAAATTTGGTCTTCTCTAATAGAGATTTTAGTACAGTTCGGTTATGATGAATACAGCGGAAAACACATTTTGAAAATACCCGATATTCTGGATTATTTGTTAGTTTGGGTTAGTTTAGGTTAGGTTAGGTTAGGTAAGGGTAACCTAACAAATAATTTAGTATATTGGCTATTTTCAAAATGCGTTTTCCGCTGTATTCCTCATAGCCGAACTGTACCGAGATTTTTTTTAATATTTCGGTATTATATTAATTTTTGTATTTTGAATACATATTATGAAAACAAGCCCATTTAGTCAAAACCATAAAAAAGGCCTTTTAATATGAACCCATTAGGAAATAAGTCTTTTTGTATGATATGTAGACAAAAGGACTCATATCGAATATAATTATTGTATATGTAACGGCCAAAAATGCACAACGAAACTTAGTATTTATACATAGGTACCTACCTAGTGGATCTTTGTAGGTGGACTTGTTTTCAAAGATAACCATAAGATAATAAGTATTATTATTAAGTATTAAATCAAACAGACTTCCTTTCCTGCCACAACAATGTGCTATTAATTATTATAAGGACATGCCATATTATACTTTAAAGTCGTATAATATAGTACATGCTATTATCTGTTCCTTCATCAAATCAATTAACTTTTATCATTACTCGCTATGCTCAGAATGCACATATCCATACTACGCTATGCTCCTCTAAAAATATTAAAGATTTTTTTGAAGTTATACTTCTTTAGGCGCGTTTGGAAAATCAGATCAGAGTGTATTTTTGGCGTGTGACATGTAACACATAATTTATTTTTACACACAAAAAACACACTCGATTGGATTCGATATCAGCTGAACGCACAACCATTACGCGACTGCAATTATATGAATTATACTGCAATCGTGACGATTACACAGTATAATATTATAGTTTAGAATTTTTCCGTTGCTAGGCAGCGAATTTATTATTGTCGGCCATTTGCAATTCCTTACGTAAACAAACTATTAAACGTCATAGTGGCAGTTGTTACTTTAAAAATAAAAACAACGATAAATAATTATATAATTTAGTAATATAAGTTAAAGTGTATAGAAATAAACCAACGGCGTTCCAAAAAGCGGTCCTTTTTCTTGAGTGTGTAATTTAACAAGATAATTAAGAGCTAGTCAAAGAATCTAGTTTATCACAAGTTTTGTTACGCCAAATAAGCATAACTTCTAACGCGCGTACATAAGTACACACACCGATTTTTTTATTATTTACTACATATTACGTTGATTATTCCTTATTCATGTTCAACATGCACTGAAACCCTTAACTTTATATTATTAATTCAAATGTTGCTTACAACCACCTATATAAGAGGCAAACCGAGTCAATTATTGTCGATATATATATAGACTGTCAAATACACAATCCATTATTATTGAGAATATGTATTAAAATGAACAAACATAACAAATCCTATGCCATGTACATGTATATAATAAGGAATCGTCCAAACGTATTTGACAATATTTTTCAATGTACCAATAGCACACTATTAGTTACCACGTTTTTCTTAGGGCTTATTCTTGTTTGTCCGATCGTTGTTTATCCAGTACAAATCTTGCAATCGATTTTTAACTAACTTCCCGACTAGCTAGACATTTGAAACTTTTAGAATATATTATCAGAACACGATGCCAATGCATTTTTTTTAAATACTTTTACCCATCTTTAAGTAGAATTGAATTCATTTTCAGTTAATTCTGTTTTGTATGAAAAGTTATTTCGGAAGAAATCCGTAATCCAATCCACTATTATTGGTTGCTAAGTGGGTGGTCCTAGCAACTAAATTATTAATATATACGTGCGTTACTATGGAAATCAAAATGACATTTCAGTATTTTATATTTGTTTGTTTGTTGCAAAATAGCAAAAAAATGATTTGTTGACAATTGCCTTAGTTGGCCTGAATTTTTAATACATAGAATTGTTAAGTTTATATGATTCAACAGAAAATTTAAAAACGTGGTATATAAAAAGTTATTTTTATCTTGTAATTATTTTTATGTAACGACCGATTTAACCACATCGAACACGTAAAAGCTGTCTGGTGAAAAGAATGAGTTCCTAATGTTCATTTGACCGTCTGTTGGATATCTTATGCTTAGTGAGAATGTCTCTTTTCAGACTTGATAAAAAATAAATAACGCACATTTTTAGTCCCAATTTTGAAATTTGAATAACGATAATGCACGCACAATGGATCTAGAGACAATAAATCGTCGCTATAGGATTGGTTTGTCGAATATCCGTTTTTGTCGAAATCAACCTTTTAATGCAGAATGATTTTTGTATCTAAATGGACCAGAACCATCCTTTTCTTTAAATATATTTGTAATGAAAACAGCATTCATATGCTGTAAAAACAACAATTTAAATACCTTCATGTATTTAAATATAGGATAATCAAATTTGTATTTCGTCTCCTAAACATTTGAAATTTGGTCTATTCGACAAACCAATCCTACAACGACGAAATGTGTTTAATGTGAAAAAGGTTTATACTCTTCAGTGTGTAGGTTTTTGAGCTAGAAAATTGTTAGTAATTCCTAATCAAATTATCGTTGTGTTAATTTCAACATTGCGAATAAAACCAGAACCCCTGCAAGACGATGTTGTTTTAGCATTAATATCTCAAACACTTCACATATAACGCGATCAGTGACAAGCCGATTTAGCAAATTTGTACGTAGATGTGAAAATTAATTTTCCGATTTAATATTCCTCACGCGATAACTCTGTTCTCTCAAGCCTCGTCTATATTGGTAATGCGAATATTTTGATACGACAACACCTAAATTAATACAAACTGTAAATTTACATTATAATACCAGCAAAATCAACATGCACGAATATCAGCCGACATACACCAATGTACTAACGTTAGGATACGGAAATATATATAGCACACCGTTATAAATATAATCCGACCACTGAATATAGTCAGTTTGTGATAGGCACATCTTCTCTTCCTTCTTGCGCCGTTCTCTACGAAAGTTGCCAATCATCATAGAGATTTCCGCCCGGACATCCTTTTCTTAGAGTTTTCCGTAAGTTGGTATTTTTCATCATGTACCTCATGAAGAGCTTGTGATTTCTCGATATTTTTCGTTTTTTGTAATCGCAGTATTCTCAAATTTATGAATATTTTTTCTCAAGAATTTACCAAATTTTCTGCGGCAGAATCCGCTTAAAATCGAGTTCAAGACATTTTTTATAGCCTTTTAAAAACTTTTCAGCGCCGAAATAAACATAGATAATCAGTTCCGTTCGGTAGCTTTATTTTTCCGTTTAAGCATTCCTTTGATATTTTTATCTAGTAATCATTTCTCGAATTCTCATTAATGATATCTCGAGATATGAGAATTCTCAAGATTTCAGAAAATTTATTTCTCGAGATTCACATTTCCTGATTATTTCTCGAGAATTCTTGATCTCAACCTCTAACCACGTGGCCAGAATACTCCAGTTTTATGCGTATTATCGTATGTAATAAATAGCTCTAGCCTTTCTTTTCATTATCTCTAATAAGTACCACGTCATTTCATATATTGTCTTTTCACAATATTTGAATCTTTCATCTATCTATATACCCATTATTCAGAAGACGGAATTCGTCTGAGTTCATACTTCTCCGCCATACAGAGGGACTAATAAAACGTAAAATCAGGGCTCGAAATGGACCGGAACGCACCGGAGCGCCGTTCCGGTTCGTAACGTCACCAAAATTATCGCTCCTTCTCGTGGACATATTAATTTGACAGTGAGCTAGATTTGCCATTTAACGTAAAAACCTGAAAGTTTGCCCACACTGGTAACCTCATTAAATTTCACGATAATTATCAAAATTTGTTTGACCAAAAATTATTTTAATCGAAATTTAATGAGGTTGCCAGCAACTTGTTGCCAATGTGGAGACGGCATAACACAATTATCTTTATAAAATACACAAGCAATTAGATAACTATGTTAACATTTTCATGAAATATTCGTAAAATATTCTATTTCGAACGCTGCGTAAAAGCATAGTAAAAGTATGAATTCAACTTAAGCCTCAAGTAATATATAAAAGAAAAAATAATTTAATCATGTAACTAGCTATAATATTGGTACTATAGCTATTCTAATTAATACCGTCTATGTAGTACCATCACCATCAAGGGTAGGCTGAAATTATTTGGCACATTAGATGCAGTAGATAGAATATTTTAACGTAAATTGAAACTCGATACTAATAATCCTCAGTAATTTCAGACCACTTATTAATGATTAATGTTTATAAAGGAATACAATTATAATTATTATGATAATAAGGTATCGTTATGATTATTTAACAAAAGATAATTATTCACCGATTAGCTAAAATTAGTGGAGGTATATATTTTATCTGCATGCATTATATTATTGCCTTGGTACTGTCGTTACAATACACGAATGTCTTAACGGCCCACATGCCCAACGTAGGTCAAAAAAGAAATTTTATGGTATTTTCAGAGCAAAACCCTGGACATTCCTTAAACGTTGCAGATAATCTATTTATATAATTTTGAAGCCTTATTATTCTTTATATTTATTTTAAACATTTGATGACAGCATAAAGTATTTTTATTACATAAAATAGTATTCTTTTAAACCTCTCGATCTAATGTTTTAGAATATTAGTCATATTTCAGTTCATCCATGTGCAGTGGTGTTAAGATTTTTTAGATTTATTAATTTTGAAACGCATTTATAAAACCATTAGTAAAATTAATGTTAACATTATAATTTTAGTGAAATATTTATGATAAAAATATATATTTTATAATCTCTGTGATTCCAAATTTGACAAGAATTAGGCATTTTATTATTCAAAAAATGGGCACGAAAATAATTGAAGATAATTCAAAAGATATTGATTATAAGCAATGTCTTTGACCATTCAAATGTGATAAACATCCTACGAATAATGATTGTTTTATAATAATTATTGACCTAAGAATGAGGTAGTATTTTTTTGAGATACGCCATTTCTATTGGCATTTCCCTATGGTTAAGCTACAACATACGGCCGTAACCATAAATTGACACACGATAAATGAAGTAGGGAGTAAGATCATCTCAAGTCGCGTGTTTGAACATGTATCGTTTAAAAAAAACTATTTTTTTTCGGATAGGTACATGTTCAAACACGCGCGTTAACATGATATTACTCTTTTACATTCACATTTTCATATTCTCACAATCTCATTTTCATACACTCACATTCTATTGCTTCATTTATCGTCTGTCAATTTATGGCTACGATGATTTATTATTTATGATTGTTCTATATTTTATTATCTTAGACATTCACATTACATGATCGCCTATAATAGAATAATAGGTACCATACAATTACATCGTCATATTAAAATTAACAATGAAGCCATATTTTTTTTATTAGATGTCCATGTATATGGCATTTTTTAAATTTCTGTCAGTCAACGTATGCAGACTATCTTCAATTTTAATGTTATATAACAATATATTGTAGACAAATATATTCGGTAATCTTGTAGGACCATTGGAGTTTGTAATTGACGTGTAATTTTGAATAAATTTCAATATTTCTCGTTATATATCCACCGGAATCAATTCACTATTGAAGAAAGGCCTCCCCTGGCTCCTTCCACTATTCTTCGTCCTTAGTTCTTCGCTTGCACGTACATCTGTCGGAGTTATTGAGTTCGTCGATCAAGCAAGTTCTTGGGCGCCCCTGGGGTCGCTTGAATCATTTGGGTACCACTGTGTGACGGCATTCGTTTAACAAGTATCCACTCATAAAGCAAAATGTCCAGCCCATTGGTTTATTTTGTGTTTTTTTTGCGTTATGTGCAACATGTAATTTCTATGCTACGTAGCGCTACTTTTCTCTTAATTATATTCATGGTCCATATTTCACACGCACATGTGAGCACTAGTATACTACCCTCCACGTAACCTTGCAATTTGGAATAGATTTTTTTAAATTATTTAGAAATATTTTTTGAAATCAGCCAATCAAGTGCCTGGCATTTACTCTACTAATACTACTACGCACAGTAGTACGCTAATACGCACACAAATCTTGACACTGTGTACAATTATTGCAAAGTTACGTGGAGGATACTCTACCACTAATTAATTGAAAACTTTACGCTTAAAATAAAATGGGAGATCAGTTTTTAAGATTTTGTATTCAGGCGACCAAAATGCATTTCATGACCGATTGGCTATGCGAGCAACGACAGTTCAATATATTATATTAAACATAATATTATGTTTCATATAATCTATCTGTATAACAATATTATCTAGGTACATAATATTTATTTGATTAAGATAAATATGTGCTCATATTAATATAGAGAAGTAAATATATTTCATTATAATACAGCATGTTGGTAGGTAATTATAGATATAAAGTTTTTATTTTTACATCATTATAATGTTGTTTATCGATTCTTCCATTAATCATTAACTTATAAATGAATCTATAATAAAAAGCGTGATAATATGGCTGTAAATACTTTACGCACATAACCATTTTTTATAAATCCTCTATGTACCTAATCGCTGACTACTTGTAGATAAGTAACAAAAATAATATTATAAATATACAAACACTTTCTTATCTATTGAGTTATAGTTCCGCAGGGTGTAATAAAGCACTTATTTCTAGTATCCATTATTTTTCCAAGGGTGTTTTTAGATTGTAGAAAATGCAAATGTTCATTTCTTACTGTTTAATACTACACTTTGGGGCATTAAGCTCCTTCGGACGCGAATCGTTCCCACATTTCAAATGCGCAATTTAATCGGGAAGAATCACAACCACTCTGAGGGAAGCAGTGGTGTTCTTATAAGTATGTAATATCTAGTTAATACACAAGGCATATTTATTATATAATTCTCTTCAATATAAATTACTTCAATCATAAATATTATTTGAGAACTATGATTGATATCACGTTTACATTAAAGTAAGTGTAAGCACGTCTAGGTACATTCTAACACTTAATTACTATTGTTTGTATGAATATTATTTTTAATTGAAAAACATACTATAATACTAGCTGCCTGGAACTAGAAAATAACTGAAACTGTACGAAATTTACTATTTGGATGTGAAAAATAAAATTGGTAGATATTGTGGAAAAGACATGTTTTAAAAAATAATTTCTAAATAAGTAAATAAAGTTTAGCTTGCCCACTTGTAAGCAATTTTTTAAGATCTAAACTCGCAATAAAATCGAATGACATTAATCATTAAGTACAAAGAGTAAATACATTTTAAATTCTCAGGGCACCCAAGTTGTTTCGATGGGTTTAAAAAATCGTAGTAATCAATAAGTGAAAATACATTTAAAAAATAATATTTTCTTACATTAGAGAATACATTTTTATATAACGAAGGTAGTATACAGGTGGCAGTATACCTACCCATTTACTGTTCGTTTTTCTTTTTTGAACCATGTATAAAATGAGCGAATAGTATACAGGTGACTTAAGATGGGACGTTCTTTTTTAAAATCTTCTATAAAATAAGTTTATAAAAGAATAATGCGTTTGATAATTGAAATGATTATATAATATAAACATAAGTCGGAAAATACCCTTTTCGATTTTAATATGTTATAAGAAAAGTTACTACATAATGATAATATTATATTTGAAATCATTTCACATTTTAAATCGCTTAAAAGATATGCATCTTTGGTAGTGTTATTATTCATGTATTTAACTTCATGCTAGGTACCTAACTCCAATATATTTTTAAATATTGTACTAATTCGTAATTTAATCTTCTTATCAGACAGAAAGCGACGCAAAAAGGTTAATTTAAATAAAGTTCCTTGCCCTCGTAGCCATTGGAATCCAATGCGTAAGGCACTGGGTTTGATACCCGGTTAGGTCGCAATATGTTTTTGTGATTTCCTCTGGGTGTTTATGCAAACTTAAGGTATATTACTAATTGCACCACTGTTATTTGTCCTCATGGCCTGCTGTACTGTTAAAATGAATTTAAAGTCGAGCATAGCAACCATAACGTTGATTATATTCGCCATGCCGAATTACTGCGCACTATCGTATCCATGTATGCTCAAGGTTAAATTGTTCCACTATAACACAAAGTGATATTCGGATCTAACTTATTGAAAAATAACAAATTCTTCCTCCAACGAGACCCTACGATACGTTCTACGCCACTGAAGGAGCAGAGAAACTCAAACGCCAGTTACAAATGCTAAGTCTTTGAATAAACCCACAGACTCCAAAGTAAGTTCCTGGGACGGCTGAGAAGACGTGCGTCGAGTTGACTGGATCCGGGGAAGCCCGCATTCGTATGCAAAGCGTCCGTTCGTAGGGACGAACACGGCACGCTGCCGGGAGATACTCGCACTCGCGGAAACACTAAGCCAGACCAGATACCCCGCCAGAGTATATAGATCAAAGTAAATAAGATACCCCTTGAATAAATTTGCCGTCTTCAGCGTATTTTTAATCATGCGATCTTTTTTATTGACTGCGCCAAACATCTGCATTAAGTAAACGTTCAGCAAAAAAAAATCCGATAAAAATCTACTTTCTCATTCGCACAACGTACATGATATTACTATCACAGCTAAGGTAGCATGGTTTCATACTGATATTACAAAATATAATACACACGTTTCATTGAAAATATAATTAAATTTTGGATCGAGTGAGATTCGAGCACACATAATAATAATATGTGTTCACTTGAGTCGGTAGTGTGTTCGAATCTTACTAACTTCGAGATTTTTCCAAAATAGTTATGTTTGTAAGAGCTTTTCTAATTATTTCATTAAATATCAATAAAGAATGTACATTCAAGACTTACCAGTCTACAATATATCAATATTTTCGGAAAATTATCGAGCGCTTCGGTTCGTATTTTTTTTTTCATTTCGTGCGCTGATCGAAAGGCCATGTCTTAAAAATAAAGGACACCCAATCCAACAACCTTCCTTTGCGATATACAGTAAAGGAAAATAACACATAGGTTGTGATGATTGAGGATAAATTAATACTTCTGAGTCTAAAGCAGTGAAGGAAGATTATAGCAGATAGAGCGGATTGGAGACGATTCCTGAAGGTAGCATATTATATCCTGTTGTTGTACTAACTACTGATGACAATAACTTAATTTAAAACTGCAAAATATCTAGGGAAGTGCTTATTAAACAGTTTGACGACTATAAATGTTTTATTATTTCTTTCAATTAATTGAGCACTAGTCCATTCATTGATACTAACTGTAATTCAAAAACATTATCGTTACCATTAAATATATTTATTAATTTGAGAATCTAATACTTATACTTCCTCCGAGAAATCAAACCCACATACGTACATTTACAATCGAATTTTGTATCCATACACAAAAGCTTTTATTCTATCGGAAATGAAAAGCTTTCATATTTTGAAATAGTACCAGCTATTGTTCGATATGAATATGCAGATAACATAAAAAGATGCAAGGCTGCAGTCCTGTTTATTCGATTTGATTTATTAAAAAAACAATATTTGCCTACCATATGACGTGTACTTTTTTTAATTATTTATATAGGGGTATTTAACTTTTGATCACACATTAATAAAACACACAACATTGCAATTTAAATTAACGATATCTAAACCATCTAACGACATATAAAAATAGTACATAAAATTGTAATGTTATGTGTATTATCAGTATTACAATAATATAAATTAGTGCATACATATTTTCACTCTGGATCTAACTTATTTTAAATGCATTTTTTAAACTTAAATATTGAATAGAAATATATTGTATATCGTGGTGATATATACGTAAGATTAAGAGAATCTGGATGGCAAAGACATAAGACAATTAAAAAAATATATATACCTACTAAAGAGAGACTAAAACAACACAGGTAATACGCTGCTTAGGATCGATAATTCGATACATTATTAAGGGGGGACATGCTCAGCGTAGGTCAAAATGGAGCTTTTATTCTATTTTCAAAGCATGATCCTGGACATTCCTTAAACGTTGTAGATAATCTATTTATATAATTTTGAAGCCTTATTACCTTTTATATTTATTTTAAACATTTGATGACTGCATAAAGTATTTTTATTACATAAAATAGTATTCTTTGAAACCTATCGATCTAATGTTTTAGAATATAGTAATATTTCAGTCCAAACCGAAAAAAAATCTTTTTTTTTTAAGCGGTACATGTTCAAATACGCGCGTTAACATGATCTTACTCCCTACTTCACTTTTAGTTTGTCAATTTATGGCTACGGCCGTATGTTTTAGCTTAACCACTGGGGAATGCCAAAAGAAATGGCGTAATTCAAAAAAACACTACCATATTCTTAGGTCAATAATTATTATAAAGCTTTCATTACCATAGAATGTTTGTCACACTTGAATGGTCAAAGACATAACTTATAATTAATATCTTTAGAATTATCTTAAAATGTATTAATCTTGCCCATTTTTTGAATAATAAAATTCCTAATTCTTGTCAAATTTGGGATCACAGAGATTATCAATATAATTTTTATCGTACATATTTCACTACAATAATGTCGACATAAATTATACTAATGGTTTTATAAATGCGTTTAAATATTAATAAATGTAAAATGTGACTATATTCTTAAACATTAGAGCGAGAGGTTTAAAAGAATACTATTTTATGTGATAAAAATACTTTATGCAGTCATCAAATGTTTAAAATAAATATAAAGGATAATAAGGCTTCAAAATTATATAATAAATTATCTACAACGTTTAAGGAATGTCCAGGATCATGCTTTGAAAATAGAATAAAAGCTCCATTTTGACCCACGCTGAGCACGTCCGCCCTTAATAGTAGAAAATACGAATAATACAATCTTTGAGAAAACGTTCCGCAGGGATGAGATTTTTTATTGGATGTGTGTATAAGATTTTTTAAAGAGTTTCACTATATTTTTCAATTTACCAGAAAACAAATTAATAGTATGTAATTAGTTTAGTTTATGAGTTAACCTATTGTACTTAAATGGGGCGGTATTTTGAATTCTGTTAAATGCGATACTTTGTTTTTAGGGACAAATTACGTTCTATACCTAATAGCAATAAAATTATAAAGAGGGTTATAAATTGTATCTCTAAAATAAAAATATATTTTTTTAATAATTTTTTCTTTATTTGGAAGCAATTGAGCTCTTCTCTGAATGGAAGGCTATTCTGCTTTACAATGGTTTACAAAAGTATACATACATTTTTTTTTTAACGACAGGCATAAATAGTTACATTGTTAATGATACAGAATTACATTTTTGTTACACTATACACTAGACATTTACGTTACATTTTTGGAGAAATTCATGTACAATTTTCATAACTGAAATATTTGGTTTTGCCAGGAACGAATTAATCATAAAAGGAGGGTATAACCTGCATTTCCCCAACTTATTCAATAACACTTCTCTCTCCTGGTCATAGGCATCACATTGCCAGACAATGTGGTTAAGATCTTGAGTGGGATGTCCACACTGACACTGAGGGCTATCTACCACTTTAATTTTGTACAATGATTCGTTGAGACTGTAATGCCCTGACCTGCTTCTAGCTATTGTCACTATTACATCTCGCTTTATTTTACAATGTTTACTAAACCAAGTTTTAGGAGATCTACTATAAAAGTTTTGATAGTAGTGTGTTCCCTTTTCTTTCCCAAGATTTTCTAAATATTTACCGTTATTTTCGCTCATTGTTTGTTTAAACTGGGCTTTAAAATCTGTGTATGGAATTCTTATATTTTCTGATGGGTATTTTACAGATTTTTTTGCCAATTGATCCGCAATTTCATTGCCATTAATTCCTTTATGTGCTGGAATCCAGTATATCTGTATATTTGTACCGTGTTCGTTACTATTGCTAAATTTGGAAATGTTGGTTCTAATATTAAGAATGTAGTCATTAGTTTTGATGCTGAAATTTGGATTTTCGAGCGAGTGAATCAGACTTAAGGAGTCAGTGAAAATGTTGATATTTTTATTTTTGTAATTAAGTGCAATTTTAGTGGCTTCGTATAAGGCTAAGCACTCTGCTGTATAGATGGAAGTGAATCTGTGGACACTTTTGGCAACCGACGTGTTGGATTGGGGGAAGAACACTGCTACACCTACTGAAGGTGAATCGGGAATTTTGCTTCCATCCGTAAAAATTTGGACTACATTTTGATTGCTAAATTTAGACTTGAATAATAAGTCGGGAGAGTCGGAGTGCGATAGCTCCATTCCTATTTTTGTATTAGTTAAAACGTTATATATAATATCCTCATATGTATAATTAAAAAAGTTGTAGAAGTCTCTTTTTAAAATCAGATGATCAATACAATTTACAGCTTGGATACTTTCTTTTAAAATTTGAAATCTCTTCGGAGTACGATCTCGCGTTATAGTTGTTTGTAGAAATCTGTTGACATTGTATCTCGTATTAGAAGTACGGTTTGACATACATTTTACCAAGAAGTTTTTACATAGAAATTTAGATCTTTCTTCTAGTAATGTTATCTTGGCTTCGGCAAGTAGTATGTTAGTAGGTGTACTTTTTCTTAGGCCAAGAGCCAATCTGATAGCTTGGTTCTGTAGTCGTTCTAACTGTAGCTTTGCTCCTTTATTTTTTGGGAAGTAAATATAGCTTCCATAGTCCATTATGGATCTGATGTAGCTTTTATAGAAAGTTATTAGAGTGGAAGGGTGTGATCCCCACCAAGTACCTCTGAGGAACTTTATAATGTTGGTGGCTCTATTGACTTTCTGGGCAATGTAATTGACATGTTTATCAAAAGAAAGCTTGAAGTCAAAATAAATACCTAGAAATTTGGCTGATTCAGTTGATTTAATCATCATATCATTCAATTTAATTTGAAATTCTCCCGGCAGTATTTTGTTTTTGTTGAAATGTACGAATACCGTTTTCTCCGGAGATAGATCCAAACCCAGTTTGAATAGATTATTTCTAATTGTTTCTAGTGCACATTCCATTATATTTTTATCCTGATTGGGGTCTTTAGTTTTAAGGAACAAAGATATATCGTCTGCAAATTGGGAGACTGTTATAGCTTTCGGTATATTGCGAACAATGTGGCTAACGTATATAATGTAAAACAGCGGACTTAAAATTCCTCCTTGAGGAACGCCTTTATACAGTGTTCTCGGGAGATCTATGTTTGAATTAGTATAGATTAATCTCTCGTAGACAAGAAAAAAACAGAATTTAACGAGTTTAAAGGGGCACCCTATTTGTGCCAATATTTCAACGAGAATATCTGATTGAACGTTATTGAAGGCTCCAATCACGTCCAAAAAAATACCTAGCGTATGTTTTTTTTCATTAAAAGATTCTTCAATATACATTGCAACATTTGTTAGGTTATCCGCACAGGAAAAACCTTTCCTGAATCCGGTTTGTGTATCTGGGATAATTTTTTCTCTTTCCAGCCACCAGCGAAATCTATTTGCGACCATGATTTCTAAGATTTTGCAGACACATGAGGTCAGTGCAATAGGTCTTAAGCTATCCGAATTAGGTTTATTAATAAAATGTATAAATATGCTTTTCCATTCGTCAGGGAATTCCATGCTATGAAACATGAGGTTAAAAATGTCAAGGAATATATGTTTTATTGGAGTGGGAAGCATATTAATGACTTCATACGTTATCCCGTCCGTTCCAGGTGCGGAATTATGTTGACGAGAATTTAATGCTATGCTGAATTCTATGAAACTAAAGTGAGTGTCGAATAGCGTGTTATTTTTGGTAACAGGGAAAATGTTAGGGTTACTTGGAACCCACGGTGGGCATAGTCTTTCAAGAGCAGCTTCAATTTTCTCTTTATTTTGCATATTTTGTTCAATACTATCGGGTCTAATTTTTATCCATTTGTTTTTAAAAATTTTTGCTTTTTCCCATGTATACTTAAGGTCTGTGCTAAAATTGATGGTCTCTGCAAATTTTCGAAAGCAGTCACTCTTTTTCTTTTTAAAAGTTTTTTTAGCTATGGCAGCATTCTTTTTGTATTCAATTAAGTCTTTAAAATCTAAGGTAAATTCCCATTTTTTTAAGGCAGCTTTTCTTTTTCTCTTTACCTTATCACACTCTGAATCCCACCATTCTACTGGATTGCTATGGCGAAATTGGGGATTATTCCCTTTTTTTGGGGTGCAATCTATGATTGCTTGTGTGATTTTTTTAATGAGGAATTTATACTGCGAGACTGAACTTAAACTGAGAAAAGAATCTGTTTTGAATTCATTAATATTTTCAGCCATTGTATTTTTAAATTTAACCCAATTGGTTTTTTTGGTCTGCAACTTGAAAGTCTTTTTGAAATAAATTGCTTTTTGTACAGATAAATTAATACGCACTGGATAGTGATCCGATCCCCGGGGGTCTTCATCTATATTTAATACAATCTGTTGTAGAAGATTAGGAGAAGAAAAAACTAAATCAATATTTGATTTTGTACCTCGTCGCAGATCAATACGGGTTTTAGTATTATTGTTTATTAAAATTAAGTCGTAATCAGCTAAAGTATAGATGATTCTAGAACCATTTATATCATTTCTATTGCAATTCCACGCGACATTGTGGGCATTGAAGTCTCCCACCAATATGGTTTTATCATCTAATAGAGTATTACTAAAAACTTGGTCCCATTCCTGAAGCGACAGATTTGTATTATTTCCGCTATTGCTCGGGGGCCTATAAACTGCAATGATATTAATTTTATCTTTAAGGTTAGTCAGTGTAATGCCCAAAACTTCAGTGGATATGTTCGGAATGATGAGGTTGTTAATAGCTTTGTAAGCTATAGTATTTCTAATAATGAAAATTATACCTCCTCCTCTGGCGTACGTCCTGTCTCGCCGAAGCACCATAAAACCTGGGAAGCTAATAACTATGTGAGGAATGGTGTCGTTTAACCATGTTTCCACGCCTATAAAAATATCAATTTCATCTAGCATCACTCTAAGCTCCTCTAGTCTATTAAGAATGCTTCTTGTATTCCAGAAAACAATACGTATATCAGATTGAATAAATTGGTTAACTTTGTTGCTGGAATTATGCATTATGTTATTGTTCCTCTTGTCCTTCCAACGAACTAATATCTTCACTGGAAACTTTTAATTGTGGATTACTGAGTCTTTTCTTGATCTTTGTTATGCGACTTTTAATGCTGCGTTCTTTTAAATGACTATAGATTTCTGTTAGCATGTTATTAAGAGCTTCTATATCAGTAGTAAATTCATTAGCAATCATTTCGGTATTGGGATTTCCATGTGTTTTCACAAGGAAACTGAGTAATGTTTCATAATCGATTGGAAATCTATGACGATTACTTTCAACATGTTCCTTGGCAGGTAACAAAAGTTCATTTGTATCTTCAGTGGATACTTTTTTTCTTTCTTTTTTTGATTTTTTTGGTGTCTGTTGGAGTGCAGGAATGCGTGAGATTGCATTATTTTTCACTGTATCTTCAAATTCAAATTCTACGCTGCTGATATCAGTTGGACTGGTCAACGGCCTTTTTGAACCGATTGGCGTATCCTTGTTGATAATAGAGTTGTCCGACTCTATATCTGCGGCTAGTTCATCCTCCTGGAGTGTATTTTTTCTCTCTAACGAAAGAGAGGTTAACACTTTTGGTACATTGAGAGAGTCAGGCAATTGTACAGTGTGAGGTTCATTATTTCCAGTTGTTTTACAATATTTGGCCAGATGGCCCTCTTCTTTGCATATAAAGCATGTCAATTTTTCGGTGGAGAAGTAAATCCAGTACAGGGTATTATCAAAATTTATTTGCATTGACTCTGGCAGTTTAATAGTGTCTTCTGGGTTTACATAAACCTGTCTCCGGAAACTTAAAATATGTGCATAGCCCGGTTCGTTAATACCAGCTCTGATGCTTGTAATACGTGAAGTAGTTTTTATGTTTAATTCGTTGAGTTTTGATTCCAGAACGCTGTGTGGGATTATAGGACACACGTTTGATATTATTATCCTCTTTGATTTGGTGATCAGCGGCCTGATTTCTAGTACGTGGTTTCCAATTTTAACTGTTTCTTTATTTACTGTTAATTTATCTGCTTGTTCTTCACTACTCAAGTATATACATATTCTTCCCTGGGAAATCCTAGATACATATCTTATATGACATGGACCTACCTTATTCCCGATTGACAGTGTATATTCTCGTATAGAGATGCCCTCGATAGCATCTAAAACGATGGCTTGCTCCTTCTTCGGAAATTGCATTTTTTGAGCAACTGATGCATAAGACATTGTTTGTTGGGTTTCTTTTTGGTGATCCATTGCTGGCAACGTTGTATTTTTGATTTTTAATAAGCGCCCCTGTAGTCAGAGACACTTAAATGTAAACAACTTTGTAACAATAATTTATTGTTACGCCGCGCGCACAACTGGTTATTATTAATTTGTAAACACTCGCTATCTCGTTTGGTGACGTGCGACGGTCGCCGAGCACACGGAACAACTGTTTTTTTAATAATAATATAACAAAAGAAAAAAGTGATATATTATAAATTTAATTTTCCTACTTTCAAAAATGATAAATCATTAATTAATAATAATATGTACACGATTTTAGTCAAGAATAAAAATGGCCTTAGTGTGAACGCATGCCAAGGAAAGTTAGTTTGTTATACTTTATAAATCACAACGTCTGCTGATTTAATTTATGTCGATCATAAATATTAACATTATGACTTAATAAAATAATAAAAAAGCTGTAGTGCATTGCTTAATAGAAACACATTCCGTATATCTCGGTATTGTTATCGGGAAGTGTACAATATATTTTTCGTGACAAAATATTTATTACATTCAAAAATATGAATCACGTTAATGCCCAAATAACTCAATCAACAATAAACCAAAACATAATTCGAAATGGGGGACTTTGGGACGCTTTACTAGGGCGTCGTTTTTAAGACGTCGGCCACAATAAAACTTCGACGGCAAGTAGCCAAGCATTGGGGTGCCTCCACTTAGTGGTGGGTTGGTACCTCAATCGAAACGATGCAGGGTTATAAAATATAAGGTGTTGTTATGTTTTTTGTAAATACGAATAACCTTAATTATTATTCTCCTTATTTATAATACTATATTATATTAATTATTGCATTAAATATAAGGATATAGATATTAGGTTTTTATATATATTTTAATAACATTCTTACGATTTTATGCACTCTCTTTTCTAATCAAAGTCATACATATTATGTGGTATGTGTATTTGAAGTAAAATACAGCATAAAACATATATTAGTCATAATTATGTATTTCCATTTTGATACAGAAATTTAATGTAAAAGAATAATTTGGTAAAAAACGTAGTAATGTAAAATAATTATGCACTTACCTAGTATAAATATGTTTCCGACTAGAATAAATAAAAGTAATAGAACACTTCTTTCAAATAATTTGTCTCCAAAGAATCACCATTTATTTTTATCATTTTAAACAATCAGCGCATCTATTCTATACACAAGGCTGCTATCAGTGACTGTCATCGGCTATTGAGGGTAGTTTATCATATTCATGTATTGAGACGGTTAATTGTTACAAAAAGTTAACCGTCTGAATTGTTAAATGTGTTATGTTTAAACAGCACCCCTCTTGGCTGTGTTAACTTTTAGAGCGAGATTGATAGTTTTGATAGTTGAGACGGCTAACTTATTGTCACAATTATAATACCTCAATACATACATATGATAAATTACCCTTCATAGTCACCGATAGCAGCCTTGTGTATTGTGCATTAAAATATTTCTGATGAGTTTTGAAAGTGATAGAAATATCCCACATTTCAAATACAATATTTTGGAATTTTGACCATATCATGTGAACTTATCAGATTTGGAAAATATACGTATATCTACAAAAACAATAATCATTGTTATCATACAACAGCGCGATAGACCATATTTTTTAAAATGAATAAATAAAACAGTTGTATTTTTTGGGGATTTTATTTACTCTGTAGACGTGCGCCTTAACGAAAAAGGCGTCTTGTAATCGAAGTTATAGTCGAGCAATTCATCAACCAGCTATATATCACTAAATACAGTCATTATATTATAATACATGCAAATTATACGTTTCTTATCGGCGAGGGGTCGTAAAAAGGTTGGCGACGTACCTAGGCGCGTATGATTGGCCACTAACATGGGCATTCGCTCACCGCAAGTCCTCGGGTCCACGGTAGTTGAACGCAATCACGCCAGATGTCACGCCAGCCCTGATGGATTACCCCTGCAGCCGTCGGGTATAAAGTTTTTCCATAAAAAAATAGCGTTCCGCAAAAGTTGATATCGCTTTATAATGTTTGACCAGTTGAACATGCGCTGATATCGGGCGATACACTGGCGATTTAAAACTCTTTGTAACAATTTAACTGTAATGTAATTCAACATCTTAGATTTTGGTTAATATTTCTATTTCAGGTGGAACATAATAAATCTTTCAATCTTCTTCATTTGCATCTAATAACTAAAATTGAGACCAGGAATCGTTGACCACCGAGTTACGGAATATCTATGGTACTCTTGATTTTGTCTGTCCAAATTGCACTAGTTTTTTTATTTTTATTACGTGAGTCACCAGGAAAATAAAGAAAAATCTGTCTTGAACGTAAAACCCGACGACAATGAACTCTTTAATTTATTTTCCCACCCACGAGACCCTAACATCTGCTTCCAATACCGTAGGTATTTAAAAATCGTCTAGTTTCAGGTAAATATAATATTTATATATTAATTGCGTAGGCAAAACATCTTACAAAACGTGTATTAAGTTGTTTTAGTTTTGGGTTATCCAAATTGGTTACGTTTTTCTCTATTGGTATTCTTCTTTTGATATCAGTTTCCCATATATTTCTATATCTACAAAATATATAATATTATGATGTGACAAATAAATCACTTTAATTAAAATCTACTGTAAGCCATTTTTCAAACCACATACTCATAGGTCTTCCGGTAATCATGAGAGTCCTGGATGCAAATTGAGTAGGTCAAAAGCCAAATGGCTTCTCTCCGTCACTTACATACAGAGACAAGCACATGAAAATGATTTGAGTTCAAGAGAACACAGTTTTGAGGGGTTTTTAGCTACAATATAAGTTTTATTATATTATTATATTAATAATAATATAATGTACTGAACAATATTTATAATTGTGTGCATATTATATATTAAGCCCTGAAAATCTGCGCAAATAGTACAATGCACTATATTTATGGCACTCAGAGGATGAATAATAACATTCTGTTCTACTTTTTCCTGATTTATTAAGTTTTATAAAGAAACTGTATGATATTGCAAATAGTAATTGCAGAATATTGGTCATACGTCATAAAATAATTTCATCGATTAGCAAAATTGATAAAATTTAAGCTGAACAAAGAAATAAATATAACGCTAAAAATTTAAACAGCAATCTTACGAGTACCTTTGTAAAAATAAGAGATAGGTATATGCAGATAGTTTTATAATATATTTTATGCAGTTTAAAGCTTTCCATAGTGCGAAATTATCTTTTTAATCAATAATTAATACCAATTTTCATAATCATCACTGCAAAAATCACATTTAAATAGTTATGTTCAAGAGACATAAATATTTGAAAGTGTGACAGGGAGCCTACTGAATCATTAAAAGTCTAGCCCTAGCGGGACTAAATGGCAGTGAAATACTAAAGACCGGATTATTTTTTTATCATTATTTATATTTATTAATTTTAAGAAGACCCCTTCAACCAAACATGGATCATGAGATTATAATGATATATTTTCTAGTAAACATTGATTTACTACATATTGTTATTTCTATGTTCAACTAGTTCAAACTAGTAGTATAAATTCTTATGAAGAAAATATCACTATTCTTTCTTACCCTTAGATATTTTTCAAGGGACTGGACCACTTAAAAAAATGATGAATGTGTATACAAGTGGCTAGGAGCCATACCCAATGGAAGAATCGATTTTTCGGTCATTGGTGCGTCTCGTATTTCATAATGATAAATGGTGTGTCCGATTCGATAAAGACTGACAACTGCACACAAATCTACGAAGAGCATTAGTAGGTATTTCAAATGAATTCTCAATTTTGCCCTTTCTTTTTTGCGAAGTTGCTTTATGTAAATTTCTGAACGATTCACGATAAATAAGAGCTTTATAAAAATATGACACTTAAAATAGATGTAATCAAGATTTTTTTTTTTAATATTATCTAAAATAAATACTTATTAAATATTACTATGACGCATGGCATCTGACCCAAGGTTCAAGGGTCTCAGTCGCGTTGTGCTGCGCGTCGTTGTTGACTCTGACCCCTACATCTTACTACAAGTGCTAGAAGAACGATTTACGCGTTGCAGGTTTGACATGGTACACAACGTTAAATATAAGTATTGGTGTGATCTCGTGTTTTTATATTGCTATATTATCCTTGCTTTTTCGTACAAGGTGGTTGTTAGTAATTTTAAACAATCACAAACACCCAGGCTTTGAGAAAAACACATAAATTTTGTGTGTCCTGACCGGGGATCGAACCCAGGAACTCTCGGGTGGAAGGCAAGCGCCTTACACACTGCACCACGAGAGCCGCCATATGCATAATATTATGTAATTACGTATATACGCAAATAAGTATCATTTTTACCAAACCAAATACCTAATCATTTTTACGACAGAGTGATTACTAATTTACGGCTTATTGTAAAATATATATTTATATATATATATTTGGATTTTATTTCTATCGTGTTTATAATTTCAATAATGATTAGCGGCATGTGCAAGTGATTATTTTATATTTAACATAAAATATAATATATTAGAAATACTTAATCTACATCACGTATGTAATATTACATAAGTAGGTATATTAAGTTAGATTTAAAGCATTTATGTTATCGTTATTGTATTATATAATAATAAAACAAGTGTTGGGAGTTTATAAAATATTTTTTTTGTCCATGTTTGATCCGAATATGATCATAATATGGGCATCAACAGAGTGGAGGGAAGGTTTTTATTAACATTTTTTGTGTTTACGTTAAATGGATGTTAGCCACTTTATCAACCTATTAGGTCCATACTCTGACTCCAAATACTAATTTTTAAAACAATATGTGTATTTGCCAGACCTTGAATTCGACCCTGGAACCCACGGCATTATAAGCCGACGAGTATATCTTTATACATGTTTTATTAATTACTATTATATTATAATTATTATTATATAATTTTTAACTAATTATTTTAATTTTCTCCTTTCTAATACAATGTTAATGAATGAGTCTACGATTTTTACTAAATCTCGTTTAAAGTACCAACCAAATATATATTATAATCATTGTGTCCATCGCTTACGGAGTATAGTAATTATTATTATAGACAAACTAATTTAAGAATGGTAGGTAAGTATTTTAATACTACTTCGGAGAGAAAGATTGTTTGTAAAAAAAGCAATCGTTTTTTGATTAACCGAAAATGAGAAAGTTACAGTAATGATCTGGTAAAATGGAAAAGAAAAATATATATCACACATACCGTAGAGGTTAAATAAGTCAGTAAAAATTATTCAATTACACTTAGGTGTGAGATATATTTTCATGATTTTTTAAATTAATTATTCTATAATTTTATTATACCTACCTATAATTAAATATTTTTATTTTGATTTTAATTTTAAATAAGTAATTAGTTATCAGTAAATGTATTATACCTACCTCTATTGAATGCGATATTAAAATTGGAATAACAACATCCTATATATATATAAATATATATTCGTGAGTGAGTTCCCTGTGTGAGTTAAACAACTATGATGTCCAATTTAAATACATTATAAAATAACGTGTATCTAACTCCACCCTTACATGAGTGGAATATATCGATATCCAAAGTTATTTGGTCGAACGTAATTATGTAGCTAATGCTAACCCAATTGGCATCACTAATGACAGATAATTTCTGTAAGAAAATAAATGCTTTGAATTCTTAGTAAGTTGTTAGGGAAACACATTAAGCGAGATTAGCAGATTTTTTTATTCACTATTATCCCACGCCACTACCATGCATAAGTCGGATAAAATGAGAAATCACCCCATAGTTGTATTGGGAAAATAGTTTTTTTTAAATCTTCATCAGTTTTTATTTGTTAGTTATATAATCTGTGTAGAATGCCATTTATTATTATTATTAATCGGTTTAAGAAAGTCTTACTATCGTGGGTTATTGAAGATGCTGATCTAGCCCCGATATTAAGATCATCTTGTTTAGAAGGTTTGCGTTGAGCATGCGTGATATGGTAAATTCGGGTAGTGATGAATAATACACAGTGGTGGCATTTCCTTAGTTTTATATTGTAGTATAAAGTTTGAATAAACACGGCACTGATAAAGAACTATCACACTGGTTTTATGTTGAGTTGGAAGGTTTACATTATAATTTGAATTTAGGTTGGATGTTACGCGGTGTTGCGCGCGTATATTGACTACATTGTTGAAAGGCCAAAATGCAACTGTTTTATCGACTGTCATTTCCTGCTCGTATTATTGTCTATGCTATATAAATTACCATAGACAATAATGCGTCAGTTGTAGAGTTAAGTATAATTCTACCTATTCTACCTAGCCACATAATATTATACAGCTGAAATCGATTATATTTTTATCTTTAAACTTGAGGAGGTAGCTCTAAACGAATAAATCGCACTTGGTGATGAAGCACTAAGGCATTGTAATATTATTATGTAAATGAGTCCACATTTTCCGGCATTAAATATTGCTTTCCAAGAACTGGGAGTTTCCATTCGACGGAAATGATAATAACTTAGAATACGCAAATCACGGTGACTGGCGTTAGGCGATGCGCTCAGCAACTGTGGCAGTCCCAGAGAAATGACATCATTTGCATTCAGACAATCTCTTGATATAAAAAGCTGTGAATCAGCAGAAAATCTTTGTTTCCAGCGTAGCATGATGCCGCACTGTGGCGTGTCGCGGTTACCCCACGACGTCGGGCGGTGGAGTCATCCATTAAAAGCAGTAAAAAATGTAATAAAAGCACACAAATCGACCGAAGCTCGGGGTGGCCGCGACGATTTACTCTGCACATTTTTGGTTAATATTAAAATTGAGCCTTCCCCGTTTGTTGTATATTGGCTTGATAAACAGTGAATTTTTTGTGGGTTCTATCTAAAAAAGAAACGTTTCCATAAATATCTATATGTGTAGTCACAAATACTTACTATAATATAGATAGATATTTTGGTCAGTGTTTTGACCTTATAACAACGAAAAGAAAAGAATTTCAATTGTTGCGTAAGTAGTTTAGTGTAAGTATAATGTATTAGGATAAGCAGATACTCGTAAACATATTAAGAACCTCTTGATATATTTTATTACTGTATAGCACAAAAAAACTATCAAAAAGTCAAATGACATTGTTATTTTTTTCACTTTGTTTTCAATTTAACTATTTTTGTATTCAATGAATAATTCACAAGAAAAATTAATGTAAATAATTTGGAACATTTGGAATATAACTAACAGAAGAAAATTGTGGCCATCTCGCCAAGCACCAATATTTTCAAATATACGTTTTTATACTAGGTTGTGTATACTAGGGTTCTGAAGTATTTATTCAATCATTATTACTATATGTTTTCTAGTTGTTACATTGTTTATGAGTAATTTCATATTAAAAGGCTTGCTAAATATATTAACATGAGGTATCTAATAGTATGCTACGGTATTTCTTAATACTTAATTTTATACTCGGTGTAAAACTTAATTAGAATTATGTATTTACAATATCTGTTTAATTCCAATGGTAAATAACCAGACCCAGTAAAAATGTGTTACGCTATTATATTATGCGCAGCATGAGAGCTTAAATTGTAATGTACGTTATTCAAAATTACCCACACGTTATTTATCACAACCATAGCTAATAACTGTTTGTAGAAAAATATGGTTATTTTATATTGAAAGAAATGGAAATACTTTAATTAATACGAATAAATTATTATTCAATCGAAAATATTCATTTACTGCAAACATGTTACCGCATTGGTTTCGAAGTTAAGCAATAACTGGCACTACCATAGGAATTCGCAGTTTAGTGTGCTAGACAGAATGCTAAAAAGTGGGATGTGTTATCGATTTACGGGTCTACACCAGATACATCTTTTTTTAAATTTCATTAATAATTTATATATTTAATTGAATAACACATTGATAATTATTGGTCAAAAAAATAGTAATTATTAATATATTTTGTTTCCCTTTAGTACGATTAAATAGCCAATACAATAATGACATATACAACGGTTTCTGTAAGCATGTTAACTTTGGAGAGGCGTATTTAGTGACCGTCAAAAATTCCAAACGCTATTAAGCACTTAGCCTGAAATATTTAAAGCAAGTTCATGTTAAAAAAAAAGCTCAAAGCTTGTTTTATGCTAAGGTTGTATAAAATATGAATAAGTGCCGCCATTATAATGTTACCACGCAATCATTCAACAGCGTGTGATAAGGTAACTACACACGTAAACTGTTTTATGCTACTTCATAATATAAAGAGAACTAACTCTGCGTCAATATTATATTACAAATAGTATTCTCTTGAACATAATATGGACATTCCTTCCACTTTTAGACGTGATACTATGCCCCTATCATGACTTTATAATAAATTCTATATGGCTTTATTTATATCCAATACGGTCCGACGTAGAGCCGTCATATCGAAGAAAAAGTACCGATGCCAAAATACGTATCAAAATATCGGTCAAAAAGTATTGACAAGTTTTTGACCACCTAGTCCGGCGGCTTTTCTGGTGCCATCAGTTGGTATCTAGTGGGAAGTTTTTCGAGTTTTTCATGTCCCGTTCGAGGCCTCCATTTTAGAATATTTTTATCCCTTATGCTTATACTATCACTTTCAATTCCTGACTCCTCTGTTTCGGCAGAGTTTCAGTACACGGGTACAGATGACACTTCATGTCATTAAAGATAAAATAAATGACAGCACATCGCTTCGGGACAAGGAAGTGTGACACAAAATTTTTTTCATTCTGACACGTTTATAGTGTCATGGAAGGCGGCCCCTCACAAACCGCGGAGGCATATACATGGCGGGTGGAGATGGGGTAATTCAAATAATTTTATCCCTTGAAGGATAATATCCCATATACTCAACACTTGAAAATCGGTACAGAGGTGGAGGTACGGAGGTGGCAGCACATCCTATTAAAATTGGAGACTGTTCCGTATTTAAAACTTGAGGTTTCAATAAAATTTAACTTCAGAAAAACGAACTGTTTGGTAAATAACGTTTGCCATCTGAAGTTCTCACTAATATATTGGTCATTGACGGTTTTCAGGTAGAAATATAAAAAAAAACTTATTGACTTCGTCGATTTTTTTCAGGATACCTAATGTAACTAAAACATTGTATAAATGCGAGTCGCCGTTCTGCGTATGTGCAGAGAGCGTAGCTCTGCGAGGATGGGAGGCCACAATCGTTTGATGAGGGATGTCGTCGTTGAAATTAGCCAGGGCACGGAACCCTACTAGTATTATACATAATATAATATAATATACTATATATTATATTCATATAGCGGCAGTTTGTCAATAGGATGTGAGTGCATACAAAAGCACACCGGTCAAGCTTGGTTATGACAGCTTTTTATTATCACTTTGTTTAATTTGTATACTGATACAAAAAATACTATTAAAACATTAAGGGTAGGTATGCTGTGACAGTATGACACATTCTTCGGCATTGAGTAGTGACCTCATACAATGGAATAATTGCTATCCTTTCACTAAACCTACTGCTGTTTCTCAATATTGATTCTAACATATTGCAAATTAATACTATCGACTGAGGGTAGATGATGATATTTGAATTAATATTATATTGATTTAAGTTTTGTACTAATCCATCTCCAGGCACTATGCCGCACTGACAAGAATACAGTTTTTTCCCATATAAAAATGAATACAATAAAATTATTACTAAGTAAAATTTAAAGTGTTTGGAAATACCTTAGTTATATAGATATATATTTAGCAAGCCTATTAAAATGCAATTACTCGTGAACAATAAAATTGAGTGAAGTAGATTAATATTATTTTCACCTTCTTTTATTGTTATATAAATGAGAGTTAACTATATTCCTTGTATTTGCCATTAGTAAGTGTACATAATACCTGAAGATGCCGAAAGGCGAAACCCAGTTCGTGAAAATTTAAAAAATGAAAATTTTTGAAATATCATAAAAATGAAATCAATTAGAACTAAATTTTAAAATCCATCAAATACTCTCGGAATAATACAAAGCTCCAAAAATGGAATAGTACAAAACTTAAATCAATTAGAATTCATTCATCATAAATACTCTTTTTCATAGCTTGATACATTCAAAGATTTAAACTACTTACTGTAATTTATTACGCTGTACAATTTAAATAAAAGCGTAAAAGGTAGACAGGTAGGTACCTACATATAGCTGTTAACGGTGTGCTTACTGAATGGGAGTCAATTAAAACTTTTAAGTCGTCGTGCAAACTGCTCAATTCAAGATTGTTTCTAAGTTGGAAAAGTAAAAGAGTCTTTCATATTTTTTTGTCAAAAGAAGTTATGAAAGTATGAAAGAATAAAAAAAAATCGTTAATATTTTGTTTGAAAATGGAATAGCTGTAGGTATAGGTAAACATAACTGAAAAAGAACAATCTAAGGTCCAACTTTCAATTTGTATCTGTGTTACTTACTAATAAGTTACTATTATATTATTTATATATTAAATATTTGCATATAACAACCACTTGAATGCAAAGTTAATATTATTATTCAATATAATTAATCACGTCATATTGAAATATTTTGAATAGTTTTCGAATGAACTTATTTGAATGTTCTACTTCAAATCTCTGAACTCAAATTTACACAAGAGGTTAAAGCAAAAGAGCAGTTAATATGTATTAAACTATGCAGTTAATTGATTTACCTACGTAATACATTAATGGTATTTGTCAAATTAATTAAGTTACCTTTTTATTCAATGAATGATTAACATTGTAATATAGGTTAATGAAATATTCTACCGAGCGGGTCTCGAATTTATATCCATCGGATTCTGGTCAATGTACTGTTACAATAATAATTAAGTAACATGCATCTTACTCAATTACGTCTAATTAACTACTGACAACTATTTGATGTTCGAAAATATTAACAAAATTTTATAACCTTCGGACGCATAGTTATTAGTAAATTTCGAGTCATTCCCCGGTGATAATGAATATGTGTAATTTGTAATAACTCTGTAATAACCATGTGCTGTATCATATTGGTGACGTAACGCCCACGATAGTCAAGCAGCTTATGCGTCGACTTAGAATGTCGTGAGTCCCAGGTTCGAGTTCCAACTGTGGCAAATTCACATATTGTTTTTCAATTTGTGCTTGGAGTCAGAGTATGGACCTCATAGGTATGTTAATATAAACCTCCACTCTGTGGAGGCCCAAATGATCGGACATGATCAAATGGTTAAATGTCCATAAGTGACAAAAATCTTATTATTTAAATAAAAATTAAACAAAATACGTTTTGTTAGATTCTTAATAGGTCTTTCAAATATCTACTAGATCATATTAGAATTATTTGGACCAAACTGTGTGGTATTAAAATGAATATCACAATTTTTCTACATCAATAAAGTTAGGGTGAACGACATAAATAAGGAAGTTAGTGTATTATAATAGTCATAATTTATTATGACTATTATAATTATCTATTACTATTATCGTGAACCTTCGTTCAATAATAATGTATGATATTCTTACCAACGGCACGATATACGTAGTCCAGCACCATCCCTCTTGGTTCACCTTACATTACAAAGCTTAATAATACTATCGTAAAGTATCTGTGGAAAATTATTTTGGGTGGTAATCGACCAGAACAGGTCTTGTCAACGTAACCATTGTTACTGTATATTAATAACAAACCTTAACAGACCTATAAATCATTTCACGCTCTATTTAATTTTGCATTGTTGACTTATCCACCAAAATCACCTATAGTATCTACATAATACTGACTGAACGGAAGATAATAGTAGTATATTCTGTACTATTACAAAAAATCAAAAAAAATATTAACAAATTTCAAAAATTATTGAAAACTTTTTTATGCCAAAGCATGTAATGAAAATGAATCTAGTGTATGACTGGATGGTATATAAAACCAATAAATATATTATTAAGAAAATTGTAAACCTACCATTTTGTGAGCCAGGGAAGAACCCTGGATTGTGATGTCGAAGGTTGTAAATGTTGAATGTAAATGTCGTCGCTGTTGTCGGACTCGTAACCGTCGCCGACTTCGCAGTCACTGTCGTCCAATATTTCGTCGAGTTCATCAGTATTAAAAGATTTATCTATATGTAAACAAAAAAACATAACCTCATTACATTCATATACTCGTGTCAAACTTATCACTGTAGATAACGTTTTCAATTTACGATTATGTTGTATTAAAAACACGGACACGTGTTTGAAAGCACATAAAATATTTAATTATAATCAATCATTGGTTACATTGTACAGCATTGTGAATAATTATAATGATGATTATGAGATACATACAGTTTCTGTAATTTTGAATGAAATTAAAATTTTATTTTATAAATTTGGTTCTACAATCATATTATGCGAATGAAAGAAATTCACCATCTATTAGATAATTTACAAAACGTACAAGATAGGCTCGATGACATTTGTCATAAACATAACCTCAAACTGACGTTAAGTATTTATAATTTTACGAAAACGATGAGTCTACGCCTAAAATAATATATATTGATGATAAATGCCTGATGGTGATTGAAAATACAGTATATGTAACTCTTTTAAATAATTTTTGAATGTTTGTTTGACAATCAAAACTGCGTGACATAGTTTGTCATTTTGATGTACGATAATAATATTATTTATTATACACTGAAAAGTTTACTTACTTGACAAAAATGTTACTGATGAGTCGATTCCTTCCTATTTTCAAACAATATAATAATGGCCAAATAAAGAAGAATTGTTATAAACCCGATATTCGATTGAGAGCATATATGTGGCAGATATGTTTAAATGCGAGATTTGTTTATTTTGTTGATTATTTTTATCATAAATAATGATAAAAAACAGTTGTAATTTAAGCAAATACTAATTGCAAATAATTCGCAGTTTCAAATTTTGAATATAGGCAGGTTCTTACGTATATTAAGTAAATATTGTAATTTTAATTATAAAGTTATTTTTATTCATATGACAATTTCGCCTCGAAGTTTTACCACAAACTGATTCTAGCCAAAATGAAGCAGAAAAATGTTATTTTGCCTTGTCTATGTGTGAGTTTCATTTTCAACGTCATGTTGTTGCATGTGTGTGTATTTTGTATATATGTATTGTTTCGAAATAGTTCCACGGTGGCAGCACCGGACAGCTAAACATCGGTTAAATTTGGGCAATTATTATGGTTTCGATTTCTATCGATTCGTTAATATACAAAAATACAAGATTAAATTAAAATAACTGCCGTAAAAAATAATAAATAATATTTTTAATAGAAACGCTAAGCGTTTTTTGCGATAAATTGCGTCTAAACCGAGATTTTTTGATTTTAATTGCATGCTTTCTAACCTCTAAATCGATGTTTTTTAAATTTGAAAAAAAAAGATATAAGGATATAATAAATTCCAATTTCCGTTTAGCGTTTCCCTAGGTAATAGATTTACGTACATTTTTATCGTAATTTTGATAATAAATCTAATGTCATTCACCCTTACCACCCGATAGAAATGTACCGAATTTGACACGTATTTTTGGTATATAGAACTCCACGATACTTCTTAATTTTTTATTTTATTTTTCTCATTACTTTTGAATATATATTTACCGATTAATAAACTTTTCTAGCTATTTTTCGATAACAACTTTACCTAGAGACATCACCTTAACTGTTTGATAATTTCAGACCATTGAAAGTCAAATGAGAATAATTATTTCTTCGATTTATGATCTTTGGTTTGACTTTTCTGAAAAATAGAGCAATTCAGTCAACTAAAATAAATTGTTACTACTTGATGCTTTTTAAAAGTTTTTCTACAAAGTACGATTCAAAGAAGATCATATGGGTCTCAACAGAGTGGAGGTTGTTTAACAGATTTTTGTTTTTATGAAAAATGGATGAAAGGTACTTACTCAATTTATGAGGTACAAACTCTAGGTCTAAGCACATATTGAAAAATAAATATGGGATCACGACATTATACATACGACGCGGTAACCGCTCGGCCGTCGTGTGCGTAAACTGTACTATTAATATTATTAAATTCGCCTAAAATTTATGATTTCATACACAATTTTCAAAAATATTATAATTTAGGAATCGAGGAAGGCGATAATGTATTATTCACTGTATTATCATTAAAATATATATTATATCAGTATGTTTCGTACTAGTTATAAATGAACTGTCCATATTATTATAGTGTGTTGGTTAATGTTGAGGTTTTCTTTGGCAAAATACTTCGAGGCCAGAAATATGAACTTTACTAGTCAAATTCTTAACTGTCACCGCGTTGGAATACATTATGTTTGTTCAACGATTTTATGTTGATTTTAAATATGAAGATATTATCGAAATATCACAGACAATGTGCGTGCAGCATATACAATATAATACTTTTAATATTATGAAGTATTAATACTGATATTTGACCCCAGGAGCATAGCATAATAATAATCAAACATAGGAACTTCGTCGTTGCCTCATGCTTCTATGAACTTAAAACCAATTGCGCTTACTAACATAATGCAAGTTTCACTGAATATACTACCTACAGTGAAAAATCTAACGGTTAACACTCCCCCTGTCTGTATTTTAAATTTAAATCCATGCAGTATATTTTCTTCAGAACGAAACAAGGGGGTTCGTTTTAAACCTCAAGGATGTTTTTCTTTTATGCAAACCGCTGCGCTTGCGTTACATACATTTCAAATAAAACAAAGATTTCTCTTTAAAGGAACTTTACATTTTATTCATGTGAACCTCTCAGTATTTTAAATCTAACTTAGCTTATTTTACTTCTAAAGAAATTGAAAAGTGCATTCGTTGCTGAGTATGTTTTGTAAGCACCTTGTCAAAAACAAATATTTTAAGATTTTTTTTTCAATTTCATAGTGATACAGGAAAATCAAAATCCTAAATTCTAATACATATAAGCCTAATTTATAATTAAAGCTGCCTTCGGTTATTTTTACATCATCGTCTTAATAAAGGTTTCGCGGGTCTCGTGATTGCGGGACGAGGCCGCTGTGTTTGGGAATGACCAGGAAGTGTAGATGGAGAGTCGTCAGGAGGAGAGATGTTGCTCCGATGGACGCAGGAGCGAGTTTTATTTGCAGCATAAACAGTCGGTACAAGAGTATGTTACAAGAGCGTTATGTTACAATACTTATGATATGGTCCCGAGGTCCGAACTCGTGGGACAGGAGCGACTTACACGAAGCTTACTGAACCATCGGAGATTATGATTGATACTAATAGGTATTTAGACTGAGCAACTAATCAAACTGCTAACTATATGAGTCATCGCTGATGAAGTTTGCAATTGAGAAATCTGCTGGCCTCTGCATTATTGCACTTCGATGTCATGCGTGTAGAATATGCTGACTGTAGATGCGACTATTGTGCGATAGTTTAAATGATTTGTTAATTCTTACACTGTTGAAATAATGCTGACAAGGCCCGAAGTCATTGAGCACTACAAAGGTATATATATTACGGTGTAAATATGGATCATCCCTACAAATAATAGGAATTCTACCTACTACGCTATAATACTATAAACTGATAATGAATTTGTATAGTTAATGTAACTTAATTTAATTGATCTACATTACTATTATTATCAAGTAAATATATCTAGAACATCATATTATATCTGGGTTCTACTACACCATCCAAATTCAATTGGTTATGAAACCTTAAGAAAATCATAAATAGTAGGTAAGTAAGTAGATATTATGATTTTATTTTCAATAATATCCTCACTAGTACAAATTAGTGCACGCCATTGATATATTGGTAAATGGTTTAAAATATTTTTTTATTTTTTTATTGAGGAAAAACACATTTAAAATACACATTTACTGTATTAGAAATAAATAGACGAAAAGACATTTATTGTGCCTAACTACTGAAGTTTTCTCAAATAGTATGTACCTAGGTACGTATTTTTTTCGTTGGCTCAATAATCCGAAGTGGATCTTGGTCACCTCCAGAAGAATTTTCTTGACATATTTTATTACAAGATATAGTTGTTAGGTACTTTTTCAACTTATTGGATCCATGTTCTGGGTCGAAACACCAAAAAATTATCAGACAAACCCACTACTTCATAAAAGGGCATGCTGCCACTCGTTCATCGCGGGTGGGTAATTAATATCACATAATAATAATAATAATGTATTATGTATATTGCTATATAGTATAAATAATTTTATATTTTACCGATTCATATTTCTTCATCCTAACCTAAGCTCCCGAATGCCTAACTAGTGAATTTTCCACAAATAAGACCTTAAAATATATATATTATGATAAAATCTATAGCCTCAGAACTATAAAAAATAAATTATAAATAATGATTACATAATATAGAGTAGAATAATTATTTTACCTTTAAATTGCGCAGATTGCGAATTGTTCCACTGCGCACGAATTACATGGTGTACATTTTATTATTGTTTCCATTATTATTCGCTGCTCTTACATAAAGCATATTGAATCGTTTTCTCTCGCTCGGCGTTGCTCTACTACGTCATATTTTCCGTGAAAACTATCACAGTTCACGCTTATGTTGTAAATTATAATATACAGACTAGACAATAAAGCATTGAAATTATTGAAATGTATCTACATATTATAATATCAATGTTACACAGAAGCAGAGGATTTATGGTGTATACTCATATTAAATTTACGATCAATTTATTTTTCATTTTCTATTAGATACAAGAAAGTTTTCCACTTAGTATATAATAATATTTATTACATAATGCCGCTCACGATGAACGATTAATGGTAGAATGACCGTTTCTAATGCCATGGGTCACGGGTTTGAATAATGCGTCTGGCAAATATACACGTTTTTCAATTGAATTAAAAGCATATTATTATACTTAAAGAATAATATTGAAAATCAATTCTTGTAAAAAATATCTAATGACCCACATCGGATTGTAGTAAGGTAAAGCCAATTAAAAAATCGTCATAATATACAATCAAACCAGTGATTTTAATAGTAAACCTTATCATTAATTTGATACATCATTCAATGATGTAATGTATGATGAAGAATTATTATGAAGTCTATTCATTATAAAACTATCTATCTACTAGACTAGAAAAATTCCAATATAATAAATATAGCAGCTATCTAAAAAAAAGAATATCATCGTTAAAATAGTGGTTGCTACGTAAACTATAAAAAAACATTACAGTTTTAATTAAGAACTTTGCCAGCGATTGCAATCAAATGATAAAAAGCTACAGCCTTTGTAGTGATGGGCAAAAGCCTTGAAAGTATCGATAAGAACGCATCTAGAATAACTAATCGACGTTGCCGAAAAACCTTCAACATGTGGCGGGAAGTTACTTTGTCTGGAAAGTTTGTGTGCACTTTTTACACCCTGAATTCTAAACAGGGTGATTACGAAATAATGAGTAAACCAAACAAAGTTAAGCTACAAAAGGTTACTTCAAACAAATATAACCATGTCATTTATTAGTAACTAGATGTTTTATATTAAATTTGTCCTTACTAAATGAAGTATAAATAAGTATTCATCAAAGCTTTTATTTGTCCTACTTTTTTATTTTTATTGAAGTTATACTTCTTTTGGAACGTTTGGGAAATTAGATCAGAGTGCATTTTTGGCGTGTGACATGTAACAAATAATTTATTTTTTCACGCGAAAAAAACGCACTCGATTGGATTTGAACCACCGATTGTTCGGTTATCAGCCGAACGCACTACCTTTACGCCACAGTATAATACTGCAATCGTGACGATTATACAGTATAATAATATTGTTTAGAATTGCTCCGTTGCCTAGGCAGTGAATTTATTATTGTCCGCCATTTGCAATTCCTTACGTAAACAAACGATTAAACGTCAGAGTGATAGTTGGGACTTTAAAAATAAAAACAACGAGAAACCGTTATATAATTTAGTAAAAAGTGTATAGAAATAAACCAACGGCGTTCCAATAAGCGGTCCTTTTTCTTGAATGTGTAATTTAACAAGATAATTAAGAGCTAGTCGAAGAATCTAGTTTATCACAGGTTTTGTTTTTGTTTGGTTACGCCAAAGAAGGATAACTTCTAACGCGCGTACATAAGTACACATACCGATTTTTTTTAAATAAGCATTATTGCCTTCTTCATCTTGTCATTCTTTAGCTTCGGAACATAAGGCAAATACTATATCACGCCATTTAACTCGATTCATTACCACGTACATACTTGTCATGACGAATAGCGCGTCGATAGATCTTGTAGCAACGACGCAGGATCCGGCAGAGACAGCGCTCGAATCCGTATTTTTGCCACAAGGGCACGGAGTATATTGTATTATTAAAGTACCTATATTGGGTTTAGGCACTAGGAATGAGATAGTTAAACCTTTGTATCGTTTAGTCTGTTCAATCGTCTTCTTTTTCGTCTATGTCCGATCCTAATAGGATCATATGGGCCTCCACAGAGTAAAGGTTTGTATTAACAGATTTTGTTTTTTGTTCTGTTTCTTGTGTTTGTTTTGTTTCTGTTCAAGTTAAAATTATCTTATGATAATAATATACTAAATTTGCGATCAGCTCATGAAAGGATCCGTAATCTTCCAATGAAGTTTTGGTTATAATTATGGTATGTCAAATAAAAACCGGGTTGTCTACTAAATCTAAATATATCTTTGTTTATTATCATTCTTTTTATAGATGTTATTTGGAATTATTACTCTATTTTGAGTGCTAGCATTGCGTTTTAATATGATATTTTTAAAACTTTACTAGAATATCTCCGATCATCGATAACTAATATATGCGAGATAGAGCTAACGAACAAGACATCCTTATTGGACCACAATAAGTATGAAATTGGACTAAGTTTAGTAGGAAATTGGTACAAAAATCTTGAATTCAATAACATGCAATAAAAAGAAGTCTACGATCTTATTTATAAGTGAATTTATAAAAAAAATATACCTATCTATAAAATATACTACATTTTTGGTTCAATATTATTACAGCATTATCATGCGATTACCGAATTTATTCAACAAGGAGATATTCATTAAAAAAATCCCTTTTGAACATAATAATATTTCAAACACCCAGATGATACTTTGTTGCTGAAAGAAGCATACGAGAAGTTTTTGACCATTATTTGGGTTTTCGTTTTGTCGGTAGGTGCTGCAATTTAGGAGTGAGTATTTCATTAAAATTCCTATCTCGCCGCACGCATTGTGAGATTGGTTGAAGTAAATCAGTGCAGTGTTAATGTTAACCAAATAGTGTTTTAAGCTATGGGTTTTTACTAGGTTAAACACCGTACATTTAAAAAAAACTTGGGTTTAAATGACTATAACGTTTCAACAAGAAAAATTTCAAATTTTTGTAAAAATTTTCAAATATTCATATATTAAATTCTGTTAAAAGCACACGATATTTGAAAAAAAGCATGCGTTCAAGAAAGATGACCGATCAGCTTAAGAGTCAACCTATAACGTCCTGGGATCTAAGGTTCGAATCTTGGGTCTGGCAAATGCGCATATTATTGTTTTTCAAAGTGTGTTTGAGTCAGGAGTATGAACCTAATAGGTTGAACAAGTGGTTAACATGCGTTTCTCGTAAAAACAAAAATCCGTTATACAAACCTCCATATTATACTCTCTAAACCTATATAGTATATATTATATAAAACATATGTTAACATATAAGATATTAAGCACAGCTTATGTAGGTGAGCGGGGGCGTAGTAAGGTGTTTTATTACCAAGGGTAGCAACAAAAAATGCGCCCCTTACGTATATATAACATTAAAATTTGTACCATTCGTTCGATTACCATTAACAAATTTGAATATATCACTGATAAGTATAGAAAAACAGTGAATTTTCAATATTCAGTATAATACCTATCTAGACAAAAAATAATAATAAATTTCAAAGCTATTCGCACTGCATAATGAAACATAATATTTTAAACCCCCTTTTTGTTTTCGATTTCGGTTGTTGTGTAAATGTATCATCTGATTTGATTGAAGTTGAGATACGGTTTGATTTCTCAACTACAGTTATTGTATTATTTAAAAAATATATATATAAACGAATAACTAGAGTGGTATTTTGTTGTGAATACAGTAATATATAAACGCCACTGTAATAGGGTTGGTAGAAAAAGAAAATAAAAGGTAAATGTGTCTATGCAGACCACCGGCATGTAGCAGTTTGCACCAAAAAAGATACGATAATATTATTACATTTACCGAAACTGAACAAGAGCACCATAGCTATTACTTCTGTGCGTGAGAAGGGCGTAAAAAATTCAAGCATTTTTTTGCATTTATTTTTCGTTTAAAATATCATAGAGCCATTTAAATATGCGCATGCACTGGTTTTAAAAATATTTTGATTTTTCCATTATATTATCTGTATTATACTATTCTATTACTTATATGACACTAAACCTTCTTCGGTTGGTAGTCCATTATCCAGTTTTTAAGCATAAAACAGGTATATAACAGTGGCAAGGGGTGGAAGTACGCTGTTAAGATGTTACTTAAACAGTGCATACTAAACTTTGTCAGTAATAATTAATTGTTTTCATTGAACTAAGAATACAATTTACAAATGATGTTGGTTAGTTTATAAAATTCAATCAAACCTCGCCTAAACCAAACCATAATAGTTAAGGTATGCCATGGGTGATCCGACAAAATAGTGCACACTTTTTTATTAACACTTATTTGTTTTCGTTGAATTAAGAATAAGTACATATTATTACAGACGGTGTAGGTTAGTTTTTTTTAAAATTCATCAAGTCTTGCCAATACCAAACTATAATCGATAAAAAATATTCTTGTATCTATAAAATATCTGAAATGATGTTTGGTTTAATGGCACAATTTTAGATATTTTATAGATAAACGAACGACTATTATCATTATCTACTATGGCTTGGATTAGGCACTTTAGGCAGGATTTAATTATATTTTAAAACCTAACAAACACTATCTATCAATGAAAACAAAAACGTTTGACTGACAAAGTTTAGTGTACACTATTTATGTCGGATTTTAACAGCATACCTCCACAAATCGCCACTAGTATATTATAATCAAACCACTTTCCATGATTCATTGGCACATCTTGTGGATCTCACTAGACAATCCTGCTACATGTGGCTTTTGTAGCATCGCTTTAGGGTGGTGGATAGTCAGTTATGTTTTCAGAATCCCCGAGGTTGTACTAAACAAGTTTAGAATATTAATACTTTCGACCGAAGGTACTTGATGGAATTTGAATTTAAATTTTAATGGATTCAAGCTCTGCACTATATTCCATTTAAGTCGTTTCTCGCGACCCGGGTTTCGCCTTTCGTGTAAACAAGTTAAGTGTGAAGTAACGTACTATCGGAAGTCATCCCGAAGACATGTCGTCGCTATAGGATTGGTTTGTCGAATATCCGTTTTTGTCGAAATTAACCTTGCCATGCAGAATGTTTTTTTGTATCTAAATGGACTAGAACCATCACTTTTTTTAAATTATTTTGTAATGGTAATGAATGCATCATTCATATGCAAAATAACAATTTAAATATCTCCATGTATTTAAATATAGGATTATGAAATTTGTTTTTCGTCTCCTGAACATTTGGTCTATTCGACAAACCAATCCTACAGCGACGATATTATACGTATAATTCTTGAATGAATGTTTGATATAAATTATAAAACCGGTCTCTATTATTTATATTTCAACAGTTGACGTATTCTGTATCGATGATGTATACGTCATGATTGGTGTATGCCTATTTATCCGTGTCAGTGGTTCTGAATGCCTGTACGATAACGCATATAACTAAGATGGAAATGGATATTAAATGTACACTGATACGACCGCACTACAAACACTCGAATTCATAAGATGATAATAATATGTCAGTCTTTGGTTTGATATTGATTGATAAATATGATCATGAAGTGAAGCTTTACGCGGTTCG
Source organism: Rhyacophila brunnea (assembly GCF_057557595.1). Classification (NCBI taxonomy): domain Eukaryota; kingdom Metazoa; phylum Arthropoda; class Insecta; order Trichoptera; family Rhyacophilidae; genus Rhyacophila; species Rhyacophila brunnea. Next base: position 41,422,151 of record NW_028232859.1, read on the forward strand.
ATATGTGATACTCGGCATCTTTGTAAGTAAGTAAGTAAGTAATTGGTTAATATCAAGTTCTTAAATTCTGATGATATTCTAAGAAATATATGTATTGGAGCTTTTTAATAACATACGTATTACGTAACATAAAAAACGCGCCGAACTCTGCGAGCTATTTTGGTTATAGACAAAAAGTTTAAACCAAAGCATACTTAGGGGACATCACTAAATCTAATGTTATTGTTCATAATAAAATACAACTGTACAACAGTCATTCATAATAATGTATAGATATATACATAAACTTTAGTCTTATATTTGTTATTCTATTACACATTATGAATTGTCAATTTATTTATGTCTTTATTTTATGAGAAGATACTCACGTGATTAGGTACCTACCTAGTCGAGTTTAAACTAGTGCCACATGTTGTAGCATACGTACAAATATACTCCACGGTGAAATGTTCAACGAAGAACTCGTCATTTGATTAAATGTTACACGAACTTGTGTTTCACGTACTGCGACGCAAGAATAAGTGTCCTGCGGTGAACTGTTTACGTACAAATTTCCGGATACGAGTTTAAACAAGTATCCTGTTGTTATCATGTTTATTTATGGAAATAATATATAAACAATACACTTTTTAATTAGTACCGTATATTACAATAATGTATGCTTTAACTAATATTTAATTAACATAGTTATTAATGTTATTAAATTAAAATATAGATTCTTTTAGTATGGTTATTTTTAGTAATCTAGAATTAGCTCTCGCAAGCTTGGCAGATTAGCCCAAATTCAAGACTGAAACACGAAAATGTCGTACATTTACTTCAACGGAACTCGATGAACGCTTTCAATATTGGATGGCTTCATGTGGCTTGCATTCATGTTCTATAAACATAATATATTGTAACTCCTTATTTGACAACTAGAGGGATGACACCTTTATGAAATTAAATTGTCTACAATAAACGTTTTTATTCACCATGTTTTTTACCATATCCGCTCCTCAATTATAGCATCATATTGACAACACACTATGTCTCCAAGAATCTCTATCGCTGGCCAGTCTTCTTGCAGACTCCGAGTCCATATCAGTTTACTAGGTTTTATGTACTGATTAATACTCTATTATTTTTGCTAATAAAAATTCTTGACTAATTTTCAGATGTGAGTGAATGCTCTACACCAGTAGCAGGAAAGAATCAAGATTTACGAATGTTTATTTCCAGACATTTTACTCCAATAGTAATTTAGAAGAAAATACGAATAATAATTGACATGTAATAAATAAAATTTAATCACATCGGCAAGGCGGTAGTATACATTCCAAATATTATACATAAAGTCTACAAATGAGCTTTGTAATGGAAGTGTACAATGTCCAGATATATTATGTTTTCAATGTAGATTTATTTTTTATCATATTATTGTGTATTTAGCCTTCTGTATAAATAAATAAATATATGGTAAGAACTAAATAGTTAAAATTATATTTTTATTGATCATACTCGTATTATATTTTTAGTTATGTTAAATTGATGGGAACTTATTTAAAGATTGATATTATAGTATGCCTTAGAATATGCTGTATTAACATATTAACAAGATGGCTGCTTATTTTAAGGTTTTATTATAATGAACAACATTTTTCATTATAAAAAACGTTACACGAGTGATATACGGTTATTACGCAAATAGAATGTAGTACTTTTTTATTTCAATGGAGCCTTTTAAAATACATCTCAATGTGTAACAATAGTATAATGTTTGCTACAAATGCTTTGTCAATGGAAACATGATTCACTGATATTTTAATCAATATGTGGTTGTGCAATTATGTACGCCCTGATCCCTATATTTTTCTCCTACCTCAAATCCTCTTTTTTGTCGCAAGTCCAGGCGCAACTCAATTACGGGTTATCAGTCGATCGTGATTGAATAACATTTAGTTAGCTCAAAAAAACGGGAGCGTCTAGGCTCAGTATAGTTTGGCCGTCGTTAAAAAATAATTCAAAGCGCATACAGATTGATTCAAAACGTTAAGTGCAGACCACAAGCGTGTACAGTATAACCGTCGTAGAAACCATAATTATTCTATTCGAGTCTACGTGCAAACTCCGTTTATCAAACCACCTATGACCGTGTTACCGGCACGGGGTGTCTCCTCATTTACCATATAAACCCAGGTGTACACAGCTGAACATCAATTAGGTTAGTGTTTGGACTAACTCCCGTGTAGACTTCCTCCCCAGCATTCACATCTACCGTCACAATTTACAGTCCACTATGAAAAGCGCAGCCAATAAGTGTTGGTACCTCTTTTTAGTTTTATATTTTAATAAATACTATCGACCGAAGGTACCTGATGCAATTTGAATTTAAATTTTAATGGATTTAATTTTTCTACTATTCCATTTGAGTCGTTTTTTGCGACCCGGGTTTCACCTTTCGGCATATTTATGCACTCTGTAAACTCGCAACTTATCATAGATATATTTAACTCCATTAGTCACCACTGTTCCCAGAAGGGATGATTTTACGCCTCTTGGGTATTTATAGTATTTTTATTGTTTAAATGTACTAATCATCTATTATTAGGTTTTGACGCTTATCGAGTTTATTATTATTGATAAGGTAAGGGTTTTTTTTACAAACACTTCAACTATTCATAATTTGTTTGTTATATTTTTTTATTGTAACCCTTGACTTAATATGTAGGTGATAAGTTTTTACCTACTCTATTGTATTGATTTGTTATATAAGTTAGAGTTGATAGTATTCGGTGTCAGTGTTTATTTGCCTTTTAGTGAGTTTACACAGTGCCCAAAGATGCCTAAAGGCGAAACCCAGGTCGCAAAAAACGACTCAAATGGAATAGTACAAAAAATAAATCCATTAGAGTTTATATTTTAAATTATTGGTGTGCACTTAATTATTATCTCTGTATCTTTTATTATATGAAATTCCAAATACCACTAAAAAACAATCATAACTTTAACTATTAAAGTATTGCATTCTAGCAAACTGGCTAGTTAGCTCCAGAAAAATAAATGAATTTGTATACTTACAGCTCATGTCTCTCGAATAAAACCAAATTACCGTTGATTTCTGATCATCTCGTCGTGTAGTTGTAGTCCGAAGCGGTTGTATACTATTTAATGGTAGAGTATGTAGTGGCAGGGTCCTTCAGCCAGCTAAGCCTGTCGCCGTGTGCAGAATGTTTGTTAGTCAGACCGCATGTTGTTACTGGCACACTCCTGGTGTACTCAGTGCTTGCTTACACTTCAGGTCGTTAACTAAATTCAGGTACTTGTACATTTTTGCAGTGATAAATGTGCCGAACAGCTAATAATTAATATATTATTATATTATATATGAAGAAATATTTCTGATTTACTATTAATTTTGTACTTTACCCAAGTATACTGTGATTCAATTTTAATAAGTTATGAGGGATTGAAATCAATTATTTTTATTTTTCAGAGGATAGAAATGCGACTGTTTAATCTGCAAACCAACTAACTTCACTTTTGACCAACATTGAAACTTTGTTATAAAACATGTTTTCTATGCTCAGAAAAAATTTCAAACTCTAAAATTTAAAGTTTAGAGTTCAGTGTTTCCCAACCTTATTTGTGCCATTCCCCACTAAAATTTCATAGTATTTCTAAAAAAAATTGAAAAAAATGAATTGCTTCAAATAAAAATGCACATATGCAATTCTATTTTTAATTTAACTTTCGTACAACTCGGAACAAAATTAGTGTGATCCTTGTGCTTGATGTAAGCTGCAAAGAGTTTTTATATGAGGTATTAATTTAGTCAATTTTAATCTTAAATTTCTACAGTTGATATCAAACGATTTTTTTTTCAGTAACAAATCATTTACAGCACTAAAGCGCCGCATTTAATTAAATATTATGATGGGAATGGTAGTGGAATGGGATCGGTACTTATTCAAACTAAAGATAGAATAAGTAGACATTTTGTCATTCATGCGTTACAGCGCAAAATACTTGGATAATAAATATATTAATATAATAATATGCCACATTATTTTTAATAAACCATTTCTTTTATTAAATGGATAATTCACAAGATTTGAGAATGAAACATTCTATATATTGAACAGACATAACTTGAAAACACCTCAGATAATACCTACCTGAAAATTTTTTTTTTAAAAAATACGACAAAAACATTGAATAAATATTTATTTTATTCAAAAATAAAAAGTTAGTACCTATTTTCCGGTTTAAAAATGTAATTTTAAAAAGTGTGTAAGTACAAGCATATATTGCCAATTTTAATGATAGAGTTAATTGTATAACAATAAATCTGACACTCATCGTGATTTATGCGTGAATAAATTATTAGGGTGCGCTGAAACTAATCAGCGAGTTAATAAGACTGTAAACTATGTAAAATATTTACTTTGGAAATTTATATCGCCTACATGTAAACACATAAGACCTTGGGTGTGCACACAGAATTATTTCCGGGGACTTTAATCTACCACCTAAGCGCTTTGAATCTTTGTTTGTCCCTTCAAATATTGTTTAACGCAATTGGAATGAAATATTAATTGTAATAACAGAATTGAAATACGAGTCACATAAGAGTTGAAAATAACTGTGGACAATTTTAATGTTTTTTTTTCAATTTCGCCTACTTTTGGCTCTTTAAAATATCAACAAATACACCTGCATACATTAGATATTAATACATTTTACGCATTGTACTGTATTACCTATCTCAACTTCCCAAGCGCGCATACAAAGGGTGAAGGGGGTTGTTTCGGCTCCCGACCCATCCAAAAATGGAAAAAAAAATTATTTAGGTAGATGGAATCATAAGGATCATGATTCGACTAATTTGACTGTCAAACAGCCTTCATAATGGGTTGGCCCCACTCTTCTCGGCATTCTACGACACACAAGATCCGTAGCCACTGGAAGACCTGAAGCAGATTTGGGGCAACTAACGTTTGCTTTAATATTCCGATGCCACATATCTAAAAGACAAGTCAGTGCAGAAGAGAACAACACGGACACTGACAATCCTAATAAGCGTACATAACTGTTAAGTTACGCGCATTCGATAACCACTGAAGACATTTCGCAATTAATTTTGATAAACACCCATAGTTATACCTTTATATCAGGTGTATATCGACAGACTCAAATTGTGGAGTGTCTGGGTATGGGGAATATACACAAAAAAGTGCGGTATTCCGCGGTTGACGCAACGAGAAGCTATACGCAGTAGGCGATGTAAATATGGAATTAATGGTATCTGCTAGATTTAGTTTTCCCCACCACCTTAAAAAGCAATAAAAAATATTTTTCAAAAACAACCCTCCCCCTAAACGTGTCGCACCTGAGGCATGTTTATCTACATAATAAGTAAATTTGTGTTTCAAATTCACATATTATTATAATTTTAATATAAAACAGTTAATTCCAGTACAAAATGTTGTAGTATTAGGAAATATTTACATGATATTATTATTATCAAGAGTTTGATAAAACAAAATATTAAAAAATCAACATTAAAAAAATCTTCGATATGACGTACCTACACTCGTATAATATTTTTTAAGTAAACAAGGATTGACATCGGGCAAAATTGTCTCAAATACTTAATTAGACAACTTGTATATCGATGGCTTAGAGTTAAAATATTGTATCTCCATAAATCATAATATTGAGAAAACTGCAATTGAAAGTTTGCAAACCTTGGAAAATTAGATTTTGTGATATAAAAATAGGTAAATATCTTTGAAATGGTAGATTTAGAAGATGCAATATTTTAACACATAAAAATATAGGCTATATTTGGTACATTTCAGTACGTAACTCATTTTCGACCAAAACTGGAGATACAATATTTTAGCTCTAAGTCATCGATATCTACAGATTTTATTATAATATAAAAAACATAATTTTGGAAAAGCCCATAATCATAGAAAATTAATTGAAAAAAATTAGTACCGGATGGCATTAAAACTCACATCTTTCACGATTCGGTTGTGCTGTTGCCTTTAAACTATCGATTATTCTGTGATTCATGCAAATTATTTCTTATAACGATGTTTATACTGATGTACCTACTTCAAATGTCACCAAACAGAAGGCAATCAGTGATCAATAATAAGGTAAATGATATTACTAACTTAATCGTAACCGGCGTCTACCGCAAGCATATTCGCCTAGTTTAATTATTAATATTTAAGAAGTAATAGTTAAATAGTTAAATACATATTTTTAAAATACATACCAGTAAAATTATTTATTATTTATTTGATAACGAAAAATAATATGGTTGCAACTGCAAGACAATGGCGTATTAAGGCCAGCATCCAATAGCGTTAGCCTTGTCTCTGTCTCTCATAGTCACCTGCTTCATTTCACTACCCTATACACGTTATTTCGTTATTGGATGTTTGAAGTTCCAATAGAAGCTAGTCGCTAAACCCTTATTGCCGTAGAAAGGTTAAGGTCAAGTTGCAGTGGCGCTGTCAACTATAATAGAACACAGATAATAATATTATAACAGTATGTATAAAAATGTATTGATTCTTATTAGGTAATAAATTTAATATTTATGACTGTATTTCTAGACTAGAGAGTGGAAGTAACATGTAATAAATGTACTATTTTTCAGATAGACTATTAAAACCAAATAATCTGATTTAAAACTTATTTTATATTATTAAATATTGATATTAAACTGAATGCTGAGTAAACTTTTGATAGACAACAATATGAGAGTGGCAGTTTCTTTTATAATTCATTTACCCAACACAGTATTATATTAATTATATCCATGAAAAGTTTTATTGCGACTTCACCGGTAATCGAACTCGGAGCCTTAAGCACTGGACTACAACGGCTAATACAAGAGCTATCGAACTTCATTGATTATTATAAAATAATCTGAAATAATAAACCATTTGTTTTATCAACAAATAATTCACAAGGTTTGAGAATGTGACATTCTATACATTGAATATACGCAATTTGGTATGCATTCCATGTAAGAACTACTAGTTAAATTCGTCGTAATTAGATAGGACGCTCTTAGTTTAATTGGTAAAGCATGTCAGTGCCAATCTAGTAGTTACAGGGTCAAGTCCCGTCGGGCGTCGTATTTATAAAAATCTAGTAGGTATAATATTATATTTGAGGTGTTTTCAATTAAGTATGGATATTATTTGTATTGTTGCGACCACTTATACAAAATAAGATTTTTTTATTTATTTCTTTATTAAACACCGCAAGAGGCCGTGAAGCCCAATAATAGTGGTAAAACTCCCAGGATTGAGGAATTTACATATTAGACTATATACATATATTTTTACCTCACTGGTAATCGAACCCAGAACTCCGTGATGGAAGGCCAGTGCCTTGCGCACTGCACCACAATGCACGCAACAATGGTTAAAACTTTTTTATGGAACACTTTCATCAGCTACTTACTACCTACTTCCACAAATTGTTTATTAAATGCCTGGTTGGGCCAATTATCGTGGCCTCACTTCTTTCTTCCTACCTACCTACAATCTCCAATTACTCTCGCAATACCAGGCGACTACCAGTCACGGGTCATCAGTCGATCGTGATGGAGTTACATTTAGTTACTTCAAGGCAGCCGACGCGCCTAGGTTTTTTAAAGCTAAAACTTTATCTCGCTCTATATCTGAAACGTTACAATCGAGGCCGCGTCAACCACAGAGTAGCTCAACTAAAACGCACCTGTTCAACCTTCGTTGCGCCAAATCTGATAGGTACGGTTTGAGCGAACGTCGCGTCTATCAACAAGCCTAAACGTATCATCATCATTTATCCCGAAACCCAAGTGAAACCGTGAGAGTGACATTCCGAACCGTCTATTTACCAGTGCGTGAGTGCGTGAACACCGAACCAGCTCCAGCGCTCGCCTGCTCTCTCAGCATGAAAGGTCAGTGTCTGGCATCCTGTTTAATCCCCCTCCCCTAGATCTGTAATACACCAGCATCTTCAAATTACAGTCCACTGAAAAAAACGCAACCAATTATATATTATGACTGTGAAAAATAAATTATAAATGATTGGTAATAAAAAATCCCATATGCACATTTGTTTTATATCGATAGATAGATACGCTACTGATCATTTCTATGGCTTTATTTTTTTGATGTGTAGGATTTTGCGGCCACCATTTAAGATTCCCAGCAGACATGAAAATATCTTTGAGTTGGTTGATAGTTGAAGCATTAACGTAAACTGTTTATTCATAAACAGTTGTTTACGAAGGTTGGATATCTTAAGTATTCGGAAGAGTTTTCCCAAAGGTGGACTTAACACAACAACTATTCCGGAAAGTCACTTTCAGCTCGGAAAATTACACGCGAGGCGGTCTGAGCAAGCCGGATATAATATTCAAAAGGTACATAATTAAGGTTGGTTTTCAAATTTATTTCCCAAGTTTCGCTCAACACTAAAGTTTTACGGTTTTGCCGCTCCATCGAAAAAAATCGCTTTGCCTCGTCTGCACGGCGATTATATTATCATACTATTTTAAAAGTGGACAGTTACCCACTTGCAATAAATCTAAACCATCATAGTTTTTTGCTTTTATTTTACAATGAAAACTGATTTTAAAAAAACTTTCTTAACGCCAATAGCTGTTACCTGGAGACAATTTTATTCTTCCATAGTTTAGGATTTATGTTGGTCTTAGAAAATGACTTTCTAATTTAAATAAGTAATATATAGGTATATGTAAATTATTATAATCAAAAATTTTGTTTGATTAATAGTTCGGTATAAATTTATAATATTTATAATTTATAATACAAACATATATTATAATTTTAAATAAATCGTAAAATAATATTGAGCTCAAACCATTTACTACCGGGACGAGTGATCAGAAGAAAAAAAATACCACGAATTATAACAGCTTATTAACGTAGGCGTAGAGCACCGAGTTCAATTCCCGGTAAGGTTACAGCATATTGATGTAATTTTCTCAAAACCTGGTTGTTTGTAATTAATATGATTGTTTAATTTTTATTAATATATTAGTGTTTCAATACTCTACTGTCATTGGGGGTCATGGCCTGTTGTAGTATTATTAATAAAAGGAAAGTAATGTTTTAACACCCACGATGGCCGCGCGGCTTAAGCGTCGGCCCATATTATTAGGTCGTATTCTTATTTGTCCGGTGGTTGTTTATCCAGTACAAATCTTGCAATCGATTTTTAACTAACTTCCCGACTAGCTAGATATTTGAAACTTTTAGAATATATCAGAACACTTTTAGCCATCTTTAAGTAGAATTGAATTTATTTTCAGTTAATTCTGTTTTTTATGAAAAGTTATTTCGGAAGAAATCCGTAATCCAATCCACTATTATTGGTTGCTAGGGGCCTGGGGTCCAAGTAACTAAATTATTAATAATATACGTGCGTTACTATGGAAATCAAAATGACATTTCAGTATTCTATATTTGTTTGTTTGTTTTTTATTTACTTCATATTACAAGTACAAGTTTGAGCATATTGAGCATAATAATTGAACAGAAAATTTAAAAACGTTGTAAATAAAAAAGTTCTTTTTATCTTGTAATTATTTTATCATTCAAAATGCAATTTTCCAAAAAAAAAATGGAAAAATCTACAACTATTATAATATCTAAACAATTGGTTTCCTAGTAACAATGAATAATGTCAGTTAAGATAAATATAACGGATAACCATAGCAATAAACACGTGTTACTTTGGTCTTAAAAACCAACTAAAGTCTAGTATCCCATACTGTCGTACAAAACTATAGGTACTTACCTATAAGACGTTAATTCGATCAGTAGGTATTGAAATACGGGACAGATTGTTGGGCTGTCACCAAGCCAAGCCTATGAGCGTGCGCTCAATGTATTCGAGAAAATGGTACCCATATACCTTTAGCGGCCGGTGTAGACACCAGGGTAAGGGACATAAAGAAAATGTTTGAAGAAGGCTAAGCCACCGAAGATATTGATCACTTATATTATTATATACTTATAAAAAAATTGTTGTAAGTGGGTAGTTTATAATGCCTAATAATGAGATAATGACTTACAACTTTATTGAGTAATTTGGACAGACATAACCTCCATCCATGTGATTTCAGGCAATGTATTTTATCACATACACTTTACTTCATTATAACTGATACATGCTGCTGATACGCTTGAAATTGTGTAAAATTATACCTATAATGTTGAAAAAAATGCATTATTGCTTGTAGATAATAATTGTATAGTTTTACGACATATCATAAATATTTTTTTTTACCATGCTTTGACATGTTTTCTATTAAACTTTGAGGAATCATAATAAATAAACCTAATAAGTTTATATGCGAATTTTATTATTATCTTAATAATTCACTAACCAGAACATAGGTACCTAGTTTTTAATTTTTCCACGAGAAGGAATCCCGAGCTGCACTCCGGTCCATTTCAATTCCTGAAAAGAGCTTTGGGTTCAAGTTACCCAGTTCTAGAACTGATTTTAAGAGTATGTAAGTAGATTAATATTTCTACCATCAATTATTTTATTTTTTCATTGAGAAGTTCATAATTATTCGACTTGAACTAGGCGCTTAATATTCTAATTATTATAAACTTTTCAGTCAACTGAGTAACATTGTTCTTCTTTTATGAAATGTTTCGCATTTCAATAAATATCGTTGGACTTTTTGAGCTTTGTACAATCAAGACAATATAAATCACAAAGGCAATATTATTTTCAAGATTTCTCCTTCCACTACTGGAGTGTTTCATAAGAACAGGAAATTTCCAGGAAATCCATTTTATATTCTCCGCCCGAATCGATAGACTATAAATGAAAACAGTTTTGCCTATATTTTCCGACACTTTGACTAATATTTTGATACAAATACCTACATGAAACTACGATTTCTAAATTTTCATAAATTGCTTGTTTTTTTGGTTGAAATATTTTTAGTTACTTTTATTTAATACAAAGGAGAAAAAAATATCTTCTGTATTTCTCAGATACAAGACAGTATTATTTACTTCATTTCTCATATTATATTTCACATATTCCTCACACATATAGGTATATATATCAGTAAATTCAAAATATGAAATGTCTAGGATTTTTTCTTCAGATATTTGATGTTAATTTTTTATGTTTCATTTAATTTGTAATATAAATAATATTATATCCGTACTTACAGTAAAATATCAAACACAATAAATATTTAATTACCTTAATAATTTGTGAAGCATTGGTTATGGTTACCAAATGCCTATTACTACACTACATCTCGGGCACTCTTTGTTAAGGACAGGACAGGTACATCAACGAAATCGGATGAATATATATTTAAAATAGTATTGATAAATTTCAGGTAGATTTTCCAGCACATGGATATGGTTATACATATATCAAAACATGTCGACAAACTATTTACTAATTATTTACCTTTCTGGATATACTGCTTTCTGAACCGGGATATAATAGATCACGTCTGCTGACTCCTAAAAATCAAACTGTTATTCATAAGCCCAAAAGGACGGTCAGACTCGATATGGAACTGAATAGTACCCGTGTGTCGCATGAGAGCAGCCGGAACATCCTCTGACCTCTTTGAAATCACGTCAGGAGTCAAGCAAGGATGTGTAATGATAAGACAGTTTGCCCCGACTGAGGGATACGCCTACATCATGATGACCGATCTATGCGAAGAAAGACTGTGCGACTTGGAGTATGCAGACGACGCAGTCGTGTTTGACTCGATGATCGAAAGGTTGGAGGTAACCGTGAACAGGCTTGCCGCGAACTCGAAACGTGTGGGTTTTCATCTGAATGCGGCTAAGACCAAATCCATGTGCAGTGCTGCATGCATCGACGCCAACACTCCTCTCCGGGTTTCCGGTCTGTCCGTCGAGCTGGTGTCCAGATTCAAATACTTGGGTGCCATTGGTTGCCGATGATGGTGGTATTTCTATTGAGCTTGGAATCCGCATGAGTGTGGCGGGCTCTGCGTTCAACCAACTTGGAATCGCATGGAGGTCAAGGCTGTATTCTGTGAGGACCAAATGTCGTTTGTTTAACGCGTGCGTGCTACCTGTGCTCCTGTATGGCTGTAAGACATGGCATCTTATTAAGCTTTAAGAGTCTCGGCTTTTGAGCATTGAGAATCGATGTTTCTGCCGAATCTTAGGGGTACATTGGTACGACCGCATTACAAATACCTGAGTTCGTGAGCAGACACAACAGCCTTCGGTGATTGAAGTTATCACGAAGAGACGATTTACGTGGCTGGGACACGTATGCCGGATGCCGCCAAAGAGTGCGGCACTTCGTACCCTTGTGGCACAGCCTCAAGGGTTCCGTCGCCGTGGCCGGCCCTCCCTCACCCTGCAGCGGTGCTACAAAAGCGACATACGTGCTGCAGGTCTGACATGGCGGGAGGCGCAGGAGTTGGCGATGGACCGAGGGAAGTGGCGATAACTTGTGCTTGCCCTATGCCCCAATGTTTGGACGTGACAGGGTGGAAGAAGAAGAAGACTCATAAAACTCTTGGTGTCAAGAGAAACAAGGATGGGTTTTTATGTCAAAATAAATAGCATGATATAGCTTCATGGCCTCAGGTACTAAAACAACTTTTACACACACTATCGATCGAAATAATTTTGATTATCATTGTTAAAATCGCCGCTATTTTAACACCATAATACCATAGTTAGTAGACCGGCCATCTCTGAAGCTGTCGGTCATGGGTTCGATCAAACAAATATTTAAATAAACATTTTTTTAATATTAAGCCACTGCAAAGACCCAAATATGGACGAATATTATAAAATCATTCTTTCTAACAATAAAACTGTTAACATAAACTCTAATCTGAAGGGCTCAATATCCATCGTTTAGAAGGGATTATATTTTTATAACCTAACATATGGAACATCTAACGACAAAATACGAAGTATGAAATTTAATATATCATTTTAATTATCCAGACGTACCTATATATACTATTATAAATATTACAAAGAAAAGCAGACGTTTATTAAATTCAAAGATAACACCTATTAATAAAAAAAAGTTTTTAAATATTCATTATTGAAGGCATCTATAGTAATTCTGGACAAAACAATATATTTTACTTTGTTTACTTAAATATGTTTTTTTTAGTTGAATAAATAATCATTTTTAAAACTGGTTTTAAAAAAAAATATCAATTAATTCTTTTTATTTTATGATTTTTTTCTGTCATTAGATGTCTTTTGTAGAACTATTATAGTAGCAATACATTTTCACCCTAATACTTATTTTGATTTTTAATATTTCTTGGAGGGCTTTCTATGCTTTCTTTTAAGTTAGTTAGTTTATCTAAATTCATAGGATTATAAAAGAAAAGAAAACGATTAATTTTAAATAAAAATATAATTATATTTAATTAAATAAAACACAATTTTATAGTACCTACTTATTCCACTTTTCAATTAAAATTTTATACCGGTTTCATCCTCTTCAAGGGGACATTATCAACTAATATGTATACCATGAATTGACAGTTAATATTATAAAAGAAATAAAAAATAAAAAAATAGTTGTTATTTTCATTTATTATTAAAGTGTATTTATTTAATTACCAGTATAAATATTATTATTTACAAGTCTCCATTTAGGTCATGTGCCACATCAAACAGACTAAGATGATAAAATAAAATTCGGCGTGGCCTAAATGCATAAGTATCCCATACAAGAGCCAATCCCATCAATTTAAGATCATGGCTTCCCGACTCACTTCCGCGGATATGTAAATTGTTTTCAGTAACCACTTGGCTTGTATATACTTGAAATCGAAAATCCCTTCGCTAGAGACGTGCGGATTTTTTTTACAAAGAGAGGAAAATGTTCACTCGATCTCAACCGTGGAAGATTATTTTATTTTTCCATTGAAAAATCTTGTGTAAATACACAAAAAATGCACGCTATATATTAATACAAGGAGTGGTAGTAACAATATCCTACTATTATTTTAAACATTCAGATTACATTGCGAGTTCTCAAACCAACAGAATCTTTGGACCGTATTTTGAGGTCATATTTATGTAAAAAAAATAATCATTCCAATATAATAAGATTTATATACTAATTAAAATAAAATACAGCATGTAATACTAAGTATTATTTAAATCAATACAATGCATTTTTACCAATAATTGACAGTTAACATCATGGCCTACACAAGGGGGGGGGGGGGGGGGGCTGACAGGACTCTGGCCTGGAAGCCCGGGTTTAAAAGGGATCGACCAGATAAATGAACACATTAAAAATTTGTTATACTAGTAAAAATTTTACCGATTTTACTTGAAGAATATTATTAATATTTTAAAATATGTGATTATTTGATATATTTTTGATTATTGCGTGTCGATACTTGATAACTCTATAATTCAAGAAGATGTTTTAAAAAATACAAAACTACCAATAATTTTACCTCGAACACCATTAGGATGAACAATGCTTATATAGCGTCAAATTGCCTTTAACCTTAGCGATAGGTGGAGGGGCCCGCCAAAGATTCTAGCTTGGGAGCCCGTTTCAGGATGTGGGGGTCATGGTTAACATCATTGACGACATTAATTATATACATAACACTAACATAGAGAGAACACAAAATTTCTCAGAAATGGGACCAATATTATACAATATATTATTATTATGTGTAGTAACCCAAGTATACTTATGCTTTTTTATCATTATTTTCATGGCATATACCGCTTAATATATTGAATGCTTAGGATGCACTTAATACAATAATATGGTGAAATGGGCGGCTCTCGTGGTGCAGTGCGTAAGGCACTTGCCTTCCACCCGAGAGTTCTGAGTTCGATTCCCGGTCAGGACACAATATTTATGTGTTTTTATCAAAGCCTGGGTGTTTGTGATTGTTCAAAATTACTAACAACCACCTTGTACGAAAAAACAAGGACATGGTTAATAAATAATAATTAAAAAAAAAATGGTGAAATGGAGAGTCTTTAATGATTAATCTTGCATTATACAATATGAAACAGGTATTTTCAAGAGAGACATGCCCACTAAAAAGCAATTTTTACGAGATCTCATAATAAAAGAGATACGAAGGCAAACCATGGTGCCTTTCGTCACATTGAAAGTGAAGAAGCGACGTTGGACTTGGCTCGGTCATGTGCTACGGATGCCTCAAAATAGTTTAAATCTATCCTACCTGTTTTCTGATCCAACCAGATTCCGGTGAACTGAAAGACTTACATGGTATAAGGAGATCTAATAAGACTGGTGAACGGCATACAGTAACATTATTAAAGATTCAGGACAGTGCAGAAGATAACGATGTATTAATAATTGTGTCTGAGCCACCACTGAATTATTAAAAGTACCTGCTTTTTAATAATTATTATCCAAAGTTTAAAATTAATTTGTGTAAATTAGCGTTTTTTAAATATTTATAAGGTACCACTGACATTTAGTAAGTCTAAGTTCACGGATCTTCTCCTTTTAAATAAGCGAGTAAACCAAATCGAATCCCGGTCTATTTTGCGGTTATTCAATTTCAAATATTCCATTCGAGGCTCAGATCCCATATCGCATGTAAATCAGTTCTCTTCGTGGTGGGGGTTTGAAAAACCAACAGGAGAGAGGGAAGGGAAGGGTCGAGCCTTAGGGGCAATACATTACTCCAAATCCTGTATGGAGGGATGACTTTGAATCCTCACTCATAAATTTTGTTGCGCTATGTAGTTTTACGAGTATTCATGAAAGAAGATTTTATTTGATGACCGAGCTAGATGTGACTGCCTGCATGTTGTTTAGTGCTACTAAATTTGATTGGGGATATGCATTGTTGCAAGTGCATTTTTATTCAACGAAAAACAGAATGTATTTCTAAAATAAATATTCTTATGTGTATATTTCAAACTTCAATAATACTATTAGTATATTTTGTAAACTACCACCATCATCGGCACTAAAACCTTGTATAGGTTTTCACCTCTATATTCCGCGAGTTCGCAAGATCGGTCATCCAAATTTATTAGTTGTTTTAACATAAATAATATCGAACATACATAATTTGAAAAGCCTTCCGAGAAATATATTAACAATGGAAAAAAAATCCTTTTGCAGGAATCGAATTTGCATGTTTCGGGATTCGCGCCCACGCGCAATGACCACAATTCTATAGGTATCTTATCTCATTGCGACGATTTTTAACTAATGGTTCTTACAATACTCTCTGACGCGCTTTCTTAATTGAGTTACTATTGGTATTATGTATGTTCAATAAAAAGAATGTTACAATCTTAAATCTTGTGAATTATTCAATGAATAAAAAAAATAGTTCAATAAATTAATAACATCTATACTTACTAAATTTCTTATTTTTCTTTCGACCATGTCCGATCCTAATAGGATCATATGGGAAATATTTACGAGAAATGGATGCTCAACCTATTAGGTCCATACTCTGACTCATACACAAATTGATGACAATTGAAAACAATATGATGTGTACTTGCCAGATCCAGGATTCAAACCTGGGACCCACCACGCTTAAGCCGTGCGGCCATCGTGGATGTCACTACTAAATACTGTTCAAATCAAACAAAAAACATTATTTATTCATTATCGAAAAGCACCTTTGAAAAATCATAATTCCAATAAAAGACTCGTATAAAAAACCTTCCGGTGAACGATAAAAGTGGGAGGATAGGGTTGAGCTCAAAGATTGTGGCCATAAAACACGTCGCCATTACACCAACCGGGCTGATGGCCTAATAAAATTACAGCCCTGACTCTCTCTGCCCACCGGACAATATCGTAAAATTAGATGGTACGGAAATGAACCTGCAATAGGTATTGTGTTGGCAAACGGCTGAGAGGAACCACTGAATTATGTATTTCACTTGCTGGACAATAGACGAAACATATATTATTATTATTATCCTATACCCCATCACAATAATTAATACTCGAATTAACGCATAACCGATGGAAGCAAACAAGCAATAATAATATCTATTGAGACTATCAATACTTGCAGTGTTCTAAGTAAGAATCTCAATCATTTTTGGCCTTTGATATTATACATATATTTTATAGGGATTGCAATACCGGTATATAATTATTTATCGATACCGGTTTCACATAACCAAAATACGGGTATTTTTGGTATTAAGAAATCATACTCGTTTCTGTTTTTCGCAATTGAATTTAATGGTATTTTTCGATTACTTACTACTATAATTATTAAATTTAGTCAATGAATTTTATGCTGCCAAAACGCAAATATAATGAATGACTGAAACCAACAAAAGTTAAATAAAAATAAAACTAAATCCCTCATAATATATACTTACAGAATTATTGTCTCAATAAATTAACATATTTCGAAATAGAAAATATTCTTGTCAAATATTTTCAATTATTTATACATTACTAAACGTTAAATTTGAGAGAGATTTCCCTGCATTCGGATTAGTATTAATTATTATAGTATAATATGTAGAAATCAGCAGTTCTACAATATTATGATTTATACATATTTATCAAAATCAACATGATAAATGTAGGTAGATACTTTAGGTTGCTATAAAATAATATGTTTAATAGATTTTAATAGCTATTTTTATCGATAGGTACTTATTTTTTTCTATATGTTTTAACCGTATACCAGTATTCAATAAGAACTACCGAATATTGATATTCGGTATTGCAATGCACTCCCTAATATTATAAATTATATATACGATTTTAGTTAATTTCGCTAAGTTTTTCATATTTCTTGACATTTTATAATGATTTTGTGACCATTGATCGCATCATTTGTATGAAGTTGTAAAGTGGTTTAAGCAAATTTGTTATGTAACTAAGAAATACTTAAATAATTATTAATTCATGCATTGCGTATCTACTTAATTTTTGTAATATTCATCGGAATGAAATGTATTTAGAAGAGAAACAGTAAACTTTTATGGATATTTAGTTCAATTTATGAAATAATTTCTGTGTACTTACTTGAGAAAAAACGTATAAAAGTTATCTTTATTGTATTTAACCGGTTCAGTGCCCAAAGCGTCTTTGGACGCCCTAATTACACCAATTCTTATGTTAATTACTATCAATTAACTAATTGCGGTATAGAAAGGATTAAGAAAAAAGATAAAGATAAGTCACTACATTATTATTTTTCTTTAGATACGTAGGTATATTACGAAATTCCATATCGTGGGGTTACTGTCAAAAGTTGGTAAGTCGATAATTGAGGTATTTAGATATAACAATGGACTATCTTATAACGGAATAAATCAAGGTATTCCGATATATACGACATGCACATAGCGCACAAACAAAATAAGCATTATGCCTGATTTTAGAGGGATCCCAAACTTTCAAATTCCAATGACTACATAAAAACACTTTGAGACATACCAACTTTTGGCAGTAGCCCCACAATATATACTATTAATTTTTACTCATTGTCGACAATATATCTGGAATGCATTATACAGTTAAGGCATATTGTTCGGCGCGGACCGGACAACCTAGAGAGACTGATGGTTTTAGGTGTCCTCCAGGATAGGCGAAGCAGATGAAGAGTGTCGGCGCGCTGGAGCAAACAATTATTGAATGAGCTGAATGGGGGCAGCATTCACTCTACCCTGAGAGAAATAGAAGATCGAGAACGATGGAAATATTTGGTAGCTCAACAGAAGACCAAATTCTTCAGCCATGGGGAAACGACCAAGAAGAGATGTAGTAGGTACTTATTCAATCAATTCCTTTAAATAGTAAAAAGGATACTTAGTGTATTTTCAATTCAAGTCATGTAATTTTTATGTCTGTATTTAGTATTTTAAAGCCAACGATGGCCGACGGTAGCGTGTCGGCTTATAATGTTGTGGTTCCGGCTTCGAATCGCAGTCTTGGAACAAAAAAACACATGTAGATTTTCAATATGTGATTGGACTCCTATATGGAACTAATAGGTTAAGTGACTGAAATCCACTTCTCGTAAATAATAAAAACCTGTTAATAAATCCTCTATCTTTAAAGCCAATAATAAATGATAGTCTGAGGATTGAACATGGTAAAAAAATAGTATTTTTACTACGCTGTTTATTGCTTACTTTTAAATACTGTTAATACTATCAAGTATTTGTTTTATTTCTATCTATACCGTGTTATGAAGGTCTTGAATTTATAATTTATTGTGTTCACTATATGTATACTAAATAATATATTTTAATTTGAATAAGACTGTAAAAACAATATAGGTACTTATTCATATTTTAAAGAATTGTATTAAAATATAATTAACTTCGTATAAGAAAATACGTAGTTAAAATATAGTAGTTACGAGCATCTTTAGGCGTAAAACCCACTTAACGCAGCGAGTGGGGCACTCGCGCAAAATTTCACAAGTGGCGCGTAAATTATCGAAAATACAACGTAATCAAATACGCCAGCGCACACTGGATTTGACGACGCATTGTGCCCGCCCGCCCCATGATTCACCGTTGTGTGGCTTCTCAGCGGCACGAATTAACGAAAATACAACGTAGTCCATTCATTGAACACGGTAAGCAAAATCACGCTTCTGGAAGCGTCGTCGATAGACGGGCAAGAAGGCATTATTTAATAACAGTGAACTCATTGTTTAGTTATTGCATGTCCGATATTTCGCTGGTAGAATGATGTCATCGTGAATATTAATTACAAGCTCCGAGAAATTTAATAATATTTTTATTGCTTTGTTATGAGAGACGCTGATAATAATAATTATTTTGTGCTTCTTGTGCCCCTTATTACATAGGTGAAGGGTAATGCGCGGGTGGGAGGGGGCCTAATTCGTAGTGGGCGCACCGAGCGCCGCTTTGGTGGGCTTTATGCCTTAGGATCACTCTTTCATGTTATCGTTCCTTACTTGTTTACTATTCCAGAATCAATAATATTATAACTAGACTTTCGAGAGTCTAGCTCTAGTATATTGCCATAACGTTACACGATCAAAGTGTATTGATAATGTATAAATGGGGTAAACAACTGATCAATCGGATTCCATAACCAGACATGTCACTTGATATTAGCTTGAGCTTATTGCATTACCGATATGTCTAGTACCAGAGCGTTGATTATACAGCGATTAGTTTGCAAATTGATACATTAACGATAAATTTATTATTTGACAGAAACCATTATCGTCACATGCGCTCGATTAATTATTGTCATACCACGGATTATATTATATTATAAAATAGTTATAACAATTAAATTAGTTCAGCAATAATTTATAATCGTTTACAAAGGATGATATTAATGTAATTAATTGAGGCATGTAAATGTTCCTTCTTCCTTTGTTATATCCGTGCAAGAAACGTGCTTATTTTACAACATTTTTATTAGCTCTTATTCTTGTTTATCCAGTATAAATCTTGCAAACGATTTTTAACTAACTTCCCGACTAGTTAGACATTTGAAACTTTTAGAATATATCAGAACACGATGCCAATGCATTCTTTTAATACTTTTAGCCATCTTTAAGGAGAATTGAATTAATTTTCAGTTAATTCTGATTTGTATGGAAAGTTATTTCAGAAAAATACGTAAAAAGTAAAAGACTATTATTGGTTGCTAATGGGGTGGTCCTAGCAACTAAATTATTAATATAGACGTGCGTTACTATGGAAATCAAAATGACATTGCAGTATTCTATATTTGTTTGTTTGTTTGTTTTTATTTACTTCATATCAAGTACAAGTTTGAGCATATTGGGCATAATATTTCAACTGAAAATTTAAAAACGTTGTTTATAAAAAGTTATTTTTAATTATTTCTGATCCACACATTGGTCACTGCTTAATCTGACCGTATCAATGGCTTTCAACGTGTCCTTGTCATGCAGTAATACTGACAACTAGTGTTTCTAAACTTTCATAGATGACGTTGTGCCAGATATGGGGAACATAATATTTTTTTTTTCAAAATTATGAAAAAAATCTAGAAACCAGCGTTTCAGAAAAATAAGCAAACTTATGAATATTGTTTTGATAAGAACAAAATGTTAAAGGTGATTTATTGTTTTATAACGAATAAATAAGCCATTCAATTAAATAATAATACAGGTAGAAGATGTACTGAATTTAGTATTATATATTACTAAATGTAATATTATCGTTTCTATAATATGATGCTTTTCAAAAAAATCTGGTATAATATTAAATGATTTAATTATAAATTTTAATATCGTGTATTTTACAAGAAAAATCCCAACAAATACGCAACGTTTACATAGTACTATTTTTTTTATAAACTACCTACATAAAAATTACAAGGCAATAATTATAATATATAATTTAATTATAGATTACTATAAAATGACCATTTAAAGATATTGATCAACAGTGAAAATATTGAGAGTTAATTAAGATAATTACAAGATAAAAAGAACTTTATATATACAACGTTATTTAATTTTCTGTTCAATTATAATGCTCAATATGCTCAAACTTGTACTTGATCTGAAGTAAATAAAAAACAAACAAACAAATATAGAATACTGAAATGTCATTTTGATTTCCATAGTAACGCACGTATATATTAATAATTAAGTTGCTAGGATCACCCATTTAGCAACTAATGATAGTGGATTGGATTACGGATTTCTTCCTAAATAACTTTTTATACAAAACATAATTAACTGAAAATGAATTCAATTTTGCTTAAAGATGGCTAAAAATATTAAAATAATGCATTGGCATCGTGTTCTGATATATTCTAAAAGTTTCAAATGTATAGCTAGTCGGGAAGTTAGTTAAAAATTGATTGCAAGATTTGAACTGGACAAACAACCACCGGACAAACAAGAATACGAGCTAATAAAAACGTTGTAAAAAATGACAACAAGGCGATAATTATAATAATATATAGTTTAATTATAGATTATTATAAATGACCATTTAAAGATATTGATCAACAGTAAAAATATTGAGAGTTAATAAAAAATGGAATATTCCCTACTCTGACTACTCTGACTAGCCAACAAACTGAATGACACTAAAGTCCTCTCGATACTTTCAGCAATACGAGTGGTGGAGCTTATTGGAGAAATACAATTTTTAACAGTCACAATTCTCAAAAGATAAAAATACATATAGGAAGATAATATTAGAAAATTACGTACTGAAATTGCCTACTGCTTCTTGTTATTGTTTTATTTCAATCTACAATACATTTATTTGTACTTTTATAAAGTTACTTCTATACAGAGCAGCTAAACATAATTCTTAAATATTTTTTTGCATACTTGTAATACTTCTATTTATAATAATTTAAAAAGAATAAAGCAGGCACTAAATTCTACAGTTATCAATATTACGAATATCGTTACTTCTGTAGTATTGGTTCCGTTGTAGATTGTATCTTAAGTTGATCGCATCTTTGAGAGAAAAGTCTGGGACCATTGGCGTATCAACTCTGAATATTAAAGATAAACAATTAACATATAGATTGTTATGCCAACCGATGGAATACATATTTAATAAATTAAATGTTAGATAATATTCATCCATACACAATCACTAAACTGATTTAACGTATCTAATTTTTAAGTAAAACAGTGAGTATGACGTGTTAGTTTATAAATATATTATATAAGATATTAAAATATCTAATATGATACTATTTTGCTCTGCTAAGTAAAAAGACAGTGTTTTTAATTTTAGTGAAATGAGAACCCAACTTTTAAGCTACAATTTCTCCTACATATTATGTAACATTATTGGATTATTTTAGCATAATTTCTAAATATAGACTGTCTTTTTACTCAGCGGAGCAGTATTATCCACCAACTAACTTAAAGAAATGTGAAACAAAATAACGTATAAAATAACACTTTTCAACCAGATATTTCTTGAATGATAATCCGTTATAATGATATAAATATTTTACACCATTGTTAAATATTCTTACAATAATACTAGATACCATAATATTATGTAAAGGGCGGCCCTCGTAGTCCAGTGCGAAATGCGATGGCCTTTTATACGGGAACCCCGAGCTCAATACTCGATAGGGTCACTATACTATATTTATGTGATGTTCACAAACTATACCCGGTGTTTCTGATTGTATCTTTTCTATCACTAAACATACTAGGTACTGATTCACTACACTACTCTCATTGGGTCTGGCCTGTTGTAGTTTTAAAACAATATATACTTATGTGTTCATATATTTTTTCTATATTATAAAATATAAAGTTCAAGCATGTATCTAAATTTACGTTTATTCGCATAGTTTACAGAATAGTATAAGTACGTACATTTGCGAAAAACCTACCCTTGTTAAAATTTTGCAATAATAGACCAAGCATCAGATTTATTATTTGGAGAAAAATATAGAATACCTACACTTTTTACTATTATTTTTTAACCTACTATTAACCTTGAGAAAAAAGGATATTTCCTGAGTTAGTGGAGTAAAGTCGATCTAGCCCATTGAAACGGTTGACAGATAAAAAAGCACGTAGCATAAAAATATCAGTCGATATTAAAGCAATTTGTTGAAATAATAGTTGATCTCTTAACAAAATATATAAGCTTTTATTTATCAAAATAGTAGACACTTAACAGTGTTACCTAAAAAACCTGTCTAATCGTACTTCGTAGTTTAGTTTAATTATTTGTATACACTTGTACAATCATTGACAAAATGTCTTTAACTTTTATAGCGTATCTACATCCTCACACTTAATTTTTATGGCGTTTAAACTTATGCTTGAGAAAAACCTTACCAAAATTTTATAATATGCAGGAAGAAACATTTTAATAAATGCAGTCTGGTTTTCTTCATACATATATTAATAATAACCGAAATATATATTTTAACATATATATTATCTCCTTTCTCGGGTAAACTAATGCGGAAAAGTATTGAAATTTTCTATCAGTTCGCGCTACTGCTGTGACTACAGAGTAAATCCTATTCGCCAGGCCGTAAACAACTTCAACGCCTTTCTAGGCACAATGAAGCAAAGAAAAGAAATCCCATGCCAATGTAATTCTTTGACTTTATTACGTACGCATAAAGATAAGATAAAAATGCGCGGAATAGCCTCTTGTTTCTTCTTTTATACGATGAAGATCCTGGTTATTTATTATATATTTTATAGGCGGTTTAGGCGCATCCTACCACTATTTTCTTTTTTTGTAATTTTCTTACTGCATATTGAAGTACATTAAACTACGCACTACGCATTACTTTACTATCTTATACGTACTAAAACTGGAAATAAAATCTAAGTTATTAGTGCCTACTTATTTCGATTTCATCACTCCATTCCTGTAGTATGTACATTTATATTTTAAATTTTATTCGCTTACCGTCTAACAGTATCGTCCATTTCCTTAAATAAATTGTTGTCAAAAGTTGAATGTATAGTTTAAATATTTGTATCTAAAAGGCGCACGAGCATTGAGTAAGTTTAGGAAATATTATACTATGTAATATTATACATTTTCCTATGCAAAATAGGACTATCAAATATTACTGACCACAGACAAATCTGTCTACAGTCTACACAGAATATTTCCATATTTCATTGATGCAACAACGTACTCTTTCACATAAATCTGTTGATTCTGTAACTAACGAATAACAAGTAGTGGCTATTCACAAATACATAATTTAATATCACTAATTGTGACGTCTTCTAACGAAAATAAGGGACATGGCCAAACAACGAATATTTGGGGGGGGGAGGGCACAAGCATAATAAAATATTTAAATTATATTATGACAACGATTATAACACAATAAGAAAATGAATATACAAATAAAATCGTTCATTTATGTATATAAATTTACATTTTATGCATTGATATTATAATGGTGCAATATAATGAACGGTGGAGACGGAGTAACTCAAATCATTGGTCACTATAACATTTACTAAAAAGATTATCTTTAGACAAAAGAATGTAATCTTACTGAGCAAGAGTATATTATTTGGAACCTATAAATACTGAGAATCAAAAACACATTCATTTAAATTTAAAGTGGTTTAACTGTTAACTTTAAAGCACACGTTTATTTAAGGCGATACTTCTACTTACCAGAGGCACCTAGAGGAAAAATACGAAGCTTGGAATTTGAGACATTTTTTTTGATAATTTACATTTTTTTTTGTTTCTATATTAAACACCACAACGGGTCGTGAAGCCCAATAATAGTGGTAAAACTCCCAGGCTTGAGGAATTTACATATTCAATTATGTAAATATATTTTGACCTCACCGGGAATCAAACCTAGAACTCCGGGAAGGTCAGTGCCTTACGCACAGCACCACGAGAGCCGCCTTAAACTGTATTAATTGACAAATATGTATCTCAAAACGTTAAAAAGAAAGATATTTTTTATTTTAAGTCAAAGGTACAATTAAAAAAAGGATCCCAACTTAATATTTTATAGTCATATTTATTATTAAAATTTAGTGTATTAAGTTTTCTATGTTGTATCTAAGAGATTTTTACTAATAATTCATAGTTTTAATATTTTAATGTTTATTTTAAAAACATCGATTTTTATAAAAAATATACTTAAATGTACATAGCTTGGAATCATTTTTATTTATATCAAATCTTATTTAGGTATGGTCTCTGTATTGAAGTTCGAAAAAAATGATTGTAGTAAAAAAAATATTATTTTTGTCTTTAATTTTTTAAAAATACGAGTATAATAATCATTAATAAGTATGTAATAAATAAGGCAGATACATATTTTGTTTTTGCCAGATATCATATACACATAACATAGTCTTGTTATTTATTATTGTTTTAATAAATATTTTATGCAGTGAATATTATTTAGTAAAAATAGAAAGAAATATTCGAGTTGATAAAAACCAGCATTAAGTGCACACCCTTCATAACCATAATATTTAATACATTCCGAAATATTCACTACACTCGCTGTGCCTGCATACTAATTCTGAATTCACTTACATAATTTGGCCGTCAACTTGTGAGAGATATAACCAAGTCAGTGGCGTAAGAGACAAAACTTCAAAGAGAAAACTATTACCCTTGCAAATACAAAGTTATAATCAACGGCAGGTATCAATTCGTTCCATATGAAATGACCTATCTACAATAAATTATTTAATTATTGCATACATCTCATTTTAATAACAGTATTTTTTTGTTCTACATTAAATCTTTTTATAATAAATTAAAATCCCTGTTTATTGATTCGTGGAATGTTAAAATGCCTACAAAAACGAAGTAATAATATAATCATTAATATTTGATCTGATTTATATTTTTACTTATCGTAATAACGATTTATAAATTAATATAATATATTAGGTAATTACGGAGAAGGCATATGCTAGGTCACAGTTATGCTTAAAAGGACACAGAATCCATTAATTGTTAACACATATCACAAAGCCTAAATAAAAATTTAAAACGTGCTTCACTTAGAAAAAATAATGATAACCCCAGACTAATAATACAAAGTGTGTGGGTATTGTTCGGCAAAATGAAGCAGTGTTTCCTGCGAATAACACACAGTAGAACCTCAGTTTTATAATTATTAACTTAACTATGAAACGTTATACTAACATGTTGCTTCTCAGTACGGCTACCAACATAGTTAACAATATTTTCTACTAAACTAAAAATAATTACGATTAACTTTATATTTAACACAAAAAGAATAAATTTTAGCTACATGTGCTCGCAGTTTTTAAATGACTGTAGTAATCCAAATCAATATTTACCGGCGATGAGTACACAAAATATTTAATTCAGCCGTAGAAATTATATCTTACTCTAACGCATATTGCGGAGATATAAGCGTGCCGAATGCCTTTTCACTCGCATTTATAGTTTGTTTTTGTTCAGGCATTGATGATAACCTTTGTGTAGAAAATAATCATATAAAATCCAATTCGAATAAATTCAACATTTCATATTATTGCAATCAAAGGGGGGGGGGGGGGGGGCAACAGTGGCGAAGACCTTAATACTGTTACAAAATATCTTAAATATTGTTTAATGCTAAAACTCGAAGCAAATGCTTATTTATCATGTAATGTTTACCTTTAGGTACTTGTAAAAAAGTCATTTAACTACTAGATTTTATTAACCACTAAATTGTAATGATTGGTAGAAGAAAATATATTCACGTGAAAATAGACAATGGACTCTCAATTATGGAAGCCTGTCCACATATTGCGAGGGAATACAAAAAATATTCAATGTCTAACCAAATACGCCGATAACGTCATTAATAATAAATTTCAGTTGTATGGCCGAGAGGAAGCGTTTGTCTTCTTTAGAAGGAATGTCTAGTCTGGTTTAGTTAATATATATATTTATTTTTGCACGTTTTGCAATGTCTTCATAGCTCGGTAGACAAAAACGCCGTCAAAATAGCCGTAGCAAGGGTCCATGTTAGTATAAGATCTTCATATTCAAAAAATAATTTATAAGAAAACTATTGATGAAAATTGAACTTCAAGTTCCTTAAGTACGAGTATGACTTTTCTTCAGTTATCCATAACCCACCTTCCTTTCACAGGCACTCTTTACCAACCTTATTTATATTGAACAAAGATGCTGTTATATTTAGTTATTGGTACCTATCTGAATAATATTTTTTCTTTCGGAAATTGTTTTATTTTTGAAATCTCAAGGCTCTTGCCATTTAGATAGTTTGAACTATACCACCCTGATTTAACCGATGCTAAATTCTTGCACAAAGATACGTATCGATCTATTTTATTTACATTAGCGTGCATTTTGATAGTAATTATTTTATCATTTCTTACAATTACTCAAGTAGAGCCGGTTCGGTGTTTACGCACTCACGCACTGGTAAACGGACAATTGGGAATGTCACTATCACAGTTTCATTTGTGTTTATGAATGATGATGAAGGTTTGTATGAATGATGAGAGCCGGCATCACGGCTTATCCGGTATTCAGAAGTATCGATTGGACGATCACACCATATCAAGCTGACCCGGCCATGGTCCACGAACAACTTCTGTATTCGAATTAATCAGTTAACGACGGTTTAGATATAACAAGCCTGGAGGCGCCTGCTTTTTGGATGTAACTCAAGCTAACTAAATGTTATTCGCAATCACGGTCGTCTCATGACCTGTAACTGTTGGTCGCCCTGGTCTTGCGACAATAATAAATAAGGATTTGAGGTAGGTAGGTAAATGAGGAATGACGTCGACCACAATTGGCCCAACCAGTTATTATTATTTTATTTTATTCATAGTTTATCACATGTTATTATTGTATACGTATTAATTAATTTATATGTCTTATTTACTTCATAATATTATATTATTTAAAAAAATATATAAATGTAATTGTGTAAACGTATTGACAATAATTAGGTACAAAATGAGCTTATTAAATTTTATTTTCAATTTGTTCCTACATATAATTAAAATGGTAAGTATACAATTGACATGTCACTGATAAAGTCAAAATGTCGCATTACGGTCGTTCATTACGGGGTATCTCGTCCAGTTTTTATTACCATAAACATTTACCCCCGAGAACGAATCGCACGAAACTACCCGACGTAGGCGCGCCGGAACAAAGAGATCCTCTACGATTGGACGGCCTGACAAATGGCTTTGATTTTCATCTGCCGAAGGGACTGGGCCTTTTCTTTGTGCAACATCATAAACAGCACCGAGCTCATTAATTGATTCAACTGAAAGTAATTGAACATAAATATTCTACTTGCAAATTGTTAACGATCGGGTGGATTGGTGGCCAAACGTTCGCTTCGTAAGCCCGTGAGGTTCCTGGTTTTATCAACCATCTGGAAAATAACATGTTTTTTTTCATTGCGATCTTATGTAATGGCTAACAACCGTTTATCATGAAAGCATAGTTAAGATGTGTTGTGATTAACATTAAAAGCATTGATTGCAATGTAAAGTAAATCACAAAGTTATATTCTTATTAGATATATAAATAGTATATTGAAAGACACATTTTTATACAATTCCATGACTTTAAAACAAAACCGGTTTTGGGGTTGTATAAAACTGAGAAAAATAATACAAAATAAAAATATTTAAATAACATACTTTATTAAATTGTGTTTTATTTTTGTTCTTTCAATTATCATGTCTTTTCATTAAGAAATTTCAGTAAATGTAATATATTTTAAATTAACCTACAATGGTTTATAATAAATAATATATCAACTTGGGTTGTGATATATTATTTTGATTTAAATACATACTATTGATTTTTCATGCACTCAAATAGGTGTTTTTTTCTTCTTTTTAACACTACAACAGGCCATTAGGCCCAATGACAGTAGTACAGGTACTTAGTAATTAATAGATAGGAAACAATTACAAACACCCAGGTTTTGAGAAAATTACGTGGCCTAATATTCAAATTCCACATTTTGGTAGAATATTTATATAACTGTTATTAATATGAATCAATATATTGTATATTTCAATAACACTACATACATGATATATCCATGTAACGTAATGAGTTAAAATTTAACTAATAACGAATCCTCGTATATTATAAGCTAAAGGTTCAAATAGACTATATGACGATCGGGCACATATATGCTAAGAGCGTTTTAGTGTCTATGATCAAATCTATGCCATTCCGACATATTATACATACATATTGTATGATAGCTATGACATCCTATTTACACTCTGTGACACCCTATGTCACAGGACGCCAACACAAGAAACGGGTTTTTCGACATATATATGACCGATCGTCATAGAGTGTATTTGAAGCATAAGATACCTACACTCCACAGATATCCACGTATGTTTTAAAAATATACAATGAAGAATTTATAAGATTTCATAATACTAACCGTTGAGTTATGTTTAGATTAAAATTATGTCATTACTAGAATGACATGATTGTAGTAGAATTCAAATTTATCTGTCCATAAAATAGTATTGCCGGAAAGATTGTTTCACTATCACCGTAAGGGTAAAACTTTCCCTGTGATATCATTATGTTTGACGACTGCCTTCATATGAAAGTGGAGATCGAAACTTTTACCTCTGTCTTTCAAACAAGAGGTAACCATACACATTATCGCTTAAATTGGACCACTATTTTTTATGTGTAGAGCTTTAGGTACTAAAGAATCTTACTTTTTTAAAATAATTGAATATCATTAAAACGCAGTGTGTAGTACTTATTATAATGTACAAATTGAACAAAGAGAACAACCAGTTTCATCTGTTTCAATAATATATTCTAATTTTGTACAAAAATACACTATTACAGCTCTGTATACTAACAATTTAAATATAACGATTGAATGAAAAATTCAAAAAACCTTTTATCCAATATAATATAAGTAAATATACGTAGCATTAATATAAATATAAATTCATTAATATGAATAGTACTTAGATATTTCTGGCTATATAAAACGAGTGTCTATAAATACATATAAATTAGAGTTACAGAACATTCAATCAATTATGTTGTATGATTAATACAATGTATTGCCACCAAGAATAGTTTGAATAACTAATTAATTATTATTGAGGTTATTGACAGCACCGTTTTATCATCGGATATAAATTTCATTTTAGTTAAATTAGATTTACATTCAAAATGAGGCTAAGTTTCAGTCAGTAGGTATTGTATACGATCCAAATTGTAGCACAGTTTAGAAATGTTAAGTTAAACTCGTGAAAGAAAATATGTACATAATTAGTTGTTTAATTTTAAGTGGTTGCCAATATGATTAAGAGGGTAAAAAAACGGTGTGTGTACTTACTTATGTACTCGCGTTAGAAGTTATACTTCTTTGGCGTAACAAAACAAAAACAAAACTTGTGATAAACTAGATTATTTGTCTAGCTCTTAATTATCTTGTTAAATTACACACTCAAGAAAAAGGACCGCTTATTGGAACGCTATTGGTTTACTTCTATACACTTTAACTTATATAACTAAATTATATAATTGTTTCTTGTTGTTTTTATTTTTAAAGTACCAACTGTCACTCTGACGTTTAATCGTTTGTTTACGTAAGGAATTGCAAATGGCCGACAATAATAAATTCGCTGCCTAGGCAACGGAACAATTCTAAAATATAATATTATACTGTATAATCATCACGATTTCAGTATCATACTGTGGCGTAAAGGTAATGCGTTCGGCTGATAACCGAACAATCGGTGGTTCGAATCCAATCGAGTGCGTTTTCTTTTCGTGTGAAAAAATAAATTATGTGTTACATGTCACACGCCAAAAATACACTCTGATCTGATTTTCCAAACGCGCCAAAAGAAGTATAACTTCAAAAATTAACCATGCCTGATTCTAATAAGATACTATGTATCCACAGAGTGAAGAGTTGTATTAACATATTTTTGTTTTATTTTTGTTTTTACGAGAAATGCATGTTACCCACTTACTCAACCTATAAGGTCCATAAAATAAAACAATACGTATATTTACCAGACCCAGAATTCATACTTGGGACGCACAACATTATAGGTAGATATTTAAGCCGCTCGGCCAACGTATGTGTTATTATTACAATAACTATTACTTTATCCCGAACATCTTTTAAAAT
Source organism: Rhyacophila brunnea (assembly GCF_057557595.1). Taxonomy (NCBI): domain Eukaryota; kingdom Metazoa; phylum Arthropoda; class Insecta; order Trichoptera; family Rhyacophilidae; genus Rhyacophila; species Rhyacophila brunnea. Next base: position 41,453,819 of record NW_028232859.1, read on the forward strand.
AAACAAATTTACATATTTGTAAATGAGATAATTACGTCACGGTTACTATGATAATGAAAACGTAACGTACAGATTCAATAAGTTATAATAAATACAACTTGGTCGATTTTTAATTGAAATAGGGTGGAAATCAATACGAAAAATTACAAAGAGCATAATTAGTAAAATCGATTTTCTAGTCTTTGAATAGTGACAAAAATCATAATATTATTATGATTTTTGTCACTATTCAAAGACTAGAAAATCGATTTTACTATTTAAGATTTTTCATTATCTTTATTGATAACTATTAAAAGTAAAAACTCAACGTTATACTAAAATGTCAATTATAGCGAATTACGAGAACCTAGGTTGATATTGGATAATAATAAATTGATTCATGATGTTATTTTCCTAAGCATATACTTACAATCATCTTTCCAAGAGATTCTGTATTTATTTGGTAGTAATTATTTGTGATACCTACTATAATATATTAATATGTGAATAATATATTCACCGGATTTCCTCTCATAATAAGCACTAGGTAAGTATACTGAATTTATACATACATACATATTATTATTATGCTCACCAGGAATTAAAGTAAGAATACATTAACATCGAGGCGGCTTAGCGAAAATAGAAAATTTATAATGTTATACAATTTCAAGGTATAACTCACTTTTTGATCGGACACTAAAATGCTGATAATGATATTTTTAACGAACTATCTCACTTTTTTATATTGTTTCTTACAACCTTTTGGCTCAGCGAAAGCAATCTCTACTATTTATACATAATTAATAATTTGTAATACATATTATAATCAAAACTTGTAGGTGTCCGATATTTTAGGTACTCACTGTGTTATAATATAATAATGCAGCTACTTAAAAGTATACACATTTAATAAATTTTAACTATTTGATTAAAGTTTCATATTTCTCACTATAAAATAAATTCAAGTCAATCCAGTCTCTCGCATACTTCCCGTCTGGTGGTAGTATTCAGGCAGAAGTTTCCCGTTTTCTAGTCGACAATTTCGCATTACACCCCAGTTTCGAAAGTGGCTTAACTTAAGTAAACATTCGTCGCCGGAAGCGCGGGTTCTCACTCTGTCTCATTTGAATATTTAAATTTGGAAAGTTGCGTGGAATATCATCACGACATGTCAAAACCTTCTGTCAAATCAAAGGTACCGTGTACGACAGGAGCGGTCTTGTTTCACGTCTATTCCAAAATGATGTTTATTTAAAAAGTGAAAGTATTCCGAAACTTAAATGAAACGAAAGCCCATTTTGTGAATGTTTCCTTTGTAAGTTTCAAAAGAATTACAATTAATTATTTTGAATAAGTAATCAGGAAACGGAAATTGATCTAAATACACATTGTTTCATAAAAATATATTCAACACCTAATCATCATCATCAGGGGCGCGACAACTCGGTGTGGGTCCTGGCCTCCTCAACAGCTCCCTCTACCTGTCTCTATCCAGTGTGGCTGCTTTCCAATTCGGTACCCCCAGAATACGGCAGTCACTGGCAGCTCTATCCAACGGGCGAATCTTTGGCCTACCTCTTCTTCTACGCCCTATTGGATTGCTGGACATCACTCTCTTTGCCGATTTATTGTCATTCATACGGTACAAATGACCTATTCATCGCAGTCTCCCAATCTTAATTGATTGAACTGCGCTGCAATCTTCGTACAGCCCGTAGAGCTCAGCATTATAATATATCTTCTTCTCCAATTGGTGCCGTCCCTGATCGATCCATATATACGGCGTAGAATTTCTCTGTCAAAGATTTTCAGGGCTCGTTCATTTCGCAGAGTTTATGTCCAGGTTTCCGATGCGTATGTGAGCACTGGCTTTACAAGTGTATTGTTAAGAGTGCTTTTAGATCGGCTAGATAGTATGCGGGACTTAAAATGTCTTGACAGGCCAAAATAGCATTTATTCGCAGACATGATTCTCTTATCTTCTGTAATATCATTCGACATCTACTAGATAATATTTAATTTGTTACCAATGAAACCCAGGTATAGTGGTAGTTTAATTTTTTTAATTTCGCTCTGCAGTCTGTATAGTGTATAAATGATCCAATGCGTTGTTGCCTCTTTTGAAACCAGCTTGTTCTCTTGGTTGGTTCTTTTCCACAGGCGATTGAAGAGTGCTATCAGTCCTCACGTATGCATGTGAAACATAGACCCATGAATTACGAGTAGCGCAATGTGGCATGGAAAGGTGTATGTTGGGCATAAAATCGAAAGTTCAAAAAAATAACCAACGGATAAAAAGACAGGCAAGAGTACACGATGTGATAGATATCGCAAAGCAGATGGCGTGTTATTAGACTGGGATAAGAGACCAACTGAGGGGCACTAAATTACCATAGATACTTAGTAAAACCCGATAGATTGACACACTCATAAAGTTTGGCGGGTGTATGTATTGGCGAATAATAAAGACTGTGAAGAGCGAAAGGAGACTTACATCCAGCTGTGTATCAACTAGAGATGGGAAAACTGGTCGATTTTGAAGACTAATTATACTTACTACCAGTATAAAAAAATACTTAGTATATAAACTTGTTCCAAAATACTTACTAGTATTTGGAATATTAAATAGAGCGTTTGGCGTGCGTATCCGACAAAAGTTTCATACTCAACTGAAACTAAAACCAACTCCATATTAGTATTTGAAATATCGGCTAAAATAGAATCGCTAAAAATACACTGAGCTGGGGTTTTCGAAATGTCCCATTTATTATTATATTTTAAACACTTTTTTAATTTATGAGTTGTTTTTATGTTAAGTTATAATATTCTTGATACCATAAAATGAATAACAATGATTTTTTTATTGTAAACTGCGTCACCTCAGTCACCTCACCATATTTCCGAGGGAATTGTATGGTGCTACAGAAAGTTTATGACCTATTTGTTCATACATAAGATGATGTCATTCGCATGCATAGACTAATAAATTAAAATATAATTGTATTCAAGTGCTACTTCGCTCGCCCGCATTTAATGTCAATAGTATTGAAAGTCTACCAACTAGCCAGTGACTCGCGATGATAATATATCATCACAAGTTTTTTGGATTTATTGGGCCACACGTACTGAGTATGGGTAGTTTCATCCGATACTTGAGTACACAAACTGGTCACCGTATTTCCAACTCACTTCTAGTATCAATCTCAGATTATATTGATAATGTATTGTATTTTTTATTAGCTCTGATTTTTTTCTAGTAAGGCCCGGTCACACTGAATACCGGAAAATTTATTGCGTTTCACACGTGTATGTATTTATATACATCACTACACTACTGCGGAACGGAACATCTGAGATGCAATATCCTGTCACCTGCACTATAATGTTGAAAATAATCCAATATAAATAAACTGAGTTTAAGATATTCTATGAAAGATTGACTACTTCGGGAATAAATATGCTAACTGATTAATAGTACCAAAACGCTCCATAGTTAAAGCGTATCTGGGTTGCCGAAGTTTATTTCCAAAGTACTTAGTTATGCATGTATGTGTATTAAATATATATGTACCGTAAAGTAAATATGTTTAAGCAGAGATTTATAAATGCATCGCAAATATATCGGACACAATAAAAAAACGCACAATTCATGTACAACTCGTTAATCCCACTGAATTAGAAAAACCCGAAAATTAATTCGCTATCGCTCTGCTCAAGATAGTGGGCGTCCCTGGGCGAAGTGCCGTACAAATATTATGCAATCCATAATTCGAGGAACATGTTGTAAAATTAAATGGCATTTGTAACAAATTTATCCTCGATAGACAATTTTAGTTTCAAATTCGACCGGCTGCCAACTTACGATGGTAGATCTTTAGAATGCAATATTATTTCATTTTTAGTCTCAAATTGAATGCAAAGTTATTGAACACCTTTCGACCTATTTTATTAGTCATCATTTACCTACTGACGACTAGAGCATCTCCACGAAAAATAGTCTCAAACAGCGGCGTTTTTAAGAACGTGGTCTTCTGAGGCCCTGATAGGTTTGAAATCTCTCGCTATGAATTTTTACCTGTGTGATATACCGTCATTTGATATTGCAATACAAAAATAGTAATAATAGGATGGATAACCAGGATTTTGAATGCTTCAATTTTTTTTAAACCTATATGTCGGTACATTTCAACGAATCGACCGCATCGCTCGCTTCATAGAAAACCGTCACTGCTTTCAAAAGTTATAATATTCGTATTCGTTCCTTCGTTTCCCGCCGATTGTGTGCCGCCCTTAAGCAACGCACGATCTGCCTACCCCCATAGAACGTCACTGAATCAGTGTGACCAGCCACTTAATATTATACTGAGAAGACAGGCATTTACCTAGTTAGGTTTTTTACTTGCATAACTATGAAATATTTTTTTTACTATGTTTGATCCTAAGAAAATCATGTTATGGACCTATAAATTTACGTTTATAATTATGGTCAGTAATAATAATAATATTGCAAATAAAATAATAATAATATTTCAGTCACTATCAATAGACTGCTGGTAGAAGGCCTCTCTTACTTCTCTTTGCTCCTTGGGCCTCCACACAGCGGAGTTTGTATTAACAGAAAATATGATTTATGTTAGTTATTTGCTCAACTTTTAAATCCAAAGATACATTGAAACACAACATGAAAATTTTTCCATATCCGGGATTCGAACCCGGGATCATCTACATTTTAATACGATGCGGCAACCGCTCGACCATCGTGGGCGTAAATAAAAATATAACTGACTATTTTTTCACTTACTAAAATAGCACATAATATATAACTTATTTATCTACATGCCTACTAGAGTGATTTACATATTTTTTTAATTATCATTTACTTGGCATGCCATCCTATTCTAGCAATTCTATAGTTTAGAATTAAGGATAATAAGAGCTCCATCAGATTCTAAACACATCAAAGTTTGGGTGTTAGATTTATCCTAAAATACCAAAAGTATAAATTCTATTTCGCTTAGAATTACAAATATATTTATTACTTTGAAAAAAGCACGACATTTATCTTCCCCAACGGACCGTATCTGTTTTATGCATTTCATAATAATATATAACCCAACTTTTCATATCACAACAGACTGCATAGTTTTATTATTGCAAATATAGTTTCAGTCATTTTCCTTCATGGCGTTTTAACGCATGTCGCCGTCTCCCATTTTCCCATAATGCGTTTGTGCCGTTCTCATTTTGCGACGCCTCTCTCTCTCTCGAAATACATTTTCCCGCAATAATTCTTTATCTCCTTCTTTCCCCGGCTGGGCTTACTCGCCCTGCAGCAGGGGACTGCAAAAAATCAACTAGTCTCGCTACAGGCCAGCCACTCGCCTTTATAATATTACATCGCACCTCTTAAACACCACTGTGGCAAGTCAAAAAGTTATAATTTAGAGTTACAGAAATTTATATTTGCCTCAATTATTTTGTATTGAGATGATAAAAAAATATTTAAAATAAGTATGCTTATTTAATTAGAAAATATTACGATGATTTATTAGCACTAAAACTTAACATTATATTATTAATATTTTAAACACTACAACAGTCGACGCAGCCCAGTAACAGTAGTGTAGTGATACACTATTGCATGCTTTGATAAAATAACATATATTCATATTAACCTCGTCATTCAACCCGTAGCCCCGGGATGAGAAGCCAGTGCATTACGTACTTGATTAAGAGAGAGGATAGCTGAATAATTAACAGTCGATTAGATTCCGATAAATAAGTATCATTATGTTTTTAGCAGTGGCTACGGGACAGTGGTGCTTACTGAAATAGGTAGCCTTTGCTACTAATTCATAATAAAACAAAGGTGCCCTATTTCAACTAGATATTAGGTAGCTGCTTATAATATACGTGTATAATATGAGTGTTTTCTATTATCTTTTATTTTAATTTGATGATATTTTTTTTTTTAGAGAATTATTAATAACCATATCCTTGCTTTTTCGTACAAGGTGGTTGTTAGTAATTTTTGAACAATCACAAACACCCAGGCTTTGAGAAAAACACATAAATGTTTTTTGTCATGACCGGGAATCGAACCCAGAACTCTCGGGTGGAAGGCCAGCACCTTACCCACTGCACCACGAGAGCCGCCAATTTGATGATATTGATATTATGTTCCATAAACATATTTTTAACTTTTATTATATGTATAGGTACATATAAATTCTAATGGATTTAACTTTTGTTCTATTCCATTTGAGTCGTATTACGCTACCCGGGTTTCGCCTTTCGGCATCTTCGAGTACTGTCTACACTCACCAGTAGGCAAATAAACACTGACAACGAATACTATTAACTCTAACTTATATAACCAATCAATACAATAAAGTAGGTTAAAACTCAATCACCTATCTATCAAGTCGAGTGTCACAATAAAAAATATAACAAACAAATTATGAATATTTGAAGTGTTTGCAAAAATATAAATCCATTAGAAATTAATTTCAAATTTCATCAAGTACCTTCGGTCGATAGTATTAATATTAATAGTTTACATATAATATGTTTGTTCTGTGCAAGTTTATTATAACTGATCTTTTGGCCTTAAAACAGTAAGTTGGAATTGAACAACTATGTAATTATTTGAATTTACCTCTAAATTATGTATATACTTATAAAAAACGCAGCCGAATTACAGAAAATACTATCTACCTGAAACCCTTGTTCCGATTGTCAGTTCAAGATAACAATGATGACATCCAAAATTTGATTTGTATTGAGCGATGAATCCGAAGACCGTCGAGTTAATACAAAAATAAGAAAAGCTGACATTTTCAAATGCGATTTGCTCAAAATTGTCCTATTTGACTTGTAGCAGTGTTGTTTCGGACTTCATATTATTTCTGGCTCATATATTTCCCGCCTTTAACGGTCCCACGTGACGCATCTGACCCTTCCTCCGTCGGCCCTCTTTGGCATCACCTCTTGTGTTGGCTTCTGGTGCTTATGCCCCTCCCCCTCCTGCCTCATAGATCTGGCAGGGCCCCCATTTTGGCCTCGGCAATTTCTATCTGTCTTTATCTTTTGGGCACACATATTATTGGGGAATCAAAAGGATGTTTGCAAAGGCAGGCGTGAATTGGTGTCCCTGAAACGTTATTTATCTACCTACACACAAAAGGTTTTTTTTCTTTTGATACTAACTGACAAATTAGCATATATATTAGGTACCTTTAATCATGTAGTTTTGTGAATTAAATATAAATAGTTTGCATAGTCTTCATCCCCTACTATAGACCTGATGAAATAAAAAAAAATATTTACCTTGTTGTCAAGGCTAAAAAATTCCTTAATTAATTATGCATTACTATTAAATATTAATACATCTAAAATTAAATATCACGTTTTATTAAATAATTACACTATAATATGTATGCCTTAACATATCAGTCTATATGCAACGCAGCGTACCACACACATACTCTGTCTCTGCACCAGAGTAGTCGCATTGCACTGTATAGCAATAATGATGGCGTAATCAGGGCCGCGTGGTACGTCTCTCATGCGACTGTCATTCTGTAAACTCACGTAAAATACACCGGCTTTATCTAAATAGATACCTACCAATATATGTGATTGTTTAAATCGACGTATTCTTTACGTTTGATAATTAATATGTACACTATAGCGGTTTGCTTTTTAATACTAATAAGTGGTGGCACTGCTACCAGGTATTTTTTCTGAAAGTTTCATTGCAATCGGATGAATGGAATAGGAACGCATACGAATAGAAGAAGAAGAAGAAGAAGAAGATGGTTATACTAATTCAAAAACCTTCGCGGGTGTTACCACAACAACTGACGAAGGTTTTATCGCAATCGGATGAATGGTATAGGAACCATACGAATAAAAGAAGATAGAATGAAGGAGAAGAATAAGATATTTATACTAACTCAGAAACCTTTACAGGTGTTGGCACAACAACTGATGAAAGTTTCATTGCAATCGGATGAATGGTATAGGAACTATATGAATAAATGAAGATAGAATAAAGAAGAAGATGGTTGCACTAATTTAGAAAACTTTACGGGTGTTACCACAACAACTGACGAAGGTTTTATCGCTATCGGATGAATGGTATAGGAACCATAATTATGGATAGGATTATGAATATATTTAGTTGTTAAATTAAGAAATATTGTGTATAGGTACATAGTATATTAATATAAAAGGCCATGTCTCACGGATGAAAAACACAACCATCTAACTTAGTGATCTTCAACAGACCGAAAGAGTAAAAGAGGATAAAGAGACCTAGATTGAGCTGGATATTCTGTGTTGTAAGAGACACATGCTTTCTTGTGGCAAACAGGGGGGAATAGAAATATTAATCATAAAGTCAAGCCACGACCCACATTGATCAGTACCGTTGAATATGATGATTCATTTAACAACAAAATAATGTTGAATTCTTCTAATTGTGCCATCCCCTAGCGGAGGTCGGCCACCATCAAGGCGATCTTATCTTTGTCGTCTGCTACCCGGAACAGTTCAGTGGAGCTGCACTCGTACCAATCACGGAGGTTCTTATGCCACGAAATACGGCGCCGTCCTCTGCTACGCTTCCCATTGATCTTTCCTTGAATGACAAGTTGGGGAATGCTGTATTTTTGTCCTCTCATAATGTGGCCGAGGTATTGTAGTTTCCTAGTTTTGATACTACGTAGAACTTTTCGGTCCTTCCCCATTCGATTGAGAACTTCAACATTTGTCACCTGTTCAGTCCAAGGAATTTTGAGGATGCGTCTATACAGCCACATCTCGAAAGCTTCAAGTTTCCGTGACATCTCTTGGTTTAGCGACCATACTTCCATACCATAGAAAAGAATTGAGAGCACACAACAACGTACCATACGCAGTGTCAGACCTAGGTTAAGATCTCAATTGCTAAGGAGGCGTCTCATTTTGAGAAAGGCGCTCCTTGCGATCTCAATTCTAGTTTTTATTTCCTGAGACTGGTCCCATTTCTCATTGACCCATGTACTTAAATATTTATAATGGGTCACACGCTCGATTGGTTCGCTGTTAATGACAAAATTTGTGTTGGTGTTTGGTGTTGAATGACTGAGTTTAATTACGGATCTTAGATGAGTAGAAACATTCCATGTTTAAGCTACGTCTCTCGGCCAACTCCAAAAGCCGTTCACAAATTCTTCAATCACGTGGTAAGAAGAGATCAGCCTAGAAAGAAGAGTGATGTCCGGTGGCATCGAAAGAAGACGGTTTCAAGGGCGGGCCACTTCTAGATAGCGGAATAGTTGGCAACGCCTGTAATTTCAGTGGTCACCATTAGGCAATGGATATGAAGAGAGAGAGAGAGATTTTTTAAAATTAATAAAAGCTATTTTTTAAAGATACCTAATAGATATTATATTATGAAACAGGACAAAATACCTTTACAAAGTATTTTTTTTATAATAAATTTGAAAAGATATTTTCAATAATTTAAATTTTTTTAAATTAAAATAATGGTTTTCTCTGTTTATTAATGAACATGTATATTAGGTTTAGGTATAACGTTACATACCTAACAATATTAAATTATATTATCGTCTATTAAAGATTTCAATATTTTAAAAGTAAATAAAGTTGTATCCATATTGTGTTGTGTCAAATTCATTTTAAAACAATTCTCAAATAAATAGTTGCAGGTATCCATTTTATGTAGTGTTAAAACGAGTTTATTTAAAGAGTTTTTATTTTTATATGAGAGGTTAATTCTAGGGGGTTTTTTAAGCGGAAGATTATTAATTTATTGGGGGGTTTTTAAAACAAAAGTAAAATTATTATAAAGCAAATTACATTAAATATAATATAATAGTTCACTGGTATTGAAATTATTAAGTATTTGCTATAAAATAATATTATGCCTTTTGTGAAAAAGATAAATATCTAGTTAACTACGTTAACAAATTCATTGAAAAAAATTCAATATACAGTATGTTTGTTATATAAGTACAAAGGTATAATGATTACATTTTTTATAGTAATACCTTTTAACGAATAATATCAAAAGGTTTTTAAAACTAGTTTGCCCAACTTACATTGGAAACAAGGAAATGTGAATAAAATATACGGAAAAGGCGTGTTTTATTTCATGAAAATATGAAAAAAGTAATAATACACCGGCTTCATATTCCTGAGGTAGTCAAGATTCAAACACATGAAAAGGAAAATCTGACTTAAACAAATATGTTCAGACCCAAAAAAAAACCTTTCCTCTACAGAAAGCCAAATATGAAAGCATGCGCTGTAACCGGGTAAGTAATGACTTACATACTTATATTATACAAAAAAAAATATTTATGTTACTTAGCCAAATACAGATACCTTTAATATTTTATACTATGTCATGATTTTTTTTATATGATTATTTCCTATTTTAGCTACATATTTCAATTGAATACAAATATTTAGAAATCTATTATTTTTTTTGAATTAAGTAGGTAAACGTAATTTTCCATTTTCTTGTATCATGTAAAAGATATCGTATTATTTAAATAAATATTCTAACGTGGTATTTTTATGTTTAGTTATAATTATACAAAGATAATATATATTAATTTTATTGCATATTACCTACTTATTTGTAAATAAGAACTAAATATTTTTTATCAAATACAATAATAAAATCTCAACTATAATAATTTATCGATCAAATTGTTTAAATTGTTAAAAAAGTATTTTATGTTTTTACGATGTTCGATCCTAAGAAGATTAATTATGGACCTCCACAAAATGGAAGGTGTATTGAGAAGTGTATTTTCAAAGTGAACCTATTCCAATACTTGACGAAAATGAGTTATGAATGCCAGAATTTAAAAAGAATAAAATTTTGATTAATTATTTTTTGTATATAAGAACCTAATATTATTAAATCCAGTACAAAAATGAACTTCAAAATCGGTATTATTTACAAAAGACTTATTCCAATACAAATTCCAAATGTAACATCAAGACCGTAAACAGTTTTTTGGCTTTTGCCAAAAAAATGTTGAAGGGGAATAAATTCACTTTGAAAATACACGCCTCTATTAACATTTTGATTATTAACGATAAATGGATGTTAGCTACTTGCTCAACCTATGATGTCCGATGTCCATACTCTGGGTCCACACACATATTGAAAAATAGCATGTGAATTTTTTTAGACCAGGGATTAGAACTTAGCCCTTAACATGATAAGCCAATGCAATAAACGCTCGTCTATCGTCCATAGCCATTGAATTATTTTTTATTGGGTAGTTGTAATACAGTATATTGTTCTGTAATAACTCTAGTTTTCTGCATCTGTCTTGGTGGTGGTAATACTTGGATCAAAAGAGAAAAAGAAAGAAAAGAGTATACATAAGATAAGAGTCTTTGAGGTGTCGTATTAGAGGGATGATAAGTATTCCAAGGACGGCAAAGAGGGCGAATGTATTAATTGTAAAAGAAATAAACATGAAAAATAAGCTCTATAAAATATGTATCCAGATAGTTTTACAGTTTCTTGTTCATATATTATATTCAGCTGTCATAATTATTTGAAACTCTCCGCCAGCAAGAAGTCGTCCAAATATTTCAATGATGATACAATCAAGTGAATGATGCTACGAGTACGTATTCTTCTAATACAATCAGTTATGAAGGCGGTGGAATTCAAGGATCACTGAATAGCCATAAAGGGTGTCATTATTCTCAACAGTAAAGGACACGAAAACAAAGAACAACAACTCCAACTATTTCATTAAGTCTAAAAATACTAAAAACTTATTTATTCAAAACTAAAAAAAGAAAGAAACTTGATAAGAGAACATTATATTGTATAAATATAAAATAATCTGACTGTCACTAATATAAAAATATAAAAGAACATAGTAATTGCTTTTTGAATTCTTCTCTTGAAACTACAAAAAATCAGATTGAAAATGCTTTGTCGAATTTCATAAAATTTATAATATTAACACTGCAATATGATAATAAAATATATAATATTTTACAACGTGGTATCATTTAAGTCTCTATTATTCCGATTTAACTTTTGTATGGCTCCACTTATGCCGTACTTTTTACGTTCACTTCTCCGTAGAGACCAGAGTAGCGCAATGCCACCATTAGGTAGAAAATCTGTATATGAATAGTCGTTACCCCTTTTAACAATCTTACAGCTCACTAGTTCCGAACATTAGTTGAACCATTTTATTAACTAATTGTTTTCTTATAACTAATTTATTATAACATACGAATATGTAACCATCCTACGACTCAGCATTACAAGGATGACACACTTTTATATCCAAGTTTTGTTGTCAAAACAAAACAACGTAGCGGAAACGAGGTCAACATTTCCTCAATTATAACACAAGATAAGTTGGGTCTATTATGATTTGTTTAGTTAGGACAATGTCTCTTGTAATTTATGAATTTGTATAAAAAGCAAGGACAATCCAAAAATCGTCACTAAACTCGAGTCCGTCACTTGGCGCACTACTCATTTTGAGTCCAGTCTCTCGGTTACATTAACATCTCGGTACATCGCTAGTCAGTTCATTAATATAATCAATCTCATCAGTTAATCCGTATACGTGATTATAACAGCACTCCATCATTTTTATCATTGTATTTATTTATTCTTGTAACAATAAATAAACCCTCTCCTCACAACATATCTAAGCAACAACGACCTTATCATCCCCAAATATTTACTGTGTAAAAAATTTGGGTTCAATCAATTTTTGTCGTTATTCAAAGTACGTTTTCAATATGAAGAATTAGTCAAAATATAAATACAAGATATTATACGATTGATAATATTTAGTTAATCCAAATTTCTGCTATTTGGAAAGATATTTACCATTACAGTTTTTTTTAGAGTTATCAAGAAGATTGAAGGTTGAAATTTTTTGAAGGACAATACAAGTTTTGTTCTTATCATATTTTGACCTAAACTAAATTATAGATAAATATGAGTAGGTACCTTACGTTGATGAGTTTCTTCATTTTTTGCAATTAAATTTGCAATTTTCACTTTTTTACAACGTTTTTCTTAGCTCGTATTCTTATTTCTCCGGTGGTTTTTTGTCCGATACAAATCTTGCAATCGATTTTTAACTAACTTCCTGACTAGCTAGACATTTGAAACTTTTAAAATATATCAGAACACGATGCCAATGCATTTTTTTAATACTTAGAGTAGAATTGAATTCATTTTCAGTTAATTCTGTTTTGTATAAAAAGTTATTTCGGAAGAAATCCGTAATCCAATCCACTATTATTGGTTGCTGGGGGTCTGGGGTCCTAGCAACTAAATTATTAATATATACGTGCGTTACTATGGAAATCAATATGAATGTCAAAATGACATTTCAGTATTGTTTCTATCAAATACATTTTTTTGATCGTTTAAGCTAGTCAAGTGAAGTTTATATGATTCAACAGAAAATTTAAAAACGTTGTATATAAAAAGTTTTTTTTATCTTGTAATTATTATATAATATATCTTTAAAAATACCTGAAATAAATAAATGCATCCTAGATTTGAATCCTCTTCTCTATTGACGTAATACATAAGAATCTCAGCCATCGACGGTATTTTTTACAAATCGGTAACATTTCTAGCAGTATTCTGAGACACGCAGGATCTTTGTGGCCAAAAGGTGAATTGCACTGCGCATGTGAATCAAGGAATGTGTATTTCACGACTTACTAAAATAAATAATATTACATCATGTTTGATTTATAAACTAGTAAGGCCGAGTTTAAAAATTTCAATTCCTAGCTTTAATTCAACCCCTAGCTCTATTTAATAGAGCTAGGGGTCTTGTGAAATATAAAATTATGTTAAATACCTAACTAATTTTAATTTCAACAATGAAATCTTTATCACTGTATATTTTTTTAGTTTTCATTTTATTATTTTTTGACAGCAATACATTTATTAACGTAGTATGAATATAAAAATAAATATTCTCTTTTCCAATTGAACCAGAGACACATAAGAGAGTAGTCTACAATACCTTCCCGCCGTCCACATTATGGCATGGTTACGGACACCAGAATGAAATATGTTGCGATTGTCCCTTTGCATTTTACTATTGGGATTTAGGAACGTTTGTCAGGTCCAGCTGACCCTTACGATAATGCAGTCGTTATAAGTCCGGTGAAGTTTTTGTCTTTTTATCGCTAAAACAATAAAATAAAGTTGATACTTGGTGCGGGGCTTAGACTGAATTTGAAGCTATGAATTTTAATAGACTACATTTTAACAATTAATGTGACGGGTATTGAAGTAGTTAAACTGTTTTTTTTATAAATAGTTATTATTAAAATTATTCTACAATAATAAACAAATTTGTATATGAAAATTATTAAATAAAATCTAACTACTATGTTAAAAAATAACACCTGAAATATATTTTTACGCGGAAAATAATTTATTAACTATAAGCTCTCAGAAGATTAATCACATAACTCTTGACTCCATAATCATGGTCGTTATTTAATTTAAATTGACATGTTCTTTTTGTATTGTGTGTTTTAATAATAGCGCCAGTACACTGTTTATATTTACTGTAACGAATAGTGTGTATTTTAAACGATCGCGATAATAACTATTTACACGTAAAAGTCCGGACTGTCTCGCTAATCTCATTCTTCAAGCGTAAACAAGACGCGATGTTGTCATTGTATGGTGCTATTTGACCGATTGTGAAAATTGGTAAACATCAAAAATGTTTTGCGTGGTGTAGTTCGCCAGGTTAGATACTGTCGTTCTACTGCGCAAGCGCAGATATCTTAGAAATTCCAACTGTCACGTGAAAATTCAGAGGCTTCTGAACTTTTTTGATCCATGCAAGCAATCTTGCAACTTGCACGATAATACGTGTTTACACGTGCATTTTCTTGTTAAAGTCATAGTAATACGTAATTTCATCAGTAAATCTATGCACGTGTCAACGGTGTATAACGCAATGATCTAGTGAATTTTTAAAATAGCATTCTTCAAAATACTAGTTTAGTGTTAACCTACACCTGTGAATTATTTAAAGCAAACAATGTAGGTAATTTTTATCTTTTTCAATTGATTTGATATAAATGAACTTTTACACTCGTTTATATAAAACGGTCATAATATGTATATTATAATCACTGATCAGTTAAAATAAAAAGAAATGTTTTATTGATTGATTAATGTTATTTATAATATTACCATACTTATATACATAAAATATGTAGAGGTTTTACCCAACTCTACAACTGACATGTTATTGTCTATGCTCATTTTTAGAGCATAGACAATAACGAGACGGAAACACCAAAGTTATCAAAGAGAGCTTCAAAAAGTAGACGTTACGAGATGCCCGTCCTTTCCTTAAAATATCAAATGTAAAATTATAAACCTTTACGTGTAAATAATTGATTAATAACTAACTGTCGTGTTATCTTGTCATGTAATATCACCAGTGTAATAATTGTGATAATTATATACAAAATACAAAACAATACAAATACCCACGCGTGCTTTCTTAATATAATATCACATCACACATCCAAACGCAACCGTCTGAATATAATAATTAAACACAAAACTTCCCTCAATAAATATACCTATTAATGTTTAATGGTAATTTAATGTATAAATACTGTTATTTTAGATTTTTTTTTAAATAAAAACTGATAAAGTACCATGTTTGCATGACACCGAGCATAAAATATATTTACATATTTTTATGAGAAATGGATGACTGCCAGTTGTACCTACAACTCATCAGGTTGTTTCCATGCATTAAGCATGTCTTAAAAAATATATTCGTGATTTTTACCAGACAAGTTATTCCAACCAACTGTTGACCTATGAAACTATCTGCATAAATTCTTTATGATTTAAAGATATTATCCAACTAATTTAGTTATATAATACCTAAAATCAAACTTTACTTTTAGTGTTAATAAGAATATTAGTTTATATAATAAACATTAAAAATTATTATTTTTACTTACATAGATGTTTTTATCAATGACATCAAATACATGAAATACCACATACTTAAGCATGACTATTGTATTTTTGATGCGTATATTTCCAAAAACTTACCAAAAGTACACGCATGACCAAAATCTATCAAAACAAACCTAAGTATAATTAATGTTAAGTACCTACTCGTATAATATGTTTTATTTACAACTACCAAGTCTGCTTATGAAAAAATAAAACAACCAATTAAAATGACATATAAATACTGATAGGTATCTACCTATGTCGAACTTTATTTTGCTTATAATGTACTGCAATAAAGAGTTTATTGGCTAATAAAATAGACATATAAATACAAAACCTTGTTTACCAGATATATTGAATTGAGTTTTAAAATAGACACTTTATTTTTGATTATGTAAGTATAAGATTATAGTACATGAGGTTATATAATATTATGAAGGTTTTTTTTTTTTAAATATCTACAGTATTATTTAAAAATGTTTTTTTAAACAAACTGGCGATTTTATCAGAACAAACTAAAAGAAACAATAAAATCTTTACTATAAATCAAAGGGATTGCTATCCCTACATATTATATACCTTTTCGCTGCAAAGTACGAGTCTATTTCCAAGGATTTCAGGCGCTAATGCCGTGTTATCTTAAGCTTGTAGAGGTCATTCGTATGGATTTAGATTATTTATTACATTTCTAGGTGCAATGTCTGCTTTGTAAGCACAACTAAATAGAAAAGTTTTACTTTTAAATAATGTTTACTCACTTTATAACCTGATTTATTTAGCGAGATAAGCATTATTTATTTCGACTAATCTAATTATATTGAATTATTGTATCTCTTTGGTACTAAAATTATGTTTTAAATTTTATTCCTATATTATCAACAATAGATATATCATTAATATTGATTCCAATAGCCAAATATCTAATTATTAAATTAACTTATACTATTGTATGACTATTGCTTTTACAAGGGGGTATAAAACTACCATTGTAATTAATTCAATATACTCACATCATTCGATGATCTTGTGTGATGGTTATTTCTCCCTTGTTGATCCATTTAAGAACTCACCTGCTTCCATTAAACGCGCCATTTCCATCCTGTTGTATAATCGACTCTAATTGCAGTCCAAATGTATGTCTTTCCTTTGTTATTTCTCTTCTCTCTTACACCAGTTTAAATACATTTCAATAATACTACCGATATATTTATATTATTATAAAAGTGCTAACATAATATCTGTTTAATGTTATTAGTATACTTTAACTAATTTATATTATAGCTACTTTTATATAATTTTAATTTTTACTATCTTGTTAGGCATTTTATATTATTACTAGCTGACCCGGCAAACTTCGTACCGCCTCAGGATCAATAATCTTGTATTTACTTATTAGCTGAATTAAAATACTCAAAATGGATTAAGTTCAATAAATGTGCAAAAATCAAATCAAAATGAAAGTTGTAAATTGTGCGGTGGCAAGCCAGGCAGATCCAATAAGTTTAAAAATTCAGTTGGATAGTTGGTTGCTTCGTCTTCGTTTATTACACAGTCGATAGATTTGAAGGAATGCATTGGACCAACGATTTGATTTTGAATTGTGGAGTTTAAGTGATCCACATCTTTGTTCTTTGCCGCAAAAATTGCTCGATCACTCAACCAATTGTGATTTTTGTGGTTAGCAATGACGTTCGGGAACACTTTGTTGATGAGGTCGTCCTTCGCTGAGACGAAATTTCAAAAATTCTGCGGAAACGAAATCAATCCGTTCGATTCGTCGACAGGAACACGGCAGTTACCGATAGTCAGCAATTGCTTAGAGAAATCGTCGGCAGATGGATCGTTTAGCAATGAAACTCGCATGTTCGTCGTCAGCCGTACAGCCGAACCGTCAGATCTTTCATAGTTCGATTGAGTTCTGCCAATGCGCATTTGTGCGCCATTGTGCATTCATCCCAGGTGATGATTTTACTTGCTACCAAAACTTTGGCCATTACTGAGTGTTTCGCAATATTGCATGTCGGTTTTTCAGTCGTTTGAAGGTTTAACGGCAATTTAAACGCTGAATAAGCCATTCGGCATCCTTCTAGCAACATAGCCGTTATCCCAGAAGAAGCAACTGCTACAGAAATTTCGGATCTCGCACGAACAGTGGCCAAAATCAATGACATGATAAATGTCTTCCCAGTTCCACCGGGCGCATCGAAAAAAAATAAGCCACCATTTCCATCATCAATTATTGCCTTCATTAACGTATTGTACACTTCCTTCCTTCCTTCCTTCATTCGTTCGAACTGATTGGTTCAATGCATCTCGATCATATTCACGTTCACGTTCCAATTCTCGATTAAAAGCGTCATTCATTACACGATCAGGCGTTGGCATTCATAACTTGACTAAAAAACTGCCGCACATGAGATAACACATGTCTTCGATCAAAAGCAAAGCCTGGTTATGTATTTCCTCATTCACTTCGAGATCGGGATTCTCTGAACTGACACGAATTCGATGTAAAATGTCTTCTGTCATGTCATCCTTGTACTTGTTCCACAGCTCAGGTGGATTTGATGGGAAACATGTCGAAATAGGTAATGCTAGCAAATAATGTGCGTATCTGACTTGGAGATGCAGAAACAAATGCTTGAGCGATTGTCATGTCGCAATGAGTATCATTTTCAAGCAAATTGAGCTTTTGACATGCAGCACGAAATGTTGGGCACACTACACCATTGACAATTCGAAGTGATTCAAATGATGTCGGCCCACGAACATTTACCAGCAGTAACCGCAAGTAGAATCATTCGCCATTCTTCGGATGAACTGTGTAAATGGGACCAAGAGCATCAGTAGAATGCACATCCGGATCATCAGGAGCCGCATCGCCTTGCTTCCGACGTTGAAATTTCTTCGATGAAGCGTTCCAAGTGTAATAATGTGGCATCTTAGAGTAGAACAACGTTCGTGCAAACGGATCGCTTTGGCAAACCGAAAAGAAACTGGTCAATGTTGGCGCTGGGGATATTTCAGCACGTTGAGCAACATTCGATGCGTTGAAATAAACTTGTTGACCATTCTCCAGATGCACCGCCAAATGTACAGCAGTGGGATGACGTTCATGAATGGGGAATGGGAGAATACGTCAAATTGCTTCATTGTAGCTCACACATCGACCAACTCGATAGTGCATGATTTCATCGTTGGTATTGGGAGTTTGAACGCCAAAAACTACAATATCGCTGCCTTTGGTGACATATTTGCAGATGTACTTGATGGACTTCACTGAATTGCAAAACTCCACGTTGCAATGCGCCTTGAATGTTTTGGAAAAAAAGTGGCGAATACGGAACAATCCAAGTGTTGTCGACCACGATATCGTTTCACTTAATTTTTGTTGTGATAGTTCTACCGTTATCATTGGGTGATCGACGCCGATACAGTGGATAACCATCATTGGCAGTGATAGTCTCCGCCGTTAAACTTCATGGATAACGCTTGGAACACTTGCCGTTGACCATGCACGGTGATTGGGGGTTGATGGCACCACACTGTCCATGAATCATGTAAGTAATTACAACATCATGCAGGTCTGGATCGGTTTCGGGATCAGGAATCTCGGCACATATGATGTCATCTTTTTGGTCTGATCGAATTCTTTCGACTCACGAAATAAGAATGTGTGCATGCGGCAAGCTTCGTTTTTGTCATTCAATCGAATACATCCAGCATCGAGTATCCCCAAAGACGCGATGATTAACAATGTAGTTCATCAGCGACAGGATTTTTTGTTTAAACACACGGGCGGTGATGTCGTGCCGATCACTTGATGTTTGTCCGGGGAGTAGCAGTTGAACAATTTCTATTCATTTCGGATTTCATGTAAAGGTGATGAATAGATCTGGACGACCGTAATGACGAACATATGTCATTGCATCTTGCGCATATTCATGCATATGACGTGGGGTGCCAATGTACATCGCCGATAGAATAGTCAATCGACCAACATTAGCTGCATCTCCTACGGTGCTGATTGCATCGCGTAATTGAATATACTCCTCCGATCGCAGTTTGGCTTGGTTCAACCGAATGAAAGTGAGACGCTCCGTCTCGATTTTAAGCAATCGACGAAATCGCAGCAAATAGTTGTCGGCATTTTGACGAATCATCAAATGATAAACACTGGAAAATTAATCACATAATTCAAAATTACATAATGAAGCAGTTATCGATGCACACACAATCACAAATTTGATAACCTCACAAAGTGAACACCTTCGAAGGCAACTTACCGTTTGAAAATCACGATCGAAATAGCTATTTGCGCACCTAGCTGGTAATCGGCTCGATTATTCACGTAGATCGATTGTCGAATGAAGTTCGAATGATGGTTTTTGAAATTGGTAGGTAAATAATGAGCAATACCAGCAATGAGATCATGTAATTTTATCCTTGGCTTTATTTTTGGACGCTGTCGAAGAAGTAAAAAAGATTCAGGCAGGACAACTTCCTCCAAAATTCGCCGGAGTATACAACAAAGTCTTTCGGGATTATCTGAGGCTGAACTGAATCAACTGTCAAAGGATAGATAATGCACACAACGCCTTTCATTTGTTTGTTTGTTTCTTGTTTATTCTTTCTGTCATGTATCGTTGTATATGGATTTAATTTTTTTGTGATTTTCTTTTATTTTCGATTGCGCGTTCATTGTTCAAAATGTCAAAATGTATGAGAAAATTAATTTTCTTCATATTTTTTTTCCCGTGAATTTTTCCAATGTTTTAATAGTTATTCTGCTATTCGGGGCTGAGACAAATCCAACAATGCAAAGATCGTAAAAATCGGTCCAGCCGTTCTCGAGTTATAAATGGTGTAACTAACCCGACTTTCTTTTATATATATAGATTTATCTATGTAAACTTTAATTTCCACGTACATCTATTTTTATACATATTGTTTAAACAATTATGATCCTAATCCGATCCCTAACCCTATCCAATAATCCCTATCTACATCTCATAACAATCAGTGCCATCCAGGCACTGTAATACCAGACACATTAATAAATAAATGACAATTAGACACTATTCCAGTGGTACCGTAAGCACGTCTTGTTACCTGTAAAACACCAAGACGTCATTACCTGCACTGGTTTTTATCGTCAATCGCCGCGCGCATAGGGTGACTCATTCATCAGTTATCTTTCGACCGTAGTTACCTATAAATACATCTACCATGATTGAAGCGAACTTTGCGTCTATCATAAACTCAATACCATCTTCATCCCAAAGAAGTACCGTGTAACCATGAGAGTGATAAACCGAACCGTGATATACCTACAAGTTGTGTGAGTGCGTGAACACGGAACCAGTTCGAGTGTTTCAGACATCTCAACATCAAAGGTTAGTGCCTGGATATCTACAGTAGATGCGTCTCGGAGTATTCCAATTCTGATTGAAAGTTTTTTTCAATAAATACTCAAGTATATGTTTTTTGACTTAAAGGGTACTCAAACACGTTATGAGAAATAGAAAATGCATATTCTGGATAATGAGATAAATAAATGTGGTAGTTGTTACTGAGACGAGCGGATCCAGTAAATGTTTGATGATGTTTTACAAAGATATAATTAATATATTATTAATTATAATACATATTGACAAATCGTGGTATTATTATTTTCATGTATTTAAGACGGAATATTTATAAAAGTTTAATATTCAATATACTGTAATATTATTTCATAATAACTTTTCACACATAGAAATGATTTTGTCATTCACAACAATTTTTATTATTTTATGTATATTATTAAAGTATTTATTGTCAATTAAAAATTGTTCAATCTAATAATAGGTCTTCAGTATAAAAACCAAGTAAATAAAGTTAAGTAAAAATAACTAATAATATCTCTATATATATAAAAATCTCGTGTCACGATGTTTGTGGTCGAACTCCTCCGAAATGGCTCGACCGATTTTTATTATTTTTTTTTATGTATATTTGATAGGTATGAGAATAGGTCAACAAGTATATTTCATACCGCTAGGTGATTAGGGTATCTCTATCCAGAAATTTTTTTCTTTTATTTTTTTGAAAATTTTTTTTTGTATTTTTTTTATTATTTTGCATCAAAAAATACATCGACGGCCCCAGGAAAAACCATGATAAGTCTAAAATCATAAATGTTCAGGAGAGCGAAAAAACTAAAATATTTACGCTATTAAATTCATCATATAAAATGAGTAAGTTTTTTCTTATCTTATTTAAGTAAATCAGATAGACCATTTTATGGTCTATATTCCTATCAAAATTTAATGGTGATTCATTAATTAACAGCTGAGATAATGTCCAAAAATCGTTTTTATTTGGAATAATATTACGCACTTTATATTTTGACTCGATTCAACATGCTTTTGCGCGGACGAAATAGATTACTGACTCCGCATAACACATTCATATTCTGAGATAGAAACCTTATTTTACGTCGCATTTTTCTTACTCCATACGATTTTATTAATTACAACTATAGTTATAACGCTCTTTTACGGAAAAATTGACATTGCGCAATATTTAACTCGAAATAGTACAACGTGTCTATAAAATCTTAACAAGGGATATAGGGACATATTGATATATATATATTTTTATACGGAGTTTTTATAATTTAAATGTATTTAAGTATGACTTTTTATGTTTTTTTGCAAATTATTATTGATATTTTTATAAATAATCAGAATATGTACATTACGAAATAATAAACATTCAGGAAAAATGTTTATAATGGAATAATAAAGAAGTTATGAGGAAATTAGTACATAACACTACTTACTACACCATCAATAAAATATCTATTTTTTATACCTACTTCGTAACAAATTTTTCATTAAAAATATAGAATAGATAGAAAAAAACAATGTAATGTTAATGGTCATGTATATCGCTAGAACAATTTTAATTTAATTAATATTCAGTACAATTATCGAAACCAGAGAGATAATATATTTCATTAAATAAATCATTATAAGTTCGTTAATGGTTTACATAAAGGATATACTGAGTGAATTAAATTAGTAATTATCACTTTAGAACACACATAATTATTATTGTTCAATACAAAAATACAAAAATATTAAATAACTAGTGGAATATAATATTATACATAACAATTTGGCACAAATGTACCTACCAAAGCATCGAAATGTTGGAAAAAATATATTTAAGTAGGTTTATTAGTTTCAAAAATCTTAATACTAATAAACCTAAGGAAAGTGTTATTTATAACCTGATAATTATTATTTAAAGACAGCTGAATTCACTTTCGTTATCAAATGACATCGCATTATTAAAATGTTCATCAGCAGAAGTTAAATTCATATAAAATTTATACTAGGCTTGTATTACATACACATTCTATAATCACGATTAGGTAATTACCTATCTAAAATAACATTGATACAACATTATGTAGTTCTGCTGTAGCAAGAGTGATAACCTTTTCAGTACCTACCTTCTATTCACTTTTTTCAATTCAATTTTTGCAACATAATATCTTTCTGTAATTGATCTTGTAAAATTGTAATTAAAAGCTTATAAATACTGATACAGTGATTATATTAACTTTCGTTTTGTTTTTCTAATGTTTATTGTTAGTTGAATTATATTTAATTGTCAACATAAATCATGAAACATCAGTATAAGTACGTCTTAATTGAACTCAGTTATGTTAATTAATACGAGGTGTCATGATTGCAATAATTTATTTGGAAAGATAAAATAAATATGTACCTCCCCAACATTGTAATATTTAGTTTAAAATTTAAATAATCGTGGTACGAATCTGCATTTTTCTAAACGGTTGGCTTTTAAGTAGTATTTTTTTAAATGATACATTATATTGTTATCTAATCTAATCGATTACGTAGAGTTTTAATAAATACTTTCTCAAAAAAACATCGTTTAATATCAATTATCATTCATAGCACTTTATTTAACTTACTATTTTGATCGATCTATATAACTCCGACCGATTTAACTTAGATAAAATAGTAATTACTATTTATGCTAGCTTTCATATTTTAAAACAATCATATTCAATAAATTAATACGAGGTAAGTATATATGAGAGTAGGTACTAGATTTTTCAAAACCAATTGATATTTTGTTTGATATTATACCTACCGGGGATACCACAATATGTTAATCCCATCTCATACATATTATTTACCTAGATTCTAGACAACAATAAATGATTCATAAACTGACTATTATACACGTTTTTCGGTAAAATTCTATTGAAAATAATAGATAAAATAAGTTTTCAAAAAACCCGGCTAATCTTTTCTTTTAGGTGACCGACATGTAATAATAATTTATAATCCACAGAGCTCGTTTTCGAGAAACATTCAATGTACAAAGTAATAATAATATATACTTACCCTTTTATATTATTGCAAACATAAAATTAACACGTCGGACGTATTTAAGTTTTACAATGAGCTTAAGTTGGTCCCAATGTGTACAAATCAATTAGTAAGCCTTTCGGAAATTCTCACCATTTGAAAGAGTAATAAAAATGATTTTTTTCACTTTCTTAAGTCATAAATATTATTCCGTAATTAGTAAGAATTTTACTAAGAGAATAATAAAATAAACTCTCTTGTATTTGCTAGCTAGATAAGTCCTTCCTTTTAAATAATAAAATATTTTGTAATTTAAACATGAAAATACTGCCTAGTTGTTATTATCGATGTACAAGACTAATTTAATCAAAATGTGTCATACTGTACCGAAAATAAAATAATTTTTTGAAGTTAAAACATAATATTATAGGTATAAGCATCGGCCTATAACACCGTGGGTTCCGAGTTTGAATCATGGGTCTGAAAAATAGATACAAATTGTTTTTCAATTTGTGGTCGGAGTCAGAGTACGTACCTAATAGGTTGAGCAAGTGGCTGACATCCATTTCTCGTAAAAACAAAACCTGTTCTCCAATCTGTGGGGGGCCTCATTATGATGGGACATGATCGGATATTTTAGGTGGGTACATTTTTAATTGCAAAACAATTTGTTTTCTAATGATAGGTAATAATATTTAATTAAAATATGTCGTTTTCTGCTGGGTATTTATTTAAATTAAGTTTATTTATAATTACATACTTTTTTTACTCATCTAAATAATTGAAACAGTGAATTATTATACTTAATAATATATCCATATCGTTTTCTATTGGATATTTGTTTAATATCAAATAATATAACAATTTCAAACTTAAACATTACCTACAACATTGTTTTTTGGGTATCTAAGTAGAAGAGTAATTAACCGAAAATAGTCGAAGAAAGCTTGTGGAGGTCTTTATTTTGCGGTGGATTGAAATTGGCTGATGAATCAATATAATGAATAATCAATATTTAAACATTATTACTGTGTCCTAGTATAGTAAAAGTACCTACTTATATTAGTACAAAATAATTCTTTTCTATTTTGTTTGTTTTATATTCAATAATATAATATTTTGATAATAAAACACTAGTACTAGTGACTAGTGAGTAGCTTTTTAACTAAAACTGCATTTACCTACTACAAATTCCAATATTTTCCGAAGATAAACCAATATATTTTTCAAAACTAATGTGATACGTCAATATAAACCATGCCGTATATTAGGATCTCCGTTAAAGACTGTTATTGCAAGTATAACAACCTTCTTACTCGTAAAATAAAACGCAGTACACTTTTTTTATTGATATATGACTATACTCCTCGGATATTTATGTGAACACAAATTTGGTCGATGCGATATGTAGATATAGAGCACCATTGTCGAAAACCTAACTTTGTCAATTTTTATGCTAGAGACCTGAAATTTTTACAGGACATGCACAAAAAATATGATATTATAAAAAGCTAATAAAACTTAAAACGCTATTTTCAGACTTATCATGGTTTTTCTAGGGCACGTCGACATATAACCCCAAATTTTTATTATCCTACCCTCACCTTCCCATTTTTAAATCGCGATTTTATTATTTTTGTATGACCAAATTTAACCGTCGTTCGTATTTCAAACAGAACGAAATTATTTATGTTGTTGAATGACAGATGGCGCTACGTCCGAGAAGAATTCAAGAGAAGCGTCGCGTTATTTTGACATTTCATTCGGCATATCACAACGCAGTGCGTGCAAAATTTTGTACGATTTATTTTAATTTATCTATTTTTATGTGCGTGTATTACAGTGCACAGTGCCATCAAAACGCAAGGGGGCCATTTGGGCCGTCGAACGAATAAAGCAACAAACATGCGAAATAGTAGAGCAGAAAGAACAGACGAACAAATCCAACAAGATAACAAAAACGTGCGTGTAAGCATGTCGCAATTGCGTGCATTCCAATCACAAGAGGCACGAGCTGAACGAAATCAACAACGACAATTAGAACGGAGCCAAGCGCGCCGGTTCGTAGTTAACACACGCAAAGCAAATTACCGATAACGCCAACAAGTACAACGAACATTTACATCCGCTTCGTTCCTTCGTTTCGCATTCGAGTACGAGCCAGATATTGAATGTTCCGCTCATCCGAAAGTGCTGATTGGTGCTATGGACAAAGAATGTCCCCATTGTCATGCGCTCAAATTCAAACATGAGTCAGCCGGGATGTGTTGCGCAGCAGGAAAAGTGCAACTACCAGAAATTGAGATACCACCAGAACCATTGAACGGCTTGCTCATCGGCACGGTTCTAGATTCAAACCTGTTCCTGAAGTCCATTCGCACATTCAATTCATGCTTCCAAAAGACTTCGTTCGGAGCAACAGAAATAGTTCACAATACTGCCGCAAATGGTCAACAATTCCATTCTACGTTCAAAATCAAAGGCCAAGTATACCACAAAGTAGGCTCATTGCTGCCAATGCCAAACGAACCACATAAATTTTTACAAATCTACTTCATGGGCGATGAGGACATCAATCATGTGGATGCACGTTGCGGCTAAAATAGCCTCAATTTGCCTAATGCCAGGCGCATCGTCGGCGAACTGGACGCCCTGTTGAATGAGCACAATGAATTATTGAAATTCTTCAAAGCACACATGCACGAATTGCAAAGTGACAATCACGCTATTGTCATCAATCCTGATAAAACACCAGCTGGAGAGCACGTGCTTCAATTCAATGCGCCTGTTGTTGATGACATTGCTGGAATCATGGTTGGCGACCGCACATCGACGCGAGAAATCGTGATTCGAAGAAGAAACAATAATCTGGAGTTGATCGCTGACACACACCGTTCATACGACGCTCTCCAATATCCGCTAATTTTCTGGAAGGGACAAGACGGATATTGCATAAAAATTAAACGAGATCCTGTCACAGGTAATTCATTCATTATGAACATCATTACTCATTTTGAATTGAGAAAATAAATGGTTGATGTTTTTTTGTTTTTATCGGCGGTCATCGTCTACAGCGCTCTATTCCTCTTTCTGTCATATATCCCATCCCCACACACTTACGATACATTCGTTATTTTTTATTTAACAACCAAAATATTCACTAGAAATTTATATGGCAGAACAACGTTTGCCGGGTCAGCTAGTATTTTTATAATAATAATACAACCATCAGTTATTTGGTATAAAGAAAATAATGTAGTATTTATCATATTTTGTACATGTGTTGGTACTGTTGTCGGTAGATATATTAATAGTTTATTCACTTAAATAATACAAACAGTAAATTAGGACAAAATCAAGTAGCTTTTCGCGTACGGGTTGCAAAAATAATCCAGTGTATTTTGTGTGATAGCCGAAAAGCTTTCTCTCCCATTTTCTTTCTCTGTCTAACCTAAACCATTCCAATCTAGGTAATTTGTGTTCATATCCTTTCAACAAAATCCCCAACAGACGATGCTTCTCTATCTTTACTGTATATGTGTATTTAGACTGTTTAGAGAATTTAAATCAAATCTAATTCGGAAATATTTGATATATTACAGAAAATATAATTTTCAGATTGCTATTAGATATGATTAGAATCAGTTTTTTAGAGAGTATGTTAGTAAATATACATTTATAAAGACAAAATTGACTGCCACGGACAATATTTAGCAGTTTCCCCTCCACCATGTTGCTGTTAACAAATAGCTGGTTCAAAAATGTAGCTTCTCCAGGATAGTTTTTTTTCAGGCCGATATAGCGTGTTGCAATCTCGAGCGTCACCATTTTCATAATCATGTAGGTATAATTATGATAATATAATGTGGTTTATTTTAAGTATCAAAATAAATGTATTTTACCGGACCCGACTGTAAAAAATGTACCTATTATCAATTACCTATCCCTTGAATAATTGAAATCATATCAAGTCTACTGCCATTCCCCGTAAAGTAGGTACTATAAGCCCCAATATCACAGTATATCATAATATATATCCCAGGGAACCCAGAAACAATAAGAGTAACAGGCAACCGATCTCGAGTGTGGAAGAATATGGGATAAACTTAAACACGTGTCAAGAATACGCTTGTTTTTCATTCTGTGAACTGCTCTCGGTTTATGCATTGACGCTCATGCAATATTGGTGTATTTGAAGTTTGCAACACACACTAATGTGTGGTTCATTTTTGTGGGATACTCACACATTCATAACCCTGCGTTAAAATGTCGTGTATTGGGGTATAGCCTATCGGAATTCTACTTATTAATCTGTTCTGTGATAATATATCCATATTAAACGATTATTTTTTATTTAACTAATATTTAAGAATGTTAGGATTCTCTTTTGATGATTTGAACCCGAGTTCCTTAGGATGTGCGGGTGCAAAGAGCTCTAACCACAAATCTATGTGTATTCTATCTCATTGCGACGAAGATCTCTGAGGTGTTTTCAATAAAGAATGCTACATTCTTAAATATTGTAAATTATTCGTTGAATAAAAAATAGTTTTATAAATTATTAGGAATTAGTGCAAGTAAGTAGGTACGTTATAACAAAAATTTGGAGAGATCCTGATACCGGTTAGTAATTAAGGTGAGTATTAATACCTACATTGATTTAAAATACAGAAGCCAATTACCAAGTTATAACGAAATCTAGAAAGCGCTTTAATGAGAATTGTACAAAAAACTAGTTAACTTTGTAGCATACAATTATGCCACACATAGCTTAGTGGTTAAAGCATATTGGCGCGAATTCCAGGGGCTGTGAGTTCGAAGCCTGCTAGGTGTAATATCTTTTTCAAAAAGATTTTTTTATATTATGGATTGCTTATATTTCTCCGAGGTGTTAATCAATTATGTATCTCTCTATTATTTGTTTATTTTTTATTCAAACTAAAACAATTTCATATTAGTGATTACATTTAACATTTTCAGATAGTTGTAATTATATATAGATTAAAATATCAAATACCAAAGAGAAGTTAATATATTAAAAATGGGTTTTGTTATTATAAATTAAGGGTTAATACATGATAATATTAATAATGATTGATATAAAGTTGTGCAACCCTTGCAAAGCGGTAGTTTTGTAGGAGTGGCGGTAGATGAGACGAAAGCGGGATACCACATCGGAATAGAGAGGGAAAAAAAGATGAAAAGCAGAGCCGGAAATCGGCATTCATTTTACGCTCGGCGGATTCCATTTGTTATCGCCTTTGCGGCCCATGTCATACTTTAATTCGCCGGACGGCCGCTTCCCTCAGTCCGGACCCGTTTTCAAAGTTAGACACTTTTAACCGTGGATTTTGTACTGAATGATTAACGACTGTATTTTGCTGAATGTGAAAAAAATGGGAGCCGTTCTTTCGGCAAAATTAACTTTGACAACCGTATCAATCAAATAAATTCGTTGTCACATTGGTTTGAATAAAAATATTATATATATATACCTACATTAATTTTATATCTTATATGTACTTACCTATCATATGAATGCCTGTAATGGACGAATAGTAACATGTCCGCTAATGAAATCGAGTGTCTTAGGTTTGAATCTTGGGTCTGGAAAAATAATATGATTTGAGTTGCCCCATCTCCACCCGCCATGTATTATGCAGCCGCGGTTTATGCACGGCGACCTTCCATGATGCTATAAACGTGTCAAAATGAAAAGATTTTAGTACCACACTTCTTTGTCCCGAAGCGATGCTGCACGGGACTGATGTAACAACTATGCACCTTAGTTCTTAAAGAAAGAGTTTTAAAAAATAAAAAGAATCTTGAATTGCTCTGCCGTCATTTATCTTTAATGACATGAAGTGTCATCTGTACCCGTGTACTGAAACTCTGCCGAAACAGAGAAGTCAGGAGTTGAAAGTAATGAATCTAAGGAGGGATCGGAATTATTCCGTCCTCCATATGATATTTTTTATGACATTTCTTATAAAATGCCTTTTCGACAAACGGCCAATATGCATATCGTATTGTCGAGCTAATGAAAATACATACCAATATATATTATTGCAATAGTAAATAGGAATGTAAAATTTATGCCTTTGAATATTGGAGGTGTATGCTAAGGCTTCTGTGGACATCAGAGAGTACAAATATATCTGTTCAGAAAGAAATAATCATAAAGAAATGACTCTTTAAATTATCTATCTACAGAATTCAGCAGTTTTTTGGTCAGATAATCAAAAAGGAAAACCATAATTAGGAAATACTAATATTCAACGAAAATATCAAGGCTTGACGCCAAAGCGACATAGTAATAAAAGGTGGTTGACCCAATGGTCTCTCTACATCTGCACGCTGTGGAACTCTCAATATATTCAGTCAGCTATATGAACGTAGAAATGCAGGAATCGCTAGGATATGATAATAAAAGATTAGCCAAAATGTTCCAGAGAAAGGGACATGAAAATGAATAGAGTTCACCAAAAGTTTAAATGATTCCCCAAAGTGAAAAATATATGGCTCCGCAGAGTTAGTGTGAGATTAAATATTTTATAATGATTGGTTATTAGCCCTTCGTCCAGTACATATTATTATCACCTTGCTCTAGCTAACAACAATAAAATAAAATGATTTTTTTAGCGGATGCAGTTTTTGTTCCCACATTTACTGGCATTGCTACCGGACGGTCCAACAAATACTCCATTGTGGGGAATAAAATATGTACCTATGTGTATAGCAAAACGGCGCATGAGATTTATCTTAAAGCATATTGAAAGGTAAAGTAGAGGTACACAAATACCCTGATATATATAAATATCCTGGCTGAAAAATATCCGAGACTGAACTGGTATTAGAAGAGGCAAAGATACCTAACAATTTTACAGCCGATATTTTTTAATACGCCAACGTAAAATATATTTTTATTCTATATCTACCAATTAAACCACACTATGAAAGTTAATCAATTGCCATCAAATTTTTTAATGCAAACCGTTCAAAATGTTCCTTTTATTTATTGTTCAAACGCCAAAGAGTAAAAAAAATGTAATTCAATCCGAAGTTACTAAATATACAAGTTTAAAAAACATTTATGCATTTGTTGAATGAAATCCATCATAAAAAATCGTAGTTGAACAATATTCTTTTGTCATTAATAATAGGTAATTTTAATAATGATTTCGTTTTTTAAAGAAAACATAGTCAACAGCTGTATTACAATAAATAGTATAAATAGTAAAAAAGCTTTACTAATATCGTAATAACTAAATGACATAAAAACGTCAGTAAAAACATAAACAATATTAACAAAATATTTTATATTAGACCGCCATCTAAACACACAAACACATTATGGCTCGCATACCGAAAGAACGAAGCTTTCATCTTTCGCGAATCTTTTCTTAAGTAGCCACTTTATTAGAAGAATAAGCTCACTATCTGTCATGGGATGATGACTGCACGGGTGCGACCCCAAAGAGGTTAGGTTCTTCTTATGTGATTTTCATCTGAAAGTTGTGGACTCGGGATATTGGGGGAGGGATTGGGGGGAGATGTTATGTTATGGGACATTTACCATTATGCCACCAAGGAGTGTTGCATATCGCCTTTATTTGACTTTTTATGCTTCTTTTGTTTTTATGCGGTATGATTTTTTTATATTTTATTAAGAAGGAATTTTATACGTATAATATCGCGATATTGAATTTCAATATTACCTATGTAATGTGAATTTGCGAACACAATGCGAAAATTTCAATATAACCCTTGTGTGGTGGTATTTTAATAAATGAGGCTTCGATTTTCAAAAACCCCTAAATCCATAGTTAATAATGACGGTTTTAATGTTAGCTTCTTTTTACAAAGTATTGTATTTTCAAAATTATAACTGCAGGCGCTTTTTAGTAAACTGTAGGAAGGGGATAATATGTATGGTGGAGAAGGGTTATATAAGGATTCAATCCAGGCATAACCCTTTAATGTTGATAAGGCGGGCGTGCTGAGCTGGGTCCATATTCCCGCACCCACCCACTAGTACTATCACTCTCACGGTTACACTTTACTTTATTTATAGTTAAATTGATAGGCACGGCGGGCCATATAATTGTCACTTGTAATGGTTTTATGATGGAGTCACTGAGATGTTGACGCGTTTATGATTTACGGTAATTATAATATGTTTGGTCACACAAAAATGATGGTGGGAGGTAGGCAAGAAATTTGTATGGGATTAGCGCCACCATAATTGGCCCAAACAATTACCATGTGTTGCATTTTTTTTTTATAAAAATATACTTAATTTCTTTAATGGTCTTAAATATCAATTTGCGGTGGAAATGCATTGTATTAACAATTAAATAAAATGCGATGTTAGTTACTTCCACCTTTTTATTGTTATATTATCCCGGTTTCGTCTGCTTCAAAAGGGATATTGTCAATTAAGCTTTTGAAGCGTGTGAAACCGGTTTAGTATTATAATAAAAAAAGTGGAATTAGTTACTTAACCTTGAATATTATTTAATTATTAATATTATACTTAAGTAAAACAAAATTGAAAGTTAATATTTAGACCAATTTAATTAAATGATATCTGCCCATCTATTCTATACACAAAGCTGCTATCCGCTACTATCGGCAATTGTGGGTAGTTTATAATATCAATTATGTAGTGAGGTATTTTTTATAATTTGTTACAATAAGTTAGTTGTTGTAATTGTTAAAATAAGTGTTATGTTTTAACAGTACCTTTCTCGGATGTGTTTTTACAGTTTAGACGGCTTACTTATTGTAATAATACCTCAATACATATATATTATAAACTAGCCTGACAGCCGTCAGTAGCATCCATGTGTATAGAATAGATGCGCTGTAAGTCATAAGCGTTTGAATATTTTTTTCGTATGCCTAACAAAATATTGTGTGACAATATTGTGCTATATAATAATCCTTAGTTTATAGATAAACCTATGTAGATGCTTAAAATATCTATATTTAATTATTATGAAATTTTATTAAATTTTTAATCTACTGTATACATACTGAAAAGTTTTCCTTCTTATAGATTACGTAATAATATATCATACGATGTTTTCTGAAAACTACATTCTAAAAATAACAATTATTATATTATTATGGCCGCTAGATGCTTAAATTGTATCAATGTATTACTATATTACTTTGATATTAAACATAATAATATGTATATGTAGTACACACACACACATATATATATATTATATATTGTGCATATTGTATACCATATTTGCATGTATTGTAAACCAATATAAATAAACTATTATTTATCTACAAAAAGATAAATATCATCGATGGAGCTTAACACCAATGTATTTAATCTCAAATTATATTTTATTATCATCATTTATAAATAATAAAAGGCTATTTTATATTATATTTTTATCCATGCTATGATGAATGGCGATCAAACTATAAATATAATAAGTGGACCATTAAAATCGTACCCTAACAATAAAGTAAACTCACAAACTTTGCCATAACCCGAGTACAGTGAGCGTAGTCGCTACAAAAACCTCTTGAAGTAGTAGGTACTTTACCATAAACGGAATGAAAATACATAATGTGGAGCTTTTCAAATGCTTTATGAATGCAATATTTTTTAATGACTTTGCTTTGTGTGTTTTAGTGCGCACTCATTTTTGTAGCATCCACGTCGTAAATACTGGAAGCTTTTTAACAATAGATGCATTATTAAATAATATTTTTAAATATCTACATCTCACATTTCTTCATTTATTTTTGTTTAATTTTAATAATTTTCTTATTTATTTTTTATTGTTTTATTTTGATAATGTCAAAGCTCAAATTAATAATTGTTTTTTTTTCTCAAAGGACCCCTAAGTAACTATACTTATCGTAAAGTAATCTTTGCCGGGAAAAGCAAACGATTGACATAATAATATTATTTATACAGTAACAATTATTAAATACACAGTTTTAAAATAAAGTTCCACTAATGTAATATGCATGTACAAAATGTACATTAATGTACTATAAAATATTTAAGAAAATATGTGTGACGCAACATGGCTTAGAGTATCATATGGACATAATAGAAAAATAGAAACCAATGGATAAGAAGATAACTAATAGTAGGATAAGTGTTTATTGTTAGTAAATTGATAAAAAGCAATGGACCAAATATGTCGTTCACGGGGTGGATGACCACTCGACAAATGTATGCGTTGATAAATTACCACAGTTGCGCACTGATCTCCAATTGACTTCGGAAGAAATATGTAGGCACGTAGTATTTTATTTCATATGTAATATAATATATAATTAATTAAGTAGTTAGAGGTAAGTGAAACAATCAAATACTCAGGATTTGAGAAAATCACATAAATATATCGAGACCTCACTAGGAATTGAATCCGAAGCCCCTGTATGAAATACATTATTCATTGTACTACGAGGGTTATTAGTGAATAACTAAGGGAAGGGTTTCAGAAGAGTGAAAGGGCCAGGTGGACGCCTTAATTCAGCAGTAGATTAACAACGACTGACGATGATAATTATAAAAGTATAAGTACTAAATACATATCATATTGTAACAATATTTTTTTCTTCAAAATTATTAATTGAAAGATTTTCGAGAATAAAATAAAATAGTGTTTAACCTTTTTGTTTACCTACCAAGTGTAAATCAGGAGTGGTAGCATATAATACCTACTAGTAACCACTCAATCATTCCTGTGATTGAACGGTTACTAATATAATAATAGGTACTCACTGTAATATTATAATATCTTACATCATATTATAATATTAACAAATCCACAAATAAAAAATCATCGTGATTATAGATATAAGTACTTAACTGAATTCCGTGACCACAAAATTATTTAAGAATTAAGTACTTAGAACATTTTAATAGTGTACAAAAAAACAAGTATTCATGACCTTTACCTGATTATAATCATAATATGCAGACAGATTCTTATGTGCGATTGTACTGCTGAAAAATTGAGAATATTACTTTAATGTTTCAAATATTTTTTTTATACATTAAGCTGAGACGATTTTTTTTTGATGAATTACCCTAGTAATTTCAATTCACGTAGTTATATATTTTACATTAAAATGTTTTATATATTACGTATATTATAACAAATAATTATTATAAATATGACAATAATTCACTCGCCTGCATCGATAAGTGGAAGAATGTCTACTTTTAAAGCCGTGAGCATTTCCATTTAATATTTTTTAAAGTAATGTATTATTATATTCAAATATAAAAATACCTATATAAAACGTATTATGACTTTTTATGTGCCACCAAAATCTACTCTGGGCTCTAGAGTAAATATTCCTCTAAGATATATATTTTTTGGCTCTAAACTCTGACGTGAATCTCGGCTGCTTCACGAATAGGTTTCTTAATAAATAATATTTTTTACTAAAAATTAATGCCACTTTCTCAATCTATTGGGTCTACGCACTAAGCTCAAAACCTTGACAGATGAGGAAACAGACCCCAACCAAACCGAGGACCGTCAGACGGACTACCAGACCCAATAATGGTAGTCAAGCGATTCGCATGGCTTAATAACCAGAAAATTGAAGTAGCGAGCAGAATAAACGACACCGGTGTTTTTTTCTGATCACTTATGATGTCTGTAGCAGGCGATTTTCGACGAGAATGCGTCAAGTAGATTTGGAAGGATCATTTCTGTCACCTTCTGTGCTGAGTCGCCCGTATCATTTGAACATCATTGAAATACTTTTAGAGGCTAGATATCTTTATCTGGAGATCAAGTCGATTGTAAAAAGGTAGTAAAGGAGGAGATGCATACATCCCAAATTCCTAACGTAGTCTGACGGGAATCCTACACTCAATGTTTCATATGAAAAATGTAGGAATAAAAACGTTGTCCAACTGGGACTGGGTGAACAGTCAAGCAGTCATGCTTTACAAAAAGAGCTACTCTCTTAGCTATCACAATTACTGAATCATCATGTTTCTTAGCATTCCGGGAAAGATTTTGACATAGACTTCGACTTTTATACCGAGAAAAACACGTTACTGCCGCCGTTTCTGGAACAAAAACTGTTATAATGCCGCCAGCCTTTAAATAGCGTGTGACATAATACTGTCATCGCATACAGCGCCATGACGTAATGTCAATATATACCTAGAAGCCGAACAGTGCATCTTTCTGATTAGATTAGAAGTCATGATAATGTACACCCGAATAAAAATATAGGCCGGTTTCCTACCGGGACAATCATATTATGAATACCAAATCTAGAACCTCCAATATATTTTTCAGCAAAGCCATCAGCTGAATAGTTTATTAGTTAAGGCTTTGGAGAGGCCACACCATCCTTACTTCTGGAGGATACTAAAAGAGTACGAGGTCACTCTAAAGATCGTTCTAATTATCAAATCTCTGCATGAGAATATTGACTGATTCTTCAGAATATATTATTATAATAAATATGTATATATTATTTATTTAAAGATTATCGATTAAATTCAAATGAATTCATGATGAAATATGTATATAACTTCATTTAATGTTGTGTAACAATGAATTATGTATGCAGCGTCCCAGTGTACTTCCACAAAATTGACTAAACACCCTTAAACAGTGAGCAAACACCCGACGGCAGGAAAATCACAAATACATGCTAACTAAGTTACAGGTATAATAAAGCTCCGGAGCGTCGCCGGCGTTGGTTTTGGGCGTCGCGACGCAGGTGTGCGTTGCATAGGCGCGGATTAGCGCACGACAGAGCTGTCACCTCGCTTGCCCCGGCGCCGGCTGCTTCTCCCAAGCCATTTCGACGCAGTCGAGCCTCATTTAGCACTAACACCGGTTAAATACCTTACCGGAATTTCTTTAGAAAGATTTAAATTAATAACTTAGACTTCCGTGGAAAAGTTTATTTACATAAATCAATACTGTAAAATACAATAAGGTTAGTAGACACGTATATTCTCATTTCGAGTTTGCAGAGCTTGTTTACAATTCATAAAAGTAATATATTATTGAACTTAAGTTTAGTTTATCTGCTAATATTCAATACTGATATAATAAAAAGTCTACTGAGTGACATAATAATTTGGTAGGACCTAAAAAGGGCGTTAGAGACAACTTTCAACATTATAAAAGAAAAATTTGAAAAAAAAATAGTTTTATTCAATTTATATTTGCACAATAGTAAGTGCAGTACCCTATAGAGTGGGAGAAATTGGAGAACTTTGAGGAGCTTAAATGTGGCCTGGCATTGGGGTAGATGGAAGAAAATTGCAGAGAGGATCTAAACTTTGGATTCTAATGAAGGAAAACAGGCAATATGATAGCAACTCACAGTTCAAGCCTTGGTAAAATTATATTATATAAAAAGGCGTTTATTGAATAAAGTACAACAGCTCGAATATTAAACCACCCTCCTCTTTAAAAAAAACTGGCCATATATTCAACACTCTGTGGACGCTTATGCTCTACTTATGAGTGAATAATATGGTTGTTTTTAATAAATAAAACAATAGGTTCAATAACTTAAATTCTTTTTAAAAACGTTTTTTAAGAAAGCATATATTTTATACTATTGAGAAAAAAACCTATTTCTAATTTTATTCTTTTGATCGTCACTGTCATGCTAAGAATCATGATCTCTCTAGAATAGTTCCGGATTTTGAATTAGCATTTTCCATTTTTCTCTAATTGTATACTTCTAGTGGATGCTATAGATTTTTCAGTGAATTATTTCATCTGCTTATTACATTTACACTATGTATAAATATTATGGCATTATACTAACTGATTTATCATTTTATCAAACAAATAAAAACAATCAAAATATTTTAATCAACTTGATTTTTGTTTTTGACAATAATTAATATTTTACTAACTAGAGCAGCTTTTCGTTGTAAATTTGATGGATTACATGCCAGTACTGGGTTGCAGAAATAATACCCTGAGTCGCGGCGCACTGTGGGTATCGAAAATATAACGTCTCATAATTTTTATAAACAATAATGTTATATCAAATCATTGTTTTCTAATTGTTCGATTTCTAAGGTATTACCGAAAGGTGAGTCAACTACACTACTACACTATAGGACTAAATTTAATCATATTATAATTTATAATATATGGAAACTATGCTGGTTACAATAAATTTTCACTATTCTCTTTTTAAACCTGTGTAGTCTAAATATAACTGTTTGTTTCTTTAATAATTAAAATAAAAAAATATTGTTCTCTCTAGCGGATTTGATTTGATTTGAACGAGTGCTGCACGTACACGTCATAGTCACTGTTTACATTGATTATTTTTATCGGTATTTAGGATACGATAATATATTATATATCTAAATATTATGAATTTGCGACTCATACAAGTCAAACAAAATAGCAGAGATTCGTATGGAATTGCTTGCATAAAGTTCAATTACCTATATAAACAATATATACATTGTACAATGTTCGTAGTATTTAATGAATAGTAAAATTCTAAATTTCCGTTCATGTCATCAGCACACGCACTTAAATTAAAATCATTAAATATATGCAAAAAAAAATCTGTATGCCCACAAACCGGTAGGTGAAAAATATATTGAATTATAATGGGTATCTATATCAACATCGGGAAATGGTGAGTATAGTTTTTTTTTAATTTTGAAATTTTATGACAAGAATAATATTATGTTCATTAAAAATATATTTTTTTTAATTTATGAAGATAGATAGAGACAGATCATAACATTCATATAAATTAAATTGAACACACTCAAAAAAATGTTTTTATGACTTGTTATAAAATCAAAACACAATTTAAATGGTACTTCATAACGTATATTAAGATAACCAAGATCAAAGGTCCGCAAGCAGTAGCCCAAATGTTTATAATTATCCAGCAGTCTTCACTTCTGATTAATGTTTGGCTACAATTTCCTTATACTTAATGACAATTTCGAAAGTATTTCGAGTGGAAAATGAAGATGTCTCCCTTTCCGCCGGCCAAGTACTTCCGTGACCGGATGTGACGTCATAGCTAAGGCTTTAAAAGGTGAGATTTATGAAAGGTTGTTTGAAATATTAGATACCTATAACTTTGGCTCACAATCTTTGTTAAAATTACAAAGGAAAATTTTCAATATTAACAAAACAAAGGCTTCAGTTTTAATATTATCGCGAGAGGTATTTTTGTTGTAAAAATCCCAGACTATATTATTTATAATTTTCATTTATATTGAATTTGCTAATATTTTAAATTAAAAATAAGAATTTTTAATATTTGATAACTATTTTTATCATTTAAAATATTCATCAAATCTATATTTACTTTATAAATAATTACAGTCTCAATATTTTGTAATTGATATCGTTAATGTAACAGTGACAATGCGTGGAGTGAAATTGTAAGTAAACTGTAACATTACACAAACTGTATACCTACTTTAAATATTCCATACTGCTACCTTTATTAGACAATTGAGTCAAGTCTATAATTAAATAAGAAATGATTAAGCTCTTGATATACCTAAAAGTCACAATTTTGTTTCTCGTTTATAGAATATATTACATTATTCGTTGTTGGGTGCTAAAATGATTATAGACATACATATTGTACCTACTATTCAAATCATTAACAACTTTATATACTGAACGCCTGTGTTACATACTTTGGACAATTAAGGAAATAGTATGTGAAAGTAAATTATAATCTTTGCTCCCGAGCGGAATATGTAGGCCTCCATAAAGTGAAATTACAAAAATAGTTTTCTTGGCATTTATTTCTGTGGATCAAACATAATAATATATTGGAAAAAATACCTTGTTCAGTGGGAGGAGACAAATCACTGTGTAATCACAATAATATATGCAGCGTGTTAACATACTTAGTGAGCTTTATCAGTAATGAGACGATTTAATATAAACTTAGATTCAATTAGGTATTCATTTACTTGATAAAGCCTACCAAATGGGTGAAACATCTGTCAGAAAGCAATTTTTATATGTGGGGAATATTATATGATAACGCTGTTTTTTTTTTTTTAAATAAATTTAATTTAGTAAACGCTGAGTCTCTTTTGAAAAAGTTTATTAAAAACTTCAAACTCAAGTAATAATATACTCAGATTATTCTATGACATTTTTCGGATATAAAATACTATAAAGCGCAAAAATAGGAATAGGTATTTTGAACATAATAATATTATGAAATAATAAAAAAATAATACCTTTCACGAAAATATACTCTTTGTAGAAAGGGAATATCATCAATGAAGAATCTAGGAAATGGTTTCATTGAAGTACAAAAATATGTTGTTCCCATAAATTTGATTTTAGATTGTAGATAACTAACTATATATAGATATTATATAGAATGTCGCTTGAAAAATAAAATTAATTATTTGGTTTAATTATCGGTTTGTACAAAATCTCCAAAACATATTTTATTATAAATAAATCTTAGACCGATTGGAATGCAAATGTTCATCTTTCGCTTTTGGTTTTAGGTATGTGGAGGTCTTTGGCGCTGACGAGATTAGAGGCACCGTTATAAAAAATTGCCTGTGCGAAAAGCCGCCATTACAATAATTATGTATTGCTATGGG
Organism: Rhyacophila brunnea; assembly: GCF_057557595.1. Lineage (NCBI taxonomy): Eukaryota > Metazoa > Arthropoda > Insecta > Trichoptera > Rhyacophilidae > Rhyacophila > Rhyacophila brunnea. The sequence continues at coordinate 41,494,854 of NW_028232859.1, forward strand.
TATTACAACCAATAACAGTTATTTTATATCAAAATTATTAATTGATACCTCGGTTAAGTATTTCTAAATTAAACATGTCGATACTTTCTAATAAACCGACCACATCCTCTGCTTCATGGAACACTATCACAGCTCTCTCTACTTGTAATATTTGTATTCGTCCTTTCTTTTTTCTTTTCACCATGTCCGATCCTAATAAGATCATATTATGGGCCTCCACAAAGTGGAGGTTTTAATTAACAGTTTTGTTTTTACGAGAAATGGATGTTAGCCGCTTGCCCAACCTATTAGGTCCATACTTTGATTCAAACACAAATTGAAAAATAATATGTATATTTGAAAGACCCAGGATTCAAACCTGGGACCCACGTCGTTATAGGCTGACGCTTAAGCCACTCGGCCATTGTGGGTGTATCTTTCATTTGACGCATTTTATTATGTGCCGCCCCGATGCAACGCATAATCTTCCTTTTCCCATGGAATGTCACTGATAAAGAGGACCTGCTAAAAGTGAATGATAAGGTAATCTTAGCTGGATATTTAAAAAATATATATATGATTCCGAAGGTGAGTAAGTTAGTATTAAAAACAATATCAATCTTTAAATAGCTTATGAAACTTAAATCATAGTTAAAATTATATCATGTCACTGGTATACTTAATAAGAAAAGAAAATATATATAATATAAAATTCTACAGGTTTCCTGTAGAACCTGTAGAATTTAATATTATTTATATTTTCATTTCTAATAAAATGGAATTCTACCAAGTACTCAATTAATGGTATATTTAATATTAAATAAAATTATCGAAATCTTTTTCTTGATAAAAATACAAATACACACAATGTATCCAGCGAAGTTTTTTTCACTTTGTTTGAAAACTTATAGGCCATTTCCATTAGGGGCAAAAAAGAAAGAACACAATTGAATATTGATCGTGGGGGATGCTTGTGTACGCAGGATGTCGAACCTAAGCTCGCCGACCGTCACGCTCCGCAGAGTTTTCATTATCGTCCTTTGCGACCTTTTGGCTAGCCACATAATGAAAAACACTTTCACTACCGCAATAACGAACTTTCCCTGTGTATCCTTTCCTCCTTATAAATCCTATGAACTTTCTTATGGTGATTGTTTAACCATACATGTTTTTTTATTCTAGAATCAAGACAGGAGTAATTAATAGTAATTTATTATTATAATGCATTCCGGGTAGTTTGGTTCGTAGAGCGGCCATTTCTAACGCTATGGGTTGCGGGATTATTCCTACTGTTAGGTATAAAGTGCATTTTGCTGTTTTAAAGATTTAGTTGATCGAGTGTAAGGACATAATGGAGTGGGTGAATAAATAACAATTCTTACAAACGTGGTATTATATTTTAATAAAAATCTGTACTGTCAGGCCCTTCACCAAGTAAAGGTACATTTATGTATTTTTCCCTTATGTACCCACAATGTTAATTTAGAAATAACTGCATTCCTGATCACTAAACCAGTCAATTTTTAAATTGGCATGGTCGCTTTGGTGGAAATATTTATGTGTTTGGACTTGTTACCCGACCAACATGTCCATGAGGCAAAGAAGTACAGGGTGCAAACCATCCTTACAACCAGGTAATATCTTGAAATGTGTACCAAGAAGTCAAATCTGATTAAGTCGGCCCAACTAGCTATTGGGCTCATAAGTTCAGATGTTTGAACCACAACTACCAATTTTATTGCTTTTTAAAAAATGCCATGATATACTGCAAACATAAAGATAACTTCACATAAATTGTTTGACAGTTTTATAATAACATTTGACTTATAGGCCATCCATGGACTGAAACCGTATGCGGTTTCGAACCGTGTGCCATACTAAGATTATCTTTTCTGTTCATGGAAATATATTTCCACAAACTATATTATAAGCATCTGATCGTATCCGTTTATACCATACACTTACACTTACACATTTAGTGAAAATATATTTTCATGAACAAAAATCATAAGTTTAGTATGGCACACGGATCTAAACCGCATACGGTTTCAGTCCATGGATGGCCTCTTAGTCAAACGACACTTGAGAATATGGCGATGTCAGTATTGTCTAACAGTTATAGTTACTGTTCCTGAGACATTTTCAGGTATTAACAACTGGAGATATTTCATATCCAAATGCAAGGTCTAGTGCTAGGTGAGTTGGTGTGGAAGGATCTATATTTGTATTGTACCTACCGCCAAAGAATTTGATACAAATAGAATCATGTCCTGACGGATTATACATGAAATTCCAAGGACAGTTATGCGTACGTACAGAAATATATAGAATTTAGCCTTAAGGGCTTATTTTCAAATATCGTTTCTCATCTACTGTTAAAAGACACGTTCTTCAAATAATTATTCTTCGCCTAGATTATTAGAATAGATCCAAGTATTCTGAGAAGAAGGATGATAACTGATAGTATTGGACAAATGATAATACCAGATCATGCGATTTACAGACGAAGCACTATTATCAAAAAAATAATTAACAATGACAACGAAATTAGTACCAACAGGATCACTCAAAATGTAAGAAGAATATTGGCAACGACTGTAATTTTATATAATCCAAATTATTGTCGAAAGTCCAGGTACTCAAAACAATCACGGGTCGTCAGTCGATCGTGATTGATCAAGTCAGTTATTCGTAGACTACGACAGTGTCAACTTGCTACAGTATAACCGTCGTCCAAGCAATAATTTAATTAGAGTCTCATGAAGAATTCAATCAATTAGACCACCTATCAAACCGTGTTAATGGCACGGAAAGTCTCATACAAACTTATCATCATTCATATTTATAATTGCTAACCGTGCGATTGCTAACCAGAACCATTTGCTTACTAGTGCGTGAGTGCATGACGTGGGACGTGCTTCAGCCAGAAAGCCGAGCGATATCAAGGTTAGTGCCTGGAGAGACTCCCGTTTAAACGACCCTCCCCCATCATCCACATCCATAATCGTCCTAAATTACAGTCCACTAAAAAGTGCAACCAGTATTTTTTCCAGCTTCCCATTCCATATTTTTAAGCGTCGTCGCTATTATATTATAACGTAATATTTTGATATTTTATTATTATTATTATTTTACACCAAAAGATAGGCGCAATAATATTATAGTGTATTATTAAATTTATTAATTTATCTTGAAATAAAAATGATAAACTAACTTACTTTACATATAATATTCACTGTGTTAATACATAATAAACTAACTATAATACTGTAATAGGTAAATATTGCTTCTTTTAAATCTAACTCCAAAACTAAAAACTCATAATGCAAGACTAAATCAAACAATACATTCATAGTGGAAGTTTCTAGTATCTTATATAAAATGTAAGTGCATAAGTACGCACTCGCGTCGCATTTTTTAACAAGCAGAATGTCACTTCCCATTTGCTATCTGTTGGGGCGTCTGAGGCCGCGGGCTATCGTTTGAAGAGGTGGTAGCTAGACAGCCGAGCCAACGGAACAAACCTAACCAAATTGAGAAATATATACCAGTCTCCTTTATTGGATTGTGGTGAACTTTAGGCAGTCTAGAGATGGCTTCCTGTTTTATAATGATACCTTGAAAAGGGATTTAACGAGGTTTTTATGAACAATGCAAAGTGTTATTAAGAATTTCTCGTGAACTTGACTCTCGTTACTCAAATGTCACCTTAGGTTACCTAGCCCAGGGGTCGGCAGTTTGTGAGGTGGGAAGAGCCAAATTGTCAAGGAAACAGGAAAACAAAGATACCAGAGAGCCGCATATATGTAATATGTACCTATATGGATTTTTAGGGGGAGAAAGTTCAAGTTTTTTTATTAAAAAAATGAATTAGTCCATGCATCGTTTTTGATAGCTTTACTATATCTGGAAGAAAGCTACTTATTTTTAATTGAAAATATTATTGTAAATTTTCATCCGTTATTTTGTTCAAGTTTATTTTTTATTTGGTTCATGATGAGAATGTTTGTTCGCATATATAATATGTAGAGCCAAAGATTGGGAGAATACCAAAAGCTAGTTTTTTTAACGCGTCATAAATGTTTCAGGCAAACTACTCCATGTATAGAAAATATTATTGTATCTATTTGAGGAAGTTGTTTTATAGCTGTCCACTGTGCTGAGAAATCAAATTGGATTTCTCTCTTTCGAGTTCTTCAAGCAGCTGGTCAAATCTTCGAATTTGTTGCTCCACAGTTCTTTGCTTTTTAAATCTATTAACTAGAAGCAACACGTGTGAGTACGCAGGTAAAGAATATGAGTAGAGTAAAGAGTGGTAGAGAGTATGCCGTACGAGTCTAAGTTTATTCAGCGGCTCTATGTCAGAAACTCATAAGTTATAAGGCTGCTTGAGATGAGGTGAAATTTGAATTTATGTCTGAAGATCCGCAAACCCCCTGACCTAGGCCCTTTAAACTGGAAATATTTCAGTTAATTTATGTACTTTGCTATCTTCATGATATTTCGGCTTTTCCTAGAATCATCAATTCTAATTAAGGTATTATTGTTTTTAAAACCGATAGCGTTATCCAGTAAATACATATATTTGATATAATATATCCGTCAGATTTCATTTACCAGTCATAAATTTAATATAATTATAAATACAGATTGCAAACAGAGTGCGATGCATCACAAATAAAAGAGATAGATCTAAAATTATACATATATAACAAATAGAAAATGATGATGATGAAATTAATAGAGTTACGAGTATCTATGTTGCAAAAAGAGGAATTCCCTTTGTACGTACTGTATAATACAAGTCGACATCACCAGTACGGACGGAATTTAATAGCATCGTAAAGGGAAGGTTGACAAAGATCGGTAAAAATGTGTACCCACCTTTAAGCTACATTTGCAATATTTTTTTAATTTATAAATTACACCAACAGTAAAGTATCTGTTTATTATGTAACACTGCAATGCAAATTATCATTTTAATATTAATTAAAGCGTGTATATTGAACTATTACTATTTATTTTCCCTTATTTCATTTCATATTCATATATTGCATTCATTACAGAGAACATTCTCTTAAGAATGGTTTATGCAACAAACCCGAAACGTTAAGGATGAAGAATAAGAAGGAATATACAGTAACTGCATACATCCAAATGCAAAATAGGACATAATTATCGTAAAACTCTTAAACGATAGGTATTTACATGGAATTTTAATTATCTGACTATACAAAAAACATTATAGTTGAGACATAGACTTAATTATTTTCACCATCCGCCACGTTTTTGACTATTTTGAATAATTAAAATGATACAAAGAAGAGCATTATATTTGAATAAGTTTTACTGAGAATAAGGGATTTTACAATATCTTCATCATGCTACTGTGGTTAAGTAACCGGTACCTATTCACCAGACATTTAACTTTAAAGATCTACATACCATGAAATTAGCAGGTTCACTAAGTTAATTATATTCTATTAAAATATGTTTCAGCAAAATTTAAAAAAAAATTGAATGAAGTAGGAAATGATATATTACTCGTATGTAAATGGTAATAATTTAGTTGGTGAATAGCTTAGGTGCCACATTGGATTTGAAGATAACAAATTAGTTAGTAGCTCTACCATCATAATTCGCAATTCAGTACAATAACTTGAATATAGTCGGTCATGAAAATATTAATATACATAATATGGTTACTGCCAAAAGTTGGTGAGTCTCAAAATTATCGCGTCGGCAAAGACCTGACCGATGAACTTTTTATTCGGCTTGATGGTTTCGGCCAATTTTCTTTCATTCAAATATTTTCGTATAAATTACAATATACAAATACTTTTCTATTTCTATATTCTTACTGAACTACTTATTGTACTCTCAAGGTTTTCATATTATCCGAATATAATTTGATTCAGTAAACAGAAAAGAAAACCTGTGGGAAAATACACATTCCTTCATATATCGAAAACATTTAATTAATAATCCTCATGTGTAATAATTTTCCTTTCATCATAATGATATTTTGAATATAGCGAATAAAAAAATTCTCCCAATATTCCCCTTACCTTTTCATATAATGTTCGATTGAAACGAGATTTCTTTTTACATCGTATTCGGAATTTCCGATAAAAACCTCTCAACATCTAAGTCATGTCAGCTGATATTGACCGAAGGTTAAGTAATTTTTTCATGAAATGTTTTACGTAATATCTTTCTTCAAAGAATAACGTATTCAACATCATAAAATAAACTCATCTGTGGGGCATACATGATGATGGAACTTACTACTTATAAGTTTTTTTTCATACATTTTGTAGACTACGTACAACTTAACCCTTTAATATCTAAAAAGGAAGTAGATATTTTTTTATAATAAAGTTTAAAACAACTATATGAATATAACTCAAGATTTTTTTATGAAGATACAAAGACGTGTGTCATAATAATTAGTTATTACAATCTCCACTCTATTTAATAGTAATCGTTTTATGCCCACGGTGGCCGCGCGGCTTAAGCCCTGGATTATAACGCCGTGGGTTCCAGGTTTGAATCCTGGGTCTGGCAAGTACACATATCGTTTTTCAATTTGTGGGTGTCAGGGTATGGACCTAATAGGTTGAGCAAGTGGCTGACATCCATTTCTCGTAAAAAACAAAATCTGTCAATACAAACCTCTACTCTGTGGAGGCCCATATGATCTTATTAGGATCGGACATGGTTCAGAGAAGTTTTAACATAACAACTTGGGTAAATTTTGTGTTTTTTTCATGATTTAGGCATCATATTATCTACCGTATTATCGTATATGTATAACTAACAAAAATCATAACCCAATTAGATTATAATAGTATACATTAATAATATTATAATAACATTATACCTACCTACTATGTTCCATCCTAATAATATCATATATTATTATGAGCCTCCACAGAATGGATATAATTAACAGTTTTTTACGATAAATAGATAATTTTTTTTTTTTTTTTTTGACCACGTCCGATCCTTATATATAACATTATTATAAATTTGTAAGACTCTGGATTTGAATCCATAAACACGTCATTACAAGCTGATTTACCTCAAAAACCATCATTCAGACTGAATTCAATATATAAAAAATGATTTGTGGTGTCTCCTTGCTTCGTTGTTCTTAATCATCTTCTTTAATTTCATACAATGAATGTTAATACTACTTGACTGATGCATAGCAGTCATCCCCATGGTGAAACTGTGTATCTTGGAGTACGCCAATGATGCTGTCCTATTATTTATCTTAGTCGAAGATATTCAGGGAATAATCTAAATTATTCTCGCGTCAGTTTGAAGTCAATCCAAATAAAACCAACCTTTTGTGCAATAACACCTGTTCTGATCCCGATTTAAATATCTCGGGGTTCACATAACGAAAAATAATATTTTGAAAAGAGTGCTCGTTATCCGAATGAGAATGACCGAAACAACATCGTACACGAAACTGATTATCTGGAAATTATGACTGTACTTGATTAGAATAAAATACCGCTTATTCGACGTTCATATTCCAACGTTGCTACTTTACGGTAGTTAGTCGTGGGAACTTTCGAAAGTTGAAAGAAACCGTAAATATTCAGAGTTTCAGACCAGAGAGTTGACCACGTAGCCTCTCATCATACTGAGAGTGAAGACGCGATGTTGGACCTGGCTCAGTGACATGCCACAGAATATGACTCCAGAGAATTTCAACCTAGCTTGATTGTTGATTCCGGCAACCTAGAATACTATTCACCTTAATACTATTCACAGACCTACGAAATACTAGAATGCACTGGAAGGTTGAAGAAGACTATATTGTATTATGTTGTTTATAATTAATTATGACAAAAATAATCATTAGTTAACAGTTTTACATAGTTATTAAATAAATTACTATAATATTATATAATATAAGAAAATAAATACGGTACAATAATTTTAAAATTATATTATGTATATACGCATATGTAGTTATCAATATTTTATTACAATGTTTTGGTGAGTTACATTTCCATATGAATACTGATAGCATGTTACTTTTTTGGGGGTTAACATGTTAAAATATTCAAAAATTCTGAGCATACTTATCAAAAGTTTGTTCTTGCGAAAAAGTACGCGAAAGAATCAATGTAGTACAAGCAAGGGGTAGGCGTGAGTGATACCTTTTCCATCTGCCCTTCAGCTTGGACAACAAGAAACCCTTGTTCCAAAACAACCTTAAATTTGCATATGCGGACCCCAAACTTACCCACCATTACCTATATTCAATACAGGCAAATGTGTTCTAGAAAATATATATTACGACTACACTGGAAGTTTCTTCGATATTATTAAAGGCAAGGCCAATGGACGGTACAAAGTATCGCGTATATAAGATGCCAAAATGTTTTGATGAAAAATATCCGTAGGTAAGAAAAAAATATTGACATTTTTTTGTCAGTGATCCGTTCTATATACATGACATATTTCTACAAAATCTATACATCTTATTTATATATTTAAAAATATTGATAAAATATGTTACTTACAGTTAAAATGTAGGTGGATTTAGTTTATGACTACTAAAATATTTTTAATATATTTACACAAGTATATTTTTTGTAAATAATTATAAAGCGTGTAAGACAAATACAATTATAATCATATTATTTTGCATAGAACACGATGATAATAATATGTCAAAATGAAATACCTAAGAGATTGTGAGTAAGAGATCAATTTTCACTGGCTATTAAAAATATCTATGTTAAAAAAACTATCTTTATAAAAGTGTCACTAGATTATGACTTTAATAAAATATATAAGTAGATACATAAAGTAAAATGTCTAGATAGCAGGGATTTTTTTGAGTAAAAATGTAAATTTTATGTACTCCGTGGAATTCAGCGTTACTATTTTTTATTATAATAACACTATCAAGTTTGAGTGAATTTTTAAAAAAAATCCCTTGGTAGTTTTTTAATATAATTTTCACTCTGTTATAAAAACTAACATACCCATTTTATATTGAAATCGTACCTTTCGATACTTTCTGAACTTTAAAGTAGATCTTCAGACTCTTACCTACCAAGGAAAAAATAAGAATATTTTTTAATCTCCGTGCCCCAATATGGCAATGTCATTAATTTAATCCTTTATCGGGCAATAATTATGTATGTAGAACAGAACAGAGCAAGAACAAAATTGGTTGATAAGATGGCAAATCTATCTAAAGTATTCATCCTAAAACTCCTAAGCTATGGAAGCTCATTTGATTGGCATAAAGATATATTATTTTTAATACACACGGCAAAACTTTATTTCAATATCATGAGTCATCAAGAGGCTCTCAACCAGGTCTGCCTTTAAAAAAAAAACTGGAACTCGGAAGGCCACGAAATACTATGTACCTATATGGTGCATGGCCGCCACATCCTGAAGCGAGTCACTTACCTATCGCTAAGGTTAAGGGCAATATGATGCTATGCTTGATGCTCTATTTTGTTGCATTTACAAAATTTGCGGTGTCATATTGCCAACATTAGGATCTCTTCACTTAGAATGCTAGGCAGTTTTGTATTAGCTTTTGTTACTTACTACAATTTTTACATTGCCTCTACGTGCGCATCTCTCTTATAGGTACTCTTAAGTTAAAGTCACGTAAATTCAGTCAAATCACATTTAAGTACATGTGCGACCTCAGTCTTGGGTAACCGTTCCTGAAACATTATCACTCATTGTTATTATACAAAAATTATGCTTCACATCCAAGCGTAGGGTCCCGTAATACGCCAGATAAAAACCGGATGTGGTTTGGTGGGCCACTAACTTCAATATAGTAATATTAATATCATTTAAGTACAGTATCAATCATCAAATCACTTTAAATTGCATCGCATAACCACATATTTAAAAATTTAAATATTCTTGAAGTAAAATAGCTCGTCAAGCAACTTAATTTTATTATTATTTATAGCAAATTCTTGGTGTTTTTATCTCACATAGCTGGTTGACTCGCCTCACCAGACCCCCTCTACGTCCGGGGGTTCTAGGCTAGAGCCCTGTCAACTCCCCTTCCTTGGGGCCAAGACATGGTATCTCAAGGCAGAGCTACGGAGATCCTGGGATGCTTTGGATAGAAAACTAACAAGCGAGTATCAATTTGTTCCACCTTAGAAGTGGACAAAGCTAAACAAAAGAATGTATTCTATCTAGTATTCATAATATTGCATTACCTATATAAAATAATGTAACTCCGTGGACTAAAAATAGATTAATACAAATATAACAATATAGTCAGTACATCATAGAGTAAATTTTTAATTTAGTTCTTTGTCGAATGAACATGGAATTTTAATACAGACGTAACTCATTTCTAGAAAATTGTTGAAAAGAGAGATAATAAACGACTCTAAATGAACGAGGATTGCGTTCGAAAAACTCATTTAATTTGGTACAAAAACATGGATCTTTTTGAGTGTTGTTTCAATCTGCATAAAAGTGATTGAACATTATTTTCAAATTCGATGTTATGTACACCGCTCTATCCATACATTTACATATAAAAATTCAATTTTCTGAAACATTGTAGTTTAATCCACAACATCATTGAGGCACATTTTTGATATTGTTATTTTTTAGTGTTTTATATTACTTAAATAATTCAGTTTGTTATTAATAAATTTAAGTATAATTTTCATATTATGTATTCATCTGCTTATTTATTTGAATAATTTTATATATAAAAAATGTACATAGTATTTAAACAATCATTTTTAATTGTCAACTAAATTTCTTGAAAATAATATTGTTTACTTTAGTTTCAAACCAAACTTACTAGCAGAAATATAAAACCGCTGTCGGTAGAACATAATGTTCATACATTTCTCTCTTTTTTTTAATTACCTAAACTACGAAGTCTTATCTGACAATTATATTTAGATTAACGTTTACATAATTATATAACATTGTAACAGTGTTATTAGTAAATCTACAATTTTGTTCTCCTTATGCACCATATTGATCGCTAGCCCGTCTACTTTTTTTCTATAGAAACACACAATAGTCATTTTTATAACATAATCATCGGCTACCATACGCTCTATCTGATCAAATAGTCTGTTGATTAGATTAAGATAGATAGATGTCACTACTTATGTTTAATTATAATATTACGTCAATATATAATTATTAATGATGTGTTGTGTTATCCAGAGGGTTAGAGCGGACCTTTTTTTAAATTGCTTCGCTACAGCTCCGCTCCGGGACCTAACACTTGCTCCAACTCTGCTCCAGGGTCTGCCCTGCACCGGGTTAAAGGTTTTAATAGGTATTATATTATTATGTATACAAATGTTAAAAAAATTATAAATAAGGCTTAATATTCGTCATTTTTACTATTAAAATGTGAGGTTATTTATCACTCAGTGTAGCCGTCTTTCAAATAATAATTCTAGTATTGCAAAGTGTCAAACATTATATTTTCATTATATTTTAGGATGATAATTTAATAATAATCAAAAAATATCCGGAGCAGTGGACCACTACAAATTTTCTGTACTCCTGCTCTGCTTCTGCTCCAGGTAAAAACCCATTGCTCCACTGCTCAGAGCTCCGCTCCGACGCTATGGTTTTATCACACATTTCTTTACAAGTTAACGTGAATGTTAAATGTAAAAAATCGTAAAGATATCAAGGAAGTCAACGGAAACTATTAATTAGATGGTTTTAAAATACATATTTTTATTTACGTAAGAGCACCCCACTCAATTTAGATTTTTAATGTAAAGAGTAAATATTGCAAAGAGGGTTTAAGACTTGTCGGTAAACTTATTGTTAAATTCCCTATTGATTAACCTTTCGGAAGGCTCCATCGCCATACTTTGTGGCCATACATCAACAGTTAAGGGAGGTTTTTCAACACGGGCGGGGGTGGCTTGGCAGGAGACTCGTAAGTGCGGGTCGCGGCCCAGTTTTAGCGCTAAATGGCAATATCCAGCGACGTAATTGTAACCCGTTTATATCCTGTCCGGCCGGCTTACAAAGAACACAAGTGGACTCGGGAAAATCCACTTTATGGAAGCGACAAAAAATACAAAGTTATTTTTAGAAAATTGAACGCCATTCTTCACACAAACTAGACGCTTTATAGAGCCGGCTATTAGTATAGAAGACACTCTTATTATGAGAAATAAAAATATATTATTTTTTAAATTAAACTACTTTTTATACGTTTTAATAATACACAAGATTTAAGAATTTCGCATTTAATATAGCAAGTTTCCGTAATACACCAGAAATACGGGTATTATTTTTTTTAACCATTTGCACCAAATGGAAATTGAGGCCATAACCACCGCGTTTCTAACACTGTATTTATAAGTCGCTATTATAGAAAAATATTTTTAAAGTGTACATTTTATAAAATGTGTAATTTATAAAAGATTTTTTCGCAAAAGATTATAGCACGGCATTACTTTTTGTTGCAGATATAGAAAATTTTCAGATCACTGTTTATTTAGAAGATGGAAGACGGCAAGAAATAATTAATGAACAAAATTATTAATCATTGAAGAATATGAAAAATATTAACTGTTCTCGACATCTATATTTCCAAATTAACTTTTATAAAATATTTGACGTCATTAGTGTTTTATAAAAGTCTACTCTTAAAAGAAATGCTATAAATCATTTGATTGCTATCTTTGTTAAAGATATTTTATAGTCTAATACTGACCTTACCGTAGTATAATTAATAGCTTCAATGGCGTTTACGTATTGATATGTTGTTTTATGTATAGGACAAAAAATTTGATTAAAAAGTTGACAAGTATTATGACAGCAAATAACACAATAAATTATTATTATTCAATATCATTATTTTATAGATAATTACCAAATTATGTAACAACATAGTAGTTTTAAAAATTATTAAAATAGTAAACAAAATGCCTACTTTATGTTACAAAATTATCCAAATTTAAATAATTTTTATTGTTCTATAAATTGAAATAATTTTATTCCCGGATACTTGGGATTTAATGGGTTATGATTTTTTGAAAAATTATGTGAATCACAAGGGTAAACGGGTATAATTTTTGGGCTAATGCCGACTTTTTATTTTTTAAATACGGTAACGTCATATTTGTGACATTTACGAAGCAACTTTTTTATAGCCCAAAGCGAGACACTCGAGTGATAAGTGATACAAAGACATTCGGATTTTATTCCTTCATAAACAAATAAACACTAAAACCTTAACGGTAGAAGTTCACCTATCAAAATCGCAACGATATGTAACACGATGTCTTATTCTGTTAACACACTTCTTCTTTTATTGGTGTTATAACTCAGCAATAAAAATTTGATTTTACTGCCCACCAAATTACATCAAAATGTCTTACTTCTTGATATTTTTTTTCATTTATTAGCTTTCTTTTGGAAAAGCTCTGTTTTACCGCATTTTATATTTTGTACTGAATATTTATATCATAGGTAATTTATTATGGATGGAAATTAATTTGACATCGCGTTAGGTAGTCAAAATTAACATCAACAAAAAATATTCAAACATTAAGGAAATAGTTTTCACATAAGCTAAATAATACCAAACAAAATTAACGTATTATTTTTTTTTTTTAATATAGTAAATTTAGTTTTGACAACTATGTAAGGAATAATTTATTTTTCATAGTGAAAATTTACCATTTGACAGTACTGTCATTTTTTTGTGAAACCATTAATTTCCGATGTGAGTTTCATCTTTTTAATTAATGTTGTCGGTAGTGACGTCCCTAAACAAAATGCCGTCCGTAGGCAGTGCAAAAATGCCGCCACATTTTTTATACAGTACTCTTTATTATCCTTTCATGACTCCAACATCTAAGAAATGTGTTGTATGGATACATTACTAACAAGATATATACCACTAAATCTGATTTAAATGCCATCTCTGATTCAATAGACTATTGTGAGTCTACAGTTTCAGATAGGTACATTTAAAAATACACTTGACAACTTCCAAAACTCACGAGTGACTGGTAAATATATTTGGATAAATTTTAAATTAGAATTGCACGAGTCATTGTTGTTCACCAAGAACGTGACATCAAAACGGAAGTAAACTAGACATCGCGAACCCGACAAAAAAAATCCTGTTAAAACTTTTATAGTACCTAATTAATACACTTTGTTTTCAACGAGTGAGCTGATTTTTTTAAATGGAAGGATATTTCTGTTATTACTAAGTTTATGTAGCTATTTCTATATATACCTATTGATTCTCCTCAATTTGTCGCTCTTTGGGTAACTGCCGCCCCCAAGCGACGCTCAATTTGCCTAACCCCACAGGACGTCACTGGTTGTCGGCACTTGTGAAAACAGTATATTTAATTGTGCGAATATTATATTCCCCGTATGTTTGTTTGTTATTTAATTCTAATTTAACTTATAAAATCATTGTCATAAAAATGTAATAGTAATCGATGACGTGCATCAAAACAATATAATATAGTATATAATATATTAATTATTATCATATCATATTATTTATTTTGATGTATTAATAATTTACATTTACTGTGTGTCGTAAAGAAAATCACCACTCGGAACACGAAGTGATTCATATCATGATATTTTTAGGTGCAGTTTTTCTATTATTTTATAACCTGCCACGGGATTTCTCCTAAAATACTTCCATCCACCCATCGTCATAAATATTTGCTAATACTGTCTATAAAAAATATTTTCCATTCTATAGTTATTATTATTATAAAACGTGCTTACTGTACTACAGTCCAAATACGAAACTGAGTAAATAAGTTTCCTAAGTATTGCCAAGTCTGTGACGTCTCGACGCCGATTCGAAAGACGTCGTCCACTAAGCGTTGTGTCGATAGCCTATATAACGATTTCTTATCGCGAGTATTGAGCTTGCTAAGACCTTTGAATTTTTCTACGGCTGACTGCGCACGGTTAAAAGGCAAAAGCGGAAGTATTTTCCAATCTAAGGAGGGTGAGCTTTTCACGGGCATTTTCATTTATTATTTTTACTGACAATAGTCACTACATCCGCTCTAGATGTAGCTTCAAATAACTGTGATAAAAATGCGTTTTTACAAAAAATATAACTACGTAAAATATTATTTAATTCATCAGAAATGTAAACCCAGTAAACTAAGAATACTAGATTAAATGTGTTATAATGCAACATTTTTTTTATTAATTAAAGAGGTTTCTTACCAGATGTTGAAATAGATGTTGGTCACTTGCTCAACCTATTAGATCTATTTATATTCTGGGTCCAAAAACACATTGAAAAATAACACGTCAAGTTTTGCCAGATCTGGGATTCGAACCCGGGACCCAAGACATTATAAACCTGACGCATAGCCGCTCGGCTATCGTGAGCTTATATTGCTCAACTATTTTTTTTATAATAAAATATTAATGAAATTTTCAAATACAAAAAAAAATTTAAAGTGTACTTTTTACCACAAACCGTGGATATAGAGCTCTACATAAGGAACGCTATCATACAAATATTTTTAAATAAAGATAAGCAGTTGTAAACCATTTTAGCAACCCATTGTTTGGTTGCTATGGATCCAGTTTTACCGAAAAACCGACATACGAATTTGTCATTGGCTGTATTTGAATTTGCAATGAGAGGTGAATATTTTGTTACTTCTATATTGCCTGAATTATGTAGCATATTTTCATATTGACTTATATATTGGTTAAAATGTCCAATTTACATATTTTACGAGATATCTATTAGTAATTTATTCTCTTATTCTCGTCGTTTCTCGTTTACAACTTTTTACAAATATTAATTAGAAAAAAATCGCATCGCAATAACTACTATATATTGTATTTTATTTTATTTACTACATTGTCCATCCACCAAAAAATACAGTTAATATCAATACAGACACTTTTCTTCAATTTGTATAAATCTCCTAAACTTAGTGCTCCTTATGCTATATGAACTCGGCAACCTGTTAGGTACTATACGTCATAATATCATGGAGTTACTGTTAAAAGTTGGAAGTCTCGAAATTATATTGTTATAGAGCAGGTAATTGCAATTATAAGTTTGACATGGCTTCTAAAATTAGGCATAATGCTATTTTATTTGTGTTTTATGTGCATGTTCTATATATTAGTTTATATATATTGTTATAGATTCAAGTATCTATTTAGTTTATATGCTATTCACTTAGTATGCTATAGCCTATGTCACCTAAGAAAATTAAATACTTAACTACATCGATATACATATCTGAATTAAATAAACTAATAAGATGCACCAAATCAACTAATGTGGCAAAGGTGTACATTCCTGCCGTAGATATACTATTGGATGCCACGTAATGTATCGAAAATTCTAAATATGTGACAAAAAACACTCGCGATATGGACATACACTTCGGAAACTACCACTGAAATTGATAAAAAGCTTTGTCAAGACAGCCAAAGAGATGTTAGAAATGTCGGCAATGTAAATAATAGTATTGTACCTACACAGGTTTTCCAATGACACTGAATAATAAATTATCACTTAGTTATTTAGATAACTTTTCAAAAAGCACAACCGATGATGATGAAACCATAACGATCCCACAGACTGAGAATGTGACACTGAGGAAACCATGGAACACGACGTGATAATCTGCCTGCCTGCTACGTCTAGTAAGTTTAGCTATACTATCGACGATAAATATTGAAAACAGTACCTACAATGGACTGAAAAGTTTAGGCAGACACGATATAACTGACATTAACTCTTCATTAGCCTGGATTAATCTAAAATATTCCCTTTCACTCGATTATCTACATTGCATTTCTACGTACACTGCAATCATATTTTAACAATATCGATGATAGAGTGACATAGATCTTGGATATCACTAGATAACTAGATTAATTGTTCAATGGTTGTTTCTTATTTAGGCAATGTATTTTTAGCTAACAATATTACCTATATTATTTTTTTGTGATTACGCGCTATGCTAAACATGCATCTCTCTATACTACGTAATGAACAACGCAGTAGCTATGCCAGCTTAAGATAATATGGTATAGTTAAAATATAAATTTATATTTGAAAAATTTTCATGTTAAATATTACTAGTGTATTCAATTAACCCGTCTACTAAGTATAAAACTACAGTGTTCACTAGAGGTAAAAGCACTGTACTAGGAGCACTCCCATCGCCTGGCAGCTTGCTTCGGTCGACACATTATATTATGTGGGTACATAGTTACTTTTCGCGAGGACTTCTGCAGCTGCTATGGTCAGCTTCTAATATAACATCCCCTTCTAGATACATAACGAAGCACGTAGTTCCCACCTTAGTTTCTGGCTTCTGCATCCATTAAGATACGAGTTAAGTAAAACAACAAATTTTACTTTGCAAAAGTGACTCCGAACGCATTATTTGCGACCCCACTGCGGATAAAACATTATAATGAATATGAATTTTCCCCTTTATAATAGGTGTATTAATTTAACGAAAATAATGAACTTTGGATTAATATTGCAATGGCAAACGGTTGCTTAATAATTCCATAATCTAAGAGGATGTAACAGTTAAATGCAAAAAAAACACAGTATTTAATTTAAAAATGTATCAAATATCGTAAAAAAAAAAATAATATAATATTATTATTTTCGAAACTTCTTGTCAGTGCCCTTTGAGTACCGCTGTATTACGGCATTTATCTAGCGATTATCCACTTGTTGAGCGACATGTCCAGCACATTGCCATTTCATTTACTTAGCGAACTCTATCACATCGCGTACAACTGTCTACTGCCTTATCGATTGTTTTTTTGTAGTATTTCCACGATATAAGATTTTTTTATCTTTCTATGCCATATTGCGCTATTCACATTTTATTTTTAATTTTAGATTCCTCCTACATTAAGAGTCATTGTTTCACACGCATCCGTGAGAACTGGTAGTACTCATTGGTTGAACACTCAACAGACAATAGAAGGTCACTTTTTGAAGATATTTTTCAAGAGCAAAAATGCCCTTTATGCTAGTTTGGTTATGCGACAAATCTCGTTGTACCTTCATTAGAGATGGGAAAACTGATCAATTTTGAAGACTAAGTATACTTACTACTAGCATAAAAAATACTTAGTGTAGAAAGTTGTTTCAAAATAATGCGTTTGGCGTGCGTGTGCCACATAAGTTTCATACTCAACTAAAACTAAAACCAACTCTATATTAGTATTTAAAATACGTATTGGCTCAGGGAACTCAGACTGTGTATCGGCTTCAATAGAATCGCTAAAAATACGATGAGTTCCGCTTGTCAAAAAGTCCCATTTATTATAAAATTTTAAATACATTTTAAATTTATGAATTGCTTTTCTGTTAGGTTACAATATTCTTGTTAACAAAAATGAATAACAGTGTTTTTTTTTTTTTTAATTTAAAACATGTTTTGAGCGGTCATATAACAAGCCCAAGCCTGTGCGTCATCTCATCACTGTGCTGCGACACAAAATTTACGACCTATTATTCATACATTCGAACGCAATAAACTAATAAATTAAAATATACCTATATTCAAGTGCTATCTCGTTCGCGCGCATTTAATGTCAATAGTGTTGAAAGTCTACCAACTGGTGAGTGCACAGAACAGCGTACAGCGCAACAGATGATAATTATAATCACAAGTTTTTTGGAATAAGTTTATTGGGCCACACATACTGAGTATGGGTAGTTTCATCCGAAACTTGACTACACAAACTGGTGACAGTATTTCCAACTCCCCTCTAACCTTCATACGTCAATTGATATTAATTTGTTGTCCAAGATAGACGTTGTCATTGACTCACCTAATTTTAATAATATTGATGCACACTATTAACTTCTTATATATTTTAAAGAGTAGTATGTTCTTTTTTATACTATAAAATTAATAATATCGGAGAATTAATTAACTTATTTTGTTAATGAAACCACTCAAGGGAAGTAGCTCTCAACTATCTCCCGCCACGAGATCACATCACATTGTAGCATAAACTTGATGCGAAAACTCACGCTAAAGTTCCTAAGTGAAACCTAAATATTGTTACAGCGTAGTTCGGTGGCTAGCTCTGCTACTGACTTTACTCAAAATGCAGACTCCACAACAAAAAGTATCCAATCATGCACAAGAAAATATCTCGTCCATTGTTTAACAAATATTAGATTATTACTTACACGTGATTTATTGATAAAATTTATTCACTTTAGTGAAAGTTTATGAAAATTATTCATTGTAACTTTATGATTGAAACTTTAATTACACTTTATACTAAATTAACCAACATAACGAATATGACCGTAAAGTAAGAACATTTAATTAGAGAAGTTATTTTGAAGTACAATTTAATGACAAGACCTATACAAAGTACGGCACATATTGTACGTTTTAGCATTTTTTAAATACATAACTACGCTGCCGCTATGCCAACTGAAAGATTGCTAAATAGACGATTGTGATATTGGCGCCAGTGAAGACTAGTAAAATTTATGAAAAATATACTTATGACTTAAAACAGGGAGTGATCAACATATAGTATACCTATGTAAACTATAAAATATTGACGAATTGTTGTTGATTTTATCAATGTTTATGTAGCGCCAGTAGGCTATATAATATGTACGTTTTTAAAAATTATTTGGCATATACTTTATGACGCTCCGTATGAATATAGAAGTATTACATCATATTTCATTTTTACATGAGTTTTTCAATTCAATACAATTTAATGTAATCAAATTCTTATTTTGGTGCCATGTGGCAACCGACACCTTCATATCCTGAGCCAGTCATATCAGATCCCCAACGATTGTACAACCAAAAATCCCATTTTATCTACGCTTCTACTGCCCTCTACCATTCCCTATATTATACTTTGGAGTAATATTTTTATTTCTGAAAATATGGCAAAGTATGCAGCTTTTTTTGCGCTTGGTAACAGATATCTATAATCTTTCTTGTCTTGTTGCCTCGTATTAAAATTTTCTCATTAGTAATGTGATGACTGGAATTATTTTATAATTAAGATGTTAAAAAATGATTTCTTTTCCTCTAGGAGTGAGTGCTATTTGTATATATAATGTATTACAGGCAATGGTCTTTGTAAGTTTTCTTTATTTATTTTGTTATGTATTATTTATGAATTTCCTATTGATTATTATTATTTATAGTGTTTTTTCCTGTGTATTTTTGCATTATGTAAGTTAATTTGTTTCTTCTATAACCACAAAGTTGTAGGTATTTTCAAGTATTTTGTTGTCATAAATTTCAACACCGGTAATAGATTAAGTGAAAAATTATAGTGTCGAAAGGTTGGCATTACATTATGGCAGGTAAAGTGCAGCTTTGATATAATATGGTTTCTGACGTATCAAATTGATAAAACAATGTAACCAAATTGAAAGAAAAGCAAACGCTCGTCGTAATATTGTCTCTTTGGTGATGAACTTACCTATTCTGCGATATATGTACAGTAAACTCCCGATTATCCGTGCACGATACGGTGTATACAACAATATAATACCTCTTAGGAAAATTCGAACTGATATTAGAAAATTATTAAAAGATTCCTGCAAACAAACCAAAATTGCAGATTTTCTTAACCCGTTAGGCTGAATTTTTGAGGGTCACTTAAAAAGGCACGCTGATTACTAAAATTGATATAACTCGTTTATTATTCATTTTATTGAAATAAATCCTTTAAATATTTATAGGTATTGAATTCTTCTATTATTTATTTATATTTTAAGAAACTTTGTTTATTAGTGGAATCAAAAAGACATGTCAAATATAGGTTTTTGTGTTTTTTAGCCCTTTTGTATACAATATGACAAAAGTAAAAAGTTTATGATAGAAGTAAATGATAAAATAACCCCATGTAATACAGTCAATAAATAAAAAGTAAATTGTTTTTTAAAACTACGGTGTTATAGAAAAACGCTGAGAATCTACCTACTCTTGTAAATATTTTCTTTATGTTTAGAATAATATACTTAAGTGTTTTTTCACGAAAAGCATGATAATTTAAGGAAATTTGTTGTTATCAATATGATCATATTAAGTACAAAATAGTAACTGGTACTATTATGTAAAAAAATTGCATTAAATTGTGATCTAATCAAAGACTTATCATATATAATGAATTGCATATAATCAAAATCGCCAGTAAAATTAATAAACATCACCTGTGACGTCACACAAAACACTCAGTGAAAACTTTTGTGCCGAACACAATCGCCATCTTATGACCGGAAAGACGAATCCTTAATGCGTCCCATTCATTTCGTACTCATTGAAAGGACGACTCAATTATCCTCATACCATTTTTACACCAGGACGAAAATTTTCGCTAAGAATAATAAAGTAAGGGATATCGTACGACTTGGTGACAGTTGTATTATTTGTATCATTATGAATTATATTGTTTTGTTATACCGGTATTTATCAGATGCTAGATAAAAGCTTCCTTCAGTTCTTTCAAATATTTTCGGTGTCTAGTTTTTCTTAATCAAATTTATGAGTGATAAAACTGAGATAAAAATGACAGCCGTCGAGTGGGTTAAAAATAAATATATTGTATATAAAAGTAATTATAAACTGCTTTGCTGACTCAATAGAGCGCTAATTATAATAAAATATAATATTATGTTGGTAAAGATTGCTCCCAGAACCAATTTGTCATGAAATACCTTTGCACGTCTGCATAATATGTATCATGAGGTCCTTTCCAGTAGACAATTGGGATGGATTCTTGATACTGGAGGAGGGCAGTTTATATGGAAGTAAATTCAAGTACCAACCTTGATGGTGATTAGCTGTGATAATGGAGCTGGTCCTGGGTTTCACGCACTGACGCACTGGTAAACTGACGGTGGTTTCTCACTCTCACAGTTACACTCACTTGTTCTTTGGGATGAATGATGGTGATTGACATGTTCAGAGACGCAACGTTCAATTAAACCATAATAGATTTAGTGCAACAAAAGTTGAACAGATACGTGATGGATGAGTCACCCTGTAGTGTTAACACGATTTCTGTCTTATCAGAGCATGGTGCGATAGAGGTCGAAAGGGTACTAAATCATTTATTTATTAACGTGCTTGGTTGACAACAAATGATTGTGATAAGTAGGTAGAAAATATTGGATCGGGTTAGGGATCAGATTAGGATCATTATTAGCCCAATAGTCGATCTATAACGTCATCAAATTATATGTGCTTTCAGTATGCATATAATATGAATAATAAGACAAGGGAGTAAGTAACATTATAGCATGGGAATCAGTGATCTTTGACATAAAATATATTAAATTATAATAAAGAAAATATTTTTTTAAAAAAATGAAACAATTGGAAAATTGAATGGAAAGTTTGCCGAATATATACTATGCAGTGGTATAATTTATTTACATTTAAAGATTATCTGTATGTATTTACAACATAAATAAAAACGGTGTATAGATACGAACATGCCTACAATAATACACTTGTATGGTGTCTATTTATTAACTTAATATGATTATATAGTAATCTTAAAATATAATTTTCTATGATGAGAAGAGAGAGTCTATAATGATAACATAAAGGTATAACTTTTTTACAAAGTCTCCAGATTATTCAGACCAATTCGCTCTCAAAAATAACTCAAATTCTTATTGTTTGATCTTTATAGAATATGTGAGCCTTTAAGAAAATAATTACAAGTTAAAATGGACTTTTTATATAGAACGTTTTTAAAATTTCTGTTGAATTATTATGCTCAATATGCTCAAACTTGTACGTGATATGAAGTAAATAAAAAACAAACAAACATAGAACACTGAAATGTCATTTTGATTTCCATAGTAACGCACGTATATATTAATAATTTAGTTGCTAGGACCACCGCCTTAGCAACCAATAACAGTCTTTTACTTTTTACGGATTTTTCTGAAATAACTTTCCATACAAAACAGAATTAACTGAAAATGAATTCAATTCTGCTTAAAGATGGCTAAAAGTATTAAAAGAATGCATTGGCATCGTGTTCTGATATTATATTCTAAAAGTTTTAAATGTCTAGCTAGTCGGGAAGTTAGTTAAAAAGCGATTCCAAGATTTATACTGGACAAACAACCACCGGACAAACAAGAATACGAGCTAATAAAAACGTTGTAATAAAAAATATACCTAACGAATCTTGTCATCAATATAATATATATATAACTTTTATTACTTCTAACGTATTTCGAAACCATAAAATGGCATTATATCCGAGATCCCCACCTTGAAACGAATTATCAAATTACTATATCGCCTCCATTCATAAAAACGAGTGAACTGAGAAAATTACCCATTTTATATGTGTCGCAGAATATAAAAAAATATGAAACGGTCATATGACGTGAAATAAAAATAAATATTTCTAGGCCATTTTTTTCTTTAATCTTGTAGAAATTTTATTCAAAATATTTTTACGTCAATATTATGATCAAATTGGTACTACAATACAATTTATCATTAATTAATACTAATTTAATAAAATATTATGTCCTCACTCCCGTATTTGCTTGTAATAACATAACCTAAGAAATTTGTTTTATAATAATTAATAATATAATATAATAATTGTATAAATGTATTTTTTACTGTTTCCATTGTCTCACTTATTTTACTTTATTATGTTTGTGTCATGTCATATCGTGAACGTTTTGAAATTATAAATTGTAATCTAATTTTAATTAAATAAAATAAATAATTGAATTGAGTTGAATCTTAGCCAATCTCAATTCGTTACTCGATGGGAACATTTCCAAGCTGTTAATAATAACATATTCACTATGGAAATAAAAAGGTTGAAAATCCTTATCTGAATTAGAAACTTTACTTATTTGAAATAATATAATCTGTAATCCTTTGATTGAAAAGACATTCATTCTGTTTTAACTAATTAAATAGTCAAATAATAACAGTTATTTTATGCCGATGATAATAACTCGATGCAGTTGTCGAAATCATAAAGCGTAGAATTCAAAATAATATGAACATTGTAATAGAATACGGTACACGGGTTAACAAGCTAGCGGGGGGTCAAACGCTGAGTTTTGGCTGTTCATGTCATGGTTGTGATTTTTCAACAGTTTTAGTACAAATGCATCTCATTCCTACTATTTATATGCTACATTTTCACAAAATGTACCTACCATCTAATAAATAATGGGAAGATATCAAATTAACAGGATAAACCTATATCGTATTATTTTTGAGAAAGCATTTGGTTGCTTGCTAGCTACCAGTAAATTACT
Source organism: Rhyacophila brunnea (assembly GCF_057557595.1). NCBI lineage: Eukaryota > Metazoa > Arthropoda > Insecta > Trichoptera > Rhyacophilidae > Rhyacophila > Rhyacophila brunnea. The sequence goes on from NW_028232859.1 coordinate 41,519,158, forward strand.
TCAATAATGTTGCTATATAAAATATTAAACTATATCTATTCTTATATATTTTATTCTTCACTGTCTTTGATTTAAATAAATATGTGTGATGTAATATTCTAGACAATTTATTTATTCATAGTCTCTTATTCTAAATAATGATAAACTTGTATATAAATATAAAATAAGCACACACACCAAATAAAGTCACATTATTCAAAATATGATCTCTATGAAAAATAACTAAGCTACAATATATCATTTTTACACAAAAGCTTTGTAATAATATGAAAGATGAAAATACCTACAAGTTTACAAGTATGAGGAAATTGTCAATTTAGCATATGATAAATCGGCTTTTAGTGACACATGTTTCGGATTTTCTACCGCGGAAAAAAGATGAGCGACCGTGTTGTTTAACACGCGTGTTTGACTTGACAATGATAAACTTATGGATAAGTTTTTTTAATAAAGCTATACTTACATATTATTATTTATAATTGACTGAAATGGCTACCTGGGTTTATTATTTAAATTTGTTGTTAATACTGTTTTGTCACTGTATTTAAAAAAATAATAGCTATGTACATTGTTTTCTTTGTTATTATTTTCTCCTAGTGAAATTGGTGATCACTTTTGAATGATGATTGTAATGGATGATTATAAAGATAATTATCTAAGATCATATCGGAAAGATAGAAGATAGCAACCACAGAACAGATAAATAAATACAATTCCGATATGATATTCCCCAAGGGGATGCAGGGTTTTGAGCGTATGAGTGTCCTACAAAAATGAGCCACGCATTATATACGTGAAATAGTATGTGTTGTAACTTTCAAATACATCAATATTGAATGAGCATCAGAGCATAAACCGAGAGCAGTTGTCAGAACTAAAGATAAAGACAAGTGTATTCTTTACACGTGTTTAAGTTTCTACCATATTCTTCCACACTCGAGATCGGTTGTCTGTTATTCCACACCCGTTAAGTATTTTAGTTCCCATTATTTCTGAGTTCCCTGATAGCAATACACTCTTCAAGGTGCACCTCTTTATGGAGCATATATAAAGAGATACAACATATCTGAGGTTAACACAGTTGTTGATAGGTCATAGGATAGATATAGGGGAGTAGAAATGTTTTCTAGAGGCAAATCTATATTGGAGTGTAATGCAGAAGCTATTAAACTATAATCTATGTTATAATAAAAAAATCAAATTAGATCGTAACAGCCAATTATTGTGAATTCATTGTGTAAAATTATTGCATATTATAACTTGTTATAACGTATTTTAAAGTACAATTTTTATTACCTGAATGTATGGCAGTAAAATTTATGACATGTGCATTAGCAAATTTTATGAGCATATATACCTAAATATGGAACAATAAATAAAATTAATGTGTGTAAATAATGACAACATAAATGTTTCTTCATTTGAACAGAACATAAAAAATGACACTTTTGTAGTTAAGAAGAGTTTTGCATAATATATTATTTACAAAGCGCAAAAAATATTGCAAAAATACATTATTATGATCATCCGAAATGACAAAAATACCATAGTCATCTACAATATTTTAAACTTATATTTTTGTAATGGTGACGTCATAATTTATTCTTAATTTATATAATTATTAGATATTGATAAACCATTTCTTTTATTCAACGAATAATTCACAAGATTTGAGATTGAAACATTATATTATATTATTATTCGACATACATATTATGTAACTTGAAAACACGTCAAATATATTGATATTAATAATAATATATACTCACTACAAAAAATCTCATTCGAAAACAAGCACAGTGGCACAGTTATAGAGGTTCAAATAACGTCGTGTGTCGTATTTTTTCATTGATTCATTTTTCTAGTAGGTATATATTTGGGGTGATTTCAAGTCATGTATGTTCAATATATAGAATGTTACGTTATCAAATCTTGTAAATTATTTGTTGAATAAAAGGAATTGTTTATTAAATAATTGAAAGTAATCAATAAGTCCATGTACGTTATATCTAAATATATAAGGGAAATATTAATGATACATTAATTCAATTAAAAATAACGAAATTTGATAAGCATTTCGTGTAAGAACTTAGCCCGTAGCTTAATAATTGGTTAAGGGCTTGCGCATACAGAGAGCGGTCAGGCGGTCTGCGTTCCGCGTTCGGAGTTCGGCGTTCTTTGTACTGTATGGACTTCATACTGTATGGGTACACAGCCGGCGGTCAGACCGCGCCGGTCAATTGGAACGCTAGCGTTCTAGAGTTCTATTCCCGGAATTACAAAGAACGCCGTACCTCCCGTCCAGTCCCGTCATAGGAATTTGAGCAGTCAAACAACATAGAGCGAAACCACACGGGGGAGTGAGTACGCAACAGCGGTGCTTTCTCACTTCCACTCGCAGTCGGAATATAGCGGTCTCGCATTATGCAGCGCCTGTGTCACTACAACGTTTGTATACAAATGGAACGCATATTGTTGACCGCCACCTGTCTGCTGTCCCTGAACGCTAGCGGTCAACGGTCGGTTGAACGCAGAACTCCGACCGCTCTCTGTCTGCGCAAGCCCTAAAGAACATTGGCGCGATACTAGTAGTTATACAGACAAATCCTGTCGGGTGTCGTATTTTTTCAAATGAGATTTTTTCTGGTGCGTATTTATATATCTGAGGTGTTATGAATACAATTTATGTATGTTCAATATTTGATATTGTATTACATTTTACGGATTCATTTATTATTCAATAATATTATTTAAATTTGTGTTAAAACACGAAATAAACGACTTAAAAATATTTTTGTAAAATTTAATACTTAGTTATTTAGCTTAATTATTAAAAGGTAGTTTACCAAATTAAAATATGATCACAGTTAATTATTGATAACTCTAACGTACTTTCTTTAAAAATAATATAAACTTACATTAATATTGTAAAGATCTCAAAATAATAACAATTTTAGCCTAGTTATTTACAAGCAATCGCCAAGAAACGTAAAAGATATGTGTTTAAATCTCACTAGGTCTAAGATTTTTTCAACGATATGTATGTTACCGTGGCTTTTTTAAATTATAAAATAATTTAAAATTCTTAAATATTGTATGTTCAGTTAATAATCAGAGTTTTAATAATATAATGACCAATTTTATTTATCAGTATAAATATTATCATACAATAAATAATAACACTATAAAATTGTGGGTTTAAAAAATATATATAACGATAATATATACAACATGGCTAACTTCTAAGTTAGTAAGTACTAAGTAAGTAAAAAAATATTAGTCCATACAGTTTTTTTTTCAAAATTATCAATGGTTTTGCTGACTCGCCAAACCTACTCGAAAGGACGAAAGGGGTTGCGATGTTCTATCAAGATTTACGCAAAACCAAGCTTTGTACCACATTAGTCGTAGTGATTTAAATTCTGCACAAAACTCTTTTATTCGGCACTCTTGTTTAAATGACAATATGTATCTCTCCACCGTTGATCCTTTCACCTGTTTCGTTTAAACGCGCTATCTCCAAAATTTTGTAAAATAGACATTAATGTTTTTTCCCCTTTCTTATTATTATCTTTTTCTATTCTATCTTAGATCACTCATATTATGTATAAATTTCAATAATTCTTTACACAGATGATGTAATATATACTTATACTTATAATTTTAAAAATTTACTATTTTGTCTACAATTATTCAATATTCTTTCTATTTTTTCTTATGTACTCGTAATTTTTTTAAACTCTCTTACTTTTTATCTTGTTATTATAATTTAAATATGAATACTTTACTGGTTGCAATAACTTTTCTATATTCTATTTTTAAACATATTTTTGTAATCAAAACGTAATCCTTACAAAAATATCTTTTTTAATCATGTAAGTAGGTATCTAATAATATATTGTTAAAATGTATTGAATATGTCTTTTATAATTATACTTCTTATTGAAAAAACTTAATATAGTTTAAAATGTAAACAGCTTAAAAATATAATGCGTGCATTCAGAATACAAGCAAAAGAATTCTTACCAACGATGAATTTCGAAGCTAACAAAAGCTGTCATTATTAATTATTATTTTTTACGTCATTTATTAATGTGACAGGACTTGCGCTACATAAAGCACAACTCTGAAAAAGCTCGGTTCTGAAGCGACGTCGCCTGAAAGAATACTATTATTAATGAATGAGCGCCCCGACGCCGAATAGTCGGAATATTTTATACTGATAACCGGAATCGTGTTTGAAACACCAAGTTGCTATCCAAGGACGTCGATGTCATATTATTACGTCATAATTTTTAAACGAAAACTTTTTTTATTTTTTTTTAAATTCAACATTCTTTTAATATTTTTTTAAATTATTGTGATATACTTCAATACTATGTAAATGCAAGTTAAACTAACTTTTATAATAATTAACGGGTATATAATAGTAAGAATATTTTGAATATTTTGAAATAATAATAATAATCAAACACATTTTCATTGCACTAACACTATTTATAAAATTGTTAAATAGTCTCTTCCTCGAGTTTTCGTTTGATTATAGAATTTAAGTAGGTACCTACATTTGCATTGCTTGCACGGTGAAATGAATCGTCTCATAATAATAAATTAAGATATTGAACAGTTTTTTTACCGTTATGAAAATGAACGAATGAATGAAACGTAGGTACAGTGAAGTTATTTAGCTATCCAACTATCTAGTAGAAGATATCTGATACTTTTAATTATTTTGTACATAACTACTAACATTTAGTTTTCTTTTGATGAAAATATAATTTAACTAAGAAAATGCTGAAATTGGGCGAATTCCTTCTCTAGTTGATTTTTCGTGGATTAAAAAATACGCGAAGCTGCATTCATCTGAAAATAATGTGTACCCTCCTAGACAAGCAATCATGCATGAATCAATTTAGAAGCTTTTGGAAAATTGTATGAACGCTCCCCTAGATTCTAACAATCAAGGCTAATGAAAAATATCTATTCTTAAAGGAGATATTTTTGTACGATATAATATATACTTACGCATTCTTTTAACTAGAACATGTTAAGCCAAACAATAAAATTTTACCAAAGTAAATCATTTGTTCATTTTGAATATATTTTTTTCTTCTACTGATTAATGAATTTAGATAGCAATACTTTATTGTCATACAAACATATTATTTTAATAACATTTTAAAGATCTTTAATAATTTTAGAACATCTCTTTTGCATTATTTTTACTAGGTGCATATACTACCTAATAATTACACGATAAAAAAAACTTTTTATATAAGTACAACGTTTTTAAATTCTGTTAAACCATATAAACTTGACTTGACTACCTTAAACGATCAAAAAATTTGTACTTGACATGTCATATTGATTTCCATAGTAACGCACGTATATATTAATAATTTAGTTGCTACGACCCCAGACCCCTAGCAACCAATAATGGTGTCGAAATAACTTTTCATACAAAACAGAATTAACTGAAAATGAATTCAATTCTACTTAAAGATGGCTAAAAGTATTTAAAAAATACATTGGCATCGTGTTCTGATATATTCTAAAATTTTCAAATGTTTAACTAGTCGGGAAGTTAGTTAAAAATCGATTGCAAGATTTGTACCGGACAAAGAACCACCGGACGAATAGGATACGAATAGAATACGAGTTAAGAAAAACGTTGTAAAAGACAGAGTCAATATTATGTAGGCTTAAAATCGTTTTATAAAAATCTGAATTCATGTTTGTGAAAAACCTATTATCACAACTAAATAGTATCCATATACCAATATAAGCTCTGTGATAAGAATTATTTTTTTTCCATTCTAATAAACAGTTTTTTTCCAGGTACGTCAAATATTCACACCATGTATTATTATAAATCTTCGATACGTTTAATTTCACTGACTGGTAATCTTTTAACGGCTATATGCCAGTTCAGTGTTTTTTTTATATTGAATGTCCCCGATGTTCATTTTTCTCATATCTCATTTTGCCGTCTGTCCAATATCCCGTTTTCACTATCTCCCTTTACCCTATCTCCTGATTACCCATTCCCCCAATCTCCCGCCTTTCTAGGCCGATAGCCGACAGCGATTTTCCGGCTGATCAACTTTCTACCTCATACCTGGTCCCGTGCTAATATGTAGGTACATACCTGTCGTTTTATTGGCGGTATGTGGAAACATTCTACTAAGCACCGAACGACTTTTTACACACCGTTCCATTTTGCGATCCCTTACTATCAGAGCTTTTCTGATAAAGTTATACAAAATTTATATTTTATAAACAAATATGTATAAAATAGAAAGTTTTATTATTTAATTATAAACTTACATAAAATGAACCACAAAGGTGATAAATATTATTTGTGTTTAAAAGCTTATACTAGAAAACAGAACAGAGTGAATTATTTATTACCTACCTTAATCCATGTATTTTTTCTGCCATCTTATAAAATACTACGACTTTTTTAGACGAGATAAGTAATATTCTATATCATAAATTGATAATGTCGTAAAATGAAAATATTATTAGTATTTTATAAAATATGCAAAAAAGCTACTGTACAATCCACAATGGCTGAACCAGTGACGTCTCGTGAAAGTAGGCAGATTGAGCGTCGCTTGGGGCGCAAGTTACTCGAAGGGCGGCAAATCGATGAGAATCGTTTGGTATATAATACAGAAATAGCAACCTAAACTTATTAATAATGAAAATATCTTTCCATTAAAAAAAATCAGCTCACTGGTTGGAAACAAAGTGTCTTAATTGACATAAAAGGTTTAACAAGACTGTAATTTTTTGTCGAGTTCGCGATATCTAGTTTACTTCCGTTGCCTTTCGAAGTCCTTGGTGACCGACATATATTCATATGAAACGACACATGCACGGATGATAAAAAATACTGTACTTACTGTACTTATACAAAAATGGGGCGGCATTTTGGCGTTATCCAGGGGCGGCATTTTGTCTAGGGACGTCACTGGACCGAGCGTATTATAATCATATCGGAAGTGAGATGGTATAAGGAACCGGAGGGTAGGTTTGTTTGACTCCAATAATAAGAAGATTGATGCGTGAATGAAATGAACCCTGGTTTTATTATCTCCTTCCAAATAAATATCAATTTAATTATTACAGATAAGTTTACCGATTACAATTTAGCAGAATGAAAGTAGTTTATGCGTTATGAGAAATTGCTAAGTCGATCGGGCGGAGTGGAACGATAACCTTACGGTTAAGTCTTTGATAACTGACTGACATATTGATGTCATGTAATTGAGTGTTTTATACAGATTCGATACAATAGAAAATGCTGCATACACTATTTGGATATTTTTGATAATCACGATTATTGGTAAATTATAAATAATTGAATTTAATTTTTAGTCAATTAAGCAGTTTTAATAATTAGCAAGATTGATTTTCATATAAACAATTTTGTGCATATCATGTTTTGTAAATTATAAATAATTATTTAATATAATTATTTTGCTAAATTAGCTTTCTGTTAAAAAATTATTTATTCACATAAATCGCTTGTTTTGCTGTTTCACAATATTATGTTACAAGGTACTTGTAATTATAAATTGACTCGTGCAGATGGTAGGGTAATGACCCCTACAATCATAAATGCTAGTAATGACCGATCAGTAACATATTATCCGCTTATTAAATCGTGGATCTCTGGAACGACTCCTGAGTCTGACAAATTCACATATTGTTTTGCAATGATTGATTGGACCCAGAGTTTGTACACAATAGGTTAAGCAAGTGGTTAGCATATTATATTACTCGTAAAGTACGATAATCTGTTAATACAACCTTCACGTCATGTTAAAATAAACTATTACTGCTGTCTTAATTATCTATTGTAATTAAGTGGTAGAAAATAATTATAGTTTAAAAAATATAATATTATGAACAAATAATATTATAGGTACATCATTAAATTACTTTAATTTAAACATTTTAAACAGACTTCCTTTTCTACAGATTAAAATAAACATCATTAAAAAAGTATGCGGAAATTGTTCAGTTAAAAATGGCTCTAGGTAACAAAATCGCTTCCTTTTTTATCTTTTTTTGCAGCTCTGGCTGGCCACGTTAATTTGCGTTGTTCTCTTTTCTTTCCCAATATTCGATACGATGACTCTTTATTGCAAACACATCGCTTTAAAAGCAACGCAGAGAGAAAGAAGCTTCGGTAGACGAAGCAAAAAAGGGAGAGAAAATTTTCGGATTTCCTTTGATATTTACCTTTCTGGCTCAGAGGTTTTGCTCTTTAGCTAGCTGATCGTTTTCATCGGGATTACACATGGATTTATAACAAGGAAAGGATGTGATACTATGCCAATTTCGTTTTATTGTTGTTAAAAAGATTGTATCTTAATAAACTTCCCTTTATTCTTTCTGATAAAAAGGGTTTTGCAATTTCATGAGACTGTGCAAATATTTTGACAAAATATATTAAATACTTTATTTCTTTTATAACCTATCCTATCCGTACGACTGTCAGAACTAATACGGATATTATAGTTACCCTTAGTATTGTGAATCCATTTATTTTCGTCACAGTTTAAATACTATCATAATAATATCCACTCTTCCACAAAACTGTTGTGCTCGTGGCGAGATGGATTATCTCGGTAGTTAGTTATATATGTTTTTCTTTTCCTGATAAAGCTATTTTAATAACTCTGTTGCAAGGGATGGTGTGATGAGGGGTAGGTGATGAATAAAATCAGAAGGTTTTGATGCGTATAAAAGTAATTCCCCAAATTTATTATCCCTTAACACAAATTACAGATTCAATTTACAGCTTGAATAATACAAAATTTATAAATTAGATTACGACGATAGTGTTTGTGATAAAAGTTATTTTAACGTTGAAGCGAGCGGCGTGTTATTAAGACGAGCGAATTTAAGGTACTGAGTTCTTGTTGGATTGCCACGTCTGTTTTTATATTGAAAGTAGACAAAGGAAATGCTATCCACAGCGTGGGTAAATTTATTGTTTTGTTCCCACATTGCGGATAGATTCCTGGGATTTTGTCTGCGAAATTTGATTAAGGTACAAACGTTATCAGTCCAACAATGGATTTCACACGACACAATGACAGGAATGCACTGTTTACTCGTTCATTCCTGTGATGGACAACTGACACCCGGCACTTAAGCATTTCTTCAGCCGGCGGGAGGTGATCATATGTCCGTTCTCACGGCAGTGTTTTGCTGATTATTAAAAATATTGAATTATTAAAATGTTGTAATTTTTAGGTTTTAACTGCTATCTACACATTGCACTGTCTGCGGACTACTTCCACCCTCATACCCCCCTTCCAGCGAAATGCGGCACGCAAATCGCGATGAAAGTAGGTAGAGGTGGTCGCTTGAAGGTCCAATCAGATCTGTCTCGGTGGATGCTGCGGTGGTCTGCATCCCGGGACGTCTGCTCTCATGTCCTTGATGACTCTCTTGGTGATGTGCTTTTTGCAATTTGTCCATAGCAGGTAGCTGGAAACTGCGGCAATGATGACGATAATCAAGGCAAGCGTTGCCCACGACAGTTGGCCTGTCGACGTGTCGTTGACAATTGCTCCGCCCGACGCAGTCTGTGCGACGATGATCTCTTCCTTTGTCTGTTGTGCACCCATTTTCGTATGCTGGTGTCTCTTGGTGATGATGATGGTAAAATACTGAATAATCCAGTTGAGTTATCCGCATTTATTGTGAATAAATTGTTTATGCCTGCATTTTAAATATTGCGTACACCACTGACCTACATTCTAGGTCGATGTGTGTTCTTGCTATCGCTAACGTTGCTGTTTTGAAATCGGAAACTCCGCGTGCTGTTTTGAAACACGACCCCGATTGCATTGTTCGGCTCGTGCCTGACGTTGTTGACCGATATTTGTCCTATTGACCTAGAGACGGTCTGGAAAATGGACACGTCTGCCGTATCGGGTAACACGAGCTCCCACGGTGTCAGGATTTTTCTCAGGCTGTTCCATTGTTTTATTTTCCTTGAGAATGTACGCTGGTTTTAAACGGTCGATGGAAACGGTGACGTTTTTTCCTCTCTTGCAAATGACATATGTTCGCGTATTGCGCGTGATGACCTCATATGGTCCGGTAAATGGAGATCTTAGCGGAGTTTTGACTGTATCATCGCGTAAGAAGACATGTGTCAATTTGTTAAGGTCTTTGAAAATGAAAACGCGTTTTTCGCCGTGTTGCTGGCTTTTCACAGGTTGCAGTTGTTGGAAATGTTTTTTCAGGATCGTGACGTAGTTGCTTGGGTCTTGGTTTGTGCTGGTTTGATGGCACAAAAATTCCCCTGGTAGGCGTAAGGGTTCGCCGTACACAAGCTCAGCTGCTGTCGTCTTTAAATCTTCTCTCCAAGCTGCTCTGATTCCCATTAACACTGTCGGCAATGTTTCAGTCCATCTCTCATTCTCGTGGCATTTTATAGCGGCTTTTAATTGACGATGCAGTCTTTCGACCATACCGTTTGCGGCTGGGTGATATGCTGTCGTGTGAATCCTCGCCGTACCAGTCAGACGATTTAATTGTCTGAAAAGGTTCGACTCAAATTGTTTGCCTTGATCCGTTGTCACTCTCAAGGGCGTTCCAAAACGGGCGATCCAACCATTGTAGAATGTACGGGCGATCGTTTCCGCTTCTTGGTCCTTAATCGGAAATGCTTCCGGCCACCGCGTGAATCTGTCAACGCAGGTGAGGCAATATCTGCAGCCTTCAGACATAGGAAGGATGACGATGTCGATGTGGACATGCTCAAATCGTCCTGAAGGTGCCAAGTTTCCGAGTGGTGCTGATATGTGACGTGTGATCTTGTTCTTCTGGCATTGAAGACAGTTGCGGGCCCAATTTCGACAATCCGTTTTAATCGACGGCCAAACAAATCGTTGTGTGACAAGTTTGACGGTCGCATTAATTCCGGGATGTGAAAGTCTGTGGATATGATTAAAAGCTGCTTGTCGGTGCGGTTTGGTTATGAAAGGTCTTGCGATAGGTGTTGACAAGTCACAGAATACTTTTATGTCTGTGTCGGGAATAAGTACTTGTTTCAACTGAAGTACCGATCCGTCACGTAAAAATGTACTCATTTCGTTGTCAGTTTCCTGGTCGGCTGCGAGGTTGGCATAATTCAGTGTGTCTTCAACGACTTCTATCCTAGACAAGGCATCAGCGACGATGTTGTCTTTTCCAGCGACGTGACGTATGTCGGTCGTGAATTGTCCGATGAAATCGAGGTGTCTGAATTGTCTTGGTGAGCACTTGTCCGATTTTTGTTGGAATGCGAACGTAATGGGCTTGTGGTCGGTAAATATGGTGAACGTGTGAGCTTCTATCATGTGTCGAAAATGTTTGACAGCTAGATAGATAGCTAAAAGCTCGCGGTCGTAAGCGCCATATTTTCTCTCCGCTGGACTTAGCTTCTTTGAAAAGAATGCCAGCGGTTCCCATTGATCGTCAACTCGTTGTTGAAGTGCTGCGCCAACGGAAGTATCGGATGCGTCACTAATTATCGCTAAGTGAGTCCCCTCACTTTTCGGATGTTTCAATAGCGTTGCTTCCGCCAAACTCTTCTTGCATTCCTCGAAGGCCTTGATTGCTTCTGGTGTCCAGATGATAGGTTCTTTCTTGGAAGTTTTTCCTTGCAGGAGTGAGTTCAGTGGAGCTTGCGTTTCTGCGGCCTTGGGGACGAATCTCCTATAGAAATTCAAAATTCCCAAGAACCGTCGTAGTCCTTTTTGAGTGTCTGGGCGGGTGTATTCGCGAATAGCGCTGACACGATCTGGAAGTGGTCGAGTTCCGGTGGTGGAAACCAGGTAGCCAAGGAATTTTACTTCCTCTACTCCGAAGTGGCACTTCGTGGAGTTGACAACCAGGCCGTACTCCTGTAGGCGTTTGAACAAAATTTCCAGGTGTTGAAGATGCTCTTGTTCTGTTGTGGAGGCTACCAGGATGTCGTCTATGTAGGCGTAGCAGAAGTCCAGACCCTGCAGAACCTCGTCAATGAAGCGCTGAAAAGTCTGGGCCGCATTCCTCAAGCCGAAAGACATAAATGGAAACTCGAATAATCCAAAGGGTGTTGTGATGGCAGTCTTCGGAATGTCCTCTTCAGCCACTGGGATTTGGTTGTATGCTCTCACCAGGTCGATCGTGGAGAAAACTTTCCTATCACGCAATGTTTGTGTGAAGTCTTGGATATGACGCACGGGGTACCTGTCAGGTACGGTTCGAGCGTTTAATCCGCGGTAATCACCACATGGCCTCCATTGATCTTCAGATTTGGGCACCAGGTGGAGGGGTGACGCCCAAGAACTTTCAGATGGTCGTGCTATTCCAAGTCTGGTCATGGTTTCGAATTCCTTTTTGGCGATGTGAAGTTTGTCGGGAGCTAGGCGTCTAGGACGTTGAGCTACAGAAGGTCCTTCGGTGGTTCGTATGTGATTTCTCGTGTTGTGGATGACTTCTCTACCAGCTCCATCTGGGCGCGTGAGATCCGGAAACTGCTGCAGTAATCCATGATAAAGGGATTTACCTGCGACAGTTTTGACAGTTGCTATCTCAGTGCTGCTGTGGCGTCCAGAGGTTGTAAGTTGAGTCGTCTGATCCAACAGTCTGCGATTCTTGACATCGACTAATAATCCGAAATGGATTAGGAAGTCAACACCAATAATGGGCTTGGTGACATCTGCAATCACGAATTTCCAGGTGAATTCTCTTCGTAACCCCAAATTCAGCGTCAGTGAGATACTGCCATACGTAGCAATGACAGATCCGTTTGCTGCTGAAAGTTCGTACTGTGATTTTGGTCGGCGCCCCTGTACTTTCGTGCGTGGGAAAACGCAAAGGTCCGCTCCGGTGTCGATAAGGAATTGTATTTTCGTGGCGTGGTCGGTGACGAAGAGGCGGCTGGAGGTAGGGCTGTAATCGCTGGCCGCGCTTAGCGACTGCCCGTGGCGTTTCCCTTGTTGAAGGTGCATGGTGTGACGCACTTCTCCGCATCTTGGCCGAATCTACGATGATACCAACACATGCCAGGTTTGCTGTGGCTTTGGTCTCGCGGTCGGGAATGGTTCCTCCTTTGGCTGGCTGATCGTGACTGGTGACGTGGCCTTGATGGTCGGTTTCCTCTTGCGAGCTCTTTGGAGAGCTCCTCGCGAAGAGTTGAGATTTCCTCCCGCAAGGTGATCACCAGCTTGCTGATGCCGCACAGGTCTTCCATCGTGGTTTCAGCAATGGATGCCTTTGATGTGGAATCTGCCATGGCGTCAGCTAGGTCTGCAACCTTGTTGAGATCCGCGTCCTTCTGTGTCGCCAGTACCAATTGCATGGTATGTGGTAAGCGACCCATCCAAAGCGTGCGTAGGATGTCATCAGTAACGGCTGCTCCTGCGAGAGAACGTAGGTGGCGCAAGAACTGTGATGGTTTGCGATCACCAACTTCCTCGTGCTCCAGTAGTCGTCTGGTCTTCTGCTCCTGGGTAGAGCTCAGCCTTCTCGTCAGCTCCGTCCTGAGGTGCTCGTAGGCTCCTTCACGAGGTGGGTTAAGGATGATGTCTCGAACCTCTGAAGCGTAACGAGATTCCAAAGCTCCCAGGATGTATCCAAATTTGGTCGCGTCAGTCGTGACGCCAGCTGCTTCGAAGCTTCGCTCCACCATGCAGAACCACATTTCCGGGTCTTCTGGACAGAATGGTGGGATCCTCACTGCCACGCGGCTGATCTGAGGTGTGGTCTGCTGGGCTGGTGCTGGTGTTGTCGTTTCTCCTCCGGCATTGCTGCCATACCCGCTGGAGAACTGTCCATTGGGCATCTTGACAAGGCAAGTGAATTTAAGAAAATTAACGCGGGAAAACGGATGTTGAAAACTGCGCGGGAAAACGAGCTCCAACGAAAAAATAATTCTCTCACAAACACAGTAAAATAGTAGTTAATAAAAAATTAAACGAAGTCTGTAAAATAAAAATGAATGAATTGAATTTTACTTTACGGGTCACCACTGTTGCAAGGGATGGTGTGATGAGGGGTAGGTGATGAATAAAATCAGAAGGTTTTGATGCGTATAAAAGTAATTCCCCAAATTTATTATCCCTTAACACAAATTACAGATTCAATTTACAGCTTGAATAATACAAAATTTATAAATTAGATTACGACGATAGTGTTTGTGATAAAAGTTATTTTAACGTTGAAGCGAGCGGCGTGTTATTAAGACGAGCGAATTTAAGGTACTGAGTTCTTGTTGGATTGCCACGTCTGTTTTTATATTGAAAGTAGACAAAGGAAATGCTATCCACAGCGTGGGTAAATTTATTGTTTTGTTCCCACATTGCGGATAGATTCCTGGGATTTTGTCTGCGAAATTTGATTAAGGTACAAACGTTATCAGTCCAACAATGGATTTCACACGACACAATGACAGGAATGCACTGTTTACTCGTTCATTCCTGTGATGGACAACTGACACCCGGCACTTAAGCATTTCTTCAGCCGGCGGGAGGTGATCATATGTCCGTTCTCACGGCAGTGTTTTGCTGATTATTAAAAATATTGAATTATTAAAATGTTGTAATTTTTAGGTTTTAACTGCTATCTACACATTGCACTGTCTGCGGACTACTTCCACCCTCAACTCTAAAGATACTATCTTCACTTATTATATTTATGTAGATACAGCATTTTTGTTACAATACATAAGCCACAATCTTACACTATCATGTTTATGTGATAAGCAAACAAATCTTTAATTTATTATAATGACAAATGACAAATCATTATGGTACTCGTAATATGTTTTTTTATATTTTAAATATATCTTAAGCATAATTTTTTTACTAAATTTAGTATCATTATCATTCTTTTTTATTCAAAGAGCAAAGATTTTTCTTGATTAAAGAATCATTTAACCTTCTGTCTTCTTTGTACTTACATAACTTTGGTTTCTCAACTACAATATAAGTATTTTTTAGTTAAAAAATTATACCTAATGTATGTCTTAAAAAGCCACAAAATACATTTAAAAATCCATAGAGAATTGGTGCATAACGTATTAAATTATATACATAATTTGAAAATACCTCAGATATACACCCACTAGAAAAACTCCTGATGGGACATGAAACTGTAAATCCACTGGATTTATACTAATATTCTTTAACAATTAAGTGGCAGGCGTCCTATCTAAAGACGACGAAATAAACTTGTAGTTTTTATAATGTATTGAAATGATTATCATATTTTTTGATTTTTAGCTTTCGACTTGTGTTTTAAGTATTAAGTATTAAGTAAGTACCCTGATTACTAATCAACGCCCGGATAATTCAAAATTTTACTTAAAACGTAATTCACCAACTATAATTTTACATATTTTGCAAGGAGTTATACATATTTATATGTCCATACTACTGTCGATAAATATTCAATACGCCAAAGAAAATATTCAATATTTTTGTCATCAACCACCGGGTTGTCTTCAAATACATTGAAATGGAAAATACAAAATAAAAATTAAATGTACATAATACTGAAGAACGATAAGAAAATGAATAACTGATAAAAAAAAACACATGTCAAAATTGATAGATACTTACATGTAACAATAATATCATGCAACGGATTTTATAAAAAGTACAAATATTGTACTTAAAAGCAATTAATTAATAGTTAAAATAAAATACAATTTATATACTTAGTACTAATTCCGTTTTTGTATTCAATAAAACAGATATATACTAACAAATTAAAAATATGAATAATAATTAAATAAACTTAATACTTACATTAATTATTAGTTACCTAATATTATAATAAAATAAACTGAAAAAAAACTATTAAGCTTGTAAAAATGGAGAATCAGAGTCATTTTTATATAAGAAATTATTATCCACCCCCCTCAAACCATTTTGATCTTACACATGATAATATAACATTCGTTGAAAAAATAATATCCATTTTTTTACCTAGTCACGTGATCGAATTCGTAGCCCACGGCTTCATACATGGGCACTCTACCAACTCGGCTACCGTGAGTGTAAAAAATATGGTAAGATCAAGATCTTGTGTGGTGTCACCTTTAATCATTTTTTTTTAAATTAAATATTGTAGCTAAAGTCGTATGTTGATTTATTTCTTGGAGATAGCATGTCTGAAAGGATTTTCTTTGGTATCTTTAATTGTGGTTTCAACAAAATTATATTCCTCATTAGTGTTAAATAAACTTTCATTTAAGGAATCATTTTTAACAGATGTAATATTTATACACTGTTGATTTAAGTTTAAAAAAAGTTTATCTTCGCAATACAGCCCTACAGCGTTATGTTAAAATGCTATTTTAAAAAGGGGTCGATGGAAAATTTTCCAATGAATATGAAAATTGGTCTGTTTTATGAATTCAAGGGCGCTCGCCGCAGACCGTAAATCAAATCGAAAGTCCAATTACCGAATAACCGATTGCTAAATCTCCAGTGGTGAAATCAGAAAGATAAATTAAGAGATACTGAAAATAGGCAGGGTTCCATTTTTTATTATGATTAGTAAGTACTATGTGAATTAAAATAAAGTCAATTTACATATATCGTATCTTGATTGATTAATGTAAGTATTATATCCGTAAATAAAGTAAATCTGAATTATTTTCAAGCGATTCAGCTTTTACTTGATATTAATTCATGACAATTTATGAAGTGATAATATTGAAGGCTCGCTTAGGGTTAATGAAAATATTAGAGTTAATGAATATTATAAAATTGTAGATAGAGTTAGATCCAAGGAAAGATAATATGCTAACATGGAATAAAGGTAATTTAAAATAAGTACGAATTTACTCTAGACCAGTGTTTATCTATCATTTACACCTGCGGACCAGTGTTGCCAACCGTACTATAATTATAGTATTTGTACTATAATTTTGGCCCGCGTACTATGTATGATATAAAAGTCCAAAAATACTATAATTTTGAAAATTGGGGAAAAATGTTGGCAATAAAAGAAACACAGGTAAAATTGGTTTAAAGAGCTAAATAATAATAATAAATTAAAATCGAACGTGAGTTCTAACAGAATTTTTAGAAATGGCAAACAAGGCACTCGTTTTGGCTGAAAGACCTAAAAAAAGGTCTCGACTTTTATTTTCAGCAGGTTTTTTTAAAATTGCAGGAAAGTATTGGTCATTCAACGCGGACTATATTTTTTGCCAAAATACTATAGGTATTTTTTTTTGTCTGCGTACTATAATACGGTGACAAAAATATAGCTATACGGCTGCGGACTTAAAATAGAAGAAGAAAAAAATATTATTTATGTATTTTTTCACGTAATATAATTAATCTATTTTCAACAAAAACACAATGCACAAACACAAACGCAGGTACACGGGTTTTGAAGATTTTATTGGAATTTTTAACAATCAACTTCCTCATAGGTAGTCGCTCTATCAACTCGGCCACCATGGCATTAACGCATATAAGTACGGTTATAAAAATGCTCTTTAGTTGATCTGAGTTATAATTTTTGTTATACGCATAAAATTGTTTCGCTGCTAAATTTTCATATGAAAATTGAATAAAATCTTAGATGATACACATACATCATTGGGTACAGAATTTATAATATTATAAAAATATTTAAAAGAAGACATTCAAGTTCTTAACAATTTAAAAAGAATTGACTTGAATCGAAATATTAAGCTACAGCTAACATATATATTTACATTTAAATTTTTGCAAAATTCTATCACGGAATAAAAATACCTCGCTTGTGTTAATAAAAAGGGCTAACCATTATTTACGAAGTGTTCGGAGTGACTCAATTTTATTCGATTTCATTAGCTCGTTTATACAGTATTGCGTGCGAGTATGAATAAAGTTGCTTGTATAAATATACAATTTCATGGCTTTCTTTGGCATTGGTTAAGTAAAAAAACCCATTGTGCGTGACGCTACACGCTGAAAGTGACACACAGTAAAATAAAATGTGAATTATGGTAACATAAAAATTTTACATCATAGATAAGTATCTCGCGAACCCCACTTTTAATATCACTGAAATTTAGATCTTTTCCAGAAACACGAGAGCACTTCTTACTATAATGTATTATCAAATCATTGTAATTAGTAGATAGTTAAGGTAAAACTTTCTAAGTACACCAATAATATTATAATAATATGGAGATTTGAGAGAAAACATACTTACAATAATTATAAGATAAAAAGAACTTTTTATACATAACGTTTCTAAATTTTCTATTGAATCATATGAACTTGACTTGACTAGCTTAATCGATCAAAAAAAATATACTTGATAGAAATACTGAATAAATATACTGAAATGTCATTTTGACACTTCATATTGATTTCCATAGTAACGCACGTATATATTAATATTAATAATTTAGTTGCTAGAACCCACTTAGCAACCTATAATATAGTTTTACTTTTTACGGATTTCTTCCAAAATGACTTTTCGTACAAAACAGAATCAACTGAAAATTAAATCAATTCTACTTAAAGATGGCTAAAAGTATTAAAAAAATGCATTGGCATCGTGTTCTGATATATTCTTTATATATATATATAAGTTTTAAATGTCTAGCTAGTCGGGAAGTTAGTTAAAAATCGATTGCATGATTTATACCGGACAAACAACCACCGGACAAATAAGAATACGAGCTAAGAAAAACGTTGTAAAAAACAATCATAATGAAGAAATGAGGTAACCACATTTTTTTTTCCATTTTAATATCGATGATAGTGATTTAATGATTTGATGTTTTTCTAATTTTGTTATATATTAATAAAATCTTGGAATTATAATTCAACGTAGTTTTTCGCCTGCGATTGATAAATTTTATAAAGTGGCCTTTTTCCAGGAACCAATCATGAGCTTTGACTAAAAAATCGACATTTTTCAGTGTTTATTATATAAGCTCAAAACTATTTTTTGATTTCTCTGAATATAGAGTGTCCCACAGCATAGTGCCATTTATTTTGTCATTCATTCACTATGACAAAACTAACACGATTCACGCGCGCTCGTAGGCCGATTACCTTTGTTGCATTTTCCATGTGCATGCTCAAGGGATACCTGCCACAGCAAGTTACTTCAATATGCAATGTAGTTAGCGCGTAAGTTAATATTTATGTAAAAGCTCGGGGAGGGTTCGTTACACCGATATAAACTATGCATACAAAGAGGCATTTTAATGGAACTTTTTTATCATTGCGGAATAAATTTTGCAAAAACTCAAGACACGCAAAAAGCAAGCGGCCCGGGAGCTCATTTAATATTTTTGACGGAATATAACTCACATATTAACATGGTGATTTAAAAAAAATTTAGGGCGTCATTAGTATATTTATACAGATTTTTAGAACACCCTAAAATACTAATTAGTGATATGGATACACTACAAACTACCAACAATTTTATCAGACAGAGGGAAGTAAGTGAAGCCACATACAATGTTGTCCCCTTGTCTAATGTCTACAGTAAAGAAGATCAGTATACTACATTTAAAACATCGTGGGGTTTGTTGCCAAAAGTTGGTAAGTCGACAATTTACGTGTTTGGAGTCACAACGATTTATGTGTCTATATATAAATAATGTATATGCGGGAAAAAAATCAAGGTCATTCGATATATTATAGAACATGCACATAAGCGCAAAGAAATAAGCATTATGCCTGATCTTAGAAGCCATGTCAAACTTGAAATTGCAATTACTTCATAATATCATTTGGAGACTTACCAACTTTTGGCAGTAAACCCGTAATTCTCTTAAAATAATGTACATTGATGAAGCTTGCGAATCTATCATTGTGGCCATTGTGTACATTTTACAGTAATATCTCTGTCGACTCATGTGTTAAAGATAGAAAACCTCCATCAAAAAGGCTTCTTGATTAGACCAAAAGGCATCAAACAAATGATATTTTCTGAATAATTATTGAGCATAGTAGACACCAACGAAGATATTATACGGTACACAGATACCATTTCATCACGTTTACAAAGATTAAGTTAACGTAAGGTGTATATTGTACATGATCTCTATCGCCGTCAGTGTTTAGGTACATTGCTCTTGTTGTATCGGTTTGTCTCGCTAGGTCTCTGTCTTTCTCGATTTTCCTTGTGCTCCACCTGAACCATCAAACACGTAGTTATAATTTGATGCAATTTATAGCTATGTATCAGTGGCGAAGGGTGGAGGCAGGCTGTTAAGATACGACATATATAGTGCACATTAAACTTTGTCAGTCATACTATTTTTTTTTTATTGAACTAAAAATGCAATTTGCAGGTGGTCATGGTTAGTTTTTAAAATTCAATTAAAACCTACCCAAACAATAATAGCTAACCCAAACCATAACAGGTTAAGTATGTTATGGGTGATCCAAAAAAATATTGTACACTTTTTCAGTCATATCTATTTGATTATCTATATTGAATTAAGAATACATTAAAAATCTAGTTTTTTCAAAATCATTAAACCCCTCTAGCTACGATAAATCATCGATAAAAAAATCTTATATCTATAAAATATTTAAAATGATGTATGGTTTAATATGTTAAAATTTTAGATATTTTATAGATAAATGAATATATTTTTACTACGGCTTGGATTAGGTAGGGTTTAATTAAATATTAAGAACTAACACACACTATATTATATACATTGTAGTTTAAGTTCAATTAAAACAGATATTATATTTGACTGAAAAAGTTTAGTGTGCACTATTTATGTCGGATCTTAACAGCCTACCTCCACCCTTTGCCACTGCTATGTATTGATTAATAATATCATAGTATCGGATATCGGGTATTTCCGGCCCCATACTTTCATTTTCAGGCTTTACTGAATTGCACGAAGATGTATAATATAATATAGCAATCACAAAAAACAACAATGCGTATTTTAAATATTCCAACAAGATGGCAACATGCTTTGACCCAATAAATTTTGCGCACGTTTTTGTTTCTTATGCTAGTAATAGAATAGAAGAATTGAATTTGATCCAGCACGTCCTGCACCAAAGAAGATTTTACGAGTGCATCAAGGATACTTCCGCCTCTATCGCTCCACTATACTCTAGCATGGAAGCAGTGGTCATATTATTATTTTATTTTAAATTAAACTACCTATTTCTGAAAAAATTAACTTATGATACATTTTTTTTAATATGTATCTATTTTAGATCCGTAAGAATCTATTAATAATTGATACATAGAGTTTAGGGAGCTTCCAAAAATAAACCAGAACCATTATTTGGTAAGCAACTAAGTGAATTTAACTGCAAAATCTTTTATACTAAATTTAATTTCTGTATATTGTATAAACTAATTTTAATAATTAAAAGAAACAAATTAATTATCAAACATTGCGGACTATTTCCGTGAAACCAGGCAGTACCAGTTACCTTGATGGGTTACTCGGATAGTCGGATATTTACCTTTATCATTATAGCTAAATACTAATTTCCAATAAAAATCATTCTCCGAGACGCTATATTATTATCCTGGACCTGCTCTTCACCGCATCCTCAAAATAATTAGATTCTGCCCTTCTCCCTATAGAGTATAGATGTATCACTATTAACAAAAGTTTAGTTATTAGTCATTCACTAAACCATTATATTATTAAAGGGGTGAATAAGAGGTTGAATATTATGATAAACACTGATTCTTTAGCTGATATTCAATATATTAATTGAATCCGTATTTCACCCGGCCAATGAATTTGAACAACACGCCCTTGCATCGTTAGCGCAATTCGCTATATGTTTTGTATGGGAGATAATGAGTCTTAAATTAAATAAAAATTGTCCAAAAAACTTCTGTTGTTAAAACACGTCTATTATAATAAATCGACTTATATTTAACTAGGTAAGTGAGTAAGTAATCATATTGTGTGTTATTAAATAATTTTATTAAAAAAATGAAAATTAGGATCTGAATATTTTTCTAAGTTCTTTAATATTAACTATAACGGTTATTCAGTTGATTTTTCAATAACTTTGTATGTGTTTATTAATTTTAGGAAAATAGTAAATAGGCACATATTATATGTACATAGTACAGTTTTATAAAATTCTATTCACGTAGAGTATTAAACATATCAAAATATTGTTGCATCCTCTACGAAAGGTTGTCGACAAATGGTTTTACGGATTCTCCCAATATTGTACTTTCCTCTTGTACATAAAACTGTTTATCTTTTATAAATCATTACGAGTATAAATTTTTCAGTTTCATCAGTATAAAAATACAAAAACCAATCTTGTCCAAGCGCATCATACTGAAACTTACTTCTAAATCTTGTAAAAAATGTAAGTACCTAGTTATTTACTTTTGTTATTAATATTTTAACTTTACGCGACTATGTAGGTATTCAATTATATATATACATTTATAGGGGTAGAAATATTTCACTTATATTATTAATATTATAACGTCACTAATAAATTATGATTTATCAATATTTTTTAGTACAAAATTTAAATCTCATGGTGGGATTTACTCTCCGCTATACACTATTATCCATTGAGTTCTTTCTCTTATCAATCTTCTCCCTTTTTCAGGCTCTATCATCCTGCTCCAGTATTTTTCTACGCATTTATTATGTCCCTTTCTTGGGCTGCCTCAAGGCCACTTCCGTTGAGAAACCTACCCGATTAGGGCTTTCTGTCGTCTAGTACCTAGTATCTCAATATAGACTGGCAGTCGTAGTATGGGCGACATAAAAAACTATCAATTATTTCCTTATCAACCAAGTTGCCCAGCACAATATGTTTTATATATTCTTATCCTATCTTATTTTTCAATCAAATGCTAGGTACTTATTTCTCTTTTTCGTTTCAGTTTCCGTTCAATGTTTCACAATCATACGTGAAAAATAATCTTACTTTTGTCTTTTACATGATAGGCCATCCACAGGTCTGTAGGCATATGTTTCTTGCTCAAGTTTCAATATTGGGACTATACCTAAAATAAATTTTCATATAAATAAAAAGGATTTCAAGTTATACACATTTATATTAATATAAAAATCTATGTTTTTTAAAATAAATATAAAAAATATTAAACGAAAAAATCGAAACGGTCAAAAATTGAAAACCTAACTAAATTTTAATAATAAATATGATCATAATATATATTATGTAATAATAAGATATGACCCTGCAACGAATTCACATTTTATTAAATTTTTTTACAATTGTAAGTTTATCTTTGAATTAAAAAAAAATATCTTTTTAATGTTTTCAGATACATATTTTTTAATTAATACAGATCAGATTGTAAATTATCAAAAAAAAATCTCAAATTACAAGCTTCGTATTTTTCCGCTAGGTTCTCTGAAGGCATGCCTCTCCCCCTTAACACAAACTCGAACGCAGCTCCGGTCCGTGAAATTATCGAGCACTGGAATAGTTTATAATATATTATTTTATTAGCGGGGCTCTGTCTTCCGGCTATCTTAGGTCCCAACACGCACTTCTTTACAATCTTTTAGATTCATTAATCATCAATTGAGCGTAAAACGTGACAAATGTATTAATAAACCTCGATACAAAATCTCTAAAGCCTGAAACATTGTACTTTTTAATTTATCTTTTGTATTACATAATATATTATCTAGTAAATTATTTATGGTCTGAATGTGCATTTCCAAAGTATATAATATTATTATATTGTGTTATATTTATATTTAAGAAATGTTTTCTTCTGTATGTATAAAACAAAAAAAGGAAAAAGAAATATAATTATTTAAAATTCCACTATCACCTAAAATTCATCTAGTAATTTATGTTTATGTATAGTCTCAACTGGGTGTATACAATATATATATTCAATGATCGCCAATATGTTTCATGTCATTATGTACAAACTGTTGTTTTGAATGACTTTGGCGCCTCGTAATGAAACAAACATGGTACTGTCCCATAGGTGAATATTTGCTAATACCATACCATGAACGAGCAACACTGAAATCATAAATGTTAAGCACTTCGCTGGTTATTCAAAGTTTCTGTATTATAATGCTGATATTCTAATGTTAAACGATTCTGCTTAATTAAAATACAAACATTATAAACTATTTAGGAAAATGGTAGTCATATACTTAATAGTTACTTGATCTTGCCACGGTACACTGTAGGGCAAACACAAGGTCGAGCCCGTTCTCCCGATTGAGTACCATGTCTTGAACTTCATACAATGGCAAACCTGCATGGTTGATCACGATTGGCAACCACGCTAAGGGCACGGAATATCTCACTTTCAGGTACTAATAAATGTCCTAGCGCGTACCCCAGCTATGTAATCATATCCATTACCAAAGACTGAAACATATATTGTCAATTAGTGAATCCAATCCCGAGCCAAAATCTTGACCCCGGGATTTCGGGATTACGATTTGACGATCCCGGAATTGGCATTTTTTTCAATAGTTTCAAATTTCTATATATACAAATAACGTTGATAAAATCGGTCAAAAATAAATTTAGTATAATTTATACTATTTAAGACGTTTATTGTTAATATTGTGTACGTTCAATCTTGGAAATACATAGGTTTAATGGAGTAAATAATATTGCAATATGTATAAATAATAATGTGAAAGTAAAACAGTTTTATTTATTTATGAAAAGATTACAAATACAAGTTCAATCAAAATAAAAAATATGTGAAAAAATAAAATGAATTGGGGCACATGGGTAATAATTCAAACTTCATTCAAACTCAGTCTATTTCTAATGTATTTGTATGTTATTAAAAGTATATTTTCTGTTATATTTTCGTTTTTATTTTATTTTCCATAAAAATTGATAAAAAAACTTAATCCCGAAAGTTATTTATTATGTTTATGTTTACCAATCCCGGGATTCATAGGTATCGAAAATAGTTCGAGATCCCGGAATTGGAATCCCTACTCTCAATCTCAAATTCGTGATGTGGTGCTATCTCAAGATTTGGCAGGAATACCAATATATAATAATAATTGCCGTGTATGTACATAAATATAGGTATGATTATTATCATTGAAAAATATTTTCATATAACACATATACTATTTCTTTTATTCAACGAATAATTCCCAAGATTTGAAAATGTACGCGCGAATCCAGTGGTTTCAGTTTCAAGTGCCGTCAGGCATCATATTAAAAAAAAGATTTGTTCTAGTAGGTATATAATATCTAAGGTGTTTTCAAAATATGTATGTTCAATATAATACATAACACGTTAAGACTATGCAATCTTCAATCACGAAATGCAATTAAAAAATCTAAAATTAATAAAATACCTTACCTAATCCCAAAATTAATTATTTTCTATATCATTATTTTTTAATTGGACCGTCTGGTTTATTTTATATTACTACTAATATGCTCTCAAATTTGATGAGATTATTAAATGACTATTAGTAATACTGTAAATTTAATTCATTTTAATTAAATAGATTGGGTCGGCAACTTTTTCAGACTTATGGGCCAAAAATGAGATGAGAGGTGTAAAAAAATATTTAATTTCAATTTTTTAAAAATACAGAAATAATTAACTGGTACGCGATATGAAACTTGGTATATAAAATCAAAACCGAATACAGAATATTATTTAGTAAAACCAAAAATGTGAATCACAAATTCAGATTGTAGTTCGAAACTCATGGCAGAAAATGATTGTCCGCACACCGTGAACAGGCTAGCCGCGAACTCGATGCGTGTGGGTCTTCATCTGAATGCCGCTAAGACCAAATCCATGTGCAGTGCTGCTTGCATCGACGCCGACACTCCTCTGCGGGTTTCTGGTCTGCCCGTCGAGCTGGTGTCCAGATTCAAGTACTTGGGTGCCACGGTTGCCGATGATGGTGGTATTTCTAGTGAGCTTGGAATCCGCATGGGTGTGGCGGGCTCTGCGTTCAACCTACTTGGAGTCGCATGGAGGTCAAGGCTGTATTCTGTGAGGACCAAATGTCGTTTGTTTAACGCGTGCGTGCTACCTGTGCTCCTGTATGGCTGTGAGACATGGCATCTTACTAAGCTTCAAGAGTCTCGGCTTTTGAGCTTTGAGAATCGATGTCTCCGCAGAATCTTAGGGGTACATTGGTACGACCGCGTTACAAATATCCGAGTTCGTGAGCAGACACAACAGCCTTCGGTGATTGAAGTTATCACGAAGAGACGATTCACGTGGCTGGGACATGTATTCCGGATGCCGCCAAAAAGTGCAGCACTTCGTACCCTTGTGGCACAGCCTCAAGGGTTCCGTCGCCGTGGCCGGCCCTCCCTCACCCTGCAGCGATGCTACAAAAGCGACCTACGTGCTGCAGGTCTGACATGGCGGGAGGCACAGGAGTTAGCGATGGACCGAGGGAAGTGGCGCCAACTTGTGCTTGCCCTATGCCCCAATGTTGGGACGTGACAGGGTGAAAGAAGAAGAAGAAGAATAAGTAGGTAAACTTTAATCTGCAATTTGATGTTTTATTGATAATATTTTTGATACCATTTTTACCAAACCAGGAAAATGTAATATATTCTCACAATAATAGCTGACGTTAATAAATATGTGCTAAACTGAGATAATTATTTATTATTGTTATAATTATGCTTCGTTTGATCAACATTTATTGATGATGAACAAAAGTTGCAATCCTGGGTTAGAATATTTTAACTCCAGCTGCTGCAAATACCAGACACATTCTCATGAAATTCGTAGAAAAACGTGTTGAATTTTTTGACATGTCTTGATAAATAATTAATTATGTTTAATTATCTGTTCTATTAATAAATAATTATGCTAAATGAAATTCAGTACCTATTTGTTGACAATATTCCTTAAAATGCTTAAATCGGTTTCGATCGTTATTAAAACGCATGTTAAAACGTTTTTCAGTTGATACCTTGTAGATTAAGTTTACCTGTTCGATACTTTATCAAACAATGTCTCATATATGTATCCTGTTTAAATATTATACTCTGAGTATGCACCTATTCGCGTCTCATCCATAACCATTCAACGAAGAACTTTTGATAAGGATTTTAGCTTTTAGAGAAGTGTCAATAGCAGCTTTGTGCTTCGACTAAGTTTATCTTTCAGAAGCCTTCACCTGAAAGCTTTGTTCTTTAAATAGACGGTGTTAGTTAGGGTACTACGAAACGATAATGTTAAAGATTATTATTTTTAAAGTTAACAATCATTTAAAGAATATGACGCAATTTAAGTATTATTATGAAAAAATCGTTATTAATTAAAATACAAGAGCGATTGGTAGTTATGGTATTTCCAACCAGTAATAAATATAACATAATTTTTATTAGTCAATATTTATATTGGTTATAGTAGGTACCATAAATACTAGGTATAATCTATGACAGATAATGATAGTTACTGGGCTCTGAAATGGAGTTAACAGTGTGGGCCCCCAATATTTTTTTATTAGAATAAAGAAAAAAGAGAATAAAGATTAATTAGATCGTTAATAGAGCAAGTATTTATGTTGTTTGATATGTAAAATTTACGAGAGGAAGAATAATAGAGGATTAGAAGTAAGTACCTACTCAGAAGATACTAATTGCATTCTATGCATGCATGGAATTGAAGAAATTAATATTGATGGTGGTTTTTTTCAAAATTTTACGCTAAGTAGCTTAGCACAATTTTGTTACAATATAAAACAAATATTGGGGGCCCACACTGTTAACTCCATTTCAGAGCCCAGTAACTATCATTATCTGTCATAGATTATACGTAGTCTTTATGGTACCTACTATAACCTATATAAATATTGACTAATAAAAATTATGTTATATTTATTACTGGTTGGAAATACCATAACTACCAATCGGGTACTGTTCGGTTATACGGAATACAGCGGAAAACACATTTGGAAAATACCCGATATACTGGATTATTTGTTAGTTTGGGTAAGTTTAGGTTAGGTTAGGTTGGCTTAGGTTAGGTTAGGTTAGGTTTGGTTAGGTTAGGTTAACCTAACAAATAATCCAGTTAATCGGCTATTTTCAAAATGTGTTTTCCGCTGTATTCCGTATGAAGTACCCTTTATTCAAATTTCACAACTAATTTGATCACATTTCAAGGAACTCAATATGCGATACTGTCACATACTGTTTTACCATAATAAATTTTTCTTTTGTTTCAGAATAGTTCCAATGTCATCAATTTCATTTAATATATTTTTTACATTTTTATGGGCATCTGTAATTTGCATTGTTATTATTATGTATGAAGAAAGCTCATCTTTTTTCAACACCCAAGTTTATTTGTATTTGACAATAAATTGCATGTTATAGAACAACAAAATAATTGGTACAGTTCGGTTATGAGGAATACAGCGGAAAACACATTTTGAAAATAGCCGATATACTGAATTATTTGTTAGGTTAACCTAACCAAACCTAACCTAACCTAACCCAACCAAACCGAACATAAACTAACCCAAACTAACAATTAGTAATCCAGTATTTCGGGTATTTTCAAAATGTGTTTTCCGCTGTATTCCTCATAATCGAACTGTAGCAAATAATTTTACAGCAATATTTGCAAGAATCATGAGCTCTAAAAGCTCTTTTATATCAGATTTATCGGAACCTAATGTCTGAGACGTAATTTGCATAATTTTACTCTATAATTAATACCTAAATATATTCTTATAATTATTAATATATTATGATATAGAAAGGACGATAATCAATCATTATAATTAAATATTATAACTGAGGTGCTGAGATTGTTACATACATTGTTTGTATTATAACCGCTGAGTATTAAATCTTTCACAAGCTAAAAGAAAAACCAACAGACCAAAATATTATAAGTAATGTAGTATTTGACTTCATACGACCTTACTATAACAGCTTAGTGCTCATTTATACTCATGAATCCCGGCAAAGAGAATGCATTTCCTAAATGCCAAAGTTATGAATCGCGAATTGTTTGAATAACTTGGTATTTGCTCGAGTCCTCCACAGATATCGCCGTACTGCCGCGCTGTTAGAAAGCCGAACTTTCAATTTGGAACTGTTTCCAAGCAAGAGAATCCGCGTTATAGTATGTTCTTCCCTTTTCTACTGAATGTCTTACGTTTCTCAATGTTTTATCATTATTAACCCTTTTTTCATCTGCCATTTATTCCTGAGTATTTACTCGAAATACTCTTATTTCACTCATCTACATCGACAAGAATTTTTTAATGATCAAAATATTACTTATTGACTAAATAATATATATTACATGCTACTCCAGTAATGACAAACCTATGATATGCGTGTAATTATTTAGTAATCAGACATTTTACACACATGTAGAAAAAAGTTTAGAATCCTCACCGTACTCAGTGTTGAGTAACAGGACTATAAAATACGATATATATGTTATATATTAGAAGAATTGACTGAACTATTGACCGAGGGATGACCCTACCCTGGTGGATTTTTTTTTTCAATTGTATTATAGTTGATTTAAGTTTTTTACTATTCTATTTAAGTAATTTTTGGGCACTATTAACACTCACTTACACTGACGGCAAATACACTTAATTCTTGTTTATACAGTAATTTCATACAATAAAAGAAAGTAAAAACTTATTATCTACGTTATTTAGTAAATATTAGTATTGGCAATTAGATTTTTTTCGATACAACACATTCACATTATATCCGTTATTTATGGTGTTCTTTAGCAGTTTTAGGCGTGTTTGGCGCTTTTATAATTTATCACAGAATGTCGTTAATCTTTATATTATACGTGGTATGATATGTCTATATATGTCTAATATAACTTGTGTAATAAACTATTTATTTTATTCAACGAATAATTCACACGACTTGAGAATGTAACATTCTAAATATACGTCATGAGATGTTCTCAAATTATATATGTTCTATATACTAATTATTATATCACATGACCAATAATATGGTTTCTTACTTGTACTAGTCCCATAGCCAAATAATTCGGTCTTGTGCATTCATAGCTTTCCTAGACATTAATATTGAAACGTTTTCACAATGTAGTCGTACGTTAAAATAGGGTATCTCATAGCTGTGAATTCTCATTTTTAAACTAATTTTAATCTCATACTGAATGTTGTTTATTATTTCTATATGGCTAGTTCAACTTGATAGCCAATGCTATTTTTTTTAATTTTAATATAGACAACAACAAATTGACAGTTGAAAACACCTCAAACTTTTATGGTGAAATTTTCGCGAAACCTTGGTTGGGAATCATTGTCTCATACATACATAAATACCTATTTGTAATTTGTGCGCAATGGCAATATCAAACAAAACTAAATATTAAAAAAATACAATATTATCATTAGGTAAGAATCAGATTTTATCGAGATTAACATAAAAATATTATCTATCTACTATTCCGATAATTTTATTGAAACAAAAATAATCTGTTGGATTCATAATTTTTAATCAATTTTTTTCGCATTATACCATTATATAGGTACCAACAATAGTAACATCGTAAAACTGTTTAAAAAATAATTAAACATATATTTTTAATTATTTTAAAAAGAGGTGGCACACTTTGGGAAACGTTTAAGTTAAAACTGTGAAAAGAATTTTTAACTAGATCTCATACCATTATACTTTACCAAGTCTAATAAAATCTTAGAATACTTTCTGCAGGAATCCTAATATTTCAAGACCAATTAACTTTTATTCCATGTAATATAAACAAAACTTACTATAACCAATTTTATAAGAAACTCTTTTTTTTCTAGACCATGTCCGATCCTAATAAGACTCCGATGGGCGTCCACAGAGTGGAGGTTTGTATTAACAGATTTTGTTTTTACGAGAAATGAATGTCAGCTACTTGCTCAACCTATTAAGTGTATACTCTGACTCATATACAAATTGGAAAACAATATAATATGTAGGTACTTGCCAAATCATAATTCGAACCTGAAACCCACGATGCTATAGGCCGACGCTTAAGCCGCACGGCCATCGTGGGTGTTAATTAACCGTTAATATTAAAGTATTATTTGTGAAAATGTAGATTAAACATTAATTATGCAGTTCATACAAGTATACATATACAATAGAATGGGCGATTTTATTAATAAATAGTGTTAATATAAATGCACCCAATTAATCGATCAGTGGGTCTATTCTATACTTATCGAACACTAAATTGATAAATAGTATCAAACTTAGGGTAGGTTTGTATCAAAATATTAGCACTTATTGTAACAATTACACGAAGCCGGTTTTTATTGTTGCAATAAGTGCGATATTTTAACAGCAGCAAGATAGGTGCTGTTAAAATATAGCACTTATTGCAACAATAAAAACCGGCTTCGTGTAATTGTTACAATAAGTGCTAATATTTTGATACAAACCTACCCTAAGTTTGATAATATTTTTCACTTTATCACTTTAGCGGTCGATAAGCATAGAATAGACCCACAGGATTAGTTCCAGAAATTCTATTTTTGACATAAATCACCCTACACAATTTTCCTCCAACAACTGTCCCTTGTCTGAGCTTAAAGCTCATAAATTCGTTCCACGCCTTCTACGCGAGAAAGCTCAATCAATATGCAAATATTTGTGGACAAAAAACAGTCGTACATTAAACGTTTCACGGTTGGATTACGCCGGACTTCGGGGGACTGTTCCAATTAAAAGTGGGGAAAGAGATGCGTACGTGGATACCGCTTGCCAGGGTGGTTTGATTGAATTTCAAAGAGTATATTCTCGTCTAGCCTTATTTATTGGACCCTGTGGGTCTATTCTATACTTATTGAACACTAAATTAATAAATAGTATCAAACTTAGGGTAGGTTTGTATCAAAATATTAGCACTTATTGTAACAATTACACGAAGCTGGTTTTTATTGTTGCAATAAGTGCGATATTTTAACAGCAGCAAGATAGGTGCTGTTAAAATATCGCACTTATTGCAACAATAAAAACCAGCTTCGTGTAATTGTTACAATAAGTGCTAATATTTTGATACAAACCTACCCTAAGTTTGATAATATTTATCACTTTATCACTTTAGCGGTCGATAAGCATAGAATAGACCCACTGGTACCATAATTGATTTTAAACTTTGCAGCTATTCTTTGTTTATTAATTTATCTATAAAGAACATACATAATTTTGAAAAACACTTTCTGAGAAAATATATTATAACCAATAGAAAAAATCTTTTTTGAAAAAAGTAACAGAAAGTGTTTTTAAAAATTATGTATGTTCAATAATTAGAATGGTACATTTTTAAATCTTGTGAATTATTCGTTGAATAAAAGAAATAGTTAATTATAAATTATTAGCAAGTTCAAGTAAGTTACATCATAAAAAATATTGGAGAAATCCACGACGTCGGTTAGTAATTGAAGTAATAGGTATCTACTTTGATTTAATAAACAAAAATCGATTGCCAAAGTAGCTTGATTTAGAAGAGCGCTGATGAGTGGGTATTAAAAGTGGCCGAAAGTTAAAATTTGTCAAAATTAGTTTGTCACCGCGTAGCATAGAGGTAATGCGCGGATGGGGCATAAATCCGGGAGATGCAGGGTTCGATTCCCTGCCGGGGTGGCTTACTTTTTTCAAAAAATTTTTTTTATATTGGTTATAATATATTTTCTCAGAAAGTGTTTTTCAAAATGATGTATGTTCAATAATTAGAATGGTACATTTTTAAATCTTGTGAATTATTCGTTGAATAAAATAAATAGTTAATTATAAATTATTATCAAGTTCAAGTACTTTGGCAATCGATTTTTGTTTTGTTTTCCCACGTCCGCTTTCTGGATATCACTTGAGCTAACTGAATGTTATTCTATCACGTTTACCTGATGACCCGTAATTGCTCGTCATCTGGTCTTGTGTCAATAATAAATAAGGAATTTGGAAGTAGGTGGGAGAAAGGAATGAGGGCTAGCATTTTTGGCCCAACCACTTATATAATAATGTAATATTGTTTCCATGTATGTATGTTATTTTATTTGATATACTAGATATATAGGAAAAATAGATATACTTACATCATTTTTTTATAACCATATCTATCAAAAGGATACAAAATATTCATCTATGCAATCACCTTTTCAAAGACATACTGCTGACTTATAATATTTCTCCACAAAACAACAAAAACCAGACCGTTGTATTATATGATCATCTTAGATCTAAATTGTAGTTACCCACTAAAGCTGGCGCTATAAATTATTAAAGTACAACTGCACAATCATCCTTCAGGGATCTCTATCCTCGTATTCTCTCTGTCAGTCGGTCACACTCGGTCACTCTGCAAGTCATGATGTTGTCCACTCATCATCCAAATTCTTGTTATAAACGCATGACATCATTAAATTTATATAAGTAGAATATTATAGTAATTTATATGGTCCAGATACACATCGCCACCTCAATACCACAACTAGATAACTTAATTTTCACTGTTTTTGAGATAGCTATTAAATAATATTTTGCATTTCCTTCTCAACTCAAGTGAAAAGTTAATAGGAACTGTATTAATTTTGTGTTTAAAAATATGACATAACCTTAAAACCATAGATGCATTAAACGAATAAAATAATATATCTACAGTATTTTTTAATTCAATCATTTGATTTTTCCCAATTAGACAAGCACAATTTTGCATTTTCATTTTATATAATATTTATAGCTTAGATTTATGTTAATTAAGTAAAGTTTACATTTGATTTTCTCAACAATGACCAAATCAAAATTATCTAGTTGTAGTATTGAAGTAACGATGTTTATAAGACTGTATTGCAGTAAAAATGTGTAAAATATTACGGAGAATATCTCTAATAAATCCTAATAGTGGCGTTATATTGAACTAAATATAGGAATTATTTATTATGTTCAAGTGACTAAAACCATTGACGATTTTACGATTCAGCTGTATTCTACATTGCTAATTACGAAGGGTGTATCCCATTCCACGTAGGGGCCGCGGTCAGAAAGTCCTTTGACAAACCATTTCGATTTATGGTGATAAATTATTCCACGGAGATTTGATTACAATGCCATCCGTTCATACTGGCAGAAGTGGCGCGATTTGGGGATTGAGTGAAATATGTTTTTATGTGTGTCGCTCGGTTTTCGCGCGGACCGCACAGGAAACACTGTGACAGGATTTACAACGCCTGTTTATTTATCGCCAGGGTTTGGGGTATTAATAAACTTATTGATTTATCTCTATGTGTAAGAGGGGTGTTAAATCGAATTTGATGTGCAACAAAATGATCAATTTGAAACAGAATACATGGAAACGCTACGACAATTAAGATAGGTGTAAAATGATAAAGGTAATTTAGCATTAAATCGGTTTATATGGTAATGAAATTACTCATTAGAATGTCGTTATGTTTGGTTTAGTATTTCATTCAGATAGTTAATTTAGTATTTGGGTGGAGCGAAATTTAAATTCTTCCTATTATTATGCTTTAACGCATTCGCTGCTGAGTAGATAATGATTTTTAATTAGCACCTTTAAAATGCACGTTAATTACATCGATCGGCCGCCTGGTCATTATGCGCATGTGCGTCTTCAGCGTCCAAAGTATTATTATCCAATCCAATATTATGCTTGAATGATAACGACTTGTAAATGTTCACAAAAACCAAACAGCTAGAAGGTCTCATTAATTGTATTATTTAGTATATATTATTAACATCCACTAAATTGAGCCGACTTGGGGAATTAGGCCCGATCTGGCTTTTGATGCCCATGTAACCAAGAGTTGGCTGCAATTTAACTAATATAAATATACTTTTTTTATTTTATATTTTTGTAGATATTTGATTAACTTTAATGCTAAAATTAAATGTTCTGCCAGTGAGCCATTTTTGAGAAAAATATATATAGCCTAATGACTTACTTACTTATCGTGTCCGCTCCTTTCCAAAACGTTGCAGCGGAGACCTCTCTGTCATTGACCTTCAACAGGTCCTCCTCAACACACTCAATCCCAATTCGAGGGCAAACCAACATATGCTTCGCATTCTGCACCTCCCCACACTCGCATGAGACATCCTCGCCGGTTAAGACACCCCACTTCTTGAGGTTTGTCTTGCACCTTGTGACACCGACTCTTAGTCTGTTTAGTGCCTTCCAGACATCGAAGGGAAGTTCGTGTCCCGGCGTGGGTTCCTCTGTTGGCTCTATCCAAGGATTGCAGAGTCTTTCTTTCCATTTCTGGATACGACTCTCTTCTGGGAGGCAATCCACTTCCGTTGTCTAGCCTAAGGAGAAAACCATATATTATGACCAAGAGAGGGTGACGATAAAATATTGTCACTTCCTGCTCACTTGCAATCATCGATTAGGAGTGAGTCGTATCCAGTCTATGGACGTCGGATTAATATTAATGCTTGCTTAATACTTTGGACGCGGAAGACGCACACGGCGCGTAATGACCAGGCGGCCGATCGATGTAATTAACGTACATTTTAAAGGGGGCAATTAAAATCTCATTATCTCTTCAGCAGCGAAAGCGTTAATTAAATTAATCAACTTGTATACTGCACACAATGTCTGTAATATTCCTCTGTAAAGTATATAGCGTTCTTCGCCCAAGTTTTTGTTTACTGTATTCGCCGCCCGCATTAACAATATACAGTAAAATACCATTGTTGGGTTGCCACAGAGCTGTGCATACTATTAACAGACGTTTGATATGGGATAAAATACACAATCTATTGGATCATTTGTTATAAAACCCACATTAACACAACTCAGAGGTAACCACACCACCACTATCTCGTCGTAAGGTTAGAAAAAATATTTGAATACTATACTTGAATCTAGTGATTTATTTCCTATACTCCAATAACTATGACATCATTATTAACATTAATAAAAATGTATCAGTTGATAAACCGCCCATCACTATCAAATGGCTAACAACTATGCGTTAAAATAAGGAATGGTTATATAACATTCACCATCTGGAGGCCCATACTATACCTTACTTGAGAGTAAACATAATAATTCATATTATAAATGTATATTATATTATTTACATACGATGATTTTTAAGTATTTATATACATATGACATGTAAAAAACTATGCAAAGAACTACAAACTGAATAATGTTATGATCCAATTATGTATATTTAAGTTTTTTTATTAAAACGAAATAAATAGATTAAAAAATATAGTAACATATTATTTATCTGACGTATCTGTATACTTTTCTTTAAAGAACTTCTCTCTACAGTTAAATACGTAATATAATCTCCTATATATTTTTATCCTACAGCTTTGCCCGTTTTTGCGAGCGATTGTGTGCCTTATTCGTTATGTCCGATGGGTTCAAACGTCAAACACACTAATTAAATGTTCGAAATTCAAATAGGTCATATAGAGTGTGAAAGGAAGGGTTTTCCGAATTTAAGTTATCTTGCGATATAATATTGATGTTTCTCTAAAACTTTCCGGCACGATACGTCACTTTATTGACAATATGGGAATTTATTTTTTCACAATGTTTGCAACACTCAAACCAACTAAACAAAGATGGCCGCTTTAAATTTAAATGCGTTTTAACCGATATATACAATCAATTTTCACAAACTAATCATAATAAGATTAATCGATAAACATATTAGGACTGATTTATTTAAAATTTTATGAATTAAGTTCTTTGTTTAAGTTAAGTTTCTACACCTCTGACGGAATTCAAGTCTTTTGACACTATGTATTTATTACGCTATGTATACTAACATACGGTATTTCAATTGACTCACCACATATTTACCTATCAGATGCATTCAAGTGACTATAAATTGAAGTGAGCACAATTTTATAAAACTTAACACAGTCACAAAAAAATCACTTTTAAAAACTAGGTACCATCCGTCATTTGTTGTTTATGTAAAAAACGACAGGTGATATTATTTACGTCTCATAATGATTTAAAAATGCACAGCACTATATAATAACTCACATTTATAACAAGTACCCATAGATAACTATAATTATTCAAATAAACAATAACATTTATACGAATTCCGATTAAAACTGATCATTTCATTGAAACGCGGGCACACGAAATATCGGCATTTTACATTCCCAATTTAATGTCACTTTTTTTTTTGTACGGCTGTTGAATGAATTTTTTTTAAAACCAATGAAACTTATAGGTATACGTTTAATTAGCTCATTATATAACCCAAAAATATTAAAAAGGTATCAACCAGTGATGCCAACTAAAATTTTCAAAGTTCAGTAGATTTTTTCTTCAAAATATCAGTAGATTGCCAAAAATGTATGAAATTCAACGATTGTGTTTGGTGAAAGCGTGCATATTGACATAATCTCACAAGTGTCTTTTAAAAAATCATGTAAAAAGTGACTTTTGTTCATCACAAATATCATAATTTCTTCTTTTCCTGACAAAAATTTCAGTAGATCTAATGAAATTCCAGTAGACATGGCAACACTGACTGCAATCAACCCAGTGTTGCCAAGTCAAAATTTAAAAATTCAGTAGATAGACATGGCAACACTGACTATGCGATCAACCCAGCAGTGTTGCCATGTCTACTGAAATTTCAGTAGATCAACTGATATTTTTTGCCAATATACTGAATTTTTGTTTTTTTTTCGAAATTCAAGAAATCTACTGATATTTGCGTTTCTCCATAATTGTAAATTAACTGATGATTCTTTCTATAATAAACTTGAAATGATTTACGCATGACCTTTTTTGATGTTATACACTTCTAAATTGACATAAAAAGCATTGTAACTCTACCCAAGAGCGCCATTTTACCCATTAATATCATCACTGTTTACAGTAAATTAATATTATTAGTTATTGTTATTCTTATTCTTATTAGTTTTAAATCATATCTAATAAACCACATTTTTCGAAATCTTCTGAAATTTTAAATTTTGACTTGGCAACACTGGGTTGCAGTGTTGCCAAGTCAAAATTTAAAAATTCAGTAGATCGACATGGCAACACTGACTATGCGATCAACCCAGTGTTGTCAAGTCAAAATTTAAAAAAAAAATCAGTAGATAGACATGGCAACACTGACTATGCGATCAACCCAGTGTTACCAAGCCAAAATTTGAAAAATCATTAAATAGACATGGCAACACTGACTATGCGATCAACCCAGTGTTGCCAAGTCAAAATTTAAAATTTCAGTAGATTTTGACAAAAAATTCAGTAGATTTCATAAAATATCAGTAGATTTTGAAAAATGTGGTTTATTAGATATGATTTAAAACTAATAAGAATAACAATAACTAATAATTTTAATTTACTGTAAGCAATGATGATATTAATGGGTAAAATGGCGCTCTTGGGTAGAGTTACAATGCTTTTTATGTCAATTTAGAAGTGTATAACATCAAAAAAGGTCATGCGTAAATCATTTTAAGTTTATTATTAAAAGAATCATCAGTTAATTTACAATTATGGAGAAACGCAAATATCAGTAGATTTCTTGAATTTCGAAAAAAAACAAAAATTCAGTATATTGGCAAAAAATATCAGTTGATCTACTGAAATTTCAGTAGACATGGCAACACTGGATCAACCATAGAATATTATTTCAAAATTTAATAACGTAACATTTTTTTTATGGCTGTTAAATGATAATTTTTTAAACCAATGAAACTTATATACATTCAATTGGCTCATATAACCCAAAAATATTTAAAAGGTATTCAACAATAATTGGTGTTATACATATTATTTAAATCATTATCAACCAGGATCAATCCACTGCTGGATAAAGGCCTCCCTAGCCTGATTTTACTCCTTTATGTCATTTGAATTGCTGTATGTATCAAAATTGGTGATATTATATTATATCTATTTATATTACCATTAGCATCATGAGCCTGAATCAATCCACTGATGGATGAAGGCCTTTCTAATTTGTTTGTATTTCTGTCGATCATATGAATTGCTATATTTATCAAAATTGCTGATATTATATTTACCCATTCATAATATCGTCATTATCATCATCAACCAAGATCAATCCACTGCTGGATGAAGGTTATCCCAACCTAATTCTACTCTTCTTAGTCACATAAACTGCCATATTTTTTTTTAATTTATGATTTTATATACCTACATTCCTATTTATATCGTCATCAACCTGTATCAATCCACTGCTGAATGAAGGCCTCTTTAAGCTGATTCCATATTTTTAGGTTTTATAAATTCCTGTTTTTATCAGAAATGGTCTATTCCTCTCAGATATAATATGTATTGCTTTATTATTTATTAACATCTGTCTCAATATGAATGTCCCGCACCGGGAAACTATATTGGCTAAGGTTAATTTTGAATTCAAAATTTGATTTGTAAATATTATTCTATTTTTTACTTACATTTATTTTTTATAGACAATGAAACAAAACAATGTTTAAATTTGTTTTTTATGCTGCTAACATTTTTCTATTATGTAAATAGGACCCGAAAGAGATTAATATTTGGATATAATGGGTCGCTTTTTATGATAATCACATAATATTGCTGTATATTCGAATGAATGAGATGTATAATTATGTATCATATTTAAATGCACATACCTACACATATATTGTTTTAAAATTAATATGTCATTGGTAACAATCGGCGATTGTCAGCTGTTCTGCTAGGCCTAGCAGCCTGAAGTGGTGTCAGGTGACATTGTGAAGGCCTGACTCCAGAATAGACTACGCATATGACTCCAAATTTGTATGGGCAGTGACGAGATGCAAATCGTAAAACTGACAAATCAGCGAAATGTAAAAATGTCTGACGTACATGAAAATCCATCCCGAAGGGAAAACTATGGCGCCGTTTATGCATACTTCACAATTATATTAATATACAATACCGCCAAGCCGTCTGCAAGACCTAGCGAGACAGACTGGCGAGAGCCAGCTGGCTCAGCTAGTAATATTTTAATTGGTGTTAATAAATTCTGTACTAATTAAATAAGAATACGAAAGACTAGCAATTTAATATACACCATCTATAATGCATTTCATTTACTATAACCGAGGTATATGTCAAGCACTTTTACCATATTACCCATTTTCTTTATATTCGAAAACAACCAATGAAATATGTTTATTTCAAATACACAAAGCATAGAAAGTAATTTTTCAAAACGAACCCTCCATTCGAACATACCCGTGAAATTTTCTCGCCAACTGATTAAAGTTGCAGCCAACACCGTTGTATCTGTGACAGTGACAAAAAGAAAAACTGGGAAAACAATTTCGCCCGAAATTGATTGAAATGGGGTAAAAAAACTTGAATAAGATACGATAGTGTCGCAAAACTTCGGGAGAGACGCGAGGAAATCTCATCCCTTCGCTGAGCTGATTCGCCGTGATGATAGAAAATGGCGCCACGCAGGGGATGAAGAAGGCTTAGGGGCAAGTTAAAAGGGTGAGGTAGAATAAGGCTTTTGATCCGTTACAGGAATGTATTGCACATGAAAATTCACGACACCTTTGACATGTAAATTTAATGCTAGTTATGCTTACAATAAACACATTCTATTTTTTCTATTTAGGGCGAAATAATCAAAACTCTATATAAATTTTCTTATTTGAGTAGTAGAATATTGACTTCTAGAACCGTGATAAGGGTGTAAGAAATCATAAAAAATATAGACTTAATATTTTAAACAAATGGGTTAAATTCTAATGGTTAAGTTAAAAAAAAACTATTTAGGATCAATGATTATGCTGATAATATTAATACAATTTTATTATTGGACATCACATTTTAAAGTTATTATAATATATAGTTAAGTTAAGTTTCAAAATATTTTAACTATATAATTTACCAATCACTTACCGACATATTTCATGAAAATTAATATATCACATCTGAATATTTCAATAATTATTATGTACCTAATGGAATAAGTAACATTTAAGAAAAATACAATAATATTATCTTATACAACGATTGTAGCAAATTGTATATTGTACAATTTAAGCTGACACCTGCAGAAGGGTGGCCAAATGTTTACATAAATCTGTAGCGTGGTCTTGGTGCCCTAACTTTATTTTCCACCCTTACTTATCTACTATGGTAAACTCATGTACACAAACAATTCGTACTAAAAATCAATTTATTGATAATTATATGTTTAAAATCATGTTTTATATAAAATTTATTTAGTTAATGATACAATAAATAATAAACAGTATGTATGTAAAGGAAGGACAGATTCTTCTGGCATTGTAGCCATGGCGAAATAACTTTGTAACAGTGTTAGTGTCATTTGAAAGTAACGATACAATTTATTAGATTTATTTCAATCAACGAGTCCCGTAAGAATACACAGTGTCAGCAAAAAATAGTACCCAAATTGATATTATTTATACATTGTTCACAGAGAGTCGGCAGTTTTGAATAATGCTGACTCAATGAGAAACACCGAAAATAACATTGTTTATCATAATATATATTTTTATTGCATACAAATTTCACACAATCGAATTACTTTACAAGTTACAAACAAAAACTTTTTACTTCACCAATATTTATAACCTAGGTATATATATTAAAAATGCATTTTCTCACTGAAGTGTATGCATTTTCAATCGTGATGGGTTTCAATAAAAAGGATATCACGATTGAGCGAATATTTTACTCCACATTATCTTGGTAGAGAACTGTCACTAAGTATCATCATGCCTCGGGCCCAAAATATCTAAATTGCTGTTATATTTTATCATGACATCCATGTTAACTATATATTTAAATTCGGAAATAAACTCGCTATCTCCGCCAGCAACTTCATACTTCACTTATCTTCTCAACCATCATCACACCATCAGTTCTACTTCATACTAAATATTTATTAGTTATTTATAAATTTAATAATACCTTTATCCAAAATAGATAGAAGAACTGAGATTTTTTCACCAAGAATCGATAGAATCAATGTAGAAGTGTTTCTCATTTTTATGTAGATATAATATTTTACTGAAATAGTAATTAAAAACATTCCTAATATGAATCAAATAATGATGGTACTTAACATGTTTTGAAATTAGAATTGTTTTAGTACAGGTGCTTCACCCTATTAATTACTTTCTGCTGAGGTTAAAACTCAACCTTGGGGTGGTAATGTGTCTCGCAGATGTCACCTGTCGGCAGCCTGTCGTCGCTGACAATTATTATTGGTTTGGCGCATCGCTTCACTTTCTCTGGCATCGCATCAGGGAAGCTATTTACTTATTTACCTTTGTACTTGCAGAATATTTACCAGATTATTACTTATATACTCGTACATACATTATAACTTACAAAGGCATAATATCCGTTTTCGATTTCATGAAGATTAAAATTCTGGATTTCAATACTGAATGAAAATATAATTACCGGTTTTTCGGTATTTAATATTGAATACCGGTATTTGTTAATAAACTATCA
The DNA here is from genome assembly GCF_057557595.1 of Rhyacophila brunnea. Classification (NCBI taxonomy): domain Eukaryota; kingdom Metazoa; phylum Arthropoda; class Insecta; order Trichoptera; family Rhyacophilidae; genus Rhyacophila; species Rhyacophila brunnea. The sequence goes on from NW_028232859.1 coordinate 41,561,620, forward strand.
AGACAATATAATTCTTTCACAGCACGCTTTTTTTCTCAGTGCTGTCAACTTTTCTACAGAAAATGAAATAAAATTCCATTCAGAAACCAACATCGACAGGATTTTTAGCTCTTGCATAATTCCGTAAAAAACCAAAGCCGATTGCTTTTGTTTAGCTCTTCTTGTCAAAAAACAAATATTCTACCCAAAAGTCAAAAGATTTTCCGCCTAAAATAAATATGCAGTGAATTTTTTGATATTATTTTAGTTTTATCGAGTGTTTCCGGCATTTAACAAAAAAAATTTTCATTTCTCTGCTCTTTTGGTACAAAGACACCGGTATTTTAGATTTTTAAAACCATTATTTCGGTATCCGGATATTTAGAATACATAATTTAAGGCGATGTATTTACCTACCATTTATTAAATAAATTATATAAATAAACAGAATTTCAAATTGTACACATTTTTATTTTCATAAAAATCGATGTTTTTTTTAAATGAATAAAAAATATTAAAACTATGAATTAGTCAGTAATCTCTTAAGGGGCGGCTGAAGAGCTCGGTATTCAAATATAATTTAGTATGAAATGGAGCTCGGCGTCGTACGCACGTTAATTTAAATCGATCTTTTGGCAAAAATCACTAATCATCGGAGATTTTATTTAAAAAAAAAACATTATTATTACTATTGTCGACCTTCTACATTATTATTATTGTGGACAATCTTACATTATTATTTGATAAACACCTGCACGTGTCCGCTGATCAGAAAACAGGGCTGTCAAAATAATATAATATTTGTAAAATGTTAATTTCATCATAGTTTCTAATCAAACCTGTGCAAGTACATACTGATAACTTGGGTGGATATCGTGGCAAACATACTATTGATATATCTACGGGTATATTATTATTATAACCCAATTCAAATTGAACATAGGTTGATACTCAAATACTATTATAGTATCTTTATGATTTCGAGAAAATAATACGATGGAATATATTATATAATCCATTTTGGTTGCCAGTTTTTACTGCGATGAATCACTGTGTTCCTTACTGTCTTTTTTATTCGTAGGTTTGTTTACTATGTACACCGAGAAATTTCCATTAATAATATCGGAAATGAGTTGGAATATAATGCAACCAAAACTGGAAAAATTCTATTATGGGTGTTTACTTTTTGAATTAGTTGACCCCAGAAAAACAGGTACATGCCACTACGTGAACCACAGTGGATATTATGCCGGGTCCAAATTGGCAACATGTTGCCGGCAACCTCGTTAAATTTTACGATAAGTATGATAATTATCGTAAAAATTTTTAAGCCATTATGATAATTATCGTAAAATTTATCGAGGTTGTCGCGCGACATTGTTTTGCGCCAGTGTGGACCCGGCATTAGATGCACAAAACTTAAATAAAATATATTATAAATTAAATTTAAAAAGTACAATATAATTAATTGCGTCGGTAGCCCTGTCAGACACTTTTTATAGCGACAGTCATTTTTTATATGCCCGCCAGTCCGATGGATTAATAAAAAAATAATGTGTCTAGTGACTGTATGTTAATAATTATTTTTAGGCACTCATGATATAAATTATTTCGCCCATTGGCTTTACCTACCACTTGTTTCACTAGTATAAAAGTGAAGTTGCGCAGGCAATAACAAGTCACTTTCTTTTTATATTAGGCAGACAGTAAATTCTACGTTTTAAAAAATATGCATTAGAATTAAACAATACCTATTATTTTTAATATGTAGGTCCTAAACATTACAAATAAGCACTATTCATTAGTAATGTTTTTTGTATAGCACATGAAATAAAAATGTAGGTAGATATGTATGTCAACATCCTTCGTATGTTTAGTTCTCGGACAATTTCAGGTTAAAAAGTTATTAATATATTATTAAGTTTATATCGTGGCCAACACATAATCAAAAAAGTTATCATATCCATCATATCAGTTGCAATACTTCCCACCAAAGAACTGATAAACATATTGAATTTAGTAACATTAAATGTTATTAGTAAATTTATTAGAAAATAAATTTTATTAGAAAGTACTATTTGAAGCCTTATTATCCTTTATATTTATTTTAAACATTTTATGACTGCATAAAGTATTTTTATTACATAAAATAGTATTCTTTTAAACCTCTCGCTTTAATGTTTTAGAATATAGTCATATTTCGGTACATAACTGTGCAGTGGTGTTAAGATTTTTTACATTTATTAATTTTTAAACGCATTTATAAAACCATTAGTATAATTTATGACGAGATAATTTTAGTAAAATATTTACGATAAAAAAATATATTGATAATCTCTGTGATCCCAAAATTAACAAGAATTAGGAATTTTATTATTCAAAAAATGAGCACGATTAACACATTTTAAGATAATTCTAAAGATACTCATTATAAGCTATGTTTTTGACCATTCAAGTGTGATAAACATCTTACGAATAATGATTGCTTTATAATAATTATTGACCTAAGAATAAGGTAGTGTTTTTTTGAAATACGCCATTTCTTTTGGCATTCCCCAGTGGTTAAGCTACAACATACGGCCGTAGCCATAAATTGACAAACTATAATTGAAGTAGGGAGTAAAATAATGTTAACGCGCGTGTTTGAACATGTGCCGTTAAAAAAAAAGTTTATTTTTTCGGTTAGATACATAATATAACAGTAATAATAGAACAGGTATCTTTAGTTGACTGGAGAAAAATTGTAATACTCAGAAACAAAAATAAGCCCTCATAAAGAAAATCAAATTGAAAATAAATTAAATTTATTGTCTTCTAATATATATTGTAATTATATATATTATTAATTATAACTAAAACTTATATTTAAAACTAAAAAGTACAAAATTTTAAATTTGAATGTACCTACTATAAAAATAGTTTTGATTAATATCAAAAATATGGTTGATATAAATTATTCATGGTAGAATAGTTAATAGGATATCGATTTCTAAAGATATGGATGCAGATTGTAATATTTCATCTGGCAAAATTACATTTTATTATGTGTGTTTGATCGAGAGGAAAAACTTTTAATGAGCATCAAAAACCATTCAACATAAAAGGTAGGGTAATATTAGGAATTTAAAAAGAAATTTACCATACCTTAGCTGAAAATAAATAAAGTGAATTTAAACACGATTTCACGAAGAGCAAACTCTATTTAAATTTGTAAAAGTAAAATAGACGTAATAAACTATTAAAGACTGAATAGTTTTTGTTTGTGTTACAGATGTACGTATTTAATTTTACACAGGTATCTGAAAAATTAAAGAAAAATAATTACAAGACTTGTTGATTATGCGAGAACTTTTATAATTAATAAACTAGATGGTTAAAATGTTGATATACTAACTTAAAGTGAATGTTTATTGTGAGACATGGACTTTATGATAAATCCAAAAACTATGACCACAAGTCCAAAAAATAAACCAATGGGTAAAAAGGTAGTCGAGAGAACGCAATTTGATAAATCTGGTTAAATGGCAATGGCTTTAATAACCGCTGAACAAATACAGTAATACGGTAATAACTAATTGATCGACGAATTCACCATGTTCGGTGAATGTATGTCGCAGCGGAGAGCTTGAGACCGAGTAGAGTAAAATGAGGTAGGAAAGGTCTTCATCCAGTAGTAAGTTCACTCTGCTGTCGATAATTGTGATTATAATATCGAGTTTTCTAATCCAAAGATTTAGTGCGAAATATTACTGGAGAAAAAGATAAAATAATATTATATCATGGTTTTCGCATAATTTTTCGTAACAAATTTGACTACACTTGACACTAATGGGATTTTTTCGAATTTAAAAATGTATGTCTGAACAGATTAATTATTCCATAAGAAACTCTAATCTAGGATAAAAAATGTCCTTCAATAGTCTAGGTATTGATGAAAATAACCCTAACTTGGAAATAATTACCCTAAAGCGGAGGCTTTGAATAGTATGGAATGTGCTAGTGGCTACTGATATTAATACTCGTTCATGGTTACAGCCGCCATCTTGAAAAATGGTGGACTGTGTTATTTGGTGTTTCAGCTTTATCTCATTAACGGTTCGAAATATTGAAAAATGTTTCAAATAAAGTTTAACAATTTTAAGAAATACCTATAATTTTTTTTAGTTTAAATTTTAAATTTACTGAAATGACAATTGTGTCAAGATACTTTTCAATTCCTTGTGCATATCATGATTATTTTTTTAATAGTTTATTTAACCAGTTAATTGTGTTAAGATGATAGCAGCAGAACTTACTAGAAACTAATGATGCGCAACTCACCCTTTGGGGGAATTATTTATTGGTATATTAATTTAAATGATTATATCTCAATAGTTGGTACCGAAAAATGTTATAAAATAAAATGAAATCCCTATAGCTGCGTTCCAACCTCAAATAAAAGTCACGTCAATACTGGATAATAATTACAAATGCCACTTTCGTGAAATAATCCACTAATGGCAAAAATATGTCCTGCTGCCGTCCGTTTGACCTTACCCGCTGACGTGAAAGAATGTCTTGGGTTTCCAAAGTGCGAAAGCTTTCCCAATGCGAGCTTTTGAAAAGCGTTTACGGCTGAATGACGAACCAAGTTCTCGCGCTGCCTTTTTTATTGTATGGTTTGATTGATTGCATTTAAATTGGGCACACTTTGTGGGAAAAGTTGTTTATTTAACATTATTTTTGAGTGACGCATACAGAGTGACATTCGGAAAACATGACAGAAATTTTACTGCCTACTTATGGCTTAATACATACAATAAAACAAATTTAAGACTTGAGGATTGAAGGACTTTAATTGGAAAGTCCACTGTGACCAAACTCCTTTATGACTATTTTTCCATGAAGAGAAATTAATATTTCTTTTCGTTTATTAAACTTTTTGATGGTTAAAGTCAGGACAAAATTAGATTTGTCACTATGAAAATAATAACAGGTTATACAAACAAGTATATGGGAGAGATACTTACTTGTTTGAATACTGTTTCACACATAAATATGAAAATAGTATCTTTTTAGATCTTATCAGAATAAAAGAGTTTTAGGGTAACAGAGTTTACTAAAACCTCTAATAGAAATAGTCTGGACACATAGCTCGAAGAAACGTCAACTGTTGGACAAATTTAGTCATCTAGTGGTATCAAATAGGTACAAAAGGTCCGCAAGGTAGACTAGAGGTCGCTGAATCGATCAAATGATAAAGTTCTACGGTACGTGGCAAGTACGTGGCAACGCAACGCACGTGACCGAGAGAAGTAGAATCAGCTTGGAGAGGCCTTCATCCAGCAGTTGGTAGATTCCAGCTGATAATGATGATGATTATTATCTGTAGCAATCAATCGTTTTAATAATGCTACCATAACGATTACTGATAAAATACTATAGTGTTATTAGATTTTATTCTTATTGAAATGTAAACTTCGGGTATCATGGAGTATATTATAGACATATAATATAATACAAACTCTTGTGAGGTGAGAACTCAAAAAAAAAAATGAATTACCTTTATGGTATAACTTATTTCAAAAATTGAGCTCTAGGAGCTGATGATCGACGTATATACTCGCGCTGTTTTTAGTTGCCATAATGTAATATTGGTGTCCAACTCACTCGAAACACAATATAAATAATGACAATAAAAAATATTTATAGTATGTGTAAATGCTGATATTGAGTTTGGTAATAGATGACGTATACTTGTGGCTTTAATTGATTCAAACATTTTTTATTTATCGTACCCTTAGATTATATAAAAATATAGATAGAGCGATAATGAGTGTTTGTTCCTGAACAGATGACGAATTTTTTCTCGCGCTTGGGTCGCCCCCACCATGCGACCTTCACGCCCCTTTCAAGGGTTTTTCGGAAATACGTGACAGTGTGCGTGAATATTTGCTTGGCGTAGTGTTGCCAGATTTCGAATGATATTACAAACGATTTATTTTTATATTATATTAATAAATATTAGCAGAGTGAATTTTGGTAATACGAAATATATTTAGGTAACACACAATCTCAAAAATACGATTAATATTTATACATTCCTATAGTATTCGGAGAAATAAAAAAAACATGTTTTCATAAAATTTTATTTATTATTAATCAAATAATACATTCAATTAACGATTCAAACATATTTGCTATATAAATTATGTAGCAGGTACCTACCTACTTAGAAGTATAAGTAAAGAAAAATATAAAGCGTCAATTACATTGAGCTACTTTACGAGCTGTTTGTTGGCAAATTTAAAAGCGGGCGATTCAGCTACTGCGATTGTGATGATGACACACAAAACTTTCCATTCGCTGAGAAGCAATAAATAAATAAATCACATGCCACAAGATTTGTCCCTAACAGCTGGAAAACTTCATCTCCGATGTATCTTTTACTTTTTAACTTTTTTAATATATGCTTAAGGGAATTATTTTTTTTCGTTTACCGTTTAACTTTAGCTTGCAAATTTTTAATTTTAGAGGCACGCTTACCTAGCAGCAGATCCTTTTTTCTTATCGTCTTCCTCAGTCTTACCTTCCTGGGTGTATCAAAGACATATTACAAGTCCGATGACAATATTAATTCATCTTCTGCATGAGTAGGATGAATTTCGTCATTGAGTCCAGACTCCATGCGAATGACTGAATCACTGTGATGTGCAACTGTCTCTTCCTGATTGACAGAATATGATGTTCCGGCATCAATGCTGAATAAATTCTGAAAAAAATACATTAGTTTTAATTATAAAGCGAAATAATTATGTCTATGTATAGAAATACTTTGTTTTTAAGATTTCGGTTTCATGTATGAACAATATAATAATATACATATTAACAAACCTGAGTTGGAATTGCATCTTTATACAATCGACGAAGCCCACCCTTTGTAAAGAATAAGTATTCATTTAAAAAATGATTACTGCATACAGTGGCTCCTTTTGTGGGAAACCAATATGGATCTTGCCTCGACCTTCTTGTTATATCAATCCATCTTTTTTGATTAACTCCATCTCTAGGGAATCTAAAAAATAAAAACAACTTATAACAACATACCTACTTATGGTGATACGAATCCGATAAATAAGTGATAAATGATATTTAAAAACTACCGCTATATTTTATACACCAGCAGCCGTAGCTGATTTATTCATACAACAGATAAGCTTGAATACGAAATATTCAAATATGTGTATAATATCGTAAAATGTGCAATATTATTTTAAAACAGGTGAAATCAAAAATCACAAATCTGGCAACATTTTTACCCACACTTGCAGAATTCTGGCGTGTACGCGACATAGATTCGACGAAATGTAATCATGCAAGAAAATAATTTCAGATTACAGAATAATATAGAATAATCACTGTTTATGAAGTACTTACTAGTGGAAAGTAATCCCATGTTCCTTTTTTTGGTTCCTAGATGTGTTTTGACATCGTTTTATAGCACAAGACGGCATATTTTCCGATTTTCGTGTAGATGTTGTCGGTACAATGTCAGTTTATCGACTGACTGCCGTTTTCGCGGCGTGTTGGCTATGCACTTGCTAAAACATGACTCACTAAAATCGCCTATTGCGGAGGGCTTGATCGTACCCAACGGATTCCACATAAAAACACCATAATTGAAATTTGTCCGTCAGTGCAAAAAAAAAATACATAAATTACCACAATGCTTTCACATAGTAAAAATACATTTGTCGGTATACTCATAAGGGGTGAAAAAAATGTACATAAATCAAAAAATGCATTAACGGGGTGAAATATGAATGAATATATCAAATAACGGTAGCCAACATAAACTATCCCCATGAAATGGTTGGCCCCAAATATTTCCATAAATCGTAAATAAAACATGAAGCTGCAGAGATTGGCCTGTTCCGGCCTCTACCACTATCAGGTATTGTCGGACCGAGGATTCAATATATTTATTTAATATCGGTTGCCAGGCTATTTATCAGCTGGAAAATGTAATTCGCGAAGGGTTTTTTATTGAAAGCACTTTTCCGGAGGGTTACAAATTTGTAAATCGTATTTCAAAGAGTCTAAACACACATTTATCGACATTCTCGCGATATGATGGAATTTTACACCTTGTGACAAATTTATTTTTGGTAAAAAGACGCATTTTGAAGCATTTACTGACAAAACATATACTATTTAAGTGCTGCTTTTTGTAAATGTTACATAGGTATATAGATATTTTTATATTTTATAACTAAAGAGAATATTATAAATACCTACAATTACTAAAAGTAAAAATTCTTTTAACGATAAATAAAAATATCCACATAAAAATATATTTACATTATCATACGGTATAATATCGAGGGTATACTTGCAGAATGCATTAAGTGAGTTTTTGCTGTTTTTCTGTTTTAAATGCCAAAATTCTTAGAATTTTACGCTCTACGTTCTGGTAAAACGCACTAAGTCATAGGATATACTGGTAAGAAAATAGAAACTGCATTAAATCATATTGTTATGTTTTTATACTGACAGAAAGCATTATATGACCTATAATGCGTTCTGTGTGTACAAAATACAGGACTTGTAACATGGCATATGCATTAAGTGTGACATAATGCATTCTGTCAGTACAAATTTTGTCAATAGATGTCACCATAGGGCATAGGCCATACCTTTGCAATTTTAATTCATCTGTCTTTAGTGATTAGTGAAACAATACATTGAACCATTTGAAGAATTTATTAGAATGGCTTCGTCTCAAAGAGCAAAACATAATATATTAAAGATGTGTTGGATGTGTTCTTATGATCGCAAAAAAGATTACATTCTAAAAAATTTGGAGATTAAAATTCCCGTTGATAGAAAACCAAGGAATGAAAAAAGGAAATCCAGACAAAACTAAAGAGTTACTTATTTCTTTTTCAAGAGTGGACAAAAAGTCAGAGTCTGAATTTTTTTTTTAGAGTACTTTACACATTTCAAATAGATCAGTAATTAACGCATTTAAAGGACAAGAAGACGTGGGAGTACAGTTTACGTTACACGATCGTAGAGGTAAACATCCCCTTATTCACAAAACAAGCAATGAGAATTTAATCCATATAAAGTCTCACATAGAATCCTTCCCGTTTATGGAGAGTCACTACACGAGAAAGGACATAGGTATATATATAAGGTAATATTTAGACAGTAAATTAACAATTTGCAAAATGTATAGCCTGTGTAAAGACTATTGCACAGAAAAAGGCGTATCACCATTGACACAGATAACCTATCATAGAGTGTTCTGCAAAAATTATAATTTATCGTTTTTCAAACCAAAAAAGGACCAGTGCATATTTTGTAATAAATACAAAGTAAGTTGCCCCGAAGACAACATCATAATGGAAGGGGATTTTCAGAGTCATTTGAAAAGGAAAAATGAATGTCATTCTGAAAAAGAAAAAGATAAGGATATGTCCAATAATGATTCCTTATTCATGACTGTAACATACGATCTTCAGAGTGTGTTACATATACCATCCACAGAGGTTTCACTGCTCTATTATAAAAGAAAATTAAATATGTTTAACTTAACTATTTACGAAGGTCCAAAGCCGAATAAAGGATTTTGTTTGGCTTGGACCGAAATAAATGGAAAGCGAGGGAGTTGCGAAATAGGAAGTTGTCTCATGTGGTATCTCAAGCAGCTTCCATCGAGTGTAACTGAAATATCTTTCTTCTCCGATACATGCGGAGGCCATAATAGAAATTTGCAAGTATCTGCTCTTTTCTTGAATCTATGGAATGCGATTCTATGCATAGTGCCATAGAAAACAGGCAAAAGTTTGCGTCGATTTATTGTGCCAATGACTAAATGATTTTTGAATGTCTCGTTTCATTTCAAAAAAGAAACCATACGAAGCAAACGAGCTAAAATATACTGACTTTTATGACCTCAAATTTTTATCGAATCAGTTAATAAAAACTTGGCGTAAATTTGCTAAAAATGAAATGTCTTAAAAATGAAAAGGAAAAACCATTTACCATTCAATATAAATATAATTTTAGTGATGTGTACGAAACAATAAACATTTTAAAAATTAGAAATGCTTCGCGTATCAACCAAATTTGTTTTGTAGAAATTGAAAACATTCCACAATTATAATATAAAAATCCATTAAAAATAAGTTTTGCCAAAAAAAAGGATTTGTGTGAAAAAAGTGTAATACTGGACATTTTTCATTGGTGGTTTCAACAATTATCTGCCGAGAATAACAGCCATCCAGACTTACTTCCGGAGCCCGATATAAATGATTCCGATGCCGAAAACGACAAATAATATTGAACATTCTTTTTTTTAATATTAATACTGATACTAATCTAATTGTTTTCATGAATAAGTGCAATGTGCAAGTGCAAGGAAATGCAAAGAATGTCAATCAGAATTAAGGCTAGTCGTAATATGTAGCATACTATCCAATCTGCATACCCTTCAGAGAAATGTTATTGTAGTTTACGGTAAATAATTTAATTTTAAAAAAATCTGTTTAAAAATTATTGTGATTTATATTATTTTCATTGTATTTTTTCTATATTTCTCTAATTTGAAATAAATAATGTTATTTTCATTAAAAATATTATTTTTATTTGTATTATTATGTACCAATCTAATCATTAACATAAAAAAATATAACAATAATGCATTGTCATTTATCTAATAATATGTCAAAGTTAGCGAATAGTTACTGACAGAATGCATTATGTCAGCGGTCACATTACATTTACATTTTTAAAAAAATATCCATACAACCTATCAACATCAAATCTTATGTTTTGTATGCCAAAAAGGTTATTCTTTATAATGTAGAAAAAAAATATATAAAACATAAAACATTCTACGTGGGAGAAAGCTTTGAAAAAAAAATTATGCTATTAATGCGATTATCTCAGAACTTGTTTTAATGACTTAATGCTTTCTGTCAGTATACCCTCGATATACAGCGCCTTCAATAAAATATAAAAATTTCAATAGTATTTTGTGGAAACGCAGTGTACTTACAGTATAACTCAGTCACTACTCGAATTAAATCAAAACGACTTTTTTCTGATAATATAATATAAATATAAAAAGCCTTTTTATTTCTTACAAACAAAAGTAAATGACAGTTAACACAATGCTTACGGGCCCTTTTAATTAATTTTGTAACTAACGTGTTAATTTGCATTTGAAAAGTAATTAGCAAAAACACAATTTTGTGCGGCCCGTAAGCATTGTGTTAAATGACTATATCATATGAATATATATATAACCTATGGATATATCTATTATGTATATACAACATATATCTATATATGGTTGTATTATCTACTTATTTTCTAGTTTATATAATATTAATTATTAATATTTTTTATATTTTTTGTATACCTAATACATATTATATAAGTTTTTTTTTTTTTGTATATAATACTATTAGATAATGTTTATAAATTGAACAATGGTATGTAATTAGTTTGTTTGGTTTGTAAGAACCCCTCTTCGGGTGAAGGCCTCCCCCAAAGTGTTAATCTCTGGCCTCTCTGGTTTCTTTCTCCATACCCGTTTGATTTCGTAGCTAAGTATTCGTCTTGTCTGGGTTGGCCTATTTTTGCATTTAGGTCTCCCATTATTATAATACTCGTAGTTTTATGTGCTTGGTTAATAGCTTTGTTTACATTTGTATACAAAGTATCATTTTCTTCTTCTTTCGCTATTTCTGTGGGTGCGTATACTTGTATGAGTCTGATAACTGATTGTAATTCAAAAAAGGTAATTTTTCTTAGAAACAAAATGATGACTTGTATTACGATTATCATAGCATGCCACTTATTACTGATGTATAATAATCATTAAACAATGTTTAAATTTGTCACAAATATAACTTAAAATTTTCATATTTATTGATTGACATAATATTGTAAAATTTGGTAGTCAGAGCAGTTGTTGATTTTATCATTTTGTAAATGTAATATAACTTGGAAAAACCTTAGAAACACACTAAATTAATTGCCAGACGAGAGCTTTATTCACCGTGGTTGTGATTGGTTGATTACAATATTATATGAATAGAAGATTTTTTTTTCAGTGTATCTATAGCTACATGGTTTATCGCAGATAAAATGAAAGAATAGCCCATTAAGTCACTCTCCATATCTAAGGTGAACATACAATAGCGGATCTGGTTCGATTAAAAGAGTTTCGACTTTCCCAGGATTTTTTAGCTAACGAGATTGCGTCATCCATGAAGAACTCACTAAATACCATCCACAGGGAGTAGATTATAATGTAATTAGGAGACTTTGGCTGGAAAATACAATAAAACTGTGGACAACAGGGATTTATTGATAGGTTGCGCGGCTTTCATGTACTTAGGAGTTAAAATGGATAAATTAAAAATATATACAAAACGTCGAAACTCTAGACATGAATAACTATATATTATATGAAAATTTAACGTAACAATATGATAATTATTGAGCATCATATGTGTACGGCACCCCCGGTAGTTGACCATGTCCGATCCTAATAAGATCATATGGGCCTCCACAGAGTAGAGGTTTGCATTATCAGATTTTGTTTTTTACGAAAAATGGATGTCAGCCACTTGCTCAACCTATTAGATCCATACCCTGACTCACACACAAAATTGAAAAACAATACGTGTACTAGCCAGACCCAGGATTCGAACCTGGGACCCACGGCGTTATAGTGCAACGCTTAAGCCGCGCGGCCACCGTGGGTGTAAGAATGAATGAAACAAGAAAGAATGAAAGAATGTCTTACTTCTAACTAAATCCATTGATTGTATATTCAAATCATGCATCTTTCAAATTCAAATTGTTTTTTAGTCTAGTGGGTCTAATAAATTGAGTAGATGGCTGAAAAACATACCCTTCGTAAGATGCAACCAACATCCATACGGAATTGTAGAAACAATGATAATGTTGGTTGGTGTAGGTAATATTTTTTATTTAAAATACTTACTGTATAATAATGTGACCTAAAACGGCATTATAAAATAATGAATTTGCTTTAAATGTAAGTACAATCATGCCATCGTTGATTATAAACTTTATAACAAGATATGGAAATAATAATAATGTAATTTGTACTACTTTGTCTTACATTGATTTATGAATCAAGGATTAGTGACATTCTGATTCAGATCTTATTCTAAGATTAAACATTTAAAAGTTTATTTAAAAGTTATAATAAGCTTTATGCTATAGGTAGGGTACTGGATATCTACTTGGTTATATTAAAATTGTGATACGAGGGTGGGTCAATAATTCCTTAGAAAAAAGCATTAAAACAGTTTTTATTTTTGTATTTTTTTTTTATTTCTCAACATAATCTCCTTGGAGCTCAATACACTTGGTTAGACGTTTCTCAATTTTTTTTAAACCGTCAGAAAAATAAGTTTTCGGAAGGTCCTCAAAATAAGCATTTGTCCGATCGATGACTTCTTCATTTGAAAAAAAACGTTGTCCACTTAGCCATTTTTTTAAGTTTGGGAAAAGGAAAAAGTCACTGGGGGCTAAATCTGGCGAATACGGTGGGTGGTCGACCAATTCGAACTTCAATTCTTCAATTTTAGCCATTGATCGTAAACATGTGTGAACACGGGCATTGTCCTGATGAAAGAGGATTTTTTTCCTGTTTAAATGAGGCCGTTTTTCTTCAATTTCGTTTTTTAGCTGGTCCAATAAAAATGCATAATAATCCCCTGTTATTGTTTTTCCTTTTTCCAAATAGTCAACGAAAATAATTCCACGTGCATCCCAAAATACAGTAGCCATAACCTTACCAGCTGATTTTACGGTTTTTGCCTTCTTTGGACATGGTTCGCCTTTCGCAATCCACTGCTTTGACTGTTCTTTCGTCTCGGGAGTATAGTGGTGTATCCATGTTTCATCTACAGTCACAAAGCGACGAAAAAATTCATCCGGATTGCGTTGCATGAGCGACAACAGGGCTTTAGAGGCCACCACCCTATTGCGTTTATTGTCGACTGTGAGCAAACGCGGCACCCATCTTGCAGAAACTTTTTTCATGCCCAATTTGTCATGTAAAATAGAAATGACGCTACCTTTTGAGATCCCTGTAACCTCAATTATCTCACTCAACTTTAATCTTCGGTCACTTAACACCATATCGTGGATTTTATTGATCATTTCTGGTGTAGTCACCTCTACAGGACGTCCTGAGCGTGGTTCATCCTTTGTTGATGTACGACCACGTTTAAATTCATTTAACCAGTTATAAATAGTTGCAAGTGAAGGAGCAGATATGCCGTGAACTAAATCCAACTCATTTTTTATTTCCTTTGCTGTTAACCCTTTTATATTAAAATGTTTAATAACAGCTCTAAACTCAATTTTCTCCATTTTTGTAAACAAGCAAATTTTTTTTTTAAATGTACGAAAATAAAAAACAACAACCCGACCAATCTGATTGAAACTTCGCAGCATACTGAATCGGTAGTGCCGCTGCATGAAAACAAACCGCTTACAGTACTAGTCGCGCCACCTGTCGGCTTTTCTAAGGACTTATTGACCCACCCTCGTAGTATAATTTATGATTTGGCCAGAAAATCTGAAAATTATTCATAATTTTGAATATTTCATAGCAGTACACGCCGTATCATTGCTAATAAAACTTTTGATGTTCTTTTAACGAGACACTTATATTTTATGCACACTGAAACTTGGACGGACTAATTCAGGTTCTGTTATAAAAAAACCTTTATTAGTTGGAATGTTTTTATTTAATTATTTTTTGAGAATTTTGGTAATTATGTCTAGACTCAGATTATCACTTTAAATAACTGTAGATGTAAACTAAACAATTGCCTTGTTTTTAATTAATCATCACGAGTTAACCGTTTAACAAATTAAAAACTGGTAATTTGAAAGTTCTCATCAAAAACACTTTTTTGTATAAGTAGGTTTTCCATTTTAAAACTTGAATTTAATTAGCACGAATTCAAAAAATATTTGGTAGGAATATAAAATTTATTTACTCTTATTTCTTGGTTAAAATTCAGGTGTTGTAAATCAGGCCTGGGAAAACTTTTTGGATGAAGGGTCACATTAGGAATTAATACAAAATAAACGGCGGGCCGCAAGTAAAATACTATTTTCAGACACTCATTATTTATTATCACGAAAAAGCAATTTCAACATAAAAAAAATAATGATTCTCTAATAGCCAATAAGAATAGAGAATAATGAAACTGTTACATTTTTTTAATACCAGGTGTTTGAGATTCTTAAAACTGCTTGTAAATGTTCATCGGTGATCCTTGACCGTAAAGAGTTTTTATTGATATTCATAATTGAAAAAATTTATTCACATAATTATTATGTAGGTTGATCCAAATATAGCAAACATTTTTCGATCCGGATTCCACTTCCTTTCACACTCGTCTCGCCCTCATACCGACTTGGTCCCTTTCTCGTCAGAGATGATAAAACAATTAACAAGTTCAAATTCTTCAATGCATTATTATGTATATTCAAATTTTATTTTTAAAATGCGTTAAAGACGTGTAGAAAAAAATATACTATTTTTCAGAAATTCGATTGAAGTTTGCGGACCCCACAGAATTGCGGGCTATAGTTTGACCAGGGCTGTTGTAAATTTCTTCGAAAATACGTCTTCACGGTTCGCCAGTAAATTTTAGCTAATTTCAACGATCGACAAAACTGAATAAATTGTACTATCTATTATTTTCACTAAAAAAAATAAACTATTCTACGAATATGGGAAATTTTATCGCATTAATCGATCTACGTTGCGAACTTATTGCAAAATAAGCATAATTAAATGTACTTAATAATAAAATTACTCAATAAATACTAGTTGTAATTGTTACAATGAGTGGTATGTTTTAACAGCACCTCACTTAGCTATGCTAAATTTTAGAGCGAGATCGACAGTTTTGACTGTTTAGAGTTTTAGACGGCTAACTTATTGTATTTTTTACAATAAGTGCTAATACTTCGATACAAACCTACACTAGATAGTGGCCGAAAGCAGCCTTGTGTATAGAATAGATGTGCAAAAGCAGAATGAAAATACAAAGATTGTTGTCACTTTTCACTTTTCACATAGATACAATAGTAACAATAAAATGCATTTCTTTCGAATATCATTCTGTCACCTAGAACAGCCATAGAAACATAAATAGTATGCACCATGCACAATGTTAATTCGAAATAATCTCTGTAATTTTTTTTTTAATCTTGCATATTTAATTACAGTATCAGGTTTTCTGAATAATACATTTTAAAATTGGAAAAACGGAAACGGAAGTTGTTACATAATTAAGTATAATGCAAAAAAAATCCTTTGATTTTAATATAATATGATACATATAATATCTGCCCGGTATGGACATCCTTTTTCATATGTGAGTAAATATTATGTGATGTGGAAATTTTTTATTTATTAATTTTAAGTATTTTAATTGCATAAGTAGGTACTAACCGTTTTTCTGCATACTTACTGCGAATAATAACGCTATATTAAATTGTATTGAAAATATGTAATCGAGTGTTCAATTAAAGCAATCTCTTTGAATATTGGAATATCTGGAGTAACAAAAAATGTCACATATTATAAATACTAATTATATTAATACATTCATATATCACAAAATAGCCTCTGGGATTTTCATAAAAATAAATAAATCCAAATCCATTCGTAATATTATATTATATTGTACACCTATTTCGATTTATTTAGTTATTATTATAACAATGAGAACAATTATTACGATTTTCTTATTTTCCATTCACGAGGCAGACAAAGCTTCGCTTTGTTGGCGCCATTTATGATGGCTGAGTGGCGCACTGACTGAAATGGAATGAAAGGATGTGTCGAGATTTGTAGATGTTGGCATTAAACCAGACATCAGACGAGCGGTGGACCATGTGACGTCACGCGAGGGAGTGTCAGTCACTGACATGCCAGGGGACGGATCAGTGTTTTATTAATAATACAAAAAAAAATGTATTACTTACACCATGGGAGTGTAAAGAGTACTTGGTATTCCGTACGGTTGCCCGTGGTGATTCGCTCTTGACGTATAAAATTGGAGGTTTTCTATCGAAAAACAATTCGTCTAAAAAATAATTTATAAAATAAAAATATTTATCGTCATCAAATTGACTATAACTAGAATGATTCATTATAAAGATTTTAATTTACAATATATTTTTTTTCTTTTTGACTGCAGATCGTAACTACTCCCCATAATATTATATGTGACTAAAACTCCCCACTGCTTACGTTCCGCTGCTTCTCTCAAGGCATAGTGGAGGCTGCTTCCAGTAAACTCATTCACTTCACTTTACTTCATCATGCCGAAGCTTTTCTTCTGCTCCGACTTTCTTGAAAGTTAGCTAAAACCACCAATCTTTCCAGATTATCCGACCATGGTCACGATTACTAAACAATAATTATGTTTACAGAATGCAAGTATTCTTTTATCTCGATTCTCCGAATGATTGATTGGTTTATCTTGCACTTCTAATAAATACGAAGCATTCACCACCAACACCACATTTTGAAGATATCTTTAATTATCATCCATACTTTTACTCTCAAAGTCCATTCTAAACAGATTTTAGTACAGTTAGTTAAGTAGTTATTGATTGGCGTAAAACGGGCATCTATTTTCACGTTTGGTAGTAACTAGTAACAGTCGCTTGCAACGCAACGTGGCGTCTTACGTGGGCGAAGTCAATGCGAATGCGACGCGACGCGGTGCGGCACGAAACGAAACAGTCAACGCCACTTGTAGTGGCATACGTGCAGATAATACCCAGCGAGCGGGGTGTGGGGCTTCAGCAACGAGATCAAACGGTTTGATATTTTTAGGCGAAGTGCACGCGGCGGTGTAGGCGTCGCCATGGTAACAATTTTATAATAAACATGGGAGTTAATTATTTACATACGTCGAAATATTTCTAGGCGTTACTATGGTAATAAACAAATTCTATAAATGTGCGATGGTGACAGCAATAGCTGGTGACTCAGCTACACGTAGGACAACGATGCCGCTTCGCATCGTTTTGGATCGTATCGTTTCAAACCGTATCGCGATCGCGATCGCGTTTGCATCGACTTCGCCCACGTAAGACGCCCAGCAATGATTAGCAAGTAAGCACAGATTACAATAGTAACAACAATAGTACGATATTTGCTATAAATAATTCTGCAGCAATACTTGCAGCTAATTTAATCACTAAGCTAAACATCTCATATTGTTGTTTTTATTTAATAAAACGCATTTTTTTTTGTAGTACTTATTAGATTAGGACCGGTTTCGTCCGCCTCAGTGGGACATTTTCAACTCGTTCATTCAAGTTTAAAATGTCCCACTGAGGCTGACGAAACCGGTCCTAATCTATTGATTAAAAGTGGAATAAGTACTACAAATAAAATTGCGTTTTATTAAATAAAAACAACAATACAATGCAGTTCCACCATGAATTGACAGTTAACAAAATAAAAGAAATTAAAAATGTCATGTTCGTTTTCATACATATATGTTCCGTCTTTATATTATTATACCATAACGAGTTGTACAACGTGCAGTAATTTTTAACTGTGCAACTACCTATTCATATAATATTATACCCCTTGACAAATATTTTGATAATTGTACATTTTCTGTTCTTATGTGGTAATTATTTAAGTTTATTTATACGATGATAGTTCAATACCTACATGTAATCTTTAATTAACGATTGATACGATTTTTGTACTAATTTATAGAAACATGCGTCATATCTTCAAACATTACAGTGTCAACTTCAGAAAGTAAATGAAAATTTCTGATGTACCTATCTTTATTAATATTACTGATCATACTTGTCTAGATATAATATTTTATCTCAGGAGTTAAAAGAACTTAAATGGCGCCCTAAGTGGTTATGTTTTATAAGAATAATACACGCCATTGACCGAAAAGGATCTCTAAAAAACGAGCAATGGGACAATTGGGCGCCGCACTATCGAATGAAATAACTATACGGTCGTTACGACAGAAATTAGACGAGGAATTTTAATCAGTTTTTATATTTAATTCATTTTGCTCTTAACACACTATTTTTTATTGCAGATTGACAATTATCATGCCTGAGGCTTTATATAAATATAAAAAACTCTCTTATCGTTGGAACTTAAACATATGCACAATTAAATCATTATATAATCAAAATATAAATAATAATATTAATTATATATTTTAAAAGTACCTATAATTCACGAACGTCTATTTTTTTCGAATTTTTTTCGAATGCGTGGCGCCCAGCTGTCCATGCGCCGAATCGTCCTGGACCTAAAAAATGGTGCCAAACTCTACTGTTTTACTTTCTCTGCCTAACTAGCCATCAATTATAATACTTGGAAGATTGAATAAGAGGGGTTTAATATTTTATTATATAATATTTTATAATTGCTAATGAAAATAATTAATAATTTAATAAATATTTTCTTTAAAGATTTTTTAACAACACATATTATATCTAAACTTTTATATTGTCATTGTCGCTATTGTCATATATATATATATATACATTCATGACTGAAGTTTTCGGACTAAATAAGCTAATATAGTATTCCAGAAGCGATTGTCAGTAGACTTACTCCACAAACTGTCGGCGGCCTAACCTCTTGAGTGATGAACGCGAAAGGGCAACTATGTATACCAAACAATTTATGAGATCCAGCAAATGCACATATCTTCTATCGCATATCGTCGTATACAGCACCCTAGAGGGGTGAGAGGGATAGTCGATGAGTGGGGGATGAAAGTTTGAGAGAAAACATTGTTGCCCACCGACCGATTATCCTCAATATGTGGTTCGATAAAATGAATACTATCGAATATCTTTAGTTAAGAAAATGTGTACTAATTAATTATATAATATGACATCAATAACGTTGAAAATAACCCGTCTCTACTAGTCTAAGCCAAAATATATAGAAATGAAATTAATAAAGGGGTTTCAAGAACTAACGTTTAAATTAGCTGATAGTAATTTTGTCTTGCGGATTCGTTGTTCATGTCTGCATCTATAAAAAACGTTAGCATTTTAACACAATTCTATTTATAGTAATACTTTATCAAGTATTAAAATATGTAGCTTATTGCTAAGACAACCATCATGACGTCAGATCTTCATTGGGAGTATCGCTCAGAAAATGTAACATAATTTTCCTCAGCTTGTAAGATCTCATTGAAATTGCTTTTTAGTGGGCATTTTTAAATGGGTATTATTTTTACACACAACCATTTCCAACAATAAACATGATGGTGATTATGTACCAAAACCAACACATTCACATTATAATGAAAAAGCGCCATGTGAAAGAAAGAACATACCACACAATAATATATCAAACTAGGTATCTAATTTTATTCACAATATCAAATAATATAACAACCACAATAATTACACATGAAAAACGGATATTATCAAATAAAAATACCGTTATGTTGCAATGGACCAACATGTAAAATTTCATTATTTTTTAAATAACAATTTTATCATAAAAAAATCCAACAAAGCCGCAAATTGGTGTAATACTTAATGCTTATAAAATTTATTTTTACTTTATTATGTATTATAAATAAAATATTATAAATAGGAACGTATTCTCTGTATGTCTTTAAAATCCATTCAAGCTTCTTAATTATTATTAACATCATAAAATTTACTACTTATTTAAAATTGTTTATTTTCTTGCGATATCTTCAAATCTTTCTAACCCATTCACTGCGTCCAACGTTACTAGTACGTTGCCCATCAGGTAGTGATTAGATATACTTAGCATATTATTTAAATGTGGTAATTAAATATTAATTAAAAGGTCCGCAGCGAATGGGTAAGAGACTTCTTCACCATGGAAGTTCATTTATGCTTATTATTCATATCACCATAATATATTCAGAGAGGATATTAAGTAAAGTGTTATTTTTATAAATAATACACTCTTTAAGATATGTAATGATCACAAAATACTGTTATACCTAACTTGTATTTATCATTTATTTGATGCTTATTAAAAATCACATAGTAATTTGTCTACAAGCTTGATAAAGCTTACTTTAATACACCCATTTTCAAATACTATGTCCGGATACAATGGTTGCCATTAATAAGGTGTGTAGTAAAGTATTTCACATTACATAATCCCACTGTTTTATCGAACCAATTCTGTATATTTTGTTGTTGTTTTTAAAGATGTTTTTGTAAGTGTATCGCAAACATCATAATTTATGTAGTATGTCACTATTAGACGATGTTAAGATGAACTAATTTGAGGAACACAAAAACGATGCATAAGTGCGAGTGAGAAAGTATTCGGTACCCTTATAATCTCTGCAACACGCGCTAGAGTAAGATAAAAGGTTTACAGATCTGGGAGATGGTTTGCTACGATGTAGCCGGCAAATCTTAGCTTATTGCATAACTAAGCGTCGATAACCGTGTTGCTAAAATTGCTATTTTTTGTGTTAAACATAAAGTCAGTGGTAAATATTTTTAGTTAATTAAGTAGAAAAGATGGTTCTGTGTGTTGTATTAAAATATGGTAGCCGTACTGATAAGCAAGAAGATGGTATTACGTTTCATAGGTAAGTTGATACATGTTCGTGATAATTTATTTGTATATTTATTATATATTTTAATATCAGTGACCTAATGTTTCTTTAAAATAACTTTAAATATGGATATCATTACCTAATGGTTTCATTTTGACCGCTTAAAAATACTATATTACGTAAAAAAAATAGAAAATTATATTTTAATTCTGAGCGTCTAGTGCGAGCACTTTGGGCGAGCACTAGCGAAATGGCCTATGGTCTTGAACATTTTTAGATGAATGCGTTCGCTCGCCCACAAACCAAACGCACGGCACGCGCCTTCATTTAGCAATGCAACGGGTGGCGTCTAGATGTATCTATAGTCTATGGTAGGTATAGTATCTAGTATTATGTATAGGAAAAAATGGTTTGCTGCTTGGTATTAGAATATTCAGTATCACAATATAACGCGAGGGTGTGTGTCTTGGAGATGAAATGACATCATCAAGAAAACGACTGAATTAATATCTACTGAAGCAATAAAATCACCGCACGATCGCTCCCGATGAAAAGAGATTATTGACAACGCCTGTAATTTCAGTAAACACCATTTTTAGTAATAAAGCAAATGATCAGTATATTCGATCAGTCAAAATTAGGCAGGACCGAATATTAAAAAAAAAAAAAGCTCTAAAAATAACTACCGCTTCCTCTTTACGAAAAAACACAATCATTGTAAGAGTCTCGCTAAATCGTGGGATATTTTTTACTCTAAAAAAGGGTCAAAATAATACGTCTCAGGATGATCTGGCTCACAGTGCAGATTTGCAATCCCTGAAGTGAGGGGATGATTGGTCGTTATATGTTGGGCAAAAGCTCCCCAAAAGTTCATACTCGCAGTAGCTATTGCGTTGATGCGTTGCAAAAAATAAAGAAAGATAAATGAAACAAGCAGACTTCCAAGTGCCGGATCGGTCTGAATTTTTTCACTCCGCACACTCTGGCCCGTAACTTCTTATAATGCTCTGTATCAACATTGTATTAGTATATATACTTACAGGTTTTATAAGTTGCTGTTTTTATAAGATTTTTTATAACTTTGGTTGTTTCTTTGTATTATATAATGCTATACGCGAGGAAAATATATTTTATTTCATAATATTATAAAAGTATGAGTTTAATAATATTTTTTGCCATCTACTATTCATTTAAACTTATTGGCCTTATTTTCGATAAAATGTATTATATATTATTATTATATAAATAATACATCCTCAATATACTCGTAGATATGCTTATATATATTTTTAGAACTACCCTTTTTATGTTTCATTCAGACACCTCTATGGCGGCGATCTACACAAATCAAAATAGAACAGAAGTCATAACACAAAACCACATTGTCAATTAGTTCTCGCTAGAGAGCCATATTATGTACAATTATTTAATGATAACTATAATACCATAAGTCATTATTATTTTATCACCATCTTCCCTTATCACCTCCTTAATTTGCCTTATCAGAATTCCCCTAAAAAATAGTCAACGTTTGTTATTATGTATATTAAAAATGAATTAATCTATCATTTAAATATAATCAAATCAAATTAAGTACACTTAGCAAAACTCACTTTTTTAAGTAGCTCTCCATCCTATGTAGATTTAGGTATTAGTATTTGCATATACACACTAGAAAAAATCATTTGGTAGAATAAAATACGATACCTGACGGGACTTGAACCTGTATCTGCTAGATTTGCGCCAGTATGATTTTCCAATTAAGCTACAAAATGTTAATTTTACAAACCCGAAACCTACGATTATTTAAACCGATGCGTTACCGCTTTGCCATCGTAGTCGATTATACATAAACTTAACTAAGCCTAACTCATCCGGTGTACTTCCTTGTACCTATCTAATTTATCTACTGTTCTATCTCGTTTTTTATGTAATACTGTTTTATATATCTTTGTTTCTAAATGTCATGTTGTGAACGTCTTAAACTTATAATTTGTAATGTCTACAATATGTTAAAAAAAAATTTAATTGAAATAAATAAATTGAAAATAAATTGAATACTTTTAATATAATACAATAATGGAATGATTGAAATATAGAATTCGACCACACGTTCATCACTTGCCGGATGAGGGCTTTTATAACTTAGAAACCGACTTTGTACTAACTTTGTCAATTGTAGGTACCTAATCAGTATACTAGTTAATGTGTTGTAAAATTTCATCATCAAATGCAACCATATTTGATTTATTTTTTTAATTAATTAGATGCTGTTAATAACCTTTACATAGACGTTCTAGACAATATAAAATTCTTGAATTGTGTTTACTTAAAAAATATATTAAAACAATACAAATACAATTACTATTGATAGACTATAAAATATTCACCTACTGTGGTGTTGTCGATAGAGCGCATATATCTGAAACCATGTGTCATGATTTCTATTACACAGCTTTTTAAAATAACAATATGCTATATTTTGTTAAATGCATGATTGATCTAATACAAGACATTATTATATAAATGTGTAACAACATTCCTTATAAAATGTTTTTAAATATAAAGATTACTTTGTGAATAAGCTAGGTGCTTCGTTGACTTGCAATAATGATAATTTACATTGATTTATTTACACAAATAAATCTGGGTGCATTTGATATCTACGACAGTGTATATATGTATAAGTTCGCAACAAATTATATCAGTTTCCGCTATCCCTACGTATCACATCGTGAAATGTATTCATATTTACGGCAACCATTGTTTCTACTCGGCTAGGTTATCATAAATTTAATTTTGCTATCACCGCACGGAAATGTATCATTAAGATAACATCCCGGAGCAGAATAGCATCGCTTTTTTGCGTCGAAGGCGGTGTTTTGTCATAAACCCCTTTTTTATAAGATTGGTCGCCCCGTAAAAAATAAAAATAAAAGGAAATATGTGCGCTCTGGGAATAGGCTACATCATGAAATTGTTGATGTAACAGGAGCGCAGTAGATAAGAGAAGACTCCCTTAAAGATACAAGCGGAACATTGCCTTAGGGCTGGGTTGGTAACAAGCAATCAGAAGCAAAACAATGCGCTGATCTTTAAACGGTCTATGCTGGATTTATTGGCATCTATGAAGAATGAAGATAATATATTAAAGACTTGAACATAAATGAGATTCCATCATTCTATTGGACACACTATTCTGAAATGCCGTAAATAATTTTACTTTCATAACATTCGACAATAATTTTAGATGTATTCTGTGATTATTTTAATATTTTTTTTACAACACCAGATATTTTGTTTTGAAATATAATATAATGTATTGTTATACATTGAATAAAAAATATTGTCAGTTTGATTACAGTTTCTTCATCTTGCCATGACTGGCCAAGCAAGTCGGCAATATCCACTTCTCGTAAAAAAAAATCTATTACGAAATAAAACAATCAACAAGACATAAAAAACTCACCATCTTATCGACGGGACCTAATAATATGGAATAGGTACAAATTAAAAATCTTATTTTTTTAAATTATGACTGCATTAATCTGTAAATCATTTCACATATCAGATATATTTATAGCAAACTCCGTGATATTTAAAAAAAAACTATGTAATTTTAACACATTTTACATTCATGCAACCAGCGCTCGAAATGGAATATTTTACGAACCGGAGCGCTCAATATTTTATGAAAATGTTAACATAGTTATCTAATTGCTTGTGTATTTTATAAAAATAAGTGTGTTATGCCGGATCCACATTGGCAACAAGTTGCTGGCAACCTCATTAAATTTCCATTAAAATAATTTTTGGTCAAACAAATTTTGATAATAATCGTGAAATTTAATAAGGTTACCAGTGTGGACAAACTTTTAGATTTTTACATTAAATGGCAAATCTAGCTCACTGTCAATTTAATATGCCCACGAGACGGAGCAATAATTTTGGGGATTTTACGAATCGGAACGGCGCTCCGATGCGTTCCGGTCCATTTCGAGCCCTGCATGCAACATTAATAATATCATATAAAAAGATGTAAGTACCGATTATTTTTACTTCATTGACCGATCATTTTTAACTGAAAACACATTTAATTTATATCGGTAAATACATCATTGTCATAATAATAACTACTGTCAGTGAAATAACGCATTGTCAGTCAAATACACGTAATAATCATTATTTAGGTGATCAATAACGAAAAATGCACATTATGTCGTACACTCATTAAAAGTAAACGTAATAACACAGATAAAAAATGAAAAATTTTGTATTTTAATATCAAGTATTTTAATATGGAAAAAAACAGGTAATTGTGCCGCAGAGGTGGACAAGAGCTTTTATATTTTTTTTTTACGAAAACAGTTTATTCCATGTAGAAAATTACAATTAATACATTTTTCTATCGGAGCATCGGTTTTTCGATCCAATAATCGTTAATTGAAAATTTGAAATTTTCATACATTTTGATACACCATTATCACAAACTAAGGTTATATGAGGTAATATTAGGTTGGGGTAGGTTAGATTATGTTAGGTTTGGTTTGGTCTAAAAATAAAGTTGTACAATCTTATGTCCACCTCTGCAGCACATTTACCAAAAAACATTATGACGTCTCTCCATCAAGTGACAAACTTTTTTAGCTACGCTACTTTTACAGTTTTAGTTTTTTTATAGATCAACAATCGTTACTACGTCATAATACGCTAGTTTAGTGTCATAACTAAAAATGTAATATTTTTTGTTCACGTATAAAACGTTAACTTGAATTTAATACGCTGAAATTGAGTATTTAATTTCTAAAAACTAAGGCAAAAGAAAATCACGAAAGAATCTATTTACTTACCCTAGGAATAATTTATACAAATTACGTCTAGACCTGTAAGTTTAATTTGATGAACTTATCCAATTATAACTTATATAAACGCGTAGAAGAGCCTAGTGCAAATAATTCTTATGCTAACTCCAATTTTGTGCTTGAAATTATCGTACCCACCACTAACAATATTTTTCGTTTAAATAGATAATAAACTATTTCACAATGCTGTCGCGTGTTAAGTTTTTAGCAAGGGAGTACTTTAAAAAAAAAACATCACTACATCCATAGTAAAAGTACGCTTTTACATTAATGGTTTCTTATTATTTTCTTATCTTTTATCGAAATTACTGAATAATGCTTTTACCAATGGTTTTATGTTGCTTTCTGTTATTGGAGTATCACAACCTTTTTGTTGTAGTAATAGCAGCAACATCAGAACTGACTTGATGTTAAGGAAAAATAATATTAGCTGGGTTCAAGGCTAGATGGACGTAAGCGGCGTTAGATGAACATCAATATAATAAAATCTTATAAATATATTATATTATTATGTAATATATTTCTATAGTATTTTTACTACTGTTTTACTATATTATAATATTATCATATATATGTTTTATATAATGTACTTAATATATATTATTTTATATTATATATACAGATTATATAACAATTTATTAAATTATAAAATATATACCAATGTATTTTGTAAACTAAATGAATACCTACCTACCTAATTATTAATCGTTAAGATCATTATTATTATATTATTTTTCAAAGGATTACTCCTAATTTATTCCCTTTCCTTTTTATCATTAAATTAATATCTACATTATACAAAATAAATCTTTTTATTTCATAACGTGAAATTAAAATGATAAAACATTAATATTATATGTTTTGACGTCGAATAATAATGATCCATAATATAAATTATGTATATTATTATTATGTTTTGGATAAATTTAATATGAGAATACTCTATGGAAATCTTGATTTAGGATACCAAAAGGGTTCTTGAACTTTCGTTGGATAGTGTTTATTTTATACTTTTCATATAATTGATTATTAAACTAACATTTTTTGGTGCATGGTGGTATTAGCAAGTTCAAGTAAATTACAACAAAAAAAATCTTGGGTGACGTCGATTAGTAATTAAAGTAGGTAATTAATATCTACTTTGATTTAAAATACAAAATCCCGTTGCCAATAGTAACACAATTTGAAAAGCGCTTCAGAGAGTATTAGTTAAGATAGGATACCTATAGCATTGTGGTCGATGTGCGTGGGCACTAAACCCGGGAGGCGCAGGTTCTATTTCTGCTGGGTGTCTTTTTTTCTTAAAAAATGATTTTTTTCTGTTAGTTATATATTATTTTCTCAGATTGTTTCTGTTTTTTTTTTGTGTTTTCAAAATTATGTATGTTCAATAATTGATTGTTTGTTTGAAATCAATCGATTATTGAAATAAAAATTTGATTTGTATAATATGTACCTCTCTTATAATTATTCTTAGTACCTATCGGTAAATCCACTAATAGATGAACGTCTCTTCCAACTTTTTACAAGAAACAGCCCTTTGCTACCACGTCTATTGCAAAACTTGTTTAGTTCATCGATCTAACATAATATTAAGGGGTGCCCTGTGGTCATTCAGTATTCTTTGACAATCCGTGATGACTGCATTTCTCCGACAATTGCACATTATCTACTAATTCATAAAATCTCAATCTCAAATGAAAAATACCTATAAACATCTCTTCATACTCTTGCAGGTCTATTCTTAAAGGTTTTGAGCATGTTTCCGTTATGTTCATTCTTCAAAATTATCACGGAAGATATTCTTTACACTAAACGGTTAGTAATACGGTGAAAATTTACGTTGGTAGACATGTCGGTGAAATTCGATAGCATGATGATAATATGATAGCACACCTAAAGAGTTATGTGCGCTTAAGTAGCAAAGGAGAGTGGACTAACGGGTAGAAAGAAGAGGAATCGTCTTCACCAGGACCATCTCGAGCTGAAATGTCGAAAAAGAAAAAAAATAATATTATATTTGAAAAAAGGTCAAGCCATATTTTTTTTTAAAAATATTATAATACTTAACATATTTTTTTTGTGAAAATGACGTACATTTGAATGACAAAAAATATCGTAATATTTTATTTTGCAATGGTATAAAGTGAAAGTAAGATTTATTACAAGAAATAAAATTCTTTATACTTGTATAATAATGTCTGATGTTATTATTCTAAAAAATCAAAAAAAAAAAAAAAAAAATAGGACCTCGCCCAGCACCGGTACAGAAATTGCCAAATTTCACATTTCTATTTGTTTCCATTCCCATTATGATTTGGCGAATGTACAGATAGAAAAATAGACGTAATAGGACTACAGAAGATTGGAGAAGGCGTCTGGGAAAATATAAGAAAATACCGCTCGGGGGCAGAGGGATTCACGCAATCGCCACCCTAGACGTCGCACTGATATCTAAATTGCTTTGCGCCTATGCTGGTTCGTGCACTATTCTTCTCATCTCTGATACAAAATCAAACATCTCAAACTATAAATCTCACCAAACTTGTATAACCTTTATTTTTCCATTTACAATTACATAAAAAATTACTGATACCATGTTCATTTAAAGAGAGTATTTTGTGTATTTTTTCATTGACAAATCAATGAATATAGCTATTAAAATCTGTTTTAAATATTATTTTAATTTATAATGTTGATCTTCATAATATTGTAAAAATGCTGATTTTTACAAATACTATATAATTATTAATACTAATAATTCCGGATGCAGGAAAATCTCAAATTCAACGTTCAGTTATAGAATAATTGAACATATTTGCCAAGAATGTTTTCTTTTTCGAAATATATTAATTCATCGAGAAAATGCTTTAAGTATATTTGAAGGATTTTCTTTTATTTTTATTTAACTTTTGTTAGCTTTAGTCAATATATTATTTGCGTTAAGGCAACATAAAACTTATTCACGAAATTTAATATACAATAATAGTAGTAAGTAATAAGAAATAAGAAAAATACCATTAAATTTATTTTCGAAAAACAGGAACGTGTATGATTTCTTAATACCGGTATTTTGGTTTTATGTAAACCGGTATTTCGGTATTGATAAATAATTAAATACTGGTATTGCAATCCCTAATTACACTATATAACTATATTTGATTCTAAGAAGATCATAATATGGGCATCCACAAAGTGGAAGTTGTCCAAGGGAGTTTCGGAAACCAAAAAATATAATTAATGTAAGTAAATGGAGTGTTTCTTATCTTCTTATTCGTTACGACCACATGTCCGAGGATCGTGACCCGGATGATTTGGCTGTCCAGCAGCTAGGATATCTAAATGAGCTAACCCGTCTATGAGCTAGGGCCTAGGCTGTCATAAATTGTGGAAACTATATTCTGTTGCATCTAATATTTGCTTTAATATTCCTATGCGGCTTATCTAATAAACATGGCAGTACTGACGGTATAAACGGATATGATCGGAATAATCACTATGGGCGATAAGCCATGCACATTCCATAACGACATGTGTGTGCGACAGATCGATAACTCATAAGATAACACTCTTAATTATGCAGGCAAGCCATTTATATCTAGACTCAATATGCGGAGTGTCTAGGTACGAGTATGATAAATGTACCTAAAAAACTGTGGTATTACACAGTTAAAGCAAAAGGAATTTTCGAGTAGTAGGCATCCAAGTCCCCCACACCCACGATGGCCGCGTGGCTTAAACGCCGGCCTATTGAGTCGAAGGTCCCAGGTTCGAATCCTGGGTCTGACAAGTACACATATTGTTTTTAAATTTGTGTATGAGTCAGAGTATGGACCTAATAGGTTGAGCAAGTGGCTGACATCCATTTCTCGTAAAAATAAAAAAAATCTGTTAATACAAACCTCCACTCTGTGGAGGCCCATATGATCCTACTAGGATCGGACATGGTCAAAAGAAGGCATCCAAGTCAGTGACACCTGCTAGATTTTCTTTATCTCACGCTCTCTGGTCGCCTTAAAAATCCTTAAAAAATATTATGGAATGGAATGGATGTTAGCTAATATACTCGTATTAGCTCAATACTTCGGGCTGAATATAATATCTGAATTTGGCTGACGCGGAATTCGAATCAGGTACCCACTTTACCGCTCTGGACCATCATAAGCATATAAGAAAACTAATTCACAAATATTCGGCATGCCAATGTTATTGATTTCAAGATTTTGGGATCAAAAAGTTAGGCGGTATTAAAAACGTTAGTACATATAAACTTCAGTTATATTAACAATCAATAATAATAATAATTTAAATTTATAAAAGAAAACATTTATATTTAAAATCTTTGATTCGATGATTAAAAATAATATCTATTATTCTAAATGTTTGGAATAATTTAAAAAATATATTTTTTTTTCACTAAGATTTTCATAATAAGTCAAATGATTGAGTAAATATTGCTGTTTAGAGTATTATGTATGTAAAATATGAATAGTTATAGACATTTTTTGAAATCAAATATTGAAAAATATTTAAAAAAGAGTGGATTTGGGTGTTCTGATATTGAACGTCAAGAAATCATGATATAAAATGTTTTACGTTTTCTTTCGCAATATAAACAGAGACAACTTAAACTTGAAAATCTTTACAACTTCTGATGTTGTTTAATCTAGTTTATCTTACAACAACTGATTACATAAGTATGACTTTAAAATATCTAATATCTATCTGGATAGACAGACCACTTTTTATAACTGATATCAATATTATCTATCTCATTTTTATGGTAGGGTAAGTACATACCTACTCAAATTATATTTTTTTTATATACAATAAGTACCAGTGGCGAAGGGTGGAGGTAGGCTGTTAGGATCCCACATACTTTGTCAGTCTAACGTATTTGTTTTCAGTTAAATCAGACTACAATGTACAAATGTGTTTATTAGTTTTTTTAAATTCAGTTAAACCCTCCATAATCAAAATCATAGTGGATAATAGTCAAAAAATATTCATTTACCTATAAAATAAATAAAATTATGCCATTAAACCATACATCAATTTAGATATTTTATAGATAGAAGGTTATTTTTTATCGATTATGGTTTGGTTAGGCTGGGCCTAATGAATTTAAAAAAAACTAACTAACACCATCTTATTCTGTATAATAATATAGTATGTATTCTTATTCCAGCAAAAACAAATAAATACGAATATGACTGAAAAGGTGTGTACTATTTGTGCACTATTTTTCGCAGATCGCCAAGAGCATACTTAAACTGTTATGCTTTAGTTTAGACAGGGCTTAACTTTGAGGATGAATAGTAAAAATGGTATTATTTTTTTAATATTTTTACCATATTCGATCTTGTTAAAACCATAATATTATGTGCCTGCACGGAGTGGAGGTTTTGTATTAACAGATTTTGTTTTTACGAGAAATGAATGTTATCCACTTGTTTAACCTATTAGGTCCATTTTATTAAAGAAAATCTTATAGTACCTACTTTATTATATCATTAATTGTGGATGTTTACTTAATATTTTATCTAAAATTTAACTATAGCAATAAATTAAAATAAATCCAGTTTATAAACACTTTGCTTACATTGTATTTAGTTTGTTTCCATTCTTAAAACAGGACATTAATTACTCTAAAGGAGTGCATTAAAGGGGTACGTTTTAAAGTGCATTCGGTCAAAATGCAGCAAGCTATAATCACCATTTATTATTTACGCTAGGACACCTCGACTGCAAGCCAAGTGCAACGTAAAGAAAGTTACATAGCTACGGAGCCATCCTTGGTATTCACATTATAATACTATGCAGCTTCATTATGAAAATTGCGCTGCAACTAAAAAGCGCTAAATGAGGAGAAATTGCATCACAATTTACTTAAAACGAATAGGTAGTTATATAATATTTTATAGTCAGTTAAGACTTCCTTCAAATTATTGCTTTCTGCTATACAAATTTAATATGGGCCAACTTTCACTGAATATGTAACAATACAAATAAACGTACACATTATAACCTTTTATAAGTATTCAGTTAACACGGGAGCATCAGTTGTTTGTTCTTCCAAGGTGCATATATAACTTGTCATTGGTGATGCCAATTGGGAGAGAAATAACTGTATTCAACTAAATCATTTCGGATATTGATATATTCCGCTTACGAGTACCTACTTTGTTTTATAAATACTTAAAATATGCCCTACTTAGGCGTGCTTCCATATACATATTTTATACTTTTTATGTATACTATACTCGTTATACTCTATTTATACTTCTTCTATTTCTTTGTTTATATCATGCCATGTTGTGAACGTCTTAAATTTGTTAAGTTCACTTTATGTGAATAAATTAATTTGAATTTCAAAAGATTGAATTCAAATACATGCGATGCTGGTAAGTCTATATACATATTCAACCTTCGACAAAATTACAAATTCTGGGTACCTGTCTTGCAAAATTACTTGTATCAAAGACTTGTGGAGATTCGCTCGTTTTCCCGCTATTTTTTTTTTAGAAATATAAATAACCATGTCCTTGCTTTTTCGTACAAAGTAGTTGTTAGTAATTTTGAACATTCACAAACACCCCGGCTTTGAGAAAAACACATAAATATTGTGCCCTGACCGGGAATTGAACCCAGAACTCTCGGGTCTCTCCCGCTATTTAGCAAAATTAATCCCTATCATCCAACCATAATTAAAATAATGGCACTTATCTAAGTTTTAGTTTTTTTATTTTTTAAATAACTTATATACAACCATGCTACGTTTATTATTTAATTTAAAATATATAATGCATGCAGCTTTTTCAATTACACGGAAAACAGTCGCACCTGTTTCATATTGGGTCTAAAAATAGCTTAAGTCAAAGCTATCTTAGAACCTAATTAAAGTGTTACATAAAATTTAAATATTATTAGATATCACTAATCTCCTTAAGTCAATAAATAAAATATAATAATGATAATATATTAAATCTAAGCTAAAACCAAACAAATTTTATTAATACTGATATTTTTTTGAATGTTTTACATAATACTATTTCGTATATTTAATTTTATTTTTCACCTAATAAATTGAGTTATAATATACTTACTCTTTTTAATTGTTTAATTGTTTAATATTTAGGTGATCAAAATATTATACAATTTATATCGATAACTAATTAAGTTGTCACGCCATTATTACGTTTTAAACAACACATTATTTAAGGGGGGAGGCATGCCAGTAGAGGCACCTAGCGGAAAAATACGAAGCTTGCAATTTGAGATTTTTTTTGATAATTTACAATTTCAACTGTATGGATTAATAAAGATGTATCTAAAAACATAAAAAAAGATATTTTTATATTAAGTCTAAGATAAACTTACAATTGTAAAAAAAATGTGAATTTGTTACATATTTATGTCACGAATAACGTTATTATTATATTATATTTATGATCATATTTATTATTAAAATTTAATTTTCAGTTTTTGACCGTGTAGATTTTTGACTAATTCATCGTTTTAATATTTTTATATTTATTTTAAAAAACATCGATTTTTACAAAAATATAATAATGTGTATAACTTGAAATCCTTTTTATTTATATCAAATCGAGCTTCAATATTGGGACCATATTTGATATAAATAAAAAGAATTTCAAGTTATACATAATATTTTTATAAAAATCAATGTTTTTTTAAACAAATAAGTATAAAAAATATTAAAACGATGAATTAGTCAAAAATCTATACGGTCAAAAATTGAAAACTTAATAAACTAAATTTTAATAATAAATATGACCATATTTTTTTTTGTTATAATAACGTTATTCGTGACATATAAGTAACAAATTCACATTTTTTACAATTATAAGTTTATCTTTGGCTTTAAAAAAAAAACTTTTTAATGTTTTCAGGTATATATAATTGTAAATTATCAAAAATATGTCTCAAATTGCAAGCTTCGTATTTTCCCGCTAGGTGCCTCTGCTGGTATAAGGATCCCCCTTAATGTTCACATTGATAAGCATTTTTGATCACGGACCTTAGAATGTAATAAAATTGTAATTATACTTTTTATTTTATTTTTTTTATAAATTCTCATTATGATACTATAAAAGAGAATAGTAAGTTATTCTTAATGATTATTTTAAGAATTATTTTACATATAAATTAAAAGTAACTTTACTCGTCTTGATTTTCTACTGTCGAAAAAAATTACTTTCATACAAATCAAAAAAACTTATTTGAATTGCAAATATCTTTTGGATTCTTTTTTGGCTCGAAATTGGGACAAGTATACGTACGCACTGGGTAGGTAGATAAATTTACGACGAAGAATTGATGAAGCCACTCTTAGTGGTGCCTGCCCGGGCATCCTTCAAGGGCCTACATAGGACTCCCTCCCAGGGCCATTATTGAGATAATTAATTATACCGGCTATCAGACACGAGAGCGGCCAAGTTGGAAGGATGTAGCATAAGATCTATGGCCGAAAAGATCTGTCGACTTACTGGCTGAAATAAAACGTGACATTTTTATTCTATGAGTAATTTGTTACGTGTTGAGATTTCATTCGTTTCTTTGACACGTCGTATTGCGGTGAAAAATATAAATCGTTTTTTTTATTAATCGACTTCTTTTAGGTACAGATTTGATTTTATTTAATACATATGTATAGAAAAAAATCTAAATTATTTAAAGTCTCAATTTTTTATAAAATATTTTTTGTCAGAATTAAAATTAACCGACACACTTTGAAAAGATAAAAAGAACTTTTTACATACAACGTTTTTAAATTTTCT
This sequence comes from Rhyacophila brunnea, assembly GCF_057557595.1. Lineage (NCBI taxonomy): Eukaryota > Metazoa > Arthropoda > Insecta > Trichoptera > Rhyacophilidae > Rhyacophila > Rhyacophila brunnea. The sequence continues at coordinate 41,596,903 of NW_028232859.1, forward strand.
GTTGAATTATATAAACTTGACTTAACTAGATTAAACGATCAGAACAATTTGTACTTGATAGAAATAATACTGAAATGTCATTTTGACATGTAAACTTAAATAACTCTAGTTAACAAATTAAAAATACTAGCAATAGTTATTGAACTTTCTATAACTGTTTCTTTACATACCTATTATATAAATGTCAGTTATAAAATTTAACACTATAAGGTATTATCAACCTGTCCTATATGTTGCGTTTCTAAGTGCTTTCGCAAAACGTAATTAAATCATCAATCCAGTAGGCTGTACTTATAACTTTAATAATTATGCTTTTTGCTACTTGAGTATTGCTATAAAACTATATTTATTTTGTACGTCGAGTTTTTATTTATTTCGATTTTCAGGGTTTCCAATTATTAAGTTTTTTTCCATGCGCATTATGCCCAGCATGCGTCTTTCAATACCCTGGTGTACCGCTATAATTTTTTGGACTTCACATTTAATGATGATCTATGCGAGTGAAGAAAGGACCCTCAGTAACAATATTATATCGTGAATAGCTTATTTTAGCAATGTGGAGTAATAACAGAATGCCTGATTGTAAGGCAGTGAATCATGCGATTGAATCCCGCATCTATGAAATTAATATTTCAGATAATCGATGCGTAAAAAATGTCACAATGTTTACGTGACATTTGGAATTGACAAATCAAATACGTAAAAAGCATTTCTCAATAGGTATATTCATATTATATTGGTACCTACTAAAAACGATAAAATGACGCTTTACCTACTTATAGACACAGTCCAATCTTATATTATTATTTATATTACGACAAACATTATGATATAATATTGTATGAGGAGTAGTATTGTTGATTACACTATAATCATTAAAAAATCATTGTTTTTTTAGTTAGTGCGTTTTACTTCACCTAATACATTACTATTTCAGTACACTACTGTCATTGGGCTTCCTGGCATAATGTAGTATTAAAAATAATTTAAAAAAAAATACTTTTGTTCATTTTAAAATTTTTCTTTTATACCTATCACCCAACAGTTTTTGTCTTGCCACCCTGCACCAAAAAACACGTTTGCGTTTTCACGCTAACTTTTCTCCAAGTTTTATTCCTTATCAAAGAAATGGGCACCGGTGAATGTTTCTCCACGAGAGAGGGTTAAGACAAAATCCAAGGGGTGGTGGCGGGTGCGGAACGCCCTCCCCGGGCTCTTTAGGGTTGCCAGAGCGAGAACAATCCCGAAAGGAACAAGACAAGAATAATCACCGACTTATCGAGTGTCTGATACGGTGGTTGAGTCTAGATAAAAATATTTCCAACTAAACTTTACAGTTCGGTCCTGGTGATTTTCATTCTGAGGAAAAACGTCGCCTCCAAGGCCTTTATTTAACTAATTATATGAATTACGTTTTCTTCAGGAATCTTGGTATCTTTATAGTGCGCAGAATTTACAGTTTTGTGAAACTTTTTAAACTCTTTAAAGTTATAAATGGACCTTTCTCATGGTTGACCTAGAAAAATACAAAAAAAAATCTTAAACGCTTGATATGTTTACAGATAAAAAAACATGAAATCAATTTATTTTTATATATTATGTTATTAATTATCAGTATGTCAACAAAATTTCATTAGCTGAATATTTTTTATGTGCATGTTATCGGTTTATGAAAAACCACATTAGCATTACAAAATATGAATTCAAGACGTTCAGATTCACATCCCGTATAAAAATGTTTTAAAAAAATCTATAACACAAGAAATAATGGATACAAAGTTTTATTTAAAAAATTAAATATTGTAAAATGAATTACCGCAAAATTAAAATTTATTTGACACAGAAAAATATGGATACAGACCTAAATACTAGCATATTATATGCATATTTAAAAGATAGATAGCAGGAGAAAATTGGATAGTTAAATACCAAAATCGTTAACAGATAATGTATATTAGTAATTTTATTTGATATTGATGTTATATAAAATTATACTCATTCAAGTACAACAGATTTTGATGAACTTTTAAACCATTTTTTAGTTATGTTTAATTATTAATTATTTGTATATTTATTATATTAATTTATTCTACCAACATTTCAAATGAGGGGGAGTTCATTTTTATATACTTTTTATATATTTTTTATACACTTTCCGAGAGGTATTTACATGTGAGGTTATATTACTGGTATTATAGACGGAAGTTTTTGTGTTCTGTTACAATCTACACCATATTAAATATTATGTTAATGTGCTTTTTTCTACGATAATCTTTAGACTATTCTACCTATTATTTATGACTACATATCGGTAGCTATGATAATTAAAAAATTATAAAACAATTTAATATTTTTTCATAAATAATAAATAAGTGAATGTACACAAAAACTTTAAATAACATTTTTCAAATATTTTTAGATATATTCATTGAAATGTATTTTTTTAAATTATCTAAATATCGAAATATGTTGATCATGAAATTGTATATTTTTTAAAATTCTATATTTGAGGAATATTGGAAGACGATAATGTAAATGAAACTGGTATTCAATTTTGAAATAGGACTCTAGAGAAGAGACTTATGAGGTGAAGATTTCTCTGGAAGAAATTGTAATTGAAACTGTATTTGAAGCATTGAAAAAAAATAATATTTCAAATTTACTTCAGAGTGGAATTTGGGTGTACTTTAAGCTACTCCTTGCTAACTTATATTCCTATCAACCCTGAACAGTTCCTGAGCTGTTCCCATAATGGTTCAGTTTTCGCGTAGTCAGTCCATCTTTACTTTGATCTACTTTTAAATCGTTTCCTATACATATTATTATCTTTATGGATGTCCTATAATCAGCTAGTATTATAATATCACTAGTTTATTATTATCTCATCCAATTCAGTTTTTTGAAATAGTTGGGCGTTATATCTTATCTTAAACTTGAAATTCGGCATGTATAAACTTAATGCGGATCAATTATTATTACAACGTTTTTCTTAAGTCGTATTCTTATTTGTCCGGTACAAATTTTGCAATCGATTTTTAATTAACTTCCCGACTAGCTAGACATTTGAAACTTTTAGAATATATCCGAACACGATGCCAATGCATTTTTTTAATACTTTTAGCCATATTTAAGTAGAATTGAATTAATTTTTAGTTAATTCTGTTTTGTATGGACAGTTATTTTGATACCGTTATTGGTTGCTAGGGGGTCCTAGCAACTAAATTATTAAATAATATATACGTGCGTTACTATGGAAATCAATATGAAATGACATTTCATTATTCAGTATTTCTATAAAGTACAATTATTGATCGTTTAAGCTAGTCAAGTCAAGTTTATATGATTCAACAGAAAATTTAAAAACGTTGTATATAAAAAGTTCTTTTTATCTTGTAATTATTTTTATATTATTTAGGAGCTATTCGGCATTTCATACGTGAAGTCCATTCTTTAAAAAAGAAAAAATTATGTTAACGATGCCTTAGATTTTAAAACATGCTTGGCTAAATATATATAATAAATAAATCATGAAATCGACGGTCTTTACGTATTTTTACAGGAGAACTATTTGAAGTAAAAATTGTTTGTATTTTACTTAATTTCTATATTTTTATTACTAAGGAACTTATTTAAAAAATGCTTTTTTGGTAAATGTTCGAGTTAACGTAGGGTCCGTCGAAATGTTTTAATTTAACACTTTAACACACCACGAGACTCAAATGTAGTAAATAAAGTTTGTGAAACAATCATGTATTGTGAATATTATATCGGGAATCAAACCCGGAATTTGTTTATAAGAACGCAGTACCTTACACATTAGACGAGGGTTGCAAATGAGCCAATATAGCTTATCTTAGCTTAAAATCTTTTGACGTTACAATTTTTAAGCCATATAAGTTGAGTATTTTTATTTATTTTTTAATGATATCAAAATACGGAAATACTCAGTGAATAGTACTTAAATGTCCAATTTCCTTGTCGAAGGGTAGTTTAATATAATTTTAAGACATTAAAAAATAGCCGCAACATACATCTGAAAGATAAGAAAGACTTTGTGAACCAAGCGTAGATAATACCAGAGAAAACCGCGACAGTGTCACTCCAGTTTTGTACCAGTTTCTGCGCTTTAACTTGATAAAACTTTGTAAGCCCCACTGCTTTTCAGGGTAATATTCCAGTTTTAATTTTATTTCGGATAAAGAAATTTTCAGTTCTTTTATTAGATAATGTTATATCTGTTAATAATGTATTTCATGAATTCATTTTATTTTTTACACTGATCGTTGAGTAACTTAAAATATGATCAACAACATTGAAAAAACGGAGCATTCATTATTGAAGATGAGAAAATATATTTTAATTAATTATTTAATTAACTGCAAGTCAGACATCACATATTATTGATATGCAGGAAAATCAAATTGTTATTAGAGGCGAATAGTCACAAAACTCGCTTTAATACTAAAAGAATAAAAAACTTTTTCTCTTCATACCTACCACGTATGTATACTTACTTCTAATAATATTCACTGACGTAAAACGCTGATGACAAATATAATAATCTGCAAGGAAGTGTCATGTCATTTATAATAAAAGTGTTTTAAAGATGTCCAGAGCGAGTATTACAAAATCTTCAGAGCGGGTTTTGCGATTTGATGACTCGATCAACCAAGTATAATATACATATAAAAACAAAACGAATTGCAAAAGTTTAAGACATGTTATTTTTTAATATAAAAAACCATCATGATGTAGAATTAAAAAATAAGAGTCTCTCATACGTAAATTTACAAAAACAAAAGCTCAAAATTCTTTCGATTCAAATACAATAAAAACTTGAAAGAATTCACTTGAAGTGATGAAACGTAAAACTTTAATATGAATCCTTAAAGTAACTAATTAGACGTGGATGACCTGCGGACTTTTAGGCCACTAACTGGGGCCTATTGAATCAATAAAAAAAAATTATGTTACTGGAGAGTAGTGTTTTTTTTTCAATACATATTTTATAGATTCTCAAGTGCATCTAATGGAATTTTCTTAAGTGCGGCTTTATTATGTTACATAATATAGCTTAACGCGGTCTTCCTTCCGACTCCTTGTCTAATTTTTGAATACATAATAAAATAATCTAAAGATCTAAAGAATTTAAAGTAAAATGTTGTTAATAAAATCAATTCTATCTATTACTTTTGATATAATAAAAATTGCAGTAAATACTATTTGCATAAAGTTAAATAATATATACATCTATGCAGAAAAATTCAATACAAAATATCATCCACTCGTCTATGAAATAGCGCAAAATAAGTCGTAGACATTAGTTCGGTACAGTTCTTATATTTTACACGGTGTTCCAAAACTTCAAAATGATGATGAAAACTGTTAACGTATTTATCATTTTCATAACACCTTCCTAAAAAAATTATTAACACGAGAATGTTACAAAAAGTCGTTGAAATTTTTTTTTCAGTCTTAAATACATTTAAATGAAAGAGTAATACAGACATGCATCATAATGACTATACAGTTTTTTGGTAGGTAATTGACTTAAGTAAGTATGTACCTACTATTCCTTTTTATTACAAGTATATGGATGGGTAATATAAATTACTATTATATATGCTCGAAGTATGTATATAATATACCTATTATTAGAAACGTTTTTTAACTATATTTTCTTCAAACGTCTATAGGGCTATTGCAGTGATTTTCAGACTTTTAGTTTAACTCTTAGTGTTGTACATAAAATCTTTAATGGCACAACGCCCTAAAAGGGGCAATTAAAATAGTTCACTTCAGAATCACCTATTTTTTCTGACCTGCTTATTTTAAAAAAATCTTGCTAAATAACGTCCGGGCCCTTTTTAAAACATTTACAAGATTCTAGGTCAAAACTAATATATAATCTGAAAATGAATTATATCTAATTCTGGTGTATACCAAATGTCAATAATCTGTTCAAAGTATTTTTTGTGTGATACATCCCTGCTTTTTAAAATTACAACAAAAATGAAGTACTTACAAACTTTGAAATAAATAACAAAACATAATTTTTCAATGATCAATCTAATACATAAAAATTAATATTTGTGTGTTTGTTTGTTCGTATTTAATGCGCAGCCATACCGTTCATCCGATTGCGATAAAACTTTGTAAACTTATTGCTTGCACTTGCGGGAAGAGTATAGGCTATACTAATATATAAAAATGAATGTCTGTCTGTCTGTATGTCTATTTGTCTGTGTGTCTGTCCCGTATGCGTTCCTATACCATTCATCCGATTGCAATGAAATTTTGAAAAGTGGTTGTATGCATACCCATAAAGGTTTCTGAATTAGAAAAATCATCATCTTCTTCTTCTTCTTCATTCTATCTTCTTTTATTCGTATGGTTCCTATACCATTCATCCGATTGCAATGAAATTTTGGCAAGTGGTTTTATGCACACCCATGAAGGTTTCTGAATTAGAAAAATTATCATTTTCTTCTTCTTCTTCATTCTATCTTCTTTTATTCGTATGGTCCCTATACCATTCATCCGATTGCGATGAAACCTTCATCAGTTGTTGTGGTAACACCCGCAATGGTTTTTGAATTAGTACAACCATCTTCTTCTTCTTCTTCTATTCTATATTCTTCTATTCGTATGCGTTCCTATTCCATTCATCCGATTGCAATAAAATTTTCGTCAGTAATTGTGCCAACACCCGCAAAGGTTTCTGAATTAGTACAACTATCTTCTTCTTCTTCTTCTTCTTCATTCTATCTTCTTTTATTCGTATGGTCCCTATACCATTCATCCGATTGCAATGAAACCTTCATCAGTTGTTGTGGTAACACCCGCAATGGTTTTTTAATTAGTACAACCATCTTCTTCTTCTTCTTCTATTCGTATGCGTTCCTATTCCATTCATCCGATTGCAATAAAATTTTCGTTAGTAATTGTGCCTACACCCGCAAAGGTTTCTGAATTAGTACAACCATCTTTTTCTTCTTCTTCTTCATTCTATCTTCTTTTATTCGTATGGTCCCTATACCATTTATCCGAATGCGATGAAACCTTCGTCAGTTGTTGTGGTAACACCCGCAATGGTTTTTGAATTAGTACAACTATCTTCTTCTTCTTCTTCTTCTATTCTATATTCTTCTATTCGTATGCGTTTCTATTCCATTCATCCGATTGCAACAAATTTTTCGTCAGTAATTGTGCCAACACCCGCGAAGGTTTCTGAATTGGTACAACCATTTTCTTCTTCTATTCTATCATCTATTCGTATGCGTTCCTATACCATTCATCCGATTGCAATGAAATTTTGATCAACTGTTGTGCTCACGCCGCAAAGGTCTCTGAATTTTCTTTTTCTTCTATTCTATCTTCTTCTATTTGTATGCGTTCTTATACCATTCATCCGATTGCGATGAAATTTTGACCAGTTGTTGTGAGCACGCCTGCAAAGAGTTCTGAATTAGTACAACCATCTTCTTCTTCTTCTATTCGTATGCGTTCCTATACCATTCATCCGATTGCAATGAAACTTTGGTGAGTTGTTGTGCCTTTGCCCGCAAAGGTTTCTGAATTACTACAATCATCTTTTTCTTCTTCTATTTGTATGCGTTCTTATGCCATTCATCCGATTGTGATGAAATTTTGACCAGTTGTTGTGCGCAAGCCCGCGAAGGTTTTTGAATTAGTACAACCATCTTCTTCTTCTTCTATTCGTATGCGTTCCTATACCATTAATCCGATTGCAATGAAACTTTGGTGAGTTGTCATGCGCATGCCCACGAAGGTTTCTGAATTAGAAAATCATCTTCTTCTACTATTCGTATGCGTTCCTATACCATTCATCCGATTGCGATGAAACTTTTGTCAGTTGTGTGCGGTTTTTAAATTATTATTATATAACATACAAAGTTTGTTGTTTGTTTGTTCCATCCAATTTTGATTTTTTTTTACTACATATTTATAACATTAATAACGTTTTCATATTTTGGATTCGATTTTAATTTAGTGTTCTTATGTTTAACCTTTACTCCTATTATAATTATTTTCATATTGCCATATTGTATTACACAGATATTTTAATATTAAAGAAATAATTACCTCTTATTATTTTTCAAATATCTAAGATAAATATAACCACGAAGCGACCCCGTGCGAAGCCGGGTACTTCAGCTAGTAAATCATAAAAAACATTGTGCTAAAACAATAGATGAGTAATCACCGTAGAATACAGAAAATTTTGCCACCAAAGTGAATGAATATAATATAACTATGATTGTGCATCAGCGCATTGATTTAAGGTTGTCTAGTTTGATATATATATTGGTATTCATTTTCCTGTTAATGGTGTAGGTATGAGTACATTTCTAGTCTTCCTACTGACGCCAAGTTTCCGCAAGAAGTCGCCAGCGCCGTCTACCGGCCACTCGTTCTGTTATACTTTTTGGATAAATGTGTATTATATCGGAAAAGTTGTCTTTTTGCCAACATAAAATATACATTAAAGCTACTCGTACATTTTTGTGCTGTAGAGCTTTTGTATTTGTCACGCCTTCGTTGAAAAATGACACTGCATTTTTACACTTGGTTTATATTCACGCTTCACTGTGCTTAGAAAAAAGTTTCTTGGAACAGTAATAATTTTGATTTTTTTGCCCAACAAAATAGAATCGGTAAATCGTTATAGTTTAAAGTAAAGCTTCAATGAGTACATGAGATTTTTCCAAATATTCCCTTTATATTATACACTTTATGAGATATATTTTCATATCGACGTGAAACCAAGTGAAATGATAGTCAAAAATACAATATTATGTCCGGAACAATCGACGTACATACACCTAAAACTCTTATTTGAATTAATGTTTCACAATATGATTATACCACTTTCGAGACATAAGTATATTATTTTACTGGCGTATCCAGTGGTATTTTGTAACTAGTATAGATTTACATAAGTGCAATGTTTACTGAACAGTAAACATGTAAATTTAAATAGATAGCATGAAATTAATGAAATAATATGTATTCTAAGAATATTCTATGTTATCCAATAATAACTCAACGAACTTTACTAATATATTCACATATCAGGATAAATAAAATCAATGTCAATAATTATTAAATCTAAAAAAAATCTAAAATAAATTAAACATAATTATAGGTAATATGCCATCAACAAGATATCATGTATAATATATATATAAACTATTGAATATGTCCTTCTAAGAAAATTATACTGAGCCTGATATATTTTTAATAATATCAAATAAGTAACTTCTATAATTTATTTCATTTTATTATTTTAAGATAATACATTATTTTAATTGCGAATAATTATCAGTTCACACAATTAAAATAAATTCAAAACTATCTAGGTTCTCTACTTTCATTAAAATATTGTAAAAATATGAAAACACAGTTAAGTATGGTATATTTAAGTACCTAATTAACACATTCGCTGCTGAGTAGATAATGATTTTTTAATTAGCACCTTTAAAATGCACGTTAATTACATCGACCGGCCGCCTGGTCATTACGCGCATGTGCGTCTTCAGCGTCCAAAGTATTAATATATTATTCATCAATACTCACTCGTAATACATAAAACAAATCTATTACATTGTATTAATTTGATAGATTATCAATGTTAATTTAATTACATTCTAAGTCAGTTATAATACATTTAGGTACCATTGGTGAGTCTGCAAAGTGACTTTAACATAATCACTGCTGACCTGTTAATTAATATTTAATTACCACATTTAAATATTATGTTAATTATATCTAATGGCCAGGTAATGCAAACGCGCCAGTCGCGTTGTTAGCACTAAATGAGTTAACCTTATGTTAACTGTTAAAGTTAATACCAAAGGTGAAATCTGGATTGCAAAAAAACAATTCGAATGGAAAAGTATAAAATTTAAATTAATTATAATGTAAATTATAATTATTTCATTAAGTATATAATACTTGAACGATAGTATTAGATTTTTAAATTAATCTGAATGTTGACAAAGAATTTTAAAGAAGAATATAATTATTGTAATGATGCGTGATTAAAACAATCGTTCATAGGCAGGTAGTGATTATTACAATCATTTCGCAACCCCATTATAACTAATGATTCAATTACTATTTATCAAAACGGCATACATCAATTTACCATGCCTAAATGATGCTATTTGTACTAAACGCTCTAACAAGTTTGAAACATTTATGCGTCTGTGGTAATTAGAATCTCTAACGACCAAACAACAATTAATGTTTATACATATATTATCTTTTGCATCAATAATCTCGCTTTACGCTTCCCCTAACTGGCAGACAAGAAACATTACAAATTAACTATTATCATTCATCTTATGTAATGTACTTACCACAACATTGTGTTGTTTGTAATAATCACTGTGTTCATGGAGAAAATTAATATTTCGGCATTATGTGGCCTTACCATCGTATTGCAAATTAAATTGATAGCCACGATTTAATTATAAACAAATTATCAATTTATTTACATTTTTTATTAAATACTGAATATACTTACATAAGACTTCAAAACGTTTATTAGGTATGTAATATCTAATATAATTTAATACATAATTTTTATAAACTTTGGTAAGGAAAAAAATGGACCGAGTGGGATGTAAACTTACACCTCTCTCCCTGCTGAGTGTTCTTATCCTTTTAGCTATCGAACCGTCTATGACTTATGTAAATTAATTCTAATAATAACGCTATTGGAAGTGTTTTATACTTCGCTTAAAAAAAGTCAAAGTATTGATATTACTAACATGAATTCTTGATGATGTTACGTGTAATGACGTCTTGTATTTGCGAATAATTATTAATTCAATTATTATGTTGTTATTCAATACTGAATATACACAGTATTTAAGAATGACTGATTCTTATTGATGACAATTTATGATATTTAAGAATAAAAAAATATGATTTTAATTTATTAATTAAACAGAAATGATAATGTACACAAGAACAACTACTTAAACCTTCTTGAACTTACTTCTTTGGACCTGGCTTGTCACGTGCTACGGGTAGATATCTCAAGAATTTGGATAGTCTGTTCTGCAAGCCAACCGGATTCTGTTCCGAACAAAGGCTGTTAAATACTATCCACGTATATATGACGAATCTATACAATGCTGACACGACACAGGTAGATACATCAAACCGAATGGCGATAGGAATTTTTGAAGGTATACTATGGTGTTTATAATATGCTTCAACTAAGGAACGCATAATATGGACTGCGAAAGTAATAAACGAATTCAAGTCGATTCTAATTTAATTGTAACAAATTTTGAATGCAGCTATTAGCTATAAAGATCTATATTATAAATTGTTTGTGATGCAATAATAATTGATAGTGAATTAAAAAAAACCTTTTCTGGTATGTTATTTCAAATAATATACCAGTATCACATTGTTCGAAAATTTGGTTGAATTATTATTGATATACCACATTTACTAGAATGCGATGTTTTGACGGCTGCTTCTGAGATGTTATGAATAATTAAATTTCTAATGTGATTGAATAAAAGTAACAGTATAAACTTTAATATTCTTTATATTGACAGGCAAGACGTTGATCAACTGAATACCTAACATGGAGTGTTGGACTCTCACTAAGGCCCATGAGCGTGCGCTCGATATATTCGAGAGAAATCGCATAAATGATATAGCATGGAGTTCTACAACCTCTTCCGAGAAGAATGTATCTCAGCATGTTACAGTGCCAAACCACAGAGGGGGATCCTAGATACCAGTCCGGATGGTCAAAGATTGACTTTGGTGGTTGATCGATATCAATAGGGATGCTAGTGGTAGTAAATCAGTACATTTCAGAATAGAAGGAGATGGCGGAGGTTTTTATATGAGACTAGGATCCACTCTGGGTGTTAGAATGCATATATGGTTTCATATTGTTGTTTTGGCTGTTTAATATCTATCTGATGATTGTTAGGAGAGGCTTGTGTGCTGTAGCTAAGTTATTATTTACTGCAATTTTGTTTCATGGCAATACTTACTTCATTATATCTACTGGCTTCTAAAACTCTGAATAAAATTAAGTGAAACACTGAATTCAAATCTAGTTTGGCAAAAGTATTACTTTATATTTCAGTGGTATCCACTGATTAATAGTTTGACAGTATCTCCATACGGCTGAAAGTTGTCAGTATTTTACCACTGCACCAGACACTGCTGAAACTATCATTAAGACAGTCGTTAATCCCCTCTCCCTTAATGATCGTCGTAATGTAACAGTTCACTACAGACGAATAGATTAGGCACTAGAACGTATATGGCATATCTTGCAGAGAAGTACTATCTACCCTGATTGATGTATAAGATGAGTCGAACGTGTTCCGACATAGATACAGACAATTCGTTCATGAGATATTTTTCTAATTAATTTCATAAATCCTTCATGAAATACTAAAGTAATAGATAATGCCGTAATAACGGCTAAGTCTTGCGCATTATTCTTTGTAAAAATAGCTTTAACATATTATTATCTGCTTTCATAATATAATAATCTGTGAAAAAATTGGTATTTTCATTTAGCAGAATTATTGGACACAGAGTTAAAAGACAATGCGATAAATCTTTGTAATAGACGATACTGATATAATAAATTACTACCCTGTACATATTATGTACCTACAAATTGCGTAATACAGACTTTTCTAATAATATATTTTGGGAATTGCGCAAATATCGACAAACTAGAAACTTGAAATTAACATCAGGTTGAACTGTACTATTTAAATTTTATTACACGTATTTATTACGTAAAATTATATGTATCGTAACCACCCTGAAAATCATTCATCTTATGAGTGATTAAGACATTCTACCCGTCATGATTATCCTCTTCTCTCAGAGCATAGTAAAGGCTGCCACAAGTAAGCTTCTTTACTTGGTGGCTATAATGCGGCAACAATCTTTCTCTGCTTCAAACTGTCAGTAGCCATTCTATGAGGGTTACATGTAAATTGTACAACAACAAAAAAACGTAAGAGATGACCGTATAATGGTATCAAATTTTATTAGATTCAATATGAACATTAATTCAACTGTCATAGCTGATTTTGGCAAAATTCATGAATTTAAGAATGAAAACCTAACCTAACCTAACTAATATTCCAGTATATCGGCTATTTTCAAAATTTGTTTGCTGCTGGTTTTCTGTAAAGTATAAACCGACAAGAACCATGTTTTATTTATACGTGAATTTTATGTCAGTACTATACGACCCAAAGAGGTTGGACGCCATATTATATTTCCGATACAACATTTCACGGTGAAGTGTGATACGGCGAACTGCATACGTACAAATTTCCGGACACGTTCTGTTATCTGGTAGAAACAGTACTATTTATATCACTTAATAAAAAAATCTTAAATGAAAGACTACTAAAATAAAAGGTTACCTATTTGATGTCTGAGTCTTAGACTGTATAAAAATATTTTCGAAATTCAATTTGATACCTAATTATGGTTTTTTGACCATTTCCGATCATAATACGATCATTATATGTCTACATGGAGTGGAAATTTGTCTAAACAGTTGTTTTTTACGACAAATGGATGATCGCCACTTGCTCAAACTATTAGATCCATAGTCTGACTCAAACACAAATTGAAAAACAATATGTGTATTTGCCATACCCAAGATTCAAACCTGGGACCCACGACAGTATAAACTTGGCGTAATCAAGTTACCTACTATTTAATGAGAACTTAAAATAATATATCGGATGAAAACTATTTGAAAATAGTAATCACGGTTTTATCTCTGAAAATCGATATCTCGATAATGGAAATGTGTAAATGTAACTGCACAATTATTACTGCACAGTAATAGTTCTCAATTGATCTATACATCCATCCACTTTGTTGAAAAGTATCTATTAATATTACGTCAAAATAAAAAAATATACCTATCAATTTGTGAATGAAATAATAGTTTAATAAAAATCTTAATAGTGCATAGTTAGGATAGGTCATGCTATGTTGTAAATAATTATTATTTTAATCATTAAATAAATACTGTTGTATAAAAAAATAGATATTATAAATTAATATACACTAATCCTAAAATTAATAACATAATAACTATACATATTAATATAAAAACAAAACGTTATAATTTAATTAGAACTAACTAATTGTATTACGTTGCAATATATAACAATGTCCGTGGTGTATTAACAGATATTTTTTATCGATAAATGATATTCGTCACTCACTTAACCTATTAGGTTCATTGAAAAATGACGTGTGAATTTGTCAGATTCGGGTTTCGAACACGGGACCTACAATATTATAGGCCGCAACTTTGCTGCTTGGCCATATTATGTTTTTTCATTTAATGATATTTTTAAGAGCAAACTTATGTTGTTACAATAAAAGCATACCATTTTCATTGTTATAAAATCAATTGAGAAAACTAGTGTTGTAATCGGAATCTTTGCTAATAATAAAATTAGAGTTTCTATTTCTCTGTCCATTTGCTCGGTAATAACTTACAAAAATACTGGACCAATTTTCATGAAATTTCCACAGTTTAGAGATTACATTATTATTGGCATCATCACATTATTAGGTTGTCTCAATTCTTAGTAGTTAAAGTTTAAGTTCCTGAAAATAATGCACTGACAACAATATGGGATAAGGCGTAGCTAAAGCGCGTTCAAAAATCGGATAATTAACTACTAAACAAAGTAGTAAGTTCTTCATTATATTATAATAAATATTATACCTGTATACTTTTTTGCATTTCAAATTTGCGGCGTCTTATTGCGGACGTGAAAATCTCTTCTCATAGTTTTGTTTCAGCTTTGTTTTATATATCATTAAATCCAATTATTTTTGTGTGTTTCTCTCTCATAGCACTTTTTATTAAATTACGTATTTCATTAATTTCAGTCAAAGCTCACTTGAGAGCGTGGTGACCTCAGTCTTGGGTGCTCCTGAGATATTCCGAAGCGTAAACAAGAACTAGTTCTTCACATATAAACGTAGAGCCTCGCGATACGCTCGATTAAGGCCAATTAATTGTGGTGCGGAGCGGGTTGGAGAGGGTCCATGTCTGTATTGTATACTTTTCTTTCCGTTTCTTACTTAGACGAAATCATTGACGATCGTAACATTATTCAACTAATCGGCGATAATTTGTATTTATTAATGTATTACTTACTATAAATTAGTCTTCTTTAACTTTTTAGTAGATATTCACAATTTATTTCATAATTATTTTTATACCCCATCTGTGCTTAGTAAAATGGTCGATGAAAAATTTTTTCCTAAATTATGGTTGTTAATCATACACTTTTAGTCCAGATAAAACTGTATTTAATGATATTTTACATTGTTTTCAATATCTGCGTCGATATCCAGGTTTCAAAAATATTACTAAGATTAACTGAATTCTCATGATTAAGTAATCGAATTTATCAAAATTTAAACAAACGAGATGTTAATACTTTCACAAAACAAAAGCTCTCGAGCATCTGACAGATACATTTAGTATCGAAGGCGATTGATTAACACGTAGCTGAAACGCCCGTCATTTAGAATGTAAATTGGCCTCTCGCGAAACGAGATATTTCCGAATCGTACCCACTGCCCTTGCGACTTCTCTTGTATTTCAGGAAGTGAATAATAAATGAATTGGATTATCTAGTTCGATATTCTTTGAAGAGCTTGTAATTAATTGCTTCAATAAACTGACATAGCTCTTTGCCAATCCTCACATTAAAGTTAAATATACAGCTACTTTGACTTTTATATTTGAAAGAAGGTATGTTTTTTCTATGGTAATGTTAAAAAATGGAATAAGCTTAAGCTACAATAAAGATAAAACTTTTATACGTTCTCTGAAAAGACAGAAACGTAATATAACTCGATGTATTTTTTATAATTCTGTGGTTGCAGGGTAAAAGTTCTTAAGTCAAGCTTTTACGAAATACTCTGTATATAACTGTAATACACTGTAGTGCTATCTGTAATACACTGTAGTGCATAAATAATTGTGCCTTTTTTGTGTATCATAGATTATGTCACATCTAACCAAAATAAAAAGTTACTTTAATAATTAAGTAATAATAGCTTAAATTAATAAAATTATTTAAAAAAAAATAAAAATTAATAAATTACTCTTAAGTATTTTTTTACCATGTCCGATCCTAATAAGATCATATTTGTCTCCACATAGTGGAGGTTTTGTATTAACAGATCTTTGTATTTACGAGAAATAGATGTTAGCCACTTGCTCAACCTATTATTTTCATACTCAGACTCATACACAAATTGAAAAACAATATTTATATATTTTCCAGTAAAAATACTTAATTATAAATTAATAATGTAAAAGAAATTTTAAAAAATATATACCAATTAACTTCTAAGCAGACTATTTTGAAAACTGTGATTTATTTCAAAACCGATTATCTTAGCTGCAACCAAACTGACTTAAGCACTTTTACTCCGATACCACAGAATTGTATTTACACTCCAATGTGGATCCTGGTTACCTCACGAAGAGGTTTTATGACAGATTTTTGTTTTACAAGAAATGAATCTTAGCTATTTTCTCAACCTATAATATAAGCTGTAAGTGCATTCTCTTGATCCGAACATACGTTTAAAAACAACATGCGATATTTTCTAGAAAATCTAGACCCGCCATTTTCTAGACCCAAGAACTACGACGTTATATGTGGCCTTGGCACTTGGCCATCGTGGACGCCAGCTTGATATTAGATTAGGGACGTCAAATTAGTATCGATAGTATAACTTTCTTTTGATAAAATAGCGATACCAGGTATCCCAACCTTTTCTTTCTATATGATGTCCCTGTGTATGATGTATGAATATATTGATGGTATTCCACGTACACACCTGCGAGCGTGGATCGCGGCAGAATTCAAAGCCTGTTCACAGGTGTGACGGTGCGGTGTCTCAAACATGCACATGCCAATCTTTATTGGCGGACTACAGTCCCGCTTCGTACCAATATTTGTTGAAAACTATTAGGTTATATATTTTAATAGGCATATATCTGATGTGTTCCAAATTATCAAGGTAAATTACAATTAATTTATTATATTTCACTGTTCAAGAAATCAATATAGAGCGCGACGATTTGACATTTAAACTGAAAAATAGGTACTACTTAAACTAATGTTAAGTTATTTTGAGTTACATGCTCGTTTGTGATAAAATCACTAATTTAATATCTAATATAATATATTAATCAGAGACGAAATCATCTTGGTTTGGCTTATTTATATGATCAATAACTATAACATATTAAACGTGCGGCATACATATTATTTATTATAATACTACATCAAAAATGTGGTCTGTTTGTCAAAATGCATAACATTATTTTTCCATAAAGCTACTTATACAACCACATTAAAAATATTTTTAAATAGCCACCAAATGTTAAACATATGTAGTTTAAATGAATTCCGCTAGTTATTAACCAAACTCTTTGATTCAATCCAATGATATCTGACGGTCTGCAAAAATTGGTAATTTCAGTATTGATACGTAAGTAGAAAGTGTTGTTAATTATCGTCTCTGTTCTGGCAGAACACACTAACTGGAGAATACTAGTTTTGAGTCATTTGACTTTGAAGTTGTTAAAATGTTTGAAATGGTCTATCATGTGAGTTTATTAAGTAATCGTAAAAAGGATGACTTTAAAATAAAGACTGTTTATTTATTAAGAAGGTTTCCAGACGGTAAAGTTTGAAATATGGAACATTTTGGTATAACTAACTCAATATGTCATTTTTCGAATTAGTGTCTTCTGCCAGAACAGTGACGTTATTTTGTTTAGTGAATACAAACTATTAATTGATAAACGATGACTCCAATCGTTTTGCTTTATAAAATTTACTATTGTAGTATTTTTCACGGTTTAGGAAGAGAGACTGATTGTTCAAACGTTTCCAATATTTAAAAAGAAATGTAATATAAATTATTTTTACTGATATAGAAATGTGTTCGAATTTTAAAATATTTTTTATTTTAGTAGGATATTGTTCATTATAATTTGAAATAAACATGTGGAAGATTCTTATTTAAATGTAATGAAAATACGTGATTTCGGAAATATAATGTGAGTTTTTATTATAAACTAGACAGCCTAACGTATGAATTCTTCTAATTGCTGACCATTATCCTAAACCTTTTACTTCCTCCCTTTCCATATCTGAGCGGTCAAGCCGTTTAAACGGTCAAAGGTCCAAATAATTACAGCGATTTCCGTATTAAAATCCCATAAAATATTGCGGTAATACCGAAGGTGCCCAGATAAAGAGAGCGACTCCGTGTGCGTTTTATTCTGACATCCGTTTATATCTTCTACGTATATTGAATAAACTACATCATCTTCATCATCAGCCGAGGTCGATCCACTACTTGAAGAATGCCTTCCATAGCTCCCATTCTTATTTTTTCTTTACCAAATACTTGAGTTTCATCGATCAAACAGATTATATTGCATTATTTAGTACAACCATGTCCCTCACATCCTGAAGCGGGCCCCCAGGCTAGGATTGTTGATCCCCCCTTACTATATCACTAAGGTTAAAGGCAGTGTGTTGCTCAACATGTTTTTCAAATGGTGTTAGAGGTAAAAGTTAGGGTAGGTATTCAGTGAATTTTTGACGATTATTTTGTATTTTACATTTAAATTTACTTGAATTATGGATTTATCGTGTATTGACACACAAAAAATTCATCGCATAACCACATGCTTATGGGAAAATGATTTTTTTTTTACCATGTCCGATCCTAATAAGATCATATCGTGGGCGTATAGTCAGAAGTCACTAACTCCAGTTTTGACTAAATTGAAATTTTAATGTCATTATATAGAAAAAATAATGCTGTTTGACCGGCGTAAATCACGATTTAAGATTATCGAACGTATAAAAAAATTAAAGTAATGAAGAAGTCAAAAAATAAAGATTGTACAACCATTTTAAGAAAAACAAGAACACAAAACATTGATGATTATCTCAGAACTGTGTATTTGAAGTTAGTGACTTCTGCCTGCACGCCCACGTTATGGGCCTCCATAGAGTGGAGGTTTGTATAAACAGATTTTGTTTTTACGAGAAATGGATGTCAGCCACTTGCTCAACCTATTAGGTCCATACTCTGACTCTACACAAATTGAAAAATAATATATGTACTTGCCAGACCCAGGATTCGAACCTGGGACCCACGACAACATAAGCCGACGCGTAAGCCTCACGGGTGGGTGTATGGGAAAATGTTAATAACCTTTAAGTAATTCAGTGACGCAGGCGAATTTTTTCATATTAGAGCAAGCTTGTGATGTCTGTTTATTTTACTCATCTAATTGACCCGCCACGCCGGGCCTCCAGGCTAGACCCCTACCAGTCCCCCCTTATGGAGGCCTTGGGTGCAATATTATAAATCGATATTACGAGAATAATACTTATTGTACTGTAAAACAAATGTCGCTTCGGTCTAACGGAGGTGCTACAGTTGAAGATATTGGACAGTCACCTGAAATATATCCTGTACAAAACTCATATATGGTTCGGATACTTGATGTATGATCAAAAATATGGAAAAAATTCTGGGTTCATTTAAGCGTAGCATGCCACACATCATCTTCGGAACCATCAATAAGAAACTTATATAATGGAATCCAGAAGGCGAACAAAAACCTGATCGACCTCTTACAACATCATGGAGGGTTGGTGTCGAGGTTAACATTGGGCATCCAAAACTGACGGAAAGTACCTTTGAATAGACCACGATAGACGCAGAGATGTTATAGAAGGTCCACATAGGATCGTAGCGCTAACAAAAAAAAACTTAATGCATTATAGGTACTACCGCAAAATCATTTTTTAGCGATTATTCAACCATTGAGCAACATTTTTAATTTATTATCATTTGGCTTCAGCATCGCGTGAGGATGTATACTTTCTTAACCACACTTATTTTATATACTTATAAAAAAATATAGAGAATCGGTCTACAACTATTCCAGACCGGGTGTTGTATTCAACAAATATTTGAAAACCATAAAAAATTTGATATCAGACCTCAATTATTGCATATCGTCATAAAAATTTGTCATTCATAGCCTAATTATTCAAATCGCATTTGGCACATTTTTCGAATATGTGGATACCTATACCAATTTCTGAGGTTTTCTAAACCAAGTAAGTACCGATATAAATTTATTGATATTTAAATTTAATGATGTACTAAAATGATTCTGAATCACCTCACAACACTTAAGATCCGACGCTGTAGTATAAAAATAAATTTGCTTACAACCGTTTTATAAATAATTTATTTACTAATATTGGAACCAGCAAATGGATTAGAGTAAGAACTTTGCTTTTACTTCGCCGTCCCTTTTGCATTGGCCATTCCTATAAACGCCGCTATTAACCCCCGTTATAACGATTACCCTTTCACGTTCTGGTAACGACTCATTCCTACGCTGCGCCAGGGTAAGGAAGGCGTTCGAGGGTGGATTAAACCACCCCATTCTTGCTGAGCGAATAGGGTATACGGTGTCTTCGAAGGTAGCCCTTGCTACTAACTCTATAGGCACCTAATCACCCCCGTTACAAATGGCTTACATTTAAACGTCAATTTCTCTGCGTCGATATCTATCTACTCTCTCTCACTCACTGAGATAAGGAAGTGACTATGATGCGCTATCATTTGGTTTTAATCAAACATTTATCCATGGAACGTAGATCGTCTATGTCTAAATACATTTTAATCGATGCTCATAGATTAATACTTTATAACAATAATGTCAAAGTTAATGTCAGGCCCTAATAAATGGATTGTAGAATTAAGTCTAACTACGTCTTATATACAAAACGTATTATTTTTCTTGGAATATTTAAAAAAAATACAGTACCTAACAGTACCTAACAATACTTAAAAGGTGATTATTAGTATAATAATATGACAAGATTTTTTGTCATCGAGAATTGACCATAATATTTATTATATCACACATACTCTAGTGCAAACAAATCATTATCTTGGAAAACTACTCTTGGAACACTCTCAGAATAATTTTGAAGGCACCTAATGTCACAGTATAATATATCCTATTACAAAAAAATCAGGTAAGTAGGTATTTAATAAATAAAACAATTATACATAAGCATATTGCTCTATCAATTATTGAAAATATTAATAATGCATATTGTTGCACGAATTTTACACTTGTAAATATTGTACCCCACATATTTTATTATTTTAAAATAAATACTTCTATAATTATGTGTATCAGTTGAGGTTGAGAGTGAGCTTGGTGTAATAATCAGGATTTTATCACTATTTTCATTATGTAGATTAGGTACATTCGAGTGTAAATTCTACACAATCACATGCTTTATGTTGTTGTTTGATTTAATAAAACGCATTTTTTTTTAGTACTTATTTCACTTTTGAGAGGTTATTAAAAGCCTTAAATGGAGATGGGCTGGACACATAGCTCGAAGAAGAGATAATCGTTGGACAAATCTAGTCATCCAGTGGTATCCAAGAAGTACAAAACGTCCGCAAGGTAGACCTAGAGGCCGCTGGATCGATGAAATGATAAAGTTCTGCGGAAGTACGTGGCAACGCAATGCACGGGACCAAGAGAAGTGGAAGCAGCTTGAAGAGGACTTCATTCACCAGTGGTTAGATTCAGGTTGATGGTGATGATGATGATGATTCCACTTTAATAAATAAATTTGTACCGGTTTCGTCCGCCTCATTCTCGGAACATTTTAAACTTGCACACATGCTTTATTTTACTTTTTTTTGTTTAATAATTTTGCTACAAGAAATTATAATATTCATTTACGTGATTAAATATTTGTTAATATGATCAAAAAATATGCAACTTAAAACAAATGATTTATGTTCTCAATGTAGCAATTTGTTTATTATCTGGAACTCGTAGTATTAAATTGCTTAGCTTGTCTATTAATGAGAACTTCCTACAACAAAGAGAAGATTCCCCTTTATGGGGATGTGGCTCCCATTCCCGCCCGATAAAGACATGTGCCATTTTATCATTTGGCTCATTTAGCTGATAAACGGTAACCCCTTGTTTTTCCAGGCAATGTTTCCATTAACAATTTAGGCTGGGTCTGAGTAGCGTGTCGTCAGAAGGGGTCATACAAATTCCTTCGAATTTTTTTAAATGTAGAGAAATACAACAGTGTGGTAATGCAACTAACCTGCCAATACATCAACTGATTGACTTTCATTTTTGTCACTAATCGACACTGAGATATTAGTATGCCGCATCGGCACAGTAGCACAGGTAGGTTTTTACAATTTATAGAATTTATAAAAAATATGAAAAAAAACTATTAAAATTGTCATTGTGTAAAAAGATTTTAAAATATAAGTACCTCATTTCAAACGTTATAATTATTTTTTTTACATGAATCCGCTTCGTTAAAGCTATAAACTACTGACTTAGTATTAATTACATTTTAAATACTTAGTTGAAATGAACATTGTTCAAAAATATATAAAATATGCAATATTGTGATCATACCGAAATTATATTTGATATAAATAAAACAGATTTTCAGTTTAACTTAAGTATACATTTTTACTTTTTTATACAAATTTTAGAAATAAATATAAAACAACATTAAAACTATGAATTAGAAAAAAATCCTTGAAATAAAGTAGAGAAAACAAAATAAACCAAATTGTAATAAGTTATAAAATACTAGCTGACCCGGCAAACGTTGTTCTGCCATATAAATTATTTCTAGTGAATATTTTGGTTGTTAAATAAAAAATAAGGAATGTATCGTAAGTGTGTGGGGATGGGATCTATGATAGAAAGAGGAATGGAGCGCTGTAGACGATGACCGCCGATAAAAACAAAAAAACACCCACCATTCATTTTCTCAATTCAAAATAAGTAATGATGTTCATAATGAATGAATTACCTATGACAGGATCTCGTTGTTTAATGTTTATGCAATATCCGTCTTGTCCCTTCCAGAAAATTAGCGGATATTGGAGAGCTTCATATGAACGGTGTGTGTCAGCGATGAACTCCAGATTATTGTTTCGAATCACGATTTCTCGCGTCGATGTGCGGTCGCCAACCATGATTCCAGCAATGTCGTCAACAACAGGCGCATTGAATCGACGCACGTGCTCTCCAGCTGGTGTTTTATCAGGATTGATGACAATAGCGTGATTGTCACTTTGCAATTCGTGCATGTGTGCTTTAAATAATTTCAATAATTCATTGTGCTCATTCAATAGGGCGTCCAGTTCGCCGATGATGCGCCTGGCATTAGGCGAATTGAGGTTATTGTAGCGGCAACGTGCATCCACACGATTAATGTCCTCACCGCCCATGAAGTAGATTTGTAAAAAAATATGTGGTTCGTTTGGCATTGGCAGCAATGAGCCTACTTTGTGGTATACTTAGCCTTTGATTTTGAACGTAGAATGGAATTGTTGACCATTTGCCACAGTATTGTGAACTATTTCTGTTGCACCAAACGAAGTCATTTGGAAGCATGAATTGAATGTGTGAATGGACTTCAGGAACAGATTTGAATCTGGAACCGTGCCGATGAGCAAGCCGTTCAATGGTTCTGGTGGTATCTCAATTTCTGGTAGTTGCACTTTTCCTGATGCGCAACACATCCCGGCTGACTCATGTTTGAATTTGAGCGCATTACAATGGGGACATTCTTTGTCCATAGCACCAATTAGCATTTTCGGATGAGCGGAATATTCAATATCTGGTTCGTAATCGAATGCGAGACGAAGGAACGAAGCGGATGTAAATGCTCAATGTACTTGCTGGCGTTGTCAGTCATTTGCTCTGCGTGTGTTAACTACGAACTGGCGCGCTTGGCTCCGTTCCAATTGTCGTTGTTGATTTCGTTCAGCTCGTGCCTCTTGTGATTGAGATGCACGCAATTGCGACATGCTCACACGCACGTTTTTGTTATCTTGTTGGATTTGTTTGTCTGTTCTTTCTGCTCTACGATTTCACATGTTTGTTGCTTTATTCGTTCGACGGCCCAAATGGCCCCCCTTGCGTCTTGCTGGCATTGTGCACTGTAATACACGCACACAAAAATAGATAAATTAAAATAAATCGTACAAAATTTTGCACGCACTGCGTTGTGATATGCCGAATGAAATGTCAAAATGACGCGACGCTTCTTTTGTTCTTCTCGGACGTAGCGCCGTCTGTCATTCAACAACATAAATAATTTCGTTCTGTTTGAAATACGAACGACGGTTAAATTTGTTCATACAAAAATAATAAAATCGCGGTTAAAAAGGGGAGGGTGGGGGTAGGAGGGTAAAAATTTGACGTTATAGGTATTTTTTGATGCCAAATAATAAAAAAAATACAAAAAAAAATTGTCAAAAAAATAAAAGAATTTTTTTTCTGGATAGAGATACCCTAATCACCTAGCGGTATGAAATATACTTGTTGACTTATTCTTATACCTAACAAATATACATAAAAAAATTCATAAAAATCGGTCGAGCCATTTCGGAGGAGTGCGACCACAAACATCGTGACACGAGATTTTTATATATATAGAGATAATGTAATAATAATAATATGGGATCCTCTAACGAATTCACATTTTATAATGGATTTTTTATTGTACGAGTAAGTTAATATTTGAATGATTTTTATACCTACGTATTTATTACATAACAAATTAACAAATTGTATCAAAGGCACTTCTGGTAGATAGTAAGATATATTGTGTTCACCATATTCATTGTTTTATTGTCATATTACAAAGTATAATATAATATTTTAACATTACACTTGATTAAATTTCTAAATAATATGTTTGAAGTGTACATTCTTGACAATGATTGTAGTTTTAAAGCACGTTACTGTTTACGAGAAGGTTCTTTGATATAGACTTCCACCATAAAACTACGTTAGCGGCCATTCCCAAAGCTCCGCGCATCTCTGATTGAATCGTTCACGATCACACTGTCATCAATCCGATGCCCACCCATAGACAAATCTACCATACGCGAGCAATGAAAATTATTGCATGAATAAAACTTTAATATAACACACAATATTATTTTCGAATCGTCTATTTTTATCAACAGGAATGATAATACTGCTAAAAAAGATATTCATATTATTATAAATCAATAAATATACTTTTTTACACGTAAATATTTTTTTATTGACTACAATCCGGGGTGTGCATCTTAGCCGCCTCATGAAAAAGCAACGCATTACGTCACTGGCTCAATATGATCAGACCCATCTACCTAGTTAGATTTTTTTACTTGCATAATTAGAATTTTTTTTTTTTAACCATGCGCGATCCTAAGAAGATCACTTTATGGTTAATAATAATAATTTAAAAAAATATAATTATAAGTACTTAATCATTTCAATCACTATCGATAGTAGAAGGCCTCTCTTACTTCTCTTTTCTCATAACAGGATCATTTATTATCATGTCAGATTTTTGTTTTTTTACGAGAAATAGATGTTAGCCCAGCGATACTCAACCTGCGGCCCGCGGGCCACATGCGGCCCTTTAAGCTTTTATGTGCGGCCCGAAACACATTTATTATCAGGAATTTCGTATATCTTGAGATTCGTTTCGACTTTGACACACAGATAGTGACACCCAAAGAGGATTGTCATTATGGTCCACATCAGATCTGGTATAAGAGTGTTGCTATTGCACACGATTAATTAAAGAAACACGCATAATTTTCAAAATCTCAAAATTATTTTGTAAAATAGGAGGGGGGTTTCATGATTTTTTTCGTCACACCAGTAGTGATGCGGCCCGCATTACTTTACAAATATATGTATTTGGCCCGAAGAAAAAAAGGTTGAGTATAATTGTGTTAGCCCCTTGATATACCCATTAAGTCGATGCTCTGAATTCAAACCCACACTGAAAAATAACATGTGAATTTTGCCCAATAGACTCGTTGAATTTGATAACACATCTTTTACTTACCAGGCAATTGCTCTAACCATTAAACTACCAGAACGGTTTATTTCTCTTAATACCTATCTACGGTATTGCGGATGTTTGCAAATTCCGTCAACAGAGTCTTTATGTTGAACTAGAGTAATAATCAATAAGTCGTACTAAATTTGATTCATAGAATGTTTCCAAGTCAATTACTCAAATTTTTCAGTATGACTTTATTATAGTATTTCTATACAACAAGCCGTGTACGGACTAGGCACAACTTTTTAAATAGGTACAAAATATTTTTATTCAAATATGTACGTAAGTATGTAACTTGGAAAAACACAATAAATGTTATGTTATAATAAACTTTTTTATAAGACATCCATTTTGATATTTACAGGTACCTACCTATTAGTTCTTTATAATGTGTACTTATACGTTCTATAGCTATCGATTGGGGTGAAGCATCTAAGATATCGGTGGCCAACCTTTTCAGCAGCCGGGCCAGATTCTAAAAATGAGATTTCCTACCGGGCCGCACAACCGATTTTTTTTATTATACAAAACAAATAAATATATAATATATATACATATTAATAAAATAAAACAAAAATGAGAATCGAACATATTTATTAGATAAGACTTTTTTTAAATAATAAAAAATAAACAAAATAATATAAAAATAATAAATTTTAATGAGAAGTTTGATTTTGTGTGGCAGAACTAAGTGCTTCAATATCGATATCGAGTGAGGTTGTTC
The DNA here is from genome assembly GCF_057557595.1 of Rhyacophila brunnea. NCBI lineage: Eukaryota > Metazoa > Arthropoda > Insecta > Trichoptera > Rhyacophilidae > Rhyacophila > Rhyacophila brunnea. Next base: position 41,623,696 of record NW_028232859.1, read on the forward strand.
CTACACGCAAACAGTTTTCCAAATGCACATCAGTGTTACGTATTCTCACTTTGAATTTGATAATATGCTTCATCAGACTAAAAAGCTGTTCACACGTGTAAGTGTTTCCAAATAACGAAGTCATCATTAGAACATGTTTGTAAAGTGCAGGAAATTTCTCCTTATCCAAATATGTTTTGTAAAACTCTTCCAAACCAACCTGATGGAATTTCTCCTTTAACTGTTCATCGCAACATATTTCACAATGTTCCATTTGTAAATTTCTCGGTAATAAATCGGAGAATGGCGTTGCAAATGCAGCAAAAAGCACACGGTGCTTTTTAAAATCTTGAGCTAATATCGAATCTCAATTTGCAAAATTAGCACATCTAGCGGCAGCATTTGATATTATTTTTATTTTCTCACTGCTTCACGGGCCACAAGTTGACATCCAGTGGGCTGCATGCGGCCCGCGAGCCGCGGGTTGGCCACCCATGATCTAAAAACATGATTTAATAAGAGCATAACATCAGTATCACTGAAAAGACGATACGTAAAGAAGAACCACAATATAGCTATGATTGTATAAAAGATTTATCGTAGACATTAGTTTTTTTAAAGTGTTATCACTAGTCTTTCTGAATTCTTAGCATATCTCCCATCGTTCACATTATCTTAAACGTTCTGGGCATGAGTAACGTATTTCCATCGCGACTCTGTTTTACGTTTATTTTATACGCGGTGATAAGACACCCCGGCTAATCTACGAAAAGTGGCAACCCAAAATAATCTCGATGCAGTAAAGAAAAGTGCTTTCCTTTTTTCTCGTAATCTAACAGGCATTCAACAAGAAATGCTTTGTTTTTTTTCTTTCTTCTAATCTTAACTGAGTGTAGGAAGATCGTTGATTTAACAAAAATATTTTTTATTATTCCGCTTGTACTTGTACATTGTTTTTAGCGTGATAAGAAACAATATTAAACAGATAAAAATAGTATTATATTTAAAATATAAATATTTTATAATACATAATATGTATGTATATAAGTATTAACATAATATATCAGCTTAAGTTTAAAAAAACAGAGTGAGTGGTTCTATAGAGAGATAAGAACAACTATATACTTTGGCGAGAATTTATACTTATTCCATGAATCGACAATCGTACCATAAATGGTGTAACAATTTAACCTTGAACATGTGTAGATGTAGATGCATTTTTCTAGTACGTGATAAGGCAGGGTAAATATGATTATTATTTTGGTTACCTACTATCATCGTCTGCACTTACACCTACTATAATCCATCGTATACTCCCGTTTTGTACTCTGTCAAAACGATCAGACCTCACGATTATGTGATATATTCATATTATATACCTTGGTATTATTTTATTTTTTCAAAAAGACGAATCGCTTGGCTTGACTTGCCAAAAGTTACTACATTTTATATCGTCGGTATACTGGCAGAAAGCTATAAGTCAAAAATCCTTGTTTTGAGAAAATCGACTTTTTCTAAAATCAAGAAGTTTGGAGCTCTCTATTTTTTCACCTAAATCATTATTTATTAAACCAACCACTCTATGAAATGCATTAATCATGTAAGAATTCAATTCAAGTATAAGCAAGTATTTTTTGTAATAATTATTGTTGATTTTTTGAATTTGTAAATAAAATGGTGACTTATCGTTTTCTACCAGTACACTTTTGGAGTCAATGGAGTGGCAATAGGCTAAATGTTATAGGTAGTTGGCTAGTAATATACAGGACTCCTAATTATTATAGAAATGGATTTTTTTACTTGCAATTTTATATAAATTAGAAATTTACACAGAAATAGAGGTACTTCTGTTTGACATTATTATGAAAAAATATCTACTTTGATGACTTTTTTGTGTATCATTGGTATTTTAACTTCAAATTAAAATAGTCTTTATAATTTTTTTCATACAATCAATACCTAATTAATTATGTCAATTACGTGTATTTAGAGGAGAGGATAAAAATAAAAATGGGAATTACATAGTATTTTGTTTATTAATTTGTTTCCAAAAATATTGAAACAAGAGTTAAGTACCTACCTACCTATGATCTATTTTATAAAAAAAACATATAAGTAATAGTTAATTATGTTAGCCACATTTAATTTTACACAAATTGAGATAAATTACATAAGAGTTATTCCTCTTCCACATCAGAATCAAATTCCGATGGCTCAGGTAATGACGTCCTATCCAATGAAGTTGAAGTAGGTAAATTTTCACACCACGGATGTAGTTCTGGAAGTATAATGTTTACTACGACACATGGCCAACAAATCTTTATTTCTTCATAGACATACATAATTACCAATGACACGCGCTCTACCTTCAGCAATTCGAAGCCTCCGTATCTTTGGTGCATTGCTGTCAATATTTCCCAAAATAAAATCTTATTTGCGCTCAAAACTGCCTGATGGATATAAAATCAACTGTCAATCGATGAGTAGAATGCGCGGGTGACGTACGCAATTTAATTAAGTTGGTACAAATAGGCGAGCAGTGGCATACATGTGTACAGCCAAAAAGATATAAGTCACGTTGACGTTTTTGTGCAGCTATAGAAATATTAAATCTCTACAGTCATAAAACTTTAAGTGTACTTATAGTTATTTTCCAGTAAGAAATGCGAACATAATTAACTTAATTCGTATTGACATCTTTATATTACGAAAACAATAAATGGAATATGAATGAGCTTGTTTTTCCAGACGATAGAGCGTGTTAAAATCTATCAAGTTGCATTATTAGGTCAAAACAGCTAAATTTTGACTTAAAGTTTTCTGCCAGTATACTGACGATATATAATATATATATCGGCTAGACTCGATAACGTAGATCAGAGCCCCCACAAGGGAGGGAAGGCTGACAGGGCTCTATCCTGGAGGCTTGGGCATAAAAGGGGCCCGGAATGGCGAGTTGACCAGCTAAGATAGATGAACACAAATAACAAATTTACTCTAATACCAAAAAAAGTCGCCTGCGATGCTACTTTATATTAGGACTGTTAAATATTTTGAATATGTGGTTGTGCGTTGCAATTTGATGTGATATGATGATTGATATAGGTACTTAAATGATAAATCCCGTATAAACTTTGGGAAACACTACTGTAGATATAACACTGCTCTTAACCACAGCGATAGGTAGGTGGGCCCGCCAAAGATCCCGGCATGATATATTGTATTAAAGATTAAAATATCCATTTTAAATACTTATACTCGTAGATTGTTTAATAATAACTATCTTTAGATCTTTATTGGCGTGAAGTGAGATCGGAAATGCTCTTCATCACACGTGCTTTTTATCAGTTAGAATTTTCAAAATATTATATACTTGAACTGAATATAATATATGCGGAGTTTATGTAGACTGTCTACTTAAGTAAATAATAAACCTACATATCACAGCAAAATCAGTAGAAACAGAATCTCTTATATTATTATGATCATGGCCCCCACAAGGGGGGGTCTGACAGTGCTCTAGCCTAGGGGCCCGAGCTCAGGAGGGGCCCGGCGTGGCGAATCGACCAGATAAGTGAGGTAAACACACATCACAAATTTGCTTTAATAGCAAAAAAAGTCGCTATTTTCCTTCGATAGTGTTATTATTTAAAAATATGTGTTTGTACAATACAATTTTAATTGTGTATCGATACTTGACACCGCTATAATTCAAATGGATGTATTAAAATATACAAAAGTCACTAAATATACACATTAATTTTACCGCGTACACCGTTTGGAAAACGCTACTGTAGAGCGTCACATTACCTGTATCCTTAGCGATAGGTAGGGGGGCCAGGATTATATTACATAATACCTACTTGTATTATTATCATAAAATTGGTTCATTCACATCAATATCTAGGAATAATTTAGGCATGTACCGCACCGCATCTACAGCATCTGTGAACCACACGACACTGTTAAGTAGGTACCTACATAAAGTGAATCACTTGATGCGTCTAATTTTCATAATGGAAATTGTCTATAAACTCAGAAAGGGACAGTTAATTTTTTTCATTACCCAAAATTAATTTCACCAATGACAATTTAAAATCCATTAAAAATACCCATGTAAACTGCAGTTATTTACCGGGTTCACTTTTTGCATTGAACAGTTCAGTAGTAATATTATAACTGCATTTTCATAGTTTTAAAAAACAGCACTTAGTACTCCTACCCGCACTCAGAGCACTGGCGAATCCGCCTCTGGACTTATGCGATTTAAATAATTCAAGAGTAGTGATTAAAAACCGACAGTCTTCATGCTTGAACAATAATATTAGTTTACATGAAAAAATATTTTAGTTCAGCTAAAATAAACCAATTTTCACTACTCAAAGTGAAAATACAGCCATAATACACGTTATCACACCCAAGGAACACCTAAATACACGTGGACCCGATCATAACTAGACTATAGCCAAGCTATTATTGACTCCGTGCACCCTTCCGTAAGGCATGATGTCGCCTGCCTGGCTTTCATAGACCGTCCGCGTCAGCAAAAAATATCTCGTAAGCCCGAAACGTCACTAGTATAGTGTCACGTGACGTGGTAATTGAAACCGATTTGCAGGGGAAAGTCTGCGAAGAAGGAAAGGGGTGGTTTAATTCCGAATGCCGCAGGTGTGCACAAATTAGAAGCATTAAAATAAAAGCCCGCCTAATTTCATTTAGTTCATTAACGCGGGGTCTAGGGCAGTGGTGTATGCTGAATAATACGTTACAAAAAATAAATCATCATTTTTGTCATTTATTTTATAAGACAGTAAGTAGTTAAACTATTCTAATTATATTATAGTAATATAATATTATATCATATAAGATTCAGCACTTTACTTTATGATGACTCATGATGATGTTTCTACAATATGTATTTCGCTGAACTGGTGAGCTTTTCATATTATATGTATACCTACCGAAGAATACATTTTTGAGTTTGTATAAGGTTATTATTATTATTAATTAAACTGACGTTTTACGTCGCTGGGACACGTATTCTGGATGCCGCCAAAGAGTGCGACACTTCGTACCCTTGTGGCACAGCATCAAGGGTTCCGTCGCTCTGCAGCGGTGCTACAAGAGTGACCTACGTATAGCAGGTCTGACATGGCGAGAGGCGCAAGAGTTGGCAATGGACCGAGGGAAGTGGCGCCAACTTGTGCTTGCCCTATGCCCCAATGTTGGAACGTGACAGGGTGGAAGAAGAAGAAGAAGAAACTAGCGTTTACATGGTAAAACTACATTATAATGGTTTTGAAACAAGTTATTTTTATTAATTCTACTTTAATTAAGTCATTTACATTGACAGCTGTTTTGGGCTTTAAACCCATCTTTGGAACGGACTTAATTAAAGTAAAATTTTAATAAATAACTTTTTTACAAAACCATTATAATATTATTACTGTCCATACTGTTTGGTGAGAGATACATAAAGAACCAGTGTGTTGTAAGAAACAATAATTGGTGTAAATCCATGTCATTATTGACAAACGGTATCTATGTGATGAATAGGTATCAAGTGATACCCAGTTTTATAAATTATTGTCTAATTTTCGTTTTAAATAGTAGATCTAAATTTAAAAATTTAAAAAAAATACACTGTTCCTTGTATTTATGAGATTTGAAAATTATTTTTCCATTATGAGGGATTTTGTGGATTGATTTTTTAAATAAATAAAAATAATGTTTGTGGACCATAGTAGAGGACGATGCCGCATTACATGGCTTAAAAAGTACCGTGATTGGCACTAATTCACTTCCACAGATCAATTCCTAAGATATAGCGCAGATCACGCAGACGCTGGCCGAACTCCAAAATGGGATGGTACGAGAAGAAGAAGAAGACATAAATGGAAGCAAGTGTCTCACACATATGAAGATACTTATTCGATAATACTTGCGAATTAAATAAAAAAATATATTTTTAAATAATATTATAAAAATAATAAAATGATTGAGGTTTACAACATAGACTGAGGATATAATATGTGATGCTACATTAATTTTTGTTATTTTGTAGCACTTGCTGTCTGATTTTCGAAGATTATTATGTTATATTTTCAACCTAATAGGTATATACAACAATTTTCGACGACTTTTTATATTGAAATGATATAAATTTTCTTAATATTGGGAAGTATATTTTAAATTATGTTACCCTCACTGTCGAGGTTCACAACCTGCATGACTGAAAAAGCTCTGTCTTTTTACAGTATCTTCTGTTTTTCTTTCTTACAACAATTGTAGGAATATCAATATTAGAACTAATTGCCTTTTATCTATGTCTTAAAAAATCTCTGTTGAAGTAAATTTCCTCATATTCTAATAATTATTTAAGTTGTTTTTATTATTAACCTTGTAGGTAGGATCTACTACTTTGATTATTTCACTTGTTCATATTTTATAGTACAGACGTACTTTAATATAAATTTGAAATTCAACCCTTTATCATTGTAGCTGCATCTAAAAGAGTAAACGAAGTGCCTACCTACACCACTGCTTAAAGTGAACGACGTATACTCGTGCCAAACGATTGCTTGGAACTTGGCAAATTCGAATTTTCGGCCAACCTCCTTCGTGTTTTTTCATTATTTTTTTCCTGTGGTAAAACTCAGCTGGGAACCGTGCGGCAAGAAATTGTTTTGAAAACAGTTGAAGTATTCCGTTGACACCCGCCAGGTGCCTATTATGATACTTTGCATTTAAATTGACCAGTTGAACATTCCATTTTCAATATAATGTTCGAAATTTGAATTTATATCGTCCACTGCACAGACTGCATAATATTCCAAATTTCAAATAATTACAATGTAGATTATAGGTATACTACAGATTATTTTTGAGATGGGTACTAGTAACAAGTATACTTGCATACTATTTATATGAGATTTTTATGGAAGGTAATTTGGGTATCACATTATTATCCTATGATTATGATGTGATAACTCAAACGAATGTCGTATAAAAATAGTGGAATTTAATAAACGGGTAGGTAATTTAGAAGATTTCCTCAAACTCTGGGTGTTTATATTGTGATTGTTTCACTACACTATTTTAATTGGGATCATGGCATGCTATTCTGATATTTATTTAGTTATTCTAAACTACCAATAAGTTATGTTACTACAAATAATATATATAACAAACATAATAATACAAATATTTGTCTTGTAAAATGAATTTCTATTTATCAAATAAACCATTAAAATAAGCATTCAAATTAAAATTTATATATGTACATATAGTGAACATTACAAAATACAAATTCAATACGTTCACAGTATTCATCGTCATTATCATCGATGGGTTCTGGCATCTTTCCAAACTATTCTTATCCAAAGCAGACGCTTTCCAATTCGGTACTTCAATCATATGGCAGTCAAGTAAAGTAAGTCAGGTAGGCAACTAAACGTTATCTGTAAGTAATAATGATATAAGTATAACACATTTTCGTGGACAAACTTATTTATTTTGTAGTGTTGACTGTCAATAAATTCATTTTAATATAGATGCATAAGCAGTAGAGATGGGAAAACTGGTCGATTTTGAAGACTAAGTACACTTACTACCAGTATAAAAAATACATAGTATCAAAACTTGTTCCAAAATACTTACTAGTATTTGGAATACTATATAGAGCATTTGGCGTGCGTAAGCGACATAAGTCTCATACTGAAACTAAAACTTAACTCCATATTAGTATTTGAAATATCGACTTCAATAGATCGCTAAAAATACACTGAGCTGGGCTTTACGAAATGTCCCATTTATTATAAAATTTTAAGCACATTTTAAATTTATGAGTTGTTTTTATGTTGTGTTATAATATGTATTCTTGAATATAAAATGAATAACAATGATTGTTTTATTTAAAACTGCCGTCACCTTGCCACATTTCCGAGGGAATATGCTGCTACAGAAAATATATGACCTATTGTTCATTCATAAGATGATGTCATTCACACGCATAGACCAATAAATTAAAATATAATTGTATTCAAGTGCTATCTCGCTCGCGCGCATTTAATGCCAATAGTATTGAAAGTCTACCAACTAGCCAGCGACTCGCGATATTTTTTGTTGCAAGTTTTTTGGAACAAGTTTATTGGGCCACACGTACTGAGTATGGGTAGTTTCATCCGATACTTGAGTACACAAACTGGTGACAGTATTTCCAACTCACCTTTAATAAGCAGTAATCCAATCATTGTAGTGGATAATATTTAAACTGTATTAATATGAGACTCAGCATTTACTTAGCTGATTTTTGAAATGGTTTACTACAAATGTTTTGTTTAGAATATAATATGAGGATGAACAATTCAAGTATGACTACCGAAATATATGTTTGAGTTTAGGTACATATGTGATATTATTGTCAATATTGTTATAGTGCGGATAGAAAAGAAGCTATATAATGTTGAAAAGAGATATTTAGTAAAATTCTAAGTTTCCTATATAATTTTGTCTAACGAGAAATTTTTATATGAATTTATAAACTCGTGTCAATAAAAATATCAAATAATACTGTCACAATGAATTTTTCCTCGAAAATTTGACGTTATTTTTTGGTAAATAATTCTCATTATATTGACGTTATGCAAACTAAAACGATTTGATTGTTTTACGACTGTGTTTTATTACTACAATAAAAATTAATTACTATTTCAGAAATAAAAATAGTTTACGAGGAAAAATGGGCATATTTTTTTTTAACAATTCTAGGTATTTTTAATTGTTAAATTATCTGGAAAAACTTCATAAACTTAGTACTTAACTAAAATTAATATGTTTATTTGCTAATGTCAAAAGTTTTAAAAACTGTTTTTAGTAGAGAAATAATAATAACCACGATATTAAAAGCGTATATTTTTATGACTTTCTATAACGATGTTAAGAAAATAATACTATCACTCGTTGTGCTATAAAAAGAGCTAACTTAACAAGCCGGTTATAAAAAGTGAATATTTTCACCATATTCGAATCCCCTAAACGCGATAATTAAAATTTTATGTCGGATAAACAAAACATAATTCGGTAAGCGTTAGTTTAGTGCCGCCGCAGTTGCCGCAGGCCATTAAATTTATTTCTAGCACCGCGCACGACTCCTTACTACTCATTTGGGACTCTGTAGTTTTTACATCTCACTGTGGTTGTCAAATATGATAATAATTTATTATTATATTATTTTATCCAACTATTATTACATTAAAAAAATATACTATGAAAGGTATATCAATGAGTAAAAATGGTTTGCCCAATTATGGTCACTTTCATCCCTCCTACTTCAAATCCCTAGTTATTCTCGCAAGTCCAGGCGACCAGTAGTTACGGGTCATCAGTTGAACGTGATTGAATAACAGGCAATTATCTCAAGACAACGGGCGGGTGTAGGCTCGTTACAGCTAGACCGTTGCTTAAGCAATAATTCCAAGCATACAGAGTGATTCAAAAAGTTAAGTGCATATCACGAGCGTGTCTAATGCAACCATCGTAGACCCCATAATTCTATCTGAGTCTCCATGCAAACTCCGTTAATCAGACTACCTGTTTCCGTGTTACCGGCACAGGGTCTCATATTAGGGCCTTATTTATCATATCATTCAAAAAAAGTATACCATGTGAGTGCTTACTAGAAAGTGAAGGCATACACCAGGGACCAACTTCAGCCATACCGCAGAACATCATAAAAGGTCAGTGACTGGCATCCTACGTGTAACCGCCTCTCCCCCAGAATCCACATTCACCATCACAATCCAATTCCACCAACCAAAAAGCGCAACCACTCAAGTCTCACTCAGCTTAAACACCCCGTCTCCTATAAGAAGTGATAATAAACAATTTCCCAACCTTAGAGAGCGATGCAGTACTATCGGCATTATCTTGGTAATAGAGACTATCCCGAGTTGTTATTTTAGCTCGACTTAGTAAGCGTGTCTTGAACGTATTTTAAATGATTTCGTTCTTGCACACTGCCTTTTTTTCTGTAGATTTACCACCTACTATATTACATAATTATTATTATGGACAGGTAATGTAGGCAATGCATTCGAAGTTTTCAATGATGGCATTTTAAGAGCATACATAAGTGAAACGGCAAATAATTTTCAACATTAGGTGGGACGAAATTTCGCATCGTCGCCAATCGCCGAGCGGTATTCGAGGTGGGAGCACGTTGATTATTTTTTTTGTGATGGCGTCGTAAGAATATATTCTTATATTGTGTAAAGATTACTAAAAAACGTTAAGCCTGTACTCGAAAAAGCAAACATGCCAATGAATATAATATTATTATTGTTACTAATATAACAATAAACATTACACTAAATGGACGCATGTTGAATTTTTATGACAAATTATGTTCCGTTCGGCACGCATCATTGGTGCAATCCGCGCGTCGCATAGTTACGATCTTCTTCTACAATGCCTCAGCTGAGGTATAGCCTTAAAGATACGCGTCTATCTTAGTTCTGAATCGTGCTGTTAGTTATTTACACACTTAAACAAACGTTATAGACACAGACCATTCAGGTCCATGAATGAATGCACAACCATCTTCTGAAGTCACTATCCTGACATCTCTCTCCAACCCGCCACGCCCATCCTCTTTGCGCCCCTCTTGACGTTTTCCATCCATCTATTCCAGTGCGGTTGAGATTGCCGGGGTTACTTCATAAACGTGAAATGTTTATCTACATCCATCACATTATTACAAAATTTTGTAGAACAAATACTACGTCATATTGTTTTTTATTTCATTTAATAAGAAAATACCTTAAAAATTGGCATCCCTTGCTGCTTTCTGGGTAGTTTAGAAGTATTAATAAAAGAAGTTCAATTGAGTGTTTCTTTTCTTTCATTTTTTATATTACTTCAAATGCAGAACATGATTAATAAAATCTTTTTTTGTAATAAATGTGAAAATTGTATGTAAAAGTGAAATGTTTGAGAAATGTTGAAGAAATGACTTATTTTGGTTGGATGACGGCATGTCGTAGTGTCGCTGAAGACAACTATAGCTGCATCATGAAAAGAAAAACAAGAAAAATGGATATGTTAAAAGGAAAAGTTTTATTTTAAAGTCAAACATAACAGCCACTCACAGTAGTTAACCTTTTGTTGGGTTTTCTAAGCTTCTTCACCTTAAATAATAACTAATTTATCACTATAATGTCGTATTTCAGTTAAAACTATTTTGTACTTAATACATTTTTATTATAATATACTTGTACTTACGTATAATAATATTATGTTTATTAATAATGAAATAAAAATAATAATTTAACATATTGTTGAATTAATGCTTTCGACAGTATATCTTAAATAAAATTCTAATATTAATAATACTAATAAAACAATATATTATAATATATTTCTTTTTTTAAAACTACAACAGGTCATGACACTATGATCTCAACGGGATTGAACCCCGATACCCCGGATGAAAAACTAGCACATTGCGCACTGGAATATGAGGGTCACAATTTATTATTACAATTATTGGGGCTAACTTTTCAGAAGTTTCGTCGACTCTGAATCAAACATATTTTTAAATGAATTATTTTTTTTTTGGATTCAAAAACACATTCATAGACTGTTACTATTCACATTTAGAATAGGTATCCCTAAATAATTATTATAAAATGTACTAGAAACTACTTGCCAAACGATAACTTATCTCTACATATATATTATTTACTCTTTTTATATTTTAAGAGACAACAAAATGTTTACGAAGCATTATTCGGAATCTCCATCTGACGTGACAAATAATATTAAATTTCAAACAAACCCAATATGTCGTCCAAAAAAACTGTAAATACATACGTGGAGAAACTTTTACTAAAATATAATATTTTAACCAACGATAACAACATATCCGAACAGTTTTATTTCAGAATATTTAAACTAGAATATATTTGTATTATTATTTCAAATAAGTGTACAAATATTATACCTAGTTATTTACATTCATATTAAGTATGTACGTACATGCTTTTTAAAAATATATTACCTATCAATGTAAGAATATTGTAAAAATATTATCAGTCACCATCGCTGTAATAATACTGGGATGCTGTACTAGGGATATGTGAATCCGTAGTATGGTATTTAGTTTCGCATTTATGATACATAAACGGTTCTTATACTTATTTAATCTGACCATTTAAGACCCACCGAACAAAGCTTTAATTCTAAAATACCTAGATACAATATACTTGTTCAATTTCAATATATTGTAATATCGAAGTCGATTAAAGCTATTAACTATTCTTATATTAATTTTAAATAATAATAACATTGACAATAATTCTGGTAATGCTAATAATATTATGATATAGGTACGTCATATAAACATTATAAACCATATTAAATTTAGTCTCTTCGAAATCGTTAACATTTTTCAATATTCGAACTCTATTGACAATATTGATAATTATACAAAATAGGGAAATACTATCTTAGTAGTTGCTTAAGCATTACTATTATACTTGCTTCTACTTTCCTAACCAATAAACTATAATATAATGTTACTTTAGTAACTAGGTAAAAACATTCAAATTCAATTGTCTGTTTGTGATTTCGAATTATTTTCTGCTTAATCAGTGTCTTGACTATTTCCATTATACTTAACCAAAAAATACAAATTTTGTATGCCTGCATGTTTATTCTATTACAATTAAAAAAACGACTAATCAAATATTGGTAATACTTGCGCTGATAACGTTATTCTATGAATTGAATTAATCCATCTTCATAATATGTCAAAAGGTTCGGAAGTTAAGATAAACAATGCACAAACATAACACAAATCATCACGAGTAGGTAAAGAGGTCATTAGTCATTTGGTTAGGTGAAATACGGATAGACTGACACATGCCTAGTGCCAACTGTTGTCTATCGCTATGATTTAAAAAAAAATATCAGTACACTTCTTTGTTTTAGATAAGTATATCTTTTTATTTACATAATTCACGAGTACGTAGTAGCGAATTATCGCTAGTAATAATTAAGTAAGTACTTGTTGTGTACTAAATAATTCAGAACTTTATATTACCATATTCTAGCCATAGAGGATTAAAATATAGTCTTTCACGGAGTGGAGGTTGTATTAAGAGATTTTTGATTATAAGATAAACTTGATCAACCTATTGGTTTCATGCTCTGATTCCACGTACAGATTCAAATACAACATGTGAATTTGCAAGACCTGAGATTGGAACCCGCGACTATAAGTGTAAGTTATTATAAGCCGACACTTAGGTTAGGCCATAGTGTATAGAACACTGTGCCCAATTGTTGTAATACTTATATGTATGTCGATATGTAGGTACCTAGTAATTTTTAAGCAATGTGTTGATAGATGTTTTAAAATATTAAAATTATAAAGTCAATTTACATAATTTTCAATGCATTCCATTGCGAAAATTTAACGAACTGCACAACGCAAGTCGGCAATCATAATAATTACTAGCGAAATTTTCGCAACGTTTTTTTTATTTCCTTTTTTACGTTTCTTCGTTTTTACTACGTAGTAAATCCAAGTTTTTTTGGCTAAATTATGCACCGCAGTAATAATTTTAAAATAATACACAATGCAAGAGCAAGTTTTATCTTCTCGCCGAGCAAACTTTAACAAAACAAGAGTTGAAAAAAATACAAATTCAGAGCAACAAACAAGACATGGATAATTCTTGTGTGACAGTCGCGAGGAAAAAAGTGCCACAGACTGTAATATTTATATGCAGGGGCAACGAGAGCAACCCTCTCCCTGCAATCTCTCGCAGTGGCACGCTTGCCCTGCGTCTACTTTTCTCCAGGGACTACTGATACACGCGGCCAAAGTGGCAAAACCACTCACTGTTGTGTTCGGTTGCTACGCTATTTATGTAAACAAAAACGAGCGTGAAATTTGCTTTAAATAAACAGCTTTTGTGACGATAATACAGTTGGGAACAAACCTAAAATCAGATGTACTTATAAGCTAATACGTATTTCCCTACTCTGAAACCTAAATAATCAGTATTTGATGATACTACACTAATTAAAACTCTTATTAATAGGAAAATAGTTATTTTGATAATGATAGGAGTGTCTCTATTTCTTTGACATATTTTCACTAACAATAAAACTCTATATATGAAAAGCTATTTCAATCATACTATTGAATTGATGTCTCGAAGATAAAAGTAATGAAAAACTATTTTGCTGAAACAAAAGCAATCCTCAGTAATGGCATTGAAATCAAACGAGTCAACATCTACGTCTATCTCAGACAACAATAATGTAAATTACGGTGATAGGTTTGTATGACGAGTTTACTCTCAGAACCGAACTGACATGGTGTAAATTTGATTGCCTGAACAGTATCTTCAAAAGTGGCCTATGTTGAGTCTAACGCGTGATATTCAACCAATGTGTGCTACCAGTAAACATAGACTCTTCAAAAATTGGAATAAGAGGAATTGAAAAATTACGGTAATAACGTGGCATTGAAAGTACATATTACGGAAAGACCACAAAAGAAGATAATGAATAAGAAAATAAGCAAAAGTAGACGATGTGATAGAGGCCAGTAAACAGATGAAATAGCAACAAACATGTCGCTAGGTGAGTGGACAACCACTGGACAAATGCTATTACACTATTTATACCCAAGAGGCATTAAACGACCACATAACATATGCCCTTAAACACGATGGATAGTCAAATCCATAAGTTGTTGTGGATATATGTGGCAGTGAAGAACTAGGGACCAAGAATAGTGAATATAGCTAAGGTAGGCCTTCATTCACCAGTGTACCAACCTTAGATGATTGTAATTTGATTTTAATCCATGGACCCTTAAACGTATATAGGTCTAACCTATTCGCCTTAAAATACTAAAAATATCGATACACGGCATGAAGAAATTTTAATACATTATTTTGGGATAGTAATAATCCATCATTTGAAAGCAGAACTGCACTTACAGAATTTTGAAATCAGTTATGTAAAATTTACAATCGCCTATCAACCATGCAGTCAATTTATCCAACATCACCACCGATGCATTTGTATCTGTTTAAACCTCAGCATCACATATATTATTATTATCTAGTAACTAACTATATCATGCAACTTAAATATTTTGAAAGTGCGTATATTATCGTTATCAATGGAGAGTTAGTTAGCAAAATGAATATATTATCTAATACCCGAAGCCATTCGGTTGACGACAGTATATTTTTATAATATATAAAGGTATATTATACATATACCTACAAACTGTATATGGATTCTTTTTAATACTACAACAGGCTATGAGGCCCAACAACAGTAGTGTAGTTAGTAATAGAAGCGAAACAATCACAAATACTCAGACTTGGAGAAAATCACATAAATATATTATGGCATCACTAGGGTCTAACCTGGAGCCTCCGGATGAAAGGCCAGTGCCTTACGCGCTGAAATATGAGGGCTGCCTTTTATTATGTTATTGCCTTCAGAATTGGGATTATCAATGGTTAGTTAGTTCTGTACCATAAGACAATAATAATAACTATAGCTCAATGTTGTTATCATTGTTTTATACGAGGCAAACAGATTGATAATATCTCGAATGGTAGAGCTCTCATTTAGACCGTGTATATGGAGGTAAAAATACGTAGAGAGAGCTCTTCCAACTGTTAGACTATAGTATTATGACTATATGCATGCCAAAAGCAAGAAATTAAGCCTCGCATAGTATCCATACAGACTTCAAAAAATCTTTACAACCCTCCCCACCATAATATAGTCGTACTTCCACTAATTGCCCAAACAATCGACCCACTTTCAAGCCTACTTCGAATAAAATAATTATAAATATATTTTGCTTTGTTATAAAAAATATGGCTACTACATATAATAACCACCTTATAAAATTTTCTAGCACATCACTGCCTCTTTCGTATCTGCAATGAATAAAAACATGATTTGTAACACTATTTTCAGTGCAATAAAAATAAAACATGAAAAGGGTATGGAGACTAAAGCGCGGGCATTTGCAAAGTTTTGTTTACACGTGTACGTACCTAAATGTTGAATTTATTTGCATGCAAAAGATTTTTTCGCGCACAGAAGCGTTCCAGCGTCATGTGGACGTCATGTTGCTGCTTATGTGGAATCTCTTTGCATGAGCTTTAAATGAAAACTTCCAACAACTTTCAGAGGAGGATTCGCAAGTTTTTGAGGATGTTTTAGAAATTATTATGCAAATGAGTGTTTCTTTTGTATCCCTCTTCGCTCTTGCTCGCTTTTACAGGGAAATTATGTTTTTTTTTTAATTTTTCACTACTTTTACTTGTAAATTTAACAAGCTTTTAAACTTTAATGCTAGTTGAATGTTTTGGCTACAATAGAAAACTTAATTTAGCAACAATTTAGTACCGTAAATACAAAATTTTCTTTTATTTAATACACTAGAATGCAGCAGAGGATGACATTAAAATAGTATTAAAATTATACGATATGTTATTATACTCTTTTATAAATAGAACGATTAAATTATTTTTCTTTTATCGAATAACTGCATTTAAAAATTGTACGTATTAATTAACACGATATATTATGGTTTTCTGCAGAAAATGTATAAATACTACGTTTTCTTTTATGGTTCCTATCAGCGAATATTATGATTTAAAAAATAACATTTTAACACAACGCTGATTATGTGCATCTTTCCTACGATATCTAAATATTGTTTTCGAGGATTAATAGTTATCCGTAAAACTGAAAGCTTTCCAAAACTCGTATCTGAGATTTCTGCAGTTCTTTGATCACGTCATGGTCAGAAGGGAAAACGATAATTTCTGTAAAGGTATATTGTCATTCATTGTCAACGCGGAAATTGCATATTAACCATTTCATTGGTGAAGACCAACACGGGCCTCTCCATACCTTTAGTTGTGTGGAATGTAGGCTCTGAGAAGTTATAACTAGGACATTTAAATAAATACTCGATCCTTAACAATTAGGACAAGAAACCATAAATATATATGCATTTTTGTTTTTTTTTTTATTATTATACGAGTACCTCCCCCTGCATAATTAATTTCACCGATACCTCCACAGGCACGGTACGACAGAAGAAGATATTTTTATCAGATAGATGATAACATACATAGGTAAGATTAAAACATTCTTGTTCTTATTGTGCCATCCCCTAGCGGAGGTCGGCCACCATCAAAGCAATCTTATCTTTGTCGTCTGCTACCCGGAACAGTTCAGTGGAGCTGCACTCACGGAGGTTCCTAAGCCACGAAATGTGGCTCCGTCCTCTGCTACGCTTATCGTTGATCTTTCTTTGAATGCCAAGTTCGGGAATGCTGTAATTTTGTCCTCATTCCCCAACTATATAATGTGGCCAAGGTACTGTAGTTTCCTGGTTTTGATAATACGTAGAACTTCTCGGTCCTTCCTCATTCGATTGAGAACTTCAACATTTGTCACCCAGTCAGTCCGAGAAATTTTGAGGATGCGTCTGTACAGCCACATCTCAAAAGCTTCAAGTCTCCGTGGCATCTCTTGGTTTAGCGTCCATACTTCTATACCATAGAAAAGAATTGAGATAACATAACAACGTACCATATGCAGTCCGAGACCTAGGTTAAGGTCTCGATTGCTAAAGAGGCGTCTCATTTTGAGAAAGGCGCTCCTTGCGATCCCAATTCTAGTTTTTATTTCCTGAGACTGATCCCATTTCTCATTGACCCATGTACCTAAATATTTATAATGGGTCACACGTTCGATTGGTTCGCTGTTAATGACAAAATTTGTGTTGGTGTCTGGTGTCGCTATTTTTTATACTATCAATAGTTTTGTTTTCTTCAGGTTTATTTTTAAACCATTCAACATTAGAATAGTATATAAATAATAATTGTTAAATTAGTATATAAAAAATATGTGTGACCAAGTGACGAGTGAAACGTACAAAAATTATTAAACCTAATATATTTTTTTAATAATCACAAAATAGTTTCTATTTGTATTGACTAAAACTCTTCTTCTCACACCAAGACAGGCTTACTCAATAAATATGAGCATTTGTATTTATAATGAATTCATCGATTTGACAGGAAAACACACTTGATGTTGTATATTTAAAGGTTTTCTTTTATTTTTATCATTCGTTTGGGCATTCCACATAATCACCTACTCAATATTTTAAGTTTAAGATCTCCAGATCACAACTTAACTCTCTACTATGGTTTAAGACAAGAACTGTAGGTAGGTACTATTCCAAATATATTTTTATTACTTAATTATATTATGTATTTTACACTACCTACTAAGAAATAAAAAAAAACTGCCCTCTCCTCCTGTGCGTAAGACACTGGCCTCACATCCGAGGGCTCCGGGTTCGATTCCAGATGAGGTCACATTACATCTATGTAGTTTTCTTAAAGCCTGAGTGTTATAATTACTAATTGAACTACTTTTACATTTTTTTCCGACCATGTCCGATCCTAATAGGATCATATGGGCCTTCACAGAGTAGAGGTTTGTATTAACAGATTTTGTTTTTTACGAGAAATGGATGTCAGCCACTTGCTTAACCTATTAGGTCCATACCCTAACTCACACACAAATTTAAAAACAATATGTATACTTGCCAGACCCAGGATTCGAACCTGGGACCCACGGCGTGATAGTCCAACGCTTAAGCCGCGCGCTTAAGTATACATAAATACATAAGTACCTATATCTTTATTAAAAATTTGCTTTCGGGTCTCTAAATTCAAAGTATGCTTATTTCAAAGTTTGATGTTTTTAGAATTGTAAGATAGAAAAGTCAAACGACGAGAATGTACCAAATTAATGAATTTATGTTGTATACGGTATTTTTATCTTGACTTCGGCATCCTGTGTACAAATCGACGTGAAATCTTCTGTTCCCCATTATTACGCATGTCCATGTCACGTCACGATCTTCAACTGCTCGTGGCAAAAAGAAGCAAAAGAACATCTGTCTCGAGTTGTTTTTCTACGCACTGAATGGCACTAATCACCCTAACCGGAAGAGCGAGTATGTCAACGAATCACACAATACATATGCATTATAAACTGCATAGCATGGTATACACACTAACAAAGGTAGTGCATGGAAAGCTTTTAATTATTGTTTTTTATTAATAAGTGCAACAATAAGTTTTAACGTATTTATTAAATTTAACAAGTTAAAATTTATAAACCATTTCTTTTATTCAACGAATAGTTTACAAGATTTTGAGAATGTAGCATTACATAATATATTGAAAATACATAACTTGAAAAAACCTCAGATATACCCACTAGAAAAAATCATATTTGAAATATAATACGATGCTCGACGGGATTTGAGCCCGTGTAACCACTGGAATCGCGCCACTGTGGATTAACCAATTATGCTACGAGCCTCCTATCTAATTGCGACAATTTAAACTAGTAGGTCCTACATGATTTTTTTTTTCGAATATGATATTTTCAAGTGGGTATAATATATCTGAGGTGTATTCAAGCTATGTATGTTCAATAATATATGGAATGTTACATTCTCAAAATCTTGTGAATTATTCGTTGAATAAAAGAAACGCTTTATTTAAAATTGTTAGCAAGTTCAAGTAGTAGAAGTTATAACTAAAATATTAAACGAGAGCCGGGCGTCGGTTAGTAATTAAAGTAATTAATATTCCTTGATTTAATACACAGAAACCGATAGTTAATATTAACGCAATTTGATAATCATTTCATGTAGGACTTACTAGTTTAAATTGTCGCAATTATATATGAGGCTCGTAGCATAATTGGTTAATGCAGAGTCGCGCGATACTAATGGTTATACGGGTTCAAACCCGTCGAGCATCGTATTTTTTTTTTTATCAAATAAGATTTTTTTCTGGTGGGTATATATATATATATATATATCTGAGGTGTTTTCAAGTTATGTATGTTCAAGTTGAAATTATATTAAATTTATGATGCATAAAATAATGAATCAAAAAGTTTAATAACCCCGGATCTTTAATGCTTTACTTGTAAAATCTATTTATTTCACATCCCTTCACGTGGCATTCTTAAAAATACGTTCTTCATCCCCTAGCGAAGATCGGCCACCATCAGGACGATCTTAGTTTTATCATCTGCTACCCGGGACAGTTAAGTGAACCTATACACGTACCAATCACGGAAGTTCTTAAGCTACGAAATGCGCCATCGTTCTCTGCTATGCTTACCATTGATCTTTCCTAGGATGACAAGTTGAGGAATGCTGTACTTTTGTCCTCTCATAATGTGGACGAGGTACTGTAGTTTTCTGGTTTTGATACTACGCAGTACTACTCGGTCCTTTCCCATTCGATTGAGAACTTCAATATTTGTCTACCGGTCAGTCCTAGGAATTTTGAGGTTGCCTCTATACAGCTGCATCTCGGAAGCTACAACTATCCACGACATACGTTATCAATTATCGTGATGAATCTATTTTACTTATTATTTCACCTGAAAAAAATAGCCAGGTGCATTTTTTTGTAATAAAGGTTTTTCATAATAACTAATTACAGCCGTGCCGATTATAATCCTCTACTTATTATAATGGATTCCAGTGATTTGTATTAGTTACATGTAAATTGTATATATTCAGTTCACTTTGAACTGTTCGTATCGGAAAGAAATGACCGTATAGTATTGAGATCAACAAAATAACGCATTTTTGTAGAACATTTCACCGTGAAGTAAGTTGTTCGTATATTACCAAACCATTTAGATGCGACGCTTGTTTACAGACAGTAATATTCCAATGTTATTAGTTTAAATAAGAATATTATTTTTTTATACTATTTGGAATCAAATATCTGTTAATAACTCTGTTATTATTATCAGGTATTTGCGATAAACAACTTGATACTTACGAGCACCTACTTAGTAACCCTCTTTTGAATCAATCATAATTTTATATACGATTTATTTGTACTTATAATTTACTTATTGCATGCTGTTGTCTTGACAATGTAATTTTGTCTTATTGTGACTATATTTTCATCTAAATATCTACTGTCGCCGACACTGTACCGCCAAACAAGCAAATGAATGAATAATAAAAAGTGATACTTAATTACAATTTTCGCTTCAAAATGGACCATAATATGGGCGTCCACAGACTTAAAATTGAATTAATAGCAGTGGTTATTTGTCATTCGCCCATTTTTTTGGATCCTTGCACTGAATCAAACACATATTGAAAAAAACACAACAAGCATATATTTTATTTTAATTATTTTATTCCCAGCATATAATATATATAATATTATATAGATCTGGCGTCTACGGCTTCAGAAATGGACGCATTATCAACTACTCTACAGTGAGGACAGTATTAAGATTGTAGTAGGTACTATACTGTATCGGTTGAATGTTATAAAAGATTCAATTCGTCACATACTACTATACTTAGTAGTTTTAAGTGAACGTAATTGCTCTTATTGATAGAAATTATAATGTCCTAGATCCTATTAAAGTTTATGTTAAAGTTTATGTAAAATTACACTATTCTGAAAATACCAATACCTACAATTTAAATTACTACATATAAACGTAAGCGATGTGCATCTTTGCCCAACATAATCATGCCCCCAAGCTACTGTCTCAAATGACAGCTTCTACACCGACAAACATATTATTCACATGTCCTCTGTCAGTGACAGCATATCGATATCAGTTGGTCTAGTCTAGACTCGGAAAATTATTTCCTCTGCTGCTTCCATCTCACAGCCTATTAATTCAAGATATAAGTAGGTGCCCATAATAATTATTTCAATTTTATCTATTTTTCATAATACATGTCCATGCAAAGCAAAATAATTAATTATTAGCAATTTCAAGTAAGTTACAACAAAACATCTTGGAGTGATCCGTGATGTTGGTTAGTAATTAAAGCAATACCTACATTGATTTACAATACAAAGGCCTATCGCCAATAGTAGCTTAATTTGGAAAGCGCTTCAGTGAGTATTAGTTAAAATTTGTCGCAATTAAGTATGACTCCATTAGCATAGTGGTATATGGGTGC
Organism: Rhyacophila brunnea; assembly: GCF_057557595.1. Taxonomy (NCBI): domain Eukaryota; kingdom Metazoa; phylum Arthropoda; class Insecta; order Trichoptera; family Rhyacophilidae; genus Rhyacophila; species Rhyacophila brunnea. The sequence continues at coordinate 41,645,786 of NW_028232859.1, forward strand.
GATACCCGAGAGATACAGGTTCGATTCCTGCGGGGTCTTACTTTTTTGAAAAAGATTTGTTCTACTGGTTATAATATATTTTCTCAGAAGTGTTTTCAAAATTATGTATGTTCAATATCAATTCACTTTTGCAAAAAAACATGAACTTTGACAAAATGAATAAGCAAAATATTAAGTAGCTTCACATTTTTAGCAATGATCCTCTAAATTTCAATATGGTCTACTTAGCTCATTCGCTGTACCTAACTACCTAATACCTTGTATCTACTTTATAATTTATGTATTTACTCTTTCTACTGTTTATTAATACATACTACATTAATTTATTTGTTTTTTATACTGTTTTGTTATTATTTATTTATTTTTAAATGTCATGTTGTAAACGTCTTAAATTTATAATTTGTAAAGTTTACTTTAATATAGCTTAAAAGTGGGCCTATAGCGTTGTGGGTCCCAAGTTCGAATTCTGCGTCTGGCAAGTGTACACATATTGTTTTTCAATTTTTATATGAGTCAGAGCATGGACCTAATAGGTTGAGCAAGTGACCGACATCCGTTTCTCGTAAAAACAAAATCTGTTAATACAAAATTTTCACTCTGTGGAGGCCCATATGATCTTATTAGGATCGGACTTGGTCGGGGGGGAAAGTTTACTATAATAATATGCAAAAATACTTAAATAATTTTGAAATTTAAATACTGGTTAAGTAATTAAGTAAGTAGTACCCACCACTTTTAATTATTGACTCATTATTCGGAATTAAAGGTTCTGGTTCTAAAATTTCTGAAGGCTCCAGGGTTCGGTTTTGGTTTCATTTCTAGCCCTGGTTTATATAAAATAAATTGGTTATTTTATATTACTATTGCTGAGTTTTCTTTCGAAATGTGATCATTCTGCGTATCTTTTCAACGCAGGATATACCCTCATATAACAGTCATAACGTGGCGTCACAATAAATAAAACTAACGGACCAATAACAATTTTCATCGGTCTGCCGCCGACGCAGCACTGCCATGTGTGTTGGGTGGTCCTCGCTTTAATGCGAGATCTAACCGAGCAAAGCGACGAAAGAAATGAACTTGAGAAGTGAAAAACGAAACACATTTTGCATTCGAACGCATGTTAAAGAGAAATTTATGAAAATTGGCATGGAACAAATTGCTTCGTATTCCAAGAATGCCCAACTGATATTATTAATACAGCAATACTTCTCTTGGCTTAAGCACGATAATTTTCCTGTAATAGTATGTTGACATAATTAGGTGGGTAAGTCAAGTCCATCATTTCATAAAATTGGACTTTTTTATTTCTTTGCTGTTTCTTAATAATAGTGTAGTTTTACAATATTCTTCATAGATCGCAATACCAGTATTAATTGGATATCAAATTTTTAAATCCTTTACTTAGAATAATAGTGAATCAGTTTCTGATTAAAAAATTACAAAAAAAAACAGAATACAATATCACTAGTTACCAAGACCGAAAAGAAGATCTCTAAATTAATACACCTATCATAATGTAGGTATAACATTCCTTAACAGAATAATTTTTGGCAAATTTAAAATAAAAGTTCAGACACACTGGCGTAGAAGTATATAAAATGTGTACATAAACCATCAACCACCTACCATTTATGTAGTAAAAAAATTAAAAAAATAAATAAATCTACTTCTAAAAAACTATCTAAGCATTGAATTCAGTACATTATTATTATTCGTTTTTAAAAACATAAATAATAAATTCATATTGAATTTACGTTATTTATTTTATTTTATGGAAAGGTAAATTATCTCTTTGTTTGCTAAGAGGAATATATTATAACTCTATGTAATATACATAGAAGAGAATATTATCTCGTACATTGGACAGACGCTCTAAAACTACTCCACAGTAGGCTAAAACAATATATTATATTATCATATATAATAAAATAAACAAGCAAATTATAATAGTATTAAGTACTAGTAAGTGATCGCTTACCAAAAACTACGGTTTGAAATACATAAGTCCCTATAAAATTGTTAATTCTAAAACCTCGACATTGGAAATGCTGAAAACCGAGATTTTTAAATACACAAGCTTTCACATTATTGAAAAAAAGTTTTTAAATATTAATTTGACATGTTTTAAATAAACTGGTAATACAACTTTTTCATATTATTTTACTGGTCGGTTATTTTAATACTTAAATAAAATTATTTTTCTTTTTATATATATATATATATTTTTTCAAAAGTCTTGTTGATTGTATGAATCGGTATAATTACTATAATAGTTTTCTACGGAATCCGATCCAAATAATAATATATGTTTAACTTCTAAGAGGATGATTACAGTCAAACACACCATCACATTTCTGTGAACAATGTATCTAATATATTCATAATTTATATAAATTAAGATTTTTTAATATAAAGAGTCACTAAGATGGCTAGTAGCTTTAATACTAATAAAAATCAATATTTAATTTTTTTTATAAAAAATATCAAACAAACAAAAAAAATAGTTTTTAGTTTAATCACTAAGTAATTATGGATAATCATTTTCAAAAATATTACAATTTTAATTACACCTTGAAAATATGTTATAGAAATTGAAAACGGTGCGGAGAAGTTGATTAAATAATTATATAAAATAATTATAAAAAAGAAAATATAGTAAAACATATTGCAATGAAAAATATTTTTCAATATTAAATGATACATGCTGGTGAAAAACTACATCATTGCTTTGTTTATTCATTTATATGCTTGCTACTAAGTCATCTCAAATAACATAATCATCGTAAAAAATCTCATCAATGGGATGTATTTTCATTCAAAAGTTTGCGTTTCGATATTTAAAAAAAACATAAAAATACACATACCTACGGACGGAAAAATCACATCTGTGCGATATATATCCACCTACTCATTTAAATTCTCGCAGCTCTAATATTTATACACATGAAATTTAATAACACAATTTATGGAAAAGTTTATTGCTCGGTGTTCTTAAAAATATTATCAATGCGATATTTGCTAACTAAAATTTTCCCACATCAGTGATTTTAGAATACATAAAATTACATAATACTTGAATTAAACCATATTAATGCGTTCTTAGCTAATTTATTATGCAGGGTAATTTATTATGTATAAATGGGTAACTCGTGATCATATTTTTATGCAAAAAGTCGATCACAACAATTAACAAGTTGGCTACCCTTGTTCTAAGTCATAATATTGTTTTTTTTTTCATTAACAAAAATTCATCCTTATAATAATATCATATTCTTACTTGTAGGCCAATTTGATTATTTCGCCAATCCTGGGATTGAGATTGCAGCATTTGAAGAAAACCTGGAAACAAACATCTGGAATTAAATTATTTGTCTTTTGCCAGAAAAATAAAAATTCTTTTTTCCGATTAAATTTTTTCTCAGAAATTCAAAGTAAAAAAATCCAGAGGAAGTTACAATTTACTACGGTAATTATATTTTTAAATGGTTTTATTTACTAAATTTCATGAGTGAATTTTGTTCTAAAAATATTAAATTAACCAGGGCATTGTTAGCTTTCATCATCATCAACCATTCTCAATCGTACTCGAAAAAAAATACTATAATAAAAAAAACTATGCCATCTACTAACTGCGATATTGAATAAAATCATTAAATATTAGTGTATTTCAAAGTTATAATAAATTATGAATTGACCAATGTGTTTCATCACAAATAATCTTTAATGCATTTTAGCATGTCTTTTTTTATACTTCAATAATTCTAGTATGTTAAGTACGCCAATGAATGTTTCCATATATTCATACCTGTATGATGGAAACGTGTACAAATAGTAAAAAAAAAATAGTTAGTTTTTACATTTCGATAAAATATATTTTTCAATCCACTACTACACGAAGACTCCCTTGTATAATTTGACACCTGTGCTATTTGATTTCTAAAAAGATCGTTTGAATTAAATGGTGTTACGTTATATTTCAATAAGCATAATATCTTTTCAAACTTTATTGAAATTTCAAAGTAAATATTTATTCTTTTCAAATGTACCAACCCATTTATAATTCAGTCTTATTGAAAATATTATTTAAAAAAATATTTATAGTATAGATAGATACGTATTCCTGGGAGGATACTATATTTCAACTTACAAGCTGACATATTATGCCTTAAATATATAATAATATTAAAGTTATACTTATAAAATACTTGGGCCTGAATAGAAAAACTGTTTTGACTGTAATCAAGCGAGTTTTAAATTTGAATATTTAAAGTGAGTAGTTTTTCTTGCCTTTGTAAATATATCTAAATATTTCACCTAATTTTTCAACTTGGGTTGCTATCCCATAATTTATGAAGGTTAAATAAATCTTTATCTTATTCGAGAATAAAAAAATCGGTATTTTAAATTAATCTTCCTTTATCTGGCACAGTTATATTGATACCTACTCATTTTTTTTTAACAATATGTACTTAATAAAAAAATTAGAGAAGGATAATGAGAAGAAACTGATTTTAATCAACCATTATATAAGATATAATTAAGTAAGTATTTATTGTTTATTTTTGAGTATCAGCCGATTATATTATCAACGTTTTCATCTCTAAACAATTCGGGTTAGAGAATGGGATAATTTAAATAGATTTTTTCCGATGGTCATTGATCATAATCTAGCCGCTAGAAGTGAGAATATGGTTCACTCACCTCTAAACGTAGGTACCTATAATTATTAAAGTTCTTTGTATTTCCAACCTCTACCTATAATGTGTAGGCAAATATAGACTGCCTAGGAATAACAAGGTAATTTATCTTTTATCTGCTATTGCACCTGCGAGTCCATCTGATTACGTTCTATTATTTAATTAATAAATATACCATAATATAAGCGTGAAGTTCTACATTTATGACAAGAAAATATGACGTAGTTAGAGTGACGTTATGAGAGAAAACGTTGTACTATAAGCTATAGGCTACGTAAGAACGTAATAACAATCGGAAATAATAATGAAATTCGTGCGCAATACAAGAAATCGCAATCTGCGCAATTTAAAGATTAAGTTGTTCCACTAAATAATTTGTTCGCATGAATGTTACGTAATATTGGCACATTGAATTATAAAATAAACAGTTATGCAACACGCATACAAAAGACAATAAAAATATCAATTATTAATATGACTAGCAGCTTTCATTTCTTATATGTACTAATACTAGACTATTTTACATTATAACGTTTTTCTTAGCTCGTATTCTTATTTGTTCAGTGGTTCTTTGTCCGGTACAAATCTTGCAATCGACTTTTAACTAACTTCCCGACTAGCTAGACATTTTAAACTTTTAGAATATATCAGAATACGATGCCAATGCATTTTTTTAATACTTATAGCCATCTTTAAGTAGAATTGAATTAATTTTCAGTTAATTCTGTTTTGTATGAAAAGTTATTTCGGCGCCATTATTGGTTGCTAGGGGTCTGGGGTCATAGCAACTAAGTTATTAATATATACGTGCATTAATATGGAAATCAATATGACATTACAGTATTATTTCTATCAAGTACAATTTTTTTGATCGTTTAAGCTAGTCAAGTCAAGTTTATATGATTCAACAGAAAATTTAAAAACGTTGTGTATAAAAAGTTCTTTTTATCTAGTAATTATTTAAATATAAAAAAATACTTACGCTTGATGTGTTAGATAAATATAATATAAAATAATTTTAAAAAATACAGTAATATAATTTTAAAACATTTCAGATGATATTATATACCTACTAGCAAAAATCTTTGAAAAAACTACAATGCTCCGAAGAAATTATGTATGTTCGATAAAAGAATGTTAGATTCGCAAATCTTGTGAGTTATTATATCAGTTGAATGTTTGTCGGTATGATGATGTGGGACTGAATCACGTCGGTACAAGAACGAAACAATACTTTAATAAAGTTATAAACGTAGAGATAAATTGACGTAATGACGTATTGATGAGATTGATATGATCAAGAGATTATTTATAAGAATGCACTGAGTGAGATTCTTGATTCGAGTGGAATAACGGATGTACTATGTCGAGTGAAGAACTTGTGACAATAGCAGTATCTATGTGTGGTGACGGACTCGATGAATGGAGTGTGAGTTCATAGATTGTTCTTCTTATTTGTATTAATGCAATATATATATTACCATATATATTGTCATAATTCTCAATAAAAACAAACACTGCTGGTCTAGTTATGATTGAGAAAACGCTGACAATAATTATTATTGCTAATGTTTGAAAACAGCGGTGAAAATGTTAATAACAAAATTTACATAATTAAAGTGTGTCACTTATTTAATGCAGAGTATCATGATTGCTACAAATACAAAAATAGTTTCTATAAATATAAATTTTCTCAGAAATGTAGAAATCTAGATTGTGTAGTTGATATCACAGTTGATAACATAGTTGATAGGTAGAGTTTCTTCATATATGGAGATGAAAAACTGTTACTAAGGCTAACAGTTAAATTAGTGTTCAGCTATTTCAAAATAAAGATTCATTTGTAACAATTTATACTGCTTTGTTTAAATTTTACTTTTAGAGATTTATCTACCAAACCTGAACTAAGATAAAACGCCTTATATTATAATTATAAGTTTAAATCCATTTTTATGAAATAGACAATCATTATTTACCGGATGTATAATTATAAAAAAATCCAAACATTTACAGTACATATAACGAAACCATTGCTCAATACACTAACGAATATAATATATTATCCAAACTAAAGCCCTTTGGAATTATCATAGAGTATAGATAAAATTCTTTGGTTTAAACTTTCTGGTTTAGAGTCCATAACTACCGGGAGTTTCACATCTTGCGCAAAAGCACACCGACACGGCAAAACGACTGACACGGCCAGTACCCAATAAACACGGGGCGTTAAAATTTGCTCTTAAACAACGTTAAAGCAGTAGGAAAATACTTCTTCCCCAAGTCAGTCATTAAAGCTAAATAATGTACCTATTTGCTGTGATGACAGTGAACATTGCTGACTATGTAATAATCATTTGAGTTGAATTATTATTAGACTAAGTGTAGATAAGACAATAAATTTAGTAAATTTGTATTTCATTCAATAATACTTCATCATACAATTCTGTACCTTAGAGCTGAAAGTCTGATAAACAGTTATTATATTATACCAATATTGTTATATTATTTATTTGTTTATACGTTGATACTTCACTAGGTACGTAATTTATTTTCAGGTTTCATATATTCCCTACTATAATACTTAACTTGATGGTCGGCATGCTCACAAAAGTATGAGATAATTAATAGCTTTCTGCTTTCAAAGAAACTAACGTAATAAAGGTGTAACACATTCATGGTTCCGCGAGGTTTTATTACTTGGAGAGATATAAGAAAACAGTAAAAGCCGTCCGCTTCTTGGCCGGTTTTACACCCCAATCGAAGCGTTAAAGCTTGTAGGATGCAGTGGCCATCCAATAATGCAGATTTAATATACCTGAGGTTTATTATAACCCCAAATAATACTGAATTAATTATATACTCTATAAAATCGATAATATTCGTGCTGTGTTTATACGAGATTAAATTTAGATGTCTTTGAACATATATTTATTTCAAAGTTTTAATGAGATTTTGTACATAAAAAAATATTAAAATATTGATATCACTTTGAACTATTAAATTCTGTATCACAATATTGTCAAACTGATGTTATAATAATATTTACTATTCATTTATATTTGACCGCATAATATCGCACATGTATTAGAAAAGAGACTTAACTCAAAATTTGCAATTATTCAGGAGACATTTTAATTTTTATTTGATCTTTGATTCTCCGTATTTTCAAAACAATGAGGCAAAAATAAAATAAAAACAGTTCACGTTTTGACGATATTTCTCACATATGCGTACTGGAAAAGCGACGCAACTAAAAAGAATGTCACTGTTCAAATTCACACAACGTCAGATATGGCCCAGTGGAAAAGTGACACTTGTGAAATCTAGGGATAAAAAATAAAATAAATTACTTTCGCATATACGCACATATAGATGGCGCTAGCGAGGTTCTAGTGGTGATGATAACTGAAAATCTACATATTTTGAGTTAGGTCTCTTTTCTAATACATGTGCGATATGTTAATAAAACCTTCAATGTTATATACACTAAATGTCTGATTTAATGACTATATTAATGAAATCGTAGCTATTGCAAACACTCGTTCATGTCTAACTCCCTATTACCTGTCATACATGTAAAACTAATTATTCATACTCGAAAAGATTACAAATTTAACCTTATTTTGATTCTAATAAAGCAGTTTTCTGTTTCCCCGTAAAATTTCAACATTTTGACTGGGAGTTTTATCAGCTCAACGACGATGACTGATCAATTTGATAAAGTTAATAGCATCTTTTCGATAACATATTTTGGCCATAGATAACTTTGGCAATTATTACCGCGTACCTAATGTTACCACATGCTCTCTACCACTCGCTTGGTCTCTACATTACTTACACCGTGGCGTAGAAGTGATATTCAAAGTTGTGATGGGAGTGCCCCGCGAAGGACTTTTCGTGACTTTGGCTGTGAATGGCGTGCACTAAGGCAAAATCCTTAATCTGTCTACTCTTAATGTTACTTCAGTGGGGCATGGACGAGAAGACGCTAACTCTCTCACCATATGACGCCACAAAATTACTCAAAATAATATAGAATAAAATTAACTTAAGACACTTGGACAGGCATGTGGCTGTTCCCTTTCAACAATAATTGCAAAAGATGTGATTGGCACCCGGCATTTTATCATATAAGTGTTGTTGATATTGTTACTACGATAGGTATGTCCACATTTTGTAAAAATGTGTTATTACCATGTTAAAATTTCATCTTTCGTTATCAGTCTGTAACACGATAATTAATATCAGTAACTCCTAATGTATTTAATAATAGAGAAAAAATAAAATATTTTTAGAGGTGTGGGATTGATTTTCATTAGTGACTAGTGAAACACGTGTGAACACTTTTAATATCCATTGAATAATATAACGATATTGATTTATGGATATTCGTTTAATACGTGGGACAACTTGTGACTGCGTTCTTGATAGTGCTAACGCTTGTCACAGACTCACTTGACCCAGAACGCTACAGACGTAAAATTAAAAACCCCGTTTTGTGAGTGAAGAACTGAAACTGAAACTGAAAATATCACCTATGTAATGCGGGAACAATCACTATTTTGGCTTTCCAGTAAAATTATCAATATGGAGTTACCGTAGTTTACCTCTCGCATAGAAATATAACTAGTCTCATGCATCCTTGTACCACGTTGTATATCACATCAGTGGGTCTATTCTATGCTTATCGACCGCTAAAGTGATAAAGTGAAAAATATTATCAAACTTAGGGTAGGTTTGTATCAAAATATTAGCACTTATTGTAACAATTACACGAAGCCGGTTTTTATTGTTGCAATAAGTGCTATATTTTAACAGCACCTATCTTGCTGCTGTTAAAATATCGCACTTATTGCAACAATAAAAACCGGCTTCGTGTAATTGTTACAATAAGTGCTAATATTTTGATACAAACCTACCCTAAGTTTGATACTATTTATCAATTTAGTGTTCGATAAGTATAGAATAGACCCACAGGGGTTGGCAAAAGCGTGCCAACCAAATAATATTGTTTTATTAGAAGTCGTGTTTACCCGTTAAAAATTTGGGTAATTCAATAACTACCAGTATGTATCATGCGCGGCTCCCTCCTTAGGTCAATTAGTCAATGACCTCCCAAAATAAATACCTTACAATCGACAGAATAATATTAATAATATCTACAATGTCATATATAATAATAATCGGTGGATTTGAAATTATAAGGCGAACGCTTGTTTTTGTTTTGTATTCTCGATAGGCGAGAATTCCCCGCCAATTGCCGGACAATTCAATTCTTGACCCAAAATTAATATTTTTATAAAATTTTCTGTCTCATTTCTCATACATTAGACAGAGAAAGATAAATTCAATATTCGACGCTTTGAGTTCCAAAGTTCCGTGCATTACAGGCCTCTCGCCCATTGTCCGAGTGTGAAACAAAAAATATTTTCAACTAATTTTGCGAAACAGAATGATAAAGTCGACTGAATTATGGAGTCCCATGCTACTGCCACGCCGAAAATTATTGTATACTGTATTTTGTTCTGACAGTTGACAAGTTTCGACGAACGTCTTTTGGTTGTTTTAAACGTATTTAAATAGTTTTTGGTGTAGTTATTATACGAATTTACACACAAAGTTTGGTTTTTAGTGATTTATTACATTTTCGAGAAGTTTTGTGGAATTTACGACGGTTTATTTGTTTGAACTGACACAAAATGTCTAATTCAGTGGATTATATTTTAAACGAAATAAAGAATGAGACATTTAACTATGATAAACGTCTACAAGCGAAGATATTAGGCAGGTACATGCCGGATATGAAAATAATTCAAACAATAAAAGAGAAAAGCAAAGATGTTAACAGATATTTCAACAAGAAAAGCTATCATTTTTGTGAATGGATATGTGGTTGCAATGAAAGGAATTTATTTTTTTGTTTTCATTGTTTAATTTTTGATTGCAAAAATGAAAAGCAATGGACAGAATTTGGTGTTGGTGATCTAAAACATCTTAAAGAAAAAATTAAAAAGCATAGCAAGTCAACAGCACACATAAATAATTCTATGAGTTTTGTTTTATTAGGAACAACAGACATCCGAATTCAGTTAGATAGTGCATACCGCAGATCGATTGCTGATCACAATGAAACTGTCGATAAAAATCGTTTAATTTTAACAAAAATTTTAAAGTGTATTCAATTTTGCGGATCGTTTGAGCTGGCCTTACGAGGCCATGATGAGTCTAAAGAGTCTGATAATCCTGGTATATTTCGTGGATTAATAAATTTCATGCAGGAAATAGATATTGTTATGAAGGAGCATTTAGAAAGGTCAACTTCATTCAAAGGAATTTCGAAGACTATCCAAAACAAATTGCTAGATTCAATATTAAAAGTCACTCAAGAAGAAATTAGATGTGACATAAAAAAATCTAATTACGTAGCTATTCAAGTTGACGAAACGACAGACAGCTCTACAAAAACGCAAATGGTTTTCGTTGTAAGATATTTGAAAGACAATATAGTATGTGAAAGATTTTGGAAGTTTGTAAATCCAGAGGTGTGCACGGCAACAGGATTAACAGAAGAAATTTTAAAAGAGCTGAGAATCTTGGAAATTCATCCTCGACAGCTAATAGCGCAAAGCTACGACGAGGCGGCAATAATGAGTGGGAAAACTGGAGGAGTTCAGACGAGAGTCCGCAAAACTTTTCCACTAGCACAGTACATCCACTGTTATGCTCACCAATTTAATTTAGTTATGCAAAAAGCATCCACCATAACCACTGGTCTGAAAGTTTTTTTTGCCACCGTCCAATCATTTTCTGTCTTTTTTTCGAGATCACCAAAAAGAACGAAAATATTAGATGAATTCGTCAAAGTGCGTCTACCGAAAGCAGCTCCAACTAGATGGTGCTTCAATGCTAAATGTGTGGAGACAGTTTTTTTGTACCGAGAAGACATTTTACAGTGTTTAAATTCAATACTGGACAGAGAAAATGACACCAATACCCTAAGTCAAGCCCAAAACTTAATAAATAATTTGGAAAAAAACACTTTTATTTATTGGTTGACTTTTTTTCACAAAATAATGCCTCATTGTCAAATTTTATTTAAGCAAATGCAAAAAAGAAACTTAGACGCTATTAAGATAAAAACATACATCGATAATTTTAAAAAATATATTTCCGAAATCAGAAATGAAGCTAGCACTAATCCGAATTCCAGCTGTGCAACGGGTGACCATAAAAAGAGACGGATAGATGACAATAGCTACGCAGTAGCAATTGAAGTCTGTGATACAATTATAGTGGAAATAGAAGCACGATTCAAATCCAACTATCATCTCATTATATCCGATTTGTTCAATAAAGAAAATTACGCTGATTTTAAAAATAATTTTCCCACAAGTCAAGTAAATTTGGTAAAACAGTTCGAAGAAATAAACATAACCAAGTTAAACAATGAATTATTGGTGTTTTATCAACGAGATGATTTGCATGGCGCTAATAGTGCAGTTTCTCTTCTACATTTTTTACTCAGCAATAATTTCAATGAAACATTTTCCGAGTCAATCAAAGTTCTCCAATTTATTTGCGTCATACCAATGACAACAGTTGAAAGTGAAAGATGTTTTTCCACTCTCAAAAGAATAAAAACCTTTCTACGCAATACGATGGGCCAAGATAGACTGACCGCTCTTGCAATGCTCAGTATTGAAAAAAAATATGTGGGAAAAATAGACAATTTTTATAATCGTGTGATTGATGATTTTTCAAAAAGTAAAGAAAGAAAAGTGAACTTAATTTACAAAAAATTATAACGCGTTGTGTGCAATTTCGGTTAACGATGGGTTGGCGTTATGAAAAATGGACATTTTTTGAAGGGTAAGTAGGTACCCACCTATAACAATTTGTAGCACTTATTATATAATGTATAAAAAGTCAATTTGCAATACGTCTTTTAAGTATACAACGAAAAGGCAAATTGAAATAATATATTCAAAATTGACCTACCAGTTTTTCGGGCCTAAGGCCGCCAATGGTATGTATATATGTACCAGATATACCAGTACTACCAGTATGTATTCGAGGTACCACAGATGTTAACGATATATTTAATAAAATACATTTAAATAATTTTATTTTATTAACAATCCTTATTGTTCATTTAAAAACTTCCACAATGTAGCCACGTAGATTAAGTATTACCAGATCGTGGACATATCGTAAGCAGTGGCGGCCGGTGGTCTTCAGAATAGCATTTTCTGGTAGTGCGCAATGGTTTTACGTTCTATAAAGAGAAGATATTCTTCTTTCACCCTGTCACGACCCAGCATTGGGGCATAGGGCAAGCACGAGTTCGCGCCACTTCCCTTGGTCCATCGCCAACTCTTGTGCCTCCCCCCATGTCAGACCTGCAGCACGTAGGTCACTTTTGTGGCACCGCTGCAGGGTGAGGGAGGGCCGGCCATGGTGACGGAGCCCTTGAGGCTGTGTCATAAGGGTACGAAGTGTCACACTCTTTGGCGGCATCCGGAGAAGTGTCCTAGCCACGTAAGGTCGTAAAGCGTCTTTTCATGATTACCTTAATCACCGAAGGCTGCCATGTTCTCTTACCGACTTCTCAGAAGGTAAATTAAATATGTCTTTGTTTATTTATACTATTTCTCAAAAAAATGTTTGAACAGCTAGAATGATTTAATATCAATAAAGAAATATAAATGTCACAGCTTATGGCTTTACGCTCAAAGCGAACAATGCTTCAGCCAAATAAATAACCGCTGATGTGTTTTTTTTAAATATTTTGAATGTATTTGAGTGGTTTAGAAATAAACGCGGCAGTTTGTATGTTCGTAAAATGTTGGCGATTCATTAAATATGTTAAATGTAAAATTGTTAAAAATTAGCTCGCCAACATTGTTATAAAACAGAAACTGGCGTTTTTGTTTCTAGAGTCCTTCGTTTCCTGCGCCGATCTAAAAGTGTGTAAAAAATTCTACACAAAACGCCATTACAGGAACTTTCGACCACGGTTTAAGTAGTATACGATGACCTCATTGTAATCCTGTGCAAACTGAAAATCTATTTGGATCGTAATCGCTTTGCGCTCATAAACGGAGTATTGTTCATGTTCATTATACACGTATGAATAACAATGAAAAGTTGAGCGATTTCTTCAAAGATGCAGGCAGTGCGTAGCACTTGCATGGTATTAGAGGAGCCGCCGCTTATCGTGTGTAGAGTTGGGTTTCGGGAATTTCCCGACGCGAATTCTCGAGAAATTTTCGAGATTTTCTATCCCGAATCTCGATAATTGAAATTTTTAATATTTCGGGAAATCACGGATCTCGAGAATCTTTCCTCGGGATTCGGGATTTCTTTATTATCAAATATTAATTGAAAAAAACGATTTTAAATATGAAAAAAGTGGACAGAAAACACAAAACGTTTAAAGACGATCGGGGCATTTAAGACAATTAAGCCAACGTCGACTCAAAATGAGCGCAATTTTTGCAACATCAGGGAATTTTGTGTCTCAAAAACGCACGCGATTGTCAGACGCAGCGATTGACAGTCTTGTGTTTTTTGAAATCCTATTTTAATAAGTAGGTAACATTTTAAATTATTTTTGTTTTCCTACTTCTATTTTGTTTGTCTTCTTACATAACTAAAAAAAAATATATTTTTTTGGAATTTGTCTGTTTTTACACAGATTATAGGATATTTACGGGTTTTTTTTAAATTTCCCGATATCTCGAGAATTCTTTTCTGGAAACCTCGAGATTGAGATTTTCTTGGGAAATTTGAAGCGTAAAAACGAAATTCATCATATAAATATTCTAAACAAACGACATAAAGTCGAAGAAAATCTTGTTGATTATTGTAGCTTAAAAAGTCAATACTAGTACATTCTAACACGTCTTGTTTATTTCAAACATTGATTTGGCTTGCTGAATTTTCTTACGTAGTATCAATTGACAAAGAAAATGTGCTTGCATAAAATAATTGAAATTTTATAAGACAAATCATTTTATACTGTTTTCTCTATCTAAAATTTTTGTAATTTTCCATTAAAAATAAATTATTTCAGCTAGGTACTACTCTTTTCAACATAATTATGCGTCTTGTATTTACTGATCAAAAATCAGTTGGGACCCCTGCTGTACCTACATAATCTCGTCGAGTGTTCAAGTTAGCAATATAATATCTCAAAGCTACATTCTGAATACAATATCTTCACACTCAAAATTAAATACACAATTCACAGTTTCCAGCGGCGTAATATTATTACCGTTTCATATACATAATCCCGTTTAAAATTAATAAACGCAACCACAAACAAGGTTTGGTGAAATGCTGGGCTGAAGGGCCTCACCCAAACAGACACTATTTTAATAATAACATGAAAATTACGATAATAATATTCGGCGGCGCAGCCAACACAATTCCTATGGCTGCATTGTTATATCTGTCTAGAGCAGGGTTAAATAACTCTGTCATACTATCACCAAAAACCAGCACTGTACATAATAGTATTTATTAATTAATGCCCATTAACACATTAAACATATTATTTTTTTATAGAAGAATATTATAGTGTAGACTGTAAACCACAATATTTTTAAATGGGTTATCTATAATATTATAATGTACCAAATATTTATTTATTTAAAAAAGATAAATTGAGCACGTCTTCTTCTTATTGTGCCATCCCCTAGCGGAGGTTGGCCACCATCAAGGAGATCTTAGATTTATTTTGTCGTCTGCTACCCGGAATAGTTCAGTGGAACTGCACTCGTACCAATTACGGAGGTTCTTCAGCCACGAAATGCGGCGCCGTCCTCTGCTACGCTTACCATCGATCTTTCCTAGAATGACAAGTTGGGGAATGCTGTACTTTTGTCCTCTCATAATATGGCCGAGGTACTGTAGTTTCCTGGTTTTTATACTACGCAGAACTTCTCGGTCCTTCCCCATTTGATTGAGAACTTCAACATTTAGGTATCACCCGGTTAGTTTGATGAATTTTGAGGATGCGTCTATACAGCCACATCTCGAAAGCTTCAAGTCTCCGTGACATCTCTTGGTTTAGCGTACATATTTTCATACCATAGAAAAGAATTGAGAGAACGTAACAACGTACCATATGCAGTCTCAGACCTAACACATAACAAATTATTAATTCATGACATTCACAACATGACATTTAGAATAAAAAGTACAGGTAAATCAACTTAGTAAAGAAAAAAAACAAAGCAAAAAATAATTTCATTGCAAAAGAAATAAAATAAAAAACCAATAATAATTCAAGAAAAATACAAATTAAACAATGAAATAGAATTTAAAAAAAATACATAATGAATCGCTAAAATGTCTACATTTCTAGGGAATGCATTGACCAACCGCACATCCCTCGCTATTGGTGCTTGGTGAACCTGGCATGAGGAAACAACTGTTAATTGACGCAAAACGCATGTTATTGACGGGTGCATAAAAATTGACATATTCCAAAATATCGAGACTAGAAACTATACCACGTGAGAGAAGGGAAAAATGATTTAAGAGCAGAAACGACCTACGAGCTTCAAGGTAATGAAAGACGAGCATGCCTTGAAGAAAGTCAGTCGGAGAATACGTCTCGTTTGAGAAACTGTTGAAAGGAAAATAATTATATACATTAAAATAAAGATGTCGAAGAAATTTCTTCTGAACATGCTCTAAAACAAGCTTATAGGAAAATTGATTCCATTGTAATGATTGGTTTTAGTCCTAATGTTCTAACGAAATATTTAAGTCGCAGAAAAAAAATGTGTTTATATTTTATTAGTTTTTCGACGTCACATTTTATACAAAACTCCACCTCTTTTAAGGCATATGCCATATATAGATGACCCCCTAATCACAAGAAGTAAAATAATTAAAATGGTATAATAATTATACACTTACACATAGGCAGTTTTAAAAAATATACGAATTAATTAGAATCGTACATGAACAACGTGAGTTAAATAGGCATTGTTATAAAACGTAATCAGTTTTTCAAAAAATATTTCCAGTGTCGATGACATTGAGCTACTTTACAAGCTGCTAGTCGGCGAGTTTAAAAGCGGGCGAGTCAGCTAGTGCGATTGTGATGATGACACACAAAACTTTCCAATCGCTCAGAAGCCAACAAGCTAGCGAGTTGAAACCGTCATTTTTGGTACTATTTGACAGGACGTATTGAGTAGTTTGTTTTTTTACCGGCAGGTTCGCCACTATCGCTCTACTGCGCAGACGCAGATGGGCCCACACACCAGCGAGTAGCGAGTAAAGTAGCCCGGCTTTCAACTTTTCCCGGTAGATTGTTTACAATCTGCTTGTTAGCTAGTTCGATGATGACACTGGGCGAGTTTACAAGCAAATTGTAAATTCGCTGGCTTGTAGCTTGTAAAGTAGCTCAATGTCATCGACGCTTTACGGTATATGCCTTCCAGCATTTTCAAATTATATGTATATCAGCTATCTACATAATAGTATTAATACCATTGATTAACATTATATTTTCTCTATTAATATACCTACGTAATTAACATTATAAATGATACTGATTGACTTATTCCTAATTACACATAATTATATCACAATCTATAATATATTAAGGGGGGACGTGCTCAGCGTTGGTCAAAATGGAGCTTTTATTCTATTTACAAAGCATGATCCTGTACATTCCTTAAACGTTGTAGATAATCTATTTATATAATTTTGAAGCCTTATTATCCTTTATATTTATTTTAAACATTTGATGACTGCATAAAGTATTTTTATTACATAAAATAGTATTCTTGTAAACCTCTCGCTCTAATGTTTTAGAATATAGTCATATTTCAGTACATAAATGTGCAGTTGTGTTAAGATTTTTTACATTTATTAATTTATAAAACCATCAGTATAATTAATGTTGACATTATTAAAGTGAAATATTTACGATAAAAAATTAAATAGATAATCTCTGTGATCCCAAATTTGACAAGGATTAGGCATTTTATTATTCAAAAAATGGGCAAGATTAACACATTTGAAGATAATTCTAAAGATACTTATTATAAACTATATCTTTGACCATTCAAGTTTGATAAACATCCTACGAATAATGATTGCTGTATAATAATTATTGACCTAAGAATAAGGTAGTGTTTTTTTGAAATACGCCATTTCTTTTGGCATTCACCAGTGGTTAAGCTACAACATACGGCCGTAGCCATAAATTGACAAACTGAAACTGAAGTAGGGAGTAACAACGTGTTAACGCGCGTGTTTGAACATGTACCTAACCGAAAAAAAATCTTTTTTTTTTCAACGGTACAGTCATTAAATGTTTAAAATAAATATAAAAGATAATAAGGCTTCAAAATTATATAAATAGATTATCTACAACGTTTAAGGAATGTCCAGGATCATGCTTTGAAAATAGAATAAAAGCTCCATTTTGACCCACGCTGAGCACGTCCGTCCAATCTCTAATTTCGCCTCTAGGTCAGCTGTATATTTATTATAATAAATAATGTATCACAAGTCGCCGTAAGTCATAGGTCGCTTACTCTGATTCCTTACCTACAAATCTTTCATCAATTAGTATTTAAATTCAAATTCATCAAGTAGGTACCTTCAGTCGATAGTAATACTAATTAATAATTTTCCTTAAGCTATTGCTACTTACCGGCATTATAATGCCGATTAATTTAATAACAATACCACTCGTCGAGCTTACAATAACATTTGAAGAATGGCGGACTTGCAAAGCAGACAACTGGTAACCGGGGGGCTACAATTTGTCAGTTTTACGGCGCATTTAACCCGCCGATATGCGCCCTCGCGCCCCTCCCCTTCGCCAAAGGTTGGGATGCCTTTTGTAGTCGCCCTGATGAGGAGGACCCCGCCTCTTTGTTTTGGCTCCGAAGCACTCCGAACGCTCGAATTCTATGCACCAGTTATTAAGCACTTAACTTATTACAATGTGTGCGTAAGGCACTGAAACCTACTTTGTGTCAGAGGCTACTTAGTATACAAACAGTTGTCCCCTGCATATCATGTTTACATTAAATTCATTCGAGAGGTATTTTCAGATATATGCTCATATATATTATATATATATTACAATTTTAGGTACTTAATTTAAACATGATGATTAAAAGCAATAGCTTTTAATACGGATGACAGTTGAACAACTTTCAAACAAAAAAAACACTTTAAAACTACCTAACCCAATGACGCTATGCTACGGCAGTTTGAGGATGCTGCCAGGCTGCTTTTCTTTGCTGAAGAAGGCTGCTTGGCTCTGCTGAAGCTGTTAAAATAATCAATATACTATTTACTGTCATTTATATTACCCAATTATAATAACCACATTTTATTACCTTATATATTAAACAATTTGGTTATTGTTATATTATATAGTATTATGATAATGATATTTCACTTTTATGCAATAAATATTTCAACATTCATTTTTAACAATACTTATCTGTCAATTACATGCGTGGTCGCAGCCATGACCTATTTTGGGTGAAAGCTGTTTCCTCATGTCAGGCTCACCAGGCACCAATAGCGAGGGCTGTGCACCTGGTCAATGCACTCCCTAGAGATGTAGATATTTTTGGCGATCCATTATATATTCTGTTTTTTAAATTCTATTTTATTGTTTAATTTGTATTTTTTGAATTATTGTTGTTTTTTTTTAATTTTATTTCTTTTGTATAAAACTATTTTTGTTTTCTTTTTTTCCTCCACCTTGTTTTTCTGATTTTTTGAACTGATTACTTGTTTTTTTATTCATTGTCATGTTGTGAACGTCCTGAATTAATAATTTGTTATGTGCTCAACGTGTCTTTTTCAAATAAATAAATAATTATATTTCTCACTAGGTTCCAACACATATGCTCACATAGGGCATAGTACCAGGCAGTTATAATATTAACAATAAGGCTAGTTTACATTAACATCATTTCATAGTTATTCAGTAATTATAAAAAATTAATATTTTTTTTTTAATTGATAAAAGAAACTGACCTTCAATAATCCTTAATTGGAAACTTGCAAGAGTAAAAAATCACCAAGCTACGAGTCACTCTTTCGCAAATGACTAGCGAACAGCCTATTTTAAGCGCGAGTCACCGATTTGGACATATTTATGACCCCCTCCCCTAAATTCAATCCTAATTATTTGTATGTCAAAAGTATGGTACACCAGTAGAATTGTTCTATCTAAAGGGGAACGACCATGTCGTACCTAAGTTTCATAAAACTATCAAAATATAGAGATGAGAAGGTTTTTAATTTTTTTTATAATTGACTCTATAATTATTCAAGCTTATTATACTTTTAGAAAATACATATAGTTAAAACTAAAATTTAGGTACCTCGCTCCGAGTAGGAAAATACGTTACTTATATACAATGTCATAATATTGATGTTTTTATTATTAAGTAGATTTCGGGGATTAAGTGTCAAAAGGGCGTAACTACAATATTGCTGTTTCTAATGTAAATATGCCACTGTATTTAGTTTTTGCCGTTTTATATTATGTCAGAATGATGTATCTCTACCTTTTAAACCAACAAAGTTAAACATTAGGGTATCTACAATTCTTTCAGAATAATTAGTGTCATAACAATTTAACACCTCATAACTGTTGTTAACTCCATTCATATCTCATAAAAAAGTCAATATAATTATATTGTCAAAGTTCTGCTGAAACTTAAAAATAAAATTTATGTGAAATGTCAGTAGGATGAAAGAGTGCAATTTTATTTTATTCTTTAATTTTATCCCATAATATGAAACATAATTTTTTTGTTAATTATAGTACCTAAACTGGATATAGATTATTTTATATCTCATACAAAAGTCAATATTATTATATTGTCAAAGTTGTATCTGCTGAAACTGCTGTTACATACTGCTGTTTTTCATTTATCTCACAACTGTGACACACCCATCTGACACTAAGCCCCGATTTGTTTATTGAATAATGATATCATTGTGTAACATCTAATTATAAAAAAAATATGTTAAATGATATTGGACACAAGTTGTCTGTGGTCCCATATTCTTACCTCTGAAATCTGGATCTTAAAGTGTTAGATACATCCTATTGTTGTGCAACTTTGCTTTTATCATTGTGTGTTACGTTCTTTACAATCGTCATTGTATTTTTTAATGTTTGCTTTGTGTTTTTGTTGCAAAAAAGAAGTACCCAACGTCGTCTAAAATTTTCAATGGACAATGGTAATATCAACAAATAAATTTCTACAATCTATATTTTTAATACTATAGTATAGATAAGGGAAACAATATTATAAACTTATTTTGCTATTATTATTATTTTGTTTTTTACTTAATTATGTTTTATTTTTTATTTATTATTTTCTTTTAATTAGTTACTGCGTAAAACTTAAAAAAAATCAATAGAAAAATACCTAAATAAATTACGTAACGTTGTGTTAACTTGTTCACGAAGAGACGCTTGTACATATTGTGTTCATCGTCGCCTGAGAGTACGACACAATCTCAAAGGATCCGTTGCTATAGCCGACCCTTTCTTGCCCTGCATCGGTGCGACAGAAGCGATCTACGCGCTGCAGGTCTTACGTGGCGGGAAGCGTGAAAGTGGAAATAGACAGAGGGAAGAAGCGCAACCGTGTGCTTGCCTTATTTTCCAATGCTGAGTTAAGTATTTAGGCAATACTTATCAAGTACACAAAAATAATAACAACACATATTATATAAAGACATAATAACATCAAAAAACAATACTAAATGACATAACCTAACCTAACCTCTAAATTTGATAATACTCTTGGTATCGCGTAATTTAAAAATCTAGTATATTATAAAAAAAAAGTTACCTTGTCATTACATCGGCTACATATTATTACCACGTTGGATTCCATCCTTATCGGCTATCCCAAATTCACACGTGGTTTTCCCTCTAACCAACGCACAATTTCTTCCAATATTTCTAATGAGAATGGACCCCAGAGTCCAAAAGCACTAAAAGAATATCAGTCTATCTATGGTTACTTTTTAACATTTTTGTTTTTTGCTAAAAAGAATGATCGTAATGCCTCTGCGAGTGAATTTAAAAATTGAAATTAAATGCAGTATACATACTGACAACATTCATTTTAATTAGTCAATACGAATCTGAAAATTTTAAAAATATTGTTTGAACACGTAGATGAAATTGTCATTTAAAAGGTTTTGATAAAATTATTACTGTCCATTTCAACTTACAAAAGTGTCGTTCGCCAATGAAGAGCTGTTACAAAGTATCAATAAGTAGGCACTCTTTGACCTATTCTTTTTCTTCAATACCTAGAATATCGATATCAGAAATCGATAAGTTCATTTTTGATACCTATATAAAAAAAAAAGTAAATCTCGCGTGAAAAAATCTTTCAATGCCTACTGAGACTTTCTTCCTTACATTGCTATTTTTCTCACAGACAATGATCAATTTATACCGATATATCTTGCAAAAATATCAATATGACAGCTCCAGCAAAGTGCTAGAGGCTTATTAAATTTTAAATTGTATTTATGCAATCAATAAACTCAGAAATCCAAAACGAATAATAATATAAAACTACAAATTTGAAATAAAACGTGACCTAATGAAAAAGAAAGATCTTTAGTTTCCCAATAAAATAATAATATAAGTTGAATGAAACTCGAAATACAAAAACATTTATTAAACGTATTTTCAAAAGGTGGATTGAAGCCATATTTTTAAAAGTCAACGGGTATACTATTTACCTCTTGGGGAATAAAATGCTTATGATATTATTTGCAGTACGTGGGTGGCACTGGACACAAATTTGTCTCCCCTCCGTGCCTGAAATATATGATTCACAATCTTGCATCCCCTGGGTGAACCGTGCTAAAATGGCTCGGTGTAAAAATGACGTATTCGTGGCAGTACCTACTATTTATCACATACCCTTCTGAAGGCAAAGTAAAAAAATCCTTATGCCACCCAACGCGGAGTGACAATCAGATTAAATGCGTTTGTAAAACCCCTAAAGGTATTATAATATCGTTATTCATACATAGGTTTACCTACCTAAAGGTTTACGTAGTTAGAATTATTGTTCGACCTTTTAACAAAAGATCTATGTTTTTCGGACTAAATTTTATGAGTACATATTGAATCAAATCATACTATTCAACGAACTGAGTAACATTTTTTTTAATCTCTGAAAGAATAACTAGATAATATATCTAGTTTTAAAAAAAAGTGTGCCTGCACAGGATGGAGGTTACACTACCAACAGACTTTTTTACGAATAACAGTATTAACTACTTCCCCATCCCATTAGGTCATTGCAATGATCAAACGCACATTGACAGTTTACACTAATTTTCCAACCTCAGTATTGAACCCACGACATTCAATGACGAATGCTGTACCAACTAGGTTACAATAAGTGTAAGTATCCAGTCTTTATCCTCACTGAAACAACGCCATTCCTGTAGAGTCCTTAATCCGGTTATTTCAGCAAACCATTCCATATCCTATTTTTCCATTGAATTTTTCGGTGATTACCAGCTTCTCCAGATTATTGACACCCATTCGAGCAAGATGGCCAAAGAAACCGAGCGAGCCTATTTACGATGTTCAGCTATTTTATGTACATTTGATACTAAACTCGAAGAAACCAACGTTTTTAGTAACAGAAGATGACACTTTCCAAAAAAAACTCGATATCCGAATGGGAATGATTGATATCACGCCAATCGCTGAGGGGCATTCGAGGTGGCAGCACGTCGATTTTTTTTTGTGATGGCATCGTAAGAATATATTCTTATATCGTGTAAAGATGACTAAAAAACGTTACACATGTACTAGAAAAAGAAAACATGTCAATGAATATATTATTATTATTACTACCTAATATATTATTATTACTAATATAACAATAAACATAACACTAAATGGACGCATATTGAGTTTTTATGACGAATTATTTTCCGTCAGGCACGCGTCATTAGCACAATCCGCGCGTCGCATACCATGACCATGCCTCAGCTGAGGTATAGCCCTAAACTCGATGCGGAATGCCTTACTCGGTTAAACTCAATCGCCGCATATTTGACGGCTATGTTATGACTTGGGAGGATACTGAGATTTCGTGGCTATATTCAGGTTGAAATCGTGATCCGGATGATTTGGTCGTCGGGCTGCCTTGTCCGTTGATCCACAAATGTAGGCATTCAACGGTTTGCTCGTGACTTTATTATTGTCATATTAAAAAAAACGTTTCCAGGCGTTTATTATATTGTCATATTGATGGCTGTTTTATAGTATTATACTATGTACATAGAGTGTACCTACTCTAAAGAGTTACAATAGAAAAAAACAGTTAACTGAGTAAACCGTATAAAGAACACCTTATATTTATGGTTGTAATAACTATGTAATATCCTTATATCGTGCTGACGTGGGCAGATAAGATAAATAAAAAGGGTATATTTACAAAAAGGGAGTGTAAGGGTTATTCCAGTGAAATTTATCTTATAATAAAAACACGAATAGATGTACCGTGTACATACTATATCTTCAGTTGTTTTACCGTGATGTTGGTATATACTTTGTGCTTCGTTGCCGAGAAGTAGATACTTTTATTATTTATAATAAAATACCTATTAAATGTAAGCTATTTTTCCTATATGAAGTAGGTAAATATGGCTTTACATATTGCCATAAAGACTATAACATACTTTATATTATTTAATTACTATCATCATGTACCTATTTTTATTTGTTAAATAAATCAATATTGTATACCTACATCATTTTTTCCTTCGTATTCACTGCTTTCTTTTTATCTGTTTTTAAAATATATATATATTTTAATTGCGTTGGAAAGATTTTTATTTAATGAGATCATAAGAATCATAAGAAAAAATGCATATCAGATGAAGAATAAATTAACTTAGTCAAAATGCCTTTTTCATTTTAAATGCGGGAATTTTGCAAAATTTAAAGGTATATAGTATTTCCTACAAAATGGCTAAATCTAATAGATAATGAAAGTTGGTGTATTTTTTAATGCAGTATTTATTCATGGTTGGGCCAATTATGGTCGCCTTCATCCCTCTATTTCCCTCCTACCTCAAATCCCAGACGCAATGCAGTTACCAGTCAGAAGTCGGCTGATTATTAATATAAAATCTTCAGATTACAGACACTTACAACCTACACTACTTTAGAACATCAAAGTGCCGCGCGAGTTAGTGCAACCATACCACGGAGCAAGATCATCAACAGCATGCACAGCAGTGCCTGCCATCCTAAAATAACCCCGCTCCCCAGCACCTACATCCACCATCACAATCATTCCATCGAAATCAATTACAGTCCACTTTAAAAAGTGAAACCAGTTCATATTATTATCTAAAAAAAACGCTCGACTGGGAGGATATATTATTCATGAAAGGCGATGATGACGCGTACAAGTAAAATTATATATCTGTTAGCCTCCCTCTAAAATCGATCGCCGTCACGGAATGCACATCTGTACATATGTGTGAGGTGGGCCTGTTAGTATCAAATCCTCAATGAATACAAGATGTCACTCCAGAACTAATTTAGCAGCTTCTTGCACTTTTGGATTCAGGAATGACTTGAGTGAAAACAGGTATCCCATTTCACCGCGCATACATACAACAGGCTTGGACATCGAAGATCTCCAATTTTACCATATTATCTCGAGTACGATAGGTATATCGTTGTTAATTAAGTTATTTTTGTCGTAGCTACTTTTGATCCACTACTGGATAAATGCCTTTCTTTCATCTGCTATTAAAGGTTGGCGATATATCTCGCTTTCCTCCCTTCCATAAGCCATTAAAGTTAATGATCCCACCAAATCACATAAGTCCTGCATCCCAACGGTCTTGATAGGATTTATCAGCGGACCCCTACATATGGACGTGAAGCATCATTTTTTATGACTGGGAATGTTTCAGGGGTAGTTATACAAGACTGAGGTCGCCATGCACTCAAATATGCTTTGACTGAATTTACATGACCTGAGTTAAGAGTACCCATGGGAGAGATGAGCATACAGAGGCAATATTAAAAAATATGCTTCTATTCCATGCTGTATATCCCTTCCGATTTTTAGTCTCCATGTTTCACACTCTAGAAAAATGCATTAGTTAAACAATGTATCTACCTAAACATTTTATTTAGACGTCCACCTATCAAAAACCTTACTGAATTAATTAATAATAGGCTTTTATTAAAACTTTATTTTATTGACTTTTTAAACAAATTTAACATTAAAAATCGTTTGAAAATCATTTATCATTTATAAATTTATAAATCATTTACAATGTAGGTACCAAAATTTGTTGGTTAAACAAACAATTTAATATCTTTGTGGTAATAGTTTCGGCATAACACAGTGGCGTGCCAATATAAAAAAATAACTTCTTTCCGTTTAAAACATTCATTATTCAGTAGGTGGTGGGATAACATGGAAGCCTCTTAGCCTATAAATATCATTCATTCACTCTTTTATCTATCCGCGAAGACAGCCTTATGGATATATGCGGCTTTACTGGCGAGAGAAAGAGGTTAACGCCCAGCCACCGTTTTTACCCGACGTTCGAATAAATAATTGAAAGTCTAGACCTCCAAGCATTTGAATACTCGGCTCACATGCAAAACTATCCCACCATTTGCTTACAGTTAACCAGTTTTCATTTGAGGTACGTACGCCTATGGGTTTTTCAAAAACAGATTTGAAATAAAAATTGTACACCTTCCATACGTCAGAAGGTATGTGCATATTATGTAGGTACGTAGTGTATTGTATTCATTTTTATCATTTCTTAGTTTACGTCGCATTCATACATATTACGAAAATGAATTGACATTTTTATTTGCATCCAACAGGATTTTCATCTGCGCATCTATTCTATACACAATGTGGCTATAGATCGAGAGTAGTTTATCATATTATGTATGTATTGAGGCGGTTAATTGTTACAATAACTAATAATAAAGTAATAACCGTATGAACTCTCAAAAATTACTATGTTTTAACTTAATATCTCTTGGTTGTGTTAACTTTTAAAGCGAGATAGACAGTTTTGACAGTTTAGATGGCTAACAATTATAATACCTCAATACATAAAAATGATAAACTATCCTAGATAGCCGCCTTATGTATGAAATAGATGCGCATACTTTTCCAAAATATGATAATTAATGTTATCGCAGTGGAGTAGTGATTTAACTTCAATGACTAACAATATATTATAATAAGCGATTAATTACCTCGACTCTAAATTTTAAAATTTAAATTAAACCTAAATGAACTTTATTGTAATAGTTTATATCAAAATTTACACATTATTATGTATGGATTGATGTTAAGTTTAGTTTTCTATAATAATACATGGTGCTTTTTAGAGATATGATATATGGCCAGAACGCCAGAGATAACAAGTTTAAAAGTTTGAGTGAAAACTACTAAAATTTTATTTGATTTTACAACGTTTTTCTTAGCTCGTATTCTTATTTGTCCGTTGGATCTTTGTCCGGTGTTTCTTTGGCCGGTACAAATCTTGCAATCGATTTTTAACTAACTTCTCGACTAGCTAGACATTTAAAACTTTTAAAATATGTTACAGAACACGATGACAATGCATTTTTTTTAAATACTTTTAGCCATCTTTAAGTAGAATTGAATTCATTTTTGGTTAATTCTGTTTTGTATGAAAAGTTATTTCGGCACCATTATTGGTTGCTAGGTGTCTGGGGTTCTAGCAACTAAATTATTAACATATATGTGCATTACTATGGAAATCAATATGACATGTCAAAATGACATTTCAGTATTATTTCTATCAGGTACATTTTTTTTAATGCAGAAGTCAAGTCAAGTTTATATGATTCAACAGAAAATTTAAAAATGTTGTATATGAAAAGTTCTTTTTATCTTGTAATTATTATATTAGATGTTTTCGACATGATTATATTATGTTATATTAAAGTTGACTAAAAACTGACACATTTAATATAGTATGAATGTGCTTATTTAAGGACTCAAAGGTGTTAATTATTTTCTCTATTATCGAAGTTTTATCAGTCAGTTGCAGGCTGGATGACTGAATAAAAATTTTTAAAAATTATGATGAAATAAGATTTTTAACGATTTTTTCCCCAATTCGAAAAAACCATTTATTGCAACAAAGAAAAACAAATTACATTTGCAGGTTTGTCGGTGCGTTCAATCGCAAGTTAGCCACGTCTACCTTCGCGCGTTTAAATGTCAAGTTAACATGGAAAATAATTTCAGTCAAAAACGAAAGACGGGCGGTAAAATGAAAATGAAATGGAAAAGAAAATTTCAGAACGCAGCGGGAATCCAAACGCCCCTGACCTAAAAACATTCTTATTACGGGCCCTGTGACCAATATCTAAGGCGGACATCGACCAATTTTCAAATTACTTACTCAGCGTATTTTTTTTTCATTAGGTACAATTTTGGATAAAATAAGAGTAATTTAAACTCGGCAAGTAGTATTTTTAAGCCATTGAATTACCATTTTAAATCACCCTAGAGCTACATATTATTTTATAAATAAAGTTTGTTATGTAAACAAATAATTAACTACATGAACTTTTTAATATTCCAACCACAGGTTAGGTCGTATAAATAGAAACTATAGAATTTTAATATTATTAGTGTGGTATTTCCACGTAGCAATTTATCCCATCGGGTTATTTTTACGGTCATAAAGTAGTTTTTGCAGATTTACACAACATAAAATGACACTGTTATAGCTTCTTGGAGTGTGCATCAAGGCCCATTATATTCACACTGTGTCACGAAACTGTTAAATTCGATGGTAGTGCCCGATTATCACCAATACTTCAAATTTAATGAAATATGATAAATTGTTTGTAAAAAATGATGTCATTATAGCGCTCCATGGTTAAAATGAACCATGGAGATCTATAAATTATGATTTGATTGATTTACAGTTTTGACGCGTATTTTATGTTTCTGAAGACTAACTTGGAGTTAAACTTCATATTTTGTAATCATAAACTCGTAAAATACCGAGCTAGCGGTAAAAAACAGTTTTCTATAATCATATACCGTCTAATTTAACTCATCAGTTCATATAATATGTATTTTATGGTCCCCAATACTAATTTTATGTAAAGAATCAAATTTTCTAATTAATATGTAACATCAAGGTACGAGGGTAGGTATTTTATGTATTTTCCAATTCGTTTAAAAATTTTTCTTTTCAATCTGAGACATTTTTTGGAACCTGAGTTTCACCTTTCGGCATCTTCAGGCATTATGCACACAAATGGCAAATGTATGCTAACAGTGAATTACAGTGTATTCTCGTTTACAATAGCAAATTAATACAATAAATATTACTTAAATACATTATTACTACGTAAAGAAGCAAGTATTGAAGGTAGTGAATAATAAGCAAGTTAGGGTGGCAGTGCTAGTTATTTATTATCATGGAATGAATGAAGATTTTAGATTGAATATTTTATTTAAATTAATTAACGTGTTACCATTTTACAACAATTGTTATTTTCTACAAACAGTTTATTATATTGCATTGAAATAATAAACAACATTTAGCAATACGATCTAAATTTGCAGCATCGTACACCGGCCTGAATATAATCGGCCTTCAGAAACACTGTACCTAGCTTATTAGATACCTATCCTTTGTTAATAAGCTCAGTAGTCTATTAAAATGACATGTTTTAAATCTTTTCGAATATTCCTCTCAAGCGCCATTGGACCAAGCATGCTACGCTGTCTCAGGTAAGTACATGTCAATGTAGATAATAAGAAGCAATGGTGTTTGAAAAAACTACTTTAGCTAGTTCTATGAGCGGTGAAATTCCAAGGAAAAGTTTTTTGAAAGTGTCTAGGTTGTATTATTTTTTTCTCTTTTAAAAATGATTTAGCGTTCAGTTTTAATGAAAAGCGGCACCTCTTGTAGAACGATGCCCGTGTGCGGTATGCTGTTTTGCCACGGATTTGTATACACTCTATTTCATGGAAATCTTCCTCTACGATATTCATAATATAATAAAATAGGAGATTATAATATTCAATATTGTATCCTGCATATTTCAGTACATGACATTCTCAAACACAGTTTAGGTAGATAATTTCTGTCTGAGACCCCCCACCAACACAACATTGAAAGGTTCAATCCCTTTTGATAGGACAATGTATAACGCTCAAAATGATGTATAGAAAATATATCAAGTAAAATTAAAGAAAACCAAAAATAAAATGGTATAGTTACAGATTAGTAAATATTAGTTCAAATTGACCATTGATCCATGGAAATATATCAGTGGTTGGAATCTGTTAGTTGAACCCTCTTTACGTTGGCGCAAGATGAGAATATATTCCATGGAACTCATTATGTAACCTGAAAAGTTTCGAGTAAGTATTTCAGACACGTAGACTTCAGCCGGCTAATGCGTAGGTACCTGTACTACAGGACTACGTCTTTTACTTAATAAGGATTCGCAAATTGCACCTATGTTTCTATTTCAAGATACCTACGTACATTATTAACCGCATGTCAGAGAGATAGTTTTTTTATTTATCTTATATTAACTTCACTTGTTTATATAAATATAGTGGCGAATTAAGTGTTGTTATGTGATTTGGCGCGGAAATATTTAAAATATAATAAAAACACCAAAAACTTTTGAATCTCTCTTTCCGTTGATTAGTAAGCATGACATCATTTTTGTTTATATACTAACTAACTACTTATACACAAATCATATTTTTGCATAAATATAATAATATGTAAATATATAAATAATATGTAAGTGATACAGAATGATGGGAGCATTTGGTAATACGAAATAGCCCTATCTACATTCGGGGAAATGTATGTGACATTATATTGTGTGCATATTGTGTGCCTATTATCGCTTTAATCCAGGTAATTAATCTAATGATTGAAAATGGCGTTGAAGGTAGATTCTCATCGTGCTTGTCTCATTAGGGACATTGGTTCATATTATATATAATATATCGGAGCGCATATAGCTCCATCACCAATGGACTTCTTTTCAATATCACGACGTGCAACAATTCCCTCAAATAAGTCAAAGACATGCGACATTTCAACCTAAAGCTAAAGCATGCGCCAAAGAGATTGGAATCTCGTTGGTATGCGCAAAACTACTGGCGCTAAAACCAGAATTTAAAAATTGAAGTGAAGTGATCAAATAAATAATGTAGACCTAGCTAATAATAATAAGTTAGATACGGAAGAGAAATTAATTATAGCATTATCATTCACGAGAATAAATTTAATATTCTCTACCCGGCCTCAAAATAAATTGTTCCTACTGATAAAAAGGTTGTGCATCACTGCTCTAGCACAACCAATCCTTCTTTAATTCCTCAACTAACATAATAAAATATTATAGATGTATAAAAGAGTTACCCAATAACTAATAACGATCCATTTAATATAATTTTTCTAGATCGCCTTGTTATATGCAATATGGCATACTTACCACAGCTGATAACTTATTCAGAATAAATTCTTTCGCAGTCGAATTAAATTTGTAACTTTACTTTTGCTAAGTCTCGCTAGATGGCAACATAATAATAGCGTGGCATAACTCTGTAAATAATCTACAAGGCAATACCTACGGAAAATCTTGTTCTAGGCTAGATCTAAGATCAACATTGAGAGAATTGTGTTTTTGCTGTGACTGAAGAGGTTGTAATCACATAATATACCTATATTAAAATCTAGGTATATTATGTGCTAATGTACCAACTATTATCTCTCATGTCTATAATTTAAATAGTATTATAAGTTACAGATATACTCGCGGAAAGATCTTTTCATATGCAGATTGTCAACTTTCGTATCATGCAATAAATGTAATGTACTTTATGTAATTTTAACCCACCCGTAATCCCCCGCTGACGGAAATTATGTAAGTAAGAATGCACGACTTCTAATTGAATTTCCTGTACTAAATCCAAATTAATCGTAGTTTCTTACAATTCTTTTCGTGCTGGAACACATATTCAATGGGTGACTTTCGTTTTAGAGTGCATGTAGTCTTTAAGTCATACTTTTTTAAAAACTTACAATTAAATCATACAATTATTCCATAGTAAAATTGCAATAATAATTATTGGTTCAATAATTCAATTTCTAAGTGAATTATAGATAGTTGAATAATATTTACGATAGGTATACTACATAAGTATGTCAAAAGAAAAATATTTAGTTTATTTAACTAAGTAATCATGGAAATATAATAATACTACAAAATATTATATACAAGTATATTTCATTTTATATTATATAATCCGATATAGATGAGCCATCCAAAAAGTATTTGATTTTTAATTTTACTCTCATAATAAGAAAAGTTGCTCATCACAGAATTAGATGAATAAATTTCACAGAAAGTGTAGGTAGTTGGAAAGTTTCACTAGAACTTAAAAGTAAGTAAGTACCTATACCTATTATACATATTATTATCATAGTGTATGTAGGTATATAGTTTATGTTATATTATATTCGTATTTATAATATTTTGTGAATTTTCAAACGAAAATTTTTCATCGCGTGTGAAAAGGGTGGTAGGTATATAATACTATTTTCCCTTTTACGTTGTAACAAATAACAAAGAAGCTTTTCTATCATGAATATGCACAGCTTACAACGAGCTTCAAGCGTGCGATATGAAAACATTGCATATTGTATCAGTACCGAACGAAGAACATTTTTCGCCAAAATGCGCATACTTTTTTGTAACTACATAGACTATAAATACATGGTCCAACAAAAGTTGAACTGGTGTATTTTCTTTTAGTGTCTATACTAATTAAAATTATCGGAATTATCATCGGTGGCTTAACATCCCATAGTGGATCCTAGCCTCCTATAATAACTTATTATTTCTCCTATATAACTTAACAGAGTGTAGTAGTAAATAACCAGTAGTAGTAATATAACACCTACATTTATACTAATTTAAGTATGCGCTTGCTCGATACAGCTATTTTGTTTTTCGCAGTGGTGGAAATAATATTTTTTGATAATAAACTCTATTTGAATTTATTATTATGGAAAACATGTCAGCCATGTCAAACAGCCTACATTAATTTGAATCACTAGTTAAATACATTTTTATAGTAAAACGTACCAAAAGAGCCATCTGTTTCTAATTATTATAACTTAATTGAATTTAGTGTGTATTTATTATTGATAATTATACTGTATCTGAATCCATAGAATCTTCTACTAATATAAGCAAACAAAATCTTTGGATAACCCAAAGTTTTTGTGTATGTAGTTTGATACGATTTGTCCTTGAGATTTTCACTATATGAAATGAGTCATGCGTCTAATGACTACACCGTGGACTTTGGCGATCTATTAGATAATACGATCAATTAATGAACCCGTACATTTCTCCTCAGGCCTCACTTTTTTTTATTAAAATATGTATTTTGGTGCATGTATTTTTTTAGTGAACTATATCTTATAAAAAATGTAAAATATAAGTATGTTTAGTAAATTGTATTTCTTTTAGTAAAATTCTGAAGATAAAACAAATTCAAGTCCTGTACATAAGGCTATCCTATGATTTTCTTAGTTACCAATACAGCTTACCTTCTTCGGCAGGTTCCGTTTGTCACTGTGATAAGAATCTACCTATTTTAGTCCTTATACACAAATTCTATAATATTATTGTAAAACCTTCATGAAAATGTTAAAATTAGTTCAACACTGTTTTCTCTACATATTGCAGTGCAGAGCGTTGCACAAAGAAGGAAAGATCCGCAAACAAATTTGCGGGGGATTCCCCCAACATACACAAATATCAGACAACACTGATTCATAAGATCCAATCACCGATTCATGTATTCGCAGATCCTCCGGCGGGCTATTGTACACCGCCAGCTCTCTATTGTGTAGTTACTGCATATTGCGCTTCTCAACTTATGTGTGAACTAGTTACATCTAGAAAAATATACAGTTTTAACCTTAAACTAAACACATGTAAACAAGATAACGTTAACAACATAATATAAATCTGTATGGAAAGTATTAAGATTGGATTTTTAGTACATAGGTAATATACATAGCAAGACCGAGTCATTATAAAAGTTAAATATGTTATATTATTCCGGGGTAGTTTTAGAAAAAAATATATAATGAAATTTCATTCAGTGAACAAACAGCCTTTTCTGATCTTTACCACCCAAGTAAGATTTTCAATTCTAACCACACGTGTTTTAAAATCATTGTAAAATTTTCGTGTCATCATTTCCAACTACTTCATTCAAATTTGCTTCCATAAAAAATACCCACCCGGTAGTTGTTGTCATCAATTAATAAACCACCACTCCCATCCCTCTACAGTTAAGATCACATTATGGCGGCTCGGTTTTGTCACGCTTCTTAGCCATTCCTTCATGGCCGAGGATCATGACCACCGTAAAATTCCGTCATCTTCTGAGCGACCAAGATTTTCCAGCCCTCTCGATCCTCTGCTTCTCTCAGGGCATAGTAAAGGATGCCCCCAGTAATATTCTTTACTTGGTGCTCCAGCGCGCCTATGTTTTTACGCCTTCCCTGGAGGCTACCCAAAAACCATTAGTTTCTCCAAGTTATCCAGTCCGCGCCAAACATTATGTCCAAAAAACTGTAAACTTGTCTCTTTATATAAAATATATCTATTTAAAATTATATTAAAAGTTCAAACCCATAGTTTATAATAGAACACCTGGAAACAAAAATCACTCATTGAATATAAAGTATAAGTTGTATTTTTTATGAACCATACATAACCTGGCTTTTCCATATAACGTTATTAGTATTTCTGGCTGTACTTTGAATGCTAAGAAAAGTAAGTGATGTTTCCATATTTTGTTGGTATCTTAATGTGTATATTATATCAAATGTTTATATTAATTAACATTGCAATACGTGTTATATATATATATTATATATATATGGATGCAATGGGTAGCAATTAGTAACCGTAAAAATCAGATAATCTATTCTCTTCGGAGCTCGATACCTATTCTCCACACTCGACATAAAACTTAAATCATATACTAATTGTTATGTTATGAATGTAATCAATTTTATAATATTTTTAAATAGTTGATGTAGTAAGATAAGTACCACAAATGATTCACTAATAATATCGTCACCTCAATACTACAATTAGATAATTCTGTTTTGGTCATTGTTGGGAAAATTAAATTTAAACTTTAGGTATCTACTTGATTATCTTAAATCTAGGCTAAAATTATTATTTAAAATAAAAATGGAATGTTGTGCTCATCTAATTGGGAACAATTAATTGTATGAAAAAATATTGTATATATACAGTTTTAAGTTTATCTAATATTTTCAAACACAAAATTATTACAGTTCCCGTCTACTTCTGACTTACATAGTTTTATCATATTGTAGAGAATGAAACGTAGAATATTATTTAATAGCCATCTCAAAAAAAGTGAAAAGTTATCTAGATGTAGTATTGAGATTACGATATGTAAAAGACACATTTTAACTTTTTATGAATGATAATCTCGTAAAATTATGTGGTTGAAATCTTAATTCATCCCTTGACTTTCTTTCACAATAAAAGCAGCAGTGACCTAATTTTTCAATTTTTCTCATTGTAATCTCACGCTTATCGTTTGATAGGCACTGTCACAAAGTAAAAGGAAGACCTTACACCCACTCTTTATGTAGAGTCGTCCTTTGTGTTTTCACTTGATATGTCTTCTGTTCTTGCTTGCAGTCGCAATGAATGACAGTGGCACACTTACTTACAGCTTACTGCAAAGAAAATAATTTAAATAAAATTAGGTCAGTGTTGATATTTCGTTCATGATTTTCAATAAAATTAGATCGATTAATAATTATTACGATTTAAAAACAAAGTGTTTTGTTGGTACTACGATAATTTAGTTATTTATGTTAAAAGCTGTTTCCGGCTATAAACCCAACACATCATTTTCAAGATATAAAGAGAGGGTGTATTATATTATACCTACTTACGAGTATATATTTCCTTTCGCACAACAGTGGTGTAATATTTTTTTGGATAATTGTTATTATTTCACTGGAATGACTTATTGCAACGTAATTTATATATTTCATAGTTGTAAGAGAGTAGTTATTTCATGCACATTAATTGTGTTTATCTATTTATCTCAACTTGCTCTATGAAATCAAGTCGATGATTTTTGTCACATATATACATAATATGTATAGGACCTTGAGTTAGATTCACAATAAGGGCAAACTTCCACAATATCCAGAAAATTATGATTCTGAACCCGAATCTGTTTTCCATACTATATTATTATAATATTATTTTTACTTTAAAATACCCCGATGTGATTTTTTCTACTTCGCGGTTAATCTAATTAATTATGTCATTCAAAATTTATGAAATACTTACATAGTTATTAAATTAAAAATTTGTTTATTTTATTGTCAATTCGTTATCCCTTATCATTACCATCTCATCTTAAGGTATGATTTTAAGCGAATCGAAATTCAAATTTGAATCGACATAATATAACATTATATATGATATTCATATTTATTATTACTCCGTATAGCAAAACTTAGATCAATTGATCAAAATATAAGAGTGCCTAATGTAGTGCCACCAAAACTACTTATATATTGGTGACAGTCATTGGATCCAGGATAATGTCGATTTTTTTATATGACTAGAAAGGATGTTGCCTCTTTTACATTATTTGATTTTATTTATAAATATGTTTTCAGTTTTCTACACATTGTTTATTTTAAAACGGGATATGAGGACAGAAAAACAATTTACATACCTATATTATTACATCATGATTCAGCCTTGGAAAATATGGCAAGACTCATGGCCCCCACATCCTGAGGCGTGCCCCCAGGCTAAAATGTTTGGCGGCCCCCCTACCTATCGCTAAGAGTAAAGACAGTGTGACGCACTGTTCTAGAGTTTTCCAAATGGTGTACGCGGTAAAATTAAGGTGTATTTTTAGCGATTTTTTGTATTTTTAATATGTAAATCCATTTGAATTATAGAGTTATCGAGTATCGGTTGATACACAGTTAAAATTGCATCGTACAACCAAATATTTTAAATTATTAATAATATTTACGTAAAATAGCACCGCAGGCGACTTTTTATTACTATTAGAGCAAATTTGTGATCTGTGTTTATCTCTGTTATCTGGTCGACTCGTGACGTGACTCGGGCTCAGGAAGGGCCCGGGCCCCAGGCTAGAGCCCTGTCAGCCCCCCCCTTGTGGGGGCCATGGCAAGACTAATGCTATTTTCTTCCCACATGATTGTTGAAGAGTTACCAGTTTAATATATTACAAGGGTGAAGGAGGTCAGGACATATAAACTGTAGAGACTGGAGAACTGGATGTAGAAAGAGATACAGTATCTCTATGGCCAATACATTTGAGTGATGTCGCGGTAAACAAAAGACGGCTTGGAGCCATATTAGGTTGTGCTGTCGATGATGAATTAATGATGATTGAACGGGGTTAAAAGAAGCATCTCAACAAGCATTTAATCTACCCAGTTAATCATGCTCGCAATTATTTTGTAGATTATTTATATTTTGTCAAGTTTTGTTATAAATTCAGATAACTAAGAGATAAATGACTTAAAAATAATAATTTATTAGGCATATCATTAACGGAGATTTATTATTAAATATCACGATTGTTTGGTGAGGATACAACATTAATTAATTACTAGCTGAGCCAGCTGGCTCTCGCCAGTCTGTCTCGCTAGGTCTTGCAGACGGCTTGGCGGTATTGGATATTAATATAATTGTGAAGTATGCATAGGCGGCGCCATAATTTTCCCTTCGTCGTAGATTTTCATTCACCTCAGACAGTTTGATATTTTGCTGATTTGTCAGTTTTACGATTTGCAAGTCGTCACTACCAATATAAATTCGGGGTCATATGCGTAGTCTATTCTGGAGTCTGGCCTTTACAATATCGTCTGACACCACTTCAGACTGATAGGCCTAGCAGAACAGCTGGCAATCGCCAATCGCTACTACTGACATTTTAATAGAATATACCTAATATGTTTATATATTGCACTTTCTCATTCATTCTTATTTATTTTCGTTAAACTAAGAACATACATTACACGTCATGTTGTTGGTTAGTTTTTTATAATTCATTAAACCCTGCCTAAACCAAACAATAGTAGTTAAATATTATTCTATCTATTAAATATCCAAAATGATGTATGATTTAATGGCATAATTTTAAATATTTTATAGACAGATGCGTATTATGGCTTGGTTTCCCAGGGTTTAATTGAATTTAAAAAACTAACCAACAACATGACGCGTAATGTATGTTCATAGTTTAACTAAAATAAATATGAATGAATGAGAACACTATCTGTAAATTGTAGTCTTAGTTCAATGTAAATAAATACGTATAACTAACAACGTTTAGTCTGTACTATCTATGGTGGATCCACCCTACCTCCACCCATCGCCACTGCAGGATAGTCTTATTTTTCATACATTTAGATTATTGCGATATAATACGTTTTATTTATTCAATGGGATCACCTTAGATTGCATCCACTATTTCTTATAATAAGTCTTTTAAGATACTCGTAATTACCACTCTGAAGGGGTGTGTCCATATGCTTTGCTTAAGAGCAAAAATGGTAAGTACTTTATTTTAAAATTCGTAAGTTCTTAATATACTAATGAATAAATTTCAACATGCTAAAATTATTATTTAACAAACTATCTTTGTGGGGAAATAAAAAAAATATTATTTTTATCATGTACAAAAATGGAAAAAGAAACAGGTAGGTACTTACTTATTGTACCTAATTGTGTCGTATAAAGGTCATAATCGACTATATTTGACTATAAATATATATTTCACTTAGAAGAAATAAAAGATGAAATAGCAAACAACATGCATAATATCATTATCAAAAGAAACATTATTGCAATTTAATTTTTATTAATATTAATAGTTACTAATGATATAAAAGAAGAAGGAAGGTTACTGTAATTTTATATTTAATTATTATTATAAAATATATACCTAAACATTATTAATGTTTAATTACTTGTATTAAACGTCACATGAATTTCATTTACCAACGAAATGTAAAAATAATACAATTATTACTGAATCACGATAACTACCTATCTATTTTATATGGAAGTGTGTGATACTTCGACGTTGATCTGACAATAGTATCTATCTGACATTTATAGTCAATTTTTCAGGCGGTTCAAAAAACTGTTTTTGTCGGTATCAGTATTATTTTTATTTTTCAAGTGAAATGATTTAATATTAGTACTAAAACAGTCATTTAAAGATGTATGAAAATTGTAATGTCATAATAAAATAAATCACGCAGATAGATAATATTTCTTTTTAGTTTCTAGACACTTCGATGCAGATAGACACTATTTTCCACGTCAAATTTGAGCATTTTAGGATTTTTTTCGTAGAACAATAATATTTCCATTCGATCCGTCACCATTTTGTACAAAATACACCAATAACCTAGAATTTGCCAAAACTGCAGATAGATACTATTGTCAGATCACAGTCGACTTACTATAATATTGAGAAGAGCGTAATATGTACCTCTATAATCTAGTTTCTTATTTATTAAGTCTGAAATTATTCAATTTATTGATGGAATTATTAAAATTATCTTCATCTTACAATAAATGTCTTGATTGAAATTGATTATTTATGGGTGCTAATAGAAATGTCACATTTTTTCGATTACTTATTCCTGCAAATTCTAAATTTGAAATCTGATACGTCAAATGAACTTGTTTTGCGAAAGAAAACAAATGACAATCTAAGTCTTTTAGTTTGACAGATAAAAAGCAGTGACATGGTTTTAGATTATATTTTCGTAATAATTAGTGAGGAAATATCCATTTATTTTTTGTTAAATTTCTTCGTACGCCAATGTGATACTTACAGATTTGAATAATTTTGTGGAATATTAATTTAGATATTTTGCAATATTGATTATATAGAAAGAATTAAGCGACATTATAATCGATTTGCGGTAGACGAAAGGCAAGATGCGAAAATGTATGGTGACGGATATAAAACGCGATTTAAAAATGATTTTATCTGTGATTGTGTCGAGTTTTATCAGATTGTGTCCGATTCAAATGGAAGTAGATTCGGGACTCTAAAAATTGAAGTGAATTCCTTTAATAATCAACAAAGTGGTATTTAAATAAAAAAGTTGACGTATTTTCCAAAATCTCTTAGGATAATAATATATAGGAGACTAGCTGAGCCAGCTGGCTCTCGCCAGTCTGTCTCGCTAGGTCTTGCAGACAGCTTAGCGTCCTAATGTATGGTATTGGATTTTAATAAAATTGTGAAGTATGCAGAGACGGCGCCGCTTGACATTTCGCTGATTTTTCACTTTTACAATTTGCAAGTCGTTACTTTCGATATAAATTTGGCGTCATATGCAGAGTCTATTCTAGATTCACCATCCCAGGTTGCTAGACCTAGCAGAATAGCAGGTAATTTGATTGCGATTCAATAATATAACGTTAATATTAATCTCACGCGTATCCCCTTGAGGTAATAGAAGAAGATTAGCCATATAAAAAATAAATTTTAACTATTAAATTATTTTCTTTCATTATCTAAAAAAATGCTTGCAGCTATAGAATAATTTTTAAAAAATCAAATTTTGAATTAACATTTTATATAATGTTTCCCGGTGCGGGACGTTCATATCGAAACAAATGTTGATAAAAGAAGAAACTCAGATCTAAGAGGAAGGAATTGGGTTAGAAAAGACTTCGTCTATATATGTATTGATCCAAACTGATTATGATAATGGCATTATAAATATGTAGGTAGATATGTGTATGTATATGTTACGCCTAATGTGTGAAATTGCGTATTACCTACATGAAATCGGCAAAATTTTGCCTATGTCATGAAAAATGCATACCCGTTGCCTTATTCATGAAATAGGCAAAATATCTGTCGAGTGCGTGAATTAGGCAGTAATTTTTCTGCCTAGTTCATGCATAAGGCAAATAAGATATTGGCGCTCCGGTGGTGTTTTTCCAACTAAACCAAATGTGTCAAATGCTCATGCATTGGTCAATATAGATAGTGGCGCTCCGGTGGTGTTTTTTGCAATTAATCAAACAAACCAGATGTCAAATGTCATTGATTATATAAAAATATAGCAATCAATAACTACAATGACGTACATTTCCTATTACCATGCCCAAAAAAATCTAGAACTATAATATGATAACGGGAGAATTTTATTAAAAGGTATTTTCGCGATTTGATTTGTGCTTGGGTATCAGGCAATGGTCGATTGTTTGTTTGTGATAGTATGATTAAATTTGATAGTTTGTTGACAGTTGTTATGTAACCTTAAAATGGACATTCAGTTAAATTCAGAATTACAAAACCTAACCTTACCTAACTTAATAATAATAATATAATATTATATCCAATTATAACTAATAAAACCATCCGTATTAAATTTACTTTTTCTACTGTCATGTTGACAGTTTAAGAATTCTATACCCTGCCGAATTCACTCACTCGGCAGATAATTTGCCTAATTCATGAATAAGGCAACGGGCTTCCATTTTTCATAAATTTGACAAAATTTTGCCGATTTCATATAATACGCAATTTCACAAATTCGGTTCAGTTCAATTCATAGAACAAAAAATAGTGGAATCAGCTTAGAGAGGCCTTCATCCAGCAGTGTATTAATCCGTTCTAATTATGATAACGATGAAATGAATATATTATTATTGTATAAAAATGTTTGATAAATGCAGCAATGTATATATGAAAGAGGAATAGAATTAGTTCTGAGACGGCTTCATCGAGTAGTGGATTGATCCTGGTTCATGATGATAATGAGGATATAAATGGGTAGGTACATCAATTTTGATAGATATAGAAATTCATATGACCAAGAGGATTATTGGAATAACCTTCACCCAGCATTGAATCCTAAAAAGCATAGTGACATATATTAATTCTTCTATAGTATAGTAATCACATGAATGCAAATAATGGATAATATGATGTAGATACTTCATAGTGTGATTATGGGATGAAATAATCATAATTGACTTTTTTATTTGTCTATAAAACATGGATTTTTCTTTGGAATAACATTCATCCAGCAGTAGAATCCTAATAAGCATAGTGACACATATTAATTCTTCTATATAGTAACCACATGGATGCAAATAGTGGATAATAATATGACGTAGGTACTTCATAGTGCGATTATGGGATGAAATGATCATAATTGACTTTTTTAGTTGTCTATAAAGCATGCATTTTTCTTATATTGTGTAATAAAACATTTAATTCAACATTATATAACTACTATCTATTAATAAAATAATAAAAACGTTGTGTATTAATTACCTATAGTAAACGTCATTTTTAATTTACCTACCTACGTTGTCTTTGAATATGACAGCTAAAATAAAAGTATTTTGTCTATGGTTCAAAATGAAAATGCATGCAATTGCATACCGAAAATGATGCTCCGTCAATATTTTTTTAGGATAATTTGATTAATCATCGTAGTTTTATATGTAGTTTTAATCTTTGATCACCATGATAATCGTTGAAATGTGGCATTATTATTAGATTTAAATAAACTCATCGAATATTGCAAAGAGGCAAAGCAATGACGTACCTATTAATACATTGTGTGATTTGTGACAGGCAGGATTTTTCGAATTAAATATGGACAAAAATATATCTATAGGAAACGTATTTCTGAAAGTAATTGACTATTGTTTTTATGCTCGTCTATAGAGACATTAAACATATTATATGCATTATGTAATTAACGTAAACAATGAATGCTAATAGAAATGTCACATTTTTTCGATTAGGTATTCCTGCAAATTCTAAATTTGAATTCTGCCACGTCAAATGAACTTGTTTATATCATAAAAGAAAACAATTGAAAATCGATCATCTATTATTTCAGTTTGACAGATAAGTGGCAGTGAAGTGGTTTTGGATTATATTTTCGTAATATTTAGTGAGGAAATATGCATTTAATTCTTGTTAAATTTCTTAGTCCGCCAATGTGCTGCTTACAGATTTGAATAATTTTGTGGAATATTAATTTAGATTTCTGAATTTTCGATTATATAGAAAGAATTAAGCGACATTATAATCGATTTGCGGTAGACGAAAGGCAAGATGCGAAAATGTATGGTGACGGATGTAAAACGCGATTTAAAAATGATTTTATCTGTGATAGTGTCGAGTTATATCAAATTTGTGCCCGATTCAAATGGAAGTAGATTCGGGACTCCAAAAATTGAAGTGAATTCCTTTAATAATCAACAAAGTGGTATTTAAATAAAAAAGTTGACGTATTTTCCAAAATCTCTTAGGATAATAATATATAGGAGATTCTGTATTATATTCCGATTCAAAATTCACGTACTTAATGAAAATGCTGTAAATACAAAATGTAACCAGTAAAGGGGTGAATAAGTATGTACGCCTCACGAAACTATTTTAATCCATCAAGACTTCTTTGTAAAGAGTTCTGTTAGGGGTGGAGACATTTAATGTATGGAGTGTGAAATTAGTACCTAACACAAGAAAAACCTCGTAGAGTGCTCAGCGTTTTTATTTGCTACTAATGAAAGAATTTGTTCTGTATGTTGTAACATTGAAGCGCTGTTAAACTTTGTGCATGTTTCAATTTTAGTACATTGTAAAAAAAAATGTTTTTAAAAGAGCCTTATGTAGGAAGACATTGATATTAAAATTTTAAAAGATTCTAAGTTAAGATAAATATTAACTCACTCAGCACTATCTCAAAATAAAAAATAATAATTAGTAAAGTGTCAGTTTAACGTGTTCGGATAAGTTTGAAGTTAGTTCTTCGACGTGTGTAGCTGTCAGTATATTTTTGAAGATAATCAATAACTATTATTATAAATCCAGCCTAAATGTGTCGTCTCATCGTTAAAAACTTGTCTTGGTCAGTGCGTAAATATTTATTGAATACCTAGGTATGCATAAAGAAATATCGTTTTTAAATTGTTTCTGAATATTATACGTATATCTTGTCATAGTGTTTTCGAGGATACCATAGTTTTCTAGTTCTAACACTTGATCATTCTCTAATTGTGATAAAATGTATTTATGTTAATTAAAACTTAGGAAATACGTAAAATAATAATAATTGCCAGCTATGTTCTGAATCAGTACAAATTAATAAAATTCAAAATCACTTATAACCTAATTACTTATTGCTGTTGTACGCACCAATTCACATATATTATTTTTTTAAGCCAAATTTATAATCATATTTTTTTTATGTGGCGTAAATATAATATTATTATTTATTGTGCATAGAAAATGTAATATTAAATTGTGTTTTATCTTTAAGTATATTTTTTTTAATGTTAACCCCTTAATACTCGTAACCAGTTATATATCTATGCGGTATAGCATATTCTATCTCTTTCAAAAAATGGTTGGTGAAAAACCTTATAAAAGAATGATAAATGTGACTTGTTTAATTATGAATGCAAATGGGAGCTCTCCCGTGTCTCAATTTCCGGGTACAACCGCATTTTCTGCATTACCACGTTCACCAAAATTCGGGCTTATTTCACTCAAACGCATTCAAACTTTTCCTTTTTCTTTCACTTTCGCGCGAAAATGAGCATATTGTAAACTCACATGCCCCACGTTGTTTGAACCTGGGTTCACCGCTTTCCCGCCAATT
Organism: Rhyacophila brunnea; assembly: GCF_057557595.1. Lineage (NCBI taxonomy): Eukaryota > Metazoa > Arthropoda > Insecta > Trichoptera > Rhyacophilidae > Rhyacophila > Rhyacophila brunnea. Next base: position 41,690,368 of record NW_028232859.1, read on the forward strand.
AGGCCAACCACCGGATGCGCTTCCGTCGCCCGCCAACTGGCTGCTTCCGGCGCCAATTTCAAAAGCTTTGGAACTTCGCGCTCGGTTGCTCGCATTCCAAATTTCAAAATTGAATCGAGAAACGGAAGGCAGATGACATCGTTTGGCGCCATAATACGTAAAATAGCGGAACTTACCTGCTCTCTGGCGGTGAACGACAAAGCAAAACAAGGCATCATACACTTCAATCATGTTCACCGAAATACAATATCTATTGTAATAATTCTCAATATACAATATCTACACCCTTACAGTTTACATTGTATCAAGATCGAGTACGAAAATTTATTAGTATTTTAGTCGAATATCAAAGTTTATTCATCTTATTCCAAATATTATTTTAAGGCACCTACTTATTTATGAATACAGTTTAGTCACTTTATATACTTACCGATATTATATTTTGAATTACAATTACGACAGTGATATTTATCACTAAGTAGGTATAATATTATAATATTAAATATATAAGTTAATCTATATAAATATCTTCTTACGTATATAATAAATGAGAACAATATCATGGCCATGAGTGGTGGCTCTATCTTTGGGGTTAATCGGGATAAACCCCGGATTCAATTACATGGAAAATAAATAAATTAATTAAATGTACTAAGTAAAGTTCGGGTGTATTTTTTTTGTAAAAAAATATCTAACGTTAACTATACACAGAATACCTGGTCCAGATCAAGTTACACCTGTATGTGGACAAATGAATAGTGTATAAAACTGTTTATAAACATTTCATACAAAATATTTTAATGCAAGTATATTAATAAGATAATAATAAGTCTGGACTATTCATAATAATGCACTAATTGCATAGTTAAATATCATACATCAATATAAGAAATTTATTAATGTTAACCCCATCGTCTAAAAAACATTAAAACCGCCACTGGTGGTCACACTGCGCCTCCAAGAATCCATGTTGATCACCAATATTCTTGCGTCTTCTATGGAGAATATTTAGCAACCTTCCAGGGCACTACAATAAGGTTGACTTAAATACAATGCCAGGTTGGGACTCTTTTGAGGCAACTATAGTTTGTAGCCGAACTAGGTTTAACGCCGCTACATGACTTTGGCGTTACGATGGACCTTTAAATATAATATTACAATACAACTATATTAATTTCACATTTTTTCATAATTTCATATTCACACTGTATGTAGGTATACAAATATAATACTTATAACAAGGTTACTTACAGCAAATCAGTTTTTACTTATTTAGTCACACATTAATCAATTGGCTTGCAAAGAGAGAACAAATACCCATGACATTAATCTGAATCGGGATTAATCTGTATTAAATGTCAATTCTTTTTCGAAAGATATTATGTTTAATAAAATCTAAAAAGATTATTTCTACTGGTTATACACTTCTCAGAAGCGTTTTCAAATTATGTAGGTATGCTCAATAAAATAATGTTACATTCCTAAATCTTGTGAATTACTCGTTGAATGAAAATTCAAGTACATACGTTATAACAGCAACTTGGAGTGATCCTGATACCGGTTAGTTTGGTTTGGTTTCCAAAAAGTAACCCAATTTAGAAAGCGTTTCAGAGAGTGTTGTATCTTCACATGTAATTAACTTCGTTGCAATTAGACAGGGCGTATAGCTTTGTGGTAAGAGCAGAAGGGCGAGAATCCCGGGGGCGCTGGTTGAAATCCTACTCGGTAACGTATTTTTTAATTTTTTTTGTAGTGATTATAATATATTTCTCAGTATGGTTTCCAAATTATGACGTATGACATTATATTTATTAATTAAATTTAAACACAATATTATAAATACTACCCATATAGCTTGCATCGAAGTTATTTACCGGTTCACAATGTCTCCTTAAGCAAAAAAGTGTTATTTTACTTTGAAACTAGATCCTTCAAAGTATCTTCAAAGTCATACTGAAACTTATATAATATTGTCCTTGAGCTGAATTTCCATTATGAGCCTGCATAAGATCTATTAGCAGGTACAAGTTTAGGGTTGACATAGACCGAAAGAAATTAATGGAGTTTCCCAAACTATGTTCCGCGGAATACTGATGTTCCATGGAGTGTCAATATAGGTGTTTATCAGAATTTATCAGAAGAATACCCAGTGTATCAAAACCACCTCTTATTACTTTACTTCCGTTAACTATGACATATTTATTCGAAGCAGGGTTATCTTATTATGCTGCAACTAAGTCAAAGTCCAGGAACAGGCTCGATGCCACACCAGATATAAGAATTCAACTTTCTAATATTGTACGTGATTCAAGAAAATTTACAATTCAATAACCCAAAATCATCGAAGTCATTAAGAACTTCATTCGATTATATTGTTATGTTTCAAAAATAATGACTAATTAAATATTAATTGTTTTTTTCTCATTTAAAAAAATATTGATTGATAATATATTATTTACCTACCCCACAAAATAAAATTCCGTTAAAATTTCAAGATTTACGAAGTGTTCCATCGCAGGAAAAGTTTGGAAAAACCTGGAAGGTTCAAAATGTGCTACGGGATGGGAGCATCAGTCTGATAACATTTTTAACACAAAGAAAAATGACATTACACACTTTTTCCCGTAGTAAGCACTGTGTAATCACTTCTTAAGCCACAACTAACAAAAGTCTGGCGGGGACATTAGTGTTCGGTACTGTAACTGTCCTGTTGGTCTATTTGGGCTATAATATTCCAAGTTCGCTCTATCAAGTTGGTCATAGTCAGATTTTCCGTCTCCATCGACATCTGGTGACAGCTCAAGGGTCGAGTGCCTGCTTCCTTCATAAACCTTAAGAATAGCACTAGATCCACCGAATCAAATAACGTTAATGACCCATCTGAGTCTTCACTTTCTCAATATATTACTTATTTGACATTAATATTTACATTAAGTGTTAATACGGATGCGCCGTTTATGGTTTTCTAAAACCGCTCCAAGTATTATTCGGAAAATGTTAATTTACAAATGCCGACATCGATAGCTTTTCTTGTTTCTCATCAGACTCCAGGTTTCATGTCCATACAAAACTATTGGTTCCTCAGTTACGTTGAATACTCGGAATCATATTTTCTTATGTAATAATACATTATAATAAAATAGAAATATTATATTTAATAATATACGGTTCGTCCCAGGAATAACTAACATTATCTTCACTAGAATGAGTGTATGAGTCTGAGATATTTATTATGAACCTTTAATAACATAATATTATTTCAAGTTTCAAAGGATATACCTATTATTGTAATATTCTCTATCTTTGTAAAAAATAGAAAAATCTCTCACGCACATCTAAGGAAATTGCCTATACTTAGTGTTCTTATCAAACGTAGGAAAGCTTTCGCTCTATTTGATGGGTTCGGAACAGGTGAGGTGAATAACAGGTGGAAAAGAGGATATTAAACAATGTATGTGGGTCGAATCAAAGCCTACCATAGCTACCTTGAACACCAGGTGTCCACAAAAACACTTTGAAAACTGAAAATAAACAATATTTATAGGTACATACAAAAATATCGGCAGTGATAATATTATCAAATCCTATCGTAGGTATATGGTACGAGTATTATATTTACTTATGGAATGATGAATAAACGAAATATTATAAATAAAAAATGCAAACTTCAATATCATTTATTTGTTTGTAAAATTAACACAGTACCATTTTTATCCTAATGGACATTTTTAATTGGTAATAGGTACCTACAATTATCCTAAAAGTTTATACCTTTACATAGTTATGTTTTAGAAATATCGTTGGCTTACATTATTTCGACACCGTTTAGCCAAAAGTCACCAGCCCTCAAAAAAAGGCAGTTTTGTCACCCGAAGCGTAAAAATATGTTCTTTAAGATGCAAAAGTCACCACGGTACGCCTAAATCTGAATTATTTGTTTTTCGCTAAATGATTTTCGATAAAATTTTGATTAAATACTCTGAATTATTCAAAAATCTATATGACGTGATATTTGAAAAAAATATTCAAATCACATTCCATCTAACTACGAGGTTCAGAAGTGAATGAGGAGGATTGTCGATGATAAAAAAGTTGTTCCGGTCAAAGAAGATTAATATTAATTGGACCCTCAGCAGTGATTAAACACTTTTGCAGATTGCAAAGCCGTTTTCAGGATGATATCTTTTATTAAACCCACAATAAAATTACACAGTTTTAATGTAAAAAGAAAACCATCTTTATCTATACAATGCTAAACGTTGGCCACTAGTAGGGACTTAAAAAAAATACTAAATATAAATGTGTATAACTTGAAATCCTTGATAATTATATCAAATTGAGCTTAAATATTGGGACCATACCCAAATAAGATTTCATATAAATAAAAAGGATTTCAAGTTACACACATTTATATTTTTTATAAAAATCCATGATTTTAAAATAGAAATAAAAAATATTAAAACTATGAATTAGTCAAAAATCTAAACGGTGAAAAATTGAAAACTTTATAAAATAAATTTTAATAATAGATATAACCATAAAAATATTGTAATAATAGCGTAACCTATGTACCTACCAAATATGTGACAAATTCACATTTTTTTACAATTGTAAGTTTATCTTTGACTTTTGACATATTTATTAATTAATACAGTTGAAATTGTAAATTATCAAAAAAAAAATCTCAAATTGCAAGCTTCGTCTTTTTCCGCTGGGTTTTTTGTTGGCATGTAGGATCCCCCATGAACCGATTGTGATTATATAAAATAAAATGTTATAAATTATAATATAGTATTTGGTGTATTTATTTTATATTATTATGTAAAAAGGATTAACGTTATTGAATATGCATGTACAAATAATTATATTTTTAAAACAGTTGTATTATAATTGCACAAAAGTTTCTAAACATTACAGTAATTTTGAAGGATGCTATTAATACGAGTATATGACAAAATAACTAAAAAATATATTAGGTATATTGTAAGTACTCACAGCCAAGAAAAAAATAATGGTGAGACCAATCTCAGAACTATGTAGGCTAAATTTCATCATCCATTCCATAATACTTATCTGTCATTGACAATACGATTTTTAACTTGAGAATAAAAATCAATACATTCCTATAAGGGTAAGAATGTGAGAGAAGCGTTTAGTCAGTCAGATTCCGTAGTAGTTAAAATGTGTTAGTTTTTTTACTTTAAATTTTATTTTTAACATACCTAAATACTAAATACTTATTAAACACTATTACACTGGAAAAGTAAGTTGAGAAAGGGGGGATTAGGATTTAAAAAAAAAACTATTTTATTTACCACTGACCGTAATTCAAGCTTGGTTCCATTTACATCCGTATTTAGTAGTTACACAATACAAAGTGTTTCACAATAATTATTTACATACGTATCGACGAAGCGTTTTTATTGGTTACAGCAAAATTTGGATAGGTATATAATTTAACTGGTCCATTACCTCTGTGCATGGTTACCATGAAAAATTCATAGAAAAGCGTTCACTGGAATGTATTTATTTGTATGTGATGTAAATACGTATGTATTAATCAAACCAAGCGTTGAAGCTATGCGCGGTACATATGTTCCCCGCCGAAAGAGAATGTACATATAAATGGCGCTCGTTAGTGAAGTTAATTAAAAACATACGCGCCCTGACTAAATAATTAAACCGTGGCGCTTTGAAACCACTCGACGCGTACACCCAAACGTGAAATAGGCAGTTTTTATAACTTTTAAAATTTTAGCATATTATTTTATAATGTTTGAACTTGTTGAGAGAGGTTCATAGCATTAAAAAGATTGCTTACCTATGCGTTCATTATCTATCAACTCATTAAAATGATTTATTCGAGTAAACATAAAACCGACATGAAGTACAATAATCTATTATAATATATGTACCCACGGTGGCTTAGTTGAATGCTTAAATAATAATTTTGTTTATTTTAATGTGTGTTTGATCCAGTGAAAGTGCCCGATAGGTTAGGACAGGGGACGGCAAACTCTTGGACCAAAAGAGCCAAATATGAGTATAACAACGGTTAAAAAAAATTTCGAGAGCCATACATATATTTTTATAAATATGATTTATTTCATTGAATGTTCTTGTTTTTTTATTGTTGACATTATAAATATATAATTTTTACCAGAAAATAAGTTACACACATTTTTCACGCATTCCTTAAAACTAACGTGAACAATGGCCTTCCTTGCATTTCTTTGGAGAGTGTCTGTATGTTTGGTATGTAACTAGTAGTTTTCAATTTTAGTCGTGACTCCAAATTCTTATCGGTTATTTGGCTTTTCTAAATGCTATTTATATTGTTCATCGTAGTATCTACCTTATTATGTAGATCTTTTAGAGCGCTCCGCTGTGTTGTGAAATTTAATTGCATTTTTCTCTCTCCAAATCCTCAATTTTGAGACCAACACTCAAGACCTACAAATTTGGAGCTACATAGCTCTTTGCTTGTTAAATCCACAAAAAAATATATTTCAAAAGTGCTGTGTCAATATGAAATGGACAAAAATTTAATTTGTCGACTTTTGCAATGGGCGGATTTAAAACGACAAAAATCATACCTTTTTTGTAAAAAATGTGAATTGGGAATTTGTCAAAGAGCCGCAGCCAATTCCCAAAGAGCCGCGGTTTGCCGACCCCTGGGTTAGGAGAATAATTGTTAAATATAATTTCACGAAAGATTTATGTTAATATCATTAAGTAAATTTATTATATTACCCATACTAAATAAAACTTTTAATATGTATGTCTGTGATTCGACCGTTTAACCATGTCTTGTCTATTTACATCATATCTAAGCACAAAATATTGGTTTTATGTAAGTATTTGTTAGGTTTATTCCATATTTTTAACTATAATAAATATTTATAATATTCTATTATTAGTACCAATTTAATAGAGTTTCATATGTATATGGATTTTTTTCCGTGGTTATAAGATAACACCACTCTAAAATAATAGCACCTGTACACGTACATGGATTTACTGGCACCAATAGTGTGCATTTTAAACTACCGCGATAATAACTACATACACGTAAAAGTGCTGACTGTCTCACAATGTCACAATCTCATTCTTAAAGCATAAGTGAGACGCGATGTACTCTTTATATGGTGCTAATTGACCGATTATGAAAATTGTTAAACGTAAAAATTGGTTTTCACAGGCGCAGATATCTATCTCACAAATTCCAACTGTCGAGTGAAAATTCAGAAGCTCCTGAACTTTTTTTATCCACGCATGCAATCTTGCAACTTACATGATAATACGTGTTTACACGTGCATTTTCTTTTTATGGCCGCGATAATACGTACTGTCAGCACGTGTACTACGTAACTCACTTGCAACAATTCATCCCGAGTAAGTAAATTTATCATAATATAGCAGCAGAGACTACCATTAGTAATATAATTTAAAAATGAAGTCTAATATTGACAACTTATTGTTATGTAACTAAGGTGTACTCACATATTCATGAACCTAACCTAACCAATCCATATTTTTAATAAACTATTTTTTTTAAATAAAGTGTATAGGTACGCCTACTTCATTCATTTCGAGTGGTAAAATACTTGTTGACTTTATGATAGAGATTTTAGTTGCTTTAAACTTTATAAACATTGACGAATAGTGAAACCTCTCACTGCATTTAATGCATATTATTTGAATGACGCATATTTTAAAATAATAAAAGAATGTTGCAGAAAATAATATGTTTGTGGTCAGGTAAATATTTATGCATATTATGTACATAATAATAAATGTTGCTACGCAAATTTAATTAAATTCCACTGCCATAAAATTAGGTGGGTAGTTATATAATATGTATGCATCCAAATTGAATATTTCATAGATTGAATGATACATCACGTTGTATAAATTCAAGACCACTATGTTATTTGTTGATTGTGCGCTTGCCTCCTTTGGGGAAATAGCCAAGTTGGTTTATTTCCAACTCTTACAAGTGTGAGTGTATCGATATCGTTAGATAGGTAGGTACTTCAGGAAATATTTCAAAATGGGGATTGGCCACCAGTTTATTTTTTCAACAATAATTATTGTAACATGCTGTAATTAATTGTTTCCAACATTTTATATAAAATACATTTTCGCTCGCATGTTGAGGTTTGTCATGTGAATTAATAATATTTACCATTTGAGTGTTAATTTATAATAATATAATTTCTTCTGAAAATATTCTAACATTGAGAATTAAGTCGAAATAATATATTTTAAATCTAAAATATTCCGCGTGAAAAAAAAATGTTTGGTAGAACCTATTATAGAGGGTGCATGTAAGACTAATCAATAAAAGCCATGTATTCGGGACAAGATTGTTGAATATTATGTATTTTACAACATTTTTACAACGCTTTTCTTAGCTCGTATTCTTATTTGTCCGGTGGTTCTTTGTCCGGTACAAATCTTGCAATCGATTGTTAACTAACTTCCCGACTAGCTAGACATTTGAAACTTTTAGAATATATCAGAACACGATCCCAATGCATTTTTTTAATACTTTTAGCCATCTTTAAGTAGAATTGAATTCATTTTCAGTTGATTCTGTTTTGTATGAAAAGTTATTTCGACACCATTATTGGTTGCTAGGGGTCTGGGGTCCTAGCAACTAAATTATTAATATATACGTGCGTTACTATGGAAATCAATATGGAATACAAATTTTTTTTATCGTTAAAGCCAGTCAAGTCAAGTTTATATGGTTCAACAGAAAATTTAAAAACGTTGTATATAAAAAAATCTTTTAATCTTGTAATTATTTTCCTTTTTATACGAACAGGACATAGATTTTCATCTAATATATTTGTTAAGATGTAACGGTCACTTTGTTGTTAAGGATGATTATAGTATTTGTTTAGTTTATGCATACTTGGAGGACTTTACATATGGGTTAAAAAATATTATATTAAAATATCAACGTGCATGCGCACTTTGGTGATAAATGTACAGATTCTCTTCAAGCCACACGATGGTGAAAGTAATGTACTTCTTCCGTTATCCCCAAAATTGATTCGTCGATGTGATTTTGTTTTCATTAATAAAACATCAATGCAACTTAACTAAAAAAACATGTAATAAATTTCACTCATCGTACGTCGCAGGTAAAATAGCAGAATATTGCATCGCCGTATACGCAGATACTGCTATTTGCAGTCATTCATGTCGGCTAGCCGCGTAACGACTCAGCACGATCTCGCCTGCGTGCGTTGAAGAGAGTTGTAACATCGTCATCAATTTAAACTGTGACCATGTCGCAGTTAAAACGATTTTGTATGTGTGACAAGGCTACTAGTTAAATATTTATACTCCTACTTCTATAGACTACAGGATTTTTGATGGATAATTTAGACATATATTACGTTAATTGATATCAGTAGTTACATATTATTATCAAATGATATTTACATATTAATATATTGTATGAATAGCTGTTCAGTAATTCTCTCTATGTGGTATGGTAAAAAACATTCTATTTATTAATGACTTTAATTTCTACGTCTAAACAATTTTAATGTACCTTAGAGCTGAAAGTGCTTTCACGCTTTTATCATTTTTGAGTTAAGTATGCAGATTTAAATGTATATTCACGTTACCTTAATGCTCAAAATTTGGGAGTCCAATGTCACATGGTTTTCGAAATACTTACTTCTAAAATGACGGTAGTCCAATTATTATACTTCAGAGCTGAAAGAGTGGATGTCCAATTTACGTTATTTTTTCTTTAAGCTATAGCAAAAAGATTAATTACGAAAGTACGGAAGTCCAACATATTACAGAGTTTTAGTCCGAACGCGAGTGAGTATTTTAACTAGATTACATTAACTATGTTAAAACTGATGTCCTGCAAAATATTGAATATATTATACTTCCAGACTTTCAGCTCTAAAGTACAAATTCTGTATAAATAATGTATACCTAAATTGAGTCGTATAGTATCAAAAGCAGAACTGTCGCAAATATGTGGAAATTTAACTAAGTATGCCAAATTATTATTCTGGCCATAATGTACGACTAGCAATATAATATTCGAATCAAAATCATATCTGTGTGGTATAAAATTGTGATGAAAAATAGGGCTTGGTATCAGAATTAGAACTGTTCAATACTTTGGAAATAAAAGTAGAACTGTTGAATTTGAATTTAATTTCTAATTTCTAAATGTAGAAACAGATTTCATGCTATTATAACACTAAAAAACCCAACAAATCGTTTTTCGTCATTTTCTCGAAATGATGAATAACGCACAGATTTACTTTTGATACTATACGACTCAATTGGAAATTAGTATACAATATTAAATTACATTTTTTACATATATCATATTATATATATCAAAATATAGCGTAAAATGTAAATATATATAATTTAGATTATATATAATCGTTAAATAGTATTTTATTATATTTTTGTCATTTACTTTATACTATATAATATACAAATATATTTGTACACCATCGAGTATTAATATAGGTAATATTTCTGACAATTAGTACCTAACTGAGAGAACGAATAGATTAACTGCCATATTCTTTCGTTCAATTCTGTATTCGTACATGCCCCACACGAAAACCGTTTTGCAGTTTACATACCAACAAAGTGGCAACACATTTATTTGGGCTAACATATTCCGCCAATAAACAAATTGCTTCCAGTCCAACGAAGACAACGTACACTTTACAAATATAGTCGAGTACTTAAGCAAATAAATTAAACAGTATTTACATACATAGGTACATAAATTACAAATTAAACATTCAGAAAATTGATAACCTTAAAATTATAACTACACATAGTAACCTACTGAATAATGAATAGTACCTATTACACATAAGCAGGGATATCAACATATGTATATACTACAATGGCAAATAATCCATACTATTCAATTATTCTATATTCTTAAGAAAAACATTTTTCAATTGCATATTAACGTATTTCAATAATAACTTGATTATTTTATATTCTAGAACTACCTGTCGTTTATGTAGAAATGCATTATAAATATATACAGAACCATCTGTTACAGATTAAAAAAAATACTCCACAGAGCCATCTCTCTTCGACTGTTACTATTGTATGTATCGGATTACTGTGCGAGGAATGCAGTTTTTTATGAACTTTATTTACCCCACGTGACCTCAGCCCCGTAAAAGGAGAAGCCTAAAATCTTTGTGCATAATATTATTAATTGTCTATGACTGCAGCTTTATCCAAAATAATTAACAAGATAATTTTAAAAAAATAATAATTTCTATGGCATTCAATCACATAATTATAAATATCGATAGTTGTTAAAAATAAAAATAGCTCAATTTTATATCGTCAGTGTGCTATTGAAATCTCATTAATTTAGTGTGTCGTTGTCATTAGTGTGTAAGTATACCTGACAAGTCTGCTCTTTTTCTTTGATCTTCAGATCTTTCCAAAAGTCACCCTTCGCCACCGATATAATATTATAGTAATAATATTATTGTCGATTTGATTCTAGTAAGTATAGTCGATTGTGCGCTACACTTTTTTGGTACCTAACTAATATAATTATTACTGATTCTAAAATCTGCATATATCAGAAACCGATACATTTTTTTTGCTATATATAATTTTTTTTAAACTTATAGCAATATATTCACACAATATGGACATATATATATAGTAATGTAAAACATTAACGTATCTATTAACTATGACAATAAGACCCACTATAGTCATAGTGTGACACAAAACTGTAAATTACGATCACAGTACTAGTTAGTGCTCTTACACTAAGTGTAATAATATGATAAGCTATTTGTAGAAAATTATGATTGTCTCATATTAAAATAAATGGTAATAAACAGGTTACCACATTGCATTCGAAAATAATCAATTACTAGCACTACCATCGTAACTCGCAATTTAGTACACTTCGTACTAAAGTTCGTTAATCATTTAAAAAAAATCATCGGACCCATGCGATAAACTACAGCTACCTCTAACTAATACAAAGTCATATAGGTACACAGTTTTGCGCATTGTGGTAGTCATTTTGATTGTAGCATAGATGAACCTATTTTTCATTTAAAATAAATAATTTATCCAAATTATTTATGCTATAAAATCACATGAAGCGCAAATAATTATTGATGTTAATTTTAATCAGATTATTTAAATTACATAAAAGTGAATTTTACGAACAATAATATTTGATTTCGTGGTCCACGGATTAAAAGGCGAGCAATCTCCATAGTTTCCGTTTCGCTGTAAGTGGGTCGTATCCGGAAATTTGTACGTAAACAGTTTACCGCACTACACTTATTCGTGCGCCGCAGTACGTGAAACATGAATTCGTATAACATTTAATCAAATGACGAGTTCTTCGTTGAACATTTCACCGTAAAATACATTTATATGTATGCAACAACATGTGGAGATGTCTTTACTAGGTTAGGTTAGGTTAGGTTAGGGTTAATCTAATTGGAACAGTACTATTTACAAACTATCGCCGCATTTTGTAAGATACGTACAAATGTATTCCATGGTGAAATGTTCAACGAAGTACTCGTCATTTGATAAAATGTTATACGAACTCATGTTTCACGTACTGCGGCGCACGAATAAGTGTCCCACGATGAACTGCATAGGTACGTACAACTTACATGTTACCGTAAGTGGGTAAGACGTAGGTAATGAAATGTTTTCTATGATGATGATGATGATGATATAACAGTATCGCGAGCTAATGTTTTATAATATTTATATTTCATGGAAATAAATACAAGTAATAATTACCATTTTTTAGTGTTTATGTTTAATTTTACAGAACGTAAAAGGTCAGAGGCTCAATTTTAATGTAAATTGCCTAATTACGCAACAAAATAATTTTGTGGCCCAATTAACTTAGCTGATGAAATCTCTGACCTTACTTACTATTAAATAAATACGTTACTTAAATTTTCTCCCTAAATATGCCCTAGGCACTTTGAACAAATAAGTATTTATCGACACGCGTATGCCAAACGTTTCAAGTTGACATAGGTACCTAATATTGTACAAACTTTATTATCTTTGCAATGTTAATACATAAATTCATATATCATAAACATAGAGATAATTTTAATACTATAAACCGAAGATACTTGATGGAATTTGAATTTAAATTCTAATGGATTTAATAGCATGTTATAGTATTTATAAAATTGTAACTAGTAACTAATTTGTCTACATGGCGCTTGCAGTGTCCAGTCAATGAGCCGCCCCATATATGGGTGTCTTTTCGAAGTCATGCCGTTATGATTTAAGTTTTGTACTATTCCATTTGAGTCTTTTTTTGCGACCCGGGTTTCGCCTTTCGGCATCTTCAGGTACTATGCGCATTCACCAGAATGAGAAGGACACTGACAACGATACAATTAATTCTAACTAATATAGTAAATTTATACAATAAAGTAGGTAAAAACTTGATCACCTACCTATTAAGTTAAGGATCAAAATAAAAATGTAACAAACAAATTATGAATAATTGTTATTTAAGTGTAATGTATGTATGTATGTAAGTGATTGTATCACACCCCTCCTCTATCACGTTGTTAGTATGTATTTACCTTTTGGTGAGTGCACATTGTGCCTGAAGATGCTAAAAGGCGAAACTGGAGTCGCAAAAAACGGCTCAAATGGAATAGTATAAAACTCAAATCCACATAATTATAGACGCTGCGAATTAACCAAGCAGATGAAATGACAATAAAGTGGATATGTCGCTCAAATACCGTCATACTGTTTTACAAAAGAGGCACTTACTGACTTTAAATAATGATGCCCTAAAATCCACTGAATCGACGAAGTCATACACTTTGGTGTATGTACTTGGCGGCGAAGAACTAAGGAGCAACAATCGTCGAAGGAGCTAAGGGAGACCTTCATCCAGCATGATCAAACCCGGTTGATGACGATGAAATACTGTATTATTATGTTTCTATTCATCGTAATGGTTATATATTTATTTGACTTTATTATTCAATATGGAACATTACTTTCTCGGGAAATTCTCATTCCTTTATGACACCTAACCAAATATGCAGTGACACGGCTGAGCTCGTCGTCGGTTTGCTACGCAACTCTGTCATTCTAACGCTTTTTATGTACGTACCTTTATCAACTTGCGTAGTATTTCATACACAATAATAGCACCTGAAGTATAAAAAAGTATATAGTGTAACTGAATATTCCATGGGTAGTTATATCTAAAATTATGGGTAAAATAATTATATTCTGTAGAGATCAACTGAGTCGCTTAGAGTCATAACTCACATTTTGCAATTTCGTAATTTTTGAGTTAAATATACGAAGTGATTCTAAAGGCATTAATCTATATAAAGAAAATAGTTAAATAATAATCAAAAATCACTATGTCATTGTGATAATCATTGACAAAGTTGACGGTTTGTGTCATAACTCACATTTTTCAATTAATAATTTGAGTTCTGTCACCAAGGCCTTTGTAACTAATCAGGAAGCTGTATTTCTCAGTGTGCGGTATGTCTGCAGCCTTAGAATTATTATATATATATATATATTAAAAAATGTAAGTCGACTCACTCATCAATATTCAAGGGAGTTCAATACTTTTCTTATAATTACAAAAAAACAGTGTTCTGTTGGTTTTTTTTCCAATTATCTCAAAATTCGATTTTTGGAACATGTGAGTTATGACTGTAGGCAAATCAACTAGTCAATCACTCAGGGTAGAGAAGAAGATACAGATATGAACTGTATAATTTGTATTGTACGAAAGCTGACGTATTGTACAGTCCATCGTAATGAGCCACCTTAGATGTGCAGGGTGGTATATCTATAAAGAATCGACAAGTCACTCATTACAAAAAAAAAAATAACTAAAGTTAATATATCTAAAGGATTTATAGACCTTAAGAGTCCAAAACTCGAGAGAAGCGCTTTGGATAGATTTGGATTGAGACAGATAGGTACTGAACCAGGCTTATATACACATAGGATTGCGCCAGAAAGACCAAGACGAATAATCTCTAAAATTAAACCTAATCAATTAATTATTATTTTCTTTAATCCTATTATGTAATATTGAATTGAAGGAGTTAAATATATTGATTGATACATATTAACTTATGATTTTTTAAAAAGAAATAGTTCGGATGAATCAGAGATGAATCGATAACTTTTAGGCGAAAGCACTCACCCAGAAAGTGAAACACGTAAATTTGAGTCTCACTCGGTCCATATTTTTATAGGTATAAAAATATTAGTGAAAAAATGTATTGAAAAAAGTGTATTTTATAATTGTTTTTGTATATAGGTATATTTGAAATCGTGTGTATTTACATTTTACGCGTGACGCATGAGCTGTAACATTTCGCCTTATAAAATCATGGGTCTCGGACTCGAATCCCAGGTCTGGATAATTCACATGATCAATGTGTATTTGGACCAAAAGTATCGATTAAAATTTTATAGGTTGGGCAAGTCGCTAATATCCATTTCTCGTAAAAAAGGTTTATTAATAGAACTTCCACTCTATGGAAACCTATATGTTCCGCATATGATTTAAAGTGGGGATTATGTTAGTTTAGTCTTTAGTCTGCTTGAATATCAAATTGTACATTATTTTTAACACGTGTTGAATTTATGGTTTTATACTATCGGTAGAATCTTGCATATGGCAATCAAATAGTTGTTAAATCTGAGCAGAAAGACCATGTTTCATATTTGCACCCCCTTTTCCGTCATTAATCTTGGCACCAGAGGCGCTGGCGTCGCTCGGCGTCTCTTCCCGCCGGAAGCCACCCGCTACGGTCGCAGCGCAACGAATACGAATTTGGTTGATGGCGTATAACAGACGTATTTCCGGTGGAATTTTTGCCGCGCCGGAGCTGTTGTCGAAAGAATCACGTTATATAGACTTGAAATGAAGAATAACATGTCTATACAAGAAGTTTTTTTACAATGAAAAACTTTTTATCTAATTTTTTGCCAGTTTCTATAGATGCTGACAATAGATGACATTGTAATGTTGTAACTAATTTTATTAAGATAAAATAAATATTGTATTGCAGTCGAACTTGGATATTACGAGGAAGATGGGACCGACTGAATTTGCTCGTTATAAGCATTACTCGTGATATCTGTATATATCATTTTTCGGGCCACGTTCTATTTAAGCATAGAGCATAAAAAATCTGAAAACCATCGTAAAAATCCCCGAAACAAGCATGGCATTCATAAACTACAAAATAAGTTGTTTATTGTAATGAAGTGCTGAGCCGCCGGCGCTGGTAGGTATCTACTGACTTCAGAAATCTTGGATTTTTTACATGCAATTTCAACCATATGCGTGGATACTTGTTCAATGTTGTCTGCGAAAACGCCGAATAAGTACCTACTTAGACACTTAACTAGTGTCATAAACGTAATCCGATCCCAGCGGCATCGGTCTAGTTAACTGCCCCGTCGGATTTTATTGCTTAGAGTCAAAAATGTTGTTTTTAAACGATAGACACATTAACAGTTTTGCTCGGTATACCCGAGAAGTAACTCGTAATAAAATTGAATAAATGTGTGAAGAAAATCATAAACTAAAATGTCAACGAATATTTCCTCAATTCATCCGAGATCTCGCTATTTCCGTGATCATAATAATCAAGTTCGACTAATAATTGTACACATATTGTTTTTCAATTTGTGTACGAGTCACGAGTATGGACCTAATAGGTTGAGCAAGTGGCTGACATCCATTTCTCGTAAAAACAAAATCTGTCAATACAAACTTCCACTCTGTGGAAGCCCATATGATCCTATTAGGATCGGACATGGACGAAAGAAAAAGACGTAATCCATTGTGTCACGCTCCAATGTTGGGGCATAGAGAAAAAACAAGGTCGCGCTACTTCCCTCAGTCCATCGCCACGTCTCACGCCTCCCGCCATCTTAGATCTGCAGCGCGTAGATCGCTTTTGTAGCACCGCTGCAGGATGAGGAGGATCGGCCCCGGTGATGGAATCCTTCAGGCTGTGCCACAAGGGTACGGAATGTCGCACTCTCTCGCTGTATCCGAAGAAAATTTTACAACCACGTAAAGCGTTTCCTCGTGATTACTTCAATAACCGAGGGCTACCGTGTCCGCTCAGTGACTGTAACGCGATCGTATTATTATACCTCTAAGAATCGGGGATACATCGATTCTCAAAACTCAAAATTCGAGACCTTTAAAGCTCGATAAGATGCAATGTGTTTAGGGATTGCAATACCGGTATTTGAAAACCGGTATTCAATTATTAATTGATACTGAAATACCGGTTTCAAAAATCCAAAATACCGGTATTTTTGGTATTATGAAAGCATACACATATAGGTATGTTTTTCGAAAATGAATTTAATGTTATTTTTCATTACTTACTAGGTACTAGGTATATATAAAAGGTTATATTAAATTTTG
This sequence comes from Rhyacophila brunnea, assembly GCF_057557595.1. NCBI lineage: Eukaryota > Metazoa > Arthropoda > Insecta > Trichoptera > Rhyacophilidae > Rhyacophila > Rhyacophila brunnea. The sequence continues at coordinate 41,707,865 of NW_028232859.1, forward strand.
TGTATAAGTTTTATGTAACCAAAACGCAACTTTTAAACCAATAAAAGTTAAATAATATTAAAAAAAAATCCCTTAAATATACTTATGGAAATGTCGCGATGAATAACTTAACATATTTCGAAAAAAAAATGTCTATAATAATCTAATATCTATAACATACTTCCGACGTTGGTGGTATGTACATCCAACAAACGTTAAATTTGAGAGAGATTTGATATTTACCTACCCGAACTTAGTACTTACTTACTTACTTAGAACCCAGTATTTGTAAAAATTAGCCGTTCTAAAATATGATAATCAATACATATTTATAAAATGTCGCATAAAATAGTATTTTAAATTTATTACAATAGTTATATTCATTGATAGGTACCTACATCTTTTTTTCTATAACATCTTTTGTAGAATACCGGTAATAATACGGGTATTCAATAAGAAATACCGAAATACCGGTATTGACATATTCATTCGGTATTGCAATCCTAAATGTGTCACAGTCATATAAGGTCACATGTGGCATACACGCGTCTATCCATCGAGCTGGTGACCAGGTTCAAATATTTAGGTGCCACAGTTACCGACGATGGCAGTCTTCCGCATGGGTGTAGCAGAGCAGCATTCAGCCAACTTAGAGAGGCTTGGAGATCAAGGGTTTATTCTGTGAGGACAAAATATAATTTGTTCAACTGTATATGACATTGATAGTTATTCAAAACATTTATTTATAGTTTAAATATTGCAGTAATTCGTATTATCAAAACAAGTTTAAGGTAAACTTAGTACTCGTAGCTTGAAAGTAAGATTTTTGGAAGGAAGTTGACAAATAGTAAGAAACATACATTGACAAACTACATATTATTATTATATGCTATGTATTATGATCTCCCAACCGAGGTATACATACAGTTGTATTTAAATCGTAGAATCGTTTAATGTCATATTTAAAGGATGAAAGACACCCAAAAATACGTCTTCAATAAATTAGAGAAGAAAAAGAGGGTCGGAAGACTTAGACTGCGGTGATTGGACTGCATAATATCTAAATATAATGCTGTACAAGAATTTTTGAGCAGATAAAGACAAGTGCAGACGATTCTTTTATTATCGATGGTGAATGAAAATAAGCCATATTTTCAATAATATTTAAAAATTGCTGTTGGTTTTTTGTATGCCTAGGCTATACGATAACCCAAATAATTCGAAAATACATTAATATATAATTAAATATCTCTATACTTACAGTTTTTAGTAAAAAAAAAATGAAAAGATAAAGCGATTATTTTTTGTAAAATAATATCGCATGAGAATACCTGTAAATTAAAACTGGCTTCGGTCAAAGGCAATTTTTTTTCAAATTTCAATTCGTAAAATAACAAGATTTCACATTGAAAACTCCAAACATTCTACTCACAATATGATATGAAAACAGGAAAGAAATACAAGTAAGTATCTAGATATTACTACTAATAATAATATAGAAAAAAATATGAGATAACAAAATTTCCAAAATGATGTTATGTATAACACACTACTTGGAATCGACGGTAAACCATCCTTGTCAGGGAACTCAGAAATAATGGGAACTGAAATACATAACGGGTAAGGCGATAGCAGGTAACCGACTCGAGTAAGGAAGAATCCGTGTTAAACTTACACACGTGTCAATAATACGTTTTAAGTCGAATACTGAAAACTGCTCTATGTTTATGCATTTACGCTCATTTAATGTTGGTGTATTATACACACTATTGCACGTGCATAATGCGTACTTCATTTTCGTAGAACACTCACACATTCAAAACCCTGCATCAATATACGGCGTATTGAATATAGCCTATCGGTATTCTATTTATTATCTGTTCTGTGATTCATGTTATGACAATTCTTAAAAAAATATTGGAACAAATAAGTGAGTAGGTACTTTATCAATTAAATTAGTAACTCAAGCTTTATTCCCACTTAATTCAAGATTTTTTACTTTGTTTCTTAAGAAGTACCTATATTTTGACCTCATTATAAAATATCTGTTTCCATTAAACACATTTTTAAATCTTGTACATCATAGTATATTATTAATGTTTTTAAAATGGAGTACTATTTAGAAAAAATGTTAAATATGTATAAAAAACACGCTTCATAACCTCATCCTCATGAAACTGCAATAGAAGACAGCTAATACCCTCTCAATAATTGGCATACACAATGGTATGTTAGCACTGCACCATGAGAAAATAAACAACTGATGCAATTGGTTTATTAGACACACACATACTAACACTAGCAATAATTTTCGCTAGAATAATTTATATGGGCTTTTTTATTATTCGATTTAACTTTATTTATGTTAAATCGAATACTTATTATGTAACAGACTTAATGATAAATCAAGTCATTATTTAGTTCTGTCCATTAAATTGTTCAAACAATTTCTTTGAAGGTTACTTATTTTTTTTAATTGATAAAGTATTTGCGTTTGTAAAACTTGGAAAATTTCTCAGAACGATGTCTTTGAAACTCGATGTCTTATTGCCTAAACATCTCTGCAAATTTTCATTTTGGTATTCTTTAAAATAGAGAATCCCTACTTTAAACTTTAATTAAAGTTTTTTGAACATTGCGCTGATCATAATATTTGTTGAAACCTGTCATTTTGTTTGAAAAATAACTAATTTAACTGTCTAGTAATCACGATTTTCATGAGCAAACAGTTGAGTTGACAACTAATTTATTAAATAAAATAAAACAAAACATATTTCAGGTAGGCAGTTATTTCCCAGGATATTATCAAATTGTGTCCACATAGAAAGTACAAAACCCGTTTAAATTGTTACGAAATCATTTGAATTTAGTTATCAGTGTATATTTCTTTTATTAATTAAACTGGCATTTACGTGATAGAACTACATTATATTGGTTTTGAAACAAAGCTATTTAATCCTACTTTAATTGAATCATTTACGTTGACAGCTGTTTCGGGCTACAAACCCATCTTCTATAAAGCCCGAAACGTAAATTACTAAATTAAAGTAGAATTAACAAAAATAATTTTGTTTTATTACACATTATATTTATGTTATTTCATTAAATAATTACATAAATAATTGAGAAACTGATTTTTAATAGAGTACGGGTGACATGTAAGTAAAACATGGATTACGAAGCAGTTATCGTATACAAACATAGATTTAAACATGTGATTGTTTTGTATGAAAGTTTATAAAAATTTTATTCTTTACATTAAATTCCACACTATAAATTTCTGTGTATAAAATATTGTATTTTCTTTTTTTATATTTCTCTAACCCAGATCTCAATTATAATAATTTTTAATAAATATTAATTTTTCACGTATAATCAGTCAGTAGGTAAGTACCTATATATAATATGATTTCGTAATGTTATGACGAATAATACGTTCATTACGAATTAATATAATTTCTACATATTATTTCATAGTTCGCCGGTCAATAAATAGCGGATCAAAATCGATTGGACATCTCACTCGATTACAAGTGTTCGTTAAAAATACGTCGCACCAAATTACCGTTATATTTATTATATTGCATCGATTGTACCCTTGTAGTTATCTGAAACAGTAAATAAATCCTCACCTAATTAATATACATACCTAATTTAAATATTTTGTTCCAGAATTTTACGACATTACATTGTTAAAACACAAATAAAAATAAAGAAACATCAATATTTTTTCGTAAAACGGTAATAATTGATTAATTAAAAGGAGACCGCAATCACGTAAATGTTGTTAACTGGTATGTAAAAATTATCTTCACATATTTAACTTTAAATTACATTTTATCAACTTGATTGTCTATGCATATGGGTCTTTTTAATTATTTGCTCTTTTATTGTTAATTCTGTTAATATCATTAATGCGATAAAAACATGTATTATTCCAATAGTTTTCTTTAGTAAAAGTTATTTTATTCGAGCTACTATTATTACTAGAAAATATTTCAAAATATGTTATGATAGCAGGGACACACTTTTTTAATATAATAATGTCTTAATATTTTTTTTTTGATTCACGAGAGTACTCGGTGAAAAATAGATGTGATGTTTTTACCTTTACTGTATTGAGAGATAAATATTGTATTTTTATATTTTATGACTAATAATATGCATTAAAAGTGCCGCAACAAAACAAATACTCTTTCCCAACACATTGTCACTGGAAGATTCAGCGTGAAGTTAAAAAAAATCTTTATCTAAGGTGGCATTATGTCGCTATTGCATGAGTTATTTCGCCTGTCACCCCCGCTTGCCAAATGTTGCCGAGTTCTTGTATAAAAAACTAACTGAAGCGTGTCTTTTGAATTCCGTAAGCGCGAAACGTTTATTTTCCCGCCTCCGAGGACAACTCTAATGCCATTGTTGCCAACTTCTCGGGGGGATTCCCATTTTGATTGATGACTAAGCTCATCTGCTTCCGGGACGATATCTACATCCGATCCCAGACAAACACAATGGCGATGATAATCCAAATAAACTTATTATGTTTGATGAACCCTTGTTGTCGCTGCAGTCCAAAGTTTCTTATATTTTATTCGAATCGACAATGACGAAGTGATAAAGATACTTCCCCGCAATAGGAAGCCAACAAGGATGTTCTTGTACGTATTTGGAATCTTACTCAGAATTAAAATTTGTAGGTAATTACTTACATTTTTGGTATGCTTCAATTTTATTTTTATGTCCACCTTCCCGGATTATCTAGTTCTATTATACGGTTAATATACATAATTTGAAAACACCTTAGACATAATATAATATAATAATATGCCATCTAGAAAAAATGCGATAACCGACGGGACATGAATAATATGTAACTACTGGATTTGCACCAACGTGCTTAACCATTAAGCTACGATCACCTTATCTAATTACAATGATATTAATAAGTATTTTTAAAATTGCGTTAATTTTGCTTATCGGTTTTGTGTTTTGAGACAAAGTATCAATTGATTGCCCTAATTATTAAGGGGGATCCTTATATCAGAAAAGGCACCTAGCGAAAAAATACGAAGCTTGCAATTTGAAACATTTTTTGATAATTTACAATTTCAACTGTATTAATTAATAAATATGTATCTGAAAACATTAAAAAGAAAAATATATATTTTTAAGTCAAAGATAAACTTACAATTGTAAAAAAAAATCAGAATTTGATAAATATTTATCTCCCCAGTTACATTATTACTACATTATATATTTTTATGGTCATATTTATTATTAAAATTTAGTTTATTAAGTTTTTAATTTTTCCTCGTGGTTGACTAATTCATCGTTTTAATATGTTTTTATATTTATTTTAAAAAACATGGATTTTTATAAAAATATAAATGTGTATAACTTGAAATCCTTTTTATTTGCTAAAGCCCATAATTTAATTGATAAAGCACATTCGCACGAATCCAGTAGTTACAAATTCATGTCCCGGTATATTTCTGAGATGTTTTCGAATTATCTATTCTCAATATAATATTTATATTACATTTTCAAATCTTCTGAATAATAATAATATTTTGAATAAAAAAAACAGTTTAATATATTAAATTATATAAAATTACTATCATAACGACACTAAAATTATTGGCATATCCCTAAACAGCTATCAAGGAAAAAAAATAAAATATGGTAGAATTAACCAAAAACTTTATTTTAAAATTATTATAATAGAGTTCTACCGCGTAAAAGCCAATTGAATCAAAGAATTATTATTACTTATATACTATATAATTCCCCGTTGTGTTTTAAATTATGCGAAAACCATTGAATTTATTTAGGTGGTATGAATGAAAAACCTGAATCATAAGATTTGTGAAATAATAAAAATCTATTGATTAAGCTAGCGAGCAAGGCCATGGTAGGACCCCTAAATTGGGACTATTGGCCCAACAAGTTACTAGTTTTATATTGGGATAATTTTAAAAATAGTTATTTTCTTAAAACTTTACGAAAACCAGGATCAGTTTCAATTAGAGTTGGGTTTCGGGAATTCTCGAGAATTTTTCGAGATTTTCTATCCCGAATCTCGAGAATTTTAATTTTAACATTTCGGGAAATACCGGATCTCGAGAATCTTTTCTCGGGATTCGGGATTTCTTTATTATCAAATATTAATTGAAAAAGAGATTTTTCTATATGAAAAAGGTGGACAGAAAACATTCAAAGACTGATCGGGGCATTTAATACAATTAAGCAAACGTCGACTCAAAATGAGCGCAATTTCCAACATCATGGATTTTTATGTCTCAAAAGCATACGCGATTGTCAGACGCAGCGATTGACGGTCTGTGTTTTTTGAAATTCTATTTTAATAAGAATGAAAAATTTGAATTATTATTGTTTTCCTACTTCTATTTGTTTGTCTTCTTTGATAAATAAAAAAAATTGGAATTTGTATGTTTTTACACTGATTTCAGGATTTTTTACAGGTTTTGACAGACTTATTTTAAATTTCCCGATATGTCGAGAATTCTTTTCTGGAAATCCCGAATCTCGAGATTGAGATTTTCTCGGGAAATACCCAACTCTAGTTTCAATGTATGTAAAATAATACAATTAATATAAACTAGTGAACTTTATCTATTAAATAATTTATACAATGCTTTAATAATTTTATATGCCTTAAATTGATAGTATTGTAAATGTACCCATACTTTTTTTATAAGTATTGGTTATTAATTATTTGCTAAATAAATAAATATTCAGATAACTACTTCCATATTTTCTTTCTCTCACCGTGAAAGCTGGTTGAAATTTCCTAACAAACTATATTATTATGTCATACATTTTTACTGATCAGAATACGCCATGATCAAAGCTCTACACGATTATACAATATAATATGTCTTTTTACTGCGGTCGAAGTTGTAACTACAACTAATAATTAACATATTATGATTGTCCATAAAAACTTTTTCGTTAATTTTTCGTGAATTTATTTCACTTAAGCATGCCCGTATGAGGTAACTTTTCATCTACAACAGAAATCTCAAATCGTAACAACTTAATTGGCCCTTATAAAACGCAAATAAAGTTAACTCACTTTTTTATGCCAGATTGTAATCTTTTGTTCTATTAAATGCTGTAATATGTAGATTATTTGCTACCATTAAAACGTTAGGTTAGCAAAATATATTTCTTTTTTTTTTATAAACGGTACTTATGGGATAATTATATTATTTTATATTTCGAAAACAAAACCTACCTTATAATACTGTTCATCATAAGATATTATGTACTCATCTATTCACTAGCAGTGCTCGATAAAAAGCAGTTTTATACTCAAATGTAGGTATATAAGTATGTCTCTATATTTAAAAAAATATTATACAGTTATTTACTTAGATATTTAGCTTATTCATACAATCTTAAGGTGCCAAATACGGAAAAATCGATCTAAATGGAAATAGATATAAAATTTGCGTGTCCGGAAATTTGTACGTGTGCAGTTCGTCGTACAACACTTCACCGTGAAATTTTGTATCAGAACTATATTATATGGTCGTATATTAAAAACCATCCAACATCTTTTGGTCGTATAGTACTGAGATAAACTTAATATTAAATAAAACACGGTTCTTATCGGTTTACAGGAAGCCACGGCAAACAAATTTTGAAAATAGCCGATATACTGGATTATTTGTTAGGTTAGGCTTTCATTCTTGAATTTTGCCAAAATTAGACATGACCGTATATTATACGATCTCTGTATAGTATACCGTATAGTACCGTATAGTACCGTATAGTATACGAAAGCTCACGGCGAACTGTGCTACGTACAATTAAATCACATGTAACCTAAAATGTGTAGTAATGTTTACTTACTATTAAAAACTATCTTCTCGATATGATATAGAGTAGATACCTAATAATAATTAATATTTATACCGTAACTTGTGAACACGATAAACTAATGTACCTACTGAAATAATGTTAGTAATAATTTTATTATACCTGAAGAAGTAGCGTTTTTAAAGCTAAAAATTATTTTCATTATAATCATAATAATCTATTCAATTTCATTGTCATGATGCTCGAACGTGATTTACAATATACTTTCAAATGTAATAAATTGACTGTTAATTCTTTAATATGACACTGAAATATAATAATTATGCAAATATATTCTTTTAACTCATTGATTTAAAGTTTAAAATAATCATTTAATAAAACAAACATAGCTATTGTAGCAAATTAGCATCTGTTAAAATATTTTTTTTATCTTTTAAGGCTATAAAATGACGTTGTTATCTAGAATTGATATTTTTATGCATTTTATGCAATCTTTTCAATGAATTTTAATAAATTACTCTTTTTCTGACGCCTATGATCTTCAAGTGATATTTATTTTATATGTATAAGGAAATAGTTACCTATTTTAAAAAAATCATACTTAATTATCGCGGAAGTTTTAATATTTTAGCAGCAATTTAGTGCTAATACAACAATTATTCATTGCTTAAAGAATTAAATATTCCATGTATCGTTAGAAATAGCATATTTTTAATACATCTGTAGTTTTTATATTCAGTCGGTTAGTATAATTTACTAACATAATATGTAGATGGACATTACCCGAGTCAACATATATTTATATGAAACAAAGAACATAATATTATAATAGTAGTTAATTTTCAAATCACTTAAATGAATATTCAAAAAACCTAAGTGAAATTTATTTTAAAAAATCTGTTTTTTACGCAGGTCAGCTAGAAGCCTCTGAATGTGTGTATACAACATTTAATGTAGGTATCTACCTATTCACATAAATCGATTATTAAAATCTATTGAAATAAGGAAAGAAAAGTTAAACATACCTACAAACCATAATAATATACTATTTGGAAGTAGGTAATACATTAAATCCTTAAATAACATAGTATTCATTCATTAATGAATTAATGAATCAAAACCATATAAGTTACCCAGACATCTTCTTGGTGGCATATAAAATTAATGCAGTTGTATTCAGTTTGCTGTTAACGTAATAATAAAATGATTTACCTACTGGTATGTATGTAATCAATTTGAAAATCCATTCTGGATTAATATATTTTGTTCTTGCATAACTCGTACTATTTGTGTTAGTTTCTTTCTTTATTTAAAATCAATATTCATTTTTTAAGAAAAATGAATACTTAACCAATATTTAATGATATAATCATATGTTGTATTATTATAAATGCCTATCATACCAGCAGGTAATGTGTTTGCATGTATTAAAAAACTGTGTTTTCACATTAAAATTGTTAGAGAATATTAAAACAAGGTTGATAATTTTATGTTAAAATATTTATTGCGTTGATATCACATTATGGCAATGCATATGGCAATGATTTAATCTAATAGGAATAATGAAACTTAAACGCTAGGATGATGTTTAATTTTAAATCTTAAATAAGTACGTAATGGAATGTTTAGATTGCTATTCTTTCAATAAATTATTTTAAAATGGCGATCATAATTACAAATACAATTTTCCAAATGCGTGTCATTGCTATTAGACCTAATACATATATTGGCACATGACATTGCTTCTATGGGATGCAAATTTTAAACATAAACTATTTAGTATTTAGAATTTGATAAAATTGCGTCATGCACAAATCAAAACAACATCGGTATATATATATATGTTATTGCGTGACAATGAACTATCCCAAAGTTATTTAGAATGAAATCAAGTTTCAGTACAATCAAATAATTTTATATGAAATAAAATATACGATGTTCTCGATTTTGAAAACAAATGATAAAAAATAAGGCAATATAAAATGACCATTTAATTTGTTAAAAAATTGATCTATATGAAATTCGTAAAATTAATGACAATTTTAAAATTATGAGTGATCGATGATAATATTATGAATGATTTTTTTATCAACGTTGTTTAATTTCAAAACATTATTCTGCAATTGGAATGTAACTAATTATATCACATGTCTAATATTTAAAATTCTTCTATGAAAAATGCATATTTAAGATTGAAAATCATGCGCGATTTCATTGTTAAATTAACTGCATCGTTTTTGTTTGGTATAATGTCGCTCGCGTGCCACTGTGTCCGTTCACTTTCTGACGGAGTTGGTCCCCAGCTTGGTGAAACCATCATCGAGGGATTCGGGATACTTGACCCTGGTCATTTTAGGCCTGAAGCCATTCTCGTCAGCGGTGAAAGTAACTCTATAAAGGATGCCATCGGGTCCGACGTATTGGTAGAATCCTGAGCTGGCAATTCCCTCATTAGGAGTATTGGGGTTTGTGACGACAGCCTTCTCTTGAGCGAGGATCTTGTTTTCGGTTTCATAACTGAAATAAAATAAAAATATTTAGTAAATAATAAATAAATTAAATATTTCACCTTTGATTATGAACGTACATACATAGTAATATGCAAGAATAAGTAAAGATTATTTCATAATACATGTATATATTTAGACAAGTTTAATCATTCACATCCTTTCTTTCACGTTGCAGCTTGTTCAGTACAAATTTAATATTGTAGCATTTTTTTGCTGATTAAATAAGTTGCAATATATGGTAAGTAATACTTAAAAAAAAACTATGAATGAAGTATCCAAACTTTACATGATGATATTTTACGTGCTATTGAAATACTAGCATCTCAGTAGTATGATAAATTGATATGAAACGTAAAAATAACTTTTTTTAAAGTACTATTTTTTCATCGATAACATTTAATACATCATTCAATCTTTCATATCATATAATAATGAAAAAAAAATGATTGCTTAATATTATTACTTCCACAATAATAATTGATTAATGAAGCTAATTTATTATGACGTGCCAGCATACAAATGGTGTTATTTCTGATAGAAGCGATGTACGTTTCAATCAATCAAAGTATCAAAATGAATTTATCTCGAGTATTTATGACCTTGTAGACGCATTTTTGTTGCATTTTTTCAAGTAATATTATGATACAATAAATCGTTTAAAACGCTCTACTCTATTATTCAATATGTTGCAAGTAGGATTTAAATATATACATTTAAAGGTGCGTTATGATGTAATCTAAATGATCATTTAATAAATTAATATCCTTACGTGTATTTGTAACCATCGTCCTTGAGGTTTTGGTCGTGCCTGATAATCTTATTTCCGTTGTTGACGTATTTGATTGTGGGCACGGGGGTGGTACTGGGTCTTACTGTCACCTGCTTCCGTTCGCTAGCAGAGCCATCGAGTTCGTCTCCAATGTGCTTGTACCTCTCCCAGTCTCCGCTGTATGGACCATATCCTCCGCCATACGGGTTTGGAATGTGAACGTATTTGCCTTCGTCGCTTGGGCGGTTGTAACTAAACCAAGGATATTAAATTGATATTAAAATATTGTCCTCACAATACAAAAAAGAAAGCAAAAGAATCTCCAAGAGTGAACAGTGTTGGATCAATGAAGGTCAGTAATGAGCGTAAATGACTCACACTTAACAATAGTCTTAATGAAAAAATAATTTCATTATTTTGTTTCCGTTTTGGTCAATATATTACATATTATTATACATTGTGATGTTCCGGGTTTATTAAACAGTAATCTTTGAAAAAATTGCTTGAATCATATTATAAATCATTCAACACTATTAACATACGAATACTGATTTACATTAGTGTTGCCAACCGTATTACAATAGTTAATAGTAATGTACTAATTCTTTTGTTCCACTTAGTATGTAACATAGTAAGTAAAGTTAAAAGATAGAATACAATCTTTCGTCAAGTGTGACAAATATTTTAACATGAAGAATTTAACATGACAAACTCACCTTATATTATAGTATTTTTTTTTCAAAAATTTTATTATTCATTCGCTATGTATTTAAAGAATTTTAATATATAATCAACATAAAAATAGAAATAGTATATGACATTGACAAGAATAAAATAATTATTTATTGAATTAATTTAAAAGTGAGTAGCAAGGTCCTAAATAATATTAAAAATGGTATTACGTGTATATTTCATTTAAAATTTTCTTATTTTATCATGAAATATGTATCTCAATAAAATATCGTGACGTTAAATTTCTTACAAATAATTTATTCATTATTACGATGATGAGTCTCATTTGTGGTACTTTGAGATAAATTATAAAAAATAATAAATTCTAAACATATTATTTACGATGGGATTAAGGATTATTGAACCTTTAATTCCCATCTCAATGTCAGGTTATTATCACCATAAAGATATGGAGGCATTGATTTTATTTTCACACCTTTACCCAAGGAATGCAGACTCATAATATTGCATTATTATCATCAACAATGTATTCAACTTACAAAGGATTGACATTTTAGGCCATAAATATTTTTAAATATGTAATAAGACCAATGTCATCTAGCGTTATATTGTTATAAAGAATGAATTAATACTATTGAATACTATTTATAAAAGTGATAAATTTACTGCTTATCAAACAATACTTATTATTGAACTGACATATTAATAAATATACTGTTTTAATTTCGGAATTCAGCCGATTTTCACATGTCATTAAAACAATCTTTTTAAATTTAAATCAAAAGAATTTCATATAAATTTATTACGTATTGCCACATTCAATGCAGCCGCGATCGACGGGCATAACAATAATTATGTAACTGAATATTTATTACGAATTTTTAAATAATTTTACTTGTGCGAGTCCAAAAATTCAAAAATAATAATATATTCTAGATATTTTTTGTGATATTGTAATGGTAAAATTACAAAATTATTCTGGCGTCTTTCAGCTTCGAATGCCAATCGTAATTTATAGTGTTGACATACTAAGGTATTCGATAATAATAACATAATAGAAAATTAATATGAAATAAATCCCACGTTTTCCGTTTGATATGTGAGGATGACAACATTGCGCCATCGGAAGCCGTCAAATAAATTTATTAACTGTCATTTACATTCAAATCTTTACGTCTTGTTTTAATGTACATGTTTATAGAACAAGTTTGTAAGAAACTATTTTCATACGTTTATTATAATTACACTATGTTTTTTTTTAAATTTATGACATATATCTCTAATTTACTGATTAATAATATGATTCTTTAATTTTATGAAATATTTATGTAAAATTTTACAAACTACATAATATTTTCCGTGTTTAATGTAATAATATAAAATAATTATCATTTAAACCTATATTTAATACAGTTTAATAGAAATAAGGATATTTTACGAACGTAGTAAAAGTAGACAAACATTACATTTTCAATGTAAATAAAATATCCTTTGTTAAATTTTACTTATAATTAACTATTTGTTTTATTCAATGAATAATTCACAAGATTTTAAGAATGTATCATTCTAATTATTGAACATACATAATTTAAAAAAAAACTTTCTGAGAAAATATATTATAACCAATAGTTAGTCACCCTGGCAGGGCCTCGAATCCTGCATCTCCTGGGTTTACGCTCCGTCCCTTGCATTACCTCTATGCTACATTAAGGCGACGTACTAATTGCGACACTTTTTTACTATTGGCCTTTTTAATACCCACTCATCAGCGTTTTTTAGTAAATTTAGAAGAACGCTGATGAGTGGGTATTAAAAAGGCCAATAGATTTTTTCTATTATATATAGAAAATGTTTTTCAAACTTATATAATATGTACATATTACTTACTAAGAAAATAATATACTTATTATTTCAGCCATCATACTGAATAGTCAGTTTTAATTAAAATATATAATGTTGTAATCAAGTTATTAACAAAAGGAACCGCGTGCTGTTTTACGAGCAATAATAAAATTATAGAATACAGTAGCGGAATTTGGCTTACCTTCCATCATCATTGTCATAGGCTTGGTAGATTCCAGTGTCTTCCGACTGGTATCCGCTCACAAGAGCAACCAAGGCAATCTGCAATATAAATATCACCAGAAATAAGTTCCTCGCATATCACCACGTTTTATGTGGACATTTTTCATTTGAAATGGTAACTTGTTGTATAAACGAACAAAATAATTTTATTATGCAATGTGGCAGCTTAATTATTTAAATTAACACACTTTAATCGATATATAAAAAAACTTTTAGATGACTAATGAATGAAATTATTCTTTTATCCAAGATTTAATTTTTTTTTATTGAATACTGACAATATTCAAATTTTGAGGATGTAACAATCCCTTTTTTATTGATATTGCATGATTTGGAACAGACTCAGTCAGAGTTTTTTTAATGAGTTTTCCAATAAGTATGTTTATATAATATGTGATAATACAATGAAAAATAATGATGTTCAATTAAATATTTATTATTATATTATACATTGTGTTTCCAATATTTTTTTTTATTATCTCTACAATCCTATAAGTCGTTTCATGATGAGGTTTACGATAAATATGTTAGCCACTTTATCAACCTATTAGATTCATACTCTGGATATAATAAATAACAACATCTGTATTTTCCGGACGAATATATAAAATAATCATCAAATAATAATATAAGATACTAATATTAATTTATATTATTCAAAAATGTCTTATCCTAAATCACCAAGTTAGATATATAATTATTTAGTAATATAATTACACATGTTAGAAATAATACTAGTTTTGCCTAATAAAGAAATATGGATTGTAAAAGAAATCATCCCACTAATTTTATATTAAAATTTGTAACATAGTTAATAAATAAAATCATCTTAGATGATATCACGGATTGCATGAAAAATATGCAATGTCCACGTATCAATGTAAAATCAATCTCAATGAAATTTTACAAGCAAATTAAATCAAAATGGTTGCATGTAGGTGTTGTGCATTTGACAGGATTATGTCATGTTACAAAATGAAATTTATTTTTTGTTAAAATAGGATTGAATTGCGTGGTATGAAAAATACATAATAATCTAAAATATGTGTACATTTCTTTTAAAAACATCAATAATTAATAACGAAATTTCGTTTCTTCAATATTTGCTAAATTTAATGCAATGGGTCGATGAATGGCTAACATCCATTCCTTGTAAAAAAACTGTCGGTATACATTCGCTCTGTGAACTCTATGTTTTGAGTAGTAGCGAAAATGATAGAAAAAAATATAATGCTGATTACAATGGAACTAAAAAAAATATGTTCGGCAATAGAATTATTTTTTTTTTAAATTTTCTACTGGATTATTATTATTATTATATTTACTTACTTAAAAATAGTCAACAGCCTTTATTAATAATACTTTTATAAAAATAATAATTTTTTTTTATATAAATATTAAGTAAAATAAATACCTAATTTGGTGTTTTTAATTTATAATTCAATAAATATTTTTTAATATTTATTTTCGGTGTTATAAGTTTATAAGCAAAATAAATTTTAAATAATATTACTCAATACCAAATTCTATTATTGTTCGACCGTGATTTTTTAAGGTGCGTTTATTTTTATTATATTATACTAAAAATGTAGCACCGAATAACGTTATAAATCATAAAACTATCACTTTCACTACACGAAAATAACAACAACTAATGCTTACCGCTAATACAAAGTACTTCATCTTGCACAAAATTCACAGCGTCGAATAAAAAATGTCTTCGAAAAGTTGAGCAACAAGTGCTGCAATCACAACAAAGATTAGCAATAAATGTTTGCCCTCGAAATATTCAAAGTGTCAAACGATTTAGTACTACTTCACAAACCGAAAGAAAATTTTGGTTAACTTTATCTGACCACCACAGGCAGTTGAATGATGCTAACCTTGCCTACACTCATAGTATTTATACGCTCCGTGAGCCAAAGCATTTTAAAAAAAGCATGTCGAGTGGTGCAGAAAATAAAAATGATAATAAAAGCTCCGAAGAACACCAACACACCGAGGAATTCCGATTCGAGGAAAAATAATATTGTTCGTATTATACGCACGCATTTAGAAAAACCGAATTCTTCCGATTAAAAATATAATAATATGCAAATGACCATTTGGCGCCGATGAGGAGACGCCGTAGTAGGTACTTTGGTGACTTTTCATTCGTCGTCGGGTCCGATTCGTCGACGGTTCCTTTCGAGGTAAACGTGGATTTTTCGATTTTCTTCATAATTCTGTCTGAATCCGTTTATTTTTCGAGGTAAATCGATCGCATAATTTCATCGGGAGGCGTCAATCGGAATGCAGTTTACATTAAAACGATACTTTAATGTCGCGACGTCGCCGTGAATTATTTACCGATTTGTCACGACAATCGTTCAATATACATGCCTATGTCTAATAAATGTTTGATTTTAAAAACATTGCCGATAATAAATTTTGGCGTAATAGTTTTTGATTAAAATATTTATCAGAATCAAAACATTACACATGAATTTTAATGATTCAGGCAGAGTTCAAATATTATAATCATAGCTACATAATTATAACCTCTACGATACGACTTGAAAATAAAGTTACTTTTGCTAATTAGTTATTTTAATTCGCATATAACGCATATTCTGAATGCTGTTTCTCGAATGAAAGCCATATAATATACCTACTCGTAAAATCAAATTATAGATTTGATTACTGTTTTGTCACTAAAAAAAATATACAAATAGTTTATTAATTCACGTAATATTTACTAGGTAAAATTTTGTTTAATCACTAAAAACCATCAAACTTCTCATCGAATTGTAGAATTCGTAAATAAATAGTAAATTCCACAAATTATTCACCTTAGTCGACAACAATAATTTTGATTAGAACGCAATTATCATAACTATATAAGTTCCATTGAAAATTGTGTTACAGCCAAAATAACTGTCAACTAAAAATATAAATGTGTGTAATTTAAAATCTTTAATATTATAATATTTTATATCTTTTATTTTTCATTGCACCTACCCTTATACTCGTATTATCTTCACAGATTATTTTAAAGTCCGTAGTTTTTTCAACATACATTATTAGTTCAATATAAAGGTGCTAAAATGCAGGTGGGACTAGATGCTACTTTTAGTCCCCATACAACGTTCTTTCATATCCACCCTATTTTTTGTTGATCTAATTCATTAACTAATCTCTTTAGATTGTTTTGTAAATTCTTAATCAACGATATTATTTTACACAGCCATGTAATACGTTCAGTGAATATTGAAGCGATTAAAAAAGAAAAGGCCTCATCTATGACGATGACGATAGTTTTTATCATTATTTTATTGCTAAAAATGACTAGGTAATCTGAGATCATAATCATATATTTTAATTGAATAATCAACGGTGTATATACCTATATTAGTTTAGAAAACTTTCAACATTATGATTATTTATTAGTATATTTTTTATACAGGTACCCAACTTTAATTTTTTATAAAGTGTTTATCAGTGTTATGTTTTAATGGTTTATAAAACACGGGATATTCTGGGCACTTGGAATATGTATATTAGGGCTCTTAAACAGTGTTTCTCTGATCCTTAATTAAGAATCCTGTAATGGATAAGAAGCCTTGCGATACAACTACTAAAAAGGTACCGATATCCAAAGAACTTTGTGGTGTGTGTGTGTGTATGACTATAAATATTTTAATGCTGATTATTTGCCTATATCTGGCAGATTCACATGTTGTTTTAAAAGTGTTTGCCCGGATCTAGACCATAGACCTAATAGTTTGAGCAAATTGGTAACAATCGTTTCCCGTAAAACATATTCTGTGAAACCGATTTAAAAAGCGGCTCAGCTGCATATCTGGTTATAGAGTAATAAAAAAATGTATTTTATATCAACATTATAGATACATAGTTTATCGCGTATATTCGTTTTCAGTTTTTAAATAATATACTTATAGATAACATTGTATATCTCAAATATAAAAAATCAAAATGCGAAAGCACGTGCACTTTTGTGTTGTAGTCCAAATAAAAATAAAAATGTTGAATTGTCTTTATAACATAATTGTTAATAATACATAGTATATGAATTTGTTTTTCTCCTTTTAATTTAGTTACATCATACAACTTTTAAACATAAATTAATTTGTGACTAGTTTTTACAAACAATAAAAAAATCTGAATGAATCCGTGTTGCCATAGATGTGAAAGGTTCATTAAACAACTATTGTATTAATTAATGTATATGATAAAACGATTATTAAAATGTATTCTTCATATTTGTGATTCAGAATTGCACATATTAAAATGCAATGACTCATATTTTAAAGATAACTTTTGTACAAGAAACATATATTATTAACTTTGACATATTATAAGACTTCAGTTTTTTTATACAATGTTAAGAATGATTATATAAATACAGGCACATAATTTTAAGCATCGTAAATATTGAAAAGAGTTTGAAAACTACGAGAGGATTTTACAATAAGAGTCAAGGTATCTTGCACGGAATGCTATCAAATTTATGTATTTTTGTAACACTCGAAATCATAAAATCCCATTAGAGGTCTGCAGAAAAGAAATTATGAGGATTTAAAATAAGATATGCCTAATAAAATTTTATGTATTGTGTCGTATAAAAGAGGGGTTAAAAAGCTTTGAAAATTTTGTTTGAATAATTACATTAATTTTAAACTCTTTTAGAGTTTTAGGTACCTAGTCATAATTTTACACGTTAAAGAAAGGTTACCATTTATAAAGTATTCGAACATCTCATTCGAATTTTTAAATAAAAGTTTTCCAGGACTATTTAAGTATTAATGTCCAACGTTTATAAAAAAAATATTACTCACCTACTATCCCATGTATTATTAAAATTACGTATTTCTTTTCAATGAATATATATATTTGAAACCAGCGTATCAGCCTAAAGAATTTTAGAATGGCTAAATAACAAAAAAATAATTTCACTACAAGAAAACATAAAGAATTGATTTTAACTCTAAACTTATTAAGTTTGTTGAAAAAAAATGTTAACCAGTCATAATTCTTTATGTATTTGAATTAATTCTTCTTTGTATTCAGCTATCACAAATGCATTCGAAACAACATGTACCCTTGGTAAAAGGAATATTCTGAAACTTGAAGTAGAAAGCGTGGTATAGTTATCCAGATTTTGGATATAACGCGCAAGAATAGAAAACAGAATAATTGAATAAAAGAACAAAAGAGAGTGTGCAATGTAATTGATTTTGCTGAAAACTGCAAATAAAAATGTACACAGTATATATTTATTTCAAAGAACATATTATAGTTGTTGGACAAATCGAGGTATTCAGAGATTCCCTGAGACTTGTTACCCGCTGCATCGTCAAAATACAAATCAATTCTGCTCTATTGTTGTTTTAATTTAATAAAACGCAATGTTTTTTCAACTGAAAAAGTTGAAAATGTCCCTCTGAGGTGGTCCTAATTTATTGATTAAAAGTGGAATAAGTACTACAAAAAAATGCGTTTTATTAAATTAACACAACAATACAATTCAGTTCCACCATGAATTGACAGTTAACAAAATAAAAGAAATCAATTCTGCTGTATTTCGTGGCAACGATATCTACACGACCGAGAGGAATAGAATCACTCTGGAGAGGCCATTGACTTGTATTGGATTAACCCAGATTGGTAACAATGACGATATCGAGTTCTCAATAATTAATTACATATTTTTTTCAGTAATTTCAATAAAATATTTTTAAAGATGAAGCCATACAATATCTCATTTGTTATTATTTTAAAGCAAGGAGAAGAAAATACATTAAATTAAAATTTAACAGTTCGAAAGATCTTGATATTTCACTTCTCACATAACAAAACGTATATTTATTGTAAAAATGTGTGAACTTAATTTACTCACACTATGGTTCATGCAGTTTATGAATCTTATGGTGTATATGCCATCGATATATTATTATGGATATATGCCATACATTATATTTTTATATAGTTTTATTATATTGTAGTTTAAAATTATAATTATGAAATTCAGACAGATGCGTATTATATTGAACAAGTTACGATAACATTATAATATTCTAAATGTGTACCATTATTCCTGGAGTACCAGAAAGTAAACGCTAAATATATAAAATAGATATATCTTCGATAAATCTGTTTATAATTCATTGTAAACAATATTTAAAAATTCATGAAATACAGTTATCAATAAAAGTATTACTCATTTTTTTATTGCCAACTTGTCAGTGAATTATTTTTGTTAAATTGATAATTTTTATAACCTACGTATATGGTAAACATTTTTTTTTCAAATACCGTTTATTTCACTATCTCTATTACAGTTTATTTTTTAAAACAAAAATTCCTCATTCCTGATAAACTATTTTTTGTTTTGTTAAATAACAGTCTATCAATTCGTAGACTCGATCATGTCCTAATCAAGAAACGGTGATGTCATAATATCTTTTCACTACCTATATAAGTATTTCAATTTGTTTTGAGTATTTTTAGATTAATTGGTTCTGCCATTATAAGATGAGCACCTAGCGCTGGGTTTTTTCTTAAATATTATCACAACATTCATCACATTTCACTTTTAATATTATTGAACTCACATAACATGAACGATGAATTTTCTTTCGTGAAAATATTCATATTCATCTAAACATATAAATTACAGATTAAAAATTGTATCCAATTAAAAACAATATTATTTTTTTAGCACGCTATCTTTTTATGCATATTGCTATTTCAATGACTATTTGCATACGAATTGTAAAGATGGCTAACAACCATTTTTCGAAAAAAAAATTGTTAAGTCAAACAACGATAATTTGTTATTTTTGTATGCGTAACAGCGTACAGTGACCAGGTTGAACGTGTCGTATTTGGTAGCTTCAAATTTCTCAATATTGGGTTCGAAAAACATCGAATAAAAATATTCTAGGCAGAAAACCATTATTTCAACTGATTTTAAGCCACCGTTGGATCAAAGTTTTTTTAATCCTAATCAAACCCTTCCGGTATTAAAGTTATTGACCCATAGGTACTAGTTAATTATAAAACTAAATCCCATTAAAATATTATTTTAATTCGTTAGTTCTTAATCTGGCAACAGCATATTTTTATTTTATTTTATCATATATCACCACTGCAGCTCAAATTTATCATATGTGACTTTTTATTACTTTTAAGTCGATCGTAATTCAAGATTGAACACAATCATTTTCTGCGATTTTGGCAAAAAAATTATGCCAATGGGTCAAGATATGGGAATATCAATTGAAGAGGGACCAAAACTAGGTATACACATCCATAATATTCATGTATATTCCACAGTAGGTAAAGCGAAAGCGTCAAAATATATAACATGCCAGTAGTTTTGCAAAAGTTTTGTATTATTACTGATTATATTATATGATATGTATTTAATATATTTAGTGAAATGTCTCATTAGGTACCTAATTTTATTAGGTTTCCAATACTTTAACTAGTACTATTGTTTAAGAGTAATTGCATTTTAATATACTTATATATTATATATATATTAGTCGATATCTAATGTTTTATACTTGCATTAATGTTTTCACATTCTTCAATTGCATTAATTTATTATATAAACCGTGTCAGTGTACATTTTCCATTGATGAGTACCTACGCATATGCCTGAAGATGATGCAAAGTTTAGTATAAAACCAAAATAAGATATAATATTATTTGTATATGGGCACGATGTTTAAGACCAGGCTTTACGTTACATACTATTTTCTTCTATAAACATTTTATTTTATTCATAAAACAATAATCATAATGTATGGCGATTGAAATTCATGGTGATTATTATTAGTTGTCTTCAATTAATTTCATCTTATAGTTATCTAATCCATAAATAAATCTTAATTTATCTTCCTTACTTTTAAATAAATGGTTAAGTAAAGTACTGCCAATCAACGTTTAGCAGTACTTCGTAATTAAATTTTAATAAAATACGTATAATGTCATATTATTTTAACTCCATGTTAATATAATGATATTGTGACATGGCTTATCGTTAATTATTTATGAACAAAAAAACAATAGAGTACTACAACGCTTTGGGATTTAGCTGGTGCATAAAATCATGTACTAAATTAAATTAATGTATTGCAAAAACAAATACATGCATACATTATAATTTCGGTTTATAATTTTTTAAATAATTTTTCGAAAAATATGTTTTTAATTATTGAAATTCGTTATTTGTATTGCATTTATCACTTCAATAATTCAAATCATAGTGAAAAGATATAAAAACAAAAATAGAAAAAACCCTGTCTGTCAATAAATGAAAGTAAAACTGGAAAAGGGTTACGAAGGCTGCTAATTGAATCGGCATTTTGTATATCAGATTTATTTTTCGTAAGAAACACTTTTAATGTAGTACCTACACTCGTATTTTACCAATATCGCACTGAAATAAAAGCGTTTTCTGTTATTATTTGTTAGAAGTATATATAATTAATCTGCTAAATAAGCGTGTAAAATCTTAATTGATAATATGTACGTAAGTGATTTACCAAAATAAAACGTGTAGAAATAGTTTTGCAATCCCTGTTGAATACTTTAACACAAATGGTTTGTATTATGATTCCCTGAAGATATTATTATAGATAAAGTTTATTGATGAAAATTAATTATTCATTTTAAAAGTTTTTAAATTAATTTTTAATGGTTATTAAATTAAGTTATTACTTAACTCTCGTTAATGGCGGCATAGTGAGTTTACTTTAATATCACCTCCAAGGACAAATACCGCACACAGTGGATCACGAGTGCAATATGGTTTACTTCACCGAACAAAGACGAGGAAATCATAAATGCCAGAACGCCCAGTTCACCACAATACAGAGTGATCGACGCATCATTCTTTTTGACAGATAAGATATTACAGTTTTTTTTATTTCCGCATACTCCGTATATAAAAAATAAACTATATTAGGTCAAATATTTTAGTCTCATCATGATGACTGCGATTAAAATCTTTTTGATTTTTGCAAACGATTATGATAAATTATTGATAGCCTTTTCTCAAGACCAAGTTCGTAATAATTATATAACAATAAAATACTTGATTGTCTATTATACAACCAAGTTTAACCATTAAATTTCAAAGTCAGAAGTCGTACATTATTACGCCTGACTTTTACATCAGCATTAGATGATTGAATAACTTATTGTACAGAGGATGATACAATGTATATCATAAGATAAACAAATGGAAATAAGTTGTGTATGTGACTTCATTTGTTAAAGCACTCGCCCGGTAAGCGATTGAGTATAATTAATGCATAAAAAAACATTATCACTCCTAGATCTTTTGCTATATTTTTCAATAACAAATTTATCTAGTAAAAAACAATTACAACAGTAGAAAAATACAGAAATAACACGAAACAGGCAAGTATATAAGGACTTATTTTTGATTTTTATAACATTTTTTATTTTAAAATAATATTATGTTAACTGTAATGGTCAATATATCAAAATAACCTACGTATGTATGATGCAAATTTGTATTTTCAAGCAGTGAAACTATTTTTGTACATTATCGTGAAATCCTTATGTTTTCTGTTTTTTTAATCAATTTCTTGTTTTACCATAAAATGGATTTTAAAATAAGAT
The DNA here is from genome assembly GCF_057557595.1 of Rhyacophila brunnea. NCBI lineage: Eukaryota > Metazoa > Arthropoda > Insecta > Trichoptera > Rhyacophilidae > Rhyacophila > Rhyacophila brunnea. The sequence continues at coordinate 41,731,403 of NW_028232859.1, forward strand.
ATTTTACAAAGAGTTAAAAGATATTTTATGAAGGTGGCATTCCCGGTATTGACATTTTTGATATTTTGGATTGTATCCATATTTGTCATTCTGGGGGTTATTAGGTCATAGAAAAATAAGGAAAATCGTCTTGACTCTAGGGTCATAAAAGAATACAATTTATTGTGAGATTTAAGAAAAAAATGTTAAACAACGATAATGTCCCTAATAACGTATGGGCTGGTCAAGTTGGACAATTGCAAATGTATAAGATAGAAAATCGACGGAGAGTCATGATATTATGCTAAAAATGTTAATACCTAAAAAACCAGTAATAGTGGATTGGATTACGGATTTCTTCCGAAATAACTTTTCATACAAAACAGAATTAACTGAAAATGAATTCAATTCTACTTAAAGATGGCTAAAAGTATTAAAAATGCATTGGCATCGTGTTCTGATATATTAAAATATCTAGCTAGTGGGGAAGTTAGTTAAAAATTGATTGCAAGATTTGTACCGGATATACAACCACCGGACAAATAAGAATACGACCTAATAAAAAGTAATAAAAAATATAATGTTCGGCTCCTCTTGATTATAATTTATTCCATCTTATATTGAATTCAGTTTAGAATAAAAAATAATAGGTTTTGAGACACAATATGACTAAATTCGTATAGATCCTGAAGCTATCTATCTTGGTATACCTAATATATATATGACAAAGTTATGGTTGGCATTATTAACAGATATCGTAATTATCATGTAATATTTTGCAAGGTTACTACTTCCGACAGTAGCATAATAATAAGAACCCTCGTTTGATTGGCCTTAGATGGTTGTTTGAATTCCACTAGGATTTGGTAGTAAGAATAATTATTATTATTAGACATTTAAAAATATATAGAGATTTTTTATATCGTCAATATAATACGACAGAGTTCATTTTAAAAGTATTGAAGGTCGATATACCTATAAGTAGGTATAACCATACATACGCCAATTCAATAACCATTTAAATTTCCAGTTTGTAGGACATTGTCCGTTTCTTGAAAAATAAGTACCGGAAAAGAATGTTTTATCGATGAGACAAATATGTAAGATGTTTTTAATGTAATTTGATATGCTTTCCGGTGCCCGTTGATTTACAACGGTTAGATTAAAACCATTCATTAACAAGCCATATATCTCTTTTTCTCGCCTAATCTTCCAACACTTCAAGATCAATGTATCTTACCATTCGTTCACATAGTTAGAGATTGTTTTTATGCACGATTTTTTTATCTCTCCTAATTTGATAACAAATCCGTGAACAAGCCCGTCCTCAAATGGAAAATAGATGTCTACCAAGTTTAGACGCATTCTGAATTTATTCAGCTAATTTAATATTTTATTTAATACAAAAAAAAAGTTGTATTGGAAACCATCACATTTTTAAGTGCTTAATTTTATAACCTAATCTAACTTTTTTTTAATTAGCGTCATTAAAATACGGCAGCATAGTACATGCACTGTTTAAATTATTTTATAATAACATTTTAAAATATTTTTAAGTATATTTTTTTAAATAAACTGTTATAGATATTTGAAAAATATGTCAAGTATGTATTGTAAAAGTGTAGTATATAAAAGAGGATAACTTTCGACAACTGAAAAATTAAAGAACTTGATAGATGTTTTATCATTATCAACTTATTATCAAAGTAATTAAAAATCTATCATTAATGAACATACGTCCTATACTGAGTTTATCAGTTTAAAAAATGATGTGGAAGTTTGCATTGCCAACTTTAGACGCCATTCAAGCGGGTAATTTAGCTAGGTTTATTCTTGTTGCTATTTTTAGTTTTAGTATTAACATTTGATAATATGTTTTCACTCTTCAATTGAACTTACGGAATTTGATAGTTAACCCCAACCTTAGAGCCACATGTCTATAGGCCACAAGCCAAAATCAATAGGGGGCACAAACAACTGTAAGGAGAAAATATTTTTAAACTATATGGAAGTGTGATATGTTTTCTCTGTGAAATATATTCAGTTAAAAAGCAAAATTTTAATCTCATAGTGTGTAAAGAAGTCTTTCTCGTTTTTCTCGGACAGCTCAAACTTAATCAAAGTAATGTTAGACATCGTAATTTATCGCAATTTTCATCATTCGTGACTATTGACATTGAAGTAGGTAATGTAGGTAACTAGACAAGATAATGATCTTTTTTTTGTTTATCGAGTACTCATTTTAAAAAGTTTCATAGCGATATTATGCAAGTTTGATTCGATGATAATACTATATACTTTTTTTTACCATGTCCGATCCTGAGAAGATCATAATATGGCTCCACAGAGTGGAAGTTTTTAACAGATTTTAGTTTTTACGAGAAATGTATGTTAACCACTTGGTCAACCTATTAGGCATAGACAAGCCCACACTTTGATACCAAATACCCTTTGAAAAATAAAATGTATATTTTCCCAACCCAGGATTCAAAACTGGGACCCACGACATTATAAACAGGTGCGTTAACCGCTCGGCTATCATGATGATATTATACTTATTTTGTGTAAAATACAGTTGATGCGAATTAAATTTTTCGCTAAATTAAGTAAGTCTCTTCAATGAGCTTCAAAATTAAAATATCTATAAAGTAGTGAAATAGCACGAGGACCACCTTTATATTATATAGCATTTCCCACATCTTACCTTGTTATTAATCTGCTCTCAAAACCTCTTAATCATATTGATGTTATAAATAGATAAGATTTTTACTTGTCGCTGACAACATTACAACAGGTATTAAAAAACTTATCAGTTAGTTTGTATCAGTTAAAAGGGGTTACACTCAATAATAATGTAACTTTCAACCTGACTTATCCTTTCTTCAAGCCAAGAAGATTCCAGCATTCTGGAAGTACGCTAAATACTATTCATGTGATGTATACAACAGAGTTACAAGATGCTCACATGATATCCGAAGATGTAATAATACTGTCAGGCAACAGGGCAACATTTCGTCGCTATAGGATTGGTTTCCCGAATATCAGTTTTTGTCGAAATCGACCTCTTAATGCAGATTTTTTTGTATCTAATTGGACGAGAACCATCCCTTTCTTTAAATTACTTTGTAATGGTAATGAATACATCATTCATATGCTGTAAAAATAACAATTTAAATATCTCCATGTATTTAAATATAGGATTATGAAATTTGTTTTTCGTCTCCTGAACATTATTGGTGTATTCGGGAAACCAATCCTACACCGACGATTTATTGAGGTTCTACGTAATGTCCATAATATGCTCGACCTATTTGTTTGTTAAATGAATAAATTCATTACGATACAAGGTGAGCGCACGGTCGATGCAACAATAAAAATATTTCAAATAAATTACTTCTTTAAGAAACAGTATTATATAATATTGATATCTCTTTATAAAGCTGCATTTTGCATAGCAGAGGGAAATGAAATAACATTAAATTATTATAACAACAACGAAAACACAGATTCTATACATTATGCTCATAATTATTATGAAAGGCAAACAAGCTAAATTTTTTTTTTTTTCATAAACTAAACTTGCTTTTTCAAAATTTACGTTAGATAGTCAGTGTTCTTGAATATTATAAAATCGATTATAATTAAGTATTTACATAATGTGGGAATGTCAGAATGGCTTTACACCGCCTAACTCATGACTCAATGATTTGTGTATTTTTCTAATTTGATAAATGACTTTACCGGTCGTAACGTTAATTTAATATTTAATATACGTGTTCATATTATGCTTCCCAAAAATATCTATATTATATATTATTACGACTAATTAAAATAAATCTTCGGCAGCTTTAGAAAGAAAATCCAGATGTAATATTTCAACCTGGTGGTTAAACCCACATCAAAAAGTTAATTAGGTATGTATCCTTGCCTTTTATAGTATGCGTTGGCTTCTGTCTTACTCGAAGGTAGCTAATCAAAGCATTTTATTACTACTTTTCAATTTTATACAGAGTTTGTATGTTTTACAAACATTATTTCCGTTGAGTTTCAGAACGAAATAACTGTGGTAATTAAGAATGTTAAATAACTATATCTACATACACAATCCTTATTTGAAAGAATCGACAATTCGACACGACTTCAAAATATTTTTTTAATAATATATAAAAAAATGTTCAAAATTATTATTTAATTAATTCAAATTCCAATTATTATTTTTTTTTACATATAGTGAATATAAGAAATTATTAATTTAAGACGTTCACAACAAGACATTTATAAATAATGAAATATAATTAAAAGAGTATTACATATATAAAAGTTATTAAATAGTAAATAAGTGTAAATACAAAAAATATATATAAATTAGATACCTATAAGGAAGTACACCGAATGAGCTAAGCAGACCCTATTTTAAGAATTTATAAAATAATGCCTACCTCACGCAGGTGGAATATGAATCTTTGTGTCTTAATATTTTAATATAATGTAAATTGTCATTGATGATTTCCACGATGGCCAAGCGGTAATATGTTGGCTTATATTATCGTGGGTCTCGTGTCTGATTCCCAGGTCTTGGAAAAATTATATTGTTTTTTCAATCTGTGTCGGACATCTAATTCATTAAGCAAATAGCTAACGTCCATTTATCAAAACACCAAAAAAATGTTAATAAACCTTCACTTTGTTGAGGTCTGCATGATCATGGGATTAAACAAGGTAAAAAAAATATTTTATATTACTGGGAAACACATCAAATTATCTACAAGAAAAGTTTATTTTTTTATTTATTTAATAATACAAAACAGTGGACATCTAATGTAATAATAATAAATAAATAAATAATAAACACATCTAAAACATGAGATTTACATTATAAGTCAAATATTACGCTCACAAGAGAGAAGAAGAGAATATAGAAAAAAAATATATAATAACAATAATAATAATAATAATAACAAAAAATTAAATTAAATTAAAACATACTTAAGTACAATTTAATACAGAAAAATAAAAATTTTGAAAACAAAAAACATACAATTTTGTACAGACAAATAAAGTTTCAAAAACGAAATGCAAGTACACCAGTGAAAATGTTTATGTCTTTAGGGGCTTGACACGAGGAAGCGGTTCCGATCCAGAATAAATCTTGGCTGCGACCACGTAGGTAATTAACAGGCGCATATAAATTCAAATTCATTAGGACACCAGGATTGGAAACCATCCCTCGTGATAACAGGCAAAAGTGTTTCAAGAGCAGAAGAGACCGACGAGATTCACGAGAGTGAAAAGTAAGCATGCCTTGTAGAAAGGCAGTCGGAAAATAATCATTTGACGAATTATCGAAAGGAAAATAGTTAAATGTCTTAAAATACAGACATGGAAGAAATTTCTTCTGAACGCGATCTAAAATAAGCTTATAGGAAAACTCATAAGGATACCAGATAATCGACCCATATTCAAGAATGCTACGCACTAATTAGGCGTAGAGTGTACGTAATACTACATAATAATATATATACTACGTAAATCTAATACTACATTAATCTACTATGTTAACTCAAGACATGACCGTTGTTTACATATTTTATTTAGTAATTATTAACATAAATAACTGTGTTTCCTTATAAGGATATATTTTCTCTCAATTGACTAAACGTTCGTGTCCGGGAACTTACGTGAACGTATGCAGTTAGCCGTATCATACCGCACCATGAAATGTTATTCCGGAAATATATAGACATATATTAAAGACCGGCCAACCTCTTAGGGTCGTATAGTACTGACATAAAATTCATGCCTAAATAAAACACGGTTCTTGTCGGTTTACACTTTACAGGAAGCCAGCAGCAAACAAATTTTGAAAATAGCCGATATACCGGATTATTTGTTAGGTTAGGTTAGGTTTTCATTCTTGAATTTATGAATTTTTCCTAAATCAGCTATGAAAATTGAATTAATGTTCATTTTGAATCTAATAAAATTGGAGACCGTATAGTATACGGTCATCTCGTTCCGATAAAAAACTCACGGCGAACTGTCCCACGGTAAAATGTTTTACTTACAATTTACATGTAAACCTAAAGGTTTATAAACAATAGGCCCTTCCAGTAAGGAATTAGAAGGAGATTATAGGTAATCATTTTAAAAATAAAATTTCGCGTTTTCCTTAATCTTTAAAGGCATGATTTCTAATAATAATTCGATACGAAAATGTTTGTTGTTGATGTCTCAAAATCTATATTTAATTCGTGTCTCATATTGAAAAAATTTGAACTCAATAACAAAACGAAAAAAAAACTGCGACATTAGAGGATGTTTGTAGGCTCGTTTTAAAATTCGAATTATTTTGTTTTCATTTTTTTCTATGACGTCCGAACGAAACGTGACATCACAATACTTTAAGCATTCCAATTTTAAATATCACTTAAACAGGTGGATTCCGATTTCCCATTTGTATTAATTTTCTATGACATGACTCACCATTGTCCACCAATCAACTCATCTTCAATATTTTCTAGAATCCTGTTTAATCCAAATGACAGCAATTTCTTAGCGTTGATTATTTTTTAATATTTTTATCATTTTCATACCGAGGATTTTTTATTTTTCTTAAAAATCAAGTATATTATTTTATGTACTTAATGTACATTCTACACAAATTTTAGAATTGATTAACATAAACTCATTATGTATTCGAAGATTTTTCTTAATTCACAATGACATTTTTTTATATTACGTAATTCACTTTCTTAGTAGAATATACAGCCATGTATAACTTTTATATAATATTATTATCTTTTATAAGGGGTATACCTAATAAAAATGTCTGCTGAATGGGTACTGCAAACCTAGCCCGAGATCGGGTTCCGGCTAGGGATATTTTGCTATAGCCAGAGCTCGAAATGAATCGGTTCATGAAATCCTCGATATTATTATCGATCCGTCTCGTGGAAAACTTAATGCACTAGAAAAGCTATATAAAAAATCTAACACACTAATTTTTATAAAATTAAAAAAATATGTTATTATTTTCAGAAAATTATTAAGCGCGAATAAAATTTTCCATTTCGAGCGCCGGTTACACTGTTTTTACAAATTAATTTTATACCAAGTCATAGATTTATGTAATGAATTATTTATCTTCACTCTATATATTTAAACTCTATAAATATAAGATTGAAGGACTGCCCCTAACTAAAAAAAGTTTTATCAGTTAATAATATAATATCTACATATTAGGAGTCATTATAAACATTACTTTTACTGCATTCAAAATAAAATCAAAACACCCTCGAGTTTTCTTATTTATTTTTTAATTTATAAATAAATCTAAAATAATTTGGCGAAAAATAATGTCAATATTACACTTTTTTGCTCTTATTAAAGTGGTTGTTAAACCTGTTTGGTTCTCACTTTGATACAATTACACATCAAAAAAACAAGATGTGAATATGAGCTAGCCGCTACTTATCCGCTGTTGAACTTTAGTAATAGGGTACTTAACTTACCTTAATATTACTACTACATTATCATTTTAATATTTTTAACTGTTAACTTTTCGTTGAAAGCGATTTTTTTAAATAAAATATAATATAGGTATATAGCATTTTGTCTCTGTTCTGGCAGAACACACTAACTGGAGAATACTAGTTTTGAGTAATTTGACTTTTAAGTTGTTAAAATGTTTGAAATGGTCAATCATGTGAGTTTATTAATCGTGAAAAGGATGACTTTAAAATTAAGACTTTATTTATTTATTATTATTAAGAAGTTTATTTATTAAAAAGGTTTCCAGACGGTAAAGTTTGAAATAAGGAACATTTTGTAATAACTAACTCAATATGTCATTTTTTCGAATTAGTGTCTTCTGCCAGAACAGTGACGATTTCTTCTTCTTATCTTGGCGTCACATAAAGGAGTTCAGCCACCATCAGGGTGGTCTATGGTTTCTCATCTGCTATAAGAGATAGTTCAGTGGAGCTACACAAGAATAAATCACGGAGGTTCTTACGTCACGAAATGTGGCGTCGTCCTCCATTACTCTATTTACATAAGTATATTATAATTAAAAATCGACTAAGCCAAGCATTATCTGGAATAACATGTTTTAGTGCTAAAATTATCATAAACTTTAAATATTCTTCCAAACGAATGATACAACTGTTTATCATAATTAAAATATACAAATTAGGTACTCAATAAATCAAAATAAATCATTTCAGAATAAGAATGTCTTACATATCGGGAAAATATTCACTCTACATGCAAGTAATAGAACTATTTTCAATTGCTTTTTTTGGTTTAACAAAAATTATCAATTACACTATAATTATATTTTTTTTCCAACCATGTCCAATCCTACTAGGTTCATATGGGCCTCCACAGAGTGGAGGTTTTGTATTAACAGATTTTTGTTTTTATGAGACATGGATGTTAGCCACTTTCTTAACCTATTGGGTCCATGCTCTGACTCATACACAAATTGAAAAACAATAGGTGTACTTGCCAGGCCCAGGATTCGAACCTCGGACTCACGACGTTATAGGCCGACGCTTAAGCCGCGCGGCCATCGTGGGGCCGATTATAATTATAATTTGATACAGAAAAAAACATTTTACACGATTTCCGCTGATACTTTCCTCATTCATTTAAGGTAAATATTTTCTCATTCTTTATCATTCTGGTTCTTAAATCTCGTTATTATATTTTATTTTACTGGTAAGTTGTGGGTGTCTAATTAATTTTGTAAACAATCGATTTTAATTTTCCATTGTAATTATACATAAAGTTTTTAACGGGTATCATTTATAACATAGCACAGTCCCACAAACTTATTTGAAGAACAGTAAAAAAAATTCTAAACTACTATGAAGCCATATGGACGCCATATTGAATACGTCATTCCAATGTCCGATTGTGTCCAGTTGTGAGTCTTGATTGAATAGTCTTGGACTGTGGCTCCCCATCAATTCTTCAGATAAGTTTGTGGCACTATACTTAGATACCTTCTTACCAGTTGCATGCGGTTCATATTATATTCTGGAAGTGTAAAGCATCCCTAGAAATAATCGATTATATAATATAATATGCAGTAATATCATTTCGTTATTTATTGTTCGATTGTATAGTTAATTTATTTTTTCTAAAGTTACAATGCTAAGTATTCATATTTCTTATTTTATAAAAATATATTAATCTACTAATCTGCAATATTATAGACTGCCTACTTTATAAGTTACCCGCCATTATCAGGTATTTAAAAAAACCGGATAATGTAATACGTAGCAAATTTAATAATAACAGCATTCCCACAAAATAAAGGTCACCGCACGTTACTTATACGTAATATGAGTGGTTCACAAGCATAGTGAACCAAGTCCATTTTGGGTTTTTTTGAGTAAGCTAGGTTCAAACATAATATTTGAGTATTTCTAATTCTGTAAGGGTATGATTGCAATTCTGAAGTGTTATGTTGAGTACATTTCAGTTATTATGTAAGAGAAATCATACCTTTACAGAATAATAAATACTCAAAAATTATGTTTGAACCTAGCTTACTCTAAAATAATCAGAATGGACTTGGTTCACTATGCCTGTGAACCACTCATATATAAATAAGATGGCGTTGAAACTTATTAAAAATATATAAATTTAATGTGAGTTTGTTTTTAAACATTCTATATATTCCGATGTCATAAATAAAGTGCATTTTATTAAAACCACTATTGATACGCGCTGATTGGTATAACAGCAAATTAACTCATCTACTATAATGTGCCTGATTACCGGAAGCAAAGCTACTGCAAGTATCAGAATTATTCAGGATGTAATTATGATTGTCCAGAGTGTGAGTCAGCATTCCCAGCAGGGGTCGCCGTTTCTCGCTCAGATCGGTGGCAAGGCAAAACCGGTTGTCAGCTAGCGATGGTATGTGTTGAATATCATTTGTTTATTTATTTTATTGTCAGCCCATACGGGAAAACGGCCTTGGCGACGCATCACCCTGAAATTCTTGACGCCGTCGTGTCATTCTCATTTCCATAACTTTCCAATACAAATCGAAGATTTTAACGCGCATGCGCAGACAGGTTCATCGGTCATGTGTGGAAATATTAATTATATCGATTAAGTCGTCTATATTAAAAACTGTTTTCTGTATAAGCATATTATTAACATCACTACATCTTGTACATTTACAATGCATTCACTTAATATATATACCTAATTAAAATGGTATCTGTTGTCAACCCAAACCTCTATATAAATTTCTTCAAACAGTATTAATATTTTCATAGTAAATAATACTATGTTCCTTGTTTGAGCAAAAACAGTACCATTGTTTTTCGAATGAAATAGGTTTCTATTTAAATCGATTTTGTGATCGTAAAGCATTTTTTATCCATTATTTTCATATAAAAATATCTAAAAACGCCTTCTAAAATCACATTAAGCCATCATACTAACGTCAACATTTTCTTATGTATTACATACTTCGACTGATTAGTTATGAGTATATTTTATAGAATGTATTAGTGTTGCAACGTTTTTTTCTAATCCATACCAACTTTTGTACCTACACACCCAAAACAAAAATATTATTTTGTAATTATGTTAAAAACGTTCTTAGATAAATAATATTGTGTATTTTTTTCATTTAAAAATTGAAAAAATGTAAAAAAGATTTTTTTTACTATTTAATTATAGTGCATTTTATAATAAATTAACATTATTTCTTAATTTAAAACTGAAAGTAAAAACAATGTAAAACAAAGAACATAGAAAATTTCTGTACAATACAGTAAATGATAACTTGTTTTGAAAACGCCAGATTTCATAATTATTGCTCAAGTTCTTGTTAACACTTGACTTTCAAAATTAATAAAAAACATACGTAATTATTAGCGGAAGTCCTTACTTTAACCTTACGTATTCTGCAAAAACATTAGTAATTTCTTTTAAAAATTTACGCGTAATGTTTGAATCATTCACGATAATCATTAGTTTTTTATCTGCTACCATATATGGATAGGTAGACGTATTTTTTATACTTGACTATACTGTCATATTATTAATATTACAATAAATATCTTATTTCCATTATTAGGTGATTAAATATTTGAAACATTAAAAATAAAGTGCTCAATACTTTCAAATAATATTAACATATTAACACGTGTCTAATAATAGTTTCATCATTTTAATATAGAATTGTAAAACAATTAACTTCCAAACCTTAATTTTAGTTTGACAAAAAATGTTAAGTAATTAATTTTATTTTAGATTATACATATAATATTATGATAATACTATAACTATTAAATCACGCAGTTTTATTTAAGATTATATTCATGTAATAAGGTATTAAACAAATTGTTTTATAAAATTTGTTTCACTGGTCATTTTTATATCACTAATCATTTTATAGAATTTAAAATAATAGTATGTGCCGAATTTCTTATATTTGGGATAATATTCTTAAACAACCTTGACGCTGTAATATGTTAAAAGTTTATTTGATTACAGATTACAGCATCGCAGGGAATCTACGTTATTAACAATGTTATGTACATATTTGATAAAAATTATATTCTCTTATCTAAAGTGGTCATTTTTGAACAAGAACATAAATAAATTTCATAAAATATATTTATTGATTATTGCTACATTGCTTACGAATAAAAATGTCATTTTAATGTAATATATGTGATTTTTCTTTATTTCTTGGGTTACAAATTTTTTCATTGTACCTACTTAATATAATATTGATATACAAATACAATACCTAAGTGATTATAATAATATACACACATTGCTACTACTAGTATTTTTATCTTTCAAAAAGTTTCAATTAATCTTATTTATAATTGATAACATTTACTAGAAATTGTGAGAAACCACTAATTAGTTAACTTACCAAATTATAGTATTATTATTAGTCGTTCTAACTATTTTTTATCTCATTTTTCTTTATCACGAAACCAAAATTTAAGTAACGATCTTAATAAACGATTTATAATTTAAGAAAAATGATTGCGGTCACTTCATTAAAAATCATTTTTATATAAGTACTTCAAATTATCTTGCGGCCTAACAGTTTATTTTATGTGACATTTTTAAGTTCAAGTTCAATCAAAGCAATTATATATTTTTAAAAAAATCACTAACCACATAGTGGTGCCCTTATCGACGAAAATAATATTTTAGGAAGCAATTTGATTTTTCGGTTCAATTAAGATTTTTTTGATAACAATTATTCTCTTGCGGAAGTTCATAGTGTTTTGATAATAGCCCAACTTTAATAAATAGTTCCTAATGATCCTATTGCGAGAAATGATAATGACTTCACAATTATATTTTATTATTGCAGTAATAATAAAGAGCACCCATTCTGTTTATTTAGGAAGAATGCGGAATGGATTTTACATTCTACCGGTACTTACTCTTAGTCAAATAAATTTATAATGGTAAATTAAGACAAGCTGATTTTTTGTAGTCATAAATAATTATTGTTCATTCATTCACAAAATTTTAATTCAAATGATGTTTTACAAATACGTAATCGGCAGAAGTTTTTATAGACTATGCATATAACACTTTAACTAAAATTATTTAACAAATAAATTACACATTTCATCAGTTTTTATAACTTAAAAACTAACTCATATTTCTTAATTTGGTTGATACCGTTTAATGATTATTGATATCTAATTATATATATTAATATTTTTCTTTTCCATGTCCGATCCTTCGATGTGTACACCACTCAGCAGCTGAACGAATCCCTGTCGCTCGCCAGTCTTCATCGTGCATCTTCTTAGTTCATATATCAGTATCACCATGGTTTTGACATATACACCAAGTAGTTAGTATGTATAGGCCTTCCAGAACATCGGAAACCTTATAAATATTCATATAATATAATCAATAGTACCTATATAATATTTCAATATTCCCACTATTATAAGAATTCTTCGAAACGCCTACGTATAATTTTCAACAGTCACGAATAGCAAAGAAAATTACAAAATAGAAGATAGTAATTACTATTTGATTGCAAAAATCAATTTAATCAACATAGTTTGATTCACTTCAATTTATGAGAAAAACTGACTGTCTCATTTACGATTAACCATAAAATCGAATAATTCTTAAAATAAATGCAACGGACAAAGCCTCATCATTTGATCGAGGAATTTCATCGAATCTGATCTTCATAATAAAACCATTTCTATACATGATGAGTGATCATTAGGTAGTATTATTATGTGAGGTCTTATGTTTCCGCATAAATCTCGAGAGATGACGATATTTTATGTTACAAAGCTTGGACTATTACCTATGTGTTTCACGATTCAGAAAAATATAAAAATGTCGATATAATACTTACACATTTAAATGATGTTTTAAATAGACACTTAGTACCTTTATTGACATATAGTTATACTTTAAACGCCTTTTAAGGTCACGAAAAATATTTTTTTATTTTTATAAATAGATAAAATATGTAATTTAAATATTATCTAAGAAATTGAAACAGCCTTAAATTCTTTATAGAATTATTGATTATCGGTTTAATATTATGATATCACTGCGTTCCTAAAATAATATTCTATGGTGAAAGTGATCAACAGGAATTCATTTTTACGGTTTTTAAAAATGATTTTGTCGTTATATTATTTACATTACAATATTATTACAGTATATGGTATTTTGTACGTTGTATTTTTAATACAAATAATCTTCTTGGAATAATATTTTGTAATTAGTAAAGAGTTCATTCATTTAATACAATGATGTAATTAATATTCTACTAATAATCATGAACATTTTCAACAAGAGCTTTTAATGCTTAAAATAGTAATTTTGTTTTGAGATAGCTTTGCTACTACTGCTTTTGAACTTATTAGATAAATACTATTAAAAATATTAAATACACTGATATAAAATTGGTATAATAAAAATTACAAGATAGTGCAGTGCATTCACACGATATGTTTTTTACATAACAAGTAACAAATACAATGTGAGAGTCTTTATTCATATTTTCACACATTTATATAGTTTGTATTAAATTTATAATATGATATAAGATATTAATACATAAAATTAATAATGAATAGTCTAATGTTAAAATTTAAGTTAATGGGATTAAAAGGGAATATGCAGAGCTATTGTCGATCTACTGTAAACTTCTAGCGATAGAATACATGTAGATGTAATTTAATACATTTTAATAATACTTGAAAGTTTTTTAATATACAATAAATGTACCTACCTACATTATTATGAAAAAAAAAATAAACAAAAAATATAAAATGTGTGTTTTATTGAATACTTTTATCTTATTATTATTACATATTTATTGTACAATTATTTTTATCATAGAAAGTTTATTCAGGTGTACCGTATATGATTTGTGTTTAATTCGTTGTGATAATGTATAAAATTTTATATTACAATTTACCAGTACCTATCGATGTTCATATAAAATAAAGTCAAACTTGTGCATTAGCTGATAAAATCCTTTTTATTTATATCAAATCTAATTTCGGTGTTGTGAAATTGTGACCAAGTTGGAGATATTTGGCTTGTGAAGATTTCGAGACAGACAAGAGTGGAAAAATAAAATTAGACATGAGGTTACGTTCGTCCAGCAATGGGTACACCCCAACTTATAATGAGGATGATATTTAACGTAAATTTTTAAGTCACGTTTAAAAATAAAAATTTAAAAACTAAACCGTATTCGATACCATTTGATATTCATAGAATATACTTAACTAAGATTTAAATGCTTCAAATTATTTTTATTCTCTATGTAGGTACGTGCATTATGGAATATGCTCAAAATACTGTGATTTTTTGATGGTTTCTGATGGTTAGCGATAATTATTGTAGTCTTCTGACGGTATATAATTAAAAATATTAAAATTACATATAACTTTATTATAATCTATTATTTACAGCACATTTTATGAGATTTACTTAATTAAATTAATTGTTTAATATCATTATTATCATCATATTATAATCTCATTTTCAAATATATGAAAATTACGCATTCCATAATCTTTAAAAGACAAGAACAACAAGAAGTCTCAATCAACAACACTACTCAATTATTATCAATGTGACGAGATTGTCAAACGCCATTATCATATTTATGTCACCATTTGCATACATATTGATGGCGTCCTAGCCATTACTTCACTTATTTATTTTCTTGTTTTCTTCATACACTTGTTCCATTTACACATTCCAATCGACAGATCATACCTTTTACGTATTTTTATTACATAAATTACTTGTTAGTTATTTATAATATACCTAATACTATTAAATATAAAATTAATATAAGTAACTTAATATAACAACAAATATAATATAATATATATATCCAAAACTATTTTCAGTATCAAGCACGTCTTACAGGATACTCACATATTGCTTATTATCTATATTACATAATATCGTCACTGTTCTGGCAGAAGACACTAATTCGAAAAAATGACATATTGAGTTAGTTATACCAAAATGTTCCTTATTTCAAACTTTACCGTCTAGAAACCTTCTTAATAAATAAACAGTCTTTATTTTAAAGTCAACCTTTTTACGATTACTTAATAAACCCACATGATAGATCATTTCAAACATTTTAACAACTTAAAAGTCAAATTATTCAAAACTAGTATTCTCTAGTTAGTGTGTTCTGCCAGAACAGAGACGATATGCACAATCTATCTATCAAAAATGGTAAGAATCAGAGGGAAATATGCAAGGCTAAGTTCTACGGTTTGTATGAAGATTCCAGCGTAGTTTAAATAATTTAAATTGGCATACTGCGCTGGCTAGACCATGTGTACCGGGTCTAGGACGATTTGTCGCCGGGACAACTGGACGCCACGTAATTCGAAAATAAATACACGTTATGTACTTATAGGTACTTTAAAAAAATATTATTTATATTTAAATTATTATATTATGATTTAATAGTTGGTGAGAATTTAAATATGCACACGTAAATAATGATTTAACCGTGCATATTATGTTTAAGTTCCAACGAAAAAAGAGTTTTTAATTTTTAATATAAAGCCTTAGGCATGGTAATTCTCAATCCATAATAAGAAAAACATTATGTTAAGAGTAAAATGAATTAAAACTACTAAGTAGTAGATAGAAACTGATTAAAATTCCTTGTCTACGTTTTGTATACGTGTCTACGAGAGTACGGCGTCCAATTGTCCTGGCGTCCAGTTGTCCCATTCCCTGTATACCGTAGAAACAACTATAAAACTTGCTTTTCCCTCCACCACCCGCCACGTCTCCACACGCGTTATGCAGGCGTATACCGTGGCGTAACGAACGATAGGCGCTGTTCAAATTTATGCCGAAAGTGTCCCAGGAGCAACTTCTCAAGGCCTTGGTTGGCGTGCACTATTGTGTGCGTGATCCCTAATTCCAAATAATGTATTACGGTCAATTCTCGATGAGAAAAGACCTTCTCGCTTGCCGTATAATGCAGCAAACTTTTTAAAAGCTGAGAAATTTTCCCTCGTAGATACCAAGTCACAATGGCCGACCGGTCCAACTGAGGGTCGGACCGACTTGAGAAGCTCTTCCCTTTCAACCGACATATAGGGACACTCCCAGAGGATGTGATCGGCATCCTGCAATTCGCCACATAAGCAAGTCGGAGATTCTATTAGGCCAAGCTGACAGAGCTTGGAGGCAAAACCACCGTGTCCGGTTAAGAACTGAGAAGTCCAATGGTCTGGAGTCAATCTGGTTATCTCCATGCGCCACTTAATATTAGGAAAGAATAAATGCGTTTGTCTGCCCTTGGAAGAAGTGGTCCATCGCCCCTGCCACAGACGCAGCGCCGTGTCATACGCCAGGTCGCGTACAATAACTTTTCGAGCGCACCGGCTCATGGATCCAAGACCTAAAGGCGGCGATATAAAGATACCGCCAACCTCCGCCCCCAGACCCCCAAGCAAGGCGGTCGTGGCACCACGGACCTGAATGTGCAGGTCTAACGGAAGCACTCCAGCAAGGACAGGCAACGCGTCGGTAGAAGTCGTCTTATAAGCCTTAGTGAGGGCAAGTAATGCTGAGCGTTAACTATAAAACTGTCAAGATAGTACCTAATATAGAACAATAAAAAGGGGAAGGGTCTGGCAAAAAAGAAATGCTGGATATGTTGAGTTACCAAAGACTGACGAATGATTGGAATTATGAATTGGAAAACACCCACTTTGGATATGGATTGGTAATGACAGTTATTGAAGAAAGTTGGGACATACCATAGGTCATGGCCCCCACACAGGAGGGGCTGACAGGGCTCTAACCTGAGAGCTTGGGCTCTGGAGGGCCCCGCGTAGCGCGTCTACCTTATAAGTGAAATAAACACATATCACAAATTTGCTCAAATGGTAAAAAAACTCGCCTGCGGCGATATTTTACTTTCAGAATATTAACATTTTAAAATATTTGTGATGTATGATGCAAATTTTGATTATTGTGTGTCGATATTCTAAATCTTCATAACTCAAGTGGATTTATTGAAAAATACCTTTAATTATTTTACCTGGAACACCATTTGGAAAACATTTCTATAGAGAATAACCCTGTTTTTAACCCTAGCGATAGGTAGGGGGGCCGACAAAGATCCTGGCCTAGGTGCCCGCTTCAGGATGAGGGGGCCATGCAATAGGTTGTCATGTACCTAATGGTATTGTTAACGATTCAATAAAACTTTACATATGCATTTTAATTAAAAAAACAAATATTATAATATCAACATTTAAATGCATTAAATCGTTTCGATTTTTCTTTGGTGCATTTTCCAAAATTTTATTTCATTTTCAATTCTATATGATTTAAGGCGTCTCATATCGCTTCCAGTCTTACCGGTCCTGCAGAACTATTTTAACACGACACTTACCTCCAAAATCAATAAAAAGGTGATAAAAATGCTGTATCGTATTCAGACAGTTAATTATCCCGGGATGTAAACTATCAGGCGTGATGTTTTTTAACACGACTACTCATGGCCGTGTTGAATGTTTTAGAGCGAGATAGACTACGACAATAATTATATATTGAGAATTATTGATATGCAATTATTTCGAAAAAATACCTCGAGCTTTCAAGTGTCGTTCAGTAGGTATGTACCGAAACATATAAGTATATAAATGCGTCATACTCGATTCCAAATGCATCCGTTTAGAATTCTAAATTGGATAAAAAAGTCTAATTGAATGTTCTGATCGGATGCATTTAGAATCAAGTAAAAAACAGTGCCATGTGTCTTGACCCACTTATCTGTTACGGTGTTAACTAGTTAGAACAGTGCTGCTGAACTGAAATCGCTATGTATTGTTTGACGTTACCACATATCAGTGATGCCAACCATACTATAATTGTAGTACAATACTATAATTATGATTCTGCGAAAAATGTAAAATACTATAATTTTATGCCAAATATACCAAAATACTATAATTTTGAAGGATTCAACACGAAAAATGTTCCTGTACTATATATTTTTTTATAAATACTATATTTTTTACGCCTTTGTACTATAATCAGCATAGAAAAAGATGGCAACACTGCCACACATATTATTAGTGATAATGACAGTAACCTAAATACTTATCGATTTTTAGGGGCAACAAAGACATAAAAAACAGTAATGAACCTTAAAATGTATTCATAAAATTTTACTGGACATCATTATACCTATCTACGTACCAAACAAGAAAAAAATCTGTGCCTACACTTTGAATTCACATAAGTATGGGTAGCATCAATATAACAGAATTCAAAGTTTTACGAGAAGGTTCTTTGGTATGTAACACGTACGTTTCTTGATTTTATAGAAAACACATTGACATGTCAATATGTTATCCATTAGAAATAAACTGATACGTCCAGAAATAGGCGTTAAGATTTATTAGCGTTGACAGATTTCGTCCATGAAAGCGTAATTAACAATTCAAAATTCACATATTCTTAATGTTATTTGTTTGAAATAGCACATTGCCATTCGTTATATTGTACTGATAAAGGAAAAAAATACATTGCAACATTTTGATGACAACACATCAACTTTGTTATTTTTTTGATTAATAATTAAGATTCAGTGCGTTAAACTGTCACCATAAATCTTATCGAAGTGGAAATATATGTTATCGTTTCTTTGAAAACGAATAAAAAGTGTATGAAGGCGCTTCCAGATTTTTGGTGGAACATCATAATACAGTTTTCAACATTTTTAATTAAATGTATTACATATTATATTTTTTAATTACATATTACTTTTCTTTATTTAAAAACCCAAAAAACTATTTATTTCTATTTGTATAATAGAAATAAATTTTGAAAAAAGTTGAACCGAATGAGACTCAAACTCACGTTTTTAACATTTTTGCAAATGTATTTCTAATATATAATCATATTTCTGAGGTTTCCAAATTTTTTTTTTCTAAAAATTAAATTAAGTAGGTAAACGAGCCACTTTTTACAGCAATTTGATACGGCAATTTTATTGTGTCGCCGTTAATAGTTCCCCAAAACACGACAATAGTAGTCTACGTTGTCGAAACTTTACATATTATATTGCCTTTGTTTCTGGCAGCATGGTTGGTCGATATATCGAATATCGAACTCAATCTAAAATACGGCAATAATTGCTAGATAAATCTATTTCATTCTCGCTCTGCTGCATATGTCCGTCTCTGTTTTTTGATCTCACCCCTAGCAACAATAAAAACATTAGTGACAGCCGATTTGACAATACATTGTTATACTTTTTCGCCGTGTATTAATATTATTATGGTGTTATTACTAATCGTCAATTCACACTACTTACAATGAATAAATGGATAAATGACAGGGTATTGGAGCTTATTAATGATGTTTATTTACGTCCGGGGTATGGAACATCGAATCCAAACTATATAATGATCCTAATATGAAAAGTCCAACTAGAAAGCTGCACAAACGTCAAATTTCACTATACGCCAAATGTTGACATTCTTTTAAAGTTTTTAAATAAATAATTATCAATAACTAATTCCTGGTTTATATTACTTATTGTTTCACGTTTGTTTAAAAGTAGGCACCGATCCAAATTTCCATCCATTTTTTCATTTTGGATCAATTTGTTTATGTGATTATTTATATGGTGCAGAAACTTCATTGCTGGCCGTTGTTGTCATGTGTACGCACAAAATACATCAGCCTCACTTGCCCGACACTGATGACGGGTCATACATTGCCCAGCAAGTAGCAATAGTTGCACCATTTTTTTGGCAATTTTATTGGCAATCTGCAATTTTTGATTCTCGTTTACCCTTAAAACCTTATTTTAGCATTGAATAAAAAATATTAATTTTAATTTAAAGTGAAATAGCTCAAAAAATTGAATCTCTCCAACACCAATTTTATTTCATTAACTGACAATCTTACTTCATTTAAAATTAAAATTAATCTTAATTTTTGTTTTCTTTCATGTATAAAATACACTGTATAGGTATATGATGATAATTTATATGTATATATTTACAGACATAGAGACATAATTATGTAAAGCACAACGAGATCGAGGACTATATTATTATATTTTATTTTAAAAACACCATGATCCTCGAAAATCAAATTGGATATTTTTTGTTCATATTTAAATAGACAATTTCGCAACGTAAAATGTTGACTTTTAAAGACTTCTGGATCTCGGCCCTCTAAGTAAAGAATTACACAGAATTTAAAATGTAGGTAGCAATTATTTAAATTATTAAAATATTTTTAGATATTGTAATTTATTATAAGCATGATTATTAAATTCTTACTAGCATAGAATACCAAAATTATGATATTGTTATTGTATAAATATAACAATCATATTCTTTAAATCCATTATATTACTTTAATTTTCTTGTAAAATGTATCCTACATCTCTTAATTTTATGTTAAAAGTGTATAATAAAATGTGTTGTAGCGAACCTCTAAAAGTATTATATTCATTGGAAGACATTATGAGCTGTGAGTTTAAACGTTCAATTCAAAGAAATAATATATTTTTTTTATAAAGGTACAAAGCGAATATTGCGAGCCATATATTGTGTTATTTGAAAAGCTTGACTTTAGTATTCTTATAACTTTTGATCGTATATGTATGTGAATCAGTTATATTGTCAACTGACTAAACAATAGTTAAAAAAGAGACTTACATTCACAAAAGAATAAATAATGAAATATAAACTTCCTAATTTAACAGAAATATCTATTGAAAAATATCGAAAATAATACGAATAATATCTTACAAAACCATCGCCAAATAGAATTTAAATTCAATTTTTATAATAATTATGCTCAGTGCATAGTTTAATAGTAGTAACTTCGCTTGAGCTCGATATGAAAAAATGAAAATGTGTCGTTTAAAGTGCCAATACTTGACTTTGCACGTGACATTAAAAACCAAAACGCTAGAATTTGGATTCATAAAAATATAAATTATATTATTATGCCTATATATAAACTTTGCGACGCAGTTTGAGTGCTAAAATGATACAAATTCAATCGCACCATCAAGGCAAATTAGAGTCCATACATAATTTATCGCGTAAATCGGACGGTTTGCCCAGTGGGATACTTTTATTTCAACAATTTTATTCAAATTCGTTCAATAAACAAAATTTCACAGCTGTTTATTTAATATGTTCATAATTATGTTTTTATTATTGTCTCATTTAGCGGATTGTCCATGTCCATTAATTCGTTTATAATTTTTTAATTCTTCGAAATTAAAAAATACATTGTATCACCGAATAAAATACCTGTAAACGTTCAGTTTATTCAAATGTGAAAATTGCGTTTAATATTAAATTTGTTTAAAATCCTTGTAGTATTATTATATTTAACATTAAATTTACCATTTTTTCGTACTAATTAGTGAAATTAAAAATATATAGTATTGGTGGCTGTGGTATTTATTTATCCAAATATACATTTTCGAAATGTATACATATATATATATATATATATATATATAAGTATGTCTAAGGGCAGTTAGTGAATCAAACCGTCCACAAATTACCGGAGTTACCTGATCATTTCGACTTATTGGCTCATTTTGTCACTTACTTGATCATTGTCAGGTATAGATTTATATGCAGTTGTGACCAGCTCGACGAGCTGGTACCGTAGGTACCTATAACTCAATTTGATAAGGTAAGTGATAATTTCGAAGGCAGTAAATAGGCTCCTATATACTTTTTTATCCCTGAATATAGAACGTGACTTCGTTGATTATTTCCGTTCATTATTAATCGCCTTTAGCTGATCGGAGAGTGCGACGTTGCCACTGCAAGGAAGAGGTGATAAGAAGGTGAGACGGAACGGGAACGGTGCGTGAAATTTTATAATTTCAATGATATGCGAAAATATCCTTTGCGTAAACTGCATAAGAAATATTTTTTACTGTAGGTACAGGTGCTGGAGACGGGTCCATTGTTTACACCTGAATAAAGTGACACCATTATCAAGACTATTCAGATAGGCCGTTTGCCTTTGCTTAAATACTATACGTATAGATGAAGACAGAATACATTTTCTTATTCGGTGAAACAATATTATGACTTTGTATACTTATTATTAATTGTAATATTATAAATACTTTGAAAACCCTAAGTGGGTTTTTAATGGATATCAAAATACTTTTAGTATTTTGATACTTTTTTGTTTAGTATTTGGACTAGAAGTCATTTCAAGCAACGTTTCGATTCTGAATTGTTGTCTTTCACGATATTGAGAGTATCCACCGCTCCGGAACTTGCCGCAAGTATACTATACTATAATATTTTATAGTAATTAAACGTAAAATAACACATAATGAATCAAATAAAATTGACTTAGCACGCCGCGTTCGAACACGCGATCTCCGGATTCGTAGACGAGAATCTTAACCGTTCGTCCACGGAGGTCGTCAAATGATTTGAATAGCAAAAAAAGTGCGTAATAATTGTATAGACTACATTTTAGTAGATATGTGCTTAACTATAAGCATACTATTAAAGTTGAAATAAATGGCACGACCTACCAGATGTTTTATTTTTTGCTTGCTTGTATTGATCCAATATGAATACATAAATACACTCAATAAATCTTTGAATTAACCATTTCTTTTATTCAATGAATAATTCACAAGATTTTGAGAATGTAACATTCCATATATTGAACATACATAACTTGAAAACACCTCAGATATATACCCACCAGAAAAAATCATATTTGAAAACAAATACGAAACTCGACGAGATTTGAACCCGTATAACCATTGGTTAATGGATTTAATGCAACTTGGCGCGACATGGAAATTTGGAAAATTATTTCCGACGAAAATAATTACATATATGTAATCAAAATAATACCAATCACTTTACTTACACACACGCATCACCAAAAAGGTATTTTGTTTTTCACTTGAAAAAACAAAAATTTTACAGTTCGTCCACTATTGAAAAATGATGTGAAAAATGTTTTGTTTTGGTACCTGTAAATTTGACTGTATTTAGGGTTTTTAAGAAATTTTGGCTCTCATGTTTTTTCAAATATTGCATATTGGTTAAAATAACAAAAAATATAACTATTGATAAATAATATTATAATCTCTTGTTTTTTAATGATTTGGGTTCTGTAGGTAGATACATAAGCTAGATAACATTAAGATCTTCGTTGTTTTTTAGGTTTGCATTTATCAACAAAATAATAGTACAAAACAGGCATAATCTTCACTGTCTGGAAAGCCCACGAAAATACTCTTGGTATTCCTCTGGTATGTATTTAGCGTTGTCACTAAATCACGATATTTTAATTTAGAAATATGATTTCTTTGGATTCTTAATTATTATAGGTATATCTGGAACAATAACAGGAATTCTTTCTATATTTCGTCGTTAACCAACTACCATAAAATCATTTTCTTCAAATGATGTTTATATAAAAAGAGTCTCTCAAAATCATCTCTTCAAACGTGAAACCACGCCATATTGTATATGGGAACTATTTTACCACACAATGTTTTTTTGTAATATAAATTAAATGGTGCGTTGGGTTATCATATTTAGATGCGAATGATTTAAAAACCTGAAACGTCATTGATACAATGAATTTCCTCATTCTTTGACAAAATTACACCACTCATTGAATGTGAAAATTCTCATCGTAGACAGTTTTTTTTTTTGCTTTATTATGCTTTGGCCATGGTTCCCACATCCCGAACCGGGGCCCCATGCCAGGATGTTTGGCGTGCCCCTTTACCTATCACTGAGGTTAAGGGCAGTATGATGTTCTACAGTAGTATTCCCCACATTATCCCCAAATGATATTCCGTAGAATCCCTGGGTTTGGCGAGGTAAAATGAATGGTATTCTGTGTATTTTTTGTAATTTTCAAATAAATCCACTTGAATTATTGAGTTGTTGGCTTATTATGAACCATTGATCGCGACCCCATTTCATGGTAACATAGTAACATGCGACCCTTCTACGTATTGGATAAATAGCCATTTATATTAGTCAGGAAACACACTACAGATAACTATAAAATAAAATTCCAAATGTGAATTATCATCAAATTTAGATAATTTATTATATCACATAAAATTGCATCACATTCATACAAATATTATAAAATCTTGGGTCAAGTTGACGCTAAGGTACAGATTTGGATTTCGCGTTATACACATTTTTATTTATCTAAAAAATCAAAAAAATGAATTATTCAAAATCATTTGAATTTGTGCTGCACAAGAGAAAAACCAATAATCATAGGGTGAAAAACATAACCATAAAATAAAAATTAATAATAAGATGGTATCATTTCACAAATTCAAATTGTATGGTTATTTTATTAATATGTACCTTTTAGGTGGAGAATTTATATTAATAAGTTATAAAATAGTTGGGGTGCATCGAAAAGATTAACAGTAGGCATAATAACAGAATGATTTAAAAAACGCCAAATATAAAATTTAATACAGTTCTAAAATCTAAAAAGTTTTTATGAATAAACACGGCATAAAATGAGAATCTCGTAAAATGAGTAATTTTTCAATTATTAGTAAACAAAAAAAGGTAGCCATTGTTTAGTGGAAAAAAAATAAGCCCAAGCAGTACAGTGGTCATAATGCTATGTATTGTTTTTACATGCACTTCACAAGATAATTTTATTCATACAAAATATTATTTAGTAGTATGGGTGCCACTGGCACTGGAGACATATTTATAATTGCCGAAAAACTAATTAGAATTATTACAGTTCACACCTTCATCTGTCTTCTCCAATAGTATGTACATATCCCTGGTGTGGACGAATTATTTTTTTGCATGTACCTACTTACCTTAATAATTAAGGTACACCACACCGTACACCACACATGTAAATCATTCATTTAGGTACAATACCTATCGTCTTAATCATTTCTAAATACTTTTATTCATGATTTTATCAAGATACCGACTAAACAGATATTTTTCTTATCGATAGTCAAATTTCATTTTTCAAAGCAACAAACTCATTCCAAAATAATATATCAACTTGATTTTTTTTGTAATTGTCAAAATACAATATAATGTTAGTACACAAAATTTAATTTTATTTATTTTTCTAATATTATTATCTTGTAATTTACATTCAAATATAAAATGGTCTTAAAAACTCTCATCATAACAATACAACAGCTGTAAACATTAGTTGAACTAAGCTAGCTCTCAGTTTTATGTGTTCTGAATTCAAGATAATTTGGCAACGTTGCATGAACGAACAAGTGTGTTGATCAAAATGATCAACGTAGAGACATTAAAAATAGATGATATTTTTTTGGGTACAAACATAATATTTATAGTTAAGTGATAGCTGACCATGTTTTAAATATAACGAAAAAGACAGCAAGTTGCTACCTCATCCATGTCATTATATATGACATGTGAAATAGTGATCGACGAAGGTCGTCTATTCACACATGAGCCGCTAAATGTGGTCGGATATAAATATATATATATATATATATATATATATATATATATATAGGTGTATTATGACGTATTCATCCATTTCATTTCATTTCTTTTATATACTTCAATACTTATAATATTTAAAAATGAATCCTAATTCTCAGAAGAACTATTGTGATTTCACTAGGTGCATTTAGCGGCAGAATACGACGATATAATACCTTAAAATTTATTGACAACTCACATTTTTAAATATTTTCATTTCTCAATGTTTCTAAAAAATGTAAAAAACTATTTATTTTTTAATTTACAGATAAACTTATGTACAATTGATGAAAAACCGATAGAAATTTTAATGTATGTTCGTCAACGAGTCTCTTCTCATTTTTTTATAATATAATATTATTATGTTTATGGTTACTTATTGGTTATTATTGGTTTATCATTGAATTGTAAATAAATGAACTCTTTCAAAGCTTACGTTTTTATACAGCAATGCAGTATTTTTTTAAAAGAAAAATTGATGTTTATAAAATATAAATACATCCAAAGTATTAACTATAAAACACTATTTGTGAATAACAAAATATTCATAAAATAATATGTGAAAATAAAGTGAGTTGTTTTCGACGAACGCATATTATACCTACAATATTTATAATATAGAAAATATTTGATATAATTCGAAAAACATCATTTTATCCTAAAGTTAAAAATGTGTTACGAAAATAAGATTTCATGTATAAAAGATTTGTAATATTACTTTTTTTTTTTAAATATGAAATACATTAAAACAATGAATAATTAATTACTCAAAAATATTTTTAGACACCAAAAAAAACTTAATAAACTAACCGTTAATCATAAACATTTCAAAAAAAAAATTGTAAAAAAAAAATGGGATCCTTTTTCAGACACACATCCAAAAACGTTTTTTAATTATACTATAATTTCAATTTAATTATACATTTTTCGGTTTAATGTTTTAGATACGTGTTGATTAATCTTAAAACACTGCAAAATATAAAATGATAATCAAAAAATTGTTTCAAATTGCAAGCTTCATAATTTTTCCACTATGGTGAACTGATCTATGGCTGAGCATTCGCCTTAAATTGTATGGTTAAATTATATTATTATCATATTTTATAAAACGAATAAAGTCATAGGAAGTTTGTTATAAAATATTCATTTAATCTCATATATTTAACTACCGATACTAAAATAAACCTTTTTATAATGTAAAAATATTGATTAGTGATCCATTTTTTAGAATTTTTATAGTAAACATTACTAAAACAACATGGCTTGTTATGATTTTATGTTTATTTTTGTAATACGGGATTTCTTTGCAAAAATATGCCATTAAATGTCATGTTAATTATTTTACGGAATATTCACTTTAATTTACTGCCATATACAGGAGTCGAAAACTATTTTTTGGTAGTATTATTTTTAATGCATTTTTTTTTATGAGACAAACTTCTATTCTTTAGTAATATTTTTTATTATAATATCATAGAGTAACCACTCAACAATACCTTACACGGCATTGCTTTATTACCAAGATTCAATTATGCATGTAGTAACAAAACCCAAAGTAAATATTTATTCTTCTTATGCCATCCCCTATCGGAGGTAAACTACCAACAGGAAGATTTTCCTTTTGTCACCTGTTACCCAACATAAATCGTTTGATCCGCTAGCAATGATGGAAGCCCATAATTAACAGTATGAAGATAATATTATATAGAAAATAGTAGGCATATTACAGTATCTCAAAAACTCATTCACTACTGATCTACAAAATGTATGAATAAAAATGAATTAATTGATACTATGCATAAATTATTCTAAAAGTTTACTCTAGGTTTCGACTTTTAAGCTTCAAAAATCGATGTCTCCACCGAATTTTAGGGCTACATTGGCACGACTAGGGAATCCAATCCCGAGCCAAAATTCTGATCCCGGGATTTCGGGATTACAATTTGACAATCCCGGGATCCCGGGACTGGTCCCGGGATTGGCATTTTTTCCATTGTTAATATAAAATTATTATATTTACAAATAACATTGATAAAATTGGTCAAAAATAAATCTAGTATAATTTTTACTATTTAAGACATTTATTGTTAATATTGTATACGTTCGATCTTGGAAATACACAAGTTTAATGGAGTAAATAATATTGTAATATAAATAATAATGTGAATTTAATATGAGATTGCTGTTTCTGATAGTAAAGACATAATGAATGGATCAGCGAGATTTAAAATAGTAAAGCAAATAAGCATGGCGTACTTATGGTCTTTCCGCTTCATAAATCTAATTAGTCAGCCAAATATGAAACTGCCGTAAAACGTATGATATCATGGTGTAATTACTTTGTTAAAAGTGCGAAGCATTGTTTTTTTACCAATATTTCTCATTTTTAATAATTTATGTGAAAAAATAAAATGAATCGGCAACCTACACATCAAACTTCATTCAAACTCAGTTTATTTCTAATGTAGTTATTTTGTATTAAAATTATTTTTTCTGTTATATTTTCCATAAAAATTGATAAAAAAATCAATCCCGAAATCCCGGGATTATGTTTATCAATCCCGGGATTCATAGGTGTCGAAAATAGCTCGGGATCCCGGGATCCCGGGATTCGGGATCCCGGGATTGGATTCCCTAGGCACGACCACTTGACAAATACATCGTGAGCGAACACGACCACGCTCGGTGATTGAAGTAATCACAAAGAGATGCCGGGTAGGGACATGTGTCCGAATGACGACAGAGAGTGCGACACTTGATACCCTTTTAGTATAACCTCAAGGGTTCAGTCGCTGCGGCTGACCCTCCCCCCACCCTGCAGCGTTGATACAAATGCGATCTACGCGCTGCACGTCTCACATGGCGGGAGGCGTGGGATGTGGCGATGAACCGGGGGAAGTGGCGTGACCTTTTCCCTATGCCTCGGCACTGGGGCGTGACAGGGTGAAATAGTTTAGTAAGTTTACCATACGACATACTCTAAGATAATAAATGATAATACTTCATTTTTAATACCTAATAGGTATGTTAAAAAAGTACCCTTCAATTTTATTTATAAAATATACAATTTAATAACATTAAAATTTACATTAAAAAACTAAGTACACCAAACAATAGTTTCGGTGAGTTTGTTGGCGATTTATATTTGATTAGAGATATAGGTTTAGTAGGTATGTGGTTGATTAGAGATCCTATGATAACTTCTAATGCACAGATGCTTCTCTGAGGTTTTTTAAAATTATTTATTTACTTATGACTACAATAAATATTATTTAAAACTGTACACTCAGGGAACTCAGAAATAATGAGAATTGAAATACCTAACGGGTAAGAAGTAGCGGGTAACCGATCCCGAGAAAGGAAGAATACAGGAACACGAGCCAAGAATACGTCGAATACTGACAACTGCTCTCGGTTTATGCATTGACGCTCATTTAATATTGGTGTCTTACACAAACTATTGCACGTGCATAATGCGTGTTTTATTTTCGTAGGACACTCCCACTTTCAAAACACTGCATAACATATAGCGTATTGAATATAACCTAAAGGAATTATATTTATTATCTGTTCTGTGTGTACACCTTATTAATTATGTATTAATGAAACTCTTTTAGTCAGGGTCCTCTACGCCTGGTTTTGGAGAGTATTAATGCGTTTCATATGAAACTGGTTTATAGGAAATCTACATATTTTTAAGAAGACATTATTATTATAAATACGGCAATTCGATATCAAATATCATAACGTGGTCGCCATCAATGTTTTATATTTTCTGTAGGTATTAGCGTCAGACGTCTAGCCTTATGTTGTTGTTTTTTTTCCAAAACCAATAAAATCTGAATTAACACTTCGTTATAATGTGTTTTTTTTATTACTCATATTATTGAGTTTATTATTATTCTAAATATTGACGTATCAGTTTTTGTGATAATATTCAAAAATATCGATTTGTGAATGGATTGCGGATATCATTCCAAAGTGTAATACATATTCAAATTTTACACTACTAATAATAAAATTCTTAAAGAATTTTGACACGAAACAAACATCCTATTTATAATGTTGTTTATTTTTGAATCTGTAAAATTTTTGAATGCAGTATGGTTTTTCCAAAAATGTTGCTTGGTGACCAATTTTCCACGTGACTCAAATAAACCAAAACAATCAACAATGAATAATCCAATTTAAGTAATATTTTATTCTGTTAAAAGTATTCATAGTTATATTAGGTATAGCAATCATAAAGATAACCATGCTACGAAAATATTATCATCTTTACAATATATTTTATACACTCATACAATTATTATGTGTAGGTAATATAATATTATCATTAATTCTGGTGATTTTACAAATCTATTTTCTTGCAAATATTTGAGAAGCTTCTTTAATGTTACCATAAAGTAAAATTTCGTTCGCCAGGCTGGCGCCAAAATAATAAAAGTGTACTTTTTTATTTCGAAGTATGCGACATGTGACCACTTCTAACTGAAATTATGTAGGTATAGGGATAATATTATTCAATTTATAATCGGCAATTAATTAAGGTAAAATGTGCATACAACTCACAAACTTGATAGTTATAATTTAAATATACACAGACACAATGTTTATTATTATTATACACAATTATTATTTAGTCTCCTTCCATTATTTAAAAAAATATTTTTAAATATTGTATGTTATTTAGTTAATTGGAATGTAATAGTTACTAGAGACATCTCGTGATGTAATTATGACATATTATATAATTTAATACTATATTGAATTATTAGGTAACAACATAAATTTAAGGAAATAATAATAAATGGCAGATGCTATTAGACCATTGAGGTTCAAAACCGACTATACAACCATCCTCCAGACATCTTTTTCACATGTTTTTTCTTGCCATTCAGTCTCACTTGCATCCCTCTTGATGTTATCCATCATCTTCTCCAGGGTAGCCCAGGATCCGAGTGCCTACATTAGTTAAACTTTATGGAGAGCTCTAGATCCATCGTATCGAACAACGTGACTGATAGTCTGATTCTTCCCGCCTTTAAGAAATTGACTATATTAGGCTTAAATTGTTTGCAGAACTCAGCATTCATACGGATGCGTAACCTCTGGTTTTCTTTAACTGGTCCAAGTATTCTTCAGAGAATTTTATTTTTGAATACTTGGATAGTCTTATTTCACCGTTAGGCTCCCGGTTTCACACCCATACAGACCAATTGGTTTCATGGCCACATTGTATAACCGGATTTTTTATTTTTGGACAGTAGGTTAGACCTGAATAGACTCTTGAATGCAAAGAACGCTGCATTTACACTATTCAGTCTACTAGCAAGTTCGAAGTTGATCTCGTTTTTTTAGGAGAAGTTTATTCCCAAGTAACTAAAAACACGAGTTTTTTCTAATGTCAAGTTACCATCCAAAATATTTCCTGGATGTCTATATTCTTCTTCGAGACGTCTAAGTATTTGGTCTTCCTAATGACGTTAACTGATAGATTAATTTGTTTCGCCGCATCCAGAGGAGTAAAAATATCCTTTATACCTATGTGTTTCTTTTTCCCTGAGCACCACCAGACCATCCGCATAGCATAATGCACGTTCTTACTACCAATTTTATATTATTATATAAACATTTAAACTAAATTATTAATATAAAATACATTGAAACATATTAAATGACGTTGAAAATGTTAAGGAAAAAGTTTTGGCATAATCCTTGAAATTCCATACTGTAGAGCCATGGTCACATAATTAAATTGAATCGGTTCGAAACTGGGTGAGTTATTGTTATGTGACAACCAATTTGTACTAATCTTACATTCTCTTCTAAGTCACACGCTAAACTTTAACGTGATCGAAAAAAAATATCCAAACACATCTATTTTACAATTCATTATGCTGATAACATTACTGCTAATGTCTTTATCTTTTTTATTCATTAATAATCCTTGTAGAGACAATATTATGTCAAACACCTTCACCGAATGCCATAAATTGATTACAAATGAATATATTTTCGGGGCGGTCAGAGTTCGAGATCAATATCTATTTAGGTACTAAGGGGCACCTGACAGTTGGAAGGCTCGTATACATTAAGATAATTGATTGAATATCTCAGACAATCTTATCACCAATACCAATCTGTGTATTACTAATTTACAATATTGAATATTTGCAATTTTTACGTACAAAATTTTACATATCAATGTTATCGATTCAGATAAAGAAAAATTTGCAATTTTTGCATACAGCCTTTCTACTACAATCTAATAAAATCTTATCAATAGTTTTAATCTTTTGTTTATTCATTTACGATAAATTGTATTTTATTAAGATTTAAACGTTTCAAATTAATATATTAAAAGAATGTTTATTTCTATATTTAATTTCCGATACATCGTATACGGCGTGCAGCCAACGAGGTTTGATTTTTTAATTGCTGCGCTATTGGAGACGTCCATCACCGCGATTTCCTAACTATCGACTCGTGTGGCACCAGACGACATGACGTAATTGTGACGTCAGCCAATACACGCTCGAGGCATGCCGCCCAGCGCAAAGTGCTCACATAGATATTAATATGATGAAACACCGATATGTGTAGTGTGACAATAAATAGCGCCACTGTCTGAGTAGCGTTATTTTCTCGAATGCTATTATCACTCCGGTAGTACGCTGTACCTTAGTGTTATAAAATCTCACGCAAACCACTTCCATACCAATGGGCCGAGCAATAATCGTCTGCGATTGCCTTACGACAAGACAAACTATATAACAAAATTATCACAACTATGCGATTCTAGCTACATAATAAAGTCTATCCTATATTAAAAATCAACCTCATACAATTTGGTTTTTCTTATCAATCTTATCATATTTAATGTGTAGTTAGTCGATACAAACTTAAAAAAATATTTCGTACATTTTGCGATAAAAATATTAGCAAAATGATATGTAATTACAGCACAATGACGAAACTGTAACAATACTCCAGTAATAGGACCTCGTAACACGTACAATAAAAAGATTTTCAATTTGCAAATGTGTTCGTTAAAGTACACGAAAACATTGTTAAATTTTGGCAATCTACAATGGACATCTCGGCAGAAACAGCATTGGAGGCGAGCAGAGAAGTGGTTAACTATGTGAGTACCGAATAATGTACCATGCGAGAGAGTATATGAGTAATTTGTACGGTTGAGTGTATGACTCCTGTAAATGTAAATTCAGTCAAAGTACATTTGAGTGCATGGCGACCATAGTCTTGGGTAACTGCTCCTGAGACATTCCTAGTCATAAAAAATAATGCTTCATATCCAAACGTAGGGTCCCGTGATAAGCCTGATTAAGACCGGGCATGGTGCGGGGCGGGTGTGGTTTGGTGGGCCCATTAACTTCAATGTCTCCGGTTAAACACAATTGGGCTTAAAAAAATTAGTGAATGGTATGATTTTTAGTGCATATTTTAAAAAAAAAGTATTTTGAACACTCATTATACAATATTGGATTGTAGAATGATATACCTACATATGTAATTACTTATCAATCTTAAAAATCAATACACATTTAATTTAATATGTATGTATATACTGCCTTTATAAAAATAATAATATTAGCTGACATTTCTGTAAAAAAAAAAAGTTTGTTTGTTTTCTATAAATCTCTCTTATTTTTCTAAACACTACTTAATTAAAACTTCTTTTATATATACCGATTTTATTACGCCCACGATGGCCGAGTGGTAACGTATCAGCTTAAAATGTTGTTAATTTCGAATTCAAATCACGGATGTGAGAAAAATTAACATTAAATGTCTGTTTGGAGTCCGAGTATGGATTAAGAAGGTTGAGCAAGTGGCTAACATTCATTTCTCGTAAAATAAAAATATGTTAATACAAAATACAATACTATAATATAATAGTTAATACAATACAATTGTGTGAATTATGTACTATATTTTGAGTTGTATTTTAATAAATAAAAAATATAGGTAAACAAATTTTTACGATCACTTTACTACATAATTATGTTATGTTACAGATATGAGTAGTTTATGACTGAAACTTAATACTGAATACGGAGTTGAGCCTTTGTTAACTCTTAATTTATTATTGCGTGCCTTTATATTTTTTGGGCGAATGAAATTTCATTTAAAAATTGCCGATTTCTAGAGTAGATAAATTATGCTGACAAAATAGTTATAGTTTTTATTCACAGGTGCCACTGTTCATTTATAATAATATTATTAAACAATTAAATAAATGTGATCGATTAGAAAATTAATATGCAGTTAATATTAAAGGGTTGCTATCATGCATTTAAGGGTTAAAAATACAAAACTGTGTGGCGTCTTATTACTGCATATAAATGCACACACTGAGAATGCAGATATTCACTGCAGACACATTTACGTAAGCCAAATTAGCGATTACAAAACATGCGAAGATTCTTCTCGATCTGGCGTCGGGTCGGTGTGGTATCCAGATTGTATATTGTGGTGCGCGAGGAATTCGGCGGAGTTCGGTCGCTGACCGACCGCGGCCTCCGACCTCGCAAGGTCGCGCGGCCTAGCCTCAATAAACACGAAGCGCCCGCCAACGTGTTTGTTGGCATCACACTTTTCGACAATAATAATTCGCAGCGACAACCAAGTAGGTATTATTGCGCTGCATTTTTTTTTCTTTTGCAATTCAAAACGATAATACCTTCTGGTTAGCTGACCGTTTAATATATTTTTAATTTAATTCGCAATAATATATACTTACCTACCTGTGGGTATCTTTATATTATAAAATAAATCATCATATTATTTTTATCCCAGCTCTGACTAATGTTCTGCAGGGCTCCTACTCGATTTATTGATCTTGAGAATTAGTTTTAATCAGTAATAAATATTATATTAACCCGTTGAATATAGATTTAAAAGAGGAAAAAGTGGACCAACAGTCAAATTAAATTTTCTAGCCAACTTGAGAAGATTTTTCTATAACTGCTACAACCCTTTATTATATTATGTTTAAATCCAATATTTATTTTCAAGTTGCGTAGGTATTAAAAAAATATGTATACCTACCTATATATATATATTTTAAATATATAGGGTTTTAAGAAATAGGTACCTACATTATAGGGTTGGGTTTCGGGAATTTTCCGACGGGAATTCTCGAGAAATTTTTAACATTTCGGGAAATCCCGGATCTCGAGAATCTTTTCTCGGGATTCGGGATTTCTTTATTATCAAATATTTATTGAAAAAAGTGGACAGGAAACACAAAACATTCAAAGAGTGATCGGGGCATCCTAAGAGATTTTGGAAAATTCACTAACGGCTCATTTAAGCGACATTTTATTGTTATTTTTACATCTTCACTTCAAAATGTGCGCTACCGATTCATCTACCGTTTGAATTGACCACATTTCACAAATTTTCAATGATTTCACAGGTACTTGACGTTTATAACTGATATTTTCTCATACAGCGTATACAATTCGCCATACTTCTTTTAACATACAGCAGAATGACGTCTTCGTCGCTTAAGACCTTCTAATCCTTTATTTGACAAACGGATTCGATTATTTTTATTCAAATATCGTAATGTAGGCATTGGCGCACTTTTTTCCGGTGAAAAAACCATAATCTTGCTACAATTTACTGCGTAAATAAAAATCTGACAGGTGTGTCCGCCACTGTCCGTCATATCATAGATAACGTGACATTCCAAATTTGATTTTTTTAAATACTTCTTTGTGGCTGTTCACCCACTATTTTTGTTATTGAATAATTACCTAGGCTACTAATTTCCATACTAAAAAAGTTGCCATTGCAAACAATGAAAGAAATTAATACGAATTGTTATAGTTATCAAAATGTGTGATATTGTATAATATCTACCTATTTTTTTCGTCTCTATCATCATCAATCTTGACCTATACACTGCTGGATGAAGGCCTCCTAAGCCTTATTCTACTCCTTACTTACACATGAATTGTTATATTTATCAAAATCAGTGATATAATATTATAATCTACCTATCTATATATAATGCCATTATTATCACGAGCCTCAATAAATCCACTGCTGGATGAAGGCCTCTCTACGTTGATTGTATTCTTGACAGTATTGAATTTCTAATGTTATTTATCTACATATTCATATCGTCATCATAATCATCATCATCATCATCAACTAGGATCAATCCACTACTGGATGAAGGGTTCCGCAACCTGATTCTACTACTATCGGTTTAACGATTTTGCGATATTATACCTATTTCTATCATTCTTATATCATCGACCTGAACCAATCCACTGCTGGATAATGGCCTCCCTAGCCCGGTTCTACTCCTTTCTGTTATATGAATTGCTGTATTTATCAAAATCGGTGATATTATATTTAAAAACATATTCATATCGTCATCATCATCATCAACCAGGATCCATCCACTGCTTAATAAAGACCTCCCTAGCCTGATTCTACTCATTTTGTCATATGAATGTATGTATTTATCAAAATCTGTGATATTATATGTATCTACACATTCATATCGTCATCATCATCATCATCATTATCATATACCTGAACCAATCCACTGCTTAATAAAGACCCCCTTAGCCTAATTCTCCTCCTTTCTGTCATATGAATTTCTGTATTTATCAAAATCGGTGATATTATATTTATCTACATATTCATATCGTCATCATCATCATCATCATCATCGACGTGAACCAATCCACTGCTTAATAAAGACCTCCCTAGCCAGATTCTACTCCTTTCTGTCATATGAATTTCTGTATTTATCAAAATCGGTGACATTATATTTATTTAAATATTCATATCGTCATCATCATCATCAACCAGGATCCATCCACTGCTTAATAAAGACCTCCCTAGCTTGATTCTACTCCTTTTGTCATATGAATGTATGTATTTATCAAAATCTGTGATATTATATGTATCTACACATTCATATCGTCATCATCATCATCATCATTATCATATACCTGAACCAATCCACTGCTTAATAAAGACCCCCTTAGCCTAATTCTCCTCCTTTCTGTCATATGAATTTCTGTATTTATCAAAATCGGTGATATTATACTTATCTACATATTCATATCGTCATCATCATCATCATCATCGACCTGAACCAATCCACTGCTTAATAAAGACCTTCCTAGCCAGATTCTACTCCTTTCTGTCATATAAATTTCTGTATTTATCAAAATCGGTGATATTATATTTATTTACATATTCATATCGTCATCATCATCATCATTGACCTGAACCTATCCACTACTTAAAGACCTCCTTAGCCTGATTCTACTCATTTCTGTCATATGCATTGCTGTATTTATCAAAATCGGTGATATTATATTTATCTACATATTCATATGGTCATTATCATTATCATCATCATTGACCTGAACCAATCCACTGCTTAATAAAGACCTCCCTAGCCAGATTCTACTCCTTTCTGTCATATGAATTGCTGTATTTATCAAAATCGGTGATATTATATTTATCTACATATTCATATCGTCATCATCATCATCATCATCGACCTAAACCAATCCACTGCTTAATAAAGACCTCCCTAGCTTGATTCTACTCTTTTCTGTCATATGAATTGCTGTATTTATCAAAATCGGTGATATTATATTTATTTACATATTAATATCGTCATTATCATCATTATCATCATCATAATCATCGACCTGAAACAATCCACTGCTTAATAAAGACCTCGCTAGCCTGATTCTACTCTTTTCTGTCATATGAATTTCTGTATTTATCAAAATCGGTGATATTATATTTATTTACATATTCATATCGTCATCATCATCATCATCGACCTAAACCAATCCACTACTTAAAAACCTCCTTAGCCTGATTCTACTCCTTTCTGTGATATGAATTTCTGTATTTATCAAAATCGGTGATATTACATTTATCTACATATTCATATCGTCATCATCATCAACCAGGATCAATTCACTGCTGGATGAAGAGTTCCGCAACCTGATTCTACTACTATATTATACCTATTTCTATCGTCCTTATCATCATTGACCTGAACCCATCTATTGCTGGATAAAGGCCTCCCATGCCTGATTCTACTCCTTTCTGTCATTTGAATTGCTGTAGGGGAGAGCAGGTAGGATTCGTACACAGGGAGCATTCGTACAGTGGCGATATCTTCACTATCCAATTCTTTGGCGTGCTCACGTTTGTGTGTAAGACTCCCGCTCATACGCATAGTGTAACCGCGGGGCAGGGCATCAGTGCGGCCAACAGCTTCGACGGAGCATGCCGATACGTGTTTTCGCTCTACGTAAGTATTTTTTGTATTCACTTTTGAACACGCTTAACTGTTATAAGTTTTGCACGAATGTTATAAGTGACTTAGTATAGTTTATGAAGTGATAACTTTGTTTAATATGTAAATAGTCATTTTAGGCTAACTATAGCGGTTATTTTTATTTTCAATTAATTTGTTGATTTCTCGGTTTGGGGTACCTTCGTGCAGTTATGAGTGGGGTAGATTCGTACTGTACGAATGTTCCCCATTCCTAACTGCGTGGCAGTAGAAAGATTGTCCACCAGAAATATTATTGTTACAGAACCATGCCGCGAATATATGTGAAAAAGGGGACAGGAACAGGAGACGTTGATGAAGATGCAATGATGCAAGATGCAGCCGTTAGAATCCACGTAAGGTGGACAATCAACTTCTACAGCGGGCCAAGATGCCAATGTGCCAGAAACTCTACCTGCAGAAACAGAGATTACTCAACAAGATCTTTCATGGAGCTCAGCGCCAGTATCACCCTCCTTGCTATCACCTACAACTGCACCTGCATCTTCATCAACTGTAGGATTAATAACTCCAGAAATTATCCGGCCTTATCCCAGAGTGGACAAAAATGCGTTAAAAAGTCGAAGAAAGGAAAACTACCAGGAAAATCGAGAATATATACAGATACCCCTGAAAAAAATAGACTAGAAGAAATAGAAAAAGCAAAACAGTTGAAGAAGCAAGAGCAAGAGAGGAAACAAAGGGCTAAGGAGGTGAAGCGAGCATTACATTTACTGTCAGATACAAGAACCAAAACAAAGAGACAGAAGAAAACTTCAGGGACAACTAAACCAAAGAGGCAAAATAAAACTGTAAAGACTGATAGTCAGGATGAAACTGATCGTGAGGATGAGGCTAATATGAGTTTAAGAGAAAGTTCTTGTTCTCTCATCGAAGAGACGTCTGAAGGATCGGATACTGACAATGAAACTCCAGTTACGTCAGAGAACATCAAAGAAGAACGCTTTGTGATAGTAGAGTTTAAGAAAACAAAGACCGTTTAAATTATCTTGGGCAGGCGCTTAAAAAATATAGTCCCGTTGAATACAAAGTTTCATTTTTGAGGAAGAAGCCTCATACCTGGAAATTTGTCTTTCCCACTACCAAAGATGAAGGAACAGTTTACATATCAGATGTGGTATGTGTTTTCCCGCTATCAAAATCTGCTTTTACAGCAACAGCCCGGATAATATTTAGCTTCGAAAAAGACCGATCTATATATTATAATGTTGGATAGTACAACTATTAAATACGATTAAGACCTATTACTCTAATGGTTAATTTTATAATGTTGGTTTATTCGTTCCTTTATTAACAAAAAAATAAATAAAAGTGTTATGTTTTCATGACTAAGTAGTTATAAGCACTTTAAAAACAATAACTGTTAATTATTATTACATGAAGACTGATTCTGTGTTAGCTTTGATCTCAATACATGATTATATTACATTGAATAAATAGCATTTTCTTTGACTGTACGAAGGTTCCCCATTATGTACGAATGTGCCCCACACTATGTACGAAGCTACCCCACGTGTGGGGTAGTTTCGTACGTTTTCCATTTTTCAGAAAAGTTACCGTAGCTTCGCCATGCTGATTTGTATCTAAACTATACTTCACTATTATTAAAGCCAAATATATTTGATATATAACAGCATTGAAGTTATTTAAAAATATCTTACAGTTTTGTTTTTATACGGCTTAGAGTAAAAAGTGTACGAATCCTACCTGCTCTCCCCTATTTATCAAAATCGGTGATAATATATTATATCTATTTCCATTATCATTATGAACCTGAATCAATCCACCGGTGGATGAAGGCCTCTCTAAGTTGTTTGAATTTCTGTCGGTCATATGAATTACTATATTTATCAAAATTGCTGATATTATATTTTCCCATTCATAATATCGTCATTATCATCATCAACCAAGATTAATCCACTGCTGGATGAAGGTTATCCCAACTAATTCTACTCTTCTTGGTCATATAAACTGCAATATTTTTTAAATTTGTGATTTTATATACCTACCCATTTATATCGTCATTATCGTCATCAACCTGTATCAATCCACTGCTGGATGAAGGCCTTTTTAAGCTGATTCCACATCTTTAGGTCTTATAAATTCTTATTCTTATCAGATATAATATGTATTACTTCATTATTTATCAACATTTGTCTCGATATGAATGTCCCGCACCAGGAAACTATATTGTTTAAGTTTAATTTTTAAAACAAAATATGATTTTTACGATATTATTCTGTGGCTCCAAGCATTTATTTTTTATAGACAATGAAACAAAATAATGTTTAAATTTATTTTTATGCTGCTAACCTTTTTCTATTATGTAAATGGGACCCGAAAGAGATTAATATTCGCGTTATATTGGATCGCTATTTATGATAATCACGATTGAGATGTATAACTATTTATCATATTTAAATGCACATACCTACACATATATTGTATTAAAATTAAAATTACAGTGGTAGCAATCGGCGATTGCCAGCTGTTTTGCTAGGCTTAGCAGCCTGAAATGGTGTCAGATGATATTGAGAAGGCCAGACTCCAGAATAGACTACGCACATGACTCCAAATTTGTATTTGCAGTGACGACATGCATATCGTAAAACTGACAAATCAGATAAATTTTCAATTGTCTGACGTGAATGAAAATCCATCCCGAAGGGACAACTATGGCGCCGTCTATACACACTTTACAATTATTATATTAAAATCCAACACCAAGTCACTATGATGAAAAGCTGCCTGCAAGACGTAGCGAGACAGACTGGCGAGAGCCAGCTGGCTCAGCTAGTTTAATACAATTAGCCAACTTCGACTCAAAATGAGCGCAATTTTTGCAACATCAGGGAATTATATGTCTCAAAAGCGTACGCGATTGACAGCGTGTTTTTTTCAATTAAATTTTAATAAGTAATTCTTTGAATGATTTTTGTTTTCCTTCTTCTATT
Organism: Rhyacophila brunnea; assembly: GCF_057557595.1. Taxonomy (NCBI): domain Eukaryota; kingdom Metazoa; phylum Arthropoda; class Insecta; order Trichoptera; family Rhyacophilidae; genus Rhyacophila; species Rhyacophila brunnea. The sequence goes on from NW_028232859.1 coordinate 41,772,778, forward strand.
TTGTTTGTTTGTTACATTAATAAAAAAAAAATCATATTTTTTTTGAATTTGTCTGATTTTACACCGATTTTAGGATTTTTACAGGCTTTTTTTAAATTTCTCGATATCTCGAGAATTCTTTTCTGGAAATCCCGAATCTCGAGATTATGATTTTCTCGGGAAATACCCAACTCTAGCTACATATCTAAAAAAAAAAAAAAAAAAAACATTTTTACTAAGGACAAGCGACGCCAAATTGACGCGTTTGTCCAGAATAGCGGCGTCAAATAGGTCTCCAATGGCCAATCAATTTATTTTAATAATACTTCCAAGATGCATGATTTTGCCGAGAAACTAAACAAATAGTATGAATCGCTTGTAGTAGATCATAAAATCACTTGGTAAATTTGTAGTTAATTTGATTTAGAAGTCGTAACCACTGCAAGTCAACGCAACGGCTGGTCGGTGGGCTAACTATCAGACGTTTTCGACGTACCTACCTTACTTCGCTTTAATACTTCCGCTTTTCCATGTTTAATCTCTCTTCCTACCCAAACAGTAAGCAATGTACACGAATTACTTGTGGTTATGCTCAATCATCTTAACCACATGCCATCAGGTCAAATTGCGTGGTTATTATTATTGGCTCTTAGGTATATCCAGTAGATATATTTTCCGTGATTAAAATAGTTTACTAATTGAGATAGACAACTCCTGCCCTTTATAGTTTTGATAATGTTGAAATTGTAATGTAATAAAAATTTGAAGGCGGAATAATAATATAATCCATTTTTAGCAAACCCTCTCCAAATTTAATGCTTTATTGGTTAAAATTGAATTCAGTTTATAAATATGTTATTGTTTATAATACTTACATAAAAACCCACAGTCTAAAAGTGTGATAAGTATTAATAGTTATCAATTTCAGAATAATATTAAAAAAATATTTTATTTTCTCTGCACGGTGAACATGAGGCAAAATGCATTATTTAGATAAACAAAAATCCATTGTTGTTAAAATAAAAATAAAATTTTAAAAATGACGACTTCATCTTAGTTGGTGTTAGAATAATACTTATTATATTCATAATGAGATGAAAAGAGCTGTCTATGTCAGGGATGTTCAATATTGGTTTTCACAGTGCACAATTATTTTATTCACTAATTATTTTATTTCTACAATAATTAATAATAGTTATAGGTAGGTACTTTGGTTACCAATCTTTGAGACTGATGCACACATTTTTTTTAATTTTGACGTTTTTTTGAAGTGAACATGTGAATGTTAAGGAAAAGAAGAAAGTTTCATTTCCTAACAAATGTACCTACTCAAGGAGTAAATAAAAAAAATAATGGTGTAGTTACTAGTTGAATTTTTTTTGGAGGCATGTTTGAAAATGAATGTTCTATGAAATCTTTATATGAAATACGATATTTGACTAAGGAACGCACCACAATTTTAGTATTATGCGTCTCTTGGAGCCGACCGCTTTCAAAGTCTCTGTGACGTCGATAATTATTATACAGAATAACAAATATTTACTGACTTTTATATTCTGGTTAATATATTCTTTTTATTTTGATAACAATTTAAATTGTATTTTTTTTCCATTTGGCCTAGAACAATTTTCCGTGTCTATACTGGAGCAATACCTACTGTAATATTTGAAATGCTGCAAATGTCTCCAGTAACGCTCTCAATAATTCAGCAAATGGTAGGAAAATGATTTATAATGCTGGATTCCTTTATCCAAGAATCCACTTACATAATAATATAGTACACCAACCATTGAGTGCAACACCATTTATTATAATATTTAAACATTACGCTATAGGTAGAATTATTATTGACCAAGATCAATAATTGGTATTATATTCATTATTCATACTTTCATTCATTCATTCATTCATTCATTCATTTTTCATAATTAAATTATTTATTTAATTTGAAAAAACATTGAATAATGCTAGTAATTTTTATCATATTCATAAGCCTGTATCCATTACTCCATTATTGGATGAAGGTGTCTTTTGCCCGAAACCTTTTTTCTCGGTCATGTGCATTAGATTATTACGTACTTATACAGTAGGTATTTAACTATATCGTCGAATCAGCAATCTATAGGTCTTCATGTCGGAACAATTATTCTAAGTACCTACCACTGGACAACTAGATTTATCCATCGATTATCTCTTCTCTACGTTATATGCCGTCCCCAGGGAACTCAGTTATTTTTCTTTTCTGTGGCCGTGCCCATTTTTTAAAAAGATTTTTAGCCAACTCCTTAAATAATTGCAAAGTATCCTTGTTTTGTTTCCTTATCCAATTATTACGTTTTTTGTCTTTATGCGTTATGCCCAGAATACCAAGCTATATACCAATACCACTCATTGTGTCTTACGTCATAATTAAGAATTTATTATTAATGGATTATCCTAACCTTTATTTGGTGTATTTTTCTAAATGGAAAGACTCAACAGTTAAAAGAAATGAACAGCATTTTTATTTTTTAGAAGATATCAAACTGAACATACCTACTTTCAATATTTATACAATTGATTGAGTATTTAATACACATTTCTTTCTGAAACTATACATGATGCTTACAACATCTTTTTAAAGTTTACCATTAAAAAACATGTCAGTTATATTAATATGTAACGATAGCTATATAGATAGAAGACCATTTTTTCAGTGCGTCCCAAATTTATTGGATATCTTAACAAACTAATATTTATCTTAAAATTTATGTAATGGATTTGAAATGAGTGATGAAAGAAATGTCAACAAATATATTTATCTTAAAGGAATTCCATGTCACAGAAAATAAACGTGTTTTTATCGACAACACAAAAATTTTATTTTTTTTCAAAAACGCCTGCAGGTCTCGCAAAAAATTCTTCTACAACATTTTTAAAAGACCATTTTACCCTCACACCATTCGAGTTGCTTTTGAACGGCAACTTTTTTCGAAAAAAAAAGTTTTTCGACAAACGATCCAACAAACATCTCCCTGCCAAAGCTTTATATTTAGTGGTATCTACTTTTTGCAAATTCCTCCCTTCCAAATAAGGTGTGGACAAGATATTTTATTGAACATTATCTCCCTAATCAGCGATCTTTGAGGTTGAATATTGCCCCTTCGTTATTTAATATTATGACTATTTTATGAAATACGAAAGAGAATTATATAACATTGTTTACACGTCGCTTAATGTTTGTCCGAGGAAAAGGTTTAACATTAAAGTTTAGTAGGTACATGAATATGCTAATGTCTCAGACAATACTTATTGGCTTATATTTTGTTTCAAGATATTGATATCCTCTGACCATTAAGTTTTACATTATGAAAGCATTATATTTCCGATGCAAAATAGAGTTTTTTTATTTAACGTATTAAAATATCTAATAAATATTCTTATAATAAAATGCTTTTATTCTCATAAAAAAAACATCTATAAAACTGATTTCTTTGGAGACAAATTTATTAGACATCATTGTTATTAAAATTTAAATCCCATATAATAAATCAGTTGAATTTCGATATGCCATGCACTTTTAATAAAATTAAATCCATATCTATGTTATATATAAATATATATATTATATAAACATATTTTAGCTCATAATTTCATTGTGTATTCAGAGTATTAAACATCCTGTTTGTATCAACATTCCATATAAGTATCAAAGTATCATCCTACTTATTTTGTATAATATTCCACAAAAATTATGTATTGAATATTGACTTATAAAATTTATAAGTCAATATTCATTCAGTTAAAATTCTATTAAAAATCATGATCCTCCCTACAATAATACGTAAATAATATTCCATACTGTTTTATATTTTTTCTTTATGTGACTTCACATGATAATACGGTTATACCTACCTATTCAAAGGTGTCCTCCAACCACTTCTGCCCTTCGCCAAAGTTCCCCAATCTTCATGCTAACTCCGTATAGTTGCAATTTTCGTTCACATGATCTGGTCTGTAGCTATACCTTGTTAAACTAAACGAAAGTTGAAAGCAACTTACAAAAAACAATAGTCTCTTGATTTATAAATGACTTTATTGTTTACTTACATAACTAGTGTTTCTCAAACGGTGGTATGCGCGCTTGTCGGGGTAGGTTGGTACACAGTTGAATTTATTTCTGGTAAAAAATAGTGTACATAGATCAACACGGAGAACGTAACGTATTATATTTAATTCTTATGACTGGTATCTCGAAAAACGCAATGACAGAAGGTAACCACAAAAAATTCGATTGGCAACTTAAAAAAGCTCAAAAATATTCCTAGCATGTTTTAATAGTAATAATATTTTTATTGAGGTACTGAGCCAATGGCTGAATGACTTACGCGTCGACCAATAATATATTGGGCTCATCGTTCAAACCATATATCTGGCAAATAAATACACTTTATATTTTTCAATTTATGTTTGAAGTCGGAACATGGATCTAATAAGTTGAGCAAGTGGCTAAAATCCATTTTTCTTAAGAACAAAACATCTGCTGTTAATACAAACTTCCACTCTGTGGAAGCCTATATTATGATCTTATTGGGATCGGACATGGTAAAAGGAAGAGTATTAAACGAGTACCAGTGACATATAAATAAAAATGAGGAGTTGTTTTCTAGTAGGTATCTATTTATGCTTGAAATATGATTCAAATAATATTTAACTGATTTATACAGAAGGATATAAGTATTATATTCCCAACATTTGAGGATAGGTATCCTGTGAATATAGTACATATTATTATATAAAATAAATATATAGCTAATGTTTCATAGCAATCGTATATTATAGTTTGAACGATTTTCATTGAATTATCCTCCTTCAAATGCTAAAAATATTAATAGATATAAAAAGTATAAGTACATATTTTTTCAAGGAATATTGGATTACAGGATTATATTAAAATTAGGAAAACAGTTATGTAGAACTTATAATCGCATATTTAACTTCGAAACTGATGTACCCATTCATCTTAGCAATTTGTGCACTTATAGTCATTCAATCTCAGCACCTCAATTGTAACGTTATATTTTTTTATTATCGGCAAACCATTAAAAAAATATTATTTTTGTCCATGTAGATACATAATAGTTTTTTGGTTCTACAATCCGATGTGAGAATCTTGGACGCCGCAGAAAGAGATTTTGTAACAGAGTTTATTACGAGAAATGAATGTTGGACACTTGCCCAACCCTCTAAGATACATATTGTGAGTCCAAAAACACATGGAAAAAAACAACATGTGAATTTGTCAAGCCCGGCACTAGACCTCGAGAGCCATGACTTCATAAATTGACACGTTACCGCTTGGCTATCACGGACACTAGATACCTAAAATAGTATGACTAATAAAAAATAATAATATATAATTAGATTTATCACTTTATAGGGCAAACGCAATTACGTTGGTAACATTGTCTATCACTTCAAAATACCTGTCAATAGTATCATTAATCTTACGTGAGGTGTACAAAAATAAACTAAAATAAATTAAAAACTGAACAATGTTTTGGGTGTTGGTAAGTACCTGGTATAATAATCAAATTTTGATACCCACCTGAAACAATAATGAATATTACTAAGTAGATATATTTGTTCTTGTTATGTAAGTTGTATTGTTTATTATAATAGGTAACATAAATTTTACATAATGTTTTATGTTAATAATTTTATTTAGGAATTGGAAAGAGAATATTCATCTTCTACATTATATCTAAACACGCTGATATAATTTTTACAACAAACTTAAGAAAAAACCCAACAATATACACTCCCACCTATTGAAAATATAAAAATTGAACAATGTCATAATATAGGTACCTATTAGAAAATATCTTTGACCGAATGGGATTCAAATATACAACCTTCCTTCTATACGTCATCAAACCAATTAATTTATTTTCCCACCCTGATTAAAATTACAAAGATTGTAACCACTGCTGAACGAATTTTTAAAAAAGAAAACTCCGATAACGTAACTATCTAGTACAAATTTTCAAATTAAAATTCATTTTTTTTCTCATAATATAGTGAACATTACAAATTATCAATTTAAGACGTTCACAACATGCTATTTAGAAGCAAAGAAGTATCATTAAAACAGTATTAATCATATAAAAGTTATTAAACAGTAGAAAACTATAAAAATATATAAATTAGATACCTATAAGGAAGTACACCGAATGAGCTAAGCAGACCCTATTTTAAGAATTTATAAAACAATGCCCACCTATACTTATCCTCACGCCGATGGAATCTGTCAATATCCGAAGTGATTTAGTTAAACAGAGTTATTGCCCTCCCAATTAGCATTACCAATAGCAGGTTAGTTCTGCACCTTGGAAGAACAAACAACCGATGCTCCTGATTTCTATACGATAGTTATCAGGGACATACAGGTCAATACTACTAAGAATGGCAGAGTTGTCATTTTCACCATTTTAATAATATCGTCTAGTGTTTAAGCTACAGAATGGAACCATACCTAAGAGGAAGCCAGTTGGACAACGCCACGGATAGTATCCATACAACCTCAAGTAAAGGAGTCTCAAAAAATTATTATTTTTAACTCACTCCACCATATGGTGTTAGGTAATAAATCTTCAATATTAGTAAGTATTATGGGTCGGTAGCTTAATGGCAAGAGCCATTCATCGTTCTATAATCAAAAAACATTTTTCCTAATCTCGGTTTAAACATATTCAAAATAATGATTCTGAGAATGTTTCAAATTAGGTACGTATTTTCAACAAAGCACGTGTATAGTTCATATTGAATAAAAAAGAATTCAAAGAAAGTAGTATAGAGGTAATTTAAATATTTTATTTTGCTCGAAGAATAAATTAGATAAAATATAAGTAGGTATAAATTAACATGAATAACATTTTGAAAGAGATATACCAACTACACTACAAGTCTTACATTTGAAATGTATTGTATGTTAAAATCCAACGTGGTGCATTTTTCAAGAGAGAATATGGTTTTTGTTTGGCATTCGTCCACCACTGGAAGGCGACGGCAGCGATGCACTTTATTGCAGTGCTGGATGCGTCTCGATAAATCCCTGAAGCATTCCTCGCCAATACATTTACGCTTTAGCACCATTGTAATTTTGGCTCAGCGAAATCCAATACCCGAATTTATTTTGTGACCAACAATGATTTTTTGAGTATCAGTGTCCGACAAAGAAGGAAAAGATACAGGTTGTTCTTTCACTAAGTACCTCATATAGTAGATGGAAATGTACTATATAGGTACCTACGTAAATTATAGGTATTAACAAACTATCTGAAGAACACAATCATACAGGCTTATAAAATAAACGAAGTATTTTTCATTTATTTTCTGACAGCAACTCCTCGTATCAGCAAATGTTGTGGGTAAGAGTTGGACCTGATTATTTTAATGCAAAATAATATAGGTAGGTACGTTGGTACTTATGATGCATTCCTCTTTACTTGTATTACCTACCTACAGCCATATATATATTTTTTAATACTCAAGAGGGAGGTAGGGCCAAAATCTAGTCGATTCCACTTGAGTTCCGCATAAGCCTTGCTATTACTTAACTGCAGCTTTTAGTCGCTTGGACCCTCAATTTTTTCCGGGCGTATTCCCTATACCCAGGCCATAAGTATTTTAAATCTAGCGATAAGCACTTTTGGTATCATGGAATCATTGAAAGCTTCATTTAACCAGGTTGCCTGCTTTTTCTTCTGCGTCCTATTGGATTACTAGATATTACACTCTTGCTAGTTTTTGATTATTAATACGGTACCCATGATTATCTGCGCAGTCTCTCAATCTAAATTGATTAGACTACACTACAATATTTGTACAGGTGGTAGAGCTCAGCATTGTATCTTCTCCTCCAATGAAAGGGGCATGACCACCAAGATGTTGGATACATCCTCTGGGATTGCCCGCTTATGGAACTCGAACGAGCGGAGCTGTTTGCTAGGGTCCGTCCTCACACGGGCCCTATTGGTCATGGAGATTTGATAGCAACCGAGGCCAACTTTGCGTCATTCGAGAAATTTGCAGCGTCGTATGGGGAGCGGGATAGTCCCGACTCCTCTGTAGACTCATCCATTTCAATTCGTGACACTTAGTATGCGGGCACACAGGGCGCTTAACGTCAGCGGACAGCAGAGCCAGTCCAACAAAAAAATCTTTCTTAACTTTCTTCTTTAAGCACTGCGGTGCATGGTTGCAGCATCAGCCCCGTGCGGCTCCGTCTCGAGACGGAATGAGCACTTAAAATCACTTCTTTCAGACACGTTTAAAACGTCATGGAAAGCGGCTGTGGATATATGACGGGTGGTGGTGTGAACTTTAACGGTTCTTTCAAAAATGTTCATAAATTATTAATTTCGCAAGGTTACAAAATGTATGTGAGCACAAATGCTTTATGATTGACTTATAACGCATGGTTTTAGTTCGACGAGATAGTAAGCGAGACTTAAAATGTCATAATTGACCGAAGGTACACAATCTATATAATTGTGATTATGAATCAGTTTCGTCTTGGGAAGGATATTGTCAAGTGATGACATTATGTCATGAGCTTAATAAAAAAGTCAAAGCTCACTCTTTCATACTTATAAAAGATCGCTCTTCAAAACGTTAAGGAACTTAGTTTATGCAGTTGAAAATGATAGATTACTTAATTAAATTACACAGAATCTAAAAACTATAAAATTTGTATGATAACAAATTAGTTTGGTGAATAATATTTATGGGACAATACAATACACTATAAGTAATTGACAGCTTAGGCCTGAAGCATTGTTGCATAAACCTTGTAAAATTCCATTGCGTGGGCTATACTCTACAAATTACCAATAATATAATTGTTACCAAAAGAAATGGTATAATTTCATGGCTGCGAAATATGTATTACTGGATGACAATCAGATAGAACACTCAGATGTCGCCGTTCCAAAGAGGCCTTACATAGAATAAAACATAAATAAAAAGAAAATACGTTAGCATCTTGTCAATATATAATATAATACCTTTGGTCTCAGGTTAAATAGAGATGAGTTAAAAACATGGAGTTTTAATGTACTCAAAATGTTAAAATTGTTAAAGAATATAATTAGGGCATTATTTAGAATACGATTATTTCTCTTCAGATAAATTAAGAATGGAGAAAAATTCCAATTATTAATCATTTTCTGATTCTTGTTAATTAACGTTCAAATACAGTTCGCATATTAAATAATACAATATAACGTCAATTTATCTTTTTTTCGTGATAACATAGATATTATAATAATATATAACAATATAATATATCAGCTATTAAACGAGATTACAAAAATTATCTTATAAAGGTACTGTCTGAATTAAGTATATCATCAAAATGTATTGTGCTTTTTCGGTAATAGCTTTTAGACTTACATTTTAAGATTTTTTATAAATCCATTAACCAAAAAGCTAGTTACAATGTCTAGCTTTAATACTTAATAGCTTTAGTTAGGTATATGATATATACTTAGCAAGATTATAGACGACTTCCTTCTTAAAAGACTTCATCCGGTGATGTACCTAATCTAGGAAATTAGAGCTAAGCTAGTAATTATCGCTTAAGTATAATAAAAATCTTCGATTTCGAGTATCAATTAATTAAATAAGCGAGTTAAATATTTATATACTTCCTTAATAGTGAATGGAATTTTGCTCTAGACACTAAACTGGTTATATTAAGTAAGTAATTAATTCTTTTATTTTTATAACATCCAATTAATATTTAAATACTTACTCTAATCATAAAAAGCAACCCTGGTTCAGAACCGATTTTAATTTAATATAAAATCTATAATAATAGTAGAATGACTACGATTCTAGCGTGGAACTAAATTAAAATACCGAGTGTTAAAATTGAATAAATAAAATGAAATTCCTCACTATATACGAGATCTGCCTTGTTAAAAACAAAACGTTGAACGTTAAAATACCATGAAAATTTTATTTAAATAATGTGGTGACCAAAATTTTCATCGCGGAATAGTTTTTCTCGTATTTTTTGATACACATTAAAAGTATCGTATTTCACTTTGGATATATTGACTTTTGCTCTGATCTTGGTTCTAAACGTAATAAATTTGTATTTATCGTTTTCTATTTTCTTCTTTGACATCCATACTTAGAATTTAAAATTTATATTGTCTTCTAAATTATTTCTTTGCATAAGTTTATCGCGTATCTAGTTTTTCTTGATAACATTTACAATTTATGTGTTTTCACCGCGTTAGTATTCCGATGTTTATTATATCAGTTAAAGTCTAAATTTTGTAGAGATCTTCGTATATAGTAGTATTAGTATCTACGTATATCTACAGGTAGGCTTCGTTGTATAGAATTTACTATCCATTATCGTTTACATAACTCTCGAGTCAGAGTCATCAGAAATGAAATGACTCCGAAAATAAAAAAATAAAAATGTGTATGTATGTGTACTTTTAATAGCAATATATTTTTATTTCTCTAAAATTTGAGTCGAATTTCATCCCAGTATTAGATTTATAAATGACTCTACAGTTATTCTTTTTTGGAAGTGACTTAAGTCTTGCATTTTTTTAAATAATCTGAAATTGGGGATGTTATAAAAATCAGGCATTCCTTATTGAATACTCCAAACCCTTTTGTTGGCAACACAATGGAAAATTAATTTAAATATGGTGGTCGGTTTGAAGAGTATTATTTTCAGCTCCCGACGTTTATTTTTCGCCTTTGGCCAATATGGTTATTTATGTCACTAAGTCAGTTGGGATTTTTGCAACGCCAGGCAGCCTTGCCCGCCCACCGCTGTGCTGTCGGATTTTATATGTCAAAAGCGATTACGACGCCATTGTACTTATTTTTCTTCAGTCTCCTCGGCGATAAAATGTAAGCGTGTACCTACACCTTTTCAAAATGCAAATGTGAAATGTTACCCTTTATTTTGTGGAAATAATGAATAGGTAAGTGTAGAGTACATAATATCGAAAGTTTAGGCTAGTGACACTAAATAATATATTATAAATCACTCGTAAAAAATATATAATTTGGTATCACTGCATCATATTTATATTATTATATTATAACTACATAATATAATAATTCCTTCAGCCAATATTAGTTCCTTTCTTGACAATATTACTCAATTTGTGAGGTACAAGAACCAGTGGCGCACCCAGGGGGTGGGCCAGGGGGCCCTGGCACCCCCCAAAATAAAAATTATCAGAATGTAATTCACCAGCACACTTATAGAAAAATTTCTTAGATTTTAATTTCTAACACAAAAATTTCGAAAATGTCGGGTTTTTTTAGAAACCCAATCCCTAATGGAACTGTCAAAAAATTCTCGGTGTCCACTCGAATTCCGGACTGGTGTACACCGTGTACAATAGATAAAAGACCGATAAACGAGAAATTAGGCTGTATTGTGTTGAAGAGGTTTGTGTATAAGTTAAATGCAATAATACTTTTTTTTGTCCATTGTCAATTAATATTTTGGAACCTCAATATTAAAAAATCGACAATAAAAATTCGGCGAAAAGAACGACTAAAACCACCACAGTCGGCGGTGGTGTAAATCAAAAGAACATTTTTTTTTTTGAATTTGGCATACATATTGTAGCTCTTGAGTCTAGACCAGTGCTTGTCAAACTTTTTCATACCATGGGCCCCCGAAATCAGAAAATAAAAATTCAAGGCTCACCTCCCCAAAAATTTTAGTCTTTAGTGACCAACAGTCAGTGGCGCACCCAGGGGGGGGCAAGGGGCCCTGGCACCCCATTTTAAAACATTTTAAACTTTTACCAAACTTTAACAAACCCCCGTTTTAAACATTGAAATTTAAAGCCAATAAACTATACCTTTGGGCTTAGACAAATAAAAAATTCTTAGATTTTAATTTCTAACACAAAATTTCGAAATACTAATGTCGGGTTTTTTTAGAAACCCAATCCCTTATGGAACTGTCAAAAAATTCTCCGTGTCCACCCGAATTCCGGAGTGGTGTAGGTCATAGCTTGGGAGGGCTGACAGGGCTCTAGCCTGGGGGCCCGGGTTATGGGGGGCCCGGCGTGTCGGGTTGACCAGATAAGTGAGATAAACACACATCATAAATTAACTTTAATAGTAAAAAAGTCGCCTGCGGCGCTATTATTCTTCATGGCCATGACCATTTTCAATTACTTATATAATTGTGCAATATATTTTTTTATTATTATATGTCGATACTCGACAGATCCATTATTAAAGTAGATGTATTAAAAATCGCCAATAATTCACCGTATAAGTACCCTTAATTTGAACTAAAACACAATTTGGAAAACGTTAATTTAGTGTTTCACACTGCCTTTAATCTTAGCGGTAGGTAGGGGGACCACCAAATATCCTAGCCTGAGGGCCCGTTTCAGGATGTTAGGACCATGGTGTAGCTACACCGAGTGCAATAGACAAAAGACCGATAAACGAGAAATTAGGCTGTGAAGAAGAAAAAGAGCCTATGGGACTAATTTACATTCTCCTCCTTGGGCCCCCCCCAATATTATATCCTGGGTGCGCCACTGACAAGAACTCTCAATATCCTCCCTTCGCCACCAGTAAACACGCTTCGTTTCACTATACTTTGATATCTTCAAGCAATGTGGTCAAAAAATTAAAGAACATGTTTCATGCATAATATCTTGAATATATAGTAGAGTGTAGCTAATTCTTTTTTTCTCAACCACTCATGGCTATATAAAAATGCAATTAAAACTATCTATGTAAAAAATCTATTAATTCAACCTTCACTCTGTGGATGCTCATATTACTCGTATGATCCTTTCAGGATCGAACATGGTGAAGAAGTAAGTAATATAAACATATAGGTGCATGCAATAAAATACTGTCATCTATTTTAGATGTATAGTATTTCACTGGCATAGTAGTTAGTAGGCGGGTAGAGTACCTATATGCTTAATAACTTTGCATTCTAGGATCAAAATGATGTAATATATTCTAAAAATATATTTTTTACATAAATATTATCTATTTATAACATTATTACCTATCACATAAATTATATTAATACAAGTGAATATCATTTGATCTAATTTTATGCGAAGTAATCAGGCGAATAGGCGTATTAGTGTAGTAAAAAGTGGAAAAAGGTGCAAAGTTATAAAACGTATACTCTAGTTCATGGCCCCCACAAGAGGGGGCTGACAGGGCTCTAGCCTGGGGGACCGGGCTCAGGAAGGGCCCGGCGTGACGAGTCGACCAGATAAGTGACATGAACTTAGATTACAAATTTGCTCTAATAGTAAAAAAAAGTCGCCTGCGGCGCTATTTTACTACATTAGTTTTAATAAGTAAAAATATTTGGTTGTACGATGCAATTTTAACTGTATATTAATGGATGTACATATTAAAAATACAGAAAATCGCTAAAAATACACCATAATTTTACCACGTACACCATTTGGAAAACGCTACTTCAGCGCGTCACACTGCCTTTACCCTTAGCGATAGGTAGGAGGGCCGCCAAACATCTTAGCCTGGGGGCCCGCTTCAGGATGTGGGGGCCATGCTCTAGTTATGTAATTTTATTATATTTTTTTTATATAGGTATAATATACATTAATAATAAAACAATTGAAGTATCTGTCTGTACATTTGTTATAACTCCTAGACTAATATTGGTGCAACTTACATAGCTTATAGCCAATCTTGTTTGTACCAACTTAGCAGACTTTTATCTCGATTCACAATATCTCAAAACTTCTTGAAAATAGCACAATTGCAATAATATACCTAATACCGTGGGCAGATTGTGTAGAAATCTAACAAATTATATATCAAGTGATGACACTGACAATACGACTATAGACTTAGATCTTCAGAGAAATGGAAATTCGGAAGACCATACTCCCGAAATTACATCCTGGGAAGTAACCCATGCTTTAAATTACATGAAAAGTGGGAAAGCCTCCGGGGAAGACGGCTTAACGATAGATATCCTCAAAAAAGCAGGAAAGGATGCAAATGAAGTACTTGCACAATTGTTCACAGCCTGCATATGCAAAGAGGATGTCCCAGAGGTATGGAAAAATGCCAGCATTGTCATTCTTCACAAAAAAGGTGACAGAGAAGACCTAGCAAATTATCGTCCAATAAGTCTACTCCCTATTCTCTACAAGACGTTCACAAAAATTCTCTCAAACCGTCTGCAAAATGTACTAGACGAGAACCAACCGAGAGAACAAGCCGGATTTAGAGGAGGATACAGCACTATGGACCATATCCAAGTCGTCAGAGAAATCATAGAGCGGTACCAGGAATACAAACTGCCACTATGCATGGGTTTTATAGACTATGAGAAGGCGTTTGATTCGATAAAGAAATGTTCAATACTCGACGCACTCAGAAAACAAGGAATCCCTGGACGCTATATAAATATTTTCAATAATATATACAGTAGCGCAACAGCATCTGTAATTCTCCATAAACCATCGCGCAGATTTCCTATCAGCAAAGGAGTCCGACAAGGTGATACAATCTCACCTAAACTATTTACAGCTACCCTTGAAGACTTATTCAGGCAACTTGACTGGAATGACAAAGGGATCCCCATAAATGGAGAATACCTGAGTCATCTGCGCTTTGCCGATGACATAGTAATTTTCTCGCAAGACTCAGAAGACCTCCAAAGCAGAATGCAGGAACTCGCTGAAGTAAGCAACAAAGTAGGTTTGAAAATAAATGTAACAAAGACGAAAGTCATGTTCAACTGCTTTGCAGGCCAAAAAGAGATCCTCATCAATGGCACTCAGCTCGAACAGGTGAAAAGCTACATCTATCTGGGACAACAAGTATCTATAGATGGATGTATATTTGATGAAATTGTTCGCAGAGTAAAGCTAGGCTGGAGTGCTTTTGGCCGCCTGAATAATGTCTTCAAAAGTGACCTTCCACTGTGCCTAAAGCGCAAAGTGTTCAACCAGTGTGTGCTTCCCGTGATGACATATGCGTGTGAAACATGGACCCTAAGTAAAAGAGAGATCCAGAAACTTAGAGTAGCACAACGTGGTATGGAGAGGTGCATGCTGGGCATAACGCGAAAGGACAAAAAGAGGAATGAGTGGATAAGGAAGCAGACAAGGGTTTGCGATGTAATAGAGTTTATTAAAAGCCTTAAATGGAGATGGGCTGGACACATAGCTCGAAGAAGAGACAATCGTTGGACAAATCTAGTCATCCAGTGGTATCCAAGAAGTACAAAACGTCCACAAGGTAGACCTAGAGGCCGCTGGATCGATGAAATGATAAAGTTCTGCGGAAGTACGTGGCAACGCAATGCACAGGACCGAGAGAAGTGGAAGCAACTTGAAGAGGCCTTCATCCAGCAGTGGATAGATTCAGGCTGATGATGATGATGAATTTGCAATAATATTATGTGAGATGCAGTTAAAGAGGCCCGTGCCCAGAAACCGAACATCTAATAAGACTACTTCTGTATTTTGTAAAAATGTATATTTTGTATTAGTTCACACAGGCAAAGTTGTAGGCGATCGCTAGACTAAAATACACTAAATAGTCATTTAGATCTCTATCTACTTGTCAAAGCTCACGCGTAAATAAGGAGACATAATAAATTAAATCACAAAAGGTTATTTCTATCATCAAATGATTCATTTAAGTCAAATTTGAACGGTGGCTCAAATCACATTTAGATTGACGCCAATATTCAAATATACGACGTTAATAATGCAGAAAATCTATAAAAACAAGCAAAACTGTATTTTATGGCTAACTAAATATTTATCTTTGTCGACTTTATTTACATTTTTCAAGGCAGACGAATGTTGTTATCTCCAAATATGGTTAGTCTGATTATTTGCAGCGAGCGTGGGCGCAGTTTGATCTAAATGCTATTGCATTTAATTTATTATAATGACCATACCCGTTGAATTTATTTCATTTTGTATTATTTCTAACAATCAACAAATCTCTCAATTTAGAGAGGTTGACACGGAAAATTATTTATAAGATTAGTTCATGAGTTTAATTTAAGGATCACCTAGGATTAGATACGCTTTATATGACATAATGCTAAATAATTATAAGACGATATTTCGAGTTCATTTTTATTTATTTATTTAGTTTTCAAATATTTTTTTTATTTCATGTACCTACTCAATTTAATGATACTCCGCCATTCACTAATACCTTCACTCCAAAGTTTTGAGGTCCATTAGAAGAGAGAGGCCCGTGGCTATTGTTCACCTGGTCAATCTGATAAACCAAGATTCTTCCATCCCTTGCCTATTTATACTTCGATTTTTCAAATGACTTCAAGTCCAGAGTATCGTTGCTCCTGCGACTATTTTTATTTATAAATATCAACCAACAAGAAAAAATACGGTAGAATACAATATTGGTAAATAAAAGATAAACAGTTAATGAATAGGTAGGTGATAGACCAAATAACATGCAGATAAAGGAAGCTTTTTTAAATTAAAAATTAGTAAATTTTATTATGAGATTTACAATATAACAATTTAATAATATTACCCTCACAAGTGAGACAAGTGAGAAGAAAATATATTTAAAAAAAATACATAAGTACTTAATTGTATAGAGAAAAATAAACTTACGAAAGCAAAATACATAGCACGTCACTGAAAATCTATACGCATGGGACTCTTGGGAGAGCGCATTAACTAGTCTCGCACCCCTCGCCGATGGTGCCTGATAGGCTTTACACGAGGAAACGGTTCCGACCCAGAATAGATCATGGCTGCGATCATGTTGGTAATTGGTAGGCGCATGTAAATATTAAAATTCTTTACGAGACCAGGATTGAAAAGAATTAACAAGTGGAATTATATACAGTGAAGAGAAACATTACAAATTTGTACAAACAAAACGGTTAGTATAAGAACTTCTGCCCATTACGACGACCAGCTGCTGTAACACGGCGTCGTGGACGCCCAGTGATCTCCTCTTAGCTCCGTACAGAAGTATCCTGCTTTATCTCGTTTCTTCTCTTTTAACATCCAGATAGCACAAAACCTACATGGACTGTGTGTGGTTATTTTCACATACTTTTGTATATGTAAATCATTCTACAGTGGCACCATAGGCGTTTCGGGGAATGGGACGATTTGACACCGCGAACTGGCCTCCGCCGATTGGCCTCCGGTAATTGGCCGCCGGTACAATCGGACGCCGGCCCAATTGGACGCCGACCCAATTCGACGCCGACCCAATTGGCCTCCGGGAGGATTGGACGCCGCACAGTTGAATTAAATGCGCAAAGGAATAGACGTACGTTACGATTTGTTGGAGTAAGTAAGCAAGTCAGTTTAATATGCTTCTATCTTCCCAGTAGTTGTACCTTATACATTTCGCGCTTGACACATTTTTAATATAGATTGAGAATAATTATTATGCCTTATGATGTTTATCAAAAGAAAATAAGTCTTCCCTCGCTAAAACTTAAAGATGTGCATAATCAATTAATTTATTGTCTATACACGGGTACTTATTTATATTTACAACAAATATTAAAAATAATGTTAGATGTTAGAATGAAAATTACATTATATTTCAGCGTTTTATCGACTTAATATTATAATAAAGCTTAAAAATGTATATTATTACGCATAAATGCGTATTTTAAGATAGTATGAAATTTAAAACAAAATATTAAGTAAGTTATGTGCTAAGTATAAATGTTTCAGTATTTTGATTGATAAACTACTTAGGTACTGGGTGCTGGACGAAATCCCGAAGGCCGAAATCCCGAATGCTGAAATCCCGAATGGCCGAAATCCCGAAAAATAAAAAAATACACACATAAATAATTGCGCAATTTTTGCAAGACAGACAAAAATCCATTTTTTGTGGAAATATAAAAAAATGTAAAATACACACATCAATAATTGCGCAATCGTGTGCGCAATTTTTGTAAGAGAGACAAATCCCATTTTTGCGGAAAATGGGTTTTCCGATTGCGCAATTTTTTTTCAGGAGAGACCATTTTATAGAACGAATGGATTTTGTCTCTTGCAAAAATTGCGCAAGTCGCGATTGCGCAACTACTGATGTTTGTATTTTACATTTTTTTTTATATTTCCACAAAAAATGGGTTTTTGTGTCTCTTGCAAAAATTGCGCAATTATTGATGTTTGTATTATTTTTATTTATCGGGATTTTGGCTTTCGGGATTTCAGCGTTCGGGATTTCGGTATTCGGGATTTCGGCTTTCGGGATTTCGGCTTTCGGGATTTAGGCTTTCGGGATTTCGGCCATTCGGGATTTCAGCATTCGGGATTTCGGCCTTCGGGATTTCGTCCAGCACCCAGTACCTAAGTAGTTTATCAATCAAAATACTGAAACATTTATACTTAGCAGATAACTTACTTAATATTTTGTTTTTAATTTAATACTATCTTAAAATATGCATTTATGCATAATAATATACATGTTTAAGCTTTATTATAATACTAAGTCGATAAAACGCTGAAATATAATGTAATTTTCATTCTAACATCTAACATTATTTTTAATATTTGTTGTAAATATAAATAAGTACCCGTGTATAGACAATAAATTAATTGATTATGTACATCTTTAAGTTTTAGCGAGGGAAGACTTATTTTCTTTTAATAAACATCATAAGGCATAATAATTATTCTCAATCTATATTAAAAATGTGTCAAGCGCGAAATGTATAAGGTACAACTACTGAGAAGATAGAAGCATATTAAACTGACTTGCTTACTTACTCCAACAAATCGTAACGTACGTCTATTCCTTTACGCATTTAATTCAACTGTGCGGCGTCCAATCCTCCCGGAGGCCAATTGGGTCGGCGTCGAATTGGGTCGGCGTCCAATTGGGCCGGCGTCCGATTGTACCGGCGGCCAATTACCGGAGGCCAATCGGCGGAGGCCAGTTCGCGGTGCCAAATCGTCCTAGACCCGGCGTTTCGCGTATGTATTGGAATTGTTTGCTGCAATGCCTGATTTAATGCTAACAAACAATACCACTACAACTGCAATTCGCTTTTTCCATATCCATGGTGCCACTGTAGAATGATTTACCTATACGTGTTGTATTGCAGCGATTTGCTATCATATTGGGTAGAGGCTCTACGTATGCAAGTTACAAGAAAATTAAACACAACAAAGGATAGACAATCTTTGAAAAACACAGTACATTTTAACAATATAGACATCCAATATTACGACCAAAGCACATTAGTATACATCTTTCATATTTTATGACGTTGAGACTCTTCACTGGATATAATACAAGTGTTTTACACTTAGCTGTACATGGACTTTGAAGCATATTTTTCCAGTATCATAACCTCAAAAGTGTTCAGTCGTTTACTATTTCTTACACTCAGTGTTCATTTTTCATTACCGTAGAATCATAAAGCGAACGTTAGTGAACGTACAAGACGTATTTAAATATCCTTGCTCTTACAATGACAATACAATAAAATAATAGTTAGATATTAATAATTAAAAAATATATATCAACTTTGTTATCTGCTGGAAACGATCCACCGCACCGGAAATACCCCCTTGATTATTCCACTCTTCTCATTCCCTAGTTATTCATTGTCACCGAACTTGATGACTTCATTGATCCAGCGAGTTTTAAGGTGGTTGTTTAATACATATTTCATACCTCTGTATTACTCTGTTTGTCCATCGGTTATCCACATTGCTTCGCTATGGTCCATTATATTGACAAAATAAATTCAAAAATGTTAAGATAACCAACTGAATCGACTAAATCGTCAGAAAGTAGGAACACGAGTATATTGATCTACCGAATAACTTTTAATTCCACGTCGAATAAAATAAACATAAAGATCAACAATAGTACCTACTCATAAAATGAAAAAAATATTATCATTTATGAGAGTTTTTTTTACCCATTTCATCAGTATTGACATAACATAGTTTATTAATTTGTATTGAAGTCCAAGTCTGTCAAAAATGTGCCTGACCATAATATATTATAATGATATTAAAATGTCAATATTTTGAATCTAATAAAATATTTTTAGTCTGTGCAGCTATAAACATACTATCTCGTTGGTATAAGCCTTGTATCGACCTAAATGGTGTCGATCACAGAACTCACAATTAATATCTTAATATATGGCAGGCATCTGATAAACATTTGAATAGAATATAATGATACAAATGTGGGCTTTATTAACAAACAAAAAAATACATAATTGTCAAATTAACATGGGACATTACTTTATTTTGTCATTAGATTACAATAGACACATTTCCTTTGTTAGTAAAAGTCATTGTTTTCGGTGACAAGATGTGTGGTAATTTTCACAACATAAATTTAAATTACATAAAACACACGTCTTCGATAAGTAGTTATATTAAGTACCTTATATATTATATTTTGAAATATCCGTTGAATATAATATAGCCAAGGATATAATTTGACACATTCTCTGAATTTGATGGTTTAAATCGCATTTTTTCAATCATGTTCCTTGAACTTAATTTATTTTTCAATAACGAAATTTTACAACAGCGATTTTTTTTTTAAATAAAGAAATCTAGCTCTTTTTTAAATATTTAAAAGTTTAGTATGATTAAGGTATTTACATAAATTAAATATTAATACAAGTCATGAAGCAGACTAATTGTAAATAATATGTAATAATTATTATTTATATATAATATTATTATGTATGAATACTGTGCAGCATATTTTAAACTTTTCAACTTATATAAAAACCAAATTAATAATACGAATTGACATTTATTATTATAATATGATTAAATAGTTTGACATTCTAGATGAGTGAGTGAATCGGTGCTATTAAAACGTATGAAGATAATAATGGAGAAATATTAATAAATTATAGTGTTTGGTTCATAAGATATTAAATAGTTGAAAATGTATATATTGGCATATTATATTACGGTATGTGTCTAAGTACATATGAAAGTTACATGTAAGTTGTCCGTTAAACATTTCACCGTGGCACAGTTTGCCGTGAGCTTTCTTATCGGAAAGAGATGGCAGTCTCCAATTTTATTAGATTCAATATAAACATTTATTAATTCAATATCCATATCTAATTTTGGCAAAATTCATGAATTCAATAATAAAAACCTAACCTAACCTAAAAATTAATCCAGTATATCGGCTGTTTTCAAAATTTGTTTGATGCTGGCTTCCTGTAAAATGTAAACCGCAAGAATCGTGTTTTATTTAGACATGAATTTTAGTCAGTACTATACGACGCAAAAAGGTTCGAGGGTCTTTAATATATGGCCATATATTTCCGATACAACATTTCACGGTGAAGTTTGATACGGCTAACTGCATACGTTTAAGTTTACGGACACGCATATTACAACACATTGGTTAAAAGAATTTAAGTATAAGAAATTATGTTGTAATATACTATTATATTAAAATTTGTTGGCAAACAACAAGAAAACTATTTTGAATGGCATGATAGGGGCCGGTTGAAAGTAACCATGCGCTTGGAGAAGTCTGATATAGCGACTGGCAGGCATCTGAAGTGAGGAACTCAAATTTGGTAATAGATCTAATATAGCTAGTTACCAGGAGCTCAACTCTTCTACAAATACATGATGCAAACATAATGCTTTCTATAAGTAAAAGAGGATTAAGTCCACCACCTTTGCGTGAGTACGAAGAAATCGGAACCTGCGTCGTGTATTGAGGGACATAATTTATTATACCCAATGAGATTGTGTTAGTATGAACTATTTTGGCTATGATTTTGTTTTTTTTACTGATTTTTGAGTAAAATGTTTTATTTACTTTTTTACTATCGCCAAACAAAAATAATATATAATATTATGACTCTACTGGTGGTGGGCTATGCACGCTACCCCCGATGGAAAGAGAATATGTGGACGGCCGAAATTGAGACGGCTCGACTGCGCCACGGAGGATTTAAAAATGCTCGATCAACGTAACCGGAGAGTGCCGGCTGTGGATCGTCCGGGATGGAGGAAGTTTTTTAAGGAGGCCAATACCCGCCAAAGGTTGTAGTGCTATAAATGATGATGATGGGGTAGGTATATATTGTAGATTGTATTAGAAAGATGTATGTATCATTATGACTCCTTTTCTTGTATAATCCTCGAAATAAAGATTTTATGATCTTATTAAATAATATATTGATATCACAAAAGAGTATTACTATAAACGTAATCATGTTTAAATAGAGAATAAAACCATGTTTGTGCCAATCCGTGGTTATAGCATTGTTTTTTTAAATATTATTTTACGCTAAACAACATTATAAGTATATAAATATAACTATATTTGGAAAAGTTTTCTTTCGGGTTCGTTATTGACGCGTAATTTAAAAAAAAATGCAAAATTTGCATAATGTGGCTTTTTTCTGAATTTTAGCATGACAACGTTTACAATAAAACTCTTTTGTGGTGTTAAAGTATTTAATGAGATCATGTAATTTTATTTTTTAATATAACAAATATGTACTAAAGTGATCTTCTCAAAGTATACGTTTGATCGTTTCGCTTCTACCATTAAAACACTGTTTCACTACACTACAGTCATTGGGCCTCATTGCCTGTTATAGTGTTCAGACAGAATATATATCTATATTACATGTATATTTTTAAATTGTTATATTATTATTGAATTCTTAGATGAGAAAAGATACGGTATTATAACGACATAAATTATTGGTCCTTAAAAAAGTCAACAGATTGTTCAAACTTAGCCACAAATATACCCTTTAATTATTCTTCACCTTTTACTCAAGTCCTTAATTTTAAATTCAGTATTAATTTGTTTTAACAATCTTGTATACAATGAGTATTAAAATAATTTATTTCTAAGCTTGAGTTTGAGGTGAAAAAAAATGTTACATGAAAATATAATATACACTATATAAAATAGATACCTCTTAACATTATTAAAATTTGGAAATGATTAGATTATGTAGGTATTTTTGTGTTAAATATTAATCACATTTTTATCTTTATAGATTTTTTTCCCCAAACTATTTCAGTAAACGTTTCCGCATGTTACAAATCTTAATATCTATATGGCATTGAAAGTAGGTGTCATTTCACAATTTTCTTAGACATTCCTCCTGTCAACTTTGTATTAATAAAATTAGAGATATCTTTAACTGCGCCTGTATTTTATAAATGCCTTGAATGTGACATTTAATATGGTCCATCATTTGCGGCGTTTATTAAAAATTGATTCTCGACATTCATTTTATCTGACATTTATGTTTTATTATGTAGTGAATTGAAATAATATTTTAATTGTAAACTATTCAGTTTATTTGACTCATCAATCCATGTGACAAGTAGGAAAAGTAAAAGTGCTGCAATATAAGTAATATAATATATTATAAAAATATATGGTACCTAATACTTCCTCAACAAAAAAAACAATTTACACTCCATGTATTATTATGTGGGTGTATTTTTCAGGGTGCCAACCTTCAGATAATTGCATCATTTATATGGCAAAACTTGCATTATTATCATAAGATAAGATCTTCGAGCAACTGGTTGAAATTCTTCTAAAACTATGGTGACCATATTTCCGTAGCGAATATGGAATGACAAAGTTGGAATATTTTCACAAAAAATAAATAATATACTTACGTTGTCTACATCTACAACATATCTTTGAGTTTTTTTTACTATCTCAATATTTCCCAAGCCAGTTTGTTCAGAATTGAAGACGTGGCTATTTTACCACGTTTTTATTAGCTCGTATTCTTGTTTGTCCGGTACAGATTTTTTCTTATGTGTCCAGTACAAATTTTTTCTTCTTTGTCCAAGATTTCTATTGGACGATTGAAGATTTTTAACTAACTTCTCGACTAGCTAGATATTTGAAACTTTTAGAATATATCAGAACACGACGACAATGCATTCTTTTAATACTTTTGGTCATCTTTAAGCAGAATTGAATTCATTTTCAGTTAATTCTGTTTTGTATGTTTTGGAAAAAAATTGTTACTAAAAGACTTAAGACTGTTGACTTAAAGACTATTATCGGTTGCTAAGAGGGTCCTAGCAACTAAATTACTTATTAATATATACTTACGTGCGTTACTATGGAAATCAAAATGACATTTCAGTATTCTGTATTTATTCAGTATTTCTATCAAGTACAAAAAATAGTATTTATTAATACATAGAATTGTCAAGTTTATATGATTCAACAGAAAATTTAAAAACGTAGCATATAAAAAGTTCTTTATATCTTGTAAGTATTGTATTTAGCTTTTAAGCTTTGTAATATTTTTCGCCCAAATTAAAAAAAGTCATTTCTTCCCTCCAGAATCGAAGCTTTCTTTAAGTAGTCTCCTTTGATTTTTCCGTCCTCTATTTTCCTAATTTTACTCCTAGAAAAGTTATACTTTTACCACACCAACAAAAATATATGATGCATTTTCATGCAAAAGATATCAATTAAAATATATCGGATATTTTGTCGGGTAAAACACATTGTCAAATAAACACTGTTCTCTTAAATAAAGACGGAATGGTCACCCTACCCATAACTCATTTTCTTCTTCTTAGATATACACTTTTTACTATCATTTAATTCCGCAGAATCTTCAGTACAGCTATGATAAAAATAATCACATTATAAGCCACTAAAATAATGTTGATACACTAACAACTCTTGGCAAAAAATATAGAGTAAAAACTGATTTTAAAAACGATCAGAGCCAGTTTCATTTGCTTTCAATAGGCTAAATTATTATATATTTTATCAAAATACCCCATACGGCATACCGCAAGCGGTTTTAATTGCTTAATTGTCTTTCTTGGTGCAAATACATATGGTAATACTTTATTATTTAACACACTTGTATGTGGAATAGGTGCAATTAATAGGTATATTATGTTTTATTTTAACGAACACTGTACCTTAAGGCCGGTTCGGACCGGCCGAGTGATTAAGTAGAGTGGCGAGTGATTTAGTGAATTAGTAACTGAAAATACAGTGCATTAATGAGTGACGTGTCAAAATAAACATAGCGACGAGAGCGACGGATATTTCAAAACGGACACCATTCGCGCGACACGAGAGTGCTGCCGTCTGTCAGATAAACTTGTAACTTCAAAAATAATTCAAATGACACTATTCAAAAACGGCGTTGTTGAATTGAATCGATTTATGCTCCAAATTCCTATTGATGAATACTAATTTACATAGGATACCTACCTATTATATTTTTGTGGTTTCATAAATTTTTGTATGCTTACCTATGTATTTTTGTAGTTTTTTTAGGTAATAAATAGGTACTTTATGCACAATATTAAAACCACACCAGACACCTATCGAGCCGCCAAAGAAATGTCTTTCACATTCCCAAATGTAGAAATATTATCGATTTTTTTTAACAATCCCATTATCTAATGCATCAGGTGAAAGATCTTTTTCTGTTTTAAAGCGTGTAAAAAAATATTTGAGAAGTACTATGGGAGAAGAAAGATTTAATAGTATGGCCATTTTGTATATAGAGCAAAAAATTTTAAGCCGAATTGACACTGCCAAAATAATTGACGAATTTGCATGAAATAAAGCAAGGCGAAACTTTATTTAAAACATGTTTTTTTTGTTTTATTTCTATTACCTTTGTTATATTTTATGTTAATAAATTAATGAGAGTTTCTACGTATAATTTTTTTTTTTTAACTTGAATTTGGGGGCCCCGAAAATTTTACCGCTCAGGGCCTCCGCTTGACTTGATCCGCCCCTAATTTTATGCTCCATTGTCCTTACTGACCATAAAATATAAACAGAATGATAAATGAATATAACTTATAATTATTCTTATGAACACTAGGATAATGTGTACCTACCTCTTTACCTACTCTCAATAACAAGTTTTTTATGAAATATTGCCATTATTTATCAACGTATAAATCATACACCCACGATGGCCGCGTGGCTTAAGCGCTCGCCTCTCGTGTCGAGGGTCCCAGGTTCGAATCTTGGGTCTGGCAAGTACAAATATTGTTTTTCAATTTGTGTATGAGTCAGAGTATGGACCTAACAGGTTGAGCAAGTGGCTGACATCCATTTCTCGTAAAAATAAAAATCTGTTAATACAAACTTCCACTCTGTGGAGGCCCATATGATCTAATTAGGATCGGACATGGTCGGATTCGATAAATCAACAAATTATCCACACTACCTACCGACATGACATAATTTTCCTTTCCTTCTTTCCTTCATACTGGGTATACAGAATAAAGGAAATAATATGTGAATAGACCTTATAAGTTAATGTGTACTTCTTTACCTATCCTCAATAACAATAAGCTTTCTGTGAAATATTGCCATTTATCTACGGAACTATCAACACACGTTCGCGACGGTTTGTCGCATTGAAGTATAATAACTATAACTTATAATATTTCGAGTAGTATCTTCGCTACAACGCTGTGCTACCTCTGCGGCAGTTGACGACTAATGAATTCGCCTGTTTAGACTTGTTTCGTGGCTTGTTTAGTATTTAGTGAGAGGTGGTGAGGATCGCTACTCGGCCGAAATAATAGAATAAAATGGATCGACTGGACTGGCGATTTTACTAAACTACTCGACTAAATTTATCTGTTCAGACACGGTTTTTACCAAATCACTCGCTACTCGACTAAATCACTGGAACAGTCCGAACATGCCTTTAGTGAGTACTAATAAAAAATATGTCATAAATATGTACCTACCATAATTATGTCATAATAGGCCTTTTATTGGCAATTGAAAATTTTTGTTGTAACATAACCAATACAAATAGGTTACAGGCATTCCACGTCAAAAACGATTTATAGCCATACCATTATACGATGGCTGCAGATAAGTTCGTCAGCTCTCTTATATACAAACCCCGCTTCTGTCAATTACAATATTTTATATACAATTCACGATTTGAAATCATAGCTATGATATTCTATCGGTAGTACCTAGAATACAATATATATGATTGATAATAGGATAAAATCTCGCCGTAACATAACTATTATATTGATAAAGTGAAAAATATATTGTGTTATCTAATAGTTTAGTTAGACAATAATTCATATTATTATATCAGGTGCGTACACAGAAAAATGGGGGGGGGTCCAGTTTGAAAAAATATCCGTGATATTTTTGTTATTGATAATAATTATTAATGAAATCTAGCAGATGCCCTTCCAGATGCCCAGACTTCCACATTTACTTCGCCTACTACTTATAGCTTCTCGTCGCTTCATACGCGGAATACCGCACTTCTCCAGTTGCATTCCCCATATCTAGATACTGCGCACTCTGAGTTCAACGATAAACACTGCAGGTATGTATAAATAAGGTATACTTAGTAAAACGTATAATATATGCCATATGGTCATAATTTATTATTAGGATCGTTAGTGTCCAATTGTGTCGTCCACGATGTCTTTTTTTAGACATGCCGCATTGGAATATTAAAGTAATCGTTCGATGCCCCAGACAGGTAGGTACACCAATTTATGAGTATAACGGGTGAATACCGCGAGGAGTGTATTATGTTAGATTTTCAAAATTTTCAATCGAATAAATGAAACAGTTTAATTATATAAGTTATGATTTACGAAGAAAGGGTTAGATTTCATGGACATTTTGGCAATGCTACAAAATTACTAACTGTACAATCAAAATACTTAAAAAAAACATTTATTTTATATGAAACGATTTTTCGATGAATGTGTCGAATGTTTCGAAGATGTGAATATAGAAGGTAAAAGCATATTTTTATTTTATACCTTTTAATTGCTTATAATTCAGGTACAAAAAATGATGCGGATAGACAAACTTTTCCGTTAAAAATTATTTGTACCTAAGATGATAAACAAATCTGTTCTTCCTAATAAGTAAGCATACAATATTATTGTTTCAACGCCTACAACCAATAATTATTACAGTGATGTGTGACATTAATTGGCTACTTATTCGTGCAAAATATAAATTCCGAAAAAAATGTCAAATAGAACTTTATATTATTTATGACATTGTTAGAATGCCGGTGATGTGTCATGTTTCACCCACAGATTTTATACAATTATTGTTACTGTCTTACTATCTAAGTAATATTAATTACATTAATAATATCAAGCACTACTTTATAAAGTTATCCATCATAGCAGTTGATATAAAAGGAGGTGAGAGAAATTTCAGTATAAATCACACAAATTTAAATTATTGCTATATCTGTAATTTAGTCAGTCTGTGGTGTATATTTTAAACATTAACACAATGGTCGTAATGTCATACAATTTTGATTAATGTTTGACCATATTTGCATATTATGTCATATGAAAAACCTATTACTATCATTTAATGGGTGTATTTTATAGATTCATAAATTTTAAATTGCGTGATTTTTATAAATCAAAACTAAAAACAATACTGTTAATTACAGTTTTATTATAATAATTGTCCATAATATCGTGATAATTATAACTGTTATGACAAAATACAAGCCTATATCTACACATATACATATGCACTATAACGCCATATATTTTTTTAGGTATTGTGTAGTCAATTAAATATTAATAATATTAATATTTACAATTTAGTAACAAATATATTATAAACAAATGCAATAGTATGTCTTTATTATATTATTCAGTCCAATACTGTAGTTTCATAAAGACCTATTTTCTACTCTGAACCAAGGGTTAAGACACATAGTGCTGCTTTGGTTATGAAGTTTGGTTGGTTTGGTTTGGTTTGAAGAAGTTTGGTTTGATTATGCCAGATATTTATTGCATTGTATAATGCAAAGACCGATCTGGTGCAGCGCCGTATTTCCTACAGTCCACTCGTCGTCCAGGTTGAGTAGTGAAATATATTTGATACAGAAATCTTCTTTTTGATGGCTTATCTGCGTCATCAAAATAAATTGTCTTTTCGTTCAGGATCACATAAAGTAGTTTTCGCGTATCCCCATGACATTCCTTATTCCGTTGTTTCATTAAATAAGAGTACTTTTTGACTTATTTCTTTTATACTATTCCATCATTAATCTTGCAGAACTATTTATTTACTTAGTAATCCACTCCATAATGTTAACAAGACTAGCTAAAACTATCAGGTTTTTTGTACGTTTTCACGCTCAAATTTTGACTACTTCTCGTATATTCAAAGACTTGAAACTCTGAACACGATTATTAATGCGATGGCAATACGTGCTATTGAAATTAAAAAATGACTATGGGGCAAAGCTCCCTGTTTAGGGGATAGGCCCCCAAAGATGACCATTGGGATTAATCTCATTAGTTAAAATATAAATTGTATCCTTACATAAAGCAAAAGGCATTCTTCTTTTAATAATTCCCCAATAACTACAACACACAAAAATATTTATCCTGAAAATATTATTTAAATATCATAGAATGGTAAATATAAAATATTTTTATCTTATTAACGATAAAAGTTTTTATTTTTTAAAAATAAAAAAAAAAAAATTTAATACTAAAAATAATAAAAACAAAAAATTATTTCGCTCTGAAATCATTGTAAAGTTTTTTCTGTAAAGATCTGATTTTTTATTTTTTAATAAAAAATATTTTGTTTCTAATTAAAACAAACAAAATTATGTATTTGGGTGATGTCTAATGAAATATATTAATTTTCAACACATTCAAAATATCTTCTGGTTTGTTGTAATAAATGTGGTGATATTTTATGAATCTGGTCGTGTTTTCTGTTGATTGCATTGTAAAAACAAACCAATAACAATAACAATAAAAAGTAACGTAGATTTTATTAAAAAAATCCGATCTTGAATATGGCAGCTTATGATACTCAATAAATTTCTCTATCGATCGAAATTGTGTAAAGTGTCATAAAAATGAAATAAATCCTTGTTTACTGTATTATGGACGGCTTAGAAACAAGGCTTTTCTCGAACAATCGGCGAGGTTACTACCTCTCACATACCACATTCTGATAACATAAACGAGAAAACTTTCAACAAGATCTCTCCACACACTATTAATAAAATTAGGCGTTTAATAAACATTTAATTGAAATTTAGCCACGTTTCACACAAATTCTCATGGAATAACACAACCTAGTTCCTATAAAATACTACTAAATTACTGGTAAATAGGGTAATTACAGTTCCTAAATAAATAATATGGTTAATTCCAATGCATCAGTAAACATACTTCATTATAATATTTCACTACAATATTGATCTTCAAATAGTAATAAATTAATATTGTACAATAGTTGTGCCGTAGAAAAAATCAACGAATAATTAAAGTTGTATAATATTATAATCAACCCACATTTATTTTATCAATAGAGATATCCGAACAGCAAGTACTTTTCGTCACAGTATAATATTATAATTATAATTCTTTATGGGAAGAGAAGTTAATTTTCATAGTTTTTTTTCCATTGCCTCTGTAATCCGTAACCTAATCAAGTAAATGTTTTGCAATAGAAAGTTATTATTTATAACTCGATACGTATAATTTGATATGGGAACCATAACAGTTCAATGTGGATATATATCTTGATCGCCTCACAAAAGTGGTCTTTTAACCATTTTTTACGAGAAATTAATGTTACCCGCTTGCTCGAAAATAACATATTATTATGGATTTTGCCAGAATCCCGAGATTCTAACCCGAATCACTTTAATTTACAAACAGACACATTACGGATACTCGTCTATCGCGGGCATCGCTCTCATATCCATGAGTGTATTAATTTGTTTCTTTATAAACGGCGCATGCAGAGATATAAAAGAGAATAATATAAAAATGTACTCCTCTCCAGCTCCCCCTCTGAAAATCCATAAAATAGTTTATAAATTCTAGTGTGAGTTAAAACAGTGAAAGAAAATTGACGTTTAATGATACATATTTAGTGAAAATAATTATCAACATTCATTTATCAATTTACGTGCTACAAGAATCACATAATGTGATACGCAGAACGTGGTCATGTACTGAGAGAAGTAGTGTGACCTTACGCTTTCCCTGTGTTTCGACTTTAGAGTGTGATAGTGTAAAAATTAATAGTATATAAGACGTATTCATCAATAAAAACCATTGATTTATATTTTAGTACTACAGCGAAAGTACTTTTAATATAAATTAATATAATCAATATTCAATACAATTCTAGTTACTTCTCTTGAGAGATTCAATAGATCTGTCCATGTATGGCTTAAATTTTATATAAAGGATGTAATTAAATTCCTGGCAGATTAATAAACTCGATTTCGCAACTCTTTCGTTCGAATATTTAGGTAAGCAGCAAAACCGATCCTTTGTTAATGAAACACATCTGTCATATTTATCTCGAAGCGATTCATTCTCGTCAAAACAAATGAAGATAAAACACAAAACAGATTTGTATTGTTCGTATCGGATATTTTTTTATTTTATTTTTTAACCATTTTGTAATAATGGTGATTTATAAATTCTTTCCATCCCAAATGCTCGATTTTATTTGCGATAAATGAAGATGTATCACCATTTTGCTGCAAGTATCTAAACCAGTGACCTTCAATGTTGAATTTAAAAACAGGTGAGTGAAAAAATTATTATAATCTTATACTTATTATACTTGATAAGTATTGAAGATATCAACAAGTGTCTTTTATTGGTGAGAGGCAGTTCTAATTAATTTTGTATCGGCAAAGGTTGGTCATAAATTAAAATGGCGCAGTCCAGTTTTATTAACATAACGTGCACTTGTGGTCATAATTAAGTACGTATCAACTATCTACATGTTTATTTTTTTATATAAATTATAGAACTAGATAACTATATTGATGTTATAAATAAGAGGTAAGCAATCTTTTCCTACCTATGTGCCATACTCAACTGTTAACGTTTATAATAGGACCGCGATATAGAGAGAATTATCTAAATCTAATTTAAATCCTGTAGTAAAAATTCGATTATAAGAATGAAGTTGTCCATCAGTTAGCCGAGTGTATTATTTTTAAACCTAATAGCAGACAATGTTTATTTGCAAAAAATATATATGCTTCGTTAAATTGCTTAATTAATTCTTCAATTTTTACACTATTCATCATCGGCTCTACAATTTCGCGTGAATCTTCATTGCCAAGCTGAATGGGTTTCTTAACACTTTTTTTAAATGAGAAATGGTATTTATCCACTAATTCAACCTAATGGACATATTACTTTTTATCTAGATCCATACACATACGTGAAGTTGGCAGATACTAGATTCAAAAATGATGTGACCAGTGGTTCAATATCATAACCGTTACCGGGATGATTAAACTTGAGGTGGTACTTTTTTTTATTATTAAGGAAACAAACAGTTAGGTACATTTATTGATTACAAAAATTTTAAATATTATAATGAAAAGTTATTGCAACCACCAACGTTTCCATAAACTTTTGTGAATGTTTGATAGATATGTCTACCAACAAAACCTTAATTAAAATTTACGAATTTTCATTTAAAATCCCGTTTTCAATGAAGTTTTGTTATGGTTTTTAATATATATATATATATATTCACCATTCTAATTAAATAACAGTGTAGTTATTTGTTGTAGTATAATTATAGTAAATACAGTGGAATATAGTATTACATCAAAAAAAAAAAAAATTATCGACATTATTAATACTTTGGACGCGGAAGACGCACACGGCGCGTAATGACCAGGCGGCCGATCGATGTAATTAACGTGCATTTTAAAGGGGGCAATTAAAATCTCATTATCTCTTCAGCAGCGAAAGCGTTAATAGTAAGTAAGTAGTAAGCAAAGAAATTACTCACGTATCTAATTGAACATAAATTACTATATTATCCGTCCCATGATTGAACACATGGATGAATAGTATGTAGTAGTAAACACGTTCAAGAAGTACAGTGAGTGAAAATATTACAACATATTATGTAATTGAAAAAATATCTAAATTTTACTCAATAACTAAAATTTGACCCAATGACTCACAGTAGATGACTGAGTGATGATATAATTATTTAAATACTAGCAACTATTACCAGGTAGAAGCACCGCCTGTCAACATTCTGATACGTCTTCTCCCTGTTTCCTTCTCTCCTATACATTTACATTTATATTCTGTTTTACTATCTTTGCTCTGATGTTTCAGACTCACTTCTTTCTCTATAATCTGCTGCATCAGCCTGGTGGAGTCTCCTGAATTTGGCGAGATCGTCATCACTGAACTTATTCATTTGTCGTCCATATATTTTTTATTTTTTTTTATTACAGCTACAGTTGGTTATAATCCTTCAATTTCTTGGATAACACACTTAATACTATTATATTACTATATCACTCAATATATTATTACCGCACTGTCAGCATCTGTCAAATCATTATAAGAATATCATTTTTTATTCTTTCACAACCCGATTAAAATCACCATTTTTTTTTAAATTTAGAATTTGCGTTTATTTATACATGTTTAATACATCTTCTCCTTGTCTCGCTTTCTTTTACAGATTTTCGTATATTTTTTCTTGTGCATTACAAATAATTCAAGACAAATATACATATATTATATAAAGGTAATGCTCCACAAAATTTCCATCAAAACCTTAGCTGGACTAAATTAAAATCCTTTAGATTCCATTTAGTTATCGAAGTAAGAAAAATTATTGGCTCAGACACCCTCTTCATTTTATATGTCGATAGGGGTTATTAATTCGCCCTTCACTTGCAGACACTTGGCAAAGTTTTAAAGTTGTACAAAAGTCTCCCAACTCATACGCTGATTTTACCAGCGACAACTTACAGGAAGTTTTTCCTCTAGTTTTGTTTGAGAAACAAAAAACGATTAAAAACTTGTGTTCAGTTTCAAATTTTACTGGTCGATTTTGTAATTTAAAATTTATTTAACAGAAATTGCGATTTTCTCTCAGATGCACACACAATATTTTATTAAATTCTCAATTTTATTATCAACATCATCAAAATGGACCATAGTATTCACCTATGAGTGAATTAATTGTCTTCTACCTTTCTCTTGGATTGCAGTACATCGAAGGTTGGCAACCGAATTGCAGAACATATCCTTATACCCAACACATTAGATAGTAAGCCATTTACGGACATTGCGTAAACACAATAATCTCACTCTGCCTACATCAATGCTACTCTCTATAATCCACTGCATTATGAGTTAAAGTAATTAATCATACTTTTCATTGACCGTAGTATTTATTATGTTAACATTTTTATACGAATAATGATATTCGACAATATTTAGTGTGGAAGTGAAGGAAATCACTAGAGAAAACCCATAGATTCGCCGAAACCCCCAAAGATGATAAGAAAGAATGCATACAAAATTTGCATACGATTAATAATATTTTTAAGATATTCACACAACTAAGTAATATTATCATCATCATCACCATTAGCCTAAATCTATCCACTGCTGTATGAAGCCATTTATATAGTGATTCTACTTTTTTGGTCATGTGTATCGCAATTTACTTTTGCTTAACTGAACTATTTCATTGATTCAGCGGCTTTCCTTACTGACGTTTTCTACCTCTTGGGAATTACTTTATGAATATAATATATATGTATGCAGCAATTTTCTCTTCTTTAAGCTGTGTCCAGCTTATTTCCATTTGAGGTTTTAATCAAACTCAATCACATTGCACACCCTTGTTTATTCCCTTACCAATCATTTCGTTTTTGTAATTTCGCATTTTCCTTATATCTATCTCTCCATACAACGCTCAAAGTTTATATATTATATTATTCTTTTCATTTTTCGCACGCATTTATTATGATTACGGGAAGTATACTTAGACTAATTGATCACTTAGCATTTTAGTTACAATGGGAGGTAATTTTTTAGTTATATAATATTATGTTCGTAATAATAAAATGACCTCTATCGCTTTTAATAAATAATACTCTTGCAAAATACTTAAGTGTATAATATGTACAAGTACTTAATAATCTGAGTTAGTTATTAATAAAAATTTTCATTCTACATAGGAAAGTTTTTTTTTAATGATGAAAGTTGGTCTAAGTTTTAAAGTACCTTTGGAAGTTTTGGATAATATGTGTTGTGGTCTGGATATTATGAATTGCCAATATCAAAAATTATAAAAATCAAATACCTACAAATTAACTGGTTACCTATATTCAACTCTTATAGTTCTAAAAAAACCCATGATAATATTTCAAACTTAACCGGCGTGTTTTGTTTTAGTATGTATGTATTGCTAACTACGGTCAATAATTATTTTTAACAATACCTACATGGAATTAAAAAACTTTTCTACTGACTATTTTTTGTTTTTAATTTTACTAAATTAAAAACAAAAAATAGTCAAAGTTACTACTCAGCATTTGATGCTCAAATTATGGACAATATTATGGTAACGTTTGCAAGCAATCCTAAATATTCGTGTAGTTAAAGTGATCTTCATTTTAAAAATATTGTGTAAACGTAATAGATTTATAGACAAAATAATAAAATAGGCAAGACTATTGATTTTGGACAATGTTGGTTATATCAGTTTCTATTAATATTAGCTTGAAACACTACTCTCACTAAATACTTAATTAATAACCATAAAAATATGTTAAAATCGTTGGGTTAGTTGCTACATAGGGATTGCAATACCGGTATTCAAATATTTATCGATACCGAAACACCGGTTTCAAAAATCCGAAATACCGGTATTTTCGGTATTAAGAAAGCATACACGTTTATGTTTTCGAAAATGTATTTAATGTTATTTTTTCTTTATTTACCACTATATTGTATATTAAATATAGTGTATAAGTTTTATGCTGCCAAAACGCAAATATATTTACAAAATTTACATAATATTACGATAAAATCCTTCAAATATACTTATAAAATTGTCGCGATGCATTAACATATTTCCAAAAAGCAAATATTCGTGCCTAATATGTATATTCAATAATTCTATGATCCAACGTTGATAGCGCATCCAACAAACGTTGAATTTGAGAGTGCTTTTCCTGTACACTAGTTAAATACAAATTTTGTAAAAATTAACTGTTCTATCTATAAATATTTATAAAGGTTAACAAAATAAATGTAGGTAAATTGCAAAAAAATAGTATTTAAAATAGATTTTAATATTTATATTTATTGATAGGTACTTATTTTTTCTATAATAAGTTTTGGCGAATACCGGTATTCAATAAGAAATACCGGCATTGATATATTCATTCGGTATTGCAATCCCTATTGCCACATCGTTAACATCAATCAGCAAATATTGCTAGGTATTTATTTTGCTGATATAACAAAATAGGGTGTTCTTATTAATAAAACGTGCTTAAGTCATTATATTTCACCATTGAAATTTCTTATTATTTAAAAATTTGTCTGTCCAAGCAAATATTTTATTTTCATTCCTCAGTACGGCACTCGGTTTTTGTGAATAACTCAGCATAGCACTTTATAACGATGACTGCCTTTGCAACTAGTAGGTACGCTCAATTATTAAAAACACTCTAGATTATTAGTCTCTTATTTTTAATAAAATGTATGAAATGACTTTGTTATGAAAGAATCAAGATACAAGGAGATTTGTTTAAAGATATTATGCCGCAATGCCGGCTTTTCATTTTGGCCAGTTGCCTTGGGTTTAAAAGGCAGTGGGCCATTTCCTTTGTTATTTTTATGTTGTTAAGATTTATTGTTGGGATGTACGGTCAGGGAAATAAAATAATGAAAAAAGAAATGAAATCTCTTCTCCGGGAAAAGCGACTTTATTAGTACAAAAAAATATAATGACACAGTACGTATATAATATGTCACCAGGGACAAAATGATAATTATAATAATTATATGTGCGTTAGAGACAGCGTTTTGTCATTTAAACCGGAAATTTAACGTACATATGTTTAAATATATATATTATACACTACCAAAAAAAATATCAGATAATCTGGTTTGGAACAAACTGCTCAGTACATTAAATTATATATATATATAATAAATGTCCAACATTCATTACCTCTTATATTCAATTATTTTAAAATTGCACGTATACCATAATATGTATGTAATCATCAAATTATTAGAGTGCGCTTGAAACGCCGCATATAGGGGTGGATTTAAGGACGTGAAGGTCTGATCCACTGGCTGATTTGGAAGCCATCCGCATTACTAACGATTCTCGTAAAATATAAGATGACAGTGATGACATAATATGTATATAAACATTGGTTTTTTTGTGTTGGTGCATGATTGTATCTATTATGTGCCGTTTTGATGTATGTCACTGAATCTTTACGATTTGGATAATGTTTTGTACCCAATTTGTGAGAAATACGTCTTAAATAAATCTTTTCAAGATATTGGTCTAAATTAATAATTGTAATATGACTGGTTTGAATTGTTTTGTGGACTGTTAAATCTTCTGATAAATCAATAGCGAATCGTTGCTCAAAGAAAATCGTTGCTCGCTACTTAGCTAGTAAGAAAAACAATAGTATGGAACAGCAAGAGTCGACGTGGAGGAGGGAAGTCGCCCATTCGATGTTCCATGCAAATTACGAACGATACGGTTTCTCAGTATATTTTGGTTTATAAACTGTGGAATGCAGGGATTCTTCTTCTTCGATGGCGCTACAGCTCAATTCGAGCTCTGGCCTCCTCCACCGCCGTCCTCCAGCTGGAACGGTCTACCGCACGTCTTTTTCAGTTTCTGATTTTTAGCAGCTTGTTGGCATCTTTTGTAATGTTATCACCCCATCGTGTGCGTGGCTTTCCCACTGACCTTTTCCCCCCTGGGTTTTCTTCGAGGATCTTCTTCGGTATCCGTGACTCAGACACGCGCTGGACATGGCCTGCCCAGTTTAGCCTCTGGAGTTTTATGGAGGTGGAAAGTTTTGAATCTTGGTATAAGCGGTATAGTTCCGTGTTGTACCTAATTCTCCACTCCCCACCATCATTCATGGGTCCGTATATCCGCCTCAGGATCTTTCTCTCAAAGCAGTCCACCATTTCAGCTGCTTTCATATTTAGCGTCCATGACTCGCACCCGTATGCAACGACTGTGCGTATGACAGTTTTATAGAGCCGGGTCTTAGTTTTTCTGTGGACATTTCTGGATTTGAATATGGGCAGCAATGATAAGTACGATTTATTTGCAGCGGTTATTCGGGCTTTTATTTCTTCCAGTTCCTCGTTCTCTTTTGTAATATTGGAACCCAGGTATGCACGAATTGCTGGAGACAAATAGATAAAAGAATAACTAAAGGGAACTACGAACATTGAGAGTACGTACGCATTTACCTACTCAAGAAATTTATACCTTCCGTTTAAATATACATATTTCATTAAATCTAAATTCCGAAAATAACATCCTCACATAATGTATTAAAATTGATCGAAATATGTAGATTGTTGCATTTTTTATTATTTTTGATAACACTGCATACAATATTATAATGGTACTTATTCTTTAGAAAATTATATATGTATATTTTTTACGATCTAACACTTTTATCGGCCATAACTTTGGATCTTGGAAGTATTTATTCGTCCTAATGATAATCTTCAAATTTAATATATTATGTAAATAATATATTACAATTTGCATTCTACCTGACTGATACACATACCTAGTTATATTACGATCTAGATTATGAATTCCCAATAAAACATATCTAAAGCTATCATGAAATTTTGTTTTTCTAAATAGTTACTTATATTAACATGACGTACTATTATCTACTTTTATAAAATTCAAGGACTATTTACTTTCAAAATTATTATGTAGCACTTTATAAGTATTCGTATTCACGTATAAGAGATGCTACAATATATTTATATATATTTTTGTACCATCTCCTAATAAGACCATGTGGGCCTCCACAGAGTGGATTAACAGATTTTGTTTTTATGAGAAATAGACGTTTACCATTTGTTCAACCTATTAGGTCTATACTCAGACTCATACACAAATTGATAAACAATATGTGTACTTACCATATCCAGGATTGGAACCTGGGATCCACGACGTTATAGACCGATGCTTAAGCCGCGCGGTCATCGTGAGCGTTAAAACTATTTAAATATCACGCCTGCGATGGATGAAGTGGTAAAGTACCCGCTCGTCTGAGTCGTCGTTCTCGGCTTCGAATCCCAGGTATAGCAAATTGAGATGTTGTTTATCAATATGTGTTTGAAACCAATTCATAGACCTAATCGGTTGAGCGATACATATCTAATATATATCGGGGGAAATCTGTTACGAAACTTCTTCTTAGGCGGAAAAGATCAATCTAAATCAGGTTGTGATGGTTTATAGTGTATCAAATTATACAGATTGCGTTTTAATTTTAACGATAACTTTATCTTAGTTTACATCCTATTATCAAGACTATAAAATCTATAAACGATTTTTAATTGTACGATAACTCTCATCGAAAAAGTAATTTAATAGAATTTAAAAAGTAATTTTATTTTTCTTAATAATTGCATTCAATTAATATTTAAATTCAATTTTATATATATCAACATGTTTCAAGAAGTTTTTTAATGTAAAAATTGTAAAAATAAACCAGTATATTGCAATCAAAAAACAAACTATTTAGTCTAATCTGCATAAGTAAGTCAAAATATTTGAAACCGATACAGTGTTTACGACTTACGTCAATGTCAAAGCATGTGAAAATATTCAAAACCTGACATTTGCTTAGAAATCAAGTTTATGTTTTTTATTTTATGTTCCTACTTTCGTGATCGGATTAATTTTGTTTAAAATGACATAGATTTCGATGATTTTTTTGATTTGCATAAAAACCAATTTACTTATGTATTCATATAGATTTTATGAGGATAATAAATCTTTTTCCCCACAGCGATCCTTTTGAAACATTTGGCGCCAAATGATTAACTCGCGCCTCCGGTCGCCAAATTATCCACTTAAAAAATGGACTACTGTCATTTTGCATTCCATTAAATTTTTATTACGTACGGTCAATATTATTTACACAGCATTCCGACATATTATTATTTGATTTCCTCGTGACAATTAATTTATTATTTTTTGACATTGGACCAAAAAAAGGTAAATACTTATAATATATAATATAATATATAGCTGATTAAAATCAAAGCTACTTGTTTTTAGAATTATCTTAATACACATATTATGTTAACACATTTAGGTATGCTAAATTTATAATAAAAAAATATAAGTATTAAAAAACACTCTTATCGTGAACATTTTTAAATGTTAATAGCACAAGATATATTAAAATAACTGAACTTTTGATCGCGTTTTTTTTGTTTATAAGACTTGTTTTGTCAGTTTTGTACAAATAATTAATTATATTCGGTAAATGAAGCGCCTAGTTTCAAAAGCCCCTAAAACGGTTTTTGATTTTTTTTTAGTTAGATATGTAGTTAGATGGATATTTTTGTGACCTACGTTAAAGTTCCCACCACCACCCGTCATAATATATTCACAGCCGTGGATATGCACGGCCGCTTTCCACGACGCTTTAAATGTGTCTGAGAGAAGTGATTTTAAGTGCTCATTCCGTCCCGAGACGGAGCCGCACGGGACTGATACTGCAACCATGCACCGTAGTGCTTAAAGAAGAAAGTTAAGAAAGAATTTTAATTTTATTTTTGTGACCTGATGGCCAGATTGAACTTTAAAATATCGTAAATCAATCAAAAATTAGGGTAAATTTCAAAACCCGCTAAAATGGCTGGGTGTGCTTTTCAAATACCGCTAAAATGGAAAGCAAAAATACTCTTTAGAATGTAACGAATTAAAAAATAAATACATTAAGTTCACAGATTTAATAGATATGATTTTTTCTCATTTTTCTCAGAGCTACCTAAAATCGTTTTAGGGGCTTTTGAAACTAAGCGCTTCAAATAATAAAATGCCAATGTACCATTTCGTTTGGTACATCTATAGCAGTGGTTCTTAACCTTGTTGGAGGTACTGACTTCCACCATAGGCATTCACCGAACCCTTCTTAATTGGAATAATAAAACAGGATTTTTTTCAAATTCAAAACATAGGTATATATTTTACTGGTGCACAAAACAAACCGTGCATCAACATCACTGTATTAAATTATTGTAGTAGTATGAATATTTACTGCAAATCAGTGTGACTTCTGCTGTTGCCTTTCAGAGACCAGTTCAGAAATGCGCGGCTTCACCTTGGCAAGTGCCACTCTCATGTCATTTTCGCAACAAAGTCTGTTCCTTTTCTTCGTTTTTATGTCCAGCATCCTCGAAAAGGATTGCTCGAAAAGATCACAAGTCGACTACTGAGCGCACTAAATTCCCTGCAGCACAGATAGGCCAAGCGATGTTGCGTGATTACCTGCAGCCAATGATGGCCAAGCGGGGTGTTTCATCACGAATCATATGAGTCAGGTGTGTGTCTTGACCTCCGCCGAACCCCTGACACTGACTCACCGAACCCCTGGGGTTCAATCGAACCCAGGTTAAGAACCACTGATCTATAGCGATGGATATCTAAATTATACAGTGACACCAAAAAGACAAATAAACACATTGCCGCCCTAAATCCTCTGAAAAGACGTAGGTACTCATCAAGTTCGGTGGAAGTAGGACCATGGTAGAGAAGAACTATCCCCATAGAACCGATCGCTCACATACTCAGGGACACCACAAAACCCACTGAATAGACGACCTCATAAAGTTTGGTGGATGTGCATGACAGCAAAGAACCAGGGACCGAGAAAAGTGGATAGAGCTAAGGGAGGCTTCCATTCAGCAGCGGATCGACCCCAGCTTATTATGATGATGACAATGATGTATATTATATGAAATCAATTGTCCGAAATCTTGGTGTTTTTGTGTTTCACTTGTGTAGCCTCTTAATACAACATGTTGTGTGCCTTTGAAGCAGGACACGTAAGAAAACATACACTATTTTTTGGAATCTCTACACAAAAAAATCAGATCACTTTAAATAATTGACATAATAATGTTACGGTATGCTGGGTTTATGTATTGTTAGGTTTAATTGCTTACAAAGAGATTTTCAAACAAATTGATTAAAAGTAAAAATAACCAAGCTTTTTTTATTAAGTTTGAAAGTTTAAACTATATTCGCACATCCGGTGCAAACACACTTTTTTTCAAGAGAACCATTTAAAGATTGTGAACTAGGTAGAGTTACAGGATTTGACATTTGAGACCTTTGACGGAAACTATAAGAACTACACTTATGTCATTGACGCATTAGGTGTGGAGACCTATTAGGCATGTTTTTGACATTGATCTCATTTTTACATCGTATATAAATTTAATACCGTCACCTGTTTTTAACTTTGTGTATGAGAAAAATAACTTTTTAAGTTGTCATTGATTATTACAAAGTTAGTTAATTAGTTTTAGTACATACCTTACGTAGGCGATGTTATATTAAACTCTACCGTGTATATATAGCAACATTACATTTATTATATTTGGATTCAATATTGAATCGTGACAAAAAACAAATAAGCCCTTCAACTTTAACTCTAACCCTTTGAAGCTACGTGACTTTTTATTTTTCAAAATGATTTCGTATCTATTATATTGTATGTGTTTTGGCAAGCCTTTGCACATACTGGACTGGAAGATTTCCCGGTTAAAGCAGACATGCACGCATTCTCTTTTATGTGAAATTTTGATTGTCCATTCTTATTCGTT
Source organism: Rhyacophila brunnea (assembly GCF_057557595.1). Taxonomy (NCBI): domain Eukaryota; kingdom Metazoa; phylum Arthropoda; class Insecta; order Trichoptera; family Rhyacophilidae; genus Rhyacophila; species Rhyacophila brunnea. The sequence goes on from NW_028232859.1 coordinate 41,815,515, forward strand.
GCTTTGGCTCACGGTCGGGTGCCCACTTACAATAAGGCTAAAAACACTGGCCAAATAACATAAATCTTCCTGCGACACAATAAACATGACATAGAAAAGAACATTTATTTACATATTCTTTTATTGGATGCGAAAAAATCTCTGTTCCCTGTTGGGTGGATACTTTCCACATCGAAAGCAATTTCTTATATTAGAACATTATTCAAACTAGCATATTATTTCCCCCTTTATAATAATCATCATCATCAGTTCAGCTTAGTTTTTATCCGCAAACCAAAATATGTAAGCCTTTCCTGGTCACTTCTATTTCATTTATTTCATCGTTACTATCATCAATATGAACCATATACCCGAAAATTATTTTGAACGAACTTTTAATTGAAGATACTGTGATAGCCTGAAACGGACTCTTGGTGTATGGAGTGATAATCCGTGGTTAACAAGCAGCTCAAGCGGCTCTAGTTACAAAAAAATATTGAAGAGTAGTTAAAGAACAGTGATTCATGAAGTCCATAAGTGAGTAGGTCAAAGAAAAAGGGCTTCTTTCCATTATTTTATAAATTGAAATAAGCTCATAAAAATAATGACATAGTTCTGAGAGGTTTTTAGCTACATTATAATTGTTATTATATTATAATAATAGAATATACTGAACTGCTTTGACCATTGTTTAAGTTAAAAATAATAATGTTATTTATTCTAATTTGAACATTTTAAATGCTAAGTATTGTGCATTTCAAAAATGGAGAGACTCCAATTTGCTTCTTACCTAGATACTTAAGTCCTTGTGTTTTATTATTGAGACCAAAGATATCATAAACATATAAATAAGAAAGTTAGCGTACTTAGGCCACATTGTGCGGCATTGAGAGATATCAACTTTTGCATATTATAATTATTGAAGATAATATCGTCGGTAAGCGTGTAAGAAGAAAGTCCTGGCTTAAAAACTACAACGTTTGATTGGAGTTCATTGTCAATCCTCTAGTACCTACGCTAAACCAGGAAAAGTCATAAGAGTTGAGCCTTTTGAGATATATAGAAGAATCCTCAGAATTCTTAGGACTACCGGGTAATAAAAATTGTTGTCTTCAAACAAATAGGAAAGTACTGAGAAGTTATACGTACAGTTAGAGACCAGAAAACTGCTGCACCTCGGTCACAATGTGAGAGGACGAAAGTACAGAATTCCCAACTCCCTATCCAAGGAATGATGTATGGTAAACGTAGCAGAGGATGACGCTGCATTTCGAGAGTTTAGGTTTAGATGCTCAATGATAGTTACGATTGCATCTACAATGAACTGTTTTAGGTAGGTAGCAGATGAAAAGATCGCCCTGATGATGGCTGACCTCCATTAGGGGCTGGCATGATAAGAAGATAAAATTGATGAATTCATATTTTTATTAGGTTGTATTATTTATTTATGAAATAATTGATAAAATACTATTAGTTTTTTATTATTATGAACTGTGATTTCGTTAAACGTACTTCGGTTCTATATAATAGTATGGGTAGATAAAATGGTGAAAGTTTCATTGGAAATCCAGACTTTTCTATTACATTTTCTGCAAGGTTTCTGTATTTAAAACACGTTTGTATAGGTAACCACTATTTTTACCATTAAAAGAGCATCTACTCGTTAACGAACAATTTAAAAAGTACGGTAACAGCCTCACATACCTATACACTCTTATTAGTTCTACATCGGTGAAACACTCACATTCTCAATCGTTAATATTGTGAAAAGAAACGTGTCGTCAAATTAAAGCAAACACGCTCCATTTTATGTATAGATTATATTAATATTAATACTATCGACCGAAGATACTTGATGGAATTTAAAATCTAATGTATTGAAGTTTTGTACTATTCCATTTGGATGGACTTTAGATAGCATTTGATTTGGACTCAAATGGAATAGTACAAAACTTAAATCCATTAGAATTTAGATTACATTAATTTAAATATAAATCTTTGAGTTCTAATATTTATAAAATAAACGTAAGGTATTATATTTTTCGCAAACAATCAACGAATCGACCAAGTTTATGAAATTCGCTTTAAACGATTCCTTACAATATTTATTTGTCGGTGTATTAAATTACAGCCTTGAAGTAGGCTCTTTTCGTTTGTTTATCTCCCAAGTTTTAAGCGTTTCACTACTACATGGAATGGATAATATATATATACTTTACTCAACCTTTAATTATATGTTTTATAAGTAAATACTATTCACTCTAATTATTTTATCTACCTATTTTACAAAACACTTATTAACTTAGCCGTTAAAATAATATAATACTTGTATATTGTTATACATAGTTAATTTAATTACATTTTCCTGAATCCTGACCTTCGATTATTTGACATTCGAATTATCCAACAATAATTATAATTAATAAAAACTGAGTTTTAGAAAAATTTTCATTGACAAGGAATACTGTTTAGATCAGTGGTATACAACTCGTTACGGACCCCCAACTGAAGTTAATAGTGTGCATAAATAATAATACTATTATCCTGATTAGGGAATCCAATCCCGAGCCAAAATTTTGAACCCGGGATTTCGGGATTACAATTTGACAATCCCGGGATTGGCATTTTTTCCACACCTAGTTAATATAAAAATTTTGTGTTTACAAACATTGATGAAATCGGTCAAAATAAATCTAGTATAATTTATACAATTTAAGACATTTATTGTTAACATTGTGTACCTTCAATCTTGGAAATACATAAGTTTAATGGAGTAAATAATATTGTAATATAAATAATAGTGTGAATTTAATATGAGATTGCTGTTTCTGATAGCAAAGATTTAATGAATGGGTTAGCGAGATTTAAAATAGCAAATCATGGTGTGTGGCCTGTATGTGTGAAATCTAATTAGTTAGCCAAATATGAAACTGCCGTAAAACGAAAAAAATGGTAATATCATGTTGGAATTACTTTGTAAAAAGTGTGAAGCATTTTTTTTCCAATCTTTCTCATTTTTATTAATTTATGTGAAAAAATAAAATGATTCGGCAACTTACACATGGGTAATAAAATCAAACTTCATTCAAACTCAGTTTATTTCTTATGTAGTTAGTTGTTATAAAAAGTATTTTTTCTGTTATATTTTCGTTTTTATTTCATTTTCCATAAAAATTGATAAAATAATAGATCCCGAAAGTTTCGGGATTATGTTTACCAATCCCGGGATTCATAGGTATCGAAAATAGCTCGGGATCCCGAGATTGGAATCCCTAATACTGACTCTTAAGTTTATCGTGAATATTTTTACACTAAAATGATAAATATTGTTTAGAAAATCTACACAAATAGTTTACTTAGAAGTTATGACATTTAAAGAACTCGTTGACGCGACGTACACGCGTTGATGAGTAAACTCGGATCTGGCAGTTATCAGGTTAAGATAAACTATATTAAAGCCTGATAATGCGACCTGCAAATTAATAAGAAATTATAAAATGGATATATTAGTTTTACTGAATAAAAGTTTATCAATCGCTGGTTTAAAGCATGCAATATCAATATTTAATGAAGCTACACACTATATGAACACATTATATTTCTGGTATGTCAAATTAATAAAATAGCATATTAAATAAGTAGGTAGGTATATTTTATTTTGTCCCAAGTAAACTTGCATCCAGCAGTTCCATATTATCTGTCATTTTCGGTTATCCAATCATCCTACACTCCTATTAATTCGGATAATCGAGACACTGCTGTAGTGTATATGATATTTTGAAAATATTATCATATTTTATTTATGGTTATGATAATTAAACAATTTAGCAATATCATATATTATATTTTTATAACTATGTGATGATCGGGACTATACTGGAGTGTATATAATATGAATATATTACCATGTTATATTTATGTTCGTGCTAATAACAAAATTTAGCATTGTAATATATTTTTATAACCATGTGAAATTTTAATCAAATGGGCAATGATATTCATAGATAAAAGAAAATAATTTATCTAATATAAAATATAATATTCATTCCTGTACCTACATAATATACATATTTAAATTATACTTATTTCAGTATTTAGTCTTTCCACATTACAATTTCATTATATTATTCAAAAGTTAACAGTGTCTGATAAAGCTTTAAGCTCACAGATGAGGTGCAAAATAACACTTAACCTAATTCTTTGAAATGCATTTATCCAAAAAATAGGTCAAACTAGATTAAAGTAGATAAACTGTGCCATCGGGTGCAATCACAACGCTCTGAAAAGATGAGCTTTTGTTTTTCTAAATACCAGTCTAACCCACTTTTTTCAACTTTTTTTTTTCTCTACTATATTTTATATACTATTACTATATAGGTATGTATATTTACAAGCATTTTCATCATATTATCAAGCATTTCTACAAGATCATTATTACACATAAAATTTATAAGATCCACTATCTTATAATATGAAGAACTTCCACATGCTGACTTACTTTACCATAATATAGTTAATATTATCAAACGTATACCCTACGTCAAACATAACGTCTTAGGTATTTTACCACGTTTTCATTAGCTCGTATTCTTGTTTGTCCAGTACACATTTTTTCTTGTGTGTCCAGTCCTAGCAACTACATTATTATTAATATATACGTGCGTTACTATGGAAATCAATATGAAATGTCAAAATGACATATCAGTATTCTATATTTATTCAGTATTTCTATCAAGTACAAAAATAAGTATTTATTAATACATAGAATTGTCAAGTTGTAAGTGGAATATAAAAAGTTGTTTTTATCTTGTTATTATTTTATATATGCTTACGATATGTTATGTTTATATATTTTGTAACATTGTTGGATAGCGTTAGTTAAATTGTAATTTAATTTTCACATTGTTTATTTATGACATTAATTGTCACTTAGTTAAATACCGTAATCAAAGAATAACAACAAAAATGTTTAAAAAACTATTATAATAATATATTATATAGTATTTGTGAACCACGTTAATGCTAGTTCAATTAATAACTAATTAATATCATTGTTTATTATCTTAGTACAGACTTGCATTAAAGGCTGAATACCAAAGTGCTGTACATTTTTCTATCCCATACCAATCGCATCAGATTATATTATTTCGTTGAACATTGAGCCACTTACAGAGGCTGCGTAGCCAAGGGAATCTCTTTCTACCTACATACACTACCTTTCTCTGGATTATGAATTAGAGTAAACTGTTTTGGACGAATTTGATCAACGTGTTCAGCTTATCTGCACTTAATAGTATCTATAATTTATTAGAGCTTATTTGATCTTTTTAAAATCTCCTCATGAGTGACGGATCTGATCAACAAAGGATGTCATCTTAGTACACCGATACAGCCAAATCTCGAAAGCTTGTTTAATTTTATAAAAAAATATTTCATATAAAGTTTTTTTAATAACTTTGAACTTTCATTACAGTTTCAATATTTTGTGTACAATTATTGTAAATAAAGCGCGAAATAATAATATAATGGTGCATGTCGCGTACTATCATGTGAGTCTTCTTCTTTGTCGTGGCGGGTCTTCAATAGCTACAATGTGTCGCTCCAGAAGTTGGCGAAGGCAACACCATTCTCGTCGGCTCAAAATTGCAGCTTACTGGGCAAGCCTTGCATGAAAAAGGGTGATATATGCTTTGCATTTCACCACACTCGCAGGTTTGGTCATCGGAGAACCCCCACTTCACCACGTTGTCTTGAGTGCGTCCTATAATGGTTCTCAGTCTGTTTAAGGCTATCCATGCACGGTAACCGAGACTGGCTCTGGGTGGGAGATGCTCTGCTGGCTTTACCTAATCTTTGAGACCCTCAGAGGCTAGGTTTGCCTCCCATGCGGATAGTCTATCTTCTTCGGGTGCGACGGTCTGGTCTCCATAAAGCTTCTTAGCCTTGTTTATCACATTTGATACCCTTGCATGACGTGTCGCGGGTCCCTCTCTTGCTCACGATCCGGCAGGTTTCGTTAATCGCAGTGTCCACATGTCTCATGTGCGCAGACTTGTGCCATACCGGACAGGCGTACTCGGCCACCGAGTTTCATAGTGCAAGGGGCAAAGACCCTGAGTGTATGTCGTTGAGCTCCCCATGTATTTTAAAGTATACCTCACAGGAAGCTGCCGCTACGGGAAAAAAATGTGTAATCCCGTTTTTCTTGGTGTTTAAAATGTTATCAGACTGATGCTCCCATCCCGTAGCACATTTGAACATTTAAACGAACGTTGTCAGTTAGCAAAATCTGCCGAAATCACCAGAACAACAATGAGGTCAGTCACGTTGTACTGCACTGCATCGACACCTGCATGGCTCAATGAACGTTTTTTTATCATTTTCTACGTGCCTACATATTTTCGAATCATGTCAAAATCACGTGTTTTTTTTTATTTTTAGCGGTTGGCACTTTGTATTTTCTATAAGAATGTTCTCTTTTATCTGCGGGTTGGGTTCTGTTCAAAATATTATTGAATTTACAGAGACTCGTTACTAGGTTACTCCATCGTTGAATTTACAGTTATACAAACTTATCTAAAGAACGGTCAAAAATGGTACTACAAACTACCATATGACCGCCATTTTTAAAACGTCATTCGAATGTCAGATTCTGTCCAGTTACGAGTCTTGATTGGGTAGTTTTCGACTATGGCTCCCCCATCCATTCTTAACATAAGTTTGTAGATCTGTACATAGATCGTGACGGCGTGATAGTACGCAACATGCATCTTAATATAATCACAACTTAACCCACGGTGGCCGCGCGGCTTAAGCGTTGGGCTATCACGCCGTGGGTCCCAGGTTCGAATCCTGGGTCTGGCAAGTACACATATGGTTTTTCAATTTGTGTGTGAGTCAGGGTATGGACCTAATAGGTTAAGAAAGTGGGTGACATCCATTTTTTGTAAAAACAAAATCTATTCAACATATTATTATCTTGTTACGTTAACTCCAATTAAAAAATACTGTAAGTACCTACATCGAAGCGTACAATTACAATGTATTATTTTAAGTCAAACGAAAAATATATCGAAACGAGTTTTAATATACGGATAAAAACATTGTGTTGGTATTTATTGGATGAGGCAATATACGTGTCATCATTTCCGTGAAATTTTATAAGGCTATAAATCGCCCAGTTTAATTCACTTTATGTTTTTGATGCTTGTTCTCTCTATATGGCTTATCGATTAAGTGAAATGATTTATAATAACACGCTTTTATGATTTTTATTCGTTAATTGGATAAGATACAACTATCTTGTCTTTCCGCATTCATTTTATTGGATGATATATTTTATTTTTTCAAAACAAAGAATATCTATTAAATCTTTATACCTATTATGATTGCTTCTTTTTTATTATTGGCGTCTTCCTTAGATCCTTGAGTGTAGTAATAATAAATATGATAGCTATTTAATAACATTGTAAAAATTAAATTGCATCATAGTTGATCATTTCTCATTGCCATATTATGAAAACAAAGAATTATTATCTAACCTTTCTTTCTGTTATATATAAGCTCAAAATTGAGGTGCATCTGGGAACAATTTGAGTAAACTGACTTCAAGGTTAAAAATATGCGTTTGCAAAACCTACATAACTCTTTTCAACATTCTATAAATGATGCCTTATTCTCAAATAATAGGTAAATTATAAATATTTTAATAAAAAAAACATTTTTGTTTTACTTGCATGAGGACAAATCAGACTAAAACTTTTAAAGTAAATATGATGGTATTAAAATAATATCCATTGGATAATATCCATTATAGGTAATATTTGTATTATATTATGATAAAAAAATCAAGAAATAATATGCTTATAAATTTTAATACAAAGCAGTTAACTACAGTCATGTTTTAATCCTATTTCGCGCATAAATTGGTAAGTACGTGAATATGAAAAAACTGCTCATGCTAATTCGTTACCCATTTTATAATTACTTGTTCAATACTTAGCACCTCGATCGTTTTAAATGGCTATTAATTTGTTTGAGAAATTTATAATTAATGAACATAGTATTTCTTTTACAATCAATCATAAAATGCTTAGAATTAATATTTAACACGAATCCTACTTAAAGCAATTATGTTTAAATTATATTTTCAATTCAAACTTTTTTTTAAATCAATCACTTTTGTGAATATTAAAACAAATCTAGTTGATTTTCATCATACCTACCATTATTTACTAAACCATTGTCATATTAGGAGTGCACGATATATATTATATACTTTTAAATGAAAAACGGTTATTAACCGTTTGCTTGTCCTGTTGGACCGTTTTCTGGATAAAACATACATTGTAAATTACCACGTAAATTTGAACATTTAAACATGGTTCTAAATGACTTTTCATATTGTTTTAAAGGTGGTTATTCCGTCAGTATTCCATTACATGCTTATCTGTATAATATTCAAATAAATATTAACACATATGTCTCTTAGTAGTGAAATCGTCTCCCAATAAAGTGTGCTGGTAACGGTATAATACGAACGTACAAATAAAATAATATACAATAAATGTCATATTATATTTTAATAACACTTTTTTGATTACTTAACAGCTAAATTTAATTTATATAAAGTTTTATAAAAATTATGCATGTTATTTCCGATACAGTAATTTATTCCATGAAAGTTGGGATGTAAATGATATTTTCCTGAGATTTCAATATTCTTTTATTCATAAACGAACCTAATTCTGTAAACTATTTTCCGACCATGTCTGATCCTTATAATATATCGGGCTTCGCAAAGTGGAGATTTTTACAGATTTTGTTTTTACGAGAAATGGATGTCAGCAGCTATTAAACTATTACACGTTACTAATAACTATTAAAAAATGTATAGTTTTTGATAGAATATTATAAAATTAATTTACACATCCTGGAATTCAATATTTACAATTGTAGTATTTCTGGATTAATACGTCATAGCGTAGCATCATGGGATTGCAAACTTAAGTATTTACGAAGTGTAAAAATAATAGTATTTGTATCATAAAAATCAACGTAATAGGACACACCTTCAATTAAAAATATTTATATTATATTTTTTTAAATTCCTCTCCATAACGATGCTATAAAAAGTGACATTTGATTTCCTAGTATAATTAAACTAAAATATCATATTATTACAAGTCATTATTTTATTATATCAGTGAGTTTTAGAGGACACATTTTTATTAACACGCGTGATACCTAAATGATATTCTAATCTCATCCAAAACACATAAACCACTATGTTTATTAAATACGTAATAATCTCTGGTGTTTTTTTTTTTATATTACGTACTGTATTTTTACTTCATACCTAACGATAATAATTTCTTATGTTACCTTGTGTTACCATTTTAAGCAAGGACATAGAATTTTAATTTCACCTATACCTTACACAAATCGCACAGAACATAATGGTATCTATATATTGAATCTTTTGACGTGATCCGTAGACTGTCTTATAGAGTGGTAGAGAATTGTTGAATCACACTAAAATATATTTTGAAGGGAAGACGATAGAGACCGGAAAATGCATACAAAAATAGGTCAAGTTATTATGAATGCGAAGTATCGATTTGAGTCGTAAAGCTTTATATCAAACTCAAACAATTTTCTATACTGACTTCACACTGCAAAGTCCCAGTATCGGATTATAATGCGATCTCGCGCGATTTCACTCGGTTCAATGCTATATCTCAGATATATTTTATATCATATCTACATCACATAGATCATTCTTACAACATATTATTTATAGAGTGAAGTAGGTTGACTACGGTATCAAAATATATGCGCTTGGCGCTCGCTTTAACATGGTTACATGTAAGTTGTACGTATGCAGTTCATCGTAGGAAACTTATTCGTGCGCCTCAGTACGTGAAACATGAGTTCGTATAACAGTTTATCAAATGACGAGTTCTTCGTTGAACATTTCACCGTGGAATACATTTGTACGTATCTTACAAAATGCGGTGATAGTTTGCAAATAGTACTGTTCCACGAAGAACTCGTCGTTTGATTAAATGTTACACGAACTCATGTTTCACGTACTGCGGCGCACGAATAAGTGTCCTGCGGTGAACTGTTTACGTACAAATTTCCGAATACGTTGGAACATAGGGTTACACTGGTGTGGCAACATTACCAACAAATAATATCATGTGCAGATGCGTTAGTTCATAATGTTTATTTTTTGTATTGTGATAATAATCTCATTACTATAGTCAGATATCATAGCAAAATTAATTTATGTTTAACGTATATCACTTTCCATGGATGCGGCCTAAGTTTATGGGCTACGTGATATCGGTTAAATGTAGTAAAGTTTGCTACGACTGAGAGGTGGCGAGTCAAATAAATAAGAACGGTTAATATTTTACAAATGACGATTACACTGTATAGTTTACAATAATTATTCTTTAAATTGAAGAATTAAGGCGACGGTCGAGATCTCAACTGCCATTACTTGCAATCTTTAGGTAATAGCTAGTGACAATAGTATTATTTAATCGTCGTCCTCTTCCGGTGCCAAGAGCTGGTGTGGCTTCATCAGAAATAACTCACTGGTATAATATTCAGCTAAATGTATGGCACAGTTTTACAGAAAAATAAATAATAATATGTACAAAAGCATAAAATATAATGTAATATTAAACTAAGCTCAATAGCGATCAACTCCCAGTTGTAAGACCGTTAGATCCCCGAAGGGAGGTTAACTTAGTGGATGGTACGTAGTATTAGTATTAATAACGTAGATGTGTTTCACGTAGTTGAAGCATGTTCTTATGTCCACGCTTATAACATTGATGTTGAAATTAGTTATAAAAAGAATATGAAAAGGATTTGAATTAAGGCATATTACATTGCTTGAAAGCTAGATTGCGTTTGAGATATAAAACGATGCCAGCGTTGGCAACAATATGTGATTATCTGTACAGGAATTAATTAACGTTCAGTGCGATGAGATATTTCAGCCTGAAAAGGCTTGTTTATAATAGACAGAATGTGCTCTCAATTACAAATGTAAACCAAAATGTATCTCAGGGAGTTTTCCGGTGTGTGCGGTTCCGGATATTTTCAGGGCTCAGAAAATTGCGTGGGGACTGAGCAGCTTAGGACCGGATTAGGATCGGAAGTCTCAAACCGTCCATACGGTTTACGGAATGAGACAAGAGCTTCAAATTGCTTCTTTGAGAATTCGTCTTCACACGTTTCTTCAGCAGGTTCCAATTGCAATTTTCGTTTAACCCTTTATACATCTTAACATACACACCGTTGTATTGAGCTTGGTATATGCAATGTACATAGCTACTGCAGCATACTGATAATTTTCAGCAGCTTTGCGATTATTTTTTTTGGAAATATAAATAAGTGAGCCTATGCATTATACATTATTAAGAATGGAATTTATACATATTGATTGTTACTTAGACGCATTCCTATTTAAAGTAACGCATAACGCACAATCTCATGTATTTACATAAATATGACTATACATAGAGCATTTAATCAAAATATTATCAAAATAAGTATGTAGGCACATAAATCAGTTAATAATACTGTAGATATTAACTTTTTATAAATTAATACTATCGGTGAATGGTTTTAACAATTATATATTATTTCATTATTAAAACCAGTCATACCTACCCCCAAATATTTATAAAATATTATAGTATATAAAATCTTGATAAAAATCGCAATTTTATCTGAAAAAAGATATAGTTTCAGATTGTGTTGATGGCTGTGTGTAGTAGTAGTAGTAATATAGTATCACTACGGACATCTAGTGAAGAAATTATAAAATATTCAACTCAATACAATCACATTTAAAATTTTGTGGTCTAATTATTATTAGATGTAAAAAATCACAAATAAACTTAATTAAAAAAAAAACAATATATAATAAACGTTCATTGAATAGTGTATGATGATTACTTGTTTTATGATATTTTTTATCATAATATAGTGCGATAAGATTGCTGGAAATTGTAGAAAAAAATATTTCATGGCTTATGTACATGTTGTTTTTATTTAATTTAATAAAATGTTGATTGTTCTAAATAAAAATGTATCCTTCGGTAGTTTGACAACACTGAAGCTAATAGAAAAATATGAAAAAATAATTTATGGTATTCTTAATTATTTACTTAAAGAATTAATAAGGCTGCAAACTTACTCTGCTATTTATAATAGGTACACGGTTTATAAATACCGAATAATAAAAAACATTATCCACTTAGTACATTTTCGCAGACGAATTATTTGCAAACTTTTCAGATTAAACCCGAAAGAAAATCACCAGTTTCACATTTCGAAAGTGGTGCGCGAAGAATGATGACATAAATTTGCGTAAATAGAGGGAAACGTATGCGAAACTCGCAATTCTCGTGCGCTAGTTAAAGAAAAAGGCCTTATAGTCATAAAAAAGGCTTGTTTTTCTGTTTAAACTATCTTGCAATTACAGATAAACGTTTATTTGATTTTACTCAGAAAGATATTAAACCAACAAATCAGAATACTCTAAATAGTCTAAATGAACCCGCAGTACGTAAATGATTGTATACTGAAATAAGAATCGTTTTCTTAGTATTTTCTTGAATGTAGAATCTCATTCGCTGTACAGTAATGATCCTTTTTATTTCATTTTTTAAGAAATACAAAAAAGGTTAAAAGCTAGAGAAAATTGAATCAATACGAATTACATATATATTTTAACTAAGCATACGGTTTTTTAAAACAAAATAATGAAATTTATTCAATATATTTACTTATAACTAAAATAAATTATATTCTTATTTATACAATGTGTATACTTCGTACAAAGTAACTATTCAGCCTTTTCATGCGCGGACATAATATATAATACATCATTATTATAGAGTCTAAGATTTCCAATAAATGATAATATTTTAAAAATAAACTATCCACTTTATATCCATAACGCATAATATTAATATTGATTATTATTGGATATCAAATTTTTTCAAGCCCTTTCATCATAGCTAATTACTTGCGACCCCCTGCCACATTGCCGGGAAAGGGCATCTTTAAATCGGCAATCAAAATACAATATAATTATGTATATTATAAATCTATATGTAAGAATATTATCAATCATCACATTTTCTCACATTTTGTCTATCCATGCAATTTGCAATTTTTCACATTTCCTTGCATGTTTCTGTTTTTTCGTGGGAATTATCTGTTGGGAATAGTGGATTGTTTTCAGGATCGTAAATAAGTAACGTAGTTTTAATATACGATTAACTTTATTTACATTAAACTGCATGAATATCATTATACAGAAAGATTACATTTTATATGCGCGCGTTATCAAATAACTAGTATCACGCCGCACACACAAGTGCGGCGTAAGAGCGAGAAGAAGAATCTGTCTCCTTCTTACAAACGATAATCGGTATCTAGCAGCGTCGCACAGCGAGCGCTAGATGTAAACACGTACTTCTTTATTCTTATATTATTAATTATATTATTTAATTATATTGTTATATTAGACGGCTATATATCAACATTATCAATAACCACATTTGATTTTACTTTACTTGTTTATATTTGTTTTCTATAATATTACATTTTTAACTGGCTTTTATTCTACTTCTGTCGGCAATTGACTATTTTTGTTTATGTATATTTTGCACATACTACATCATTTTGAAAACACTAATTCTGAGAAAATATATTATAACCAATAGATTTTTTTTTTTGCCTGATCCTGTATCTTTTGGGTTTCGTGCCCATGCACATAGACCACTATTCTATAGGTGTCATACTTAATCTCGACAAATTTATCTAATGGCTCTTAACCGATTCATTGCGGAGCATTTAATTACTTTTTAATTATCACATTTAAATAGCATGCTAATTATATCTAATGGCCCCTTTATCAGGACACAACAGCTGTGGCATTCGCGCTGTAAGGATTAATACTCTCTGAAGCGCTTTCCAAATTGAGTTACTATTGGCGGTCGACTTTTGTATTTTAAATCAAAGTAGGTATATTTTGGGTTGTATTCTTATTTTTATGAATTATCTATAGGTATACTAAAGTAGTCACGGCATCCCACTTACGATCCCCTGAACGTAACTTATGATCTTGTAACCCGTATATGAAACTAATATTAAAAAAAATCTATAAAATAATAATGTCAGATACTTCAAATAATAGAAGACATATTTTCAAATTAATATAAATATACTGATAACCAATAGTGGCATGTAATACATAGATACTGTATATGCGCAGCATCTTTAGAAATATTCCGCAATTTTGTGGTTAGTTTTTTTAATTAATGGCAAAAGTAGTAATGTTTCGAAAAAATGTTTGTAATATCGCAGAGCTACTATTTCGTGATAGCACACGCGACACTACTAAATTAGCTGTTAAGATTCATTTCGTTAAAATTAGTTAATAATATAGCAACAGGTAGGTAAAAGTATATGATTTTTTTCAACAATAACAATTTATTGTTCGCAAATGTAGATGTATCCATATCCAATCTTTGGACTACTAAGTGTTCTGAAATTCTAATATTTAATTTCCTTGTAGTTTTCCCTACGTAAAATTTTGGGCAATTGTTGCACTGTAATCTATAAATACCGGATTTATTTTTAAATTCTATGGGGCAATGAAAAAGATACAAAATTACTTAAGAGTCATGAGGGTGATTAAAAATTATTATATCTAGATTAAAGATAAATAAAGCACAGTTGCAGAGCCTACATATCCTGAATGATTAACTTAGCTTTCCTAATAGCCCATTGCTATATCCTATAATCCTATATGATGGTTTATATGCGAGACTAAATGGTATTGATACAAAACATTTATATGTATGTACGTGGATATATGTATACGTGTGTGTACCTATGTATATAATATATATTTATATATATTATGTCGGTTTATTTGTGGATTTCTTATATTAAAAAAATAATATTATAAAAATAAATAGGTAAATAATATCATTTAAGAATATTATTGAATATTAATTGTACAACCAATAACTTTTTAAAGACTGATATCACAGACATATCTCATTAGTTAACGCTATTACATTGTCGATACGTTACCATTGTTCAAAGAATGGATGATTTTACACCTCTTGAGTGTAGTTTTTTTGTTTATAATTATTACTGAATCTGTTAGTGGGTTTTGATGATTTATACAGTTATCGAGTATATTATTAGTGATAAGGTAGAGGTTTTTTGCATACACTTCAACTATTCATAATTTGTTTGTTATATTTTTGATTGTGATCCTTGACTTAATATGTAGGTGGTAAAGTTTTTAACCTATTTTATTGTATTAATTTATTATATAAATTAGAGTTATCTGTGTTCGATGTCATTTGTGTGTATTTGCCTTTTGGTGAGTGTACATAGTGCCTGAAGATGCCGAAAAGTGAAATCTGGTGTAAAAAAACGACTCAAATGTAATAGTACAAAACTTAAATCCATTAGAATATAATCATTAATCATAATCACAATTTCGTTGTTTTATTAAAATATTTTTATTTATTAAGACTGACCATAAACATTTAAACCACATGGTGATTCATGACGTGGTTATAATTTATATCCTAGATGACATTGATAAAAAATATTATCTACTAAATTAGATAATCTTATATCCGACGGTTGCGTGTAATATTTGTATAGGCCGCCATCGAAATGTCAAATTATAAAATACTGCCGATCGCGACTTCTTTTCCGGTACTAATCGATTCGTATCGAATAGCATCCTGCCAATCTAAAGTTTATCAATAATTCAATCCTGTAATGGGAACTCTGGTAATGTCACATCAAAAGAAAAATATACTTCCTCATTCAAGTGAAAACTTCTTATCTGGGCGGTGAAGTAAATTGACTGTTCAAAAGCAGCTCTAAGTTCAAGCCATTTGGTCATTTATTTGACTTGACGAACAAACAAATAGATAAGTAATAAATGACATACAATGGTTTTACATAACAATTAATTAATTTTAAACAAATAGTTGTAAAAATACATGTTGGTAACTGCACTAATAATGCATGTATTTCTACTAATAAATTATTAATAAGTTAATCGGATACTATTCATCATAAAACGATAATAATATGTTTTGCATATTATACAAAAAAAAAATCAATACACTCTAGCACAGCACAGTATCAGAATAAAAAATCTAATTTTAAAGTTCAATTTTATTATTACGAAAATATACCATCCAAAAACACTTTTTTATGAGCCTGTTCCCAATAATAACCAAACAAAGTTTTTTAGATTTTTGTTTTGATTGTTTTTATTTTATTTTTCAATTATGTTGAGTCATTATCATCATCATCAGCCTGGATCTATTCACCGCTAAATGAAGGCTTCTTAAGTATCCACTCGGTTCTGTGCATTACATTGCTACGTGATTCTGCAGAACTTAAATATATTGTCTATCAAACGATCTCTATGTCTACCTTTCAGATACTTTCTACTTCTCAGATACACAGGAGATACATGGAGTACTGACGTTAAAATTTACAACTTATAACAAACTATATTCTAAAGACTTGTCGTAAAAATGAATCCGTTATTACTAAAATTTTAAGCAATCCTGGATTAATTTATGAACCACATTCAGTGCATTGATTCTGAATAATGGATAATGCACCCGCATGGATAGCAATTGTTATATTATTATATTTTCAAACCCATCTTGGTGGTCAGTGTTTATTGCAAGGTATGTAAAACCTATATGTAAAGCAATATTTTAAAGATTATTGAGTTAATCTTACAACAAAATTAACGTAAATGTATTTTTTTTAAATAATAAAAATAATGTCCCTTTATGTTAGTCTGCGTAGAATCGAGCGACGACCAAAATGAAGTGTCTACTACCTATTATATGAGATCAAGATAACACAATGCAACCCCTCTAGTCTAGCCGATGACACGACGGCGAAACACGACGATGTCATATCTATGACATTGCATATTACTCAAATGCACGTATGCCAACAAGATTAATAGGCTTCCAAGGAAATGGTTCTATGTACCAGCCAGCGGTGACCATCGAATCTACGATACAAATACTCGCAAGTACCAAGCATGCCGCTGGGCTATTGTTGTAGCGCCCTTCAATTGACTATGTCATCGGCCAGTGATTGGCAAATGGTTTTCAAGTATAGGCATCCCGTGGTGATTCTTTGATTCATGAGTTGCATCAATCACTTGGATAACTAATTCTGATACCACGCAAATATCAGATAATAAAAAATATTGAACATGTATGCGACTAATATATCATTCAGTATTGTATAAGGCTATATTATTAGTAACGTAAGATGGAAGCCAAGCATACATAATTTTCGTATAATTTAAATAATTACTAGTTATACTTAAACGGAAAACCTATCGATTAATATTTTGAAAAGTATAATTCGTAGTTTTTCTATCAAAGCTATTCATTTAATATCTCTATAGGTTATAGGAGTTAATATATTTTTTATCGATTTCCAATTTTGTTTAGTTTTTGTTATATCAGTTTTACTGGCATACATAATTTTAAAACACCTCAGATATATCGACAACCTCATGGAATACCACATTAACTCTTAATTATCAACTTTTCAGGAGAGCAAAAAAACCAATCAAAAAAATGTGTAGCAAAATCCGTTTATTTTATGCAAATATTATTTAAATTATAATTTATATCTTAAAAAATAATAACAATAACTTGTGATACCAACTACAGGTGGATTATTATTCCATATTATTTAAGATATTACAAAAAATGTCATATAATCATAACTCTACTTACGAGTATTATTTTAAACAGTATTTTGGGTGTTTTTCGAGAAAAAAATCCAAAAAAAAATTGGCTGGTGTGGTATTTTTTGCTATGCAACAATAGCCCACAAAACATTAAACACACTATTTTGAGTTGGTGTGTTATTACATGAGGTAGTCGATATTATAGGTACCTACTAGTGAAATATTTTGCATTTACTGGATTCGTGCCAATGTACTTTACCAATAGAGCCATATGCGTCCTATCTAATTATGGCAAAAATAACTAGTAGTTTTTCCGTTAATTTTTGACAGTCCGGCTCATGTGTTTTGTTTCAATGTATCAATAATTTCCTCAATTTCTAACCGGTGTCAGAATCTATATATATTTTAGATATAACGCAATTGCATTAACGAATAATTTTATAAACTATATTTTTATTCAACGTATGTTTCACAAAACTTGAGAATGTAACATTTTAAAATCGAACATATGTAATTTGAAAACATCTCAGATATAAACCAACTAGAAAAAATATTTTTGAAAACATATGTGTATTATAATAATTACATTATTATACTCTGTAGTTTTCATTGAATTATTAATCATTCCTGATATTTTTTATATTAATTCTTCATAATTATAGTTGAAAACATTGACTTCTTCCTGTGAACAAACAATTCAAATGGTAAATGATGTGAAACCAACCGCCTTATACCAATATTATCTATTTAAATAGTTTTGGTTAACCAAATGGAAGAAGAGCTCATAAATATTAATAGAGCTATATACCTACCTGTCTCGAATCCTCTTATCATAATTTGTCCAAAGATATCTGTCTTCAAACTGCCAGGAGAATTTTGGTCAATTCCCTGTGTAGGTTTAAATTGCTAATTCGGTGCAGTCAGGTGCTCCAAATTTGGGGCCCAACATTACATTATTCCAAAACCAACTGTTAAGTATCCAATTGTTCTATTGGCCTCAAATCTTGCATTGAATTCAATTGATAAATTTAAAACTGTGTAGATATAAATTAGCCAACGTTATATAATATTTAGTGAAGATTACACAAATGCAATGAGCGAAGCGAAATACTATGAAAAGCATACTTATGACGTGATGGCTATTATTATTATGTTACATCTGTAATGTATCTCGATTTTTATTAATATAAATATAAAATAAATACCAGGTCGCAGTGTCAGATGGATGTGGCGATATAATAGTACAACACGTTCAGCATCTGTCAAACTATTATGAGAGTATCCGTATAATTTATTTCCTATCATGACCAGATTAAAATAAATGATTCCTTTATTGGCGTATCAGTTTATTTGTCAAATTTAGAATTTTAATTTACGTGTATATTTTCTGTCACCACTTAATACGTCTACTCCTTATCTCGCTCGCTCCTATACAAATAAATATGTTTCCTTTCATGCGTTATAGGCAGAAATATAGATAAACCAAAACAAATGTAATATATTGTAATTCTGAGATCATACTCGTAATATTTGACTTAAATAGCAATTAATATTTTTCATAGTTTACCAAATTTTAACGTGTTAATATGTACCTGTTGTATGAACATGATTTTTTGTGGATATAAATATATATTTTTAATGCAATGTACCAGTATTTATTATTAAAATTATAATGTGCCGTACAAACTACATACCCAAATATTACAAAGTGAGACAAATATTTGAATAAATAATTACAAGATAAAAAGAACTTTTTATATACAACGTTTTTAAATTTTCTGTTGAATCATATAAACTTGACTTGACTAGCTTAAACGATCAAAAAAAATGTATTTGATAGAAATAATACTGAAATGTCATTATGACACTCATATTGATTTCCATAGTAACGCACATATATATTAATAATTTAGTTGTTAGGACTCTAGCAACCAATAATAGTGGATTGGATTACGGATTTCTTCCAAAATAACTTTTCATACAAAACAGAATTAACTGAAAATGAATTTAATTCTACTTAAAAATGGCTAAAAGTATTAAAAATGCATTGGCACCGTGTTCTGATATATTCTAAAAGTTTCAAATGTCTAGCTAATCGGGAAGTTAGTTAAAAATTGACTGCAAGATTTGTACCTGACAAACAACCACCGGACAAATAAGAATACGACCTAATAAAAACGTTGTAAATAATATCAAATTGTCAGATTTCACAATAATTTGAATTCATTATTTTACTATTATATTGTCTTGCGTCATACATTTTTCAAATCATATTATTTTGGATACATTTTACAGAGAATTTTCATACAAAATGTTTTACGATGGCTCATTGATCCCCGTATCCCCGGGCATAAATTTTGATGTAGATTTACGACTTGGGTAAATACCAAAATTTAACGACACTGATAAAACACCTATATCTTTCAGAAATTGCATTACTTACGGTTTACAAAACGAAATTTTCTTTTACATAGAAGCAATCAATTTTCAATTTACCTAAATTACAATATAATATTTTTTCACCATGAAAATAGCGTAATCTACATAAAATAGTATGATCGATAATGATTTTATGATAAATTTAAATTTAATATAATAATCGTGGCATCCACTGAAAATTTTAAATCAAAAGACAGACAATTTTAAACGTAAAATTATTTTAAGTGCGTTCATTGTCCCTCTCAGATATTCGAAAAATCATCTTGGTCTTCCTCTTGGCTCCCCATTCCAGATATATAAATACATATAATAATATATTATTTTTACTGCTACAATAGACTATGAGGTATAATGACATTAATGTACCTTGAGAAAAAGTAGTGTATTTACTAATAGAAAATAAACAATCACAAACACCCAGATTTTGAGAAAATCTTTTAAATATGTATTGTGACCTCATCGCGAATCGAACTCTGGACTCCTAGATGAAAGGTCAGTGCCTCACGCACTTTTTAATGTGTTTAGTCACGATGTTTTCTTTCTTCCTTTATATCTCGATGATTTTAAATCTTACTCTCCAATACCAATTGAAGGGCGTGGAATAAAACAGCAACAACCCGCATATTCATAATTTTGGTAAAAGTCGTGTTTAACTTTTATTCAAATCTTTAAATCAAAACACATCAGATTTGACTTATGAATCGCTTGCAGACTTCATTAAATTTATCAAAGTTTGGTTATATTTAACCAGTGTTTTTCATACTATTTTACTTCAAGATATATTTATCAAAATATCTTTGAATTAAAAGATTTTATATTAAAAAAAAAACACAATAATTCATCTTTTAAAAATAGCTTAGAGCAATTCTGATAGATACAATACTCAACACATGGTGATACCATTTTAACCCATCTGTCTTCAATTCCAGTAGGTAGGCACTTATCTCGTATTTATTATAACGCAATATCTACCCAATATACATACTATAGTAACAGATATCATCTTTTGTTAATGATTACAATGTAGGTAATACGCGGAAATTATGTGCTTATTTTATATAGATAAATCTATTAAGGGTAGTACGATAATAAATACTGAGATAAATTAAAACTCAACTGGTCCATAATGTCTGTTAGTTATCTATTACATTATATTGATCTTGATTTATACGTAATGCATGAGAGAAAACATATTATGTGAATTTGTAGGAGGGAGCCGGACAGTAAAAAGACATATTAAATGGGGTAAGTTGAAAGAAAAGAAAAACCTAAATGCGTATTCTGAAACTTTAAAATTGATGTCATTAAAATAAAGGAATCGTTTATTCTAATCGGGTAGTGAATAAAAAAAATGATAAGATGCACTCACAATAGTTGGACGACAGATTTTAAAGTCTAAATGACAAGATTTTAATTAAAATAATTTACATTGTTGTACTAAGCTACGAAAAATAATTTTGACGGATGACACTGCCACCCGGTAGTTTTTATTAATTATAAAGTATATTTAAAGTTTATTAATAAATGTCTTTGTAGTTTTCTTTATTTATCTCTATTAATTTGACTGGTCAAATGTTAACATGTTTATTTATTTCACAATAGTTTTATGATAATATATTGTATTTTCAGTGTTTATTTGTCAGGCTTCCTTTTTATTCACCTTATTAAATACACAAAACGTTCTAAACAGTTGTCCATTAAAAACGGTGGGCGATCCCAACTACACTTTATTGGTGTTATAGGTGAAACACATTAAAATTTGCATAATAAACCCATTGAGAGGTTGAAGAGAACTGTCTTTTTGTTTTCGATTCAGGGTTCCGAAAAATCTTTGTTTTCGTGGTATTAAATCAAATATATTCATTCAGATGATAATAATGCGACATTCAAATCCAAACTATTTTTCAAAGTAAAAATATATTTCACAATAAAGTTCATAATATTTTTATCTCGAATCAAATATTTTTTGCTAAACTAAAAAATAGTCCGTACATAACGTAGTAAGTAGGTGACCTCATTTTTTACTTTTTTGATATTGTTCTCGATTTCAATTCTGTCAGTAGGTACTTTTCAATCGTTGTAACGTTGCAAATTTAATATACCTTATATCAAAATATGTATAGGGATAAGCAAGTAGAAAAGGACGCAAGGTTGGTCTTCTCTTTTGCACCAACTGCAACACTGTGACAGAAGAGAAGGGTTTTATTTTCTTTGGATTTGGTCACTCTAACCTTGGCTACACAGTGGACGGATCTCTTTAAAAAATAGTTTACCTGACGGTTGCCGCTCGGCCGGTAACTAACGTTGCATTCAGTATTACATGTAGCTTCATTTAAATTCTTTAAAATTTATATAGAATCAGTGAGTCTCTATGAACGAACAGATGAGTATCCACATATACTAGCATGTTTTCATAATTTCTTTGTCTTTGCAAACATTGCTCATGATTCTTGATTGTTAGTTAATACCTTGTGTCCATTTTTTCATTTGTTTTAATTGAATCGATATGACGTGTTGCAACTTCTAATAAACAATTTTATTGTTACCTCTAATCATAATGTTTTCTTTCAATATTTCATCATGTACCTTCATATTATATTTGGAAACACAGCGTCCAAATTATTAATATATTATACAACTATAAGGCTTGCATATTTAACATCTTTTACATTCTACTTAAATCTATTGTTATATATTCTATAGCTTCAAGTTTCATATCCACGAGACAACGCAATCGCACGCCCTGGTCAATTATTTAATAATCATGATTTTACTTTTTCTTCTCCATCAACACTTATTTTCTCTTTTATCCATAACACTGTATGTATATTCATAAAATATCAAATTTAGCTCCATTTGTTACTTAAAAAGACTATATCTGGAGGATGATTGCAAAGTCGTTTATATCCAACTGCCACCATTTTTTTTTTAATAATATTTTACGATGCAATATAAACCTAATTTTTGATTAATTTTAATGACGTTAAAAGGACATATTTAGATATTCGCTATCTTTAATTATTGTTTACAAAAATATGGTTGCAAAAAGAATATTATAATACTATTTATATCCTAAATAATGTGCTTGACGGTTTTTGGCGATTATCTCAAAATGGCAGAATATGGAGGTTACTGATTTTGAAACTAACAGTCCCGATTATACGAGTATAATATGAAATTAATTTATCATTCGATAATTAATTGTAGGTTGTGTATAATGACATACTACGTAAACTTTCAATGATGTATGTATCCTAATTGTTTGATTAACTTTTCCTGCTAGACCAACGTTGAAATTGAGCCAAGTACAAACATATAAAAATAAAAAGTTTGTTTTTTTAATTTATTAAGGAAACAAACGGTTACATTTTGATTAGAAGAATAGAATAGTGAAACGTTATTGCAACTTGCAATTTGCAACCAGCAATGTTTCCATATATATATTATAATATGGTTAAGCCTAACAAGATAGAAAGTAAAAAAGTAAGAAGAACATAAATATAAAGAAATTACATAAGAAAAATGAGGAAAAATATTGAATAATTATAGACAAAAAGTAACATTTTTTAAAACATATTAAAAGTCTTATATACTCGTATTTATTATTATGTGAGTTAAGAATTAATGAAATTTATACATAATATGAGTGATCTAAGATAGAACAGAAAAGAGAATAATTAGAAAGGGAAAAAAACATACATTTAAAATTCCATTATACAAAATTTTGGAGATAGTGCGTTTTAACAAAACAGGTGAATTATTGAAAGGATCAACGGTGGAGATATACATATATTATAATTTTAAATATTACTTTGGCTGTCCAATTCCACATTTGAATTATTGTGGTAGTGAATGGGGCCGAAATTTTGCTGCACCTATAGAGACGTTCTTACAAATGAAAATCATACATTCCACCTTCGGTTTGGGCAAAGATGATATAAAATTTCATTTTCTGAAAACCAATCGATCCTAATTAAGCGATACCTTATTCGTTGCATACCGTTTAAACCAATGCCAACCAATGAATACCTCTGAATACTAACTATATAAAAATGTGTATGCATCAAATCTATGTGAGTTAGCTAAAAACCTATCATATACAGTTAATTAATGGGGGTAGATAAAATTTTCATATCATTTGGATTGAATTTTAAATAAGTGTTCTTTGTTTGACTTTTAACGCTGTGAAGATAATTTTAATTTTAAGAAATTTTATTTACTCGATTTACTTACTGGTTTGTTCGTCCTGTGATCCATCTAAGAAATACGAAGCATTCGGTGCCAACACCATATCTCAAAGGCATCAATCTCCTTTCGTTCTCTTGCCTTCACGGTCCACGACTCGACTCAGTATAGAAATATCGAGAACACTAATGTTTGCACAAGCATAATTTTTGTTGCAATCGAAATTCCCCGATCCTCCAGCGAGCATAGGATCAGCGTATTCTCTCGCCATGTCTCACCCTGAACCATTCTTTCACCGTGACTGAGAATCTAGCATTCCTTCCATCGAGCCTCGGATCACTAACATCTATCCTGCGTTATTAAATTTATTCTGGCACCAGTATAACGTTTCATCCGAGAAACCTCCAACCAGTCTCTTTTCATCCCAACACATGTCACGCCCAAACTGGTTCCCTTTACAACGCGACCCCAATGAACAATTCAAACAAGCTATAACTATTTATAAGTAGAAAGATATACTATAATGATAAAGAGCGTTGGACAATACTCAGCTCACCTGGATTACCTCGCTAATAATAATATTTTCGTGGCGTTCGCGAAAAGGTCGGTCAACGATTTCAGTATTGCCTTCATAAAATATACTGATGCGGGTAGCGACAGTATATTGATTGATTCACAAGGGGTGAGGGAAGAAAATACAAAAAAATAATTTTAAATAAATTTTATTTCATTTTTACGTAATGGGTACCTACCTATTTGAATGGATTACTCAGTAGTAAAAATATATATCGACGTTTCATAGTTACAACGAACGATGGTAAAATATTAATCATCGATAAAGATAGGCAATAACTATCTATGCCAGTGCGCACGAAAGAGAGTTGCAACATTACGCCCGGTTTTGTTTTATGATCGTATCCCAGTTAAGACGATTTTCATTTTGTGACCGGGCTAAAATATCAATTATTGATTTGATCAAAAAATCAAGATTTTAGATGTTTTCTCTCAAATTATAGTCTACAATGCAACTATAAATAAGTACTCAATAACTCGGTAATTCATCAAGGTAATATTTTTCTACTGTTTCAAGAATGGTTTGATAACAATACAAAAATACATATTCTTCATTCCGATTGGGTAGCCTAACTTAACCGTTAATAACGTGAGAGCAGAAAGACTTGATGTTTATTATAAAAGAAATAATGTAATAAATATAATCTCTCCTCTGATAGACATTACTAACTGCCGGCAGATGAATTCAGTATCTCTAAATGAGTGTTTCCTAAAGTAAACGATATTGCCTTTAGGGGGGCGGCCAATCTAGGCAAGCGGCAGTAGCATCGAAAGCAGTAAAGTGACGTTTAAAATAAATAAAACGGCGGTGGATGGAAAAATAAACCAGATATTTTTTTTTTCGAAAAAAACTGTTAATACACAGTTAAATTCGTAATGATTATAAATGTCCATGGTCTCAAATTGGTTAACTAAAAAAAAGAAACCGACCACAAAAAGATAATCACGATGATTTAAGAATTCTGCTGACAACAATAGAGCCGAACATTAATAAATTGGAAGCAGGTTCATCTTTCTCCTAACTTTATTGTTATCTGCAATTTGTATTCTTATTATGTTTCCTAACTTTGAATGGTTAATGCAAATGTTATATTGTTAATGTTAATACCTAACAATTATACAATAATCATCGAAACATCTTAATAATGCCATGATATAAAATATATAGATAGGTACACCCGATCCTTTTATTGCACAGCTTTTTTTGCAGGGTTTCGAAATAACACGGTTTAAAAAAATTATTGATTATTTTTTATTTACACTGATTTTTTTGCTTTACCACGGTTTAAAAAAGCTAAAAAGAATAAAAATAGGTATTTATGTACATATGTATCAAAAAATTGCGTTGCAATGGATCACACGCCACTGTTTTCATACAAACATACGTATATACATGGCGCCACTAGTCAGTCACTTCGGTTTCGATACGAGAGGACACGACGCGTGGTTCGGCGTCAGCGTTATTAAGCCTACAAAAAACAGCAGTAAAAGGGCCCGTTTATTGTCAAGGAGCGACACTGAATAAATATATTTATATATTATAAATAAATATTTCTGTATGCTAAATTTAATTTAAATCGAAAACTATGTATTTTTATGAATAAATAATAAATAAATTCGATTTATTTTTGAGTTCAAGATTTTCGTATTTTGAGTTAATTTTAAGTAATAAAACTTATCTACCATTTTTGTATGGGTACTTTATCTTTTTTTACACGGTTTTGTTTTGCACTGTGGTCCTTGGAACGTATCCCCCGTGCAAAAAGAGGATCGGATGTACTTTAAAATAATACAAAGGTGTCACTGTATGTTTTTTACTTAAAGAAGCTGGATTTCCAAAGGATGATTAAGTACTTTTTTACTGAAGGCATTGAGCCAAATAAGTTTAAAAATCTTTGCTGTAAACATTGAAACTTTTGCAAATATTCTGCCATTTTGAGTTAACAAATTTTCCAGTGCGCTCAACTCTCGCGAACGGTCGTATATGTTTATTTATATTGTATATCCGATGGGATTACATTTCCTTTCAACGGCTAAACGAGATTCAGAGTCAACGTTGATCTAAAAATAAAAGCGTGAGCACCCAACCCGGCTCTGTCGTCATTTCAATCGTTTATTATATGGAATTCTTAAACGGTGGTACTGCCACTTGCATTATTCATTCGAAAAGGTAACATTTTATAGATTTCTGCCTTATTTCTGGATTTTCTCGGCTTTTTTCAATTTGTCTGCTGAAATAATCATTCATAAAAGAAAATCTTTTCATCGTTCTCCGGTTTTTGTTATTTATTTTCATGATAGCTTGCTGAATGATATATTACGAAAACCAAGGTTGTTTATATTATAGAAGTAATACAATATTATTCCTCCAAACTTGTTCTTCTAATACATTAATATTACGAACGACAGTTTAAGCCTATCGGCTCCAAATTTGGTTACATCCACTTTTGATTCTGTTACCACTTTTCCATCATAAGAATGGATATACATATTATGCATAAACTATCAAACCCAGCACGATTTCTAGTAAAATAATGTCAAACGAGCAATTGCCTGCAAATTCAGTTATTTTCATCAGCCGCATTTTTTTTTTTAAATATTTTTTGATCAGATTAAACATAGTTTCTAGCTATTTGCTTCAACAAACTATTTGTATTCCTAAATCTACTTTTGCAATTATCTAAAAATGTGCGAAATATGGAAGAAATCGCCAACTTGAATTGAAACTGACAGCTTCGTTTTTTTGTATTGTTAATGTTACTTTCTTTTTTTTCATTTTTGATCACATCCTCTCCTCAACGCTCATATACGGATACCAGATTTCAGACGGCACCTCGAAGAATCCCTGTTGCTCGCCAGTCTTCTTGCATCATACCAGGTTATGTCAAAGTCCTGTAATTCTGTAGTATACACTTTGTGGATGGCATTTAGGTATTCGCTGCACGTGGTCAAGCCAGATTCAACAACACCTTTTCACTCTCAATGTGATCAGAGGTTGCTTAATCCGCTCTCTTATCATCTTGTACACCTAAAGTTATACCAGCGCACACCCAGTATCTGCCGGAAATATCTATTGTTGAAGCTCAGTATACGGTAGTATTATAATTAGCTAAAACAATTATTAAGAACATAGTTTACTTTAAACGATATTTTATTTGTGTACTACGTACCTCACATCTATAAGCAATAAGTGAACGTATTTAATGTGAATTTTAACACGTGAAAACCAATAAATAAAGTACCTAACTATATAGCGAGTCGGGAGACGACCGTGTCGTAGGTACCTATAAAGACAGCGAAAGAAGTGATTCAAGATGATGATGCTGCGGTCCACGTACGTAGCGTCGTTCAATGTGCAGGCGCGCGGACGGGGTTGCCGACACAGCAGTGTTGTCGGCGATATGAATATTCCTCTCTACAATAGGTACATTATAATCAAAGATTTGGTATCCTGTTTAAAAAAAATACATTACAGATAGAATTTACGCGATTGGTACGAGTGCAGCTCTGCCAAACTATTCTGAGCAGGTTTCAGTCAAGTTAACATCGCAGTACCTACTAGAATTTATTATATTGTTAGGTAATCATTTAAGAATTATTCTTCATTTCTTTAAATTCTACGGATCTATAAATAATAATAATAATAATCCTATTATGATACTTAATAGGCATTGATTAATAGATATTTTAATAAAATTCAAAAAACTATTGATAAATCATAACTATTATCAGGAAATAATAGTTTTTTATATTATGTTGAAAAAACTGTTAGTTAAACTTTCATAAATATAAAAACCATTATAATGATAACAGCTTCAAAATTAAATCTTAATTATTATCTGCATCTATTTCACAAATAAGTAGGTATGTTAAAAAAATATCGATATACCAGAATCGATACTTTATTTCAATCCGTTGCCGATACCAAGCACGTATTGACGCTTATTTTTTCGATATGACATCCTTAACTACAAGTGGCAAAACGATTTTCCATACCTCATTGCCTTTATGCATTTTTTACTTATATTATTACAGGATGATGTTCTACTTATTTTAATACACGCACATATTTTTACTTGTATATCCAATCCGTGCATCGTTTTGATACGTATCATATCATATTAATTATTGTAGTACCATCATCATTAGCCAATTTTAATCTGTTACTTGATTAAGGCTTCCTCAAACCTTATAAAAAGTGTATGCAGAGGTATGATGTAGTTTTTAATCTTTATTTTTTTGTAACCAAATGTCTTTAATTTTTTGTCGTCAGAGTTTTACCTTTCAACATTGTAATATGTTAATTACAGGTGGCTTTCACTCTTCTAAGATACACATTATTTGTATTGCCCACCACGTGGAAGTTAGAGATATGATTTATTCGAATCTAATGCTATTATAGAACAATAACTATTTAAAGTGATATATTTTGATAATAATTAGTTATTACACACTGGTGAAAAAAATTATATGATGTATTAGGTTTGTTGTTACATAAATTATTCGCTATCTCTAAATTTTAAATAATCGTTGGTCAAATATTTAGAGCTGCTGGATTGCTTAACTGGAAATCGCACTGAGGAACTTTTATTAGAATATTCCATCTGGAAATGAGTCCATCGATTTGTGGTGCCGTTAAGTTTATTATGATAAATCATCACAATGCCGTTTTAACACACCAATTCGCAGGAAAATAAAATTTCCATCCGATGTGCAAATTTTATTCAAAATAATATAAAAATTCCCGCTCGCGTCCATCAAGTCGACAACCATTGAAAATAATATTTCTATAAATGTTAATAAATAAGCATAGGTAATCTAAAAAGTAATAAATTTATTTAAAATTTATTATCCATAATTTCTTTACGATGGATCGAACAGCGAACTCATTCTTTGATATTGAGATTCTACGACCTAAGAGCATTTACCATAATATTATCTATTAATTATTTTTATTGTATTGACAATTGAATACACATTGAAACGGTTATATGAAAATTCAATTGCAGCATTCCAACATAATTCATGAAGAATTTATATTTGATTAAAATATTATTCGAACATATTACAATAAAGTATTTTCTTTTACTTCAACTTTCTCATTGTTTATTGTTAGGTTATTAGCATAACTAAACCCAATGTAACTTTAAAAAATAAACATCAAGAATATCAAAGTAAAAGTCGTGCGGACATAATAAAATTATATTATTATATTATATATCTTCGCATTTGAAAACTCTTTTTCACATTCAAAACACTAATATCTTTGTATCGTTTTCAGATTTTATATTATACTATAGATACATGTCGAATATCCTAAACACTTTTTACGTTAATTGATCGATATTTTAATTAACGATCGGGTTCGATTTTGTTCTTTTAATTAACCAGTTACCTAAACACCTTTAAAACCACAGGTAAAAAGAAGAAAAGGTGATAATATTCTTTGTTTTTTAAGCCAAAAGAGACACTAGTTTTACATGAAAACTAAATAAGAAATAATAATATTGTTTTCCTTTCAATACCGTAACAAAAAATCTCAATTGTTGAATTTTGGAACACTGCATTAGAAACTTATACCCCGTTCACTTATGCATGGATTTACTGCAGACAGAACGCATTGTTGCGGCCATAACAAAATATGCACGTGTAAATACGCATTATCGTGCAAATTGCAAGATTGCATGCGTATATCAAAAAAGTTTAAAGCTTCTGAACTTTCACGCGACAATTGGACCGTGCAACATATGCGCCTGCAAAGTAAAACGATAGTAGCGAACCTGCCGGTAAAAAAAATATCCGCGCAGAGACTCATTTTGAGGTTAACTGATTTTCACAACCTGTCAAAAACAATGATAACATCGTGTATGGCGTAATCTTAAAGAATCAGATTGGCAAGACAGTCAGCACTTTAACGTGTAAACAGTTATTATCGCAATAGTTTAAAATACATTATTGGTGGAAATAAATCCACACACGTGTACAGGCGCTACTATTTTCTTTCATTATAACAATATCTTCAAACCAAAAAAATACGAATATTTTTACTAAATTTTAGAATATAGCATAGCACACGGAATTCTTTAGTTTTTCAAGCTGTGTGAAAATAAGTATTATTATTTTTATATAATATACATTTTTATGTTTATTCTAATAAGTATGCACTGAGCTCAACTGGCATTTAAATAATATACGTTATGTACTGAATACCATTATAAGGGTGGGTAATTTTTACAGCTTTGAATGTGTAGAAATTTATTTGAAAAAGTCTATGAGATCCATTTATCATATTCATCTAATTCAAATTTATTATGAATAGACTATCTAATGATATGTTTATTTTCAATTATTTCACCATATTATGGAGATTTAATCGGCTACTATATCAATAACCCATTAAACATCACATCCTTTGTGTCGATTTTCCGTAGTAATAAAAACCGTATAATGATGAATCTCGTAACAATAACAATGATAATAATAATGTATAATATAACGGAATTTCCCACCATTATTTTCATCGCGCCAACTCAGCGCCTTTTTCCGGCCAATCCTAATAATGACGAATGGCGCTGAATGAACTCTTTGTTCACCAAATATCCCCCAGCGTATATCCGTATACCACATAATCCATATAAATCAAAACACTTACCAGAATAATCACAGGAGAAGCAAAAAACAATAGGAGTGTATTTTACGGTAGATATCATCATCATTATCAGTCGATCTACTGCTGGATGAAAGCTACTAGCTCATTCAACTCTTCTCGGTTATTAGTTAGATCCATCGAACTTGATGACTTCGTTTATCCGGCGGGTTTTAGGACGTCCTTTAGTGCTCTTTAGTACTATCTAACGGTATTGGTCACCGAGCAATATGCCAAGCCATTTCAGTTTCATCTGCTTATTGACCTCTATCACATTACGAAGTCTGCATTAGTCTGCTTCATTATCCATTTGTTTATTTTGTGATATTTCCGCGTTATGCCCAACATGCACCTTTCCATGCCACGTTGTCTTACTCATGATATATATAACTTTAAGAATATTTATTTTGAATATGACCAAGTATTACTATTACTAAATATAATAACTTTGATCAATTTCGGATAATCAATTAATGATCTACGTGCTGTATAAAAGTCAAAAATAAGCGCGGTATCTTTCAAATTTACATCTAAAAATTTGATAGACTTTGTAGCAAATTCGAAGTATATATTATTGTCATTATGATGCCTTGTCTTCCATTCTAAAAATATTCATCTTTCTTAGAAAATCTTCAGACTGTTCAGATTAAGCCCTCAGAAATACTACAAAAGAAGACCAAATAGAATAAGAAAACCGCCGGAAAGACGGACCCGCGATATGTCGAACATGGTAATCAAATGTATGAAAAGAAGTTAAATGTAAGAGAAGCTTTATGGCAAAAAAGATTTATTTGAGACCCCACAGTATCATTTTAAAAGCTTTCGAAATACCATCCATTCATGACAAAGTAAATTATTTATCTTGAGAATATCTGCATTTTTAAAAAAATACATAATTGAGTTAAAATACTCACAGTTTTTGATATTTTGACGGGCGATTTACAGTTTGAAGTTTGCTACAAATAATATTGTAATCTAAAATTACATGTAGCTGATTTAAATATAAGTCTTAATTAGTGTATGTTTTAAATTAATTAATAAATAAAACCATATATTAATATCAACACCTAACACTTTTTATCAGTTTAATCATTATTATATATTATTCATAGGACTTATGTACCTACGCATATAGGCATTTCAATATGGTTATAATCAAAGTGTATATTGTATGGTTCATAAAAAACCCGGCGTTAGTTGTTTTGCTAATTTAAACGTAGGTATACACTACTGATATGCAAATGCTCTAGTTATTTCAACGAACAATGAAATTCAAATTATTCAGAAATTATCTTTTAGGAAATCTAAATCAAGGGCGGTGTTGTGTTAATTTTTTTTCACGAATAAACCTTAAACGTTCTTCAAAAATCGCTTTTAAAACCGTCCAACTTTCAGATGGATACATCCATCACCGTAACAAGTTTCAAAGTCCGCCATCTGTACTGTTCTGTCCAAATGAATAAATGATGTTAGAATACCAATTAATTGAAAAATCTTCCATAGAAAGAAGAAAAATACTATATATAAAATAAATTCATTTTGCCCACACAGGTTAATCAATTACAACTGCCCATCTCTTCGAGAAAATATAAACTGTTATCCTATTGTAGACTCACCAAATTTTATTTATAAATAACACTATATATATAATATAAATAGGGGATATGAAAGATTGCATTAACATTTTTGAGTAACAACTAATACGTATATAATATTATTTTTTAAATTATACTTTCTTTCTTTCTTCGACCATGTCTGATCCTAATAGGATTATAGTGGCCTCCACAGAGTAGTGGTTTGTATTGACAGATTTTATTTTTTACGAGAAATGGATGTCAGCCACTTGCTCAACCTATTAGGTCCATACCCTGACACACACAAATTGAAAAAAAAATATGTATACTTGCCAGACCTTAGTAAAAGTTATTTAAATATATATTTTAGTTATTTTAGAAGAAGAACCAATATTTACTTCACAGCTATTTATAAATATATTTTTTATTTATTTTATAAAATACCATATCTCATGAACGTTACTTTCATCTTATAATATAGCAAGGCCAGATTATCAGAGTAAAGTTGACGCAAATCGTCCGTTCCGATCGTCCCCGATCGTGAAATTACATTTTTGTATCGTTCCCTAGAGTCACAACCTAATTAGCATAATTTCCTAAGTGCAAATATGTGGAAGTATTTTACGGAAAGAATTTATTAGGTACTTATCACTATTATTACTAGGTATATATGATGAACGAATGAAAAAAAAATGTTTGTTATGTACTGTTACCTTCCCAAATGGCCCCCATTTGGGGATGTCTCTGTGAATCTGGAGAGGCCCAAATCGATATCAAATCAACAAGTAGTAAGGGTTGATTGCGAAAATAATTAAATAATGTTAAGTATCTGACCGGCAACATTGTCTGAATTCCGTTAAAAAAATACGAATGGCAACGCCGCATTTGTACGGCTCGTAAGCGACCGTTTTTTTTAGCGGGAGAAGCATTTTTGACAGCAACGCAGTAAGCCGTGTTAACCTAGCTATCCGTCAAAATTAAATTGAAAAGAATTTGTATAAAAATGTAACCATTTAGAATATATTAACGTAAATATACCTTGCCGTTTCCACCACAATTCCGGTGTGTTATTTGTCCACTTCCAAGTCCTAAATTCAGACGAAAATCCATACAACGAAGCAAAGTGACAGAGTGTTTTCACTTTCGAAAATGGAGGGAAATGACAGTACCTACTATAATATAATATTATGTAAATTATTACAAAAAAATATCTTGTTGTTTTTTAATCGAAATATGCAAAATAGGTATGGTAATTTAAAAGTTTGAAAATAAAGTAATTTTTTTGTATGTAAGTATCTTTTGATGTGCCACAAAGTCGTTATAGTTTAAACAGTGTACTGAGATCAGAAAAAAGTTGAGCATCACCGGTATATAAAATTAAACCGATTTAAAAAAAACATTCGCAATATTGTATTCATTGGTTGTGTGGGTTTTATGTTAGGCAGGTGGATTCGTATTTTTATATGAGGACAGACACACCCGCCGAGGCCTTATCAAACCGCATTATCTTCCATTGGCGGCAGTGCGGTGGCGCTATCTTAACCGTTCTTCCCCTCATCAATCAATCAGCTGGCCCACCCGCCCTAACCGCTACGCCATAGCATCATCCGCCCACTACACCCTGACCTCTGGTGTTACAATAGAAACACTATCTTTAAAGCGAAGAATGAAAAAAAAAACCCCAAAAATTCACAGAAAATACTTGAATTATTAAAGGTTCCAAGAAATTAATATAAGCAGTACTTCATTGTCCATTTTTTCCTGTCTCAAAATAGTATAAAATAATCGATTGCTGATTTTATGATCATTAAAAAAATATCTTTCTGCGTATTCGTCTTCTATCGTATCCGTATGAAAGATGCGCATACAATTTTCCGAACCACGCCTTGGCTTCGTTATTAACCTTCATCAACATAATATCATTATAATTTAATAAACACATACCTGCTAAAAAAAATAAAAAAACACGATGCTGTACGAGATTTGAACATGCATCCATTGGATTTCAGCTAATGTGATTTACCCATGGCCCTCACAAGGGGGGGGGGGCTGACAGGACTCTAGCCTGGGGGCCCCAGGTTGCAGGTCTAGCAGTTATGTGAGATAAGCACACACCACAAATCTGTTCAAATAGTTAAAAAAATCGCCTGCGGCGCTATTTCGCTCACATAATATTAACATTTTAAAATATGTTGCTCTGCGATGCAACTTGATGTGATGTGATGTGATGTGATGTGATGATTGATATTCAGGTGTAGTTGTATGTTGTTTTTAATAATTTTCTTGAATAATAAAAATAGTTATTTATCCAATATGGCGAAGGGTCGCATGTTATTTGACTACCACAAAAGGGGGTCACAATCAGTGCTTCATAATAATATGATGACGAGTGCCGACCACTCAATAAGTCAAGTGAATTTATTTATAAATACAAAAAAAATACTCTTCTAAAAAAATACTGTCTTTACCTCGTGGAACCGTGGGGTTTCACGGAATACCAATTGGGGAACACTATTGTAGAACATCACACTGCCCTTAATCTTCGAGATAGGTAGGGGGGGGGGCTCGCGAAGTATCCTAGCCTAGGGGCCCGCTTCAGAATGTGGGGGCCATGGATTTACCAACTGAGTTACTTGCGTTCTACCTAATTACGATGGAATTAACTAATTTTGAAATATTTTTCTAGGTAAGTAAAAATTAAATTAAATTAAAAAAAATAATTCATTAAAAATTATTAGCAAGTTCATGTAAGTTACAATAAAAAATCTTAAGTAAGTATGAATCTTAAATGTTTTCTAATTATGTATTTTCAATAAAGAATGTTACATTCTCAAATCTTGTAAATTATTCGTCGAATATTTAAAAAAAAAATAGTTTTTTTTTTAATTATTAGCAAGTGCAAGTTCGTTAAGATTGAAATTTTTAGAGATCCTGACGTCATTTAGGAAACGAGGTGAGTACTGAAAGATTATTAGTATACTTTTTTATTTTCGAAAGTGGTCCTGAGGGAGACAATTAATTTGGGGAAAACATTTTTATCTATCCCCCTGTGAAATGGACTAAGTGCAATTTCATTGATAACCTTTTTCAGCGGATGCTGACTCATCATGAACATTGGCAGAAAAGAAAAATACATTCCTTTATTAATCCGTACAATGCCATTTTTGCTT
Source organism: Rhyacophila brunnea (assembly GCF_057557595.1). NCBI lineage: Eukaryota > Metazoa > Arthropoda > Insecta > Trichoptera > Rhyacophilidae > Rhyacophila > Rhyacophila brunnea. The sequence goes on from NW_028232859.1 coordinate 41,851,893, forward strand.
TCGGCACACAATTATTATTAATGTAAATGCAAATACATCTTTTCATTCCACATCGATTATAAAATATTACTACTCATTTCATTTATTTATGAAGTAATTCTCTACCATATAGATACGTAAAATAAACTATATAATATATGATTATTTGGGGTTCGAGGATGATTATGAAGAAGTCGAAGATGTATGCAGGAGCGAGTTTTATTGGGCGAAACGGTTGGTACAATATAGTATGTTACAGCAGTTATGTTACAATACTAAACTTATGATAGGTACGGATCCAAGGTCCACATCTCGGTACAATCAGATGTTGGGCGAAGAGATATAGAGACTGCGATGGTAACAGACTGGAAACGTACATTCGAGTGACATTTTGATAAATCAGTATTCGTAATTTATACAGTCAAAAGTAATACCTAAACATTATATTCCAGTACATAATTATATTAAACGAGTCAGCGGCTTAAATACGAGTAGCTGTGAATTTTATTTATTATTACAGTCATAATATAATATGATACTATGGGAATGGATGTTAGACTAATTTTCCATTTCGATACCGTATTTAATATCGCCAATCAATCTGCTAACTCAGATAAACAATTGTTTACCGGTATATGAGTCCCTTGAGAATTTATTATTGCGGTCGAATAATTTGATACATTAAAAATAGATATTTGATCACTAATATACTGAAAGCTACAATTACATTAAAATATCAATTTTATAATATAGTTGGCTTAAGATTTGATAAAAAAGTAAAGCTCTTAAACAGGCATATTGTGAACATCTATAGAGTGAAAGTGATACTGAGAAACTTTATTTAGGCATAGTCATTAGTCTACCAACTAAGCTAACGTGAATGCATACATAATTGACCACGTTGGAATTGTACGCACAAACATATTTATGAATTAATTCAAAAAACTATCAAACTAAAATCACTGTGTTTTTACAAAACAATAAATTTTATATTCACCATTTTGCTTTCATAAAAATAATGTTTAATAATACAGATCGCAGTGTATTCTTTATAATCTTGAATAATAATTCTAGTTTTCATCTTAGGAGAAAAAATATGGAATGTCGCTAATTACTCTAATAAATGGTATATTGCCTGTTATCGTCTGTTTAACGGATTACGAAAAAATGTAAGCAAACATGGTGCGTGTGAGAATATACGCGTTGTATTAGTGACTTGTGACTTAAATCATCGCGAAGCACAAAAAGCTATGGTTTCACAGCAGGAATTCGAAATATTTTGAGTATAGATTAAATATCAAAATACGAAACACTATCAATATTAAATGTGTTTAATTATACTATTATCAACAACTCTGATATTTACTTTGTCAAACAGACAATAAGTGATATACTGTACGTATTAGAATCAATACTTCACAGCAATATGGAATTTCAAATATTATATTATAATAATTACAAGATAAAAAGAAATTTTTATGTACAACGTTTTTAAATTCTGTTAAAGCATATAAACTTGACTTGTCTAGCTTAAACGATCAAAAAAATGTACTTGACATGTCATATTGATTTTCACAGTAACGCACGTTATATATTAATAATTTAGTTGCTAGGACCTTAGACCCCTTGCAACCAATAATGGTGTCGAAATAACTTTTCATACAAAACAGAATTAACTGAAAATTAATTCAATTCTACTTAAAGATGGCTAAAAGTATTCCAAAAATGCATTGGCATCGTGTTCTGGTATATTCTAAAACTTTCAAATGTCTAGCTAGTCGGGAAGTTAGTTAAAAATCGATTGCAAGATTTGTACCGGACAAAGTACCACCGGCCAATTAAGAATACGAACTAAGAAAAACGTTGTAAAATACCGTATCTCATGAAAATTACTTTCATCATATAGTAAGGACAGATTATCAAAGATTTCGTATTATATAAACAGGAAATCGGGTAAAGTAAAAATACATATTAAGTAGTTTAAAAAATATTATCAAAAAAAATTATGCAAATACTTTTTAATTATTCAGAATCGGTACATCTAGATATTTATTAAGCTTGGTATGTTTTTCCTACTCTTACTACTACTCTTCCATTAGATACCTAAACCTAAACATCAACACAAATTAATACCTAATTTATGTATGTACTTACTTATATCGATATAATACATAACTATTGATTGAAGACAGTAAATAAGTACTAGTATAATTACTCCAAAGAGAGTTTGAGTTGAATCTTCCATGTGTACATACAACATATATACATACATATTCAATTGTATAAAACTGTCTATACAAGGGTTTCTAGACCATTGGTTTTACATGGCCCTTATTATTCGAGTATTTTTTTACAACTCACGTAAGAAATAGAAACAAAATACATAACTTTCAACCGTTTTAAATATTTCACAAAACACCTGTGAGACAGAATAAACTTATTTTCGTACGTTTTCATTTATTCTCACGTGAACAATGCCAAGTTACCTCAAACCCGAAATTCGCAAGTGGTGTAGAGAAGTGTACGTGTTCAACGTAGCGTTACAATTTTGTTTAATTTAGGTATGAAACATGTTTCCAAAACACATCTAAAATTTAGAGGCGCAAATATTTTCCATGTATTTCGCAACCCAGTCTTTTTACTTCTCCACAAATACGTTTTTGTTGTGTAAGAATAAAATAAAAGTCTTTAGTTTGAAACACAATTTTTTGCACAAGCAATAAAAAAGAAAAAGTTTTACGCTCTAAGTAGTCTAAGTACCTACTTGAAAAAGTAGGCTACTTTTTTATTCGAAAATGGAACTGTTGCTATCGATGGCATATTGAAATAATGTCGGTATTATTTTTTAATTCAGTTTTAATGTGTATATTTGAGGTATGGTAATTGAGACGCAAGGTACATAAGGGAACAAAATATCTCCATTCAAGACGAGATAAAAATGAAATACCAGTTCTTGGTTCCCAGAGACTTTTATAACTTTTTGGTCTTTTAACCATAAAGGAAAATTTTGGATAGGCTCATCGCCACCCGATATGTATATGCATCCGCGATGTCTTCCATGACCCTATAAACGTGTCAGAATGAAAATATTTTAGTGCCACACTTCTTTGTCTCGAAACGAAGCTGCACGGTACTGAGGTAGCAACCATAGTTTTAGAAAATAAAATGAATCTTGACTTACTCTGCCGTCATGTTTGAAGGGGGGGAGTCTCACATTCGATGGTTTGTTGGTTCAAAAAACGCTACGGGTCCATCGATACTTTCAGCTATACGAATAACAAAATGCAGAAAATACTAGTAGGTAAGTTCATTAAAAATTACGATAATCAACAATAAGAGACATCAGTTAGACAATAGGCGACCAAAGATATGATTTTTTTATTATTTTAATATTAAATATTAAAATCTTTAATTATACTTAACTGTAGAGTAGAAGCAGAGCGGTTATATATAAAACTGTGGGTATAGGTTTCAATGCTGCCGTTATGTGTTTAGTAATGTTTATTATTTGTTTTATACCTAGAGCAAATCCCCAATATTAAATAATCCCCATAATAATAAATCATCCCCATGAAAATAAAAATAAATCCCCATAATAATTTCAAAAGTCTCTTAATATATTATCATATATTATTGTCTAACAATAATATTTTTTAAGATCAATAATTAAAAAAATACATGAAAGCATATATAATAAGAAATAATACATAAATAAAAATAAATATAAACGAATGAATCAAGCGTAAAACCATCGATTTTTACTAGGTAAGCTTTTACCGCATGCAATAATTTATTATCGGATATCGAACATAATATTATTATTTGGAATCACGTTGTTTTAGAAATGTTTTAGTGTTGAATGAAAAAAAGAGCTAGGTTATTTCACTAAAATGAATTTTGTTTTTATTAAAGATTGGGGTTGCTGGTTTTTTGAAATTTCGCACGGGGTCGACTGAGTGCCATAAGGCGAGCCTGGTGAAGAACAATAGGTATACTGAATTAATAGCGAAACAAACTATTATAACCTTGAAAATTGTAAAAATATGAACCAACGCAAATAACCGACTACCTACGTTGTTAGTTATTATATTTAATACAATTATTAGTTATATTTACATAATTTTCTATGAGAAATGGTTATTAGTTATTCACGCAAACCATTCTATCTTATCGCAAAAAATTTGGCATCATATTATGACAATATAATATTAAGTAGATATGGTACGATTCCAGCACAAGTTTGAACTGCGCAGATGGTGAAAGTAAAACACACTAATCGATATATTTTTAGCAGTCACAGAAAGTTTACGACTTTAGAGACGGACACTCCGACAACTTGGCTACCGTAGATGCACCGATTAAATATATTTTCTTGCAGCCATTACACCTTGACTGAATATCATGACTACCCTGAAATGCGGCCATATTATGTGTGACTAAAACTCTCCACTCCTCATGGCCATATGTTCCTCGCCGGCTAGAGTAAATGCGGCTTCCAGTAAACTCCTTGACTAGTTACTCCGCCGACACTCCTGCAGTGTTTCTATTTATTTGAAAACTAACAAAGAACAATATATCCGAAAAACTTCAGAATGCATCACATAAAATATTGTCATTAGCCCGCCCTCTATCTCTGAGAGTGAATGATTTTCATCCTGTGCTCTGTCGAAAAAAATAAATTAAAAATATGCGGTGCTTGCAGCACATTTGAGTATAATTAAATATATCTAATATGTTTATTGTATACCTATTATATGAAACAATCTCGCTTAATATCTTTCCTATCACGTTCATAAAGTGTACTTATATTCCCTTCGACACTCACGTTAGTTGTGATTCTGGAAGTGTGCTTCCCGCAGCGTGTGGCGCAACTAATCTCTATTTAATTTGCTATTATTTCGTAATTATCGTATTCCCGTAATGAAATTTGTATAATAATCGGGCTCCTTGTTACTGGCACGCGAAACGGGAGCCAAAGCTAATGAAACTGCACACGCGGTACAAAACTAGACATCACCCTTCCCTACTCACACACTACGACAACCCTTTGTACGTTGTATCCACGGTTCGGGTGACTCCGCACATCTAAAAGTCGGACAAAATTGATCTGGAATAATAAAACTTCAGTAAAACGCTAGAAACCACCGGATTTGAAGTCACATTTGTGGACAGACTTCCTATAAATCTTCTTCCGGTTTTTTTCACTTCACATACTCAATTCATTTTCCAAAAGAACTTATTTCAACATTATATTACAGATTTAACTTTATATAATATATTATATAAAAATATTGCAAGTCTTAATTATATTAATATTTCCTGATTAGCAATAACACTAAATTTATTTACTAGTTTATCAACACAAATTATATCAGTCACTTACTAAAATAAACACTTAATCGATTTAGGCGAATTACGCATAAAATGTTACAATATTTATTGAGTATTAATTACTTACTGTGTACATTTTTATTAAAAATAATAATATATTTAATCATTGTAAGTAAGATCTAAAACTATTATTTCCTCTTCCTTTTGTGCCATATCCGTTATCAAATTTCCACTATAATCTTAATCATCATTTTCCTATATGTAGTCGATCTGTTTTATATATTGTATGGTAGTTTTTGTAGTATATACTTATAATACTATGATACAAAATTAGAAAAAAAAACATACAAAACTTATAATATATTTTTTTATGAAATTAACCCACACGTTTATAGAGGTCAGGTTTATTGACAGGGATAGATTTCCGTATAGTACGACTCAAGTATGCCAATTTTTTTCTATTTCACTAATTATATCTTTGGCATTTTCATGTAAAAGTTTGGCTGACCTCGTCGTTTTTAAATAAAAATTACCACTGCAGTAAAAAATACCGCTAGTGTCAATATATAGAAATTACTATTTTTTTTAATATTAATATTAAAACTGACGATTTTTATTGAGCGTTGACGTTTTTATTCAATAGGCATGTTAAATTTAATACCAATTACAATGGATAAAAATCAAACTTCCAAAAGAGAATAGAAACGGTTTCCAAACCTTAACTATCAATAATTATTAGAACTGGTAAATAATTGGTAACTCATAAAATTCGCAGATGTCAAAATATAATTTAAATCAGTAATTTTATTAAAATCAATAAATTCCTCAGGAATCTTAAATTACATTAAAGTTACTTACAACCATGTTTAATAATATAAAAACTTCAAATTTTAACATATAAATAATAATTCATTCTAGTGTGTACATTATTTTCTAACCCAATCAACCGTCACCCTGAATGTACCCCATCTAAAATTTGTATCATTTCATATACTGTTATAATTAAATTTTCTACCTGCTTGTATGCACTGGTCACGAGAGATTTATACTCCTGTCAAAATAAAAGGCATTATTACCTTATGGGGGAATGGGATTCCACAACTGATTCTTATCATATTCAAAATAAAATGTATTATATTTACAAACCCTTGTATTTCCATATTTTTAAATGAACTGTTAAATATTTCTCTTTATGTATTTTATTTAGAATAAATTATCCCATATCATATTATATAAAAAACATAGAATATTATTGAACAATGTTGATCACAATTTATTAGTATGTTTACCACCGATATTTTTAAATATGTAGTTGATGTACTTAAAAACATAATAATTAAACTATTTTTAACTCAATGAATATTACATAAGATTTAATATAGTAGCATTAGTTATTGAAAATAAATAATTTGGAACACCTCGTAAATATTGCATTTTTCATTGAATATAAATTGTTTTATTGAAAATTGTTAGCATATTCAAGTAGATACCAACATTAAATTTGGAGGAATTGTAACGTCATCCAGAAATCAGGTAAAATGCCTTCATTCTAATTAACAAAAAGATCGTAGCCAATTTTAACGAAATTTAAATAGCACCTCAGACTCATTGTTTCTAGTAAATTTGGCGGGATTAGTATGGTATAGATTACTTAATTGGTAAAGCACATTGGCCATAAACTTGATGGATGCAACTTCTAACGCGCTCGGTAGGAACGTAAGTATCTAATAGTTATGTTTAGGTATTCCAAATTATGTATGTAAAAAATATAAATTGAAAATGGATATATTACCTACTGATCAATGATGATCAATGCTATTATATCATATTATTTCGCTTACTTAAGAAAAATATTTGATTTGTCATTCACATATTAATCTTATGACTGTATATAGTTGATGACCTCACTAATACCTACCAATGATAATAGTAATGACTACTAAAAAACGATAAAACAAGTTAAATATAATAAAGTTTATCATAACATGTATTTTTAAGAATTATATATTGTTCTTTATCATTCATGCACATCATCAGCTTCATAATCTAGATTCAAACATACATCAATACAAATCTATGTCCATTTCTCTAATTAGGTGTTACATTTACTGCTCTACTTCATGAATAGTAACTCTTCAATTTTTTCCCCATTGAGGGTGATTTCTGACAAATTCAAAACTTTAAAATAATATATAGTATTGAGCAAATTTATATACTTATAGTATTAACCAAATTTTAAGAAAATATTATTCTTTTCATGTCTTTTTATATCAAATCCATTCTTTTCTTACCTCGTCTGGTATATTTCGTCGACGAAAGTCGAAAACACTAGTGACATTCAATATACTCCGAGAGTACACTGGCGTCCGCGTTCTTGCTGATACCTATCATGTATAGGTATAGATATGTAAATCATTTTACAGTCATATCATAGATATGGTAAAACGATTCTCAGTTATATTAGTATTTCTTGCTTGTTTTGAAACGGACACTTTAGCAAAGGATACCAATACACCTGCAAAATGCATAATATGGTTGCACTGTACAATGATTTATCTACATGCATATTATTATAGTATAGTGAAAATTCTCTGAATTTGTCATTAGAACCAACGCAGAGTCATGAAATGAAAAATTTATTTATAAACGCCTGAGGCAAGTTCTCAAACTGCAATTAATACCATAGAATTTTTATGCAATATAAAGCTAGGTACTCGTATATCTCGTATATAAAAGCTCATTTAATATTTTTATCGTAATGCAAGAATTCATTAATAATGAAAAACCTCCGTTTCATTTTACGTATGAATGAAGATAGGTATTACTATTATTCATTTATGTGTAGATAGATATAAAAGCCAGATTGGTAAGTACATTTTTATGTAAAATCAACAAAGCATTATGTTTACGCTTTCAGGTAAACATAATGCTTTGAATGAAATTAAAAATGAGTATTGATTTTATCAATTAAAATATAGCTACTATAGCAGGGGCGGGCAAACTTTTTGGATGGAGGGCCAAATTCAAGAATTCAAAATGAGCGGCGGGCCGCAAGTAAAATACCATTTTTAGATATACACTATTTATTATCACGAAAAATAAACATTACAAAAAAATTAATGAGAAGAATGAAAGTGTTGTACATTTTTTCAAATTCAGGTGTTAATTTTGTGGTTGATATTTTCAAAACTGCTTGTAAATGGGCATCGGAGATATTTGATCGTAAAGAATTTTTATTGAGGATCATGATCGAAAATGTTTGTTCACATATATAGGTTGATCCAAAAACAACGAACATTTTTCTTGCATAATCTTTAAGTTGTTCGAATTTGTCTGAATTAAGGGCATTGTAAAATTTGGATATATCTTCACGACGATGCAATTCTCTTAAATCAGTGTCACACTGCAGACCAATAATCTCAAGTTGTAGCTCTGTCAGTACACTATCAATATCTATTGAATATGGATCGCGTACTGTTGCTAAACTTGTCTCAATTTTTCGGAAGTCACCAAATCTTTGTAAAAAATCGTCATTCAGAGCTTTAATAATTTTACCATATTCTTCAAATTTATATTCTGGTATATTCAGCAACTTCATAGTTGGAAAGTGGTCCACGTTCTTATTCGATATTTGTTGAAGGAACAACTTGAGTTTTAATCAATGACATTATTAATGGACGACGCACTCAATACAGTAGCTAGCAAGTAAATTCGCATGTATAGGTAGACGTCACGCAATTTCCATTATGCGATATCACGCATCGGGAATTTATAGCAATATGACCTTTATTGTAATGGCGTTAGAGCAGTGTTTCTAATGTCAATGTTCATTTGAGCGAACCCGTTCGAACCAAACCATTTGGCAGAACAACAAAAAGCATCAGGAATTTATAGCAATATCACCTTTATTGTAATGGCGTTAGAACAGATTATGCCATTCGGCAGACCCGACAATAAAGTGAGTGTCATTTTCTTTTCCAGATGATTCGTCCATATTAATATCATTGGTTTTAATTGAAATCCACTCAAACTGTTCACCATATCGTGTGCATATATTTTTTTTCCTTGCAACGCAGAGTTAAAAGTATTTAAATGTGTCACGATGTTCAACATAGAAAATAGTGGTTACATAGTGTGAGACGAGACGCAAGGAAGACGTACTGAGATAATACATTAACGAAACAACAAATTCTTCAAATTTTAATCTATTGTCAATATTTTTTAAAAAAAATATAAAAAAGTTATTCGTAATCAGAAGTAAAATTAATGATGGCGGGCCGCAAAAAAATACCCGGCGGGCCACATTTAGTTTGCCCTCCCCTGTACTATAGGATATATTTTCACATAGGTACTACAATTTTTCATAGACAAAATCTCTTTGTGACCTTCAGATAATAATTAAGAATTTTATAATACTCAGACGTAAATGTTATCTAGGAATGTATTAATAAATTATTTTTAGATGCTATTTTTTTCTAACAATCATAATAATATGTGAGGTTATTCAATTAAATATGCGTACATATTATATTTAATTGAACATTCCAAATTATATAATGTATTATGACTTTGAGCTTTGTTTGACAGATAATTCAATATTTACAAAGCTTCTGGTCGATTATGCACAAAGTCATTGTGGTTCATTATATGATTATTTTATTGCTGAATGTCCGCACCTGTGCTGAATTACGCCGGACATTGATTGGATTTATTTTGGCTTTTGCGTGAATGACTTTAAAGCAAAAGCTTGCCGATTTTAATGTTCTTCATACAACGGAATATTATATCATTCGACAATGTTCAGTGATAATGAATAATTATTTTTGAATTAACAATGATTAGCAGCGGTTGGTAATCAATTATTTAAATGCAGTATAAAACAATCTATATTGCTTTGTGCGGTTGATCATAATCGGAATGAAAATTATACAATTTATTTCATCATTATCATCATCATTATCACCTTGCTTATTTTACTACTAAAAGAAGCTCTTTCGAAATTGATTCTATTCCTTACGATTCTATGCATTGAATTTCCACATACTTTAAGAGTACGGCGAATTTGAATGTTCAGCATGTAGCGGAAACATGAAACTTGCTACTCTATGAGAAAATTTATCAAGAGCTTTTTCTTCTTCTTCCACCCTGTCACGTCCCATCATTGGGGCATAGGGCAAGTACAAGTTGCATTTCCCTCGGTCCATCGCCAACTCTTGCGCCTCCCGCCATGTCAGACCTGCAGCATGTAGGTCACTCTTATAGCACCGCTGCAGGGTGAGAGAGGGCCGGCCACGGCGATGGAACCCTTGAGGCTGTGCCACAAGGGTGCGAAGTGCCGCACTCTTTGGAGGTATCCGGAATACGTGTCCCAGCCACGTAAAGCGTCTTTTCGTTACCTATTATATATTAAAAGTGTTTTAAGCCAACGATAAACTTGCAATTAAAAAATGCTGTATAAAATGTAAATTCGTTTCGGGATTCCGTTTTATTGTTATCTACATACTATGATTGATTATAATTATGTATAATTATGAATAATTAATATAATTTAATAATAAAATTATTATTATTAAATTATTTATAATTATGTCAAAATTTTCTATTATGTTCTAATTTATTTTTAAAAATAATGATTTTTCTATGTGTATAATATGACTTCAAATCCTTTTTATTTATATTGAAGCAATAAGCTTTGCCTAATAGTTTTGGGTAGGTAATTATAATATTTAATTCTCTTGTTTATAAAACTTTCTCTTACAAGTCGTCAATCATACAAAAATTTGATGTGAATGTATGTATACATAGTTAATAATAATTATCCTAATTCGTTATATATTTATATTATAGTAATAATAAATTCGGAGAATACCAATTTTTTTTTGTATTTCATATTAATCATCATAAAAAACTTAATATCTATTATGTTAATTGAGTAATATCAGAATAATTAAATCTGTAATCTGTACAGTAAAATTATGCATATTTTGTTGAAAATGTGGTTATCTGTCTTGCCAATAAATAAACATTTTATTTTTTCTAAAAGATAAAATATCGCTTTATTTCTATATTAACATAAAATTCTCGTTTTACCTATTTTGGGTCATCGAATTCAGTCTCATTATTTAATTAAGTGGCCCTAAATTTGAAATCCTTTTTAAATTGCCTGCAACCAATTGAAATCTGCATGTATCACTTGAATTATGTGACGGACAAGATTTTAACTACCTTCAGTTTGATACCTACAAAATACCCAAAAGAAGCAGAATTTATTATTTTGTCAAAGGATATTTTCTAAATTATTATTTAGAATAATTATTATTGTTTTTCCCTCACATCTGCTACAACATAATTATTTGAGCGTTAAATTGACAAAAAAATATCTATTGGTAGTTTTATTTTTACAACGTTTTTATTAGGTCGTATTCTTATTTGTCCGGTGGTTGTTTGTCCGGTACAAATCTTGCAATCTATTTTTAACTAGCTTCCCGACTAGCTAGACATTTGAAACTTTTAGAATATATCAGAACACGATGCCAATGCATTTTTTAATACTTTTAGCCATTTTTAAGCAGAATTAAATTCATTTTCAGTTAATTCTGCTTAAAGATTTTGATAATAAAGACTTTGTATGAAAAGTTATTTCGGAAGAAATCCGTAATCCAATCCACTATTATTGGTTGCTAGGGTCCTAACAACTAAATTATTAATATATATACGTGCGTTACTATGGAAATTAATATGAGTGTCAAAATGACATTTCAGTATTATTTCTATCAAATACATTTTTTTTTATCGTTTAAGCTAGTCGAGTCAAGTTTTATATGCTTAAATAGACAATTTAAAAACGTTGTATATAAAAAGTTATTTTTATCTTGTAATTATTCTTACTAAAGTGTGGACCATTATCTTGTTAAATACATACAGTTGAGATAGGTATACAATTTGTTTTTTCTGATATTTGACACTATTGATCTGTGTAAATTGTATGCTTTTTGGATATATACTGAACTATGACATATTTTGATAAAAATCAATAAACATTGACTGAAGTTATATGAACATAATATTTTTTTAAAAAATTGATTTCAGATTTTTGGTGCTCAATCTACGATAATTTGTTATTCCACTGCACTAAATTATACAAAAACGAGATATACTATATATAGTTACCAGTCTTTACTGACCCAATAAAATTATTATTTGTCTTATATTTTAAAAAACATTTCATTTACTTTGACTGCCCCATTAAAATTCTTATCGAAGACAATATTTTATTATTTCAAGCTATTTTCCCTCTGCGGTGACTGTTTAAATCAACCCTAAAACTGACAGTTTGCTCCTAATGGATACTTGCATTTTCATGTTAGGAATCTCTTTTAAAAGGGATATTATATTATATAAACATCCTTGTGCTCGAATATATTTATATAGATATATTAACATTGTGGGATACCATATAAATAATAATATATTTAAAATCATCATTTATATATTTTTTTTAAATAATCGGATGTCACAGTAATTCATAGCTATGACAATCTTTTTTATATCAATATAAATATATGTAATATATATATAATAAGGCTATACTTCAGCTGAGGCATGGTCTAAAAAGATCGTGACTACGCGACGCGCAGATTGTGCAAACGATGCGTGCAGAACAAAACATAATTCTTTGTCATAAAAATTCAACATGCGTCCATTTAATGTTATATTAGTAGTAATAATAATAATAATATATTAATTGACATGTTTTCTTTTTCGAGTAAATACGTTACGTTTTTTAGTCATCTTTACACGATTTAAGAATATATTCCTCCGACGCCATCACAAAATAAATTGACGTGCTCACAGCTCAACTATCGCTCTCCGATTGGCAATGAGTCCGAAATTTCGTCCCACCTATTGTTGAAAATTATTTGCCGTTTCACTGAAGTATGCTCTTAATCTCTTAATATATGGATAGAAGTTGTGAAAAAATAATAAGATAAGTAGTATGTACCTTAATTCAATATGTGCTTGTAACCAGATCAGCGAGTTGGACAGATGATTGATTAACAGCCATATAAATTTAAAAAAAATCAATAGTAATTTACCTTTAATTTTTTAAGGCCTATATATGTTCCGCTTCAGAAATATTATAGATAATTTACCATTTTTTAAGTATTTTCGTGCGGGAACATACTATCGAAAGACGCTGGATGATTGGCGAGCAACAAAAAATCTTGGAAGTACCGCGCAAGTACCACCGGAGTAACGGACATGGTCAAAGAAGAACGACGGTGAAATTAACATGAAATAAAATTAATCTATTTAACTTTAATAGAAAAGGGGTTGCTATTTTATTTTTTAATTTGAAAATTGTTTTGATGATTTTAAAAAATCACATAATTTGAACACTTCAGAAATACACATCGACAAACAGACTCGAGACCGAAAAATAACGAATATCTATAGAACGGATGTGATATCAAATTTCGACCGGCTTTTGTAGTTTGAATCAATGTACATCAAGTACTTACCTTGATTCCTAGACAGCTTCAAGATCTCTCCAAATTTTACTTTCAACGTACCAGTTCTTGCTAATATATATATGTTTATAATATGGTTGGGCCAATTATGGGGGCCCTCGTTCCTTTTTTCCTACCTACCAAAAATCCCAGTTATTGTTGCAAGACCAGGCGAACAGCAGTCACGGGTCAGGAGTCAACCGTAATTAAATTACAATTAGTTACTTCAAGACAGAGGACGCACCTAGGCTCGTTAAAGCTAAGCCGTTGTTAACCATAGAGTGACGTTAAATCGTATCTGTTCTACCTTCGTTGGGCTAAAACTGATACGATTTGAACGAACGTCGCGTCTATCATTTATCATGAACTTATCTCAAGACCCAAGTGAAACCGTGAGAGTGACGTTCCAAGCCGTCCGTTTACTAGTTCCAGCGAGCGCCGCGCAACATCTTCAAATTACAGTCCACTGAAAAAAGCGCAATCATAATGAGTACTTAATTATATATATATTCAACAACGAATGCTACATTCTTAAATCTTGTGATTTATTCATTTGAATAAAAAAATAGCTTAATTATACATTTAGAAAGTATTCATGAGGATAGTAAGGTGGTAGGTCTGGCGAACATTTTTGTCCTTTTTATTCTTTCAAACAAAAAAAAAACTCATCAAACTGAACGTATTTCTACTGAACAAACTAAATCTAGGGTCTTACCCACACCTGCTTCAATTTCCTACATACACCTGTAAAATTAATATTCCTGTTTGCACTGCCCAAAAGCGATTCCTGTATGTGTCCTCAAATCACGCTTAATCGTATGAGATTTGCTTAGGTCACGTTCGAACTCAGTCAATACAGAGTGACACGGCCTACCGTTTTGGCCAATCAAAACGTCGGCAGGCCGTGACGTCATCGCCGGTACCATTATTAGGTTACAGCGTTGACGGGACACCAGTTTTGCGATGTCAATAGATCCCATCCGGTGTATGCGGTAGGGTTGGAGTCTGGCATCAATGACCATTTTTTGTATTATTTAAATTTAATTTTCTGTGTATACTGTTTCTTTCTATGAAATATTTTTAGAATTTTATTCGTAATAACCGCTACAATGTAAAATATATGTTATGTTAGGTAAGAAGTTTTGTCTAAACTCTAAAGTTATGTTGTTTTAAGGAAAACGTTTCAAGGTAGGTATATTCTTTTCCCTTTGTATTACTATTAAATTCACGTTTTTATATAAATTAATTCAATAAAACATTATAAGTATTATAAGTTTCAACTGATATTCTTGCTATGTTCAGTGAAAAAGACTACTCACTAAGCAATTATTAAATAATTACAAGATAAAAAGAACTTTTTATATACTAGGTTTTTAAATTTTCTGTTGAATCATATACACTTGACTTGACTAGCTTGAACGATCAAAAAAATTTGTACTTGATATACTGAATAATGAAATGTCATTTCAAATTGATTTCCATAGTAACGCTCGTATATTTTATTTAATAATTTAGTTGCTAGGACCCCCTAGCAACCAATAATGGTATCTAAATAACTTTTCATACAAAACAAAATTAACTAAAAATGAATTCAATTCTACTTAAATATGGCTAATAATAATAAATCCATAATAGTGGATTGGATTACGGATTTCTTCCGAAATAACTTTTCATACAAAGTCTTTATTATCAAAATCTTTAAGCAGAATTAACTGAAAATGAATTTAATTCTGCTTAAAGATGGCTAAAAGTATTTAAAAAATGCATTGGCATCGTGTTCTGATATATTCTAAAAGTTTTAAATGTCTAGCTAGTCGGGGAGTTAGTTAATAATCGGTTGCAAGATTTGTACTGGACAAACAACCACCGGACAAATAAGAATACGACCTAAGAAAAACGTTGTAATTTAGCACTTACTTGAAAAGTATCAGTGACAGAGACTCTGTGGCAAATGATTACCTATTTATTTTAATTACAAAGACTTAAAAAAATATCATTATTCCGAGAATTAATTATCTATTAAAATATTATTAGTGACTGTGAAAAATAATGTTTACTACTGCATGTATTTAAATTAGACAGTTACATATAGCTGACTACAAATCAATCTCACAACTATTCAAACCTACTCGATGCCGTCAAAATCTAACTAATCATGCCCATAACGTCATAAATTATATGAAAATAATATAAAGGTACTACCCGAGAACAAGAAATCAACGATAACAGGGAGCCGCTGTAGTCGCATATAGAAGACTTCTCAGTGACGTACCTGTCATGTATACAACACGTGCTAAAGGCGTGTTTAAATAGAGTATATAATAATATGTACTCTCCTTTTAGATGCGATCTTTTTCCTTCTTCGCAATGAACCAAAAGTTTACTAATAACAATTCTAACATCACTCATGATCGTTTTAAAAATTACGTAACTTGATAGATCCGTACACCACGGGAGAGTAAAATAAAATTATAAATCTGGTAGCGTTTCTCATTTGAAAACGGA
Source organism: Rhyacophila brunnea (assembly GCF_057557595.1). Lineage (NCBI taxonomy): Eukaryota > Metazoa > Arthropoda > Insecta > Trichoptera > Rhyacophilidae > Rhyacophila > Rhyacophila brunnea. Next base: position 41,868,218 of record NW_028232859.1, read on the forward strand.
AGTGCGATTAGCTGTAATGGAGGGGATTGTTAGTTCACAATTTTAATACGTCAACAAGAAGTTCTTGGTCAACAATAGACGAGCTTTTATTGTATTTTTGTAAAATAAAATGTTAATTGTATAGATTTTACAGTCTGATTCGATGACAAACTTATTTTTTCGGTGGATCAACTTTTGGTTTGAGACTTGACTGTTTGACATGAAATAATATTATAATATAATGGTAATTTTAATATATGTTTTTAAATAATATAATATCAATTATAGATTGGTAAATTCCAATTTAAAAAAAACTATATTAATATGTATCTGTGTATCGCTCAACTCCCTTATTTGAATTAATATTAGTGAGAAATATAGTTTGGTATCGCTGTAATATCAGTGATATCAAATCATTTAACCGTGTCTAGTTTATAATTATTATAATATTAAATTAATATCAATTAATATGAATAGTGATTTTGTCTATGAAGTTACTCCACCATAGTGTATGTATAAACTCTGTTTTGATTGGACGCAATAATTATATTGCATGCATTTTGAATTCAATCGAACCGATTAAACGGCTGCTTTCACCGTTTTAATCTATTTTTCCAGGTGAATTCTATTAGGCGTATGAGTTAACGCATTTATCGTGTACCTACCGCTTTTTATCTAACTGCTCGCTGTTGACATTTGAAAAAAAAATACAAAAAAACTGCATCACAAATAGTGAGGTAGATACTTAAATGTTTTAAACTACTGTTTTGAATAGTTGCATCCAAATTAAATTCAATTAATAAAATAAAACGGTTTTTATAGAACGTATGGTATTTTGATATTTTTTGTAAAATTTAAATTTAAATTAGTTTTCGTTGTAGCTACCGCGCTATGCCATGCCACTCATGCTGTAGCGTGGAGCAGATGTAATTGATAAGATTCTTGTATGTTTATCAATGGGTCTCAGATTCCAATTTTGTCACAAGGTCAACTCACGTGCTTCATAATATTATACATGTCAGGGGTTCCCAATTATTTTCTAATCAAAACTTTATAAACAATCAGAAAAAGAGTGACGTGAAAATATTTCTGCAGAAAACAATATAGGTACAGTTTTACAAAAAATAACTAATAATAATAATAGTAAGAACATTTTTTTAAATATTGTTTTAAAATCAAACAAAATTTCACTGAAAGTTTATTTTTATTTTTATTGTTTATGTTTTTTATTTTAATTGAGGATACGATTTGGGTGATTCCCTTTTTCGCCGACTCACGGTGGCCGTGCGGCATTAGCGTCAGCCTATAGCTTCGTGGGTCTCAGGTTCGAATCCTGTGTCTGGCAAAATTCACATATTGTTTTTCAATATGTGTATGAGTCAGAGTATGGACCTAATATATTGTGCAAGTGGCTGACATCCATTTCTCGTAAAAACAAAATCTGTTAATACAAACCTCTACTCTGTGGAGGCCCATATTATGATCTTATTAGGATCGGACATGGTAAAAAAAAAACCTACTACTAAAACTAATTTTTGACCCTTGGTAACCAGACACCGGTGACATAACTTACTACTCGGGTTATCAATAATTGTCAGTACATAAATTTGTTTTCGATATTTTAACGGTTCGTTATACCAAAATTTTCATTTCTTTTTGTTCATCAAAATTGGATTGTGTGCGTATTTGGATAGGGTCGACAACGCACCTGTCACCGCTGTCGGGTTTTTGGGCGCCCCAATTATATTATGTATTTTGCTTTGAAATAGGAAATCACTAAGTACAGATATTTATAATGTGGTTAACTGCTAGAACGTTCAAAGCGATTCCCAACTTTTGTTTGCTATTTTAATCCAATTAACAGACCAATGATCATCTGTCATATTAGTTACATTATGGTTATATTTTATATCACAAACGTATAATTTTCTGATAAATTTATAGGTTTTTTGATAATCATTATTTTTTATTTTTTCTAATAACAATCGTTACGAATATAGGTACGCCGAGATTTTTAAATTGATCATTACATATTTTGTTACGTCATAATTTATTTAGATCGTCTATTTAAATCATTTTATATTTGAATAAGTTGATAATGTTTATATAATTTCTAATAAATATGTAAAATACGCCAGGAACCACTATAGTAATTATTAAAATCAAATATTTATTTTGACGTCATTATCAATGTTGTAACTTAAGTGGAAGATGATTGTATTCAAATAAAGGTCGTATCTCGAATTAACGCTACCGCAGAGGCTGATCGATGGAAATTCCGTTAAATTTAATGCTTTTCTGCCATTTGTGAATCAGCCTGATGGCGTACAAATAACGCCATGTAACCTTAATACTAGTTAATATATTGTAACCTTGTTTATTACAAATATATTATAACATAGCTATTATTGTGACGGTCATAATATTATAGCTATGCCACAAACAATTAATTTCCAGTTTATTATTACTTACATAATTAAAAAAAATCTTTTAAAATAAAATAAGTGAATATCAAAATTGGGCGTAGCTTATTTTACTTGAAGTAAATATTACAAATTATCAATTTAAGACGTTTGCAACATGATATTACGATGAAATAAAATTAGTACTTAACGGTATTACTACTACTGTTACTTCAATCAATTACGAGCATTTATAGGGCAAGCTTAAGGTCGTACCACTAACATCGCTCCTACGACATGCGAGACCTGCAGCGTGTAGATCGCTTATGTAGCACCTCTACAGGGTGGATAGTCGGCTACGGTGACGGAATCTTCCTGCTGTGCTACAATGGTGTGGAGTGTTGCACTCTCTAGCGGCATATTCCCAAGTCACGTTAAGTGCCTCTTCGTGATCACATCAGTTACGAAGAACTCACAAACTCGAGTGTTTATAACGAGGTCCTAACAGTATATCCACCAGGGAACTCATAAATAATGGGAACTGAAATACCTAATGGGTAAGGAGAAGCAAGCAACCGATCTCGAATAAGGAAGAATACGGGATAAACTTATACACGTGTCAAGAATACGTCATACGTCGAATACCGACAACTGCTCTCGGTTCATGCATTGACGCTCATTTAATATTGGTGTATTACACACACCATTGCACGTCTATCATGCGTGATATGTAATTTTCATAGGACACTCACACATTCAAAACACTGATTCAAAATCTACTGTATTATATTTATTATCTGTTCTGTGATCCACAACTACCATCATATAACAGACTTACCCCTAGGATAATAGTAGTAATAGTATTTGATAAAAAAAAACAACGTGATAGTAAAACTTTATACCAACGTCATGTATATTAATGTACATCGAGTGAGCTAAGTAAACTTTGTATTTAAAAAACGTTCACATTAACTTAACATAATGTAAGTTAAATTTCCAAAGCGATTTGGATCTAAATCTAAACGGAAACATGAGTAAATTTTCAAGAAAAAAATAGTAATCCGTTACTTTCATCTGTATTTATTTCGAAATTTTACTTTTTTACGAATGAATAACATTTGAATCAGCTAATTCTGATGGACTAAAGATACGTAAGCGGTTTGTCAGTTTGGTGTCATTTTATTTTTTACATAGGTAGGTACTTTGTCCATATAATTATAAAGCATCAAAGTATCACTGGAAGGTTAGTTCTTTACATTGAAAAATAAGGAACCGATGCTCCTGATTTATAAGATAGTTATCTAGGATACACGTGTTAATACTCTTTATCCAACTGACTTTTTCTTAGGTATGCTTACATACTGCAGTCTACAATAATTAAGAAGAAATTTTTATTTAGCTACGTATTTTTTTCGACTTATACGAGGTATAAATGAGAACTCTGCCATTCTGAGCAGTGTTGACCTGTGTGTCCCTTATAACTATCTTAGAAATAGGGAGCATCGGTTGTTTGTTCTCCCAAGGCGCAGAACCAACCTGCCACTGGTAATGCCAATTGGGAGGGCGATAACTATGTTCAACAAAATTGCTTCGGGTGTTGATATATTCCACTTGCGTGAGGGTGAGTTTAGGTGGACGCTATTTTATAAATTCTTAAAATAGGGTCTCCTTAGCTAACTCGGTGTACTTCTTTGAACTATTATAGATGTATAATTGTATTTTCACTGCGTTTGTATGTTTATATTATGTTCTATCCTTTTTATTACTTTTCTTTTTTCTTTCTTCTTTATAATACTGTTTCATGTCATGTTGTGAACGTCTTAAACTTTTAATTTGTAATATCCACAATGTGTAAAATAAATAAATTGAAATTGAATACTAGCATAAATAGTAGAGTTCTCATTTGTCCTGTTCATAAGTCGGAAAAAATATATAGCCAACTAAAAAAAAATGGTAGTATTAATATTTTTTCTTTGACCATCGAATTCCTCAACATGCCGCTGACATGCATTCCCATTTCATCCGAAGAAATCTCCCGGCAATCCTTTCTTTTGAAGCTTTGCGTATAGTTTATCTTTGCAGGGGCGATAAGGAATAACAAGCTTTCAACTTGTGAAGCTATATATACACATGCGCCTCGTATTCAATACACCCAAAAACAAAATCAATTATAACAAATACGTACTAGAAGCTTCCGCTGTGTGATTATAAGTTGATGAAAATATAATAAATCTTGACATATACATTAAAACAACGTTCGAAATAAAAAAAATATTAATAAAATATTAAAATATACCCCTATTCTTGTTATATCTTGTTATACCTACCTACCCTTGAGTGATAAAAGCCTTTAAATATCTGATAAACATATTATACTGAATATTTAGGTATGCAACGATTTTTAGCAGGGGGAAAAAATTCAATTGCATAATACACTGTCAGAGATTGTATAATTTACTTATATTTCTATATCTAGTGCATGGTTTGTCTATCCTTACGGGACATCAAGTTTTTTTTATGATGATTAACTAAAAAATCTTTGTATCAAAACAACACAGAACCTCATTATTACTTAAATGTATTATATTTTACTATGAGTCTGACACGTTATGTATTAAACTTTTATAATTCAAGAACTTGAAAATTCTATCGATATTTTTTTCATGAGACGGAGCGGTAATTTTGAGAATTTTACGAACAAGAGATTGGCTCCGATATGGTCCGTTCCCTTTCTAGCGCTGGTCTCTAAAAACATAAATATTTTTTCGATTGTACAATATTTTCAATATTTTCTACTTCTTGATTGTATCTTGGGAGACTCTTTACAAAGAATAATTATTGTTACACATTCGCTCATACACTATGTGCAAGATCTGGAAAAAAATAACACATTGAACAAAACAACCCGTAAATCTTATTTAATTGAATCTTCAATAAAATCTTAAATTAAATACCTACTAAAGATTTGCGGAATACCCATTAGGACTATATTATTGTACTATAGATTTGATGACTGCTGGAGCTTTAGTAGGAGGATTGTAGGAAGGGTCTTTGGAGCCGTATGCGATAACAACCGTATGTTCTTAGGAAGATACAACCATGAACTACAGGTGGTCTACGTTGACTCGCACATGCACGTTGGGCGTCTCCGTTGGACAGCCTATGTATTAATGATGAAAGACAACCAACCACTAAAGAGGCTCATCTTGAAATGAGTGAGAAAATAAGATAAGTGTCTTGAGACACAGCATTCCTGGTGCTACGCTAGAGGGGGGAACTAACGATAAAAAAGAAGGAATGGAAACATTTCCTGGATGCAGCCAAGGTCCACATTGGGTAATAGTACTTATGATGATAATAAATTCGGGATTTTTTTCCACTGCAAATAAATTAGACATGCCAGCAAACTATATTTTATGAAAAAAAACTTTGTAAATAGTGTCATTTTTTAAACCTACACTAATTTAATACATATTAGCATATTAGTGACTAATCATCATATATTTTGGACCTTTGGTGGGTTTTATTCTTTTTCAGCTCTTTCTTGTAAAATATTAGAAACCGTAACTAGATAGGTACATTGTTGGTAATTAATATTATTAATTTTATCTGCCAATTTCATCGTAGTAGGTACCTACTGAATTACATATGGAGATAGTTCAAAAGCTTTCTTCCCGAAAAGAGATGGCCGTATAACATTAAAATCAAAAACCTAATGTTCCAACTTTATTCATTAATTCAAGTCATTAAAAACATTCATTAATTGATATTTGATAGGTAAGACTTGATACTTATTAGCACCTAACAGAATTGTATATAAATGATTAATTGTATTTCTAATTTACTTACCTCCCATTTTTTATGTCTTTGCCTTGCAGTTGGATGTTTTTTTTAATGTTTTTTTTAGACATAAATTTGTTCTCAATACTATACGGCTATCCATTTTCAATACCACATCTCACGGCGAACTTAGTCATACGGCCAAATACACACGTAAAATTTATGAACGAGGAGTATGAAACAATTCAAACCATTGGGAAATTATTTCCTAAAATTTATACCCTGCATCTCTTTCCATTGTCATTTATACGGTGGTTTGACTAATATTATGATTAATTTGATGTTTTATATCTTTAAGTTTTGCGTATTTTAGGTCTTTTAGACGTCTGTCATTTCAACTGCAGGATTCAATATTTTTGTAGTACATTAGGTTAATTAATGTATGTAAATTTTTATATCATTTTAAACAGGTACTTTATCAATTTCTGTCAAAAAATCAATAATTTGAAAAATTTGTATGCTGGTATTTTAGAAGTTCATCATCATTACATTATAATTATTATGTGAAAATATACTTGAAATAATAACATGTGCGTAGCATATTATGTAGACCAATACATACTTTTGCTATATGACTGAATATATCAAATTAATCTAACCTTTATATGGTAGAGCTTATATATAAAAGAAGTGAAAACGTACATTGGATTGAATGACTTAACATCTCAATATTTTTATATTTTATACAAATAAATGTTATTTTATGTATAGATAAAATTTTAAAGATTATTGATATCTGTAATGAATCGTTTCAGTGTCAAAGTTCAGTTTTAGGGCTGTCATTAGTACAATTTTATATTTCATTTTATCTAACTACGCTAAACACTATTCAATAACTTTCTTCTAATGTGCCCATAAATCATGGGTACAGCGATGTTAGTAGGTACATGTATCAATAAAATTATTGATAAATATTTTTATTTACAGTATTTATTATACAGAGATTTACTAAATTTATGAAAAGGATTCTATAAACTGACAGCATTTATTATTTATTGCAATCTATAAACTTTCTTACAGCCAGTTTATTAGTTGTTTTGAAAAATGTATTTACATTTCGTGGTCATTCCCTTGAATCAAAGAAATAATACATCACTGAAATTTTTCTAGTGTATTATTGTTAGCATGCCGTGTCATTATTTTTCTTTTCTAAATTTGGCACGCCATTGCTCGATTGAAATAAAAACGTGTATCTAAAAAGTGCTGAAAACAAAGGATCAAAATGAAACTTTGCACGTCTGAGAGGAAGAAGAAGAAGAAAAAGAAGAAAAGGACCAGAAAAAGAACAGAACACTTCTTTATCTATGTTGCGAAGTTTTGCGAGGATATAGCCAAGCAGGGATCGCCGTGAACGTCAGTTCTCGAATAAAAAAAATCTACTAACGCCGAATAAAACGGAGATAGACGGGCTGGTGGAAAAAATAAAATAAAGGCGCGAAAACGGCAGGAAGTGGGCACAATAAAAGGGATCGGCCGGAAATAAATGCCGTGTAATGACGACCGCAACGTCGGCGGCCGATAAAAAACCGCCTGTTTTACCGATTGGACGACTGAACCAGGAGATTGTGCTATTATGTTTAGTTTGTTAAGATGTATTTAAGCAACGATACAATGCTTTTAAGACACGTTCCTTATAATAATAAGTTTCTTGAATAATATAAACAAAGCTTTTAGCATACCACTGCAAGCTAATGGTGTAGATAATTCTAAAAATGAATTGATAACACTTCATAAAAGTAACGTTACAGAATAATATTATACTATCCTTCCAAATGTCTTTTTTACAACGTATCAATTCAACTTATCATAGTGTTTAAAATAAAATATCGTCGATCTAATTTAATAGCGATTAGAAAGACTTTCATCCACCTATAGGGATTTTTTCAATTGATAAATTAAGCGTCCTATCCGTCGGGTTGCAGAAGCTTTTGACTGATGAATTAGTTAAATTCTATTCTCATCCCAATTGTTATGAATTCAATATCTACTAATATATTGTGTTTCATTTAATTGAGTTGATATTTCATTATTATTATTCTCTGAAATCACAAACTGTTTATACCAGGGATTACAAAATTAATGGAATCTGGCTTACTCTACTGAGTGTCGTATGACAGGGAACGGTTCTCTAGTACTATGGGATAAACTTCAACACGTATTAAAGAATATGTTATGTATTTACAATGGTTACACATATCTCATTATATTATACATTAAAGTTTATAACGTAAATATAATGCGCATTTAATATTTAGGACAGTCGGCGCGCTTTGGGTGCCATGGTCTTATGGTCTAACGTAATAAAGCGAATCCAGATTCAAAACTGCTACCACACTCGGTCGGGTAAAGCAGTTCAGTCAAAGCACACTTAAGTGCATGGCGACCTAAGTCTTGGGTAACATTCCCAGTAATAAAAAAATATTCTTAACATCCAAACATACTAATTAGGTTCCAATGATCGCTTAATTAAGACCGAGTGTGGTGCGGGGCGAATGTGGTTTAACGAGCCCATTAACTTCGATATTTCCAATTAATGTTATCTGGTTTATAGATACTCTAGTAACCACACGAGGAGTAAAAAAATATGTCTGTATAAATACCTCATTATAACATTATTGATGAAATATGTATATACTTGAAGAATTCAGTATGATAATATTTTATCATCATATTAAAATCAGATAATATCAAAAAATTAAAACAAAAAACTCTCAACTTTACGCTACTATGTCAAAAATTTCTTTTATTTTGTTAACTGTCAATTCATGGTGGAACTGCATTGTATTGTTGATTAATTTAATAAAACGCATTTTTTTGTAGTACTTATTCCACTTTTAATCAATAAATGAAGCGCCTAGTTTCAAAAGCCCCTAAAACGGTGTTTGATATTTTTTGAGTTATATGATATGTATTTAGATAGATTGTTACCTATATGATTGCCAAAAATTAATCTTTAAAAAATGCCAAAAACCGTCAATACGTATGATCATAAATAAGGATAAATTTCAAAACCCGCTAAAATGGTAGAGCGTGCTTTTCAAATACCTCTAAAATGGAAAGCCAAAATACTCTTTAGAATGTAACGAATTAAAAAATAAATACATAAATTTCACAGATTTAATAAATATGATTTTTTCTCATTTTTTTCAAAACTACCTGAAATCGTTTTTCTCATTTTTCTCAGAACTACTTAAAATCGTTTTAGGGGCTTTTGAAACTGGGCGCTTCAAATTAGGACCGGTTTCGTCCGCCTCAGAGTGATATTTTCAACTCAAAAATGTCCCTCTGAGGCGGAAGCAACCGGTAGTAATTTATTGATTAAAAATGGAATAAGTACTACAAAAAATGCGTTTTATTGAATTAAACAACAATGTCACAAATTGAGGATTATTATTTTTACCAAGTTACAGGGATTTGATATAATATATATTATAATATATTATAGAGAGAGATAAATAATAGTATCAATATTATTAAGGTTATTTGTTATTCAGAGCATTGTTATTAATGGAATGAGTAATAGTTTTTCATCGTATAAAATAATGATATATTAACAATAATGTTATATTAAGTGTCACAAATAACTGTCTAACTTATTGCATATCATAACAATAAATTATATTACAGAGTTACAGTAACGAGATAATAATACATGATACAAGGTTGTTGTAGCGGCAACCCCAGAAGCAGAGAAAGTTTTCCATATTATCTATTTGCCTCAATGTTCGAGTGCTCTCTGTGATCTTCGTAATTTATTATCTCCACCACAAGCTTTGACCTTTTGTAATTATCGAAAAGTCGTGATCAATGAGCTCTCTAAAGGTTTGGAATACATATTATATTGTAACATAAATGTAGCCTACCCAATACCTATAATATTTACATAAGTGATGTAGGTATAGGTATATTATATTATTATAATAATTCAATATCTATTTATTTCTACAGTGCTGAAAAATATACAAAATTTAAATTTTGTTTATTAGTGTATGTCAACTTTGGCCTAATACTCTGATGAAACTGCTACGTTTCAAAGCATTAAACCAATACTTGAAATGGATGTTGTATAAAACAGTTATACAATCAGTTGTTATATTATATAGTATGGAATTATGATGGATGGCCAAAAACATGGAATAATATCAGTGCTGGGCTCATTTGAGCGAAGCGTGCTGCGCGATATCTTTGGACACATCAATAACACTAGTCATTGAAGTTAATGGTTTCACCAAACCACATCCACCCCGCAGCACACGCAACCCTACGTTTGGTCTTAATTACTGTCACTGTGGTGTCATTCTTGCAACATGATGTCGTCGATGGTGTAGTCGGACTCGGCAAGCAAATATACATACCATTGAGACGTGCCCAACAGTTTCCTCCGGACACGAGAATGGAGTAGTGTGGCGGAATGTTGATGTTGTAATTCCTGATGTTTATATATTGTTATGGTCTTACGCAAAAACATCAGATGGTTTATGGCGAGCACGCTGCGCATCAAGTGGACGTTAAAAATACTCACTGCGCATAACTGCCATAGTTTGTAGGTATATATTAGACACATAATAATTGGTATTTAATTTCGAGAAGAATGACCGGAATTCAATGGAAATAGGTTCGTGTAGTATAGTGGGTATTGATATATACCGTTTATATAAATTTTATCTGTTTACGGATAAATTCAGCTGCTTGAAACAATCTTCAGGCTTTAAAACACAATTCATTGTTACAAATCCTCATATTAATAATTGTGAAGGAATGAATGATTCATGAATTTTAAAAGGATCGATAGCTTTAAAAGGAGTGCACCCATTCGAATAGTTGAAGATATTGGTTCGAGTCCTAGTTGCTCCAACATTTTTTTGTAATAAGAAAGTATGTTTCTGAGGATTGTCAAAATTTTACATTTCCGAAAAAAAATATTTATTAAATTTATCATATTATAAAAAAAATACTTACGAATACACTATTTTAAGAAGGGTTTATTAACCGTTTTAATTATTTAACTATATCACAATTATAATAATTAACCATGAAGGTGAGTATTTTGTACACTTAAGAATGTCAAATTAAAGAATACAGTGAAATGAATAATTCGGTGAAGGTATCTGAAATAATTAGAAAGTGAAATGAATACCTGAAAGAAGCAGAAGGATGTGGTTTGTTAAAATGTATTTATTCATAACGGACGTACGCATTCCAAGTACCAATCCACCTAACGAATAAAAGCAATTGCGTTAAATTGACAAATTTGACAATTGAATTCATGAATTCTAATAGCCTAATTATAACGGATCTGTTCGCGGATACAAATTATCTGGACACGTGACAAATTCGTTTCAATTACGTAGAAAACGAATTACAAACCCTTCAATGTAAAACCAGTATCGAAAAGATTTAATTTGAATATTTAGTCGATTCATTTGTGGTCGTGGAATTGAGTAACGGATCGTTTAAATATTTAAACAAATACAATTTAATAACAAATACAATTTAATATAATAAAGAAAAAAAAAACAATTTAATATTTTTACCACAAATAACACATGTTTAAATTAAATCGTTAGATTAATTAATTATCCACATATTTAAGTTAAATATTTTAATAACAATATCATAAATAATTAGTAAATGAAGTAGACTGTTGCATAATTATAATTGGATATTAAATTTGATTAAATTCTTACGTCCACTACTGTGCATCGATTTTATACATAAGACTGCTATCGGCGGTTATCGAGGGTAGTTTATCATGTTTTTGTATTGAGGTATTATAAGTGTTACAATAAATTTGCCGTCTAAACAGTCGAAATTGTCTATCTCGCTCTAAAAGTTAACACAGCCAAAAGATGTGCTGTTAAAACATAGCACTTATTGTAATAATTACAACTAACTTAATACATCAATACGAAAACCAGCCGATAGCAGTCTTGTATATAAAATAAATGCGCTGGTGTGATAACATTTCTAATGTCATAAACTTACAGAAGTTTTAAAAATATTTATAATTCTCAACCAGCAGTTATAATGGCGATATATTTCTAGTTTTTTAACAACTTTGCAAGCGTTACCCATGCAAGCCTGACAAGTTGCAGCCACGAAGAAAAAGCTCCGCCTAGCCCGTTACGATTTTACGAGTGATGCAGACATTTTCCAGTTATCGCTCGCAGAACTTTGCCAGTGAGAGTTCTTAACTCAAGCACCGAAACATCCTACAGAGGACGGCAATAATATCCACCGACACTGCATCAAAATGTGCTAAAGATGTTAGCAGATAAAAGTGCCGCCTGACTTCCTCTCAAGAGTTGTAGGTACTAACTTTAGGACAAGTTGCACCTTGCTAAAAGTGCACTCTTATCGACTTTTAAAATGAACTGACGTTTCAAATAACACCATTCGATTTTATCTGTTTTAATAACAAAACTATTTCAATGAGGACTATTTTTTTATTAAATGACATAATGTTTAAGAATGTTAATTTTTTATTATAAAAAAAAATCTTAGAAAACCTCCGAAATATACATATTAGAATAAATTCTTGAAAAAAAATTGGACCGAGTCGGACCCGAATTCACGTCTTTCACTTACCGGGAGATTTTCCAAAATTCTTTTGGTCTCTTTAATATTAAGATGTTATTAACTGCCACAGATATTGCGCAACTACTTTAAAATATTCCGTGTAAATATAAGTATTGAATTTACCACCCAAAAACTAGTGACATCTTTAATTAGTATTAAAAAATATGTAAATTATTCTTGTGAAAAATAAACCACAAATTAGAAATATGACAGATATAATAGTTAAAATAAAGTGCATATAATAAAATGAGTATTCCATTCGTCTGTTTTTTTATTATTTTATAAGCCTAATTGGATTACCGTGAGTTACTGTCCGTTGCTGTCTATATTTTAGACAATACTTAACTCTTAGCCCAGTGCATAAGGCATGGCTATTCTTCTGGGGGCTCCTAGTTTGATTTTCGGTTTCACTACTGTTATTAGGTTTCATGGCCTGATGTAGTGTTAAAAATAATATTATATAATTTACTTCCACTATTCAGGATCAATTCGTCACTGGTAGAGGTGGGAAAACTGGTCGATTTTGAAGACTACCAGTATACTTACTACCAGTATAAAAAAATACTTAGTATCAAAACTTGTTCCAAAATACTTACTAGTATTTAGAATACTATATAGAGCGGTTGGCGTGCATATGCGACATAAGTCTCATACTAAACTGGAACTAAAACTTAACTCCATTTGAAATATCGGCTTCAATAGAATCCCTAAAAATACACTGAGCTGGACTTCTCGAAATGTTCCATTAATTATAAAATTTTAAACACATTTTAAATTTATGAGTTGTTTTTATGTTATGTTATAATATTCTTGTTAACGTAAAATGAATAACAATGACTTTTTTTTATTGTAAACTTCGTCACCTCAGTCACCTCATCACATTTCCGAAGGAATAATATGCTGCTACAGAAACTTTATGACCTATTTGTTCATGCATAAGATGATGTCATTCGCATGCATAGACTAATAAATTAAAAAATAATCGTATTCAAGTGCTACCTCGCTCGCGCGCATTTAATGTCAATAGTATTGAAAGTCTACCAACTAGCCAGCGACTCGCGATGATATCATCACAAGTTTTTTGGAACAAGTTTATTGGGCCACACATACTGAGTATGAGTAGTTTCATCCGATACTTGAGTACCTAAACTGGTTAAAGTATTCTAACTTACCTCTAGCAAGTGCCAATACATTCGATTATTTCACAAAAATGTGAATACCTGCCTAAATTATGATGAAAAAATACTTTAAAATAATAAAATACCTATTAGATAGATTGACTTCATTAACGCATGAATTAACCACACGATACACCATTGTGTCGCGACCCATTCTGGTTGAGATTGGCTATTCTTACTATCTATATTAAAACGTCATTTTAATCTTGTCTTTCCATTATGTTTGAAATAAATTTTAGTATTTATAAGACATTTTTAATTCGGACAGTGATGGGATTCCATTGTATATTAGTCAAATTTTAATTCCCATTTTTGGGACATCATTTTTTTTAAATATAAATATATTAAAATAATACCTACGTACTAGTACTAAATAAATACAGGCTAGTCAATAATAGTTAGTTTTAATTCTGTGATTTATCATCATTTGAAAATGATAAAGACTCCCTGCTGTAAAGTGCCATTTCAACAGATCTTTGCTATTTCAGTAACATTTTATAAAATAAATACTGTCTCATTATTTTATTCTAAATTATAATTTTATATTAACAAACCAAAGTTCAAGCACTTGTTGTCACATTTCCATCTTTTATTCTATTATCCATTTTCATACATTTTTTTGAAAAGTTTTTAGCTAAGCAATACTTTTGACGGGAAATCTTTTGGGATATTACAAAAGAAACTATTTTCTTCATATTTTGGATGAGTATCATCTATTTCAAACATACTTATATTACTAAATGGTCGTGCATTTATTTAAATGCCTACAGCAAATTGTATGAGATATCTTTTATACAGTTTACATTTATATTATAGCACCATTAGTTTTTATATTGTCTTCATTGCTTATGGTATGTTTTTGGATATATTATGTCTTTAATAGTTAACAATTTTATTATTGTTTTCTTTTTGCCCATTTAATGTTTACGCAAATGTTTACGTTCTCCTGCTAATTTATAAAATTTCTGGATCATTGACAAAAATATTTGAATATTTTTTGTAAAATATCAAAAAAAAATCAATGGTATATTATTATCCAGATATCGAAAGTTATCTTAAATTTAATTTCAATGATTTAATGTGTAATGTTTTGTGGATTATAAACTTTCAGCGGTAAAAAGTTTAGGGTGATAGATTTTAAAATATAATTTAATAAAAGTGTAATATCAAATCGCATGATTCATATTCTTTTACATATTGGACTTTAGCGAATATTATTTATTCATAAGACTTCATTTTATGTGAAAGTCCTCCAGAACGAATACAGACCTATACCGTTAAAAAATTGGGTCTCTCCCTTTGCAGGCACAAATATAACTTCTCGAGAGAGAGGAAAAAATCATAAAAAGTTTCCAACAATCCCCCACCCCTACTTTATTTTTTACTTTTCGTTTTTAATATGAAGTCGATCAAGCGGCAAATCGGCAAGGCAAACATTCTTACCGACTTCGGATCCGCCATATATATGTATATATATATATATATTATACTACCTCGTGGCGGGGCTGATCTGGCAAAAAAACTCACATTTTAATTTTGAAATAAAAATGACGTTACATCATTTTACCACCCCTAGAAAATTTATTACGTCAGCGATTTTATTAGCAATTTTTATTTAACGTCAAATAAAGAATGACGTTTAGAAGTATTAAAAATCTTTTCGGCAGGTATTTATTCTGTACCTTCGATAAAAGTTATTAATGAACCTCATCTTCATTGACCTACAATTCAAATGCAAATACAACGAATTTTAATTTGATATAATACTGACTGTGCACCAAGTAGTCTTCTTTAGCCCATACAAGTTCAAAACAGTTGATAATTTTGTTTACTTTGGATCCAACAGTACGAAGAATAATACAGATCTCGCTATAATATGGAACATAATGGTTCATAGCAGTGAATCGACTATATTTCTTATGACTTCTCATACTTACGCCTAATAATGTCAACAAAAATACCAAATCGAATCCATATTTTATAAAATGATAATACAATCAGTACTTATCTATGCAACTGGCTAGAAAATTTAAAATAAGAAGCAATAGCAATGGGAGCTTGGAGAATAAGATGCATTGAAAAACTGTAAAATTTACAATATACCTTGAATCTCCATAAATATTATACTGCTGCTGTTTAGGTAGGCAATACATACTCACGATATACCAAACATACGGATTTTGAAAAGAATCTTCACCGTACAGTTTACACCAATGTGGTAAAACTATGCTTCCGCTGGATTAGAGCGAAGGAGAAAACGTTTGAGTTGGTTAGCATGCAGAACCTGTCAAAGACTGCTCTGCTGGAGTCAGAGAATAGTGGATAAAAAAACAATGAAGCGAATCTTCGATTTGAACTGTAGAGTTGATGGAAGAAGAATCAAAATTCAAGAGAGTTGTATTTACATTACAAAACGGTCATTGGTGAATTTAATCATTAAAATGAAAAACTTAAGACCCTGAGAATTTACGGAAACCTTCATCTTACAAAAAATAATGAGATTAATATGAATAATTGTATCCAATAGTATATCTTCATATTCGGATTTTGATTGAATACTGCCATGAATACAGTAGGTATTTCAGAATTTACACTCAGAACAAAGATTTTATATTGATACTAATGATATGTTTCCTGGATGCCAATTGCACATTGATTATCATTAATTTTAGTTAAAACACTTAGGTATTTTTAATGCATTTTAAAAAATAACATTTCACTAAACATTATTTTATTAAATAAATATTTAAATCTCGTCTGTATTCGGATATCAATTTAAGCTTGTATTATTACTATGTATTGTAACTCTAATCATTGCGTATATTTTATTTGGATAACAATGTAAAATGCCTTGAAATTGTATATTTAATAATTAATTTGAAATCTATTTGAGAAACTATTCTGGGGATTAAAATTCAATAGACAGAATGTCTAAAATACAATTATTGTATTATAACTACTTGTAAAAATACAAAATATTAATAACATTTAATATATTTTTTAAGACTAGACAATAATAATATAACAAATATTTTTTTGTTATGAAAAAAGGTAAACACAATAAACTTTCGAAAATTATGAGATATTGGGCGATCGTATGGACACTGGCAAGTTCACCGAAATAGTAATTTCATCCATCTAGTATATCTCGCTTTAGGGTACTCCTAGGAACTAAGGTCACGAGAGATTCACTGGAGAAGATACAATTTATGATGAGATTTTTCTGTGTTTTTCTTTTACCAGATATAATATTTTGGTCAGTAATATATTTTTTTCACTCTGCCCACTTTACTGTGGATATTTTTATTATAGGGATTTTACGGATACGTATATGTTATATTATAAGTATGTATTTACACGTTTTATCATAATTTGTAGACAATTATTGATACATAAAACTTAACATAATTCAAAGTGAGCACAAAGTGGGAAAAAAAGTAATGTTTTTGTTCTTACCTATATAATTTGAAATCACTTCTGATAAATATAATATAAGCAATAGGAACTGAACCTGCGTCTCTCGGGAATTCCGCCCACGCGTATTAACATGTTATCTAATTGCGACGAATTTTAACTAATGGTTCTTACAATACTCTCTGAATTGCGTTACTATTGTGAATCGGCTGTAAAAGCCGAAGCCACAAAATTTGTATTTGAAATCAAAATATCAAGGATTACTCCAAGATTTCAATAAAAAGAATGTTACATTCTTAAATCATGTGAATTTTTCGTAGATCTAAAAAAATAGTTAATTTAATATAATTTAATATTGTGATCCATTTGATTTTGGAATATGTTCATTTCATAAATACAAGTCAATTCTATTAAACAAAATTTTTTATTAAATAAAAACTAAAAAGTTAACCTTTACAATAGCTATAAAAAGGATTTCGGTTGTATTGATGCAGTTGAACGTAGCCAGAACATTATAAAGCATCCATATACTTCACTTATGGTCAAAGATTTCACAAAATCTGGGTTTTATAAATATATTTTTTACTAGAAACGGTTATCACTATTTTCACAACGCATTGGATCAAACACGCATATTATATAAAATTAACTAGCGATTTTTCCAGATGCGTGGTTAAATACCACACATATAACTTCAGAGATAGGTACTTTATTATCGTGAATAATTATTACCCAATGACAATATACCAACATAATATACAATATAATTCAGTTCCTTTATACAATATTACAATACATATCAAGATAAAATCAAAATATACCTTAACGTAAGTGTATGATTTTAATAAACTAAGATTATTAAATTTATAATTTCTTTTTAAATCTTGTACTTAATATTAATCGATCAAATAAGTGTTTTTTCTTCTTTTCTTATTTTAACACTGCAATACGCCAAAAGGATCGATGACAATTAGTAGGTACTGAAACAAATTGAGAAACAGCCAGGCATTTCAAAAATCATGTATCATCATTTAATCAAATCATAATTAGATGTATAGCGCATATGGCTCGATTGGTTAAAACATATTGGCACGAATCCAGTTGATGCAAATTCAAGTCCCATTGGGCGTCGTATTTTTTTACAGATTTTTTTCTAGTAGGTATAAGTATAGCTGAGATGTTTTAAAATTATATACGTTAAATAAAGAATATTACATTTTCAAATCTTGTGAATTATTCGTTGAATAAAAAAATAGTTTATTACATATTGGACCGCATCGAGAATCGTCGAGTCCCAGGATGAGAAGTCAATGTCTTATGCGAGACTATTTCTCTACAAGTTGCCAGAATTAGTGTGTGGCCTTTACACGGCGTGGTGCTGAGCACAATAACAGTTGGCTTCGTAATCAATCAGCAATTATTATTGTTTTTAACTGATATTTGATTAATAAAATATTATTATAAAATTAAACAATTTAATCAATTTATTACTGCTTAGAAGTACCTACCTTCAAATGTAAAATTTATTCTTTGGGGAAAACAAACTCTTTCATTCTCTTATCTTTACCAAAGGAGAAACGTAATACCAAAGAATCTATAGTATTCCAACTTAATAGAGCTTGAATAAAATACCTTTTGACTCTTCACAGACAATTGAATGAAGATCGAATGGAATTTATTGTGTGGGCCTGTTAATTGTTACTGTAATAATTGATTAGGGGATTTTAGGCCTTTTGTGGCTATTTCTCATGACTTAAGATACTTATTCAGTATTATTAAGTGCGAATATAATAAGGAAATGAATTGTAAAGCACTTTTGTTTATTTCCTTAATGAAACAGTGTTTGTTTGTCTCATTTCTAATAGTCAGATACCGTAATATCATTATATTCATTTATCTTCAAAAGTAAAAGCGATGTTTATAACCGAACCTATCACATTTCTTTAATAAAATATATTTTATTTTTAGTCTGCCGAATCTTTTTTAAAAATGTTTTTGTATAGCATTTCTAAAATTCTTCTAAAAAAATATTATACATCTTAAAATCGTAATTAATTTCCATATGATGACTTGCTTCCATTCATTTCTGATTTACTTTTTATTAACACGTCCTGTGAACATTAATAATAATATTGCATTTAAAATATATTTAAAAATATTATTATGTTAATTTTCTAGAATAGTAGATATTCCTAGCTTCTATTTAAACCCAACATTTGTGTTCTCTTTGTGGATATCAGTGGCGAAGGGTGGAGGTAGGCTGTTACGATCTGCCATAAATAGTGCAAATTAAACTTTGTCAGTCATACGTATTTGTTTTTATTGAAATGTTGTATGTATTATGGCGCATTGGCCAAAAGCTGTAATGCCGTAATACTCTTTTTTTATAAATAAATAAATAAATAAATAAATAAATAACGTTGGTTAGTTTTTAAAATTCAATTGAACCCTGTGAACCCAAGCCATAATAGATAATGGTCAAAAAATACTCGTCTATCTATAATTTATCTAAAATTATGCAATCAAATCATACATAACTTTGAATATTTTATAGATAGAATAATATTATCTATTATGGTTTGGTTGGGTAGGGTTTTATGAATTAAAAAAAAATGAACCAATAATATGTGTTATTTGTAGTCTTAATACAATGAAAACAAATAAGTATGGATGAAAAGGGGTGCACAATTTTGTCATATCGCCCAAAATATACCAAAACTATTATGATTTGGTTTAGTCGGGGTTTATTTGATTTTTAAAAAACTTACCAATACCATCTGAAAATTTTAGTATTATTTCAATAAAAAGAAACACGTATGACAGACAAATTTTATTGTGCACTATTTATGGCGGATCGTAACAGCCTACCTCCACCCTTCGCTTCTGGTGGATATGTTACATTATACGTTTCCTCTCTATTAAAACTTGACATTCCTGTTCCAATCCTTTATTTTTTTAAAGCACGGTTAGTTTAATAAACTATTTTTTTTTTGTTCAACAAATAAATAATTCGAAAACACTTCAGAAACATATTTATTAAAAAGAATCGTGAAAAAATAATGGTGCCGGACAGGACTGCATGCACCGGATTACGGCTAATGTGCTTTACTAAATTAGCCACCTGCTCCTTATAGAAGCGCTTCAATTACATGTGCTCGTTTCTGCCATTGGGCCGCATTGCCTGTCGTAGTGTACAATATATTATTTAAAAAATGACTATTACTTATATTAAAATTTGTCGTTATTAGGTAGGGTGCAGACAGCTAAATTGCTAAAACACATTAACCGTAATCGGATGGATACAGGTTCGAGCCCTGTCCAGCATCATATTTTTTTCAAGATGTTTCTGATTTGTACCTATTTTTCTGAAGTATATCCGAATTATTAATGGTTATTTATAGCTTTTTCCCATAGTATATAATTGAAATCAACTATAATATTTTTTACATAAATGTCTGATCAATTTTCCACCACAACTTGTGTTAAAAAAAAACTTTTAGAAGTATATACTAGAATATAAAACATTATGTATAATATGATACTCATATCAGATGTAATATTTTACAGATAGTAATAATATATTATGTTTCTCAATGTTTACTAAATGCCTATTTCTTTGAAACGTACCCAAATGTGAGAGCAATATGAGAGTAAAGACTAACCATAAATTTCCACCATTCCTACACATTGATGAATAGCTAGATAAAAATTTCCCATTGCTTGAATATATAAGAGTTTTTCAGGCCGCGTCGATTTTCCGGGAAATTCGAGAGTTTTTCAAATCGTTTCTATCTGGAAAACTACAAATAGGGGATGCTGTAAAATATGAAGCAATATTTTACTTTTTTTCACTCGGAAAAGATTTTCGCTTGTCATGCACCTGTAATTTTAACCTTAGCAAGATTGATATGTTTTACCGGCCTGACTTCCAAAGATATTTTTGCAAAAATACACTAAAATCATTCACAAATCATTTTCTTTGTTTTTCTTTGCATCGTTATATGCTCTCTTTATGATACCGACTATCAAATATTAATATATTCAATTTTATAAGAAATTCAATATCAAAAAAATATTTAAATTAAAACAATATACACAATAAAAAAAACGAAAGTGTTCATCAAAACTTCTGGTTTACTTTATTAAAAAAATCAAAATATTGCAAACATGATACCATGCTTTATATTTAAATGTAGGTATCTAATTAAACAAAATATGACAATATTATTTTAATATAAATATAATGTTCAGTGGAAATTCCACCAATAGATTACAGGGATTACACAGTTGGTTTACCATGCGAAATGGTATAACGAACGAAAATACTTTATAACTTTTTTTTTAATGCTGTTTTATAAATATATATTCTTATCCCGTACAAATGAAAAATCAACAAAAAAAAACACAAAAATTAAGCAAAACATAAAAAGTGGTAATTTTTAGTTACCGTAAATTAAATTGCAAAGATGGTAGCCATATTTTCACATAATTTCAACATACACTTAATTTCGTAGGTATTAATTATTATCCACAAGAATTACACCTCAGTCAGTGATTTCATCGGCCAAAGTACTCACCCGGCGATGTGCGTTGGGATTGAACTCAGTTCAAGAATAATTATATGATTGTTTTCAACGTGCATGTTTATTTAAAAAAATATACCTATATATATTTTTGTCTTGTATATTATTATTTAATATTTAACTACCACTATCTAAAAATAACTATAAAAAATGCATTAGCCAGTAACCCCCGTAAAATCGTTATCTTATTATTACAATGTCAAGTAATAACACTATGTAATTATTAGCGTTTCATTTTAAGTTTTTGCTCATAATATGAGAAACTCAAAATATTTTTCTATTTTAAGAACCGCAAATATAATAAATTGAACTTCGATTTAACAATGTTTGATCTGTTTAAAAACAAGTCACACAACCAATTACGAACGCTCCCCCACTACAGTGGTTTTAGGGCTACCAATTCGATATTTTATTTGGGGTTTAAATGTTGTAATAATATATTGAGCATTGTATAATACCTAAGTGCTTTTTTCGGACCACTAATCTTTCAGTTGACAGCAAAGCGCGCTACCAAATAAACCGTTGAGGCCGTGGTCAATACTACTTGGTGAAATCCATTGCTTTTATTTTGAGTGTACCGCGTAAATCGCTAGACTTTAAAAAAATTCAAGGACAAGCCATATCATACTGCCTTCAGGTTTTTTTCATAAGCAAAATGTCACGCTATGTACATAATAATTATTGATATATAACTTTATTTTATGAGTATGCGCGTATCTTAGTAGAATAGAAGATGGAACGGTTTAAAGTTGAAGTAATGATGAGAATTCTATACACAGTTGTCATACACGATCACAACGATATTGAAGATTATAAAAATGGAGATCAAAACAAACTCAAACTTCACTTCTGTCGCTTGTGTTCTTTCATAAACACTATTTTTTTTTTGTTATTGCTATTATGTTCTCAGAATTGGCACTATCATTTTAAATAATTATAGATAGGTAGGTACATAATACAATTATATACAATGATTATTTATTCATAACATTATGATGACACACAATAACCGTGTTTAAAGAAAATCGATAAAATTCTACTGTAGATTTCACTGATATTATATATTATAAATATATATCATTGAAATCTACAGTTATATTACATTTGGGATTAATAATAGAATGGGTGACCAAAGCATCTAAAAAAACACACCATTACTTCGGAGGATCCACCTTCACAACAATATGTCTCCAAGAATATAGTACAGTTAAGATTTTGACTGCACCAGATCGACCCTACCCTATAGTAAAGCATGATAAGTAATGATAAAATAATTAGCGTAGTAGCTTACATGGACTCAAGTATTATGAATACTGCTAGACATAAAATACCTGAAGATAAATTAATGGTTACAATACTAAATATTTACCGGCAATACAGGTAGCCAATATTTTTAAAAATAACAATATTCCTTTCAATAAATTGTGCGGATTTCTACCAACCCTACTTACTTAGGGAAGGATGCCGCAAAGATGACGCCTCCTGACAATCGGTCGCCGCAGACACCAATGTGAACATGTCTTATCTATCCCTTGCTTCCCTTATAGCAATTACTTTTACCATTACAGAGGCTTAAAATTCGACATCGAAAAAGCCAATTTTATTTATTAATACTCAGTACAAAATTATTTTCAACTCTACTTTGTGTATGTTTATTTTTATTTATATTTTAAGTATCTGTATTCTGCGTATAACATTCATACTAATTAAATTGTCGCATTTGTATGGGTGCGGAGAAATTTAAACAACTGTGCATATTTTTGGGATTGTCGCCCTTGATGCCTCCTGAGATTTTTTATCATCCACCAAACTGATGAAAACTTTCTGGTATGGGTATTAAAATATAACCATTATTATTAATTCCATATAAATTACCTACTTAATTAAATATTTTTGCTGCATACCGTGAAATAAGTCAAAATTAGTTACTTTTGTGTAGTTTCAGACATTACTGGGAAACGTCTTGCTAGCATACCTGGGAATATGCAAATTTACAATCTTATGTATTTAAAATAAAAATTGTACTGATTTTGTCATAATATATTGTTTAATAAAAATATTGGAAACTTCATCATGAGATAACTTTTGCTGGCACACTTTTGCAATGTTAAATATGAGATTCTAAAACATCTTCGACCATTTCCAATCTTAATAAGATCATATGGGCCTCCACAGAGTGGACGTTTGTATTAACAGATTTTGTTTTTACGAGAAATGGATGTCAGCCTTTTGCTCAACCTATGGACTCTGACTCATATACAAATTGAAAAACAATACGTGTACCTACTTGGCAGATCCAGGATTCACAGTGACCCACGACTCTATAGGCCGACGCTTAAGCCGCGCGACCATCATGTGTGTACACAAATTATTGTCATTAATAATATTATTTTATCATGTTTATATATTAGTATAAAAACGTAGTAGGTACCAAAATTTTATTATTATTAAGAAAATGACAAAAAAATATTTATATTGAAAGTTATGATATATTTTTTATGTTTTGTAAGTCCACATTCCATACGGGTTTCGTTGTTGATATAATATCTACAATTAACTCAAACCAATTAACTAACAATATAAAATGTTCGTTATTTCCTAACACCATACATATTGATATAGTATTAATAATAATATAATGTTTATATACAGATGATCTGTCCTAACATGTAATTCAGTACCTCTCGCTTCTCTGAAGAAATTACAATTTATTTGTTTTCAGTGGTGACTATTTATTATATGAACGCCAAAAGATATAAATTACATTCTTATTCTTATATGTGGAAAGCGTTCCTCCATTCTCTTGCTGTAAAAAAATGCCAAGTATTTTGGGGCCCTCTTTCTTTACTCCTGCATTATTGATTACCGTTATAAACCAAGATATGTTTACTTTATGTTACGTGAAGCACATTTTTTCTTATTTATCTTATGTCATAAAAATTTAAAACCAAGCACGTTTCCGCCTACGTAATTTTAAAGTAGATACAGGAAATTTGAAGCTTTTTTCTAGACATTCTTTTTAGTTGTCAACTCTACAAAACTATGATAAGATTTTTCATAAGTCAATTAAACATAATATTATAATATATTTAGTTAAGTTAAACATAAGGTGTTTTATCCTTTCATATTTTACATAATATTGTATTGATATTAGGCAACTATTTTATAGGCAAGTCTAGTAAGACCGCTGTATTATTATTGTCATGTATCTAATAATATTTTAATATAATACTATAAAACATGTTGAAATGGTTTTAGATTTCCAAATAATACCTTTATTATTTCATAAACAAGTATATTATTACAGTAACTATTTGCAGTAAATATATTAGTCAAAATCATTTTTGTTTATTTATTCATAATATAGTATGAGATTCCAAAACATATTTGGACCACTAACCATTTTAAGAAAAAAAAATACTCAACGCCCCATGTCATTAAAATATTAGTATTATTTTATTTATCTATATTATTCTACTTACATAGTAAAAAAGTACGGTGCGTAAATTCTCAAACTATTTTTTAAAACAAACCATAGTAAACCATTCGTATTGAAAAATTAAAATACTTAATGAGAATATTATTGAAAATTAGAAAAAATGAAAACAATATTGCCACGTAAGCTTAGAGATATATTATTAAGATCACACTGAAATAAAAAAAACGAAATCCGTACATTAGGGTTGCAAGCCTAAAAATGTTATAAAATAAACCAGTAGTGGGAACGTACGGCCTTTAGGCCATTAAGTTTGATCATTTGAATGAATTCATTTAATTATTTATTTTAATTTGGAAAATGTTTAATATTTTTTTTACAAAATACGTAGTGTATCTATCTACATTATTTTATGTACATCGAATTAAATTATGCTGTCTTATTAGGTTACAGTAGACTGCATTTTTCCAATATGACCCATATATAAATTATCGCATACAATTATTGAAAAAATGCCAATAAGTAAGTGACCAAAACGAAATACCGCCATTTTTTAATAAAAATTGCTACCAACGCAGCGTATATTATTTGCCTATAATACATATATTTCACTCTATCGACGAAGACCAAATCAACGTGCAATACTGCATCCAATAGCACTGATAATGTGTTCCTTTCTTGTTAACTTGAAATTCACATGAGTATGGCGGAGCTGCATTCAGTAAACTTAAGATCAACGCTATATTATTTGAGGTCCGAATTTAATGACAGTTTTTGAACGCGCGTCTGCTACCTGTATTTTTCTATGACATAGGGTCGTAACATCTTACCAAGACCTAAAGCTCTTGCAGATTTTAAAGAATCAGTGTCTCCGCTGAACCTGATAAACACACTGGTGTGACTGCGTTACAAATAATTGAGTTCATGAGCTGACATGTCAGCCCTTGGTGACGCATGACGAGGCACATTACGTTGCTTAGACACATGTAGCAGAAATAGAGACACTCCGCATCCTTGTACCTCAGCAACACTGATTCCGTCGTCATGACCAACTTATCATCAACCTGTAGCGGTGCTTCTAAAGTGATTTGGTGAGAGGTATCAGACGTCGCATAAGACCAAAGAAAGTGGCGAGACATTGTGCTTGCTCTGTGATCAGATGATGAGGCATGAAATAGTCAGTAGTAATACCAAATATATTGGATATTCTTCCAGGTGCAGTCCACCGTAGTAATTTTATAAAAAAATACTTTACCAATAATTACCAGTTTAATGTAAGCATCTTGGTAAAAATGAAAGGAATACCAATTTTGATAATCCCGAGAGTTTTTAGAAAGCTTAGAGGTCCCAGTGGTCTTTTACCCGACATTTAGGCTTTATCTTTATATAATAAGATTTTCTATATAATCTTTGAGTAATAATGATTGAACAAAATATGATTTCTATTACTAAGAGCTAGACTACCGTATCTCCATAAAGACCACTTTTGATAAAATCCAATTTACAAATATTACGGTATTTACGGCTATTGAATATACCACAGATAGGCCTTTAGCAAAATTTACATATATTTGATCATATCTACAATTTTCTGATAGTTTGTAAAGCATTCAGAAATATTTATTTATCGGCGTATTGGTATTAAATGGTATACAGCCAACGAGGAATCGAATGATAGAATGGAATGATTTTCACCAATTATGATTAAGTTTTCCCAACTGAAGGTGGTTTTTGTACAATTTCCATTTGTAAGAACGTCTCTATGAACGCAGCAAAAAAACCTTTATTATTCTAAGAACTTCAGATTGTTGTTATGAATCAACTTAAATGATCTAACAGATATGATAATTCAAGTGCTTAAAGTCAAACAACGTTATCTACAAAAAAGTGTATTTTTTGTTGTTGAGATAATGTTATTTTACATATCCGGCTACATGATAGTCAAACAACATTATGTCAATCGTTTCAGAATTCATCTTAAATCGTCAGTAAAGTTTATCGTTAACTATATAAGTTACCCTTTTTTCATATTTTTTAAAAACTATTCCTATAAATTTAAACATGCAAGCAAGATAAATGTACAATACACAATAAATTATAAAATATGAACATTAGGTTTTGAATAAACATTTCTCTTGTTGAGTTAGTTACAAGAATCTAAAATAACGATTTTTGGCTCTCCTGTACACTTGCACTTTTGTAGATAGTGTTGTTTGACATTTGAATTAATGTCATTTGTAATTCATTCATTGGAATTTCTGACTCTGATGTAGGTACAGATATATTCATTCAATTTCATTTAACACACCTATTCATTTTTTTATATAATTATGTAGTATTGTTTACGATAGAATATACATTTCTCATTTCTTATGACGTCAATTATTAATAAAACTCGTGAGAAGTCACCTGTCCGCAATGGAAGGCTACTGGTTTTTTTGTTTGCATCTTTTAACATTATTAATAGTGATCACGTAGTACCCACCCACACTTGAAGCTCAGTGTGGTGTCATAACAATTTATCACCCTCTCAACCACCTAAGCCCCCTCGCATTCTTCCTCGGGCCCTCACGCCGTCGGGAGACGCAGCCCTGGGGGTTGGAAATGAAAAGGATAGATCAAGTTGCGATTCTCTCCTTCCACTTTCGTATCTGAAAAAAATGCATACTCCTGAGAGAGCGTGCAAAATATCATTCGATTTAAAAAAAAAAAAAAAAAAAACTTTTAAAAGATTCATTCCACTATATACCTATAATAATAATATACATCTACAGCTACAAAGTAGATTTAGGTAAAGCTTTATTCACATCAAATTTATTCTACTAATTTCTTGTGCGAATTTTATTGTTCACTTACATTGTAAATTTGAGTTTTGAGAAACTGTCTATAAATCGTAAAATGTAATATTTGCTTTTACACAGGCAAAAGCATAATCCATAAATCACATAAAATGGGAAAAAATTCTATGTCGAATTACCGCATAAAATCCCTAGGTCCAAACCGTCCCCGAATTAGGCACCTAGCTTGCAACTTCCGGCTACTTATAACGTCTAGCGATTGCCGTATACGTGATTAAATAGGTTAATAACAATATGTACCGCTATTGATATTATTATATTATTTGTATTTTCAGCAACCGCGTTGGCCTAGTCCGTAGAGCGGCCATTACAAGTTCGTATTTATAAACGACGACCTCTCTACTAACTAGGCCAATGTAGATGCAAATAAAATATATAGAATATTAAAATATTACAACAGTACACCGATTTTTGATTTGATTTAATTATTACCCATAGAAGAACACTATTGATTCGTATTGAAGATGGCGGCCATTAACTCTATCATTTTTGTTACGTCTATATTGGCAGCCTATTTTGTGTCGATTTGTTATGATTTACGTATTGCATATTACTGTTTGCGGTATAAAGTGATTGTTTATCTAACTTATAGTGTCCATGCACTTATAATATATTCATGTTTCAAAGATTGCCTTTGCAATATGTTTACACGCATAATAATTTATGAAATTGAATAATTGAGTGAATCCAAGAATATGTTAAAATACTTGTGAGTTTCTAACAGATTCAGATGAATTTAATATTTGCTATAAATGAATCTTTAATCCGAAATATTTAAAAGCAAATATAATTTTCATCCACCCTAACCCTTCACCAGATTTTATTTCATATATTTAGGCTCCGTTTGTATTGAACGAAAATTACTATAATATCTTTAGAGTAAACCATGTACCGGTCTGCTCATTTTAATTTGAAACAATTACATATTATGTAATTAACTATGTCTTTTATTCAACGAATAATTCACGAGATTTTAAGAATGTACCATTCTAATTATTGAACATACCTAATTCTGAATCGATCGCCTACCGTTACTCAATTTGGAGATAACTTATGAGCAGGTGTTAAAAAGACCAATAGTTAACATTTTTTGCAATTATGCATGGCAGTTGTAGCATAGTGATAATGCACAGGGCGCGATACCCAAGAGACGCAGGTTCGATCCTGCCGGGTGTCTTACTTTTTTCAAAAAAGATTTTTTCTATTGGCTATATTTTCAGAATTATGTATCTTCAATTACGGATGTTATGTTTATTCATAGACACGTTATACATAAATCTTAAATATTTTTCATAAAAGCTGTTATTTTTAATGTTATGTCTTCAACACCGATGTTATAAATTACCTTATCAAGATCAATAAATTCTTTATTCATGTATGGAAAAAACGTTATTTGTACTAACCAAAAAGTTTACTTTTTATAGCAAACAAGTGCGTCGCTTAGCGGAAAGCGCTATCGAACTTTCCCTACCGACGCACACTTTCGGCGTCGAGTCGTAATTTGAATTATCGCCGAAACAGTCCATACGTGCCGTAGGTAAGTGTACCCAATGGCAGCGCACTGCCTCTTAGCTAGGCAAGCAGATAGGAAATTTTCTTTATTCGACCACTTTCCACTTTGCTCGACAGACTGCACGTTCCATTTTTAAATATTTACACCCTGCGCGGGTCGCAGGCGTGTGCACCGAAGTCACGTGACTGTAACACCGCTATACGCAGTGACGTGCAGCAAAACAATATTAATAATACTGCAGTGAAATTAAATATATTTAATTAGTTGATTAATTATACGTTTATTTAAATAAAACAAATTTTATAGTACTTATTCCACTTTTTAATTAAATTCTGCACCAGTTTCGTCCTCCTTAAAGTGACATTATCAACTCTGTCATTATCAACAACAAGTTGATAATGTCTCTTTAAGAATGACGAAATCGGTACAAAATTTAATTAAAAAGTGGAATAAGTACTATAAAATTGTGTTTTATTCAATTAATGAATAATTAATCAAATAATACAATGCAGTTCCACCATGAATTGACAGTTAACACTATAAAAGAAAATATATTAAAAATAATGATTCCAATAAGTAATCTCAAAGTTATGTGTAAATATTTCTTTTGTTTCTGTTATGATTATGTAGAAAATAATCACATAATATTCAAAATTCCATAGTTTTACAAGAGCTTAATGATTTGAATTACCCCATATTTACGTCATATCATATATGCAGCCGAAAATTATGCATCACTACCTCTCACGATGGTATTAACGTATCTGAATATATTTTAATTGCCACACTTCTGTCCTGAGAGACAGATACCGTGATGCTCAAAGAAAGATTTTAGAAGAAGTTTCATCTGTCCCGACATCTCATGTACTAGTTACGTGTAGCGTATGAGTTAGGAGTTGAAAGTGATAAATTCTAAGAAAGTATCGGAATTATCCCGTCCTTTATAGTCTATACAATGCAGTCAATTTATTAAATGCCCCAAAGTTGGCCTTGGTTGATAACAAATCGGCGTGGCCAGTTTGGCCCATGTTTAGTCGAACCAAGTCAAACAGCTCCATTTAGTCAGATCTTATCAGCGGGCAGTTACATGATAATTATGCCAGCATATACCTTTGCCCCAAATCTTTCAAATGAAAACTGTTGGATTATAATTGTTGGTTGGAACGCGTTGGATTATAATGTCATGGGTCCTGGGTTCGAATCTCTGGTCTGAAATATTCACATGTTTTTTTTCAATATACGTTTGAACCTTATCGGTTGACCAAGTGGCTGTCATATATTTCTCGAAAAACAAAAATCTGTTAATACAACCTCCACCCTGTAGAGGTCCATAATTATAATTTTCATAATATTGGACATGGTTAAAAAAATAATTAATTTAAACTACACTTCTTTACTTAATATAGGATGTCTTTTACGTAATTAAATGAGGTTCTGGCATTCCACGTTTATTTATTTGCATCCGTTATCATTTTCATGTAGAGGTATATCATTCGACATTGGCGATTCACAAGTGTGCTAACATTTAAAGCCACAATGCATATTATTCCAATGCTAGTAATTATTAATACAACTACAACTACAAATCGCTGTCGTCGTACCCACGACGCCACTATCCAATAATTTATGTAGGTTTTTATAAAGCGACGTATAAGTATCGTAAATGCCATATTCGAAATTTGAAGTTCCGTAAAATATTGAGATCGGTAAAAAAAATAATTAATTTTTGATATCTGCAGTATTAAATTAAGCTATATTTCATCACAATTGTATGTAGTCTACCTCGCAGGGCGAATCGGGTATTTGGTAGAATGTTCCCCATTACCCAGCGTCAGCAATCGGCACTAATCCTAAGTATCTTGGTTACTTCCTTATGAGTTCCCGATTAAATAATTTAATATTATATGTGTCATATCGCGAGACCAGTGGTTGATATAGTAGGACAGTAGATATTCTGCCGTCAATATTGTTTTACTATGCCGTTCAGTGGCATTGAATGCCACTGAATAGTAAAAAACTGATGATATCACTATTGTACCATATAAATAAATCTGATGCATGCTCGCTTAAGCTTCACATTAAATTTCCACAGCCGCTTACCTGACAGAAAGTAAAAACCATAATGCCCAACTATTTTTATGCTCCATACTGTTTAAAATGTTTGGACCACGGACCACTGAAAATAGTGGTAAAAATTTAGAGTCACTAAGAAGTAATAGCATGAAAATCCAATGTGTACTGCTATCGTTGATCGGCGATGAGGAAGGTATTCTACCCCTTGAGTAAAATCATAATTTAATGAAATGTAATTGTTTAATCATAGTATTATAATATTTTATCATAAATTATATTTATTTTATGATTGAAAAAATTAATACATTTTAATTTCGCGGACACGTGTCCCCCCACCATTAAGATTAGTTGAGAACGCCAATGCTCGTCCGACCTACGAAGCCTCACGTAAAATTTCTCATGCTGCATATAAAGAAAGGTTGATACGATACTACTTTGACACTCTCCGTTATCTATTGGAGCCATGCTTGGAATTTTTATATGCTTTTGATACAACCATAAAAATGTTTTGTTACCATTAAGAGACGCTTTATTGAACTGGTGGTGTCAAAATTTGAATGCTAAATAAACACCCCAGACTTAAATTACCATCGACGTGTATTGAAATCGATGTAATTTCACCGAAGATTTATAAAGGGTAGCGTGGTGATTTAGATTAATTTGTTATCTTTATTGAAGTAAAACTTTTAGTAGGTAGATACTTGTATTTTTAGTACAGAAAAACCACTATCTGAATTATATTTAATCTGTTCTGTGGTGACTACCCACTAGTTAGCAATAATTAGGTAGAATGCACGTGGTTGCATTGGCAAAGCACTGACGCTCATTCAATATTGGTCTATTTGAAGGTTGCAACATACACTATTGCACATCTATAATGTGTGGCTCATTATTGTAGGACACTCACACATTCAAAACCTTGCGTCAAAATGTAGTGTATTGGGGTATAGCCTATCTGAATTTTTATTAATCTGTTCTGTGACCTACTAGTTTTTTTTTAATATTTAGGTTGGATGCACGTGGAAAGCACATTAACTGAAATCCGATTGATGCGGGTTCGAGTCCCGTCCGGCGTCATATTTTTTTCAAAAAAAGTAGATATGTTTCTGAGGTGTTTTCATAATAAAAAATACGTAGTAATATGAACATATATATATATCACAAAAGGTTACACATAAATACCTTTTATGTTTTAAATATATTATATGTTAATAACCTGCATGTTTTTATCAGTGTATTATATTTATACATACAGAGTTTCTCTTTATTCCCTTTCAGTTATTCGCGATAACCTTTTCACGTAGGTACTTGATTAACAAAACATCAAACACTGGTGGGAAACGTTTAATGTTCATTTTAAAATTTTCTCCACGTACGGCTTGAGGATACATTTCCCTGTGAGTGACGTCACGTATTACGTCACACCTCATCTTCCCACTGGCCATTGTTCAAAATTGCTTCATATGTGATACGAAGAGTGAAGAGATCCCACTGATGATACCAGATTTCCTATCACAGGTGAACGCTGCAATACATTATTATTAATTATTACTATTAAACTATAAGACACTTTTGACGAAATATAGATATCATTATAATAGAAAAATAGACAATAAAAAGCGCAATGAAACGTACCTCGCATAATTATTATTACCCAACATTTTAGAATCGTAAAGTTTTGCATGGACTTGTATTTTATTTAATTATTATCTTACTATAAAAAAAATACGAGACGGTACTATCAAAATTCTTGGATACGCCAGTACTGCACTGTGAGTATCTGTCAAACTATTATATTTGCGTGACAGTTTATTTTTCAAATTTGGAATTTACGTTTACTGGTAATGTTTTCCCTCGTTTTTAAATACGTCTCCTCTATGTTTTGCTTTCTCCCACACATTTACTTAC
Organism: Rhyacophila brunnea; assembly: GCF_057557595.1. Taxonomy (NCBI): domain Eukaryota; kingdom Metazoa; phylum Arthropoda; class Insecta; order Trichoptera; family Rhyacophilidae; genus Rhyacophila; species Rhyacophila brunnea. The sequence goes on from NW_028232859.1 coordinate 41,901,981, forward strand.
TATATTTTCTCTCGTGCGTTACAGACAGAGTGATGGATAAATCAATATAAATATAATATTACATGGTTATATAATATAATTTTACATTTTCCAAAAAAAATAACTTGAAATGTGCCTGAACCCTCTGCGCAGCTCCAATTAAAAAAAGATTTTTTAAACATTTCATTATGCACTGAATAAATACCTATTATATATTGTGAGGATTCCTAAAAATTTTACACATACTTCATAGCATTAAAAAATATTGGATGGTTTACAGTTTACAATATATTCTAACGATATGGATGATTTTATTGATGGAAATAATACTACCTACAAGACATTTTCCATAACAGGAGTCAAAACGTGATGATAGGATTAGACACGTGCTAGTTTTATAGAAAGAGAATCTTTTTCTGTTTTTTTTTTTGGTCCTCCTTTGATGGGCTTTCCACTTACTGACTATAATAATTTATTTGGATTATGACCATAAAACACCGTGGAACTTTGTCTGCACGATGGTTTTGTCAAGATGTGTGTGTGTGTGAAACTGTAAAAGAGGTGATTTGGCTTGATGAAATCGCAATTTCATAGTATTTTTTACTCTAATACAAGACGATTTGTCATCGGAACCTCTATGCGTCACACAAATTAATGAAATGCGTAATAAATACACGTACTAACCAGTAAGTAGGTACGCAAATCTACCTAATAAAAATAATATGTCCACCTGAAATAAATGAATTTTATGATTTTTGCAAGGACGCGTGTTCATAGTCCTGTTTCACATTTCAATATTGTACCGAATTGCACCATTATTTCGCAGTAATCGTCAGTAGCTAATCAATATTACAAAAAAATCCAATGTATGTGAATGAACTTTTGATTGCCACATTATGGTATAAAAGCCTTGCCAATTCATTATTATATTGGTGTCAATACCTATGATACAGTTTCAAACTATAAGTCCCTTTACACAATGTCGACCAGTCTCCAGCAACCAAATAAACAGCAACCACGAGGCATAAAAAAGAAAATCAGCATTTACGCATTTGGTTGCGGTGACTAGTCATACTTTCTGGTTGCTGGTAACTACGATTACCGGAGACCAGTTGACAGTGCGTAAAAAACATGATCAAAAAAATCCTGCCTCATTCTAATATCCACTATAAAATGGCTTAGCCTTTTATAGAAATATAGTCGCTCTAATATTATATCCTTATTTAATTAATATATTATTCTAACATTTTTATTGTAAAATTAATTAATAAAATGCGACTACTCAACTACTGTAAGTCATACAACCCAGTTGCCGCAGGAGTGGTTTTCTCAGAGACACCTTGCCACATGTGTTTGTTCCACATTTGGACACATTATTATTACTATATACCGCGGGACGGACGAGGTACTTGCACGTGAAACTCACTTATCTTGGGGATGTCACTATGCTGCTAACTTGTGTATTCTTTGGATCTAAATTTGGTCAACCACCTGTGTATATGACAGTAAGTTCAATCATGTGCCATCTTATTAAAACTGAACGCAATTTCTATTATTGTTCTTCTGAATAATATGTAATAATTCTATTTTCGTAACGTATTTTATTCCAGAAATATATTTTCCTTTTACCGTCACATAACATAATTATATGTTCAGGTGTGGATTCCATTTATTATGTCTGTGTTAGATACGAGTATAACAGAAAAAACGAAAAACTTTTCTGAATGAAAATAATCTGAAAGGCCGTCTCTTTAAAATATATTATCTCCAATAATTTTAGCAGTTATTTGACCATATAGACCAGGGGTAGTCAACCTGGTCCTTACCGCCCACTTGTGGGTGTTCCATCTTTCATGGTAGGTGGTAGGGGTTTTATAAATTAGATATGATGAAGAAAGTAAACATAAATTCGATAGTGGTGGATATGAAAACCTATGGCAAAATAAAAAATGCCTATTTTATATCCAAATATGTGGAAAATGATATCCAGTTTATTGGTACCTTTCCCTAACTCATATCTTGTGGAATCAGGCTTTAGTGATGTTAATCATATTATGACTAAAGAAATAAACCGCCTGAATATTTCCGATAGAGGATACTTTCGTTTGTTACTCATAAAAATTGAGATGTCCAGTATTTAGTTTCGCAGCATCAGCCTCAGGGATCTCAGTAATAATTTATATAATTAAATGTAATTTCATCAGCCTTCATGCTACTATATATGCAAAGTATAAATAAAAATATAGATTTTAACTAGGTACAGTAAGTTGTTTTCTAAAGATTTATTCAGCCAAACTTAGCGAAAGTCTGACATAAAGTATTTGGTAAGTAATTTTTATTATAATATGCTTTAACTTGTCTTGCTGTAACTCTGCTTTATATTAGTTCCCTACTTTATAAATCTCTATTACTGTGGAACCGGTGGGCGGGTAGAAAATTTTACTACTAACAGAGATACAAAAGTGGGCAGTAGGTATAAAAAGGTTGACTACCCCTGATATAGACAGAAGGGAAAACAGTAATTTGGAAATGTCAATGGAAAAACCGAAAGTTTGAAGAGGGGGGTTACCTAGGCGGTGGTCTAATCTACGCTTCGAGGCTATCAATGCCTTCAACTATGTGGACGGCGGAATGCAGGGATAACTGGGACATTTTTTTATAGAAGTGAGAAAGGGACATTATACAAAATATAAAGTATCATTATTATTAATGCCTCTACAATTTAGGCTTGGCTATGATCCCTCCAACATAAGCCTCTCCTCATGAATGGCGTTGAATTGAGTAGGTACCTAAGACAGCGAATAAGCATCCAAATCGAAAGAGCTAATGCAGTCGCTGTTATTTATATTCTATATAAATTGAGAAACCTAAGATATAAAAGTTTTATAAATATTATTTTATATATAATATGTCAACGCCTACGATGGTCGAGCGGCTTGCGCATCGGCTTTAAATGTCGTGGGTCCATGTTTCGAATCCTGGGTCTGGAAAATACACATATTGTTCTTCAATTTGTGTTTCGAGTCATAGTATCGTAATAGGTTATAGTAATAAGCTGAGCAAGTGGCTAACATCCATTTCCCGTAAAAACAAAAATCTGTTAATACGGACCTCTACTCTGTGCCTGTGGAAGCCCATATGATCTTTACTTACTGTTATTTTCATTGTTATCGTTTGTAAATATCAAAACTTTATTAAAAATATGGCAAAAATCTCTTTCCCCAAATGAACGATATATTAGGAAATACGTAATCGATTATAGATTTTACATCCTAAAAATAACCATGAGATAATAGCATGTAAAGATGCTTAGAGTAAACGTCAGAAATTTTTAATCGACCATGAAACATATATACATTTTTATTAAGGCAGTGCCAAATGAAAGAAAGTTCTTCATGTAAGAACTTGTACAAAATATTAAATTGTGTAACTATTTCTTAGAGCGTTGTACGTGATTTTACAATATCATATTGTAAAGCGAGCTTTTTACAGTGACACAAAACGTCAATTTAATGGATCATTTTCTGAGCGTAATAAATCACAAACTTTACGATATTCGTAATTGACGTATCAATAAGTTTTAATATATGATATTATCAGACGGCATCGCCTGCGGGGGAGCCTTTCATAAAATAGTTGTACCAGCGCGCCTTATCGGTCCCGGGATTTTCCACTTTTAATATCGTGGCACGAAAGTAATAAGCGTCCATATATCACGCGGGAATGCCTTAAGGCTCTCCTTACCTCGGTGAAAAAGTGCAAACCTGAGCGAAAAAAAATCAATTTATTCTTTAACCCACTTTATCATCGGATATCATTCCGCTGTTTAGTGCTAGACCTTCCTTTTTATAGGCAAATTTTCCTAATGATTTATGGCTGTTAAATCTCCATTCTTTATAGTAGGTACATCATTCTGTCGACAAAGAATTTTATCGCATATAATTATTATTCATACTCGATACACCCGCATTAACAAAGCACCTCGCAAATTATTACAATGTAAAAATGTGGGTGACGCTTTTGTGTAAAATATTTTATGAATTATGAGAAAAAATAAAAAAAATATTTTGCTTATAATGAATAATTATTGAAGTTACAAAAGGAAAAATAAATTTAACGATCATCACTCGGTATTGTTCTACTGTAGTATAAATCCATCTTCTGGGCCTTTCTATATAATGATTGACATTTTCTGCCATTAATTGAACCCTCCCCCTTAACGCTTTCGCTGCTGAATAGATAATGAGATTTTAATTGCCCCCTTTAAAATACACGTTAATTACATCGATCGGCCGCCTGGTCATTACGCACCGTGTGCGTCTTCCGCGTCCAAAGTATTAATAACGATCTATGTTACATTTTTATGCGTTTTGAGATAGGTAATTAAATAAAACTATTTTGTTGAGAAGTCCTATCCTTAATTCTTTAATCAATTATTTTTATTCCTCTTCCAATTTTCCATGTTAATTTTTCTCTGTGAAGTCTTTTTGCATCCGCAGGTTAACGAAAACTCTCGTGTCATCCTCCATTTTGACAGATCCATAGATCACTATTGCAGAGAGGCCAACATAACGGATCAAAAACTAGTGACTTAATGTTGCTAGATCAAAAAATTAATATGCCAAAACAGAGGCAATGTGATATAGATCATTGTTGCATTTAGCACAAAACTGCCAAAATGCAACATAGATCATTATTGGAGACTTCAATTACTATCATTTTAGTAAGAATGAATACTAAATTCGTTACTTAATCCAATTGGTTTCAGTTTTTCAAAAACAACCCTATGAGAAACCAACATCTCTAACCATTCATTCATTCATTTTAATAGTTTAACAGTAGAATAAAATTAATTATAATATATCCATACTTTCCATGCAGTATTAGATAGTATTCACTAAAATTACATACGTTGTTCACAATTGATCAAACACTTTGGGTAAATTGGTATTTTCAATTTTTAACATATTAACTATTCAGGCGCCCAAATTCTATGTATGCCATTTGAATCATAAACACTCATTTTCATGCCGTCGATGATGGTCATTTTTTGCTCAGCAAATTATTTTATCATAATAAATTATGTTTTAATAACTATATTTGAACAATCTACAGTTTTATATACTTACTTAATACATTTACTAAACAATAGATATCACTGTCGTCCAAAAGCAATCTTGGTCATAAATCTGTTGGAAAACCACTTTTCCGCTTCTAAATCGCGACAAAAGTGAGTTATTGCACTTTCTCCAAATAACAAAGTGAAAACTTACCACGCAAGTAAAAATACGTTCATCATTCATTCTCGCCATTCAATTTAAGTAAAGATATAAGTTTTCAAATGGATTCTGAAGTGTTAGAATGAAATATATAAGACTAAAAGTTTTAATATTATTTTTACACTATTTCCTTAAATTAGTTTTCGTAATTATCGTATATTCGTAATTAGTGTCATTCTCAACAATTTCACAATAATTCTTTTTTTTATAATTAAAATAAATCCGCAATTAATCTTAATTATCACTAGCAACATTATTTAAATAATTAATGGATTTTATAAACCACTGATTTGACATTTTTATAGAATAAATTTTAAAAAAACGTTAAGAATGAAATAAAAAAAGCGATAAATATTAAGCTAACGGATATAATTTGCTTTAACTAAAATACAGAATACTAGCTTTAAATCAATCTAATGGTAAACGAATTAGTATTAAATTACCAACGATTAAAAAGAACCCCCGTTTGCAATCTCTCTTTTTTGTGGTGAATTACACAACAATTTCAATTAAACATGAAAATATGGCAGGTGTTTTTCTAAATTCCCTGTACAAAAATGAGCATTACTATGAATGGGATAAAAATAAGGTCTTTGTACTCTTTAATTAAATAAATACATACCTCTGTCATCACCATTTTGTAATATTATTATTTAAGTATCAAAGTGCTATTCATCCTGTATTTATGTATCTACTTACACCTTCACCTGAATTTCCATCGTCATTATCAACTACCTACGTCATATGCAGAAATTTTAAATTTGGTAAAAATGTGGTAATTTAATGATATTGCATTTTATACAAAATTGGCTAGATTCCCTAAAAAAGTCCAAATACATTTTTTTACAATACACATACAATGTAGGTAACTTGTTTTTTTTTATTTTTTTAATTATTGGAATAACATCAACCTATCTCATCATAATATATCATGTGGATGTTTATATATGTGATTATTAGATTTCGAGGACTTGTAATATGGTAAATATTATTCACTGGTCCTCTAGTCAGCAAAGGCAATAACAAGACTACATATTTACATGTCTCATATATTAATATATTATCATCATCATCAGTCAGGATCGATTTTCTGCTGAATGAAGGTATTTCCTAGCTCCCTCTACTATTCTCGGTCCTTAGTTCTTCGCTTCCACGTACACCTACCGTTTTATCTATTATGGGCGTCTCTGTAGTCATTTAGTGCCACTGTATGAATACATTGTCCAACGGTAGTCTACTCTTCTAGCGACATATTAGCCTATTGCCATTTAACCTACTGAACGATCTCTATCATATCAATAAAGTGGTCAACATATATGTAACACTGGTAAAGTGCTCATTTACGTGTGTGAAACAAGGAATCCTAATGTCAGAATTGCGAGTAGCGCAACGTGGCTTGGAAAAGTGCATGTTTGACATAATGTGGAAAGACCACAAAAGGAACTAACGGATAAAGAAGCAGACAAAAGTATGTGATCTGATATAATATTCTATATAATTGACTTCTAGCTGAAGTCGTATTATTCAATATTACAGAAGAAAATCTTTGACAGTTATGGAAGTAATGTATAATATTCATTAAATGAAATTAGCTTATATGCAGCTAGGTATAGGAAGATTATTAATACTCTAATGCAAGAGTGGATGATAATTTGAAAATTAATGGACTGGAAGTACGGTAACTTTTGTTCAATTCGGTTCGGTTGGAGCATTTTAAACATCAAGGGTAGATGTCGTGTCGGAGCTTTGTAATAATTTTCGCTTCAGTTTAAATAAGTTGGGGGATTGACGTCTTTATGAAATATGAATAATCTTTGCCGTTCTGCACAAGTTACTTTTGAAATGTCTTCCGGGAATATATTGAAAAACTTATGTCGTCATGAGGAAATTTATGAACGCGTGTGTTGGGATGAACGGAAAATTATTGCAAATTCTACAAGTGTTCATATAGTGACGCTGATGTTGTTAAATTTAATATTATTTCATCACAATTACTTACACAGGACATAGATGCATACATACATAGAAAATATTATAATTAAAGTGGAAATGAACGCGAATTTGCGCATAGTATTATAACATTATTTCGATTTTTTAATCACATAATATTATAATAGGTACCTAAATATAAGCACTGTATTTTTAATTATAGATGTGTGTTATCCCTTAAATGCATGATTATCTACTTGTTAATAAAACATACTCATATACAACGGATAGTTGTAATTACGGGAAAAATAATTTAAAAATATATATAATAGATTTTTTCTGTATTCATCATTTTGTTATGTTGAAATTACTTTTAACAATGATATTATCATAAATATTCGATAAATCTAGGTACCTTATAGAATCCATTGATCATTTTTCTTGATCAAAATTTAATATGTCTGTGGTTAAAACTGAATTCGAATATAGCCGTTAAAAAATAACTGCCAAAATCCGGCTCATACATAATATCTATATAATATATAAAACATATATATTTATATTGAATCGAGCTTCAATATTGGGACCATGCTTAAAATAAAATTTGATATAAATAAAAAGGATATCAAGTTATACACATTTATATTTTTATAAAAATCGATGTTTTTAAAATAAATATAAAAAATATTAAAACGATGAATTAGTCAAAAATCTAAACAACAAAAAATCTAAAACTTAATAAACTAAATGTTCATAATAAATATGACCATAAAATATAATGTAATAATAAGATGTGACCCTGCAACGAATTCACATTTTAATACATTTTTTAAAAATTGTAAGTTTATCGTTAAATTTTAAAAAAAAAGTCTTTTTAATGTTTTCAGATACATATTTATTAATTAATACAGTTGAAATTGTAAATTATCAAAAAAAATCTCAAATTGCAAGCTTCGTATTTTTCCGCTTGGTTCTCTGTTGGCATGCCTCTCCCCCTTAAGCATCGCGTCTTTGGGGATACTCGATGCTGGATGTATTCGATTGAATGGCAAAAACGAGGCTTGCCGCATGCACACATTCTTATTTGGTTAGTCGATAGAATTTGACCAGACCAAATAGATGACATCATAATGTGCCGAGATTCCTGATCCCGAAACCGATCCAAACCTGCATGATGTTGTAATTATTAACATGATTCACGAACCGTATGGCGCCATCAACCCCCAATCACCGTGCATGGTCGACAGCAAATGTTCCAAGCGTTATCCACGAAATTTGAAGGCGGAGACTATCACTGCCAACGATGGTTATCCACTGTATCGGCGTCGATCACCCGTTGATAACGGTAGAACTATCACAACGAAAGTGAAGGGAAACGATATCGTGGTCGACAACACGTGGATTGTTCCGTATTCGCCACTTCTTTCCAAAACATTCAAGGCGCATTGCAACGTGGAGTTTTGCAATTCAGTGAAGTCCATCAAATACATCTGCAAATATGTCACCAAAGGCAGCGATATTGTGGTTTTTGGCGTTCAAACTCCCAATACCAACGATGAAATCACGCACTATCAAGTTGGTCGATATGTGAGGTCCACTGCATTTCTTCAAATCTATCGACTGTGTAACAAACGAAGACGAAGCAACCAACTATCCAACTGAATTTTTAAACTCATTGGAACTGCCTGGCTTGCCACCGCGCAATTTACAACTGATGGTTGGCTCGGTAGTCATCATGCTTCGAAATCTGAACCAACCAAAACTATGTAATCTATTTCATTTTGATTTGATTTTTTCACATTTATTGAACTTAATTCATTTTGAGTATTCATTTTAACTTAATAAAAACTGAATTTAATTCAGCTAATAAGTTAAACACAAGATTATTGATTCTGAGGCGGTACGAAGTTCGCCGGGTCAGCTAGTTATATATATATTATATTATAATATCATCTCCGGCTGGCGTCGTTTGATTACAAATTATATACAACAACCACAACTTACAATGACATCAATCGGCAAAATTTAAATAATGATTCCTATCATTGGATATAAAATGTACATTAAAATCGATTTCTGTTTTGCTCAAAAAACAAAAACTAAAGTTTTAACGGTTAAAACGGTTAAAAACGGTTAAGGAAATTCAAAAGTGGGGCATCCGTATAAACAATTTAAGCCCAATATAGTCTAATATTTTGAGGCCGCGAACACTCAGATTCGCTAATCACGTTGCGTTAGATACGATGGACTTAGAGCTCTCAATATTTTGAGATTATTTACGAAGAAACCCCAGTATTCGGTCTCTAGACTGCCACCTGGGTGAAATGGGTGGAAAACAGGGATGCAGACAGGCTGAATGTGACTGACTAGAGAGAGCTCCTAATAGAGCTGACAGAATGACAGTTGCGCAGTTGATTATGGACCAGAATAGTCTGTAGCACCAGCTTAAGTAGGTAAGTTATAATTACAGGTGGACTGAAAATAATAGTATGTAATTTAATATAATTACTAGTTAACTATGTGTTGTCCTCCTTTCTTTTTCTATATATATCTTTTTCTACACCATGGAGCTATTGGCGGTAAACCAGAATATCACGAAGAGTCAAAGCCTGCGATATTTTTGTAGCTTTATAGACGTATCCTATCGTCAGCTGAATGCAAAACTATTGTAAGTCACATTTGAAATATTTTTCAGTTTTTTGAAACAGCCTACTTCAGTTATTTATTATTTATATGGACAAGTGTGTGCACCATTTTTTCATCAATAATCCTACTAAAATATGATGCATCCATTTATCCATAAAGATAATAAATAATTTCAGTACGTTGTTTAAAAAAACTCTCTCCTCAAAAATTTCAAATGTAAGTTAGAATAGTTCTGCATTCAGCTGACGCTATATTTATTTTGCACTGACCAATTGGCACTGACAGACTGACATAATATGTTGACGTTCTGAAACAAATGGGACAATAACGAATAACGTAGAAGTACTGCGTAGTATCAAAAATCAATAGAAAAAGACGCCGCATTTTGTGGTTTAAGAATATCTTTTACTGGTACTAGTGCAGCTCCACCGAACTGTTCCGAGTAGCAGGTGATAAACCAAAGATTACCATGATAGTGGTCAACTTCTGACAGGGGAGAGCAAAATAAAACATAGTATTATCACTTACAAGTAAAAAATAAATAATATTATAGAATACTTACTCTTTTTTTGATAAAATTAACGAAATTCAACGAATTTTTATAAAAATAAAATTCCAAATATATTTTTTTTAAAAAAGATTTAATAATGTTGGGCTTTAAGCCCTAACACTGGATGCGTCATGCCTATTAGTTTCATTAAATGAACCTTTTTCGTGCGATGGACAGCACAATATATTATTTCAATCTTTTTTTATATATTTACAATCTGCTCCAGTACGTATGTACTCCCTAAGGTCCAATGCCTTAAGCCCAAAAAGACTTACAAGACCTGTGAGCGTCTACGTTAAATGTATTTTTTTGTAAAATGTGCTATTGAACCCTATATATACATTTTTTTATTTTTATTTAGATACTGTAAACGTTAGGGCAAAAGTAAAATACGATATAACAACTAGTACTACAATCTGCTGTCAATAATAATCATCATGCTAGCAAACTGTGGTTTATGTTGATAAAATGATAGTAATAAGCGAGTGGTAAAGTGTTCGCTTGCGATGTCATCGGTTTTTGAGTTTGATTCAGTCTATTGATCTAATGAGTTAAACTAGTTAAAATATTATATTTCTTCTAAAAACAAACTTTTAAAACGAATCTTTTGAGGGCTGTCAAGATATCGTAAAGGGGGGACGTGCGCCGCGTAGGTCAAAGTGGAGGTTTTATACTATTTTCAAAGCATGATCCTAGACATTTCTTAAACATTGTAGATAATCTATTTATATAATTTTGTAGCCTTATTATCCTTTATATTTATTTTAAATACCGTTTAAAAAAATCAGTTAGGTACATGTTCAAAAACGCGCGTTAGCATGATCTTACTCCTTACTTCATTTATCGTTTTTTAATTTATGTGCTACAGCCGTATGTTGTAGCTTAACCACTGGGGAATGCCAATAAAAATGGCGTATTTCAAAAAAATACTACCTTATTCTTAGATCAATAATTATTATAAAGAAAACATTATTCGTAGAATGTTTATCACGTTTGATTGGTCAAAGACATAGCTTATAATCAGTATCTTTATAATTATTTTCAAATGTGTTAATCGTGCCCATTTTTTGAATAATAAAATGCCTAACTATTGTCAAATTTGGGATCACAGAGATTATCAATATATTTTTTTATCGTAAATATTTCACTATAATAATGTCGAGATAAATTTTACTAATGGTATTATAAATGCTCCACCTCCAACACCACTGCACATGGATGTACTGAAATATGACTATATTCTAAAACATTAGAGCGAAAGGTTTAAAAGAATACTATTTTATGCAATAAAAATACTTTATGCAGTAATTAACTGTTTAAAATAAATATGAAGGATAATAAGGCTTCAAAATTATATAAATAGATTATCTACAACGTTTAAAAAATGTCTAGGGTTATGCTCTGAAAATAGCATAAAACTCCATTTTGACCTACGCTGAGCATGTGGGCCGTTAAGGAAGAAAAAACTAGGTACTTATAATATTATTTTTATTCTTTATGCAGGGTCACCTTTAATTATGTTAAAAACTTATCTGAAAGAAAAACAAATACGTCCTCACTCTGCTATCCCAATATGGAGCTGCATGGGACTGATGTAACAACGATATACTGTGGTGTTAAAAGAGTAAAAATAGAGAGAAAAGAAAATTATTCGACTAGATCAGATAATGTCAGTGACATAAAATGTCCTCTACATCCACATACTGAATATTATGATTTTAATGCAATGATGATTCTATGGAAGAAACAGGTGTGTGATATAATAAAGCTTAGTAAAACTTTATATGGAACTATACAAGATAACTAGAAGAAAAGACCAGTAGTCTAGTGGTAATAATATCTTAATTCCACTCGCGGTGGGTACAATGGAATAAAGGTGTTCGTCATAATACATATTTAAAGTAAAAGAATAAACAATGTGTCCTAAAATGTATATTTAAAGTAGTCATGATGCGTACGGTCTAATAGTAGATCGTAAAGTAATCTAAGAAAAGTATTTCAAAAAGTCTAATATAAAAAATATCACGGCCTCTTAAACTCATTCCTCAGAAGAGCTATTAAAAGGGAAATAATATTAAAAAAAGATACTTTCATAATGCGTAGTCAAATTAATTATGTTACCTACATTTTGATATTAATATTCATCTCCACAATATAAATAATTAATATCTCTGCATCCGTGCTGAACCATAACGCAGCACGCACGACCTCTCTGGAGAGATAATAACGTCCAAAAATAGCGGGAAAAAGAAAAGTCTTTCTCCTCGCATTTTACCCCCGTCGACCTCTTCGGGGTTTCCCGCGCTTTCCTAGGCACCACGAATGCGATTCAAGTTATTAAAAAGAGATTTATAACTCTGGCCGCGATGTACCGTCACTTTATTATATATTTTTTTCTACTCTACTTATTCCTCCCGCCTTTTTATTCATTTTCCCGCCGAGACTGAAAAGATGGCGGCGCGCGACGATATTATCACTCTACTTAATGACTTGCATGTGGGATTCTCGCTGAATGGCGAAAACCTGACGCCGCTCAAAACAATGGCCTTTCTTGACGAAAACGAAATTTTGATTAATCACCCTCCGCGGCTGGGTGTTTTTAAAATACAACTTGCAAAAAATTTAATTTTTCTACAAAATATTACAAAAAAATGTCTCACACTTAATTGAAAAGTTTAATCATATTCCAGAATGTCTTATTTTTATGAAAAGTCTGAGAATTTATTTTTTCGTCTGAAAAATTGCTTAAGTAGTATATTTTTTATCTACGGTAAACTTAGGTAGCAGGGAAAGCGGCGGCCGTCTTCGTAAAAATACGAAGCTGTGGATCACGTGTTCGAATCCGTGGCTGGTCAAATATTATATATGTTGTTTTTTTCATCGTGTATTCGATCCAGTGAAGAAATCAATAGATTGAGTGAATGGTTAATAACTATTCCTCGTAAAATCTGTTGACATTATAATATTCTTGATGGAAAAAAAAATATAACAACATGTTTGTCAATTTTTCCATATGTTTACAACCTTTAAAAGTAAACCAAATATAATTTACATAAGTTACACACTTACATGAAAATACTGATGAATTACCCATTTAACCATTTCAGCTACACTGTACGCGATATTATTATATTTTTTTTTTTAATAAAACCAGAGCAATAATGGCCATGTCATATATTTAAAATAACTTTTTGCGCCCTCGATGAATGATGTAAAATACCAAGACAAATAATTACTTACCTAGATAATGGTAAGACTTTCGATTTCTAAAATAGTAACCGATATTTAAACAATACGTCGCGTGTTTATTTTAGAACCCGACATCTCACAAAGCTTTTTTATGTATAGTAAATATACTAAAACTCAATTTTCCAAGAGATGGAACGCTATTATCTTATTATCCAGGGCTCAAACTTAGGGCCATTGCTGTTCACGATTTTTATAAATGACATAGCATTGGTAATTAAAAGTGCTATGTTTTTGTTGTTTGCTGACGACTTGAAACTCTTCATGGAAGTTGTCACCTTGGACGATTGTCGTCAACTTCAACTTGATATAGATAATATATTAGATTGGGGCAGGCGTAACAAACTGGACTTCAATATTGATAAATGCAATGTTTTATCGTTTACTAAAGCCTCACGAGTATTGTTTTTCCAGTACTCGATGCATGGCAGAGTTCTCTCGCGAATAGCATCTGTAAGAGATCTTGGAATTACATTTGACGGTAAACTGACGTTTAGTGGTCATATAGATACCATTTGTAAAAAGGCGCTAAAGATGTTGGGCTTTGTCTTGCGTACTTCCCGGGTCTTTTCGGATGTTACGGTATTAAAAATTCTCTATAACTCCTTAGTTAGAAGCAGACTTGAGAGTGGGTCTATCGTTTGGGCCCCGCATCAGTTGAAGTACGGCCTTATGGTGGAGAGAGTCCAAAAGAAATTTTTACGACTCCTTTACTTTCGGTTGTATGGATATTATCCGTGGCTCTATCCGACTGATTTTCTCTTAGGGATGCTTACATACTGTAGCTTAAAATTTAGAAGGGATCTTTATTTAGCTACATATTTTTTCAGACTTATACGCGGCGTAAATGTGAACTCTGCCATTCTTGGTGGTATTGGCTTGTGTGTCTCTGATAATTACCTTAGGAATCGAGGGCATGCGTTGTTTGTTCTCCCACGGTGCAGAACTAACCTGCCATTAGTAATGCCAATTGGGAGGGCAGTAACCATGCTTAATGAAATCGCTTCGGATATTGATATATTCCACTTACGTGAGGGTGAATTTAGGTGGACGTTGTTTTATAAGTTTTTAAGATAGGGTTTATCAAAGTTCACTCTGTGTGCTTCCATCTACTTTTATTTTGTTACTTATTTAATTTATTTTCTTATTTTATTACTTTTTCTCTGTATTTTTATTTTTTTTTAATTATTAACACTTATTTTATGTCATGTCGTGAACGCTTTGAATTTATAATTTGTTATGTTCATTATATGTAAAATAAATAAATTTGATTTGATTTGATTTGATTACGAGCCCTATAATATTATTGGTATGATTACAAAATGAATCAAAATAAAATATAACTAGTATATCAATAAAGTAGACATATACGTTTATTTATTCAATATTTTGAGGCGAATGTTCTTTGTGATGGATTATTAAATAATATCTAAAGATTGAATTAATAAAAAAAATTATAATATATTTAATATTCCCATTTATACATATCTATCAACTTAGTATTTTTTGTTCTTCTTAAGATATTTATGTGGATTGTGGAGCAATATTGATGATTAGTTGTAACATATTCTTATATTATATAATATAAACATCATAGGATTGACACATCGCTACTTAAAATTCTTAATGAGAGCTTCTATGAAAACTAGTCTAATGAAAAAAAAACAATACCTAATATTATAAATATTTTGAAAAATATGTATATCTCTGTGAAAATTGTTGCGAATTAGAGTTAGTTATCAATATTCAGATGTTATTTTAAAGTCAGGTTAAATGAAATAGAAAATATCAAAATATTGAAAAAATAAAGCGGTATTGGGGGTTCATTTATACGTAAGTACTATATAGTAATAATGCGCACATGATGACCAAGTGGTAAATGTATCCGATTAGTACGTAGTGGGTCTTGGTTTCAAATCCCGGATCTGGTAAAATTCACATTTTGTTTTTCAATCTGTGTTCAAACTAAGACCATGGACCTAATATGTTAAGAAAATGGCTAATATATATTTTTCATTAAAAATAATATGTTACAAAACCTCTTCGTGAGGCGTCTGATAGACATCGGATTAGAGCCAATGGAAAATGGGTATAGTAATAATATTTAACCATTTATATACCTAACCATACCGTTTTTTGATTGACTTATATATTAGATATATAAATATTTTGTATTTTCCGGAACTACTTACAATTAAAAAATACTCCGCGAGAAGTGTGTCAGATTCATAGAGGTATTAAATAAAAGAGGGGCGAAGAATCGGCTTTCTCATACAATTGAATGAAGCAGGCCAACAATACCCGATAACTTACGAAAAATAGCGACGCGATAAAAAAAAATGCAGGGCAACACGGAGGATTTACTTTGGTCATCATAACGTACCTATATAATATAATGTTAACGTGGAAATTTTGCCGCAAATTGATTAACAGCCCGCCTCACCATACTTTTTCAACATACCAGCCTGCTTCACCATACTTTCATATAACCTGCCGCCCCTAGGTCAGATTCGTCAGATTATGTGTAGCATTGCATACATTAACTTCATATCACATATTATTTTTACTCGTCATATTGTAATCATTTACTTAATGTACTATTATACTAATATACTATTATACTAATTAACTATTCTTGCACTCGAAAGTTAAAAAATTGCACCTTTTAAATATATATTTTATTTTTATGTATAGCATCGATATGTCCCTAATTAATAAATAATTAAATGTGTAAATAAATTAGAAAAGAAGCTTTATGTAATACAGAAATAATTTTCATTCGTAATTACTAATATAAAGCCTTGTTATTATAGTAAATTTACATGACTACTCATTGAAAATACAGTTTTCAAGTTATATTGAGAAGACATAATAACAATATTATGCGTAAAATAGTATATTCAAAAGCGTAAGTTAAACAGACCAATTTAGAGGGTGACACTAGTTTGAAAGCATATTATTTAATGTATAATTTATTTTTACTGTTTGCAGATAAACCCGATCACAAATATTCATCGGCTCAGCGCCCACTAAGCCACTACAATTTAATCTGTCGAATTTTCCGACAAAGTTAAAGGGCATAAAAGCGCGGTATCTTTCCGAAATTGTTTTTCCGAGAATGAATACATGTAGTATTCAAAACAGTTTTGAGAGGTTCCCCGTCTGCACAGCGTTTACTGCCTCTACTTGAGTTGCCTCCTTGTGGCAAAGTGTAAAGTATTACTTTTCAACTTTATTTACTTAGGGGCTTAGAGCAGCCCTCGTCTGCGGTACCTACGATGGTAGCGCAGTATTCAACTTAGCAAAGCTTCTCAATTCTTAAAGATTTACTTCGTCACTTAGGTTATTTATAGCACGTACTGTAAAATAAATAATATTCTTCAAGACACATACATAGTGTCAAAACTTAATAGTATCTATTATATTAGAAACCGCTTGTCTTCAAAGTCATATAAAATATTTTTCCAAAATTTTGACACGTATTGTTTTATTTTATATCGTCACATCAATAGTACAACTAGATAACTTGATTTTCACTATTTTTAAGATAGCTTTTAAATATGATTCTACGTTTCCTTCTCTACAAAATGATAAAGAGATAAATCATAAGTTAATGGGAACTGTATTAATTTTGTATTTAAAAATATTAGATAACTTTAAAACCATAAATAAATAAAACAATATAAGTATCTACAATATTTTTTAATACAATTGAACATTATTTAATTGTTCCCAATTAGACAAGCACAATTATGCTAGATTTATGATTTGAATTTTATTTTCCCAACAGTGATAAAATCAGAGATGTCTAGTATTGAGGTGACGATTTAATAGAAGGTGTATAAGTAAAAACCGATAAGTTCATAAGTATATGATAAATATCTGACAAAATATAGCTTCATATTATTTGTGTAATAAATAAATTTCACACAATATAATATGTAAGAGTCTATAACTTTAAAGCCCCGCCAGAAGCATACGATTTTTTTAAATTTAGTGGCTTACAAAAGCCGAGTAATTAAAATGATACAAATTATCGCGATTATGTTCCATTTCTTTTTACATATATTTATTGCGATGAATGGTTTATTGGCTAGTAAAAATTGGCATATTACGTCACGCTAAAACCAACCATTTTTTTTTAAACAACATTTACCACAAACATTGATGTGTGGACTAATCAGTATTTGAAAATAGGTCCTCTAGAAAATAGTTCAAAATAAATGACTAGTACCTACTACTTAATTAATTCATGCATACATTTTTTAGCAACCATCTATTGTGCCACACGTAAATAACTGAATTCGTTGCAGTACTATAGAGTCGTTTTTAAAGATACCTAATTAGTTTTATTGTGTACCTACTGGTAGTTTTTTTTTATTAAATTTTCTCATTTTACAATGATTATTAAAAAGTTGTTTATTTATTGTTATTAATTTTACATTGTTTATTGTAGTAACGGACAATAAATAATAAAAAATGCCCACACAACAATCGACAATCCATTACGTAATTTTGTGCAAGTATGTTTGGTTGATTCTAAAGTTTCCATGCAAAGAATAAGATATCTGCAGCTATTTAGATCATAATCCCACAGAGAAAACATTAAGTTCCAAAATATAAGTTCTTATCATTCCATTGTAATTCATAAAGAGTTTATTACTACCCCTATTATATGTCAGTTAATGGTAACTCTATTTTCTCAGGGAATTTTTGGGGTACCTGGCTATGTACGCAACCCCCGATGGCAAGAGAACACGTGGACGGGCGAAATTTAGATGGCTAGACTGTGCCACGCGAGATTTAAAAATGCTCGGTCAAAACAATTGGAGAGTGTCGGCGCTGGATCGTCCAGGATGAAGGAGGCCAACACCCACCAAGAGTTGTAGTGCCAAACATGATTCTGCCTCTTCTTCTACGCTCTCCCGGTCTATTGTAATGCATACGGTCTACGTGACCTCTCCAACGCAGCCTATCAATCTTGTTAATTGATTTGAACTGATTTTTTTCAATAGATACTTGATAAAACAAGCTGTTAAAAAATCTAAAGCACTTCGAACGTATCATACGAAACAATATAATATTATACAAATTGTTGCAATAGATCATTTAAGTACGAATTGAAGGTTGTTGGAGTGCTTGCAGAAGAAGGGCTTCCTATTTAAACATCCAACTGCATCATTGACGTGGTGACTATTATGATGTAAAGAATTATTAAAAAAAAACTAAGGAGATCGGAGGTATTCATGCAGTAGCCAATTACAGTAAATGTAAGGTTAGCTGGCTAATATATGTCCTGTGGTTGGTAACTGAAAAACAGTCATTAATTTATTTCCAATCTAATGCGATACTCCTGAGATTCGTCGGCCTAGTCCTAGTGCTTCGAAACCCAATTAATAACGGGTAGATAAACACGACTAAGAAATAAACCAACCAATCCGATTAATCTCGGTCTTAAAAAGCTACAGCTCTATTTGTTATACGCTATCACATGAAGGCAGACAATATTATTATATGTACATACTTACTTAGTTTGCCTTATACGAATACTACATTATAGATTACTTTGAATATAACATATACTTACTTGTAGTTCTTTACTATTTAATAATCTATACTAAACATTTAATCTGTGACTCTATCGTTGTTTTATTATTTGACCATTAAATTAGTATTTATAATAGTTTATAAAAAATATATTTTGCTTTCGTTTAATTGTGGTATTTTATTAATTTCATTGATTATGAAGTGTTGCCAATATAGCGTTTTTATTGACGGATACAGCATTTTTCATTACTCATCCAGTTTTTAAAAATTGTATCTCACATGTCACGCTAAAACAAATATATTTTTAATAAAAATGCTGGATTATAAATTAATGTATCTAAAAATATATTTGATAAATGAACTGAATACGTAAAAAGTGAATCAAATTTTATTTTCAGTTTGCTTAAAGAAGGACTCTTAAAATATGATGAAAATAAAACTTTTTTTTTCTTTTTCGAAAAACCTAGAATTTTCCTACCTCGCCGACATACTTTTGGAATTAGGAATATAATCTCAAGTGTGTCTTTTTGATAATGTTCTTTTAAACCAGATGAAACTCGTCATAATAATATTAATAAATTATATTAAATAAATGCAATACTCTATTCACTTATATTTTAATATCCTACGTTAACTTCAACTAGCTATCGATAGTGTATTTGATAAAATTTGACAAAGCCTGAAAATTCTAGGAGTCATTTTAAAGCTAATAAAGCCTATAAAAGCTATATAATGGAAAGGATTACAACATATTATATTTTTTATTTTAATTTAATGTCGTGTTCATAAAAGCTCTTGATAGAAATTTTTTGAGAATGGTTGTAAAGTCAGCCGTGGATTTAATTGGTAGTGCCAGTTTAAAAGTAAGGACCATTATGTAAATCAATTAATTTTTAAAACATTATTTATATACGGAATTTAAAACTGTCCCTATTGTATGTATTTTAAATGTTTGAGGAAGTATACATTAATCGTTATTCATTTCGGTTATACCGGCAACTGTTTATAAAACTTTGCCGCAGACGATGCTAGGAAGATACATACTTGAATAAAAATTGAAGGGTGGATTCATACCAATACATTTATGTATGTCTGCAGTATGATAAACATTCATAACACCTTCACTATATATAGTGTGTTCATACAACTCTCGTCTATACGCCAGGAGTAGTAAAATTACACTATATTAAATTCCTCCGTAGGGAAAATATAAAATTGTTTATTGTATTTTGTTAGTATTTTACAGTTTATTTTTCAGTATTAGGTTATATTGCTTAAGTTAACAATATTCTACAATATACAAATTCTTTCATCCAGTAAATAAGTAAGATCTAATTACATTTTTTTCCTTTATTTTTCCTCTCCTATTTCATGTCTGTTCTTTAATATGGAGCATAATATAGAGGCAGTTTTTTTTCGACTTCCATACCAATCAAGTATCCAGTAGCTTCGACGTATATTCACCTGGGTAACAACTAATAAACGTTTCCTCGAGTTAATCCTATCAGCAAGACTAGTAAATGGGCTCCTTAAAGACATAGACATTTTCAATGATTTAGTTTGCATCTTGTTTTTGAAACATTATTTTTATTGTTAATTATTATTATTAGTAAGTACTTCTCTTTTGTGAGAGAAATATTTGTTATAATGTAAACCTCATATTGTGAACGTCCTGAATTTTGATTTGTGATGTCCACAATGTTTTGTTTTCTTAAAAATAAATAAATAAACCTTATCGAACACGAACAATTTCAATTATAAAAATAATCATACAAACGTATCATTAAATAATCAGACTAAAGATAATAATGGACTGTAATTTTGTAATATTATATAATTAATAATTTATCTTTAAAATAAATAAATATATTTTGAAAGTTTTTTTAAAAAAATGTTATTTTTAGTTAGTTTTAACCACTAGAATACCTTATTAAAATATTACTTAACTTCGTCTGGTGATTAATCATTGTTAATTATATAAAATGTGTGTATGTACTCGTATGTTTCAAATGTTTGCAATAAATTTAATTTAAAAAATAGCAATGAAAATAATCCGCCGTTGTCTTGTATTGTATGAAAAGTAAATTATTTTTATTTTTATTTTAAAATATTGCATGATTCTACATACTTCCTCATTTAAGCCGCGTTGACACGGTCCAAGTACGATCCAAGTAAACTTGGATAGGAATAATTGGTATGAAGGTGTCTCATCGAAGTGACAGCTTCATACTATTTATTCCTATCCAAGTTAACTTGGATGAGTAGGACGCGGTCCAAGTAGCTTGGATAGGAATAATTAGTATGAAGATGTCACATACGAGTGCACTTGGATGGCACTCGGTCCAAGTGTACTTGGATCGAGTATCATCCAAGTTAAATTGGTTAGGAATAAATAGTATGAAGCTGTCACTTGGATGAGACATCTTCATACTAATTATTCCTATCCAAGTCTACTTGGATCGTACTTGGACCGTGTCAACGCGGCATTAACGTAAATATTTTTTCGTAAATCTTTACTTCGTAAATATATAATAAATTAAATAATATGTCTATTCAATTGTTGTTTAATTTAATAAAACGCATTTTTTTTGTAAGTACTACTTAGTCCACTTAAAATCAATAAATTAGGACCGGTGTCCGCCTCAGACGTATCCGGAAATTTGTACGTAAACAGTTCACCGCAGGACACTCATTCGTGCGCCGCAGTACGTGAAACATGAGTTCGTGTAATATTTAATCAAATGACGAGTTCTTCGTTGAACATTTCACCGTGGAGTATATTTGTACGTATGCTACAACATGTGGCCAATTTTATGAGATGTCTTGACTAGGTTAGATTAGGTTAGGGTTAATCTAATTGGAACAGTACTATTTGCAAACTAACGCCGCATTTTGTGAGATACGTACAAATGTATTCCACGGCGAAATGTTCAACGAAGAACTCGTCATTTGATAAAATGTTATACGAACTTATGTTTCACGTACTGCGGTGCACGAATAAGTGTCTCACGACGAACTGCATACGTACTACTTACATGTAACCCGCCTCAGAGGGACATTTTAAACTATTCAAAAATAGTAAAAACATGTCAGTTGGATATTTTATTGTAATTAAATAATCACCATAAATAAACTTTTTAATAATTTAAAGCTGTCAATGAATGAGAATGTCTACAATGCATTTTATTCATGCGTTTGATGACAAAAATCGACGGTTTATCCACCCTGTTTCATATCACCACTCACCACACAGAAGTGGCGACATGCCAAAGCGTTACACTGTCAGATATGATATGTCTGCAAGATTCAATCATAAAAATGAGAGAACTTTATTTCATGATATTCATTTCAGTCAATTCCGTGTGGTTTTATGGCGTTGCCTATTTTTTACGTCTACTTTCAATGCTTTACGTAGAATCTAATAAATAAAGAGATTTTTATGTTTCATTCTCGTTGACTTATGCAAACTCATGGCATATTTTACATAAAATCGTAGAAACGAAACGCTAACCTCTGAGTAAAACCTTAATGCTATTCGATAATAGTCCTATAATTGTTTAAAACTTTACGAAAGTAAAAAAAAACTAGCTTATCATCCGGGGGCTCCGGATTCGATTCTCCGCGAGGTTACAATATATATTATATGTGATAAAAAGTGCTTCTGTTATTGTTTCACTGCTATGACTCTACAGTTTCACTTTTTCTAAACTAAGTACTATTATTGCGTATCCGGAAATTTGTACGTAAACAGTTCACCGCATGACACTTATTCGTGCGCCGCGGTATGTGAAACATGAGTTCGTGTAACATTTAATCAAATGACGAGTTCTTCGTTGAACATTCCACCGTGGAGTATATTTGTACGTATGCTACATCATGTGGCGAATTTTATGAGATGTCTTTACTAGGTTAAGTTAGGTTAGGTTAGGTTAGGGTTAATCTAATTGGAACAGTACTATTTGCAAACTATCGCCGCATTTTTTAAGATACGTATTATATTTATTATATTTACAAATGTATTCCACGGTGAAATGTTCAACGAAGAACTTGTCATTTGATAAAATGTTATACTAACTCGTGTTTCACGTACTGCAGCGCATGAATAAGTGTTCCACGATGAACTGCATACGTACAACTTACATGCAACTTTATTATCGGGCCCTGTGGTCTATGGTAATTGGTTGGGCCATTTATATTCGCATTTCATCCTTACTTCCCACCTCCCTCAAATCCCAGTGTTATTGTCACAAGACAAAATGACCGGCAGTCACTGTGATGCAAATAACCTTCAGTTTTATATACATAGTGGACGTGAGCGGGCTTCTTATAGCTTACCGTCTCTAGTAATTCAATTGATAATACAGACTGATTCAGAAGTAGTTCGTCAGCTTGATATAGTGTGACCGTCGGACACTACTGAATACCTGCCAAGCCGTGATACCGGCTCTCATCATTCCTATCAATCATCATCATTCATCAACCTCATTATCATCCATCAACAGTGTACCGTCAAGTGCCACGAACCGGGTAACCCCAAACAAACAATACCGCGCGAGCCATCATCAACATCAAAAAAGGCCAGACACTGGCACCCTGTTAAATCGCCCCACACCTAAATCCGGAATCCACTGCTAAAAGCGCACGAGTAATATAAAAAAAAAAAATTAAAAAGTGTAAAAAATATATTAACATAGTTTTTTTCTTCTTCCATATGGCCAACACCATGCGCATATTCCATCTTCACAGCTGATGCAATATGCGCTGTGGGGTTGAATTCCAAAACTCCGCTGTATACACAATGTGGATACTGACATCCGGTTTGCTAAATGAAAAGGCTTTTGTTAACTTATTATTCTTATCCATTTGCTCAACCATACGGTATAATATGCTCCGAATTAAACACATAATAAACCAACACAATATAGATAGCATATTATATTTTCTGAAAACAAATTACGTGACGCGAAATGCTGCAAATAAAAGTTAATTTCTATAAACAGTGCTACCGTAATAAAATCATTTCCATGCAAATAAACAAATAATATATAATTATTGTTAACAATCAGTTACAATATATTATATTGGAATCCCCAAGGTTCAAAAAAGAGAGAGCTACCGTTTTTCATTAAATAAAGCTCCAAAACTATAATCATTTTTAATATTTCGTCGAGTCTTTCACAGATTTTTTTTGTACCATGTCCGATCCTAATAAGATCATAATAATTATGGGCCTTGACAGAGTGGAGGTTTTGTATTAACAGATTTGTTTTTACGAGAAATGGATGTTAGCCACTTGCTCAACCTATTAGGTTCACACTCTGACTCATAGATGAATTGAAAAACAATATGTGTACTTGCCATACCCAGGATTCAAACCTCGGACCCCATGACGTTATAGGCTGACGCCTGAGCCGCGTGACGTGGATTGATTGGTGGATCCACAGATTGGAGTAGGTATACAACACGAGCGTGTCCGGTAATTTCTATGTATTCAGTTGATTGTATCATAGTTCACCGTGAAATTTTGTATCGGAAATAGATGACCGTATAGTAGGTATTGAGATAAAAGTCTAAATAAAACACTTAAAAATAAGCAATAAAAACCACCGAAATATAAGGGAAAGACAGAATAAAATAAATAGGTTAGTAAATTAGAAATACCTACAATTATAATTCATATAAAATTCTGAGAGGTGCTCGTAAGTAATACCTATTAAATATCTGATGAAATAAAATTTGAATATTAATGTCTTCAGTGCCCCACAAACATCGCGTTATTTTTTATCTCAATGCTATACGGCTATATCCTTCCGATAAGACAACTCATAATGAACTGTGCTACAGTGAAATGTAATACCTATATTTGATCTTGACTAAACATTAAAGATGCCACATACTTTATGTGTAAAATGTGAACGACGTACACCAAATAAAATAGTGTCAATACAATATACCTACCAGTCTTTTTAAGGACACTCTCAAATGTTTACTTTAAATACTTTAGTAAAGTGATGAATAACCTTTCTTTTCATAAGAGCCGCATTAAAAACCGAACAGTTTTTGAGGATCACATTTATACACACATAATAATATTTTCAAAATTATCCGAACCGATTACACAGCAATAAAATTATAATCGAAGTAAAGATAATTTCTTATCTTATCTTAAGATTATTTTGAATATAGGTTTATTCTTTTTTTAAATAATCTAAATCAACGAATAAAATTGTTTTCACTCTTCCTACTTTTATACATATTAAAGTTAGTCTAATAAAGTTAGGTGACTTATTTCTAATCCTGTTTTATCGTTTAAGTCCCGAAAACATTAGACTTATGCTTGTAAAAGACATCAATTTATTTGAAGTAGGCATTGTATTCCATAAGATTATTTAGTTCACCACATATTAATAATATGTCATGCGATCTTCGACAAAAGCTCTTGCTAACGACGCGACGCTTTGAACGAGGTGTCGCGACATCAGCGTTGAATTTAGACTGGAAAAGCATCAATCTAAGCTTTGACCTTTCTTTGACATTCGACATTGGTTCTGAATACCCACTCAGGGTACTCGTACGTCACTTTGTTTATAAAGCTACTCTCACAGAGCGACAAATATTAAAGTGTTTACAATTTGACAAATTAATTAATATTATAACTGATTTCGTAACAGTTTTTAATAGTTATAATATCTTGTTTGAACTTACGTTTCTTTTACGTAATTTTTATTTTGTAATTTTGCTTTCACGATCAGTCAACAAAACACAATATTGTATGTAATAATTATGTACCTTAGAATCAGTATATCTTATGTTCGTATTTCCTAAAAATGAGTTAAGCACGAGCCAAATTGAGGTGCATGTCGCCTACATGACGCCTACTATCACGCGACAAATTTAGTCTACGGTTTCGCTTTTTTGCAGAATATTTTGAACGATCACCATCTCTGTAAATTCACTGAAGAATGACACTGATGGAAAGTGCCAAATATAATGTATTAGTGATTTGAATTATTATTAATTAGTCATGCTAATTTCAATTGATTTTAACAGTTTCTACGTGTGCGTACGTTAAAACACTTGCTGCTTGACATCCATAGATAATATTTTGAACAATACCCAACCTGCAGACCACAGATAATAGACAATGTTTTTATCGAAAATACATAGTGGCAACCACTAAAAACAAAAAATTGTGATTTTGACATGACATTCGAAAAGTGAAGGCATGTGGAATATGATAAAAATGTTGTCAACATGTCACTTTAAAAAAACACATCCCAACAAAACGACTTATAAATAAATATTCTATATTGTTATTGGGATAATTACACATAATGCTGATAATATTTGTGAAAAAATATATACGACAGTGTGAAAATGCACTTACATTTTAAGCTCACCGGCGATATTTGAATGTATATCGAACGGCCCGCTGTCATAAACATTCACGGAATGAAGTGAGTAAAGGTGGTCCATTTCCTGTCAGTCGTCTGGCACATTAAGTGATGCTAACTAAGCGGCACGCGATCCTTCATTTGGCAGGTTTATAATGTCTTCTTTATCTGCACATTGGGACACAAAAATATTTACATCGTTTTACAATGAAGATAATCGAAATGGTTAAATATAAGTACCTAAGTAATTTAACTTCTGTTCCGTTACACGGCCGACGTAACGCAAAGGTTTATCTTACAGCCCAATAATATGGTTAAGTCGGTTTGAATTATATAAATATATTTACTATTTCTTTTATTCAACAAATAACTCGCAAGATTTAAGAATGTACCATTCTAATTATTGTACCATTATAATTCTGAAAACACTCATGAGAAAATATAGCCAATAGAATAAAATCTT
Organism: Rhyacophila brunnea; assembly: GCF_057557595.1. Taxonomy (NCBI): domain Eukaryota; kingdom Metazoa; phylum Arthropoda; class Insecta; order Trichoptera; family Rhyacophilidae; genus Rhyacophila; species Rhyacophila brunnea. The sequence continues at coordinate 41,929,014 of NW_028232859.1, forward strand.
TCCATTAATGTTAATATACTCTAAAATTATGTATTGGTATGCACCATCTAATACTGATTAGTTCCATGAACTAAAATTCGCTATGCTCTTTTTACAGTTAAAATCCCACATTGGCATAGTTGGCAGAGTACCTGTAACTAAAGCCATGGGGGCAGATTCGAATGTGCGTCTGGCAAAACAATATATTATGTTGTTTTTTTCAATGTGTATATCTTGATTCAAAACATGGACGTTATGGATAGGGTGAATACCTTACAATGATTAATCGTTAATAATATGTTTGTTAATTTTTTCCCCCACTCTATGGACGTATATATGAATGCAAATGTATTTTTTTCATAATATTACAAGTACATCTTTAGATTGGTCACAGGATAAGATTCTTACTATGTAGACTACCCCTACTTAATTCTGTCTAGTGTTTTCTCCAGCCATTTTAACACATTCTCTATCAGTCATCTAACACATTAAATGGTGTTAACTAAGCGGCACGCGATCTTTTATTTGGCAGGTTTATAATGCCTTTTGATCTCTAAATTCTTAGGACATGTACCATCCTACTTCTTTCGTGAAAAAAAATATTATAACCAACACCAGAAACAGTCTTTACAAAATATTATTTCGACGCCATTTAGGCAAAATTCGCCATGAGGAAATACTTAGTTTTGCGATACACACTTTAAAAGTTGAATGATTTCTACAAAATTATTTTCTTGACATTTTATTTATATTTAAATGGTTACTAGATACTAGATGTCTTACTTTTTTTAGTGAATATTTTATAAGACAGAATTGTAGCATTCAAACGTCATCCACGGTGGCCGCGCGGTTTAAGCGTTGGACTATCACGCCGTGAGCCTCAGGTTCGAATCCTGGGCCTGGCAAGTACACATATTGTTTTTCAATATCTGTGTGAGTCAGGCTATGGACCTAATATGTTGAGCAAGTGGCTGACATCCATTTCTCGTAAAAAACAAAATCTGTTAATACAAACCTCTACTCTGTGGAGGCCCATATGATCATATTAGGATCGGACATCGTCGAAAAAAATGATAACGGTTGGAAGTTACAAGGTTTGTACGATTCGTTGTAAAAAAAACGTACATAAATTCCTAAGACACATACCTATTACAAAAAATTCCCTCGGAACCAATATTTTTTTTTCAATCGTGGTATTTCCGAGGTGTTTTAAATTATGTTTGAACTGGATTAGGTAGTTAACTTGCTGTCAAATAGACAGAATCTTAAAATATGTGGGTTGGTAATTTTCACTCGATCAACTCTTTTTCTCCTTCTCTCTTCATATTATCGTTCATCTCATTACTGAGGATAATGATCACTGAAATTACAGACGGTAACAATATCCTTCCATCGGCGCTGATCTAATTGCTTCAGTTATTGTTGACCACCAATAATCAGTCTCATCCCCAGACTGCGTGTCTATCTTTTAACTATGTAACCGAATAATTGTAATGATAATTACATACATAACTTGGAAACACCTCAGATACATACCCACTAGAAAAAAATCATATATGAAAAAAATACGAACCTCGACGGGATTTGAACCCGTATGCCAATTATGCTACGAGACTCCTATATAATTACTACAATTTAAACTAGTAGGTCATACGTGAAATGCTTATCAAATCACGTTATTATTGACTATCAGTTTATATGTATTAAATCAAGAAATATTAATTAGGTACCTTAATTATTAACCGACGCCAGGCTCTCGCCAATATTTTATGTTTAATATATGGAATGTTTCATTTTCATTTTTGCGAATTATTCGTTGAATAAAAGAAATAGTAATGATACGTATTGATTTATATATGTTACGCCGAATGTGCGAAATTGACTATTACATGAAATAGGCAAAATTTTGCCTAAATCATGAAAAATGCAAGCCCGTTGCCTTATTCATGAATTAGACAAAATATCTGCCAAGTGCGTGAATTCGGCAGTAATTTTTCTGCCTAGTTCGTGCATTGGACAAATTAGATAGTAGCGCTACGGTGGTGTTTTTTGCAACTAAACTAAATGTATCAAATGGTCATGCATTGGTCAAAATTTACGTATATTATCTATGGTCAAAATAGATGGTCGCGCTCCGGTGGTATTTTTTTGCAACTAATCGAACTAACCAAATGCGTCAAATGTCATTGATTATAATATAAAATATACCAATCAATTACCACAATGACGTTCATATCCATTAACTATGCGCAAAAAATCTAGAACTATAATATGATAACGGAAGAATTTTATTAAAAGTTATTTTCGCGTTTTGATTCGTGCTAGGGTATCAATCGTGCAATGGTCGCTTGTATGTTTGTGATAGTTTGTTGACACTTGTTAGCAAACCTCAAAATGGACATTCAGTTGAATTCAGAATTACGAAACCTAACCTAACCTAATAATAATAATATTATGTTATGTCCAATTATAACTAATAAAACCATCCGTATTAAATTACTGTCATGTTGACAGTTTAAGAATTCCATACCCTGGCGAATTCAAGTACTTGGCAGATAATTTACCTAATTCATGAATAAGGCAACGGGCTTGACTATTACATGAATTAGCCAAAATTTTGCCCATTTCATGTAATAGTCAATTTCGTACATTCGGCGTAACATATATAAATACTATTTAAAAAATCTAGTAATCATCATAGTTTCACCATGTCGTTGCTAACTATGTTACTTCAATATACATGCATTTATCTAACATAATAAAGCATGTATTAAAAGAAATATATAGTTTCATTTTAATTCAGATCATTCACATTGTAGCAGTCGGTGTATTTTTTCTGCTCATAGTAACTTTTACCTGAATAGCCACGATTTAATATTTCAATATTAAACATTGTAGCGATGGGTACTTATTTATTTTTTATGCAATATTTTTTCATCGTTTCATTAAAGTATTAATAATTGTGTCCCCATTTGTTGATTAATCGCCATAGCTTCTTACCGGTAGAGGCCGAGGCCGACATTTTCCAACCTAATTTCATCCAATTAATGCGGTTTTCCTTTGCCTTGCTCTTCTTTAGTACCTTTATAAAATTTTCCATTGACGTGCTTACGCAATTTTTATCACCCGTCCACGTGATTTAAAAAGCCTTCAAAAACAGTCAAAATACCATTTGGCTTCAATAGTATTTGTACTGATTACTGAAAGATCACATATAATTTTGCATATTGATCGAATGAATCATTAACAAATAGTTAGATTTTAACTTTCACGGAAAATATAGTTTTAGAATATTTGGCATCGTATTGGGAATTGGGATATATGTATAACAAATTTTCAAGAGTCTGGATAGATAGAATTTGTATGGAAAAGCCGTTGACAGTTTAACGGGGTAAGTTTTATTTAGAGAAGAATTAAAAGTCATTATACGTTTTTAAAAATTTGTTACAGTACTATTTTTAAGTGAATTGTTCTATATTATGTTGGTACTTACGCGAAAAATGACAGTGTATCAACACTGAATATAACTAAATTAATGCTTACGTAACTTGACATTTTATAAATGTATACTGTCGTGTCTAGTCTAGACCAATATACATTTTTTTATAAACAAATATTCAAAAATTAATGAGTTTATACATCATTATAGAATTTGAATGCGGATATAATATAGGTAGTTATGAATCTTGGAAATAATATATGAAATAGTAAAAAAGTACATTAAATTTATTGATAGCAATGTTTGCCGTTATTGACATGCATTGATATTCAAATAAATTGCAGTGCACTTGTATCTGTTTACAAACAATTACTTAAATATGCTGTTAACGGGAAGGTATACCTACGTAAGTGGCGAAGGCTCCATACTAGGCGATTATTTGAAGCCTACCTTCTAAAACAGTATCTTCAAGTATTTAATTTAAATTAAAGTAATTTAAAAAATAAAAAATAAGTGACAAGCGCCATATTGTGTTATCTGTTGAGTATTGAAATGGCGATTTCTTCGAGAGGATTTCTGCATTAGTTTTGTATGAACTGCAGGTCACGTGACATCAGGGCAGTGTGGCTTCTTTCATACGAATCTGTAAGCTTAAAAAGCGAAGCCTACCGCATATATTTATTGTCTACGACTGCTGCTTTATTCAAATAATAAATAATAATACGATAATTAAAAAAAAATAGTATCTATGGGTTCAAAATATAAAGATAGAATATTTTAAAAAATACATAACAATTTTATCTCGTGATTAATATTTATCAGTTAATTCAGTCATAGGCTAACATTATTTTTTTGTTTAGTTGTTTGTCATTTTTAGCTGTTCATAACGCTTTATTTACCGATGATATGCTTTTGGATGTAGGTATGTTACGTGTATAGGAAAATACATAATTTATACTCATCGTTCTATTATATATCGTCAGTGAGTTATTGAAATTTCATCAATTTACTGTGACGTTGACATTAGTGTGTACCTATTTATCAGTAGTAATATCGTGTTATCCTCTTATTTCCCGTAAGTATGCCTGACAGTGTGCTTTTTTTCTCTGATCTCCACAGCCTACCTCTTTCCAAGAGTCACCCTTCGCCACTGACCTACGTAAATGTGTAGATGTTACGCTCATTCATCAATGTATAGAGTAGGTAATGATAATATGATATACTTTAAAACAAAAGCGCTTCACTGGCTATTTCAGATTGGACGTACTTTGAAAAAATATATCCAATGATTACAGGGATTATGAAATACGTTTTACTTTGTAAGATTATCAAAGTGAGAGCTTCTGCTAGCATTAGATAAATGGCAGTTATACTTCACTTCGGGACTTTGATTATATTAAAAATGCCCGAAGGACGTTCTTCCTTAACGGTTTTAGATAAATAAGTGTGTCAATTTGGATTTAATAGAGAATTGATGAGGGATTTAATGGCAATATTCCGCTGTAAAAGATTTTTCACGGGTGGTAAATAATATCGATGTCGGTATTTGTTGTGAAAGGTTGTACAATGAATTATAATATTATTATTTAAATAAATAAGCTTTCCACCTTATTAAAAATTAAAAATTAAAATGAAATGGTTATGTGTATTGTTTATAATGCTGAATTTGATTAAATAAAAACGAAGGGATGGCCTATAGTTTATGTATCTATAGCACGCAGTTTTCGTAGGTTAATAATTGCATTTTTTTAGTAATTAAATATCATGAAATACCATTATCGATTTGATTTATAAAATTTATATAGATCTCATTATGTGTCCTTTTTAAAATGTAATATTCGCCATTGCAGGGTGATAAAAAATACAGATTCCTTGTTGGTTAGAAAGAACTATTAGCCAGAACAGAAATTACCCAAGAGTAATCTTTGGAAATGGGTTTTACATACAATGTATGTCATACTTGAAAGTGTTTTTGACATCATTATTTTAACAGTATTTTTAAAGATTTGTAGCTATTTGTATATTATTGATCAAATATCTATTTTCAATGTATCAAATTATTCGACCGCAATAATAAATTTCCAGCAACTCATATACGGCGATATTAAATACGGTTATCGCAATGGAAAATTAGGCTAATATCCATTTCCATAGTATCATATTATACTATGACTGTAATCTAATATATAAAAATTAATATTTGTGTGTTTGTTTGTTCGTATTTAATGCGCAGCCATACCGTTCATCCGATTGCGATAAAACTTTGTCAACTTATTGCTTGCACTTGCGCAAAGAGTATAGGCTATACTAATATATAAAAATGAATGTCTGTCTGTCTGTCTGTCCCGTATGCGTTCCTATACCATTCATCCGATTGCGATGAAATTTTGGTAAGTGGTTGTACGCACACCCATGAAGGTTTCTGAATTAGAAAAATTATCATCATCTTCTTCTTCTTCATTCTATCTTCTTTTATTCGTATGGTTCCTATACTATTCGTCCGATTGCAATGAAATTTTGGTAAGTGGTTGTATGCACACCCATGAAGGTTTCTGAATTAGAAATATCATCAGCTTCTTCTTCTTCTTCGTTCTATTTTCTTTTATTCGTATGGTTCCTATACCATTCATCCGATTGCAATGAAATTTTGGTAAGTGGTTGTATGCACACCCATAAAGTTTCTAAATTAGAAAAATCATCATCTTCTTCTTCTTCTTCATTCTATCTTCTTTTATTCGTATGGTTCCTATACTATTCGTCCGATTGCAATGAAATTTTGGTAAGTGGTTGTATGCACACCCATGAAGGTTTCTGAATTAGAAATATCATCAGCTTCTCCTTCTTCTTCATTCTATTTTATTTTATTCGTATGGTTCCTATACCATTCATCCGATTGCAATGAAATTTTGGTAAGTGGTTGTATGCACACCCATAAAGTTTTTAAATTAGAAAAATCATCATTTTCTTCTTCTTCTTCATTCTATCTTCTTTTATTCGTATGGTTCCTATACCATTCATTCGATTGCGATGAAACCTTTGTCAGTCATTGTTTTAACACCCGCAAAGGTTTCTGAAATAGTACAACCATCTTCTTCTTCTTCTTCATTCTATCTTCTTTTATTCGTATGGTCCCTATACCATTCATCCGATTGCGATGAAACCTTCGTCAGTTGTTGTGGTAACACCCGCAAAGGTTTTTGAATTAGTACAACCATCTCTTCTTTTTCTTCTATTCTATATTCTTCTATTCGTATGCGTTCCTATTCCATTCATCCGATTGCAATAAAATTTTCGTCAGGAATTGTGCCATGAATTAGTACAACCATCTTCTTCTTCTATTCTATCTTCTATTCGTATGCGTTCCTATACCATTCATCCGATTGCAATGAAATTTTGATCAAGTGTTGTGCTCACGCCGCAAAGGTTTCTGAATTGTTACAACTATTTTATTTTTCTTCTATTCTATCTTCTTCTATTCGTATGCGTTCTTATACCATTCATCCGATTGCGATGAAATTTTGACCAGTTGTTGTGAGCACGCCCGCAAAGAGCTTTGAATTAGTACAACCATCTTCTTCTTCTTCTATTCGTAAGCGTTTCTATACCATTCATCCGATTGCAATGAAAATTTGAATAAGTGTTGTGTTCACGTCCGCAAAGGTTTCTGAATTGATACAACCATTTTCTTCTTCTTCTATTCGTATGCGTTCCTATACCATTCATCCGATTGCAATGAAAATTTAATTAAGTGTTGTGTTCACGCCCGCAAAGGTTTCTGAATTGATACAACCATTTTCTTCTTCTTTTTTTTCTATTCAATCTTCTTCTATTCGTATGCGTTCTTATACCATTCATCCAATTGCGATGAAATTTTGACCAGTTGTTGTGCGCAAGCCTGCAAAGGTTTCTGAATTAGTACAACCATCTTCTTCTTCTTCTATTCGTATGCGTTCCTATACCATTCGTCCGATTGCAATGAAACTTTGGTGAGTTGTCGTGCGCATACCCACAAAGATTTCTGAATTAGAAAATCATCTTCTACTTCTATTCGTATGCGTTCCTATACCATTCATCCGATTGCAATGACATTTTGATCAAGTGTTGTGCCCTTGCCCGCAAAGGTTTCTGAATTAGTACAATCATCTTTTTCTTCTTCTATTTGTATGCGTTCTTATGCCATTCATCCGATTGTGATGAAATTTTGACCAGTTGTTGTGCGCACGCCCGCAAAGGTTTCTGAATTAGTACAACCATCCTTTTCTTCTTCTATTTGTATGCGTTCTTATGCCATTCATCCGATTGTGATGAAATTTTGACCAGTTGTTGTGCGCACGCCCGCGAAGGTTTTTGAATTAGTACGACCATCTTCTTCTTCTTCTATTCGTATGCGTTCCTATACCATTAATCCGATTGCAATGAAACTTTGGTGAGTTGTCATGCGCATGCCCACGAAGATTTCTGAATTAGAAAATCATCTTCTTCTACTATTCGTATGCGTTTCTATACCATTCATCCGATTGCGATGAAACTTTTGTCAGTTGTGTGCGCACACCTGCGAAGGTTTCTAAATTATTATTATATAACATACAAAGTTTGATGTTTGTTTGTTCCATCCAATTTTGATTTTTTTTTTACTACATATTAATAACATTAATAACGTTTTCATATTTTGGATTCGATTTTAATTTAGTGTTCTTATGTTTGACCTTTACTCCTATTAGAATTATTTTCATATTGCCATATTGTATTACACAGATATTTTAATATTAAAAAAATAATTATCTCTTATTATTTTTCAAATATCTAAGATAAATATAACCACGAAGCGACCCTGTGCGAAGCCGGGTACTTCAGCTAGTAATATATAAAATTCACAGCTACTCGTATTTAAACCGCTGACGACTCGTTCAATATAATTATGTACCAACCGTTACGCCTAATAAAACTTGCTCCTGCATACATCTTCGACTTCTTCATCATCATCCTTAACACCATAACCTACGACACATCGACGACTCCCTAAGTGTGAACCCACACACATCATACACTACAGATTGATGCAGTAAGAATCACTTGGCATTATTAACTAAAAAATGAAAAATGAGTTATAACTCTAGACAACTCAATCTATGATTACGTATACTGCTATTAATCATTTATCTTGCGAATAAAACTCTCGTGAAACTTTATACCAGTCTATATTTATTTATATATAGGTACAATTAGTATTATGGTTAGCAAACCATAATCAATAATGTATTATTGTACATCAAGCAGTTATTGTAATACTTTTAGACCAAACTTACATATATAAGGGAATGGTACAACTGGACGCCATGACAATTGGACGCCGCACTGTCGTGGACACGTAAACAGAACATAGACGATGAATTTTAATCAATTTCTATCTACTACTTAGTAGTTTTAATTCATTTTACTCTTAACGTAATGTTTTTTATTGCGGATAGAAAATTACCATGCCTAAGGCTTTATATAAAAATAAAAAACTCTTTTTCGTTGGAACTTAAACATTATGCACGATTAAATCATTATTTACGTCTGTATATTTAAATTCTCACCAACTATTAAATCATAATATGATAATTTAAGTATACATAATAATATTTAATATTTTTTTTAACTACGTATAAGTACTTAACGACTATTTATTTTCGAATTGCTTGGCGTCCAGTAGTCCCAGCGCCAAATCGTCCATGACCCATATATAATACGCCCACAATGCCCGAGTGGTTTGTAATAGTATTTTGGTCCCAGGTTCAAATCCTGGATCTGGCAAATACTATTGTTTTTCAGTGTGTGTTTGGAGTCCGAGTATGGACCTAATTGGGTTGAGCATGTTGCTAACACCCATTTCTCGTAAAAACAAAACTCTAATAATACAAATCATTACCCTGTGAAGACTCATAATTCATAATATTCTTCTTAGGATCGGAAGATGAAGCAAAATAAATGTATAATGAAATAAACGCAATCTCGGTAAGTCGCGTATTTCAAATAGACGCGCCTATTGCTAGGCAAATGTTTCATCACCACAATAAGATATTATATGATCACGATCATTGCTTCCATAATATTATAATTATTATTACATTGTATCTAAGGCCCCGGCCTTGTTTTGTATTATTAAATATTTGAATGACTATATTAATAAATAATGGAATACAATTTATTTCAATATTGCTATCACTAGACAATGAAAACTATTGGATAACTTTACTTTTCAATCAAAATTGTATACAAATTGAAAAATAAAAAAAAAGACAAAAGACAAAATGTATTTTATTATTGAAAACAAACAGTTAAGTACATATTTATATTAGGTACTCGTACCTACATTTAGAATTGTTAGAGAATTAATCAATTATAAGTATAGAGAAACGATAATATTATACTAAAAGAGTAAAACAAAATAAGTGACAAAAGGTGTAAAATTAAATGACAAATATGTACATGATATAATATAAACCAATATAATAATAATTATAAAACTATTGATATAGTTACTAGGTTTTCCCAAGTATATAGATAATATCTTCAGTCCCCTGGATACCTCATGAATACCTAAAACTATGACTGAATTACCTATTTGGATTTCTATGCGTATTCGATGTCTCAGCGAACGGCACTCACCTGTTTTATCAGTCAAGCGACGACCAATCTCAGCCACCTCCTTTAAATCAGACAGACCCCAGGGTCCAAATATCTTGAAACCCTGATAGGCAATATAATTAGGTGATAGATAGTCGTATTTTTAGCTTTGTTAGACTCAGCCAAAAAAGCTGCTGAACCCGACGATTGAACTGACATATGCAGGTGAGATACCACGAGTATATTAATTATACATAGGTACACCCTTCCATCCATGAAATCATCGTAATGAAAAAATACAAATATTTACGATTGCTTGTAGATACCTACTATCTATTGAAAATTATGACAAACATACCTACATACATTGAGATAAAATATACATATTATCTCTCCATGTGATGTTAGTACTCTTTATCACGCAATTATCACCCTTTCACTAGATTTGTCAAAATAGAAATTATCCAAATTAATTGTCTTATATTATCGTAAAACAGTGACACCTATGAATAAATACTAAAACTATTGTGTAACCACACTTTGCCTAATGCAGAAATTTTTAAATTTTAAAATAAAATTTCATTCATTCAAAAAACATTATGAATAATTCTGTTTTTTCGCGAAAGGTAACATCGTGCTTGTTAAAGGTAAAATATATAAAATATATTTAATTTTTTTAATAATACGAATGCCGGGAAATCGTTTGGAATTAAACCATTTTTTACGATTACTTGTGATTATAAATAGGCCGTTTGTTATTTAATTATGTGATTAAAAAAGCCTTGAACAATTTTCAAAGCGTAAACAATTATATTCATACAAATTCGAAATTGAAACGGATCATTCAAATTTGAATCATTATAAAACGTAAACCGTATTTCGAATACCCCACCGTAAAGGCATTGTGTAAACAATAATGCATAATATTTGACTCTTCGACTAAACGCACTCAATCAGAATCGAGCAAATAATGCCCTCGTTGTTTCGATTCGAGAACAAACCCGATTGTTTGTGTTTTCCTGATAATCGGTGGTCGGTGAAGTGGAAGGGGGGGGAGGGGGGGTTTAACGAATTGTCCCTCAAATTTATCCAGATACATGTGAGTTTTCCATCAACGTCTGAATAATTTATTAAAACTCATTTAACAAACAGCTCAACATTCGGATATGGGTCAGCTAAATTCGAGTTTGAAATTTATATTCTAAGCTTACTCTTCGTCATCATTTATGGTCTGTAACGCTGGTTCGCTAACTGTGTGCTCAGGCAATTTAGTGTGCCAATAGGGTGCTATAGGAATGTCAACATATTTTTAATGTTCTAAATACACCTTACCAACAAAATTCTTCTTATTTTAATGACCATACCGCTCAACTCTAGCTCTAGCAATGACATATTAAACATTGAGCTCTAGCCACCTCGCTAATTTCCTCCAATCGAGCTGACCATCCGCCTAATTTCCATCATCTTATTGATATAGGTACATAGGTATTGCATATTAAATAAGTAAATACTATCGAATATATATCATGAAAGATTTACCATCACAATGTTTGTTGTACGTTTTGTAACAATTAATTAATACCAATACCTATATCTAATTTCGTTGTACTTTTTATGAATACCTGTCATCTTATAATTTATTATAATATACATAATATTGTTAATATTAGTTAGAACTATAGATAATGAATACATCGTAATATTATAAACATAAAATTCGCAATTTTCCCCATGTCCATTGCTCCTCTAAATAAGGATGGAATGCTGAGCTTAAACCAATTTCTGATAATCTTTTGCCAGGACGTTCTTCTTCTACCGGTGCCTCACTCACCGGAGATCGTCCCTTCAAGGATACAATTCAGAAATTGATAGTTCTCGAAATGCCGAATTATGTGGCCAAAGTATGACAACTTTCTAGTTATCTCGATATTTCTAAGTCAAAAATGCATACGAGACAATTTGCAACTCTACTGTGGAGACAAACGAAATAATCATTTAACTGTTTTGTCATAAATATTTTTACTACCTACCGAAAAACCTTACTATCATATTCTACCAAAAACGCTTCACAACTTTTGATAAAGCGCTTGTAGGATGCTAAAGATGAATTTTAAAACAATGTATCATCATTATTAACTCTTTAAAAAGTCTCTTACTCATTTTTGACTGAGTAACATCGATATACTTTAAATTATGTCAGCAAATAGTAGGTATAACCCTTTGCTAAAGCACTAACTTTTGAACGACTCTATATTCGATGTACGATACCAAGTAACTTTAAATGAAAATACTGATTTCTCCCAAAACTCAAAGTCAGCCAATTTAATTTGAGGGTATACCATAATTACATCTGCATACAATCGACCGAATGAATCCCATCGTGCATTGGCGCTAAGCGCTGTCCAAAACTGATTGATCAATGATTCAAACCACTTCTCCCTCAGATAACGAGATAACGTATCTCGATTTACGTTTATGTTATGCCAAAGCTAGCTGCTATGCAAGAGCCATTGTTGGCTGGCTGCACGTTTTGTGACATTATTCACAGCTGATTTAAAGCTTATTTACGCACTAAGTAAATGTCCATAAATCACAATACTAAAATTTGAATACGATGCAGCTGAATTAACAGATTAATAAGACACACAACACAATATAATTATTGATATATTTCTACTTATTAATTAATGTATTCCAGTTATGGTTATAAATTATTTTTTTCCCAGATTATGACATATTTTCTAAGGAAAAGTATTCTATCATTTTTTTATCAATTTAAAAGTGTATGAAGATAAGAGGTGGCTTCTGGTGAAACATCGAAGTAAATAAAATTGTGACCATTTTTAAAGAAACACTGTATTTTTTTAATGACAATTTTAATTGAAATAAACAAATAAAAATTATAAGATATATGCAATTTAAAAATTGATTGTACAATACCCGTTGATGATAATTAGAATGTTAAAAGCAAAAAGGCTTTTATCCATCACGTACCTACACATTGAGATATGCGCATAAAAATCTAAAAATAGTTCTCAGAGGTTTTTAAACATATATACAAAAGTGAAGATTATCGTATGTCTTCCAATACTCATTAAATTTTGTTTAGATTTACAGAAAATAATATAGCAGTGAAACCAATACAAGTTATACGTTTTTTTAAAAATTTCCGTTGTTTCAAGTTGTCCGAATTTAACTATAGATATCTAGTTGTAAAACTAACGAAATTAAAATTATGAAAATGATATCTACTTTTTCGATGCCTATATGAGCAATTTAATTTTCATAATATTATAAAGAATAATGTAGCTAACTTTATCAGTATTGTTTCAAATGTATCTACTAAGTATGGACATCTTATTAGTTATAAAAGTAATTCAAGTAAAAAAGCCTACGTCGTTTTTTTGTGTAGGTGACCATTTTATGTTATGTAATACCTATCACAATGATATTGTGTGAAATATAAGAAATAAAAGTCAGCATTCTCATATAATTTCCAATATGACGTTAATTTAACGACATGAAATAAAAGCACCCTTGGCTAAATGAATCAGCATATAAATTTCCTCCGTTTATTGTGGCAAGTTTTACACGCAGACCCGTTTTAAATGTCCTTAAATCAACATTTTTACCGCACAATCAATCTGCAACTAAACGTGTCACATAATAAACCATTTTTCTGAGTAAAGATTAAAATTAAACGTTAGTGTTGAACAATGTAAATATTATGTATAATGTAAATTGTAACAAACCATTTCATATATTATAATATTGTAACAGTATAATATTAATTATTATTATAAATGTTACATGAACAGGAATGTTGTGAATAGTTTTAAAATAAATTGTATAACATTATTTTCTATTTATTTTAGAATAATAATGGTTTAGTTATGTACTTCCTTTTTACAATATAATATATAACTTTCTGTATGGCATAAGATTAGTATTAAATATTAATTTAAAACCCATTTATCTGGTAAGATTCCATTGTCCATTAGATATAATATTATTCATATTAAATTCTACAAATTTTGTTTTTTAGTCGAATGGTTATAACACCATTATCATGATTATACGGATAGACTATTTGACCTCACATTTCACCTACATAAAGAGACGGCATCGTTTTTATCAATTTTTTTGAGTAAAGTGAGTGAGAAAGATGATTTTCGTGTCATTCTGCAGGAAACATAATAATTATATTATAAGCAATGTATATTGGTTTATTTGTATCGGAAAGATATTATAGATATACCAAATTATAGATGTTAGTCTAGAGAGAAAGCGATGCAATATTGTATCTTGATGTACCTAAGTACAGTCTACAAAAGCAACCGTAATAATAATATTTACCCGACTAATCACTGCGTACTAGAAACAATGACAAATATCTACGCATGTTCAATGGTACATTATTGTTCCACTATAGTATTTATAATTTATGAATTAATTACCTATTAGTTGAACACAATTAAAAAAAACACTAGTTTATCACTTAAAAAATAAAAATAGGATAAACTGTATTTAAATTTTATTTATAATAAGTAAAATATTACTAGGGAAAGTGCCTGTTGGGGTGGTAAACCATGGTTAGTAACCTGAAATAATAGTTCATAACTGCCTTTATAATAACGGGAATTAATTAGATAGGTAGGTATGTAATAATAATAGTATGGTATTACTTTTTGGAACGACATATCACAAAAGGTAAACTTTCAATAGCTCGCGATTTAAATTGAATGATGAATATTAATCAATTTTTATTTTAATATTGATTAATTATTTTTTATATTTACGAAAGACGAATAATATTGAAGAAGTCAGGTTTTGGTTTGAAAAGTAACTGTGTTTTTTATATATAAGTAGGTACGTAGCATTCATAGACGATACCATACTATGGTGATATTTTTATTAATTCTGAATTATTTTATTTCACATAGTAGTAAGTCTACAAAACCATATTAAAAATAAAGAGCTTAGTACAAAAAATGATGTCCGATGATGGGAGCTTAATTTATTACTAAAGAATTAAAAAAAATTAAGGGGGGACATGCTCGTCGAAGGTCAAAATTGAGTTTTAATTGTATTTTCAAACCATGATCCTGGACACTCCTTAAATGTTGTAGATAATCTATTTATATAATTTTGAAGCCTTATTATCCTTTATAGTTATTTTAAACATTTGATGACTGCATAAAGTATTTTTGTTACATAAAAAAGTATTCTTTTAAACCTCTCGCTCTAATGTTTTAGAATATAGTCATATTTCGGTACATAACTGTGCAGTGGTGTTAAGATTTTTTACATTTATTAATTTTTAAACGCATTTATAAAACCATTAGCATAATTTATTACGAGATAATTTTTGTAAAATATTCACGATAAAAAATTATATTGATAATCTCTGTGATCCCAAATTTGACAAGAATTAGGCATTTTATTATTCAAAAAATCGGCAAGATTAACACATTTGAAGATGATTCTAAAGATACTTATTATAAGCTATGTCTTTGACCATTCAAGTGTGATAAACATTTTATGAATAATGATTGCTTTATAATAATTATTGACCTAAGAATAAGGTAGTGTTTTTTTGAAATACGCCATTTCTTTTGTCATTCCCCAGTGGTTAAGCTACAACATACGGCCGTAGCCATAAATTGTCAAACTATAATTGAAGTAGGGAGTAAAATGATATTAACGCGCGTGTTTGAACATGTACCGTTTAAAAAAAAAAAAAAAAATTCGGTTAGGTACATGTTCAAACACGCGCGTTAAGATAATTTTACTCCCTACTTTAATTATAGTTTGTCAATTTATGGCTACGGCCGTATGTTGTAGCTTAACCACTAGGGAATGACAAAAGAAATGGCGTATTTTAAAAAAACACTACCTTATTCTTAGGTCAATAATTATTATAAAGCAATCATTATTCATAAAATGTTTATCACACTTGAATGGTCAAAGACATAGCTTATAATGAGTATCTTTAGAATCATCTTCAAATGTGTTAATCTTGCCGATTTTTTGAATAATAAAATGCCTAATTCTTGTCAAATTTGGGATTACAGAGATTATCAATATAATTTTTTATCGTGAATATTTTACAAAAATTATCTCGTAATAAATTATGCTAATAATTTTATAAATGCGTTTAAAAATTAATAAATGTAAAAAATTTTAACACCACTGCACAGTTATGTACCGAAATATGACTATATTCTAAAACATTAGAGCGAGAGGTTTAAAAGAATACTATTTTATGTAACAAAAATACTTTATGCAGTCATCAAATGTTTAAAATAACTATAAAGGATAATAAGGCTTCAAAATTATATAAATAGATTATCTACAACGTTTAAGGAGTGTCCAGTATCATGGTTTGAAAATACAATAAAAACTCAATTTTGACCTTCGACGAGCATGTCCCCCCTTAAGGAGAAACGAAAACAAATCTTAAATCATATTATTATAAAAAATAGATTATCTTGAATCGAACAAAATAAAACATTTAATTTATTGGATAATATAACATATTATTACGAAAATCAAGCCGAAAATAATAATAATTATCTTACTTAAGTTGTGTTGCATTGCAAATTAATTAATTGGCATCAAACGGTACTGTTCGGTTATGAGGAATACAGCGGAAAACACATTTTGAAAATACCCGATATACTGGATTATTTGTTAGTTTGAGTTAGTTTATGTTAGGTTAGGTTAGGGTTTTCTAGATGCCTTTATGGATACCTCGCATTTACTATCGAGGTTT
Source organism: Rhyacophila brunnea (assembly GCF_057557595.1). Taxonomy (NCBI): domain Eukaryota; kingdom Metazoa; phylum Arthropoda; class Insecta; order Trichoptera; family Rhyacophilidae; genus Rhyacophila; species Rhyacophila brunnea. The sequence continues at coordinate 41,945,816 of NW_028232859.1, forward strand.
CTTAAGGACTTTGGCACGCAAACTACTCTACTTGATGCTAGTCAAATGAAAATTGTGCCGGCTGAGAGAATATGCCTTATTGAAAACTGTTCTTCTACCCGCATCGGGTATTGCTAATTTGAATTCGGCCAGGTTAGGTTAGGTTAGGTTAGGTTTTTTAGTTCACCTAACAAATAATCCAGTTTATCGACTATTTTCAAAATGTGTTTGCCGCTGTATTCCTGATAACCAAACAGTACCCATTAAACTAATTACATTTGTGCTTTGAGATTTATTTATCAGGACCGCTTTGTAATAAAAATACAATACATTAATATCTCAAAACTAAAACTAGTTTGTTTACAATATCATAATAATTATTTAGATAAATAATCTTAAGGCCATATTCCATTGGCAGACGCACAGACCCAACCCGATCCAACGATCGACGCCAACCGTCGTCGCTAGCTATTTGCAATTACACGCAACGATTCAATCTCGTTGGTCCTTGATTTGATTGGTTAAAATAATACTAGTGTTGCTATTATTAAAAATATAGGTTGAGTGAAAACTAGATATTTCTTAGATTGGTGGCTACACTGAACGCATTCCCGCGCAATTTTACGTCAACAAAACTGAGCTGTCAGCTGTCAAATCTAGCGAGCTTCAGATCTGTTAAAATTTATGCGTCCGTTTGACATTTATAGAAAGTTTGTATACTTATTGTTAATTTACATCATGAATAACTGGGCGAGCTTGAATCTCCAAACCAATTGAGTAATTCGAATATCGAAATCGAATAATCCAAAGACAAATTTATTGTAGCGAGTATGGCTATATTTCAACTGGCTCAGGCGGTCAGGACTCGCCGTAAACGAAAACACTGGGTCAAAAGTTGGCTAACTGAAGAACAGCGTGATCGTCATTGAATATGGCGGGTTTTTTTACGTTCCACACTATATCTTTGGCGTGTATTTATTCGACGAGGACTGTGTCCTCGGTGATACTCCATATATATTTTTTAAGTTTTCGCCATCTTGTAGTTGTTCAGTTGAAATCGACCAGTAGAATGAAATGAACGACCGTTTGCAAGACTCAGGCGCATATTCGGCTATTTTCGTACGCTTTCGGCAATCTTCGCTTGATAATGAAAGGATCGCACGACGGATAATAGAAAATTTTCCACTTTCGACCCGATCGCTCACGATCCTTGAAAACCATAGAGAATAGAGTTTGACAGTCGTGGCAGACGATCGGGCCAGACGCAATCTGCCAATAGAATATGGGCTTTATAAAAACACAAAAAGCTATTTAACTATATTCTTAGTAACCAAAGCAAGACGTGAAAATAGACCGTTATTTTATATTTTATTCTTCAACAGTGCTGCCAACGAAGAGAGTAATATTTTTGCCGGTTTAAACATAGGCACTAAAATTGTTCTGAAATCGCTATCAAATCTTATTATACAACATGTTTATAATCGAATTTTTATGCTTCAAAGGTAAAAATGCACAAATGACCTTATCCATCTGAGGCGATAAAAGAGTGGTAAGCTCCCGGCGTGTTCGAACAGGGCGTAGACCGACGTGCCGGAAGTCGCGAAGCACGCGTACCTTCGCGCACGCGCATCGTACTGTGATGGATGACCACATCGCGTGTCTTGGAGCCTCTTTTGCTACTACCAGCCCTTTGACGTTCAGACGCGAGGATATGGAAGTCCGGCTTAGTTGGGGAGATAAGCGAAACGAAGGTAAACCTCTCCCAAAGGATTCAAAGTAGGGAGGACTTATATAAATTTACTTGTGATACTTTAATCATTTTAATCGTCTACTTATCTATGGTCACATTTTTTTTTGGAGTCAGTATTTTCCATTTCACCAAAAAACACTGTTCCGACAAATACATAAAAAGTAAATTTATTTTAATTTTAAGTATACCCATATAGTACTCGTATCCACATTAATTTTGACATACGTGTATTATGTATAACAATAATTTTACTTTAAATTATATTGCAGCCACTTTCGTGCAAGGCTTTTCTCTCGCATTATGCTCGAAGGTCAATTCTGTTCTTACAACATTTTTTATACTTTCACATGGAATGGGTTATTATTCTAATGCTCTAAACATTAAATTGTATATATGCCTATTATTTAGAAATTTAGATGAACAATTTCAATAGACCGATTATGGACCAAAACTGTTTCTTCATATCAAATAAAATTGAAAGTTTATTTACTGAAAGTTATTCTTAAAAAATGAAATAATGAAAATAAATCGTTTATTATTTGTGCCAATTTAGTATAAAGTTATGTCTTTCAAAAATGGTCTAAAATGCTTTTTTCATGTAAACTGTATCTGGGCACTGGGACAACTGAACGCCATGTGGGCGCCGCACTGTCGAATGAAATGTCGTTAATTCATGAAATAAAAATACGTTCGTTACGATTTTATAGAGAAAGTAGACGAGTAAGTTTGTATCTACTACTTAGTATTTTTAATTGATTTTTCTCTGAAACTATTTTTTATTGCGGATTGAGAATTATTATGCTTGACGCTTCATATAAAAATAAAAGAAGAAATAATCCACAATTAAATTATTATTTAGGTGTACATATTTAAATTCTCAGCAAGTATTAAATGATATAATAAATATAAGTATTAAACATATATTTTTAAAGTATCTTTAATTTACGGACGTACCTATATTTATTTTCGAATTTTATTAGATTGCGTCTCACCCAGTTGTCCCGGCACCGAATCGTCCTCGACGTGTGTGGTTGTATGCACACCCGTGAAGGTTTCTGAATTAGAAAAATCATCTTCTTCTTCTTCTGCTTAATTATATATTCTTTATGGTTCCTATACCATTCATCCGATTGCGATGAAACCTTCGTCAGTTGTTGTGGTAACACCCGCAAAGGTTTCTGAAATAGTACAACCATCTTCTTCTTCATTCTATCTTATTTTATTCGTATGGTCTCTATACCATTTATCCGATTGCGATGAAACCTTCGTCAGTTGTTGTGGTAACACCCGCGAAGGTTTCTGAACAACCATCTTCTTCTTCTATTTTATCTTTTTCTATTCGTATGTGTTCCTATACCATTCATCCGAATCAATCATCAAGTGTTGTGCTCATGCCCGCAAAGGTTTCTGAATTGATACAACTATTTTCTTCTTCTTTTTCTTCTATTATATCTTCTTCTATTCATATGCGTTCTTATACCATTCATCCAATTGCGATAAAATTTTGACCAGTTGTTGTTCGCACGCCCGCGAAGGTTTCTGAATTAGTACAACCATCTCCTTCTTCTTCTATTCGTATGCGTTCCTATACCATTCATCCGATTGCAATGAAATTTTGATCAAATGTTGTGCTTACGCCCGCAAACGTTTCTGAATTAGAAAAATTAGCTTCTTCGACTTCTTCTTCATTATATCTTCTTTTATTCGTATGGTTCCTGTACCATTAATCCGATTGCAATGAAACTTTGGTGAGTTGTCATGCGCATGCCCACAAAGATTTCTAAATTAGTATTATATTATAAAATACAAAGTTTGTTGTTTGTTTGTTCCATCCAATTTCGATTTTTTTTACTGCATATTAATAACATTAATAATGTTTTCGTATTTGGGATTCGATTTTAATTTAGTGTTCTTTTGTTTGATCTTTACTCCTATTAGAATTATTTTCATATTGCCATATTGTATAACACAGATATTTTGATATTAAAAAAATAATTACCTCTTATTAATTTTTAAATAATATCTAAAATAAATATAACCACGAAATGACCCTGTGCGAAGCCGGGTTCTTCAGCTAGTGTTATATAAAAAATAAGACTTTCAAAAACACGGTGTTACTAAGTTGTGATTATTAAAGATCAGCAAAGTCAGGAAACTTCAGGAAATCTGGTGCAGCCCGCTCACTCCATATTATAATACTCTGCAACAGCCGCTTGAACCACAAGTAAAGCCATACAAATGTACAAAATCATGTTTTCTTTTTACTTCTTTGTTTATGAAATAAAATACATTTTTTTACTGTCTATTATACTAAATTATTGTTATTTTTACAAACAAAACCTAATGGAAAAAAATAATGCATTTACTGTGTATACCTATTAAAATTTTACAAAAAAAACCTTAAATAATTATAATAATTATACTGTCTGTCAGCATTAAATAATCTACTTTTAAAAAAAGTAAAATAACATTCTGCTTTCGAAACAATATACCTTATTTGAAAATTCTTTCACAGCGGCATCTTTCAATTACTTTACCAGAGAAAATAAAAAGGTCCGCCATTTTCATGCATACTTTCCCACGTAAATTTTTAATTTAGCCCTGTCAGTGTCTCTACTTTCTGGCCTGTCCTTTCCACTCCCTCCTCCTTGCCTACCCTCCCTTCTTGACGATAGCTTAAAAGCTTCGAGCTGTTATATTGGTGTGAACTCTATATAATAATCTCATTTAAGAGAACATTCAAAAGTAAATCAGCTTTAACGTAGCTCTAAAAATACTATTTACTTTTATTAGATAGTTTTTTTTATTAATCTTCGTATTATACCTGTCTAATAATTCACCAAAAATGTGTAGAATTTAAGTTATTACCCAAGATTATGTATCTACGAGGCGTATATTATATAAAGTGATAAATTCAAATATTGTTAAAATTTAATAAATCTACTTGTATATCTTTCAAATTCTACTAAATTCAAACGAAAAAAAAATATTTTACAGAATCAATTAACTTGTTTACTTAATAATATTTACAATTTTTATTTGCTTATTCCAATGAAGGGTTTATCGACTAATACAATGGATGTATTTTCCTAAAATAAACACAATTATTATTATAACATACATAATTTTGAAAACACTTCTGAGAAATATATTATAACCGAGAAGAAAGAAGATAAAGAAAAAATCTTTTTTTTTTAAAGTAAGACAACCGGTAGGAATCGAACCTGCATCTCTCGGGTTACGCGCCCAGTTAAAATTTCTCGAAATTAATTATGGTGCCTATAGCATAGTGGTATATGTGCATGGTATTTTCAAAATTATGTATGTTCAATAATTAGATTGTTACGTTCTTAAATCTTGTGAATTATTCGTTGAATAAAAAAAATAGTTAAGTAAAATAATATAACGTTTTCATTTTCTAAATATCACTAACTTTGAGAAAATTTTTATTATAATAGGTAATTATTTATTAGGTACGAAGTTACTTAATTTCATAAACGTATTTGAGTTATCTTAGTAAATATTCATATATTATGTATGTTCTAGTGAATCAGCACTAATATACTATAATAAATGCAATATACATAATATTACAACATGCAATTATACTTTTCAAAGAAAAATATATTTTGTTAAGCCAAAATCTTCAACGTAGTAATATCATTTTATTCGATTTTTGACGATTGTGACTTTTAGCAGCTAGTCGACGATAGTTTGCATTTCTATATAATCATATCTCATATCGATAAATAAAAATTCAATAATTCAATAACTTATCCATACTAAATACAGGACTCTCTTTAGTGATTTTACTTACTTAAACAGCTACAAGTTATGTTATATTCTTGAATCTTCATGTTCTGGCTTACATTACCTTTCTCAAATAAGGTCTCGTTATTATTATTTATTCTACAATTAAAACTTGAGGCTTTTAGTTTCAAAGTCAGTAACCATCATTTTTACTATTTTTTTATATTATTTTTCTAATAAGTACTATATTTTCATCGTATGTACTTATATTCAAAAATATAAAAACTTCCACTGTTTATTAATTAATTAATTTAAGCGGAATGTTGGTTGAAAATTCATATATGTATGTGGGTTTCAGATATTGTGGATGAAGAGGTCGAGATTTCGTGGTTGCTCCGATGGATGGAGGAGCGAATTTTATTTGCAGCGTAAGCAGTCGGTACAAGAGTATGTTATAGTAGTTATGTTACAATGCTTATGATACTGTTTCGAGGTCCGAGTCTCGGTAGAATGAGATATTGTGCGGAGCGATACAGAGACTGAGATACTAAAACTAATGTCATATGCATATAATATGGTAAAGAAAGCAATCTGGGTGATTCTATACAAAAATGCTACTAAATAAAATAATTTAAGCCAAAGAGCATCCTAAGAATCTATAATTTTTAACACATTGCACTACCCGCTATTTTTATTTTTTCGAATGGAACGAACCGTTCTACGACCATGCTGATGGCATGGTACAATTATTGCATTTTCAATCAATCCCTGATTCGGTCTTGGTTTTATTGAAGAAATCGGAACAATTTTTGGTGTGTTATAAGAAAAAAAATTAAAACCTCATAAAAAAAAAGTTGACCACTAATATCGCCTGGCAACATCGATATTATATATCTTGGTGACCCCTAGAACCTACTCCAATTGTCAGAATGCGTTCCGCATATTATGTATATGAAAAGTGTATGGGATCCTGGACTAGTATAGGTATGAACACCGCTGTATGAAAGCATTCTATAATACCTCATTCTGCTATTCATTCATTATCTTTATCGTTTTGCAGTTAAATATTACCATCAAATTTAATCAACTATTTATTCCTAGCTATCAAGCTGGCTCTGTGGGTATGTATTGGTTATGACTGTTATGAGCATATCGCGGTATTTGTCCAGCGATTATCCACTCACGGAACGAACTGTCCCGCCTATTAGTAAATTCCATCAAATAATAGCGCATTCTTATTGTTTCCCTTTACTGACTAATTTATCCATAACTTCAACCTGTGATGTAATCAATTATTAGCATCTAACATGAATCTATTTCAGTTGTTTCGAATGTTCTTTATTTAAATTTTGTATCATGCTGACCTGGTACTTCATGATATTTGTTGTGAAGTTTGCTCACACATTCCTTTCCTTAGGGCGATTTTACGCTCCCGCGGTTAAAGAGGTTTTGCATTAAAAATGAGCAAGTTGATACAGGCTTCAAGTCACCCAACATGCATCTTTAGAGTCGGTTACATGAAATTTGTACGTATGCAGTTCTTCGTGGAACACTTATTCGTGTGCCGCAGTACGTGAAACATGAGTTCGTGCAACATTTAATCAAATGACGAGTTCTTCGTTGAACATTTCACCGTGGAATACATTTCACCGTGGAATACGTATTCTACAACATGTGGCGCTAGTTTGCTCTTCCAATTAGATTCAATACGAATTTTATGAGATGTCTTTATTGGTTTTAAATAATTTAATGTTGAAACTACATAAATAATATACCTATACGATGTAATTGTATTTATAATCTACTTACCTACCTATTTTCTAATGTGTGTTTCTTGTATTACGATGGTTTTATTACGTATTTTTAAGTGTTTTATTTAGACATTAATATTGCAACTTACAGAAATAGCAATATTTTGTTGTTTTGGTGTGGACAATGGACTAGTTGATTTGAAACCTTTTGTAAGTATGCATTATTGAAAATAAAAAGATGGCAATACCTACCTTTTTTAATTTAAAAAATAAATGTATATAGGTACATAGGTATATGTAAATGCTGTTGTTTAATTCATTTAGGATATTATTGATTTTTATAGATAAGTACGTAGTACCTACTTTAATTTTAAATATATGTGCCCGAGTTGGGGGAGCGGTCGTTTATGAAGAGTGGGTTAGTTCGATCCCGCGGATGTACAAAAATACACGTTGTTTTTTTAAATGTGTCTATTGTGTAACTTTTTTGTAAATGGATATTATAGAAAATACGAACGTGTTAATAGCTGCATACTTTAATTTAAAAATAAATGTACCTACTTATATAGATGACTGCATTTATTGAATTCATTTTGGATATGATTGATCTTTGCAACTTTAAAGATAGGTACTACTACGTAGGTACTTTAACTTTTGCATATCCTGATAATACAGCCATGGCATCCGACTTGGCAGAGCGGTTCCATATAGAAAGTGGGTTCAATCCTGTGACTGAATAAAAAATACATGTTGTTTTTTAAATGTGTGTTAATCCAACGTGAGACCAAGATTGGCTAACAAGTAACAACCGTTATTCGTAAAAAGGTTTTTAATATAATCTCCATTCTATGGAGCCAATTTATGTTCCGGATTGCAGAAAAAATATTAATTACCTATTCTACACTCGTATAATACACTCCGTTTCATTATAGGTTATTTTTGTTATAGTAAGGTAGGTACGTAATAATGTTGGCTTTTTATTAATACTTATTAATTTTTAGATTTGATCAGAACTCCGGATATTAGGTATCTATGTTACAGTGGCCAAATGTTTTTTGTGCACTAGAAGCACGTGAAAGTTAAAGGACCTACCTACACAATAAACTGCAAAATACAACGGATTTGTAATTGATTTATTTCAAGATTTTTTAATTATATTTAGGATATGTTGGTAGGTACTGCGTACTTTATACATATATGTATAAATATAAAAACCTTTTTATTTCTTACAAACAAAAAAAGTAAATGACAGTGAATTGACCATATCTAATGTATAGCCTATGATTATATCTATGATTGTATTATCTACTTATTATCTACTTTATATAATATTAATTAAGTATTATTATTTTTATATTTTTTGTATAATACATATATATATATTAAGATACTTAAGTACTTACTTTATATATTATAAAGATCAATAATATCATAAATGAATTAAATCTATATACCTAGGTAAAAACATTTATTTTTTAAATAAATTAGGTATTGCCATCTTTGTATTTTCAATAATACCTACTTACAATAAGTTTTAATTCAATTAGTCCACTCAGATTATAATAATCTTATTAAAACATTTGAAACCATTGTGTGTTAATACAGCGTAAAGACCCAATGGGTTGGGCGAATGGCTAACAAGTGACAACATTCTTCGTAAAAAGTTTATTTGGTACTGTTCGGTTATTCGGAATACAGCGGAAAACGCATTTTGAAAATAGCCGATAAACTGGATTATTTGTTAGTTTGGGTTAGTTTAGGTTAGGTTAGGTTGGGTTAGGTTAGGTTAGGTTAGGTTTGGTTAGGTTAACCTAACAAATAATCCAGTTTATCGGCTATTTTCAAAATGCGTTTTCCGCTGTACTCCGTATAACCGAACAGTACCAGCCAGGTACATACTGTATTCTGTTTACTAAGTATTCACACATACATGATTTATAAATAATATGTAATGTTTAATACGCTTACGTTATAGGTTACTTTTGTTACAGTTGCATAATAGTGCATTTTAAATATCTATAGGTCATACCACAGAACTGATTACTAAGATAGAAATGCTAAAGCCAGTCACCATCGACCCAGAATTTGAAGCCAGCAACGCAAGAAATACTAAGCCCGTTTAGTGTCTTCGAATATTACCAATATTGAATGCGCGTTTCATTTATGAATTGACAGTTAACAAATTAAAACATATTATGATACTTACGTAATGTAAATAATATATTCTTTATCACGTGGTAAATAGCTATAAGAACATTGAAGTCAATTTCAAAAATGTATGTTTTGAAACACACGTTGGTTCCGTAGCCATGACAATCTTTATCTATCTACACTTCTGATGCCTTCTTAATTTCCTGCATTATTATGGAGTACACAAGTTAAGTTATTATAAAAATAATATAAAATGTACGTTCATAGATAAAACGGAAATAGATTTAAATTAGCATTAGGTATATTTGTAATTTCAGTTAACTTATCTGTACATATATATATATACCTGTCTAAATTGTGAAATAAACATTAGGTACTTACCTAAATAGTATTGTTGTGTTATAGGTATTTAAATTAATGATATACTTACTTCATATTTTCTCATCAATACTAAACTTGATAGTTAATACCATTAATGTGCATTACGTAGGTATTACCATAGACAAATATACTATGTATATGGTTATTACTTATAAATAGCTCCCATTATCAATACAAAATACCAATAAACATAGTAACATAATATAATATTATTTATTTACAATATATAATGAAATTTTAAATATTCATGTAAAAATATAATACTTACTTAAAAGTACGTAATAAAACCATTATAATACAAGGGACACAGCAGAAAATAGGTAGATAAGTATATTATAATTACAACCATATCGTACGTAATAATGTTTTTTTTTTAATAATATTAATTTCTAAAACGGTCTTTTTTGTGCACACAATAATGAACAAGGGAACTCTCGAGAAAGGGCCAACCCAATAAATTGACCATAATACAAAAAAAATTTACCATCTGGACACATTTGTTTTGAATGAATGTATTGTTTAGTTTAGACTTTAGTCAGTGTCACTTACTAGATTCCACCAAAATAAAACGGATTTGTAATTAGGTAATGCATTATTTCAAAACACTTACTACATTTCGTTATTGGTTTTTTAATTATATTTAGGACATGTTTCCCACAGTAAACTGAATGTATTATTAAATAAATACATAGGTATTATAAAAATTATAATAAACCATTTTTTTTTCAACCAATAAGACCCTAGATTTGAGAATGTAACATTCTATATATTGATTGACACACTAGAAATAATCACTTGACACGACACCAGTGGCGCACCCAGGATTTAATATTGGGGGGGGGGGCAAGGAGGAAAATGTAAATTAGTCCCATAGGATCTATTTCTTCTTCACAGCCTAATTTCTCGTTTATCGGTCTTTTGTCTATTGCGCTCGGTGTACCTACACCATGGTCCCCACATCCTGAAACGGGCCCTCAGGCTACGATATTAGATTAAAGGCAGTGTGAAATACTACATTAACGTTCTTCAAATTGTGTTTCAGTTCAAATTAAGGGTACTTATACAGTGAATTATTGGCGATTTTTAATACATCTACTTTAATGGAGCTGTCTCGACAGTATCGAGTATCAACACATTATAATCAAAAACTATATTGCACAATTATATAAATAATTGAAAATGTTCATGACCATGAAGTATATAAGCGCCGCAGGAGACTTTTTTTACTATTAACGCTAATTTATGATGTGTGTTTATCTCACTTATCTGGTCAACCCGACACGCCGGGCCCCCCACAGCCCGGGCCCTCAGGCTAGAGCTCTGTCAGCCCTCCCCAGCCATGACCGACACTACTCCGGAATTCGGGTGGACATCGAGAATTTTTGACATTTCCATTAGGGATTGTGTTTCTAAAAAAACCTGACATTAGTGTTTCAAAATTTTTGTGTTAAAAATTAAAATCTACGAAATTTTTCTAAAAAGGGTGCTGGAGAATTATTACAAATCATTTTTTTGCCGTGTCTTTATTTGTCTAAGCCCAAAGGTATAGTTTATTGGCTTTCAATTTCAATGTTTAAAATCATTCTGATAATTTTCATTTTTGGGGGGTGCCAGGGCCCCTTTCCCCCCCCCCCCTGGTTGCGCCACTGCACGACACATTGGGTCTTTACGCTGGATTGATCGATTCCACTTCTTGATAGACGACCACTCAGACCAACTCAGCCACCATGGGTGTATTATTAGTTTTACTTATTACTTATAAGTACAATATATAATAAACGGTACTGAAATGATACCAATATCTCAGGATTATAGGTTAACCTATAATATCCATGTGTGAATTGTGGAATAAACACTAACTACTTATTTTTGTGTTTTATTTTAATTAACTACCTAATAAAATGTTTTCCTAATTCCAACCAATAAATAGCTGTTTTTATAGTTACCATTAAGTGCACTTCATAATATTAAGTACTTATAAAAATCATCAATTATTAATACTTACACGATAATATCTATATTACACAAGGAATTATAAATCTGGATCTTGGTAAAATAAGTGCCAATATCAAAATTTGCCAATACTAAGTTAAGTGTTGAAAAGTTCCTAAAAATGTTCAAAAATTGCTTTATTTTTTGGTCTTTTCCAAATTATTTACTTGTATTAAAAACAACATAAAAATCTATCGTGCATATTATTATTTATATTATCAATTAATGACTTTGAAAGGCATTAAAGAATCGTTTGTACTGGAAAAAATGACATATCGACATAACCACTTCTTTTACGAAGGTAAAGAAATATAATATTATTTACTTACAATTTTGAAGAAAATAATGCTATTTTGGTAACGTATAATAATCATGTAAAATTATAACACTTAAACCATCGGAGTATATGGGAAAGACGGAAGAAAATAAGTAGGTAACTAAATTAGAAATAGTTTCATATTGTAATTATATGTATGTAGTTTCAACATTAAATTATTTAAAACCAATAAAGACATCTCATAAAATTCGTATTGAATCTAATTGGAACTGCAAACCAGCGCCACATGTAGAATACGCATTCCACGGTGAAATGTATTCCACGGTGAAATGTTCAACGAAGAACTCGTCATTTGATTAAATGTTGCACGAACTCATGTTTCACGTACTGCGGCACACGAATAAGTGTTCTACGTTGAACTGTTTACGTACAAATTTCCGGATACGTTTAGAGTCACCGCCCATGACTATGATCGGTATTTGCAACCCAAAGGGACGACCGGTAGGTTAGCATAACCACACAAAATTCACGTATATTGTTTATTGTCTGAGTATTGAGAGAGATGAATCGGAGTAAAACGAGAGTACCGCTAGAAGAGTAATAGGCGATATTAGTTACGCACGGAGGCGGGAGGATATAACTGTGTGTCAAGAACGTCTGGTGGTTATCCTACCAACCGGCCTTGTATGAGTCATTGCATCGCGTTGCACCGATCGGCCGTCTTCATGTCTTCAGTGGTTTTTAAATACTATAATTAGTATAATTATAAGATATTTTCCTATGGTTCTATGATCGCGTTATTTAATCCATTGAGAACCATAAAATATCAGAGATTATTATTATTTTAACAGTATTTTTAACATAAGAAAATAATAAAAGTATCTCCTAATAACCCTGATTTCCTTTATTGTCTGGAGCAACTACATGGGTAGTTGAATAGTGTCTAATTATTTTTCATGCAAGGAAAATTTATTTCCCACCACTACACGCAGTCGTTTAAATTTCATTTACGCTGCACCGCGAAAACACTTTTCATGTACTAGTGTACATTAAAATGATTTTATACAATATAACAAAGTTGATCTACATATTCTACGAAAACCAGTTAATTTGAAGATACCATATACGACAACTGGACGGTTACCATATTGTCGCCAATAAAGAGTTATAAAATACATGTATCTCACGACTAAAAATATACGAATTATTTTTAATGATTTATCATTTGCTAATAATATATCCTGCTTTTTCTAATTGCATTACTTAATATTTCACATACCTAATAATTTTATTAAATATGTTGCTTTCTCCAAACACTCCAATACACGAAACGCAAACACTTAAATTTTACAATATATTATCTTTTATCCTATATCCGATATTCTTTTTTAATTTTGACCTGAACTTCGGAGATATTATAGTATATAATCCTCAAATTGTGCCACATAATATGGTTTACATATAAATTGTACGTATAACATTTCACCGTAGCATAGTTTGCCGTGATCTTTCTTATCGGAAAGAGGTGACCGTATACTATAGGATCATTGCAGACAATAATGTTCCAATTTTACCTAACCTAACCTAACCTAACAAATAATTCGGTATATCGGCTATTTTAATTTTTTTGCCGCTGGCTACCTGTAAACACCGACAAGAATCGTGTTTTATTTAGACATGAATTTTATCTCAGTACTATACGACCCAAAGAGGTTGGACGGTCTTTAATATACGACCATATTTCTGATACAAAATTTCGGAGTGAAGTGTGATACGGAGAACTGCATACGTACAAATTTCCGGACACGACATAATATATCATCGAACTGATGATTGATACAACGTATCGTACAAACCTTGTAACCTCCAATGGTTATCATTTTAACACACAAAATGCATGCAATTTTATGTAAATATTTCAGTAGCATCTTCGATTAACATAAACGAAATACACAATCGCAACTTTCAGAGGAAGTGAATCTGCCACGAGAGAATTGCGAGAGTCTTTTTATTTAAATTGAACGCTCGTAGTGGAGCAGTAGTAAAATATCTCCCGGGTTGAAACCCCTGGTTGGTTAAAATTGTTGAATTATTGAGTTAATTACTGAATGTATGTTTCATAAAAATAAGAAACCTAATTGGTTAATATATCTGCTAAAGTTAAATGGACACCAATATAATATTATGCTCTGCTTTGGGTCGAACATTGTAATTTATTTACCTTTTACATTCATATCTGTGAGTAGATAAAATTTTAAATGTTAATTTTCTTGTCACACGATCTTTAAAACTTGTCAATTCATGACACAAGTATGAATTTTGAAGGTCCAGTATAGTCAGGCCCATACATACACTAAATTGTAAACTTCAATGATAGTGCTAGTAGTTATTGCTCATACTTCGAATTTAATAATATGCTAAACGGCTTATAGAAAATGATGTTTGTAGGATATTGAAAAAAAAAATGATAATAATTTGAACGAAATATGTAACCGTAAATCTTCATTTATTACCGCATTACATTCAAAGCAGCGGCGATGGGTGGACGTAGGCTGTTAAGATTCGACATAAATAGTGCACACCAAACTTTGTCAGTCATACTTAGATGTTTTCATTGAACCAAAAATGCAATTTGCAGATGGCTCTGGTTAGTTTTTAAAATTCAATCAAACTCTCCCTAAACTAGACCATAACAGATAGTTAAGATATGGGCGATCGGACAAAAATAGTGTACATTTTTTCAGTGATACTTATTTTTTTTCGTTGAATTATGAATACAATAATATAACAAATAGTGTTTGTTAGTTAGTAGTTAGTTAGTTGTCAAGCCCTACCTGACCAACCCAAATCGATAAAAAATATTCTTCTATCTATAAAATAACTAAAGTTATCTATGTTTTGACTATTCATTATCTACTGTGGTTTAAATTAGGCAGGGTTTAATTCAATTTTAAAAACTAACAAACACTATCTACACATTGCATTATTAGTTAAATGTTCACAAATACATTTGTCTGACAAAGTTTAATGTGCACTATTTATGTCGTATGTTAACAGCCTACCTCCACCTTTCGCCACTGATTCAAAAATAATCAATAACTAGCACTATAATTGTAATTTTCAATTCAGTGACACGGCCTGAATATAGTTTGCCTTCACGAATGATCATCAAACTGCCCGAGCAATCGCAGAAATTTAGCAGCGCGGTCAATTTTGTTGGCAGTAGTTAACAATGTATTTTTAGTTGACTCGATTTGGTTGGGTTATAATATACATTAACGTAACCTGTGATTTGTAGATATGAATTGACTTTAATGAATGAATAAGATTGTCATTTGTTTTATTTTAAATAGTTTTAAATTACTCTTTTTTAAATATCTATGCTTTATCATCGTTCGACTTTTATTGGTTAATGTATAGAATTATTTGCTTGACTGATTTGAAAATTGCATGACTCTTAGGCGACAATAGCAAATAATTATGAAGTAATGAGGAATAAAACGAAAAGGAAACATTAATATTTTTTTTTGATGTTAGTCATAATGTAGCTACCTACTTCCATCGGTTATGTAAATATTTACATTTCATCATATATACATCCGAAAAGATATAATATGACAGTCATTTCACTCTATTTTACTTACAGAAAGTCGAATAATAGGGAGGTATTGCATTATTTTATTATTATCTTGTATATATAGCGGCTTTAGAATACAAATAAATTAATCAAAGATTCCAAAATAACTGGGGATTGTTAATATATTTTCTATTAATAAAATCGGTATTAATATCATTCTAACACATTTTGAAGATCCTTGATCATTCTACAAAAACTATCCACATGGTGAATACAGCAAAACTACGAAAACCGGCGAGCGGCATGGTTTCCTTAGCCCGGTCGCACAAATAAAATCGTCTCGACTGGGGCATGGTCATAAATAAAGACCTCCGACAATGTTGCAACACTCTTTCGCGCGCATGCCGTGACAGTCACATCACAGTGGCTAACCGAAATATATTTAAAAAAAAAAAAACAGCATATGCATATTCTACGATTCTACCTGCGTGCAGCCTGTATCGAGTGAAATTTGTTACACGCAACAAGCAGATATTTTTTTTCCATAAAATTATTCACTGACGCTATATGCGGCAGAACATTAAGTTACATGTATTTTGTGAATGACAACAAAATCATATCGACCAATTCGACATGTTCCAGTCGAGACAAGTTTGTATGTACGACCGGGCTTAGAAGTACCACATTGTGTCCATAACATGCTCCACATAAGAAGAATAAAACACTTTTTAAGTAAGGTAAGAATACATTTTTTCACAACTTTCCCTCATAATGTTACTATTCTAATTCTTACTTATCTTACACGCGCGCGATCGTAATAAATACATAATTTCAAAATGATGTGATGTTTACTGTTTTTTTTTATAACTGAATATTAATTTAATTAAATCCAATAGTGTGTCTACCAGTAAGTAAAAGGGTCGTAGAATACTATTATTTTTCTTATGGATACCCTCTTAGGTCCGCCTATGAGATTTGCTGTTAATATACATTAAAAATAATAATAACATTCTTCGTTCTGTATTCCATAACGAGCATACTGCTATGGTAAATCTCCACGTTGCATACAGTAATTTGGTTTTAACCCGTTGAGATAATATGAAACGCATCGCAGGGGTAACGTTTAAAATCGGTCGGTTAATAATAAAGCAATCTCCACAAATTGCCATTATAAATTCTGCGGGATATTGTCCGAAATATGGCGAGCAATCCTGCGGCTCGCATTGTTCATAGTCGCGTACTTTGTTAAAGTTTGTGCTTTAATACTCTTGCCTCTATACAGGGCCACCAATAATAGTAGATATTATTTGTTAATATTAATATTATAAATGCAAGGTATTTGAATTTAAATTCTAAAATTAACGAAAATTTAATACTAATATAACATAAATCTACTAGATTCTAATGGATTTAAGTTTTGTACTATTCCATTTGAGTCGTTTTTTGCGACCCTAGTTTCGCCTTAAGGCATCTTCGGGCACAATGCGCACTCACCAATGGTAAATACACACTGACAACGAATACAGTAAATCCTAAATTATATATTAAATTACTACAATAAGGTAGGTAAAATCTTTATTACCTATCAATTAAGTCTAGGATCAAGTATAGAAATAAAAAAAACGGTACAAAACTTAAATCCATTAGAATTTAAATTCAAATTCCATCAAGTACCTACCCTCAGTCGATTGTATTAATATATTTAAAACAAAATAGAGTTTCTCACTATTTATAATACAAAATTAAAAATGTATAAATTAACAATATGAACTTCATTACTATTTAATATTCAAAGCACCCGGAGACTTTTATACGCCCAATAATCTTCTTTTTTTTTAATATGAATAATGTATTTTTATAATCTTTTAATGACAGCAGATAAAAAAGAAAAGATAATAATACAACTTTGGATAATGCATTTCGTAGAATTATTTTTTTTCGCCTGCGGCGCTGAATGTGCTTTGTTAGGTGTTTTAAGACTTATCCATTGAAGGTAGGTAGATTATAATAGTATACCATGAACAAACTCAAATACTTTTAATAAATTATCAAGCGCTGCATTGTCCTTCGAAATGTAATTTCATTATATTTATGTTATTCTTACTCTCTATCTTGTTAGGCTTAACTATATTATAATGGATACATGGAATCTTTGCTGGTTGCAATAACTTTTTATTTAAGTATTATATTTTAAATTTTTGTAATCAATATGTAACTGTTTGTTTCCTAAATAAATAAAAATAAAATAATAAAATAAAATAATAAAATAAAATAAAATAAAAAACGATGTGCCTTGCCTGTTCTTACTAAATTGTATTGGATGTAGAATTAGTTTGGTAATATATTTTTTTACTTTCAAGGTTAGTTGTAATTTTATCATATATCATATTATATTCAGTAAATTTATTGTGAATATTGTTCAACCCTGTATGTAGATATACATAAACTTAAATACAGTCACGAAATCGCTTGATTCTCCCTCTGGCTTGTGCCTGAATGTACGTGACACTGCGTTAAAAAAACGAAAGGATATAATCCTTGCACGCCCCTGCAAGCAAAAGGATGAGTTGCGATATCTCGTGTTGATAATAATTTCAAGCACTGCAGCCAGACTTTTTCATAAATCAAATGACTTTTTGCCGGATAGATAAAATAATACGGTTTTTATTCCGTCACGTCGGATATTGTAGAAGAAGAGATCGAAACATCACCAACGTCACGATTTCCCTATAAATTCTTTTGTTTGAAACATTTTCAACATTTAAAGTAAGACATTTTACAATATTGAAGTACACGTCCTTACCACGAAGATGCTTGACGAGTAGTTTTATATAACGCAGAAATGTCTGAACTATCCGAACTGTGAATTATTTTATTAATGCTTTTATATATACAAAGAGTAAAAAATGATACACTGAAAATTAAATTAGAATAAAATAAAATTATTTAAAATGCAACGTTTGTTCTTGTCCAATCAGTACTTATAATTTATAAGTAAAAACATCAGTTTATAAAAAAGTGAGAAAATGCGATATTTTCATTCCTCCTTCGTAAAATTGTTGTGTTTATTAGCAATAAAACAAACGCGTCTTCTCTCTGATCACCTTCATAATATATGCCATTTAACAAGATGGCATCTCGCTTTGCAATGGCATGATTGGTTGAAATGGATTTGATGCTGTTTAAAAATAAGCCTACTGGATTTGTCTGCTACCAAAAATTTGTCCCATATTTAGTTGGCGTCTTAAACGATTTGGTGTTGAATTTGGCGAGTTTTGAAAATTACATATTGTCAAGCACTATCATGTACAGGTACCATGGCCCCCACATCTTGAAGCGGGCTCCAGGCCAGGATCTTGGGCATGCCCCCCTACCTATCTTTATGGCTAAGGCAGCCTGACGCTCTACACCCAAAGTTCGAGGTCAAATAATATTCAATGTATTTTTAGCGATTTTTTAACACATCGAATTATGGAGTTGTCGAGTATCATTCAACACGTTACAATAACCATATATTTTAAAATGGTAATAATTTCGAAGTAAAAAAAGCGCCGCAGGTGACTTTTTTTACATTTAGAGCATATTTAAGATGTGTGTTTATTTCATTTATCTGTCGACTATTAAAAAATATTAAAATGCAATGTTTTTTATGTGAAATTAGAACCTTTCACGTCTTACTGGTTGTAACCATTTAAGTGTATGAAGTGTGTTATTTTAGTATGTAGATAAAAAAAATATATTCATATATGTAGTAAATGTTCCGTATTGATTTCTAATATTTTCTCATTTTGAGTAATCTACCGATCCCGTCACCATAGATGTCCCAATGTATATCCTTCTAACCCTAACCCTAACCTAACGGCACTTTGGGGATCTTTGATAATATAAAGCAGCGTATCACAAGCATTTTTAATTAAGACCATCAATATTATTATCGAACGTATTACTAAATCTTAAGTATCTTTTAGTAAATAGCTGTCATTGATAGTAAATATAATATACTATTAATTCTGTCTAATATATATAAGACTTCGTGGCTTTAACAAGCATTGTATTAGGTAGGTATATACTACTCTTAAGTACCCAATATCATATCCCAATAGGAAAAATTATCTTATTTCAAATTAGTGACAACAATCTTCGGCAAGAAATTAACATATATTCATATTTTGTGAAAAATATTAAAAGACATTAATGACTTCTACACATAGTAATTGTTACTGTTAACTGCGTTTTTAAAATGCTTTAACTGAATATGCTCCATGACGTGTTGCTTTCGGGTGGTATTTAATTTAATTACGGAAAATAAATTACATTTACTCATAAGAAAACTTTAGCGCTAGTCTATGATTTCGAAATATTAAAAGTTTGATCATCGTTTTCACTATATGGATGATACTCAAGTACAATATATATTTTTTTCTTTTTTAATTTCGTCCTGTCTCTTGCAATTCAAAAATATTTATTATTTCATCACGACTAGATAAAGTGATCTGATAGCAGCAATAGAGTGGCAAGGTTAGGTGAAGATACATACAATCATTGTTATATCATTGATTTGAATAATTACAAATAGAATCAGTTTATTTTTCGATTCTGTCTTATGGAACAGGGCGATCATTTTCATAAACACCTTTTGTATTTAAACTGATTTTATTAAAAGGTAATTAGTATAATATATATCAGATTATGTTTTAGACAATAACTTGATACAGGGATTGAACGCAGTCGATTCGTCCTTCTTTAAGGTTGAATTTAAACTGAATTGAAAAGCTATTTTGATTCTTTATAAAAAAAATCTTTATTATTACGCATGGCATTCCAGACATTAATAAGAAAAGTGGATACCCTGTATTATAGATACATTGTATTCCAGACGTTTTAGATTGATAAGAACAATCGTACGATAAAGTAAATCTTTATTATCAAATGCATTCTCAGCCATCCATTATGAATGCTTATTAATACTTGATAATAATACAAAGATAGGCTCAAATCTGCGGGGATATACCTAACATATATATATGTTCGTATTTTACGTGAGGCGACGTTGCGAGATAGGTATTTTTAGTTGTAAGTAAATAGAAATCATTTTAAGTTTGTCTTCCAAGATAGCTTTGTAATAACTGACATACTTCTGTATCCAAGAATTATATTATAATTATTTTCATCACAAAATTATCATACATATTGTGTTTTTAAACTCTCAATATAATCTTAGTAAATAATAAAGTGACGAAAAGCTATAAATCGTACTGAAAACGTATTTTCCATACATAACAATATAATACCATGTACGTGTTAATTCGAACTCTGAGCTCGTCAAAGAGTAGCAAGTATTCCTTGGTAAATTTCTATGCTTTGACCGTTTGTTCTGCTACTTCCGTCTCTCACTATTTCATTTCCACGATACACACAACATACTGCGAAGACAGTTAATGCAATCTACATATTATTATCAAACTCCGGATGGACTCCACAAAGCATTGCAAATGTGTGATAATTTGATACGTATACTGCACACTGTGTCTGTATAATTTAATATACTTTAACACATTGTTTTGATGCAGTTAGTAGTCACCTATACTTATTAATAATATTTTTTGAGTATCTATCTGTCAATCAATTTGATCGGTTATAACGAAGAAACTACTCAACCAATCTCAGTGAAACTTTCCCAGCATAAACAGTACTACATTTGTTTGGTTAAATATTCTATTTTAATAAATTGCAACGATATTAGGTGAGATGTGAAAAGAAAAGCACGATCCTGTAAATCTAATTATTCTTCTTATCGTGCCATCCCCTAACGGAAGTCGCCTTCTTTGCTCTATCATCTGCCACTCAGGACAGTTTGTCTTCTGGTAAGTTTACCATTGATCATTCTTTGGATAACAAGTTCAAGTCAACAGAATTTTGTCCTCTTATAATAAATTAAATAATTTCAACTTAATACAAAAATAAGTTCAAACAAATAATATATATTTAAGTAATATAAGTTATATAAGTTCTTCATTATCAAAGACGTTGGAGAAAAAAGATTCTTTGGTACCTCTAATGTTCGATGTTAATAGACTTTGGGAAGATAAATATACTTATACATACTATGTTTTTAATTTAAAAGTGGAACTCACGTCAAACTAAAAATTACTTCAATGAAATTCAATAGGAAACCACAGAATAATCATCTTCGGGCATTGTCCATAATAAATTAACTATTCTCGCTACAGCATCATATTACTACACCAATAAATGTCAATTGAAATGTTACTTATTTAAGTAAATGATATTTTATATAGTATAATCCTTCAACGTTCGAAGCTTTTTTTGTATGAAAAAATAAAAATGAAAATACTGCTTCTAACGTAAGGTAGGTTTGTACACTAAGTAAGCATCATTCAAATTGCCCTTCCGTATTCCGGTCTTTGTTTTCAAAACCGTACGATTGTACTGTTTTATTCAGTCTAAACGTATTTTTTGCATGTATTATGCATTCGCTGAATCTTTATTCAGGACCAGCTCTGAATTGACTTTCCAATAGAACTTTAGGTGCCTATGCCCCACTCTGATCTGCATACGTAATACTCTGGAAGCTGATGTACGGTGGCGCGAAGCAAAGTGCATTCGACGTTTTCCTGGCCAAAGGTTCGAAAGCCACAGACGCCCGCCAGTTCAAACTTGTTCCTTTCAATTCGCATAGCACTGAGAAAGTAACACAGTGTTATTTCCTTTGTGCTAAATTAAACAGTCCCATTTTACCGCAGACCGTATAAACCGCTCGATGTGTTTGCCAAGAAGTAATATTGCCCAATCAAATTTTCTTATTTACTGCTTCTGTCTATAAAACTTCAACGCGTACAAAATTTATTTTGGTATCTACATATGTCTTATTTAATCAACTTAACTAATTTATAGTGTGGTTTTTGACTTATTCACATAAACAGTTGCAAATATTACTGTTAATTATTTCAACACGGAGAATATTGCTGTATATCTATGGGTGATCAAAAAAAAGTGCACACAAGTGCAGAATTCGTTGAAAGCTGTTTTATCGTCAGTATTTTACCGAATATTTTTATCATATATAATTAACTCGAATAATAAACCGTGAGATCTAATGACTAAACAGTCATACACTGTGTTTTTCATTCAACGAATAATACACAAGATTTAAGAATGTCACCTTCAAAAAATGGTCTCGCATTTGATCTCAAACGGATTCAACCGGCAGATAAATTGAGGTAGATGGGTTAAAAAAATTTAGAAATCTCTCGAAAAATCAATGGACCAATCTCAAAAAAAAAAAATATTCTTAAATTCGAGAATTCTCAAATCTCTACAAACAAAAAACGTCTAGAAATCCTTACGATTTCTGATAACATACTATGTGAAGGCATAAATAATTTTATTGAAATAATTATAATCAATTTGTTAAGTACCTAACTAAACATTGCGTAATAATAATAACTGTTGTACATAAACCATGAACCTCATTGTTTATGCATCGTTTATTTAGTAACAGGGACACTAGTTTAGTTTTAGTAATAACCGTAAAACGCTCTGGTCTTTAAGAAATTTTCGTGGACATACCCTGAATCCTGACCCTTTTCAGTTTATACTAACAAATTAAAGTAATTTATTGTAGCTATCATGAAAGCAAACTGCACTTCCACTAATTAACTGCTAAAATATACTACTTTGGAGCGGCCCAGTTTTTGATAGCTGAGTACAGATTTATATACAAAAGTCTACAATTTTATTATTCATAATAGATTTTTAACGCTCGGGTAATATTTTGATAAAAATAATACTTGGCAATTTTCAAATTTAACGCTTTATTCTTTATCGCATATTTTCACTTTTTCTTCCTTTTTACGGACTTCGGCATTATTATAATTAACTTCAGATTATAATATTAATATTACCAACCGGAATGCATACATACACCCGTAGAATTCCAGTTAATGTGATTTACTTAAGTAACTATCTAAAAAAAATAATATGACATTCGTTTATGAAAAAAAATGTACTTATAGATATTCTAAGGGTGTATAAACAACGATTGCTAAATTCTTATTTCTTACCTATATCAATCAGTGAATAACAATAATATTGTGGTTGCGCATTTCATAGTGGACTATAATTTTGTGACGGATTGTGATGGTGGATGCGGATGCTGGGGGATGGAGGATGCCAGGCACTAACCTTTTGTCTGTTAAGGCTGGCTCACTCGCGCGGTATTGTTTGTTGGGTTACTCGGTGCGCGGCACTTGACGGTACACTTTTTATGAATGACAAGAGCCGGTATCACGGCTATCCACAAATAACTTGTCAATCAGTTTTTATAATCGTATTAATCATTAAACGGCGGTTTAGCTATAACAAGCTTACAAGCACCCTTTGTTTTGAGGTAAACTGAGCTAACTCGCGTTATTTAATCACGTTCGACTGATGACCCGTATCTACTGGTTGCCCTATCTGGGGATTTGAGGTAGGTGAGAAAAAGCGGCAGTAATTGGCCCAACCATATTGTAAAGAAGTATCTAAATGAGAATTTTACGATAACTTGTAAGAAAAAAATACACTTTTTTGATTTGTTTATCTTTATTATTATAATTATTGAAATTCTGTGCTATTTTTAAAATCAATTTTTTTTTTCGACCATTTCCGATCCTGATAGGATCATATGGGCCTCCAGAGGTTTGTATTGACAGATTTTGTTTTTTACGAGAAATGGATGTCAGCCACTTGCTCAATCTATTAGGTCCATACCCTGACACACACAAATTGAAAAACAATATGTGTACTTGCCAGACCCAGGATTCGAATCTGGGACCCACGGCTTTATGGTCCAACGCTTATGCCGCGCGGCCACCGTGGGGCCTAAATCAATTACATCCAAAAAAATCAATTACATAACTCAAAACTAATAAATCGCATTTGTAACAACTTTGGTTATGAACTGATGCAAGATAGAATAATCAGGCAGCTGATTACTGAATGTAACTGCGTATAAGCAATTTAATTACGAGTTGATATTATAAATTATTGAAACAAAGGTTGGAACATTCACGGAATTGTCTGTTTACAACATTAATATAATAATTTTTGCTCAATATTAAATGTAGTATTAATTAATAATACCTTTTAATACTGCGATTTTCAAACTAGGGGCTGCACGATCCGAGAGAAGGTGTAGTGAAGTAGTATATATGAGGGGTTATACTCTTTTTAACACAAAAGTATCAATAATAATAGTTGTAAAATGACAAAGTTGAAGAAATACTAATTTAATAACAATATATTGCTACATATTGTTCAAATTCGAAAGCACGCATAGCTTAATTAATTGCTAAATGAAAATTCAAACAGTTTCGAGATGGTATTATCTGATTTAGAATATCACTTATATAATATTTGTCAATAATAGACAAGATTACTTAAGATTTTAAAAACGGTTCTCGAGAATATATCCTCCGTGGTCAATGTGTGTCGATCAGAAGCTGAGGTGAATACCGACATAATACCGGATCAAACTTATTACTCACACAGCTAGGCACACATGTATGTTATTGTTTAATACCTATCATTCAGTGTAGGGTAGGTACATTAAATTTAATGCCTCGCAGCTCAGTTTTTGGATGACCTTAGGTACTCAGTAGAAGACTTGATTCCCCGTGCTTTTAATAACATTACCCGAAGAAGATAATAAATGAAACACACATTTGATATTATAGTTAACCCTAGCCCTCGAATGATATTTTCCATAGTATATAGGCTATGTCGGTTATATGATTAAGTATCATAATGAATACGTGTATTAAAAATAAGGCTCTAAGTACCAAAAAGTAGTATTGCCTGTAGTTACAAAATAACAAGTCATTGCAGTAAAATTTCATGAAGCAGACCTTTTGAAAAATTAGCTTTACAGTGTGAAGCAATCACGGCAGCTTCTATAATTTTGGGTATTAAGAACTCGCAAGTGTCAACACACCATCGTCAGCTATTTTATATTGAATGCCGTTAACCACTGCAGTGCTACTTACACCATTATAAATAAAACACGCCAACGGACTTACAACGTCGACAGGTTTAATTATTTTGCTGTATTTTTTTGACTTGCTTGAGGTACTTAGAATATTATAGTTAAAGTTATTGGCGTTGGTATGTAGAACATTTTTCTATAAAAATGTCAGTTTTTATGTTTATGGTACTTAGCGCCTTAATTAATACACGTATTCAATTATGTATTAAACTCGGAAGGGGTGTTTTCAGACATTGGATACATATATATATTTAATGATATTAAACAGCATAATTTGTAGTTTTACTAAATTCAAAGTTTTAAATAAATTATTTATTCGTATTATGCACTCTTGTGGAGTGGACAAGGTACATTTTATTACCTTATTTATTTACGAATTAGTTTTATGTAAAATCAAAATTTTAAATGACCACTATAATACTAATTTTATTTTTCACCGTCAAAAGTCTGACACTATACCGTACTTGCACCCGTAAAGTGCAGTACCAGGCAGGTAATCATATGTTATAATATATACTTAACCTAAAACGCGTACGATTTTTTTGCACAGTTATGAAATTAAAAACATTATTTTGATATTGGAAACAGATAAATATTATTATTAACCACTAAAATAGTGATTAATTAAATTGTACGTACCTACATATTATAATATAGTGTACTGGTTCTTTAAAATAAAGGGGCATATTTTGCAAACAATAATAATAGAATTTATTGGAAAGTTGTAGATGATTACATTCATTATTTAGAAATAATAATATGTTTACATGAGCAAAACATTTTTCTTGACAGAGATAAATAAAAGTATAATGGAAATGGATACCATATTTATAGGCAATATTTTTTCTGTTATTTTACATGAGGCATTTTCCTAATTTATCTATAATAATTAAAATAGTTTTTCAAACATCATTGGAGTGAATTTCTACCTATTTTTATAATTGAATAAATTCAGTTAATATGATTATTAAATTAATAATGATACATGAATAATTTAATAGAAACATAGAAAACAATAATCAAGAAACTATCATCCACCACTCACTTTTCAAAAACAGTCTCTAACCGACGAATTTTGGTTTGAGAGCATAGCTCGTTATATCATTGCTTGTAAACAATGAGCCATTAGTATTTTAATTGAATATTTATGCCACATTCCACTTTCGTATATAAATTTCAATAGCATTGAAATAATGCTAGCTATATATTAGCTCGAAGTACATTTAGACAAATCTTTCTCTGAAATTTGAATGCCTACGCCATGATATTAATAAACAATAAATTATTTTACTGAAAAGGGCACAGCAAACACAGGAAAATAAAACATGATTAACATGCTTCTATAAATTAATGTATTTTGGATTGCTACTATTGCTAGTTGTATTTTTATTAGGATAATAAATTATTACCTGCGTATTCATAACAATTTGTCGATTTCATACATACATACATAAATAAAGAAAATTGGTTTGTCTATATATATATTATTATGATATTATGCCTGGGTCTCATGTAATTTGATAATTTTGTGACGAATGCAATATCACAAAACGAAAAATATAGAAACTTTTTTCTGATAATCAATGCCAATAATTCTCGAATGGAGGGCTTAATAATGTGACGTTATTCAGATAAGAAAGTTAAAGATTGTGTAATGAACTTTGCCGGTATGCAGAAAGGATGGAGGGGGTTCTAAATTCTGCAATAAGAAGGAATCAGTGACGTCCCAAAACAAACTGCCACCCGGACATGCCGCCCCATTTTTTACACACTATTTTTTATCATCCGTGCACGTGTCGTTTCTGGTCACCAAGGACATTGAAGGACAATGGAAGTAAACTAGACATCGCGAACCCGACAAAAAAATACAGTACTATTAAACCTTTTGTGTCCATTAATACATTTTGTTTCCAACCAGTGAGCTGACTTTTTAATAGAAAGATATATTCTTTATTGCTAAGTTTGGGAAGCTATTTCAATATACCAAATGATTCTCCTCGATTTGCCGCCCTTCGAGTAACTGCCCCCTTCCAAGCAACGCTCAATCTGCCTACTCCCACGGGACGTCACTGGAAGGAATATTACGTTAGTTATATTATATTCGAACGATTCTATGAATAAAAAACGTCAAATATTATAATTATGTAGCTACTACACTAGTTATGATTTCTTTAGTACTTTGATAGATACTTTCATTATCGGTCTCTATGCGGATTATTTTTAAAGCTTTTTAAAGAGTTTACTAGCTTGAGAACTACGATAATAGATGGCTCCGCCTTATCGTCGTTTATTCCCGGCAGTATATTCATTGCCAGTGATATAAAGTTGTATCAAAGTAAAACGGCCGATACCTAGTCAAAAAGAAAATGGGTAAGGCTCTATGATCACTACGATAGAATAATTATGCTCTATAAATATATTTAACGTAGGTATGTAGTCTTAGTATGATTTTATTTGTCTTATAACATAATATATACAAGTAAGTTTATTTGACATTCATAAAAAATAATCTTATTACTTACCTACGTTATTTACAATGAGAATACGTTCTCATTTCTTAAATAAAGTGTTGTTTGAAAGACTAGAAACTGGTATATACCTACATAATTATATAAAAATACCTCCATTCATTTCGAAGCCGATATTCGGACATTTCAGTTGAATATTTAAAATAACCTTAAAATGAATCGCTTTGTCCCCATATTCCCTAAAGTGCTTATTGAGTAAAAATGTTTTGATAATCTTTAAAACTAAGCTTAAATCTCTCATCAAATAGTTAATGTTTTTGATATGTTTGTTTATTCTTTTAAATCGTTTATATTCTACAATATGTACCTATACCAAACGAAATAATAATAATTATTATAAGATAAAAAGAACTTTTTATATACCACGTTTTTAAATTTTCTGTTGAATCATATAAACTTGACAATTCTATGTATTAATAATAAAATTTAGGACAAATAAGGCAATTGTCTACAAATCATTTTTTTGCTATTTTGCAACAAACAAATATAGAATACTGAAATGTCATTTTGATTTCCATAGTAACGCACGTATATATTAATAATTTAGTTGCTAGGACCACCGCCTTTGCAACCAATACTAGTGGATTGGATTACGGATTTTTTCCGAAATAACTTTTCATACAAAACAGAATTAACTGAAAATGAATTCAATTCTACTTAAAGATGGCTAAAAGTATTAAAATAATGCATTGGCATCGGTGTTCTGATATATTCTAAAAGTTTCAAATGTCTAGCTAGTTGGGAAGTTATTTATTAAGTCGCTTGCAAGATTTGTACTGGATAAACAACCACCGGACAAATAAGAATACGAGCTAAGAAAAACGTGGTAAAAAATACGAACCTTTGAAGATATAGACTATAGATAAATTATAGCAGTAACCTATGCATTTTTTACATCGACAATATCTTCATATTATATTAAAGATAGGTACTGATTATTTTTAGGAATATTCAGCGGTGGAATCTAGCCGTTTTGCAAGATTCCGTGTCTATACATATTTATTTCCCCTTATTTCCTTAATCTTTTCTGACCTAAATGTTTTTCTATGAATGAAATATTTCTTTAAATTCAATTTATATAGAATTGACCAGTTATAAAATTAACCAGCTTGTATACATAGGTACTAGAGCCAATTTCAATATTGATTAAAATAATAATTTTCCATTCTAAAACCGCTGAAAATAAATATATAGATTCAATATTCGTTATGAAACTGATATCAATAATTTTACGTGACAATTTAGACACATAAAAAATGTTTGTAGATATTGACACAATAACGCGATCACAAAAACTGTACAAAAATATTCAGTACCGATTCCAGTAAATCCAGAAAGAAGATTTTTCTTGAATAAATATCACATATTCAAATAAAAGAACCTGCATTAGTATTGAAAAATGCGCACAACTGATGAGCCTTGGATTAAAAATGGAAACTTGTGCTTAGATGACTGACTATATTTTAAAAAAAAAACTTTAATTTCGTATTAAATATTGAAGAAATCAATCGAAATATAGATAGTAACTGAGAAGTATATTTATGTATTAACAGTTGAAAACCCAGCAACTAGGAAGTATATTATATATTATTTATGTATTGACAAATAATAATGATAATAATTACTGGTACGAGTACCTAGTTATGTAAGTTGTATCATCGGTGTTTTAGTGCATGTATCTGAATTACTGCAAGTCGCTACTAAAGTAGAATAAACGAAATATCCTGAAATAGTAAATTATTTTAGAAAAAACCTTTCAAGGATGTCATCTTATTTGCCCTATAAATCGTGTATATTCTGATAAAAGTCCCATTTTCTTGAACGTTTTTATTTCATAATAGGAAAAAATGGGTCCAATTTTCTTACATTAAAAAAACTTTATTTGTACGATCGTTCCACGCCAAATTAATTATAGGTAATATTGCTTCCACTCTCTAAAATTATGAAAGTTTCATTATAAAAATTATATATAATATCATCATCATCATCATCAGCCTGAATCTATCCACTGCTGGATGAAGGCCTCTTCAAGCTGCTTCCACTTCTCTTGGTCCTGCGAATTGCGTTGCCACGCACTTCCGCAGAACTTTATCATTTCATCGATCCAGCGGCCTCTAGGCCTACCTTATGGCCGTTTTGTACTTCTTGGATACCACTGGATGACTAGATTTGTCCAACGATTGTCTCTTTTTCGAGCTATGTGTCCAGCCCATCTCCATTTAAGGCTTTTAATAAACTCAAATACATCGCCAACCCTTGTCTGCTATCCACTCATATAATATATATATATATATATATATTCTTTATAACACTATAATAGACCAAGAGGCCCAATGACAGTTGTGTATTTAGTAATAGAAGTGAAACAATCACAAACACCCAGGCTTTGAGAAAAACCACATAAATATATTGTGACCTCACCGGAATCGAACTCCCGGATGAAAAGTCAGCGTCTTACACACTTCACCACGAGTTAAATAAGCTAAAGTTAAGCATAAAGTTAACAACCCCTGCTGTATAAATATTGAAACTTAATATATATAATAATATATATTATAATATATAATAGAAATAATATATAATAGAAATATTTTCTATATGTGCCCTACCACATGTTTTGTTTATGTTCCTATTTTGAAATACTTACCTAAGACATTTAACCAACAGGAGCGCAGGCAGTTGACTCGAAATATTGTTGCTACGTTGAAGATTCGATCGAGTCGACTGTTGGCAAATTGAATCGATTCAGTTGGTTCGCCGCCGACGATCCGTTTTGTAGCGGGATGGTGATTTGTGACTCGCCGACTGGGGACTCGAAGATTTATCGATTGCGTTCGGATCCGTAATGAAAGTCATCGCTCTTCTCGCATTCAATATGAGGTTCCTTCACTCTCTTGACTCTTTCAGGGTTGAGCCTTTTAACGCACACACTCGAACCCTTTTAGTGTGCTTTGGCCGTGAACGGAAGGAATCAGGACGGACTTGAAAAATAGCCTAGTGATAGATACTTCACAATATAAGAATCATGAGATATCAATATAACTATGATACGTACCTAATAAATATATTATAAGATTTATTATCATTACTTGAATTGCATATCAAAATGGTTGTGGTTCCAGTGCTCAACATAATTCAACGCGTAAAACGTGTGAGCTACAGGTTTGAATCCCGACAATATCACAATTATATAAGTTATTTTCTCAAAGCCTATGAGTTTCTAAAATTAATTGATTCACTGCTTTAACTAAATTACTGTAATTATGCTCAAATTAAATACTTCTTACTTAGCGTATTAGGTACCAACCCATTCTAGCACTAGATCAAACTCACATTAAAAAACAACATGCATTATTATTGGAAAAGTTTCTTGGAAAAGAGGGCGGATGATTCAATTTCAATTTATTTATTTTTTACCATATTGTGGACATTACAAATTACAAGTTTAATACGTTCACAACATGACATTTAGAAACAAAGAAATATAAAACAGTATTACACAAAAAAGAGATAGATCAGTATAGAGATACATAGTATGTTATTAAACAGTAGAAATATGTACATATAAAAATATAAATTAGATAAGTACAAGGAAGTACACCAGATGAGTTAAGCAGACCCTATTTTAAGAATTTATAAAACAACGTCCACCTATACTCATTCTCACGTAGGTGGAATATATCAACACCCGAAGCAATTTCGTTGAACATATTGGCATTACCAGTGGCAGGTTGGTTCTGCACCTTGGGAGAATAAACAACTGATGGTCTCTATTTCTAAGATAGTTACCAGGGACACACAGGTCAACACTCCCCAGAATGGCAGAGTTCTCATTTATACCTCGTATAAGTCGAAAAAATACGTAGCTAAATAAAGATTTCTTCTAAATTGCAGACTGCAGTATGTAAGCATGCCTAAGAGAAAGCCAGTTGGATAAAGCCATGGATAGTATCCATACAACCTCAAGTAAAGTAGTCTCAAGATTTTTTTCTGAACCCTCTCCACCATAAGGCCATACTTCAACTGATGCGGTGCCCAAACAATAGACCCACTCTCAAGTCTGCTTCGAACTAAAGAATTAAATAAAAGTTTTAATACCGTAACATCCGAAAAGACACGGGAAGTACGCATGACGAAGCCCAACATTTTAAGCGCCTTCTTACAAATGGTAACTATATGGATAATAAATGTCAGTTTACTCTCAAACGTAATGCCAAGATCCCTTACAGATGATTAGTTTCTGTAAATTTTATTGAATATAAAAAAAAACCTAAATATCTCTATATTGCCTCACAGGAAATAATATATTATTGTCATTTTGAAATACAGGCCTTCGACTTTCGAACGTTCTACTTTCGCACAATTCGCTATTTCGTACATTTCTTAAAATTTCTATTTTTTGATGATACAAAAACTGTGCGTTTCCATGTAGTCGCTCTTCTCTCCTCCGCTCCCGTCACCTTCTCAAATATGTAAAAGGGTGGTATTCAACTATCTCTCGACAAGTTGATAAAGATAGCACTTGATTGCTAATACGCCTCATAAGCTTTATTATACCTACCCTTTAATAAATAAATATTTAAAAGTAGGTACACTCTTTGGGTATTTTTTTACATCCCTCTAATTTCGAACAATCAATATTCGAACAGATTTTCAGGAGCCAATTACGTGCGAAAGTCGAGGACCGCCTGTACCTACATTGAACATGGCCATATTAGGTTACAGCTAAATCAATGTAGAATTCCACCAATAAAAGGTCTCATTAAAGATGTTTGCAAAGAATGTAAAAAAAACTAACTTTTAAATATTCAACCATTAACATACAAAGGGATTCATTATATTTATCACTAACTATATTTATTAATATCTTTCGATTCCAGTATGTATTATAAAGTATTTTTATAATAAAAACTTTTTAAATATAGCATGTACTTTTGACTAATTATTTTCCTATTTCCTCCCAGTTCTACGAAAATCTGCCGACGGTTAGTGAAACCTAATAGCTGATAAAATAAGTAAAGCTCACTTACATAAAAGCTCGATTAAATCTCCGTTAAACATTCAAAACGGTCCAATCAGAGCACAATAATCACGATGCTCGGCAGCCAATAAATACTATTTATTTACGTAGGATCAATTCTATCAGAGAATCTGCGAATCTACCAGTGAAGTGATGGAGTATTTTGAGAGGGGTGTTAAGTTTTACATTTTCGGCTCAGTCTATAAATGTTATTTAATATTCATTCGAATAAGTTTGCTATGTCCATAGGTCAAAAATGTGCATTTCTCGATGGCGACCGATTTTAAAGATAATGTAGCGAGTCGGGATAGTTTTTTTTTTTTAATTTTACTCACAATATCGCTACAATGACAACCGCATTGAACGACGTTTCGTACATACAGATAACATCACTACCTTCAATTACTGTTATTGACTGTCATTGTCTAACACTGTCACATCCTGACACGCTCTATCTAGTTAGACATCGTTTTTTCAGCTACTGGAATTATAATATATAACTATATATAAATATTGTTGTAAATTAACTTAACTTCTTTATTATAGTGCCTTTTTATTATGATTAAGATAAATTATGTGTAATTATGCCTTTAGGTTATTATTGATTGCCAAGAGATAATAGTAAATCGAATGCTAGGCTATTTGGAGAATTAAAATTAAGTATAATAATGTTTCATTTAATGTTGGACAAATTTTAAAATTATCAAATGTCGATGATCTTTGACCGCTTACCAAAAACTATTAATAATTTCCATAAAATTAGGTATGTTAAAATAACATTACGCCAAACGTAAAACTTTTTTAGAGATTTGCCAATTCCAAGTAAATAATCTCATTAATTTAAAAAAGCTACGTTGTCACCTTCAAATTTATTGCATGTGCTTTTAATTTTACATGTGGATTCACAATACCTATTCATATGTTTTATTTTTCTTTAGGATCGTTTGTGTCTTACTAAAAAGAATTACCAATGTATACTTACCTCCATCTATAGTTTATACTCTATATTTTAAATTAAAATATTTATCATTACGTTTTTATCAAAATGATTTTAGAAAAAACTGGATATAGAAACAAATTATTTATAAAACTAATTTGAACTCTATATGACATGTGCACCTATAAAAAATTGACAATGAATTAAATTATTTTTAATTAAAGTTATAATTTTTAACGTAATATTTTGTTACGTAACTATTAAAATAATTATCCCTATAGTATGTAAGATATTTATTTTCAGTATTTGGTAGAAAACATAAAAAAAACTCCTCCGCTCGAAATGCTCAAAAAGATTAAAATACATTATCGGGCCTATGTAAATTAATATTTTATGAGCTCAGAACGTCACTGGCGTCTGGCAAACAACACCGAAACAATTAACAGGCCTTGATTATTTACACTGGCTGTAGTTAGGCATTAGCCTCCAGTGGCGGAGAGGTCGCAGGGGCCGCGTCGCCGGAATCTTAATCCATTTCCGGTCCCGCTGCGGGCCGCGGCCCACCTAATCTCGCAGGATACACGCTGACCGATAAATTTGCATAAAGTTTGCTTAGGGAAATTCGAGCGAGCAAAGTTATTTGGTACACGTAGCGACCTGATACAAATCCAGTTTGTTGGATTGTCCGTGTGCGTACTAAACGAGCGGTTTGGGAAAATCGACGGTAGTTTCAGACGTGACATCTTGACTTTAAGTCTTGCCTAAGATTGGAAAACAGATACAGCTAACTATGTGTAAGATACAAATTAAAGCGATACTGAATACTAAGTATCTTGAAAATTCTATTAGAATTGAATAACCAAAGTAGACCAAACCAATAGTAAACTAGTCAAAATATAAATTAGTATAATAATAATCTACAATTCTGCACTATCAAGATGGTGATCTGGTGCTCTATGAGTCCAGAGATTGGTTCCCGTTACCTGGGTATAGAATATGTTTTTTAATGTCTATTATCTACTGTTATATTATATTTAGTAAACCTTAAATTTAGGTTAAGTGATCTTACAATCAGATTACAAAACAATACTCTTAAAAACATTGTTACGTTACTATTCCCATACAAAAGGGCATATACGGATAATTATGTATAGCTTAATCTTAAATAAAATAAGTATATTATTATAAAACCATATGATTCATAATTATATTATATTTAAATTAATAATTCGATAGGGTATCTTGTAAAAAAAATATCTTAACCATTTAGTACAAGACAAAAGAAAGTGTGGAAATAATTTCATTTAGCAGTAAGTACAAACTATAAACTATAATAGCCCAAGCATACGTTTATATTGTACAATCAAAACAGGTGTCACCTAAAGCTTCATATAAAAAATGTTAAGAATCTTCTTAGCGAAGCGGCCAAAATCCACATCGGATTGTAAACCCAAAAAAATATATTATTTTACAAGTATGGTTATGAGATGAATAATTTAAATCAACGGTGAAAAACCTATGGTATGCGTGCCACGTTTGGCACTTGAGGAAATTCTTCTGAAACGCGAAAGAGTTGCAGATCATTAAAAGGCACCGATAATACGTAGCACGCGATAAAGGTGGAAAATGACTCGGATTCTTTACGTATTTTTTGTTTCAGTGAAAAATCTATCTAAAAGAGTTCTTAAATTGAATAAATTTTTGGGGGAGAAATCACAGTATAAAAACCCCATGGCACATCATCCATTATTACAAATCACCTAACTGTAAAAAAAATTGCTACCCATGGTTTAAATTATGTTTCAGGCTTAATAGTGATAAATTAATAAGAAGATTGAGAAGAAATTGCTGGATTTGGCATATAGCACTGTCGAATGAAGAATAAGTACCTATTTTTGTTTGAATATTATTTATAAGTATTTCAAAAATACTATTATGTTACAATATTAATGAATACATAAATAAATCAAAAATACAATTTTACTTTGTAATTAACGAAAAAAAATGTATTATATAATAATTACCATTATAAGGAAATAATATTTTATTCACGCAAATACCCTCGAATCTCCATTATATTCGCCAGAAAAATCGGAAATATTTGTAAATTTATTGCGTTCATTACGGTGTAATTAATGAATTTACGGAGAATAATATTCTCGATTCCGCTAGACTTATGGGGCTGCCATAAAAATTCTCTTGCAATGCGATAAATTAACGTCTCCCCGCAAAATTATCTTTTCTTGGTCATAAATTGAAACTACTTTTGCCAAAATTATTCGGCGGCCGGCTGACACTAATTTACATTAAGTGAATAATGAACCGCAAGAGAGATTAAAATACATTTTTCAGGCCCTGGTTAATTAATTATTATTGTTTTGATTTTATTACGCCTCTGTTGTCGTATTCCATTTTGTTTCTATACTGTAGTTGAAAAATGTTAAAAGGTCAGTTACTATTTTAGGAGTTAGTTAAAAATAGAAATTTAGGTAACAGTCAGCAAAAGTGAATTGGTCCTATGGGCCACCAGGAAAAATCTCAATATACCGACGACTCCTTAATACTTTTTTTGTATAAAAAAAAATTTGCTATCGTAAACAATATGTGTAAAGATTCAAATAGAATAGCACATAAAACTAAAATTGTGAAAAACATTATCCAATAATGTAAACGACGTAGTGCAATAAGTCCGTAGGCTCTCGCTTATAATGCTTGGGTTTCTAGTTGGATTACCAAAAAGGTTTACAATACTACTATGAAATTTTCTGTGATTACTTCACTATTACTACACTACTATAATTAGGTCTGGTTTATTATATTTCGTCGACTTTTGAGCCATTCAATATTCAGTAATAGGATTCATTCATTGTTATATCAACATTTTCGTTCCCAACTAATTCGTTCGTAGGTCAAACTTGAGTTTTTATTGTATTTTCAAACCATGATCCTGGACACTCCTTAAACGTTGTAGATAATCTATTTATATAATTTTGGAGCCTTATTATCCTTTATAGTTATTTTAAACATTTGATGACTGCATAAAGTATTTTTGTTACATAAAATAGTATTCTTTTAAACCTCTCGCTCTAATGTTTTAGAATAAAGTTATATTTCGGTACATAACTGTGCAGTGGTGTTAAGATTTTTTACACTTATTAATTTTTAAACGCATTTATAAAACCATTAGTGTAATTTATGACGAGATAATTTTTGTAAAATATTCACGATAAAAAATTATATTGATAATCTCTGTGATCCCAAATTTGACAAGAATTAGGCATTTTATTATTCAAAAAATCGGCAAGATTCACACATTTGAAGATGATTCTAAAGATACTTATTATAAGCTATGTCCTTGACCATTCAAGTGTGATAAACATCTTATGAATAATGATTGCTTTATAATAATTATTGACCTAAGAAAGGGGTAGTGTTTTTTTTAAATACGCCATTTCTTTTGTCATTCCTCAGTAGTTAAGCTAAAACATACGGCCGTAAATTGACAAACTATAATTGAAGTAGGGAGTAAAATGAGTGCTAACTCTAATGTATTAGTATTTCGAATTATTATTCATTATCCATGTTAATTTAAATTAATTTTAACAGTTTTTACGTGTGCGTACATTAAAATTACTTGCGTATAGCAATATTACACCCAGAGATAATATTTTGAACAGAACCCAACCTGCAGACCATAGATAATAGACAACATTCTTATAGAATACATAGTGCCAACCGCTAAAAACAAAAATCACTCGTTTTTGACATGAGTCAAAAATGTGTAGGCTGTAGAAAATTATAAAAAAAAATGAGTCTTGCAGATGTCGATGCAGTGCGTTATTACGTGAGGTGACCTCACTGTTTTTTCTGGTAATTTCGGCAGATTTCGCTAACTGACATTGTTCGTTTAAAGGTTCAAAATGTGATACTTACGGGATTTGAGCATCAGTCTGATAATATTTTAAACACAAAGAAAAATAATATTACAGACTTTTTTCACGCAGCGGTAGCTTACTGTGACGTCACGTGATAGTACGCGACGTGTAGCATAATTTAATCACAGCTTTATAGTTTTGTAATTAATAATAGTTTGTATGGTCAATTTCCTTGATACGCCGAAAAGCCATACAATTAATTTGAAATAAACTCTGTTTACTTTATCATTACATTGTAACTGGTAGGTAACCTAAGTTGATATAATCAATTTAAATAATATATTACTTACGTCATATTTGATAAAAAGAACGACTCAATATTGTATTACGCAAATAACAAATAACAAATAAAATAGTTTAAATCTTAAATCAATTAGAATTTCTTAAATTACCCTCCGTAGATAGTATCAATTTATTAAATTTAATGTCCATTATAATGGATTTGAAACAAAGTTTTTCTTATTTTTTATATTATTTGAGTTATTAATTTATGCTGACAGGGTTGTTTCCGGCTTTAAAGCCAGCTTATATTTAGGATTTTTAAAAGCATCTAGCCTCTGCCTTCACCATCCAAGTCTCTGAGGCATATAAATACAAACTGGGAAGACAAAATATCTTATTACACGCATTTTAGACGTTTTGATAATATTTTTGCTCTTCCAAATTGGTTGCAGTTTCCATATAGCATTTTTCCCATAGACGTTTTTGGGATATTTGGAGTAAAATCAAATGACAACTTATCATATTACTTAACTATTTTTTTTATTCAACGAATAATTTACAAAATTTAAGAATGTAACATTCCAATTAATGAATATAGATAATTTTTGAAAACACTTCTGAGAAAAGAGTGTTTTACTATGCTCAAAAAGATTTTTTCTATTGGTTATAATATATTTTCTCAGAAGTGTTTTAAAAACTATATAGGTATATTCAATAATTAGAATGTTACATTCTTAAATCTTGTGAATTCTTCGTTGAATAAAAAAATGGTTAATAATTAAAAATTATTAGGAAGTTCAAGTAAGTTACAAATAAAAAATAAAGTTTTCCATGACGTTGGTTAGTAATTAAAGTAATACCTACTTTGATTTAAAATACAAAAGCCGATCGCCAAATAGTAGCTCAATTTGGGAAGCGCTTCAGTGAGTATTAAAAGGTCAATACTTAAAAGTTGTCGTAATTAATTATGACTCCGTTAGCATAGTGGACTATGTGCGTGGGCGCGATACCCGAGATTTGCAGGTTCGTTTGTTCGGTTTGTCTTACTTTTTTCAAAAATATTTTTTCTATTGATTGTAATATATTTTCTCAGAAATGTTTTTAAAATTATGTATTTTTTTAATATTTTACATAATATATATTACTACAATACCGTACTTATAGTATGGTTGACAACACTACATATCAAAATCATTTCGTACATTCGAAAATACGACAAGTTGGTAAAGTTATAAACGACAAGTCGGGAAAAGAGGAAAGATCAATGAGATTTATGTTGTATTTTGTTCATGTAAAATTTTCTGACTTTATAAGAAACAACTGGTTTTATATAGATTCCACTATAAATAATTTATTAATAAATACTATCATTACTTCCGTTATAATAAAGGCTGATAAATGAGATACCAATACTCAAAAATATTATATAACTTCTATAAAAAAAATATGTCTAATGAATTCAACTACTTTTAAATATTACATAAAATGAATTTTGAAAAATACCGGGTATGTACCTATATTGTTATTAAAATTTGAGCTTTAAAACATTAACTAGTACCTACACAATTTTTTTAAAATAGCATTAGTCGAATCTCACCTCATTTTATTGTGTATAGTAATTTTTATGCATGGAAATAATCGTCACAATACCGGAGTTGAATGTTTTGGAAATATAATAATAAAAACAATAATAGTCAAATTCTTCTTTCTTTTGTTTGACCGTGTACGATTCTAATAGAATCATAATAATATGGGCATCTGAAGGTTTGTATTAGCAGATGTTGGATTCTACGAGAAATTGATGTTACCCACAATATGCATATTTGCCAGGTCCAGAATTCGAACCTGGGACCCATGACACTATAATCTGATGCGTATTTAAGATAATATATTATTTACAAAATACAAAGATACGTATTTATTTATTGGTAAACAATGAACAAAGATTACTTTATACAAAAACAGACTTTCTACTTCATAACTATTTATGCCATATAAAGCCAACATGACGCTGAAAATATTCTTATAAATGGCATAATGGCTTCTTCCCCGACCATGTCCGATCCTAATAAGATCCCCTCCACAAGATTTTTGTTTTTACGAGAAATGGATGTCAGCCACTTTCTCAACCTATTACGTCCATACTCTGACTCATTCACAAATTGAAAAATCAATATGTGTATTTTCCAGACACAGCATTCGAACTTGGGACCCACTACGCTATAGGCAAACGCTTAAGCCGCGTGGTCATCGTGGGTGGCTTCTTAATGCTGAATAATGGCATAAATAAATATAAATGTATATGTGTATGTAAATATATATCATGGAAAATCAGCATTCAAAAATTCTAACAAGCTAAAAAGTACCATAACGATCATATTATATTGACAAAAAATATACTGGTATTGTATCGGTAAAAAAAATCGATACTTTTTTGACATCCCTACGTAAATGTTTATGGCAATAGAAAAATGAACATGGAAATATAGAGTTTGTGAAACCTCGTGTTATGTAGATACAAGATACCGAGAAAGAATTCAATGAGTAATTTGAAACCACTATGAGGTCGTTCGGAAGGCTTTGACAAACCTATTTAACGGTACGTTTATCCATTGTGTGGGCATCCAAACGACCTTTGTGCCGACAATTTCACAAAAGTCGAGCTCCAAATAAATAATCTCCCAACGATCTATTCAAATAATTGACAAACTAAATTATGATTTTTCTTATTAGATTAAGACTTCTTAAATGGCAATATATTTAAAATTATTTAAAATTGATATTGTAGACTTTTCCGTCGAAAACTTACATAGAAATTTTATAAGTAGCACTCATACTTAGTTAATTGTCATGTACCTATATTTTTCCTCAGATCTGACATAAGGGACTCTTACGAATCGACACGCGTAATGTAGTGCATGGCTTTGTGATGACAGAATACCGAACAGCAAACCTTTTCTACGATAAGATAATAATATTATATTAAAATAATGTATTTAACATTAAGTCCTGAGGCAAAAAAAAATATTTCTCCACCATTAAGTTTTTCTTTCTGATTTTTGTCAACATACTTTTTCATTTCATTTATTAGTGGACGACACAATATGATTTATAAATAAGGTGGAAAATGAAGAATTTGTCTTATCTTTGGGGGTTTATCTTGAACATTTTGTAGACTTTATAAGAAGGATACTTATTATCAATATAATGATTTATCAAAATCTATAATTAGACATTTTCTATGATATATATGTGTATGTTTTATGTGTGTGTGTGTGTGTGTATATGTGTGACATTAACCCAGGAAACTCAGAAATAATGGGAACTGTACCTAACGGGTGTTGAGTAACGGGTAACCGATCTCGCGTGTGGAATAATATGGGATAAACTTAAACACGTGCCAAAAAATACACTTGTCCTTCGTTTTGATAATCGTTATCAGTTTACGGACAGATGCTCATTCAATATTGATGTATTTGAAGGTTGCAACGTCTATTCTTTCGACCATGTCCGATCCTAATAGGATCATATGGGCCTCCACAGAGTAGAGGTTTGTATTAACAGATTTTGTTTTTTTACGAGAAATGGATGTCAGCCACTTGCTCAACCTATTAGGTTAATACCCTGACTCACACAAAAATTGAAAAACAATATGTGTACTTGTCAGACCCAGGATTCGAACCTGAGACCCACGGCGTGATAGTCCAACGCTCAAGCCGCGCGGCCACCGTAGGCAACGTCTATAATGTGTGGTTAATTGTCGTAGGACGCTCACACATTCAAAACCCTGCATCAAAATGTAGTGTGTTGGGGTATAGCCTATTGGAATTATATTTATTAATCTGTTCTGTGCATTACTCCCTTATATAGACACAATAAATAATTTATTCAAAAAAATGTTCGACGAAATATGTGTTAAAATAAACTGACTAATATTTTTTTAATGAAATTTCGTAATGTATATTTGGAGTAAAATGCATCTCGCAACTTGCAAAGATTTGGAGGCAGACAACAGTACTCGATATGAGGCTGCCAAGATTGTGAAATGGAAATGAACCGAACATGTCGTTCGGTCAGTGGACAACCGCTGGACAGCAACAACCAATCATACGATGGTATCAATGGGCCGCTAAAGTAGCCTTAGAAACTAGTAAAACGATGAACTTATCAAGTTCAGTGGATGTAGATACGTGGCACCTAAGTATTAGGGACAGAGAAGAATGCAAAAAATCATTGGGATATCTTTATATAGTAGTGGATCAATACTGGGAGATTATCATAATTTATATCTTCTGTATATTGTGACAAAAAGTCGATGTTTAATATTTCCAATATAAACACATAAATAAAAAACCCATATTGGAATCGTAATGATTTTTTAAATGTCAACTCTTTCATTTTTGCGCGGGTTATGTAGCTCTGACATGGTTATGTCCCGTCCCACGAGGGGGGGTCTGAAACGTCGTTAGCATAACTAGATTGGGTCTTAGCTCTTCGGCTCAGGGTCTATCGCATTACTGGGCGGCATTAGTGTGCGGTACGTGACGAGCTCTCTGTCGCTAATTGAAACTTGACCGATACAAACGACTCCCGTTCGACGAGTCAATGAAACGTCGTGTGTCTTCTCGGCTACCATTTCGTATGCAGATCACCCAGAGGGAATTTTCCAATTGAAATTAACTGTGACCGCATTTCATGGAAACTTTACGTGACATTTCTATTATGCAATGACAAATTTGTATCATTTAGATGACGTTGCAACTGGTAACTAACATTGCAAACCAATCAAAATATAAATAGAGATATCAATCACGTTGCTTGGTAATAACCGCTTTATAGTGATCAAAAAAGAAGACTCCTTAACAATTTGTTAAGTCAAATTAACAATTACCACTTAATCTTGAGGTATTTATAGCTCAGTCAAATATCAAAGCGTGTATTTGAGAGAGCGTAACCTGTAAGTATAAATTATAATACTCTTATGATTGAAGCTAACATTTTCTATTAATACCGACCCATTATTATATGTATCGTCTTTTTTATAATCATTAATTGTATATACATGTAATAACAGTGCATAAATGTACAGGTAAATAGGCCTCACCTGAGACTTCGTATCTTAAAAAAGAGGCATTTTTTTCTTACGGATCAACAATAAGATGTAAAACTTGGCTGCTTTATGAAATATTTTCTAAACAATAATTAAGAAGAATGTATATTAGCAACACATTGAAAAAGAACATGTGATTTTCCACACTGCACGTTCCCAATGAATGAAGATTTTCGATTGCTTATTTCGTTCAAATTGATACATTTATTTCAATATCCAACAATCATAATTTTCTTAACTTTACTTTTCTTATTCTTACCATATTGCGTTCGAAGTAGGTATAAGCAATGCCTAGCACTACCATCGAAGTGATGGCCTGACTATGGTAGACCATGGGTGTGTACATAGCCATAATGATTACAATAATCCAATGAATGTCATACCGAATTTGAATGCTTGCACATCTCTAATAATTCTTCTTTCGACCATGTCCAACCCTAATAGGATCATATGGGCCCTCCACAGAGTGGATGTTTGTATTAACAGATTTTATTTTTACGAGAAATGGATGTCTGCCACTTACACAACTTATTAGGTCCATACTCTGACTCTTACACAAATTGAAAAACAATATGTGTACTAGCCAGACCCAGGATTCGAACCTGGGACCCTCGACACTATAGACTGGCGCTTAAGCCACGCGGCCATCGTGGGTGTAATAATACGTGATAATAAATAATAAAAAATGCATAATAATAGCATACCTATAGCTACATTGGCTATCAAAATCAACATCAAGTATTAGTGTAGTATACAATCCATGGTGGCTTATCAATCAATTAGTA
This sequence comes from Rhyacophila brunnea, assembly GCF_057557595.1. NCBI lineage: Eukaryota > Metazoa > Arthropoda > Insecta > Trichoptera > Rhyacophilidae > Rhyacophila > Rhyacophila brunnea. The sequence continues at coordinate 41,990,006 of NW_028232859.1, forward strand.
ATTTTAAGTTGCTATACACGTATAGTGTCGTGTATTTGGATCAAATAGTAAATACTAGAGATGGGAAAACTGGTCGATTTTGAAGACTAAGTATACTTACTACCAGTATAAAAAAATACTTAGTATAGAAACTTGTTCCAAAATACTTACTAGTATTTGGAATACTATATAGAGGGTTTGGCGTGCGTATGCGACAAAAGTTTCATACTCAACTGAAACTAAAACCAACTCCTTATTAGTATTTGAAATACTTATCGGCTCAGGGAACTCAGACTGTGTATCGGCTTCAACAGAATCGCTAAAAATACGCTGAGCTCCGCTTGTCGAAAAGTCCCATTTATTATAACATTTTAAAGATATTTTAAATTTATGAGTTGTTTTTCTGTTAGGTTACAATATTCTTGTTAACAAAAATGAATAACAGTGATTTTTTTTAAATTTTAAACATGTTTTGAGCGGTCATATAACAAGCATGTGCGTCATCTCACTACTGTGCTGCGACACAAAATTTATGACCTATTATTCATACATTCGAACGCAATAGACTAATAAATTAAAATATACCTATATTCAAGTGCTATCTCGTTCGCGCGCATTTAATGTCAATAGTGTTGAAAATCTACCAACTGGCGAGTGCACAGAACAGCGACTCGCGATGATATCATCACAAGTTTATTGGGCCACACATACTGAGTATGGGTAGTTTCATCCGAAACTTGAATACACAAACTGGTGACAGTATTTCCAACTCACCTCTAGTAAATACTCGGTGGGTTATCTTATTTTACTACACGCTAAGAATTGAACCGAATATTATCAACGAGACATCATAATTAGTTAAGTAACTCCAATTTGTAGGGTTCAATATGCTACATCTAAAAAAATTGATAAGAATAGAATTACTTTACCTTAGACAGAAACGATATTATTTCAATGTAAAGTCCAAGTATATTTTTTAAGAAATCAAGAAATACCACGTACTCAATACCTAAGCAGTTTTTATTTTAGCAGATAATTTACATTTAAATTACGAAACAAGGACACACGGGACACTGTCTCATGGCCCTCGGAAAATAAACATGACAGCGTTTTCACGCGATTACTTTATTATTATTCTTCTACTTCTTTCTTCTTTTTTTTGGCCATATCCGCCCATTAATTGGGGCATATGGACACCACGCGGCGCCTCCAAGAATCCATGTCGCTCGCCAGTCTTCTTGCTTCGTTCCAGGTCAAACCAGCATCCCGTAGCTTCGCCGTATACACTCTGTAGATAGTATTTAGCGGCCTTCCAGGACGCCGGAATCCGGTCGGCTTGAAGAACAGGCAAGCCAGGTTTAGGTTCTCTTCTGGCATCCGCAGCACGTGGCCGAGCCAGATCCAACGTCGCCTCTTCACTTTCAGCATGATGAGAGGCTGCTTGGTGCATTCTCTTATCTCCCCGTTGCTCCTAAAGTCATACCATCACCGTACACCCAGTATTCGTCGCAAACATCTGTTTTCGAAGCACAGTATACGGTTTCTTACAGTATCTTCGTAAGGTGCCATGATTCGCTACCGTGAAGCAGCACCGTCAGAATGCAAGCGTCGAATAGGCGGCATTTGGTTTTGACCGAGTACAACGTGAGTCCCAGACATTCCGCATCGAGTTGAATGTTGCTTCAGCCATTCCCATTCGGATAGCAAGCTCTTTCTGCAAAATGCCATCTCGCGTGATGTGTACGCCCAGGTACTTGAAGCTGTCGATGCTCTCGATGTTTTGTCTAATCAGAGGGAAATCTGGATCAGGGCAGGTGCAATTACACAATTATTACTATATTATATTATATTCTATATTATTACTACTCTTTTAAGATTAATGATAGGTCAGCCTTGGTCAGAGGGTGTGTAGCAGAAGAGACTGCTTGAGATATTGGTATCCCATCAAGTAAAATTTTCAAACATTTTCAAGTAAAGGTACAATATTACCGTCTACCGCATTTTTTTAAATTTAAAACGACATGCGTTTTGGTGAAGTTATACTGATCATCGATTTCAATATTTGCTGATGCATTACTACATAAACAACAACAATTATGTAAGTACGAAGTATTATGACTGTACATGGCAACCAAACGCACTATATATTATTTTACTTGCTTCATTTCTTCCAATTGAATAGTACAACGATGCTTTCTTCTCCTCACTGCGTATTGTGCTCTCAAAGGCTCAATGCCGCATTATATTCATTAAATTATAATTTCTTCACTGACAATGTAGACGACTGAAAGTGCTAGTAAACTGTTTTAAAATTATTCGGTAGATAAATATAGCGACGCCTCTCTCGGAAATTTATCTTTTCTCGAAAATGGACGCCGGATACCGCGACGCCAACACACGCCGCACAGACGCCCATTTCTCATCGTGATACTTCACCAGTAATTAATTTTGATTTTTGAGTTATTTTGTGAATATTTTCGTAAGTTTTCTAATTGTGGAATTGTTATAAAGTGGCTTTAATATTGTTTTCGAAATGATTTACTTCTACAAAGGATTTTAATTTGTACTTTAAAAAAAGAGGGATATGATATGCATAGAGAATTATTATTACACTGATTTAAAGATAAATTAGTTCAATATTTTCAAGATATTTGACAGGAACTTATCAAGTATTTATTATTTTCCATATATAAAATAATATATTATTAAGTTTGATATGTATTTCGTTCACATTATCAACATAGGGGATAGCTAGACCTTATAATTTGGCTTTGTTTAATTCATGTACTTCTGTACTTCGAGTGTGTTTACGTTGCACTAATATAAAACGCAATACAATATTTAATATCCAATATCTCAATAACTAAATAAACGACACCCATTTTAACGTTATCTGCAAACCATGCAATGAGGTATCTACTAGTGAAGGTGATACATCGATCGAATGAAAAAGTTAGGTTTTTTTTTTTAAAACATTGTCTGGAGTTGTTTGAATTACCGGAGAGGCTCTCGGTTTTATTATAATATAATATAATCAGCACATTAGCACATTAGCACATATTTACTTAGTTTCAAATTTCTGTATATATGGAAAAATGTCACTGAAAAGCGTGTCAGCGTAACCAATCACAAAAACTTTTCAGATTTTAGATTATTTTTATTACAAACTATATATTCTTTTAAAAATATTAAATTATGGGCACCATAACCCTCAAAGACGGCGGGGGTTGTAAAGCACGTTTGAAGACGACAAGATGCTCAAAAGGGCTAAAAAATATTAAATGATATCTCTCACCGCCACCTGCATTTTATGTGGTTTTGATACATCAGGCATCATGTCTGATGTTTGTATATGAATAGAATAAACATCACATTTCAACGGATGTTTTTTAAATCGTCAAACCTTCTATTTGTAATGAATTAGGATCGCATTTAAATAATTCTTCAACAGTATGTTCAATTTTAATATATCTTAATGCGATGTTACGTTATAGCTGTATAAGAACAAACATTGCATTTCAAATTTAATTACTAATATACGAGTATCTTCTTTAACTTACTTTATGTATTATGACGCTAATGTGATACATGCGTTAAGAGGGGGCGCGACAGTCCGGAACATTTTTGGAAACTAATTTATAATATAATATATATATATATATATGCTACAGCCACAATTAGTAAAAGTAATTTTGGACACATACAGGTATGTTCAAATACAACTTCGGGTAAACACCAACTGTTACTGCGACTTCCATCGAGTAATCAGCGAAAAATTTGCAGACCTCACGCATTTCATTCTATGTAGGACAAACCGACGTCGCAGATAGATCCCCGGCCGGGTGCTTTGATGATAAATAGGTCCCGCGGGTTCGCCGTTGATGTCCCCTATAACTCACCCGGCGCGGACCATATAATTTAATGCCGAAGCAAGGACGAAGACGGGCGGGGATGTGGATGTGGATGTGCCACTTTTATTACGTTCCGCGGCATCAATCTTGTGGCATACACACACATTTTCCCGCGCTTTTGTTCATCCGCGCGCAAACATTTATGGACACATACATGCAAATTTTTTTCTGGCCAGTCTAATCGCATACATATCACATTTTTCTTTGAATTTCTCTACTCACAAATATTTATACATCAACCAAATAGTTTAACCTTATGAACTTATTTCACTTAGTTCAAATAATATTATTCTATATTCACCATTATAAGCCGGGTCGATCCACTGGTGAATGAAGGCCTCTCCTAGCAAGCGTTGCCAATTTAGCGTTTTTCTTGCCAGAAAATGTTGCAAAAATTGCAAAAAATGCATCTGGCTTGTGGCGTTTTTACTAGCATTTTCTGATGCCTCTTACTACTTTAAATGTGCTAAAAATACGCTAGATATTTAGTTTATTTATTTTCCTGCGCATCAAATTTATCACTATCGGATACCTACTTAAGAGCCCACATGCCCAACGAAGGTCAAAATGGGAATTTATGGTATTTTCAAAGCATTAGCCTGAACATTCCTTAAACGTTGTAGATAATCTCTATATATATAAAAATCTCGTGTCACGATGTTTGTGGTCGCACTCCTCCGAAATGGCTCGACCGAGTTTTATGATTTTTTTTATGTATATTTGTTAGGTATGAGAATAGGTCAACAAGTATATTTCATACCGCTAGGTGATTAGGGTATCTCTATCCAGAACAATTTTTCTTTTATTTTTTTGACATTTTTTTTTGTATTATTTTTATTATTTGGCATCATAAAATACCTATAACCCCAAATTTTCACCCTCCTACCCCCACCCTCCCATTTTTTTAATTGCGATTTTATTATTTTTGTATGAACAAATTTAACCGTCGTTCGTATTTCAAACAGAACAAAATTATTTATGTTGTTGAATGACAGATGGCGCTACGTCCGAGAAGAATTCAAGAAAAGCGTCGCGTCATTTTGACATTTCTTTCGGCATATCACAACGCAGTGCGTGAAAAAATTTGTACGATTTATTTTAATTTATCTATTTTTGTGTGCGTGTGCATATATTACAGTGCACAATGCCAGCAAGACGCAAGTGGGCCATTTGGGCCGTCGAACGAATAAAGCCACAAACATGCGAAATAGTAGAGCAGAAAGAACAGACGAACAAATCCAACAAGATAACAAAAACGTGCATGTGAGCATGTCGCAATTGCGTGCATCTCAATCACAAGAGGCACGAGCTGAACGAAATCAACAACGACAATTGGAACGGAGCCAAGCGCGCCGGTTCGTAGTCAACACACCCAGAGCAAATGATTGACAACGCCAACAAGTACATCGAGCATTTACATCCGCTTCATTTCTTCGTCTCGCATTTGAGTACGAGCCAGATATTGAATATTCCGCTCATCCGAAAGTGCTGATTGGTGCTATGGACAAAGAATGTCTCCATTGTCATGCGCTCAAATTCAAACATGAGTCAGCCGGGATGTGTTGCACATCAGGAAAAGTGCAACTACCAGAAATTGAGATACCACCAGAACCATTGAACGGCTTGCTCATCGACACGGTTCCAGATTCAAACCTGTTCCTGAAGTCCATTCGCACATTCAATTCATGTTTCCAAATGACTTCGTTCGGAGCAACAGAAATAGTTCATAATACTCCGGCAAATTGTCAACAATTCCATTTTACGTTCAAAATCAAAGGCCAGGTATACCACAAAGTAGGCTCATTGCTGCCAATGCCAAACGAACCACATATTTTTTTACAAATCTACTTCATGGGCGGTGAGACAATCAATCGTGTGGATGCACGTTGCGGCTACAATAACCTCCATTCGCCTAATGCCAGGCGTATCGTCGGCGAACTGGACGCCCTATTGAATGAGCACAATGAATTATTGAAATTCTTCAAAGCACACATGCACGAATTGCAAAGTGACAATCACGCTATTGTCATCAATCCTGATAAAACATCAGCTGGAGAGCACGTGCGTCGATTCAATGCACCTGTTTTTTACGACATTGCTGGAATCATGGTTGGCGACCGCACATCGACGCGAGAATTCGTGATTCTAAGAAGAAACAATAATCTGGAGTTCATCGCTGACACACACCGTTCATATGACGCTCTCCAATATCGGCTAATTTTCTGGTAGGGACAAGACGGATATTGCATAAACATTAAACAACGAGATCCTGTCACAGGTAATTCATTCATTATGAACGTCATTACTCATTTTGAATTGAGAAAATGAATGCTTGGTGTTTTTTTGTTTTTATCGGCGGTCATCGTCTACAGCGCTCCATTCCTCTTTCTGTCATAGATCCCATCCCCACACACTTACGATACATTCGTTATTTTTTATTTAACAACCAAAATATTCACTAGAAATAATTTATGTGGCAGAACAACGTTTGCCGGGTCAGCTAGTCTATTTATATAATTTGGAAGCCTTATTATCCTTAATATTTATTTTAATAACATGATGACTGCATAAAGTATTTTTATTACACAAAATAGTATTCTTTTAAACCTCTCCATCTAATGTTTTAGAATATAGTCATATTTTAGTACATCCATGAGCAGTGGTGTTAAGATTTTTTAGATTTATTAATTTTTAAACGCATTTATAAAACCATTAGTAAAATTTATGTTGACATTATTATAGTGAAATATTTACGATAAAAATATATTTATATTCTCTGTGATCCCAAATTTTACAAGAATTAGGCATTTCATTATTCAAAAAATGGGTAAGATTACCACATTCTAAAGTTACTGATTATAAGCTATGTCTATAAAACATCCTACGAATAATTATTCGTAGGATGTTTTATCACATTAGAATGGTCAACGACGTAAATATTTCACTATAATAATGTCCATTGGTTTATGTTTTCCTCTACCATCTAAGTTTGTTTTGTAAAAATGTTTTAAACGTTTACGTAATCGTAAGTAAGACACATTAGTTGAGCACTTCACGCTTAAGACACAATGGAAGTTCACTTTCGAAAATAATATTCAGGACATATTTATTGGCAGACTTAAACACGCAGCTGTAAACTGCTATTTTAATCCACCATCGGCAGTATCGATGTATTTAACCACCTATCTATGAACAATGGTAGAAATGGATTTTTTTTCAGAGGCTGTAACTAGCGTTGACAGGTCCTGGCGATAACAGTATGACGTTTGCTACACACATATCTGAGATGATAAAATGGCTTATATAATCATACGTTTTAAAACGTATGTTTCTTCGATAATTAACTTGCGGTTTAATAAAAATTCTAGTAAGAGACAGCGCTCAAATAAATTTTAGGAATGGTAAATCTAACAATAACATATTTTTTGTTGTTATTTTTGTGATTTATTAGAATCTGTTAAATTTCATCAAACAATTATATTTCAGTATTTATTTAAATGCTAGTAATAACCTGTGATAGCGACTCACGTGGTGCAGTGCGTAAGGCACTGGTCTTCCATCCGGTAGCTCTGGGTTCGACCCGGCGAGGATACAATATATGTATGTGATTTTCTCAAAGCCTAGGTGTTTGTGATTGTACAAAATTACTTACAACCACCCTGTACGAAAAGTCAAGGATATAGTTATTAATTATTTAAAAACAAAAAACATGTGCTTCTATGAGTAGGTATCACTGACATTCAATACATTTTGGTTTCCTTGTTTATTTTAGTTGGAATACGTTTTCTTCGATTGAGTTCTTCGTAATACAGCAAATAATGAATACGCTGTATTCACCACCTGTTGAGAAATCAAATGGTATTATTTTATATTGTTTATCGATGCATAATAATAAACCAATATGGCCGAGCGGTAACGCGTCGACTTATAATTTTGGGGCTCCCTAGAACCTAGAACAGTGGTGACGAACCTATGGCACGTGAGATAGTTTTGCATGGCACGCGAATGTTTTATTTTGAAGAGAAAAATATACCTTTAACAATACTAATAAATGACAGATCGCATTGTATTAAAAATTGCAAGCAAATTCTTCAAGAATAACCATAACGTTTAATGCAAATATATAATTGCATAGGCCGGTCCTTAGGCGTTATGCGTCACATACCTATTACAAACAATTCAATTTCTACCCATAAATAAGAAACAAAAACTTGGTGGAGTTTGTAGTAGTAATTCTGGCAGACAGTTTCAAAATTGGTGGTCCGAAATATATGGCGTGATTGAAAAGCGTGATAAAGCTATATTATCATGTGCTATGTATGTTCTGTGATATCTAGAACATCATCATTTTTAATAGACTTCTTAAAAACCATTTTTTCTCTGTGAAAAACTGTTTGACAGTCGAATAATAATATTTGGCAAATTTTGGCATACCTACGTAAATAGGTTCGCTAACCCTGACCTAGAGTATGGACTTAGGGTGAATACTCCACCTAGCAGAGGCACTTGGCAGAAAAATACGACTCTTTGCATTTTATCGTTAATTCACTTAATATTAAAGTGTTTTAAACAATAAATACCTACATATTTATCAAGATTAATGAAAAAAAAAATAAGTCGAAGATAAACTAAGAGTTAAAAAAACACACAATGTGAATTCGTTAAAGTATTCCATCTTATTATTACATATTATTCTACGGTCATGTTAATTATTATAATTTAGATTATTAAGTTTTCTCTAATTTACAGGAAATATTTTTGAATAATTCATTATTTTAACGTTTTTTTTATTTATTTTAAATAACATTGATTTCTATAGAAAATGCAATTTTAAAATTCTTTGTATTTATGCAAACCTTATTTCGGTACCTATGGTTACAAATATTGAAGCACGTATTTATATAAATAAAATAAATTGCTGTCTAAGGCTCAAATCAATAAATTATTGATTACAAAAGGTATTGACATTGAAACACTTTTAAATAAAATGCGGCGTAGTACCTACCTACACCAACGGTTATCAAAAACGCACACCTATGTTAACCGTATGATAATGGTATGCTATACTACTCATGGCCCCCACAAGGGGGGGGGGGGGCTGACAGGGCTCTAGCCTGGGGGCCCGGGCTTATAAGGGGCCCTGCATGGTGGGTCGACCAGTTAAATGAGAAAAACACACACCACAAATATTCTCGAATAGTAAAAAAAAGTTGCCCGCGGCGCTATTTTCCTTAATGACTATTAACATTTAAAAAGTTGTGGCTGTGTGGTGTAATTTGATGTGATATGATGATTGACATAAGTACCTAATTAAAAGATAAGTGTGTTTCTTGGCTTACAAAATGGCTATTCATCTAATATGGCGAAGGGTTGCATGTTACTTGGTTACCACAAAAGGAGGTCGCGATCAGTGCTTCATAATATGCTGATTGCCGGCAACTCAATAAATCAACTGAATTTATTTAAAAACCGCTAAAAATACACGGAATACCCTAAATCCGCGAAAACCACTTGGGGAACACTATTGTAGAAAATCACACTGCCCTTAATCTTAACCTTAAGCGATAGGTAGGGGGGACCGCCATAGATCCTGGCCTGGGGTATGTGGGGGACATGATACTACTATTATAACACGATACGAATAACAAGTACCTATCGAGACTTTTGTCTTGAGAGAGCCCAAAAAACTTTAATTTAGTAAGATTGTTTTGGGTAAACAAATCACCTTTCTTGTTTTCGATACAATATCAGTATGTTACTTTCTTGTGATACGATAATCTTTCTTTCAATATCCCTTATCAGTATCTTTTTAATATTTGATTCATTTACACTTTTATCATAGATTAAAATACCGAATTGTTTTAAGCCTTATTTGTAATAGTTTTATAATAAACAGTGTATGTGAGAAGTTTTTATTACCAGCAAATGTTACGTAATGCAAACAAAGAATATACAACCATAGACAACGTCTGTACGGGTATGTTGTAAGTGTGGTTACATCTATATTACTACTTACCGATGTAAAAGCTTCCAATGATATGATGAAGTAACCTCCTGCTTTTATTTTAATTGGTAGACTAGTGGTTTCAACAAAAACTATAAGAGCTTTTTTGAACTTGTTAGTAGAGCTGACCCAATCACATCTGTATACAGCATACCGTAAACTTTGACTCTGAAACAGATTTCAAAAATACTAAATAACTTTTAAAATTCATAATTTTTATATATTGCAATGTTTTTTTTTATTTTATATAATAATTTAGGTAATAATGTGTTAAACAGTGATTAATACATTGGAAGCTAAAGACGCGCCCAGCGCGTAACGATTAAGGTGGCCGTTCGATATAATTAGCATGCTATTTAAATGTGGTAATTAAAAAGTAATTATCTGGTCAGTAGTCAATGTGTTTAGGAGTAGGGACTTACTTTAATTATCACTTCATTTCCAAGATAGCATGAGCTAAATATTTGTATGATCATTGAAATCATGTAGCTTGAAAGCATTACACACTTTCCTGTATGAATGAGTGGGGATAGCTGTAAGAAAAAAGAATAATATATGCAATATAAATTTTTGATTTACAACCTGCCTGACCATGAAAAGGTTGTTCAATTAATATTCAATTTAAATGTAGTGGTCAATGACTTCGGGCCTTGTCAGCATTATTTCGACAATGTAAGTATTAACAAATCGTTTAAACTATGGCACAATCGTCGCATCTACAAGTCATCATTTTCTACAGCTCGACTACCTCCCGCTTTATCATCAAAACACCGCGAAGTTGCAAGGCGCAGCTGTCATCCGATTTTCCAATGGCAACCTAGACCAACAATGACTATTATGATTTAATAAATTCCAACCTAGATAAACAATGACTCTTATAATGTATTTCATATTCATGTGTATATATAGCGAAGGACAATGATGGAAACAGTCACTCGTCATTTACTCACGCTTACTAGATCTCAGTCACTCGCTCTCCATCTTATCAATTAATAGTTTGGTAGTACTAACTCGCGGCTCGGTCTGAGCATAACTCACAGCGATCACATTGTACTGTTATCTTTACTCCTACAATTGTAACTCTTGTCGAGAAAAAAAAAACTCTATATCTATATATAGGTACTACCGCTGCCTTCAATCAACCTACATCACCTGCTCCTATCCACTCCCCCAAATATATATTCCAGTATAATGACTTTCTTTCACATAATCAGTTCTTAAAGTACGGTAAAAAACCTCTGGGGATGATAGAAGACTCGAGGGTAAGAAAACGGTTGGAGAAGACTTGTCTAGTATATGTGGTCATGAGGTTTTATCCAAGTAAACGACCATACGTTGTATTTAAATAGTTTTATACCAATGTGTCTTTTTATGACTTTATAAGGGGTGTTATCATCCTACTTGTATAAGAAAAAAATATATCGGTTTTAGTTAAATAGATTTATAATTTAATTTTAGTTTTATCAGGTTTACCCAAGTATGTGATGTATATGAGGCTTCTAATAACAAAAACCAATTGCACTGAAGTGCACTTTTCAATATTAGTGGAATTTAGAAGTTCTGTCTTTTTTCTATCGTATTTTATTTTTAAACTAGAACAATATGCATATTTTTATCAGACGATTAATCCCAATTTGCAATACACACATTATATATAACATATTTGAGAAAATAATATATTATAACCAATAGAAAAAATGTTTTTGACATGACACCCACAGGAATCGAACCTGCATCTCTCGGGTTTCGCGCCCATGCAAATAGACCACTATGCTATAGGCGTAATACTTAATTGCGACAAATTTTAACTAATGGCTCTTAATACTCTCAGAAGCGCTTTCCAAATTGAGTTACTATTAGCGATCGGCTTTGGTATTTTAAATCAAAGTAGATATTACTTTAATTATAACTAACCGACGTCACGAATCACTCCAAGAATTTTTGTTGTAACTTACTTTGAACTTGTTAATAATTTTTAATTAACTATTTTTTATTTGTCGAATAAAAAAAATAGTTAGTTTAAAAATATATATATAAATATTTACATCACTTTAAATAGTTAGTCTCTGTAAATCTTCAGATTTTCAAACATTTTGTTACAAAATGTATCTTGTTTACACATTTTAAAATTATATCGGTATGTTAAGTAGAGATAGTTTATAGATTCTTTAGATATTACTTACAATACTTATTTGAAATGCCGTTATGCATAGAATTACGGATGACATAAAAATTTGCACAAACACTGGAAAACCCATCATACTCTCAATAGCAGAGCAGTATCTGTAAATTAATAAATATAATATCATAATATGATATCATAAGATACATGTATTATTCCAGTCATATATTATAACAGCACAACAGGCCAAGAGTCCCAATGACTTGATGTCTTTAGTAATGTATTTAGTAATAGAAGTGAAACAATTGCAAACATCCAGGATTTGATAAAATCACATAAATATATGGTGACCTCACCGGGATCGAACCCGGAGCTCCCAGATTAAAGGTCTTACGCACTGCACTACGAGAGCCACCATTAAACACAACATATTATTACGAAAAATGAATACATTTAACTGCTGTTTTTCAACATAGCCAAAGCAATATGAATATATTCATTATAATTTTCATGGTAAATTAATTATCAATTACTTATGTCAAAGTGTTTGTTACTAAAAAATATTGAGAAAAACTTAATAATTATCATATTTTCAAAACTGTATCGTGAAATAAAAACGAATTAAATTATTAGGTTAGCAAGCATATTATATACACAATAAATCGAAATCTCATTTTTTGTATATTTTTAAACATAATAGTATTATGTAGCCATTAAAATACCAAACCACATTTAGTAAAGTTGCGCGGAATGAGATTCGAACTAATATCTTTCACTGTCCACATGAGTGCTCCATCTATGACTCATACAAATTGATACTAACAACTACGTTATCCGTAATTTTGTTTAATTCCTTCAAAGAAAGGGCAACCATGTTTGTAATTAATCAAGGTAGTTATATTATCCACGATGGCCGGGAGGCTTATGCGTCGGCCTATGACGTCGTGGGTCCCAGGTTCGAATCCTGGGTCTGGCAAGTATACATATTGTTTTTAAATTTGTGTATGAGTTAGAGTATGGACCTAATAGATTGAGCAAGTGGCTAAGATCCATTTCTCGAAAAAAAAACTGTTAATACAAAACCTCCACTCTGTGGAAGCCCATATTATGATCTTATTAGGATCGAAAAAAAAGTAAAAAAAGTTATATTACTTACATGATTATAGATGGCGTGAGGTGTAAAATAAATTATTTATTAATGACGTTTTTTTTCATGTTGTTCTTCAGTATTGAATAAAATATATTAATAAGCAAACATGAAAATCTTACTATTGTGATAACTTAAAGTATTCAAACACTATACTTATATATTTTCCATTATTTAAAAAAAAAAAAAAAAAAACAATTTTACATACCTCACTATGGCGTTGTAATGCTCCACAGAAACGGCTAACCTTTTGAAACATTCCGTCTCATTTATCAAATCCGCAATAGAAGATTTATCAGACATCTGTCCATTTTTTCGCAGCTTTCTATTGGCGGACTCTTTTTGATTTATCATCATGGAGCCATGATTTACTGTCAAATCGGATAATCTACCATCCAGAATATTCAGCTGCCCAATTGCAAGTGCTATCAAATAATACGTAAGTGTATCAATGGCGATGTTTGTAAAAAAATGTACACACAGCATTGTGGATTGATAAATGTACACGATAATATACGTGGATTTTTCTGTAATACTAAATGGATACCATGCCAGTAAAGGAAAGCGGTAGTCTAGCTTTCTCGAGATCAAATTATCAACAAACGGATAGGTACACATACAGATTAAGCTGAAAACCCCAGAAAAAAAAAATGTTCTGGAAAATATTCTCGCCATTACATTCCCCTGTTCGACTTCAAAGGCTTCTTTTTCACTTTTGGGTTTGAATGTATTTGACTCAAGCATCGTGAGTATTTCGTTGAATTTCTTCTCATTGATAATTATATGTAAAATTCTGCAAATCATAATGAATTCTGTACTTGTTAAAAACAATGAATCGGCTATCAGCCCCATATCACCCCACGAGTTGAATAAACTGGCAAACATTGATAAGACGTGCATTAAAAAAGCAAACAGAAATAATAAAATACCATAAACTCTGTAACAAAGAGTTTTATAATTTGGCTTTAGATTGCGGGAAAATATTCCAGATATGGAAAGCATAAATAAACTAAGTGTAAGGCAGCGTGTTAAAATATTATTTTCCAACATTTTTGAGCTCCTAATCAGATAACAGAGGAAGCTTAATTAACCCAAGCATTGAGACAGCTTCAATATATAGACTAACGTCTCTATGAATTATTTATTACTACTTTGTAGGGGATGGAATGACGAAGTTTCTTCCAATTATGTATTTAATTATTAATACGCATTAAACTTCTGTTGAATCTTCATTTAAAAATAAACAATTTTGATATTACATTTCCAAAACATTCATAAAGAATGTTTGAACGATTGAATTAAATTGTTGTAAAAAAATAACAAAAAAAAAATACTTTCAATCAATTTTTATTTTTATTCCAAATATTATAGCCAAATATTGATTTCAACAAGTCGATGATTGCGGTTGTCATATAACACATAACGCCATCCTGTTGAAACCACATCTCATCCGTATCAATCTCATACATATAAAAAAATGATCATGTTGCGGTAAAATAACGTCTATAAGTTGAACGTTAATTTTCATTTTCAAGTAAATTTGGATAATGTTTTTTTTTAATTTTTTTTAAGCGCATAATTTTCCAGACTATCATCATCACCATCAGCCTGAATCTATCCACTGCTGGATGAAGGCCTCTTCAAGCTGCTTCCACTTCTCTTCGGTCCTGTGCGTTGCGTTGCCACGTACTTCCGCTGAACTTCATCATTACATCTTATTAGGTCTTCCTTGCGGACGTTCTGTACCTCTTGGATGACTAAATTTGTCCAACGATTGTCTCTTCTTTGAGTTATGTGTCCAGCCCATCTCCATTTGAGGCTACTGATCTAAATGTCAAAAAATTACTGCAGTATGTTGGTTTGACAGTTAACCTTTTTGAAAGTTCTATCTAAGCAACAAAAAAACACCGTTATATTGGCAGCCATTTCGAAGTAAGATTAAACAATCTTAATCCAAGTAAAAGCCTATTATATATTATTTATTCATCATTTCATACCAAAGCGCGTTTATCAATATTAACATACTTGATAATATACATAGTCAACTTAGTAGTATAATATGGTACATAAACTTCGTGTCCTCTTATAGAAAGTACATATGTATATGTAATTAAGTAAATATTTATTTGCATTATTAATTTACGGACAAAACTTTGAGATGACGCCAAAAACTAAATTAATTAACATGTCAAACTTTAAATATCTACTACAATTTCGATAGCACGTATAAATGTTTCAAAAACAGCAAACAGTCTAATAAATAATTGATAGTATCGATTTCTTGTTTCAAAACAAATATTTTTAGTAGAAATTTAGGGGTTCTAATGATTCTAATCGCGAAAAATGTAGTATTTCTCTTAAGAATCAAAATTAAATTAATTTATTATGAAGCGGTAAAAGACGGTATTGTTTTACGGTAGCGAGTCATGAAACCTGGCCTGCGTTTTCTGCAAGCCAACGGATTCCAGTATCCTGGAAGGTTACTGATTACTCTTCACATGATGTATAACTTAAGAATACTTAAAAAGACTGGTGAGGGACAAGGATTCTTGTAGGCACCATGAGCTATCCATATGTTCCAACAAGATTGCTCATGGCCTAATAAAATACATAAATAAATAGTCCATGATTCACATAATTATATCCGTGAGTACTAGTAGCATTGGTAAGTAGAGTTGAATATCAGATACTATTCGTTTTATGGAGCACAAGTAC
Organism: Rhyacophila brunnea; assembly: GCF_057557595.1. Lineage (NCBI taxonomy): Eukaryota > Metazoa > Arthropoda > Insecta > Trichoptera > Rhyacophilidae > Rhyacophila > Rhyacophila brunnea. The sequence continues at coordinate 42,005,884 of NW_028232859.1, forward strand.
CTACTTTATTTCACAACTTTGTATCAAAAAAATTGTATCAAAGTTATTTAATTTTTATATTTTATACAAACCATGGCCCCCACAAAGGGGAGGCTGACAGGACCCTAGTCTGGGGGCCCGGCATGGCAGTTCGATCAAATAGATATATGAGATAACACATAAGTATCACAAATTTGCTCTAATAGTAAAAACGTCGCCTGTGGCGCAGTTTTCCTTAAAATGTATTAACATTTTAAAATATGTCATTGTACGATGTAATTTTTGAGTATTGTGTATACTCGACAACTCCATAATTAAAATGAATGTAGGTATTAATAATTACAAGAGTAAAAGAACTTTTCATATACAACGTTTTCTGTTGAATTATTATGCTCAATATGCTCAAACTTGAACTTGATATGAAGTAAATAAAAAACAAACAAACAATAATATAGAATACTGAAATGTCATTTTGACATTTTATTTTGATTTCCATTGTAACGCACGTATATATTAATAATTTAGTTGCTAGGACCACCCACTTAGCAACCAATAATAGTGCGAAATAACTTTTCATACAAAACAGAATTAACTGAAAATGAATTCAATTCTACTTAAAGATGGCTAAAATTATTAAAAGAATGCATTGGCATCGTGTTCTGATATATTCGAAAAGTTTCAAATATCTAGTTAGTCGGAAAGTTAGTTAAAAATCGATTACAAGATTTGTACTGGATAAACAACCACCGGACAAATAAGCTTACGAGCTAATAAAAACGTTGTAATAAATACAAAACATCGCGAAAAATACACTGAATACCTACCCTTAATTTTACCGCGAACAACACTTGGAAAAATCGTTACACTGCCTTTAACCTTATCGATTTGTAGGGGAGCTGCCAAAGATTCTAGCCTGGGAGCCCACTTTAGGATGTGAAACCATGATGCAAAAAATCCCATACAATATTCCGTTGCAGTTTTGCTACCGTCTTACATCATTAATGTTATGCATAAATGTGCTATAGTAGACGCGACCTTACGATAGCCTTAAAATTATTGTGAAAATTAAATACCGCATCATCGTTATAACAACATAATCTCTCTATATATGTTTAGGAATTTCGACTGACAATAAATTAATCTATTATCCCTTTTTCGGTATGCGTAAGATGCTATAGGTTTGGCAATAAAGGCATTGTGGCATCCTTCTCATTGATAATTAATTTGCGAAAGCTCACCAGCGTTGTTAGGCAAAGGGCGTGCCTGGCAAACCCGGCCTCGAGGGTAATTTCATTATTTAATATTAATAAATGGACCCTACATACAGCGCCGATACTATGTGTATATAATATGCAGACTGGCTGCATTACCGTCACGAATACCTATGCGACGTAGTTTAATTTTGAAATTTTACTTGTCAACCTGAAATTGTTTGCATGTATTTTATAAGCGAAGGTACGTATTCGTTGGAAAATTAGTTTTCTTTACTGTTGTATAATATGCTCTTTTCTACTAAGTGGAAAAATGGATAAAACAAAATATGAATCTTTTGAAATATATTTTTCTTATTATTTTGAATCGTCATTTAGTTATCAAAAATGTTTACAGGCTGACAGATCATGTCAAATAAAATGTCCGAGTATATTTTACAATATTCTCGTGGTGCAGTGGGTAAGGCGCTGGCCTTCCACCCGAGAGTTCTGGGTTCGATTCCCGGTCATGACAAAATATTTATGTGTTTTTCTTAAAGCCTGGGTGTTTGTGATTGTTCAAAATTACTAACAACCACCTTGTACGAAAAAGCAAGGACATGGTTATTAATAATTCTAAAAAAAAAAATTGTGATGAATATCCTTAACATTATTAATCGTTTTTTCATACGAAATTTCAGAGTATGTTATACCTACCAAACTGTGCAAGTTGCTAAGGATTAATAAATAATATCCATGTACCTAATATGATGCAAAACCTACAGAAATATTCTAACTTGATAAAAACAAATGTGGGCCTGCAGACGGTCATAATAATATGGACTCAGACCCTGATATCATGCACAAGAAGTCTATAGACCAATTAATCACCAACATATTATTATAAAAACGGCCACGTACCTCGCGCTCTTGTCTACTATTGTAAAATTCCTGTAACGCGTATATTTTATCCACTTTTCCGTTTATAAACTTTAATATCTTAACTTTCGTGATACATATCCCAGAAGGAAACATCTTTAAAGGAAGCAGCTATGAATACTACTCAGGAATCTAGTCTTTGACAAAGAGACAATGATAGAAGAATACCATCAGGTTCCTTTCAACTCAAATCAGCTGATTCCTTTGCCTTCTTCCCTAAGGGATATAATAGTTTGATCGGTTGTAACGATTAATATTCAATATTTCTAGAGTAAAATACAATATTCTAATTGGAGAGTGCATCATCTACACGAGTCTTTACAACAATATTATATTATTAGACTTGCTTAAATACTTGTTAGTCAAGTCGTAACGTACGTGAATTTCTTCACACGGTATCTGTAGAAAAGTCCGGATGTCCATCGTTCAGTTGTCCCGTCGGCCAGTTGTCTGGTATTCAAGCTGTGGTTCCGAATCGTCCTATTACTCATTTTATATGCGGAAAATATAGCCTAAGAGCCGAGCCACACCGGGCGACTCTGGTCTCGAGACCAGTCGCGCGACTGGTCTCTTCGGGCGACTTCCCGGAGACTAGAGAGGCAGCCAATAATAATAATAATAATGAATGTATACGCAATTATGCAAAAAATGCGGCGTGGCTGCCGGCGACTGGTCGCCTAGTGTGGCAGCGCTCAATACATAGCTATATGTTTTCATACATCGCTACTGATCGCCCGACCAGAGAGACCAGAGAGACCGGGAGACCAGACCGAGCGCACGAACGAGATTTTACTGATCGCGCGACTTTATTGCTTGCGCGATTACTGGGCGACCAGGTGTGGCATGCTCCATATAACTGCATGCATCGGTCTGGTCTCGGCAACTGGTCTGCAGACCAGAGTCGCCCGGTGTGGCTCGGCACTTAGTATGAAACTTTTGTTAATAACCATCAGTTCTTTTGGAGTATTGGCTCGTGTTAAAACCTACGTAATGGTAATTATACAGCCACATCTTAAAAGTCCCCAGTATTCTTATAGTCCGTTCCTTTAACATCCAGGCTTCCGTATACTTACCGTATGATTTTTAGTAGCTGACCATTCTTCGTCGAGTGACCAGAATACGTATGTCTGGATTGCAGAAAAGAGGTTTAAGTTGTGATGTTTCGTAACTTTTTATAAGCCAATTTAATTCCGATCTTGATTTCTTGTCCTAGGATCCAGTCTTCAATTATTGGACATTAGGTAAGTATTAGGTAAGCTACATACCATTAAAAATATATTTGATACTCAGAAGTACATAATATCATCCACACTACGTACTATAACAGTTATAACTAGTTAAAAATACTTTTTGATGTGAGTTGTTCTTCATACAAATAAATACTTTTTCAAGTTTGTCATCGTACCTATTACTAGGAAAAAACTTTTATCATTTTATTTTTCTTCGTAATTCTTCGAGCAACTCGACAGTCAATTTATTTTTGCAGGCAACTATCCATTTGGAAAATTTATATTATGACATCTCTCCATTATATCTCGCAAGTAATGACAAATGATGGACGTGAGCTTTTTCCGTATCGATATAAATTTTATTGCATTGTGACATTCGCTTTGCTTTCTTAAAGAAAATAATCTTAAGAAGTATTTTTGTTTTGTAAACATAACAAAATTGATTTAAACACTCTTTCTCGCATATTGTTGTTTAATCATTTTCTATTAAAGCGCATATAATTATGTTTGCTCTTATATAATATTAATTAGTAAATAATTACAAAATAAAAAGAACTTTTTATATACAACGTTTTTAAATTCTGTTGAACCATATAAAGTTGACTTGACTAGCTTAAACGATCAAAAAAAATTGTACTTGATATGTCATATTGATTTCCATAGTAACGCACGTATATATTAACAATTTAGTTGCTCCCCTACCAACCAATAATTGTGTCGAAATAACTTTTCATACAAAACAGAATTAACTGAAAATGAATTCAATTCTACTTAAAGATGGCTAAAAACTATTAAAAGAATGCATTGGCATCGTGTTATGATATATTCTAAAAATTTCAAATGTCTAGCTAGTCGGGAAGTTAGTTAAAAATTGATTGCAAGATTTGTACTGGATAAACAACTACCGGACAAACAAGAATACGTTCTAAGAAAAACGTTGTAAAATATATAGGTACATATTAATTGAAACGATATATTTTATTATAGGGAAAACTTTCTACATGTGGCAGACGCAGTGAGGAGATGCATAAAATGGATTATTTGTGAACCATTTTATTTCGTAGGCACAAATTATTTTTAAAAAAATAACCATATATCAATTTTACTCATACAGTTAACGCCCAACTCGGAATTACTGATATGTTTACATAAATTCCAACTGTAGATATTTTTAATTATTAACTTATCTACTGTACATAATGTCACCTACATGCCAATATTAAAAAATAATAAATTTGTGATGCCTTTAGCGACGGAACAAAAACTGCAATTTAATATATTTTACTGATACCTACTTTACATTTTAAATATTCGTATTGAAAAATATCAAATTTAAAAAATGTTATAAAATGTGCGTCCATTTAACGAAAAATCATTTATTAATTATCACATATTATTATTTAAGACTTATTTTTTATAATTAAAATAGAGTTTAATAATGATTTCTTTAAAAATTCATAGTTATAATATATTTTTTATATTTAAATATTGTATTATTCTAGAAAATTAAAAGAAGTTAGAGTACATGATTTTGAATTTGAGATAATTTATAATTATTCATTATTTTACACGTCTGTTTTATACTTATATCATTGTCTGTAGATTAAAAAAATGTTTTTATAATTTTTGGGAAATCACAATTTAAAAAATGGCAATAATTTTGATCGTAGGAAGCAACATTGCCATGTTTGTCAATGATGTTGTATCCGTCATTTCATTTTCATCTATGCATTCTAATCGGCATTAGTTAGATATACATATACAACGTCGACATTCTGGATTATAAATTAAGTATCTAGTTAAATATTAACTTTTAGAATGCATAATAAATTACGAAGTCAATGAAGTTCACTTTTGCCATTTCGGAATTATCATAAACCTCAAAGGCATCCAGTTTATTTACGTTTCTCAGTCATAAATCAACTATGTCTTTTTCCACGAGATCTCTCTGATGTCTGAATTCAGGAATAGTCAGCAACGGGAAAGCACTTAAGTTTATGACAGGACAAAACTGTTTGTCATAACTTTGTAAATGGATCACTCTTAAAAGCTTCACCGCCTATAAATCCCATCCCCAGCGACTCCTCACAATGGCTGCCATGTTTATTTGGAAAACATCCCCCGTTCTGCAGCGCGTGAGGCCTTCCGTGGAGGATTCTCTCGATAAAAAGTTGCCGGGCATAAAGAAAATAATGACTTATTGCATTTGCGTAGAGTGCAAAACGATGCGATAATACCTGTCGATGAAAATTTATGACACTACCTACTATCTACAACTCACGGGAAAATGGTGAGCATTAAAAGTTGTCGTTTGTAATAGTAGCATTCAACGTACGAGTATAAAGCATAAATAAGTAACCATATTTATTCATTTTTTCAGATTCATCGTTACGCCTACAATGGCCAAGCGGCTTACGCATTGGCTTATAATTTCGTGGGTCCCAGGTTCAAATTCTGTGTCTGAAAAATACACATATTGTTTTCCAATTTGTGTTTGGAGTCAGAGTAATATGGTTGAGCAAGGGGCCAGCATCCACGTTTCGTTAAAACAAAAATCTGTTAACTGCCTCTACTCTTTGGAGGCCCATACGTTCCTATTAAGATCGGGCATGAGACAAAAGAATAAATTCTTTTCTTCTTTGGTTTCGACTTTTTTTGCATTTTTTCATATCGTATTCCTCTGTTTGGGATATATAACCAAAAAATATCAACATATTATATTATATAAATTGCAGGAGTTAGTCAAAAATATTAACGTGATTTTTTATCAACACTTCAGATGTTAGAAAATTTATACATTTACTTATAGTATTTGTAGGGGTAGATTAATGTATAAAGCCCACCAATCGAATCGTCTTGAATACTTATTTCATATATTGTTTGATATATTTTTTTCTTGGATTTTTTTATACATAATACTTTTATCATTATACTTGAATATCTATGTAAAATACACCCACGATGGCCGAGCGGCTTAAGCGTTAGATTATAACGTCGTGGGTCCCAGGTTCGAATGCTACGTCTGGCAAACACACACATTGTTTAATAGGTTGAGCAAGTAGCTAACATCCATTTCTCGTAAAAACAAATCTCTGTTAATACAAGCCTCCACTCTGTGTAGCTGTAGGCCCATATGATCTTATTGGGCATGGTATGTTTCTAAAGTCACTCCTATTCACAATTATTATTGGGTTGTTATATGTATTATTTTTAATACACTATGACTAGGTACTATTAGGTATAGATAGTGTGTATATTATTTGTGTATTTGTACTATTTTTTAAATGTAAATGTGACATTTATTGTACCATGGCGGGATTGATGATCTTTGGCTAATGCATCAAATATTATAAACTAAATACAAAATTATAAAACTATTTAAATTATAAGAAGGAAAATTTCAAAACAGGTAACAAAATATCGTCACAAGATACTCCATCCTAAGTAACTTTTTGTTGTAATATATATATTAAGAAACGTCTCTGTAGAACCAATAAAAAACACTATTTTGAAAGATACACAACAGAGCTTTAAATGGGTAAAATAAATAAAACTCAAACATCAAACTTGAATTAAATCAACAAATAGCAAGAGCCATCGCAATTTTCAAACATATAGTGGAAGTATTTTTTCTGGCCGTGACAAAGCCCGGCACAATGAATCCTAATCACATATTTATATTTCGTCCTAACCCTTCTTATCATGTGATTGCAACACAACACAAGAAACAACCACTCAACACCCTCTTCTGGCGTAGCACCGTAGCACATCGTTGTAGAGGTATCGTAGAGCCGTAGCACTTTGGTTCGTGAGATCCCACTCAGTCGGTCGAGTAGCCCAATGAGTGGTGTCTTCTGGTTATGTGTTCAGTGTTGCCACTTGCATCTCGGGCCGGGTCGTGTTTCAAATGCCTCGGCAAATTGGCGACGTTTTAATGAGGAAAGACATTAAGTATTTATGCATCGTTAGAAACATCATGTTTATTTGGGTATCATAATATTATGTTCACATATTATTATTGATATCTACAGAACAAATTTATGGCGTATACATACATAGAACTTATTTATTAAAAGTACTCCATACAATGCATTTCATAATATTAATAATAACAAAATATAACAGCATATTGCTTTACATTACATTATTATAAATAATAAATAAAAATACAACTTAATTTAATAATTTTCTATTTTTAATTTTTTATATTAAGGCTATACTTCAGCTGGGGCACGGTCTAAAATGATCGAGACTACGCGACGCGCTGATTGTGCAAATGACGCGTGCAGAACAAAACATAATTTGTTATAAAAAGTCAACATGCATCCATTTAATGTTATGTTTATTGTTCTATTACTAATAATAATAATATATTCATTGACATGTTTTTTTTTTCAAATAAATGGGTAACGTTTTTTAGTCATCTTTACATGATTTAAAAAATAAATTCCCTCATCGCCATCACGAAACAAATTGACGTGTTCACAGCTCGACTTTCGCTCTCCGATTGCCAGCCAGTCCGGAATTTCGTCGCACCTATAGTTGATATATAATAAATAAAATAACTTGCTGAATACTATTAGTTATCTACATTTTATTTTACTATACAATACTCTGTGTATTTTGACCAACTCTCAAATGAAAAACTTTCACGATAAATGGTTGTTACCATTTACTGAACATATTTTTTTATATATGTATATATATATTAGCCATGCCCTTGCTTTTTCGTGCAAGGTGGTTGTTAGTAATTTTATCAATCACATATACACCCAGGCTTTCAGAAAATCACATAAATATATTGTGTCCTCACAGGGATTTGAACCCGGAGCTGCGGTATAGAAGGCCAGCGCCTTACGCACTGCACCACGAGAGCAGCCCATCTCAGCATATTGAATAACAAACGTGTAATTTTTTTCCAGATGCAGCTCCTGTAGAAGGCAACATACTACCTACTACACATGGTACATATTTTATAATAATATTATTTCTATAGTAATTATATATTGTTAGTTTGCAATTATATTGAACATAGATAATAATACATAGAACAACTCAGAAGTATAACTATTATATTTAAAAATATTGAGTGGGAAACGAAACTACATCTATCGATTCCGGTCAATGTGCTTTACAAATAATTGTGTATTCAGTATAATAATAATGTCAAAAATTTACTACAAACTATAAAAATAGTCAGCGGTCAAAGTATCCTTGTCACGGCCTTCAATCAATCAGGTGCCGATAAAAAAGAAGAAAAAAATGCTAATTATGTATTTTTAATAACGAATATTACGTTCCTAAATTTTGTTTATTGAATAAGAAAAATATTTAACTAAAATAAAGTCATGTATAGTCATAAAAATTAATGATATGTAATCGTAGATTAATCAGTTTTAAAGAAACATGTTGTAAGATATATATATTATAATAAATAAATATAGTTACATTTATTCTGTACCTGAAAATTTGATAGATACTTTACCCTAAGCTTCGTGCTTCTGTTACACGTCATAAAACTTGAAGTTTAAGCAAATTGTGTATTTGAGAAGAACATACAAACTTTACAGTAGTGTGTCCAGTAGTAAAGTATAGGGTCAAGAAACATATGCGGATTCAAAAATAGATGCAAGCAATGCTATCCACGTTTTAAATGAAATTAATGTTATATACTTACGTATATTTTTATATTTCTAATATAATTATCTTCAAGAGATTATTATATATGCCAGACTGACGTTAATAACGAAAATAAGTTAAGTGAAGATTTTGTACTTATTTAAATCACCATTGAAGTAGGTATATTTATAAAATAATCAAAAATTTCGTAAAGCAATATACCCGTAAGCATTTTTTTTGGAGATAACGTAATTCGTCTCTGTTCTGGCAGAACACACTAACTGGAGAATACTAGTTTTGAGTAATTTGACTTTGAAATTGTTAAAATGTTTGAAATAATGGTATATCGTGTGAGTTTATTAAGTAATCGTAAAAAGGGTGACTTTAAAATAAAGACTGTTTATTTATTAATAAGGTTTCCAGACGGTAAAGTTTGAAATAAGGAACATTTTGGTACTAACTCAATATGTAATTTTTTCGAATTAGTGTTTTCTGCCAGAACAGTGACGGTATGTTGTATGGTACTCGAGTACAAAAATATGCTTGTAATCCCTGTGAGATTTTATTTAAATTAATTGAAAGATAGATTAAGCATAATACAATATGAAAGTGACCATTCGCGTTTGTTATCTTACCAAATCTTCATTTTGTATATAGTAATAATAACGTCTTTAAAAAATTATTACTTTTTAGTTAACTAACGTGAATATAACTTTTAACCACAGGGATTTTAACCATATATGTAGTCAATTTATTTTTACTAAATATTTACAAAAATATGGTATGGTTGATTGATAATTTTAAATAATATAATTTAATGTACATAGATATGTATTTTATGTTACATTTGCAAATTGATACCCCCTCTTGACCATTTTCGGGATCTGCTAGTGTTGAGAAGGCTGATTCCTTGAAAGTGTTTGTTGTGATAAGGATCCAGGTGGAAGCATGATAGATCAGTGGACTAACAGTCCTCTAGATTTTAGAAGGCTCAGGGCCACCTTGCCTGTGTGGGCTAAATGATCCGTAGCCTTAGGGTTGAAAGCATAATGCAAATTATCGTTACTGGCCATATAATAAAATTTGAAATGATATTAATTTATTTTCTGTAAATACCCACTGTATGTGTTATAATATTTTCGGCTCTACCGTATTTTTCTGAAGTGGGGTACGCCAATTAAATAAATACTTCAAAAATACTTAGTACCACCGCAAATCAATTATTACTTTAATGTATTTTAACAGAATACTTTTATGCTATGATTTTAATGAATTTAAAGGGGTTTGAATGATAAATTGTAAACATTATATTCCATTATTTTATATAAATATCCGGCTAATAATCGTAATAGAAACCCTCTTAATGCTTGTTTGCTGATGTATCAACCACCCTCCATATTTAATTCGATTGGTATATTATGTTGTGTACCTACATTATAATAAATATAAAATACTTATTAATTGAAATAGTATTTATTTGGTTTAATTTTATTTTATATAAACGATAATAAATATAATATAATATTAACTTATATATATTGATTTATTAGTAGAAAACTATTTTGTGGTTGACACATCAATTGAAGTTTGATAATGGTGTAATCAAAAAAATTGTATTATAAATACAAATAGTATTATACTTACGTTATTTCTGTTTTATGACATTTTGATTATTTTGCAAGCGCATGACGCATGGTTAACTTTATAAACTCTACAAAATAAATAAGATCGCCAAGTTGCCATTTCGTATGTCTTACTTACATAATAGCAGCCATTTTGTAAATTCATTATGATTATTTAGTCGAGTGCAGTTATACCTAAGTAGTTTTACACAAATATTACATGATTGTTCAAGTAAATAATAATACCGAAGTGACGGATTGTCTATTTATACGCCCTGTAAATTGGAAAACAAAAATGTCAAAGCAGTAGTGTGAAGTTCTCAAACGCAAAGTTAATCAATATACCAGTTGTCCTTTTTTTGTTTCAAATTCATATATTTAACCTGCATCTTTATAGAACAAAGTTTTTTCAACATCTTTGTGTGTGACTTATAACTTATAATTTGTGTGTCACTAAATATTATTCAGCACTCCAATATAATATTATACACTTATTTAAATACACGTCCGTTACATAAAATATTGTATTTATTTTGAATGAATTAACACTTATATTTTTCGAGTTCCACACGGATGAAAAATCACGTATCTCAATCTACCAAATACCTCTAAAATGTCACAAGACGGTCCTGCCCAGATTCACATCCCTACGTAAACAGAGATTAGATGGGCCACGCGGCATTAGCTCCTCCGGAATCACAAAGGGTCGTCTTTCCCAGTCAAAGTGAGATTTTCGACCCCAGCGAATTTGCGACGTTTCATACTTCATCTGGTTTAATGAAAAACAAACAGTTCCAGGTGCCTGTACACATTGTTTCATTTACGTCATGTTTATTCCCACTAAGCAAATTTTGTTTTGGTCCTGTTTTATTGGAACAACGAGTTTACAGTGGATTTTAATCACTGTTTCAAACACATAAACAATTATCTGTAGGTTTTTGACGCATTATGTTTGTATACTTGTTTGATTTAATGTAAATTCTCTGGTATTATTAATTGATTCAGTTGACAGTAGTTATTTCCAGAATTCAAATGTAATTATTATAATGTCGATATTTGCATTTAATTATTTCACGTAACAATATACAACAGAAGAACTAATTTAAATTGTAGTGAGATACAGAGACCTTATTAAAGAAAATGTAGGTATTGCATATCTATCTATAGTTATATTATAACAGAACAGATTAATTTATTATTGAAATGAAGCAAAAGCATTTTTTTTTTTCGATTACAGGACAGGACTTACTGCAAAACTGTCCCATGCCACCATAATGAGGTAAGGTGAAGGTGTCAACCACAATTTGATAAAATAAATGTGTATATACTAAATATTAAATTTAATGAAATTTAACTTAACGTGTAAACAGGCGAAGAACCACAGGTTATCCCGCTATTAATTTCGCTGTTTTGAAGAAAACATGGATTTTTCCAGTAGGTACGATTTAAGTTTAAACAATAGTCAGTTTATTTAATAATATTCCATATATATGGTTTTATTTTACGCTTATTTTTAACATACATAATCTGAAAACACCTTAGAGCATAAATATTATCACAAGAATTAAAAAATAAAAAAATACGACATCCGCTGGAATTCGCGCCTATGCGATCTAACCACTAAGCGATCTGTGTCCTATCTAATTACAACGAAGTTAAATAGTAGTTTTTAGATTTTTCAATGAAGAGCTTTCCAAAGTCGTTATTGTTTGGCAATTGGCTTTTGTATTTTAAATCAAATGTATACTTACTTTAATTATTAACCGGTGTTAGGATCTCTCTAAATTTTTGTGATAACGTACTTGTACTTTCTAATAATTCAATAAGTATCTCTTTTATTCAACGAATAATTTACAAATTTGTGAATGTTCTTAATTCTTGTGAATTATTTGTTGAATGAAAGAAAAAGTTTGAATATTTTTAAGCAATTATTTGTGATTGCCATTGTATGCTCATTGTATTCATTGATATCACTAAGCTTTTATCAAAATTGTGAAATATTACCATTTATTTGCTTTCGCTACCTAATTGGCTTAATATTTATTTGTCTTTGGCAAAGCACACTGATTAACTTAATAGTAAGTAGTCTTTTCATTGTCAATATTGAATCAAACAAATAAATTAGCTGTATATTTCACAATATTATTACAGACCGACGAATAAATGATTTATAAAACTATTAAATAATATAATATTACTACGTAGATATTATTTATGTAATTTTAGTTTCTATATTATAAATAATTGTCTCAATACATAGATAAGGGAAAGGGTTGTACCTTGGGACGATTTACTTTGGGACAATTTAGAAATTAAACCACTATGGTGGCGACCAGGGAACTCAGAAATAATGGGAACTGAAACACATAACGGGTAAGGCGATAGCAGGTAACCGACTCGAGTAAGGAATAATCCGTGTTTAACTTACACACGTGTCAAGAATACGTTTTACATCAAATACTGAAAACTGCACATGAATATGCATTTACGCTCATTTAATGTTGGTGTATTACACACATTATTGCACGTGCATAATGCGTGCTTCATTTTTGTGGGACACTCACACATTCAAAAGCCTGCTTCAACATAAGGCGTATTGAATAATATATAGCCTATCGGTATTCTATTTATTATCTGTTCTGTGGTGGCGACAGTAGAAATTACACATTATGTCGGCAACTATGCTACTACTATTATACCTGATCACTAGCAATCACTACTATAATAGTTTTCAAGAGAAATATTTATAAAAATATATTAATTTATCAGGACATACCTAACTGTAGCATGTGTAGATAGAATAATTATAGATTAAGATATTGAATTATTTCTGCGTTGCTATACGTCTGTGACTTCGTATGATAAAAAATAAACGGACTTTTTATATTATTATTTGTGTCTATGACAAATGTCAAAATTGGTTTTTTGTGCCACAAATTCTCCAGACATGAAAAGGTAAAGAATCAGCGCCCTCAAAGATAACACGAGAAAAAAATCGCGTGATATTGGCGTTCAATGCATACAATACGAATGTTTACATTACAAAAATCCATTAGCCATTTCTTCGGAACCATAATGCTTCCAACTTGTAATTCAGCCATAACACTTGAGGCTTCCAAGAGATGGCGCCACATTGCCCTTATCAATGTTAACTGTTTCTGAAACATCGGTCCGTGGGGATGAATTTAAAAAAACATGTGTTTGGTTATTGATTGATAATGAATATAATTAATTATTCACTTTAATTGCTGTTAATAAAATAAAACGATTATTATTATTTATATTATAGGTATTATTTATAGGATTTCTCAATCTGTACCTTAGAGTTCAAAGTGCGGAAGTCACATTTTTATCATTTTTGAGTGTACGCAGATTTAAATGTGTATTCACGTTCTCTTAATGTTGAAAATTTGGGAGTCCAATGTCACGTGGTTTTCAAAATACTTACTTCAAATACGACGGTAGTCCAATTATTATGCTTTAGAGCTGAAAGAGTGGATGTCTAATTTAAGTCATGTTTTCTTTAAGCTATAGCAAAAATATTAATTGCAAAATTCCAATATAAGTTTTATTCCGAACGCGAGTGACTATTTAACCAGATTAACTATGTTAAGCAAGTGGCTGACATCCATTTCTCGTAAAAACAAAATCTGTTATTACAAACTTCCACTCTGTAGAGGCCCATATGATTTTATTAGATCGGACATGGTAAAAAAAAAAAACTATGTTAAAACTGCTCTCCTGCAAAATATTAAATATGTGACTTCCAGACTTTTAGCTCTAAGGTACAGTTATATTTCAAAATATCAACACAACTTCTGTAAAAACCTTGATATTAATTCTTTTTTTATACATACATAATTTAATTATTTTTTTACTTATTTTTTTGTATATAATTTTACTGAGGCATTCAGTGCAACCTCTATCATTTCGCGTCTTTTCATTTGAATGAGAATCTTTTGTTTGGTCCGTCTCTAATTTTCTTGAATAAATTACAATCTTAAAATTCTGTCTTACTCAATACCTGTTTGAGCGTCTTGACGTTCTCCGAGGCATTTACAATTCGCAGCTCTACTCTGTGTCATTCAAATTTGGGGCACTGTACCAGCTAGCTCCCAGACAATAATTCTTTAATATAATAACATTAAATCACCACCACTTTAGCATTACCAATCCCAATCGCAATACGCAAAACAAACGTACATTCGACATGGATTTACAAGGACATAAGTGAAAAATTATTAACTATTCCCACGACTGGTATATTTGAGAAATACTCGTGCTCAAGTTATGAAAGTATTCACCGTTCTTTGATATTATCGACAACCAGCGGCAAAATATTTGTCAAGCATATACCTATTTGTCATTGGACTCCGCCTTTAGACTCATTTATAGCACACACCACATCATCACCTACATATCTATTACGATTTCAATATTTTTTCTGGAATCATATTACCGAAAGTTTTTAAATACACACATCTTTTGTGTTTTTATTATGCTCAACCAAATCATTCGATCCGACGAAAGAAAAAGCTCATTTATTATATTTCATATTTTAAGTTACCGTAACCTTTACCTAATGCATTATAGATACAAGCTAACCAACAGAATCAAGTTAGGTTACGTTACGTTATGCTGGGTTAGTTAAATTTATCTTATACAGAATTTGGTTGTTTCCATAATATATCTGTATGGCTCGGAAACATAATATATTTGAGGTAATATAATATGGTCTTGGAGGCGTTTGCCGAGGATATCTTTGACAGTTTGGCATACTGATAATTCCATTCTCAAAGAGATACTGTTAAAAAACAGACTCTCAACTAATCAGTAAAGTTCTTTGGCTATGTGCCTTTGAAAGACTTGCCATGCTTGCAGTGTAGTCGTAAAAAAATAAGGGGAAGCATTAATAAAATTATTATAGTTCTTCCGATCCACTGTGTTAGTGTTGTCATTTTACAATATATAATTTTTTTGAACTTTTTAACGAGCAAAAGTTTGAGAATCATTCTAAAACCGAGCACTTTTAAGAGAAGGTGGTGAGTTTTTGTCATAATAGAAAAGACTCTCAGTTATTTTTTAAAGAAAATACAACGGCTGTATTATTTACAATTCTGTAGAATTCTATTGAAGAAAATAACATTATCCTCACCCCTTCAATACGGTTGAGCACAAATTTCAAAACGGATAGAAGCATGGTTGAGAAAATAATTCAAAGAATCCATAACCATAATCTAGAACCTTATTATGGTTCAATTTAATATAAAATAATATTGGATTATGTTGTCTAAATCTAAAGTCATACGTCTACAAATTTATTTTATCTAATTAGATTTAGCATCATAATTTTTGACTGCTTACAAATATAATGTTATCCGACTTTACCACCTATAATGCTAGAAACACGTTACCATCACGTCACGTGATCTCACGATAAACTCGCGCCACAGGCAAAAAGTTTGCAATGGTATTTTATTTCACTAAAAAGGTTAAGTATAAATTATTCATAATAAGTATTGTTTTGAACAACGGCAAATTTTAGTGTGATGAATTCTATGTGAGTAGACAACACGCCATATTAAAAGAAACTTAAATACTCACATTATGCTGAAAGCATAAAAAACACACTTAACACATCATCCAAATCTGCGTCTATACGATGAATTATAATTAAGAAGAATTATAAATTCAAACTAAAATTGATGATCCGACAAGCGTTATTTATAACATAAATTTTGAAGCGGTTTATGAGAGATGTGACTCCCTTTTTCAAAAACATTTTGGGACGAGTAGGCAGGATTAGCAATTCTCACCTGTAATTTAATCCTGCGTCATTTGTCCACTATATATCAGGGTAAATAAAGGTAAAGCGTGACAGGTAAGTATGTTTTGTTTGGCAAAATCCCGTAATAGATAGGCTTGACCGTCTCAGGTGCAAAGCGTTCGTCTATAATCCCTGAACGTATATATTTTGAACAAAAACATCTGTAAACATCACAATTAATATGCCCCCTTTGAAGCAATATTTCGGTATATTTTAATAATAATGATTTTCAATTTTTTTAATGAAGTGAGTATTGTACTCTATGAGAGTATATCGTCGGCTTAATTCTAACATATCGTAAGTCATTTTTCTTCAGATTTCATGTTTTGGTGATTTCGATTTACAAATATGATAACGCATCTATTTCATTAATTTAATATCCAAATATGCAAGTGGAAGGGAGATAGAATCATGTAAACTAACATAACGTATCTCAGTAGTGTCGCATAATACCTATATAATATATCTATGGTAGTGTCTCGACAGCCAGTCGAACATCACGTATGTCATAAATTTGCAATTTTGCAATTTGATTATCTCTTTTATTTCGAATACTATTGACTTGATAATAACACGTAAGTCAGTTCTAATAACATGTTAGTCTTGTAAATACATTACATACAGTAAAAAATATATTAAATATTTTGTTTAAAGTATAATTCAGAATAGTGAAAGATTGTCCTACAACAAAAAAAGTATATGCATTTGATTCCGTAAGTTGAAATATTTAGTTTTAACTGCCTCCTGAAAACTTAAGTTAAACTAACTTACGATAAGTTAGAATTAAGCCGACGATATATTTTTCGCTATATTCTAGAGATGCCCTTACGCACAAAAAATGTACATAGCCAATTTGAATCATTATCTTCTTAGAATTATTAAAAATAATGACACGTCATTGGCTGTATAATATCATCTAATACCGATAAACAACCCCGATTGCTTTACGAAACATCACAAAATCTTTTCGTACCAACTCACTAAACCCATGCCAATTTACTTAACTTAAATCGCGTCTTGTAAGTTACCCTTACCCCAAGTAGGGTAGTTCTGTTTATTACAATATTATACGTATTCGTTGAGGTGAAAATATGCATCTTCCCTGAAGATGATTTTCTTCGAAAAATCAAAACCAATTGGTGAATTTGCAATGTGGCCTGTGGTCATTTGGTTGTTGTATGGGTGTGAGTGAAGGTTTTTATGCAAAATTCGACATAAAGAGCTGCAAAAGAGGCCAAGTTGCTGCGATCTTCTTTTAATTAATGTTTATTTCTCTTTGGACACACTTTTTCATACAGCAGCAATGTTTTTACGTTAACAGGATAGAGTATAGACGAACATGTTCAGTTGTCAGTTAATCCAAAAAAATATATAATTAACTTGAAAATACAGCCTTCAGTTAAGCGATGATTTCTACCGAATTCTTGCTGTAATTTTTGCAGTACGACCGTCAAAGATTTGCCATTTTTGTAGTATGATTGTACGATGTTATGCTTTTTACGGTAAAGAAACGGTCCATTCTTTTAAATGGTAGACTTTCAACTGACGATATGTAAAAAAATACGCGCGAAATATTTTCCAGGTAAAAAATGCGAAATTAATACCACGAGTTGGATAACCCTGTAGTACAGGGATGGCAAATAGGATTTGATCGGCGTGCCAAAATAAGCCGATTTCTTTTAATTCATGGCACGTGCCATTCCTTTTTAGGCGTACACATGATAACATAATTTAAACCATAATATTTATTGAATATAAAAAAAGCAATTAAGTACTTACATTGTAAACTATACTGTTTATTTAATATATTTTAAAAAAATATACATATAAAATGAAAGAAATATAAAAACATTTAATAACACACCAATTTTTGTTTGAGGTTTTACGTTTCATGTTATTTGCGAGAATTTTTATATCAGACTGATATGTCGTTGATTGCACATTATTACATGCTACTGAATCTTGCTCTGTCAAAATATTTATAGTCTTTGAATGTACATGATTCAATATAGAAAAAAAAACTTTTTGGCGTACCGTCGAAACCTTTTAGAATGCCAAGTTGGACACCACGTATATGGGATCGCTGCTCTAGTACCTACCCCAGAATCAATGTGTAGTAACGTAATCAAAGTTTAACCTACTGTACATATCTGCGATCAATAACATAATACTCACCTATTAGAAAGGTAAAACGTCCATTACATGATCAAGTCCACGTTGATAATTATAAACATCTGTTTTAAATCTGATGCAATTAGATTTATATGACAAATTGACTATAAGATCTACCATCGTAAGTTGGCGGCCGGTCGAATTTGAAACTAAAATTGTCTATCGAGGATAAATTTGTTACAAATGCCATTTAATTTTACAACATGTTTGGATTGCATAATATTTGTACAGAAATCTACTACCAATAAAAAATTATAAATTACCATTTTTTTTTAGTTATGGTAATATTCTCAATGTCATACTAGCGCCCTCCCTGAAACGCCAATTTATGATGGTAGATCATATTCCCTCTGTGTAACTTTGAAAGCAGCAATTCCTAACTAACATACTCAAACATACAAATCTCAACTAAGGCCAAAGCGTCGACGATGTTAAACATCATCAACCACTGAGTAAACAAATACCATGTATCGGCAATCAAGAACCCTCCAAGAGCCGACCAGTGCATTGGCCCTAATTGAAAGTCAGTTAAAACGCCATCAAATCAGGAGTTCCACCGGCGTCGATACGCTGAAAAGGGCATCGTGCAGCGTCGGATAGAGGTCGTAGCTTCACATATCCCCTCAATATTATATACATATGTATATACGTCGTAGAAACATATAGGATAATAATTTGCAAAATATAACCATTCTTTATGCTGTTCACGTGTTAGAATTATTTTTTTATTATTATTATTAAGCTAAGAAGTGTCAGCTGAGGCTTATTAAACTGTACATTTATACAAAGATACTACATTCATTATACAAAATTAATTATTATTGAACATACAACTTTAGTTATATACCTACTAGCAAAACTTTGGAAAAATACGACGATAAATAAATACAATGACTGGTGTAAAGTTAAGCGTGCGAAATAACGTGCGGTGAGATCTGCTAAGTCCTAGGCGTTCTGAAAGTCACACCCAAGACGTGTTGGTAGAGTGCCATATTCCAGCAACTGTGACTAGAGTTGGGTTTCGGGAATTTCCCGACGGGAATTCTCGAGAAATTTTCCATTCCCGAATCTCGAGAATTGAAATTTTTAACATTTCGGGAAATCCCGGATCTCGAGAATTTTTTCTCGGAATTCGGGATTTCTTTATTATCAAATATTAATTGAAAAAAACGATTTTCTATGTACAAAAAGTGGACAGAAAACACAAAACGTTCAAAGACTGATCGGGGCATTTAACACAATTAAGCCAACGTCGACTCAAAATGAGCGCAATTTTCGCAACATCACGGAATTTTGTGTCTCAAAAGCGTCCGCAATTGTCAGGCGCAGGCATTGACAGTCCGTGTTTTTTGAAATTCTATTTTAAAAAGTAATGTTTTGAACTATTTTTGTTTTCCTACTAAAATTTTATGCATCTCGGGAAATTCCGAATCTCGAGATTGAGATTTTCTCGGGAAATACCCAACTCTAACTGTGACTCTATATAGTTATTATCTCCTATTTATATTATTATTATCCTAAGAGATTTTGGAAAACGCACCATTTTTTTTATTTAAATACCATTTTGTTAATTTTTAAACTATTTCAATTTACTTTACCAATCTGATAAAACTCGACACAATCACAGATAATATCATTTTTAAATCGCGTTTTATATCCGTCACCATACATTTTCGCGTCTTGCTATCCGTCAACTGCAAATTAATTATAATGTCGCTTAATACTTTCTATATAATCGATATTTCACAAATCAGAATGATTATTCCACAAAACTATTCAAATCTGTAAGAGGCACAATGGCGTACTATGAGTTTTAACAAGAAATAAATGCATATTTCCTCACTAATTACTACAAAATTATAAGCTAAAACCACTTCAATGTTTTTTGTCTGTCAAACTAATAGACTAATGATTGTCATTTGTTTTCTTTCGCGAACTGCCTATAACAAGTTCATTTGACGTGTCAGAATTCAAATTTAGAATTTGCAGGAATAATCGAAAAAATGTGACATTTCTATTAGCACCCATAAATAATCAATTTCAATCAAGACATTTATTGTAAGATGGAGATAATTTTAATACTGCTATCAATAAATTGAATAATTCCAGACTTCGAGTAATATAAAAAACTACATTATATTAAACATATTACATTCTTCTAAATATTATAGTAAGTATTCATACTATCCTAATTCAGTAATAATTTTATTATTTTTACATTTAGGTAGGTAAATGAAATTGATGTGACGTTTAATACAAGTAATTAAAAATTAATGATGTTTATCATCAGCCGGGGTCAATCCACTGCTGGATGAAGGCCTCCCCAAGCTTTCTCCAACTCTCTCGGTCCTGTGTCGTTCGCTGCCACGTATTTCCGCCGAACTTTACCAGTTCATCAACCCAGCGGCTTTTAGGGCGACCCTGTGGCCGTTTCGTACCCCTTGGGTACCATTGGATGACGGCATTTGTCCAGCGGCCGTTCTTTCGGCGAGCAATGTGCCCCGCCCATCTCCATTTCAGCTGTTTGGCAACGTCTATTACATCGCGTACTTTTGTCTGCTTCCTAACCCATTCGTTTCTCTTGCGGTCCTTTCGCGTGATGCCCAACATGCACCTCTCCATGCCTCGCTGTGTGACTCTTAGCCTTTGGACATCTCTCGTGTTGAGGGTCCACGTCTCGCAGCCGTTTAATAATAATTATATATAAAATTACAGTAACTTTTCTTCTTCTTTTATATCATTAGTAACTATTAATACTCAATGAAAATTAAATTGCAATAATGTTTCTTTTAATAATGACATTATGCGTGTGGTTTGTTATTTTATCTCTGATCACTTCTAAGTGAAATATAATATACGTATAGTCAAATATAGTTTTTACGACACAATTATGTACAATAAGTAAGTACCTACCTACTACTTTTTCCATTTTTAGCACCCCACCCAGATAATTTGTTAAATAATAAATTTAATATGTTGGAATTTATTCATTATTATATTAAGGACATACTTACGAATTTTAAAATAAAATGCCATATTTGCTCCTAAGCAAAGCATATGGATACACCCCTTCAGGGTGGTAATTACGAGCATCTTGAAAGACACTATGATAAATAGTTTTCACATTTTTTTCAATCTAATGGGATCTTCCCCCATTGAATGAATAAAACGTTTTATAACGCAATAATCTAAATGTATGAAAAAATTAGACTATCCTGCAGTGGCGATGGGTGGAGGTAGGGTGGATCCACCATAGATAGTACAGACTAAACTTTGTCAGTTCTACGTATTTGTTTACATTGAACTAAGACTATAATTTACAGATGGCGGTGGTTAGTTTTTAAAATTCAATTAAACCCTGGGAAAACCAAGCCATAATACGCATCTGTCTATAAAATATTTAAAATTATGCCATTAAATTATACATCATTTTGGATATTTAATAGATAGAATAATAATTGTAACTACTATTTTTTGGTTTAAGCAGGGTCTAATGAATTATAAAAAAACTAACGAACAACATGTGAAATATGTATTCATAGTTCAACGAAAACAAATAAGAATGAATGAAAAAGTGCAATATATAAACATATTATATATTCTATTAAAATGTTAGTGGCAACAATCGGCGATTGCCAGCTGTTCTGCTAGGCCTATCAGCCGAAGGTGGTGTCAGACGATATTGTGAAGGCCTGACTCCAGAATAGACTACGCATAATGACTCCAAATTTATATTGGCAGTGGCGACTTGCAAATCGTAAAACTAACAAATCGGCGAAATGTCAAACTGACTGAGGTGAATGAAAATCCATCCCGAAGGGAAAACTATGGCGCCGTCTATGCATACTTCATAATTATATTAATATCCAACACCGCCAAGCCGTCTGCAAGACCTAGCAAGACGGACTGGCGACCGCCAGCTGGCTTTGCTAGTTAATATTATTACTTTAAGGTGTACAGAGTCTTCGTGTCAATATTTACATTTCATGTCTTGCTCAGATTTAATAGGTCATTCGAGTCACGAAGAACACTCTGACTTGCTCTTAATCTACAAAGCGTTCACGAATGATGTTAGCTAGATAAAAACGTAGGTTTTTGGCAATGATGTTATGAACCAGTCATGACACCAGTCATGTGCATAGAAGATGATGTACGATTGTCGTATGGGCAGACTATGACTCGTGTACGTTAAGTCAATCATACAGAAAAATGACGCATGTATATAGTATGATACAAACGTCATGTATAAATTTATACAATACACAATTCAATTTGTCATGCAGATTCTCTATGTAAATAACTATTACGTAACGATGACTACATGGTGAAATAATATGTAAAAACTATTCTAGAAGCGCCGTGATAGTAATTCGAATAGTAAAGTAGAGTATTCGAATAAAAATATTAAATTTTCTGTTCTATCACTCCTGCATGAAACTGAAATAAATCAATTAGATTGCAGCATATATAGGAAAGCTTTTGTAAGAGTCTCTCGTGAGCGGTTGTTGAATCGGTTGATTTGTATATATTGTGAAAATCGCTTTAATTGTGCTACGTCTCCCGTCTCCCTACGCGGTCGCTGTCGTAGCATCGCCGTGATTGCAGTAAACTGAGTAAACAATGTGAATGCAAATCGCAACCGTGTGGCATGATAATTGCCGCAGTGGTTTTGGCTTTTCGAAGCGGACGACATTATTTTGATGATGACAGTAAACTTCGACAATTTGCGCAAACAAGGGACTATGGGCTGGGACTCAGGGCGTTATATTTTTATAAATACTTTGCTTCTAATTTAAAGGAATATTAAATGGACCTCAATGTAGGTAATCTTCATTTATTAAAAAACAATGGTCAAAGTTTATAAATTTATTTAAAGTAGGAAAATCGATTTATATATTATTTATTAATTTATTTAAAAAATACACATTAGAATAAATTCTTCTTTTCTTCTTTCGACCATTTCCGATCCTAATAGGATCATATGGGCCTCCACAGAGTGGAGGTTTGTATTAACAGATTTTTGTTTTTACGAGAAATGGAGTCAGCCACTTTCTCAACCTATTAGGTCCATACTCGGACTCATACACAAATTGAAAAACAATATGTGTACTTGCCAGACCCAGGATTCGAACCTGGGACACACGACGCTATAGGCCGACGCTTAATCCGCGCGGCCATCGCGGGATTAGAATAAATAGCACATAAGAAATTATTAATTCAAGACGTTCAGAATATGATATTTAGAATAAGAAGTACAGGTAAATCAACTTAGTAGAGAAAAAAACAAAGCAAAAAATAATTTAATAGAAAAGAAATAAAATAAAAAACAACAATATTTCAAAAAAAAAATACACAATGCATCGCTAAAAATGTCTACATCTCTAGGGAGTGCATTGACCAGCCGCACAGCCCTCGCTATTGGTGCCTGGTGGCCCTACCATGAGGAAATAGCTCTAACCCAAAATAGGTCATGGCTGCTGCGACCACGCATGTAATTGACGGGTGCATACAAAATAAAATTTTCCAGAGTATCGGGATTAGAAACTATACCACGTGAGAGCAGTAAAAAATGCTTTAAGAGCAGAAGTGACCTATGTGCTTCAATAGAATGAAAGACGAGCATGCCCTGAAGAAAGTTAGTCGGAAAATACTCGTTTGAAAAACTGTCAAAAGGAAAATAATTACATACATTAAAATAAAGATGTCGAAGAAATTTCTCCTGAACACGCTCTTAAACAAGCTTACAGCTTATTATGTTTTTCGATTTTACGATATGACTATTATGAGCCTGCAATGAAATATTTGATTCTATAATTAAGTACCTACCTACTTAGTTATTTAAAACTTAATTGTTACGACCTGACATTGTGACCAACTCTCCTTCACCATGCATCAGTGCTACAAGAACGATCTACGCTCCATAGATTTGATATAGCAAAAACCGCTGAACATAGAGATGTGACATGACGTTGTGCGTGGTGTTTATTCTAATGCTGGAACGTGGCCAGTATCCATTTTAAATTTATATTAGAATATAATAAGAATGATCGACGTATTAAATTATTATTTTTTAATACGAGGGTGGGTCAATAATTCCTTAGAAAAAAGCATTAAAACAGGTTTTATTTTTGTATTTTTTTTTTACTTCTCAACATAATTTCCTTGGAGCTCAATAGACTTGGTTAGACGTTTCTCAATTTTTTTTAAACCGTCAGAAAAATAAGTTTTCGGAAGGTCCTCAAAATAAGCATTTGTCCGATCGATGACTTCTTCATTTGAAAAAAAACGTTGTCCACTTAGCCATTTTTTTAAGTTTGGGAAAAGGAAAAAGTCACTGGGGGGCTAAATCTGGCGAATACGGTGGGTGGTCGACCAATTCGAACTTCAATTCTTCAATTTTAGCCATTGATCGTAAACATGTGTGAACACGGGCATTGTCCTGATGAAAGAGGATTTTTTTCCTGTTTAAATGAGGCCGTTTTTCTTCAATTTTGTTTTTTAGCTGGTCCAATAAAGATGCATAATAATCCCCTGTTATTGTTTTTCCTTTTTCCAAATAGTCAACGAAAATAATTTCACGCGCATCCCAAAATACAGTAGCCATAACCTTACCAGCTGATTTTACCGTTTTCGCCTTCTTTGGACATGGTTTGCCTTCGCAATCCACTGCTTTGACTGTTCTTTCGTCTCGGGAGTATAGTGGTGTATCCATGTTTCATCTACAGTCACAAAGCGACGAAAAAATTCATCCGGATTGCGTTGCATGAGCGACAACAGAGCTTTAGAGGCCACCACCCTACTGCGTTTATTGTCGACTATGAGCAAACGCGGCACCCATCTTGCAGAAATATTTTTCATGCCCAATTTGTCATGTAAAATAGAAATGACGCTACCTTTTGAGATCCCTGTAACCTCAATTATCTCACTCAACTTTAATCTTCGGTCACTTAACACCATATCGTGGATTTTATTGATCATTTCTGGTGTAGTCACCTCTACAGGACGTCCTGAGCGTGGTTCATCCTTTATTGATGTACGACCACGTTTAAATTCATTTAACCAGTTATAAATAGTTGCAAGTGAAGGAGCAGATATGCCGTGAACTAAATCCAACTCATTTTTTATTTCCTTTGCTGTTAACCCTTTTATATTAAAATGTTTAATAACAACTCTAAACTCAATTTTCTCCATTTTCCATTTTTCCATTTTCCACAAGCAAATTTTTTTTTTAAATGTACGAGAAACACACAACAACCCGACCAATCTGATTGAAACTTCGCAGCATACTGAATCGGTAGTGCCGCTGCATGAAAACAAACCGCTTGCAGTACTAGTCGCGCCACCTGTCGGCTTTTCTAAGGACTTATTGACCCACCCTCGTATATAAACACACAAATCAGAAAAATATGAATAATAATAGCCATCATCCACCGTTAATAGTTATGTCATTCAAATTTTGGTTGAATTTTTCAATTTTATTTTAGATATAAAATGTTTCATTTTTTTTTTCGTTTATTCGCAGTATTGTTGATGTTTCACTTTGACAAGTTATGATTCTTTTATTTATTAGTCTTTTCAGATTATATCATTGTATCCTTGAAAATGCTTTCAAAAAATCAGTTTGCATACAATGGTTTTTACACAAACATTCAGTTGTCATCAGTGAAACATGACAAAGTGAATTGTGAAAAATTCGCCAAGTCGACAGAAACCGCGATACGTTCAAACACGAAAACCTTTGTCATTATCATTCTTTGTTAATATTATTTATAACTTTAAATTTTTAATTGCTTCTACATATGTATCGTAAACCGAATATACAAAGGAATGACGGGAATTAATTATAACACAAACTATTAAAATAAATTATTTTTCTATAAAATCATCAAGGGTGTGAGTCAATGTTAATATCTTGATATACTTATATTCTAAATAATTTAAACATACAAAATTTCTTGTTATAGAATAGAGTGACAAGAGATTTTGATCAAGGGTTTCGATTATGAACCTTTTTATGCTTTCTTTCCAAAAAAACTATTATAAATATTTATAATAATTATTGGTGAGGTGTCAACTGCTAATATTAGGAAGCATAAATTATTAGAAACAATATAATGTAGAGTATAACTTTGCACTCCGGCTCTATTATGAAAATAATGTAATATAAGTATTCTTAAAACACATTTTTAGGTATATTATCTATTTATTTATTTGTTACTAGATATTACATTAATGCAAGTGAATACCGCTTGATCTAATTTTTTGCGAGGAAAGGTGCAAAAAAAGTTCTCATAAGTCATAAAACGTATAAGTACCTACTTTACTGACCATTTTGTCGTATTAATTAATTTTACTTTACTAGTGGAGCAAGCTGGCAACCGCCAACTATTCTCGCTAGACATTGGATCCTTACATAAATTTACAGAAATGTATATTTTATTATTGTGGTACTGAAAATGAAGTTTTAATAATAGTAATTACAAGATAAAAAGAACTTTTAAATACAACGTTTTTAAATTTTCTGTTCAATCATATAAACTTGACTTGACTAGCTTAAACGATAAAAAAATTGTATTTGATAGAAATAATACTGAAATGTCATTTTGAAATTTCATATTTATTTCCATAGTAACGCACGTATATATTAATAATTTAGTTGCTAGGACCCCAGACCCCTAGCAACTAATAATAGTGTTTTAATTTTTACGGATTTCTTCTGAAATAACTTTTCATACAAAACAAAATTAACTGAAAATGAATTCAATTCTACTTAAAGATGGCTAAAAGTATTTAAAAAAATGCATTGGCATCGTGTTCTGATATATTCTAAAAGTTTCAAATGTCTAGCTAGTCGGGAAGTTAGTTAAAAATCGATTGTAAGATTTGTACTGGATAAACAACCACTGGACAAATAAGAATACGACCTAATAAAAACGTTGTAAAAATGCGATTCATTCATATCCCAAAATCACATAAAATTACACATCCTGATAAAAATCCAAGTATCTTAGTTTTTTTCATAATATACATTATAAATACTTATATTATAATATAATATTTGTCTGCAACGCAGCGCACGACACAAACAGCCGCGCACACATAAGAACTATTTATAATATCTGTCTGCGCATTGAACATACTGCACGCATTAAGGTGATTAATGCGACCGAGCGCATCGATAACAATGTTGACAGGTGACACTGCCACCTTATATTTTTTCCTAGTAAGATATAAAGTACGTAAGGCCAGCATGTTAATTTTCAAGAAAATTTGGTGTAAGCTTTATTATGAGAAATTTTAAGCTTTTTGCGGTATCAAAAAACGCTAGGCTATGCAAGATGAATATTTTGTAAGCCAGATGCCTATTCAAAAATTCTAAATCTGACGCTAAGTTGGCAACGCTGACAACAAAATCAGAATAATATTATGTATAATTGTTTTGTTCTAATTCTCCTCAATGACGTTATGACTTATGATGTGTCAGTCAATGGAATTTTAACTTTCTCGGAAATTCATCATTTAAATGCATAAAATATTCTGGCTTGTAGCATTTAAATTAAAAGAGATTGCGTTTTTTTGCAATATTGTATTTCATACTACAAATAAAAGTAACTACAAA
Organism: Rhyacophila brunnea; assembly: GCF_057557595.1. NCBI lineage: Eukaryota > Metazoa > Arthropoda > Insecta > Trichoptera > Rhyacophilidae > Rhyacophila > Rhyacophila brunnea. The sequence continues at coordinate 42,034,080 of NW_028232859.1, forward strand.
GCTAACGAACTGTGCAGCAAAATGGAAATAAACGGTTAAACGTTCGCGTCAAAGAATATAAGTTAAGCATAACTAATTTATAATAATTTGAAGTCTTTAAGTACTTATAAATAAATTATAACGCTATATTTGTTTTTGTGCGTTTTTGTCAATATTTATAATTTATATTAAGATTATATTTTTAATTTGTTTCTACCACAGCATTTTACTATAAATTGACAATTTATAATCATAGATACAAATAATTACAAGATAAAAAGAACTTTTTATATACCACGTTTTTAAATTTTCTGTTGAATCATATATAAACTTGACAATTTTATGTATTAATAAATATAGAATACTGAAATGTCATTTTGACATTTGATATTGATTTCCATAGTAACGCACGCATATATTAATAATTTAGTTGCTACGACCCACTTAGCAACCAATAATAGTGAGTAGTAAATATTACTTTTCCGAAACATACAAAACAGAATTAACTGAAAATGAATTCAATTCTGCTTGAAGATGGCCAAAAGTATTTAAAAATGCATTCCCGTCGTGTTCTGATATAATCTAAAAGTTTCAAATGTCTAGCTAGCCGGAAAGTTAGTTAAAAATCTTGGACAAACAAGAAAAAATCTGTATGGGACAAACAAGAATACGAGCTAATAAAAACATAGTAAAATAACGGGTTTGGGTCGAAATCTCGAAAGTTGAAACCCGAAGGCCGAAATCCCGAAAATGATGTAAGTATCGACTAGAGCTAAAGTGCATTCGATTACAATGTCAAATCGGGGAGACAATTTATTTGTAATACTATTGAAAATAAACATTTAATACACATTTAATCTTTAAAAAATATTACGTTGGTACTCGCTGTAAAACAATATGTAATCATTGCGAACGAAATATTATGCATTGCATCTATGATAAGTTAAGGATTCGCTATTGTTGTACCTATATGTTGTTTTGTAGCCAAATACCTACGTATAGTTTTATATAAATTTTATTTACAAATAAGTCTACAATCTTCTTCCTGACCTATAATATAAGGTTAATGTTACTTAACTCGGTGACGGGGTGAAGAATCGAAAGACATGGTTAGGTAAGAAATCAATAATAACCCTTTTTGTCTGTAAGTTGTTGTAAGTGTTCTTGTTTGTAAGTTGTCTATGAAATTTGACATTGTAATTGACGTCATTTTTAATATTTAAAAATAATACGAAAAATACATATGTTCCAGGATTGCGGCTTTCGGGGTTTTTGCTTTCGTTATTTTAGCCATTTGAGATTTTGGCGTTCGGAATTTTGTCCAGCACCCTATAATAGTATTATAGTAGAAGTACTGAATATTTATGCGTAAATACAGTGAAATGAAGCCGTGTTTTTAAAATGGGCGCAGAATTTTTACAATAGTAATATCAATTGTTGGAATCGGGGAACACAAACGTAAGGGTAGTGGGTGAGATAGTGAGAAAGTTTAAATCTTGAGGGTGGATAAATTTGTGACAAACTTAAATACGTGTTAAAGAATATTATGTTATTTTCAAGTGTTACGTCGGTATCATAATATGCATTAAAATTTGTCACGTAAACAAAACGCGCATTCAATATTCGAAATATTTGAGGACACGCAGTGGCGCTTTATATATCTGGCGATTTATGGCTTGGCTGACATTAAGTAATAAGCCGATACTGACTTCAAAGCCTTGGTCCATGGTGACTTGATTTTGTATCTTTATCTTAACGCGACAGTCACTATTTTTGTTAACATCGAATGGTAAGGCGACAAGGAGATTGACCGGACATGTTTTCTCTTTCCGTCAACTTTCGGCTGGGTGGAGGGTGGAGGAGGGCCACGGCTCTTGATCGCTGTAGGTCCATCAGTCGCCCTTGTGAATAATCGACGTCATGATCTTTGCTCCATATATTGAAAAGATTGAATCAAATAACTTTACAATATCATTTATTTTAGTTATAATAAAGCACGGTCAAATGGACGTATTTACAACAAAATCCAACCCGCGCGTGTAACATTCTAATAAAATCCATTATTTGAGTCGAAATTGATTTTAAATGATGTGTGATTATTTAATTTTATTAGAGTATCCCATCAGATAATTAAATTAAATTATCATATAAATTATATATTTATTAAATTGAATCAATCTTCTCAAATCTATAAATATTTTAATTTTCTCAAAATTTTACACGTGTGGGTTGGATCTTGTTTGCAGAAATACCTCTAAATATAACTTCAGAGTGTGAAAAATAAATGCTATTTAAAAAACAACAAAAAAATTGTTGAAAACAAAAAACGCATTCTACGCATGATTTTTGCATTATCGTTTAATATTTTTTTCCACAGTACAAACAATGTCAACTTTGTTAAACATGTAATATTAATTTATCAGTCTTTCAAGATAACTATATCTTCGTCAAATATAATATTATAAGGATGACATGCTGATTCATTCAAATCACCACACATTTCAATAGAATAATAAAATAAATAACCCTACTTATTATAAATACTCACGTATCATTATAAGTAGCCCCGCTCCCTAAGTATTCGTACCACCAAATATTGTGAAAAATATTATAATATTTCAATTTGCCATAAGAAATAATTCACGAAGAGTGTAATATAAAATGTTTATTTATATTATGTACATATAATAATTTACATGTAAATATTATTTTTGCATTCTCGGAAACACGTGAATCATGCGGAATTTTGTATTGCAATCATATTTTGTTATTTTTTCTGATAAAATGTTTTCTCTCAACATCAATTCGTAATATTTATATTCAAGCCTCCGCCGAAGTGTGATGTATATCACCGAGCGTAGAAATTGTTTTATATAGCAATCAAATTTTTCACACGCCCGATATATCGTATCGAAAAACTTGGCAGACTCGCCCTTAAGGGGGGACATGCTCGTCGAAGGTCAAAATTGAGTTTTTATTGTATTTTCAAACCATGATTCTGGACACTCCTTAAACGTTGTAGATAATTTATTTATATAATTTTGAAGCCTTATTATCCTTTATAGTTATTTTAAACATTTGATGACTGCATGAAGTATTTTTGTTACATAAAATAGTATTCTTTTAAACCTCTCGCTCTAATGTTTCAGAATATAGTCATATTTCGGTACATAACTGTGCAGTGGTGTTAAGATTTTTTACATTTATTAATTTTTAAACGCATTTATAAAACCATTAGTATAATTTATTACGAGATAATTTTTGTAAAATATTCACGATAAAAAATTATTTTGATAATCTCTGTGATCCCAAATTTGACAAGAATTAGGCATTTTATTATTCAAAAAATCGGCAAGATTAACACATTTGAAGATGATTCTAAAGATACTGATTATAAGCTATGTCTTTGACCATTCAAGTGTGATAAACATCTTATGAATAATGATTGCTTTATAATAATTATTGACCTAAGAATAAGGTACTGTTTTTTTGAAATACGCCATTTCTTTTGTCATTCCCTAGTGGTTAAGCTACAATATATGGCCGTAGCCATAAAATGACAAACTATAATTAAAATAGGGAGTAAAATTATGTTAACGCGCGTGTTTGAACATGTACCTAACCGAATTTTTTTTTATTTTTTGTTAAACGGTACATGTTCAAATACGCGCGTCAATATCATTTTACTCCCTACTTCAATTATAGTTTGTCAATTTATGGCTACGGCCGTATGTTGTAGCTTAACCACTGGGGAATGACAAAAGAAATGGCGTATTTCAAAAAAACACTACCTTATTCTTAGGTCAATAATTATTATAAAGCAATCATTATTCATAAGATGTTTATCACACTTGAATGGTCAAAGACATAACTTATAATAAATATCTTTAGAATCATCTTCAAATATGTTAATCTTGCCGATTTTTTGAATAATAAAATGCCTAATTCTTGTCAAATTTGGGATCACAGAGATTATCAATATAATTTTTTATCGTGAATATTTTACAAAAATTATCTCGTAATAAATTATGCTAATGGTTTTATAAATGCGTTTAAAAATTAATAAATATAAAAAATCTTAACACCACTGCACAGTTATGTACCGAAATATGACTATATTCTAAAACATTAGAGCGAGAGGTTTAAAAGAATACTATTTTATGTAACAAAAATACTTCATGCAGTCATCAAATGTTTAAAATAACTATTAAGGATAATAAGGCTTTAAAAATATATAAATAGATCATCTACAACGTTTAAGGAGTGTCCAGGATCATGGTTTGAAAATACAATAAAAACTCAATTTTGACCTTCGACGAGCATGTACCCCCTTAAAGGATGGGATTCGAACGGGAAAACGGTCCAGCGGGCGCGAATAAATCTCGGCGTTATGTTAAACCACCAATAAGAAAAGGCTGGAATACACATACATTCATATTAATAATTAACATCGTGATGATTAAGCGACTACAAATGGATGTATAATTTAAAATATACGTGAAACAAGATAAAAGCATAGAGCCAACTGCTTTTGTGTGAAAATATATGAGTATTTTATTTCCAACATTTACGTATATTACAGGGATATAAATGAATCGGAGCATAGCTCGTGAACCCCGATAAAAAAAATATTTCATTAATTTCTGTTTGTCAATTATTAAATAGTAATTATATTCAATTTTTTATATATATTTTTAAATGTTATACGAAAACTTTGTATACCCTAATCCTACATGCCACAAATTTAAAGACTGTTGACTATCTAAGCTTTGCAGGTATATAAAACAAAAGATTTAACAATTGTTTTTATATAATAATAATACGTAATGTAAATAAATATATTATTATTTTCGGAAAATTAAACGTCATAATTATTTTCATAGAATTATAGCTTGACTAGTTTTTCTTAAGGGCCAACGTTTCGTTAGAGTCGGAAATTAAGAAGTCGAGATATCTTTGAGAGCTATGTTGAAAAAATATGTCAGCTTCGTTGGGAATAATATAATGTAGGTTCCATCATTATGGCCTATAAATATTATATAACTACTAATATTATCATCATCATCATCATCACCACCATGATCATAAGAGGCCCAACAACCAGGGGTGGGTCCTAGCCTCCTCCATTTCCCCTATCCATGGCCAGTGTCTTCTAGGTGTCTGCACCGGCCGTTCTAGCATCTCCGTTGACATCATCAAACCACCGGAGTCTGGGCCTGCCAATCGACCTCCAACCGTCCGGTCTGGTATTGAAGATTCTCCTCGGCGATTGAGCATTGTCTATTCTTGCTACATATCCTACGAAGTACCATAAAAGGGCATTTTAATCTACTACTTCGTTATTTCAAAATATCGCTTTATTTCTCTATTTAAGATACCCATGGCTATAGCACATTTAAAAATAATATTTGGCCAATACATACACTACACTTTTAATATTACTACTAAATATTATTGTATTATAGTGAAATAAAAACTGTTTATTGGACTTTGTAACTGACTCGTATTTTTTGACAAATTATGACATTTTGGCATTTTGTACTTCCCATGATACAAGTGATACAACCACTATTTAATATATTATTATTATCCCAATTTACATCTTTTCCATTAAAAAAAATATAATTTAGAGCATAACAATGACATACACGTCATATTTCCTACAATGTCGACAAATTGTTCAGAATTAGCTTCTAAAGAAACCCAAAACTCTTTTTTTTTTACCTTTGAATGGCATATCAGCCCTTAAACATACGTATTCCAAAAATAATCCTCCATATACACCTAGGTCGAAAGTAAACGATGAAAGTCTGTGACATTACTGGATCGATAGCATGAAGAGAGATATTGTGTGTGACCCATCTGGAGTGCAATACTGGCCAGTAACTGTTAGAAGCATGGCCCCCACAAGAGGGGGCTGACAGGGCTCTAACTTGGGGGCCCAGGCTTAGGAGGGGCCCGGCGTGGCAGGTCAACCAGTTAAGCGAGATATAGACACACCACAAATTTGCTCTAATAGTAAAAAAAATTCACCTGCGGCACTATTAGACGGGTAAAATTTTATTTTATAATTAATTAATAATTAACTATTTATCCAACATGGCGAAGTGTTACTTAGCTATCACAAAAGGAGGTCGCGATCAGAGCTTCAAAATATGACGCTGAGTGCCGACAATTCAAGAGGATTTATTTAAAAATACCAAAAATTGCTAAAAATATAAATTATATTCTTTATTTTATACGGAACCCTGGAGTTGCGCGGGTATGTAATTTGGGAAACACTACTGTAGAACACCACACTGCCCTTAACCCTAGCGAAGGTTGGGGAGCCCTCCAAACATCGTGGCCTGGGGGCCCGCTTCAGGATGGGGGGGCATGGTTAGAAGAATTATTATTGAGAAGGCTTTCTCACGGCTTGGGCTCTAGCGACACAACGAAAATTTGTTATAATATTTATACTAACCACTGGTCCATAATAATCATATAATAAAACTTTTATTAAAGTTTCTTTGATCTGTGATCACTCACTAGTGGCAGAGTGTTCGCGTCTGAATCGATTTCTCCATCTGACAAAACTCGCATGTTTTTTTTCGATCTGTATGTGGTTACAACAATTTTTCATAAAAAAAAAAACAATTTGTATCGCTAACATTTTTGTGAACACTTATTGTGCTCCGGTTAGGAACGAAAATTATCCTAAATTCAGTTACTTTCTTACTAGGTACAGTTTGATTTAAAACAGTCTTTTACTCAAAACTAGAACCTTTGCAAAGTGTAATAATAAATTAAGTAATTCTTCCTCTCTAAACTAGAAACGTTCCTATTAAATTTATATTATATTAATCACAATAAGTCTTTCACATTTATGAAAAGAAATGCGTTTCTTTTCTCCGTATTCCGTTCCGTATTCATGGATGGTCAAAATAAATTTATTATCATTTAGATATCACTATTATACTTTGGATATTACTATTTTCCATCTATTTAGATAGAAAAAAGTAAATTTTGTATCGTTTTTTAGAAAGGCCTGCCCGTCAAAAGTTTATTGATTGTATTATTTGAATTGCATTAATCTATTGCAAGTTTTTTAATAATAGTTATCTTTCGCTACGACTGATTTACAGCCCCAATAAACATTTTATGAACGGAAACGGAAAGAACTATGTGAATAGCGGAATTTAAGTCTATTAAAAAAATAATATATTATAATTTTTATCTTCTCGTTTTCATTTTGCTTCAATTAATAACGTCTCTAAAAAATTGGTGTAACCGAACTGTAAGTAGGTAATACAATAAATTAATACTTGGTACAATTACCAACACATTTTTATTGTGTAGTTGTTAAGTTAATATTCTTTGTACTGGTAGTAGGTAATTAACCGTTACAACCATTTGTAAATATAATTTATGTAGCAGCGTGCTCTCTGTGTGTGTTTTTTTACTTACATAACTTTATTTGCGATGTTATGCATCGTGATGGTTTATTTTATAAAAGTAATTATGTCTCAAATGGAAGACATATTATTTTTATCAGTATGGCCTTGGCACACATGTGAACTTGGTACAAATCGACTTTTATATAAGCTAATTTTATCATCAATTCATTCATCAAGAAATTCAAACATTAAAAGTACGGCACCACGGCATGGAAATTTCTTATGACATATTTGGCGCGAAAAAACCACAAAAAAACCAATGAATAAGAAGACAGAATAGATAAGACATCACGGAACTAGTGAAATTAAAAAAAAAAACAAAAAAAAAACTAGTGAATTCGTCACGTTTCGGTGAGTGGAGCCGGTCATACAATACAGAATAACCAACACCACTCGCGATCACACATATAATTGAAAATGCTGTCAGGGCACTTTGGTAAAAATAATGGATCTTAGTAAAGCATTCAGAATATCAATAGCTCACCAACCCGATGCGAGCGCCACACAACCGCCGGACTCACTACTTCCTTTTTTGTTCTTGAACCTAGTAGTTCAGTTTATCTTTTACTTACAGATATTGACCGCGTCCATAATTCACGTATTTTACATTACATACATTGGAGAATTAAATTTTGGTTAATGTAACACGTGTGGACCTCAATATTTACCCTTAAAAGTAAAATAAGCTTCATCCAGCAATGTATCGATCATCGCTGATGATAATTTAATCACAAGCTTCACACAGCATACTTGCGCGACAGTTCCATAATCAGATATTATTCACCGGCAAAACCCAACGACCCAATGTTTGGAAATCGAAAAGAGGAAATATGAAGACGTTGCGACGCATGGGGCACATTTATCAACTCCATTTCAAATAAGAAATATTTGTGTCAATAGGTTTCGTTTGTGAGTCTACTCTTCACGCTAAAGTGAAATTTTATTGGCAGCATGATAAAGCGTACCATGAATATTTTTACACTGAATTAGGCATTCGGCTGGGCAGAAAATTAGGCTACTCACAAAAATCATAAATATTTCCATTTGATTTGAGCAATAGTCAGAAATCGGTATGCGTCGATTTGCTAATAAAATATGAAAATATTCACAATACACAAAAAATAAAGGGTTATAAAATAAATTATCCATGACGCTTTATATACGAATCTAACAAAAAATGAATTGTATTTTTTTACCATGTCCGATCCTAATAACATCCATAATATGGACATCCACAGAATGAAGGTTTGTATTAACATTTGTTTTTACGAGAAATAGATGTTAGTTACTTGCTTAATTCATTAGATCCATACACTGACTCTAACCACAAATAAAAAAATAATATGTGTTTTAGGCTGGCCCAGGATTCAAACCTGAGACCCACAACATTATAAGCCGACACGTAAACCGCTCGGCCATCATGGGTGTACCTATTTACAGAATGATAATATAAATTATATTAAATAAAAAAATTTAATTAAAAAAAAACATTTATAACAGCGTTATCGAAATACCTATCGTCTTTTAAAAAATATCCTGTAGAATTAAATATAATTTATATTATTATTTTGTAAAATGAAATTCAAGTAAATACTGACTCAATTAATAAGAATTATATTTATTAAATGTATCATTTTTCAACTAGGCATTTGTTTAATAAAATCATAATTAAAAATAGTCTCAAAAAACTCTAAGCATAGATTAGAAAAACCATAGAAAATTCATGTTTATATTCAGTACCTACTGAATTAAAAATATTTTAATTACAAAATGTTTCTTCAAAAATATTGTTTTCAACCATGCTTGAAATATGTACTTACTCGAAATTAGTTTTACACAACTAAAGTTACAATCATTTTTGTTGACATTAATTTCCATATGTTTATAATTTAAAACTAGCAAAGATTAGTCACCATTCGCCATGGTTGGATGAAAGAAAGCCTATCCAAATTGATTCCATTTCTCCGAATTCTGTGCATTATGTTACTACCTACTTCCTCAGAACAATCTATATTTTACAACGTTTTTATTAGCTCGTATTCTTGTTTGTCCGGTGGTTGTTTGTCCGGTGGTTGTTTGTCCAGTACAAATCTTGCAATCGATTTTTAACTAACTTACCGACTAGCTAGACATTTGAAACTTTTAGAATATTCCAGAACACGATGTTAATGTATTCTTTTAATACTTTTAGCCATTTTTAAGCAGAATTGAATTCATTTTCAGTTAATTCTGTTTTGTTTGAAAAGTTATTTCAGAAAAATCCGTAAAAAATAAAATACTAATATTGGTTGCTAAGGGGATGGTCCTAGCAACTAAATTATTAATATATACGTGCGTTACTATGGAAATCAAAATGACATTTCAGTATTCTATATTTGTTTGTTTGTTTGTTTTTTATTTACTTCATATCAAATAAAAGTTTGAGCATATTGAGATAATAATTCAACAGAAATTTTAAAAACGTTGTATTTAAAAAGTTCTTTTTATCTTGTAATTATTAACCTTCTAGCCGTTGTCTAATTTTTAGGTACCGCTGGATGACTAGATTTTTCATTCAAGCGTTTCCTTTTCCAGCTATTAATAATGAAATAAAAAGAAAAATAATATCATGTATCATTTGCGACAAACCTTTCAAATAAAATAATCTTTCTTTTACAAAAACATTTAATCACTAAAATGAACTTATCTAGGTATGTAACTATTTTTTTTTCAAGACAAAATATAATATTAAATGGGTAAGTTATTTAAATACGAAATAACATTCACATGACATTACCGATGTGTATAACTTGGGAGAAAAGTCCAGTTCAATTCCGTTTAACTTTGAACGCATTTTAAACGAGCCCCGTATAAAAATGCACTATGAATGACGATCAAACATGCGTCGTTAAAAAGTTCACTCGCTTTCAAATTTGACGTTCAATATTGAAAAGTCGCGATAAAAAAAGCTTTGCGAAATATTTTCAGATGAACGCTTTTGCAGAATGACGGTCCTATACAAGGTTACTGCAAACGCATTGTAAAAATGTCAATATAATTAGGTAACGCATTTATAACATAAATAATATATTTCTAAAATTTAATCGTTAATTAACACATTAATCAACTATTAAAAATCACGTCACGAATCTTTCTATAACAGTTATGTTCTGCTTAAATTTTTGTTTCAAAAAATGCATTAATTTTATTATCCACGAACGTCACCATATTTCAAATAATATTAGATATTATATTTATTGAAATTTTTATATTGTTTACATAACATAATAAATCATCATCAAGAGCCAGACTTTATCCACTGTTGGATGAAGCCTGGCATTCATCTATCAATTCATCACTGTCACTTAACCAGTTGTAATTTTTAAACTGAGAAAACTGAAGGAGATATTCTATATAATTAACATCACAAATAACCCGTATTCACGCACACGTAGCCTATTTAAATATTATGAAATCCAATGTTGGTGTGATTATTCAATCTAACAATGTTTAAAATATAAATACCTATACACATTATTTTTTTATGAAAGTAATTGTTCAATTGGTGCTGCGATAAATGCGCCGCGCTGCCAATCAGACGCACCTGGCGGAGAAAAAACGAATCTTTTAATGTTCAGATATTTTTCTTTTGATAGTTTATTTAGTATAAGTGTTTTATTTAATTAATATATTTACGTACTTCTTTAGAAACATTAAGAAATTTGTTGAAGCATTCCATCTTATTATTTTATAGTTATGTTTATTATTAAAATTTAGTGTATTAAGTTTTCTCTAATTTATTAACTAATTATTAACTAATTCATAGATTTTTTTTATATTATACAGCAATTTGTAGGTACAAAAAATTATTTTTATTTATATCACACAATAAAGTCATTGATATCACATCTAATAATTTCAGTATGGTCACAATATTAAAGCTCGGTTCTTTTTAATAAATAATTATAAGTTTACCTTTGACTTGACCTGTTTTTAGGTTCTTATTGAGGTAATTAAAATACTTCAAAATCAAAAGTATTCAAAAAAATGTCTCAAATTGCAAACTTTGTATTTTTCCATCGGTGTATCTGGTAGGCGGAGTATTCGCATTAAACTCGACCGTGTACCTATATTCGTAAAAATATTACTGATTGTTTTTATAATTATTTTCTTTTCAATGCTTTTGTGACAACCGTGTAAAATGGTAGGTGCTTCACACCTATCGTTCTGGCATTTGAATGATGCGATAAGGAAATACGCTACGAACCGCAAAAATATGAAAATATTCAATTTGCGGACGACTCCCACAATAGAGTGTGAGAGAGGCGGGGGAGACCAGGAATCAAAACATATTCGGAGAAAAAATATTTTCACATAGACTTTACCACAAAAATATATAATACCTATGTAGGTATACACTGGCACAAAGCGTCTAGAGAAGAGGGCAAACAAAGCCGAATTTCCATATGTTAAAATGTTGCCTTTTGATGGAATGATTTTTGCTATTTTGAATACAATATATATTTTAAGGAATTCTATTTTTTATCGTAAATAACGCTGGATTGAGCGATTGTGTGGATTTGAATTGAGCCGTATGTATTTTCAATAGTAAATTAACATATAAAATACTCGTACGTTATTCAAAAAAAAATTCTTATTAAGATCATATATTCAAAAACGAAACGATATTAGATCTACATCCCAAATAGTATTTAATAATAATATCACCATTAAGTGACGATATTCTATACCGAACAGACTCCTTTCAAAGCATGAACTTTGCTATCATATTTTTACATTAAAATAAATTTAAATACAACTAATAGACATGTGGGCTGCGCTTGCAATATTTATGGCCTGTTTGGAATCATTTTACTATGCATAGTAATAGATAAGTAGAACATACAGGTATGCGTAATAACTTCTCCTTTTCAGGATCATCGCGAAATGTCACCAATTGTGTTCGAAAAATGTATGCCCTAAGTTAGATATGATTATGATTAATAGAAGCGGGTAAAAATTTAAAAAATGTCAATATATAATATATTATTTACAAAATCAGCTAAAGTCTTGCACCCTCTTCCGTCGTACAAAAATTTTGATGTACAAGACGCTGATCCAGCCAATACATACTGACTGACGGGTCGGAGCGTTAGGCCCTACTCCCACGGAGCAACTGAAATCCGACGGAACTGAAACTAAAATTCCAACCAGTATCAGCTAATGTATTTCAATGGCGGCTCGCTGACGGCGAGACTGGAATCTCTCAGTTACAAAACGGTTGCGAACGCGAAATGCTAGTCGCGCGGTCTTTCAAGTTTCCGGTCACCGTAAAACAGTGGTACCAATTTCAGTAGATTCGGTGAAAAATAATATTTTCTTTACAAAATTGTCAGCACTGCGTAACAAGCGTCATCCTATAAACACTATAACAACCGAAGACATCAAAAGTACAAGATATTTTAAAATTGAAATAATCTAATTGTATTCGAGTAAACGCAGCAGCGTGCGTGTTGTCGGTTTTTGTACAAAACAGCTGATGGTCCAGTTTGACAGTTTGAGGTTATTTGATTAATATTTCAAGTGAGTTTCAGTAGCGCCGTGTGCGAAGCATCACATTGGTCAGTTTATGACTTCCATCAACAACCAGTTCCGTCAGATTACAGTTGCGCCGTGGGAGGAGGGCCTTAGACTCTCAGCGAGGCCGGTGAACGTGCTTTCGATATATTCGAGAGGGAGGTGCTGAATTATATGAATATATGGACCCGTACTAGAATGAGAATAATAAACTTGGCAGGCTCCAGAGAGCGGCCATATAATATCAAGAATAGATAGTGCACAACCGCCGAAGGGAATCCCGGATACCAAACGGGACGATCGGACGTCGATTGGCAGGCCCAGACTCAGGTAGTTGGACGATGTCAACAAAGATGATAGAGAGACTGGAGGACACTGGCCAAGGATAGGGGGAGATCGAGTCAATCAGAGATAAGTTCTTGGAGGAGGCTAGGACCCGCCCTGGATTATTAAGGGCGGACGTGCTCAGCGTGGGTCAAAATAGAACTTTTTTCTATTTTCAAAGCATGATCCTGGATATACCTTAAACGTTTTAGATAATCTATTTATTAAATTTTAAAGCCTTATTATCCTTTATATTTATTTTTAACAGTTGATGACTGCATAAAGTATTTTTATTACATAAAATAGTGTTCTTTTAAACCTCTCGCTCTAATGTTTTAGAATATAGTCATATTTCAGTACATGAATGTGCAGCGGTGTTAAGATTTTTTACATTTATTAATTTTTAAACGCATTTATAAAACCATTAGTATAATTTATGATGAGATAATTTTTGTAAAATATTTACGATAAAAAATTATATTGATAATCTCTGTGATCCCAAATTTGACAAGAATTAGACATTTTATTATTCAAAAAATGGGCAAGATTAACACATTTGAAGATGATTCTAAAGATACTAATTATAAGCAATATTTTTGACCATTCAAGTGTGATAAACATTCTACGAATAATGATTGCTTTATAATAATTATTGACCTAAGAATAAGGTAGTGTTTTTTTGAAATACGCCATTTCTTTTGTCATTCCCCAGTGGTTAAGCTACAACATACGGCCGTAGCCATAAATTGACAAACTAAAATTAAAGTAGGGAGTAAGACCATGTTAACGCGCGTGTTTGAACATGTACCAAACCGATTTTTTTTAAACGGTACATGTTCAAACACGCGCGTTAACATGATCTTACTCCCTACTTCAATTTTAGTTTGTCAATTTATGGATACGGCCGTATGTTGTAGCTTAACCACTGGGGAATGACAAAAGAAATGGCGTATTTCAAAAAAACACTATCTTATACTTAGCGATAGTGCTCATAGAACGCGTCGAGCGGGCGAAGTCGGCGTATGAATCGTTTATTCATAACCATAATCACACGTCTCTTCCCGCGCATTACCCTTCACCTATGTAATAAGCGGCCCAAGCAGCACAAAATAATTATTTTTACAGCGTCTCTCATAACAAAGCAATAAAAATATTATATTATTTCGGGGCTTGTAATTAATATTTACGACGACATTATTCAACCAGCGAAATATAGGACAAGGAACAAAGAGTTCCCTGTTATTAAATAATTGCTTTTCGCCCGTCGATAGACGACGCCTCGAGCAGCGTAATTTTGGTAGCCGTGTTCGGACTTCTTTGTATTTTTATTAAATCGTATCGCCGAGAAGCGAAAAACGGTGACTCATGCGGCAGGCGGGGTGCAAGGCATCGTCAAGTCCAGTGGGCGCTGGCGTATTTGATTACGTTGTATTTTTGATGATTTACGCGCCACTTGTAGAAATTTTGCGCGAGCGCCGCACTCGCTGCGTCAATGGGCTTTATGCCTTAGGTCAATAATTATTATAAAGCAATCATTATTCTTATGATGTTTATCACACTTGAATGGTCAAAGACATAGCTTATAATTAGTATCTTTAGAATTATCTTCAAATGTGTTAATCATGCCCATTTTTTGAATAATAAAATGCCTAATTCTTGTTAAATTTGGGATCACAGAGATTATCAATATATTTTTTTATCGTAAATATTTTACAAAAATTATCTCGTCATAAATTGTACTAATGGTTTTATAATTAATAAATGTAAAAAACCTTAACACCGCTGCACATTCATGTACTGAATTATGACTATATTCTAAAACATTAGAGCGAGAGGTTTAAAAGAACACTATTTTATATAATAAAAATACTTTTTGCAGTCATCAAATGTTTAAAATAAATATAAAGGATAACAAGGCTTCGAAAATTATATAAATAGAGTATCTACAACGTTTAAGGGGGATGATTATACTATCAGAGGCGAAAAGAGGCACCTAACGGAAAAATACGAAGCTTGCAATTTGAGATTTTTTTTTTATTACAATTTAAACTGTAGTAATTAATAAATATGTAGGTATCTGAAAACACTAAAAAGATTTTTTATTTTTTTTTAAATTTAAAGATAAACTGGTAATTGTAAAAAAATGTGAATTCGTTGCAGGGTCAAATCTTATTTTTACATTATATTTTATGGCCATATTTATTATTAAAATTTAATTTAATAAGTGTTAGATTTTCGGTCGTTTAGATTTTTGACTAATTCATCGTTTTAATATTTTTTATATATATTTTAAAAAACATCGATTTTTATAAAAATATAAATGTGTATAACTTGAAATCCTTTAAATCCTTTAAATCTTAATAAGAAGTGGGTTACCTTATATGTGGTTGTAAGAACGTACAACACTCGAGAACGTTCAATTTTTACGTACGTATATTGTATGCATTGAAGTTGGTCACGTAAACGCAATGCGCATATAATATTGGTAATATTTAAGGACATTTGGGTGGCCTTCAATTTATTGTGTATTGGCTTGTCCTTGAATGCCTTGCCTTTAAATTCTTAATGTATGGCAACTGGCATTCACATTTTTACAACGTTTTTATTAGCTCGTATTCTTGTTTGTCCGGTGGTTGTTTGTCCAGTACTTTCAGCCATCTTTAAGCAGAATTGAATTCATTTTCAGTTAATTCTGTTTTGTATGAAAAGTTATTTTGGAAGAAATCCGTAATCCATTTCACTATTAACTAAATTATTAATATATACGTGCGTTACTATGGAAATCAATATGAAATGTCAAAATGATATCTCAATATTATTTCTATCAAGTACATTTTTTTTGATCGTTTAAGCTAGTCAAGGTCAAGTTTATATGACTCAACAGAAAATTAAAAAACGTTGTATATAAAAAGTTCTATTTATCTTGTAATTATTATGTTTTTTACTTGTTCTGTGTTTTTTTATACATTTTAATCTGAAGTATAAAATATAGGACAACTTAGTTGTTAGTATGTAGTGACTAGTGAGGTCAGTTATGTTTGTTTTGACAATGTGTGCTAAATATTATACAAGGAGCTGTATTTTATCTGTACTAAATTCAATGTTCATTCTTTTTGTATGTAAATTTGATTGTGGAAAAGGTCTGCAGATAAAACTTCCGCCCAGAATTAAACATAATGCATTAGGATTAACTGATTTTAATTTGTGTTTTTTTTGCGTTTTTTTTTTGCAAAAGCTGGCAAAAACCATTGCTTACAGCATGTCACGTGTCATTAACAGGCCGCCGAAATAGCGGTCGCTATAATGAGCAGGAAAAAAACGTTAAAAAAATAACAAAAGAAGAAAGGAAAAAAGCATCAACCCTTTATCCGTAACAAAAAAAACACAAAACCGTGTGAAAAAATGTGAATCTGTATCTCGACGCTTTATTTCAATATTAAAACAAGGAGGTTGTTTCGAAACTGAAAACATATCCGAGAGGGAAAGGATTAGCAAAAACTTTCGGGGCGTTGGGTGTTTTCCATTATTATATAAACACCAAATGCCTGATAACACTGGTGGGTATCTTTCCTTCTTGTTGGGCAACAGAATTTCGTATAAAACATGTTTTACATTTTCTTTATCAACATGACCAAAGAAAAATCATTTAGATTATATTGTAGGCCTTTCAAAAATATAATTAAATATACATCCATAATATATTTTATTTAAATAATTATCACATTAATAATGGGTGCTTTTTTAGAGGTATAGAACTTTAAACTGAAATAAAACAATTCATAATAATTACATGATAAAAATAACTTTTTATATAAGTACAACGTTTTTAAATTTTCTGTTGAATCATATAAACTTGGCTTGACTAGCTTAAGCGATCAAAAAAAGTTTGTACTTGATAGAAATAATACTGAAATGTCATTTTGACATTCATATTGATTTCTATAGTAACGCACATATATATCAATAATTTAGTTGATAGGACCCCAGACCCCTAGCAACCAATAATAGTGCATTGGATTACGGATTTCTTCCGAAATAACTTTTCATACAAAACAGAATTAACTGAAAATGAATTCAATTATACTTAAAGATAGCTAAAAGTATTTTAAAAAAATGCATTGGCATCGTGTTCTGATATATTTTAAAAGTTTTAAATGTCTAGCTAGTCAGGAAGTTAGTTAACAATCGATTGCAATATTTGTACCGAATAAACAACCACCGGACAAATAAAAATACGACCTAACAAAAAACGTTGTAAAAATCGTGATAATGGCCATGGTATTGTCTTTATTAGGAAGATAATTAATTTATGTCATTAGTGTTTAAATATTTGATAGATAGACAGCACAATTTGGAAGACCAATTTTTAACCACTTTTTGAAGCAGCTGGGGCCGTATATCGACTGTTGTTGATGTTGTTGTTACCGAATGTTGGCTTCCAAGTTGTCTATCGTCTCTAGTTTATCGGCGTAGAGACTAGCGACTTCACATATCCCCACTGAAAATAATCCAAATGTGTTAAATCACACGACTCTTGGAGGCCAATTCACAGGTCCATAACGGGAAATTATGCGCTCATCGAGTATATCCTTCAATAAATTGATTGTGAAATACGCTTTCTGACATATTACACCATCTTTTTGAAACTACAGCTCTTCCACATTAATTTTATTCAATTGGGAAACGAAAAAGTCAGTAATCATGTGGATCTATAGCGCTCTTGACTGTAACGTTCTGTCCGGCATCATTTTTGAAGAAATACGGACCGATGATTTCACCAGACTATAAAGCACACCACACAGTGACTTATTGTGGATGCACTGGCGTCTGAATAATGGCTTGTGAATTTTCTTCACTCCAAAGTATTGCCAATTTGAAAAAAAAAACCTCTAATAAAACACACTAAGTATATAATTAAATTATCTTTTTTTTCTTTCATGCCTACTCCTCAGTCAGAGCATATGGACACCATGGGGGCGGCGCCTTTAAGAATCCCTGTTACTTGATAATTATTCCCAGTCGAGATTCTGTACCTCTGCCGTATACACTCTGTGAATTATATTTGACTGCCTTTCAAGAAGCTAAAATCAGGTTGGCTCAAAGAAAAGGTTAACTTGATTGAGACTCTCTTGAGGCATCTTTAACACGTGACTGAGACAGGTCCAACGTCGCTTCGTCGCCTTAAATGTTTCGAGAGGCTGCTCGGTTCGTCTTTTTATTCTCTCATCACTCTTAAAGATATACAACTGCACACTCAGTATCTACTGCAAGCTCAAGTTCTTGAAGCTCAATATACAGTTTTTCTGAGATTTACAAAAGATTTTATTGAGTTCGGTAAATCTGAAAAAAATTGTATGAAGGGACGTCAGTATCGGCAGCATGATGCCGTGATCGTGAGAAGACCTGCGAGCGATGTGGGTTGATAACTCAAGACAGTGGCGCACCCAGGATTTAATATTGGGGGTGGGCCAAGGAGGAGAATGTAAATTAGTCCCATAGGATATTTTACTTTTTCACAGCTTAATTTCTCGTTTATCGGTCTTTTGTCTATTGCACTCGGTGTTCCTACACCATGGTCCCCACATCCTGAAACGGGCCCTCAGACTACGATATTTGGCAGGTCCCCTACCTACCGCTATGATTAAATGCAGTGTGAAACACTACATTAACGTTATTCAAATTGTGTTTCAGTTCAAATTAAGGGTACTTATACAGTGAATTATTGGCGACTTTTAATACATCTACTTCAATAATGGACACATAATAATCAAAAATATATTGCACAATTATATAAGTAATTGAAAATGTTCATGGTTATGAAGTATAATAGCGCCGCAGGTGACTTTTTTTACTATTAAAGCTAATTTATGATGTATGTTTATCTCACTTATCTGGTCAACGCGAGACACGCCGGGCCCCCCACAGCCAGGGCCCCCAGGCTAGAGCTCTGTCAGCCCTCCCCAGCCATGACCTACACCTATCCAGAATTCGGGTTGACACCGAGAATTTTTTGACAGTTCCATTAGGGATTGTGTTTCTAAAAAAACCTGACAATAGAGTTTCGAAATTTTTGTGTTAGAAATTAAAATCTAAGAAAAAGGTGCTGGAGAATTTATTACAAATAATTTTTTTGCCGTATCTTTATTTGTCTAAGCCCAAATGTATAGTTTATTGGCTTTCAATTTCAATGTTTAACATCATTCTGGGCCCCTTGCCCCCCCCTGGGTGCGCCACTGACTGAAGAAGAATAGCTTAAGACCAATTATGAAAATAATTACTTATGCTATGGTCAATAATACGCCAGTAGGACTTTTTCTTTTTAATTAAATAGTTGGATCATAATGGCTGTTGAGTTACGAGTGATCATAGTAAAGAAACGCTGGCCTAGGACCTCGTTCCCAGCATTAAATACTACTTGCATAAAATTTTGTTATTATATAACATGACTAGAGGCATATTAAGTAATAATATATTAAAGGATGTTTCACAAACCAGATGAAAATCACATATTTCAACGGAATTATTAACAAGGCTAAAGTTATATTATTTTGTCACTTTGCAGCTGTGCTACGTCACACAATGGCCTTGTCACCCGATTCGTAAAGAGCGCCACTAGTGAATTATAATTTACTTTTTAAGGGACACTTAAAAACATCGTGGTCAACATCCGCGCTGTGACCTTAACAAAAAATAAATAGGGATAACCAACAAACCTTCTTCAAGTATCAAAACAATTTGTTTAAAAGTATAATTGAAACAAACATGGAAAATTTAGGATTCTTGCCTTCATAATATAAATAATATATCTAAGCATTAAAGTATTAAATATTATATTGTTATCGTTACGAAATAAAAATTTTAATTATGGAATGGATAGAATAATATTATATGGGTTATAATCCCGCAATTCATGGAGCCCACTTAATTTCTTGAATCCGATACCTCGTGGTGCAAAATGCTGAAATCTCTGGATTTCAAAAATACATCAAGAAAATTGATGATTTGCCAGATCAATACAAAAAAAATAAAAAATAAATCTGATTCTACTTTATTTTTCATAGTTTATAAAAAAACATATGGGCCTAGTAATATTCTTCGTCCACAATTCTTCGACCGGTAAATTTTTCGCTGTATTCATTTGTATTGTCATTTTTTACGGATTATTGTTTTACATCTGTTGAACACTTTTAATCCTATTTTGCTATGCACCCTGTAGGTATAATAATATGATTAATAATTAATAATTATGGTCAGATGTAAGTGAGTATAATTTTATTGCTTACCTACATTCCTTAATTATAATATTCTTAAATGGTTTTAATACTGTCAAAGTATATTTTTATATATTTTAATACGTTTTGTTTAATTATACAGATCGTACTGAAGTTGACCAACTCTGTGCATTTCAAAGAGAAACTGTAATGGGTTAGGATGACACGGATTTAATTTTCACGGATTTGCATAACACGCTAGGTATTATAATGGAATGGCATTCTGGATATGGATGTTGTATGGGGGATTGTCATAATAATTCCTGTGAATATTATTTCAACAACTAAAACAGCTCTGTGATTTCAGACTAATTCGTTTTCTTGCAGTAAACCAGTACGCTTCTTTGAATAATTTATCTATTAACTATACAGGTCTGACTATGTTTATTTTTTTGTGTTAGTATTTGAATTCAAAGATTTAGTCAATTTCACGAGAAGTTTAAAAATAGAACTTGCCACAAATAGATTTAAAAAATGAATGAAGAAAGCTAAGTAATATATATCGGAATGGTAATAGTAACATACTATATTCGCTCTATATTATATTTTTGATCAGGAATTTTCTTCATTCATTCGTTCAGTGTATTTCTGACAAGCTTTTCATCACGGGGGGAGACGACACCGTTTGAAAAGAGTGAGCAATTTCATATACCTCGGTTCAAGACTCAATTATTGTGATAGTTGACGATAGTAGGCGAAGAATTGCGATGTCCAAGAACGCCATGAATCATCTAACCAAGATAATATGGTAAACCACAGAATAACAAAACTGCAAAAAAAATACAAATTTTCTAATCTTTTTATATGATAAACCATTTCTTTTACTCAACAAATAATTCACAAGATTTGAGAATGTAACATTCCATATATTGACCAACTAAAAAAATACATTTGAAAAAATCCCGTCAAGCGTCGTGTTTCTTTAAATGTGATTTTTTTCTAGTAGGTGTTTTCAAGTTAAGTGTGTTTTTATATGCTTTTGAAAAATTTCTATAGAATTCTTGTATATTCAGCGACCGTCATACTCAGTAATGAGGCAAAGGATGTGACGAGATATTTAGTCAACTATGACACATTTTATTAAATAATATCAATCACATACTGTTTTTATAGGTTTTCATCCCATTTTTTTGACCATGTCCCATCCTGATAGGATTATACGGGCCCCCAAAGAGTGGAGGTTTGTTTTAACAGATTTTGTTTTTTTTTTTACGAGAAATGGATGTCAGCCACTTGCTCAAACTATTAGGTTGTATTAGTGCACACACAAATTGAAAAACAATATGTGTACTTGCCAGACCCAGGATTCTAACCTGAGACCCACGGCTTTATAGTCCAACGTTTAAGCCGCGCGGCCACCGTGGGTGTCCATTTATCTCATTAACACTATAAAAATAATGAAACACAAACTTTTAAAATAAAATCAGATTTTGTTATTGTTAGAGGCTCTCATTAAGTACCTATATTATTACCTACATCAAATTGCTGTAATTCAAATATCGATAATTAAATTCAATACTATCAATTAGCAGAACCTTTCAACCTTTTTTATTTAAAAAATGAAAAACCTGCTGTACCAAAGGTATCCAAAGTGTACGCCTACTGCAATCCATTAGGGTACTACAGGTTACGAAGTAATGAAATGTAGTAGAAGTAACTATATAATGAATTCACATACACTTTGGAAGTAATACTCGTAATAGTAAATGGCACTAGATATCATTTATCTAGTTTGGTTTAAAGGTTTGAGAAACTGCTTGGTGAACAAAATTCTCATTTCTCATCCATCGCATTAATCGTTATATTCTTTGAGTGCCGTGTAAAAATCTTCATAAACTAAGGATGCCGTCAAACAAAAAGTTTTAAAACCACCGTTTTGTACTTGCCATTGTACTGAATCATCGTATTGCTTTCAAACTGATTTGATCATCTACCCACATGAAATTCCTAACAATCATAATATGGTATTTTGAGCTAGCCAAAATTGTATGAATAACATTTCTAAAATACTTACCTATATGTATATCAACTGTATTTTTTATACAATACACCCACAACTAACCATGATATTTTATTTATAGACTTCGATAGACAGAAAAATCTCAAACAATGGAAGTATATTATACGGAAAATTAATTTATCTTTTTATGTCCAGTGAATGATTTGAAAAAATAGTTTGACGAGAGTATTTATATATATATATATATATAGTAACTAAACTTTTCTTTATCGTTACCCTTATGACTTATTATTATTATTTTAAAGTTTTCTCCAACTTCCCTCATCTTCTGCAAGTCTTGTGGCAAATGCTATTGATTTTCCAATTTATCAACAATCATCACGTTATTCCACCTTATCACCAGTCAGCATCTATCGTACTATACTTGAATTACTAAATTACCATGACTAATAAAAAAACAACAAAAAATAATTAATTGAATAGGTATAAAGACATAAAACCTACAACCTTCAATAAAAGCCAAATAAAATCCTAATAATTAATAACAGTATATAATAAAATAAATTCTGCATACATACTTTTATCGGCAAAATCTGTCGGTAGCTCGAATAATTTAACTTTACCAGTATTGCCAACTTTCGACGATAAAAATATTTCTGAAAAAGTAACAAAAGAAATCCTTTTACATGAAAAAAGCCATAAGTATATCCTTTTTATTATCTTGTCCAATACATCTTTAAAATTTGTTTCCAATAAAATATCATATTTTAACGTACTTCTCATATAAATTTCGTCCATGTACTTACAGGAAAAGATGGCCCGCGGCGCAGTTTAGTTTGATTTCTGGGTAGATTTATTGAAAAAATAATGCTTGCGTGATAGGTACTACTTACTTTAATCTTTCAATTGATCAAAAGAATATAGGTCTATACGCCTTGAGCGATTTTCAAAATTTATATAGCGCCCTCTATTTCCAAAATAATACTCCGATATAAAAATATTGGAATTTCGTAGTTCTGTGAATATACGAGAATTCTAACTTATTTTAACTCATTGCGATTTATGTATGTGTGGTTTAAATGAAAATCTCCGCCGTATCGACCAGTGTTTATTTATGTATATTTGATATATCTTAGCCGGCTCGCACATCTAAACTCACCTCGTCTGCAGCACAGCCATAAATCGAACATTCTAGGAACGTCGCACCGATGTTGCATATGAAGACCGTGCACATAGGCGCCTAGCGACAGTCGCGCGTAACCTTTCGAAACGTGGATATGTATGGGATTCGGCGATCGGCGAGCTTCGACGTCTGAACAAGAATGACCAATAATTATTAGTAGCGTGTGCGTACCGGTGGCTTCGACTCGCAGCCCGAGAAACGTGCGATTTGTTGCTATAACACTAGATGATTTTTTCAAACTAAAAAGTCGCATTTGACAAATGTTCGAAGCTTCATTTAGCAACGTTTGTTTTATGAATAACGATGACGTCACATCGATGTATTCGACGTATTGCAAAAAACCGTACGAGTTTAGATGTGTGATTCGGCTAAGAAATTGATAGTTCAATATTCCTTGTTCTTTCACAATGCAGTAGTAACCAAACAATAGTTATACCAATTGGGGGGCAATAGCTACTGTGGTCAACAAAATTGCATATGAATAGCTTGTGTGAGTGTAATATTTGATCACACTTAACGTTTAATGTAATTACTTAAACAATTTTACACATTAAATTTGAATATTGATACTCCTTTTCCTTTATATTTTTTCTTGTCATTATATGAACTTATTAATCCAATAATTTTCAATGTTCGTTTATATTAATTCAGTCATTTAAATATTCATTAAGTATAGTTATTTAATAAAATTATGTAAGTACTGATTTTATCATTTTTTTTAAATACTATTCCCACGTTTTAAAAATTGACACAAGACGGAATTAAAGAAATTTATGTTTTTTTAGCTCACGAAAACGACAAACGGCCATTCGTTTCTCGTTTTCACACAATTCATAAAAACATCACAAGTTTACATCGCATGATAGTAAGTAAGCAAAAAGCTAGATATTTTTTTGTGGTGGTTGAACTTATCTGTCATCTGTCAGAAAAACTGTCCAAAATGTGTTTTTTTACCTATAGAAACGAACGCACTGCCACCAGGCAATGACAACTAAGAAGTAATCTACAAATAAAAATTGAAATTGTATTTATAAATTTATCAATGATTTAATTTTATTTTTATTATTTGATTTTCCTCTATACCAGAAGCTTCCAACCTTGTGCCCATACTCCCATTAAATACGAGTCAGGGGTGCAACCAATAGGGTAAATATATACTGTACCTATCCATAGTATCGAATGATGAATCCATATTCCTACAATTATTCACTAAAGATATCTGACAATGACGAGCTAAAGACATGAGTAAATATCAAATCGGTCAAATTAAGCGGTTGAGATGCAATCAACGATTTACTTTGACGCAAATTACGCGACGAATTCGACGAAATATTTAAAAGGGAACCTGACAACAGTTTAAGTCATTCAATTATTAAAGTATACCAAAATCTTAAAAATATACGTACGTATCATAAATTCAATATAAAACATTACCTAAAGCATAACCTGCTAGTAACGTGAAACGGGCCCATTGCGTTACCACTCAAACAAATGCATAGTACATACATAACTTGCAAACACCTCAGATATAATATATCCACTAGAAAAAATCATATTTGAAAAAAAAAAATACAATGCTCAACGGGTTTGAGCCCATATATCCACTTGTATCACGCCAAACTAAGCATTAACCAATTATGCTACTAGCTTTCTATCTAATTACGACAATTTAAACTAGTAGATCATGCATGAAATGTTTATCAAATTGCGCTATCAGTTTCAAGGAATATTGATGTTTCCTAGTGAGTATATACATGGCCCCCACAAGCGGGGGGCTGACAGGGCTCTAGCCTGGAGGCCCGGGCTTAAAAAGGGCACGGCGTGGTGATTCGACCAGTTAAGTAAGACAACCATGCACCACAAAATTTGCTGTAATAATTTGAAAAAGTCGCCTGCGGTGCTATTTTACTTAAAGAATATTAATATTTAAAAATATGTGACTGTTCGAAGCAATTAAATTCAATATGGTGATTGCTATAATTAAATGACAATTTAAGTGTAACATTATATTTCATAATTATCTTTAGTTATATTTTTTTATAATATTATTTATTGACTACAGCAAAAAGAGGTCGTGATCAGTGCTACATGATGCCAAGTGCCGACAACTCAATAATTCTAGATTTATTTAAAAATACAAAGTATCGCTAAAAATAGACCCCTAATTTTACCTCGCGGAATTTTTGGGTTCCACGGAATACCAGTTAGGGAACACTACTGTAGAACATAACACTGCCCTTAACCTTAGCGATAGGTAGGGGGATCGCCAAACATCTTGGTGTAGGGGCCCGCTTCAGGATGTGGAGGCCATGGGTATATATCTGAGGTGTTTTCAAGTTATGTGTGTTCAATATATGGAATGTTACATTCTCAAAATTTTGTGAATTATTCGTTGAATAAAAGAGATGGTTTAATATATACATAGTAATACACTAAAAATAAACCACTAATATTATCTATTATGTTGTCATCACTGTCGACTTCAATATTAATAATTGTCATTTTTAAATAAATGGTCTGATTCTTGGAAAAGGTAGGTTAATATTTTTACCATGTATCTATGTAAATAGATTTAATTGAATGTGTTAAAACAAATCATATGAATAAAATATAATAAAATAATTATTATTATATTATTCTTTATTGTGGGACCTGAGTGTGTCCTCTACGACCCTAAACTCGCCACTGTGAGATCCAATATGAAAACAAGAGTTTTTATGAATTAGCTGTTCACTTTATATTATATTATGTTTCCAAGCCTTGATGAAAATAATTACAAGATAAAAAGAACTTTTTATATACCACGTTTTTAAATTTTATGTTGAATTATATAAACTTAACAATTCTATGTATTAATTATTTAGGACAAATAAGGCAATTGTCAACAAATCATTTTTTTGTCAGTTTGCAACAAACAAACAAACAAACAACAAAACAAATATAGAATTCTGAAATATCATTTTGATTTCCATAGTAACGCACGTATATATTAATAATTTAGTTGCTAGGACCACCCCCTTAGCAACCAATAATAGTGGATTGGATTACGGATTTCTTCCGAAATAACTTTTCATACAAAACAGAATTAACTGAAAATGAATTAAATTCTACTTAAAGATGTCTAAAAGCATTAAAAGAATGCATTGGCATCGTGTTCTGACATATTCTAAAAGTTTTAAATGTCTAGCTAGTCGGGAAGTTAGTTAAAAATCGATTACAAGATTTGTACTGTATAAACAACCACCGGACAAACAAGAATACGAGCTAAGAAAAACGTGGTAAATTACCGCATGTGCTCATTCACTTCACAACGACATTCGAGTACTTGCATGAATCTGGGCTTAGTTCTTGTGTGTTTAATAAAATAAAATCTGGGAATCGGGTAAGATTCTACGTTTTATTAAAATAATGGATGAGAAATAGTTATAAAAAGTGATTAATTTTATATTTAAAATTTGAATAGTTATACTGTTTATAAATTTTCTGAATTGCCGTCTTATTCAACTTTGTTTAATAGCGTACTTTTTTTGGTTTCAGTTTGTTTACTCGCAGTTCTGCAGTAGGTATAATTCGGTATGTGTAATGAATAAATTAATAATTATAACTATTCATTATCAAATGTAATATTCATTTTCTAGAGTAGGTGAACATTAATCGAACATTTCCTCGGGATGCGGGGTATAAAAAGGGTAGATAAATTCTATACAAATAATCTATCTTTCCTTCTCCTGTAAAGTTACCATAATATTTCGCCTTTTGTCAATTTTCTTTAGAAGGTATCTATTATTAAAATAACGTGCTATTATAAAGTAATAAATTGTTCGTCATTATAAATAATGTTTTAGCTCGTTCAGCAATATTGTCTTTCTCAAAAGATGTCTGTTTCTGTAACCGAAACTATTTAGCTGCACGACTTAATTATATCTAAATTAATCACCCCCATTAATTTAGGCCTTAACTAATAGATAACGAAGTGCCAAATAAACCACGACCGCTCAAGGTCTCGCAGTGACTGATTAAGGATTAGGGCTTACTGAATATATATTCCATCATGTAATTCTTTACGGTCATTGGACATAAAGAGCGCGTAACATTTGAAAATGGAACTAATTTACTGAATATGTTTACGGTATGGTCACAATACTGTCGCTGAATTAAATATAAATAAAAAGGTTGTCAAGTCAAATATATATTTAGTATTTATAATAATCGATGTAATTTTAATTAAATAAAAAATACATTAATACTATAAAATGTCACCTCAATCTTTCTGAGAACCTCTGAACAAAATTTTAAGATAAAAAAAAAATGATAGTAACGTACTCGTATATTACAACAATTTTGTTTAAATTGTAATTTTTTTTTAAATGTTTTTTTCCCTTTAATAGTGTTTTTATATTACGTATTCATTAACAATCACAGGGTCGCGCCATTGACTTCGGTCCATTGCTATTTTTTGTACTGGGTGAGAAAGGTTTAGCCATAGCGACAGAGTCCGTGCGGATATGACACAAGGGTGCGGCGTATCGTACTCGTGGGTAGAATCTGGACCAAATGTCCCAGCGAAGTCGAGTGTCATCATGATCATATTCGTCACGAAGAACCGTCATGTCAGCTCACTAATCCGAATGTCTGTATACAGTGGCACGGTGGGTACCGCAAAAGCGATTTGAAGTTATATTGGTATTGTATGCTAGCATTAAAATAGGTATTATAGAAAACAATGTCAATACACTTGCGAATTGCCGATGGTACCACGGTTGAATGTTTTACCTTTAGGGACATATTATTAAGTATTTTTCGTCAATCGATATAACATGACAATTTTATTTATTTTCCCAAAAAACCTACATCTCTGCTTTTTAATGCACAATCATTATATTATTATAAATCAATGCTTACGATAAAATAAACAATAAGATTATGCTGGCAGTATTAACACCAACGATGTAGTATCAGTGTGGCCATCTCAGAAGTCTTGTGTTGGTAGGAACGAATTAAAAATCGTGGCAACATTTATTATTTATATTGTTTTCATTCTAATATAATATACATATAATTTGATTCAGGTCAATAACTCAATGAGTTTGGTGATGGGCGAAGAACAATACCTTATTAAGACACATTTTATTATAACCCCTCACACTATAGAATCATTTTGGAAACAACAATTAATAATAATGTACATTTTTACTGTATAATTAAGACTTAAACTTACATCTTTATAAATTATATCTTAATAAACTGGTCAACAAATTGAAAGTTGAATTTGTTAATATTAAGTATATAATATGTAATATGAATTTAGTGTAAATTAATTATTAAAAAATTTCTTTCTATACGTATTATTATAATATTTTTAATTAAATTCACGGAATACTACATAACTAATTATTTTGTAATAATATAAATACCTATTGCGATTTATATTGTTGTTTTTTTTTAAATAGATGCTGGCCCTCGCAGTCTTGTGCGTAAGGCGCTGACCTTCCATGCGAGGTTTCCGGATTCGATTCTCAGTGAGGTCACAATATTATATTTATGTGATTTTCTCAAAACATGTGTGTTTGTCATTGTTTCTCTTCTATTACAAATTACATGACAGTTTCACACTATACTACTGCCATTGAGCTACATCGCCTGATGTAGTGATAAAAAGAATAAAGACTAATATAATAACAGGAGATATCGAAAATTTACTCTTGTTATTCCATAAAAATTGGCACCAGACCGAATGGTTTCATTTTTTTTTCCTATGAAATATCTCCGAAAGGTTTTTTTTTTAAATGGCGTACTTCGAACTCATTCTTTACAGATAAAAGTGTTTGAAAGAAATCCTGGAGTCCATTTCGCGCTTTTGGCTCTGCAATATCTTTATTAACGATTGTCGATACATCTTCGAAGGCAAAGTAGTATGGGCACTGGGCATAAAAAAGAGAACGCATTATTTGAAGTAGTGGAATATATTTTCACGACTACAGTGTGTTCACATTCATCATCCCCTCTATATTTTATTTGAAATGATTTTTTATTATTATCTAAGATAACATTAGTTATTATAACCGTTGAAAGGTGGTTAAATATTATTTAAATAGTATACAATATTTTAGGTAGGTACATTTATATCTATCTGGCAGACGAGAGAATATAAGGGTCATCTAGCTTATACTGCAATGAACGCTTTTTCATTATCACTACATTAAGTAATTATAAACCAAGACCTGCACATTACAACGGCTGTATACTATCGCATCCATATTTATACCTAAAGCATGGCCTCCACAAAGGGGGAGCTGACAGGGCTCTAGTCTGGGGGCCCGGGCTCAGGAAGGGCCCGGAGTGGCGAGTCGACCAGATAAGTGATATAAATATACATTATAAATTCTCCCTAATAGTTCCTTCAGTATTGTTTTAATTCGGAATTATGTGTTTGTACGATACAATTTTTATTTGTGTATCGATACTCGACAACTCCATAATTCAAACGGATATATTAAAATATTAAAAAAAAAAAAACACTAAAAATATACACATTAATTTTACCGCGTACACCATTTTTCAGCATCACACTGACTTTATCCTTAACGATAGGTAGGGGGACCCGTTTCAGGATGTGGGGGCCATCACCTAAAGTCTAGGAAATGATTTGCAAACAGTTATGATAGGTATTTCTCATGGCAGGAAACCTCAGTCAGTATTAGAAGTAAATGTTGTAGTCGCAACGTGATTATAATGCCATAAACTTATCTGAAGAACAGTCAAAAATACCTACTACTATGAAGCTATATGGATACCATATTGAATACGTCATTCCAATGTCAGATTTTGTCCAGTTGCGAGTCTTGATTGGGTAGTTTTCGACTGTGGCTCAAGTACTGTGGGGTACTTTAAAGAAATGAAAATATTACAACGGTTTCAAACCCATGGGTTTGATTAGCGTTACATCTTCAATAATTACGTTAATTTTAATAATAATTACATTTTATAATAATAATATTTTTATTGACCACGTCTGATTCAAGATCAAAATATGGGCCACCACAGAGTGGAGGTTTATAATAATAGATTTTTTTTTGTTTTACTTTCTTAAACTACAAGTTCAATACTCTGGCTGCAAACACACAATGAAAAATAATAATAATATGTGTATTTTCCAGACCCAGGATTCGAATTTAGAACCCATAACACTCGATCATACAGTTATCTTAGTATCATTCTAAAGATGGATTCATAACCCAAAATATCTGTCGATATAAATAACTCAATTATCATAGAATTAATAAAAAAAACTTTCTTTCAAACCATTATAGTCCTACAACTTAAAAGCGAATTCAATTAATAAAATATTACTAGGTACTTTATATTGTTCGATATTTACAGCATACTGAGTGCAATGACCATCTTCGCAATTTATATACAAACGACATCGTTTGTCACTTCGCGAACACGAAATATAACTGTCGCTTTCCCTCTACGGATTATTCGATATTACATTTATGGACGTACAAATTTGAAAACAAAATATTTTCTATCATGTTTCGGACGTCTTAAACATGGTTTGTAATCGTACATAATATAACGTACAATGTCAATAGGTAAATGAATTTGAATTTGACTGATTAGGAAAACTGACAATTGTATTTATACGTATAATGATACAGTGATTTCCCTTGTATAATTATTTCATCTACTGAATGCATGCAATTAATATTTTTAATTTATATAATGTATGTAATACAAATCAAACATTGATACGTTTATTCTATGGGTCACCGAGTTCTTCCTGTATGTATGGTACTTGAACTGGATATGCTTGGCGAATCGCCAGGTTGAGGGTCGCTTCGATTAATGAGATCACCAACTCGACGCCTTATCAGACTTGGAGTCCGCAATACTTGATTGATGATGCATACAAAAATCTTTTTATGTGTTTACAATAATAAAACTTAAGTAACTTCATTGTTCTTCAGAACGTAAAATAAGATACATTTTACATTATTACTAAACTAAACAAAAAATCTCTTCTTATTCAAATGCCCATCAATTTTTTTTTCGAATCGAACGAACAAAAAATTACGTATTTTTTCGTTAAATTCCCTTACTTCTGGGGTCCAAATTTTATTTTAACGAAACTAACGGATTAATAAACAACTCTTCATTATTCTGATAAGCTGAAATCCAATGTTCGTAAGGCCCGTTTCAAATGGGACACCGGTGTCGCGCTCGATATAATATAGGAGGCCTTTGTCTAAGGAGGCCCGAATCTAAGCGAAAATAGCACACTTGCAATAATTCATCAAGACTAGGTAAAGTAATTAGATCACACGGATAGCAGCGTTTGAGGTACGGGCAGAAGGGCACGCGTTTACATTCAAACGCTGTCGATGGCGCGGGCTTAGTCGGAACTAATAATAAAATTAAATCATGATTAGTGGTCATATAGCAGTGGTGGAATGGTGAGGTGGGGTGCTTTTAAATGTGAGCGCGCCTTAATTCAACGCTTGCCTATATCATTGATTTGAAGACATTTAAATCGAATTAGTATATTTCTTCATTCTGTAAGCCAGTGTAATTTTTATTCCCATATTTCTTCTCATAATATTGAGAGTGAAGGAGCGACGTTGTACCTGATTAAGCCACGTGCTATGGATGCATCAAGAGAATTAATTATTCATCCTGGCCTGCCTGTTCTTTCAGCCAACCCGATTCTGGCATCCTAAAAGACCGCCGAATACCATCCACGGTACGGAACGCTGACATATTCTTGGAAGATGTAAAAAGTCAGCAAGCGACGGGGATTCTTGGAGACAAAAGGAGAAGAATATTTTTTTCAGACGAACTTTGATGGGTATCACTAGTTTTCAACAAATATAATGATAATACTGTGTCAATTCATTCTCAATATATATTTTGAGTATGAATTTTCCATCTGATACTCGATTCAACAATCGTTCAATGAAAATAACATTTTCTTCCCAAGTTGCTACAAAATGTATTAGGGAAACAGTGCAGCATTCACTTGCTATTAACTGGAGTACCTATGTGTGGGTGTATTGTATGGTGTCGAAGCGTATGTGCGTAGCGTAAGGTGACGAATAGAAGGAAACTAACAAAATAATTCTGAAGATACTCTTGACCTTTCAGACCAGAACCGAAAATGAATGTGCCTTTTTCATCTTGTAAAGCCTCCATTAGGCCCACTGTGACCTTTAAACTTTAAGCTTGTTTTTAAGCCTATTCACAAATACATTATTCAATTTACTCAACAAATCATTACTTACAGATCAATACGCTAAGTTTTACGACATTGAAATTTTTGCAACCATCACAATAATATTCTACGATTAAAATCACAATATTTATAGGTATATAACATTTTCTAACACATAAAACATTAAAATTTTGAAATACCTTCATTATTTCTACTTAACGGCCCACGTGCTCGTCGTAGGTCAAAATTGAGTTTTTATTGTATATTCAAACCATGATCCTGGACACTCCTTAAACGTTTTAGATAATCTATTTATGTAATTTTGAAGCCTTATTATCCTTTATAGTTATTTTAAACATTTAATGACTGCATAAAGTATTTTTGTTACATAAAATAGTATTCTTTTAAACCTCTCGCTCTAATGTTTTAGAATATAGTCATATTTCGGTACATAACTGTGCAGTGGTGTTAAAATATTTTACATTTATTAATTTTTAAACGCATTTATAAAACCATTAGTATAATTTATTATGAGATAATTTTTGTAAAATATTCACGATAAAAAATTATATTGATAATCTCTGTGATCCCAAATTTGACAAGAATTAGGCATTTTATTATTCAAAAAATTGGCAAGATTAACACATTTGAAGATGATTCTAAAGATATTTATTATAATCTATGTCTTTGATCATTCAAGTGTGATAAACATCTTATGAATAATGATTGCTTTATAATAATTATTGACCTAAGAATAAGGTAGTGTTTTTTTGAAATACGCCATTTCTTTTGTCATTCCCCAGTGGTTAAGCTACAACATACGGCCGTAGCCATAAATTGACAAACTATAATTGAAGTATGCCGTATGTTGTAGCTTAACCACTGGGGAATGACAAAAGAAATGGCGTATTTCAAAAAAACACTACCTTATTCTTAGGTCAATAATTATTATAAAGCAATCATTATTCATAAGATGTTTATCACACTTGAATGATCAAAGACATAGCTTATAATAAATATCTTTAGAATCGTCTTCAAATGTGTTAATCTTGCCGATTTTTTGAATCATAAAATGCCTAATTCTTGTCAAATTTGGGATCACAGAGATTATCAATATAATTTTTTATCGTGAATATTTTACAAAAATTATCTCGTAATAAATTATACTAATGGTTTTATAAATGCGTTTAAAAATAACAAAAGTAAAAAATCTTAACACCACTGCACAGTTATGTACCGAAATATGACTTTATTCTAAAACATTAGAGCAAGAGTTTTAAGGCTTCAAAATTATATAAATAGATTATCTACAACGTTTAAGAAGTGTCCAGGATCATGGTTTGAAAATACAATAAAAACTCAATTTTGACCTTCGACGAGCATGTCCCCCCTTAATATAAATTTTCAAAACAAAAGTAATATTCTTATCATTCGCATTACGTATTAAAAACATATTTCTTAATTAA
Organism: Rhyacophila brunnea; assembly: GCF_057557595.1. Classification (NCBI taxonomy): domain Eukaryota; kingdom Metazoa; phylum Arthropoda; class Insecta; order Trichoptera; family Rhyacophilidae; genus Rhyacophila; species Rhyacophila brunnea. Next base: position 42,068,466 of record NW_028232859.1, read on the forward strand.
ACTATACCTATAGCACAAAACCAATTTTATTTTTGCCAACAAATAGCAAGTAGGTATAACACATTCTCACTTATGAGACATAGTATTGAGCACCTAATAAATATAACACTATTAAAAACGTTCAAAATAAATTGCCATACAATTCACGTTACTTTAACGATATTAACCAAAGATTTAGGAGTAAAACTTTACTATGGAGATTTAATCATTTTTTTATTTGATTTGATAGTGACTCAAAATAGTTTTTAATATAGTTGAATTGACACCCATAGAAAATTAATATTCTGTTTTGGACAAATGGGGGCTACAAACAATAGAACGATTTTCACATCATAGGACAGTTTGTATATAATAAAATAATAATCGTTCACTGTATATAAAAAACCTTTTTATGCTTGCCACACTAATGCAAGTCGTTTTTATCGCAGTGCTGTTCCATCAAAATTAAATATTTTATCACAAAAGTGTGACGTTTGCTTCCAATGAATCTGGAATTTGAAATGAATTAGAGCTACATTAACCCTAATTGCAATCCGTGAAATCAGTGAAATAAAGTTTTTAGCAACGTTTTTGAGATTTTGTTTAATTTCATTTAACACAATATTGAACGGTTTGCCAAATACTTTCATTTATTATACTATAATTTAGTACATATTATAATATTGAAACTATATAAATGAAATTATTGATTTAATATTTTAATAAACGCATTTTTTAGTACTTTTTCCACTTTTAATAAATAAATTTGGACCGGTTTCATCCGCTTCAGAGGGACATTTTCAACTGAATGAAACCACTCCAAATTTATTTATTAAAAGTGGAAAAGGTACTATAAAAATTGCGTTTTATTAAATTAAATCAATAATACAATGCATTTCTACCATGAATTGACAGTTAACACAATAAAAGAAAATAAATGAAATAATATTATAGCCATAACAAAGAAAAGGCTAATTTATTAATAAAGCAATGATAACTGGCTATTTAGAATAATAAAATAATGTTTGTTTCAAACAAAAATCGCATATTATAATACAATTAGTTATTAATTAAAATATGCAAAATACAATATGTTGTAGGTATTTTTTCAAGTGTCGAAATATTTCAATAATGATCAGGACCGAATTCAAACGCTTCGGTGTAACATTCTTATAGGCCATCCATGGACTGAAACCGTTTGCGGTTTCGGACCGTGTACCATACTTATCTTATCTTTTCTGTTCATGGAAATATATTTTCACAAAGTATATTATAAATATCTGATCGTATCCGTTTATACTATACAGTTACACTTACAAATTTAGTGAAAATGTATTTTCATGAACAAAAATCATAAGTTTAGTATGGCACACGGATCTAAACCGCATACGGTTTCAGTCCATGGATGGCCTCTTAATTGTGTCTCGTATAAATGTGTTTCCACCAAAAATTTACAGTTTACGATAAATTAATATAAGGGTGCTATAATATTTATAGAATATTTTGTTTAACAAAGATAATAATTAAATAGACATTTCAGTAGCGAAATAGAGTACCTACACTTACGCTATTAGAATAATTACAAGATAAATAGAACTTTTTACATACAACGTTTTTAAATTTTCTGTTGAATTATTATGCTCAATATGGTCAAACTTGTACTTGATATGAAGTAAATAAAAAAACAAACAAATATAGAATACTGAAATGTCATTTTGACATTTAATTTGATTAGTAACGCACGTATATATTAATAATTTAGTTGCTAGGACCATCCCCTTAGCATCCAATAATAGTCTTTTACTTTTTACGGATTTTTCTGAAATAACTTTCCATACAAAACAGAATTAACTGAAAATGAATCGAATTCTGCCTAAAGATGGCTAAAAGTAGTAAAGAATGCATTGGCATCATGTTCTGATATATTCTAAGAGTTTCAAATGTCTAGCTTGTCGGGAAGTTAGTTAAAAATCGATTGCAAGATTTATACTGGACAAACAACCACCGGACAAACAAGAATACGAGCTAATAAAAACGTTGTAAAAATAAATTTTACTATTGCTCTATTGATATATCAACATCGGTTGATAGGTGTTACCGACTCGGACACTAATTCAATTTTATAAAATGGTGGAAACATGGTGTAAAGTAATTAAAGAACTTAATACAATATTAACAAAATATGTAAAAAAAAATATTTTAATAACTGATTTTGCAACTAATATCCTGGTGTATTCGTAGAAATTCCAAATTTAATTTTTACTCAGTAATGCAACATAATAATAATAATATTGATTACCTATCTGAATTGAAGAAATTTTGTCGATAGAAATGTATGAACCGAACCAATCACGTTTATGATTAATTTTGCGGACATGATTTTCTCATAAATTATGTGTATGCATACGCAATTTTGTTTGCTGTCGCAACGACGTGAGCGAACATCCATTCTCTATCGACAAGGGTAGATCAATATTTATTTTATAAAACTGACAACTTGACTTCATTTTATCAAGATATTGAAATTGTTTTTTTTTTTCTTAAAAATATTAACCATACTTAAATAAAACATTCAATGTACTCTCTGAAATATATTTACGATATTTTATACTCGCACATCACATGTAACTTTCAATACTTTTGGCAACAAACAAGTTAAATTGAGAAGGTCGCCGAGCGTAATAATGCAATACAATAAGCGCGATGTAAATCTCTTTTAGTTTGTTATGATCATTTACATCCATCTAATACACACAATAATAACTGATAGATTCCCTAATACCACTTACAAATAGATAATTTATTTTTTTATGCAGATTTTTTTAATTGAAAAGAATGGACATTGTCTTAAAAATTGAATATATTATACTATCATCAAATATACTATGATAAAACGAAATTACGAAAATATTGCAGACCCCAATGGAGTTTACCGAATATATTTTACTTTATATATTATTATACTCCTAGCTAGATAATCTAAATATTGCACGGGTTGACAAAATAATAATATAATTAAAAGTGTCATAACCACGGATATTTAATATACCTACCAAGATAATATGGCTTTTTTTTCAATGTTTATACTGTAACATTTACAATAACACTCTTTTATGAAATTAATAGATTTTATCTGATCATGAAAAAATATTGATTTTTAGATGAGAAAAGATAGATCATCATAAAGACATATTTGTGTCGCTAGATTTCAAAATCAGCCAAGTCCACTTTTAGATATTTTTGATTTTTTTTGTAAATTGCTGAAGAACTGCTACTTTCTAACATTTCTGCATTATCGAAATGTGGAATTTATTAATTTTAAATAGTCTATACTCGAAATAATATAAACTGTCACCCTTGTGATTTTGTACTTGAGAAAACAAAAACCTGTTTTTCTCCCATTCATCTATTATGAACTTGGCTGATTTTGAAATCTAGCGACATGTATATTTAATACAATCTATATAGATATTTTAAGCGTAGATCCCAAAGACTTTTTTATGGAACATGAACATTTAAAACGTAGTAATATTGTAATTCATCTCTTTTTGTACTAATCTTATAACTTTTTGGAGTATTTAGGACAAATTAATAACCTACGTTGTATTTTACATATGGCTAATAAACTTGATCCTCCCTCCAATAAACTCTGTTAATGTGTGGGTGTGTCCACAAAAGGTGGTGATTCGGACGGGGCTGGGTTGATAACGAGACAGGTAAAACAGCTGTCGTGTTGGATATTCAATTACCAATCAACCGGCATAATGATGAGACGAATGAATTCGTGATTGGCCGCAGCACCGCAGACCACCTCACCACGCCTGACAAACTGAATTCATTTTGACTTGATTGGAATTTTAAAACCCAGCAGTTGTAGTCACGAGAAAGAATTACTGTTTTTTTTTTGTTCGGTTCTACTAGAAAAAAAATAAGCTCCACTGTGTTGTGAAATCGATGCAGTTCCAATTATTCAACCGAACTGAAATGAATGTAAAAAAAACCAACTGTCGTATTGTTTGGAACTAGTTAAAGCATTGGTCGACGGTCGATCAGACTAGGAACATTTTGACTGCGTTATATATTATCACATTTCCTACAACTCTGTTAAAGTGACATCAATGAATATATTTGAGTGATTAACAAATTTCCCCTTTTTCCCCTTTCGGCATCTTTAGGCACTATGTGCACTCACCAAAAAGTAAATATACATTGACAACGAATACAGTTAATTCAAGATAAAAACTTTAGGACGTACTTACCTATTAAGTCAAGGATCACAAACAAAAATTATGAATAGTAGAAGTGTTTGTAAAAATCCTCTATCACTAACAATACAATCGATAGGCGTATATATCCGCAAACCCCTAATAATAAATCATTAAATAAGGCGAAACTCGGGTCGCAAAAAACGACACAAATGGAATAGTAAAAAACTTAAATCCATTAGAATTTAAATTCAAATTTCAAATAGTATTAATATTATAATATAATCATTTATTTCACTACCATTATTTAGTGAATTATTCTAAATAGTGCATGATTATTAGCAATGAAATGAATATTTTTGCAAACTGTTACTTCGGATACTTTCGCACGTTTTCGGCAATCTTCGGTAGATGAATCGTGCCAGAGAAATAGAAATTCTTCCATTTTTCTCACGATCGTTCTCGATTCCAGAAAAGTGACTTTTATCTATAGATACAAAAATAGCTTTTCGCAATCGTGGCAGACGGTCGGACGGAATCTGCCAATGTTATTTGAGTATCAAGAATATCTTTTTATCCATAAGTTTGCAATTTGAGGATGATATTTATTTTTTGCACCGGTTCAGGTACCGGTAATCGATACATAGTACATTACCAAATTTCCTATACACTGATTTGTTATATATTTTATACAAGCTAAGTCAAATCCTAATTGAATTTAGACATTCCTGGTATAATAAATGAAATATGTATAATATATACCTTATATATTTAAATGAATCTTTATCTGATTTGGTCTCTATAATGTTGGCAACATCTTAAGAAATCCGAAAATCGCACTTACCTTAACGATTGCTTTTATCCGTGTACGGATACTTGTGCGTATGCAGTTCGCCATATTACACTAATATATTTAATATGGTATCGGAAATATATTATGGTCGTATATTAAAGACCGTCCAACCTCTTTGGGTCATATAGTACTGACATAAAATTCATGTCTAATTAAAACACGGTTTTTGTCGGTTCACACTTTACATGAAGCCAGCAGCACACAAATTTTCAAAATAGCCGATATACTGGATTATTTGTTAGGTTAGGTTAGGTTAATGTTCATATTGAATCTAATACAATTGGAGACCGTATAGTATACGGTCATTTCTTTCCGACAAGAAAGCTCACAGCGAACTGTGCCACGGTGAAATGTTTTACGTAAAATTTACATGTAACCGCTTTTATTATATCAAAAATACTATGTGCAGGCTTCCAAAAATAACTATAGACGAAATACTCTTAGTACATAATACATACTATATACAGTAGCATAATAGTATGAAATGGTATTACTATTAAAATTAATATAGCTACTTCAACAGTACTAGGTGTAAAGACCTATTTATATTAGTTGCAGATCCCTGCTTTATTTCAATGGTCAATATGGATGCATTTAATGGATTAGCATTTGTTTCGAATAACGCAATCAACTTTTTGCAGGTTGATTAAAAATTCTAATTCACCGTTAGTTGGCGAATTAAATAAAATAAAAACGTGTGGTCTAATTGAATAACTGATAATGACACAATAATATTTTGATTTGACAATATATTAATATAATATACATATTTGCATACAGATTTAACGTGCACTTGACGGGAATATGACAACTGGGCGCTAGGACAATTGGGCGCCTCACTGTCGAATGAAATAAATATACATTCGTTACGACTTTATACAGAAAGTAGACGAAGAATTTTAATCAGTTTCTATCTACTTATTAGTAGATTTAATTCATTTTGCTCTCAGCATAATGTTTTTTTATTGCGGATTGAGAATTATCATGCATGAAGCTTCACATAAAAATTAAATAACTCTTTTCTCGTTGGAACTTAAACATATGCACAATTAAATCATTATTTACTTGTGCATAGTTAAAATCTCACCAAGTAATTATTAAATCATAATATAATAATTTAAATAATAATGTTAAATATTATAAATTTTTAAAATACCTATAATTTACGAACGTCTATTTATTTTCGAATTTCACTCGATTATGTGACGCCCAGTTGTCCCGGCGCTGAATTATCCTAGACCCCAATTGACAACTACAATATAAGTACCTATATTGTTTTTAATGACGATACTAACAACGTTTTTCTCAAATACCTTTTTAGACAGACTTTCGTGAAATAATATATGGATTTGTACTCCTTCTATATATATTCAATTAAGAATGAATTTCTCATACGAGGTATTAAATTTCTATAAGTATTTATTATTAGGGCACGGAATATTTCTGTGCTGTCTAATTTAAAAATAGCTTCAAAGTAACGTAGGTATATATCTTTAAAAAATGAATGTTTGTAAAGCCTAGTTGTTCGTACAAAATAATATAACGTGGCGTCAATATATCAGGAGGACTTATATTTTTTTATTTATTAAAAACCTCGGTGGCTAAGATCGTGTCGTCTACTGAATTCGTGGGAGAAACACGGCATCCTTTCCAGATCTTTCAAAAATCCTTTTAAAATCTTTTCTATTTTCAAAAACCTGCTCGGCATAAAATTAACCAAATCCTAAATAATAAGACAAAAACTTAATTTTAACCGGTTTTGTATACCGTTAGGGAACGATATATTGTTTAAAAAAAAGTTAAAGAAGATATTTTTAATAATTATCATATTTATGTTAGGTACCACAGAACAGATTAATAAATATAATTCCGATAGGCTATAAATACGCCGATACAATACATTTTGGCGCTTTTTAATGTATGAGTGGCCTACGAAAATGAACCACATATTATAACCGTGCAATAGTGTGTGTTGCAACCTTCAAATACGCCAATATTGAATGAGCGTCAGTAGATAAACCGAAAGCAGTTGTCAGAACAAAATACAAGCTTAGAATCACGTATTCTTGATACGTGTTTAAGTTTATTCCATATTCTTCTACACTCGAGTACGGTCGCCTGTTACTCCACACCCGTTAGGTTTTCCAGTTCCCATCATTTCTCCCCTTCCCTGTTAGGTACCTTAAAATACTACTTATTTACTATTAATATAGGGTGGAATATTGTCTCTGCCTCAGAATATTATTCATGTATACTTCTTCCACAGGTTTATTTCAAAATCCAGACCGATGTCGTCTTTAAAAAAAATGAAGTGGGGATTTTTCATACAACATTCCCTATGTTTAATATTTCAGCGTAATGCGAATGACAGCAACACTACATTCATTTGTTTTCCAAATCTATCATAGAGTATTCAGTAAAAATAATGTAGTTAACAACTGGTATTTCCGACGTGACAAAAAATGTTACATTTAATAATATATACCTATCCACGGTACTGCTTAATGCCGATAGTGAAAAATAAATTTGTTGGGTATGGCGGATTTTTTTATAATATTATAAAAAGTGAAGTATATCACTAAATTCCCCCCCTCCCCCCAGTCCATCCTTTTTTTATAAAAATTAATAATAAAATTTAGACCAATGCTCGGCAAAAGATCATAAATCGTATCATTAGCAAACAAGTGTGTTACACATTGTTTAATATTTTATTACTCAACATTTCAATTATTCAAATAGCCAGAATTTCTGTCAAAATTCTTGTAAACAGTTCCTTATTATTTTAAAGAAACTTCATATATGATATTCTTGTATAATTTAATTAGACTCTAATGAAAAATCGTCATCGAGTACTAAGTAGAAATCGTGTACATATTTCAAAATTGATATATCTGGCCTGATATAAAATTTTACATCGCATACCACGATTTACGATTTTAATATTATATACTAGGGTAAAAGATAATGATTGATTCAAAAACAACCAAACAAAATTAGTAAAAAAGACATGTAAAGATACTTCACACTGTAAGATAAAATTTGTTCCATTTTGGAGCGGAAATAATGGTTTATATTTACGGACCGTGTTGTATTCAATTACACAAACCATAAATGCTGTGTACCAAAAATCGCTGTATAATTAAATAATAAAATATTTGTTTTTACGAAAACTTAGCTAAATCATCTCACCAGCTAGCGGGATAGTTAGATAAAAGACGCCTCGAACATTATCAGTACCACGATATATATTTAAGTTTTTCCTTCCATTCCGAGAAGAACCTCATTTACAGTGGCGTAGTTATCTCGTCACAAGAGTATGCAACATATTAATACTTACACATAGAAGAACCCCATAATTTCAATGTGATATTTTCTTTAAATCGAGAAAACTTATTTACATTACCACACCAGAAAAATAAATATTTGTACCGAATGCGAACTCACAACGGTCACAACCATGGTCCCCACAAGGGGGGGCTGACAGGGCTATAGCCTGGGGGCCCGGACTCTTGTGGGCCCTGCGTGGTGCGTCTACCTTGTAATTGAGATAACAAATTTGCTCTAATGGTAAAAAATTCTTAAGATTTTAAAAGATGTGGTTGTATGTTATAATTTTTAATTATTATTGATATCGACAACTCCATTATTTAAATGAATGTATTCAAGAATACAACAAAATCAATCGACGAATCAATAATTCAAGTGAATGTATTTAAAATACACTGAATACCCTTAATTTGCCTTTAACCCTGTGATAGGTAGGGGGGCCGCCAAAGATCCTGGCCTGGGGTCCGCTTCAGGATGTGGGGGCCATGGTCACAGCCATGGAAAAGTGTGTATGAATAAATTCAATACTTAATATTACATCCGTAAATCTTGTGTTACATTCTAAAAGATTTAAATAAAACATTAAAAATTTGATGAAATTATTATTACATGATATTATGTATACCTACTATATATAGGATTAAAAGTATACTGCACCGAAATCTAAAACTTAAATTGTCACACGAAATATTAATTCTTAGTTAACTACCTATACCAGGGATTCCTACGAATATTAAATCTTTATAGTACCTAATGCGTTAATAGAATAGACACGCAAATTTGCAATAATTTCCTTTATTGTAATCTACAAGGGGCTAATTTTTCAACTACATACAAATGCAATGATCAATACAATATATGGACACCGACGCATACGTTAAGAGCATACTTCAGTGAAACGGCAAATAATTTTCAACTATAGGTGCGACGAAATTTCGGACTCGCTGCCATTCGGAGAACGATAGTCGAGCTGTGAACACGTCAATTTGTTTTGTGATGCCGTCGGGGGAATTAATTCTTAAATCGTGTAAAGATGACTAGAAAACGTTACCCATTTACTTTAAAAAGAAAACATGTCAATGAATATATTATTATTATTACTAATAGAACAATAAACATAACATTAAATGGACGCATGTTGATTTTTTATAACAAATTATGTTTTGTTCTGCACGCGTTGTTTGCACAATCTTCGCGTCGCGTAGTCACGATCGTTTTAGACCGTGCCCCAGCTGAAGTATAGAATCAGACACCAATGCAGTAAAGGCATAAACGCTGATTTGCAATAATCACTTTCATTCAAATTTAATTAGAGTCTATTCGGACAAGTCATAAGATTCATTAAAACTATTTAAATCATTACGATATTAAATACAATAAATTGGTAGGTATACCACACAAAAATTCAAAAACAGTTTTATTTGACTAAACAAATTTTAAGATAACATATTGTATGGTGGTGTACAGAACGTGATATTTATATAGGAACATGGTTTTATTCAAATTGCTTCAGGTCTAGTCTTATACATAAAAATAGATGTGTTTAGCGGGAATTCATACTTTAAAATTCCCGTATCTCAGAATTTTTCATATTTGGGATGTAGGTATTCATTCACCACGAAGTCGACGACAAACACCACTTAGGTATTTTGTGTTTCACAAAATAAATTATGTTTGATAATACGAATTATAGTACTTAATTGTTTTTAAGTTTTGAATACTTTGAATTAGTACATACAATACACTAATTATACTAGTAGACTAGTAGTTATTTAAAAAATATATGTAATGTAAATAATTTTAAAAATCCTGGAATTAAAATCTGTGACTGAGAGCGATATACGTCTAAAATAATAATTCTAACGGTTTTGTTGTTTTGATAATTTCACATTTTTGTAATGAATAGACTCAAAAGCAGGGAACTCAGAAATATTGGAAACTAAAATACCTAACGGGTGTGGAAAAACAGGCAACCGATCTCGAGTGTTGAATAATATGGGATAAACTTAAACACGTGTCAAGAATACGCTTGTATTTCTTTCTGACGACTGCTCTCATTTTATGCACTGACGCTCACTCAATATTGGTGTATTTGAAGGTTACAACACACACTATTGCACGTATATAATAAATGTGGCTTATTTTTGTAGGACACTCACACATTCAAAACCAGACGTTAAAATGTAGTGTATTGGGATATGGCTATTATGGCTTATCGGAATTTTATTTATTAATCTGTTCTGTGTTTAAAAAGTGCATTATCCCTGAAAAGGTGATAGTTTTGGTTGGTACAAGATCTGTACTTTATTTACTGTAGGTATTTGTATAGTTACTAAGCTAATAAATTTTTATTTGCAGTGAATTATCCGTGACGGTCAATCCTCCATAATCCTCATCTACGCTACTGCTCGTTTAACTCATATTTAATTTCACTTGAGCATATCTCTTTCTTCGCTCGTTTATTCAATTCGTTGTTTTGCCGGCAGTTAATGCGAATAAGAAGGCCATTAGAGGCGGAGCAAGGCCGGACGTGCTTGTAATCTGGGAAAGTTTTTCGGTGATATATCTCGGCTTTGCCGACTACACGAAACTTCGGTTTCTATAGATAGTGTATAGACAGGGTAACTCTGATACACTTGCACACGTAATGACTTAGAAACAGTGTTGTTTTTCCTTCAAAAGACCTTCAATAAACCTTATTTCTCTCATGATTGGGTGTAAATATAATATAAAAGTGATGCTGAAATAATTATATAAAAACAAGTTTCCAAAATACATTATTAAAACGAGAACTAAGAGATCAGAATTTTAAATGTGTCTACAAAGAGATATTTTTATACTTAATTGAATCGATAGATAGGATTATGCTTCAAAATTAAGATACATTTCGACTGCTTAATCTGCAAACCGGCTAACTCCATTTGGGCAAATTGTTCAGGAAGGAGAAAATTCCAAAAATACACTTGGATTTTTTTCTACAAATAAGCCGCACTATGAGTTAATACACTATTTTAGCTTCCCTTTATATATTTAGAAAATTTATATAAAAAGTTTAACCATTTACGATATTGGAAATTTGGCAACTGCAGTTGGCTGTGTTGTGTGAAGAACGATAACGCATTTATCAATAGGTTTAGGAGCTCTGAATTGTGTGTGAACTTATAAAATATACCTACTTTATAACAAAATCTCTTTTTTGGTCAAAAGTGCAGTTAGCTGGTTTGCAGATTAGGCAGTCAATTTTAAATCGAAATCAATTGGAAACAGAATGTGCCTACGGCATTGTCATCTAAATATGATGAAGTTGGACATTTTTGATAAATTCAGAATTAAATAAATATGAACAGGTTAATAAATCTAATTATTATTAAATTTGCAAGTCATTTAGTATTTCATACATCCAAATATTAAATAATGATGAATATACAGGGTAACTCCAGTACACTTCTGCACCTGATGATTTAAAACCAGTATTTATTTGTATTATTATAAGTTTTATTCATAGAGATATATAAAAATAACTTATTTCAAAAAAATATAATTGATATTTTAATTTTCATGCAATCACGGTAGTCAAAAAATATGCCAAAAACCTCTCGAATCTGATTCTGAAAGGATAATTGATAATTGAGTAGGTTTTCTAACCTACTCAATTATAACTAACAGGCAACCGATCTGGAGTGTGAAACAAAATGAGATAAACTTAAACATGTGTCAAGATTACAACATTCCAAGCTTTTCCTTCGCTCTCGGTGTATGCAATAACGCTCATTCAATATTGGTGCATTTGAAGGTTACAATACACACTATTGCACATTAATATTGTATGTTTCATTTTCTTAGGACACTCACACATTCAAAACCCTGCTTCTTCAAAATGTAGTGTATTGTGGTATAGAATATATAAATTATATTTATTAATCTGTTCTGTAGGGCAGTGCTCCGCAACCGGTGTGCCGCGGCACAAGGAGGGATCTGAGAGGTCTCTAGCCTGGGGGCCTTGGTTCAGGGGGGAGGGTGGCGTGGCAGGTCAACCAGATAAGTGAGATAAACACAAATTACAAATTTGCTCTAGTAGTTAAAAAAAAAAAAAAATCGCCTACGGGCGCTATTTTACTATGCTGGGACTAATATTTTAAACCATGCGGTTTTAGGATACAATTTATTAATATTATGTCAATACTCGACAAATAATTATCCTTATCCCGAAAACTAACAATAAGTGGATAGTGTATGTATTAATGAATACAAAAAATCGCTAAACATACAACCAATACCATTAATTTTACCTCGAATACCATTTTAAAAACGCTATTCTAGAGTATCACAGTGTCTTTAAACTTAGCAATAGGTAGGGCATCCCATGTGTTGGTGTATAAATTGTTTTACGTGTGGTGTGCCGCAGAATTCTGGGAAAACCTTTGATGTGCCGTGGGTGAGAAAAGGTTGCGGAGCACTGCTGTAGGGGAAGCCTATTTGCTTTTAACATATTCAATCGGTAGCGCAATGGTTATAACTTGTGAATTAATAATCACTAATCGAGAACTGGATGTGAATTATCTGTAAAATTTCTCACGAACCTTCCACCCAGTGTTTTCCAAGCTACAAACCATCGAACTTTACTTACAATTGGAGTAGGATTTCGGGAATTTCCCGATGGGAATTCTCGAGAAATTTTCGGGATTTTTCATCCTGAATCTCGAGAATGGAAATTTTTAACATTTTGGGAAATTCGGGATTTCTTTATTATCGAATATTAATTGAAAAAACGATTTCCTACATGGAAAAGTGGACAGAAAACACAAAATTCAAGGACTGATCGGGGATTAAACACAATCAATTAAGCCAACGTCAAATCAAAACAGGGAAAATCAGGGAATTTTGTGTCTCAAAAGCGTACGCGATTGTCAGACGCAGCGACTGACAGTCTGTGTTTTTTGAAATTCTATTTTAATAAGTAATGTTTTAAATTATTTTTGTTTTCCTACTTCTATTTTGTTTGTCTTTTTACATAAATAAAAAAAAACATATTTTTTTGGAATTTGTCACAGATTTTAGGATTTTTACAAGTTTTTCTGAAATTTTCCGATTTCTCGGGAGAATTATTTTCTGGAAATCCCGAATCTCGAGATTGAGATTTTCTCGGGAAATACCCAACTCTACTTACAATGTGGTATAGTAAAGTTATAATAAATTTGCATCCTACCAATGTGTGTCCCACCCAGTATTTTCCGATTATGCCTCTTCCTGAAAAACCACTGAAAATATTGCCGACGGCCAGACTATCGCGCCGTCGTCAGGAATACAAATAAATCATTGTTTGGCCGGAGAAAACAATTATTATTATTTCGCCGAGGATCCGGCGCGTGCCTTAAAAATAATATTTTCACACGTGGTCGAAAAATTATACTGTCTGCAAAAAGGCCATTTATAACACAACTCGTGCGAATATATGACGTGGAAAGAGGTTTACCGTTTTTCGAAGCGTGAGGTTAATCGACTTTTTTATTGTTCAGTGTGGATATTAATGATGCTTCATACGTTCACACAACAAACAAATATAATATGTAACTAAGATGAAATCAAGCAAACAAAATAAATTTTCTTATGCGTAGCTTTTTCAATAAATTGCTCTTAAGCTTTCAACATCTCATATATTTTTCATGTAGACAAATTTCTTTTTAAAATCATACACCACCAAAATTTAGACCACTTTCAATGTCATTTTTTTTAAACATAGCTTTTAAATCGTGTGATATCCTTGAATAGTAATATAAACCATATTAACAATTGCAGTAGTTTTACCAGAAATCTATGTAATATTCTTGATGTTAGTAAAGTCGGGGATAGAAACGAAACAATAATAAAAATCGCCACGTGCAATTCGTGCGCACTAGAAGAAATCGCATCTGCGCATGTTCAATGTTAAATTGTTTCATTATCGTCGCCCACGAGCAGCGTTGCCAACTTAGCGCTTTTCTGGCCAGATCTATCATTTTTGAATAGGCATCTAGCTTAAATACGCATCTGGCATATAGCGTTAAATCTAGTATTGTTCGACATCGCAAACAGCTTAAAAATTCTCATAAAAACGCTGGGATATTATTTGCTTTGAAATCAACATGCTGACCTAACATACGATATTAAATTGTAGTGATGTCCAAATTTTGTTCTTGCATTCATTTTTAGTTGTATGGATTATATTTTTGGGAGTCGTAGGTCATGGTGTTGAGGATGATGATGAAGAAGTCGAAGATGGATGCAGGAGCGAGTTTTATTTGCAGCGTAACGGTCGGTACAATAGTATGTTACAGTAGTTATGTTACAATACTTATGATAATGTTCCGAGGTCCGAATCTCGGTACAATGAGATGATGTGCAGGACGATACGGAGATTGAGATACTAACAGGCCGGAAACGTATATTTCCGATGAATTATTATTCGCTATCTATACAAACAAAATAATATTCTTTTTATTGAAATAATCGAGTCAGCTATTATCTGGCGTTTGCGTCAATGGATGACTAAGTGAAAAACGGATATTATTTATTATTACGGTCAGCTCCTTAACGAGTTTGCTATAATTTGACACTGTGGAAAATAGATATTTAATTTGTAATTCTATATCTCTATAAGTATTATTATTATCTATGACTTACTTTTTGAAATGCTAGTTTTTTTTTAATTTTGTAAAAATCTAGTATTTTTTTCTGCCAACTAGCTTATTTTCTTGCCCTACCTAGCATATTTTCATGAATGACAGTTGGCAATACTGCCCACAAGGCCCTATATTATACGATCCTGATAGGATCGAATATATTGATGTACCTAATGTAATATTATTATATTATTGTTATAGAATTCTCCGTTGATGATTTCTTTGGCGATTTGAATATGGTCCATAGATTACTATAAGTTTTCCTAATGAAATCAGATGTCATGTATTTATGGGACATCTGTTTTTTTTAACTTTGTTACAACCCACATATTATATCAGTTTGAAAGGCTTTTCATGCAATGGTCCATTGATCCAGGTTGATGGTTACATTGATTTAAGAAAACATTCCTAAATTAAATCAGTTTATTTTAGGAATGTTTTCAAAGTAAATTAGATATTATATAATAAATTATTTTAATTTTAACTCACCTGCATAATACAATATTATAGTCGGCTATTATATACGATAAATAAACTTTTCTAGTATTTTAAAATGATAAACTAGGTAGTTTATTGATTAAATAAAGTTATACTTATAAAATACGAGTACTATCGTATAAAATAAACTATCTCATCTTGATTAATTTAAAAAAATTTAAATGAGAGAATGAAAAATTTTAAAATCAGTTTTTACAAAATGAATCCATTATTAAACGTCTTTCAAATATCGCCTCTTGATATTTCCATCATTAATTTATGCCTGACATCTTTGACGGCCGTCGGTAGTTCTCTGAAAGTTCACGAATATACTAAATGAGTAATGCAGCATCTCTGGTCCCCGAGCCGGTAATTGAGATGAATGGCAGATAGAAGAATGAAAAAGTAGGGGCTTACCCTTTGATGTCCCGCCCTGGGAGGTGATCGATATTCCAAAGACCGGTCAGGAAACAAGGAAACCTTTTTAAAGCCTACACAAAATATATAGATATATTAATATCACCGTAGATAGAACAATATTACCACTGACAGTGATTTGGTATTTTTAAAGTACCCATTTGATTTTATTTTAGATTTTTGCAAAACTTTTTATTAAGGCTCCTTGTCAGAGTACATAATTTAAGATATTTATAACATAAGATAATATTATGTATAAATATGTTTATATTATTCAGTCTTTATAGTCGTAGGTTTGATTACCGGTGAAATAACAATATTTCTTTTACCATGTTCGATCCTAATAAGATTATAAATGACGTGTCCACAGAGTAGAGATTTTTATTAACAGATTTTTGTTTTTACGAGAAATGGATTTTGCCACTTGGTCAAGCTAATTAGATCCATACTCCAAACACAAATTGAAAAATAATATGTGTATTCGCCAGACCCAGGATTCAAACCTGGGACCCACGATATTATAAGCCGACGCGTCATCGCAATATATTTATGTGATATTCTCAAAGCCTGGATGTTTCTGTGATTGTTTAACTGCTACTACTACATCAGTGTAATTAGTACTCATGTGAGATAAAAAGAGGTGAAAATATGTAGAAAAATTATAATATGCGATTTAATAGAGTTTATTGAAAACCTAAAATGGATATGGCTGGATATGGATAGAAGAAAAGACGTTGGACAAATATTGTGAAAATCACCAACGTCCACCTCTTCGCCTCTGAATATCATCGTGGACCGCATCGTGTACCTGAAAATGCACATGGCCAATCTTAGCAATTAATCAATTTACATATTATTATATTATTGATTTATATTATTAAAACGCATTTTTTGTACTTATTCCACTTTTTATTTAATAAATTTGGACCGGTTTCGTCCGCCTTCCATTTGAGGTGGACAAAACCGGTCCAAACCTATTAAATAAAAAGTGAAATAAGCACAAAAAATTCGTTTTATTAATATAAATCAATAATACAATGCAGTTCCACCGTGTATTGACAGATAACACAATAAAAGAAATATTATATTATCATGATGACAACGAGCTCATGCTGTAAGTGTTGATTGAATAATATAGTAAAATATTCACTTTGGTGATTTTACATGACGAGGGCTAAGCATTTTAAAAGCTTTACAATACAATATTTGAAGCCAGTGGCACAATTCCCGATTGGACCCAATAAATTCAATCTCATAAATTGGGCCTGAACATACAGATCAATATTGAGGATACCAATCAATAAAGTTGTCCGTAATATATGTGATGGGCTCTCAGAGTTCTGTGCAGACAACGTAATAATGAAGATGACTTCCAAACACCTTACTAAATACTAAACAATAAAATAACAAATGAACACTACACAAAATATATAATTCTCATAATTAGACTCACTATAAACTTCACGTTTTAATTTCTAATGTTTTAAGCTAAATGATAATCAAGGCATGATTCGTAATAAATTAATTAAAATAAAACAGACAATATAACAGTTTTCCAGCAGTAATTTTTTCCGTTTTGTGTCTATTTCAATAGTAGGCTATATACGCATTCCCTGAGTGCAATATAAGATTTGGATAGCCCAACTGTGATAGCAGGACTGCAGCATGGGGAGTTCAAGCATACTCTGAAAAGGTCATTAAAAAAGTAAGTAAGAAAGAAAGTTTCTAGATCTATCGAGGGTTGTAAAGCTAAAAATGATGATTATGACTAATCATATAATTCATATTATTAAATTTACATCAATCCAGTCAAAATTAGTTGCAACCCTTGATTTAATATTAATTAGGTACTAAGCATACGGACCCGTCATATCAGAGGGCTTATATTATTTTATAATAATTTCACGTGCCTCAATTTTATATGTGTGGCGATCGATAGAACCAAGCAGTGTCAGCAGAATCTATTACATACGACTCATTATCAAATCAATATTATTTATTTAAATATTGTTTAGTACGTGTATTTTCCTTGCATTGGTATATTTTTCACACTATCGAATTACTACTTAGTAAGCAGTTTATTATATTAACAATGTATTTGTTCACAGTGGCTTAAGATACTCAGTGTAAGCATTTTTCATTATGATGGGTTCAACGAAAAAGGGTATCACTATGAAACAAATCTCACATCTCGTTGCATCTCAATCGTGTAACTGTCACTCTGCATCTATCTTATATCGTGTAATATTACTTACAAATACTTATAAACTTGCTATCTCTGCCAGCAACTACAATTCTTCATACTTCACTCATTATCCCCTCCTCATCCATCATCACACACCTACATCCAAAGTGGTGAACCCGACGTGAGTAAACATGACCGATGTGAACCTTCTGATCGCTCATTCTTCGAGTATTCATCATTTAGTAGCATCTCGCAACCTCATTCAAGATTGAAAAAAAATTTAAATTTTTGTATTTTGCAGAGCTTGTGACAATTCTCATTTTTTAAAGTATCATTTAACGCGTAGTCCTGTTAAAAAAATCACTTCATTTTTTTAAACCATAGCCTACTGTGAGAAGAGTGAGAAATTATTTTAGTCTACCTACTATAAAATATTAAAAACTGGTTATTATCAACAATTAATCAAAAGCTACTAAATGAACTAGCAACATTAAACGTAAATATCTGAAAACTTAAAATTAATTAAAAACAATAACTTAATTTGCTGGTGCTACAGCGCGAAAAGTTTTTGTTAAATACTTTTTGTGTTTAAACACTATGAATATAAACTGGAATCTTAAATTTTCTGCCTGGTAATTTTGATTTTTGAAATGAATGGAGATCTTAAAAATACGCGTTACTACAAACAGGTCTCGCATTTTTCCGAATGACTCTGTACACCTACTAGTATAGTATAATATTAGGTACAGTTCGGTTATGAGGAATACAGCGGAAAACACATTTTGAAAATACCCGATATACTGGATTATTTGTTAGTTTGGGTTAGTTTAGGTTAGGTTAGGCTATTAAAATAGTAGATACATTTGTTGGGCAAGTTTTAACAATACATTAAATCATAATTTACATACACGAGTTTTGACTATATCTAGAAGGTTTCACATAAACTTTTTGTATTACAACAGTTGGTGGTAATTCCAAAACGATTATAGTGTGGCTGAATTAATAGCTGTAAAAAAGAATAAGTTTGTACTTTGGCGAATAGATAGTGACTCTAGATTTTGACGATTTATTATGTACATACAATGACACATTGCTATTTACACTTTAGTGTGATTGTTTTTCTAAACGTTTTAAATAATGACAGTTCATGATTTTTAAAAAGTTGTATGCTTTTAACATTATCAGCTCTGCCAAATATAGGATTTAAATATGTAATATAGAATTTTATTATAATAAGTTTAAATGGGGACTTATGAATTAAATGAATACAGATTCCACTAAACGTTGGCTAGGTACAATACTAGAATTTTAGAAGGACATAACAGATTAATAAATAGAAATTTAAAGGCCATCGCTATAGACGAAAGTTTTGAAGCAGGGTACTTTGTGACAATCAGGCCTTAAACTCAAGTATACTGCATGCCGATTACCCTCAATATTGAATGCACGTTGCATCTACGTGACAAGTTTTAGTTTATATTATTATCATACAGACGTACATAACTATTAAAAATAGCATATTGTTTAATACGTCGTGTTTAAGTTTATCCCATATTTTACACACTCGACCCGTAATTTGTTATACCTACCACACCCAGTTGGGTAAGCCAGTTTCCACTAATGATGTGTTCCCTCGTTGGAAGTACATATAACAAATAAGCAATATGATAAGTGGAGAAAAATGCGAAGTCCTTTTTTAAAACCGCATTACAAAAAAAACACACAAAAAGCTCTATGACGGCGCAATAACCCAAAGCTAGAAAATAGAGTTTTAAAAGCGCCAATGGCGGACGGCGGCGGTCAGGCAAACTTCCTCCGGGCGCCGGCTCCCGTCACACTCCGCGTTCGACTTGCAACGAATATCCTGACCGCAGCGCCATCTGTTGAAAAAAAAACAAAACAACGGCAACCGCGAAATAATAATCCAGCCAGCTAATGCAAGGGGTTAGAAAACTTTTACGAACATTAATACAAAGCTCAGTATCGAATGCGCGCTCGCATTTGGAAAAAACAATGCCATGAATCATGATACAATAGATTATATAGTATGCTAACGTTATATTTTCTTAATACCTACCGAAATTTATTAATTACCTACGGATTATATGAGTATAATTGACAATAGCTAAGGTCGGTCTTCATAATATCACCACATACCTACATATTTATACGTAAAACATGTATGTTATTGTCGACTGTGTCGATGTGTCGACTTATTTAATTCAAACGTTTTGCCTGGTTGTCCTCCTTAATTATTAATATACATAATAACATAAACAAAAGAAATATCAACACATTTTCTAGAAATACTAATAATGGATTATTTTAGGACAATTTCTCATTTACAGAATGTTAAAAACAGTAATGTATAATTTTCAATTACATAATAAATTTTTACTTTGAAATCAATATACTCAACATGGTCACCAGCGTACCTACGTGTGTTTGTTCAATCTTAATACCTAAATTATTCCTAATTTAACCGAAAACATGCATACATTCAGAAGTCCTATTAATGTGTGACACTTATATTCAAAATAATTTGAAACTATATTCTTGGCTACGTCTTAAAACTGTGAACTAACAGCTCCTCCCATTTTTAACCGCAATTCGATTATAGCGACGTCCGGTTAGCCACGAGTCGTCCACGTGTTAAAGCTGTGAACTGGCATGCTCTTCATATTTAGTCCACGACAGCGACTTCAGACTATTGCCTAAATTTTCTTGTTGGACAGTAATATACAATATCGTAAGTATTATATTTTTTAAAGAATTTTCAGTGTACTGTGGAATAATAATTGTGCTTACACTTTTTTATGTTGTATCAACGGTAGCGGAATGGTGGAAAAACCATCTCTATAACTGTTGGTTGCGGAGTACCATCCCACATCTGACCAATCCACATGCTCTTTTTTAAATTCTGTTTGCTCCAAAGCAGGGCCCCGATGATTTACGAGAGAAATTTCTTATCTCCACACTTGTGATTAGATTTTTTCATGGGTAGTGTAGATGAAATACAATGATTGGTAGTTATGATCACTACATTTAAATTTATCAGTCTGTCACCATAAGGGACATCGCCCATGGCGTCGGTTGGCCACATCGATGCGACACAATAGATAAACCCACCAACTTATTACACTACCCATGAAAAAATCTAATCACAAGTGTGAAGGTAAGACATTTCCTCTCGTCAATCATCGAGGCCTTATTTTGGAACTATCTAAAAAGGAAAAACTATAACCTCCTGGAATATCACGACTTCAGTAGGAATAAACCGTCAGAATCTAAGCGAATTTAGCTATCGATCCAAAGCAATTTGCAATATTTTGAATACTTATGTATTACAAAATATATTACTCCGAAAATATTCCAAGACGATTTTCACAATTTGAGTTAATACATTTTTAACTGACATAATGGTTTTTAGATCATAGTATTCCTCATCCCTGGCATGACTGGACAAAACGGACCGGCGACTCGGAAGTTTGTTCGCCCGCAAATTGATATTGCGTCCGTGCCAGGGTGCAGCGGGGGACAGGGTGGCATAGCAGCAGGATAAAAGGCTGCATGTGTGTTAACCCGGAGGCAATCGAAACATAGTGGGCTTTGCATATTTTTTTGCAATAATGGGTTATTAGCTGCCAAGGTAATTTTTTTATCGGTGATGAACTGTGCGAGAGTACTGTACGAAGATTTGAAGGGTAATTAATTAAAATTAAACACAATAATAATTATAATTAAGTAGGTACTGGATCTATATAATTTTATAGCAATCGTGATTGCTTTATTTCACTAAAGTTATGTGCTTTATTTTTATAATATAATGTCTTTCAAGTCGTGACATTTAATACCGTTAACGTGTTTAACAAACAAATGATAAGTAATTCATTGTGTGTTAAGAAGTGGAACATGTTATTCGTACTTTTTAATTAAACTACATATTTTATAGTACTGAGTAACAATGTAATATTCCATGAAATATTTGCGTTGGTTTATTAAGTTGCGAAGAGTCAAAATAATGCTAAACATTATAGCCACAAAAGTGTAATGTAAAAAACATATTATCGGTGCATTGAATTTTTACGTTTATTAGTCATTCCACTTAATTATCTCTACTTTCTCTTGCAGGCTTTTATCTAATGAAAGAGACCGAGCATAATTACGATTATTTCTGAAATAAATTAATACAATACTATATTATAAAATAATCTTACCAAGACTAAAAATGACATAACAATTTAAATTGAAAACTTTCATTATCAATCAAGGTTTTTTGTGGTGTGGTTTACTATTTAATTTTTGAACAATAATATTAAAAAATACAATTGAACTTTTCGAGACATACGCGTTATAAAAATTCGTCTGTGAGATAGATACTACATGTTTTAAATTTAATGTTTTAAATAGTTATTGTTTACCAGGATTTACATAAATGATTTTTTTAAATTAGTTTTACTTATTCTAACTACACTCCCAATATCTAGATAGGTACCAAAAAATATATATTATTTAATATAATGGCAATGAAAATCACTATATTGTAGAATAAAAAATTCTTGTCTACGTGTTAAAACTGTGAACTAACAATCCTCTCTAGTGCAGCTAATCACACTTCCGTTTTCAAATGAAGAACACCCCAAATTTATCATTTCATTTTACGCTCCCGTGGTGTACGGATCTATCAATTTACGTAGTTAATAATAAAAATATGTCTAAAATGATCAGGAGTAATGTTAGAATTATTATTAGTAAACTTTTGATTTTTTGCAAAGACGAAAAAGAGTCGCATCTGAAGGAGAACCCATCGCTGAGAAGTCTTTTATATGCGACTACAGCGACTTTCTGTTATCGCCGAATTCGTGTTGTTGGACAGTACACATTTATGATTTCAAAACTTTAGCACATTTTCACAAAAAAAGCTTGGGGAGCCCTGCATTAATAACTAAATAATAATAATTGTAATATTATTAAATTGA
Organism: Rhyacophila brunnea; assembly: GCF_057557595.1. Classification (NCBI taxonomy): domain Eukaryota; kingdom Metazoa; phylum Arthropoda; class Insecta; order Trichoptera; family Rhyacophilidae; genus Rhyacophila; species Rhyacophila brunnea. The sequence goes on from NW_028232859.1 coordinate 42,091,547, forward strand.
TATATGAACTGATAAATCAACTTCTTCAATATTTCTAAATTGGTGAATAACTCACTAATAGTATTAATCTCTTATGACATGCATGTCATAATATAGAGGCATCTGTTTACGATACTGCCATGGGCTCCAACGAGCTTTCCTGTAGTACCGACGCCACTGTCAAAGGGCGGTTGAGGACGCCGCGCCGCGCCGGAAGCTCGCGGTCTGCTACTGTCACCGTCCGACGCCGAGCTTATCCTTTGCTACCACGTGCCCTCTAATGAAACTGGGCGATAACTGAATACAGATGTAGTCTGACTGTGGTTTTGATCACCAGGTGGAAAGGACATTTACTAAAATTGTTTTGTGATGAGTCCAATTTTATTCTGATAAGCAACAGAAGGTTTTTTTTTTCATTTCTTTGATCTCGAAAGGAAATTGTTTTTTCATATCATATCAAGTCATAATATAGGCATCAAAATTTGGAAATATTTTAACACACGTATAGTTAGAAATTTGTAAGAGAATTTGTATGGTAAGCATCTATATATTCTTATTTTACATAAATATTTTTTTAATTAGGTCATTACTTTTTTTATTCAACGTCGTTCAATTGTCGTAAGTATGGTACCTTTAGCATAGTGGTCTATATGCGTGGGCGCGAAACCCGAGAGATTCAGGTTCGATTCCTGCGGGGTGTTTTACTTTTTTCAAAAAAAAATTCTATTGGTTACAATATATTTTATCAGAAATGTTTTCAAAATGATGTATGGTCATAAATATTTCTTTATATGTTGCTAGAAATAACTATTTAGTATGATTATTTACATTGTGATGTATACACGATTCATCAGTTATATCAAAGAGATACCTATAACCCGGGCAAAAAATCTTAAAATTATAAATGACAAATAAACTACCAATTTAAGTGGGAAAAAAATTTAAGAGGTTTGTACTAAACAATATATTTAGAAATATTTACCATTGGTAATCCTGCACTTAGAAAATAATATACATAAGTAACTGATTTCACTCGTATTATCTATTCATGAAACGGAAGGATATTATCTACATACTTATTATCATTTTACCTTGCTTATTACGAAGGAAAACTAAATGTATTGTTAAAGTGTTTTAATTGAATGCATTTCAATGGGAGAGCTTTAAATATCAGCTGTTCAATTATCAAAATAATCCTCTTACGAACAAAACAATGAATATTAAATACTTGTAGCATTTATATTTATAAGGGTGAAATTTTATTGTTACGGGTATTAGGAAATATTTATTATTAATAATAAGTCGTTTCAACAGTATTCAATAATTATATTTGTGTGAAAAATAATACGATTTAACAGTAATGTTTAATAGCATGATGCATTCTTTGGCAGAACGAAGCGACAATGCGGTTATTTTAAGTACATTTTATTTTACTGCGTTTTTCTTAAATATTTTTAACTGTTTATTGCTCTACTATACTACTTCGCATACTAGAATTATGTTACAAGTGGAATTCTTTAGTCATGAGATATTTAAAAAGATTCTACAAAACTGTACCTATTTAATATGGTATTCAAAAAAGACCGCCAAAAACAGCAAGAAATGCATCTGTTTTCAAGTAAATGTCTGCACAATTTTATTATTATATTATTTTTTGTTACTGATTAAATGCACTGCGGTTAATAAAAAAACAGAAATAACGGAGGCTGTTTCGAATACTTTAATTTGGAGTAATGAAATAATGTCAGTATTTTATTTATTTTACAAGCAAGATAAAATTTTATTACACTAACAAGAAATACACTCACTGACTTTTACCAATGCTATTTTTTTAGAGTTTATTTTATCGACATCAGTATATTCAATTGATTTTCTTTTAAATAGTTGCATCAATGCAAAATTATTTTTTCGAAAGTATTAATATAAAATTATTTGAAAGCTTTCATTTATTTTTATAACCACAAATTCCTTACATATTTTCAGTCGTTAATTCATTATTGAGAATTGAGTACTAACTAATAATGTAATGGTAGCATTATTCAATTCGCACCATGAGTAGGTACTTTAGTGTATAAACTCCAAAAGTATAGTTTTGAGATATCAACGTTTGAAGTTACAAATCATTTATATCTGTAATATTGCGGTGAGCTTAAGAACTTCGAATGAGCTTAATACTTTAGTATATCAAATCAAAATAATACATTAATGCACCAAAATATACATCACATTAATGCATTACCATAGTATATCTTAATAATATTGAAAACCAGTCAACTTGTTAAAATATTTTCAAAATACTTTAGTGAAGCAACTCAATTACTACGCATTTCACATTTTGTTTAAGTTAGGTACTGCGTTAAAACAAAAACATCTGAATAAAACAGCATTATTAACTACTAATAACTGATAATTTTTGTTTTAGTACACTAAAGTACACGTGGTGCGAATTGATTTAAATTGAGTTATTATAGTAATATAATTAATTACCCATCGGACTACATAAATTCGACACGACACTACTTTACTGCAGACCGCTTAACCCTTTTATTTTTTATAAATATTCAATGAATATTAATAATAAAATACGTCAGATCCTTTAATGGGCATACTATGACTAGCGAGCCTCCACTTAATAAATTATCACCACTTTATGGCGTTCTAAAATATTATTAATGAAAATACCACTCGCTGATAATTAATGGGGGTGTTTTTTGTTTTTAATTTATCCCTAATTTTGTAGGGGGACATAAAACAAACGCTGCATTTATCACAGGTGCTGTTAACGACGTGAATATTATTATTATTATTCGAAATCAGTTGAATTTCCGGAAAGTTTACAAAACGCACCCGCCCAAGAATTATTATTTCATTTGGAAAGAACATTCTCTATTCGCTCTTAATTGTATTAATATACGAGTACAAACCGTCTTTTCAAGCAGGAGCTTTGAATCCATGCACATGTTATAAATATTGCACAGTAGTATTTTTAAATTATAATATTAAATGGTACATAATAAAAACGTTTCTTGATAATTTTACTATATTTGAGTTATTTATGTTTACAGCTGTTTCAAACTTTACCTTCATAATGAAGTTCTATCACACAGTTAAAAACTGAGTCAATTAATAATAACGAAACATATCTCGTAGAGTAAAAAAAAAATAGGCGCACTTGTTGTTGGGAGTATCTCAGAAGCAACTTCGTGTCCGAAAATTTATACGAATGCAGTTCGCCGTAACACACTTCACCGTGAAATGTTATATCGGAAATATATGGTCGTATATTAAAGATCGTTCAATCTCTTTGGGACGTATAATACTGAGGTAAAATTCATGTCTCAATAAAACACGGTTCTTTGTTTACAGGAAGCCAACGGCAAACAAATTGTAAAAGCCGATATACTGGATTATTTGTTAGGTTAGGTTCGGTTAGGTTTTCATTCTGGAATTCATGAATTTTGGCCAAAATCGGCGATGAAAGTTAAATTAATTTTCATATTGAATCTAATAAAATTGGAGACCGTATAGTATACGGTCATCTTTTTCCGATAGAAAGCTCACGGTGAACTGTGATACCGTGAAATGTTCTACGTTCAATTAACATGTAACCAAACAACTTTCCAGGCAAATGTGTACGGAAAACGACAACTAACACAATCATTGCTGCATAATATCTACTTCCTCTATTTTTTTTTAAAATTTAAACTCCGATATGCAATTTTTTATGTTGATTGTCTGATCGCCATAAGGACGGTATCTATCGGTTCTCCCGTTCCTCATGCAGTGTATAAAATAGCCAATCAAGATAGTGTCCAAAATTTTCCAATTCGTTTATACATTTTACTATTCTTTCAAGATATCTTAAAGTTAAAATTTTGATAACAGCTTACATGCAATGTTTTATATTATGTACCTATACAAATTATAGATCAATTTGAGATTATTCAACTGTTTTTATTAATTAGCATGTAATTTCAAGACGATAAAAAGAAGATGCATAGCGCATTTACCTCACGAAGGATCACGAGTCACCAACCGCTCAGTTAGATGTGTAGTAGTAAAATTTAAACGAAAAACCGGACGTTCTGTACGATCGGTAGAGTACGTCACCGTGACAATTTTCCTTGCATCGCATGAATCGTCAAAATGTTAAATGGATAATATGTATTTTACACAATCTTTTTTTAACGTCAAAAAACTTACATCACAACGCTCCGTGGCGGTTTAATATTGGACAGGATTTTTTTCCGGAAAATTTCACCGAGTGGCCTGTCATAAAATACAAACAAAAAAATCGTGTAACATACGTACGCACGTCAATGCACAAAGTAATTTTATATAATAAAATAAACTTTTTAAATTTTAAATGAAATAAACATATTTTTAATTTATATTTTTTTACTAAATGTTAATTAGTTTAAATTCAATGCTATGAGGTAGGTACTCGAAATCGATCAGAGGCTAGATCATTCACATACCGTCACTTTGTATGCACCAAAAGATTCTTGAAATAACTGTGAATATTTGAATATTGATATACCGATGACCATGGCCACCACATCCTGAAGCGGGCTACCAGGCCAAGATCTTTAGCAGCCCCCCCTACCTATCACTAATATTAAAGGCAGTATGGCGCTCTACAGAAATGTTTTATAAATGGTGTTCGAGGTAAAATTAAGAGTAGGTATTTAGTATATTTTTAATACATCCACTTGAATTATTGATTTGTCGAGTATCGACACATCAAAAATTGCATCGCATCGTTTTAAAGCGATAATCAACATTAACATTTTAAGTAAATTAGCGCCGCAGGTGACTATTTTACTATTAGAGAAAATTCGTGATATGTTTTTATCTCACATATGTAATCGACCCGCCACATCGGGCCCCGAGGCTAGAGCTGTCAGCCCTCCCCTCTTGTGGGGGCCATGCCGATGACTCATCATGCACAATTATAATAACATATTAAACATTCATCCGAGTTTAATGGCAGCCACTGATCGCATTCTTCAGTTAATATTTCCGAGTATGGTTCCAGTTTTGTAGGAAACAGTACTAACATCACATACCCTGTAAACCTTTTACTGTATGATTTTACACTAAGTAAGGTAAAATATGCGCTTTAATTTAAAACAATGAAATCTTGCTCTGTAAAATATTCAAGTTATTTAGAACCTAGATTTTCTGGGGGCAGAGTTTTATTGCGCACTCAAATGTTTAAAAATTCCCTCTGCGTGAAATAATAATTATTATTTTGAACGGGTTATTAAATCTTTTAGCCCTTGCGTCTATTAAAAATGTCGTCGTAAAAAGTCTCACTTTTAAGTGACAAAGCTGCATTTTTTGATAAATCGCTTCATTAATATTAAATCGTCATTAAAAGTTCATGTCAATTAAGGGTAATTTAGAATATCTCTAAGCCATTATCCATTAATAACACTAATAAAAATTGATCGTAATGAATTGTAAATATACTTTATCGTTAGCTATATATAAGAGATTCTAGATAGACGAGAATCATGTTTTTTTTTTTCATAAAATGGATTATTAAAATCTAACAGTTAATTACATTTTATATTCTCATCCAATTAATAACCATTTATCTAAGTATTAGTTATATTACCAATATAATATTTATAATCAATATTATAAACTCTTGGTTAAAATGCATAATATTTATAAGCTAGTACGAATACGTCAGAAATTAAAAATATAATTTTATTATAAGTAATTCAAAGATAAACTAACACTTTAAAAAAACGTTCCATAAAAATAAAATAATCTTTTTTTAACGGTTTCAAATACTTACCTAATAATTAATTAAAATAAAATACAATATGCAGTACCAGTTCTACAGGGTCGATTTCAATCGCTTCCAAGGGAATTTTTACCCAGTCTTGACTGATATTAATATAAGTGGAACTGTTACCTATTTTAATATAGTGTTTTTATTTTAATTAATACAATGCATTTCCACCAAGAATAATAAATTGACACCATAAAAGTACCTAATTTACTAGTACCTAAGTTCTTTCTAAGATTTATTTATATGTCTATTATAATCATTTCATTTAGTTGCTATCACAACAGATAATTTAACTACGTTTTGCCAGGAATCATGACGGAAGATTGTCCAGATGGATGGTGGGTCTGAATATACCAGTGTCGCCATATTTTTGTCGCCGAATTATAGTACGCGGTCCAAGAAATTAGGTATAGTATTTTGGCAAAAATTATATCACGCGTTATCATAATATGATGAAAATGTATAGGTTTTTTGCTTTTCACCTAATAAAAATAACGGAAAATATGAGAAATTTCGAGAAATTTCGAGACCTCTTTTTATTTAGTTACCTCTTCCGATCAAAAACGCTAACCGACAAATTCAAGAAATTTTATTTCAAACCAAATTTACGGGCTTTCTTTAAGTTTTTCGGCAATTTTTTTCCAGGTTTTCCAAATTTTCTTATATTGTGAAATTATGGTACGAAAATATCGAAATTTTAGTACTTTTTGCGTATTTTTTCCGATATTAAAAATTATAGTATCTTGGGCGTATTATACCTATTTTATATCGTACATCGTACGAAGACGGAAATTATAGTTCAAATTAATTAATTATAGTACGGGTGGCAACACTGGAATAAACATTTCATACGCAGTTTCCCTTCCAATTCGCCTACCTGATACGATATTATACACGACAAGTCATGGTAAGTACTAGCCCCGAGAGAGGTCGTGGATCTCACTCCTCACCATCTGCTGTGCTAATTAGGTACCTATTGTTAGATATTATTATTATTTTTCTTATGCGCCTTTCATATTTATTATCCATACCAAACAAAGGCCTACGCGCAGTTCCCTTGAAGTACAACGTTACGGAAATGAGTAGTGGGAGCCACGATCACTTCCGGGGCTGGCATCATAACTTTTCGTGTACACATCATCTCAGGTAGACGATTCGGAAGAGAAACAGCGTCCCTCATATTATGTATAGCCAAACCCACCATCCACCCGGACTAAATATGGCGAACGATTGAACGCCAAACAGACCTTTGCATCTAGTATCTACACAGCAATGAGTGTTATGACAATACTATGCAAAACCAGCGCTAGGAATGGAAAAGTTTACGAACCGGAGCGCTCGACAATTTTCTGAAGATTTTTACATAGTTATCAAATTTGATGAGTCTATCTAGCTCAGACGGTCAAAATATGTATTACACGAGACGGAGCGACAATAGCGCTCTGGTGCGCTCCGGTACGCTCCGGTCCATTTTGATCCCTGTAACACAAAACATATCAGTAGTTTATGAGTAATCAATCATTAATATCAGTAATAAAAGAATTTATTTTCGACTAGATATACCTACCGATTATTTTTTTAAATATATACGTCTCATAGGTACCGATGTTCAAATGTTTGAATATTATTCTTTTCCTACATATTCAGTTATATAAATATTTGTTCGAAAAGCAAAAAACAAAACGTGTTGGAAAAATACGGGATTTACTATTTGACATACATAATTCATTCTGAATAACAAAAGCTTTAAAACGAAAATAAACGTTGATAGGTTTTTTGAAATTCAAGCATTCATACAATATCCCAACTCTTGACATAGGTATGTACCTACAACGATCTACCAAATTTTAATATAAATTTGTTTCGTGGGGCAAAACATAAAGGAATACGATAATACAGCAAAAATTCCCTATAACTACCAGCAATTTTTAGTTTTAATTTGACATAAATTGTTTAATTCCGTCGAGCTGGACAGAAAACCGGCAAACTCTGGCTAATGGAAACTGTTGTAATTGAGTTTAGATTAAAAAGTTTACATTTCATACGTGTTCATAAACATCACGTACATTATGAGGTTTTTGTTATTACCCGTTTCGTCTGTTTTATTAAAGTCCTGACAGCATGAAGATTAAATGGAGCGCGTTATTCATTTATAGATCAACTAAAAGAGATTATAAGTGTTGTCCTTTTTAAATACGACAGTATCTGAGGATACAATGGACATACCACAATATAACCATGAACTAAACGTCAGTGAATAATTATATTCTCTGTGTGCTTACATTTTGGCACGGGTGGAGGTAGGCTGACTCGACATTAATGGTGCACAGTAAACTTTGTCGGTCAAACGTATTTGTTAGTTTTTTAAATTTAATTTTAACCTTATTATTTAGGTTATTCTAAATCTTTTTGTCTTACCACCTTCTTTTCAAATACAATTATCATCCATAAAAACTCTATCTCCATCTCAATCAACAATAAAATTGTAAGTAAGTACATATACATTTTTTAATAAATTTTATTCAATTTTCGATTTCAATAAGCTTGTTTGGAAATAACTTGAAACTGAAATTATAAAACTATTTATTAAAAATAACTAACAAAGATTATTTTGCAACTCATTATAATTATTATTCAAACAGTTAACTCGAAAATAATAACTGCTAAGGTATTGAGAAAGATTACCCTTTTTGTGTTACCAATTTATTTATAATATGCTGAATACTTCTTATTACTTATTAATAACACTCCCTACTGTCTTTGGTGCCAGTAATGCCATCCCCCTTCACGATCATCTTACACCCACAGCAAGACAATAGCGATCACTTTCAGAAACTATGATTTAACAACCAGTGGCGAGGGGTGAAGGTGGGCTGTTAAGATTCGACATACGTAGTGCACACTTACCTTTCTCATTCGTACTTATTTGTTTTCATTGAACTAAGAATACAATATGCAGATAGTTCTGGTTAGTTTTTTTTAAATTCAATTAAACCCTGCCTAACCAAACCATAATAGTTTAGGTATGCTATGGGTGATCCGACAAAAATAGTTTACTTTTTCAGTCATACTTATTTGTTTTCATTAAATTAAGAATTCATATTACAGATGGTGTCGGTAATTTTTTTAATTCATTAATTCCCGCCTAAATCCCCACCCTTCGCCACTGTTAACAACACATCAATATTATTCCTCTACATTCTTTTCATTTACAGACAGTGCCAATACTGCCAATACTGCCAATACTGCCAATACTGCCAATACTGCCAATACTGCCAATACTGCCAATACTGCCAATACTGCCAACCCAAATAATATTATTTTTTCTACACATAATAAAAACGATCTTTAATTATTGGTGTCGCAGGTAAAACAATCTATTTGTACAATAGCTCTTTTCATGTATATTGCATTTTCTATAATGCATAATGCGTACCAAACTGACGATTGTACGATTTCTCATAAAGTAAATTAAAGAAGTAGAGATATGCAAGTGGACGGAAGTTGGTAACAAACCGTGAAATGAATGTATTTTTTTTTTTAATTTAAGAAGTAAAATAAATATCATCGCGAGATATTGAAGAATATTTTTTGCGTGGCTCCTTACAAAACAAATAGGTTCATAGAGTTTACTTAGAAAAATGACTTTTAATAACAATTATAATACACTAACCAAGTGCCTACAACATATTACGTGCAGATTATTTTATTAATATTATTTTTCTATTGATTTTTAATTCAACTATTTTTTATTCAATGTATATACACAAAAATTAAGAATATAGTATTATAATAAACATTCATAAACACATACAGAAACATGCATAGGTACTACAAAAATACATGTTGTGTGTTCTAGTCCCATTCGCTATAAATATGTTTCTATTTTACTTATAACTTTCTACTAACTTATCCATAAAACACGTCAAAACCATACGCAAAGAAAAGCTTGACGAAACTGGTTATGTAAAATGTTTCAAGTAAGTGTTAATGTGTCCTATTATTTATGTTGATACATTTATTGTAATAAAGGCTTGACAGAATAAAATTAATTAACACTATTCTCAGTGGCGACCCCTTACAATACAAAATTAAATAAAAACCATAAATTACAACTTCTAGTAAAATGTCAATGTAGCTATCTCTTTCTTAAAAACACAACCTGTAACAAATATTTAAAAAAATATCTAAAATGACATTGATGACACACAATAATAGTACTTAGTGTTTTTTTTATGTACAAGTACGTAATATCTATTTTAGGTAATATTCTATACTAATTTTTTGATAATTAACTACGCATATTTTTAAGAATTTGGTATAATTTAATAATTGTTTAGCCGGTTTGAAATTGTTTTGAAGTTCCCTTTTAAATCTTCTGATAAATTGTTTAGGTACACGTCATCTGCGTCAAAGAAAAGCAACGCTGATTTTTCTACTTTTAAAATACAATACGATGAGGGGAAAACCCCTAACGTTTAAACCAACCAATTACGATTGACAAACAAAGCGTCGTTTATCATTTTTTTTTAATTGTTGACTTATCAGTTTTTGAAAATAGAAGCCTTTTGTTTGGTAAATACCGAGTGATATAATAGTAACCATCTCAAATGGTGTCGAGTAAAGAAAAACACGTCGTAAAGAAAAATTAAACGTGTCGTCAACCCTGATGTGCGACTAGCGTTATTTATATTACGCTTTAACATCCCCCGCCGTGTCACATCCCTCTTGACTTATCCGATTGTCATCTGAGAAAGGCAATAAAGAAACGTCAAGTTATCGCTCGTTGATGGCGGATTCTGCGCCACTCGGGGTCAAGCGGACAGATTTTTCTTCGCTGCCTAACTGAAAAACCGGCATCACTCTCTGCGCGCCGCTCTCAACAATACGAACAATACATTAAAAAGATAAAACAAAACAAACTTGAAGCCGTAATATGTTTCAGCTTAGCGCAATCTCGCTGCGAGAAAAGATTCATAAATAATATGGCGTATCTTAGATTTGTGATTTCATGGATAAAATAACATTATGGTTGATAAATTTCTTTAAAAAAACTTGCAGCGTAACGTACTGCCATGTTTGCATATTTAATCTGTCTGTTTCAAATAAGATTGGTGGCCTTCGTGATGAAAGGTGCAAGTCACTGGCTTCTCAGACCATGAGTACCTACCGACTTATATTCCTGATTAGGTCTCAATATATTTGAGGGGCGCACCAATTGGAGGTGTCAGGGGTGCGAACAACTCGGCAGCAAGATTCTAAAGTCGTCAAAAGTTCGATTTTTCTTGAAATGTTAGACATTCAAGGTATTCACGGTGGAAATTCATTTTGCTATTAATTTTCAAATTGTATTTACTGATTCCACTTTTATGAAATATAACTGGAATCAGTACGATAAAATTTGCGTTATATTTAAATTAATCATAATATGTAATTAACTTTCTCATGAAAAAAACGCCGCCGGCGTAATTTTCTTCCATGTCTTTAAATATTTTTTTATAGATTGTACTTCCGTGTTTCATCGATATGTACCTAAATATCTATCAATTTCAGATATACTCGCATATATGTTATAGTATAATACTTTATATTATAATTCAGAATGTCAATCATTTAATGAGTAAAAAAAATGTCATAATTTTTATTAAGTATATGTTTTGATGACAATAAATCAATATTTTTATTTTAACTTTTCTTAAACTTCGGGGGGGCAGCCATTGTGGCGGCAACTAACCTTGGCGCGTTCGTGTTGCTATCATTAATTAATAAAGATCTTATTGAATACCTACCAAAGAAATGATATCATAATAATATTCTTGAATTAACTTTAAATTTAAAATTATTACGTATGACTTACAACTCAATTATGAATAATACAATATACCTATTTGACAAATCTCATTACATCTTTAATCTTTTGATACGCCATTTATCCTTTTGTTAATGAACATAATAATTACGTCAACCAATAAAAAAACCTCATACCATAAAAAGTTAAACCTGAATGACCTTTAGAACAGCGGTGCACAAGTCTCGGCCCATCAACTTAATTATTATATTAAATGCTAAAATAGTTTGAACATGCTAATTCCTAATAGTTAACCCACGATGGCTGAGCGGTTACTGCGTCGGTTTATAATTTCGTGGGTCCCGGGTTTCAATCCTGGGTCTAGAAAATTCACATGTAGTTTTTCAATGTATGTTTGAACCAGAGTATGGTACTACTAGGTTGAGCAAGTGGCTAACATTCAGTTCACGTAAAAAAAATGTTAATACAACATCTCGGACATGGAAAAATAAATAGTTACCTGAGCTATGGTTTTCAGTTATACATGGTAATATGCTCTTATCCGTTTAATCAATGTTCACGAAATTTATACTGCAATATAATATCAATAACATTTTCCTATTTTGCTTTAGGTAATAAACTTTAATGAATGAACTTACATTGAATTTTGAGTTTAAAAAATAAACCGTATTTTTCGATTCTTTGACACTGAAAGCGTGAGTAACATTGACGAGTTCATAATCAAATGCGATTCGCTCTCACGAGTAATCAAAAGCATTATAAAGAAGTAGCATGCTAATATTACAACTAAAAGTATTTAATTAAAATCAGTCGGGAGAAAATATATCGTTATCGACACAGTCCGAAAATTTATAAATAAAAAAGTTTGTGTGTCACTGCTTTACAACGGCAAAAATTGCGACACGTGTACAAAAATTAACTAACTAATAAAGATTTAATTTTTTTAGACGATATCCCGACTTTTTTTTAATTTCAATGGTAACACGTGCTGGCTATTTGCAGCTCGAGAGAGACTTTTTATGATTACTTTTGGTTTTCAACTAACTTATTCGAATGGAGACATTTAATGTCAAGAAGAGTTTCCGTAAATCCGTTTCCGGTTGTCATTGCAATATGTCAAATATGATTGAACATTTTTTGAATGCCATAATATTTTGAAGTATAATTACTTACATGAATCATTCATGTTTATGTAGATAAAATATATTTTACTTTTCTCAAGAATCTCATATCTTGAGACAAGTCCAGATATTATTGTATTTCTGTCTTCCGTATTATTTAAATAAATTAAACAGTTTTCTGACAGTGACTTTTATATTTAATGAAAAAATTAATTTTGAATATCAATGTCTTCATATTAACAAATAAGTTAATTTAACTGAACATCGATCAGCAATAATTTATTTAATTATGAAGACAATAAATATTTGGACACTTAAAAGTTAATCGATATCCATTCTACAGTGTGGAGCTATCCTAATTTCTAAGGTTCTATAAAATGGTTTTATGCACTGAATTCAGTGATGTTTGATAAAACATGAGTATTATTATGAATTTAATCTAACCGTAGGTTTCGAACTCCCTACACAAGAAACGAATGCGAGCGTTTTAGCATCTGATCCACGGAAGTTTATGTAAAGTATAATATACAATCTAAGTGTAAAATTTATTTTCAATTATCGGTTCTATTCAAAAATATGACTGAAGATATTCTCCAACATCCCTTTGTTTTATTTATTAAACTGACCTTTTCAGACTCCTCATAATTTTCTTCTTTTGTAAGCATAATTTGAAGGCACTTCATCTGACAGAGTCAGCCATTGTTAGGAAATTATATCTCCAAACAATATCAATGCTTTTCTAAAATGTATAACAGGGCCGTTTTGGCATTCTTTATTTTTAAGTGTTGATATTTTAATCATGTCTTTATGTAAGTCATTTATTCGTAAATTTTAAATTTTCCTATACATATTATACGCATATGGCTTTTTGTCTAAAATTAGTCAGCGGAACAAGAAGATACATAATATAATGCTGGATTTTCAATAATGATATTATTATATTAAAATCACAATGGGTATTTTCCGATATTTATATATAACCACTTCCGTTTCTGTTGTTCCAATTTTAAAATTCGGAAAATCTAATACTCATTCTATCCAAGATTTTTTTTTTAAATTAACGTGATATCTAATGTCAATGCATACTATCTATGTTTATATGATAGTTTATCTTAGTGATAGAATTATATTGATAAGGAATGCATTTTAGCTATATTTTATAAAACGTATTATTTTTATAAATATCAATATCAATTTGTGATAACTACGATCTTTGAATTTTCATTTAACTTATGATATTATATTAGATTTAACAACATCCGAGTTTCCCTTTGATGCGTGTACCTACTATATTTTTTTTGTTTAAATAAAATAACAAATAGTTCAATAATTCTTCGAATTCATGTACAATAATTCATCCTGGATTCAATAAACAAGATTGGCCACTGCTGCTCGCCAATGAAAAAAAAAGAACTGCTTTCAAGGAACACAAAAATAACTGAATATACGTTGCCTTCTGGGGGAGTTGTGAGGAAGTACGGATTTCGAGTGTATGGAGATATTTTTAATATTTACATATTATATTAATCATAATAATATGCATTATCGTTTGTCACATACACGTAATGCGCATTCAAATCCAAAAATGAATGCACTTCTAACATGCTTGCGTTTGGAGTGGACAAGCTTTAATTAGTTATTAATAGTGAACTAATGAATATTAAACATTACAATTTTAAGTTTCAAAATTTCAGTATACTAATTTTATTGTAGCAAATCTCACACCACGCCACACTTGCTCCCATGGAGAGTAGTACGCGACAGCTAATATTGTATTATTATCATAGAATACATTAATTTTCTAAGTCATAACATACTGTTTTATAAATTTAATATGGCATTAATATTTTACCCTCCACTTTTTAAATAAATATCGGGTAAGTAGGTTGGTACTTTATGTCATCAGAAAGCACTTCGAGTGGAAATACGTTTTCAATTTTTAATAATCATTCGTTGTGCGTTTTAAGGCATAAAATCCATCGTTTCAGCCGGCTTTAAATCGGTATTGCTAAAAATATTGACTAATCGTGCGATTTTAATATCCGGCGAAAACCAATTCAGCTCGCGTTAACGCGGTGCGTCCACAGATGGCAGCGTTAAAAAAATGTTGACAAAGGCAACGCCTAAAATGAAATGTTACTTTTAAAACGTTCGTAGTAGCATTTAAATTTCGGAATGATTCAAAAATATTGTTCGTTGACGTTTTCGATTGACGTATATATTCTGATCCACAGCGAGAGTTTATGATTTTCTCTTTTTCCTAACCTGTTGTACTTTTCTTATAGCTGTGTTTATTTAATATGTAGTATATAACAGATCTTATAGAAATATCATAGTGTTGAATTGCCGAATTCATTATGTGACGTCGGCGACATTTAAAACACTGAAAGGCCTCAGACAAGGAGATCTACTAGCCGGATTGGTTTTCAACGAAAAAGGCAGTAAGAATGACGGACATCAATGTCAATAAACCCTTACTTATTTACAATGGCGTTAAATATTATCATAATTATGCGGATGACATTTATTACCAGCATACTAGGTCTCATTGATAATGTGAATAAAACCAAATATATTGGGTTGTAGTGCCAGGTAAAAGAATAATATTGTTTTAATATATGGAAATTGACCGATCTTTGTAAAAAAATTGTCAAATTTATTTATTGTTATAATGTATTCTGAAGAAACAGTAATTGGCACAGGCGCCATGACATATAATATAAGCAAAAGGTAGTTACACGATAATTATGAATACTATACCTAAATACAAACATGCAATAGACAAAAAAATACGTAACTATCAATATCATGAAATATGATGTGAAAAATAATATAATTGTGTAGTACAACAGTGATATATAGATAAATGCATATAAAACAAGAAAATTCCAAAAAATAGTTATAAGCTCAACCTATCTAACAGACGAGCTTCCAGATGGAGCGACCATTGTCAAGAGGTCAACTAAATTAATAATTACCTAAATAACAAGATCAGTAAGATTGCTGGAAAGAGATTTTTTTCA
Source organism: Rhyacophila brunnea (assembly GCF_057557595.1). Taxonomy (NCBI): domain Eukaryota; kingdom Metazoa; phylum Arthropoda; class Insecta; order Trichoptera; family Rhyacophilidae; genus Rhyacophila; species Rhyacophila brunnea. The sequence continues at coordinate 42,107,285 of NW_028232859.1, forward strand.
ACGCCTGCAATTACAGTAAACACTATCCTCAACATTCTCAGTAATGAGGTAAAGATACGAAGAGATTTAGCACACCCAGAAAAATAATCAACCATCACGGTTCGAAATGGAAAGGAGCGCACCGGAGCGCCGTTCCAGTCTGTGAAATCTGGGCTATATACGCCATATAACAAACAAATATAACACACTTAATTTTTTTATAAAATTAGATAACTATGTCAATATTTTAGGAAAATTTTCTATTTGGAGCACTGATCGACCTTAATGTATCAAATAAGTTAACCGCACGATATACAGCATCATGAAACACCATAGGAGCAATATAAATTTTTCTAAATTAGTAGGAATATGAAAATAAATATTTGCTTAGAAGGTTACACTGTTTCGTCTATAATATACCTATAATATGTATACTCATTCTGATAAGGGTATATTAAATACATCCTCATCATTAATTATTCACCGATTGAACCATAATATAATAAAAATCCTAAGTATTTTTTAATGATAATGCCGACATATTTTCCAAATAATAATTAGTTACCCAGAGATGTCAAACAGATACATATTATTATTAATTATATTTACAATAGTGTGAAAATATGTAATGAAATTTCATGTGCTCTACTCACTACTGGTATATTATATTTAAATAATGACACCGATAAAGACTACGAATTAAATTAGTGTATTAATATATATGCTAAGAATTTATTCTTGAACATTTCCAAAGTAACCAAGAGTAAGTGTTGCGAAAAATGGACGCACAGGCTGAAAGGTAAAAGTGGCAGGTTCGCAATAGCAAAAGCACAAGTACGGATTACAAAGCAAGTAGTTACCATCCAGGAAAGTACGCCGCCGAAACAAAACCTGATGGAAAGTGGGAAAAGCATGAACAGGAAAATCTTGATTGCTGCCCCCTTGCAAAATGCATCATGAATTTTTCAAAATGTACTTGTAAAATAATTTCCATGTCGAATTTTTATTTATATGTACGAAATTCCTTTTCGTTAAAGTACTTTAATATTATTATCATGTCGTATTTATATGTTGCATATAGTAAGCAAAAATCTGTCATTTCACACAATACCTACTAATGCGGAACATTCAAAACCATACAACAAATAGTTATAATTTAATAACTTACAGAAACCGATTAGGTAATTAAAACGATACAAATAAATGGCAAAATGTTAGTTGCTATAAAAGGTTTATCGGATTATAAAATTTAGCATATTGTATAATTTGAAAATATAATACGAAATAAAAAATAAAATAGGCTACCACAAATATTGAAATATGGAGTTATCGGTAGGTATTTGGAAATAACAGCTTTATAATTTTGTTTTACTTAAAACTCAAAAGTCAGCCCAAAACCATGTAGAATGTACATGATATTATACCATTTTTACAACGTTTCTATTAGATCATATTCTTATTTGTCCGGTGGTTGTTTATCCGGTACAAATTTTGCAATCGATGTTTAACTAACTTCCCGACTAGCTAGACATTTAAAACTTTTAGAATATATCAGATCACGATGCCAATGCATTTTTTTAATACTTTTAGCCATTTTTAAGTATAATTGAATTCATTTTCAGTTAATTCTGTTTTGTATGAAAAGTTATTTTGGAAGAAATCCGTAATCCAATCCACTATTATTAATTGCTAGGGGTCTGGGGTCCTAGCAACTAAATTATTAATATATACGTGCGTTACTATGGAAATCAATATGAATGTCAAAACGACATTTCAGTATTATTTCTATCAAGTACAAATTTTTGATCGTTAAGCTGGTCAAGTTAAGTTTATATGAATCAACAGAAAATTTAAAAACGTTGTATGTAAAAAGTTCTTTTTATCTTGTAATTATTACATTTAAAGAGAATTTAATCAGATTGTTATTTAGACACATGATTTAAGATTGCATAGTATATCGATGCTCACAATAACGGAGCGGGACGTATCGGTTTATAGTGTCTCGGGTTAAAATCCCCTCCCAGAAAATTTATTTCCTTGTATTATAAGATGGTATACAACCAGCGCCCGGCAACCCATGCCACGGGTGCCACTTACTAGGTGGCACACTTCAAAAATGAAGATTTATTAAAATTTTCGGTAGGTACTTTATAAACTGTACCGTAATATACCCCGTTTACACGTGCATGGATGTACTGTGCATAGTAAGAAAATGTATGGAGAAACATGTATTATCCTGCAGTTAGCAAGATTGCGTGCATAAATCAAACAAGATTGGAAGATTCCGAATTTCCGATGCGACAGTAAGATTATTTTCGATCTGCGCCTGCGCAGTAGAGCGATCGTAGCAAACCTGCCGGCAAAAAAACGAACTACTCATTTTGAGCTCCGATTTTCAATACGACCTGTCAGATAGTAGTATAAAATGACAACATCGCGTCTCGCTTACTCTTGAATAATATTGGAGAGACAGTCAACACTTTTACGTGTAAACAGTTATTGTCATGACATTTTAAAATAAGCACAATTGCCGACAGTAATTCAATGCATGTGTACAGGCGCTATTAATGATGACCGATGATACACTGGTCGCCGTTTCACGAGCCGATGATGTGCATAAAATTAAAAACTATGAACAAAATATTGAGGTTTTAGCATCCAAAATTGAATCTCAAGGAAGTCACTAATATTTAAATATTTTAATTTTTATAGTGTTTTTATGTAGCGTCTATTATTATAGTCAAATAAAATTGTATTACAATAGATTTACTAGTTTTATTTCAGTGGCACGCCGAGTGTCCAGTTCTTTGAATTACTTAAGTACCTGTGTTGTGGCACGCCAATGCATTAGGTTGCCGACCGCTGGTATAAACTATCCTTATCAATGCGAAAAATATAATCAAAGTATTTCTGTGTTTAATGGTTGATATAATAAATAATTTGACGATTTTTTTATCGGTATAAGATCTATAGTTTTTTTTTATATTCATAACATTATACTCGTATAATATGTAATTTGATCAAAGTTATATGAAAAGTGTTATGGTTTTAATTAAGTATGTTTTGACCCACTGTGGAAAAAGAATGTTTAAAATAAAATAACTTTACCTTTGGTTAATTATTTCGAGACAACTAACGTAGGGGTATTATTGTGTATTTGGAGATTGTGTATCTAAAAATACAATATATCGCATCAGCAGTATTGCCATATTTCAAAATGCATACATTGCCGGCTTAGCAGCACTTGAACACATGCACTATAATGATGTAGGTAGCACATCCCGTTGTTTATTTATAAAGACAATGTCGCATGTTGTGTGAAAACTTGTTTGCCTAACGAACAATATGAAGGTTTTTCATAGTTAAAATTCTCATTAGCAAAAAAACTTCACTCTTCTCGAGAGATCCTAGAATACGATATTCACACGCAAGACGTGTTTACACATAAAAACTCCATTAATTACGAAACATGACATTCTATCGGATTCACACGAGAAGTGTCAGCAATTTCTCTGTGAATAGAAAACCGTCGATTTAAAAATATTTTCAGTTCGGTACTTACATTATATAATAAAAATATATATTATATCGTTACATGCCCCAATTATATATAGCTGTAAAATGTGATTCATTGCATTTGAACCACCAATAAACAAGATTGAATCTAAAAGACATGTGATGTTGGTATATTATATACCTGGTCACACATAATTTTAAAACACCTCCGATATTATACCCTCTAGAAAAAATATTTTTTTTAAACATTGATTTAAAATACAAAAACAGATAAACAACGCAGTTTTATAAGCATTTCATGAAAGAACTACTAATTAACTTCGTCGTAAAGTCGCGGTAGGACGTCCATAGCTTTATTGGTAAACCACATTGACACTAATCCAGTGGTTATAGGTTCAAGTTTCGTTGGGTGTCGTATTTTTTAAAAAAAGATTTTTCTTATTACCCATTGATTAAAAGAAATAATTTATTATATACATGTACCTACCTACATTCAAAATTTGTACATTCAGACTATTCAAAGAAAAATCCAGACAATCTTAATTCAACGCACTGATAGATATGAATTTTTCACTGACTACATTCTTCGAGCGATAACAAAATGTATTTTTTTTTTGTTCTAAAAAACCTGTTAAGTATATCCTTTATCCAAAATGCATTCTTTATGTTTGGTGAACATTAGACACCCAGAAAAATTATGCCTACAATAATACATCGCTTAGGCAAAAACAGAGGAAAATCGCGTAAATTTGAAAACCACTTGATTATACGGTAGAGTAGAAATCTGGATAGCAAAGGCTTTGATGAATGGCTGAAAAAGTGAGAATGTCTACGAAAGATAGACCAAAACTGCACAAATTTCTAATAACCGATAACAATTTTTGTTGATTTCTCTTACAATTATATAGTAGATATCCAAATAGTATATTATAGTTAATTTTGACACAATATACCTAGTTTATTCGATCAGCATAAAAAGACTAACAAACTATTTTTTTCTTTGATGTATTTTCAAATTATGAAGGTATGTTAAATAATAGATATGTACCTAAAAACAATATAATTCTATGACATTGACTAAGTATAATTTCTTTAAATTATACTTCGGATTATTTCACAATTTATTTAAATTTTTCTATCACATAAAGGCACATATATTATTACAGTCCGTATATATATACTGTCCGACTTGAATTTATCCGACAATCATGTTGTCCTGTATCTATATTAGTAGAAACAACTTACAAATATTACCAGGTGACAATATCACCTATCTATATTCTCATACGTCTTCCCTTTACGTGCCTGTTCTAACTTACTGTCTTTTTTCTGGTATTTCAGACTAAATTTTTTGTCAGTGAGCTGCTGCACCAGCCTGGCGGAGTCTTTATAGAGTGACTTTGCCAAACACGCCATCGCTGAAATCGTTCATTTGCTAAGCGGCGACTCTTAACTGATAGTTCTTCCTCATCCATTATGTTTCTATTTTTTATTGCTTATGTATCTTGCATAAGGTAATAATAGGTTATACCACCCTATCAGGCTGTCCCTATTATAATATATGTAAATCTTTTAGATACCTAACAAACTAATTTCTTATATTAATGCCACTTTCTTGATTTTATAACACTTTCACTTCGATGTCACGACCTTTTACTTTGTAATATTAACAGTAATTAACTAAAATTACGCATTTTACTAACTAAAATCTAAAAATATGATAAATTCGTTGTCATTTTTTCACAACCATAGAGACTTAAACGCAAATTCACTGTAAACTTTGAATCGAGTATATTCTTATAGAAATTGACATTTTCAAAGACACATAAGTTTATTATTTTCAAAATCGTGTTTCATATCCAACACCATAATAAATCTCTTTATACCTTTCCGTCAATCTGCCACAAATTAATTGTAATGTAGGTACTCGATATCATAATACCACACTATAAGCATCTATCAAACTATTATGAGAGTAACATCTGTTTTCTTTCACGACCCTATTTAAATAAAAGATTTTTCAATTTTAAAATTTGCATTTATACGTGTATGTTTAATACGCTTTTCTCTTACACATTTTCAATTTTTTTCTCCCATGCGTACTCAGATATTCCAATAGATATAAATATAAGTATATATACGGTAATAACACAAACATCTGACAAAATAAACGTTAGAACACTAGCTTCTACTAGCGTGGGTCGCGATTTTTAAGACCGTGGCTGACAATGTATGTGTAGTAAATTTGGATACAACGCACTCACGCACGTACCTATTCAATTTGAGGATGATGTTCATAAACGTGTACCATTTTTTTTTACTATTTTATATCACATTACACCTAAACAATAAGAAATAATCCTCTCTATTGAAGTCGGCATTGCTATTTAAATTACGATCATTGACATAACCCGTCGAAACTAATGCTATTATTGTATGGATGGCCCAGATGAAATAACATTTTATGCGTAACATTTTAAACAAAACTACAAAAAATCAATCACTGCTATTGGCACAATTGCGTTTCCATGTCGAATACGCACATTGATACGTTATTATAAAAGTCTACTTGTTATGTACTGTTACTATGACAACATTTTCTGTAAGTGATGATTTGACTACATAGCCTCGCGCTTGAGACAACTTTCTGTTTCAAAAAAAAAAACATAACTGTCACCTGTTTATATTCTCCGTTGTATGCAGTGGTGTAGGTACAGTAGTTGGATAATATACTTTATTAATTCACACACAACTCTTTGAAAATAAATACAATAATTACTTCCAAAAATAAATCACTTTAGAGATTTCTGCTTTACCGGGTCAAAACCCGCCTGTGTTTTTATTTTCACAACAGGCCATGTCACCCAATGATCAGCGTTGCCAATTTAGCGCTTGTCTTGTCAGATCTAGCATTTTTCGATAAGCATCCAGCTTGCAAAAAAAGCATCTGGCTTGTGGCGTTTTTACTGAAATTTTCGATGCCTCTAAAAGCTTTAAATGCGCTGAAAATGCGATAGATATTTTTATTATCATGCGTATAAAACAATATAATTTAACACTTGAAACAATAAGAGCATTCATGGCCTTATATAGTGAAATGGTATAATATAATTTAATGTGTGTTAGCTATGTGACATCAATTTGGCATCATTTGTGACATCATTTTGGAATGACATGAAATTAAATTTAAACGCCTTAGACATAAAATAGGCATCTGTTGTCAATTTAGATATGTATATATTTCTGTTAAAATGTATAGTTTTTACACGTATAGACATTTTTTAGATTTTTGCAATCTTTTTTGATACACCAAAGGAAATGTCGTCTCTGTTCTGGCAGAACACACTAACTGGAGAATACTAGTTTTGAGTAATTTGACTTTGAAGTTGTTAAAATGTTTGAAATGGTCTATTATGTGAGTTTATTAAGTAATCGTAAAAAGGATGACTTTAAAATAAAGACTGTTTATTTATTAAGAAGGTTTCCAGACGGTAAAGTTTGAAATAAGGAACATTTTGGTATAACTAACTCAATATATACTTTTTTCGAATTAGTGTCTTCTGCGAGGACAGTGACGATGTATTGACTTCATTTTTGGTAGAATAAGTAAATTTACTTGCAATTTTATTTTTACAAAATCTAGCGTTTTTTCCTGCCAAATATTATAAAATTGCCTTTGCCTTGCTTTCTAATAAGCACGGTTTGGGCAAAGTGCCATCTAGTACTTTGTCAAGCTCCAGACTTATTATATATAAAGACGATGTTAATAAATTAATCAGCCGTGGATTTAAATAGACGCCACTGGAAATACGTACAATAAACATTAAACACTTCATCAAAACCGTTGCAGAGCGCGTATTTGAAAATACGGCCGTTTTATCGAAAGCATTGTGGACGATTCGTCACGTTTGTCAGTGGTCACACCAACTCGCGTTGCAAACTCTTTCCTGTGTCCATCCGGCCAGACACAGCACAACATTACCGCACTTTTATATTATTTTATATCTACGTGTGCAAACAACCACAGCGTTTTGTCCATGCATCTACTTATTTGTCTACTTTTTAATCATTTTTATTGACGCAAATACCTACAATAGCGAAAGCACTTAACCTCAACCGCATCCATTTTATAAATATAGTGAAAATTTTCAAATCAGGTTTTGTTTAATTTAATTTTGCAACTTTCATAAGCCATTAAGTATTTTAATTTGTACGTAGAGTAAGTACATTCCTAGATGTAAGATTTACCAAATACACATAGATATTATAATGATAAAAACCGATACATTATAAAAGTACATCCCTGTCGATTGACATTGAGTAGGTCAATAAAAAAAGAGTTTCTCTCCGTCAATTACACATTGAGATACCTATGTGCAATAAAATAATGACAAAGTTTCGAGGAGCTTTAAGTCAGGTACATTATAAGCTTAATAAAATTATTTGCTCTAAAATTCACATTTCAAAGTTGTACCATTATGCATTGAAAAAATGCAGAGAAGCTTTTTTGCTTCTTGCCTACTCGATTTTTCAATATAGGCATCGATATTGGTTGAAAAATATAATGTTGAAAAATTTCAAAAATATGCATATTTAAAAAATATATATCCTAAGTAAAAGTGAGACTGAATGGTGTGAATGCTCTCGCCTTGAAGTTTTATAGCATTTTATGTTTCTTGCATTTTTTTCGAATTCCGTACATAACTAAACATAATATGCTATTTAGTTTCATCAGACTATTAATATTCCTTTCAGGTGTAAAACTCTTAGAATTAGCCTCCTTCAGCATCTACTTATCACCATCCTGGCTTGTCAAACTGCTGCCATTCAGTTTGATACTCTAGAGGTCATCAAATCCGAATCGACAATATCCCTCCGTCTTGTAGAAAATCAGTTTCCCGAATATCAGTTCATGCGTATCCATCCTATGTATATGATCCAGCCATCTAAGTTAACCCAATTTCATGGACAATACACTGCTCTCGTAAAAGTTCACAGATCATTTTTGTATGTCCGCCTCCACCCCCACTGTATGTCATTGACAGGTGAAAAGATACCGGACAGCACAATCATGTGTATGATCATGCACCAGGTTTCCGAAACATACCCATATGACAACTGGTTTTCGACTTTACAAGGGTACCTTCAATATAATATCGATAAAAATAATTACCTACATATGGGCTTCTATTGTAGTTCACTGTGAATAATAAAATTATCTGATATAATCGGACTCAATAGTTCAATACTCACTTACAACGATCGGTTGCGTATGCTATTGTTAAAATTAGAGACACTTCATATGGCACGGTGTTCTCTGTTAAATGTTTTCCAATGTCTAATGGTGGGTGTAGGCAGGCCATACGTTGCATAAGGGAGGTCCATTTTAAAGAATAGCGAATGAAGAAACGAATCCTTTTATTTTTGAGAGCAGTGGCGTTTTTCAATGAAGCAGACGATGCGACCACTTCATTAAAAAATATCGACATCATAGTTTTAAAAAATAATCAAAATATAAAAAATCATAAACATTGTTGTATTGTAACACCTACTACTGTAAAGCGCCGGCTAGACGCTCATGCTTTACCACAAGCTTACCTGCGCAAACAGGTTTGTATCGGGAAGCCCGTGTATATAGACGGGAGAACTGTAGCTCGCGCAAACCGAAAAGCGCTGTATAAGTAGTTTACACAAACTATACCGCGCAAGCAAGTCGCTGCCGTCTAGCTGGCGCATAATTGTAATGGCGTTTATCATATAGGCAAAAAATTACAAGGATACCTCCAAACCAGTCAGCAGATCTAAAATCACGACAATTTGAGAGTAGGTTTCATGAAAATGCTGATTCGAAGTCTGTTTAAGGGCGGCACTTTATCTAGAACTCTAATAAATACCTACTCCCATTAGAATCATGGTTGAGAGCTTAAACTGGACGTAATGCCAATAAATTGACACTATTACGATAATATTATTTAAGTACTTCATTTATTATTCTTCATTCAGTTATGGAATATATTTTATTTACAAATATATCTAGGTAGCGTGTAGAATCTACAGTAGATACTTCCTAGTACATATGTCTTTAGGTGGATAAAATATTTTTTATCGTAGGTATCTCATGTTCCTCTTTGTATGCATCCTTGTTGAAACGAGAATGTGATTAGCAATTAAAATGCAAATTTCGATGCATTTTTCAGGATACGGCGTACAAAGGGGCCTGGCGGAGGTGCCTATTACTTCAAGGAGCATTTTTCCTCGTGGCACTCCCGGGTGACAGCCGCCTCTTGTCCGAGACGCCCTCTGGCGCTGTGACGTCGCACTAATGACCCGCCATCTTAGCTTTTATTCTTCAAGCGGTCATTTTTAATGCACGCCACCCTTTTACGCCAACCTGACTAGCGACTGGCCGGTGACCAATAATTATTCTTATAACTGAATAAATAATATTTCTAGTTCTTATATATTAATATGTTCTTTAGAGTAGATGTAGGTACGGGTAGTTGACAGTATTAAGTCAAATTTTGTCAAAAATACATTGATATAATATGATATGCCTATTGATATAAACTTATTGATAAGTACTAAATATGAAGATATTATTGAACGTTGATGTATTTACACAGAATATAATAAAAATGGAAAACTCTACAATTTTTTTAGCAAGTATGAAACATATTATATACCTACCTACTCAAAATGTACCAGTGATTGACATGCCATAGAATCATTGCACTAGTAGTTAACATACTTTTGCTCAGTTGATAGTTATTATAAGTGATATTTTAATTAAAATATTTAATCGGTTCTGATCTTAATAATCGAAAAGAGGAATAAATAGTATAGATATATTTTTTTTTGTTTTCAATAATATAATGTATTTAACTAAAAATGTACAGTTGTGACCGTAATGCATCTGCGAGCGAACTTTCAAACTGTAATTTATTGATAATTTTCATTTTAAATAAAAGCAATGGTGCATTTAGTGACGTAGAAGCCTGGTGCACTGACTGATTTTGAGGTTTCGCCACCATTGATAATAAAATAAAACATTTGTGAAAAATAATCTTATTAAATTAAAATTTTCTTATCGGTTTGAACAGTTTCGAGGCCCGCTTTTATATTTTATAATGAATCGGTTGCGTCACTTGCATCAAAGAAAATTGCTGCTGCAAATAACTTATTACCAAAGGTTTCGTTAAAAAAATATGTTTCTTTGGTATTAGCATAATTCTTATTCTTCGCCGTCGGAATTTCATGGCTGAAGACCGTGACCCAAATGGGCTTCATTCCTCTGTGTACCCAACTTTAAGTTCGAATATAGATTCAATAAATATGCTTCTAATATCAAAACGTGGCGTCTCTAACATGGATGATGCAGTTTCATTAGTGATTTATTTACCTGAGTCAATAGGTTTTGGATAAAGTCATAGTTCTACTTTCTATATATTATCATCCTACTAATCACCACCTAACATGACTCTACGCACATGGTTCAGTTGCTATAATAAGTCACTTAAACTGGGTACCGAAACGATTTTTCGTAAACCTACATAATGCGAGAGACGCAATTGCTTTTGTGATTCGTCTACAAGAGACGATAGTATGCACGAAAAGTCATGGTGCTTGGCCAAGAAGGGGTCATAGCTTCCACCTTAGTTTGTAGCAGATGTCTTTGATTGGTATTGCTAGCTGATATAATTTAATAATACCTTATTGTCAGCTACCTACATTAATACTTACATAATAAAAGGTCACCCTTTAAAACACAATGCTTGTTCTAGGATGAGTTAAAAACAAAAGTTGTTTTTATTCGTAAGTAGAATTAGGTACCTAGTACTACAGAACAATCTTGACCGTATATATTTCTACATAATGACCAATGGATTTTCAGCCACGTTTATCTGAACATTTATTTACATAAAATAACAATGTCACAATTGTATCGTTCAATGGACAAAAAATCTATTTTTACGTTTATTTTAAATAGCTGATTTTTTAACGTTTATCAATAATATTTATTTCACTATTCTTTTTATTAATCATAAGAAAACATGTTATTTTAAATTAAACCATATTATAATAACAATAGATTATTTTAAATTCATAATACGTTATTGCTCTAATTCTAGCTCTGATCAAATTTTCATTTACACAGTGGATAGAGACGATGGAACTATCACAGTGTTTGAATTAGGCAGTTAATTAAGATTATCGATGATTTCGTCACAGAAACCAAACACTTAAAATATTTCTTCATTATCCAATAAATCCGATGATCCAAGATCCAACTACCAAAAAAATTAGCAAAAACCTAAATCAGAACAAAAAAAACCTTGCGATTTACTCAATACATTTTGACGCTTCATTTACTACAACATAGAAACGTATCAATGATTCTGTGGGATCAACAGTTTTTAATTATTGTGAGAGTAAATTAATTCATTTTAACATTTAATTTGTTCCCTTCTTTTATTATTTCTGCCACTTTTGACATTCAAATCCCCCTAACTTTTAACTACCTATGTACAGGGTTGCGCCAAGTAGGGATGTTAGACTGTTACGACTGACGGTATTCTAAATTTTCTTCAGAGCGGCACTGTATGGATAGGTACCTTAAAAATGGAGAAACCTTATTTGAAAACCGGCATTATTCCAGAGTGATATCTACGAAGAAGAGCTGATTCAAAGTAATATTAGAAAAATATTTAGTTATATGGCAATAATTTAAATCGCACAAAAACATCGTCTATAAAATTAGTTGAATTTATGTTTTTCAACCGCATTTAACGGGAATAAGTTAATATTTTTCATAGGAATATTTTCGCTATTTTTTTTAGTCATTCAAGCTGTAAACTTGCGGCTTGATACTCGATTAATCGACCATAACAGAAGAAAGAATGCGTTTTAATACAAAGACATTTTATAACCATTAAATAACCGTTAAACTTGTGATAATTCATTTTTACAATAATTATTATTTTCTGATATAATATTAGTTTCTGAGCCAAACTCATTCCGCCTAAGAATTTTTAAAAGTACCTATCTATAAATTTAATATTTGAAATATTAAAGTCTTTAAATAAAATTCTAATAATTACATTTTCTCATTTTAAAAAATATTTGTAAGATATTAAACCAATAATATACATCGCACTTTTCTCTTTTAGCGTTTTTTTGTATATATTTTGTGAGTAAAACATTAAAAAGTATTTTTGTCCTTTCTTATTTATAAATAAATAGATTTAAAATTTATATATTTACGAGTAGGTATAATATTTTGTGTGTTTAATACTTAATAAAAATATATTCATAGTTATTCAATACTTGTCACTCTACTTAGTATTTTATCACAATAATTTAAATTATAGATACCTATGCTTATTCTCCTTTGGTTATATCCACTCCTTACGTGAAGCACGTGGAAACGGCGCGGCACCTGCAAGAATCCTTTTTTCTCTCTTGCCCACTTGAGTATGTTTAGATCATTTTAGCGTTTCGTAGCTTCGCCCTACAGGTGCACAGTATCGCTTTATCTAATTGGCCGAGTACGCCCAGAGCCTACGAACATTTTAAGAAATAAATATATCACTTAAAAATATAAACAGGTAGAGAAGTCATGGACTATTGAGAGGCAATGGCCTACCATTTATATAACTAACATATAGTAAAATATTGTATTTTGTAAATGGCAACATAAATATTCTTCTTCTTTATCGGCGATTTTCTTTGACGCAAAATATGGAACCGATACGTGAGAAAATACAATTGGGGAGCTCTAAATGCTGAAACCAGTCATCTAAAAAAATCGTACCTATTTCTCACAAATTGACTGTAAAATTTAACCAAAGCGTACAAATACTAAAGTCGTGAGTATATGACTATGAGTATAATATAACAATCTTATATTGTTTACGCGAATAAATTTAATTAAACGCGGTTAAACCATATTGCCATTATAATTTATATAAAATCAAATTAATATTTTTTGAATGACGTATAGATTCGTTTCAAGTTTTAGTTTGATTAATGTTTTTTTTTATCGTTTGAGGCCTCAAAATAATTTTGGTACCTACTTATTGTGTTCAGTCTTTAAATGAGTTTTTCCTCAATTAACATAGGTATAGGTAATTATTTTTTTTAACATTCAGTCGTAAATTTAATTAAAATTCTTAAAACAATATAGTAGGTGAATGAAAATCAATAAATTTTATAAGAAAAATATGGATTTATTAGGTTTATATATTATTATTACGTACTTGATAACAATAAAATATCTAATAAAATGTGTTGAATAAAAAAATTAAAATGATCTTTCAAAAAAATGTCGATGAGTAATAAGGATAAATATCTGATAATTTAGAAATGCATTAAAATATAATAAAACCCATTATATATAAATACATTCTCCGGCATGTATACATGTGAAAATATTTCCAAAATAAAAATATACCTACTAAAAATCATTGGGTAAATATGCCGAACCAAACCAAAGCTAACCTAACCTAACATAACCTAACCTAACCTAATCTAACCTACCCCAACCTAATATCACCTCATATAAAGTTTGTAATAATGGTGTATCAAAAGGTATTAAAATTTCAAATTTTCAATTAACGATTATTGGATCGAAAAGCCGATGCGCCGACAGAAAAAGGTATTTATTATAATTGTCTACATGGAATAAACTGTTTTCGTAAAAAATATATATATATAAAAGCTCGTGTCCACCTCTGGCGGCACAATTACCAATCATTGTATTAATTAAATCTCTATATACTCGTATATAAAAATCTCGTGTCACGATGTTTGTGGTCGAACTCCTCCGAAATGGCTCGACCGATTTTTATGATTTTTTTTTATGTATATTTGTTAGGTATGAGAATAGGTCAACAAGTATATTTCATACCGCTAGGTGATTAGGGTATCTCTATCCAGAAAATTTTTCTTTTATTTTTTTGACAATTTTTTTTTGTATTTTCTTTATTATTTGGCATAAAAAAATACTTATAACCCCAAATTTTCATCCTCCTACCCCCCCCCCTCCCATTTTTTAATCGCGATTTTATTATTTTTGTATGAACAAATTTAACCGTCGTTCGTATTTCAAACAGAACGAAATGTTGTTGTATGAAATATGTTGTTGAATGACAGATGGCGCTACGTCCGAGAAGAATTCAAGAAAAGCGTCGCGTCATTTTGACATTTCATTCGGCATATCACAACGCAGTGCGTGCAAAATTTTGTACGATTTATTTTAATTTATCTATTTTTATGTGCGTGTATTACAGTGCACAATGCCAGTAAGACGCAAGGGGGGCCATTTGGGCCGTCGAACGAATAAAGCAACAAACATGCGAATAAGTAGAGCAGAAAGAACAGACGAACAAATCCAACAAGATAACAAAAACGTGCGTGTAAGCATGTCGCAATTGCGTGCATCTCAATCACAAGAGGCACGAGCTGAACGAAATCAACAACGACAATTGGAACGGAGCCAAGCGCGCCGGTTCGTAGTTAACACACGCAGAGCAAATGACCGACAACGCCAACAAGTACATCGAACATTTACATCCGCTTCATTCCTTCGTCTCGCATTCGAGTACGAGCCAGATATTGAATATTCCGCTCATCCGAAAGTGCTGATTGGTGCTATGGACAAAGAATGTCCCCATTGTCATGCGCTCAAATTCAAACATTAGTCAGCCGGGATTTGTTGCGCATCAGGAAAAGTGCAACTACCAGAAATTGAGATACCACCTGAACCATTGAACGGCTTGCTCATCGGCACGGTTCCAGATTCAAACCTGTTCCTGAAGTCCATTCGCACATTCAATTCATGCTTCCAAATGACTTCGTCCGGAGCAACAGAAATAGTTCACAATACTGCGGCAAATGGTCAACAATTCCGTTCTACGTTCAAAATCAAAGGCCAAGTATACCACAAAGTAGGCTCATTGCTGCCAATGCCAAACGAACCACATACATTTTTACAAATCTACTTCATGGGCGCGGCGGTGAGGACATCAATCATGTGGATGCACGTTGCGGCTACAATAGCCTCAATTCGCCTAATGCCAGGCGCATCGTCGGCGAACTGGACGCCCTGTTGAATGAGCACAATGAATTATTGAAATTCTTCAAAGCACACATGCACGAATTGCAAAGCGACAATCACGCTATTGTCATCAATCCTGATAAAACACCAGCTGGAGAGCACGTACGTCGATTCAATGCGACTGTTGTTGACGACATTGCTGGAATCATGGTTGGCGACCGCACATCGACGCGAGAAATCGTGATTCGAAGAAGAAACAATAATCTGGAGTTCATCGCTGACACACACCGTTCATACCACGCTCTCCAATATCCGCTAATTTTCTGGAAGGGACAAGACGGATATTGCATCGAGATCCTGTCACAGGTAATTCATTCATTATGAACATCATTACTCATTTTGAATTGAGAAAATGAATGGTTGATGTTTTTTTGTTTTTATCGGCGGTCATCGTCTACAGCGCTCTATTCCTCTTTCTGTCATAGATCCCATCCCCACACACTTACGATACATTCGTTATTTTTTATTTAACAACCAAAATATTCACTAGAAATAATTTATATGGCAGAACAACGTTTGCCGGGTCAGCTAGTAATTGTATAATATTTAATTAAAATTACTGAAATTAGTGCCCAGGCTATTAAATTATGTTGTAATCAATGATTATCCGCGGTAATGTCATAGTTTCAATTGTTATAATCAGCGGAAAATGCGTAAATTTTCCAGTTATCAAACTGTTCAACGAACAACATGCCTGCCTGCGTAGAACACCTTCATCGGTCTTTAATTTCGCTGTCAGAAACACTCAGACCTAATCGTGTCCGAAGCTCGAGATATTCTCCGAATATTCCCATTCGCCGCCATCTTTCAGTGTTTCGTTAATTTTCGCTTCTACATTTATTATTTATATATTTTATTATAAAAAAAAGTACTAGGAGACCCCAACCGTAAACAATCAATTACACGAGAAAAACAACGACCAAACGTTTTTCGTCGAGAATGCAAGACTAATTTAAAGCCGTTCAAACTCTCTGTAATTTCGTTTTCTATGACATGGGTAGTCAAGCTATGCAGACATGCAAAAAATGGTTATACTATAACGATTTGCCAGTTCTAACTATCGTAATATGAATCATCATCATCATCATCGCCTTAGAGGAACACTGCTGGATGAAGGTCTCTCAAATACATTAATAAGTACGTATGTTAGCATAATAGCTCCTTTACATATACCTACGTATATTTGCTGCCAACAATACTAACTTGTTATCGCAACTAACAAAAGTAAAATTTAAAGACATATCGTGCAAGTTGCAACACTGCATATATAGATAGAAAAAAGTTAGTAGCGGTCTGCTTGACTATAACAAATACCAATAATATCGCCGTTTGATTCAAATATTATTAGTTAACATCCTGGCAACTAAATATTCGGCAACCGCTATGAATTTCGTTCAACATTTTCACAAAAATTACGAACGTGTCTCGCTCACACTTGAAAAATTACATTAACGAGACAATCAGCAATGTGTGTGAAAACAATTATTATTGTCGCAACAGTTGAATTTACAGACAATCCCGGCAATGAATCTATGCATGCACTCTACTATATCACCAATCCAACTACATCTATATTTAGACGTGTTGTACCTACCTTGTTGGTACTATATGCATGAATATCGTACCTACCTATCGTTTTTCTTATTTATCATTGTACGCCAGGATTAATGGAGTGACGTTATCCTATGTATGTCAATTTTCATATTAATAAATGCATACATTCCCACCAATGACCGATTCAATTTAATTTAGTTAAACTTATGCAGGTTATTCAACCTAGAGCCTATGATTACGAATCTTTTGCATATGTATTTTTATATAACTTGATGGTATGGACACTATGCCAAGAAGCTAGGGACTTGGATATGTGATTGTACAGACATACACTAACAATCCCTCGTATTGACAAAATGACTAATTAAATGGTAACATCCTTAAACCGCGAAATCTTCGTAGTGTTAACCTAAAATATTTGATTCCGCATTATCCAATTAATAAATAATATCAACAGCTTTTATGACTTTATTATCTCCGTGATTGATACGAGTGTAACTTCATTGAACTGTTGTACCGGACAGCAGTCAATAAAGTGAATATTATTCCGATGATGGCTGACCCTCATACCCTCATAGGGATGGCAGAAAAAAACTACATAGGTACATAATAAATATCTAACCTTTTACTGTTGCTCAGTTATATCGTATATTTTACAAAGACAATATGACGCAATTAAATGACTTCTTTATTAACCCGAGTACCCACTAAATTTAAAAAAAATGGTTTGACTTCAAAATATTTTAATCAATATTTTGTTTGGTTACTGTTTATATGAGAAATAATATCAAAGCGTTTCGACCATCAAGAGAGATTCAGACAATCTTTTTTCACTACAACATTTGATAGGAATTACGGTTTTTGTATGTTCCAATTAGAAACTATAGAAAAGTTAATAATTTCACGTGTTTCCTAAACAAAATAACAATTGATGAATTGATTTAATTACTTACCCACTTTGTGAGTTTGGATGATTTTTCATTTAAATAACAATAGTTTGTAAGAAAACTTATGTTATGCTTGTAATTGGCAAATTAATAATAATAATAATAAGAGTGACTAAGAGTACTATAAATGAATCTGCTACTAAATGAGTTTTCTATAAATGATTGTGTTGAATATTATAATTTCTTGTGGGACCATTATTTTTGATAGTAAGTATAGTTTAATAAATGATTATTTTAAAAACAAAAAAAAACGAAAATAATAATACTTATAATACATGTCACTACTCGCTACAATATTATAAAGTAGCATGTCATGTTTCCTCAATTACTCTTTTTATAGAACTTTATGTATTGTTATTTATTACGATACGTTAATTATTTTTATCAAAAAGTTTTATTGGCGTTACATTTACTTTTCAATTGTATATATTTATGGATTAAGTGTGGCACAAAACAAAAGAAAAACTACTTATTTATATATTATTATCTTTGTTAAAACGGTATATTAAAATAACAGTTTATTTATCAGGTTCAATAGAATTAATTTAGGTAAGATTTTTTTTATATTGGATATCAAAAGAATTTATCGTGATGCTACAGTTCCGCGCGCAAGATTCAATGGACCAATTTCCAAAGATGTCGTAAAATTCTGGCAATGTTATTATTCAAAACGATGACATTTCCCTCGCGGTCAACGATATTAGTGAGAGTAAGGAGAATCGAGCAGGTATCCACGATTTTCGCAAACAAAAACTAAACATCACACCTCCCGGCGGCGTGGATAACGACGAATGAATCGAAGAGTGAGAGGCTCTGACCAACTGTCATCGAAAAGCGATGCCCCGGCGAAGCGTATCCACGAATCCATGACCGACAAGACTAAAAAAGTTTACCAATGTAAACTTCAATCTTTTTACCTCAAACAAAAATAACTGTGAATATAAATATCGACCGTTGCGGTTTATAGTCAGTATCAAGTTAGTTTCTCCCAAGTAACAAGCCTATTGCACCATGTACTTGCGGGTAAGAAATATAATATCGCATAAATTTATATTTTGAATAACATCTAAAGAAAAATCTATACGTATGATCAAATAAAATAGTTTATAATAGAAAATATTTTATTTCTTTTTCAGATATTTAGTGTGGTGCTGCTCCTCAGCAGTCAACTCGTCGAGGAGTCGAGGTGTGAGAAAAATGTGACCAAGGACAACATTAGTAAACGTGGCATATATCATTTAAGCGACGGATTGAATTACAATATTATACCTGTCCATCATTTGGCGAGATATCCTTCAACCCGTAATTTCGCTCCTGAAGAATCATCTCATTCCCACATAGACATCACTTACAAACCAGCCGGTGAAATTTCTAATGGAGAAAAGCTTCAAAACGAGCAGTACCAGAGCCAACAGTTTACTCATCAGGACAGTGTTAAAAACGCAAATAATGTTAACACAAATCAATTGAAAATTTCTGGACAAATATATCAAACACAGCAGTCTCCAGGCTATGGTAACACTCAACAGCAACAACCATCACAACAGCAGCTTTACAGTGTACCAAATCCCCAAAAATTAAGTGGAGAGCAGCAGCAAATTGTACCTCATCAGCATTTAGTGGCTCCTCACTATCCGATTACTCTACATCCTAGACTGACAGGACCTCTTACTTTATATGGAGCTGAAAAACTCATCACTCTTCCAACTAATGCTGAAATCAAATTACCAGAATATAGTGAAACGTATACGACTATTCCTGTTATATACGGCCAATCGAATGGTAATCTTCCATCTCTGAAGTACATTCAACAAGGAAGCAAACAACAGTACAATCTTCCTCTTTCGTACGGAAATGGTCAACATCCACATCAGCATCTGATTAGTCAGCAACAATATAATAAATTGGCAGCCAAACTTCAACAGAATCCATCGATTCAATTGCAGCATCAACGACAGAATCATCAACATCAAGGCCGCCCTCACTCGCTACAAATCCCACAGCAATACAAATCGATAGAACCAAACTTTTTCCAGCCACAAGTATTTGAAAACCCAATCGTGCCTCAATTACAACACTTCATACCCAGAATCAAAAGCCCGTTTGATGCCTTTACCCGCCCACTTGCAAATGTACCTGCTCCAGTAGCATCTGCGGCACCCACACACCCTCCTCAAGCTCCCTCTTCTTCTCAAGCTCCTCCTGCTCCTCAATCTACCCAAGCTTCAAAAGACGAAGACGATGAAGAAGAAGAAGAAGACGACGATCGTGAAGGTAGACGACATATCAAAGAAGAAATTCATGGCGAAGTTGTAAGACACGAAGATAATGACGAAGATGAATTCGACAGAGGTTATGAAAATTCAGCTCTTGGATTCCCAGCTTATGGACAAAAAGAAGACAGAGACGACGATTATGGATATCCTGACCGACACCACGCAGAATCAAATGACAGATACCAACACTACAAATCCCGTCACCAAGACGACGACGATGAAGACAGGGAAACCTACCATAGAGATCGTGACCATAGACCCAGAGAATATGATGATAGAAGAAGTCGCCATCATTCCGACAGCGATCATGAAGCCCATTACTCTGAAAAACACCAGAGACACGAACCCAAAAGCAGTCATCGTGAACACAAATCGTCAAAACATTCACATGATTCCCACAAACCTTACAGAAAGGAAGAATCAGAACGATCGTCTTCAAAACGACCTTCGTATTCGTCAAAGTACCAAAAGTCGTCGAACAAACCATCTCGTAAGTCCCAAAGTGACAACCGTCATGCCGGATCGACTCACAAGAAACACAGATCTAAAGTGAGCACACCTCGTCAAAAAGAATCAGCTAGCTCACGATCCGAAGTCGAGGTAACCAAACCGAACTATCAATACGGATTCGAACCCATTAGGAGTCATGCCGAAGATTCGAGAGCAAAGTCTGATGATTCAGTAGCGAAACATTCCGCACCACATCCTTCAACGAAAAAAGTCTACAAAGAAAATTGGTATATTAGTAAATCAGTCAAATCGTAAGTTTATTAGATTATGCAAACGTTTAATTATATGCGCGGTACAACATTGTAATATAGTAGTTTTATGTATTAGGTTAATAAGCATTTATTTTTAAGTTTAATATGTTTTAAGTCATTTTTTTGTATCTACATGTTTAATGAATATAAATCATTATAAAAGTCTGTATTCAATTTTATTTACACTGATTACCAAAACCAAATTTTACATTGACACAAAGTTTTCATCTAAGTAATTTAATCACACGAGGCTGTTTTAATTGGGAAAGCTTAAAATTCTGTTTGCATTATTAAATAATATATTAATTTATAATATGTTGAGTAAGTAACCTCTAATTAATAGCCTTCTAATTATTGTATGCATTTTATTACAATCACAAATTATTATCCGTTATTTAAAACGGATATAAGTAGTAAATTTAGTAGTGCAGTTATTTACTGCTTTTAGTGTAATATTATAGAGGCAATATTTACAAAATAATAAGAGAACGAAGCAAGTTGCCATTCTCTCCGAAAGCTGCTAGACAAAAAGCCATGTTTTGTGCAGTAAAGCACACTAAAGGAGAAATTATTGTTCAGCTAACGACAACTCACATTCCGAGAATAAAATATATGAAAATTCGCGGTACACGTTCTAGCAGCGCATAGTGTTACGTGCAATATGAAAGGATGTAAAACTTAATTTAAGTACCTACATATCCATATGGTTTCCGCTTCCATTGCATATAAGAATTTCTGAAAGTATAAAATTTTATTCTAATGGTCGCATTAAAAAATATTGTAAAGTGGTAACACCGTGATCATATCGCATAGCATTTATCAATCTATATCATCACGATATGTTTGTAATGTAATAGAATCTATAAAATATACGTATCCGTGTCTTTGTAGTACCCAATATTAGTATGCCATTGCTTTTAAAATATTGAAATATACTTAAGAAAGACTCTTGATTTGTTTTACTACAGCAAAACAAAGAATTTAATATATTTGTATTAATTTTAATAAAAACATAGTTAAATATATTTAAAAGCCTAACAGATGTATAAAATACTTACCTACCTACTCTAAATTTAATATAAGTAATGTCACATCAACGCGGAACTCTTCTCACAAAGAATTTAATTTCACTTTTCTCCCGTTATTTTCGTGGATGTTTTTTTACTAAAAAGTAAGTAGATTACATTTTATCGTAAAAATAACTTCACGGAATGTTAGACTTAGACAAAACGAAGCCGTTGTCAATGTTTTGTCAATTTTGGTAATAAAAAAAATAATATAATTTATTAATACTAACTACTTCTAACTCAACTGTTCGGTAGATGCTTTCCTTTATAACTCGCCCACTTATAGTTAAAAAGAGATTGAAATTATTTGAATAAACATTCATTTGCTTGCAAATATAATTATAAAGTATTGAAATTAATATTTACCGTTACTGTCATTAGTGGATTTAAATACCATGACGACCCACCCCCTAGCACGACTTTAATATTATATATCTATGTCAAATATATCAATTTGTTCAGTACAGGTGATTGTTTATTTCTCATCACAATTAATATTATTAACTTTTACAATACACATAATGAAACTCTGTTTTAAAAATATAAATTAATAAACTCAAGGCAGATAAATAGTTTTTTTTTTGAAAATACTGGAAAATGGGGAAATCTCAAAATTTTAATAATTTTGCTATAGGCATTTCTTGGTCTAAAATATGCTGATCCATTATTTTTACATACACTTTAAATGCGTATCCGGAAATTTGTACGTAAACAGTTCACCGCAGGACACTTATTAGTGCGCCGCAGTACGTGAAACATGAGTTCGTGTAATATTTAATCAAATGACGAGTTCTACGTTGAACATTTCACCATGGAGTATATTTGTACGTATGTTACAACATGTGGTGAATGTATGAGATGTCTTTACTAGGTTAGGTTATATTAGGTTAGGTTAGGGTTAATCTAATTGGAACAGTACTATGCAAACTATCGCCGCATTTTGTAAGATACGTACAAATGTATTCCACGGTGAAATGTTCAACGAAGAACCCGTCATTTGATAAAATGTTATACGAACTCATGTTTCACGTACTGCGGCGCACGAATAAGTGTCCCACGATGAACTGCATACGTATAACTTACATGTAACCCTTTAAATGTGCTATTATTTCATTCATTCTACATCGGCTGACATATGTATTTTTAGCATTGAAATAAAAAACATTTTAAAATACTTCCTCATACTTAACTCAAAATAACCAAAATCTGACAGACACTTCTAGCACTAGGCCGCAGATATATTTTATGTATTAATGTCCAACTCATTTCGATATCAGTCTGAAACAATTTCTCCAGACCGAATGGAATTATAAGAGTGAAACATATTTAATGGCCAGATTATGTGAAAAACAAACTTTAAGATTTCATTATATCTCCTAGTAAATTATAATAAAAATTTCACACTTTTACGTATTTGTACAATACTTACTACATATTTTGTTTATTGTTCGATTGTTGTTTATCAATAGTTTTTGTCTGGTTACCTGAAAATTCGCCTTATTGTGAAATACGGGATTCTTGCTCTGAAATGGGAAGTTTCAGTTCTTGTGTGGAAATTTCCAAAAATCTTATCTGACAAAACTATTTTGCAATTCCTCTTCAATTCAAAACTATTCCATAAATAATATGCGTTTTTGGGTCCAACAGCGGGATCAAATCCATGGGACCATAGCTAGAGCTGTTAGAATTTAGAACCGCCATTTTGTAAAAGGTTTGACTCTGGGTGCAGTTCGAGGGAAAAAAATCGAATGAGTTTCGGTTCCGCTTATTAAAATATCAATGTGTCATCTACGTATACCTAGTTAATTTATAAATGTTTTATTTTAAATTTAAAGACAAAAAGTAGATGCTACAGTTTGTAAGGATTCAACCATACGTATTAGTAAAACTTTGCGTTGAAATATATTATAATAATGTTAATTATATTTAATGGAATACCTAGGTCTAGCATGAGTAAGCAATGTTCAAAAATCTCTGGTACCTACTTCTAAATTTCTAAGGGTTCTGGTTCCAAAATAATTTAGATGGTCTCAAGGTTCCCGGGTTCGGTTTCGGTTCCAGCTCTTCCCACGGTCAGATACGACCGCTATACCAATGAGGCCAGTGATCTTATACTTTTAATACATGATGTTGTTTTTCGGTAGGTAAGTACTTTTGTTATTTTCAATTGGTAATTACCCCTTCCCTCCATTACCTCTTGAAATATTATATTTTTTTATGATAGGCGTTTTAGATATAAACCATATTATTTGTAGGTAAATTTAAAAAAACATTATTAACCATTATTTATAATTTATTCTAATCCAATCGCAACATTACATATTATAAAATATAGATTCTTCAAAAAAACATTGATATATAAAATAAGATTCATTTCTATATTTAAAATAAGCCGCGCTTAATGCGAAGATGGAGCAACATTTACAATTATTATTATAGTACATGTGTATTTTGTACACGTATTATTCAAGCTAATATAATATTATACCTACGAAAAAATAGAATGACGATGACTTAATAAAGGTAATAAATAATTATTGTAATCTAATAAAGTAATTGATTTATTTCTAAAGCCGATTCCAGGTGAAAGGTTGATTTGTACACATGACTTCACGGTCATAATATTATAATTATTATAAATGGTATGATGGTATGTGGATGTTGCCAACCGTTTCTCGTTGTAAGAATAATTGTAGCATCATCTCGTGATCCACGCTCACTGAGTGTTTTTTGTGAGTAAACATCGAATTTATATCAATCACAAAATATAACCACAATAACACACGGTGTTTCTTAGTAGATATTACATTTTTGTGAATTGACTGTAAGTCTATCTCTTCTAGCTCTTCGACACCCCATCAATCCAGCCACGACACCAGTTGTAACGATAAGCGATACTCCAACAATCCCCAAGACCCAAACTGGAAGTCCCATATAAAATTCTCCATCCATCGGCGCATCTCTCACCAAATTCATCGGCGTCAGAATTCTCACCACCAGTTCGCAGCCTGATTCCCTTACATACTTCGCCCAAGTCCTGTTCGCGGTGGATATTCCCCTTGGTTTTACAAATGGTCTTCTACCAGCTACAGTTCTATTTGAACTTTTGATTTCCTTAATACGGTCGTCTTCATAATTGCATAGTAGACTCTTTTTGCGTTTTGCTCCTTTGAGCGTGAAGTCATCCGGTGAAGTTTTTGATCCAACCAAAATACTCAAATCTCCTTTTATCATAGATGCCCAATCCCACATCTCTGCAATGTGGCAGTCACATTTCCAAGGATTTCCCACCAGACGTAGAGAAGAGATCTTTGAGTTTTTTACAAATATGTGTGGAGATATTGTTGTCATGTTATTATTTCCCAAATCAAGATGCTCGAGTTTTGGAAGCAGTTGTAAGAATTTTAAACTTCCTGGAGTAGAGTTAAATATATTACCAGCCAAATTTAGTGAGATTAAATTGTCATTTTGTTTAAACGCGTTGTCAGGAAAAAATGATAAATTACAGTTAGATAGATCAAGACTTTTTAGTCTTGAAAGTTGCTTCGGTAATATGTAACTATCCTTTGTTATAAGTAATGGATTTCCAGCAAGTTTCAATTCTTTCAACTCAGTGTATGAAAAGTTATTGAAAAACACTGTCGTATTAAACGGTCTACGTAAACCACAGTTATTCAATTCCAAACTTTCAAGGTGAGTAAGATTCCCAAATAGGCCAGTTTCTAAAGAGTTTAGATCATTGCCTGAGAGAACCAATCTTCTCATCGAAGTCATTTTGGAGAATGTTTCTGGGCCAATATGAGATAAATTGCTGTATCCCATATTCAAGTATTCTAACTTTTCCAACGATGTAAGGAGTTTTGTAAATAAATCACTTAGTGGATTATGAGAAATATCAAGCTCTTCTAACTTTATAAGTTTTCTGAAGGAATTGGGCAAATGTTTTAAACTGCAATTACTTAAAAACAGTTTTTCCAGTTCTGACAATGGTCCTAAAGCCATTTGTAAATCTGATGCATACAGGGGATTGCCCGATAAACGAAGAGTTTTTAATTTCGTAACATTGGCGAACGCATCTTCAGATAACGGACCTCGCAAATGGCACTGAGATAGATCTAATGTTTCTAAATGTCGTAAATTATTCCCAAGAATAATTGCAACATCTAAATCGGTCAATTCATTCTCAGCCAATATCAAGGTTTGCAGCCACGTTGAATTCGAAAACGAATCGTCAGGTAATTTGGTTATTTGCGAATTTCTTAAATCCAAATATTCTAAATGACTCATTGTACCAATTACAAATGTCAAATCGATATTTCCCATTGCATTTCCAGAGAGCTCCAGCCTCTTCAACACTTCTTGAAATATAAATGCACTATCAGCTATGTATGTTAATTGACAGTCATTTAATTTTAACGTTTCTAATGTAGTCAGTGGATCGAATATTTCCTGGTCGAGTGTAACTAAAGGATTCCCTGACAAATCCAGCGTATGCAGAGCAGTAACATTAGCAAAGAATTCACTAGATATCGACGATAAATTACAATAACTTATATCTAAATATTGCAGAGAGCGAGATATCAAAAATGGTCCCTCGGTGATTTCTAATAAATTATTCTCTTGCAGTTCCAACGTCAGAAGACCGGGATTTTCTCTGGAAATATAAATATGACAGTGTTAATTATTTTTACATCAAACATGGTATTAAATATTGTTAAAAAGTAAACGATTGACTGGTGGTGACGTTTTAAATAAAATTTACATTATAATTTTATTATTCATACGTAAAATGATTAATTCTCCAATATATGATCATTCTACAGCAGGGTTGGCGAACCTTTTTATGTACATACGGGTGCCAAATTTTCCAAAATATTATTCATCAACTTTACTATCTTACGTGCCGAGCTTTCATGAATTGCTCCGATCAAATGAGGCATTCTCTCGCTACAGTGGTCTCAAGCATTGTAAATCGATCAAAATTAGAGGTTGGCGTTGCGGCATCCCCCGCCGCTTGATGAGGTTAGTGTGATAATATTATATGTGACGCATAAAGTCTAAGAACCGACTTATGTAATTATGTATTTACATTAATCGAAATGCTTATTCTTAAAGAGTATTTGCCTGCTATTTTTAATACAAATCTGTCATTTATCTGCGATCTGTCATTTATTATTAAAGGTATTTTTTTCTCTTCAAACGCGTGCCATGCAAAATCATCTCGCGTGCCACTGGTGGTGCCATAGCTTCGCTACCCCTGTTCTACAGTAATATATAAACCATAGTCGTTTATTTTCCATACGTGTTATAACATTATAATATGTACATATTGATTACACAATCCCTGAAGACTCGGTCGCGAATATCGATTTATCAATATAGAAGCGTATCTATTAATTGATGATTTGATTTATCTTTATTTCAAACAATTTTATCTAATATTCCAAATTACCATTTAAATACATTATAAATAAATAATAGGTAATACCTACCTAAACAATAAGCTACTAGTATGAAATCTCAAGTATCAACAGAGTTATGGAAAATG
The DNA here is from genome assembly GCF_057557595.1 of Rhyacophila brunnea. Taxonomy (NCBI): domain Eukaryota; kingdom Metazoa; phylum Arthropoda; class Insecta; order Trichoptera; family Rhyacophilidae; genus Rhyacophila; species Rhyacophila brunnea. The sequence goes on from NW_028232859.1 coordinate 42,135,048, forward strand.
TACATTTTACCGATAACATTCGCATGTTAAACATTTAATATTGGATCAGTCACTTTATTACGATGAATTATTATAACATACGACTACAATAATATCGCACTTACACAAGCATAGATTTAATGACACCACTTGAACTTTCACGTCAATAAAGGTTTACACAATGTGAAATTAAATTCATCTCATGAGTCTCATTTTTCAACTACAAGTAAAAGGTGGAAAAAAAGAGAACTTAATACCACCTGTCAAATAGTTGCCAGAATGTTTGTTGAGAAGGTAATCAACGATTTAGAACAGAAAAAAAATCATAAACGAAAACTTTCAACGCATTAAATATACATAAGAGCATACATTTTTAAGAAACCATTTGCGCATGAATGAAGAATGTTTTGATTACCTTCTACATCTACGATGTGTAACAAAAATACACGTTGAGAAAATGACCACCCTGGTGAGTGATGCTGCGATCTGTGAAACTTAAATTACCCCCTACAAGTTACTTTAAAATGCTGTCTCTATAATGAGTGTACCTTTTACCGTGTTCGAAAATGCACAATATCAAAGATCCAACCAGAAATTTGTCATGTGGCTACACAAAGTACAACATTGTTTTGTGATCAGCATAAATTAAATATACTCTACCAGCATTCATAATCAATATCACTGGTACATGAAAAGTTAAAAGGCTACTAACTTTTTTGGGAACCAGAAAAAATTTTCACACCAGTACATAATTATTATTTTACTTTTATTTTTTTTAACCATGTTCGATCCAATTGAAAAACAACATAATATTGTTATTCCTATCTAATCTATCAAGGTAAAACTTAACTATTTTATAGTTTTCGATAAAAAGGTTCAAATGAATATCAACAATAAACTATAAGCTGTGCAAGTTACATCACTTTTTATTAAGCAAATTAAAAATTAAATCAAAATGCAGATATTTTGAAGTCACAGACAGACACTCGTATCTAGTGTATATTTTATTTTTACTTTTTTGTCAACAAGTCCATGAACATGTATGCAAGACTTAGTTAGTGATAAAATATACCTAATATATTTTTATTTAAAATACATTTTGTTTACATATGTTTTACTTTATTACTTTCGTGCTCTAGTTGGACAGCAAAGATATACTATATAATATATTATTAGTATGTGTTTTATATTAATAATAGGTAGGTTTCTAATAATATTTTATTCGCGTCCGGACGCCCCCCCCCCCCCTAGATACGGAAAAAATACAAATTATTGAGGTGAATGGAAGATTACTTTTTTCCCACATAGTCATGACTCATGACCTCATAACTGAGGATCGTGACCCTGATGATTGCAAGCAGCGTTCCCATCTAGCTTATTTAGACACCCCATACAGCTTAAATCATATAACATCATAGAGCTAGAATATTATACCAGATTTGCTTGAAGATCTTCATAATGGTCTTTTGTACGATATGTCTTATAAATAAAATAAATACTACATACAAAATAATGGCTAAAATTCTTGTCTGCATTTATTTTATATGGTATTTTATTAGTTATAAACACAAAATTCTTTTTTGATCTTTGTTTTAGTGAAAACAACTATAACATATTTGTTTGAAATACTAGTTTCTAGACACTTTTTGAATTTCTATTAAATCTAGCATTTTTTTCTGCTACCTAGTTATTTTCTTATCCTATCTGTCATATTTTTGGAGAATAACAGTTGGCAACACAGCTCGCAAGGCCTGTGACCACGTGCACCCAATCCAATGTTTGATGCGGCATGTTTAAAAGACAAAAGAGCGAGAACAACACAAACGACACTTATGACCGCTAGGCCACGCGCATTCGATAACCATACGGGGATGCAACAAGTCGCTATATTATCTCGTAGGCAAACACACATAGTTATAGCAGCTGATCAGGTGTCCATAGCTAAACATAAAGTGCGGAGTGTCTGGGTATGAGGAATGTAACCGGAAAAGTACGGGGGTCCGCAGTTGAAGCGATGAGAAGCTGTACGTAGTAAGTGGGGTAAGCAAGTCAGTGGCGCCTGCTAAATTTTGTTAACTCTGCCCCCTCCCGCCGCCTTAAAAATTATTATAAATATTTTTTTTGATATTATGGACCCCACCAAAACAATTTTTGCTGTGTATACAATACTATTATAATTGGTTATAGAAAATTCACTAACTTTTAAATTGATTCATCATTTTTGAATTCGTTGCCTAGACGTTACATTACCTAGAAAATGTAATGTATTTACTATCTTCATAATATGACATGTTATGAGTATTTATTTCTACGTGAATTAATCTAGTTCTTAGGTAGCATTCATTTTCCCACGTAACACGCGATATAAACAAAAATATGTCATCGTCGCGTTTTGTCACTTACTAACCGACTCCTACTCGCAAAATGTAATAGTACGATAATCAGTGACGTCCCTTAAGCAGATTTAGAATGTTGCTCCCTTCAATTTTTTGTTTAAATTGTCTTTTAAAGGTTCCTACTTACCTATTTTCTTATTTATTTTCAACTATCTTAAACATACACAAAAAAATCTTTAAATGTACATCATGCCCCCCACATCCTGAAGCGGGCCCCCAGGCCAGGAACTTTGGCGCCCCCTACCTATTGCTAGGATTAAAGGCAGAGCGTTGGAGTGGAGCTCGGAGCAGGAGCACGGAGCAGGAGCACGGAGCACCGGAGCAATGGGATTTTACCCGGAGCAGGAGCGGAGCCGGAGCACCGAAAATGTGTTGTGCTCCACTGCTCCAGATGTTTTTTTTTATTATTAAATTTTCGTCCTGAAATCGAACGAAAATATTACATTTTGACACTGGAATTATTTGAAATATGGCAACACTGCCGAGTGATAAATTACCTCATTTTTTTATAAGGAATCTAATTATAAGGAAACAATCTGTCGGTTTGTTTAATATAATTAATAATGAAAATGACGATTATTTTAAAACTACTTATTTTTTATTATTTTAACATTTACATACATAATACTTAATAAAACTTTTTACCCGGAGCAGAGCAGACCCTGGAGCGGAGCCGCAGCAAGTATTAGGTCCTGGAGCAGAGCAACTTAAAAAAGGGTGCGCTCAAACGCTCTGATTAAAGGTAGTATGACGGTTTACAGGAACGTTTTCCAAATGGTGTTCCAGATAAAATTAAATTTATTCAGTGTATTTTTTAAGATTTTTGGTATTTTCAATAAATCCACTTGAAGTTGTCGAGTATCGACAAACAGAAACCAAAAATTATATTGCACAACCACGTGTTTTAAAATTTTAAAACCCATTAAGTGAAATAGCCCCGCAGGCGACTTTTTTAATATTAAAGCAAATTTGTCCGTTTATCTCACTCATCTGGTCAATCTGCCACGCTGGGCCCCTAACCTTGTCAACCCCCCTTATGGGGGCCATGATGTACATAATATATACACACCATCTACTCAAAATTAGAGCATTTCCACGAAACCTACTCTCAAACAGTGAAGGTTGTGCTGGTGGTGCTGACATTTTTGGAGGCATCCTTGTAAAAAAAATATATTTGCGATAAACTACCTTTACAATATGTATTATAATGGGTATTAAAATACAGTAATAGTGATGTTGTCAGGGATTTCTTATACCTACTTCAATTTATTTTGTGAACTATGATGACAATACTTTATAATGAAGTAACAACACCGCTTGCTTCATGGAAAACCGCTACTGCTCTCGTTGTTAAGTTTTTGTACTCGTTGTTTCATTCGCATGGCCTGCCTAACTCCACGGGACGTCACTGATGATAATATTTTTTTTTTAAAAAATCAACTGTTTACTCACTCAAATGCATCTGAATCAAGCGTTGCTATTCTGTTGGCTGACAAATCAACGTCAATCAAATACTCGAGTCCTTGAAAAGACGCTTTCTGGATCCTTGTCAGCATGTTATGCGCCAGCTGGAGTCTCCTCAGTTTTATACCTTTCGGAAAAATGTCTAACTTTGAGACGTTGTTGCCATTCATATCCAAGACGTAGACATTCTGGCTGATCTCCTCGTACGGAATCTCAGTGAGGTTGCTCTCCGAGCAATCCGTTACCCAATTGATTCTGAAATAATGGCAGTCACATTCGTCGGGACATTCCAGCTCTACGTCGTCTCCATTGAATGAGTGGATGAAGCCGCTCAAGCAAATAAATATCCAAACTTCGTAAATTATCCATGACGTGGACTTGGCCATTTTGAAATTTATCTTCTGCGTTTAACCAGTTCGGCAACTAAACTGATTCTGGATAGTTCATTATTCTTTTGATATCTTTACTTTTCCTTATCTGTAAAAATCAAATTAAATAAATTAGTAAATATCTACTCGATGAATATTATTTTTATCGAATCATCAAAAAGCCTCGGTATTTAGGTTTATCATGAACAAACTTTATAATAAATTATATAAACTTTCGTCTCTAAGTCATCCTAAACGCCAATTTTTCGAATTACGTTTTTTTACATCAATCGATTATCTATGAAATTTCCGACATTTCTGTATAAACCTAAATGCATAGGATTATATTGAATTTAAGAAACAATTATTTTCATGCCACTTCTTAAGTATCCTAAGTGACATTATTTGCCAATGTATTGAATTTTTCAAAAATTTGAAATTCGAAAATATTCCGCAAAATTTATTGTAATTTGAAACACAAAAAATGATTTTTTAATATTTCGATATTACAGAACTAAATCGAACTAAGTATAGGTTCATAATTTCTAAATTTCGCTTTCCTGCACATTTTATGATTTGGCATTTAGGATAGTTTAGAATTGAATAGACGTTATATTCTTTACATATCATAATCTGTACCTCAGAGGCAGACGGATGCAACTCCATTTTGGGGAAAATGAGTTTTTTTAAGAATCGTCATGCTAAAGGCTTTATCTATTAGTGGCAGAGAGATGAAAGTCCTAGTCCAAGATATACATAGAATAAAGATGCAAGTGCCATACCTACCTTAGAGGCAGAAGGATGCAAATCCAATAATACACTAAGATAAAATTCTCTCAAACCGTCTGCAATATGTACTAGACGAGAACCAGCCAGGAGAACGAGCTTTAGAGGAGGATACAGCACTATGGACCATATTATCTAAGTCATCAGAGAAATCAGAGCGGTAACAGGAATACAATCTGCCGCTATCCATGGGTTTTATAGACTATGAGAAAGCGTTCGATTCTATAAAGAAGTTTTCAATACTCGATGCACTCAGAAATCGAGGAATCCCCGGGCGCTATATAAATATTTTCAATAATATATACAGTAGCGCAACAACAACTCCATAAACCATCGCGCATTTCCTATCAGCAAAGAAGTCCGACAAGGTGATACAATCTCACCTAAACTATTTACAGCTACATTTGAAGACTTATTTAGACAACTTGACTGGAATGACACGGGTCCCCATAAATGGAGAATACGTGAGTCATCTACGCTTTGCCGATAACAATAAATAGTAGTTTGCAAGACTCAGAAGGCCTCCAAAGCAGAATGCAGTAACTCGCTGGAGTAAGCAACAAAGTAGGCTTGAAAATAAATGTATCAAAGAATAAAGTCATGTTAAACTGCTTTGCGGGCCAAGAAGAGATCCTCATCAATGGCATTCAGCTCGAACAGGTGAAAAACTACATCTATCTGGCACAATAAGTGTCTATAGATGGATGTATATTTGATGAAATTGTTCGCAGAGTAAAGCTAGGCTGGAGTGCTTTTGGCCGCCTGAATAATTTCTTCGAAAATACCTAAAGTGCAAAGTGTTCAACCAGTGTGTACTTACCGTAACCACATGCGTGTGAAACATTGAGTCTAAGTAAAAGAGAGATCCAGAAACTTAGAGTAGCACAACGTGGTATGGAAAGGTGCATGCTGGGCATAACGCAAAAAGACAAAAAAAGGAATGAGTGGATAAGAGAACAGACAAGGATTAATGATGTGATAGAGTTTGTTAAAAACCTCAAATGGAAATGGGCTGGAACATGGCTCGAAGAAAGGACAATCGTTGGACAAATTTAGTCATCCAGTGGTATATCCAAGAGGTAAAAAACATCCGCAAGGTAGACCTAGAGGCCGCTGGATCGATGAAATGATAAAGTTCTGCGGAAAAACTTGGCAACGCAACGCACAGGAACGAGAGAAGTGGAATCAGCTTGGAGATTAGCAAGGCCTTCATCCAGCAGTGAATAGATTCAGGCTGGTGATGATGATGATGACATAATAAAAATTTTAAAAAAAATGTGTTTTGCTTTGTTATATTTATACCTATAAATTTTTTTAACTTATAAATTGTTTTATTTTGGCTAGGTAAATAAGATGCAAATCCACATTAACAAAATATCTTTAGAGGCAGAAGGATGCAAATCCACACTACGTTTTTTATTTTATTTTTATTAGACATAAAATTGTATTATATTTATTCCTTTCTTACATATTCCAGAAGTACTTTAATTGAATTAGAATAAAAAAAATAATGATCATTCTATGTATATTTTCTTAGAAGTTATGAGCATTCGTTTAAAATAAAAATTGTTTTTTGACTCTCCTGAACAATTGGGTATTTGGATTTGCATCCGTCTGCCTCTGAGGTACAGATATTATGTTTACATTTAGAAACTCTAAAAACAAGTATAGGTATAAGTAAGCAATTTATTGGCTTATGGTGAATTATTAAGATTCAGCGATTTTGTAAATTAATACTAATTGCCGATTACAATACTAATTGCCGATTACAATACTAATTGCCGACTATAGAGGTATTAGACTTTAATAAACCAATATATTCAAAGTGAGTTAATAGTCATTAAGTGAGTAAATATGAGTGAACTAGGTCGATAGACCCTATTTTAAATACTTGTAAAACAGCGTCCACCTAAACTCACCCTCACGTAAGTGGAATATATCAATATCCGAAGCGATTCGATTGAACAAAGCTATTGCCCTCCCAATTGTCATTACTAATGGCAGGTTGCAGAACATTGGGAGAACAAACATCGCAAGCCCCCGATTTCTAAGATAGAGACATAAGCCAATACTACTAAGAATGGCAGAGTTTCTATTTACCAAAGTCTATGTTTTCTTTGCTTTTTCTTAGCTTTGCTAGTGCTTAAGTGGTGACAATGCAATGAACACATGAAATAGAAAATTTTACGAACCGGAGCGCTCGACAATTTTACGAAAATATTAACATAGTTATCTAATTGTGTGTGTATTTTATAAAAATAAGTGTGTTCGGTCTTTATTATAATATGGCATATCTAGGTCATAGGGTCAATTTAATATTTCCACAAGACAAAGCGATAATCTTCAGAATTTTATGAACCGGAACGGCACTCCGGTGCGCTCCAGACCATTTCGAGTCCTGAACTGCTTTTCGAATTGTTTTAATTTTTGAACAATTATTTTTCTCTTATTATTATACTTTTATTTTAATTCAAACAGTCGTACTTAGATAATAACTTAACATTCTCGTAAAATCGTAAAATGTTGGCACGTCAATAAAAATGTCGTATTTTACAACGTTTTCATTAGGTCGTACTCTTATTTGTCCGGTGGTTGTTTGTACGGTACAAATCTTTCAATCGATTTTTAACTAACTTCCCGACTAGCTAGACATTTGAAACTTTTAGAATATATCGGAACACGATGCCAATGCATTTTTTAAATAATTTTAGCCATTTTTAAGTAGAATTAAATTCATTTTCAGTTAATTCTGTTTTGCATGAAAAGTTATTTCGGAAGAAATCCGTAATCCAATCCACTATTATTGGTTGATAGGGTCCTAACAACTAAATTATTAATATATACGTGCGTTACTATGGACATCAATATGAATGTCAAAATGACATTTCAGTATTATTTCTATCAAATACATTTTTTTTGATCGTTTAAGCTAGTCAAGTCAAGTTTATATGATTCAACAGAAAATTTAAAAACGTTGTATATAAAAAGTTCTTTTTATCTTGTAATTAATTCTGATAGGTATAACCAATGACATTATTAATGGACGACGCACTCAGTACAGTAGCTAGCAAGTAAATTCGCCCATAGTGACATTCGACGTGCATAGGTAGACGTCACGCAATATCCATTATGCGATATCACGCATCGGGAATTTATAGCAATATCACCTTTATTGTAATGGCGTTAGAACAGTGTTTCTAGTATCAATGTTCGTTTGAGCGAACCTGTTCGAACCGAACCATTCGGTAGACCCGACAAAAAGTTTCGGGAATTTATAGCAATATCACCTTTATTGTAATGGCGTTAGAACAGATTATACCATTCGGCAGACCCGACAAATAAAGTGAGTGTCATTTTTTTTTCCAGATGCTTCATCCACATTAATGTCATTGGGTATAACATATCAAGCATTATTTTTATTACTAGTAGGTATATCACATTTTAGAAAATTTTGTTTAGCAGATATACCTGCAAGAAATAAATTACAAGATTTTACGAAAATAGAACATTTTAGTCCTCAAATGAACTGTGCATGCGATCACCGCATAAGTGAAATCACCACTGCGATTATTGCATAAGTAAAATCACACCATTACATAATATTGAATGCATCAAATAAAAAACCTACCTTTACCCAAGCAATAAAATATAATGCTTAGGTTAATGAAGACTATCCAATTCATTTAGTTCAAATATCAATTTCATTTAATAAAATTGACCGCTGGTGTTTACACAATATAAATATTATATTCTATGAAAGGTCTTCTTTGGTTTGCCTATGTAAACATGGACTACGAGTAGGTACATAGTAAGTAGGTAGGTAGATTTATAAAAATGCAAGATGCGTGTCATAATATGTAAGTAAAAATGTGCATTTGAAGTCATTCGAGAAACGTGTGCAATTTGAACGAAGCGTTCGTCTGATTGCGGTCATTATCTATCACAATGTGCCTCAGAGCGACCTTTGTGTAATCAATTGAATAAAAACACACCTACAATTTTATTATTTAATAATACGTGTGACGCGATCTTCTGCATTGCTTTCATACTTGGATACAGGCGCGTACACAAGGGGGGTCCTCGTGCAGAGTAAATCATTTACCCTGGTCCTTGGATCCGGACCCTTACAGCGAAAATAAATCACAAATTATTGCGCTGAATGAAATATTGCTTATGTACTGAAACCGTTTTTTTATATATCCATGCGATATGTCCAATATACGCGATAGCGCGGCGCGGACGACACAACCGGACACCAGCGGTCCTAATTATTAGAACCGTGGCTAATATATGGTTGCGAAGAGTCTAGGCGTGTCTCTCGCACAGACACGACAGAAGATTATTAGACAATATTTATACATGTAGGATTACTTATTATACTTTAGTAAAAACTAAATAACAAAGCAATCTAACCTAACTTTATTTTATTAATATCAAAATCAAGTTAAATTAATATATTTTCATAAAAACTAATAAGAATTAATGTAAGTATAGCAATATTTTTTTTTGTTCAATAATAAGACGGAACTTACAAAATCTGATATTACTATTTGTGTTGTGAGCAGAATTATTTTGGTAAGAAGAAATTGTCGACCTGGATTCTGGACGGATTTTTTGTGGTGGAAAAACTATCTCAAATTATTTCATACTTGTCCTGAATTTTTTTTAGAAAAAGTTGGCAACCCTAACTGAGCAACGTAAATGTACGATGGGCGTTCATTAATCCATCTACCTCATCATGTATTTTTTTTTAAATTTAATTAAATTTAAATTCAAATAAAAATTAAGTATTTTCAATAACATTAATAAATTAATTGTGTGAATTGTGTATTGAATTAAAAAAAAAACAACTTATTCCGAAGTACAATAACGGCAATAATAAAATTTGGTTAACACCGGACATCAATATAATATGATTAAATTAGTAATATATTATGTAAGGTAGTAGGCAGGTACCTAAAGTCTGTATTCTATAAACTGGCGTACACCTCACACGAAAAGCATTGTTCCATCGCGTTCAACTGTTGCAAGTTTTCAATGGGAGGGAACGAGATGGATGCTGAAGCGGGGGAGAAACTGGCACGCCAGCTTATTGAAGGCAGACTCTACTTACCTTATTTAATTACAAAGCTGGCCACCTTTGATTTGGCAGAAAGAAGTACCTCAGATTTTATATTTACTTATTAGTAATGATTCGCATAAATCATGGATTGATCGGTAGCTAAAGGGAAAAGAGCACTCACCTGTATAATGAATGATGTGAGTTCAAACCCTACTTAATCCATTTTTTTCTAGGATATTTTCGAATATATACCTATTTGTTTTTAAGATTTTTTAGATTTTCTAAGTATGATTTATTTTTAATTTTTCATATACTTAGTCCCTTGAAAGTTCGTCTACTTCAGTATCAACGTAACCACTTTGAAAACCTTCTTCTGTCGTTCTACTCAGACCTTTGCTAGCATAGTTTTCCACTCTGAACTTTTTGAAGGTGGATGAATTGTTTCAACTACATATACTTACTTACCTTACACCATGTTTGACTAAAGATCTCTATAATACACCCACGTTTAATCTCGTCACCAAAATATAAAGAATAAAATATATAATACTGGATGCTCATCCAGCAGCTGAAAATTTTCATGGCAATATTGGCGTGTTCTGAAATAGTGTCGCGGAACTCATCTCGCACTAACTTTGGACATATTATGTATTCATTTGTTCTTCAATTATGTTCCAAATCATCCCTGCTATGATGACTATTTTTTTCAGCTATTTGATAATTCTTCAGTCGTCTCTCTGTCAAATTTAAACCTTCAACTAGGTACCTGTACACTTCTACTTGTGTTGCTTCTATGGGTTCCCGTATGAGGATCGTCTTTAATCAGCTTGTAGGTACTACTTGTTCCTTATGAACATATTATAAACATGTTGGTAAGAAATGTTATCACTGTAAAGATTCTCCAATTCCAGCAATTTTTTAATAGGCTCACACGACGACTCGCTTTCAACGCTGTTACTTTAGTACATATCAAGACAATATTATGTTCCAACAAATTTATATATTTATCAATTATTATCTTTCATACCGAGGTAGTTAAATTAATGAACGCCCTATGTATCAACGAAGTATTTAATGTTTTCACGTATACCTACCTATAGCTGTTGGTTGGTAGCTAAATGTGTCGTGTTATATAAATGATTACACTATGTAATTAACAATGTATCTAAAAATTAAATTCTTACAATAGTGTATGCCTACTATTATTATAATAATATATGGTAGGTAAAGTACCTTGAAAAAATCTGTTTGGAATTGAATTGGAATGGTGTATCTGTAAGACAAATCCTAGAGCAAAAGTAAAGAGGCAGTTACATTTTCAATATGTACCTAATTTAAATAAACTCTATTCAATCATGAAATACTATGGGTACCTATTCAATATTGCATTAACAATAGTTTTAAATCACTGTTAGATAATAGTATTAACATGTTTACATAATTTGAAATAACCTCAGAAACAAAATCAAATAAAATTATTTAGATTTAAAAAAATACATTATAAAAAAATACCATTGTTAAATAATAATAATATGCATTAGGGAGTTTCTGTACATTTAAACATGAACAGTGGAAATATGAAACTATTACAAAAAGGGAGCAATTTATTAAGAAGCTCGGAGATGCTAATTTTTTTAGAAAATATCAATTGAACTTCAATGTAAGCCCGCAAGGTATGGGTGTTTGTGATGCTCATCGCTCTACAATCTTCACGAATCCTTATTAATCTTGGGAATAGGTGACAACCAAACCACACAGAAAAATCTGTATTTGATGACATTAATATCACATGGTGTCAAAAATGTAACATTCTCCCTGTGATGAAAACATAGGTAATAAAATTAATTTTATATTGTATTCCTCACCTGCTTACAATCTCGAGCATCACAACAATATTATAAATCTTGTCGACAGCAGATGATCTGTATTCAGCACTTCGTGAATCGTTTGTAATATACGAAAGTTTTGCTAATTTCAGTTCAATGACAATGGTAATTCATCGTAGCTAAGTAAATAATCGTTTAACGAGCACTGCGTGCACAATAACACTAGACACACTTGAGTGTTGCGATGCTAGGGACGTTCGATACTTTTAAAGTATCAATACTTTTTCACCAATACTTCGATACTTTGGCATTGCTACTTTTTCAGCGCTCGAAATAGAAAAGTTTGTGAACTGGAGCGCTCGATAATTTTCCGAAAATATTAAAGCGTGATATCTTATTTGTCATATACCTAGGTGCCTACCTTAGATGGACAAATTAATGTAATAACAGTCTTTAGACATCTTACATGCACTACTACTAAAGATTTGGACAGACAACGTTTTTCAGTGCCACAGGCAGAAAAACATTTTTTATTTATGCTGTTAAACAAATAAATATTATTTTTCTTTTCTTTATCTGCCGCATATAAGCAGTGCACGGTTTGTCTACCACTCGGACCGTATAATGTATTATTTATGATCGTTTAATTAGTTCAAATAGTAATACCATACAATATCCACAGACATTGAAGGTCTTGTAAGATGAATCCTGGAATAGCACTTACCTATATTATAATAAACTCATTAATCGTAATTTATCTTATGTCTATTTTTTTTGTTTATCTTATGCCTAAGCTTTGTAAGGAAACAATACAAAATCTTAATATTGTATATAGACATATGTGTGTACATCAAGGTTCATATTAAACTATATAAAAAATGTAGCTTATTATAATGACTTTCATGATAATTCTCGAACCGAAGCGCCATTTTAAAATTTTTCACGGGACGGAACGGTATTCTCGAGAATTTCGCTAACCGGAGCTAGGCTCCGGTGTGTTCCGGTCAATTTCGAGCGCTGTAACTTTTCTCTCGAAAGCGATTCAGATGTTGCGTTTTTTCATAAATAAATCCCTCGCGGACAAGCACCATTACATACTTTTTTAACGGCCCTAGTCAGGCAGTGCAGTCAGTGCTGCCAACAATCACAAAAATATGCCACATCGGGTTAGGAAGCTAAATCGCAAACAAAAATGCTAGATTTTTTTCAAAAATAAAAAAATAATAAGTCATACCTAATCATTTTCACAAGACTAAAGATTCAATACTTTGAAGTAAGTATTGATACTTACTTTGTTGTCAATATGGAATCATTCAATACTTTTCCCTAGTTGGAATATTCAAATGCTGATTGGCGATGGGTTAAAGGTATTTTTTGCAATATTTTAACCATTATATTTAGCATAGTTTTTTCGACATTTTTGTCCCAGGTGGAGCAAATTAGTTAATAATTTAACAGTTGATTCGAGTCGATGCGACAAAAATATCCAACCCTCGCAGTGTGTTCAATAACACAAACTATTTTTTTATGCATAATGAAATAAATATTGTGTATAGTGAAATGAAGTCAGATTACAATTGGACATATGCTATTTTCAAAACTTTTTGTAACAAGTTAATGTTTTAAGCCTCGAATTTACTTTCCACATAACTACAATATTAGTTTATTAATATAATATCATGTTCACTATTTCAAGAAAACGCAGCATTTTTGTAATAATTAAAGTTTCTATGATAATTATAATATCCTATCAATACTTTCGTTCGATACGATACTGATACCAAGTATCAATACTTTTTCTTTCGATATGACGGCCCTATACCTGACTAGGTACCTACTCATTCTTATTTTACCGGCCTGTTGAAGACATCTACTTTTTACACAATGTTACATAATTAATAATATTATAATACTAACTTACACCTCGATCGTGTGAACTTATTATTAATTTTATTAAAATTAATAGTCTGAGTATTAAGTATTTATTTTTTAATAATATTCGCCTTCGTAATTAAATACGCAGTAAGAAGAAAATAAAACAGATAATACAATATCAGAGTCGGTCTTGGCTATTGCCATGCGAGTGCGTTAGGTCCAGGGTTCGAGTTATGTCTACCATAATAATATAACACTCGGGAATTTATAGCAATATCACCTTTATTGTAATGGCGTTAGAACAGTGTTTCTAGTATCAATGTTCGTTTGAGCGAACCCGTTCGAACTGAACCATTCGGCAGACCCGACAAGAAGCTTCGAGAATTTATAGCAATATCACCTTTATTGTAATGGCGTTAGAACAGATTATGCCATTCGGCAGACCCGACAAAAAAGTGAGTGTCATTTTTTTTCCAGATGCTTAGTCCTTATTAATGTCATTGATTCTATCGGTCAAAAACATTCACTTATCGATTCCTCGTAGATGGTTTCTAGGTAGAAATGTAAAAAAAAACATGGGTATCATCACTCAACTTTTCGAGATAATGAAACTTAAATACCTATCATGTTTCTGAGCATTGTTTGATTGTTGTTGTCGGGTTAGGCCCTATAATAAAAATGTAAAAAACATGGATGTCTATTTTAAACATTGCATTCGTCGTCGTCTTGCCCGTGTAGTGAAGGATGGGCAGAGGCTTTGGCGGGGGATCGTGATGGGTAGCAGAAGGTGATCAGGGGGCAAAAAGCTTCAATCGGGGGTCGGCGAATGTTGTAGGGAGACGGATTCACACTAGTATTATAATAATATAAAAACACATTTTTAATAAATAGAAAAAGCGATTTTTCAAATAATAATGTTGTCAGTTATTCGCCCAACCAATCGGGTCCTTGTACTGGATCAAACTCACATTGAAAATAGGTACCTACGTCATTTGTGTTTTTTTCAAACCCGGGATGCGAAAGTAGGTAAGTATTTATTGTAACAAAATCTACATACTCATAATATTATGACAGTTCTTCAGACAGTAATTCAGTTGAAAATGTCCCTCTGAGGCGGACGAAACCGGTCCTAATCTATTGATTAAAAGTGGAATAAGTACTACAAAAAAATGCGTTTTATTAAATAAAAACAATTGTTGTTTTTATTTAATATATAATAAGACGTTAATCGAGGCGGTCACAAATTAATGATGGATTAGTAGGGTAGATGACCTGAACTTGGAAAAATTTCCCGCTTCTAATAATATTATATAATATATAAAAATCAATATTAATGTTTGTTTGTTCGTATTTTATGCGCTGCCATACCGTTCAACCGATAAAACTTTGTCAACTTATTGCTTGCACTTGCGCGAAGGTTATAGGCTATATTATATTATATTATATATAAAAATGAATATCTGTCTGTCTGTCCCGTATGCGTTCCTATACCATTCATCCGATTGCGATGAAACTTTGGTGAGTTGTTGTGCGCATACCCCCGAAGGTTTCTGAATTAGTAAAACTATCTTCTTCTTCTATTAGTATGCGTTCCTATACCATTCATCCGATTGCAATAAAACTTTCGTCAGTTGTTGTGCCAACACCCGCGAAGGTTTGTGAAATAGTACAACCATCTTCTCCTTCTTCATTTTATCTTCTTTTATTCGTATGGTTCCTATACCATTCATCCGATTGCGATAAAACTTTGGTGAGTTGTTATGCGTACACCCGCCAAGGTTTCTGAATTATTAGTAAAACCATCTTCTTCTATTCTATCTTCTTTTATTAGTATGCGTTCCTATACCATTCATCCGATTGCAATAAAACTTTCGTCAGTTGTTGTGCCAACACCCGCGAAGATTTATGAATTAATACAACCATCTTCTTCTTCTTCTTCATTCTATCTTCTTTTATTCGTTGGTTCCTATACCATCCATCCGATTGCAGTGGATTTTTGATCAGGTGTTGTGCTCATTCCCGCAAAGGTTTCTGAATTGGTACAACCATTTTCTACTTCTTTTTCTTCTATTCTATCTTCTTCTATTCGTATACATTCCTATACCATTCATCCGATTGCAATGAAATTTCGATCAGGTGTTGTGTTCATGCCCGCAAAGGTTTCTGAATTGGTACAACCATTTTCTTCTTCTTCTTCATTATACCTTCTTCTATTAGTGTGCATTCCTATACCATTCATCCGATTGCAATAAAACTTTCGTCAGTTGTTGTGCGCACGTCCGCGAAGGTTTCTGAATCAGTACAACCATCTTCTTCTATTCTATCTTCTTCTATTCGTATACATACCTATACCATTCATCCGATTGCAATGAAATTTTGATCAGGTGTCGTGCTCATGCCCGCAAAGGTTTCTGATACAACCATCTTCTTCTTCTTCATTCTATCTTCTTCTATTAGTATGCGTTCTTATACCATTCATTCGATTGCAATGAAACTTTGGTGAGTTGTTGTGCGCACGCCCGCGAAGGTTTCCGAATTAGAAAAACCATCTTCTTCTATTCGCATGCGTTACTATACCATTCATCCGATTGCGATGAAACTTTTGTCAGTTGTTGTGCGCACACCCGCGAAGGTTTCTAAATTAGTCTTATATAAAATACAAAGTTTGTTGTTTGTTTGTTCCATCCAATTTTGATTTTTTTTACTACGTCATATTAATACTATTACGTTTGCATATTTTGGATTCGATTTTAATTTAGTGTTCTTTTGTTTGACATTTGCTCATATTTGAATTATTTTCGTATTGCCATATTGTATTACAGAGATATTTTAATACTAAAAAGATAATTACTTTTTTTTTTTTTAATATCAGAGATAAATGTATCCACGAAGCGATCCTGTGCGAAGCCGGGTACTTCAACTTGTAGTAGATAACATCTTATCAAATAATATTGGTATGAGTGAGTAAATTCATACCTGTGTATTTTTTCGGTTGACTATAAACTCTAAATCATAGTACTTACTATACCTACAATATTTACGAGCTGTTTGTTAGTTAGCTGATAGTTATTAGTTATACCGCGGTTTTAAGGTGACCCATTGAAAATGTTTTTAACGGGTAGGATATTAATCTTTACACATCAGTAGATCGTCACCGCGAATTTTTTACTTTCTAGAATCAAGGACGAAAATTATTCACGTGCTAGTATCAACAGTAGAATTTGAATGGTTGTGGTAATAATGGCCAATGAAATTACAAATGCGTTTTATTAATCGAAGGTAATAATTAATTATTATTTATTTAGTAGGTACCTACTTATGCAAAAAATGATCCGCGTACCATGAACGATATTAAAAAATTATAGTACGCCCAAAATACTATCTTACTTAATTTTGATTTTGTTGTGCTATAATTATTATTGTTAGAAAGAGATAAAAAAGGTCCTTTACTTTGATTTGATACGGATTTTTTCAAATTCACCGATATTTATTTATTTTTTCCTGGAAGAGGTTAAAAAACTGTTTTGGGATTTCTGAAATTCCCCATAAAAATTGACAAAAAACGGCAGAAGCAACAAATAATAATTTAAATGACATAAAGATAGCCACACTGAAATAATATGGCAATATTAACAAAACAATAACATTTAAAATGGCGTCCTCCTCGGATGTTGGTTTTAACGAGGAAAAGCTTTCTGATATATTTAAAAATGGCATGAAAGCATTTGATGAAATTGAAAATTCGAAAGAGCCAACTAATAGCCCTGTTGTTCAGGTATAATATGTTGTATTTTCCTGTAGACGATGTGTCACAGTAACGTAACCTCAAATGTCACTTCGCAACTGAAAATAAATGTATTTTATTAGATATAAACGAGCCCTCAGCCCTCCTGTCTGCTAACAATAGGTATATATTATTAATTTGATATATTTTTTATTTCAGCACAATATTCAGAAGTGCATGCGTGCGTTTGAAACCTCCACCCAATTGGTGTCAATAGGTGCAGTTTTTAGTGCCAATGAAAGTGTTGAGGAGCTCACCACTGAATCTCTGCAATATCTTCTTCTTCCTGCGTTGCTCGGCACATTGTGTACCAAAATGACCACCCAGCCTAGGAAAGAAATTATTAATGTGGCGGAGATTTACTTTAGGTCAGTTCGTGCATTATTATTTTTGTTGAAATTAACTTTTCAAAGATCTTTGGTATAATGTACTCATTGCGATATAATTATTACATACGTGGTTCTATTGAATACCTAACATAACTCTTTCAGGAAGCAAATATCAATTACTTATCCAGTGTTCTTACTCATCATGTAAATTATGTAATAAACTATAATTATCTGACATTGAGACCCTTTTTCGTATTCCAAAATTCACTCACAAATTCCAAGTAATAAAATGTCATGATTAGTTTTGCGGATTCTCAAGACCTAATTAGACCAGTAGACTCGCAGACCCAACCAGATTCAATGATCGTGAGCAATCGTCAACTTTAAATATCAATCGCACGGAACGATTCAGCCACCAACTCAATCGTGTTGGCACTTAATTGGATTGGTTCATAATATTATTATACACTCGGTTGCTAGTGTGAACAATTATAAGTAAAGCATCAAAGGAAATTTAGACAACAAAAGAGTTATATTTATTATTGTCTGTTAAAATAATGAATAAAGACAGGCAGCCGTCATTATGTAATCATCCAATTTGTGTTATGTCAAACACAAGACAGGATACGCTCGCACACATAGCTCTGACGGCCACTCATGGAAGCTCAAGGTTAATTGATGCAATCGTGCCCAAAAAATAGGAATTGTTCCAATTTGTTCACAACTCCTGGGAACGACTCAAAAGTGACTTTTCGCGATCGTGGCAGATGGTTGGACTGAGAATCTGTCAATCTAATTTGAACTTTACCCATAACATATTGTCGAAATTCATGTCTAGGCAAGATGTCAATCACCGCCCACTTTCAAGAAATTTTGGTATAACTGTATAAATTAAGAGAAAAGTTACTTGGTTTTCAAAAATATATGAAGATACATATTATATTTTATGAAATTATAATTACAGTCGAACTTGGTTATTACGATCACGGAAATAGTGAGATCTCGGATGTAATGAGAAAACATTCGTTGACATTTTAGTTTATGATTTTCTTCATACATTTATTCAGTTTTCGCTGACAACATTGAAAAGGTATCCACGCATATGTTTGAAATTGCATGTAAAAAATCCAAGCTTTGTAAAGTCAGTAGGTACCTACCAGCGCCGGCGGCTCCGCACTTCATTACAATAAACAACTTCTTTTGTAGGTTATGAATGCCATGCTTGTTTCGGGGATTTTTACGATGGTTTTCAGATTTTTTATGTTCTATGCTTAAATAGAACGTGGCGCCAAAAATGTTATATAACAATATAATGAGTAATGCTTATAACGAGCAAATTCAATCGGTCCCATCTTACTTCTAATAACCAAGTTCGACTGTATTGTCAAAATAGATTGAATAAAAGCAATTATTACGTTAAGTGTTACCAATCTGACATTGTTGATGTGGAACATACATAATGGTAGAAGTCATCCTAACAAACACCATAATCGTTGAATAATAGTGGCCAAAAAATGTTTTCAATTCAACATTGTTTTCTGACTGCTTACCTATTTAAATTTTTAAATACGTTATTTTAAATAAAATAAAATAAAACGTTTCACAGACAATCATTTCATTTACATTTTTATTAATTGCATACTTTTAGTAAAGTGGATGTTAGTAGTCCTCGGCCTGTGAAAGTTTGCCCATGTCTGTTTCAAGTAAATGATAGATATGTTGTCACTTATATTTTTTTATTATATTATTTCAGAGACTTCCTTCAGAGATGCAAAGATTATGGAATAACTACTATGTCTATTCCAGATTTATCTGAATCTAAGGAAAATAACCAATTGGTAAAGGCGAATCAAACAGAGCAAGCGATGCTTGTGTCGATGGTATGGAATATATATATTTTTTTAGTTCCATGTTGTAAAGTTATCATTTTTATCCAGAACGAATACAACCAAAAATCAGGCAGGTGTTCGACCTCAATTCCTAGACTAGATAATTATTTTACTTCTGATGGACTCTTGTGCAAATGCCATGATGCTATGATAAATGCACTGAGGTTGGCACCAATACTAATTAACTAAACCCCTAATTACACCAGCAAACCCACAGATCCAACGATCCACACTTTAAATAGCATTTACGCAGAATGATTCAGCTACCAACCCTATTGTGCTGACATTTGATTTGATTGGTTCATAATATACACTCAGTTACTAGTGTTAACAATTATAAGGAAACCAAAAAATATCCATTGATCATCTTGATGGAAACACTAAACAGTCTTCCCTGATATGTTGTTCTTTAAATGACAATGGAAACTATTGACACATAATAAGTTTCTTATTGTATTTAGTAGCATATTATTCTTACTTTGTATTATTATTATTGTAGTAACAATGAATAAAGACAAGCAACCTTCATTATTTAAAGATCAAATTTGCGTTACGTCAAAATCAAGACATGGGCACGCCACTTGTTTTATTGGAAGCGTACAGTTAATTCGGTCATTATCTTTATATTATACAACCGTTATTGTTGGACAATGCAAGAATTATAATCAATAATATTTGCAGTCCAAATATATTTCTGCAGTGCTTCGTAATTTTATAAATCATAAATAAAAGCAAAATCATTATTGTGATGTGATCTTAGTTTAATTTGAATTTATTCATGAAAATGTGAACATTTCTCCCAATTTCAGGTCATGAATCGTGAAGAAAAGTTAAAACGGTACAAGGAGCAGAAAGAAATGAAAGAACAATTAGTTAAATTGAAGATCGCCGTTGAATCGCCGAACATAGATGAGGGTACAAAAAGGGAATACTTTCTTACCTTGGTGAAATCGTATGTCAATCAATCGTTAGATGAGCTGAACAGTATCGAATCTGAAAAACCACTTCTAGATTATATGGACAAAGTCACCAAAGGTATGCTATTTTTCTGAAAGTGTCAAAGTCTGTCCAGCCTTCTGGATACATCCATAATATGTATATAGTTTTCTCGATATTAGCAGTGATTTTTAGTGGGCTAGGTTTTTCCTTACGTCCATAAACACTTCTCTGACAGCACTTTCATTCCTGTTTATGATATCAATGTTGTTCTCATATGATAATATTTGACGGGTTGTATATAATATTATATTGACATCGATGTCAATCATTCTTACTGCATTTTCCAAAGCTATAAGTAATAATATCTGAGGCATGTAGGTGTTTCAAATGTCGATATTCTGATTTATGGTTAAACTATTATTATACTATAACACTATTATTATGGTTGCATCATCTTCATTCTCAAAATATGATTTCAGAAGGTGGACATGAGGAAATAAAAAAACCCAAAAGACCGCCAACCCCATTGAAGCCGTTCATAATCACAAAAGACGCCGTCCAGAAAACAATCTATGGTCTTGGCTACCCCTCTTTACCAGTTCTGACAGTTGAAGAGTTTTATGAGCAAAGAGTGAGGGAAGGAATGTATGTCCTCAATTTATTAAATATTATTTAAAATCTATTACATTTAACTTAATTACAAAGTTTCAGTAAGTTGTATATTTCTTTTATGGTTTATTTTTCAGTTTCCCAGCTCCACAAAAATCTAAGGGTCCTACATCTCTCCAAGATACAACAGAAGCTGATATGGAACGTGTAAACGATAATGAAGCGGAAGAAAAGGTTCTTATTTTATTTTGCTAATTTAATCTTATTAGATGGCAATTGTGAAGCTAGAAATTTGTTAGCAAAACTCACCCAAAAATGTTTATACTTCCTGCTTGCTTCTGATGTGTAAATGGCAGTGGCGAAGGGTGGAGGCAGGCTGTTAAGATCCGCCATAAATAGTGCACATTAAACTTTTTCAGACATACATATTTGTTTTCATTGAAATAAGACTACAATTTACAGAAAGTGTTGGTTAGTTTTTAAAATTCAATTAAACCCTAAGAAACCAAGCCATAATAGATAATAGTCAAAAAATACATGTCTATCTATAAAATATCTAAAATTATGCAATTAAATCATACATAACTTTGAATATTTTATAGATAGAATAATATTTTTCATTTATTATAGTTTGGTTTAGGCAGGGCTTAATGCAATAAAAAAATGAACCAACAATATGTGTAATATGTACTTTTAATCCAACGAAAACAAATAACTATGAATGAAAAAGTGTGCACAATTTTGTCGTATCGCCCAAATTAGACCAAAACTATTATGGTTTCGTTTAGGCAGGGTTTAATTGATTTTTAAAAACTAACTAACACCATCTGTAAATTGTAGTCTTAGTTCAATAAAAACAAATACATATGACTAACAAAGTTTAGTGTGCACTATTTATAGCGAATCTTAACAGCCTACCTCCACCCTTCGCCACTGGTAAATGGGGTAGGGCCACTATTTAGCTGAGACCTATTTGGTAGTATGTAGATCATCTCTGATTTAATAACTGAAATATGCAATGCAAGTAACTAGGTGATTGCCATGTTTTCAAGTATAGATATATTACATTGTATGGTAACTAAATAATATATTTTCAGTGGAAATATCAAAGAAATGACAGAAGTATAAAAATCGGTGTGTGCACTTATGTACGTGCGTTAGAAGGTATACTTCTTTGATATAACAAAACAAAAACAAAACTTGTGATGAACTAGATTCTTTGAGTAGCTCTTAATAATTAATTAATTATTATATTAATAATTATTATCTTGTTAATTTACACACTCAAGAAAAAGGACCGCTTATTGGAACGCCGTTGGTTCATTTCTATACACTTTAACTTATATTACTAAATTATATAATGATTTCTCATTGTTTTTATTTTTAAAGTAACAACTGTCACTCTGACGTTTAATCGTTTGTTTACATAAGGAATTGCAAATGGCCGACAATAATAAATTCACTGCCTAGGCAACGGAACAATTATTCTACTATCAAACTTGCGCTTGTATACAGCTGACCGATTCACAGCTAACTTCATACTGTCGCGCACTTTCGTAACGGTGTGCGCGCGCAGCTCTCAATTTCACTAACTACCAAACGCCCAAAAAGAAGTATAAGTAACATCAAAATTTAGGAATAATTTATTGTTTCTTAACTAGTATTAACATTTCTTCTTCTGTAGTATGCGTGCCAAAGATGCATCTAGATTCTTCCCAACCATGCCATGGTGCAACTGATTAGAACTTGGTTTGAAGGATCATTATTGAGTATACCCATTTCCTCATATTTTTCTTGATCCTAGTTACTCCGGTTCGTATTAAATTCATTGTTCTTTGTGTCTCTTGGTGGCAGCTTCTCGTCAAGAACCAATTAAAGGACTGGGTGCATCTTGTCATTTTTCATCTTTCATGGAAATCTTCTTCGATGACTTAATACAGCTCTTTCTAGATTTTAGACGTAATAGCGTCGATGTATGTTT
The DNA here is from genome assembly GCF_057557595.1 of Rhyacophila brunnea. Taxonomy (NCBI): domain Eukaryota; kingdom Metazoa; phylum Arthropoda; class Insecta; order Trichoptera; family Rhyacophilidae; genus Rhyacophila; species Rhyacophila brunnea. Next base: position 42,158,335 of record NW_028232859.1, read on the forward strand.
ATATAGTAGATGTCTTTCATCACACATTTTGGCTGTGCAATGTACATCGGTGACTATCTATCTACGGACATCTAGTGGAGCGATTTCAGCCAGAATTACGTGCATTTTTGCCATAGGAGCCGGTTTCAAACATACTGTTGGTATGTGCTCCGAGAGGGCTGTTTGACTCATCAGGCCGTCTGACCTGGTTGCCACAAAAGCCAATATTAATGCTTTTAAAAAATTGCAGCGTCTTACTGCGGACGTCAATATCTTTTCACATATATTTTACTGTCCGTATTGATTAGCTTCGTTTTTTGTTATATATATTATTAATTCTTCGTGCCTTTCTCTACCACGGCACTTTGTTATGAGTAAAATCATTAGAATTAGTCAAACCTTACTTGAGAGCGTGGCGACCTCAGTCTTGGGTATCTGCTCCTAAGACATTACTAGTGCAGAAAACTGCTGATGCTCATCCAAACATAGGGCCTCGTGATACGCTCGATTGAAACCGAGTGTGGTGCGAGGCGGGTTGGTTTAGAGGGGTCTGCTTTGTATTGTTAGTATGTGGCAATTACCATTCAGGGATGTATCCACCTTTTTCATATGACGGGAATTGTTCTATACAAGATATGTATTGTAATAAGCCACTCGGTTACACTACCAAATACAATAAGTAGTATAAGTTTTACCATCACATAAAATATCGAAATTTATATTTAAAATTGTTGTTAGCTGATACGGTATAAAAAACGGGCATGATGATTTACAAGTAAACTGGTGTTATATTTTAGCTTTATTATGAAAGTTAAACTGTTCTGTTGAAAAAATGATAGATTTAATGCCATATGCCGAATACGTATTTCGCAAGCTAGATGTTAAATCTGATAAAAAAAACACTGCATTAGCAAGGCTGCATCACTATCACTCCCATGGTGAACATGTCTGATTTGGAATAGGTACGTCGATTACGCTGTCTTATTCGACAAATCCATCAGGGGAATTCAAAAGAGATAATCGACAGGCTGCATTAAAATTCGTCTCGCATTGTTTTGAAAAGAAAACCAACTTTATGTATGTACAATATCATCTATCCCCATTCAGAATTCCTCCGATCAGCAATGTACAGAACATTGATAGTGTTGGTAGCTTTTAATATCTGAGTATATTATACAGTTAGATTGCACTTAGCAAATCGATTTCACTATCCGAATAAAACTGGCTCGAGAAATATTAAACTTTGCCGCCAATTCAGCGTTTCATCCTTACAGTGCTGCTTTACGGTAACGAGTCAAGCTATCTTTCAAAAACACTGTGAATATGGTTGTTTAAAAGAAACAAGATGATAATCATGTTTGCTACGTACTTTTTCCGACGCAATGTAAATAATAAATTTGAATTATTGGTATTATTGACATGTACCTATGTCCCTGATAACTTTCTTAGAAATCAGGAACGTCAGTTGTTAATTTTCCCAAGATGTAGAACTAACTTGTCATTGGTAATGCTAATTGGGCGAGCAATAACTGTATTCAAACAAGTCGATTCTATTATTAATTTATATATTGCACTTGCATGAAAATGAGTTTTTGATGACGCATTACGTATAAAATATTTATTCGCCTTCGTAACTGCTTTAAATATAAAGATAAAGTATTTAAAAACCTATAAAGTTTGAAAATATACTCAAGTACAAAATCGGTAGTTAAAATGTTCAATAAGATTACACATACAACCAATGACATCAGAAATTATTATTTCACAACTTATACACAGTTTGTGAAATTCGCAGTTTTTATATTATACTGTATAATCGTCACCATTGCAGTACCATACCGTGGCATAAAGGTAGTTCGTTCGGCTGATAACCGAACAATCGGTGGTCCAATTAAGTGTTTTTTTTTTCGTGTAAAAAAAAAATTATGTGTTACATCGGCGCGTGCAACATTGTCACACGCCAAAAATACACTCTGATCTGATTTCCCAAACGCGCCAAAAGAAGTATAACTTCAATAAAACAGTATAAAGTAAATGTATGTTTCCTTTATACCTATTGTATCATACATATTGAACTATTTATGATATTATTTTGTTTTTAGTTGGCAAGTTAATACCTTTGTATCGCATTTTCTCATTCATTTGATTTCAACTAAAACCATAAAATTATATTAAAAAATATATACTCAAACTCGAAAATGAAAGCATTCCAATGAATATTTCTTCCAGTTCGATAGTAACAATAAGGAACTCCAATTATATTGTATTTAGTTGACACAAAATCATCATATATATGATGATCTTGTATATTTTTATATACTTTCGTACATTTATGTCTGCTGGGGATTATGGATCTTTCCATAAAAATTTAAAAAAAATCCATACAAATGTTTCCAACGCACACAAAATTTTTTAAAGTAATATGTACTAAATTTAACTAAATAGTATGCAATATCAGATTTTTGGTTTGCCTGGCCTAAATAGACTAAAGAATGACCAATATTTTATTACACCCACAAAATTTTACACATTGTTCATGGGTCATTTCTCATAGGAGGAATGTTATCACGTTATCCTATTTTAGTCCTCACATTTTTCGCTTGAACAGATTTGGGAAAACGCACTACCCCATTTCACTACAACAATATCGAAATTGTCTAAAGCCTCAATTACATTGAGCTTCTTTACGAGCTGTGTGTTGGCGAATTTATAATCTGCCTGTAAAGTCGCCCAGTGTAATCATCGAACAAGCTAACATGTTACTTACGACTTACTTAAGACGCGAACTTTTCTGTAAACGGAACGCCGCTCATACAAAAATGACGTCTTTGGACGTCCCGCTTTAAACGGGATTTTACTAACTAAATCAATTATTTTAAACGTACAAATATGTTGAACACACAATGACATATATTGGGAATATCGTCACATACTCAGAATTGAAACAGAATTTGTTTTTACCACTTGAAACGTAAATTGATTTTATTTTTTTATTTTTGCAATAAAATTCGCGGCGTGCAACGTACCGCATACATACACCTACCGGCAGTAAAAAGGTTAAATATTCGGTCACATTAAAATCAATAATTTCTCCTTTGTAAAGGTTTTTTGTAATACCCCGATCGAGATGGGGTATTCATTGTAAAACTGTAAATATATTATTGTATCGTGTAAAACAGACTTTTCACACACAGACGCAGCATTTACACACCTACTCCATGCGCATGAAAGTAAGTGTGCTTCTGCGCAGGTCTGTGTTTAAGTTGTCTAGCTATAGTTTGTTTGTACATTATGAAATCAAATGGTTAATAGAAGTGTTATGTAGTATATATACTATAAATTATAAAAATTTTACAAAAAAGTCATCCTCTGGTAATGTCTAAAAGGATTGGATGTGATATTTCAAATGCTATCATTACGAAGAAACCTGTCATAAGGTTGAAAATAAACACTTTGTTAGATAGGTATTTTCTTTCGCTACATAATAATTCGACAAGTAAATTACGGGAAATGTTGTTTGCGACTCGTGGAAACAGCCTTGAACAGTCAGCTGTATGAGACGAGCACACAAGCCATAGGAGATAGAGTTAATGTTTGGAGGTTGTTTGTTTAATGTACTTTTACTGCTCTTTTTTTATGAATTTTTCACAACATATCTGTATAACGGGAAGCCTAATGGAGAACCAAGAGAATGCTGTCCAAAAATTCTAAAACAAAATTCTCCGAAAAATATTTGGACCGGTTAAATTAAACCAAAGGTGGCACATCCGTATGAATACTGAACTTGGCAAACAATTTAAGCCCAATAGATTTCTTAGATTTCTCTACTTAACAACATACGGGTTCTTTCCTTATGACAATGATAATAAAATGAATTTCCCGACTCGTTTTCTTCTGGGTATGCTATCAATGCAATCCCTGTCCACCCAAAGAGTGATTGCTCTTTTAAAGCATTTCTTTTTACTTCTTCGTGGGTTCATTTACAATCCGTATATACTGGCAAATTTTAATTTTCATGTTCCCACCAATATCACTCGTAACTCTACGGTCTTCAAGATACCTCGTCGCAGGACAGATGTTATGTTTCATGATGCTATGTATCGTGCGATTAACTTAGTTGATGGCACCATAAAGGTTGATTTATTTTTTATTAACTATATAATGTTTGTGGATGTGTTAAATAGGTTAAATTTATAATTGTATATATTATCTTGTTTCTTTAATATTTACATAAACACATGCTGTCTTTTCTACTTTCTTGTTATATTAGTTGTTATTTGTAATTCAGATATTTTTATAATTTTGTATTTATTATGTATTATGGCACATTGGCCAATCGCTGTAATGCCGTAATACTCTTTTTCTAAATAAATAAATTAATAGTCAATATCTTGAGGGTGCAAATACTCAGATGATCCGGTCACGTCAAATGCGATAGATCTAGAGCTCTCCATAAAGTTTATGAAGGAACCCCTGTAGGTACTCGGCCCCTGGGTGGCCCCGGAGTATATGAGTGGATAACGTCAAGAGGGACGCAGATAGACAGTGCCTGACTGAAGAGAGAGAACTCAGGATAGAGATTCCTGGAGGATGGGTGTGCAGACGGTATGGACCTGAGTGGTCTGTAGCACCAGCTTAACAACATATTCATATAAAATATACCTATTGACAAGTTATTCCAAGCCGTTGGAATTGGTCTCATCATTATTAAATTATGTAAATTAAGAACTATGTACATTGTACATAATATTCTCTCGTCCTATTGTGTCCATACTCTGGATCCAAAATTGAAAAGATCACATGTGAATTTGCCAAATGCAGGATTTGACCTTTATGAATTTTGTGAGAAAATTTAATTTGCAGTTCACGAGAGATACGTTTTGGACACAGTCGCAATAAGTGAAATTTTGGGATCAACTAGGGATTTGATAAACTAAACAATTCAAAATATGAAAATGCTAAACAAAATAAAAGTCATACATAAAATAAAATTAATAAAGGGTGTTTTTTTTAGAGGTATAGAACTTTGAAATGGATTAAAACAAAGATGACTTTTTATATTGACATGAAATTTACTTTATTCGAAAGATGCTCTTCTGGCATTATAATTTAAATATGACTTCTGGCATATGACCGCCACGGCTGGCTCGGACGTAGTCTAATCTGGAGGTCCAATTTTCGATGACTTTTTCCAACATTTGTGGCCGTATATCGGCAATAACGCGGCGAATGTTGTCCTCCAAGTGGTCAATCGTTTCGGGCTTATCGGCGTAGACTAGCGACTTCACATATCCCCACAGAAAATAGTCAAGCGGCGTTAAATCGCACGATCTTGGAGGCCAATTCACGGGTCCGAAACGTGAAACTATGCGGTTACCAAACGTTTCCTTCAATAAATCAATTGTGGCACGAGCTGTATGACATGTTGCGCCGTCTTGTTGAAACCACAGCTCCTGCACATCATGGTTGTTCAATTGAAGAACGAAAAAGTCAGTAATCATGGCTCTATAGCGGTCACCATTGACTGTAACGTTCTGGCCAGCATCGTTTTTAAAGAAGTACGGACCAATTATTCCACCAGCCCATAAAGCACACCAAACAGTCAATTTTTCTGGATGTAACGGTGTCTCAACATACACTTGAGGATTATCATCACTCCAAATATGGCAGTTTTGTTTATTGACGTATCCATTCAACCAAAAGTGAGCTTCATCGCTAAACAAAATTCGCTTATGAAAATCGGGATCAACGGCAATCTTGTTTTAAAATAAATTTTCACAATTTGGAAGCGTTATTCAGGCGTCAGTCTATTCATGTTGAAATGCCAAACCAAACTAAACATAAATCACTTAACAGCTGACAAAATGGCCGCCAATTAAAAAAGTGCTGCCAGCTTAAAGTTCTATACCTCTAAAAAAAACACACGTTATAACATTGCAATAAACTGAAAAAATAACATTCATTTTGTTCTACGCTGCAAGAAAGAATCTACATAGTTTACCCTACCCTACTTCGCCTGTCTGCACTTGTGTAAAATTTGTCGACAACTTACTGTCAAAATAAGTGCAGGACAAAAAATAACGAATTCGAACTTGGCTGTGTTGCGATGAATGTGAATTACCTGTATACTCTTCACACCTTTTCTTATTGGTTTCTTAATAAATTACAGGAAGAAAAGGTAGAGCAAGATGACGAACAAGCCCTGCAGAGAGCTCGTGCTATGGATGAATACAAGGATGATCACAAGCGAGGATGGGGAAACCGACACAACAGAAGCTAGTCTGTGTTATTATTTCTTTCCAGAAAGTTACATGTGATATGAATCTTGTTTTATTTGTACTATGTTTATTTCAATAGCTTACTTAATTTATCAACAAGCTTCGCGTTTTTGGTTCATCGTATTCCCTTTATTAATCACTCTAATGTAGGATTATAGTAATAATATAATATAAAGAATTGAATTATTTCCGTTAATAATATCAATAATATTCTTGAAATTGCCGATATGCATATTCATATTCTTTATCATTATGGCTGCTCAATAAATGTGTACTTCGTACTGCTTTTTCTTTGTTCACATATTGTTATTTTTGTTTTCACGATTGCCCCGCCCCAACTTTAATAAATTATAGGCGGTCCGCAGAAAATTTACGCAACCTCCATATTATAATCTGAATCCAAAAAATGCCAGAAAAAATTCTCTCCTGATGTTGCACACATACGCAATTCAATCTATAGTCAACACATCAATTTCGAATAACTGTTACACATTCGAACTGGCTAGATGGCTGGCTAGTGCATTTATCAATCAAATTGATGTCTAGTGCATGTATCGTTGTATTAATGTTTATAATTGATACTTTTCAATCTCTTGATGAAAAGGATGTTATTAAATTTGCACGTCATGCTATTGACCTATGGAAATGGAAGGCAACGGTAACTCTCACCAAAACCAACAGACATGCCATGTCGATACTAATTTAGTTGCCAACAAAAACCATTTTTATTCCAGTCAACTCTGTATCTTATGTCAGTAGATAAAGTAACATGATGTGTTTTGTCAGTGTTAACTAATTAAATTGATGATCCGTGGTTGTGTCGAATTTATATCTGCTAGGCCGCATTGTGTTTTTTTTTATATTGGTAGTATGTAGTCTTATTCACAAATAATAGCACAAGACATACATCTTCACCGAGTGCCATTTGCAATAGTTTCAACATAACAGACAAACACAAAATTCAGTGTCACAGTATTATTTAATTTAATATAAATTGTTAGTTCATGAATATCATTGAATCTAGTTACATGCGAAATAAACTTTCTTAGTAACAAACATTTTGGTGCTAAGACACACGGCGCTGATTGTGCATTGCATTATCTATGCAAAGAGGATCCTAGTATCCATATCAAAGCAGTAACTTCCAGCACTGTATGTCTTTGCCTTTATATATTGTTTTAATTATTTTTTATGTACCCAGTCACTCGATCTGCTGTCAATTTTATTAAAAAAAAAAATGGGTAAGGGAATGTTTTGTTGTTTCTGTTATTATTTATGTTTTCTTATTGTACACAATAAAGATAAATTTACTAAAGGTATGGTTTTTCATTGCAATATATTATATTTTTCTACATTTAATATATTTCCAGCACTCGCACCCGACCGATTTCTGAAATTTTTTAGTCATTCATTCCAACTTTATTTTTGTATGAGGAACAGCAAAACTACTTGCGACAAACAAGTATGTATTACAAACCCTTGATGTGACTTGAAATAAAATGATTTTTGAAGTTATACTTCTTTAGGCGCATTTATAAAATCAAATCAGAGTGTATTTTTGGCGTGTGACATGTAACACATAATTTAAAACAGTTTTATTTGTCTCCTGGTCAATATGGTTCTGTACTCATGCAAGTATTGTAGAATCAACGACAATATTAAAAAAAAAAAAAAACGTATTAGGCTCTCATAAGACCCCTGCAGGTAGATTGTTTATGAAAAATGGCAATGCCTCCTGGAATTTTCACCTATTTATTACTAAGCTTAAAATAATATTGATATTGCATATTTTAAAAAAAATGTATTAGGCTCTCGTAAGACCCTGCAGGTAGATTGTTTATGAAAAATGGCAATGCCTTCTAGAATTTCACCTATTTTACTAAGCTAAAAATAATAGAGATATTGCATATTTAAAAAAAATATATGTATCCGGCTCTCATAAGACCCTGCAGGTAGATTGTTTATGAAAAATGCCAATGCTTTCTAGAATTTTCAGCTATTTTACTAAGCTTAAAATAATATAGATATTGGATATTTAAAAAAAATGTATTGGGCTCTCATAGACCCCTTGCAGGTAGATTGTTTGTGAAAAAATAATCATAATGTTTTCAAATATTCACTACATTCTTATCGATGCACTAGAAAATCTATTAGGCACTCATAAACTTATATATATATATATCGCTTTATAATCAATTAAAGAAAATTGTTTTTGAATATTTTTTAATACCGGCAGTCCCAGAAGTACCCGACCTGATGTATAGATAGCAGTTATTGTTTGAAAATAATGACCATGATGGAAAGTACCAACCTTATAAAGCCTAAGTTTGACGACGCTACGTTGTTCAGTAATTATTTGTCAGCCATCTACAGTGAACGCTCAGTGAATTTGTAAACATGGAAAAAATTGGTCATAGTTATGTGATACAAAACTTTCATTTGAAAAGCTTCAGTCCAACCAATATCAAAGCGGCGCTAGATTCTACTATGGGGATGTCGGCTACTTTGTTTACAATAGTAACATATTGGGTGGCTGGGTTTAAACGAGCTGCCAAGACCAACATCGCAGTGGTCGACCAAATGAGGTAACCACGCCAGAAATGGTGACGAAAATCCACAAAATGGTATTGGATGAACGTCGACTGAAATTGCGCGAGCGAGTAGACATGGTAGGCATTTCAAAAAGAACTGTACATCACATATTGACTGAAAATTGGGAGATGAGAAAGCTGTGCGCAAGGTGCACAGCTTTCTGTGTGTTCTGGGTGCCGCGATTACTCACAATGGAACAAAAACAGCATCGTGAGGATGTTTCAATCGAGTGTTTGGCGAAGTTTCACAGCAATAAAGCAGAGTTTTTGCGTCTATTCATAACCATGGATGAAACATGGGTATGACCCCTTCATACCTGAGACGAAAGAATAGTCAAAACAATCGACTGAAAGGGGAGAATCGGCTCCAAAGAAGGTGAAGACAGTTCCATCTGCAGGCAAGGTCATGATGTCAGTTTTTTGGGATGCGCGTGGGGTAATTTTCATTGATTATCTCCAGAAAGGAAAATCAATCAACAGCATGTATTATGCAAACTTATTGTAGCGTTTGAGTGATGAAATCAAGAAAAAACAGCAGCATTTGGCGAAAAAGAAAGTTTCGTTTCATCAGGACAATTCATCAGTTCACACATCCGTTATCGCGATGGCCAAAATCAATGAGTTAAAGTTCGAATTGCTTCCTCACCCACCCTATTTGCCAGATTTAGTCCCCTCGGATTATTTTCTGTTTCCAAACTTGAAAAAATGGCTCGGTGGTAAAAAGATTTGCCAACAATGAAGAGGTGGAGTCTGCGGTTGATGGCTATTTTGACGAGCTCGACGATTCTCACTATAAACAGGGTATCGAAGCTATTGAACATTGCTGGGAAAAGTGTATCGACCTAAATGGAGACTACGTAGAGAAATAAAAATATTTTTTCCCAAATTTTTTGGTTTTTCTTTGTTAGGTCGGGTACTTCTGGGACTACTCTCGTAGTACCTACATGGTAATGGTAATTCCTTTTAGAATTTTCGCATTCTTACTAAATTTAAATAATGAATAATGATATTCTCATACTAGGGCAACTAGGCGAATGTATTAGGTTCCCATAAAATCCCTGTAGAGTGTAGGTAGAAGATGATGTAGAAAGTTTATATTTTGATAAAATATAAACTTTCTCCAATACGCACTCATTGGGCGACATTTTGTTTTTATGGAGTTTTCTGAATCATTCTCATTTCACCATTATTTTCATGGAAAATAATTTCATACATTCGACTTTTTACTCTGTTACAATAATATCAATATAGATCACATTTTCTTAATAGGTATATAATTTTTATATAATGTCTTAGAAAACATATGTACCTATTATAAAAAATCCTGGAAGACTAAGTGGACCTCACATCTTTTCACTGTCTATTGATTTGCCTCAAGCAACGCACCAAATAACGACAAGCAGACCAATAACACAGTAGATAGAACAGTCACCGGGACAGTGGAAAGATATGAGGTTCGAGTCCCTCTTGGTCTAACCTATTTTTCTAATATCTATGTTCTTAATTTAATATTCCTAAGTGTATATTCAGTATTCAAAAAGATGCTTTAGTTAAATATGGGAGAATTGATCAACTTGCAATATTTGTGGGAGATTATAACAATTTCTTATATTGAAAATAAAATAATCGTAACATTGACTCTTGACATGGTTAAGGAGCAGGGTATTTCCTCCCCACAGCCAGTCTCGGATACGAAATATGGAAAGCCCTCGACAAACTCCACACCATGGTAGAGTGCACTCGAGGTAATATGGTGATGTGGGGGATCTTTGATAAGCCGCGAGTATGACCACCATAAAGAATGATAAAGAATATCATAGATTTGACTAGGCGACTTTGGTCTATTTTGATGTCACTCCTTTTCCATATTTTATTGTAGCACACTCCGATGTATGTAATGCAAAAGTCAACATAAACAAAATCTTCAACCATTATAAGTTATAATACCAGCACTCAACAAACAAACCGAAGCGCTCAACAATTTTCTGAAGATAGTACATAACATAGTTATCAAATTTTATGTATTTTATAAAAATAAATGTCATTTTTGAAGTTATACTTCTTTAGGCGCGTATGGGAAAACAGATCAGAGTGTATTTTTCACCGAAAAATAATAAAGCGCACAAAGAAAAGATAGAAATTCACAAATGTCAAAGTAATAATTGTAGCGGCAATACAATTTATCAGATTAGAAGGCAATCGCAAAAATGATGCTTATGTGTCAATATAATTAATGTTAAATGCAGTAATATAAATAGGTATATATTCATGCTGCTATCGTTCATATATTACTTGATGTAAATCTACAACCAAATAACACCACCTAGGTATATCTTTTTCGGTTCATCGATATATGTTTTGGTAAATGTGCCGCAGATGCTGTCATGAGAATATATAACTTTCTTTTTTGAACCAAACCTAACCTAACCTAATCTAACTTAACCCAACCTAACCTAACCTACCCCAACCTAATATTACCTAATATAATCTTAGTTTGTGATAATGATGCATCAAAATGTATGAGCATGTCAAATTTTAAATTAACAATAATTATTGGATCGCAAAACCTATGCGCCGACAGAAGAATATATTTATTATAATTGTCTACATGGAATAAACTGTTTTCGTAAAAAAAAATCATAAAAGCTCATGACGGCCTGCACAATTACCTAAGTTTTAATTAACGTCACTTTTTAAATAGGTACTTATAGTATTATTTGAATCTGAAAGTAGGTACCTAATACATACTTATGTTTTGCCAAAATATTTTTTAAAATCATTAAACCTATTTTTCTTAGTGTAGTATTCGTTTACAGTTAATTAGTTACAATAGTATATTGATACGTGAAGACTACTTTTTCCTTAGTGCAAATCGATCATTTGAGAGTTGTAGTTGATTTGTGAATATCATCCATTTCCGATGTGACGAACATCTTTTTAAATGTTGTCAGCGCTTTGTGAAAACAGTCTATTCAACTGTGCGAAGATATATTCCCCATAAAAATATATATTTATAAACAAATTTCTGGAGACTAACATTCTACACCAAGGGGGAGCAAACTTTTTGGATGGAGGGGCAAATTCAAAATGAGTGGCGGGCCGCAAGTAAAATACCATTTTTAGGTATACACTATTTATTATCACGAAAAATAAACATTACAAAAAAATTAATGAGAAGAATGAAACTGTTGTACATTTTTGAACATTTTTTAAATTCAGGTGTTAATTTTGTAGTGGATATTCTCAAAACTGCTTCTAAATGGGCATCGGAGATATTTGATCGTAAAGAATTAGGTTGATCCAAAAATAACGAACATTTTCCTTGCATAATCTTTAAGTTGGTCAAATTTGTCTTAATTAAGGGCATTGTAAAATTTGGAGATTTCTTCACGATGATGCAATTCTCTTAAATCAGTCACACTGCAGATCAATAATCTCAAGTTGTAGCTCTGTCGGTACACTATCAATATCTATTGATCTACATACAATATCTACATCGAGAGCGAGATTACAATCCGAAATTTCTTTCCATTCAATCCCAATCGATGTTCAACGTAGAACATAGTGGTTACATAGTGTGAGACGAGACGCAAGGAAGACGTACTGAGATAATACATTTACGAAACAACAAATTCTTCAAATTTTAATCTATTGTCAATATTTTTTAAAAAATTGTAAAAAAGTTATTCGTAATCAGAAGTACAATTAATAATGGCGGGCCGCAAAAAAATACCCAGTGGGCCGCAGTTTGCCCCCCCCCCCCCCTGTTCTACACTGTTAATTTATATTCATAAAACTTTATTTATATTGGAGTGTATATTTATTTTTCATTGTAAAGGTTGTGTATCAAGATTTGAGGCTATATTAAATTTATGTAAGTATTATTTATGAGTAAAATTATATAAGTATCAATAAGTAAATAAATTTTGTGAATGTTGAGTTGGTAAATAATTCAAACAATGGTATGTTGTAAATTTACAATATTTAAACACTTCATCACATATTTTTTACGGTTCAGGATAATATTTGTCGTAGGTATATCCCATGTCGAGCATGTGACAGTAGTCACATGCTCGTACCGTCCCGATCATAGACTATAGATACATCTAGACGCCACCCGTTGCATTGCTAAATGAAGCCGCGTGCCGTGCGTTTGGTTTGTGGGCGAGCGAACGCATTCGTCTACAAATGTTCGAGACCATAGACCATTTCGCTAGTGGTCATCCAAAGTGCTCGCACTAGACGCTCAGAATTAAAATATAATTTTCTATTTTTTTATGTTATATAGTATTTTTAAGCGCTCAAAATGCAACCATTAGGTAAAGATATCCATAATTTAAGTTATTTTAAAGAAACACTAGGTCACTGATATTAAAATATATAATAATATACAAATAAATTATCACGAACATGTATCAACTTACCTATGAAACGTAATACCGTCTTCTTGGTTATCAGTACGGCTACCATATTTTAATACAACACACAGAACCATCTTTTCTACGCTTAGTTACGACGCTTAGTTAAATATAAACGAAGATTTGCCGTCTACACCGTAGCAAAACATCTCCCAGATCTGTAAACCTTTTATCTTACTCTAGCGCGTGTTGCAGAGATTATAAGGGTACCGAATACTTTCTCACTCGCACTTATGCATTGTTTTTGTTCAGGCTGAGATCCCCGGGGTTCCAGCGGCTAGCTCAGGAGTCCATCGAACCCCGGATTCACAAAAAAGAGAAATTCAAACGGTTGGAGTGTAAATAAAACACGGTCTTTCGTGCTCGTAACGTGGTCTTCTTATATTTTACATTTTCTTTAAACGTTTACATATTTTGTTTTAACAATAAGTTTCGCAGGTCCTATCCTATCGGAAAGGGGACGCTTACTAATTTTTTTTCTTTTTCTCAACTTCGCGTACCCACGCCATTCTACAAAAAGGACTCTCGTGATTGGCCAAATTTTATCGCATGATTTTGGATTTGACGAATCACGAGGACCACCTCGGCGCAGGCGCGCAGAAATTTGGACGTTGCCGACAAGCGCGGCAAAATTTATTATTTTTGAATCCTTATATTTAGTCTTAAAATTATCTCTTTCATCCATCATCATTTTTACTTTTTAAATTAAAAAAAAAAATACTTACGTGGTTGAGCAAGGAATCAGATTAGATGTTTTATGAAGCCGTTTCTAGAGGTCAGGGTTACGTTTCGACTTGAGCTACTAAATGATTATTTTACACCGGGAGAAGCCCGCCTGTAACAGGGGTGTATCAAGGCCTTGGTCCCGATTGCTTCGGCGATCATCGGCTCAGTTCGGGTTTTGGCGTGTAGGAGTGATGTGCAAATAGCATTCCCCACCTGGAACCGCGTTGTTGTCATTGTGATTGCGATTGCTGCCCCGTTCGGGTCGCGACAGTTAGCTAGTAGACATCTTCGTCTGACGAAACACGAATTAGGAGTTTTGATATTCCTTCTATATAGTTTTAAAATGAGTGGACCGAGTAAAAGACAACGAACCTATAATTTTAACACTGACTGGGAGTCATATGGAAAATTCTAAAAAGGCCACCATTGCTTCTTTCAAAATTTCTCACATGCTCGCAAAAATGAAGAAACCTTTCATTGATGGTGAGTTGTTTAAAAAACTATTTTTGACTGGTGCCGATTGCTTGTTTGATGGATTTTCTAACAAACGTGAGATTGTCTCAGCAATACAAGACTTACAGTTGTCAAATAACACCGTCACAAGAAGAATACATGCAATTTCAACAAACATACAAACTCAGTTAAAGACTGCCTTGGAAATATGTGACTGGTTCTCGCTACAATTTGACGAGTCAACAGATATATCAGACACCGCACAGTTAGCAGCTATGGTGAGAATGGTATTTAGTAACTTCACAGTAAAAGAGGATATGTTGCAAATATTACCTATGAAAGGACAGACAAGGGGTGAGGATATTTATAATACATTCAGAACATACGCCAAGTCAATAAATATGCCTTTGCACAAGCTGTCTGCGATAACCACCGATGGGGCACCAGCAATGAATGGTAGGTAAAAACAAAGGATTTATTGCCCTCTGCAAGAAGGATGAATCATTTTCAAACTTCATGTCCTACCACTGTATTATCCACCAGGAAGCTCTGTGTTGTAAAATATTGCCATTTGAACACGTTATGAAAATAGTTACAAAAATAATCAATTCTATTCGAGCAACTCCTTTGCAACACCAACTTTTCAAGGCCCTGTTAGAAGAAACTGAAGATAAAAAACATCATCTTATTCTGCATACTGAAGTACGTTGGCTCAGTAAAGGAAAGGTTCTTACAAGATTTGTGAGTTTAGTTGAAGAAATAAAAACATTTATAAACGATAAAAAGGAAAATTATGATGAACTAGCTGACTCTCGCTGGCTGATTGATTTGGGATTTCTCACAGACATCATGGAAAAATTGAATTCTTTAAATTTGGAGTTGCAGGGGAAAGACAAAAACATAGCTGAAATGATAAGCTCTGTAAAGTCGTTTAAAGCTAAATTGCATTTGTTGATATCACATCTGCAGATCAGTTCTCTCGTGCATTTCCCACATATGAATAAAATGCTAGGTAACAATGAATTAAACAGGGCATTATTTATTAAGCATCTTCAAGTGTTAAAAAAACAATTTGAAGAGAGATTTTTGCAGTTTACAGATATCGAGCCAATTGTTTCCTTCTGTATCAATCCTTTTACTTGCCAAATAAATGTAATGGAAATGGCCGCATGTATTGCAGATTTTGTCCAAGGTAAGACAGAAGAACTAGAGTTAGAAATTTTGGAGCTTAAGAATGATATTTCGCTTAAATCCTTAATATCAGAGGACTTTTGGAATACAGTGGACAGAGAAAAGTTCCCATTTTTGAAAAAAGCGGCATATAAAATTGAATCATTTTTCGGTTCGACATATTTATGCGAATCATTGTTTTCAAACATGAACTTAATAAAATCAAGATATAGATCTCGACTCACCGATGAACATCTTTATGATTGTTTGCTAACAGGATTATCGTCATACTCTCCTAATTATGAGGCACTGGCCAATGATATGCAATGCCAAAGATCACATTGACATATTGATATTCTATTTTTTTATAAAATGTTTTCTTTGTATTTGTGTTTTTTGTTTACGTTTTGTAAATACATTTCTCTGTGTGTATGCAATTTGAATAATAGTTTTATTATTTTGAAACATTTTTGTTTATTATTTATTAATAAATTATGATATAAGAAAATAAATTATGGGAAAATGAGAAGTTATGGAAGGAGTTTGTCGATTAAAAATAGGTGGTGCCCGCCACCCTACCGATATTTTAGAATGTGCTCTAGAGTACAAAAAGGTTGGGAACCCCTGCTTTAGATGTTCATCTACCGTCTGTTCCTGTTCGTTCACTCGGATTACTGGGTATTGTACGACAACATCTTCTTGGCTACGCTTCTAGGCGCTGCTGTCTACTAAATGGGAGGAGCTTGTTAGTTTATAATGGAATTCCGGGTAAAAATGGATGGAGCATGTTAGTTCACAGTTTTAACACGTAGCCAAAAAGATGTTGTCGTACTATAGGTACTTTTATTTTGGTTGATAATTTGATTGAGGGCTTTCCTAACAATTTTAAATATTTGGTATAAATTTTACACTTGCGAAATCAAAATTATAGTATGCTTGGCAACACTAATTTTAAAGTGTGTGGTCGGTAAAACAGAAGTTATTATGCATTAGAAATTCTATATTCATACTACAGATGTCACTAGTAGATATAAAATAATAATTTATAATGCCGAGTATGTAAATAAACTAATAAAATAAAATAAATAATAATTATTTTCTACATGGCTCGAAAAGCGGTAGTCAATTATTTTATAATCTAAACTAAATACCTACCTTAGAATATTTTTTTATGAAATTTAACGTGATAATAAAAAAAATACGTATGCAGGGCTCGAAATGTACCGGAGCGCCGCTCCGGTTCAAGAAGTCCCCAAAATTATCGCTCCGTCTCCTGGAACAAATAATTTGACCATCTGTGCTAGATAATATGTCATAACAATAAATCTAACACACTTATTTTTTATATCTAACATATCTTAATATAAAATTAGATAAATATGTTCAGGCTATACTTAAGCTGAGGCATAGTCTAAAAAGATCGTGACTAGGCGATGCGCGGATTGTGCAAATGACGCGAGCCGAACGAAATATATTTTGTCATAAAAATCCAATATGCGTCCTGTTACACCCCCGTATGGTCCCCATTTGGGGATGTCTATATGTATCTGGAGAGGCCCGAGTCGGTATCAAATCCAACAAATAGTAAAGCGCTGATTACGAAAATAAATAATAATAATAGAGCCGGCAATGCTGTAGATTATGACCGTTGAAAAATATTGCAACGTCGCCGTTTTTCGACAATGCTTCTTGTTGAAAGCGAAACACAAGATGACGGGAAATATGCTGCCAACAGCCAAACAGTAAACACACGCATTTTGTCCTCCGTAAAATAAATTATTAAAAATGTAACTATTATATAATATAAACTTAAATATGCCTTGCCGTTTCCAAAACAATTCCGGTGTGTTATTTGTTCACCTCCAAGTCCTAAAATCTAGACGAAAAACCATACAACAATATAAAAGTGACAGCATGTTATTCACTTACCAAAATGGAGGGAAATGACAGTCCTTTTAATGTTATGTTTATTATTATATTCGTAATAATAATAGTATATTCATTGACATGTTTTCTTTTTCAAGTACCTACATGCGGAACGTTTTTTAGTCATCTTTACACGATTTAAGAATATATTCCTCCGACGCCATCACAAAACAAATTGACGTGCGAACAGGTCGACTATCGCTCCCCGACTTGCAACGCAGCCGAAATTTCCTTCCACATCCTGTTGAAAATTATTTGCCGTTTCATTTATGTACGCTCTTAATGTTTTCGTAAAATTGGTGGGTGCTCCAGTTCGTAAAATTTTCCATTTCGAGCGCTGTACGTATGTATATACCCACTGCCTTTGTTATGAGTAGGATCGTATAAGGAAGATAGCGTCATTGTGGTCTCCCAGGGAACTCAGAAATAATGGGAACTGAAATACACAACGGGTAAGGCGATAGCAGGTAACCGACTCGAGTAAGGAAGAATCCGGGTTAAACTTACACACGTGTTAAGAATACGTTTTACGTCGAATACTAAAAACTGCTCTCGGTTTATGCATTTACGCTCATTTAATGTTGGTGTATTACACACACTCAGTGGCGCACCCAAGGGGGGGGCAAGGGGCCTTCCCCCCCCCCCAAAACATTGAAATTGAAAGCCAATAGATTAGACAAATAAAAACACGGCAAAAAATGATTTAAAACTCTCCAGCACCCTCATTAGAAAAATTTCTTAGATTGTAATTTCTAACACAAAAATTTCGAAACACTAATGTCGGGTTTCCTTAGAAACTCAATCTCTAATGGAAATGTCAAAAAATTCTCGATGTCCTCCCGAATTCCGAAGTGGTTTACACCAGTGGCGCAAGTGGGGGCAAGGGGCCCTGGCACCCCCCAAACATGAAAATTATCAGAATGATTTTAAACATTGACATCGAAAGCCAATAAAACACGGCAAAAAAATGATTTGTAATAATTCTCCAGCACCCTTTTTAGAATTTTTTTTTAGATTTTAATTTCTAGCACAAAAATTTCGAAACACTGATGTCAGGTTTTTATAGAAACCCAATACCTAAGGGAACTGTCAAAAAATTCTCGGTGTCCACCCGAATTCTGGAGTGGTGTAGGTCATGGCTGGGGAGGGCTGACAGGGCTCTAGCCAGGGGGCCCGGGCTGTGGGGGGCCCGGCGTGTCGGGTTGAACAGATAAGTGAGATAAACACACATCATAAATTAGCTTCAATAGTAAAAAAGTCACCTGCGGCGCTATTACACTTCATGGCCATAAATATTTTCAATTACTTATATAATTGTGCAACATATTTTTTGATTATTATGTGTCGATACTCGACAGCTCCATTATTAAAGTAGATGTATTAAAAATCGCCAATAATTCACTGTATAAGTACCCTTAATTTGAACTAAAACACAATTTGAAAAACCCTAATGTAGTGTTTCACACTGCATTTAATCTTAGCGGTAGGTAGGGGGCCCGCCAAATATCCTAGCCTGAGGGCCCGTTTCAGGATGTGGGGACAATGGTATAGGTACACCGAGTGCAATAGACAAAAGACCGATAAACGAGAAATTATGCTGTGATGAAGAAAAAGAGTCTATGAGACAAATTTACATTCTTCTCCTTGGCCCCCCCAATATTAAATCCTGGGTGCGCCACTGCACACACTATTGCACGTGCTTCATTTTCGTAGGACACTCACACATTCAAAAGCTTGCTTCACCATGCGGCGTATTGAATATTGCCTATCGGTTTTCTATTTATTATCTGTTCTGTGTGGTCTCCTAATATTTTAGTTCAGCTTTAACCAAAAATTAAATTGCTAAAAAGAATAATACATCACCAATAATATCCCCAAGAATGAAATGCATGTTAGTACTTATGTATTCAAATAAATCCATGTCATCTGCATTCAGTGTTGTCGTCACTGGGATCAGCCAATATTCTGGGATTCGTCAACCCGTACAGTCAATTTTATTATTGATTGTGCCCGGAAACAATATAATTTTCGGCAGTAGGAAGATACACCAACTTGTCTGGTCCATAAAACATAACAGCTTCGAAAGGGTGGTATAATTAAAAATAATACTACCTAGTCTCGTTTTAACCTTGCATGTAATACCTATTACTAACACTATTGCTATCTTCTATATAAGGAAACGGGTATGACCACAATATATACAATAAGATACCCACACCAATTATTATGGCTAACTATTAATTATTGTCACTTCATACTTGTCATTTTTTGCTTCTTTACCGAGGATGATGATCCCTGAAATTACGGTGCCAATAATCTCCGTCGTACCAAACTCCATGGTCCATCTGGAAAGTGAACGGCCTCATAACTTCCTCTTTTCGATTCCCAGTGGCGTAACTAACTCCTCGCAACGGTGGCGCACACAAGGGGAGGGGGGGGGCAGGATTCCGGGACCAGAAACCTGCAGAACATTTTGGATACCAGGCGAACGTTGGTCCATTTTATTATGGCACTACCTTTTTTATATTTTGTTCAAGCCTGTCATCATTAATTACTCCCTTTGCGGTTTCAATAGACTGCATGAAATTCATCCCCGATGTATCGGTGTATTAACTGCGCCATTAAGTTTCAGTTTAATTTTCAAAATAACGTCAAAAATTTGTAACATACTGATGAAGGGTTTATATTGGAGGGTTTTTTTTTCACTTTAGTTAAAACCAGTATTTTGCTTTTCACACTAGATATGACATATAATTATATTGATTGAAGTACCTAACAAAACGTTTGGATTACGTGTTATTATTAAAACTGGGTATGCGATCTTTGGTGCGAAAAAAAAGGTGGCGAAATAGGTTAGGCGGATTTAACACTACTTCTACTAACACTACCGACTATATATCCTTTATCCTTCCAGACACGCAGAGTCAATCAATGATACTTATTTCACTATTACATGATTCGTGGAATTCTTTGTTTTGTTGTGCATAGCATTCCTTGTTCGTCTCACTAATCAAAGTTACAGCTTTAAGGACCTAATACACTCTATAACGATCGGGCACATTATGTCAAGAGCGTTTTAGTGTATGTGATCAAATCTATGCCATTCCGTTTACACATAAGCGAATATATGTCAAAAAAATCTATGACAGAAGCGTGACAAGGAACGAGTGTCACAAAATTATCGAGGTGTTTACACTGAGCCGAAAAACTATGACAATGAAGGCTGTCATAGATCGTTTGATATATATGTGACAGTCTATGACATCGTATTTACACTCTGTGACACAGGACGCCAACATGAGAAATGGGTTTTTCGGCATATATATGACCGATTGTCATAGAGTCTATTTGAGCCATTATTACTCTTATTAGTACATAGGTACAAGTTAGATGATATTTCTCTTCCTAATTCTATCCATTGCGATTACAGAATTATTGATTGTGGATTTAGTAATTTATTTCGTTAATTTGTATCAATACGCACAAACAAAAGAATTGCGTTAATATTGAAATGTAAATAAAAAAACACACTAATGAATTTACAAGAACGCAATTTTATGTGAAGAAACCATCATGATATTACTTAAAACAAACCTAAAGTTAATAATTACGTATAGTACCTACATAGAGTTTTGTAAATAAAAATATTTGGTGGAAACAGCGCAACGCAATGCAAACTGGAAAATATTTCGAAAATTATTATAATATTACAACCTTAGCGCTTGGCCACAGTGACGGGCGGGCAACGGCGCGGCGGCGTCTTGCGAAACTCAAACGTATAACCGTGTGTGATATGCTCCAAAAAAGACATTGTCTACAAACATTTCACACACGGTTATACGTTTGAGTTTCGCAAGACGCCACCGCGCCGCCGCCCGCCGACCAGTACGTTCTAGCACTTGGTATTGATTCGTTGGCGTAGCCGTAGTGTATTTTATGGTGTCTTTGCCACATTAAAAAAAATACAAAATAGTTATATATTGATATTATTAATTTTATTGATTATCATACGATAATATTGTCAATATTTAGTTTCTCTAATTTATTGAACAAAATCAAAACAACGCCTCTTTAGTGATTGTCGGAATTCTGTTGACATCCTCCAATGTCAACGTGTTTTTTTCCATCTTCAATGGCAACGGTATTTGTTCACATATCCCACGTAGGTCATCGGTTATGAAAAATTACGAGAATTAAAAAAATCACATTATGCGACTCATTAATAACGCGTAGGCAGAGCCCATCAATTTCAACAAATTACTGAAACTTCAAGAGTTTTTAATTTTTTGAACCATGAGCAATTTTATTAATTCATTCGAAATTAGTCGTAAAATTAGTTTTACGCATTTTATTGGAGATGTTCTCATCACAAGTATAATCAACGTCAATAATAATAATAAATATTAAATTAAACGTAAACCAACAAACTTATCCTCATTTTATTAAGTATAACATTTTTATTAGCTCGTATTCTTGTTTGTCCGGTGGTTGTTTGTCCAGTACAAATCTTGCAATAGATTTTTAACTAACTTCCCGACTAGCTAGACACTCTGAAACTTTTAGAATATATCATAACACGATGCCAATGCATTCTTTTAATACTTTTAGCCATCTTTAAGCAGAATTGAATTAATTTTCAGTTAATTCTGTTTTGTATGGAAAGTTATTTCAGAAAAATCCGTAAAAAGTAAAAGACTATTATTGGTTGCTAAGGTGGTGGTCCTAGCAACTAAATTATTAATAATATATACGTGCGTTACTATGGAAATCAATATGAAATATCAAAGTGACATTTCAGTATTCTATATTTGTTTGTTTTTTATTTACTTCATATCAAGTACAAGTTTGAGCATGTTGAGCATAATAATAATTCAACAGAAAATTTTAAAACGTTGTAGGTATATAAAGTTCTTTTTATCTTGTAATTATTAGTAATTCCGTTTAATGCTATATTGTAACAGCCCTTTTCTTGCTGCTGCTAAAATTTAGCACTTATTGCAACAATTACAAACATCTTATTGTAATTGTTACAATAAGTGCTAATACTTTGATACAAACCTACCCTAAGTTTGATAATATCACTTTATCACTTTAGCGGTCGATAAAGTATAGAATAGACCCACTGGTACACGTTAAGAGATTAGCCGTCGTGAGATAATACTTGATAATTAATAATATGTCCACGGTAGTATTATAAATATAATAATTATTATAAAACGACACCTGTGTGTCACTGATGGCACGTCGTCATTTTCACAGCACCCTGTACCAACCCTTTGCACCCCTTCTAGGAGTACCTTTCGTCAATTCTGCGACATTTATGCGGGTCGATAAAATAAACTGTTGATAGTAATTAATGTTGATTTCACTTTTGTTGCATGCACACCTATCATTTTTAGTCAATTAAAATGTTAACATCGAGACAATGCCATTGGTCGGCTCTAATTGTTCGTGTTTTAAAGCGAGGTGCATGTACAACAATCCATTGTGATTCTATGACCTGTATTATAAAAGTGGTCATCAATGATTGAGAATCTTAGTATATACTTAATGTATAATAGTTACGTCGTATAACAACATGACATCTTTTCACTTCTACCAATTCACACATACAGAAGACAGAACCAATCACGGGAAGGTACTTGCCTACTATTGTCCGGTATCTCGATTTTGCAGAACCATGAATCATCATAGAGATTGAACGAACTGTTTTGATCTCTTGCCTCATTCAAAATAAGGTGCTCCAAAATTACCATTCCATACTAAATTAATAATTGGGTGAATTGTCAATTATTTTATTAATATTGCTTGTCCCTTTCATATTTTTGTGTCATTTTTAATTTTCTTATATCAACTATTTTTTTATTATACCTAATCATTTTTTTATTTCTTCCTAATTACTAACTGTATTTACTGTTTGCTTTAATCATGCTTTCTGTTTTTCTGCTTTTTATTTTTTACTACATGAATTTTCAAATGTCGTTTGTATACTAAGCACATTATATAACATTGTATAATACTTTTTTTTAGAAATTATACCTATAAAAGAGAAATAAGACATTTTTCAATAAAGGATGATTCCGTTTTTGTTTCTAGATCCTTTAGTTATTCATTTGTTTTATAGATAATATTCATCAATATTTATACACTACTGTGATGGTCATGTTGGTAGACCTTAAAAAATGATATAACTAAGTTGAGCTGGTTTTCTTCGACGTCTTGACATTTATCACATACATTTACTGAGATTACATGTCATGAATCAATAATGTGGCTTAATTAGAATAGATTAGCATAAAAAATATTGCCTTCTTATCAAAAACCTAAATATATCTACTTCCTGTTACATCTCATATTATGGACAACTTTAGCTCTAATTGAATAATAATAATAATAGGGTTGAGTAGATGTATCTATAGTCTAAGGTTGAGTAGGAATGTGGCGACGAAATGTGCCGTGGATCTGATTCAATTTGCATATTCCAACCAATATGCATGTAGTGTTACAATAGTGGATGTTATCCGAATGATTATCTGACAAGGGAACTTTCAACTTTTGATAGACAGCAACTAAACCTAAAAAATCACAACAAAAAATAACTTTGGACAAACATGACAGCTGGTATCACATTCTGCACTTTCAACTCAGGTTCATTGATTATTTACTGAACATGGAGTTTACTTGGCGCGCTTCCGGTTTACAAACCAAAATTGCTCTACCTTTGAACAGGTTTGCTATGACGTATGTTTGCAACGATGTTATCAATGGATTTTCAATTAAATTGCTCGGCAAGAAAATCTGCTTCCAACCGCCCGTCATTCATGGAAAATTTTGAGCCTGTCAGAAATGATGAGATAATTTTATTTATTAATGATCGCGTAGACTTTAATCGATACAATCATTATTCATTTGATAAAATATACGTAATTAAAACGTCAATGTATTAATTATTTATTAAATAGAAATTGGCCAGAAATCATCGTAAAATAAGTAGGTCGCTATCACGTACAAAAAATAATTCATTTATAATTAGGGAAATGCAGCGGCGTAGGTAGTCACCACGTAGGAAGACTATGCAAAATATTGGGGCTCTAATAATTTCAGTAAAATATTTGTTTTCAAGAAGATATTGTTCACAAATGATTATAATTATTCTTTTTTTATATATTGTTGAATGTGTTTTCATTGAGATTTCTCGAAGCTGAGTCCCAGCTATATGTACACCCATCTTCTAACAATCTTACACATCTGTCGAGGCGGAGAGACGGCCAGCAGATCTTCCGTATATTGATGTATGAGATCCTATTTTCACCTATCTATTATTATGGGTAGGTACATTAAAAAAAACTTATTCGTTTGCCCATCTGACTATATTCATTGCATTCCGTCTGTTCTGTCCTATAATCTACGAGGGCTCCAAATCATAGATTCTACTTTTGGCTATAACTTGTTTATTCTATTGACAGCCCCGAAAACAAAATGGCGGCTCGCATTTTGTTCTGTTTACACAGTTTGCTAAATTTTATATTTAATCGCCCGCTTTAATATGTGAGATCAGGGCTCTAAATGGACCGGAACGCACCGGAGCGCCGTTCCGGTTCATAGAATCTCCAAAACTATCGCTCCGTCTCGTGGAAATATTAATTTGACCGCATGAGCTAGATATGTCATATAATAAAAAATCTAACAGATTTATTTATATAAAATACATATACAATTAGATAACAACGTTAATATTTTCATAAAATTATCGAGCGCTCCGGTTCGTAAAATTTTCCATTTCGAGCGCTGGTGAGATGCGTGACATGTCAATTGAAGTCGGATTTAATTATACACTATCCAGTACTGTGGATTTAAGTATTCAATGATTATTTTGGCAATATCTGTACATATTATAATTATGTATGTAATTAAGTATTCGGTTAATTTAAAATTATATTGGAATGTCATAGTATAAGTGTGAATCTATCTTTAAATAATTCTGCAATCTAAAGTAACTTGTAGCCATTAATTAATCAGTAGACCAGAGGTCCCTTTTTCTTCAATTCCATAAATTAATTATTAGGCTTCATCTCGAAGAAGAAGGTATTATTCAACATCTTTGGTCTGAGACAAGTTCTATGGAAGATTACTTCAAAATCTATTATAAAATAGTATTGAAGCTTGCATTGACAAGCATCGATTGGTATAATTATTTAATTATTATTACAACATCACATCTATATTATATGATTTTTAGACAAGAGCCCAATATTATATTTTAGCTGCGCCACTGATGAAATGCTTTTTAACAATATAATAAGCAAATCATGCATGAAAAGCAATAATCTAATATTAATGTATAATGCCGTTTAATTGAACTATTATTTTGATTAATAAAATTCTCTTTATATAAAGAATTAAAGTATTAATGTGGTAGGTAATTATAATAATAATATATAATCTGACTTTCATAAATGTATAAAGTATCTAATTTTGCAATAATTTAAACATATCAGCTTTTTAAATTGTCACAATTATTACAATATATTCACTCGAATTTATATTAGGTAGGTACGTGTAACTAGAATGATATTCAGGCCTTTAGATCAATACTATTTTTCGTGTTATTACAATTGCCTTATCGTCTAAAAAAATATGCTTTTATGAATAAAATTTCTCCAAATGCAAAAAAAAACTTTCTACAATAAAATCAGATACCATTAGGTAGTTATATTAAGAATAATACTGACCAATAGACAACATGAACATGACTTTTATTCAGCTGGTATCATCAATCTTTGTCAAAGCGTAAACGCGAGAAAATTGTCTGTGATTTCGGATTTCCCTCGATTTCTCATCATGTCTGTGAGTTAGCTAGAGATCTGATTCTTTGAATCGAAGAAAAAACTTGTATATCTGTATTTGAGTGTTTGATAGCAGCAACTCTTATTTTCTTATGTCCGGCGTAGGCAATCACTTGTCTTCCATCATAAACAAGCATGGTGTATGAACACCGGACAATTCGTCGCAGGAATTTCACATATAAATGTAATATAATATAAATGTTATCGATTATAATAGATACTATATTTTTTACGGATTGGTATTTGACTAATATATTATTCATCTAAATATCGTTGACATAGACGAGAAGGCGCGCAGAAACCAACCAGGCCGTATTAGGATTACTGAAAAGACTCTGAGACCTAAATTTTAATAATATAATATATGTTAGTACTGAGAAAAAGATTAGTAAAAATATTGATTAAATTAGTTATTATGACATTTCGTATTGCACATTAATTTGTAGCAAACATAACACGTTTGTGATCTAAGTTGTATTTGGCCTAATAATATTACAAGCATTGAAAAAGTATTTTTTAAACAATGAACCATAATTATTCATATCAATGAACAATCACAAATAACAATATACTATAACAAAATGTCAAAATAGGATTTTAAACTTGTCCCGTAAGTTCACCTATATTGAGAACGCAGGCAATTTCAACGCAGGGATCACCTTTTTTATCTTACGAATCTATATTTAATATAAAAAATAAATGTTTGTTTGTTTGTTCGTATTTTATGCTCTGCCATACCATTTATCCGATTGCGATAAAACTTTATCAACTTATTGCTTGCACTTGCGCGAATTTTATAGGCATAGTAACTTATAGTAGGTCTTATATATAAAACAATGAATGTCTGTCTGTCTGTCCGTCCCGTATACGTTCCTATACCATTCATCCGACTGCAATGAAACTTTCGTCAGTTGTTGTGCGCATACCCGCAAAGATTTCTGAATTAGTACAACCATATGCGTTTCTATACCAAATTTGGAAAATCCATGCTTCTCACATGGACAGCTGTATGTGGCCTACTCACGCGTTGGAAAATCTTCTGATTTATTCGTATAAGTACTCACCAGACGGAAAAACAAAAGATATTGTGTATATACCTAGCACTTCAATAAACAGAACTAAAATACAAACACTTCTTTTTTTGGGTGGCATTGCAACGCATGCCGGGTACTCGCTAGTATTTCATATAAAAATCTTGACACCACAGCATTTATGAACGACACTGATAGATCGATATATAGTATATTTTCACCATATCCACTCCAAGCCGTGCCTGAACAATAAAGACTTCCATAACGTAAGTAAGTATCGCATATTTTTTAGGAGTGGAAAGAACTCCTCAAACAGCAATGGTCTCTCAGCCAGAGTTGGTGCGAACAAAGATACGAAAGATTGTGTGCATTGGTGCATTTCTGAGGCAACGGGCATTGCACCAACGTCTACGAGAAACAGCCGTCTGTCTTGCTTACGCCTACTTATTGAGCTTATAGCGAAAAGAGGACAACATGCGTATACGTTGATGTCAATTTAAAAAATTGAAACATCATTTTTGTAAACAATGCGTCTGTGTGAGTATTGCTTCGCCTCAACTCTTGTTAACAGATCTTATACTTCGGATTTCATGTTCGTCGTCTGGTGTAATAAAAACAAATCCTAGTATTGTGATAGATGAATTGTTAGTGGACGATTGGCTCGCATCTCGGGGTACACTTGTCTTGTTCGGCCATAAAATAAAGTCGTTTGTATGTCAAGCAGTTTTTGCATTGAATCACCTTCGAGAGCGCCTTGAATGTTCGCGGTCTGTGTGTAAACACTTCTGTCACGCTATCGGCATTTTTAGCACTCACGTTCTTCACGTTGTTCGATATTCAAATAATACAAAAAAAGAATCGAATGGTCGAAGAATGCGTAGGCATTGACAATCGAGTAAAATGGAAAGCTCTTCGTACGGATGGATTTTTTCTTTTTAATTTTTCACATTTTACGAGATATACGCAAAGCCTTTGATAATAGTGTGATATGTAGGCACTACATTTAAATACGCTCTACTGAAATAACTCTTTAGCATCAACGAAATTGCCAAATTGATTGCAGAGAACAGACAACTTAACTAGTTTTTATAATAATATATTCTATTTTGGAAATATTATTATTGATAACTTGCATTTATAAATCCATAGATTTTTACTATAATATAATAAGAGGATGATTTCTTTAGCGTGTAGTTTAGTAGTAAAAACAGAACAAATATTTTGTCTTTTTACTTCAGCGTCTATATTGAACGACAATGATATAGTAATAATAATAAAACAATCATAGATTTAATGTTCTCTAAAGAAAATCTCATAAATGTACTGTGGTTTCACCGATAATCGAACCCGCAACCCCCGTGCGAGAAGCTAGTGCCTATACCTACGTGGGCCGCAGTTGTGGCAGATTGGATTTAAACATGGCTGCTTGTTTATAGCCACCATCTTTGTTTTTACTATTTTATACGCCAAAATCAAACGGACACATTTGACATATGTGTGATTGTTCGTCTACATAGTTTCTACAAATTATCATGGCAATAACTGCCGTATATATAATAAGTAATAGTATAACTGGGTATATGGTGCGATCGACCCTAATCCATCCCGTGATCAACGCGTAGGACATGCCTGGAATAGACAATGAGTTTTTTTTAGCTTCACTTTGACACTATGTGACACTATGTCTGGTAGAGAAGGTCTTAAAATTCTTGTGTAATTCAGATTACAAAAAACAAATGAATCGAATTCATGTTCCATATTCAAATATGTATCTAAAAAATATATATTACTTACTTCCACATGGTCACACCAACAATCTCTACACTGCATTGTCGTTACCGGCACGTCGAGTCGTAATCCAAACTGCAGCAGTTTTTCTCTCAATTATTTCCGTTTCTCACGCAAAAATGATGAAATGGCGGAAGAAAGTCTAAAAGTATTGTCGGCTTGAACCGAACATACACACGTTTATTTCTCGCATGTTCGCATTATTACTTTGCAGCTTCGCGATTACCATCAAGCTATAATATCTGAACATCAGAAACAGCATTGTTCGGGAACATGTGAAGACTTATGTGATTTTTTTTTATTGTTAACAATAAAATTATGTACAACTTTATAGTATGGAATTGTCTCTATTGTGAAAAGTATGACGAAACTAGTTTTATTAGCAATCTCACGTAATAAAATATATTCCGATTTCCAATATATTGAGAAAATAGTAGTTTTCTAATCAATCTAGTGGGTAATTAATGGCATTTATTTATCGTTACCATAGATTATGGCTATACGACATTATTTTTTTATTTTTTACTTTATTATTGTTTTGGAATTGAAAGTCAATGTAATTATTGACATATACCGACGATATTGATATAGGTAATTTCCCGATCCCTAGAAACCTGCAAACAGGCATTTCTTCCGTAAAGTCATCTACTGAAAACATGGGACTCCAATTGAATGAAATCAAAACAAAATACATGCCAGTTCTCCACAGTGCAACAAATGATAAAACAGCCTTATGGTTGGCGGTGGCCGGTGATTCCGTGAAATTCGGTGAAACTGTTTTTTTTTTTATTTACTTATTTATATTTTTTATTTATTTATTTACTTCTTGTCACTAATAACATAAGCGACGATATAATCACCGAATCAACCTCGCCAACAGGTGCTATTTTGGTCTCCAAAGGCTTCTGTAAAACAAACAACAACAATATAAAAATCTCCTGCGCCCAATATTAACACATGGTTCATAATGTTGGGCACTCAGTAAACAAGATGACAGAATACTATGGATATATTTGAAAGGCGAGTATTTAGAAGAATATGTGACGCTGCATTTGGAGGTCAAGGTGGTTACTTTATGAGGACGATAATATCACGTAGCATTTATGAAAATGCAGATACTGCGCTGGATCGGCCGTGAGTAGAATGCCAGAGGAGATACCATCACGAACGGCTATGTACGCAACCACCGAGGGCAAGAAAAGACCTGGCTGAGATGGTTGGACTGTGCCACAGGAGATTTAAGAATGCTCGGTCAAACAACTAGAGAGTGTAAGTGCTGGATCGTCCAGGAAGGAGGAAGTTTTTGAAGAAGCCCGAGAGCCGTCAAGGCATGTTGTGCTATAAATGATAAAGTTTCATTCAATGCTGTAACGTAGATACCTAAATATGGAAAATCACACCAACCAGACAATATCAAGACTATGAAATTTATGTTTTTTCGACAGTTGACTACATATTACGTATCTTCATCATAGTATGTATCACCAAGGTATGCAATGATGTAAAATCTCGATTTTCTGAACCGCTAGTGACATTTTTTTCATACCATTCTTTAAAAAAAATTACAATTCACCATTGTATATTTTTTAAATGTATCACTTAAAATTAACTTAAAAGTAATATCGTGATTCTACTGTACTTACTTACAATAATTATACACATACAATTATTCTAATAATGATTAAAATTGCTATCAATTTGTTAACAGAACTCGGTTCGAATGATCAATAGGTACGAAGTATACAAAATCTGTTATTAACATAACATCAGAATCATTTTCATACAAAATGAACCATATATGCTTGCTTACCTAGTTAATTTTTCCATAAAATGGTAAGCTATAACTTGTCGTATGATTCTCACGTTTAATAACTTGGATTATGTGTTTAAAAATTTAATTAAATTAGGTAAATATAATATAACAATTTGTATACATATAAAAATGTAATATGTAGATTTAAATATTTAATAGATTAATGTGTGTTCATTTGAGTTAATAATATCAATGTCGATTGTCGACTGTTTAAACACGTATCATAGAATTCTAAATTGGCTCGCCTTTCATTGGTCTCGTTCATACAGAATATCGAATGTGCAGATAACATCATTATAAGTATGGTGTAATTATAACCTATAAAACTAAACTGTTATTGATTCAGCCTCGAAGAAACGGGAAACTTTCATCAGCCTTCCACCGAGCACCTACAATAAATTCTACACGATGGGGGTTTCACATTGCATCAAGAAACGAGTCCTTTGTATCATACTCAGTAATATTTCCACTTCAAGTAATTTCTTAATGAAATGTATTTTAAGAATACTATGAAACCTCAATGACAATTATACCATGGCAATATAATTTGTAAGAGTTATCTACCTTGTTTTGTTGTGATATTCACGTTGTTTACCAGCAATAATTACACATTGGTTACCGGGATACCGTTTAATTCGTAATTTTTGATCAATGAAATATGAATACATAATATTATCAATGATGATAAATGCATAGAAAACATTTTTTGAAATAATTTCAAATCATGAAAGGCAAAATACATAATAGTATTAAGCATATACAATTTTATATACAGAGAAATGGTTAGAAATTTTAGGAATTTTTGTATAGCGATTATTTGATTAATCTCTTGGATATCTTAGCCGGCTCTCACATAAAAAATTGTCTCTTCTGCATCGTATCGAATACGTCGATGTGACGATATCATTACTCACAAAACGACATGAAGCTTCGCAGGTTGGTCGAATGTGACTTTTTAGTTAAAAAAAACATCTACTGTTGCAATCGACAAGTTGCATGTTTCTCGAATATGCCAGAACACTTACGAATTGGTCATTCGTATACCGGCTCGCCGATCGCCGCATCCAAATATCTATACGTTTCGAAGGTTACGTGGGACTGTCGCTTGGTGGCGCGGTCTTCATATGCAACACCGGATCGACGTTCTTGGAAGGTTTGATTTATGGCTATGCGGCAGACGAGGCGAGTTTAGATGTGAGAGCCGGCTTACAATACAATTAGGTACCGACAACAACAAAAATATTTATCTTATACCTACTGATTAGTTATAATATGTTATATTATTCATTGAAAATTCAAGAATTTTGATGTAAATCTATAATAATAATTATCATTTTGATTTCGTATATCAAATTTCTTAAAAAAACTATAAAACCGAAAAGATACGATATTTCATTATGCCTTACCAAGTTCGTCAGAAAGTATTATAATTTTTCCATAATTTCCAGCACTCAATGAAGCTTTCATTTTGTTTCAATGCCATTAACACGCTAATATGTGTGAGAAAACACGATTCGAATATTGATATCAACTTTATTGTTCTGCAAATCAAAACCATTTGACTGGTTTAATAAGCCTGAATTTTTCTACTGAGCACAATGTGAATAAATAACCTACCGAATCAATATAATTCCATTGTTAGTCATTATCTACTACCATCTCTTTCTTCATTCGATACCCGTACATACAAAATACCTACAGCGTGATACATTGGAGTTAATGGTCTCAATCAGGTGATTATGGCACCGTACGTTTTATGTGAAGCATGATGTGGAATGTTTCAGGAGCAGTTACCCAAGACTGAGGTCAACATGCACTCAAATGTGCTTTGACTGAATTTATAATATGCCTTATAAATCTAAAACCTTTTCTAAAATCACAGCTTCTACTTGCCTGATCTCTTGGCTGACAGTTGAGCAAACAATGAACTATTCTCACTAGAGACATCAGTATACTGAATATATTACTGGATTAAGTATATTATTATCAAATTGAAGAAATGAAATTATAATTGTACTATTTATTCCGAATGAATATTAATAATCACATTCCATTATTATTTTTAATCATTAAAAAAATATACTTAGGTAAGTACAATTTGAATCGAAAGCAATAATATACATTGCCATTGAATCGTTAATAAATATATGTCATTCAGTACCAAACATAGCAGATTTTCTTATAATCTATAAATTAGAGAAAATAATTAGAGAATTATTATTGATGTCAGTTTCGAAATCATTGATGCGGACATGTGGACCAATCATGCATTTTTGAACACACCGAAGTGCAGAGTCGCATTCCAAATTAATTATCCATCATGGATTCCATAGTCAGCGGCGGGGAAACTTTAACACGCCACGCATGTTGTGTTTGCGATCTGCATGATATCATTTTCTATCGTAACTTCGGTGGGCTTCTTTGTAAAAATACTTTGTTTATTCTTCTCAGTAGGTACGTAGTTATTCGGTATATGATTTGTTTTCATTTCGCACAGTATCAGAATATTTCAATGAAATTTAAATTCCGCCCTCTCTCGCTATTCCATATTCGTTGATGTGATATTATTTTCAAGTATGGCGCAAGTTGAAGAGCACTTAATTTTACCCAGTATTCCGGTCTACTGTAACTTCGTTTGCTTTCTTCAGCTCTAATAACACCGCTCACAGCCGCCTTTAATACATGCAAAATACAAAGGTAAAGTAAAATTAAAATATAGATTAGATAGACTTTTTAAACATATTTATTTCAAAAGCTCAACAACACTTTTTATTTTTTGTTCTGTAGAATACAAACAATCTAGCTAAAAGTTAGGTGTCATTAAAAACACAAAAATTAACACTAGTGCCACTATACATGTTAAATTGAATTATGGGTCTATCATGCTGATGACCTCTAAGAGTGAGATGAAGTACTGTACCAGTATTCCTTTTAGAAGGTGAAAGAAAAGACGATCAATATTGTGAGGTATGAGATATACCCTATAAGCCGTCATCCTCCTTTTAAAGGGTTACATGTAAATTGTACGTAAAATATTTTACCGTGGCACAGTTCGCCGTGAGCTTTCTATCGGAAAGAGATGACCATTTATTTTATTAGATTCAATATGAACATTAATTCAATTTTCATGGCTGATTTTGGCAAAATTCATGAATTCATGAATCCAAGAAAGAAAACCTAACCTAACAAATAATCCAGTATACCGGCTATTTTCAAAATTTGTTTGCTGCTGGCTTCCTGTAAAGTGTAAACCGACAAAAACCGTGTTAGGTTGGACGGTCTTTAATATACGGCCATATATTTCCGATACAACATTTCACGGTGAATTTTGATACGGCGAACTGCGTACGCACAAGTTTCCGGACACGCTTTTAAAGGTGCTTTTAATTCTGATGAATCATATATCATATTCATATATCATGGATCCAGTTGAATCAAAAAGAAATAAAGACTCTACCAAAGTCACAAAATGAATCACCGCATGGAATATAATCTACTTCTTCCCTCTAACCTATCGAAGGTTCAGGAATGTACACAGAAAAATTAAGATATTACTCTACAAAACAATCACCCGTGAAGTATTATTCTATGGAGGTGAAATATATGAATAGGTACCCCACAATATCAATGACCAGTGCCCACAGGGGGAAGATTCTGCATGAACCTGTAAATAATAGAGGGCTCTGGAGAATCTGGCGCAGCGATGAATCATATAATGTGTACATAACTATCAGTATATATAAAAATGCTACGGGTGGGATACCTTCAGAGGATGAGCTACTCCCGCATTCTGAAGAATGTGTTTTATGAATTTCCAAGGAGAAGAGACACATGGAAAGGCCGAGACTTACCTGCAGAGACAAAGTAGGATAGGACGCCAGTCGTTGCTGAGAAACGACCGGAGAGTAGCAACGGAGTAGTAGCTGTAGCGCCATCGAAAAAGAAAAATAAAAGTAAGATGAACCATTTCATAATATACATATTGAACAAAGATTTCTATCAAATGGCTTTTTTACGATAATCTGAATTTATATTTTATTCCATGTGATTTAATAATAACACAAAGAATCTGAATAACAAATAAAACCGTTTGAGGAATATTTATAATTTATTATAAGTTAGTAGTTTGCTCTCACTGACGTGAACATGAGCCCCTAGCTACCGCATGTTTTCGAAATTCGGTACATTACACTTTCACTGTTTCCTATACACCTCCAGTCGAAAATCCATTAGCATATTAAGCGTTCATAATATGATAAAAAAAAATGTATACATAATGCATTCACGGTGCATATGAGCAGGTATTTATTGTAAGAAATAAAGATTTCTACGCGTATCAACTGGCATACTGGAATTGAATTGATAATTAAATTTGATAATCTTTCTACAACATCGTAAAGAAATTATTTAACTTTTTACTATCACACATTTTGTTAATAATATTATACTTTTAAGAAAAATATTAATATAGGCCCCGCAAAATCAAACTAAGTAAAATTTCCATTCACCCCCTTCCATTTATTATTCATTAATAAGTAACTGACAGGGGTGTACTTAACCGCGATTATAATATATGTTCAAAAACTATAAAGTATATATTGGCCTGACTGGAGTTGACAACATCATAATACGACAATATTCTACCGACACACTTCGATTTTCTAATTTAATACGAGGGTGGGTCAATAAGTCCTTAGAAAAGCCGACAGGTGGCGCAACTAGTACTGCAAGCGGTTTGTTTTCATGCAGCGGCACTACCGATTCAGTATGCTGCGAAGTTTCAATCAGATTGGTCGGGTTGTTGTGTGTTTCTCGTACATTTAAAAAAAAAATTGCTTGTGGAAAATGGAAAAATGGAAAATGGAGAAAATTGAGTTTAGAGTTGTTATTAAACATTTTAATATAAAAGGGTTAACAGCAAAGGAAATAAAAAATGAGTTGGATTTAGTTCACGGCATATCTGCTCCTTCACTTGCAACTATTTATAACTGGTTAAATGAATTTAAGCGTGGTCGTACATCAACAAAGGATGAACCACGCTCAGGACGTCCTGTAGAGGTGACTACACTAGAAATGATCAATAAAATCCACGATATGGTGTTAAGTGACCGAAGATTAAAGTTGAGTGAGATAATTGAGGTTACAGGGATCTCAAAAGGTAGCGTCATTTCTATTTTACATGACAAATTGGGCATGAAAAATATTTCTGCAAGATGGGTGCCGCGTTTGCTCACAGTCGACAATAAACGCAGTAGGGTGGTGGCCTCTAAAGCCCTGTTGTCGCTCATGCAACGCAATCCGGATGACTTTTTTCGTCGCTTTGTGACTGTAGATGAAACATGGATACACCACTATACTCCCGAGACGAAAGAACAGTCAAAGCAGTGGATTGCGAAAGGCGAACCATGTCCAAAGAAGGCGAAAACCGTAAAATCAGCTGGTAAGGTTATGGCTACTGTATTTTGGGATGCACGTGGAATTATTTTCGTTGACTATTTGGAAAAAGGAAAAACAATAACAGGGGATTATTATGCATCTTTATTGGACCAGCTAAAAAACAAAATTGAAGAAAAACGGCCTCATTTAAACAGGAAAAAAATCCTCTTTCATCAGGACAATGCCCGTGTTCACACATGTTTACGATCAATGGCTAAAATTGAAGAATTGAAGTTCGAATTGGTCGACCACCCACCGTATTCGCCAGATTTAGCCCCCAGTGACTTTTTCCTTTTCCCAAACTTAAAAAAATGGCTAAGTAGACAACGTTTTTTTTCAAATGAAGAAGTCATCGATCGGACAAATGCTTATTTTGAGGACCTTCCGAAAACTTATTTTTCTGACGGTTTAAAAAAAATTGAGAAACGTCTAACCAAGTGTATTGAGCTCCAAGGAAATTATGTTGAGAAATAAAAAAAAAATACAAAAATAAAACCTGTTTTAATGCTTTTTTCTAAGGAATTATTGACCCACCCTCGTATCATAAGGGCGATAATAAAATATAAGATATATTTTATTAAATTGGAAACATATTTCTCAGGGCGAACACTTCCTACTAAACTGAAATAATTGTGATCCAATGACAACCCCGTCGATTGGTAGAACTCTATTATAACTGATAAAAAAACAAAGCCTCTTAGTTGATCCAGGATATTCTAACCTTTTAAGTGTATGAGCAAACAAAAGTTGGCAATGCTGGTTGGTGGTGGCGCATCAGACAGTTCGTCGTGAGCTTTCTTATCGGAAAGAGACGAAAAAATTACCAATTGTTCGTGGAGCATTGCAGACAATAATGTTTCAATTTTATTAGATCCTAACCTAACCTAACCTAA
Source organism: Rhyacophila brunnea (assembly GCF_057557595.1). Taxonomy (NCBI): domain Eukaryota; kingdom Metazoa; phylum Arthropoda; class Insecta; order Trichoptera; family Rhyacophilidae; genus Rhyacophila; species Rhyacophila brunnea. The sequence goes on from NW_028232859.1 coordinate 42,195,683, forward strand.
CAAATTTAATAATCCAATATATCGGCTACTTTTTAAATTTGTTTGCCGCTGGCTTCCTGTAAACCGACAAGAACCGTGTTTTATTTAGATATTAATTTTATTTCAGTAGGTATTATACTCCGCCGAATCTTAGGGGTACATTGGTACGACTGCGTTACAAATACCCGAGTTTATGAGCAGACACAACAGCCTTCGGTGATTGAAGTTATCACGAAGAGACGATTTACGTGGCTGGGACACGTATTCCGGATGCCGCCAAAGAGTGCGGCACTCCGTACCTTTGTGGCACAGCTTCAAGTGTTCCGTCGCCGTGGCCGGCCCTCCCTCACCCTGCAGCGGTGCTACAAAAGCGACCTACGTGCTGCAGGTCTGACATGGCGGGAGGCGTAGGAGTTGGCGATGGACCGAGGGAAGTGGCGCCAACTTATGCATGCTTTATGCCCCAATGTTGGGACGTGATAGGGTGGAAGAAGACTATACAACCCAAAGAGGTTGGACGGTCTTTAATATACGACCGTGTATTTCCGATACAATAATTCACGGTGAAGTGTGATACGGCGAACTGTATACGTAAAAATTTCCGAACACGACATCAGATATCCTCAGAGGGCGCTGTCATTATAAATATAACGTTATTTTGAATAATGTTCCCTATTTTCGCCTGTTTAGAGTGTTGTTACACAAAGGATTGAATTTTATTCACTGTAAATAATTTTCATATTTTGCCGTGGTTGTCTATGAAATCTGACGGGTAGGCTCTTATAAAAGAGAGCCTGCACGTGTGCGAATGCCTATAGTGGTGCGGTGGTACAAATCTCCCTGCTATTTCACGTATCTACATATAAGGTGACCGAACTCAAAAATTAGTTTCAAAATATTATTACCACTCAATTAATTTTGTTATTTCTGAAGTTTTAAAAGTTGATTAGGTAATCCTATGTCGACGTTACAGAGTAATAACTTACTGATATTACGGATGCGATGTGTTAAAAACACCTCGTTTGTCGAGATAAATACATTATGATTGTGATTATTTAAATAGTATAATAATTATCTGCCTACAATATTTAACAATGTTGTCATTTATCCAATATAATATTATCTCAAAAAACCGATTTATGCCCATGTAATATGACAATGAGTGTTTTTTTGTAAGTTGGTGTAATAATCGACTATTGTTGGTAAATCTGTTGTAAAACCCAGATAAACGTCGTAAAATTATACGAAGCAAAAAGTAAACTTTACGCAATTATTGCCAGTTAAAAAAATTAATGGCGGATAATTTCAAGTTCAATGAACTCAATCAATAATAATGAATTTATAAAAACGTCAAGTCATTGTTGGTGTTATTATACCAAGTTTTAATTGATTTAATTGCAATGATTATTATAAGAGTAGTCGAGAATATTACAAGATGAACAATATTACACATGGAATAAAAAGAATATTTTCAAGAGGAATTATTTACAAGTGCACAATTAGTTCACATAAATATTATGCAATAACAAAATTATTATCACAAAACTACAATACAGTTGTTATCTATTATTAGCCAAATCGACATAATCTTATTTAATCTTATTATGTAAGTATACACATTTTTATTCACGGATTATAGTTAGTGGAGATAAGTTAGTACTAACACCGAAATATGGCTGGAGAGTAGTCGACAATAATAAAATTATTATATTATTATATTGTTATGACATCCAACGTGGAGTGCGATGTACCGAGCACTTTTCTTGCCAGATCTAGCATTTTTTATATATATCTAGTTTGCAAAATACGTAGCGTCAGTTTTCCTTGAAAATCAATATGCTGGCCTCTAATATTTTATCAATAAATGAAATGTTACTTAAATGCAGCGCTCGAAATGGAAAATTTTACAAACCGGAGCGCCAAGTAATTTTCAGAAAATATTAACATAGTTATGCGATTTTATGTATATTTTATAAAAATGAGTGTGTTAGATATTTTTTTATAATATGGTATAGGTATCTAGCTCAGATTGTCAAATTATTTTTTCCACGAGACAGCGATAATTTTGGGGATTTCATGAACCGGAACGGCCCTCCGGTGCGTTCCGGTCGATTTCGAGCCCTGCTTAAATGGTAGATATTTCGGTGATGACCAAGTTTCATACCAGATTATTTTTTAGTTGGATTGTAATTTGTATTTAGTTGCGAAACAATTAATTCTTGTTCAATCATTTTTGTTCTGACAAAACAATGTTTAAAAATATAACTTATTTTTTGTAACTGCTAGTTTCGAGACGTTTTTTAAATATGAGAAAGTGAGAAGTTTTTTTCCTGTCAAAATTTCTTGCTATATTTGGTATATTTTTGACAATAATTGTAATATCATTGGCAACGCTACATTTACATACACGTGTAGATCTAGTTAAGTACTTTTCGGATTAGCAAGAAGCTTTTGGAGCTATTTAGGTGGTTGTGTAGAATATTGTAAAGGACAGTGACAAACTTCTTTGCTAATTTAAATGATTCAAGTTGACAATTAATTCTCCCATCATATATAATTAATGATGGCAGACCATGATTGAACAAAAAAGAAAATTATTAGTCAAATTAACCACCCGTACGATTGGTTTCAGCTAGTCAGATCGTGCGGAAATAGATTTGAAGTCTTTGAAATGATACAATCTGAATTTCTAGAATTTTCCAGTTTGTTGAAAGGCCCACTTGTGCTGAGAAAGAAAGACGAATCTGGCAACCCATTTAAGTGGCACGATGCTCGTTGGCTGAGATACCTATATAAAAAATCGGAATTGTTTATTTCAAACCAAGCCTAGAAGAAGAAGAATCTTTCAAAACACTGTGTTTAAGACGGCGAGGTGTTCCAGAAAGAATGGAAACAACTGATCTAACTTTTCCTCAGATAACCAACGCTCCTTTACCTATAAGCCAAGAGAAAAAGAATGCCCTTATATCTCTATATCCGCTAATTCCAACTATATCTCATGACTTTTATCACCAACTACCCTCCAGGAACATACCTGATATTCATCCAGATTTAGTGGAAACATGAAAACTATAAGAAATATTAACTATAATTAATTTTCAATGATGTATGTATTTTTTGGTATTTCATTTGTAGTAAAATTTTGTTTTTTATGTCTCCTGGTTCTTTTTGCTCTCTCATTCTTTATAATAGATTAGGTTCCTCTTTGTAATAATTAATTATATGCAATAAATCTTGTATTCCTTGATAAAAATCAAATCTTTTCATTATAAATATGATTTTTTTTAATGTTCTAAAAATTGGCTCAAATCAAGCGAATCATGGCACCTTACGAAGGCTCAGAGCAACCGTATACTGAGCTTCGAAAACAGATGTTTGCGACGAATACTGGGTGTGCGGTGGTATGACTTTAGGAGCAACGAGGAGATAAGAGAACGTACCAAGCAGCCTCTCATCACACTGAAAGTGAAGAGGCGACGTTGGACCTGGCTCGGCCACGTGCTGCGGATGCCAGAAGAGAACTTTAACCTGGCTTGCCTGTTCTTCAAGCCGACCGGATTCCGGCGTCCTGGAAGGCCGCTAAATACAATCTACAGAGTGTATACGGCGGAGCTACGGGATGCTGGTTTGACCTGGAACGAAGCAAGAAGACTGGCGAGCGACAGGGATTCTTGGAGGCGCCGCGTGGTGTCCATATGCTCCAGCTAAGGGGCGGATATGGGCAAAGAAGAAGAATAATTGGCCATAATCACATAAGTCAGCCCAGTGACGTCCCTAGACAAAATGCCGCCCCTAGGCAACGTCAAAATGCCGCCCCATTTTTTTATCATCCTTTCATTACTCCAATATCTAAGAAATGTGTTGTATGAAGCATGGCCCCCTCATCCTGAAGCAGGCCTCATGTTAGGATCTTTGGCGCCCCCCTACCTATCGCTAAGAATAAAAGCAGTGTGACGCTCTACAGTAATGTTTTCTAAATGGTGTATGCGTTAAAATTGATGTGTATATTTAGTGTTTTTTTGTATATTTTAATACATACACTTGAATTATGGAGGTTTTGAGTATCGCTACACAATTATAAAAGTTGTATTGTGTAACCACATAATTTTAAATAATATCATTATTGAAGGAAAATATCGCCGCAGGCGAATTTTTTGCTATTAGAGCACAATTGTGATATGTGTTTATCTCACTTATCGAGCCCGGGCCCCAGGCTAGAGCCCTGTCAGCCCCCCCTTGTGGGGGCCATGGTATGGATACATTACTAACAAAATATACACCTACCACTAAGCTGAAACATACAAAATTAAATTTAGATATCAATAAATAAATAAGCGAATAAATATAATATTAGTTAGACACTAACCCAAATCACCAGAGTCTGAGATGCCATTTGGTTGATATGTCTGACACATTTGGTTTGTATCATTTAGTAATACCTACGCAGATGTATTATTTTCACACCATTTTTTCTATGCTATTATTGTACCCTACAACATGTAAACAAAATAATTTTCCTCATTATTTTTTTAATATAAACCTAAATTTAATCATAAATACACTATTAATTATAGTCTCAACATTCAACCGTTGATGATTGAAATAAACTACAAATCCACACTATTATCAGCAAAAAATATGTTTACAAAAAAAAAACGACTTAAAAGAAGTTATTGCACAGTATTGTATTCACAGCACGATAAATATGATATAATCTAGGTAGCTACATACTAGTGTACATTTTTATTACAATTAGCTGGTACTTAACGTAAACACCTATTATATGCACGAATACTAATTGATTATTTCAAATGTCAATGAGGATTAATAAGCATTATGAATAGGTAAATATTTGCAATAGGTACATCCGGCAACTTTTAAATCTCGCTAGTGACTGACAAAAATATTTGGATAAATTTAAAAATACGGTATGTACCTACCTATAAATCTCTACCATAAATTCTCCTTGTTTCGTTACCAACGTTGATATATATAATATTATTTTCTTTTAATAACCATGGCGCGACATAAATTGGCTTTTGCGCAGTATACCTACCACTGTTATGAAAGGAACTCTTTAATCCGAGTAAATGGCATTATATTATTATGACTGATTTATTATTCGTTTGTGGTGTTTAACATTTATAAAAATATCTGGGCGCCAAGTTTATTAGCATTTGTATACGAAACTGAGCAGTCAAAAATAAAATTAAAAAATCACTAGTCGAGCGTGGTGACATCATACTAAAATCGCTGCGAGTACCTACTGGGTAATAATAAAAAAAAGCATCCGGAACAAAACATCTCCAACGCTCTGGTTATAATATAACTAAGTTTAGGTAGCTCTTTCTATATAATACCAAACGATTCTCCTCGATTTGCCGCCCTTCGAGTATCTGCCGCCCCCAAGCGACGCTCAATCTGCCTACCCCCACGGGACGTCACTGGTCAGCCAAACAAGAAAAAAACTCATGTGTATATACACATAAGTCAACTATTTACTTTATTTTAAATATTTCATACTGTCTTATGAATTCATTACATATGAAATAACTATAAACTGAAAAAAAATTGAATAGCAAAGCTTTCTTGAAAAAAAAAAGATATTCACAAAAAACACTCTCCTGAAAAATATTGTTTTTTGACTTATGTAGTTTTACACCCCGGCCACAGAATTAACCCATCATTTTGTCATCAAAAATACGATAGACGAGATTAAGGTTGAAATCTTCCGAATTGGAAGATAACATTCTAATGTTACATACTATATAACATGTTACTTCTTATTTCGTTCCTTTTTGTAGCAACGTATTCTAATCTTTTGTAACTGATAAGATACATTATCGACAGACGACACACCGTCCGTCGATAATGTATCAGTAAGTATATTATGTACAGAGGTATAGGTTAGGTATAAACTTACTCATATTAATACTATTCTTCTCTTAGTTTCATCTTATAGGTAGATAGGATGGTTACATGTAAGTTGTACGTATGCAGTTCATCGTGGGACACATATTCGTGCGCCGCAGTACGTGAAACATGAGTTTGTATAACATTTTATCAAATGACGAGTTCTTCGTTGAACATTTCACCGTGGAATACATTTGTACGTATATTACAAAATGCGGCGATAGTACTGTTCCAATTAGATTAACCCTAACCTAACCTAGTAAAGACATCTCCGCATGTTGTAGCACACCTATGTACAAATATACTCCACGGTGAAATGTTCAACGAAGAACTCGTCATTTGATTAAATGTTACACGAACTCATGTTTCACGTACTGTGGCGCACGAATAAGTGACCTGCGGTGAACTGTTTACATACAAATTTCGAAAGATAGGATAAGGCGTGCACGCACGGGATGGGGGGGGGGGTTGGATCCGGATTTATGTTTACTACTAGCTTTACATATACAACGAGTGTAAGTAAATAGTAACGTATTTCTCAATATGGAAAATATTGCCAAAATATTTAGCTTAATTATGTTTGATTGTTCCTCTCCAAGAACTAAGTTCACTTGCCTTGGCATTGCCACCCATCCTCGTCATCTTTAGGACTCGCGATCAGTGACGTCCCTAGGAAAAGTGACGTCCCTAGGAAAAGTGCCGCCCTTAAGCAGACTTAGAATATCGTCCCCTTTCATGTATAGTTTCAAATGATCTGCAAATGCGTTAGGTACCTGCTTATTGTTTATCTTCTACTATCTTAAACCGACAACCACACGAAAATCTTTAAATTGGCATACACATCATTTACTGAGAATTAGAGTATTTCCACGAAATCTAATCTCAAACAGTGACAGCTGTAGATAATAACAGTTATGTTATCAGGATTTTTTATGCTTCAATTATTTTTTAAACTGAGATGTCAATACTTCTAATGAAGCGATAACATCGTCTGGTTTGTGGAAAACTGCTTCTGCTCTTAAAAGTTGTAATATTTGTAATCGTTCCTTCATTCATCTCCCCTATACAACAGATGGCATGCCTACCCTCACGAGACGTCACTGCTTGCGATTGTATCCTATTCACGTATACCCAACCTTATTCGTGGGTGTGAAGGGAAGAATCAAGTAACAGGGGGAAAATAGGGGTTGATTCAGTGGTTTCCCCTTTGAATTGACGGAAGCAGCACTGCAAAATAAGACAATATTGTCAATAGAAAGTAAACGCATAGTTAAGTATGTATTTACTTACTATATTGTAATAATTATACCATAGTCGTTGAAATATGTATCGATACTTGCTTAAGACGGTATTTCAGTGAAACGGCAAATAATTTTCAACTATAGGTGCGATGAAATTTTGGACTCGCTGGCAATCGGAGAGCGAACGTCAAGCTGTGAACACGTCAATTTGTTTCGTGATGGCGACGGGGGTATTAATTCTTAAATCGTGTAAAGATGACTAAAAAACGTTATCCATTTACTTGAAAAAGAAAATATGTCAATGAATAATATATTATTATTGTTACTAATAGAATAATAAGCAGAACATTAAATGGACGCATGTTGGATTTATATGACAAATTATAGTTCGTTCGGCACGCGTTATTTGCATAATCCGCGCATCGCCTAGCCACGATCTTTTTAGACCATGCCTCAACTGAGGTATAGCCTTAAGAGCGATTAACAGATTTAAACATAGATAATTACAAGAATTACAAAAGTAATTACCTTGACATTGGTAATGAAAGTTTAATAGGTTGGTACTAATTAAAATTAAATTAATTCATTCTGCATTAATCGATTTGTGGCTGAAAAAAATGAAAGTGTACATTTTCAATCAATATCTTTCTCAAAACATTTGAGACGAATATTTTTTTATTTATATTTTTCACGTAAATAGTGAATTTCAGTACAAATATAACTTTGAATATTCCGTCAGATTTTTTACACAATTGACAATCAATATTATTCACATACCTACAACACAAGTTGGTGTTCACGTTATTATTTTGCATGTCGGATTTAGTTAACCGGATAATGTCGAACATTCCTTCCGCAAGATGAATTTGCAATCTTATCTCAATATCATTAATGAATACTCTCCATATTTACACAAAGCATCATCTACTGATTATTTTACTCACATTATTTCTGAAAATTATTTTGAATACTCATGCACTTCCGGCGGAAATTGAAGACTGCTGAAAATATTTTATTTATACATAGTTGTTTCATACCATATTAAAAATAACATACTAATTGGCGGTTTTATAAGTTCTTTCATTGTTTAGAATAGAGCTGTGTGATTAAAATCGATGCTTTATTTATAATATGTCAATTTAATCGATATTATTTGATAAAGAAGAGATTCGAATCGAAATAATCTTTTTTTAATTTCTAAGAACCATTTTCCCTGAACACTGCACTATAAATTATTATTACTTCGTGAAACGGCAAATAATTTTCAACTGTATGTGGAACGAAATTTCGGCCGCGTTGCCATTTGGAGAACGATAGTCGTCGTGTTTGCACGTCAATATGTTTTGTGATGGCGTCGGGGGAATATATTCTTAAATCGTGTAAATAGTGCAGGATCCCATAGACTTTTCGTATACATAATATGCGGAACGCATTCTGACAATTGGAATAGGTTTTAGGGGTCACCAAGATATATAATGTCGATGTTGCCAGGCGATATTAGTGGTAATTTTTTTTTATTGAGGTTTTAATTTTTTTTCTTATAACCCACCAAAAATTGTTCTGAGTTCTTCAATAAAACCAAGACGGGATCAGGGATTGATTGAAAATGCAATAATTGTACCATGCCATCGGCATGGTCGTAGAACGGTCCGTCCCGTTTGAAAAAATAAAAATAGCGGGTAGTGAAATGTGTTCAAAATTATCGATTCTTAGGACCCTTCTTGGCTTAAATTATATTATTTAGTAGCATTTTTGTATATAATCACCTAAATTGGTTTCTTTACTATATCTATGCATATGACATTCGTTTTAGTATTATGGTTAATCCAGAAACAGTGTAGGTTGCATATATAGGTAGGTGAATAAATGAAATAACGATAACCACTAACCAAACTAAGTACCTACACATTTATTAAAAAAAAGAAACAAGAAGTTAAGTGTTCAAACTGCTTTAGGTATCATGATCACAGTTTTTACAAACAATACTTACACATTTGCACAATGATATTCGTGTCAAAGCCGATTTCTTATAACTACGTGATAATGTACGGCAGTCAGAATTACATTTGCATGGTTTAACCAAATAATTTGGCAGAGGTTCATTCGTCATTTGTCTTGGATACAAATTATTTTCTCATAATTGTTAGAAGTTGTAGGAAATCAATAGGCTCAATAGTGGATCAGATGAGCTTTTCCATAAATAAACTTGTGCTGCAGCCCTTAAACAGTGTAAATGCTTATAATATCTAAGCCTTGGAGATTGTCCCTTAGTGTATGTAGTAGGTATGTGGTGGATTAATTGCAAAGATTTTTTTGTGAGCCCTCAAAATAAATTACAGCTTGTTAAATGTATTTGCAAAAATGCTCCCACATTTGCAAAAATCAACGGAAAAAGTGAGCTGTACATTGAGGTGGATTTGACGACCCCACACAATGGTTTAAATTGCAGGGATCAATTTTCACTGACGCCATTGATTTAAAATCAAAATCATTTAGAAGCAGACTCTGGAGTCTAGAATGTTCTGTCATATATTTCATGCTGTAAAAATGCAAAATTTGGAGATTATCACAGTCCCGATACAGATGTTTTAATTTTAGGCATTCATTTCTGGAATAAACTTGCAACGATTGGTTGCCATGGATTATGGTTTGAGGGATCTCAGAAGAAATTCCATGTTTTAGAATGCCAATTGGCAGCTGAACCTCTTGGCGAAAATATTTGTAATATTATACCAGCATTACATTGTTTAACCGGCTGCGACACCACTAGTGACTGCATATGTACAAAGAAACAAGCTTTAACCATCTCGTCAACGAGTTTTGTTCAGGATGCACGTTCAGCTTTAGGAAATGGTTTATTGGAGACCACAGCGGTTTCAAGACCTGGAAAAAGTTTGCACTTACTTATTATATAAACAAAAACCAATAGCGAATGAGCTTCGGCATAAATTTATTTCCCAAAATATTGAATTTAGTTTAAATTTGTCAAGAGTGATAGGCACATATGATTCATTGTATTTACACTGTTTAAAGCCTTCAGCATAAGTTTATTTACGGGAAAGCTCATATGTTCCACTATTTGAGCCTCTTGATGTCCTACAACTTGACTATGAGTTACGAGTAAATAATTCGTATCCAAGACAAATGACGAATGAACCTCTACCAAATTATTTAATTAAACCATGCAAATGTAATTCTAACTGCCGTACATTATCACGTAGTTATAAGAAATCGACTTTGACATGTATATCATTGTGCAAATGTGTAAGTAGTGTTTGTAAAAACTGTGATCATGATACTTAAAGGAGTTTGAACACTTGACTTGTTGTTTCTTTTTCTTTAATAAATATGTAGGAACTTAGTGTGGTTAGTGGTTATTGTTATTTCATTTATTCACCTACCTATATATGCAACCTACACTGTTTCTGGATTAACCATAATACTAAAACGAATGTCATATGCATAGATATAGTAAAGAAACCAATTTAGGTGATTATATACAAAAATGCTACTAAATAAAATAATTTAAGCCAAGAAGGGTCCTAAGAATCGATAATTTTGAACACATTTCACTACCCGCTATTTTTATTTTTTCAAACGGGACGGACCGTTCTACGACCATGCCGATGGCATGGTACAATTATTGCATTTTCAATCAATCCCTGATCCCGTCTTGGTTTTATTGAAGAACTCAGAACAATTTTTGGTGGGTTATAAGAAAAAAAATTAAAACCTCAATAAAAAAAAATTACCACTAATATCGCCTGGCAACATCGACATTATATATCTTGGTGACCCCTTAAATCTATTCCAATTGTCAGAATGCGTTCCGCATATTATGTATACGACAAGTCTATGTGATCCTGCACTAAAAGATGACTAAAAAACGTTCCGCACGTAGGTACTTAAAAAAGAAAATATGTCAATGAATATACTATTATTATTACGAATATAATAATAAACATAACATAAAAAGTTGATTTTTTATGACAAATTATATTTTGTTCGGCTTGCGTCATTTGCACAATCCGCGCATCGCCTATTCACGATCTTTAGACCATGCCTCATAACCTTAAATTAATATTTTTTAGCATTGCTTAACATGAGCACAGAGTTTAAAATTCAAAATTAATAAGATATTTTTTTACACAATGAAATATTTGAAGCCGGTTGTATATGAACAGTGTTTCAATGAACCTATAATTTAAAAAAAATCGATATTTTAAACTGACTTTCGACGTTTTGTAATATCATAATATAATATATTTTATCGATATTTTTGTATCCCTAGATTAACAGTTGTATTTGTATTTTGTATCATTGTATTATTTAGTGAATTTAGTCCATTATACTCAACCTTTTTTTCAAACGGACATCACAGCATATTATACACTGATGACTAACCCATATTCAATTTATCTGAATGTTAAATCTTATGGATATTATTGAAATCATTAATATAATTCAAAATGAACTACGAGCATTATTCCTTCTACGGGTTACATTGTACCAACAAATTTCACTAGTTTAAAAACTATTTGTGAGCATTTTAAATATACACTATTTAATAAAGACCGGTTATCATTGTTTACACACAATTCACATACAATCCTCTCAATATACATATTAATGATTTACGTCAAGTAATATCATTAAGTATCAAAAATGAAATATACTTTCATTTTTAACGTTTGGCGTATGCGTCAAATAAGCAAACATTGAAGAATTTATATTTTTCGTAGTAGTTAAATCACTGCAATTTATCATGCTTTTAAAGATCCGTTGTAATTACAAGACGTTGATCTATGTATGTCATATAAGGCAATATCGCTTCAGGCAGTAGATATTATTAATTCTATCTACTTTCAAATAATTACACATCGTGACTCATTCAGTCTGTAGCTAGAACACACATCCCCATGTATGCATTAGATTCATTGCAAAAATAAATAAAATGGCCAGTCACTCCGGATTAATTCACCTGACGTCAGTAGTACCTAATTAAATGAATGCGTACTTGTTTGCGAATACTACATACACCTGTAGCCAAATATTCTCAGGTAACGATAATCGTTATCGAAATTTGCACATTTGTCCACCCACCCGGAGTCGGCTTGATTGGTTGTTCGCACCCACACCGCCACAAGCTAGTGGTACTAAAACCGAAAGTATCGTTTTCAAGAGAATGTTTTTAACAATCAATGGGTATTTAGATCACCTTGTCAATGCAGTCATACCATCAAGAGGCGTTCAAGATAACATTAACATTTTAGTATGCTCTTTTTATCAATTTATCACGCAAATTTAGTACATTGGTGAAATCCTGGGTTATTTCGAGGGAAAAAATCTACATTTGAGTACTACAGTCTAATATTATCTCTAAGAAACGTCTTCATTCTTATATTTATGCCGCATGTTCCTTCCATTGCTTCTGGGATGCTGTGATGAAATGACAATATTGTTTGATCGATATTATTGATCTCATGGTTCGGAGCACACATGATTGCAAACCTCAGAATTGACGACAAATGACAAAGAGTGAAACGTATTTATTTCTGATAATATCTAATTCTATATGACTTCATTGTAAACGATGAAGTCCTATGGAGTCCATAACCAAAGATTTTCTGTCGGAATAATATTATGAATATTATAAACAAGAATAATTATTATGGGTCGAAAAGGGGACAATCGCAAACTTAAACTCTTAAACCGACAAATGCAATAAAAATCTTTTAAAAAAATGACATTCATCCTACTTAGTTACTTAATCTACGGAGGATTAGAGCATTTCTACAAAATCTACTCTCAAAGAGCGGTGTTTTTGGTACATGAAGTTCTATGGCGTTAACAAGTTTTGAGCCCCCTATGCTATGTTAAACTAAGGTATCTGTACTTCTAACGAAGCCACCGCATCGACTGCATCATGAAAAACAGCCAATGCTTTCAAAAATTCCTTCCATCTAATGCCGCCCCTAAGCAACGCATGACTTGTCTACTCCCACGGGACATCACTGGCTATACCTAGAAGCCGCCGAATCAATGACATCGTTAAATACATACCAAATCAACGCATGTGACCGAGAGTTATTGAACCTGCTTGCATAACCCTTCCTCCAATGGTGGATTAATCCAAAGTTCAGGATGAAGATGATTATGGATTAAATTGTTTAGAATATTAATCAATATGTAGATATGGTATATCAATACACCTCGAAGTTGGTAAAAAGGTTTCTCTTTAACTTGGCTATTAGATTTACCACCCACGATGGTCAAGCAGCTTAAGCGTTGGCCTATAGTGTCGTGGGTCCCAGGTTCGAATCCATATAGGTAATAGGTATGACATCCATTTTTTTGTAAAGACAAAAATCTGTTAATACCATTGATATACTACTGGATGAATCATATGCTTCTTAAAATGACGCCCGATTTTCAACGACTTGGCCTTTGTTAAAACTTACTGAGTAAGCCCGATCTAGCTTGCATCTTACTCTAACTAATAGTCAGCGCATGACGACTTGCTCTGTCTGTTTTGCGTTGCAGGCACCCTTAGGTTCACTATTCCAAGAACGCAAATTTAGTTTTACAGCCAGGGCAATACGGGTGAAATTCGGGAATCCATGTTAACGGTCTTAACGCATTATACCTACAAGGAAATATTATAAGACGATATTCGTAATATCTTTTGTGGTACATTTTTAAAATGACACTTGTATGGGAACTGCTCATCTAGTAGTATATCAATGGTTAATACAAGCCTTCACTCTGTGGAGGCCCATAACATGATCATATTAGGATCGGACATGGTTAAAAAAAAATTCTTGCCGGATTTATATTTACCCCAGTCAAGGATATGCTTTTTCAAAAGTTTTTTTTTCAGATAATCAAGAATTTTAAATTAACTTAAAATATCACAGGTCAAATTTGAACTGCCGTCCAATTCACGCGGGCCAGCCACACCTGACGCGCCCGGAGCGTGTTGCGTGCCCAATTCACCGCGTCGTCGGACGACTCGATCGGCTGCGGCGCGGCGACGAGTCGAGCGGAGCGGGTTGAAAAAAAATACATCGCCGGAGTGAAAGTGGCGGTGTGCAGGTCTGCTCAGATCCGCGGGTCTGGCGGACCCCCGAGGCGACTCTGACCCACTTTGGAGGCAATGCCATACCCAGATTGCTTGACCGGCAGCGACGGACGGATGACCCCGGTCTTTGCAAGACAAACTAAAGACAGCGTTTAGCGAAATAAAGACGATAAATGGCGGCGATTACTGCACACTGTGCATACCGTAAGCTGTCAATTAATTTGGTATTTAGGCAGGTAGGTCTTGTGAAAATTATTAAATCCAACATTCGTAATACAATTACATCGGTAGAGGAACTACATTTCGTCGGTGTTTTGTAAAAAGGGCGAATTAACCAAAATGCTATTTTACAGGAGGAGGATTTTTAACTTTTGACATTTGGGTGGTTCACAATAATAATTATGGATCAAGTCCCATTTTCATAAAATTCATTTTTGTTGTTTCAGTGGCTGGATAAAACAGATTTCTACACTATGTGTTAATATCACAATCTTAGCTCTATGGTAGGTGTATATTCGCTAAATGGCAATACTAGTATTGTAAGCTGTCAATTAATTTGGTATTTAGGTAGGTAGGTCTTGTGAAAATTATTAAACCCAACATTCGTAATACAATTACATCGGTAGAGGAACTGCAATTCGTCAGTGTTTTGTAAAAAGGGCGAATTAGCCAAAATGCTATTTTACAGAAGGAGGATTTTTAACTTTTGACATTTGGGTGGTTCACAATAATAATTATTATGGATCAAGTCCCATTTATTTTGTTTCAGTGGCTGGATAAAACAGATTTATATAGTGTGTGTTAATATCACAATCGTGGCTCAACAATTTTCCGCATAAATGGCAATACTAGTATTGATAAGACATCAAATTGAATGTGAATCATGTCCATTTTGACAGGTTCCTTCAGCAGTATAAAGAGGTATTTTCTAACATCCCCTTCTTCTTGGTTGTGCACTCATGGCTGAGGATCGTGACCACATTTGAATTTCGCCATCCTTTGAGCGACCAACATTAATTTGCTAATATTAATAAAGCCTGAATATACTTTATGTTTCGACTATTTATTTTAATTGATCAATGTACTATAAAAATATGGTAGCTAAGTATTATACAGTGAGCACATTCCTGAATTTTACAAAAGGAGTTTAAACTTTAAGTCCAAATATCTCAGGATCCATTTTGATGGAGTTGATCCATAATTATTATGAACCGACCGTTTATTGGATGATTATAAATGTCTTACAAGTTTATAATAAAGCTTAGATATAATACTATCATTATAAGTAATATACTATTTTAAAGGTCTAATATGTCACATTTGCTTTTTATCCGGAACACTAAGTGGGTATTTGCCCCTACGATTATCGTTTTTAAATACTTTCCTGTGGAGATACGAATTCGCCATTTTTACACAACAAAGCTAGTGAGGTACTTGTTGTTTTTTTCATTAAAATCTCGATTTCGCCAAAATGGTTGATTCGGTCTTTTAACAAAAAACCGACGATTTATTCCTGATACTCGTTGTTTTGTTGTTTTCAGAAACTTGTGTCTAGTGATTGAAGCAAGGAATACTAAATATAATGAGAAATGCGTTATCCTCTGGATGTGGAATGCCATAGGTACAATTATTCTAGAGTGTGCGAATTTAGGCCTGTATCATATTATGCATTAAAGTTTATCACGTAAACGCAGCTCAAGCAATCTACCAAATGGGGTACAAAAATTCACATCCATCGCAATCTGAAGCTCACCGCGCCCTGTTTACGATTCACGTGGGTTCAAGTTCAAATCCCAATCGATGGGTGTTTGTGAACAAGAAAAAAGTAGGTAGGTATTATAAATACGTAGCCACCTAATATCATTTTACATTTCATAATGTTAATTCAGCATCAGAATAGGTTATTAAATAAAGCTGTAACCTATAGAAAGTAAATTAATTACTTTAAATTAATACGATTTCCAAGTAAGTAATAGGTATGTATTAATCTTGGGAGAGAGATCAATCTCATTCTGTAAGTTTTATAGTGTTGGTAGTGGTGTCACAAGCGAAATAGCTCATATCGACTTTAAAACAATATACTTACTGTAGAATTTATAAAATTATATTTTATATTATCATTTTTAATTGAATTCTACTGTGTAAATTCTGACCAGTAATATTTTAAATATATTTACTTACTGTAAGTAGGTTATAGGTTTTTAAACAGTCCGCCTCGGTGTCTTGGAGCACCGTACATTCGAGAATAATATGAATAATGTATGTTATATTCCAGATAATATTAATACAACACGAATATGATATTGCTTCGGTGCCAGTTTTCTTCAACCGATGAAAAGATTTCGTTGTGGCATACTGCTCTTTCCTTATCGCAAATATTACGGAAGAAGTCAAAATCAGATACGTCTTCACTTATCTCCCTCTGTCTGTAGAAATCTGCTGTGTATGTTTGATTAAATGATTAAAAAAAATTAGAAACTAATAAATGAATAACAGGCTCACCCATTCTACTAATAGGTATGTTATTAAACTTAAAAGCCACTGCACTAGCTTATTATAGTTTAGACTCCGTGGTTTAATGATAAATATAGTGAACATATTAAATTTTGTTGGAATCTTCTCAGAGTGTACGGCGAAAGCAATCCTTAGTCCCATTTCTAGAGAGGTGTCGTTCAACCAAAAACAAATTAAACAAAACCAAACGAACACCAAAATAGATATCTGTTAAAGACATTTGTATAATGTCGTCTAGACGAGAGACCATTTACAGTGATACAGTGATACTTAAAATCGACAATGTATTATAATATCAACATTGATTTTATTAAATTTAACAGCTTTTCCTTTCCACGGAGGTAGTGAAAAAAAATATAAAACCCTGTTATTTTGTATGTAGAAATGAGTAGTAGATAGTAGGTACGTCTATGATAGTTGTAAATTTGGGGGTTTAGTTAAGCATACCCACTAGGACGTAGTAACTAGGTACTTATAACAAATAGACCGGGTGCTGTGATCGTATCCATATACATGATTAGGAAGATGTACTTTCTTTAGTGATTCGTCTACTTGAAACCTAGGAAATATACTGGAACACTCATAGTGCCTTTATACTCGTAACATGTCACTTGATAAGCACCGGGAGCGTGTCTCGGATTCGTCTAACTAAATCATAGATGTTATAAAGTCTAAATATTATGACAGACGCAGTTTATTTTGTGGTGCGTTTAACTGATACGATATTATACACGAAAAATCATGGTAGGAGCAGCGGAAGCAGTCGTAGATCGAACTCCTCACTCCATAACTTGGTATTAAAATGGCATCGTGCGAGCATATTAGTTTCGTATCTATATGAGAAACGCAGTTAGACTTTGAATATTATTATTTTAAAGCTAGCCGTTGACTTCGATATGCATGGTGCCAGGCAGTTTATTGGTTTGGTTGTCTCTTTTACCTACATACCATTAAGGCTATACCTTAGTTGAGGCATGGTCTAAAAAGATCGTGTCTAGGCGATGCGCGGATTGCGGGTCGCGGGTGCAAATGACGCATGCCGATCGAAATATAATTTGTCATATAAATCCAACATGCGTCCATTTAATGTTCTGTTTATTTTTCTATTAATAACAATAATAATATGTTCATTGACATGTTTTCTTTTTAAAGTAAATGGGTAACGTTTTTAGTCATCTTTACACGATTTAAGAATTAATACCCCCGTCGCCATCACGAAACAAATCGACGTGCAGTCACCTCGACGGTTGGTCTCCGATATAAGTATCGCCTTAAAGCATATGCCCCTAAGGTAAGGACACACAGTGTACCAGTATTTTGGTTGTGAAACTAAAACTTTTATTACATTATACGTCAAATCTAGCTCAGACGGTCAAATTAATCTATCCAGGAGACGGAGCGATAACTTTGGGGATTTTACGAATCGGAACGGCGCTCCTGTCCATTTCGTGCCCTGGATGCGAACGGTCGTAACGACTCATAGTCAAGCATTCTGCCAATGGTTATTGCTGCAGGGCAGGTTCTCATCGCATAACTCAAAGTGTTTAACCATGGTGGATTTTCGCGGGACAGTTGGAGAACGTCAGCGATGGGAGTGATAAAGCGTAGTACCTAAGCAATACACAGGCTACGAGCGGTCCTCAGTCACGATGGCTAGGCGTGGTCTTTTTGAACTCCATAGCGAGTGTCATCCGTTCATCGCATACTACGAAGCGTTTGCAGGCGTCTCATACAGACAGTATGTGGTCACTATTCAATTGGTGGCCGAGGTTAGAGGTCGTGGGTGAGCGTGCTTACTGTAAATGTCTTTGAATACCTACTATATAGGTAAGTTTGTTGCTACAATTAATTGAATACCAGCATTCCACCAAAATGAACATGTGTGGGTTAGAGTTGGGTTCGGGAATTTCCCGACGGGAATTCACGAGAAATTTTCGAGATTTTCCATACCGAATCTCGAGAATTGAAATTTTTAACATTTCGGGAAATCCCGGATCTCGAGAATCTTTTCTCGGGATTCGTGATTTCTTTATTATCAAACATTAATTGAAAAAACGATTTCCTATATTAAAAAAGTGGACAGAAAACACAAAACTTTCAAAGACCACAATTAAGCCAACGTCGACTCAAAATGAGCGACATTAGGGAATTTTTTGTCTCAAAAGCGTACGCGATTGACAGTCTGTGTTTTTTGAAATTCCATTTTAATAAGTAATGTTATTAATTATTTTTGTTTTCCTACTTCTATTTTGTTTGTCTTCTTACATAAATAAAAAAAATCATATTTTTTTTGAATTTGTCTGTTTTTACACTGATTTTAGGATTTTCACAGTTTTTTTAAATTTCCCGATATCTTGAGAATTCCCGAGAATTCTTTTCTGGAAATCCCGAATCTGAGATTGAGATTTTTTCGTGAAATACTCAACTCTATGTGGGATGAAAAGATTAATGAACGTCTAAGAATTTTGTTCAAACATTAATTATACCTACTAATGTTAATTGTAGTGGCTATTTATTTATTTATCTCCTGCTATATTAATTTTATTATTCTACATGCAAATAAATTATTTCTTTAATTCCATAGAACCAAGGAGTGATCAAATAATATAAATACTCATATTATTCGCTTTGGAATAGAATTATTAATTTTCTGTTTTTACAGACGATGAATAATGCGTTTTAAAAATATTACAAATAAATTAATTTTGAATATATTCTGTACATGTATGATCTTTAATTACATAATAATAATATAACCATTCTCTGGTGATTCAATTTAGATAAACGCCCATTGGAATTTAACAGCTATTGTCGTAGATACAAACCAGAAAGTTAGCATAATTATTTATTATAATGATATTCTTATAGATAGGTGTATGTTAGAAATACTTTTCTAATCTACCTAACCGTACAATTCGTACAAAACGTCTGCGTGTACTACATTTATTTTCAGAGCAGACAGTAGACATCCTTTGATCTATTTTGCACATGTGACATTTAGTCCGGTATTAGTACTAGGAGATCGATTACATACGATCAGTGGCGAAAACTCCATACTACGCGATTATTTAAAGCTTAACTTATTAAGATTTTTTTTCTTTAATTTCATATTGACGTAATTTACCAACAACATATATCGTATAATTATGTAAGAATGTGTCATAATATAATAAGCTAATCAGCACCATCTGTCGAAAGTTAAAAAATACGCCACATGGCATCTCTCTTCAACATTGCATTGTATGGATTATTTTCTGGTGAATCCGGGCGTTTTTTGTATTGTGTTTGTGTCACGTGACCTCAGGGTGTCTGTTCCAGTCGATACAAATCGATAGGCTGCTAAAACTACACCTACCTTTGCCCATAATATTATTATCTATGGCTGCACGTTTGTTCAAAATAATTAATAATAAGATAATTTAAAAAATAATTTCTACCGGGTTGGTTCAGTCATAGACTAACATAATTTATTCAGTCAGTTATGTCAGCTGGGATCTGATATTAAATCATTCGTCAGTGTTTTAAAAATATACTTAAGTATTTTAAAATGTCTAGTTTTATAGGTGAAATTGTAAATTGTTATGGAAAACATACCTACACAAAAACGGATTTTTTCAAAGATGACAATATATTTTGAGCGTATGTTACGTTTATAAATGTTTAGGAAAATACATAATTCAAACTCATTGCTCAATTTTATATTAATTTAAAGTGTAGTGTGTCGTTGTCATTAGTGTGTACCTATTCATCAGTAGGGTATAGGTATATCGGATTATCTTCTTATTTCCCGTAAGTATACCTGACAAGTGTGCTTTCTCCACAGCCTACCTCTTTCCAAAAGTCACCCTTCGCCCCTGCATATAATTGTGTAAAGCAGTGGTTTCAAAACTTTATGTTACTACGCCTCCCTTTAAAAAAAATCTAATCTTGGCGCCTCCCCCTCCTTCATTTCATTAAATCCTTTTTAAATAGTCAACAATGTAGGTACTAAGTAATACAAAAATGAAAAAAATTATAAAAATAAACAAGTTTTTACTACTTATATTAAATTCATGTTTTAATTAATTTGTTTTTCATGCGACGAATGTGCTTGTTTATTAGCACAATCAATTTTAATGGTAATCAACCAAATTCATCATCGTTCATTGACCAAAGGATTATATTATGGGCTCCACATCCTGAAGGGGGCCCCCAGGCCAGGATCTTTCAACCAGATATTAAAAATATTTAATAATTTTGTAATAAAGCAGCACCGCAGGCGACTTTTTTTACCATTATAAAATAATGTGAAAACTAACCAAGAACTCAGGAAATAAATTTTTGTTTGCTTCAATATATCTGGCGTAGAAATCATTTTAAAGAGGAGACATGGCGAACTTATTTTTTTGGTAATTTTGATTTCCAAAGCTCCATTTTTTATGAATGCCTTCACTTTGTCTTTTTAAATCAGTGAATGCATTAGTGGTCCTTGCATTGATTTATTCACTCAGTTTTTTTAAATTTCAACCAAATAGACAAGTTTAACAACAAAATTATCGTTCCTAAACAAAGTTGCCTCAAATTTCAACATTATGATTTAACGAAATAGCCAGGGCGCTTCACAATAGTATAGAAGTGAGGTATTATGAAATTATTCTCCATATTTTCAGACAGGTTTGCGAACCTTTTATAGGACTGTTTTTTGTGTAGTTTATAACTAGCGGCCGTTTTATAAACTATGCATTTAACTTATGGCTACATTAAATGTGTTAAAATTTTCGCGCCTCCCAGTTTGGAAATCGCTGGTGTAAAGTATAATAATACCATCCGAAGAACATTGTAAGATACAGCACGGAACATAATATCATAAAGTATAATAATTGACCGCAACAGCTAATGATATAAAAGTTACAATTGCGACTAGAATGATTTAAATATGTTATGTAAATTAAATTGAAATTACGTAGTCCCCCAATATCATATATTGCACAATATCGTAAGGTCGCAGATTAGTTAATATCCTGGTGGTGCGGTTGAATAATAATCGACAATGTTTACACGATTCTATTGTTTTCTTGCAAATTGATTATGTCGGCTAGGCTATTAAAATGAATTCGTCGCGATCAGCTGATGTACGTTTCCTTTCTGAGCGCACAACACCGTGACTATTTTCATCGAACTGCCTTGCATTCTGGAAACAATAAAGCAAATATAACGTGTCCCATTCAAATATCTTTTTCCTTTTTAGACGAAGCCTAAGAACGCGATGCAGAACTAGATTTGGGTATTTCCCAAGAAAATCTCAATCTCGAGATTCAGGATTTCCCGAAATGATGAAATTTTGAATTCTCGAGATTGGGGATTTCCAGGAAAGAGTTCTCGGGATATCGGTAAAATTGAAAAAAATCTAAAATCAGTGTAAAAACAGGCAAATTAAAAAAAATGATTTTTTTTATTCAAGTATGAAGACAAACAAATAGAAGTAGGAAAACAAAAATAATTCAAAACATTTACTTATTAAAATAGAATTTCAAAAAACACAGACTGTAATGGCTGGGTATGACAATCGATTTTGAGTTTGTTGCATGTTTGCGTTTGAGCATTGCTGGACATATTTTTCAAGTTGTTTCGCCATATCTCCTTCATAATATCTTCTTATAAGAAAAGACGTAATCGTATATCTATTTAAGAAACTAAAATCACACGATCGCACAATCGCCAGTCGCCACACTCGAACTCAAATTTTGTTAATTTATTTTAATTAAAAAAATCGTTTTTCAATTAATATTTCATAATAAAGAAATCCCGAAATATTAAAAATTTCAATTCTCGAGATTCGGAACGGAAAATCTCGAAAATTTCTCGAGAATTCCCGTCGGGAGATTCCCGAAACCCAATTCTATGCAGAACCAACTTGGCAAGAAACACTATACAGAGTTGCTAATTTAGCGTAGTTAGACGTGTCTTGACAGTATTTTAAGTGGTTACGTTCTGGCCCACTGCGTTTTTCCGAAGATTGACTACTTGCTATATGACGTAGTATTATGTATGGATACTGTAGGTAACGCAATATAAGTTGCCGATATTGTGCTCTTAAAGATAAGCGCGTATCTTATGCCTGGTCCACACCGGCAACAAGTCGCGCGACAACTCGTTAAATTTTACGATAATTATCATAATTGCTTAAGAAATTTTACGATAATTATCATGCTTATCGTAAAATTTAACGAGTTGTCGCGCGACTTGTTTTCGGTGTGGACCCGGCATTAAGGACTTACGCGCTTAAGTATGTTATTTAAGTGTATGTTTGTGATTTTGAAAATATTTGCATTTTGATCGGCGTCTTGGCTTTTTCCACGATTCACATGCATAGAATATTTTTTTAATTTATTTATATCTATATGCTACTAAACTACTGGGCCGGTATTGATGAAACTTGCACGGTTTATAGACTATGTATGTATTGTTCGTACCAATTTAATAATGTTTGATCTTGATATTATAAATACTTACCACATTAACGGACTTGTAACACGAGTAATCACGAGTAGGTAGCACTCCACTGTCAGGTATTATCGACGAAGCGGTGAGGTGAGGGTATATGGGCGCATTTCTGAATCCAACCGTTGTCTCTCTAATTAATTCGAATCCAACATCGCATTTCAATATGTCCAGGTTTTTCCATGAAATTATAATATTTTGCTATCAGCGTTCTTTAAAAAAAATGCTAATTATTAAATTAGTTACAATAAGGTTCCTTTGCCAGGACCGTGTTCACATAAAAATGTCTTGCATTAGTTTTACTAGTCGAAAAGAGGTTGTTTTATTTTATACAATGGACCTTAAATATATTAAAAGAACATTTTTAACGTAAAATCACAAATAAAAATAAGTAGGTCCCAAAAACAAATCGACCTGTAACTTATTTATTTACAAACAATGCTGCCAACGAAGGTAGCAATGATTTTTTTATATTAACTAATTTAATCACACTAAAATCGTTCTGAAATTGCTACCGAATAATAATAATATAATCATGTAATAAATTAGTATGTTCGCGCATAAACAGAACAATATAATATTATGTCTGTCCACATGGTTGACGTTACATTAACAGATTTTTTATAACGAATGGTTGTTAGCCATTGAGTCCTTACCCTGGATCAAGCACACATTGAACAAAATAACCTGCATTCTTTTTCGACCCCGCGATCTACGGCTTCGGGGACTCAGTCTCTACTAGGGAATCCAATCCCGAGCCAAAATTCTGATCCCGGGATTTCGGGATTACAATTTGACAATCCCGGGATCCCGGGACTGGTCCCGGGATTGGCATTTTTTCCATTGTTAATATAAAAAAATTATATTTACAAATAACGTTGATAAAATCGGTCAAAAATAAATCTAGTATAATTTATACTATTTAAGACATTTATTGTTAATATTGTATACGTTCAATCTTGGAAATACACAAGTTTAATGGAGTAAATAATATTGTAATATAAATAATAATGTGAATTTAATACGAGATTGCTGTTGCTGATAGTAAAGGCTTAATGAATGGATTAGCGAGATTTAAAATAGTAAAGCAAATAATCATGGCGTACTTATGGCCTTTCCGCTTCATAAATCAAATTAGTCAGCCAAATATGAAACTGCCGTAAAACGTATGATTTCATGGTGGAATTACTTTGTTAAAAGTGCGAAGCATTGTTTTTTTCCAATCTTTCCATTTTTAATAATTTATGTGAAAAAATAAAATGAATCGGCAACCTACACATGGGTATAAATCAAACTTCATTCAAACTCAGTTTATTTCTAATGTAGCTATTTTTTATTAAAAGTATTTTTTTCTGTTATATTTTCGCTTTTATTTTATTTTCCATAAAAATTGATAAAAAAATCAATCCCGGGATTATGTTTATCAATCCCGGGATTCATAGGTATCGAAAATAGCTCGGGATCCCGGGATTGGAATCCCTAGTCTCTACCAAATAAGCTACCGTGGAAGTTAATATTATGATTTCATCCAGTTATAATAATTTAAACATTTTTTTTTCAATCTACTCTAGGCTTTTGTGTGTCAAGAGTTGATTGACATCGTCACTAAATATTTTTTTTAAACGTTTCAATAATAATATATTCATTATTTGAAAGCAAGAATATATTGTTTGAGATCGATACACTCGCAAACGTATCGTGCACATTTTGTTGTGATACATATATTATATTATTTGTACACATATTATATGTACCTACCTATACTCAATACACAATAATAAGTTATTGTTAGAGGCTAATGATAGGAATAGTTCTGAATACATTTACAACTTAATTGACAAGTTGAACAAACCGTAAAGTAATAAATTAGAATGCACGAAAAATTGATTAGGTATCTGAATCACTAAAACACATCTTCTGACGTCAATCGGACATAATATTTTCAAGTCAAATCGCTGTGAAAGTGTTGGCAAATAAAACTGCAAAGAAAGATAATTTTAAAATTACGCTAGAAAATTATTTATGATAAATGCCTTTACGATTTTTTTTAATATGGCCGAGGCATTGTTACTCTTAAAAAGGTGAAAGTGATTCCGTTAATTTGGTACACCTGGCATTGAGAACAATTTGTGCGAATCATTTTGCCTCAGTTGGTAAGCGTTATCTCAGTGCGTGATTTATGTTTTTTTTGTTGTTTTATAGTACCTACCTGTATAAGTACTCCTAACTGGACCACATTGTTTTTTAACATGTCTAAATAATGTTTCTCAATTTCTCTAATCGTCGTGAGAGAGAAATTAGGAATATTTCCAACAGTCTGGATCAAAATATATGTATAATATAGTAACAATAAATATGTATTAATTATTATTGGCAATTATTTATTTCATACCTTTAATTATACACTAAGCGGCTATCGTGGGCTATCGACTGTAGTTTATCATATTGTGTATGTATTAAGGCGGTTAATTGTTACTATTTAATACATCTATGGTTGTTACAATAAGTTAACCGTCTAAAATGTCAAAAATTCCTATGTTTTAATAGCCCTTCTCTTGGCTGTGTTAACTTTTAGAGCGAGATAGACAGTTTTGACATTTTAGACAGCTAACTTATTGTAAAAATTATAATACCCGAATACATAAATATGATAAACTACCGTCGATAGCCACCTTGGGTATGGAATAGACCGGATTGGACCTACATATTGTATTAAATAGTTATATTCATTCCCCGCAAATCTTGGCTTAATTAGTATATTAAATCTGTATTATCAACATTGTTATAAATATCATTATACCTATACAGTTACCCATAGTAAAAAAATCACCTGTAGAACATTGTTTTAGGGTGTACTAATAAATTATCTACTTTAGTTTTTTTTATGATACCTATTATAAGAAAGGGTTGGGGTAGAATTGAAGTTCCTTTTTTAAGTTAAGTGAAGTTAAGGGAATCTAACTAAGAACCCTCTGTATGAGAACCCAATGCATTGTACATTGAACTAAGGGTGCCAGCAGTGCTAAGAGAAAGATAATAAATCACGTCTAATGCTAATCCAGCTACCTACTATAATAAAGTAACCTTTATCGAATCATATTTAAAATGAAAAAATGCGAGATAAACATTAACCTATTATTTTTATGGTTAAATCCTGTTTTTTTACATCCTACCTATATATTTAATTACTATACATTCTCCACAGAAATTAGACATTATAATTACAATTACAAATTTTCTAGTAGGTAAAATTAATTATGCAATTAAAACTGCCATTGAGCATCTCTACAATCTATCAATAAGAAACACAATGATTGGTAGCTATTTCTAATTTTAATATATAATCAATTAATCAATAATCGTAATCAATCACTATTGATATCCTAAATGTAATAATTAATTACATCTTTTTTTAATTGAAACGTGACTGTAAACTACCTAAGTGGGTAGGTATAGGGTGATTGAAAACAACAATTTACCAAATGATTTGACCCCGCTTTAATCCGTTCTGCGCACACCTCACCAGTGTTGCCAACTATCATTCACAAAAATATGCCAGATAGAATAAGAAAATGAGGTACATACAAAAGATGCCAACCAGATGCTAAAAATCAGGAACTGAAAAAGACGTGCGGAGGACCGGAGCACGGCGGTGGAGGAGGCCAGGGCTCTACTTGAGCTGTAGCAACATCGAAGAAGAAGAATAAAATAAGCCAGATGACAACCAAAAACTAAAAAGTGTCTAGAAACCAGCATTTCATAAAAATATAAGTACCACAATAAATTATTGTAAACATCGTTTTTACAAAAACAAAGATCTAAAAAGAATTTAGTATTAGAATAACTAAGTAATGGAATACGTCATAAAATTTAAAATGAATTCACGTAAGAAATTTTGTCGTCATTTTATATGTAAGATATAATGTATGTATTAACTATTATAAGATATATATTATATATGTATTTGTCTTGATTTATATGTCTGCTATGCAGCGTAAGATGGACACAGAAGCACCACACATACTATATACATATCGTCGCTATAGGATTTGTTTCCAGAATAGACCAAATGTCAATTTTTCAGGAGACGAAAAACAAATTTCATTGTCGTATATTGAAATATCAGTAGATGTATCAATCATTCTTTCTACACTGTATGATTGCAACATTATCTAAGAATAGATTCCAAGAATAATATACTGGTATAAATCAGTAAATGCACAGAAAATGCGTTTTATTTACAAGTACTCGTTGTGGACATTCGGGAAATTTTTAGCGCTCTCTCAGAATAATAGATATTCGGGACAAAACATGGACGTTCGGGACTTAAGACCGTAGCGTATTGCTGCACGGCCCACGGATTACTGAGTGGTTAAAAAGTACGCACCTCAAATGTTATATTTATTTACACGATAATTGGTAATGATTACTTTTACTATTTAAATACCTAATGTTCGTAATAACCCAAGTTCGTAGGTAATAATAACATGCGGCATTCGCTTTTTTCGGTTTTTTTCGTAATAAGTAATAAAATAGTTTTTAATAATCTTTTTTTTTTATTCAACCAATAATTCACAAGATTTAAGAATGTACCATTCTAATTATTGAACATACATAATTTTGAAAATCACTTCTGAGAAAATATATTAAAACCAATAGAAAAAATCTTTTTGAAAAAAGTAAGACACCCGGCAGGAATCGTCCCTGCATCTCCTGGGTTTACGACCAAGTCCACGAATTACCCACTATGCTACGAGGTGACATACCTACTTATGACGACAAACTTTAACTATTGGCCTGTTAATACCTGCTTATCAGTATTTTTCAAAATCATGCGACTATTGGCGATCGGTTTTTGTTTATTAAATAAAAGTAGGTATCTACTACTTCAATTACTAACCGACGTCACGGATTTCTCCAATATTTTATGATGGTACTTACTCGTACTTGCTAACAATTTTATATTAATTCTTTTTCAAAAAAAAAAAACTATGTATATATATCTGTATATTATTATACCTATATATTTCTATAATTAACAATTAAACTTATTACAAACCACCAAATAAATATTATATATTTACTATTGGAATGACAACACAAAATAATAGCATCTATAAATTAATTACCATTGGCTGCTAATATTAGGTAGGTACCAATATCCTAAGTATATAATATTCACCAAATAAATAGTTACTAACATACATATTAAATTAAATTAACTATCAGCGCATTCAAAAATAAATCATAGCATCGCCTTTATTTTCATAGAAATACCTAGATTAAAAGTAAAATAAAGACAAACAATGTTTGATTAATAATAATTTGAAATAATAATTATTTTTTACGTCATAGTAGTTGCCGGGTCATACTGTAGAATTCATATAACCGTTGGGATTTTGTGTCATTTATCAAAACAAAATGCAGTTATTTAGGTTAAAATACTCACTTCCATAACTTTACTATAAGTTCAGGGCAAACTAGTGATGTATCAGCTATAAACGATCTCTTCAAATTAGATGAATTCACTATTAATACAATAGTAACTTTAAAAACAATATCAATAAGACGAAATTTGAAAGAGGATTCCAGACGGCCGAAAAATATAAAAGTGGGCGTGATTGTTTTAGAGCTAGACAGCGTGAATGTGGGAGCGAGATGCACGGCGTCAGCGCGGTTTGATTGGCTAAAAGTCATATTCGGGAAATAAAAACTCAGCCAGAGATTTATTTCGACCGAAATTAACTTGGATATTCAGGTACGAATAGTTGGACATTCGGGAGAACAACACGGAGTAATTGTAACTTAACATGGCGTATTCGGGTTTTTCAAAAAAATATCTCTGTTCCTAGATAAAAAAAATATTTTTTTTATAAATGATTTCGGTAGAGTTCCATAAAAGAAATTGAACTGCATTAAAATGTCGATTTCGACAAAAATGGATATTCGGGAAACAAATCCTATAGCGACGATATGACTGCGCATTGAACATAATGTTGATAGGTGCCACTGCCACTTATGTATTTTTTCCTAGTAAGATATAAAGTACGTAAGACCAATATGTTGATTGTCAAGCAAATCTGGTGTAATATTCTAGCCTTATTATAATGACAATATGTATATTTGCCAAACCCAGGATTCGTACATGGGACCCACGTCATTATAAATTGACGCTTAAGCCACTCGGTCATCGTGGGCATTCATGAAATTAATCATGGTAATCGTTCATAAGTAGGTATAGGTAAATCATTCTACAGTGGCGCGATAGGCGATTCGCGCGTGTATTGAATTGCTTGCGACAATGCCTGTTTCAATGCTATTAAACAATACCACTACAACTGCAAGCCGCATTTGCCGTAGCCATGGTGCCACTGTAAAATGATTTACCTATATATGATTTAGGCACTTTTATTTAATACTGAATATACACACCATTTTAAAACTGCTAGATTCGGTATTATTAAAAATACGTAATTTAGACAGAGTGGGATTTGAACTCACGTCTTTCAATGTCCGGGTGAGTGCTACGTGTTATACGAGTGTTATACGTTGAACAATCAATATTATTTAGGCTCCATCTCAACAGAAGGTAGTGTTCCTCAACATTGTTGTGTCGATCCGTTAACTTGTGGTCAATGTGGCTGGAATAAATTGATAAAGAAATTAATCCGAATTTACCCGATACAATATAATATAGGTACCTACTGATCATACTATACGTCATAATATTCTTCTAACTAATATAGTATTATTTTCATACAATTGATATAGGTTTTAATATACACACTGTGATTTTAAACAATTATTTGATAGTTCAAGGTAACACGTTGCATGCCTTTTAAGATAGATGCTTGTCATAATGTAACAGGTGTTTCGCATCTCGATATGGTGTTATTATAAATTATAATATATGACCTAACAGTCCTAGCTCCATGTATATTAATTGAAGTCATAAAACTAACCCATCTTGGGAGTATAATGTTATAATCTAGCTCGTCTTGTAAGTCTAAATTTGCCTATTCGTTTTATTCCATATTATAAATAATAAAAACATCAATTTAAACAATTTTAAAATTAAACAATGCACTGAATTTACAGCTAAACCAATAAGTTTTATTATTTTTCAAATAATGTTGATATTTTGATTCAACAATAAAATAAATATAAATCGTTCATTCTTTCTGCGACTCCACGTACAAAGCAGATAAATTCTACAGCAGATTACAGATTTTTTTTGGGTAATAAAAATATCTAATAAATATTACCTGATTTTAAAATAAATTTAATAAACTCATAGATAGGTAGGTACTCAACGTGGATATAATTTAATACTGTAATCAATTCTACCACGTTCAGTTTCCATTCAAACTTTCATTTAAGTGTACCTTCATAATTGTATCGTGATATAAATGAAAGATTGCTAGCATTTAAATTTGTTTTTGAATTGGATATTTCTTACTTATTATTATTAAATTTTTCTATAATCTAGGATTATGAAGTTAAAATATTCAGTCCAGTCATTCTTCTTGTGATTTATTTTATTTATTTAAAAAAAAAGTACGGATGAGAGACTTGAAGTCTTAATTAAAGACTGTACACACATAAGTTGACAATTCGACTACATTTACTTATAATCTCGAAAAAAGTACTACAAACAAAGCTATTGGAAGCAAATATCCATTATTTTGGTATAATAAATTATGATAACTATAATTAATATATTGTGTTAAGTAATAACTTTTTTGTGTGTACGCGACTTTGAGGAAATTTTGTATTGTTATACCCCTTGTAATGATGGTTTATCGCACAGGCAACATTTTCACAAGGGTGCCTCCAAGCATGTCAGCGCCACATAAGTACCCGCATCCGCCATTTTAGTAGGTTTTGTGGAAATGCCTAATTCTCAATAGATGGTGGTTTGTAATTAGTTTAAGGTAACCGAAAATAAACAATATGATACATATGTAAATTCTTACACCTAACGAATTTTCAGATTGTTTTGTTGTACATTCTTTTAGTTGAAGATATCCCTCTAAGGTGGACGAAACCGGTTATATTTTATATTTAATAAATGTGGAATCAGCACTATAAAATTTGCGTTTTATTTAAATTAATATTGACAGTTAATACAGCAGAAGAACTTTTAAAAGGTTAATATTTTTAAATTGGTACTCATAGTTCTAGACATAAACATGCTCATACTTTCTAAACATATACAAACTAAGTTCTTATGACATAGGTAATAATTAAAATAACCATAAAAAATAAGTATTCACATAATTGAATAATGATCAATACTAATTTCGTTCGCTTAGTATATTTTTGGCAATAGCTAATTATTTATTTACACAATACGTTTTTTAATCGAGAAAACGTGCCTAATATTATTAATATTTTTAGTATTTTTGGTTAACAGTATTATATTATGTATTTCTATCTATAGAAAACATACAACTTCCCAACCTTAACTACATTTTCCCAAAAATGTGAGTTAAGGCAATTCATTTTTGGAGGCAGTCTAGTCGTAATTCTTATATTATAATGTCATTCTGTTTATTGCTTAACGAGCTATCAGCCACAATATCTAGTTAACCTTCTTTAGCGAGTGCACGTTCAGCATAGCACATCATTTGACCCATCCATATTTGACAGTAAAGAGGGAACACTTTATTGTCGATGCTCTTCCTCGGTCCCTTCTATGGTCGCCATATCCGGTCGGGGCTACATTATTTCATAACAATATCGCAATTATTTTTAATACGTGCCGTTTCCTTTTTAGACATTAACTATGGACTGTTTGATAATGATTACTATTATCAATAACAAAACCACACGTGACAAATACATGTACGTAGGTGTACAACTAAGTATCACCACAATGAAGTTGAAATATGTTTAACATCCATTTTGAATATCTGGATATTACTCCATCTCATAATTACTGTCAATAATTATTATATGCACTATTTAAAAGTCACTTAATATATTATGCAGGTATAAATTACATAATATAACCATCTATCATTATTTGGTCGATACTGGCATAGCATAAAATGTCAAAGAAAAGTCCTCAAGTAAACTCATAATCATATTATTGTGGTCAAAACAGATATTCACTTACTCTGAATACGCTAGTACAGTTAAGTAGAACCTCGATAATGTAACGGACAAGATATCCGGCCAAATGTGAAAATTGTTAAAAACGTCCTGTCAATGTTATACATGTTGAAATCCATTTGTCACCAATTGTAAACAATGTTCTGCGCGTGATAATCACGTCATGCTTCTCGCACTCGAATTAGACTACTAACTAACTAGACTGAACGTAGAGCAGACGTTTGCAACGGTGGCCGCTAATTCACACAGCTGCTCAGCAGGTTAATTTGTTTACTCGAAGCGTTGCAAATGGATGCACTTATTACTTCGTTCAATAAGTTTACAGTGGTTAGAAGTAGATGATGGTGATCATATTATGACTGAAAGTGAAATAGCAGATGAAATTATGATCTTGGAAAATGAGGATGGAAGTGAAGTTTGTGAGGAAGAAGAAACAACACACCCAAAAACAAGTTGTTTATAAAAAACAGCCGACTTCAGATGTGCAAATAAAACTTGATTCTTTTTTCAGTGTAGGATTACCGAAAGCGTACGCAACAACATTAAACATTAACGTCACTCTACACAGGTGTGTCTGGGGATATTATCATCCGAAGACGAATAAACAGGATTTTGTTTATAACAGACTTTTAGTTTTAACGGACACCCCGTCACCTGCATTCAGGGTCGGCTCTTGTATAGGAGCAAATGTGCACTGATCTCCCAAATTATTACGTAACTATGTAATAATAAGTACGTATTCAAATACCTACATATTGTATGAATTAATTATTGTAAAATATCTTTAATTTGTCGCCCGTCTGCACGCATAAAATGCGCGTAATTTCTGGCGGCCTACATGTATGCGTAGGTACGTCCTTCGTAGTATTAATTGTGCAGGAGAGAAATCGAACCGCCTGGCGATGATTTTTTTTTTACGCTGCCGATAATGTGGGCTCAGTTGTGATCTTTTTTTATTTCCGAACGTGCAATATTTACCTCACTTGGGACACTGTGCCTCCCAATCTGAGCTTACGAGCGCAGACGACATTTCACGACAATGCTGTGTTTGACTGGCGCGAATAATAACAACTCACAAACGCTTTTGAAGTCGGTACAAGATTCCCGCGTAATATTTCAAATTATTATATTATTATTTCGTACGTTATGAGGTAAATGCTACGTTGTTTGCCATATAATATTGAATCGATCAAAATATCGATTAGAGTGATATTGTGTTCATTAAGTTAGGTGTAGCAATCTCAACATACAAATACCAATTTTATAATTATTTTACCTTTAAAAATTAAATAATTTTATTATGCCTAGAGCAAAGTAAACTTGTAAGTAAGTAATTGATAAACTATTAATAACCTTTACATAATATAATATACATACTACAATTTTTTACGTACCTACTTATACTACTCTAAGAGAAGTAGTTATTTAACAAAAGCGTTACATTGTAACAATTTCTACAATATTAGGTATTTCAATAGTGTATGTGGAGTATGAGCGTTATTTTGAACGTAAAAGAGGATAAAATATTTTTTAAGAAGATGAACAAAGCAATTTTCCAATGTCAATTATTGAAGAAAAGAAATATAAATTATTCTATCAAATACAATATTCGTGTTACCGAAGTATTTTTTATTTTGAATACGTCTTTCAAATCAGTCCCATTTGGAGTGCAATTCTGGAGTTGAGGTGTACAAAGTATTAGCAATTTTTAACAGATAGTAACTATATCCCGTTGAAAAATCACCGATCCATAGTATTTATCAAAATAATACAGCGCGTAGGTATATGCGGAGAATGTGGGATGCAAATAACCGAAAGGGGAGTATAAGATATGCCCGAATTGCGTCAGTATCTGAACTTCAACCGACCATAACCCGCGTACTACCTATCGGAGATACACAAATGAGGAGTTTACGGCTTTGTACCAATGACATATTGTCTAAAATACTTGCATCAGTTATAATTTATGGAAGTTAAGAGTGTCAAACGTGGAAACTACGTTGGCACATATGAAATGTATTACAATAAAAATCGAAAAGAGTTTGTATGCCTTTTGCATCATACCTATCATATCCAGAAGCTTGGACTTTATAACTTTGACAATAAATAAATGCTGTCGGTGAATGTGAGCGTCATTTCGTTTCTCAACCCCCCCCCCCCCCCCCCCAAGATGTATTATATATTTAAGCATAAGCCTACCTCCACTCTGAAGGCTATTGCCGATATTTTTCAATACCACAAAAAGGAAAATGCATGTCTTTGCATGCACTCCCTAATTTTATGATCACCGGCCGCCACTGCCTGCATTAGTTCGTTATATCGAGGTTCTACAATCTACTGTACCTATTATTGAAAATCTATCTACCTTTGTGTAAGATTCTTGTAAGTACCCATAACATGTACCTACTACCTACAATCATTTCGAAAACCAATCCACAAAACCTCATAATAATATATCAATACCAGATAAAATGTTTTAAATAACAGCAATCGTTACCATTTTGAAAAGATTTTTTTTCTTATGGTTATTTTTTTAATTTAAAATGAACTGTTTTTGCTGTCTCCTCAAATAAAATTTATTTTGAATTTGTGGTTTACAAAGACGCTATTTACAATAGGTTTATCAGTAGGTAGTTTACATTGAAAATATATCTTAATTTTGATTTAACTTATTCTGATATGATTCCAACCGATTCAATGCGTAAAGATTTATTCAAAAACTCTTAACTGTTGTGGTATTTTGAAAACATACTTTAAAATACATATACTTATTTATCGATACCTGGACGTATATGTAAAATAGAAAAATACTATGTTCTAAAATTATATTCGCTCAACAAACATTGTGTTTTACGCTGTCGTACACGTCATACGATGTACTAATGACTATTATATTTAAATATGAATTTATCTTTATGTAATACTGTAAGTGGTACCCAAGTGTTCAAATAAATCGTGTTCGAATTATTTTTAAATATAAGAAAATCGTGCTCATGAATTTTAAAGCGGATATCTGATGTGAATCACACATAATATTATCATTTTGATATATAGCTATATCAAATAAAAATTATTATTTATTAGTAAGTATACAAAACACCGTGTAGGTATAATAAATAATAATAAGTTAATTTGACATAAACACATTTTTAAAATATTTTATGTGATCCACTCATCTTTTCATTAATACTTAATAAGATAAATTATACATAAAATTATAGTTATTATTAAACTATAATGAATTCTACTTGACAAAGAATTTTTCTATCAACTATATGAAGACACATAAAACAATTGAGGAATTCCGTGGTATTAAAAAATTGTTATAAATTATTGTTTACCAACCATACTGGCCTGGCAGTGACATACCGTACCGGTAGGCAGGTTGTGCGTTGTTTAGGGTAAGACATTCTTATGGGGCGGCAGATTAAGGAAGGAATACGAATATTATAATTTTTGATGGTAGATTACGTGAAGATTACAAAATTTTCGCCTGCGAATCTTAATAAAGGTGTAAATTATATTTTAAGATATTCCATGCGTATATTTGTTTAAGATAGCAACACAGAAATTAATGTAGGTATTGAATTTAGGTAATATTTGAGACTAAGCTAGTACCTAAGGAGCGGCATTTTGAGTATGTTTATGGTCGACTCTCTGTTTAGGTATGTTACTACCAGATATCTAGAACGAACATTCTGTAGTTTATCAACCTGGACCTTAATGTCTGTCAGCCAAGTAGGGTTCCGTGAGATTATAAGTAGTGTATCAAGGGTTCCGCCACACAAAAAATGTTGGGAATCACTGGTCAAAAATAATAATTAATGACGTCTGATACTGATATAACAGAAATGAAGAAAATGGTGATCAAACAGTCAATATAGTAGGTATACAAATTTTGTATTAGTTTACAAAAACCTATGGTATATAATGTAACGCGGTGGAACGGCGTACCGGCACCTTTTTTCACTGTATTTTTAATGTTTCCAAAGCAATTAAATGAAACATTGTTCGCGATTATATAGGACAAGTTATTTTCCTGAATCATCTCATATGAAAAGACATCTCCTGAAAAACTATCGCGTTTGATATGTGCATTGAATTCTATTACCATTTCTTCAAGTGAATGTAAACGCGAATTTTCGCAAATGAATCTAATTATTACCCCAATAAGAGCTTCGTTGAATACCAAAACAGTTACAGCACTTTTGGTCATCAAACTCGTCGGACCACATTTGACAATTTTCAATCATTCAAAATACATTGATCGGTGGTGATTCAGTGGAAGAAGACATTCGGCCGTAGACTCTAACTATAAGAAAAGCAATCGAGACGATTTGTCAGACGAAAATTGGACTGAACTTTGGAAATCTCCATGGCTCCCACAAAGGGGGGGCTGACAGGCCCTGTGGATTAGCCTGGGGGTAGATAAGATAATTTAAATAACGCACATCACAAATTTGCTATAATCGAAAAAAAAATCGCCTGTGGCGCTAATTTTCTTCGAGCGTATTAACATTTTAAAATATGTGGTTGAGTAATTGCATTTTTTGGTTAATATTTGTTAATACACTGCATACCTTTAATTTTAGCTCGAACACCATTTGAAAACGCTACTATAGAGCATCACAGTGCCTTTGACCTTAGTGATAGGTAGGGGGCCAGCTTCACGATGTGGGTACCATGGAAATCACTATATACTTTTATTAAAATATATGACGTTTTTACAATAGGTAAATTGTTTGGCAAGAAGTGAGTTCCTGCACCTTTTTTAAAAAAAAAAAGCCCTGAGTATACCTACTGGTAAAAGCTGTCAATTTGGGCTGAATTTTCATTATTGGCGAAAAAGGCGACAGTATTGGAAATTTAAAAAAAAAAGATAAAAGGTGAGCTAAAATAACTGTTCACTGTGTGTCTGTTTTTCAAGGAAAAACTAAAAATCAGTAATTAAATAATATTTTTTTGGAAGGAAGCGTAGTGTGCCTTGGCTCACCACCCTTTATCACAAATATTTTTTTTAGTTTTATGGCAACTAATCATAAAAAGGTTGCACCCCTGATTTATCATATTCAGAAATCATAATATTAAATAATGAATTCCTACGACGTATATGTTTCGTATTTACTTAGTAAAGGCATGTGAAGGATTTTCTATTGTTATACAAATGTATTTTCCTCAAGAAGTTACTTTAATGTGTTGACCTTCAAATTTTAAAAGGCGATACAGCGCTTCCATACTAAACGTTTATGATGCGTGATATTATGATAATATAATTCGCAATAAGTGAGTGATGACTGATGAACATAGCCCCCACATCGTGAAGCGGGCCCCAAGGCTAGGATCTTTTTCGCCCTCCTACCTATCGCAAAGGTTAAAGGCAATGTGACGCTCTATAGTAGCGTTTTCCAAATGTCGTTCACGGTACAATTAAGGGTGTTTAGTGTATTTTTAATACTTACATCCACTTGAATTATAGAGTTATCAAGTAATGACACAATTAAAAATTACATCACATAATCACATATTCTAAAATATAACCATTATGGTTGACTCACCACGCCGGACCCCCCCCCCCCCCATGAGACTGGGCCCCCAGGCTAGAGCCCTGCACTACATCACTGCTTGAGTCTAACCAAGCTTATCCCTAATTTTTATGATACAAAAATCCTGTTTTCACGTCTTGATTCTCTTCTTCTGATACAATACCATTATCAGTACTTGTACTTTCGATATGATAAACTTATGAACAACATAGTGTAGTATTTCTTTTGTAACATCCCAAAATATGTATCAAAAACTTTCAACGCCGACTCAATATTTTAAAATATTGAATACACTCGCATTAAATGTAGGATTATTTTTTAATAAGGCAGGTATTCATTTACCCATTCATGTACATATTTGCGTTTTAAGACTATACACTCCCAAAAACTGTATATGTAATAAGACTAATAAGTAATTATGTATTATTATGATGTTGTATTTAACATATTCCTTGAAACGGATCAGAATGAAAAAAATGTTGATTTCAAAATAGATCATTCAACTTATGTGCATTGGTTACAACCGTTTTAATTCCTTTATATTTTTCATCAGTATCATCATTTATATTTTTTTTATTTCCTTATTTGGTGTGAATTAATTAACTTTAATCATTGTTGCAGAGTCAGTGTATAGTGTTCGGAAATTATAGACTAGTGATTTAATTTATAAATTTTCTTATCTTTTTTTTTAAATTAAACTTTACTACCGAAGTGTTTACATACTATTCTTTTTGTTACGAATTATTATTCTTTTTTTATTTGGTGATTGCTTATTGTGTGAGACATGTAGGTGCATATTACAATTTTTAGTCAACTGAATATAAAACTGCATTTTCTTCAAGCAAACCAGATTCCGGCGTGCTGAGAGGCTACTAAATAGTAAATACCATCCACATGTGAATACGACGATGAGATACGGGAAGATCCAAGAACACTGGCGAGCAACAGGGATTTTTGGTGACACAGCGTGGTATCCATATACGCTGATCGGACATGGAAGAAGAAGAGTAAAGAAAGAATAATAAACTATTTAGGATTTAAATTAATCATAATTATAGTAAGTACGTAGGTAGTTACATTGTTTGTTCCAAAAAGGCAAAAACTAGATATGTAGAGATTCCGAATATACATTATTAACAATAATTTAACTGTATTCTAAACTAAATGACAGGGGTAAAATTTTCATATCAATAGTAGGTACCTATCACGAAAACCGTGAGTAATGTATATCTACAATAATTTACAGTTAAATTCAATTTAAATTCGAGGCAGAATATACACAAAATTTAAGAATGTAACATTATTTTTATTGAAAATACATAATTATATCAAAGCTCAGAAACACATCGTAAAAAAATATTAGACGAGTGAGATTCGAATTCTCACTATCCAAATGTCAACAAATTGAATCGATAGTTTAATGTTTAATGGATAGTGCAATCGATCGGAAAGTGAAAGATGTATGTTCGAATTGCACCTGTTCCAAACATATTTCTGGTTCATATATTTTCAATAATTAACAGGTTTATAAAGATACAACAATGTCAAAAACTTGTGCACTCTCTCAATCACTCTGTACGTAGATACAACAATTAAATATCCAGAGGAAGATACCACAGGTTTACCGACACGGCACGTTATCACGCTATTAGGTGTTTAGGCACCATAAATTATCTCAATGATTATCGTGAGATAATAATATTTAAACAACGTTTATGGAATAATTAAAAATCGTATAAATCTCAAGGCTGCCGGGGTCATTCTTCCTTTTTCCTATTTTTTGCCCAAAAATTATTTTTCCATTAGTTCTGGCTCACTCGCCAATGACCATGACCCTATAAGCTCGCTTCTCCATAATTTGGCATCAGCTTTTTGAAGAAAAAACTACAAATTACCACATCTCATGTTATCACACGATAACATTAATTTGGATTGACATGGACATATTAATTATAATAAACGCGCAAAAAGTTTTTTTTACTTCTCTTTAAGTACATAATTGGCTATACGGTACATAGAGCTGTGAAAAAACTGGAGCATTTCACTACAATGCATTGCAAATTTATATGAAGTGAGGCAAATAACTTATTCGTATATCTCATGTCCAAAATTGAGAATTTTAATTATCAATATATAACTGACTTCTAACAGAGGATTCCATAATAAAAAAGTATTAATAATAAAAATTAAAAAATATTTTATGTCAAAAATAAACTTACAATTTTATATAACGTTATAAAATGTAAAATCCTTAAAAGGTATCATGTTATTCATAATATTTTATGGATATTTTTATCATTAATTTCTCTCGAATGTGTCGGAGAGATTTTTGAATAATTTATTATTAGTGATAATAAGAAATTAATAGTTTAATTAAAAAATATTGATTTCTAATTCAGTCTAATTGTGGTATTATCACTACAGACTTTTTAATGAATTTAGATACGTATTGATTATAAAACACGTACAAATCTAAATTATTATCAATAAAATGTATTAAAATTATATGATTCATATTCTGACGCAAGATGCTACTAGTAGGCTGAGCCCTTAATATAATAGTAATAATTCATGAAATACTTGAATAATAATTGCTCTTCACTAATTAATCTATAGGTTTCCCCCATTTTTTTATTTACACTTGGTCTGTGTAATTTATTCGCAATAGATATATTCGTAAAATGTTTTCATGGTTATCGACTTATATTATATGATTTTTTATTACATAATCTTTTTTGATCATGTTAGATCCTAATAGGTCCATATGGACCTCCACAGAGTGGAGGTTTGTATTATTTGATTTTTGTTTTACGAGAAATAAGTGTTAACCACTTGCTCAACCTTTTAGGTCCATACTCTGACTTCAATCATAAATTTAAAAAAAAAACAATAAATGTATATTTGCCATACCCAGGATTCGAACCTGGAACCCAGGATATTATAAACCGACGCGTGAGACGCTCGGCCATCGTGGGCGTTTTTAATCCGTGTGAACAACGTTATCTTATTACCAGTTATTTAGCCAAAATGGGTGCTGTTCAAAAACAATTTATCATGATAGGATACTTTGTAGGCCTCAAACTCGTGCGACAATGGTGCATTGTGACCATGTATATTACACGTTGAATTTAGATTTAACAGAGCCTGCAACACACATTTTGGAAACCATTGGCTTATGAGCATTGTTTTATGTACCTACTATAATACACTAATACAGTAGGTACATAAAATTATTTATCAACTTGAATATTGTATCCACGTATTGTTTTTGATTCTGTCCATATTTTACATTAAAGTAAATTGGTTCCTAAGTAATAAATAACCTACCAAAAAAATAATAAAATATTGTTATGCATAATAAGTATAGTTATAATAATATTGTCTTTAAGTACTAGGTACATATTAATCATATTACTCTTGAACTTTCACTTACTACCTAATCAATATAAACATTTACACGCATTGAAACATTAAACCAACGACCTTGATAGTTGCCTAAATTCAAAAGTAGTGCCATTTTTTAAATTTGTTGACAACCATACATCTAGGTACCGTATAATAAATTATCCAAAATAGATAGGTACAACACAAACAATTCGTATCAAATGCAAACCATAATTCCTTTAATTTGATTTTCGACATGTGCAGACATTGAACTCACTTTTTATTTGTTTGGTTGAGTGGATAATGATGTATTTTTCTCTAACTAAATGATCATGAAACTTTATAAAAAGTTAACCTATACAAGTAAGCCAATACTTTCTCTACAACATATTTTAATCTAGAAAATATAATATCGTTGTGTACATTAAGGTCGTTAACTGCATATATATTTAAATAAATATATATAATAGGTTTCTTGGCATCAAACTGTCAGAATACAATACGTCCAAGATTGTAATACACCAATAATTAACGAAATTGCCATTGACACAATATGCGTGTCTTAAAATTTAAATATTACCAATGAGTTGTAAAATATTGATTGGTTACTCGATTAAATTTAATGCCCAATTTAGATTGAAAATATTTCATTAACTATTAGTATGTGTAAAAAAACTTGAATGACCTAGTAATGAATTATTTTTTTCTGTTAGTCAATTTTATTAATTTAAATAAATGTTTCCCAAACTTACCAGATGCTATTAGATCTTTAGATATATATTTTAACAGTTGTATTCCACTTTTGACGATGAATTATGAGATCCTCTGTTTACGTTCTCAGCAGTGAATTAAAAATATTCTCTTCAAACTTCAGATCGAGACCTTTTTATGGTTTTCTGACATGCCAGTCGAACGTTTGGGAAACACTTTTTTTTTTTTTTTTTTTAATAATAGTAGATTTTGTTGTGTTTGTAGACAACGTACCTATTATATATTTATTAACTTATCAAATGTATGTTCATGACAACATATTTTGATTATAAGTAACGGATCGTGTCTCAACCGCCCTCTCACTACTTACCTAATCATTTTTTTTTGCAGAATTTACCATTTTACCTAGTAAGTAAGTAGATTAAAAAAAGTTTCCTCTCTCTAGATAATGTTATTGTTTTGGTGGACTATTTTAATTTTTGTTTTTTTCATTTGACACGGCTCAGAATAGTCGTTCACACAAATTTTGACCATTTGAAAGTACTTAACTCAAATATGCTTTTAATTTCGTTGACATAATGGTTTTGTAATTGTTTCATTGTTTCTTTTAAATATAAAAAAACCTCTCGCTCTACATTTCCCCATGCAATATAAATTATTAATTCACTCGAAATGGCTTCTATCTATTTATGTGAAAGCATTTAATGAACTGTGTCGAAATTATGGAAAAAACAACTGTTAGAAAATATAATTATGATATAGTCTCTATGTGCATTTTTCATTTTAACCGATTTAATAATGGCTCAAATTTAGACCAACTATAAAAATCAAAATAACTTTTTATGCTGTTGAAATTTGAAAACCGAGATTTTTCCAATTAATAATTTTATTTTATTGGAAATATAATACTCAGGTTCAAGTGAAAGTTTGTCTGTGTGCGAGATTTTTGTCTCTGATTTTATTATGAATTACTTCAGAATTCGGCAAGGTAGACAAAAGGTTCATAACTGTAAATTCATAGTTTCGAGAAAATTAGATTTGAAGTTTTGGATCTACTTCAAACACAGGTTTAATTAACATGAAATATCTCAAATATAAATATTTTTTTTTTCATAATGACTTATACTTCTGCTGTTTTACACCACAATTATATGAATCTTATGGATATTTTTGCATTTAAAACAGAAAATCTAGATTTTAGCACTTGTGGTGCTTTTGCATTGGATTGGAGTTATGTAAGTACATCTACACATTAATACTAATATTATTAAGTATAAATAATATGAACTTTACACAATAAAGTAACTTCAGTTTACATCACTTAAGATTTGTAATTGCTGTCTAAAAAAAATACATTGACGCAAAGCGCTTCTCAATCAGTAGTGCGTCAAAAATAATTAATTGGTGGTACGTGGAAAATTTTTTAAAAACGGTTTAAAAATATACAATAAATACCTACCTAAAGCTCATTTTCAATCATATTTATTTACAATGTTAGCATGTGCGGTTTCCTCAACTTTGAACAACATATTATTATAATGAAGTAATATTTTCTTTAATAATTCACATAAGTCTAAGTACAATAGATCTAGATTTTTAATGAAACATTTTTTTGTTAATTACTTATACCTATTACATCACCATGTTCGTCATATTCTCTACGGGTTGGAGGAATTAATAACATGTTTTATATGAAATAGATGATAGCCATCTGCTCAACTTATGAGGTCCATACTCAAGGTTCAAACAATATGTAAATTTTCCAGACCTGGTATTCAAACCCGGGACCCACGACACATTACCGCTCGGTCATCATGGGCCATGGTGATTTTTGAAAATACCTATATACATTTTAAGAGTCTTTGAAACATCGTCTCCCTTGTCGCTCGCGAGTCTTCTTTCTTCGTTTCAGCTGTCAACTCTATAGATATTATTTAGCGGCCTTCCAGGATGCCGGAATTCGGTCGGCTTGAAGAACAGGCATGCTAGGTTGAAGTTCTCTTCTGGCAACTGCACCACGTCAGGTCCAACGTCGCCTCCTCACTCTCAGCGTGATGAGAGGCTGCACGCTGCGTTCTCTTATCTCCTCGTTATTCCTAAAGTCATACCACCCCACCGCACACCCAGTATCCGTCGCAAACATCTGTTTTCAAACCTGTTTTAAAACATACCTATTAGAAAAGAAACAAAAAAACTTTGGTTTTGGTGGTACGCATTTATGAAAAGATTGAAGACCAGTGGTTTACAGCATAAACAATATTAAAAATAAATAACTACAACGTTTATCTGGTATAGTAGGTACATAATATAATATTTAAACAAGTATTTAAATAAATATTAATTAACAATCAGTTAATTAGATATTATTATAACTTCACGATGCTTTTGACACCTTTGATGGTATGTCACGTTTACAAAAGGTCACTACACTGAATTACATTGTGCATAATTCTGACCATGTGCCATATTTAATGAATCCGCAATGGCAATCATCACCGCATAATGTAGACAGCCTCATACATCCATCAGATAATTAGTATTGTCATCATACCACTCTAAACATAATATGTAAATGTCGCACATGCAGCATGCGCTTCACACTACCGAGGTTCTTGCCAAAAAGTCATAAGGGACATTTGGCTAAAATTAGTTTCGTACTTATTGTGCTAAAATGTTAACAATTTCATGTTTATTCCAAAAGCCCATAAGCAAAACTTATTACGTATGCGACGCAGCATAAACTTTTTTTTGGAAAGAATGAAAAATATTATATTGTACATCTATCAGTAGCGTGCGGTCCATAGATGCTATGGATGCAGCGTATCCCTAAATTAATCAAATATAATT
This sequence comes from Rhyacophila brunnea, assembly GCF_057557595.1. NCBI lineage: Eukaryota > Metazoa > Arthropoda > Insecta > Trichoptera > Rhyacophilidae > Rhyacophila > Rhyacophila brunnea. Next base: position 42,240,493 of record NW_028232859.1, read on the forward strand.
CAAATATATATAACTATATTCTTAAGACCTAAATAATTAAATAACTATGTACTACATCATTTATTTAGTCATATAAACAAGCTGATAGCATTATAACATAATATGGCTGTGTTGCCAATATAGCTGTAAAATATATATTATTTTTGTTAATGTTTAATTTCCACATACATACAATACATATTTTTAAGAGCATCCCCCTTCTCAAAATTCACCGCACGCTACTGATATCTATATTTATAGAAGATACTTGCACGTTAGAATTACATTTATAAAGTTAAAATACAAATGACAGAATTTTTATTATATAAACTCGTATAAATAAAACTAAAAACGAATACAGTTCAATAATAATAACAATTAAATTAAATATATATATACCAAATTCAAGTCATCATATAAAAATATAAAATAAAAGTTAACTACACAACAGGAACTTCATTTACGCTGCAGTGCTTGGGCGCCTGAACGTATGTATAGAACATGTCAATAGACGAACTATTGGAAAGAGTATGAATACTTAGTACATATTGAATAATGCATAACTCAACAATAACATGATTTTTCATTTTTCTCTCTTATTAACTTGCACATTGTGCCTTTTAACTTAACAACCTTGATACCGTACAATATGTACACAAAAGTGTATGACATATGAGAAAGTAGATATTAGTAATAAGTAATTAAATAGTATATTTTTAAAACCAATGATTGGATAAGAGCATGATAGCGATCCAATCTTGTTACCCTACTCACTGAAAGAATAAAATAATGAATAGAGTAAAATTGAGTTCAGTTTTCGCTAACGTTATAGTGTGAGTTCCATCATAATAATATTATACCTACATCTGTTATCTATGGTTCTATCACACATTCATAAGTTTGTTGCATATGTGCGTATATATTACGCAAAACCGTCCAAATAGTGTGCCGTATTATTTATTTTTAATTAATATTAGATATGTTTTTGCACCATTTTTGTGAGACAGATATTTACGTTGGGTAATAATTATTATTAATAAAAGCCAATATTTTATTGTCAGTAACATTCCTCTCCATATTTATATTATATTAGGTATATCTTAGTAGATATATTTATAGCAGTTTTCCACATGCTATTTGTTTATTTGTATATTATGTAATAAATTATGCTCACGTTTATCTAGCTGCCGTATTAACTGACATAGGACTTCCATTACCTCTATCTGAATTAGGGATGCCTTCGACACTACAGAAGTATAGATACTTATTCCGGTACTTTACTAGGTATTAACTCTTTTAAGTTGGTATCTATATGTTAACTTGCGTGGACTCTTTCGGTGTAAATATACTTCAAAGTAATAATATATTTAATTCGATAGGTACCTTCTTTTGTTTTCTAGTGATTCAGCTCATTAGTTATGATCAGTGTTAGATTTTCGCTTTTAGGGGTCCTGGACTAATACATATTAGGGTCACAGAAAATCAACGTATTTAAACAGCATTTTCTTCTTCTTCTTTGACCATGTCCGATCCTAATAAGATCATATGGACCGCCACAGAGTGGAAGTTTGTATTAACATATGTTGTTTTTACGAGAAATGGATGTCAGCCACTTGTTCAACCTATTAGGTCCATACTCTGACTCATACACAAATTGAAAAACAATATGTGTACTAACCAGACCCAGGATTCAAACCTAAGACCCACGACGCTATAAGCCGATGCTTAAGCCGCGCGGCCATCGTGGGGTTTTGGTGGGGTAAACAGCATTTTACATACCTAATGTTAAATATTTTAAATATTTTAATAGCCTTCTTGCTGTTTGCTATAATATGATATTACACGTCTTTCAAACAAGAATGTTTTGACTAACTCATGCGAAATTGATGATTTTGCACGTCATATCGCAATTATTTATGTCAATAATAGTATAGTTTTAACAATAGTAGCTAACTTCTTTTATCTAAACTTTGGATACAAATACAAATCAATTAATTGTAATACAAATTCATTTGCGCGATGCAAGCTACTTTGTCTGCCTCATTTTTTTATAAATATTTACAAAAAAAAATGGACCCCGGCGACCTACTAAATTGGTGACCCCTTTAGTTTATGGTAAATACGCCCCTGATTCTGCTCGTATTTTCCCCCCAGTGCACGAAAGTGTTGATAGAAACCCACTAAAGTCGTGGTGTCATGCAATCAGTCGTATTTATGAAATGTTTCATCGGTGCTTGGTCATTCATACATGTCAGGTGGAAGGCCCATCTCTAGACTTTATAATACATGTCGATTGACGTCAATGGCGAATGAGTGGGCTGTCATGTCGCCTAATCGAGAGATTAAAGGGTTGATTTACAGCACCGCGTTAACTTTTTCAGACGATTAACCGGCTGTTGCCCAAAACCAGTTATATATAATATAATAAGTAACTACTTATAGCAGTATGATCTTTACCAAAATCAGTATGGATGTGAGTATACAGGTAATTCAACAAACAATATAAAGCTTAATATTTTTTTATATAAACTTTTCTACGTAAATATTGTCTACGAATAGCTGATAATGTTATAATAATTATACAACAATATTCTACTGTGACATATTCATATACCATGACGGCTTTAACGTTCAACTACTAGTTTTTCAATTACCTAGCATCCTCTTGTGTGTGTACACATATAATATATATTATATGAAAATGCAATTAATAAATGTCTCTAAAAGAAATAATCAGGACGCGCCATGTTTATGTATCGTGGTTGCATTAGATAAAAATGAATTCTCAAAACAGGATGTCACATTCACCACACGATAATGAGTTATTGTCTACTTTATCACAAATATTAAGCCTAGTCTAGACCGAGAACATCATTCTATATTGATAAAAAAATATTTTCTATCAGCATCGGAAAACAAAAATAAATGAAAATGTACGTAAATGTCCAGAAACAATTTTGATACAACTTTCGAACAGTTTGTAAACAATATTCATTTATTCACCGAACCGATGTATTTTGGTATGGAGTAAGCATTACAATATGTTTAGTGAAGCCTCTCTCTACCTATAGTATATATTTTTATTATTCGGTACACTTCATGAGGTCCCTAGTCGTTAGCAGTCTGGTCATTCGTTGGCAAGTATAATATTCTGTGTTTATCCTGAATGTTTCCCTAACTGACTTAAAGACCTCTCCACTGGCCTAACTCATGATTCCGTATCTAAACAACTGACATGCATGTAATACAGCAACCACTATGTAATCAATAAATAGTATTTTTAATGGAATTACAAATAGGTACCAGAATATAACTTAATTCTCAATTCTTTCCCTTAGGTCAGGATTCAAATTCATTCACGAATCTTTTTACAGCCCATTTTAACTTGCTCTTGATCAACTGCAGTAAATAATAATATGTATCCCCTCTCTTCTACTGTCCATTCAGTCTTACGTTGATGTTATTTGTGTATTTCACACGCAGAATTATTTATTATTTGTCAACATCTAGATCTTTTACTTGTGGTAACCACATCACCACGGGTTAAGTCCATCTTTTGTTTGTCATCTTTGCAATAGTTGTAACGATTTATCAATTGCTTACTTCGTCGGCATTGATACTATTCTTTGTTTTTTTTCCATCTGTTATCGGAGATCGGTCATCATCAGGACGATTTTTTCGTTTCCGTCTGCTATCCGGAGTATTTGCACTGGAATGAATCAAGGAGGTTCTTAATTCTTAAGCCACAGAGTGCGGCGTTTTCTATCATTAGATTTTTTTTAAATATTAATAACCATGTCCTTGATTTTTCGTACAAGGTGGTTGTTAGTAATTTTGAACAATCACAAACACCCAGGCTTTGAGAAAAACACATAAATGTTGTGTTCTTATCGGGAATCGAACCCAGAACTCACGGGTGGAAGGCCAGCCTTGCGCACTGCACCACGAGAGCCGGCTTCTATCCTTAGATTATAGACTAGGGAACATTCTACTTGTATCCTCTAATAATGTGGCCGACGTAATGTAATTATCTGGTTTTGGTGCTACGCAAAACGTATCGGTGTTGGTCCGTTCGTTTGAGGACGTCAATATTTATCACCCTATTCCAAGACATTTTGAGGATATATGTATTTTGCAGCCACATATCGAAGACCGCAACTCTAATATTACACCAATATAATGGTCTCGAAAAAATATAGCTAGAATCAAAATGTAACCACTCCAAAATAGCATGTTGAGACAAAAATATTGCATTATGATTATACACACGAGATTTTTTTTTTTAAATGTCATTTTTGCTGAAAAGTGGACCAAACGTAATTGCGGGAAACATTGGGTGACATGATTGTATTATGTCGTTATAGTAAACTTAACAATGTAAACAAAAAACCAACATAATAATGTTAAAAGTAGACTTTTATAAGACAACCAGACAGTATAATTAAAAACTGCAAGATGACTGGCAACCCGATTAAAACAAAAATACTAGGCACCATCCGTTGTTTGTGGTTTATATAAAGGGTTACTACATGTAAAAATCAAAAGAATGTAATATAATATTTTGAAAAGATTTAATTGGAATGACATTTAAAAAAAAACAAAATGTATAAGATTAACTTTTATTATAAAAAAAAAACATTATTATCAACATTAAATTAAATCGGACTGATATACACCCGATTTATTAAGTCATTTCATAGAGATCCATATTTTTAACAAAAGTTTTTCGCTTTTACAGATAACCATCAACTACCATTTCCATGACAATTTATAAACGCCATATCCTTAAAATTATACGTTTTATGTGAATTTTTAGACCTTTCAACAATATTATTATGTAGATATTAGGATGTATTTGTTTTAAATATACATTGTCCATGAAGTTTCTGATGTTTCTAGAATTTAATCCCCATGTTTTCGAATTTTCTCGCACACATCGGATATTATGAGAATTGTTGTAATAGTTGTTTGTGTGAACAAGGTGTCAAGCATAAAAGATAGTTTAAAATGGACAGACATTATATTACAACTATTGATATGGTATGACATATCCTCCTTTTGAATACTATTCGGTAACTCACAATGGTAGGTTTAGGGACGTGGAGGCCCGACGCACTGACTGATTTTGAGCCCGCGCACGATGAAAAAATCATATGCTATAACTAAAAATAATTATTATTAAGAATGGCAGTGACGACTGATGACACATACTATTATAATTATTGATCTATGTTTTTGTATACAAGGACGTAAGTAACTATTTAAGTGGTTATATTATGGGCTCTTTCGTCTTATTTGGAGGGATTTTTATTATACTTTGGGTAATATTGTAACTCAATTTATGAGACATACGCATCTTTTTAAGATTTTGATATAATTTATTAATTGTATGACCAATTTGTACTATGTCGAGCCCCCCTTTTAAATATTCTGACGAATCGATTGTATCATCCGTGTCAAATAAAATCGCCGCTGATATCTCGACAGGTATTCATTTTCCCAGCTCAGAAAATGGAAAAAGAAAAAGTAAAAATACACGATTCTATTTGCGTGGCATACGTAAAATATATATTTTGTATTATTAGCAAATCACATTGTCACACGTACTGCGTAAGGTTAAATGTCTGTAAATACGCTATTATCTACTCAGCCAGTCTCTACTCATTTACAAAAGAGTGGTAAGACCTCAGGAAAATAATTATTTACACAGGTAATTTGTTGTGACCAAGGACTCTGTACAAACAGATTTATGCAGACGATAGTACGTAGGTCATCTTTAAACATTTAGTTACACATCTTTTCACGGAACACCTGCTTCTGCTTGAGATGGACAATGAATACATATTATGACAAAATGATATTCTTTACATAAAGATTACAATCCCGTATTTTAAAAAGACAAAGAACAAGGAAGTACCATGAGTACTTACATGAAAATTATGTTAATCAATGGTATTAAATTGATATAAAGATTTAACATCTGACAAAACCACTGGCATCATGTCACTTAATTATATTATTATTAATATTAATACTATCGACCGAAGGTACTTGATTAGAATCTTAATTATATAATTCGATGTCGATCAGAAACCTCGGTTATCAGGGCGACCCGGCGTGGAGCGCCGAGGCTTGGCGACGCCAAATTTTGGAATACTTACTTTAATTTAGAAAAAATAATTTATTTATTTATTAATATTTTATTAGTTCTGGACAGAACAACAAAAACACGTCATTTCTCCCTACATTATTCTACAGTTGAATTAAACAAAAGGAAATGATCCTACTCCAAGAACACTATAAAGCCCAAGAAAGTCGGCTGTTCTATAGAAAGATAAATAATGTTAGGAAGGGTTTCAAGCCTCGTATCACAATGTGCAAGGATGACAATGGCATGATACTCACAGAAAAGCACCGTATTCTTGCCCGGTGGGTGGGTTTCTTTGATCAACATTTAAATACCCCCCATAATGATGCCGGCAACACTAACATTAATACTCATGACCAGGAATCAGTACAAAGTGGCATGGATGATAACGAAGAACCACCGACATTAAATGATGTAAAAGGTGCCATGTCAAGGTTAAAAACAAACAAATCGCCTGGAATAGATAACCTCCAGAGTGAATTAATAAAATGTGGGGGAGAAAGCCTACTCAAACATTTACATAGCCTAATCCACCAAGTATGGACTTCAGAAAAGATGCCAGAAGAGTGGAAGGATGGGCTGATTTGTCCCCTGCACAAGAAAGGAGACCAACTAGAATGTAGTAACTACAGAGGGGTGACACTCCTTAACTCTGCATATAAACTGTTGTCGATTCTGATATTCCAGCGGCTGGAACCCATTGTAGAAGGAATACTCGGGCACTACCAAGGAGGCTTTTGACGAGGGAGATCATGTGACCACTGAATTCAATATTAACACGTATCACCTGTTCATCGATTTTAAGGCAGCTTATGATAGCATTAATCGATACCGGCTATACGAAGCAATGCGAGAATTTGAAATTCCGACGAAAATAATTAAACTTGTAGAGATGACAATGACACCAGTACAATGCCGGGTAAAGCTTCAAGCGGAAATATCCGAGCCATTTGTATCACTGAATGGCCTAAGGCAAGGTGACGCTCTGGCATGCCTTCTTTTCAATATTGCGCTAGAAAAGGCGATACGGGATGCAAAGATTGATGCCCGTGGCAGCGGCACGATATTTACTAAGCCTGTGCAGCTGCTGGCGGATGCCGATGATATCGACATCATTGCCATATCAGAATTGGCGCTGAAAAGGCATTCACAGCACTAGAAGCCTCTGCCAAAAGAATGGGTTTACAAATAAACGAGGCAAAAACTAAATATATACCTATCTATGTCACAACACGAGAAGTCGCACCAAAGTTAGATATTGGTGCATACAAGTTTGATACGGTCGACAGTTTCATATACCTTGGATCTCGACTCGACATAATGATATTACAGAAGAAATCAACAAGAGATTCATGTCTGCGAATAAATGCTACTTTGGTCTGTTAAGACATTTTAAGTCCCACTTACTATCTCGTCAAACTAAAAGCACTCTTTACAAGACACTTGTAAAGCCAGTGCTCACCTACGCATCGGAAACCTGGACATTAACTCTGCGAAATGAACGAGCCCTGAACATCTTTGAAAGAAAAATTCTCCGCCGTATATATGGACCAATCAGGGATGGCACCAATTGGAGGAGAAGATATAATGCTGAGCTCTACGGACTGTACGAAGATTGCAGCGCAGTTCAATCAATTAAGATTGGGAGACTGCGATGGCTAGGTCATGTGCACCGTATGAATGACAATGAACCGGCAAAGAGAGTGATGTCCAGCAATCCAATAGGACGTAGAAGAAGAGGGAGGCCAAAGATTCGCTGGTTAGATGGAGCTGCCAGTGACTGCCGTATTCTGGGGGTACCAAATTGGAAAGCGGCCACACTGGATAGGGACAGGTGGAGGGAGCTGTTGGAGGAGGCCAGGACCCACACCGGGTTGTCGCGCCCCTGATGATGACGATGATGAATATTAATTACCAATCAAACATCTCGTAATTTAAAACTGGGCAGAAGAGGTAAAGTATCATTTATGATACATTTTTATATTATTTGCGTTTTATGTAACTTGGAATTATGTATTCTAGCTATATCAAATGGTATAATAAAATAACAAAAATAATTAGTATACTGCTCCTGTACATGATATTAAGACTTGGCACAATATTATGTTTCGTGTAATTCTATTTTACTATTTTCATTTATAAATATTTAACAAAGAAAATAATCCATCTGAAGTCGTTAAATATGACGGCCATATTTACGTGAAAATATTCAATATAAAATATCGAAATAATTTACTTTGTAACTGATGCCCTCAACTGTGTACCTATTATCTGGCGTGATCCTTTTCCCTTCTCAGCCATTTTCATAAGGGTCGACTAAATTTACAAACTGTTTATGTGAGACAGTCGAAGAGCTATTTAATTTTAGACAAAATTAAATCAAATTTGAAAATAGAATAGAAAAACTTCTAAGTATTTATATCTTTGTACGTATGTTAAGATTTTTTACATTTGTTTGGACAATATGAGAATCATCCAAACATGGCAAAAAAACGTTTATTTAACAACGATTATCTGTTCGTGCAATGTTATAATGTCTCATTGTTGTGTTGTCCATTGTTCAGTCGTCTGTATAATACCAAAATTACACGCTATTTTGCGCAAGAAAAACATATTATTCAAAATCCCGATAAATCAATTCATTATTTGAATATTCGACGTGGTGAATTCTGGTCAGGGGCTACAAAATACAATTATTACCAATGTGTATTTTAAACTCAAAGTCAAGCTAATCTATGTTGCTTCATGCTTCTCACGAAATTAATTATGCATTTTGTTCCAAAAAAAAAAAACCAACGCTGGTGACACCAATTGGTACTGCATAATTAAAGTTGCGACAGATTTTAGTACAACAAAGTGTACCATTCTGAAAATATAATGTAACAAACATAATTTATTCATTGTAAATGATCAAAATAGCTAATCTTAAATCCAAATCAAAGTCACATAATATTATAAATTCTCAACAGTCAGAAAGTTTTGTTAAACAATGTTTTACGGTGTGCATATGAGTATTGTTTGTAAGCATACAATGATTTTTCGCTCATACTTATTACTGCCCTCTTAAAATTGAACTGTATATTAATTAAAGGACTATTAGGAGGTAAATGTTGTGTGCTAAAGGAAACAGGAATTTTGAAATAGTACAATTAATTACTCACAAAAATATTGACATTTTCATACAAAATCTTCCAAATCTCAACCTTATTTTGGCTGTCCTGAAAAGTAATGATTTTAGACTTACCATTTAATATTTCCTTTCGCAAACAGAATAACAAATATAAATTTAAATACCTACTCATATTATTTTTAAATACACTATTGAAGTATTCAATATCATAAAAATCTCATCACCTTATTAAGGCGAATTCTTCACTGAGCCTTTTTTAAAGAGGCACCTAGCGGAAAAATACGAAGCTTGCAATTTGAGACATTTTTTTGATAATTTACAATTTCAACTGTATTAATGAATAAATATGTATCTGAAAACAATAAAAATAAAAATATTTTTTATTTTAAGTCAAAGACAAACTTACAATTGTAAAAAATGTAATAAAATGTGAATTTGTTCTATCGGTCCGCACCCTATTATTACATATATTTTATGGTCATATTTATTATTAAAATTTAGTTTATTAAGTTTTCTAAGCATCACCTAAGCGATTTTTGACTAATTCATAGTTTTAATATTTTTTATATCTATTTTAAAAAACATCGATTTTTATAAAAAATATAAATGTGTATAACTTGAAATCCTTTTTATTTATATCAAATCAATTATTCTTATAAATATAAATAAAATATTTATATTAATATAAATAAAAAGGATTTCAAGTTATACACATTTATATTTTTTATAAAAATTGATGTTTTTTAAAATAGATAAAAAAAATATTAAAACTATGAATTAGTCAAAAATCGCTTAGGTGATGCTTAGAAAACTTAATAAACTAAATTTTAATAATAAATATGACCATAAAATATATGTAATAATAGGGTGCGGTCCGATAGAACAAATTCACATTTTATTACATTTTTTACAATTGTAAGTTTGTCTTTGACTTAAAATAAAAAATATTTTTATTTTTAATGTTTCCAGATACATATTTATTCATTAATACAGTTGAAATTGTAAATTATCAAAAAAATGTCTCAAATTGCAAGCTTCGTATTTTTCCGCTAGGTGCCTCTTTAAAAAAGGCTCAGTGAAGACTTCGCCTTAACCCCATTTTTTAAATATGAGTTAATGCTATTCACTTTTAGAGGGCGGATTAGGTACATATCATCATAATTATTATGTTCAATATTGTTGAACAAATTTCTAACTAACTTTTATGAGTGTCGTAATACATAGTAATTTTAGAGGTAATATGATTTTGTTATTAAATATATTAAGAAATCTGTCAGGACCATAAATATATTATGTATTGATATTAAAATAATATTTATTCGAACGATTTACATTATACTTCAAATTAACATAATTATTTATATATTTTAACAGCAACATTCACGTTGAAAGTTATTGTGAAATGAATGAGAAACGTTTTGATTCTTAATCTCTTTTTTATATTAAAATTGTTTCGGAACTAGTTTTGACATTTCGACTAAAAATATAATATATTATCACTCATATGTCTGATCTACAAATATTTATTTAGAAAAACAATTTATAATCTAGCGTTATCATTAATTAATTATGAGAGAAGGTGAACCTTTATTTATAATTTGTTGTTATCAGGGATGTAAGCATGATACAATTTGATTATTTAGGAACTGCGACATTAGATATGGCATTTCCTCTCGATATTTGTTTACCACAAGGAAATGCTACATAATGGACTATATTATATTCACAAATCACTCACATCCCGATACTAAGGTCACGGCCAAAATTAAGTTATAACTGATTATTATTATCGCATAACAAATAATGCATTATTATTTATTTTCCATTCGTTTCATGGTTCAAATTGATACTATTTATCAACTGCGACAGAATGAAAAATACTACAAGATATTAAAACAATGAACTAAAAAAACCTTAAATAAAATTTTCGTAGTAGTGAATTGGCGGCGCCGAAATGATTTCAATCTTAATAATATTGTTTAATTAGTTATTATAACATTTTGCACCCTTGATAAACAACTCTACAAAATAGTTTACAGACAAGAAGCTTGACCGGACACCTTATGCTTGTCCGGTGGACTAAGAAGCATGGGCCTAAGTGATAAGGGGGGTATTGATATTGTTGTCTCAATTTGAATGCTCTGATTATATTGTCTGATTAATTTATCAAATATTTAACCATTCCTGGCAACGCTGATGAAGACTACAATGCACATAATTGATCCGTGAACTCTTCGGCCTTGCCGTAAGGCCAGCGCGATGGACGATAAAAATTCCGTGACCGTCTAACCCGTGTGAACATCTATCACCGTCCAGATCCGTTAATGAGAATAATTATTGATATGACTTTGAGTGACTAGTGAAGAAGCGAGACGTGATACTGCCGAAACGTGATCGACATTATTATTATCTATGGTTAAATTTCATAGAGATCAATCTTCCACCGCGAAGGTTGTCGGATCGATTGTCGCTATACTAAATTGATAGTTCAATTTAATGCAACATAATTGATTAGTATGATATTATTTAATTTAAAACATTTCATTCTATACAACTATTATTATGTTTTTTCGCCTCGTTAAAAATGTTTCAATTTCTGTGTTTATGCGTCACTCTTCATTATGTGTTTTTTTCAATTTCGTATAATCGTTATCTTGTTATAATGTTCACTAACAGTACATCCTGTTATTATCATTTTTTTCACTCTTTAACAGAAATTTAAAACTTTTCATGTCCTTGGTTATATGATAAATAAATAAATAAAAAAATACACACAATAATTAATGAACATTAATATTAGTTATTATTCTATGTATTCATTTATTTCACTTTGCTCACAATTAGATTTGAGACTGCGTATGGTTCGACGTTATGTTTTCTCAATCCTTTTCTATGGCATGGAGCAAGGTTCTATAGGTATATACAGGCCGCGGCACAAAATTATGAATTTTGATTGTATTGCTAGTTATTGCTTATACATATTTCGAATGCAATATGATTTTTTTTATATATGCCTTTATGGATACCTCGCATTTACTATCGACTTTCTTAAGGATTTTGGCACGCAAACTACTCTACTTGGTGCTAGTCAAATGAAAATTGTGCCGGCTGAGAGAATATGCCTTATTGAAAACTATTCTTCTACCCGCATCGGGTATTGCTAATTTGAATTCCGCCAGGGCCTATGAAACCGCCATACAAAAACCGTGGAAAATTCTTTGTAGCGCAAGGCGGTGGTGATTCTGATGAATATTTTGTCGTACCTATTCATTGGGAACTGAGGACTGCGATTTTTAGCCGAGTTTTTTTCCTGTGGTAAAATAAATGTCGCATAGGACTGATATTCTGAGCATATACTTATCCTATCTTATATGATTGCAGTCACTGGATCTGAAAGGCATGAATCATCATTACATGTCACCATTTATTTTTTTTATCATTTTTATTACATCAGTACAGAAATTAAAAAGAAAAGGAAGAGATGCACTTTTTTTTAATTTACTAACCATGTTAAACCGTAAATAAAAAATGATGATTGCTTCATATTAAAAAAAAATGGTAATTTGTTAATTAATATGACCGAAATATGCAATCGCAAATCTTCGTTTACTGCGAACACGTTACCACATTGCATTCAAAGTTAGGCAATCGGAACTCACCATTTAATACCGCAGTCTGTCTATAATAGACAGTCTTGGGTATTATAGAGGTATATACGCAACACCAGGAGATGTCACTGAGAGTTGAGGCGGCTGTATAGACGCATCCTCAAAATTCCTTGGACTGACCGGGTGATAAATTTTGACGTTCTCACGAATGGAAACGTCTGAGAAGTTCTGCAGAGCACCAAAGCCAGTCATATTGTAAGAGGACAAAAGTACAACTAGTTATCCAAAAAAAGCTCAATCGTAACCGTAGCAGTCATGTACGCTGTAGGTACTTTGTGGCTTAAAAATCATCGTGATTGGTAAGAGTGCAGTTCCACCAAACTGTTCTAAGTAGGTAGCAAACGATAGAGCAAAGATCTCACTGATGGTGACCGACATCCGTTAGGGGATGACACGATTAAAAGAATACCCACATTAAGTCGATACTTAATTGAAATTCAGCAGGTGAGCTTTATACACATAAACATAAAAAATACAAAACATAATAAATACTACCTAGCGATATTATACACATATATTATAATATGTACATATTCTTTGCGCAAAGTGAAGGATTTACTTGATTTAATTGAGACCAACGTAGCCAGGGCCAGATTAAGGCATGGGCTTTAGAGGCTACAGTCAATATGCTTCATCTAACTGGGTAACGTCTTCACATTTTTATACCCTTCTGCAAAAAAACTAAATTGTTTGAGACTATTAGATAGTATATTCACCTGCCAATGAATAGAGAAGAAGGTTGTCAAATAAGAGATAAAAAAACAGGACGTTCTTGGATAATGTCTTGGAGAATGTTAGTGATTGCACATAGTGCATGAAGATACCGAAAGGCGAAACCCGGGTCGCAAAAAACGACTCAAATGGAATAGTACAAAACTTAAATCCATTACAATTTAAATTCAAGTTCCTTCAAGTACCTTCGCTCGATAGTATTAATATTATAAATTATAATGAAATAATATCGAATAGTGTAATTGTTTTATTATTTTAAATAAGTTATCTCAGTTTTGTTTTTATATACTTACTTAATCATAAATAATGCAAGAACCATACATTAAAAAAACTAAAAAATCATGAAGGTGTCTATTTGAAATTAAATGATCCGTTCAATCACCCCTTCGAGAACCTCACGATTTCAGAGTGGCTGTAGCCTGGCGGAAACAATGTCTTGGTGCGGCCCACAACACCTCTCTTCCGGCTTGACAAAAATTACAATATCTATCGAATTGATTTCACACCACAAACATTTTGTTTTCCTACTTGAATGACTTATTCTACTGACACTACAATCGTTTCAATGACCTGTGCCAAAAACAAAGGCTCAATTGCATAGAATGCGTACACAATTTACGAAAGTTTCGTCACATTGCATCACGTACTTTCCTGCGGCAGAATAATACTGGCACAATTATTTATCTTGAGATGCTTTATCGGAGAGAGATTTTATTACTTACTTACCGCACACTCTATTGTTGTTTTTGCGGAATGTGAATATTAGCAGTAACTTCTTCAATCATAATAAAATATCATTGAGTGTTTTAGTAGAGAAACAATGTATATTTATTTACTACGTGGGGGGTTACTGCCAAAAGTTGGTAAGTCTCGAAATCATGTTATGGAGTAATTAATAATTCCCATTCGACATTCATGTGCATGTTCTATATATCGGATTACCTTGAATTTGCATAAATATTTATATATGGACACATAATCCGTTGTTAACTCTAAATACCTTAATTATCGACATACCAACTTTTGACAGCAATCTCAGAATGTACACATTTCTTACGTCTCATTAAATTGAAATATGTATTTACTTAAACTAAACGCTACAGATCATTCAAGACCATGACTGACTGTATAACCGTCCTCCAGGTATCTCTATCCCGAGCTCTTTTTCTTTCTCTAGCCAGTCATACTCAGTGTATATCCGTCTCTCCGCCCATCTCATCCGGGGACAACCTAGGAGTCGAGGGCCTACTGGGGTTCCTTCATATACTTCACTGAGAACTCTAGATCCATCACATCTCATAACATGACCGGCCCATCTGAGACTTCGCGCCCTAAAGACATTGACTAATATTGGGCTTCAATCGTTCGCAAAGCTCAGCTCAAATATCGAAATATCACACTTTATAATATTATTACTTCATTGGCAAGCGGCAAATAAAAGTAATTATAAAAGTGTAATATTTCGAACAGAGAAATCTTCAATATTCTGAAAATATTATTAATAATACTTATATTAAAACGTATAAAATAGAAACATTAGTTTTTTTAATTAATGCAATTTCACAATAAATACGTAGGTACACTGTATTTTTTCGATTATTTGCGGGGAAGCTCAGTATCTACAGCATCTATGGACTGTATTGCCCTTCCAAGGAAGAAGGCAGTAACTGACTCTCACACACTTTCGAGATAAGTGACATAGGTACTTATAGTGGTTTTTTTTCTTCAATTTTAGTAGTTACTGTGAATTAATAAAAAACGGTGATGTTAAAATATAAAGTAATAATAAATAAGGAGTAACTGCCTTTTTGCTAAGAAATATGTGTCATTTTAGCAGATATCTGTCCATTTTTTTCACTAAGGGTTTTAACGGTATTTTAGTGATAATAATGATTTTAAAAAGAATAGAATATAGCTTTCAAAATTCCTAACGGATGGCATTCATAACTCAAATTCACAAATTTTGCGAGTTACTGCCTTCTTCGTTGGAAGGGCAGTGTACGACGCTGCTGTAAGTAGGTATAGGTACATTTATGTATTAAAATTTTGTATATTATGAACGAATTATCTTACGAATTCTGTCAATAATAATTATGTAGGTTAGTAAATTTGTGCTGTAGTTTTTAGGGTAGCCGCAGTTATCATAAAAATTAACCTGTCTTGACTCGTGACTAAAGCGTTCTTTCAAACAAATAATAAATTTGTCTAAAAATAATAACTGACAACTAACTTATATCAGCCAAAACCTGTAATTTATATTCTTTACTCGTATTACGCACGGGCCTAAGTACCGTTCCAAACTACTTTGGACTTAAGTATGTACATTGTACATACATGCATGAGCCACATTTATCATCATAATAAGAAACACAATCCAAGGAATTATTCATGTCTAAAAATCTATTGTGTATTCAAATTTAAATCAAATGCGACGAAATAATCATACGTTGTTTAGGTGCATCTCAGCTTTCTTAAATTGTTGCATTAGCGGCAATCCAATGAACAATTTCTACTACATTTCCAATTACCGAAGAAGTATGATGATACCTATATCGAATGAAGACTGATTCGATTTTAATGTAATTCATTTATTTTATAAAACAATAAAAAACGCCTTTATTAACCTTTTAGTTTTTCTCCGAACACTGAAGGGTGGATTTCGTGTACTTTCACTTCTTAGGGCCATCGTCCACACGACCCCATGTTACCGAGTACACACGGCAGCTTCCACCGAACTGCGACAGACAGCGATAACTTGCGAGTGGTACGATCGCTGGCCCACGTAAAATCAAGATGTCGGCATATTATTTTACTCTCTGAATATGTCAGATTCAGTATTCTGTGCTCTGGAGTGATCCTGGTCTCTTTTAAAACAGCCGTGGTAATAATAGTACTGAATGTGACAATACCTATATATTATTTGAATTTTAAAAAAATGGAAGAGGAATAATTTCATGCTAATGTATCTCTATCCGGATTCCTTACTAATTACCCTGATGACGAAGAAGCACAAACAGAGACAAGAGACAGAGAAACAAACACAACCAACCGGAAATACAGAAAACAATATTATTTTTATCTATAAAATTTGTAAGAATGGTGCCAGACCAAATGCTTATATGATCATAAATAAACCGTCGATCGCTCGATCAATGCCGGTGCTTTCCGATCGGTGACGTCCCGTGGGGGTAGGCAGATTGAGCGTCACTTGGAGGCGGCAGTTACTCAAAGGGCGGCAAATCGAGGTTGATCATTTGTTATAATATATGGAAATAGCTACAAGTATTTTGTTAACATGTTGTACAATACATAGTAAAAATGGTGTGAAAATAATAAATCTGTGTAGGTATTGCTAAATGGTACAAACCAAACAGAACCTCAATAATAATTACTTATATCATATTTATTTGTCTTTATATCTAAATTTAATTTGTACGCTTTAGTGGTATATACTCGTAGTTGGTTAGTAATGTATCCATATAACACATTTTTAGATACATATTGGCGTCATGAAAGGTCGATTAAAAATACTGTACATATAAAAAAAATGGGGCAGCATTTTTTTCTACGAACGTCACTGTTCCCGATGTATAGATTAATACTTCCTAGCTAAACACATTTGGACTTTTCTTTGCACATTCAATATTCATACCTAAACTAATATTTTTACTCTAAATGATCTGTATACCATAAATGAATATGTTGAACAAATGATCAAGAAAATACACAGTATCAATCCGGAAATGCCCTAATCTTCAAAAGGTTTAGAACCGCTATTGAACTGAATTTTTTGACACAGAATTCTGAAGTAATTCTTAAAATATTTTAACATTTGAAGTGTTTTCTCTTGTAACTTTATTTGTTAAGCAAACTACTTTAACAATTGCTGCAACGCAGCGCACACGATGTCAGCTCAACTCAACACAACACTCCAACAATGGCTTATTCTTATCAATCTTTCAAGTCACTCACTTGTTAGTAAGCCAGGTATTTTCCGTTGGGTTGTCACTGAAAACGGTTTTTTAAATAACAAAAAAAACGAGTAAACCTGTGCCTGGTGTCTTACTGACCTACTCAAACACAACGTAAACATTTTACATATTTTATTTTCGTCCATTGTCAATCGATACAATGAGCGTTTTCAGTATGTTGTCAAATATTTCAGAAATATGTTGGATAAATAAATTATTTGTGCAAACCTAGCGGTAAACATAAAAACTACTTAATAATTTAGTAAAATATTTGCTCCAAATTTTATGTCAGAGTTCTAAGTGCTAACGTCGTATAGAAAAAACTAAGATTGGAATACTAAATTTGGAAATATTATTATATATCCAATGTCTCAATGCTGGGATACCGTGGGTCTCAATAGTCATAGAAATGATAAAGATGACCACATAGGACAAATAAATATGAATATCGGTAGTATGTACTAGTAAGCTTGTTGTGTATTTGATATTACCATAAAATACAGCACACAAGTCAAAGCCTGATTGGTTTAACTTTGCATAATCGACCTACCAACCATATTATTACATATTTTATAAGACGCACTCTTATTTTTCAATACCATTAAATCATAATATAGACTTTATAACTGAAATAAAAGTCATACAATATAAAAATCAGTACTTATATATATTATTTATGTACCTTCGTCAATCGTCTGTAATATAGCAATATAGTATACGATGGCCGAGTAGTAGATTGTCGACTAATAATGTCGTGGGTCCCGGATTCGAATCCCCGGAAATTCATTTGTCGTTTTTCCAGTTTGGACACAGTGCGAACCTTATGTTGAGCAAGTGGCTAACATCAATTGATCTTTTTTTAAATTAAAATCAATTAATATAATTATTATAGGATGTACTGTTACATTACGTCCAGATGTGTAGAGTAGGAAAGTTACATATGATTTAGAAATTAGTTATTAATATTGAAAGCATACTTTAAAAAAATTACTAGACCAGATAGTACCTAAGTCCCACACTACGTCACATCTTCCGGTAATTTTAGATAGCTATAGATATACCCATGGCCCCTATAAGGAGGGGGCTGACAGGGCTCTAGTCTGGGGGCCCGGGCTCTGGAGGGACCCGGCGAGGCGAGTCGACCAGATAAGTGAGATAAACACACATCACAAATTTGATTTAACAGTAAAAAAGGCGCCTGCGGCGCTATTTTCCTTCAGCAATATTATTATTTAAAATGATGTGGTTGTAAGTTACAATTTTTAATTGTGTTTCAATACTCGACATCTCCATAATTCAAATGGATATATACAATAAAAGACTAAATATCTATACCCATTATTTTTTCGGCGTACACCATTTGTAAAACGCTATTGTAGAGCGTCACACTGCCTTTATCATTAGCGATAGGTAGGGGGGCCCGCCAAATCTCCTAGCCTGGGGGCCCACTTCACGATTTGGGGCCCATAGATATACCATCATAGATCGTCAGGTGTTCGAATTTAGAACTAAGCTCATCTTAGTACAAAAAGTATGAAATTATTTGTCAAATAATAGCATGTGGCGCCCTCACTCAGCGGACAACGGATTGTGGTGGATCATTATAGTAGGTATTACTTAAAATCGTAAAATGCATTTTTTATCGATAATACATAAATAATAATATTTTATTTTCTATGTGACGACATGCATGCGTAGTATTTGTAATCTATTATTGGATATAAGTATATCGAAAAAAACAATAATAATAACAAGCGTATAGGTATCGTTCAAATATATTTATATATCATCATAATGCTTGTTTGTACCTTATTTACAAATGTTTTGTATATAAATTCAAATTACCCGATAACTGGTTGAATTTGCATATAAACGTTCATTTATAATAAAATAGTGTTCCAGCTCACAATGATATAAAATTATGATATGCACAATTGAATATTTAGTACAAAAATCAAAACTTTCCTCTGGTACAGAACTGAACGATGCACAATTTGATTTCGATTATAAAGTTCAATGTATATCGGTAGTGAGATTTTTCTTTGACACAAATCCATTGTCATTTCTAATAATATTTTAGAAACATAATGCACCGGATTAAAACAAACTGTATAACTGTTGATAATCATTATATCGTCGTTGAGCTGTTAAAACCTTCTATAAGAGAAGTGTCAAAAAGGAGAATTTTTCTATTCATTTATTCGGGAAGATTGAGTGCTTAGGCCTTAGACTGAAGGGTGGTCGGAGAATTACCATGCCTAAGGCTTTATATAAAAATAAAGAACTCCTTTTTAGTTGTAACTTAAACATATGCACGATTAAATCGTTATTGACGTCTGCGTATTTAAATTTTCACCAATTATTAAATCATAATATAATAATTTAAATATAAAGAATGATATTAAATATTTTTTTTAAAAGTACCTATAACTACCTAACTTCTATTTATTTTCGAATTGCGTGGCGTCCAGAGTTCCCGGTGCCAAATCGTCCTAGACCCCGATTATGAGTATTGGCAACGGCGATTTTCTTTGTCGCAGATGACGCAATCGGTTCATCAGAAGACTTAAAAGGTGTTCTCGAAACAGTTCAAATCAGCCATGAAATTATTAAATTAGGTATCTACTTAAACCAAAATGTATCCCATTATTTTTTTTAATTTATTTATAAAAATGAAATACAATAAGATCAAATTTTTGCAGATAAAAAATAGTTGCTGTTTATTTTAGTTTTCAAAATCATACGTCTGTAAACCCGTCACTGATTATCGGCAAGCATGTCTAAAGTATACAAAATTATAGAAATTCTCCTGAAATTTCATGAATAATCTACAATTTACCAACCAAAATTACTTGAAATATTTCATTGTCATATTTTGATTATTCCATTGAAAATTATAAAAATAGTATGACGGTACTGATAACTAAATCATTTCGTGTCGTCTTCGTATCAAACTAATCAAAAAAATACCTAATAGATTATGAGTCATTCACAAAAAAATATGATTAAAAAACATTAAAACCGCAAAATCATAAAGTAATATGGACGTCGCGAACCACTGAAACGTTACAATTTATTTTTTGCAATGCAAATAATCTAACTTTTTCTAATAATATCTGTATAGTCGGTTTTATATATTTGAGCGCTACATTTTTGATACTTTATTATATATTTTATCATATGCATGTATGTAAGTATTGTCACGTTGTGGATACGTACCTATACGTAATTTGAGAGTAGGTAAATTCTCACCGATAGAAGAGGAGGCAAGAGCGATTCTCTTTCACACAAACCCCCACCCTGCGGCCGTTACTGATACCTACTTGTACTTTGGCGGACAGGAGGGTTGCACCTTTATCGATCTCGTTCACTTTTACCCTGACTTCTCAACTGGATGGATCTTTCAACTTAACCTACTTTTTGTACATGGCCGGATGGACGCCGGCCACATAAAAATCAGTTTTTCTTTCACTTTTATTGAACTTTTATTAACATTAATTTCTAAAATTCAGTGTCTACAATTTGAAGGGATGCAGAGCAGATGAGTACCCTATTATTTTTATTTATAATGTTTTTTTGTAGAATAGCATGTCTTCGCATAAAAAAGATCACCGAGTCTCCTTAATTTCAATTGTTATACTTGTCAAAATAAATTTAATGTTTTTTTTGCCTATAATAAACAACTATTGTATCTCTAAATCTAGTGTTTTCTTTATTTACATGGTATTTAATTATGTACACACTTAGACAGCACTTGGCGCCCTTTTTATCAATTCAATTTTATCACACACTTATAAGTCTCTTTTATACATAGTTTTCTCAGTCTATTTAAATTCCTCTTTTTACATATTTTATAGATGCTAGTTCTCTGATAATCACATACATTTGTCAGCGCGATCTCATGGCCCTGAATAATTCAATTATCCGATTTTACTATTCACGCTTAAATCTAATCATGCTCTACCTTTAACTTGCAATTTCTACAATTTATATTTTTATTCACACATTCTCTCCTCTATTTTATTCAATATTTATTATCAATTTTATAGCTAATATTACAATTGGCGCTACAACGTAGGACCGATTGTTGAACTATTTTAACATCGATTGTCAATTGTGTGTGATTTTTCAGTGGAACTTGTATTTAATTTAATTGAGGCTTTGTCAATTGTTTTATTCTCTTAAATTATTTCTTTTATTCTCATAAAACGGATGATACGTGATCTTTGGCTTGCGGAGATAGATATTTTAATTACTATGTTAGGTTATTTTGTAATCTATATTTTTGTATATTTATTTCAGCAGTGCTAATTTTTTCGCTTAGATATTTTCTATGTTGTATTTTTTACTAATGCATTATTACATGTTATCATCATACTAGTTTTTTAATCAGTGTATATATAATTTTGTTGGGAATATTGTAGTTTAGAAGGAGACTTATAATCTATATTGTTAGGTTTGTTAGTCAGAAAATTTTCATGTCCGACGGCATTTGACTCTAGTTATTAAATCTGTTATAGTATCTTTTCTTAGTGAATTGTTTGAATTATGAATTTTATGAAAGTCCGTTGAAAAATGGAATGTTTGACAGCAAATCCTATCTAAACATAGTTTTTGGTTCTGTGTTTTCTCAAATTTTGGTTAGAAACTATTTTATAGATGCATTAGTTTGAATTCTATAAATAATGCTAGGTTTATATATTTTTTCTTAGCCAAAAATACTTAATTCATGTTATGTTAAAGTTAGTGCATTGTATTATCTTCGCTTGATTATTTATATTAATTACATTGTTCGTTTATTTTCTAACATCCAATTAAATATTGATAGAGGATATCAATAATTTAGCGAAATTCATATAGTTTTGTTTGTTGAGGCCGTAGATGCTTCGAACGCAGATTTTTAGTTTCTACACATGGCACTGCATTTTTACTGTATATTAGGTACGGGGCAGTTCGCATCTTTCATTTCAGTCTTATCTTTTGAAGTGTCAACATCTCAGAACTTAATTGTGTTATACTATCTATACCTACTCTTTAATATATTTTCTATACCAGCTTACATTGTGCTTAGTGTCTACAAGTGGTTTGATTTTTGGTAAGTTTTTGAACTATTATTTTAATCTTATGTTTGAACTTTATATTCTTTTCAGTAATTATTTTTATTGTGATTGTTTTATATTATTGAGTGTCATATTAAATTAGATAAATATTCTGTTTGAATAAGTTCAATATTTAAAAGTTTCAATTAAAACTTAGTTATTAAAATTTTAATCAATTCTAGCGTCAGTGAGGGTATTGTTTAGTGATTTTCAGATAAGAATATCTACTAGACCTAGTCTTTTCTCAATTAAATATTAGATGTGTTTATAAACACAATTAATTTCATCGTCTATCATCTTTTCTTGCTGATATTCTATTATAGGGCATAATCAGTAGGTATTAATATTTTTTTTTTAAATATCCAATTTGTTACAAATGTTTCTAATTTGCTTTTTAGTAAGTTTCAATTTAGTGGTAGATGTGTCCACATTTAATTATATTAGGAATTATTATCATCGCAAACTTTAATTAATATAATATCATAGTTAGATAGCTTTGTTGTAATGGCGGATTGTCAATTCATTTTGATTATTTTTCTCTTATTATTTTGACTGTAATTTTTTAGATAAACTACGTAGGTAGGTATATGAATTTATTTTCCCGCGTAAATTATTTCCGTAGATCTCATTCTATTTTTTCATAAAGTTTTTGTTGTTAAGGCAATGTTAAAATTTAATAACCGTCATTTTTGTCAAAATGTGTAGTTATGAAAACATTCATGTAGGTATATTCCTATTACTTCCAAAAACCCATTTCAGGTATAAAACCTTCTTAACATTTTGTTGCAAGTAGTTAGGCAGGGACAAAATAGAATTATAGAAATATAGTAAACAAGGTCGTTACCTACTTTATGCATTTCAGAGTAATTTGAAACCGTCATTATGTATTTTACCCTTGGTTTTTTTTCCACACTTAACAATTGTTTAGTTTTTGTATCTCTCACTTAAATAATATTATTTATCTGCTTTCCAATTATATTTACGGCACTTCGGAGAAAAATTCTTTGAATTCACCGCATTTATTTGTTATTGTTTAAAATCTTTACCATTTCTAGGTAGTGGGTTTATTTTTATTAGCCTATTGTCACATTTAGCTCTAGACCCTCTTAATTGCACCCCAATTTAGTTTTGGGACTTTTACAACTTTATTGTTATTGCTTTCTCTAAATATTTGAAACGGATGTGTTTTTATTTAAAATGCAGTTTATTTTGCACAGAAACACATTAAATCAAGGTTTAAAACCCTCGGTTTTATTACGGGTATTTCTTAGCATTCTGGTTTTGTATTGTTTTTATTGCAGTTGGAGAAATTTGCTGCATTTTTATTGTTTTGAACCACTTAGTTTTGGGTATCGATATTTTATTATATTGTTTACTTAGACCTTTTTTAATTACCCCTATTTAGGCATTCGGTTTTTTCTTTTGACCATATCCGATCCTAATGGATGTTATGGGCTTTTACAAAACCCAGTTCTTGTTAATGTTTTATTAATATTCTTTTAAGCAAATGTCTCTTTACATTTAAAGTACATTAATTTTACCTACCTAGTGAATACATAAATCTTTGTATTATTCCTAGTAGATTTTAAATTGTTTTTTGTAAACTTTAGTAACTTAAAATAAGCTAATGGTTATATTTACCTACTGTTCAATAGATACTTCTCAGTATAAAGTTTCAAGCATTCTCATTACTATTACAAAAATATAATTATATTATGCAGTGGTTATACCTACTTTTTTAAACTTCCACAATCTGCTTACAACGATTCTCATGAGAGTTATTTTATTTCTCTGCATTCTAATTAACTATCATTTAAAATACAATCATTTTATTTAACTTTTTTAATTTGCTTATAGTTTATTTCTCAGATGGGAAGATATATAATGCCATAACATTATTACAGTAGCACACCTTTTTTTAAATTTTAGTCAATTTAGAATGGAAATAACATGAATATTTTTTCAGATAATTATTATGCCGCGTGGGCATACATACCTACTGACTCGATTGCATCATATGGGATTCTGATGAATGCTTCAAAGAGGATTTAAAAAAAAAATCAAGATTGTCTTCTTCAATCTTGGGAGGACAATGTCTGGTCTTCGACATACCTTCTTCAATATATCACAGAGGATATAATTGAAAAGCTAAGTAACTGGTTAAATCATCACTATTTCTTTTCAGATGTTATTAATTCGTTGCCAGTGATTAACTTTCACTATGTTAATCTTTAAAATAAAATAGTCTCAGTTTTAATCTTAAACCTGAGATTCATCACTACTTCAACGACTATTAAAATAAATACTTACTGTAATTTTATTACGTCTGCTTGATTTTTTTTGAATATTTTCATCTTTTGATTAAATTCTATTACAGATTATTATTCGTCATCTTTCATACTTGACTCATAATTTTATCATAATTATTCTGTCAATTTCAAGTATCGGAGATTTTTTTTTACACCTAAAGATTCGTAAATTTCTCGTTCATTTTAGACAATTTTACTTATTATTTCAATTTTTTTATTTTTTATGGATTATCTCGATTTTTATTTTTCGAAATTTATTTATCATCGATTAGAACCTCGATATATTTTTTCAGTAATATTTCAATATTATTTTTTTTCTATCTAGATTTTTATTACTTGAAAACGATTGTCAATTGTCTAGGAGCGAGCTCAGTATTAATTTTTTTTCAGATTTTCTTATTTTTGCACATTTTCTTATATCTCTACAAGCTTATCTTGTATATTATTTTGTTTTTACTCTTTAGCACTCTCTGTGCAATTTTAATATTTTCACGTAAAATATGATAGAGCTCAAATCGTAAAATTTGAAATAACTATTGTTATTTGTTTATAAAAAAGTTAGATACTTATAAATTAATATGAATGTACACTCGTCACAAAGAGACATCATATACCGAAAGAGCTTTGTGCAATCATCGGCAGCTAATTATTTTTCTAGTAAATTGGCGCCGAGATTCGTGGAAAATGTTGTTTTAAAGAAAATTTCGCCTTTAATCTACTTGCTTGGAGATAAAAATCTCAAACCAATAGGGAAATTTCATATTAAAGATATTGCCAAATCAGCATAATATTTTTTAAATTACTATTAATCTTTCTACTTAATCTAAATATAACTTATTTTATTGCACACTACTTTTTTAAATTTCACTTTTATTAAAATTGTACAATACAATTTAAATGATTTTGACAAACTACCTTACATTTATTTTTCTTAAAACTGAGAACTTATTTGTGTGCTTGTTAATATTGCTACCCTTGTTTTTTCGTTTTACCAAAATACTTTTACTTTAACTTGGCAAATCACTAAATTTGCATTTATTAATCTTGGAATTAGCATTGTCACTCAAAGACAATAGAAAATATGATCGAATTTTTAATGACGTCGAGGTTTACGCCTTTGTTTTTTTTTCAATGTTTGGAAATGAGGAAATATTCTGCTCAATCTCATTCTTTTTTTTTCAAACTCATTTCGAAGGGGGTGATTCTATCCATTAGCATGTCTAGAAACTAAGTTTTTTTTCAATTTATACCTATGTTAATGATTCTAATGTCATATATTTTTTTTTTTTGCAAATTTTCATGAATCATGATTAATTATGCTCTTATTATATATCGAAACTGATATTTACAAATTTGTTGCTCTATAAAACTTGTGTTTAAATTAGGTATGATGATTTTGTAATTTTGTATTATAAATAATATACTTAAATGACTTATGAATTACTTAAAATATTGCATTTAAGATAATACATTTACTTTTTTTTTCTCTTTTCCAATTAGTTTTATCTTTTAGTATTATACGTTACATCTGATATCGAGATTTCTTTTGTTCAAAATTAAGATTAAAACAAAATCTTACAAATTATATTATATATTTTCAAATATTCTTTCAACATGTGGTGACAATTTTAATCTACATAATTGTTTTATCTCATTCAAGGTTCACAACTACAACACTGAAAAGCTTTTATTGGATGAAAAGCAATGTCGGCTTGCAGAGATTTGTGTCGCAGTATTCCAGTGGTCAACAGCCAAATGCAATCCTGTTTTTTTTAATTGTGTCTATTACTTTATGGTTGAGGACGTTCAACATCAACTTAAGTTTTGCTAGGTTGTGGTCATGAGGGCTTTTACGCAAATGCTTGCAAGGACAATTCAGTTTTCACGCTAAACATGTTTTTTCTTTCTGTTTTATTTCTCTTTTTACAACTGTACTGTGTACAGAATTTTTCTTGTAATTTATGGTTACTTGACTATCTTATTTGTTAAATCAATCTGCAAATGGTTTGGTTTCACTTTAGGGTTATATTTTTTTATTTTTAGTATTATTAATTAATTTTGTGAAATGAAAATTGAGCTTGTATTTGATAGGAAGTAAGTGTTAGCGACTATAAGTTCAGAGGTCTAGTTTTTTTTCAATCTTACTCTATTGTGGATGATTTCTATGCAAAATTTTTATTTTCATACATCTCCATACTCTCTTTAACTGCGAAGTCGCGGACATTTAGGATTGGTCCTTTACTTTGTAGTTTATCTGTGTCGCTCACAGATACTTTGATTTGGGTCGGGAACATTTAGTGAGGAGCTTTACCCAATCACTCTATTTAGTCATTAGTCTTATGGCATGAGTTTCATAAGCTATTGCACTACTATTCTTATTTAAGGTTGAGAAGAAGCAGATCCTATGAATGAATTTGTCACGTAACGGGCTCTAAATTCAGAATGTTTTCCTTGCATGAAAGCATAGTGGTGGCTTGTTTAGCTTAATTCTCGAAACATGAGTAAATTCTTTGTTTTGTGATGGATTTTACTTGAATTAGTAATTATCCATGGATATCGTTGGTGGTATCTAACAGTAATTTCGCACTAGCTTTCGATGTAGTTTTTGATGTAGCTGTGTTGCAACTCTCGTTTATTATGATTTCTCAATAGATTCGTTTATTTCGCAATTCTCTCACATTTGTGTTCATGAATGGTCTCACGTTAGGTTAATTTTAGTTAGTAGGAAAGTGAGTCCAAGAAAGTATATATCTGTCGTAATAGAGAACTCTCTTTGTTTTCCTTGCGATGTTAATTGTCTGCTAAGGCTCTGTAGTAATTAAGTTAGAATTTAAAAGGGAACTGACCCTTGGTTGTTTCATGTAACTTTCTAAGGATTTTTTTTATATGGAACTTCTGATGGTTATACAACAAGCAATAACCCCCTGTTATGCAAATTGTATTAAAATTAGAGTACATGAAGTAAGAATTGTCGAGGCAGGATATTGACAGTGCTGGGAACATAAATAGCAGACATTAAAATTAGAGTTTTTTTTAATTAGCTTTTTGTTTTTTGCCAACAGTAATCGTAATGTCCTTAATTATTAGTACACTAATGAGCCTAATATCATTTGTTAGTAGATTCATGTAGAGAAATCGTGGTAGGCAGATTTGTGACTAGGTACTTCTTAGTGCATCTTTTTTCTTAATAACGTTTCGCAGAAGATTTCCACGCATTATCACGCTGGGTTAGTATCCTCGTGAGATAAACAGAAAAGTCTGCATACTGATCTGAAATTTCAATTGTATTTAGTTTAAATTATAAATGTACGGACTGCTTACAAACAGTGAGATAGTATTATAACCGTTGAGTGAAAACCTTGAAGTGAACACCATTCCAGCAACTAAGAAATTCATGGGAAGTAGAAATTTTATTTGTGGCAGTGGCTTGTATTCTTTTTATGCATTTCATTGTACTGCTTCAATCTTTTATGTTATTATTTTTTCCACCTGTTATCCTTATGTGCTTATCGCAGGATCTACTGGTTATTAATAACTAATCTTTAACGCAATAATTGACTTGGTCGCTTTCTGTTTTTTTTATACCAACACAATTTTTTGCACTAAATCAACTTCCCAAGAGTTATCTTATCTTTATCTAAACTTATCTATGCATTTCTCTTTGTAAAATATTACTTATATTATCAAAGAATTGTAACTTGATACTTTACATCTTTAAACTTTTATGTTGTACAAGTCATCATTATTATGATGTTGCTTGTGCAATGCTAGATTTTGGTATTATTTTAAATATCACATTGTCTACTTAATGTAATGTATTTACCTAAGCATTACCATTGAACGGTAAGCTATTTTATCAAATCAGTTTACTAAATTGTAAACATATTTTCCTTTTTTTTTAAAGCTATGTCAACTCGATTAAATGAGAATGTCATAAACTATGGCAAGCTTAAAGATAAATTAATTATTGTTCTCGATATCACGTAACGGTATTAAACTGAAGACTGAATTAAAAATAGTATTTTTTTTTGCTGGTAGTTTTTTGATTTGGAAATGGACATACTGATAGATGTTATTTTAAATTGCTTATGTATCGTTTTCTTTCATTTATTTGATAACTTATTACTACGCTTTAATTTTATCTTGGCTTGTTCTTCATAAAGCTTTTTATTATTGACGAATCATTTATCATCTTTTGCAAATGTTTTATATTTGAAAACTTAAAACCATTTTTTTTGCTATGCTGGCAGACTAACAACATGTATAAATTGTATTGGTATTGTTTAGCATAAGTTTTTGAATTTTTGTATATTTACTGTATAATTTTATTATTATTTTTTCTGAGACTTTTTGAGACTTCGTGATCAATTTTATTTCTGTTATTTGCTATCATTATCATCAACATCAAGATTTTTTTTTCTCAACGTGAAAATGACAATTTTACCTTTGAAGAAACATTCAGTGAAAGTGAAAACAAGGAACGTAATTTCCTTTAGTGAAAAAATAAGGAACGAAATTTCCTTAAGTGAAAAGAATCCAAAGTGAACAAAACGCCTGTGTTGCGAAGTGTTTTTCTCAAACGATGCTCAAAGATTTTCGAGGAAAGACAAACCCTTGGAACAAACCACTCTGCAAGATGAGGAACTGCTCTCCACTACTGATCTTGGGTCAGTGTATCACACGATGGTCTACTACTTAGCTACTCTGGCAGAGGCAACTGAACTTCAATGGTCGAGATGCTGACGAGCCGTTGGCAAATTCAACCACGACAAGTCACACCATGAACAGCTGACTGCCAATGGAAACCCTGGGAGGAGTTCAATCTTTTTTTTTCTTTGAGTGGAAAAGGGGTGTTGTCACGTTGTGGATACGTACCTATACGTAATTTGAGAGTAGGTAAATTCTCACCGATAGAAGAGGAGGCAAGAGCGATTCTCTTTCACACAAACCCCCACCCTGCGGCCGTTACTGATACCTACTTGTACTTTGGCGGACAGGAGGGTTGCACCTTTATCGATCTCGTTCACTTTTACCCTGACTTCTCAACTGGATGGATCTTTCAACTTAACCTACTTTTTGTACATGGCCGGATGGACGCCGGCCACATAAAAATCAGTTTTTCTTTCACTTTTATTGAACTTTTATTAACATTAATTTCTAAAATTCAGTGTCTACAATTTGAAGGGATGCAGAGCAGATGAGTACCCTATTATTTTTATTTATAATGTTTTTTTGTAGAATAGCATGTCTTCGCATAAAAAAGATCACCGAGTCTCCTTAATTTCAATTGTTATACTTGTCAAAATAAATTTAATGTTTTTTTTGCCTATAATAAACAACTATTGTATCTCTAAATCTAGTGTTTTCTTTATTTACATGGTATTTAATTATGTACACACTTAGACAGCACTTGGCGCCCTTTTTATCAATTCAATTTTATCACACACTTATAAGTCTCTTTTATACATAGTTTTCTCAGTCTATTTAAATTCCTCTTTTTACATATTTTATAGATGCTAGTTCTCTGATAATCACATACATTTGTCAGCGCGATCTCATGGCCCTGAATAATTCAATTATCCGATTTTACTATTCACGCTTAAATCTAATCATGCTCTACCTTTAACTTGCAATTTCTACAATTTATATTTTTATTCACACATTCTCTCCTCTATTTTATTCAATATTTATTATCAATTTTATAGCTAATATTACAGTATAGACAATTTTGCATAAGCATACTGAAAAGAACCTTAAAATAAAAGTTGATGGATGATGTCAAAATTACCATAGATATTTTTATGCGATTTTGGTAATATTTTACATGATAAAACATGATAGATAACTTTATCTGTGGCTTGTAATGATTATAATGATCGCGCACACAAAATGTATTTATATTATACCAGTATTGTTTACCATTTATTTATTTGCTTTACAAGTGCTATTCGAGAACTAAAAAAACAATTGATGTAACTAATTTAATTGGTTGTAATGGTACGTTTACATCTGACACTTATACCGTTATACTTATTTTATGTGTCGGACATAAAATTTCATTTACTGTTTACACCTGCATGGATCTGACATAAAATTCTGGTATACTTCTCGTTGAAATAAAGTCTCGACACTTTATTCAATGGCAACATTGGAATAAATATATGCGGTGTTTACATATGATATTGTAATTTATTCGGACACTTATTTTGTATACTTCTCAAAAACGTTATGTCAGTTGTCAATATGGGAATGTTAAAAAAGAAAGCAGCGAGTGTTATTATTTTAAGTCTTTTGGCAACAAAAAGGAGGAAAAAATGGTCTAGATGGGTGCGGGAATGGATTCAGCGACGAGAAGAACTAGGTGCCTTCCGTTTAATGTCAGAGTTTAAAATCGAAGATCCAACTCAATTTGTGAACTTTAGTTTGCAAGATTAGACCTTTTGCCAAAAAACAAGACACTCAATTCAGAAATGCGTAGAAGAACGATTAACAGTAACATTGCGATATCTAGCACTTGATCGTCATTGCATATTCAATATAATATTATCGTACCTAATACGAGTGCAGGTGTGGGCCAAAATGAATTAGGTAATACCATTTGAAGCGCATTTTTTCTTCACAGAGTGCATCAGAATTAATCGTATGTGCCGAGAACAAGCGATATTTTATTTTCGAACAAAATCCATAGAACACGGCACATCCGATTTATTTCTCATTGTCTATGATTTTTGACAAATCGCTACAGTACATTTATTAACGTAAACGTTGGGCATACATTCATGGTGTACCTATGATTATTGATTGTCCGTTGTTTTAGAAATATACATATGCAATTCACTAGGTACCTGTCAAACTACGAATATTGTGTCAGGTACTTGACATAAAAGTAGACGGTGGTCCAACTTCGGTGATATATCGCTCCAAGTTCGAACTTGTCGAATACGCGGTGTTTACATTTGCGTATATAAGTAGATTGAATAAGTGGTAGGTGAGAGTCGACACACGCAAAATAAGTGGCAGATACAAATATACTTACTGTTTACACTTAAGTGAATATGGTGTCATACATAAATATGACGATATTAGTGTCAAATGTAAACGTACCATAAGTCATCGAACATACAAAGGAGACACTCCATTCCGTAATATTATAGGTATGTTATTTGTGGTGAAACACAATTTTATTGTTATATTGTAATTTCATGAAGATTTTACATTTTCTTCAACCTCGCTTAATAAAATGAGTTTGTACGTAATCTTTTTTTTTAGTTTAATTATATAAAAGATTTAAAGCTATATAGGTAATGTTTGAGACTTTCATGGTTGTTTTTTTTATCATAAAACATTTTTGGGTTTCCACCGTGTGTACTTCGTCCTTTCCTAGACGTTTCGAGTTCGTTGCAGAGGCCATTATCATGAGATATAGATATGGAGATATCTCTTGATAATGGCTTCTGCAACGAGCCCGAAACGTCGAGGAAAGAAGGAATAAGTTTTTAAGTCTATCCACTAGCTCGTATTCTTGTTTGTCCGGTACAGATTTGACATTTGAAACTTTAAGAATAGGTATATCAGAACACGACGACAATGCATTCTTTTAATACTTTTGGCCATCTTTAAGCAGAATTGAATTCATTTTCAGTTAATTCTGTTTTGTATGTTTCGGAAAAAAATTGTTAAAGGTAATATTTACTACTCACTATTATTGGTTGCTAGCAACTAAATTATTAATATATACGTGCGTTACTATGGAAATCAATATGAAATGTCAAAATGACATTTCTGTATTCTATAATATTTATTCAGTATTTCTATCAAGTACAATAAAAAGTTTTTATTGATACATAGAATTAAAATTGTCAAATTTATATGATTCAACAGACAATTTAAAAACGTGGTATATAAAAAGTTCTTTTTATCTTGTAATTATTTTTGTCTTAAGGCTGTTCGCCATAAATATTTGTTTCTGTGTTGAATTATGATACAATTATCATCAAATAATAACGTAGTGCTCACTCTTTAAAAATTATGAATTTGAATAAAATATTTTATTATTATCTTTGCGGCCACAGCGGAAATCATTTTAATACTTACCCGGTCACTTCAGTATCGGTTACTTTATTATTCAACCTAATTTCCATCTATCATTTTTTTTTATTTAATTGAATTTCCAAGAAGTTTGTGAAATTATCGTAACAATCCATTTTGTATCATTACTGAACGAAAAGCGTTTCAAAAAGATTGGTATCAATTTGTTGGAAACGAATATAAATTTTTCTAACGTCTTTATTATGGTTATACACATTATAAACGTAAGTCAAGAGTACCATGGGCTTGTCACGGATACCGCTAAAATATGCCGAGAGGGAAGAAACGGTGTCGTAGAATATGCTGATCCTTCATCACGATCAGGTCACGATCCTCAGGAATAAGGTCCAGAAGAAGAAATGAAACGCCTAGTTTCAAAAGCCCCTAAAACGATTTTAGGTAGTTCTGAGAAAAATGAGAAAAACGACGTTAGGTAGTTTTGAGAAAATGAGAAAAAATCATATCTATTAAATCTGTGAAATTTATGTACTTATTAATTTTTTAATTCGTTACATTCTAAAGAGTATTTTGGCTTTCCATTTTAGGGATATTTGAAAAGCATACCCAACCATTTTAGCGGTTTTTCAAATTTACCTTCATTTTTGATCATACGTATTGACGGTTTCTGCCGTTATTTAAAATTCAATCTTTGGCCAGCATATAGGTAACAAAAATATCCATCTAAATACATATTATCTAACTCAAAAATTTTCAAAAGCCGTTTTAGGGGCTTTTGAAACTTGGCGCTTCAAATGGGGTAAATGGACCCATGGCCACAAAATTGGTTATGTTGTACATTGTACGTATTACATTTCACCGTAGCACAGTTTGCCGTGAGCTTTTTTAACGGAAAGAGATGAAAAAAATTACGCGTTGTTCGTGGAGCATTGCAGACAATGA
This sequence comes from Rhyacophila brunnea, assembly GCF_057557595.1. NCBI lineage: Eukaryota > Metazoa > Arthropoda > Insecta > Trichoptera > Rhyacophilidae > Rhyacophila > Rhyacophila brunnea. The sequence goes on from NW_028232859.1 coordinate 42,274,517, forward strand.
TGTTTCTTCAAGAATGAAAACCTAACCTAACTTATCAAATAATCCAGTAGGTATAATATCGGCTATTTTCAAAAATTTGTTTCAAAATACTGTCTTTAAAATACAACATTTCACGATGAAGTGTGATACGGCGAACTGCATACGTATACGTACATATACAAATTTCCGGACACAACAAAATTGCATGGCTATCGGGATCTGAATTAAAAATACTATTGTCAATTAAGTCAACTTTATCTAAATAAATGCCAATAAGATGTTAATGTTAAACTTTAATCACAAGAAAATTTTCCAACAGAAAGCAAGAAAAGTAAAATAAAAAATTTAAATGTTGATTTGAATAATAAAAAAATGGTTCCGACACCTCGTTTGGATTATGTGAAAAGGTGGGGATAATTATTTTTAAAGTAATCTCGTAATAAGATATCCGTAGAAAATTTAGAAAATACTCATATTATCGACATTCTTCAGAGCTTCATTTTGTCGATGTAGTTCTACATAACATTAAAAATAAAAACATGAATTTATACAGTAATCGACTTTATCATAATTGGTAAAAATTTTAAATGCATTTTATATAGTTAGTAGGCGAATAAATTATATTAAAATTTGTAAATGCATGTTTGCAACTGTTTCGTATATAAATACCTCGAATAAATTTATTCACAGTCGTGAGAAAATCACAAAAAATATTCTATCTAAATTGCTAATATTTTTTGGGAGGTATTTACAGATCTCTACTCATGAGTGTAAAAGTTGAGGATAGATACAATGAATAATATTCATTGTATCTATCCTCAAATTATAATATTTAAAAGGTTTCTTTATGAATTTCCGGTGTGTGGGTCCCAGGTAAAAGAAATAGTTTTGACGAAAGTAGTGAATCAGAAGCGGATCTGCGCACATATGACGCTCATCTAGCAAAAACGGTATTATATTTTTTCATCGGCATACAACAAAGAATCTTTCTTCAATTTTATCACTTTTTAGCCCATAATAGTCAGAAAAGCAGATAAAAATCTGAAATCGATTAACAATAAAAAGTTCGTTTTCCACTATGATCGGATATAACAACAGATCAAAATAGTAATCATCATCAAACAACATTAAAATCAAGGTATTCGTAAGCTTCATAAAATATCTCTAGATGTTTTGTATAGGTAAATTAATTATATGTTATGTTTGAGACCTTCATGGTTATTGAAACACAGAAACATAATATTGTATTCTGTATGTACATCAGTCAATTTTGATATCCATGTGAAAACAGTTATGTTAAGAATATAATATGTATGTTATAGAAAATAATAACAGGGATGCTTATTTTTCCTATTTGAATTACATCGTATAATTCATAGATGTAGACTGTACCTAATAAATAAAGTGTCTTCTTCTTTCTTCAGCCATATCTGCCCCTTAGTTGGAGCATATGGGCACCACGAGGCTGCTTCTAGAATCTCTGTCGCTCGCCAGTGTTCTTACATCGTTCCAGGCCAAACCAGCATCCCGTAGCTCCGCAGTATACACTCTATTGATAGTATATAGCGGCCTTCGTAACCGGTAAGTTATGTTAGAGGTATGTATATCGGAAGTACGTGACGGTGAAATATTAAGTACTGAACATATTGAAGACTGTGAGGATATGCTTTCTACCATCACCGGATCGAGCATGACTGAGATTACGATGGTGATGATATTATAATCAAAAGGTTAAATAAACTGGCATTGTAGAGGGAGAGATGTCTAGATGTAAGGTAAGTAATGAGTGGGCTATTCATGCGATGTGTTTGGCGCGTCGACGAGACCGTTAGCTTGTTCTACGTGATCGGTTTTCGGTCAAGCCACCTCCGATGCTCCTGACATTGTCTGCCTTGAAACACTGGCAACTAACTATATCGAATTATATTATTCTTTTACAACAACTACATAATATGTCAGTAATATAATATATGTGCGTAAGTGCAAGCTACTTAGTTTGAAGACTGATTTATTAGTAAGCACCTGCATGTTATAAGTTTACAGTTAAGTGGGTACTATAAAAATAGCTAGAGTGGGTATCGGTGCCTTTCAAATTTGGAAAACCATCGATGACATACGTGAATATAATATCAACCTGGCAATAGTGTCTATTACATAATGTGTATGTACTACTAATTCATTAACCCAAGGTAGGTACGCTAGATTGGCGAAATATTACGGTTCGGCAGAAGACGTCTACATCATGAAAAATGTTGGTGATTATAATGATGAATAATTCATTAGATTCAGTACCTAAATAATGAAACTTACCTATCCAACAGCTTCTTGAATATGTTTACGTATACATAATAAAATAATATTTAGTATACTTATTAATATAACTGGATTGATATCATAAAGAAAAGAATTATCATCCAATAAATGAAAGATGTAAATTCGAGTCGCACTCTGTTAAACCTTTTTTCTAGATTTTTTAATAAAAGTGTTACTGAGGTTTTCAAAATTATGCATTTTCTATAATAAACAATCTAACATTTTTTAAATCTTGTAAAATATATTCATATATACGTAACTACAAATATTACAAGTGGATCCAATACTTTCTGAAAAGCAGAGAGAAACAATATTTTTAAAAAAATCCCCAAATGCCTCATTAGTCCTCATTGAAAAGTAAAAATTCTTTACTTCCTTCGTTAAATATGTTAAAGTATATTTTTGTTTTATTAATTGTTAGTAAAATCATCTTCATTTCAAAAAAAAAATACAAAATACCCTATTCTATCTATTTGGCGAATTTTCTACATCGAACTACAATTCTGTTTTTTCTTTCTTTTGACCATACCCGATGCTAGTAGGATCATAATATTATGAGCCTCCACAGAGTAGATATTTGTATTGACAGATTTTTATTTTACGAGAAATGGATGTTAGGCACTTACTCCACCTATTAGGTCCATACTCTGAATCCAACACAGATTGAAAAACAATGTATGTATTTCCCAGACACAGGATTCGAACATGGGGCCCATGACATTATAAAGCTAACGCGTAAGCCACTCGGTCATCGTGGGCGCTACAATTCGACAGATGTTTATTGTGGACAATTATTAAAACATTAACTATATTATGTTGAGTTACTATTTGGGTATTTTCTCTAATAATAATAAATAATAAAGGAATTATTGCTTTGTGCTTTTTAAAGTAATTTAATAATTTTATTGTTATTGTACGTCATGTTGTACGAAATTCTAGCAAAATAATATTTTATTCTGATCTTGAGGGATTTCAATCCAATGTTGATATTTTTCCAATGAATTATATCACATTATACACATATATTATAATATATGATATTGTCCGACCGCTTTACTTGTGCGCGTCGTGCAAGGCGTTGTGTGTATTTCCTGTTTGTCACGTCACGAAAAAAAGTTTTAAAATTTAAAATTTAGAATTCCCTAATACTCAATAAAATTGTCTTTCTTTCATCTTTAGTTTCAACGGTCTATGCGACTTCCGGGCGCACTGGATAAAAAGTCAGACTATATATTTTTTCTATCGGTATCCTGTTATTCCAACGTTATTCAAAAATCGTAAAACCAATGTAGGAAAGTACGTAAGATATTTACCGTATAAAATTTTGTTTATAATTTATTTTCCATTGAAGTAAATTTGTTTTCATTTTAGCTTACAGCTTAATTTTCTAAATTATAGCGTCAATTTTTTTTACAACACACGTATATTAAAATAATGAGGCAATCAATTCAAATACAAGTGCGTACTTATATTTTTTCTTTATAATAATTTAATCAGTCTATTTCAGTTTGGGGAAATGTGACTTGATCAATAACATTACATCGAATTATTAGTGATTATATCATACGTACAAAAAAATGCGCCAATCTATAGGAAGTCGGAAGGTTATAACTATTTATTTCCACGTCTGTATAGCTAAACAGGTATTTACTGTGAAGATTAATATGTTATCATGTCCAATGAAATTTTCATTAATTTTTATCTTAAAAAATATATTTAAATATTCAACATACACACCTTGAACTCATTTTTCTTATACGGGTGTGTAAATATAATTATAAGTTTTTTTAAAAACGTTTTACGTAGCATCAAATAGGTATACTAAATAATTAGTTTCAATAACACTCTAAGATAACAATAGCTTGTTAGAATGTATAGTGATTAATTATGTTTTAATCGATATCATACGAGTTTCTCAATGCCTTCAAATAAATCCTTGAAATTTAATGATATATGTTTTCTGTGTTTGATAGATAGTTAATTTTGACTGTGGATCATCAATTATTGATTTATTATAAATATGTTACTTATCGTAGGTAAGGTACATTAATAATTACTTCTGGCCGTTAACTAGATTTTAGTATGAGAATTTAAAAAATATGTAAAAAAAAAAAAACAATTGGCAATATAAATTAATGGGCCACCACCAAGATACGTCTTCACTCCCCTTTGACTCCTCTTTGACCAAAAGCTTACTGCACTGCGTTAGTCTTAGTCTCTTTCTATACATTCGCATTACGTTATTAAAAATCCTTTATAATAACCCCTTAGTTAGAAGCCGGCTTATAAGTGGGTCGATTGTTTGGGCCCCGCATCAGTTGACATACGTCAATTTTGAAACTCCTTTACTTGAAGTTGTATGAATTCTACCCGTGGATTTATACAACTGGCTTCATCTTAGGTTTACTTACACACTGTAGTTTAAACACTAGAAGATATTTATATTTGGCCACGTATTTTTTCCGACTTATAGGTATACGGTGTAAATGAGTACTCTGCCATTCTTGGTAGTATTGACATGTGTGTCCATCGGTTGTTTGTTCTCCCAGTAGCTGACCTGCCAATTGGGAGGGCAATAACTATGTTCAAACAAATCGCTTCGGATGTTGACATATTCCACCTACGTGAGGAAGTATAGGTGGGCGTTGTTTTAAAAATTCTTAAAATATGGTCTACCTAGCTCATTCGGTGTACTTCCATGTATCTACTTTATAATGTTTACATTTACTCATTTTAACTTTTTGATACTATTTTACAACGTTTTTATTAGCTCGTATTCTTGTTTGTCCGGTGGTTGTTTATCCAGTACAAATCTTGCTATCGATTTTTAACTAACTTCCCGACTAGCTGGACATTTGAAACTTTTAGAATATATCAGAACACGATGCCCAATGCATTCTTTTAATACTTTTAGCCATCTTTAAGTAGAATTGAATTATTTTCCAGTTAATTCTGTTTTGTATGAAAAGTTATTTCGGAAGAAATCCGTAAAAAGTAAAACACTATTATTGGTTGCTAAGGGTCTGGGGTCCTAGCAACTAAATTATTAATATATACGTGCGTTACTATGGAAATCAATATGAAATGTCTAAATGACATTTCAGTATTCTATATTTATTCAGTATTTCTATCAAGTACAAATTTTTTGATCGTTTAAGCTAGTCAAGTCAAGTTTTAATGATTCAACAGAAAATTTAAAAACGTTGTATATAAAAAGTTCTTTTTATCTTGTGATTACTTTTGTTTTTAAATGACATCTTGTGAATGTCCGTTCACTGAGTATATGTTGAAAAAATGAATTGAATTGAATCTTCGGTCGATATCTCTCAACCTGTCTGTTCCCTTCCGAACTATTGAATAGCAAAAGTACCCTTTTGGGTAGTTGCGTGTATTCCACCCTTGAGATAGTTTACCCAACGGAGAGTGGCGCGCACAGTTGCTTATTATACCGATGTCGTATACGTATATTAATGGAAAATAAGTTTTCAGAATTAAATTTGAACCATTTAAAAAGTCCTCGATCACTTTCGATTGTCATGGTTTTTACGTAATAATTGATTCACTGTGCAGATTGTGCGGATAGATTGACTTTTGATCAAAGGTACGAAGAACCCAGGAATTTGGCAATCATGCGTGACGTGACAGTAATAACTTTTATTGGACCTACGTGCTGAAAACCAACCATCTACGTCGCGAAGTTCGTCAAATTTAAAATGATCATCAACATAACTGTTTTGCTATTTTCTTGTTGATTATTATTTAGAAATATTACATAAGAATAAATAAAAAATCTGTTCATTAGTTATCGCTTGCAGTAAAAACTGTTTTGAAACAAAATGTTTACCGAAGCCAGCAGTGTTTCATTTGCATGTTTCCATCTCAAAAATACCGGTTTCAATTTCGGCCGAATGAAAAATTAACGGCGTTTGAACGTATTAAATGACTGTCTTATGTAATACCATTTGGATAGTGTAAGTAATAATAAAGTCTCCGAGATCGAAATAAAATACTTGATATCGATATGTACCTATACTTATTTATATTTGGCTCAGAACCCGCCAACTATTCTAAAAAACATTGATAATTAATTTCATTCAATGCTGACAACGAATTTAAAGAATGCAAAAAAGTATTTCTGGATTGGAATTGTTACAAGCACGGCCCTCATAAATGGTGGAGCTGACAGGGCTCTAGTCTGGGAGCCCGGACTTAGGAGGGATCCGGTGTGGCGGGTCGACCAGTTAAGTGAGATAAACACACACACTATGAATTTGATCTAGCTTTCATTTGCAGGATATTAACATTTTAAAATATGTGGTTGTGCGATGCAATTTCGTATGGTATCATGACTGATATAAGTAATTAAATGACAATTCACGTGTACAATTTAATTTTATAATTATTCAGAGTGTATTTCCAGACTAACAAAATGACTATTTATCCAATATGGCGAAGGGTTGCATGTTACTTGGCTACCACACAAAGGGGTCGCGATCAATTGTTAATAATATGATACCAAGTGCTAACAGCTCAATAATTAAAGTGAATTTATTTAAATTAGATACAGAAAATCGCTAAAAATACACGGAATACCTGTTATGTGCCATTCAAATTTGTAACTGTTAGTGAGTCAGCCAGTGGATTCGACCGGCTGAAACATGTTAAATCTTGTTCATTTTTTTCTTAAGTTTGTTGCATCATCTCTATTGTTTCCTTCCTAGTAGTATTCCAGAATACAAAACACTCTTCAGTTGGACTCCTTACAAGAAACACGTATTGTACTTAGTAATATTCAACCTTGTATTAGTATACCAGTAATAATATGTTATGTGATTTTGTGTTATAAATCGGAAATAAAGGAAAACGTTAAATATAATTAATAATATCTTTTAATAATTCCAACCCATAACATACCCCTAAGTTTAGCTCGCGGAACCCTCGAGTTCCACGGTTTACCATTAAACAACTACTGTAGAGCATTACACTGCCCTTAACCTTAGCGATAAGCTAGGGAGGGGGGCTGTCAAACATCGTGGGGGCCCGCTCTAGGATATAGGGGCCATGGTTACAAATATAACTTAACCTAATCTATAAATTGGTCATAATAATATCAGCCGAAGTTTAATGGAACACCTAACGCGAAATTAAATCAACAGGCGCTACATACTCATACTAGTATATTCTATATCCACTTTTTCCGAATGATAATAATAATATTATGTTTCTCCACGAGTATATTTTTTTATAATTTACAAAAAAAATGTATAGATAACCTAAATATATTTTTGTCGAGCGTGACGTTAAAACATCAAAAAGTTATTCAACCAGATGTAAGATATACTTTAATTAATTAACACTGACCCTTTATTATTACGTTTTTTTAATTAATTGGATAAAAATGTTATGGATCCCTGTGTTACAATATGATTGGTCATAAACAATACAGATACGATACGATATAAACAAGTTTCAGTATTTACTCCATTCAAAATTATTGCTTAGGTATCGAAATATTCACTAAATTATAATATTTTATGGTTTTGAATTTGAAGTTCAATTAATAATACGAGTATAATGCCGAAGTTAATAATTAATTTAAATAATTAGCTATTAATTATGGGTATTAGTAGCAATATCAGCTATGTCCGCCTTTTACATTTTGATAAGAATTTTGCTCTGAAGACCTCCAAGTACTTTGCAATAATGTGAGTCACTCATGGATCAAATCCAGCTGCTTTTGTTAAAGTGTATCTGTGAACTCTGGTTATTGACATAATATTATTTTACCAATGGCAAAATATTTTTTTTTTTTGTCAGGAGTCCATTATATTTATTATTTTGACGTGTTTTCCATGAATCATATTTATTAAAATAATATACCATTTATGAAAAGATTCCATTTGCAGCCACTAGTTCAAGTATCACGGGCGGTTTCTCGCGAATATCGCAGAAAATAATTATGTGGAGTGACTTTGTAAACTTACCAGTAGCACTGTTATCTTATCATATTGTTAATTGATTTGACGAGTTTATTCAAAAATCTATAATCATATTTACAATTTTATTGTTAACTGTGTCATTAATATAATTGTTTATATTATCATTTATCTATACTGCCCTAATTACGATAAGATTGATAAATTGTATGTATTGTTATTAAACTATGTCAGTACATATTAAAAATGCTTTAAGAAATCAATAATATCATAATTTATTTTGATAAATTTAGACGAATAAGACAATAAGTACTTAATTATTATTAACGCTACCATTTTTCGATAACAAAAATACTTTAATTTTTATATACTTAATTATGTTGGTTTTTATCTTGAATATTTCATTATCTACAAATAGGTAATGTAAATCTTACATTCATATTATTTGTCAATAATGAAAATTAGTATTGCTTTACAAATTATATTTACAGGCGAAAATGGTAACACGTAGAAGTATTGCTAAACGTTAATCCCTTCCCATTAAAAGAATTCATCATGAAAGACCCAAGTTGATATGAGATGGGTGCTTGAATAAAGATGCAATTTTAGTTACTATGTAAAGTCTTATAAACTGGAGAATCACGGTTCAGGAATGGCAGGCCTCTTGTCAATAATTATGATGGTGAAATTCTTTATGTGCGATCTATAAGGATGTTGAAATAATCACAATTAATTCAAATATTTAATAAGTATGTTTAATGCATTTAAGGCATACATAAATCATGATTACACTTCCACAATACACGTGAGTCGTATGTATAATTTATTATAAGGAAATCTAAAAACTCCAAATCTATTTCAATTCGTAAATTTAATTTGATTATCAAAAGTTTCTGTTTCCTTAGAAAATCATGTACCTATTCAATGAAAAATAGTTATCATCGGTTTTTTTTATTTCGGTTATAATGTAATTTAAACCTGTGCACGGACCAGTCGTGTCTATGAATGTTTCCTTCCTGGGCGTTAGTGCATCTAATTGGCGTCTACCTGTGGCTGGGTTCGGTTTCCTCAGGCAGGTGAATGTTTCTCTTAAGGTTACGCACGTATAATCTCACCGCAAGTGCATCTCATTCGCTATAAATAGGTATACACTATCCATTTCCTCAGGTGGATAACCCTTCTAAATTCAAACAAAAAGATGCATCGTCAAAAACTCTAGGTACGTACTTACCTACAACAGTTGAATAAATAATACTCTACAATGTTATACATCCTTAAAACATAATAATATAAAACCAAGGGTAACCATAAAACAGATTATTTACATTAATATATCATGTCACTTATCAGGTGTACCTAAACCTTATTAGATTTTGTTCTTAAGTATGTAATGAAAACTATCAATGATCACTATACGGTGACTATAATATTGTCATGTTATAAATAAAAGACAAATCCTAAAATCTAAAAAAAATCAGCTGAAGAGAAAAGTGATGTTGTCTTTTATATTAAATTAATATGGCCTTGAATGCTTTAAAATAAGCCCAATTGAACCCATAGTATCGGCATTTTTGTATAGTATGTTATCTACACAAATTTTGTGATAGTAAAATTAATTGAATTTCCACTCATTTGGTTTACTCATTATATTTGAAATTATTTGACATCACTTTTCATTATTTATTCTAAATCTCATTTTTGTAAACTCGTTTCCTTTTTGGATCCATGAACTTAAAACTAGGGAAGTAGGTGTATATTAATTATTAACGGTTACAATATTTGCATTTGTACAGTAGCATTTATTTTATTGAAATACTGCAATAAATTACCTACTGTTGCGTGTAAAAAATATTGTATCGGTTATTTACACAGTTTGGATTTCAAGTAATGGGCTAAAAAACGTGGTTTCTAAAGTTAAACTTCTATAATCTACACTATATAGTGAAATACTTTAAAACCATCTAATCAGATTTCACAGCACAAAAAAATGTTAAATCAAAGGAGCTTACGCTTATCTAAAAAAAATCGCGATAAACCTGAGTTATCCTACTGAAACACTAATTTATATTAATTTTCAGTTAGAGTTAGAATCTATCTATACCTTAAATATTAAAAATTGACAGAAGTGGATTTTTAAAAAAATAATTTCTTAACATAAATCTTAACGTAATACAATTTAATTAAATTTTCTTGATTGCCATTTAAAAGAAAACTATAGAAATATAACATAACGGTTAAATAAAAATTTGTGTTGAAAACTTTTATGTTGGTACTATGATAAAATAAAACATATCCATGATATCCGTTTCGAGAAGTGTTTTTATATGTTGATCTAACCAGGGCTCGAAATGGAACGGAACGCACCGGAGCGCCGTTCCGGCTCGTGAAATTTGTAAAATCATCGCTCCGTCTCGTGGAAAAAATATGTTGACCGTCTGAGCTAGATAGGCCATAGAATAGAAAATCTGACACTCATTTTTATAAAATACACATACGATTTGATGACTATATAAATATCTTCAGAAAATTTGTCGAGCGCTCCGGTTCGTAAATTTTTCCATTTCGAGCGCTGGATCTAACGGAAATCATTAAATTTCGCATAGGTATATATTTGTAAAAGATTAACCATTAGCTAATAATATCCAGCATCTTGCGGGAACACACCAATGAATGACAGCTGTTTGCATTTGTGTATCTTTATTCTATTATAAATGACGTAGTCTTGACTAATGAGCATTAACCAAAGTACCCTATTGCAAAATCGATAATATGTATAATTTATTATTATTAAACTCGTATTATGACCACGGCTTTGTAGTTTTTACTATTTAATATATTCAATTGAAATCATTTAAAGTCATTCAAAAAGATAAAATTATATTAAATTAGTTTTAGCATTTAATTTGCGCAAATAAAGACTCTCAAGATATTTAAAAATGCTTTAAGTTTAATCTGCACATGCTTAATGCCTTGATGGATATGTAATTTCTGACATTTCGTAAAGCTATCGGGCCCGTTAATTCATCGGCTTATTGGTATTAGACGGTATGCAGCCAATAAAGGATCGGCTGATAGGTATGAAGCGGTTTGCACCCAATGATGTTTGTAATGGATGATTTTCATTTTTAAATGCGACTCCGTGACCGCAGCATTTTAAATGTCCTAGTGATATGTCTCTAGCAATCACGGTAGTCCACATAGTTGATGATAATGAGAGACCTGTTGTAGCGTCCTTCACTCGGTTTGACAATCGATCAAACAATCTGCCTCTTCAGCGGCTTACATCAGGGCTCGAAATGGAACGGAACGCACCGGAGCGCCGTTCCGGCTCGTGAAATTTGTAAAATTATCGCTCCGTCTCGTGGAAAAAATATGTTGACCGTCTGAGCTAGATAGGCCATAGAATAGAAAATCTGACACACTAATTTTTATAAAATACACATACGATTTGATGACTATGTAAATATCTTCAGAAAATTTGTCGAACGCTCCGGTTCGTAAACTTTTCCATTTCGAGCGCTGGCTTACATCAATCTTTCCCTGACGATAAACATTTCTAAATTATTATCATGTGTCGCTACATTTCAAAATCAGCGAAGTCCACCTTTAGGTATTTTTGACGTTTTTGTGAATTGCTGAAGAACTACTGCTTTCTAAGATTTCTGCATTGTCGAAATGTGGAACTTATTCATTTAAAATATTCTATAAGTACTCGAAATAATATAAACTTTCACCCTTGTGACTGTGTATTTGAGAAAACAAAAAGCGGGTTTTCTCCTATTCATCTATTATGGACTTGCTGGTTTTGAAATCTAGCGACACTTTTTCTAGTCATGAGACCAAATAACTGCAGCACTTTCTGGAGAGCCGATCGTTCAGTGATATTTTTTAAGAACGTAGATATAAGTCCTATTTGTCATTTTAAAATTCGATATACAATAGAGCTTATAGAAAAAAAGAGACCAGGTCACGACACTATGATGCAACCATGGCATTGCTCCAAGTTTTTGTAACGAACCATGACTCGCTATCTTTCTTTTTTCATAGATTTCGGTTTTCTGAATGCTCGCTAAATATAATTCACATGGTGTATACCACGGAGCAACGAATTGCTGGCATGACATGAGAGGACACAAGAAGACAAACGAGCTGCATGAATTCTTAGAATTGTCGCATGGATCCCATAGGTCTAGCTTAGGAGCAGACAGGTCTAAGAAGAAAGTTAGGAAAGCATCCAATACACCAGTCCTATACTACCGTTACTCCTTTGCTCAGAATAGTCAGAACAAGAATAAAAAACAATGGAAAACTACGCCTTTGCTTACAACCATTGAGATAATCGGTCACTCTATATAAATTTCTTCATACTTGCATGGTTGCATGCCTGTGTTATAGCTACGATCTCTGCATACTTAACGGTTGATATCAGGCGTCACCAACCGGTTATGCCCACGAAAATATGTTTTGAAACATTTAAATTCTATTGCCGCTTAACCATAGTAAACCAACAAAATAAAACTTCCAAACATTGTCCGATATCTATAAAATACTCGCATTATTTAAATTGATACATACCTATATGAATTACTAATTAATTCATTATAATGTTATGTTATTCCACTACAATTGAACAGCCAAACGTGGGTGTGATATGGTAATAAAAAGAATTTATAAATGCGCATCTATTCTCTACAAAAGACTGGTATCGACGGCTACCGAAGGTAGTTTATCATATATGTATTTAGGAAGTTAATTGTTACAATAAGTTAACCGTCTGAACTGTCAAAAAGTGCTATGTTTTAACAGCACCTCTCTTGGCTGTGTTGACTTTTAGAGCGAGATAGACAGTTTTGACAGTTTAGATGGCTAACTTATTGTAACAGTTGTAATACCTCAATATATACTTAAATATGATAAACTACCCTCGATAGCCGCCGATAGTAGCCTTGTGTATAGAATTGATGCGCTGGTATTGATTTAGTAATTAAAGGAATCGACACGGACACCATAGTTTTTGAAATCTTCATTTAAACATTGTATCGTTTTTGTATTAAAATTAAGTATTGTCACGTTGAAAATATACATAATCAAAAATAGGAATAGGGATTAGCAATTAGAAAAAGACACAAGATTAATTTTGTCTTTTACACGAACTGCAACGCTGTGGCAGGAGTGAAGGGCTGTAAATTTCTTTGATTCGGTCTTTAACCTTGACTGCACAGCTGGACGGATCTTTTTGATAAACAGTAATTTATCTTGACGGTTGCCGCTCGGACGGTGGATGCCGATAAATTTAGAATGACAAGTAGCTTCATTTGAAATTTTTATAGAAGCAATGAATACCAAAGGACATACAGATGAGTATCCATGTATCTATAATGTTTTTATAAAATTATTTTCCGTCTCTGCGAATATTGATCATGAGTCTCCATTGTTAGAAAATACCATGCTTCTACTGTTTTAATTTATTTTAATAAATAAATTATATAAAAACTATCTAAATTACAGTGTTTTCTTTACATCTGCAGTATTTCATCATGTATATATTATTTAGCGCCCTAATTACTAATATATACATTTACAAGGCTTTCTTATTTAATATCTTTTATATTATATATATTCATGTTTCACTGATAGTCAAATCCATGTGACAGCGCGATCACAAGCCCCGATATTAAGAGTCAATTAATTAATCTAGCTTTACCGTTGAGCATATTAATACTGTTTATGCCTGACATTTCTTTTATTTCAATAACGACATGAATTTGCAACTTTATACTGTAACAGTATTGATGCCGATATATTATCATGATAGTCTCCTGTCTTCTGACGGTTCCTTACCTGGGTCGAGTTTCTGATAATAACTTAGGTAGGTATCCAGATTTCCAATGACCGTGGGACTAGTGCAGATCTATGTACACACTCAAACATGAAAAAATGTTCGTGGACATTGCGTTGTAGACCGCTCACTATACTGACTTTATAAAAACTTAAGCATAGACTTTCGATGATCCACAGTTATAATTCATAATAAAATATCATCTCGTGTCTAATTTGCGAATGCTTTTTGTTGAAACAACGGCCAATCACGAACATTTTATAATATATCTGGCCGGTTAATGATGGTATAAGTGTCGGTGTAGAGATCAATTATAATTGTTCTTTTAATAATAATCTCTGCACAAAAAACTTGCAATAAGTATGTAGGTATTATTTTAATAAAATTTTAACCGTTATCAAAATTGCTACACATTAATAATAAGCAGGAATCTGCTCACATTGCCTGCAACAGTATAACATTATTAAAACCAATGAGATTTATAATATTAACTGAATCATCTGAATTATCAATTTTCGGACATAGAGACGTCCCGTGGGTGTAAGCAGGCCACAGTGTAACGGAAAGAATGCGAAAGTATCGACATCTATAATATTTTTAAAACACACGGGAACCTCCAGACTTTTACGTAGGTATCTAAACCTACCAATGTTTGAGAATTTCGTGTTAATGCTCTAAACCGCAGTAGTTGGTGTATAAATGTTAATGTAATCAAGATTTTTGTTGCATTTATCAGCTTAGTTAGATACCCGAAAATAAATAAGTACCTAATAAAATAAGTGGGTATGTAGGTACCTAACAAATTTTAAATACAATTTAAGACTAAAAATGAAAGGGGGCAAGTCTGCCTAAAGGCGGCATTTTGCCTAGGGTCGTCACTGGATACTTCCCATACATCCATCCGCATAGCGAACAGTTTATTAATGTGCAATGAAACCCTGCTATAAATTTAAATTCTAACGGACCCACGGTAATGTGTTCGTTTATTCATACATCTGGTTAGTTGAGAAATGAGATTCTCTTTTCTTTTAAAATATCCATATTATTTACATTTAAGTAAGCTGTTGTTTATTGCATAAGTAATATGATTTTAAATAAATCAAATCGGTAAAAATAAATTTTAAGGAGATGGATTGACTATGTAGTAGAGTAGACTGAGTAGAGGACTTAACTAGGATGTAAATAAACTAAAAAATATTGATGAGAGACAGATGTCAGTGCAGGATACAATTATAATAAATTAATAAAACATCAAAGCAGCCAAAAAATTAAATCCCAAACAAAAATGCCATCAGATGCCGAAACAGCGATTATTATGTATCGAGCGCAGAAATCCTCTGAAGAGGTCTCTCTCCAATCTCCTGGACGTAGTAAATATTGGTGCGCTCGTCTGTCATTTGTAGGAAATAGGGAGACTGGTGACATTTGGATTAATCCTTTATATGCCGCAAATAGTTAATTGATAGTAATTAACATAAGAATTGATGTAATTAGGGCGTCCAAAGACGCTTTGGGCACTTAACCGGTTAAAATGGCCGACTCGTAGCGGTTTGCGCAGTCGCAACTGCAACACTGACGGTGGCTGACGGCGAGCGACTTGCAGCCCGAGTCGTGTACGATTTATTGCTAGCGACATCAAATATTTTTTCAAACTAAAGTATCGCATTCGACTAATGTGCGTAGCTTCATGTGGTAACGTGTGTTTTGTGAATAACGATTACGTTACATTGACATGTTGTAGACGAGACGAGTTTAGATGTGCGAGACGGCTAAATCTTCGATGTAGTATCTAATATTAATTTAACGTGTATAAGAATACTTCAAAATATTACACTACTTACTGCTTATTGTCTTTGGTGAAGAACTTTTTATATAATTTATTTAACTTGGTTTTGTTGACTTATTTTCTCTTTTTACATTATAATTTATTACACTAATGACTAATACAATAATATATTGTTTTGACGAATCTTTATCATAAATATCTAGATCGTTAAAAGACAATTTATCATTTTTTCTAATTCGGGTAATCATCTGTGCCGTTTCGAGCACGTGTTTATATAAATGCTTTTTAGTAAATTAATCTTTCATTAAAATTAACACTGCAGTGTGTGAAAAATGTATCCCAATTAAAACACAATACAACCAGCGTTTACATTAATTTCTAAAAGTATTACTTTTTAGATTTCAAACAAATTATATTATTAACAAAGACAATGGCGGACTACTTCCCGCGTATATTTTTGTAGTCATTTAATATTACATATTATTTATTGCACCACGATCATCATATTTACATATAATAACTTCAACCTGACAATATAAGCAGTAAATATAGCATTAAAAAAAATACTTGGTTGGTTTCATTCCAACGCATCGCACGGAGAAAAATAATTTAGTTATTAGTTAGTGGGCACAGCCTACTCAGAGACGTAAAAGTACTTGTATGTTATTGATGAATATTGAACACTTCTCATTAGGCTGTCTTTAAGCTGTTTTCAATCAACCTAAACTGTTTCGAAAAAAACAGTTAACTTTACTTACTGTTAATGGCGTTCATAAATAAAATTTCCAAACAGCTGTCTTAGTTTTGCTGTACTTTAGTAGATACTCACACTACCAACATGAACTTCAGATACTACACGACTGCATATACATGACGGGTGGAGATGGGGTAACGCAAATCATTAGTTGGTAGATAGTAGATACATATTAACTAGGATAAAACTATTAAAATATACGTCAAAAGTATTACCAATAACAAAAATCAATTTATAAAATTAAAATAAAGTGAATCTATCGATATATGTAATTATAAACTATATATTGTTTCAGTAGGTATTGTGTTATTAACCGGAACTCATTTATTAACTAAGCATATCCTAAATCAATATCTAACATATGTTTGTTATAAGAATATGTTTACAAACTTTGTTTCTGTTGCATTATTATGACAGGTACATTTTATGCTTAAAACAGAGGAAACTCTTTTTTCAATAATCCGTATAGATTAGATATAGCTACGGTGAACATCCGTCTTTTATTTAAGTTGACATTCCTTTATTTGCGCAAAACACAGTGAAAATCGTACTTTTTTACCAAATCCGGGAAAACACTCAACATTTTAAAGATTGGCATGTTTGGGTGAACTTGATTCCAGAGAATAGTGAAGATAAAAGAAAATGACATTGTTCTGGAGGCAAAATAACGTCTTTGAAGGAAAACAGGGCAGAAGGAAAAAATAGAGCTAAAAAAGACGGTCTGGATTCTGGAATGTGTTTTCTTTGCGGAAAATCTGGGTGGACGGGATTTATTTGGTAAGAAAAGGCTAAAAGTACTTTCAACTTTAACGG
This sequence comes from Rhyacophila brunnea, assembly GCF_057557595.1. NCBI lineage: Eukaryota > Metazoa > Arthropoda > Insecta > Trichoptera > Rhyacophilidae > Rhyacophila > Rhyacophila brunnea. Next base: position 42,291,937 of record NW_028232859.1, read on the forward strand.
ATTTTTTAAAGAAAATTTACAATCAACACAATACCATTATGTTCCCTATGTCGGCCAATGAAATATGATCACCTTAAATATAGCTCAAGACTGTACCTATACAATATGTTGTACAATATACTACTATTAAATATTATATTTAATTAGTAATTCTACCGTCTATATCCAGGAGGTCTTAGGTCTTGTGAATCAATAATTTCAGCCTGCTAATCTCAATCAAATCAAAATTCTCCCAAGGTGCAGAACCAACGTCACACTGGTAATGCCAATTGGGAGGGCGATAACTATGTTCAACGAAATTGCTTCGTGTGATGATATATTCCACCTACGTGAGGATGAGTATAGGTGGGCGTTGCTTTATAAATTCTTAAAATAGGGTCTGCTTAACTCACCCGGTGTACTTCCTTGTACCTATCTAATTTATATTTTTTGTATTCACACATTTCTACTGTTTAATAACATACTATCTATCTCTATACTGATCTATCTCTTTTTTATGTAATACTGTTTTATATTTCTTTGTTTCTAAATGTCACGTTGTGAACATCTTAAACTTATAATTTGTAATGTCCACAATATGTTAAAAATAATTAAATTGAATTGAAAAAAGTTTCATAATATAACAACAGTGTGAAGTGTTACTACGATAGTTTTATAATAGTTGTTAACATTAGAGCTGACGCACACGAAAGCCAGCCTCCCGCATCGTGGAGTAGATACCTAACTGCTCGTAACTAGGTAGCCCTTGAAGTCTCCAGTCTGAAGAGTGGGCGGATTACCAGGCCAATGCCCGGACAACGCTCCACACTCAACGTCTGCGCCCCTGGTTAACCGTCAGTGCGCAAAGGGCCGCCGATAGGAAATAAACCATTACGCTATGATTGTATTTGGTATAGGTACTTGTAATATATATGCATGTATGTATTACTTACAATAATATAGATATAACTGCGTTATCTTCCTAGAACTGATAACAGTGATAACTCCTAATATACATCCGTATACTGTTTGACGGTTTGATGATTATTATAAATTACCCAATTCAATATTTGATTCCGGTGTAAATTCAATTTACTATTTGCCTTACTGTTGGCATATTTCCACTTCCACGTACAGTATTGAAAGTTCTTTCTTTAGTGAGAAGCATACTGAGAGTGGGTCGATTGTTCGGGCTGTCGTATCAGTCGAGATACGGCGTTATTGTGAATATTATTAATTTCTGAAAAAATCGATATCTTTAAATAAATAAAACGATGAATTATTGAAAAATCTTTTCGACATCTTCAAGAGGATTTATCAAATTTATATTTTAATTATAATCATAAAAATATGTACTTAAGTATTTAATAAGAAGATAAATGCATTCCACGAACACAAAGTTGTTTTATTTTGTTTAATTAAACATTTTATCTTTGTCTATTTTTCTTGTAATTTTTTAGATACGTCTTTATCGTTTAAAACACACTAATTGTAAATTGTATTAAATTGCATCTTTCCTAATCTCTCGCTAGGTGCCCCTAGTTGCATTACATTCTCCCTCAATTGCGTATTTGCAAACAACATTATTGATAATTTTAGATTATATTATCAACTTTACACGCGGATTTTCATAATGTGTAGATACGTATTCAAACTCAAAACTCAACTTTCTGATTTTAATATAAAATCATAAAATTAAAAATAAAAATAAATACATTTTACTTTGTTTTACTTCCTAGACAACATTAAATAATCATCAGAATATCAATAAGTAAGTATTGCTTTGTTTAGAAAACCTGGTACTTACTATTTTATTCATACAACCAATAAGACTCTCCAGACTAATATAATCCGCATACAAACTATATTATAATTAATTGTTTGTATTTTGTTGCTGATTTGTACATTTGCTTGAAACTCAACGCCTGTCGACACCGGCCACCATTGCTATCAAGTTAAATGTAGTTGAGCAACATTTCACAAGACCACAGGTCACTACTTCATATGAAACATTTTAATAATTTGTGAACATACATAATTTTGAAAACACTCATGAGAAAAATATAGCCAATAGAAAAAATCTTTTTCGAAAAAAGTAAGACACCCGGCACACCGAATAAATTATTCGTTGAATAAAAGAAATAGTTAATTAAAATTATTAGCAAGTTCAAGTAAGTTGCAACATAAAATATTGGAGATATCCATGACGTCGGTTAGTAATTAAAGTAATAAATACTTTTCACTGCGTCCAACGCTACTGGTGCGCTACCCATCAGGTGGTCATTAGATATAATTAGCATGTTATTTAAATGTGGTGAATTAATATTAATTAAAATGTCCGCAGCGAATGGGTTTTAGAATACAAAAATCGATCACCTACCGTAACTCAATTTGAGCAGGTATTAATTAAAGCCAATAGTTAAAGTTTGTCGCAATTAAGCATGGCAGTCGTAGCATAGTGGTAATGCACAGGGCGCGATACCCAAGAGACGCAGGTTCGATTCCTGCCAGGTGTCTTACATTTTTCGAAAAAAAAATTCAATTGGCTATATTTTCTCATGAGTGTTCAGAATTGTGTATGTTCAATAATTATAATGGTACATTCTTAAATCTTGTGAATTATTCGTTGAATAAAAGAAATAGTTCGTTAATAATTTGTATACAAAAGCTTACCTAAGTACTATGTTTGTTTGTTTGTGTACGGGCAGAGATGTATCATGGCCTGGACTAGGCATTACTCTCTTTATCCGGCAGATTAAACCGGCTCTGCTGGCCAGCACCCCTCTCGCCCTTCATTGCATGCATCCCGCCCAATTAAAGTGATCTGTCAGTCTGTTTTCGGCTCAAATGGCTTCAACTTAACGGCAATCTGGACCGCTTCGAGAAGAGGCTTGAGCGCGTTGGGCGGCTTCCGGAGCTCTAAGGTCACGGTCAAGGCTGCGCCGGAACATGTCTATTGTCGCGCCGGTGACCAACGACGGGCGTCGCTTGTAACCATATTTAAAATTGTACAGAATTAATACAAAATAGTAATATTTAAGAGAAGATACCTACAACGCTAATTTAATATCAGATGTAAACACGGAACGTAAAATTTGATTTCTATTTAACATAAGTTTTGTACTTCTCCTTTAGAATTATTTTTACTTACTCAATTATTCGCTTAGCCTACGTCAACTGTAAGAATCGTAAGCATACGATGAACTGTTTATGATGAAAAACAGTCTCGTCTCGAGGGGGTAGGCAGATTGAGTGTCGCTTGGGGTCAGCAGTTACTCGAAGGGCGGCAAATCGATGCGAATCATTTGGTATATATAGAAATAGCTTACAAAATTTAGTAATAATGAAAATATCTTTCCATTAAAAAATTGAGCTCACTGGTTGGAAACAAAATGTAGTAATTAACATAAAAGGTGACATGACTGTATTTTTTATCGGTATTCGCGATGTCTAGTTCACTTCTGTTGCCCTTCGATATTCTTGGTGACCAGAAACGACACATGCAGATTTGCGAATGATTACAGTCTGACTCATTAACCAGTGTACACGGAAGTTGTGTTGGCCGTCGAAACTAAAGATGCAGCCCAATCTCACAGAGCGTCCCATTTGTCCACGATTTTAGTCTGTATCGAAGCGTCGCGCCGTCATTATATCGATTATCGATTTAATAATACCCAAACCTTTTGCGATCTCAGGTGAAATAATTACAAGATAAAAAGAACTTTTTATATACAACGTTTTTAAATTTTCTGTTGATTAAACTTGACTTGACTAGTTTAAACGATCATAGAATACTGAAATGTCATATTGACATTTCATTTTGATTTCCATAGTAACGCACGTATATATTAATAATTTAGTTGCTAGAACAATCCGCTTAGCAACCAATAATGGTGTCGAAATAACTTTTCATACAAAACAGAATTAACTAAAAATTAATTCAATTCTACTTAAAGATGGCTAAAAGTATTAAAAAAGTGCATTGGCATCGTGTTCTGATATATTCTAAAAGTTTCAAATGTCTAGGTAGTCGGGAAGTTAGTTAAAAATCGATTGCAAGATTTGTACCGGACAAATAAGAATACGAGCTAAGAAAAACGTTGTAAAATATCATTACAAATGTTGCCAAATCTTGTGAAGAATAAAAACCTCACGGATCGCCCTTAATTCCTAAGGACAGCGCTATTTAATGTATCGCAAAAATTACATGTAAGAAGCCACTGTATTACCAGCGTCAAAAAATGCCCACTTTTGTTATATATTTTGTTTGTAATGTATCCATTCAACACATTTCGTAGATAATCATAAAAGGATGATAAAATTACTGTGTAAAAAATGGGGCGGCATTTTGTCTAGTGACGTCACTGATAAAAATATAACTATAAAATTTTCTACAATATTATAAAGACTCGAAGTGCATGCGGTCAAAGAAATGTTAACTACGATGTATGATATAAAATGTTCATAACATGGATTGCGGAAATCTATCCCGGGCGTTGCCTACGGTGCACCAGATTACCACATAGGTAATATAAATCATTTTCGTGCGTAGGCACTTACTAAATCGCATTATTCCTTTACGGATAAACAAGTCAGACAAGACCTGTTCATAAAATCAAAAACAGGTCGACACATACGTTTATTACGCACCTACCTACCTGTTTGAATATTATAATTAGGTAAGTTATGTGTAATTATCAATTATTTCTTATACTGCATTGGCGACGTATGTTAAGTGGTCTGATAGTAATGGATTTACAATGAATAAATTTATTCTCAGAGATTTAGAGATACTAAGTAGAACGTATTTTTACATAAATAAATAATATATATTTTATGTCATTTATGTACGTCACAATTTGTGGCTTTATAATTTATTAATTACCTACTACAGAATGCTTTGTACCTATGTCTCTTCGATATCATGCTGGATAACTTTGCCTTGATGATCAAATGTGATACATATATCATTTTTATCGTCGAAGAAGAAAGTCCACTGAGGAAAATAGATTAGATTTATCCAAGAATTTCAAATTTCAGACAGTCAAATAATAAATAATTCTTTAAAATAAAATTTCAATACTTAGCCCTTTTAGAAGCATCAACACAAATGTCATACTTTTTTTAATTACTTAAAATACATTACAAGCATTTTTAAACAGCAAACTAGAAAAAAACTGATGAAAAACCCCCTATGTTGGATGTTATCCAACCATGAGGATGAGATTCGTCTTCTTTCAGTGATTTTTTCCTGTATTTCCCTTGTATTATTTAAAAATTGTCGTCATCACCTCACGATGCTGTGATAATAATCGTAATAAATACTTGTGTAAAAAAAATGCCATTAACACATTTAGCAATCCACTAAACACATTCTTGGTAAATTCTTTAGTTTTTACGTATACAAAAGGTCATACGACTTAGCAGTAAAAAATATTTTCTGTATAGATAGAAGTCCAAGAAGAAATCAATTAGCAAGATAAATATTAAAACAGAGTAAATATTTTTATGTGCAAATAAGGATGATTCTGCTTACCTTTTCGGAAAAAAATTACACGGTTGATTTATAGAATAATAAAATTTATACTTCAGTGTAAATACTCGTATTATGTCCGTTCCGGAATGGTAGTATTGATTAAATATTATAATATATCTAAATACTTACTATGTGATTCTTGTTTAATATTTAGTGGATGAGTGGTAGGTTTGTGAAGTCATGGGTGTCAGGTTTAAGCCCCGATGCTGGAAAGTTCATATATTGTTTCCCAATGTGTGTGTTGAACCATAGCATATAACGAATACGTTGAAGATGTAGCTAACATCTGTTCCTCGTAAAAAAAACTATTCAGAAACCTATTCAAGGCGCCCAAAATAATTGGCGTTCGATAGTAAAATTAACGTAAAATATATTTTTGTGTAATCGTAATAAAGATTTGTACATTTGCAGCTAAATCCTTCCAAGGGTTCCAATGGAATGGGTTCATGACTTAATCCGAAATTTCACTACATCTTTGGTCGTTTTCCAAGTCTGTACACCAAGCATACAGCTATAATTATTATTGTTAACTTCATTTATCCAATGTTTTTAGGGTTACATGTAAGTTGTACGTATGCAGTTCATCGTGGGACACTTATTCGTGCGCCGCAGTACGTTGAACATGAGTTCGTTTAACATTTTATCAAATTAATGACGAGTTCTTCGTTGCACATTTCACCGTGGAATACATTTTTACGTATCTTACAAAATGCGGCGATAGTTTGCAAATAGTACTGTTCCAATTAGATTAACCCTAACCTAACCTAACCTAACCTAGTAAAGACATCTCATAAATTCGCCACATGTTGTAGCATACGTACAAATATACTCCATGGTGACATGTTCAACGAAGAACTAATCATTTGATTAAATGTTACACGAACTCATGTTTCACGTACTGCGGCGCACGAATAAGTTTCCTGCGGTGAACTGTTTACGTACAAATTTCGGATACAGATTTTTAGAACTGCATTTTCTTCTACGCCCAATTTGATTATTCGACATTACCCTTAAGGGAATGATTACTCAGCGGTAATTTTTCTGACGCATTTTATTTCGTCGGAAGATTTAAAAGGGGGCTCAAAATAATTCATATTAGTCGTACAACCTTTAAATTATTATACTAAAGTCCTATATCAGGGATGGCGAACCTTTTTACGTACGCGTGCCAAAATTTCCCAACTAATATTTTTCAACGTGCAGTTTTTTTATGGCGATTTTTTTTTAAGTTTTGTAAAAAATAGTTGTAATAAGAATTATATTAAAAATGTTTAAAAATTGCAATTCAGTTATTATCTATTCACTGTATTTCTAGCCGAAGGCATATCTTTTATTCTTTGAATATTTTTTTCCTTGTTTTCAAATTACTCAAAGAGATCGTGGAAGCATTTAAACCACTCTCCTTTCATATTATATTCTCCATCACTGAGCGGTTTTTCAATTTAGAGATTATGTTTGGGGTAAAATAACAAGCAGTTATTATATTTCAATGACTGCCGATAATTAATTTCATAGTTTCATTTGTTGATTGTATATTTTTAAGTTTAACTCCCCGATCCTAAGGACCGACCTATGCAATCGTAAATTTACATTAAACGTAATGATTATTCTTTAAAATGATTTACCTGCATTTTTTTATAGAATGCGATTTGTCATTATTCATGCATGAATTTCGTCGCCTAAACATAATATAAAAAACCGAAGAAAATATGCATGGCTATGTCGTCATTATTTTTTTAATATTATATATAAGTAAGTACGTATAAGTAAGTAAGTTTGTAAAAAAAAAGATTTTGTAAATACTTAATAATATATAAATAAATAAAATAGTAAAATTTATTTTCTCTTCAAAATAAAACATTCGCGTGCCATGCAAAATCATCTCGCGTGCCATAGGTTCGCCATCCCTGTCCTATATAATGCATACTTTTCTCAAAACGGAGTAGGTATAAAATATTACCCGAAGCATAACAAAATCCCTCCAACTAACATCAAATGTGCATATTACATAACCACTCAAACATATACGCACTTGCACACAAAAAATAAATCACTAATATTATAATGTGACATCGTCAATAATAATTGAATATTTTACTCGGTATGTATGTTGGTAGCCTCGAGATTCCAAGTCCCTAAACGCGCCACTGTGAACAATATTTTCCATATGCGTCGGAAAACTAAATCCAAGGTCAATTGAATCGGAAATTATTATCTAAATATGTACGTAAATGTTCGGAAATACTTTTCATACAACTTTTGAACAGTTTCTATACAATGTTCAATGGACCGTCGTATTCTGACATTAGCTTTGGTTAGCAGTATTATGTTATAAATTGAAAATCATCCGAACAATATTAATTAAGCTATAATGGATTTGAACTATTCCATTTGAGCCGTTTCGCCTTTCAATATCTTCAGGCACTATGACTAGACAATGAATACAGTTAATTCTCGCTTATAGAATAAATAAATACAATAAAAGTAAGTAAAAACCATATTACATACCCACTAAGCAATGGATCAAAAGTATAAAACATTATTTGTAGGTATGCACTCCATTTTTGTTTTATTGTATATTACAACGTATTGAAATGTCATATCCTAGATCAGGGTTGGCAAACCTTTTTCAGTTTACTAAAATTTAAAAAAATGATGATGTTCTAATAGCATACATATAGCTTTATCACTTTTTTCAATTACGCTATACATTTCGGTCCGGCAATTTTGAAACTGTCTGCCAGAATTACTACTACTAGCTTCACCAAATTGTTCTTATTTGTGGTCATTTTTTGAGGGCAGAAATGAAATTATCTGTTTATATGTTAATTATATTGGTCATTTACGCACACATTGACATTAGAACTGTTCCGATTAGATGAGGTATTCTCTCGCTACAGTGGTCTCAAGCATTATAATCTATCGAAATTAGAGGTACGCGACGCGGCATTCCTCGCCACCTGATGAAGTTAGTGCGATAATATTATATGTGACGCATAAAGTCTAAGGACCGACCTATGCAATTATATATTTAAATTAAACGTAATACTTATTCTTGAAGAGTTTTTGCCTGCTATTTGTTATACAATGCGATCTGTCATTTATTAGTATTATAGTTTTTTTTCTCTTCAAACGCGTGCTATAAGGTTCGCCACCACTGTCCTAGATTCTAATAAAATTATTAACAGTATTAATAAGAATTTTGTTACATTCATTAATAAAAAAGTAATAGATACCAACTGTAGGGCTATTTATTATAATGTGTATATACCTATACATAAAATCCTTAAATTACAGTTTTTGGTAATCTTAAGCTGTCTATAAAGTTACATACAAAACGACGCAGTCAATGTTAACGCAACATCTTTATACGGAGAGAAAAATGCTTTTGACAGAGGTGATAATCATTTAATTTGTTACTTCTTGGAAGGAAGATTTGTGTGAATGTGATTGCTACATTTTTTTACAGTTACACATTAAGTTTTATAAGGTGTTCTTTATTGCGGACATCAAATAAATGTGCTCGTGTCTCTCCATACGTGCGCCTAGGAACCCGTGGTATTATTGAATAAATTACTTTTTGAAAAATAGCTGGGCGTAATAAAAATAAAAAAATCTCAATCGTAGATTCAACTACGTCGCATTATTTATTTTGTATCACCGCATGTTAAATATTATACACATTCGACATTAAATTAAACACGTTATTAAGTAAGACATAAGAAAAAAATAACATGACAATGATTTCAACAAAAAACTTTGTTTACAATCGACAAGGCAAAACTTTATGTTTACGGCTACAGCATATAAATTATCTGTTATGATATTTTTATGTCAAACGGATATCATGACATGATTTAATCAAATAAAAATTTACCAGTTAATTTACAGTTTTATAATATGTAAAACCAATTGCCTTATGCATTTCAACCCAGCGATGTAGTACTAATCTAATCAAAAAAGTCCCACAGCTTTAATTATATATAATATTTTAGCTAACCCCGTCCCATCTTACAACGTTATGTTTTAAGAATTTTAGAATAAAGTCCGTTTTAAGTTAGCCATATTGTGGCCAGTGAATCAACGTAAGATTGATGTGCATGATCAAATTTTGTAAAGCGCTTGAAGGATCAAACACTATATTTTGTCTCATAATCGCATCGGAATTTGACTGTTTTATCGTTTTTTACGCATTTTCACGCACAGTTTATAAGGTATGAATATACGTTTTTAAGTTATCGGTTATTTCCGGACGCACAACGATACAATCTTTCTGTTATAATATATTTTCATGCATAAAAAATATGAAAAGTTTCCATCTCAATATTGAAGAAATAAAATCGAGAATCGTCTGTTTTCCAGACTTATTCTTCAGTAATAATATTTTAATAGTATTGTTATTTTTTTAATTAGTTCGTAAGTATATAAATTATTGCAATACTATGTGACATAATTTTGCTATTGGGTATAGAAATGATACTTATAGAATATAGAAACACAAGGACCCCTCACATTTTCGGTACTGATACGTTGCGACTAGGGTTTCCAATCCCGAGATCCCGAGCTATTTTCGATACCTATGAATCCCGGGATTGATAAACATAATCCCGAAACTTTCGGTATTGATTTTTTATCAATTTTTACGGAAAATAAAATAAAAACGAAAATATAACAGAAAAAATACTTTTAATATCAAATAACTACATTAGAAATAAACTGAGTTTGAATGAAGTTTGATTTATATCCATGTGTACGTTGACGATTCATTTTATGTTTTCACATAAATTAATAAAAATGAGAAAGATTGGAAAAAAACAATGCTTCGCACTATTAACAAAGTAATTCCACCATGATCTCATACGTTTTACGGCAGTTTCATATTTGGCTGACTAATTAGATTTATGAAGCGGAAAGCCCATAAGTACACCATGATTTACTTTACTATTTTTAATCTCGCTAACCTATTCATTAAGTCTTTACTATCAGAAACAGCAATCTCATATTAAATTCACATTATTATTTATATTACAATATTACTCCATTAAACTTATGTATTCCCAAGATTGAACGTATACATATTAACAATAAATGTCTTAAATAGTATAAATTATACTAGATTTATTTTTGACCGATTTTATCAATGTTATTTGTAAATATAAACATTTTATATTAACAATGGAAAAAAAATTCCAATCCCGTGACCAGTCCCGGGATCCCGGAATTGTCAAAATGTAATCCCGAAATCCCGGGATCAGAATTTTGGATCAGGATTGGATTCCCTAGTTGCGACTGTTGCGACAGAAATAAGTTGACGAAGATATTGAACTGCAACAATTTTTGTACGCTTTACGCGGAGGATTTCGAATAATGCCGCCATTAATGTCTCGTGTATAATATAGCTTAAAGCTCCAATCTTATGGCGAGATTGTGTATTTAATTTCCTTTGATGAGAAAGCTTCAGATGCGTTCCGACAAACGTAATAGTCAATCTCCAAACTTTTGCAGCCCAACAGCGAATCCTATTTCTTTATGACAATGATTAATAATGATGCAAAAACTTTTTCTCGGTGATGCAGAACGTTAATGATTCCTGATGACGTGTTATATAATACTTTGCGCGAGAAGTATTCACTTCCTTTCCAGAAGGTATAATGGAAGTCATTTAACGTGGTGTGATTAGGCCATTATTAGTGATGTCCTTAGTAGAATTTTTAATGCTTCGATAATATTATAATATTCAACTTAGTTAATATAATAATGAGCAATTTTTAAGTGCATTTTGCATTTACGTGTATTAGCTTGTATATTATAAGAAATTAACTTGTAATTAAAATAAAAATATAACACGTATTTCGCTCACAAAGCGTATCCTTTGTAAAGGTTATAATGTGAGTGACACACTAATATATTGCTTTTTTATATATTTTGGATTTTATAGGTTTTATAGATAACATTTTATAAATTATTATGAATGACCACTTTCCTACATCATCAGATAGATAAGTACCTACTATCATCAACATTAATTAAATCGCCCATTCTAAATGGATTTAGAAAACTTAATATATGTTTGGAAGCTCTCGTATATTTCAAATGCGTTGTATCAGGGTTTCTTAAGTTTCTACGTTTTGAATCCTTAGAGATTTATTAGAACACAAATTGATGCTAATATTATCGGATATAATATCATTTCGTGATGCCATATAATCGCGTCACTATACATGAATTATTCACGTTGGAAGCATTGTTTTCTTGGTGATACTTTGTCAAGTTTTGGAAATATGGTAGTTTTATTTTAATTTGCCTCGCGAGTTATGATTTTCCTCCTGCTCCAGTATAATCCCAGTCGTAGTCAATGTTCATTAATAGCAAAAAAGTTACTTCAAAAACCATATCCTAATTCACCTTCTAAAACTTCAATCTCACTAATGTTCACATTCATGTGTCATGCCATGCGTGTAATTAATACAGCGAACCGCTTCACAGCCATTTCGGAGACATCACTCTGGTTGTTAAGTGAGGTATTCTTTCATTCAGCTTTTTGCTTCCAAGTGCAACTTAGTCAAGGTGGGAAAACAAAAATACAAGAAAAGCTGTCACGCAGGATTATATGAATACACACGCTAATACAGTATAAACTATAAAGCAACGTATTAAAATACAGAAATACTTAGTTACTTACGTTTCCTGATTTCAGTTGTATGGTAATCCCACAGATACGATGTTGTAAAGGTAAAGTATATCTTTCTGATGCTAATTGAAAAATTTCCTTTACACGACTTTGATATTATAAAATTTATCATTTAAATAATTTCTTGTCATCGTATTTTCTGTAATCAGTTGTATTTACAACAATTTTAGATAGTTACAGACATACATAGGTAACATTCTGATTTTAAAAAGTCCAGCCGAACAAACATATTTCTTCAAAATTAACATTATGTCTTCTAATATAGCGTCACGTTTGGAATACATAGATATTCTTATAGTTTTTCTTGGTTGGTACGGTATTATCAATAGGTATTCTTAAAAGGTGTATTATCCATCCATCTTTAATGGCAGACGCTACATCGAGCTTCGGCCAGTTCAACTTTTTGTCTCCACAATACTCGGTTCTCCACTGCTCCCCTCCAGATGTTCACTAGCAGCAGCTCCTTGGCATCATTCCCCACATTATCTCCTCAACCCAATTCATCCATGCATATTTTCTTTAGGTTCGCGGGTTAGTTGTAGGTGTCCCACCCAATTCAGTTGAAACATTGTGATCATCTTAGTATTTTTACGTATGCACTGAATCTTATAAAATACACAACATCAGTCAATAATTATCTACACAATATATTATATCTTTTAAATTTGACATAAAATTGAAATAGAAAATAACTTAACGAAAAATATCACATACCTTCTTCTTGTTGTGCCATCCCCTAGCGGAGGTCGGCCACAATCAAGGCGATCTTATCTTTGTCGTCTGCTACCCGGAACAGTTCAGTGGAGCTGCACTCGTACCAATCACGGAGGTTCTTAAGCCACGAAATGCGGCGCCGTCCTCTGCTACGCTTTCCATTGATCACATACCTACTGTTTTAAATTAATTTTATTGCTGGCATTAAACTCACATGTGTACTTAAATTGTATTCCCGGGATTACGGGAGCAATATCTTTTCAGTCTCGGAATACTCATTCTTGGGATTAGATAAGATAAATAAAAAAATCCCAATTTTATCTGTGTCTAGAACCGACATAATACGAATTAATACAAACAAAAATTACATACGTAGGTAGGTATAAGATTTTTCAAATGATTAGGTATAGCACGTTTATGATGACTTCGTTTATAATAAATATGTAAGTGCTATAACCATGCATAATTCTTTTCTGATCTCGTAATCCCTCAAAATAGTAATTGTATTCTGCAATTCATTTCTTACTGTTTATAAAAAAACTTATAGCAAACCCTTGTCCCTAAATTACACAATTCTGACATGTTAATCAATCACTGTATTTCAACAAATCAATAAATTGAGCGGAATCTCTAAATTGGGGATCCCTTGATTACTACCTCTATGTGCAATGTGTAAATATTATAAAAAATAATAAATAAAACTATAAATAATAATAACCGCTTGACATGCACCTAAACATTTCATTCAATGGCAGTGTTTATGAATGAAGAAAGCAAGGCGGAAAGATAAACTGCAATTTTATGCTAATCTTGAGGCACGTGTCGTGTCAAACACGGTTTACCATTTAACTGTCACTCTGTATAAAACGAGCGTCATTATTACGTACATGAAAAATTACATATTGTGTGATTGTACCTACTTATATATTTTCATGTAGGTACTAGGATACAGTTTACTACTAGAATATTATTATCTCCTGATCTGTATGTATGATTATAAAAAACGTAAGTGGGCACAATCTAATATGATTTCCGCTTGCGTTACTTTTTTTGGTAAGCAATAGAATTTTTATTTCCGTAGAAAGATGAATGACCGACGAATGCTAATTGAAAGTAAAAATGTTACAAAAAAAAATTATAAAATAACTGGACGGCTTGGACATTCTAATATAGAGTTAAACTATCATTTTTATTTTGTATAATTATACCGACAATTTTATTGAATTATTTCCTTCATCAGATCTTTGTTGTATTTATTGGATTGTTAATAGTTTGTATTTTGTAGAATGTGTAATCAAATCAGACTAAAAACAATGAATAAGTACTAATTTTATAGGAAAAAAAACTGTCGTTGCGATTAAATAGGAAACGTGGATTTGCATATGTGTACTATATCAAAACACATAACTTAGTCACTCAAAAGATAGTGTGGTTTATTAAAAAAAAAAATATTTTCAGTCAAAGCAAAAGAAGAAAATTATCTAATATCAATGGAAATTTGAATCATATTAATATGCTGACATAAATTATGTATCAATATTTAAAGCTGAAACCTTGCTTGCAAATTTGTAATTGAACTATTTCTTTAAATTTGAGTGATACTAAAGCCTAATCCAGACCAACCATATCTGTATAATATATTCATTATTTCCAATCCTCCTAGAAAAAAATCTAAACTAATTTCTATCAGAACATAAAAATTTTTTGAAAATGTTTTGTAATTAATGTACTTAATAAATAAAGTAATAAAGTAATAATGTTTTGTATTGTAAATTCGAACGATTTGTATACAATGTTTGATATGCACCGAACCGATGGATTTCGGTCTGGACTAGACATAATGTTACCAACATTTTAGCGAAAATAAGTTGGGTATCTCAAAAGGGTTATGTATTTTAACGATTTTTCATAGGTATATTCGCTTTAAAATGACATTCAACATATACCTATTTATTAATTTTAACAGTGTTATCCAGAGAAAAATAAAATTATTAGACATGAGTAAAAATAACACATACGATGGCCGCGCGGATAGGCGTTGGTCTATTGCGTCGTGGATCTCGGGTTCGAATCCTAGGTCTGACAAGTACACATATTGTTGTTCAATTTGTGTATGAGTCAGAGTATGGACCTAATAGGTTGAGCAAGTGGCTGACATCCATTTCTCGTAAAAACAAAAAAAACATCTGTCAATACAAACCTCCACTCTGTAGACGCCCATATAATCATATTAGGATCGGACATGGTCGAAGAAGAAGAAGAAAAATAACATATCCTTCATTTAGATACGATATCTAACGTAAATATAATATCGTATGTACAGATATGTTTTCTTCGGCTAAAGAAATTGTTAGATTTTCTGTAAATAAAAAAACGTTTAATAGTATACTTAATAATATTTTTTAGATTTTTTTGGTAAGTATAAATAAACCAAAGAACTGTTTATACGGAAACTATTAAACTTCATAATCAAACGTAACTTACTGAAGTTATAATTTAGTATAAGTAGGTACCTATAATATCATTCGTAAATGAAAATAAATATCGAATAAGTGATTAAATTTTGAATCATACTTTTAAACATAATTTATTCTGAAAAATATGTTAGGTACCTACTCTTAGGACGGCAGCACACTACTGGTTATTAATTTTGCTAGGTTAGAACAAATCTGTCGACGAAAGAAAGCAAAGTACACTCAATTCTGAGCGTTCCTGTTTGAAATCCAAAAATTCAAAGACTATTGAAACATGCGTTGATTTGTGAGAACATGCAATGAGATAAATCTACCGCGAGAAACAGCGTCATCTTTACAATAAATTATCATAACTGACTTCTAGCACAAATTCTACACAATTAAAATTCACTGCATGCGGTTAGGATTCGGAATAAATTTTAATTGAAAAATTGCAATCTTCTGAATAATAGCTAATTTTATGGATGCAATTGCCGTGTCTGTAATAATTATTATAGTTAATCACTAAAGAATTTGTTCAGACATACTATGAGCATAATATTGTGATAGACATATTATGAGTATAATATATTGTGATAGGTACCTATGTGAAGTGTAATTTTAAATTCAAGACTATTTAATAAATAATCTAGGATCATTGGTGAAGTGGAAATGGAAATTTCTTATAGATTCAATATTTGAAATAGTTTTAATTAAATACATAGTAGGCCTAAATCTAAATCATATACCTATGCCACCGACATTTATGTTGTACGTGAGGATGAGGATGAGGATGAAATCCTGCTCTCTTGTTTGAGTGCGGAGAAATGTATTCCACTGAGAGACTTCTGTTCTGTATGCATATTCTGTAAAACTATTTGCCATCCACCACACACACCTCCACATACGAGTGAATGAATGAATAGTTACCAAACAGAACTAGGTACATTGTGTAGATGGGTAGGTCTTAACTTCCTCTACCAATTCTTTCATAGAACACACCTAACTTAAATTCATTAAAATCTTTTTGTAGAAATAACTTTGTTTATACCTACTGAATTGTTCGATTATTCCGTGACTTTTAAAGACTGCTAACTTATATATAATTATATATATAATAATGTAAATAGCTTTCAAATGGGTGCTTTTAAACTATAAAATGATATACACCATCCACTTCCGTTTCTCTACGGGGAAAATGTGTTGGCGTAAACCTGTCAGCGTTGATGTCACGCATGCGCAGTTGCACAGTCGCACCGCAGGATTTTCTTGAAAAACCGGTCAGGATGCGAAACTTCTGCGTAGTTAACTCATGCAAGACTCGAAAACCCATTGCATTATAAAGTTTAACGTATTTATATTATGTAGGAATTTAATGAAATACATATTGTTTTATTTTATAGGTTCAATTTTATTCTGCCTTACAACTTATATTCGGTAAACGACTTTAAGTATTTTCTCTGATTCTCATTATAAAACGCTCTTACAATATTACCTCCTCTGAATCTAGAAAATGAAATGTATTTTAATTCTTATTTATATATTTAAGCATATCATGGATATTACAAATTATTTTTTCAAGGCGTTAACAACACAACATTGACTTTCTTTAAAACAGGTTATAAAGTTTAAAAAAATAATGCAATACAGTCAATGATAACGTAATAATTTTTGGCAAAACGAAAAAAATACTCATAGTTTATATTAAATTTAATGAACCATTATAAAAAAAATCTTTTTGACTGTTGCATTTATAAGAGGTTACCGTTTGTTGCTAACGATTTAATATCAAGAACAATTGTTACTTAGATACCAAAGAATTTAGACTATAAATAGAAATAATTGTATACGTTATATAGTATATGTTATGACATTTGAATTTGTTTTACAATCCCTTAAAGCATCGTTAAGTTGGTAAACCTCACAAATATTAAGATCGCTCAGTTGCCATTCCGATTTTCTTACATACACAACGGAGACTATTTATTATGTTCATTGTGATTATTTACTCGAGTGCAGTTATAAACGGTTTTGACGGATTGTCTTATTATATGCACTGCAAATTGGCAAATAAATTGCATAGCAATGGCGTGAAGTGAACATGTAATACAAAATCACTTGTAGCTAACTTAATCAGTGGTCCTTTGTTTCCTTCAATTTCATACATTTAGGCTCCATCTCTATATAAGGTTTTTTACAAACGTAATTTCTTCGTATATATTTCAAAATACTTTTTTAACATACGGAAGTAGGTAAGTAGGTACTTACCTACATTTTTTCATTTAAAATTCACTTGATAAAATCGTCGGGTGCAATTTTATTTGTTTCCCTTTTAATGTTAAACCTTTATATTAATAACATATTTTTATTCAATTAATAATATGGAATTCACAAAATTTAAGAATATAACATCCTTTATTGAACATACATAATTTGGAAACATCTCAGAAAAATACAACGTTTTCAAAATATGTTATTCTATTTTTATTTAACTTAAAACACTTCTTTTTATTTCCTGATTTATTGCATGTCATATTCAAAATCCATCGTAGCCAGATTCTAATGTGGTTTATTGTGGGTCGATACAAAAGCCGAAATAACTATCGACTCATAAAATATTATACCGAATCAACGCAACTCATGCGACTGGTTCTAGTATGTGTACGAATACATTCCAGTAAATTTAAATAATAATTAAATTAGTAATGAATCTAATGACTTCTCATAACAAAACAAGCCTCATTCTTTTTTTGAACTCTAATTTTCAATGTCAATAGCAATAGTAGGTGAGTTATAAGCAACAATGTCTTCATTATGAACGAAGTAAAATAAAATAAAAACGTTAATATTAAAAAACCGAATAGCTGTAAATTCGAAATTAATTTGGAAGGTATCCATACGAAATTAGTTTTAAAAAGTATGGTTGCCCATAATGTGTTCAAAGAGGAAATGCCGCCAAACTGAGAAGTTGCACACTCGCAGCATTATGGAAATAATTGGAATTCCTATAAAACCTGAGTTGTGTCACGCGACGCATGTAGAATCTTTTTATGTGAATAAACTTGAATTCTTAAAAAAGCTAATTAAATACTCGAGAATAGTTCGAAGAAAAACAGCTTCCGAAATATTGTCTTAAAAACCTTTAATTGTCTACTCACGATTGTTCTCAGAGAATTCAAAATTACTATAGGTATGCGGTAGCAACGTATATTTCAATTACAATTTTCTACATCGTTATACCTAATTATTTTAATGGAAATTAGAACTTAACACACTAAATAATATATACCATGTTTACTCTATACTCTTATAGCAGTGGTTCTTAACCTGGGTTCGATCGAACCCCAGGGGTTCGGTGAGTCAGTCTCAGGGGTTCGGCGGAGGGTTTAGTGTTGAGACAACAGATGTCAATGATGAATACCTCGATTAAATCATTGAAATTCAGCAGAGCCAGGTTCAACAGCAACTCTTCAGAACAACAACGCTCTCAACGTTTTAGTGTCAATAAATGGTAACGTACCCTGTTATTGCTAAGAAAGCTCTGAAGATTTTCATACCGTTTGTTACAACATACCTTTGCGGGCAATCCTTTTCGAGGATGTTGGAGATAAAAACGAAGAAAAGGAACAGATTTTGTTGCGAAAATGACTTGAGAGTGGCCGCGCATTTCTGAACTGGTCTCTGAAAGGCAACAGCAGAAGTCACACTGATTTGCAGTAAATATTCATTATTATGTTTTTGTTTTTGTGTGAAAACCATGTTTTAATGGTTTTGTTCTTTGAACACAGTGATGTTGATGCACGGTTCATTTTGTGCACCAGTAAAATATATACTTACCTATGTTTTGAATTTGAAAAAAATCATATTTTATTTTTCCAATTAAGAAGGGTTCGGTGAATGCGCATATGAAACTAGTGGGGGTCAGTACCTCCAACAAGGTTAAGAACCACTGCTCTATAGTCTATAATCATGTAGTCAATAGTGCAACCGTTTCCAACGCGTCGATTGCATGATATATTTTGATTGATATAATATAGACCCATAGGAATCGTGCCGTGAAAATATAAAAATCGAATATGTACATTATGTTGTAATAATATAACATGATTTAATTTATATCTCGAAATTAAGTATTAACCATTCCTTTTTATTTACTTAACTTAGTTGAAAATCGTTTTCAAATTAACCACGAAGAAGCCCGTGTGACCTCGTAGTATCACTTGATTCGTATTGCATCACTCGCAATCTGTCGCATAAGTAAGAGAAAGAGAATCCCGCGCTTTAGACTAAGGCGTAGTCTCCCCGTACCCTCGCGTAAGAGACTCTTTGTATAGTATAATAATAGTTTGACGATGAAGACAATGAGTGCCCAAAAAATGACTAAAACTTGTCAATTTCACGACGAGTGAAAATTTGAGTTAAATAAAGTGTTGTTGTTTAATTTTTAGCGTCTCAGTGTATATGGCAATAGTTTGTTCAAGTTGAATGTTGAAGAATGACAATGAGAGAGTGTGTTAGATCACTCATAGTTTTGATACTGAAAAGTACAACAGCACAACCTTCTTGAAGTTGGACATGCCCGGTATAGTCCGACCGTGTTTAGGAAAAAGGGCGTAACCCACACTGACCAAATTTTACAGGAGAGGCAAAAAACGTTTTTTGAATGATTTTGGTTTAATATTAATAAAATAAAATAGGCACAGACATTAGGTGGATGATGATTGATAATTTGGTGTAATATCTTTTCGATTTATTAATAATTAAAGAAGTTATTACAGAAAAATCATTAACATTGAGGGTAAATGCTTTTTTCCTTAAATTAAAACTTAATTAAACTCAATTAAAACCTGAATTTAGATAATAAATCGGCATTTGCGGCTTACTTCCTTTTTACAGAACGTGTATTTAGTTGTATACATTGTTAATATCTAATAAAAGCACTTTTCGAACAATCGAGGGTTACGCCCTTTTTCCTAAACACAGTCGTAAGCGTTTCAAATTCTTGCGTAAAACGATTATGCGAATAGATTTAACTACTTTAAAGTTAGATTCCTTTTCAATGATTCCTTTGACTGTACCTTAAGCAGGAAGGCGAAACTTGGAGAATAAATCACGACAAAAAGATGTACAACTTGTACAATACACCCAGGCTCTGTAGACTACTGTGTTCAGGACATGTCCACCATGAGCCAAAAATACGTGATCTGAAAAAAATCTCACTGAACACCCAGCTAAAAAGACCACAGCTTCTCTATCCCAATGAAGTACCAAGGAAAGTGGTTGACGGGAATTAATGAAGAAATAAAAAATCGTTTTACACAGACTAATAACATTTTTTATCTATCTAGAATATTTTACTTAATAAATTATTAAGTTTATATCGTGTTAAAACAGTTCATTGCTTCGGTCGGTGCTGGCTATTTACTTAATATGGATTAATTACTGGACGTGTATCATTCCTATATACTTACTTCATTGGTTGAATTAACGACGTAGCAATGGATAATTAACTAATATCTAAATACACCTAACCGGTTGTATAGCTTTATTTTACTAGTTTGAATCAATTCTTTGCATTGCATTTCGTTCATGACATTCCAATACAAACATGTCATCTAGAAAACAAACACGTTTTAAATAGGTAGGTAAACATTTGACATGAGCCATCGACACTAGCATGTTACTACGATTTTAGCACAGTTCAATCAATATATTTCGTCGTGTCGGATGCTCAATGGCTATAGGATATTGCTCCAGAAGTTAGCAAAGGTAATACCATTATCAAAAAGTTACATGATATTAATATGTTGTTTAATCAATCACGACCCGATACCGCTCAAATTGCACCAAACGTCAGACGAAATCGGAACATCAAGAGGGCGTATGACAATTCAATGTTATATTTTATTTCAGTTTAATTTTAAAAAAATAACGTCACATTTAATAATGCAGTTATTGTATAACGATTTCATAAAAAAAATATGTTCCTTCTGCCATAAAATTATACACACGTTATAACATTCGTATAATTGAATCGAAATGTCGCTTTCTTTTGCAACATTCACACGAGGTGTAATAAGTTGAAATGTGCGGAGCGAAATTTTTACTGTTCATGGTTTGATTTACATAAGTTTGACTAATTATGACAATTACTCTTTCGTACAACTGCTTTCGAAAGTATAATATTATTTCGGCGATTTCATCTTGATCGTATCGACGCACTGCTATAGAACGAGAAGTCCAGTACTAATTGACCATACAACTTATTTCACAATATCATCATTTGTATGGTTTTTACAATGCTGTTATTCAAACTTTATAATAAAGCTAGAAAATAGAAAGAATAAATAAGAAAACAAGTCTCCTATTATTATCATTTATCACCCATGAAAAAAACTATCTAAAACAATGAGATATTAATATCAGAAAAATACGATTCACATGTAGGTACAGTGAAGCAACATCCGTACATTTTAAATGATTTCTTTGAATCGTACCTATCATACCTAAGGTTTAGTGATTGTGAGCGAAATGAAAGACAGTGCCAGTCAGCTCTCAAAATGAAAAATTAAGATAACATTTGGGATACGCATCAATACATTCATTCGATTATTGGTTAGATTGCGATTTAAAATACCAATATACTAATATTACAATTGAAGTGTGATTATGAAACATTGATATATTATGTACCTACCTTTTGATTAGCTGTTTGACGATTTCTATGGCAAAATATTAATTTAAATTTATATATGTATGTCAGTTTAATTCGTTATAACTCAAAAACAACTGTACCAATATAAATTAAACTTGCACAGATTATCGAATACTTTGTTAGTATATCTAGATATCTCAAAAGGTTGCGAAATTACAAAATAAACTTCTTGGAAACTACAGATGTGCAACAATTTATCACGACTATATTATCATGACAAGGTAACAGTGGATTAATGAGATGAGGTACGTATGGGAAGAGGGTGCGCCTATATCCAATCGTTATCGATCGCGCAGGATCACTCGAGCTTTCAGCCGAGTATAATACTGACGTAGTAGTAATTAGATAGATACGGAATGTTGTCTTGTCTTTCTCATTGATTCTAAAAAAATTAAACCAAATCTGTTGATTTCTTCAAAGTATATTCATATAAATTGTATTTAAAAACTTCAAGTAGATGTAATCGCTAGCTGTCGCTAGTAAGATATAAAAAAATACTGAAAGGTAGGTTAGATAAAAGTATCTATGTATTAGAATACTCATTGAAAACAATTGAGTTTTTAAATAAAGGACTTCACTGGAGACTAACTATTGTAATTATTGGTGTGCGTATCTATAGGTATATACTGATTAAAATACTATCAAAATTATAGGTATTTTGACTTCGCGTCTACATAATTTATCATTGTTTGTTGTTGACTGTAAAGTAACCTCTTGTATTTGTGTATATAGATAACATCATGAAAAAATTTGCATTTCAATCTAATTGTATGGGGGAATTGATTTATTTTGGCGTTCCGATATCAATCTTGTAACAATGGATATCAATTTATTATATTAATTTATAACCGTAGATCAATTTACTCGATCATTTTATTACATAAAAAATAACGGTGATTTTTTTTCTCGTTTCGATTCCGCAAGCGCGGGCGCGTGGCCGAACAACCAATCGGCAAAATTATTATCTTATTGTATCATATTTATTGCTTTTCTGTTACCCAATAATATAACTGGATTGGTAGGTATTCTGTTCGTAGTCGTACGATGTACGAGCCTCGAGAAGATTAATGAGTCCACGTCTAAACTCTTTGTTAGTTGATCACTTACCTGAACTACCCACAGAGATAATATGCTAAATACGTAAGAGAAGCCCATGTATAGTATGCTTTTAATTTATTATTGGATTCACTATTAATATGTTTATAAATTTATACTGGCGTTGTACTTGAATCAGTCTCCTTCAATCTGATAGGTCTTCAACTTTCCTTCGCCATTATTTCCAACGCTCACAAAACGTTATGTTGGCCATCAAGCCACCGAAGTCATGGTCATCGCACACTAAATTTTCCTTCGACACTTTGATCGAACATGTCACATGACAAGCTCGTCACAGGCATTGGATTTTGATACCTCTGACGACGTCCGTGTCATCAACAGGCGTACGAGATGTTGTGTTTTTGAGGAAAGATTCGTCACAATAGTATATGAACTATTTGATTGAAAACGATGCATCTATACAACTAATACAAATATATATAGTATACATAAATGATTCTTCAACTAGACTCCTGACTTATTATTGTATTAAATAGTATGTACGCTATCATTTTGATACTTCCTACCTTTAACCTTTTCACTAGGTACCAGCCAAATTTTACAAGGCCAATCTGGTTTACCTGTAGACCTGGTATTTTTGAAATAAACGAAATCACTTTGTAATTAATATGAAATACGGTTATACACGGTGAATAAATTTACTAAATCAACATGTTTCTCTGATTTTTTGTGAAAATTTTATCCTTGCATCCTTGACAATTATTACTATTGGTAAGCCATTTAAATTAAATAATTTAAAATAAAAAGTAATCCATGATAGTAAAAATATTTCCACAATGAATTCTTTTATGTGATACATCGAGATCTTTTTACTAACAAGGTATGTTTATGAAGATTGTCGAAATAAAGCCAAGTAGGAAATTTATCTAAATCGAAAAACACTTTTTGAGCCGTGGTATTTTCTTCCGTTAAGTTGATAATGGTCATTTTGTTATCTATACCTACCTACATATATTGCTATAAGCATATGGCCGTTATTGTTCAGATATTTCAAAACCGATAACGAGTCCGTTGAACCTTTCAAAATTGTCCAGATAACATTATTCAATAATGCATGTACTGAGTATTTACTGAAATGATAAAATAGACAGGTCATAAACCTAAAAAAAAAATACTCTACATTATTTACTTTTCAGAAATCAACTATCAAGACGACGCATTTTATAATGGAGAGTCGACGATCTAAACAGGGCTTTTCTTTTAATATTATTGGTATATTATACTTTAAAAAAATGTAAAATACAAAATACTATTATTATGTAAGTATGTATTTACTTCAACAAAAATACATTTGATTTCAATGCATTTCCGATACGGCACAATTCATTCATCGTCTCCCGGCGAATTTATCAATGAAATGTAAACAAGACTAATAATACTACGAATTGATTTCAAATCTGACCCACTCCTACCACAGTGTGTGGGCGCGGATTCTCTATTTGCGTAATGCTTTTATTTTAGCGTCGCGACGCCGACGCTGCCGCTTCGGCTCTATAACTCGCACGTGATGTTTATTTTTGTAATATTCTTAAGTGGACGAAAACGAATAAACTACCTACTTGTAAATCAACAACTCGGAACGGTTTCTCTCAGTTCTTTTAGTGTCCCATCTACCGATGAAGTAAGTGTCTTATCATATTTTCGCAAGAAAAGATTTAATAATGTACAATATTTAATAAGTATACAATTTTCTACTAATTATGACGCAGGAGAAACACAATAAGAAAATTGTTTTGGTAAATAAAAAAATGTATCACTGCAATAATTGTTATAGTTTTTTCTCATCGTTACAAAGAAATCCACCAATATTTTTAGACAATATATGGCTCATTATAATGACATTCATTATACTGAGAACTGATTATATTTATTATTTTAGTTTTCATGTCTTCCGTACTCTCAATATTATCGGGGTGATGAAAGTTCATTTAATGGATATTGCGTGATTGAAATAATCAATTTAATTTTCAATCTTCACTTACAAGTCTGTATTCAAGTATATTGCATACGTCATAGTATTTCTTATTTTAGCAGTTTAATCAAAAGATAAACTACATATATATAACTTAATATTATTAAGGTAAATAAATATACCAAGATAATTAAGAATATAACGTGTTTGACTAATAATTAGCGCAAATAGTAAGTATAATATTGGTTTTTAAATACATTATAAAATCTATAAATTTAGTGTCATATTTACCAATTGACATTGTGAGAGTTATATATGTAATCGATAAGGTACATTTATTTTTTTAGAATATTTACCACATTGTTTAACATTCAGGGCTGAATTTACGTTTGAAACAAGGCTAAAAGAGTAAGATATATTATGGCCCCAAAAACAATTTATTAAAATTATATTCAAAATTATTACTTGTAGCCGCGTGGCTTAAGCGTTGGACTATCACGCCGTGGGTCCCAGGTTCAAATCCTGGGTCTGGCAAGAGTGGCAAGTACACATATTGTTTTTCAGTTTGTGTGTGAGTCAGGGTATGGACCTAATAGGTTGAGCAAGTTTAGTGGCTGACATCCATTTCTCGTAAAAACAAAATCTGTTAATACAAACCTCTACTCTGTGGAGGCCTATAATATGATCCTATTAGTATCGGACATGGACGGGAAAAAACACTTTTTAAAATAAAAAATGAAATCTAATATTTTTAACATTTCAGACTCTATTGACGTTAGTGCAAATGAAAAAAAAATATGTTGTCTAATTGTGTTGCGTAATCGCTGTAAATGACAAAATTCTTTAATTCGTGACAAAGTAGAAAATTACGTTTTGCCTAGAGAATTGTTTGCTGGTATGTAGGTATACCAATATACTGATATCGTTTTGTATTATATCTTTTGCGATCAATTTGAATAAAATTGTATTATATTACAAGCACCTTCTCCTGTCGAGGCTTTAGATTCTTTTTTCGGCCCCTGGAGCCTTCTAGTCTTACGATAATCAGTAAACACAGCCATATTAGCATTAGTTGTTATCAATAAAAGTTTATACTTTACACCCCGTTTACAAGTGCATGGATTTACTACTGACAGTACGTATCATCACGGCCATAGCAAAAAAATAGACATGTAAACACATATTATATTATTGCTAGATTGCATGCATGGCTCAAAAAGTTCAGAAACTTCTGCATTTTCACGCGACAATTGGACTGTGCGAACCTGCCGGTTAAAAAAAACGATCCACACCGCGCAGAGATTCATTTTGAGGTTAACCGATTTTCACGACCTGTCAAATAGTACCATACAATGACAACATCGCGTCTCGCTTACTCTTGATGAATGAGATTGGCGAGACAATCTGCACTTTTACGAGTAAATAGTTATTATCGCGATAGTTTAAAATATACACTATTGGTGCAAGTAAATCCATGTACGTTTATAGGCGCTGTATTAGCACAATATCATTTAATATAAAATCCAACTAATCATAATAGTGTTAACTTGTCTGTGATTATCGTAGCATTGTTGCAGACTTCTGGATAACGGCTTCCCTCGGTATCGTTACATCAACATTTCGTTGTATGCCAGAGACAGAATGTTAGCGCAAAGATACTGTTGTTTTCTTGTATTACATGCATTAAGAATATGTGATGGAATTTGAAAAATATCTTGTATTTATAATTGTATTATTTTGTTTAATATTGGACCACCTTTGAGATGATATCACTACCCAACGTATCATTACTTTCTTTAAGTATTTTTTTGAACAGATCGATAAATTTTTTATATTATGGCAATAATAAAACCGCAATAAACATTAGCACACTGAATATTATAATTGGTAAAATAAAATGTATATAATAACGATTAAGTATAGCATATCATAGATAATATTTAGTGGGTTATTATAGTTATTATAGATAAAAAGTATAATTTCATAACACTACATGATAATTAATTTATAAGTATTATACCTGCTCTACCTATCGTCATCGAACTGGTAAAATCTCCGATTAGAGAAAACATTAAATTTAACATATAAGATACAAATAACTCCATTATAAATACAAAAATTAATGTATGCTTACATTCTTGATTTATCTAATTAACATATAGGTCGAATATTTGCAATAACTCGTAGCATCGATTATCGAATATGTTAACAGTTCGACGGTAATTCTCTGCTTTGGGTTAACATTTCAATTAAACAACAACAAAAAAGTCAATAAAATACGTATATTGTTAAAATTATTGCGAATTACTATTTCAGCACAAAAAATATGCTATCATAAAAACGCTTTCAACACTTGAATAAATTATATTTTGATTAAATGATAAAACTGAAATAACAACGAAAATTAAGTAATCATGAATATTTAATGCAAAAGAAATGCCACTTTCACAATAATGTTAACAAAGGTATTTTTTTTAATTAATTGCATAATACAAGTCAGTCATGATGATTATGCACCTATATACATATTATTGGGTTAAGTACGTGATTAGGTGCTACATTTATTTTGCATTTTTTTTGTTCAAGAAATGAAATTATAAAAAACATTAGGTATATTATGTTTTTATTCATCTTTTTGAACGGATCTAGGACAATTCGGCGACGGGACAACCTGGCGCTACGCAATCGAATGACATTTGAAAATAAATAGACGTTCGTGATTTATAGGTAGGTGGCTGCACGGCTCAAGCGTTGGACTATCACGCCGTGGGTCTCAGGTTCGAATCCTGGGTCTGGCAAGTACACATATTGTTTTTCAATTTGTGTGTGAGTCAGGGTATGGACCTAATAGGTTGAGCAAGTGGCTGACATCCATTTCTCGTAAAAAACAAAATCTGTTAATACAAACCTCTACTCCGTGGAGGCCCATATGATCCTATTAGGATCGGACATGGTCGAAAAAAAACTAATTTTTAAATATATATTTAATGCTTCTATATTATTTAAAACTTGGTGAGAATTTAAATATACACACGTAAATAATAGCGTAATAAATTGTGCATATTACATTTAAGTTCCAACGAGAAAAGGGTTCTTCTATTTTTATACGAAGCGTCTGCCATAATAATTCTCAATCCGCAATAAAAAAACATTATGCCAGGAGCAAAGTGAATTAAAACTACTAAGTAGTAGATAGACACTTATTAAACTTCCTCGTCTACTTTCTGTATGAAATCATAACGGACATATATTTATTTCGCTAAAGTCTCAGTTGTCCCACTACCTTTTGAACCAATACAATACATACTCAATGCGCTCTACTTCGAAGGCGGAAACTCGATTATCTCCCTACTTAAACTGACACATTTTTTGACTTTTTCAATGCTACCAAACAAAACTACTACAACCCCAAGCCGCTTTTGCTATACCTATATAATGATTTACCTATAGGTATCTAAAGCAATAAGGCATATATCACGAGCATCAATCAAAATAATTCTAGTTTCTTTTTTTCCACTTCAGGCGTGTGCACTGATTCTATAAAAAAATCGTTCTTACACAGTGACGTCCCGTGGGGGTAGGCAGGTCATGAATTGCTTAAGGGCGGCACGCTATATAAGGGGGCAAATGAAGGAACGAATAAAATCATTACAAATTTTGAAATCGGTGGCGGTTTTCCACAAAGCAGACAATGCGGCCGCTTCATTAAAAAGTATCGAAATCATAGTTTTTTTAATCATAAGGGGGCCTCCATACTTGTCTGCGCCTCAGACTTAAAACCAACGCTGTTTGAGAGTAGGTTTAGTGGAAATACTCTAATCCTCAGTGATGACATGTATTTTTTTTTCAATATTTTCATTGCATTATTATCATTAGTCTATTTAAGATAGCCGAAAAACTAGGATAGTAAAAAGGTAGTTAAGTATTTACTTAATAAATTTGAATACAATTTGAGATTAAAAATGAAAGGGCACTGTATTTTAAGTCTGCCCAGGGGGCGGCACCTTGCCTGGGACATCACTGTTCTTACAAATATTAACTATTCACTTATTTATATAATTATACTTATGCGCAATCCAGTAAATACTTTTCTGTAATATTGTAGGCATCGCTGCAGCAATTTCCCTTTGTATTCTAAAGTTTATTGCACTATTTGGTAATTGTGTTATCTTTCATTTTAAAAATCAACAATTTTCACTTATGGCATAACAACACTAATGACAAAAGCATTTTTTTTTTAAATGATTTGAAATACCCGAGAATGTGAAAGTTGAGTGTTTTTAATATGAAATTAATAATTAAAATCGCAAATATTACATAATTTAAAAAAAAGCGAATAGCTAAGTAGACGATTTCATAAGATTCTGCGTGTGTATTTTATTTATGTAAAATTATGCATTGCATCTTTTTTATAATTTAATACAATGCACATTATTTGACCAACATAGCATTAATTCGTATTATGATAAAAAAAAATATTTTGTATTCTGAAATATATCATTATGTCTCGACTTAGAAAATAAATGCAGAAAATTCAGCCATTATCCATAATATATTAATTTTATTATTATCATTCAATAGTGATTATTAATTATAATTCACAGCAGTATATTTCGAAACAAAAAAAAACTTGCATACAAAAGGGAGAGTTTCTACAGATGTAAAATCAAACGTTTCATTATTCAATGAATTTATTTAGAGGGGTTGTTAACATATGAGGCGAATAAGTATTTCCAAAAACAACATATTAAGTATGTTATAAATTTATCAAAAACTACTTATCTATATTATGGTGCAATTCCACTGAATATGTAATGGTCTATAACTTCCAAAGTACGCCAAAATCCTACGAAAAAATATTTAAAAATGGAGTGTCAAAAAAACGACTTATCTTATATTGGGCATAATATTTTTATACCTCTATTGACATAGGGTTATAATTTGAAAATACAGTACGATAGTAAAGGTAACCAATCACCTTACGCCTGAAATACAAAAATATCTTTTACCACAAATATTGAATCAACACTTTTTAGAGTACATCTCTAATGCATAGGTATTGTCCGCATGATTATCAATTCACCTCACCGTCCGATTGCGACAGTTGTGGGTGAGAGTACATTCAGCGCAATTCGTATTTTAGGATTTTTTCTAATACATTTATTATATTTATGATATTTTTAAAATTGTGTATGAACTGTAAGTATTCAAATTAAAATTCTCTGCGCTGCCAGAATTGCTTGTAAATAAAAAAAAATACGGCCTGTTTCGACGCTTTGCTTTGAAAACTTACTTACATATTGTTTGTTATTTTCAGTTATATGTATTTATTTATCTAAATAATGATGATTTATGAAAAAAACTTTTTATATGCTTGTAACATTAATGGTTGCCGCGTGGCTTAAGCGTTGGACTATCATGCCG
The DNA here is from genome assembly GCF_057557595.1 of Rhyacophila brunnea. NCBI lineage: Eukaryota > Metazoa > Arthropoda > Insecta > Trichoptera > Rhyacophilidae > Rhyacophila > Rhyacophila brunnea. Next base: position 42,322,477 of record NW_028232859.1, read on the forward strand.
TGGGTCTCAGGTTCGAATCCTGGGTCTGGCAAATACACATATTGTTTTTCAATTTGTGTGTGAGTCAGGGTATGGACCTAATAGGTTGAGCAAGTGGCGGACATCCATTTCTCGTAAAAAACAAAATCTGTTAATACAAACCTCTACCCTGTGGAGGCCCATATGATCCTATTAGGATCGGACATGGTCGAAAAAAAAAACATTAATGCTAGGGGTTTTGATCGAAGTGCAGTCACAGGAAATAAATCATAGAGTAGGTACACTGCGAAATCACTAATAAAGAGTACTTGTAGTATTTTCTTTAATAACAGTTTACATATTCTTACGTTTATTGTCATTATACATTAAATTTGTATCCCTTTTTCTCCTCGTATAACAGCAGGGTGCAAAACACAATGCCGAAATATACACAGAAACAAAATCACAAACACAAATATACACAATATCGGTTGTATGTTAATATTGGTTGCAATTATCCTAGAGATTTCAGTACATTCAGTTCCATTATTGGCGCATTAAATGAATACAACTGTATAGATGAATATTTGAAAGCTTTCATCATACATATTGGTGTTGTGTCAGCCGCATCAGTGAACTGTGTCCCATCACATATTTTAAGATGTTACATATTATACGTGTATGTAACTTAACATTACACCTATTATATAAGATTCATTTATATTTAACTCATCTATTTCGTATCACACACAGTAAGTCTTATCCAATGAATGTTATTTATAGTTATATCGTGATTCAATAATTCTAGTCTTTTCCGTTCGTGATAAGTGATAACAATTGGTACAAGTATTGTATGCGATTAGCTATTTTTCTAATCCTCTCTAGGAATGCATTCTTATAATCTAAATCAAACACAATAAACCATTTCAGTCAAGCAGCAATTCCAATGAAATGTTTACGTTACGTGATAATCGTAGTATTAATTATTTGAAAAAATGTTAAATGTATTGCCACTAAATAATTTAAAAGCATTAGTAAAAAGTAATTCCGTAGGTGTTTAGGGATTAACAACGAGACTCAAATTTACATTGTGTCGATAGAGGTCAGTATTATCTATATTAATTATTGTTCGCAATCCGTATCGGGTTAAACTAACCTTACTAACTGGTTAATTTCCTGTTAATGTTACCAGCGCTCGAAATGGAAAGTTTACAAACCGGAGCGCTCGATAATTTTACGAAAATATTAGCATACCTAGTTAAATAGCTAATTGTATGTGCATTTTATAGAAATAAGTGTGTTGGATGTTTTATTGTTATATAACAGAGAAGTCATTGTTTAATTTTATTCCGTGTCCTATATTTCGCTGGTTGAATAATGTCGTCGTAAATATTAATTACAAGCCCCGAAATAATATAATATTTTTATTGCTTTGTTATGAGAGACGCTGTAATAATAATTATTTTGTGCTGCTTGGGCCGCTTATTACATAGGTGAAGGTTAATGCGCGGCAAGAGACGTGTGATTATGGTTATGAATAAACGCTTCATACGCCGACTTCGCCCGCTCGACGCGTTCTATGGGCACTATCGCTTAGGCGTATTCTACCCATGTGTATGTACTGACATCGCCTTTTTATGACAGCCCCAATTTAAAATCATTTCAGACACCGCGATTTGAAAGTCATTTATGAGGATTGTTTTTGGTTTAGGTAATCAGTTTATCATTTTATTCATTACGTTTGTCTTTGAAACGTGTATCTTTAAACCTGCTTGTTTCGTGCATACATCCATACATCTTCAAAAAGGTCAAATATAATTTTATTTATTAATACAGAACTAAAAAACACCACAGTTTTTGGCACTTTAAAAGTTAATATCGTTAATTTGTATACGCTAGAAATGCAAGGGGGATAATAAAAAGCTTTATTAAAATTATATATTTTTATTAATAAAATAAAATGTTTGTGTTAATTCTTAGTTCGAAAATGTTATCCCGGAATTCGACTCCTCTGGCCTGCATCTTTTCATAATTATTTTTATTATTTATGCATTTATTTCTCACGTATTCATTTAATGAAACCAGTTTTATTAGGAAAGAAACATTTTTACATATTATTATCTACGTATTGACTGTTCCATTATTGTAATATATTGCCGTATAGATACCTAGAAATAAAACGCTTGTACTTAATTAATTTTATTTATTCTCCCACTGTCATCACAGTAATGCTCGTAGTAATAACTTTAGTTTTAATTAATGAAAAAAATATGGGCATAACAAGAAAAACAACTATGTAATTTTAAACCTACTTTCCAAATTTGCCTAATAGGTATATGTACTCTTAAAACCACACGCTACATAAATTCTCCATATTCGTTATATTATCGACCACGTGTGGAAAACAATGATAAAAATTTTAATTTGCACATAGAGTGTCTACATCCGTGACGAACTACCACTCCTTACTGAGCAATTATTTCGAGTGTTTCTCAACCTTTTACACCTGCGGAACACTGAAAACAGGAGACACGTTTAGCGGACCGCTAATAATTATTCATACAAGTAGTACGATCTGAATTTTCCAACGTTGCTCGGCGGATAAAAAGTTAATAAAAGAAAAACATATTTGTGAAATTTAGGTACTTAGTCCAAAATTAGATTTAAATTTTATATTATCAAGTAACAGGCTAACGTGATGTAATCGATCTATATGCAGATGTGCTGCATCATATATTTATGTGTTCAAAGACTGTAATATTTCGTACGTAAATGAATCAATTTTTTAATATAATATTGTCTAATCTAAGGCTTTTAACTATTTAAAAAATTCAAAAAAGTTTTTCCTACGTCGTTAAATCATATTTAATTTGAGATACTTATAAAAACATAATTTAAATTTATTCTCTTATGGTTTTTTGTTCACAACTAATTTAACAGCATAATTTTGTAAATTATATGATATTATTCTACATTAACATAGTCTATTCACCGATAGTAACCTCATAATTAGTATTAAGTCCCGTAAGAATAACTGACAAGTACCTACATGTACACTATGATCCCTATTGTCCACTAACACCACCAAAAAGTGTCATCCCTTAAGAATCTAATTCTATGGAATCTCAAAGAGGCTGAAATCATTATCGGGCAGACTCATAGAAATATGAGTATTGTTGACTACGATTAATTTTGTTTCGTATTCGCAATGGGTTGAGATGGCGCGGATATGTCACATTATCTGACTCGTTGCCGATTGGCTACAGCGAGATGCTCTGTCTATTTTCAGACGAATAAATTTACATTCGTAGATACGAGGCGCGTCGTCGAGGCTTGTAAAGAAAATCCGCAGAGCCCTTCGGACGATCGATTCACGTGGTACTCTCACCACACGCCACTTATTCCTTTTATATTTTGATAAAACTGTAAAAAATCATTACAGTAATCTATAATCTGCAAATGAATCTAGTCGTTCTTTCCACAATCTGATATTCTTCAAACGAACAATAGACGCCGCCATTCATACTGCACCAAACCAAGTTAGAGGGAGTAGGTAAAGCTCGCACCCTTCCTTTCGGAGGTGATACTATCTACTGCCAAAAGTCACTTTTCGCCATTGGTCTACATATCAAATACTCTACCGTTAATGAACTTAAAGCTTTATGGTTTAAACTTTAAAAGGTGAATTGACATTCAAATAATATGCACACTTACTACTCGTACTTTAGGTACATACAACATTTGTACCTATTCAATTTCTTGAATTACACAGCAGGTATATATTTTATTTATTTATTCAAATAGTATTTATTATTTATAAGATAGGTAATATGCATTGAGAAATATCATTCAAAATAATTAATATTTAATAAGTCACACTGTGAACAATTTTGTGTAACCCAATTCCTCGAATTGTTTGTTGCGCACAAATCACACAGCTATTACCTCAAAGCAAGATAAATTTTAATCTCTGACTGTTATTAATGTTATAATGGTACCTGTTCTAAGCATTTCAATGCTGCATTCTGCGTACAAAATCGTTCTACAAGTTGTTTATTGCGAATCGATTTCGTGAAGGCCGAACCACTTAAATTGCTGCGGGCCTATCAATGAATTTATTCAACAATGATCTCTTATTTATTAATGATATTCAGGTATGTTGATCACTTCGATGTGTTATGTTATGTTATGAATTTTATGATATACGTGCCTGTACGCCTTTAGTTTCCGCGTATTCGCTGAATTCATATTAATTTGTTTACAAAATTCACAACAAATAATACTAGAATATTTGCATGACATCGGTATTTTGACTTTACTACTTACTGATTGATGACTAGACAATATCATTAAAAAAACTGTTTCTCAACAAAACAATCAACTGTTACAAACTCATTGTGTTATTATGAAAATAATTATTTATTCAATGTTATATTGAATAACCATGACAATGGGAAATATTATAGTATCATGAAAATTATAAACCAAAAACACCAGTCAAGATTTTTTCGAGTATTAATCGTGAATTATAAAATTGCAATTAAACTGTTTTTATGTCCTAAAAATAATATTACACATTGTTGAAATAGTACTGTTTTCTGATTTTGTGTAATTATTATCTTTAGTCATGTTAAAATTTCGACACCAGTTGACAATGTCCATCTGACAGAACAGAACCGATCTTAATGTTTTTTTTTAATTATTTCAATCGAGTATTATATATTATTGTAATTAATATATTGAGTGCTTTTGGCCGCCTGAATAATATCTTCAAAAATGACCTCCCGCTGTGCATAAAGCGCAAAGTGTTCAACTAGTCTGTGCTTCCCGTAATCGCATATGTGTGTGAAACATGGACCAAAAGAGAGATCCAGAAACATGGTATGGAGAGGTGCATGCTGGGCATAATGCGAAAGAACAAAAAGCGGAATGATTGCATAAGAAAACCGACAAGGGTTAGTGATGTAATAGAGATCGCTAAAAACCTCAAATGGAAATGGCCTGGACACATAGCTCAAAAAAGGGACAATCGCTGGACAAATCTAATCATCCAGTGCTAACCGAGAGGTACAAAACGTCCGCAAGGTAGACCTAGAGGTCGCTGGATTGATGAAATGGTTAAGTTCTACGGAAGTACGTGGCAACGCAACGCATAGGACCGAGATAAATGGAATCAGCTTGGAGATGCCTTCATCCAGCAGTGGATAGATGATGAACATACACAATTTCTCTCCGCCAAGAATTGTCAGTTAGTTGTTAACCTCATTTAATGAATATATAATAATTATTTACATTATTTGGATCAATTGATGAAAAATTGACATTGTTTTATCAGTCTTATCGCTTATCATACCGTAAAAAACATTAGTTAGGTACCATATAATTTTACGTGGATGTAATCTATTTTAAAATTAGATATGTATTTATCTGATATTCGGATAAATGATGACAATAGCCTATATGTACCTATATTTATGTTTTGCATAAATATAAATGACTTTTATCTTTCGAGGAATATGATCATACTGATAATATCAGAAAGCAAGTTGTTGGAATTAAAAAATAATCTTATTTATATTAATGCAAATTAAAAAGAAACAGATGACATCTCCGCCATTCCCTTGAAATTATCACATTTACTTAATTTATTTGCATAGCCCATATTCATTACGCCATTGTTTGTATTCATAAAGCGTAATAAATCCAATCCCACTTCGGTACACTGAGTCCGAATAGCAAAACATGTAAATATTTTATTTCAGTTTACATGTTTGCTAGAAGAATTTTAAACAATATATACATAGGTAATATTATTATATGCCAACTTAAGATAATATGCATGTTATACCCCAGTAGGTACATTATTACACTATTATAATATAAAGCTATTTGCAATGCAGCTACAGTTTTGTTATTCTTCTCCAATATTGTGATATAAATATTTATTATAAATTTTATAAGATATATCTAATCTTATTGGGTTATATTGGCAATTTACTTATTGTGGCTTATTTAAAAGGAAAAGTGCACAAGTAGATTCAGAACGAAAAACTTTGTGGAACCATTGTTCCCTTTATTACTAACCTTTATTCATATATTATCAGAAGTATCCAACTAGTTGCGATCTTTAAAAATAGTCAAGAATTATCTACCAAAGTTCGGAATTCATAAATATATATAAATATTAAGATGGGTAAATAATAATTATACTTACCTGTGTTACAAAACCATATATCTATATCATGGGCCCCACATCGTGAAGCGGCCCCCCAGGCTAGAATCTTTGGCGGGCCCCCCTACCTATCGCTAAGGAAAAGGGTAGTGTGACGCTTTACAATAGCGTTTTCCAAATGGTGGTGGTAAAATTGTATCGTACAACCACATAACTTTAAATAATAATATTATCGAAGGAAAGCAAATTTATAATGTGTGTACATGTCACTTATCTGGTCGACTCGCCTCGCCGGGCCCCCAGGCTAGAGCCCTGTCAGCCCCCCTCTTGTGGGGGGCATGATCTATATATATATTTGGAATAGATACCTATAACTTCACGGAATTTATTTTTTTGGGTACATCGGTAGATTATACTAATATGATTTACCACAGAATAATATGATGGTTATGGATGCAAATATCATTCGGCGCGACTATATAATATAATGTATATAGGTATATATATATTTAATTTGATATATATGTTTCTGATGTGTTGTTGGAGAAGTTTGTGTCTTCAAATCTCCTACCAAGCATTCATGTATGCCAACAAGGATACTTGAATCTTCACTATTGGATTCAGCGAACAAGGGATGAAAGCATGCGTAAGCGCTTTTGAAAAAGAGTAATTGCTATGCGATTGACCTAGACGTTGTTCTGTTTTGAAAGACAACAACTTTTTATTAACCATAAAAATGAAGACACATTTTATTCATTGGTTTTTGAATAACTATATTTATAAAAAAAAATATAGGTGGGGCTCGTAATTTAGTCGTAATCATCAAGTGTTTTTAATATCTTCGATACATAAATGGGATATGTTAAATCTGGGCGGTATGTAGGTAAGTAGGTACTAGGTTTTTTACTAAAATATGCGATGTAATAATATATAAATGAACAGACAATAATAATAAAAACCATTTTGACAAAATTGTCATATCGAAGGTTTTCTCAGCTCATCAAGTTATACAATGTTGTTTAAAATTGAAATATTTCCTTTCGTAAAAATATAAAATTTCATAGAGCAAGTTTTGTGTCACCTTAAAGTTTTAGTTTTGTCACACCTGTTTTAACAGCTCAATTGCGATAATATATTGATACTAAAGTATACATCCTTTTAATACAGGTATGTATGTTGTATACATAATAGAATAATGGATACTTACAATCGGTTAAATATAATCGGTCCTTATAAGTAATTAAACAAATTCTTTGCGGAATCATTTTAACCTTGAAATAATTGATTATCGTTGAAATCATTGTTTTGCGGAAATAATTAATTTATTGAACAATAATATAACAAATCCATAAACTGTGTTATCGATATTCGAGAAATTTATATTTTCTTCTGAAATTGACTGAAAAAAATATAACCAAATAAATTATTTATCATTGTATTTTGTTCTGGTAGAATTTTTTGTATTATTGATAAATAAATAGACACATCTGTTGATGCGATAAAAACATTATTTTTTAACAATACTTATTCCTCAAATATGGCTTTGCCAGTAGCACCTGATAAAATACTAACATTATTCTTTAGCCTTTTAATAGTAATACATATTATTATAGAGTTTTGATTTTACTTTAAAAAAAAATGTCACTGGTAGTTTTTCAAGTTCACAAAGAATGAATATAACAGTGGACAATTTAATAATAAACCATAAATATATTTGAACGTGCTAGTTATGAAAATATTAAAGTGTCTCATTGTTCATAAATTTTATGTGTGTATTGATTTATTTAAAGTGTAAATAAAATAATCACATGTATAAATTTGTGAGTTTTTGAATATAGCAAATGTATAAAAGAAAAGATTTTAAAAGTTGATCAATTTAGTTGTTTTCGTTATTGCTTTTTTTATATAAAAGCCAGTATAATATACCAAGTCACCACACCGTTTCATATTAAAGTAACCTACGTAGTAACGACTAACTGCTATTTAATGTCTACATTACCAAATCATATTTCTATTAAATTATACAATAAAATTAGTGCTTTATGACACAGTAAGTATACGATTATAGCAAGTAATGTTATTTCAAAACATAGCAGTATGAATGTATTACACACTGGTACATTTCAAAACAAATTAATGCCACCACCATAGTACATGGTAGCGTGCGGTGTTTTACTGCAATGCCTGTGCAGTGCATACCTACACCTCTTCACGGTTAGCATAGAATAATCTCAAGTTATAATATTTATTTATTCACTAGATGTCCACACACGCCTTTTAAATAATTCATTATTAAATAGATAGCCTCAGGAATATTCGATGTAAACGCAAAAGGTGCCTACGTTGGTAGGTACTAGGTACTCCGCTACATAATCCACACATACACAGAAAGACATAATAAATGATTTTTATTATTATTTCAAATCAGAATAGATCGTAGATAAGATAAATTTTACTGATTTATTCTAAATGTCTGCCTTGTAATTTGAAAAAAAGTATTATTAATCGTTATGTTTCATTGAATTTACTTAAAAACGAATTTATTCAATTAATCCGTACCTATAATACGAGTATAATATGAAAGATATTTAAAATACCTTCTTCTGAGGAGATAGAGCTTAAGTGTATGAAATTAAAGCAGAAAAGGACTCCTGGTCTACGTGTACAAGTCGATCTCGCAATTTTTTCAACAGGGCAGATACAAAACACCCATGACTTTGCTATAAGTACTTAAATAAAATGTCACTTTTTTAAGTTTTACTGTTCTCAGTTCACAAAAATATATATAAACACAAATTCAAAATTCTATGATTCCGGGACAAGAAAATATAATAAAATCCTGGGATTCGGAATCCCAAACCTTAATAATTAAAACCATAAACAACGCCAAAAAGCATAATTATTATTATTTCATGGATAGTTTCTAATTGTTTGTGTAATTATTCTTTAATAATTTCATTGCGCAATTTATATGCCCACGATGGCTGATCGGCTAACGCGTCGGCTTCGTGAATCCCAGGCTGAAATCCTGGGTCTGGTAAATACACATATGTGTTGGGTGTCAGAGATAGACCTAATAACTTGAGCAAGTGGTTAATATCAATTTCTCGTAAATACCAAAATTTGTTAATACAAACCTCCAATCTGTGGAGGCCTAGGTATATGATCTTCTTAGTATCGGACATGGTAAAAAATGCTAATCAAAGATCATAGAATATAAGTTGATAACCACGAAAACATTTTACGAATATAATATCTAGTGCGAATCAACTAGTCTAAAGCACTCATGAAATTTCACAGTGTAGGTATGCTTGCATACTGTGGATAATCGCATGCCAAACCCATGTAAGTATGTACATAATTCAAAAATAAGCTTAACGAAAGAATAAAATGGAATGATTTTAAATGTTTACTATAGATTTAAAATATTTAAATAATAACTTGTATCAGAACTTGACATTTAGAAATAAATATAAATACAATAATAAATCGTTTTAAACGATAGTCAACCTTTGACTTAGTAAAAACCGCGTTGAGCAAAGATGCTGGAAATATTTTATATTTTGCAATAAGTGAATAGGTATATTGAAATGTGTAAATTTGTATATTTTCAAAATTCAATATACATTCTCATATTATTATTTTATGGCGATACATACAAAGGTCAAATGTTTAATTGAGCATGCAATTTTAATTGAATGTAAAAAAATTAAGAGTTATATTTAAAAGAAAAATAAATTATTAAAGTGGCTATTTTTATTAAAATAAAAATATATATTCGATATCGTCAATATGTATACGTGGTCCAGTTTTGTTTGTTATAATAATAGTATTATTAAAATGATTTGAATCTACGCTGTAATTAATTAATTATATGTACTGTATAACATTAATTTATACATTGCATAAACTATTCAAGATAATTCTCACAAACGTGAATTATTTTTAATAATAACCTTGGTAATCGATGACTCATCAGGTGTAGGTATTTCAAATATGTTTATATAGCTACCAATCTTATTTAAAAATTTCTATATGAACATTTATAAACACCCATTATAACAGTTCTTTTGTAAGAAAGTTTCTAAATGACAGTAGAATAATAAAACGCACACATTTAGAAATATTATAAATTTTCTATGATATTTTTAAATATTTAATTATAACATAGTGGACTTGGCATGAGGTTTTAATAATTAATAATGAAAGAAAAGAATTCAACTAAAGTTCTGAATTTGAACAGTCTGTTTACCCATATCTGGCGCCATTTTATATTCCTGTCAGAATATTTCTCTTTATTTGAATTGTCTCGAGGTATTGTATTAATATGTACCGTATTTGTATTGCTTTTATATTGCAATAAGATAAATAATATTATTTAAAAAAAATGTTTGTCATACGAATATGGCGATCGGCATGTGTTTCTTGTTATCACATATTTCTATAAGTAGTCATATAAAGCAGAAAAATAAATTCCTTTTGACTTCACTTCAGATGTAAAAAAACGAATAAATCGTTAGTTAAAAACCAACAATAATTATTTAAAATGTATTATTATCCACAAATCTCATAGGAAAAATATGGTTTTATAATAGACAACGATACGCGGAAGGAGATTTTGAACACCTTATCGTCGATAAATAGAAACATGTCGCGAGTTTAATTGTTCTGCGGTCCTTTGTACATTAAAACTTTCAACTATGTAAATCTCGACAAAATATCGAAAATTTTGACACAGATGGGTATACCAGAGCTAATCTGTCCTTGTTTATTTAATAGAAAATCTGTTTTTATCAAGGTACGAATGAATGACGGTCTTAATAGCGGAATAGTCTAATGTTATTTTGCAAGTGTTCATACACCTACACATTTTAACATCTATGGAGAACATAATATAATGAATGGATAACGTGAGGACTGAGAAGGAGGCGTCTCTATAGATGAAAAAAACAATTCAATCTTAGACACGTAAACGATACTGGACTCATTCCAAAAGTCGAAAATCCGAAATCGAAAGGTTGTGGGGGGAAAGAAATTGACGCTGCTGAGGGAGGTCACCTAGTACGATAGCCCAACCACGCGAAGGACGCTACGAGTTACTCAATACCTTCAACTGTCCAGACTGGGGAATGCAGGGATCACTAAAGAGACATAACTAGGACATTTAAACGAGGTCATCTTCAGCAGATACGTACACGAAAGTGTTAAAATGTTATACGTTTTCATTGTACCTATATTTCGATATAAAGTAGGAATTACATATGTACAAGATTATTTAGTCCTGTTTGTTGTCCACCTAATTGAGATTAAATTGCGAAATATAATTAATAAACATTGGTACAACGTATTCTGTAAGAAAACTCTTTTGCTGCTCCACAATTACACATGCACGAACATTTTATTGAAATCCAACTTACCTATATTCATACCTGCAAACTATGTATATTGATATTCCACAACGTAGTAATCTGTACGCTTAAATCAAAACAACTTTTCATATGATCACGTGTCGCTACTTCCGATGAAAGAATAAAAAAAATCTCATAAAATATGGCTCACTCGCTTGTTTGTGCAGTTGCACATTGGAGTTTTTAAACAGTTTTTATACAATGTTTATTTATTTATGGGCAGATATAATATGTCGGTCTAGCTAGACTAGACTTTATATCTCCTGACCGCGAAAAGTGCACTCTGCACTGAAACGGCTTCGATACATTCATCGCGACGTGTCGACGTTTTTCGATACATCTTGTCGTTCGGAATAATATCGTATATTGTTATTTGCCCCGAAGCCTTGAAACTTTAGCAGAAAATCTTATCATTGAATGGAATTAGAAGAAAATAATCTTGGTAATAAATAATTCTAATGAAATTTGTTTATTACAATCAATGCTTTGTAGGTTGAATGAAAAAGTGGAACAGAACTTGGTGAATTTTTGATTACGCCCTGCTAGAACGCCGTAAAAGTATGCTATTGAAAAACACTTTCTCCTTAAATCAAAATCGTATCGTCTCGACGGCCATTTTGATTGGAGTGTGTTCGCTCGCGTTTTCTATTTTCATAACTTTCAACCGTAATTAACTGAATAATACATTACACTTTCAATTGCCAATCGACGACAATCACGCCGTAAAGAATAGCCATATGCTGCGTTATCCATAACGATGACTAATTCAAAAATATTAGCGTTTTAAAATCATTAGACGTCCGTCGACCATATTCATGTGCTTGATCAATTATTATTAACAGCATATCTATATTTTATATATTAGATATAACCACGATGGCCATATTTTATTTTTAAAAATAAAGCAAAATAATTCTGAAAACGATAAATATGAAATAAAAAGTTTATTAAGTATATTAATTTTAGATGCGTTGTGTTCATATAGGTACATGGAGAAGGTTACATAGGTACTTATACTGGTCAAAAATCATTGATAATCGTTGTTTGTTCATTTAGGTACAAGAATAATATTACACATTATAAAATGAAAAATCGTGGTGAATTAGTAGTTAATTGGGATATTTGCATGTATATCAGCGGATAAGTTGATCACTTTGAGAACGTACAAAATACATATACTTAAACAATACAATACAGGCATAATTATAATATTATACAATCAGAAATTTTGACCACAAAATTGGGTGTTTTTTTAATAAAAATAAATATAAACGAAAGGGAGTGTCCTTTGCAATAAATAACCTATTAATTCTTATGGATTTAAGTTTTGTACTATTCCATTTGAGTCGTTTTTTGCGACCCGAGTTTCGCCTTTCGGCATCTTCATGCGCTGTGTATACTCACCAAAGGCAAACACACACTCAGTCAGTCAGTCAGTAGAGAAGACTACCAAACGACAAGGATTCTTGGTTGTTTGGTGTCCATATGCTCTAACTGAGGAGCGGATATGGTTAAAAAAGACGTTTTTAGGTGTTTCCGAATCATAAATATTCAAATAAAGAATGATAAATTCTTGAATCTTGTGAATTATTCATTGGGAAAAAAAGTTTATCACTGTTATATTATATTTTTTTAAGAAAATCGCAGCATTTACTTATTTTTTTAAATTTACAATATGACCGAATAAAAATGAGACGTTATGATTTCTACATCTTTAAAAAATATGACAATATAAACATATTCCATAATAAAAACTTATGCTCGATATTTTTTTAGCAACTAATGACAAGCATCCGTAGGGGGCGAAATCTTATGTTTGAAGATTTCCCACGATGTCGTTGACATGACATTTATATGTCCGATCCTAATAGGATCATATGGGCCTCCACAGAGTAGAGGTTTGTATTAACAGATTTTTTTTGTTTTTTACGAGAAATGGGTGTCAGCCACTTGCTCAACCTATTAGGTCCATACCCTGACTCACACACAAACTGAAAAACAATATGTGTACTTGCCAGACCCAGGATTCGAACCTGAGACCCACAGCGTGATAGTCCAACGCTTATGCCGCGCGGCCACCGTGGGCGTTTTATATATTTAGAGGAGAAAAATGTAAAATAAACTGAGTGATTTAATAGTCGCAATGAATGATATTTTTAAGATTTAAACTTGGCATTGGTATTATTGAATGAGTGTTTTTTTTCAGTTTATAGTCCACTGTCCGTACGTCATCCAATAAATTTCCCAATTCACTATAAATAATATTGGACTATTGCCAATATAGGTACATACATATTTATTATTTTTAAGCTATGTTAGTACATACCAAAATGGATCGTATACGCCATACGGTATACGTGAGATCGCTTCCTCAAATCGTAAGTGGGAAAATTATTTTACTAACATCGATTAATTTGTTAACTTATTGAAGTTTTAAAACAGGATTGTTGTATGTGTCGTACAATAACAAACATTAATGTAAGTTTTGGGCTGTAGATCTAAAAAAAGGATAAAACAGCAACTCCATTTTTAATTTGAATTACAATTATTCAATAGAGACTATGTACGAGTATCATCCTTTCCGACTGATTTTAGTTTCCTCCACATGTGTTATACTCTAACTAACTACTCTTATACACCAAACTTCTCCAATATAGTCTTCCTCCGAACAGTTTGCCTGTCTTCAGCTCACTTTTTCTTGGATACTCATCAGGTCAAGATCATTGCTGTCCTGTTATTCTTTTAATTTATATGACCTGCATATCACAGTCTGCGACTTCAAAAATTTACCAATAGTTTGTTGTTCATGTTGTAATTTTTAAAGGTCACTATAAATTGAATTCAGTTAGGTTGTCTAGCTTGTTGTTTTTGTGTATTATGTAACTCTTTCTTTTATAGGTACATTATTAATATGAAAGCAAAATCGTATAATATATATGACGATACTTTCGCTCTCGCATCATGTCCTATGTACCTAACCGATTTTTTTTTTAATCGGTATATGTTCAAACACGCGCGTTAACATGATCTTACTCCCTACTTCAATTTTGGTTTGTGAATTTATGGATACGGCCGTATGTTGTAGCTTAACCACTGGGGAATAACAAAAGAAATGGCGTATTTCAAAAAAACACTACCTTATACTTAGGTCAATAATTATTATAAAGCAATCATTATTCCTAGAATGTTTATTACACTTGAATGGTCAAAAGCATAGCTTATAATAAGTACCTTTAGAATTATCTTGAAATGTGTTAGTCCTGCCCATTTTTTGAATAATAAAATGCCTAATTCTTGTCAAATTTGGGATCACAGAGATTATCAATATAATTTTTTATCGTAAATATTTTACAAAAATAATCTCGTCATAAATTATACTAATAGTTTTATAAATGCGTTTAAAAATTAATAAATGTAAAAAATCTTAACACCGCTGCACATTCATGTACTGAAATATGACTATATTCTAAAACATTAGAGCGAGAGGTTTAAAAGAACACTATTTTATGTAATAAAAATACTTTTTGCAGTCATCAAATATTTAAAATAAATATAAAAGATAATAAGGCTTCAAAATTATATAAATAGATTTTCTACAACGTTTAAGGAATGTCCAGGATCATAGTTTTAAAATGCAATAAAAGTTCCATTTTGACCTACGCTGAGCATGTAGCCCCTTAATAATTTTTCCAGATTCAATTCCGGGACGATTACCTCGGTTAACTTTTTTTATTTTTCTTTCTAATACCTACTGTTTATATATATATATATATATATATATGCGCCTTTTCTTCCCAAATCATATTTTCTTTCGGAACTAGTCATTTTTAGGCATGCAAGTTAAAATATGTGGGTTGAAGTTCCGGACGTTTTCAGTCAGACAAGTTGCTTTAATTACGGAATGTAGAGTTAGTAGATGTGGCTGTAACAAATATTGACGCTCTCAATCGAAGGGGAAGTACCGAAACTTCTGCATAGTATTAAAACCAGAAAACTGCAGGTCCTTGGCCACATTATAAGAATACAAAATTACAGCATTACCCAACTTGTCATCCAAAGAACGATCAGTGGTAAACGTAGCAGAGGATAACGCCGACCTGTGATTGGTATCAGTACATCTACATCGAACTATTCCAAGTATCATTTGATAATCCAAAGATCACAATGGTGGTGGCCGACCTCCGCTAGGGGATGTCGTGATAAAAAGAATATCCCATTATAACATTATTGTAGTAAATAATCCATTGTCGTTGTATATTAACAACCAAACTAATGTCTATAAAATATGTTTATGTAAGTATTACCCTATTTGAGTATCAAATAAAATTAACATGGCGTATTTACTATTAGGAATTTGCGATGACTCCAAAGGTGAAGAACGTAGTAGTAAATAAATAGCTGTCCTATGGCTTTTTATGCTTAAATAATATTTACTATTAATATTATTATTATAACACTAAGAAAACATTTCGCTGGTACCTGCGTCATTTTCGTCAAACATTTTTATTACACCTTGACACCAAATACTTGACATATAGTGTGTAGTTTTTCAATATAACACCTTATATTATTACTAGTGTATTTAATATGTTTGTCCTTAGGAGTAATTTTCAACCTTTTTTGCTTAGCGGAACCCTTGGAGCATTTTGTACAATCTCGGGGAACCCCTATTTTGATGACGCCTATTAATATGTAAAGAAGTAAATTACAAAACACGTTAAAATTAGTAAGCAATGATGTATATAAGTAAAGTACCGATCATAAGCAGACTCAAACTGCCGCCCCTTACAACCTGCACACTGTATATCAGGGGTGGGCAAACTGCGGCCCGCGGGCCGCATGTGGCCCGCCGGGTATTTTTTTGCGGCCTGCCATCATTAATTGTACTTCTTATTTCGAACAACTTTTTTATATATTTTTTTAAAAATATTGACAATAGATTAAAATTTGAAGAATTTGTTGTTTCGTAAATGTATTATCTCAGTACGTCTTCCGTGCGTCTTGTCTCATACTATGTAACCACTATTTTCTACGTTGAACATCGTGACACATTTAAATACTTTTAATTCCGCGTTGTAAAGAAAAAAAATATATGCCCATGATATGGTAAAAAGTTTGAATGGATTTCAATTAAAACTCAAGTAATTCATTCGACAAATATCAAATAACAACGTGGACCAATTTCCAACTTTGAAGATGCTGAATGTAATATCAGAATATAAATTTGACGAATATGGTAAAATTATTAAAGCTCGGAATGACGATTTTTCACAAAGATTAGGTGACTTCCAAAAAATTGAGACAAGTTTAGCAATAGATATTGATAGTGTACCGACAGAGCTACAGCTTGAGATTATTGATCTGCAGTGTGCAATGAAATGTCATTGGCAGTGTGACACTGATTTAAGAGAATTGCCGTGCCGAATTCACGTCGTGAAGAAATCTCCAAATTTTACAATACCCTTAATTCAGACAAATTCGACCAACTTAAAGATTATGCAAGAAAAATGTTCGTTATTTTTGGATCAACCTATATATTATGTGAACAAACATTTTCGATCATGAACCTCAATAAAAATTCTTTACGATCAAATATCTCCGATGCCCATTTACAAGCAGTTTTGAGACTATCAACTACAAAATTAACACCTGAATTTAAAAAAAATGTTAAAAAAATGTACTTACAACAGTTTCATTCTTCTCATTATTTTTTTTGTAATGTTTATTTTTCGTGATAATAAATAGTGTATATCTAAAAATGGTATTTTACTTGCGGCCCGCCGCTCATTTTGAATTCTCGAATTTGGCCCTACATCCAAAAAGTTTGCCCCCCCCTGCTGTATATTATAATGTTACTACCTCTTCATTGTTCTTTAATAATTTTGTCGCTGCTTTATAAATTAATGTGCTATCCTTAAAAAAAGCATAAACAATCTATCTGCAATAGACGTCTCAAGTATTAGTCCGTAAATGTTATATATAAGTATATCAATAAATGAACTTGCGTTTACGTGATAGAACTATGTGAAACAAAGTTATTTTTGTTAATTCTACTTTAATTGAGATTAACGTTGACAGCGGTTTCGGATTATCAATTAAAGTAGAATTAACAAAAATTACTTTGTTTCAAAACCATCACCGTAAATTATAATAAACTATTTTTTTTCGACACCCACTTAATATTGTCCACAATTCCTCAACTTTTCTTCCGTCTTTATTTATTAAGACGATACATCAGTGAAACGGCAAATAATTTTCAACTATAGGCGCGACGAAATTTTGGACTCGCTGCCATTCGGTGAGCGAACGTCGAGGTGTGAATACGTCAATTTGTTTCGTAATGGCGACGGGGTATTAATTCTTAAATTGTCTAAAGATGACTAAAAACGATACCCATTTACTTGAAAAAGAAAAGATATCAATGAATATAATATTATTATTGCTACTAATAGAACAAAGAACATTAAATGGACGCATGTAGAATTTATTTTACAAATAATATTTCGTTCGGCATGCGTCATTTGCACCCGCGACCCGCAATCCGCGCATCGCCTAGCCACAATCTTTTTAGACCATGCCTCAACTGAGGTATAGCCTTAATTATAACTCTCGTTAGGTAGGTATTGGTGAATGATGCCTTTAATACTACACAAGCAACATTTTCAGAATAATTCAGTGTTTAAAAAAGGGTTATGTAAAACCATCATTACCAAAATCTTTCTGTGACTTCTCGCAGAACCCCTGTCACCTAGGCACTACTCATGGAGACCTGGGGTTCCGAGTAGATATGGTAAAACTGGTCGATTTTGAAGACTAAGTATACTTACTACCAGTGTAAAAAAATAGTATAGAAACTTGTTCCTAAATACTTAAGTATTTGGAATACTATATAGAGCGTTTGGCGTGCGTATGCGACAAAAGTTTCATACTCAACTGAAACTAAAACCAACTCCATATTATTAGTATTTTAAAATACGTATCGGCTCAGGGAACCCAGACTGTGTATCGGCTTCAATATAATCGCTAAAATACGCTAAGCTCCGCTTGTCGAAAAGTCCCGTTTATTATAAATTTTTAAATTTATGAGTTGTTTTTCTGTTAGGTTACAATATTATTGTTAACAAAAATGAATAACAGTGATTTTTTTTAAATTTTAAACATGTTTTCAGCGGTATATAACAAGCTTAAGCCTGTGCGTCATCTCACCACTGTGCTGCGACACAAAATTTATGACCTATTATTATTCATATATTCGAACGCAATAGACTAATAAATTAAAATATACCTATATTCAAGTGCTATTTCGTTCGTACGCATTTAATGTCAATAGCGTTGAAAGTCTAGCAACTGGCGAGTGCACAGAACAGCGACTCGCGATGATATCATCATAAGTTTTTTGGAATAAGTTTATTGGGTAGTTTTATACGAAACTTGAGTACACAAACTGGTGACAGTATTTCCAACTCACCTCTAGTTCCGAGGAACACCAGTTGAGAGTCACTGCGTTAAACCGTAATCAATGACTTCTATATAATTCTGCGTTGAAGATTGGAAATGGGTTAGCAAATTTGATTTATCGTTATACTCCGCGAACTAACCGGTGATCGGAAGGTCTAAGCGCCATGCAAAATAACTTTTTACGATGCACTGTAGTGTACCCACTTATTTATTTTATTGTGTTATTTATTATTTAATAAAATTGCATTCCTGATAATCCGTTATGCGGACTCGACCTTGGTTAGTATACCTACATGCGAATAAAGTAATAAAATTTCCCAGTAAAATATTTTCAAGAAAGAATTAAGATTTTTTTATCAATGTCATGGTTATAAAAATATGTTAATAACTGTATGAATTTTAAATTGCGTACTTACTCTCTCGCAGATAATATCCCACCTGCAGTATTTATAGCAATGGAGTGAACGCCATAGCATGGATCTAATGCCGGGTCCACACTGGCAACATGTCACCGGCAACCTCGTTAAATTTT
The DNA here is from genome assembly GCF_057557595.1 of Rhyacophila brunnea. Classification (NCBI taxonomy): domain Eukaryota; kingdom Metazoa; phylum Arthropoda; class Insecta; order Trichoptera; family Rhyacophilidae; genus Rhyacophila; species Rhyacophila brunnea. The sequence continues at coordinate 42,342,005 of NW_028232859.1, forward strand.
ACGATAAGTATGATAATTATCATAAAATTTCTTAAACAATTATGATAATTATCGTAAAATTTAACAAGGTCGCCGGCGACATGTTGCCAGTGTGGACCCCGCATAATATTATTTTACAAGTGTTCATACACGTACACATTTTAACACCTATGGAGAATATAATATAATGAATGGATATCGTGATAGTAACTATTATTACTAATCCTTTTTGTAAAAAGTCACTCAATATAACCTATATTTTTATAATCCACGGCAGATATAATATATTTCCAACAATGTGCATAGCGCCCGAAGATGCTAAAAGGTGAAAACAGTGTCGTTAAAAAGATTTAACAGTAAAACTAATTTGGAACCGTAAGAAGAAACCAATTAGAATTATTTTACATTCAAATCCATTAAGTAGCATCAGTCAATAATACTGTCAATAGTGATAATTATGCGCACTTTTATTGGATTTAATTACATGTACCTACGTTATATATATTATTTGTTTATATACTATGATAGGTTTGAACCCCCTTGTGATAAGTCGCCAGTGAGTGTTAAAAATACAGTACCTAATATAGTTGTGCAGCAGAAATTTCACGTTTCAAATAGTGTGGGACATGCCATCAACGACTGCCCAATATTACAAAAGGAGCGATGGGCTCTGGGAGCTCTGTGTAGACAACACAATCAATAAATTCACCCATTTTTCACTTCTCTTTGTTCGCCACAATATTTGAACCAAACTGCTACAATGTACGATGAATTTTAGATTTTTTTTTCTACTATAGCAAGCTTTGAGATGCAGTGAAACAATTACATAAATATCCAGTCTTCGTGCATCTCTCGTAAATGTATTGTAACTTCACCGGGATCGAACTCGTAGCTCCTAGATGAGAAGCCACTGCCTTAGGCGTATAACTACGAAGGATGCGTCTCTTAATAAATACTTGACCTAAACGTGATGTTATGCATTAGTGTACCTACGTAATTACAAAATAATTAATTAGGCATGGAAATTATGTCTAGCAATTAATTGGTAAACATTTTAAAATGATGATTGATGAATTGTGTGTTATATTTCTTATTTTTTTCTTCTTTTATTATTGATCATTTATTTCATTATTGTTACTTAACTTAAACTGTTCCTCGATGCCCACCTTTCTTTAAAAAGCAGGACAAAAAACTCTCATAACGGAGCATTTAAATAAAACGGCGAGGTTGAAAAATATAACATCGATTCACCCACTGACTTTGGATCCGGTTCAAAGTAAATTTAAATTTAAGTACTATTATTTTATTGTTAGCACTGTTTGCAATTTACAGTCAATTTAAATTGTTTGTATGATCTGAAATTTTAACGAGACCAAAAGGTTAAATAGAATCGGAGAAAACATTATGAGGACGAATGGTTTTATTTAATGTGGACAAAAATCGTTGTAAAGTATGTATAATGTCTAAGTATGCTATATAATACCGTAACGCTGTAATAGTAATAAATTAGGTAGGTATATTAAAATGAGTGGCGTTTTGGTATATTTTAAGCGGACCAATAACCGGACAGTTATTTAGTAGGTAATTTATTAATCAGTTTATGTAATAAATTCATAATCGATAATGTACCTACGTCACTTACCTTAATGCAATAACATTTTATTTAACCAAACAAATCGGTTAGGTAGTAATTCATCAAATGTAATATATCTAATACTTACAACCTACAAATTTAAAATAAACATACACGATTATATCTGCACCCTAGGTAAGCTTAGCTAAATGCATAAAAACAATTTTCAAGCATGGTAAATTTCAAAAAGCAATTTTATTTCTAGAACAAACATTGTCTTACGATTTTCCCTTTAGTCCCTAATATTGAGAAAATCCTCCTCTCATATCTATTGGTATTGTCGTTTCATCTCAGCAGTAGTTTTCCAGCTTTTCCATTTGTTTCTCTAGAAGATTTTTTTGGTACCCACGTCTCCGACATACTATATACAGGTATGCCATATCTGCCCCATAGCATACTTAAACTATTATGGTTTGGATTAGGCAGGGATTATTTGAATTTTACTAACCTACTGCACCATCTGCAAATTGTATTCTTAATTCAATGAAAACAAATAAGTATAGCTGACAAAGTTACGTGTGCACTATTGATGTCGAATCTTAATAGCTTACCTCCACCCCTCGCCACTGATACCTAGCCAGTTTAACACTTACTAGACTAGTCTTATAAAGGTAAAGGTGGAGACAATCTGGGTATCTACCTACCTACTATATAATAATGTTGTTAAATATAATTTACTACCGTAACATAAAGAAAATATACACAACGTTTGAATTTAGTCAATATTGTATTCATTTGAGGTTTTCATATACCTTACCAGTGGCGCACCCAGGGGGGGGGGCAAGGGGCCCTGGCATATACCTTTCGGCTTAGACAAATAAAAACACGGCAAAAAAATGATTTGTAATAATTCTCCAGCACGCTTTTTAGAAAAATTTCTTAGATTTTAATTTCTAACACAAAAATTTCGAAACACTAATGTCAGGTTTTTTTAAAAACCCAATCCCTAATGGAACTGTCAAAAAATTCTCGGTGTCCACCCGAATTCCGGAGTGGTGTAGGTCATGGCTGTGGAGGGCTGTCAGGGCTCTAGTCTGGGGGCCCTGGCCGTGGGGGGCCCGGCGTGTCGGGTTGACCAGATAAGTGAGATAAACACACATCATAAATTAGCTTTAATAGTAAAAAAAGTCGCCTGCGGCGCTATTATACTTAATGGCCATGTGCAATATATTTTATGATTATTATGTCTCGATACTCGATAGCTCCATTATTAAAATAGATGTAATAAAAATCTCCAATAATTCACTGTATAAGTACCCTTAATTTGAACTAAAACACAATTTGAAAAACGTTAATGTAGTGTTTCACACTGCCTTTAATCTTAGCGGTAGGTAGGGGGGGGCAAATATCCTAGCCTGAGGGCCCGCTTCAGGATGTGGGGAGTGTAGGTACACCGAGTGCCATAGACAAAAGAACGATAAACGAGAAATTAGGCTGTGAAGAAGAAAAAGAGCCTATAGGTCTAATTCACATTCTCCTCCTTGGACCCCCCCCCCCCCAATATTAAATCCTGGGTGCGCCACTGTACCTTTGAGTGTTTAATCCGGAACAAAAAAATATCCTAATGGATTTAGAGACGAGGATCGAGAGCCGCCAAGGAACCCGATAGATTATGAACATATTGACTAACTATTCTTCTTAAAAAAAATATGTTATACCTATTATTGGCCTCCAGTCTGTTGAGGTCCAACGTTATATAATATTTTTTTGACATATTGCTATCTTCATGGACATGAGAATTTGAAGAGATATGTGGTTTTTATGGAAAGCTGAAAAAGAGTGTGTCGGTGTGGAGTCCCCAAATGAAATTTATTATTTTACTGTGGGCAGCCTTAGGGCAGCAGCAGAGGGGGGTGGAGAGCCTTGATCGCAACTTGATTGTAACTTAATTTCAAATTGATCATGATCCTCAACCAAGTGAGACAAACCGAGAAGAGATAAATTATATTAGGCGTATTATTGATAATTAAATCATTTTATTGAGAAGTTATATTATTTTCCTCACCCAATTTTATAAATAGGAGTGATTAAAACGTTAAAATTTATCTAAATCTTATATAAATCATCTTATGTGATGTCACGTTTTCTGCGAAAGACAGATATTTTTTAGCGATTTCTCAATAATTATTTCACAATATACCTACCTACTGCGTTGCATTAGATTAAAAAAAAAAAAAAAACAAGTAGCTAGGTAGGCGGTAGTCCGTTTCAAGAAGTGATATCGGTCTGTTAAACCTATTCAAGAAAGATCGTGTAAATTAGGTGGCTATGTCAGTATATCGCATGTCAAATATGGATTATTTTATTTTTCGGTGAACTAAATAGAAGCGAATGTGTGATGGACCTGAATCTTTGTATGAAACGGTCTCTACAAACGACATTCGCGAATTTGAGATTCACCTTGTGTCCAGCTCGAATCCCTCTTACCGTTCGGAGAAACTCGTTTTTAGTAGAAGTTTCATAAGAAAACTTGAATCTCGTATCACCAGACCAGCTGACGATGATACTACACAAAATGCACAGTTTGTAAACACGGCTATTGCAACAGGGATGGCTGACATAATTTAATTTAAAATTAAAATTCTTGCTTTCTAAACGATGTTTGGTATACTTATACAAATTGCGAGTTATTGTTGATAAGTACATATTGCGATTTCGATAAATGAAAATTTCGTTCATATTAATTAACGGTTTTTTTCTGTTTTATTGGAACGTATCTTTTAGCCACAGGAGTTTCACGTGTATGTTCTAACCATATCCATGCGTCACATCGCATTCGAACCGATGTTACCAGGACCAAAGACAATATGGAGAAGTGGGGATACTCTGGTGCTCTGACAAATAACATTGAATATGAGCGTTGATGAAACTGCGAAACACGTCCGCTTGCTACGTTAATTTGTACCACCAACATAATACTAGGTATATATATACACGACCATAATAGTGTACACTGAAGAGGGTGCATTTCTCACACGGATAGGAGAGACTAAGGCCGTTTTTGTCATTGTAAAATAATAATCATTTTCCGCAAACAGTTCAACGTATAGCTCTACAATGCGAATTCGCAATTTCCTACTGCGTTCTGTCTATAAATGAGTATAACCGATAAAACAAGAAATCAGTAACGTCCTCACTGCCGATATAATATGTTATCGTAATATTTTTTTTTTTATTTCTATGATAGAAATATTGATAATTCACTCAGTGAATTAGACAATTCATTCAGTGTGGAATCTTTCTAAATTCTAATATGTGATCAAAAATTATTGTTAGTAATAAATTAGCATGACGCTCTCTAAAGCCACGCTAGTATAGGCTATCGATTTGTATCACACCTGATTAATAACGAATCTTGTAATAATATTAGATGATATTATGTACATAATTTAGAACAATTTCAGAACCATACCTATTATTATTATTATTATTATTATCGGGTTATGTGATTTACAGTCTTATTTTATCAGGGTACTCGATTTATTGCATTTTTATCGCATTTGCACTATTGTACTATGAAATTGGCGCCATATTGTAGAACAACTTTAAACCCCTCAACGCGGATTGCTGATGTATTATAATTAGTATTCATTTGTGATGACCCTAACCAATTCTGAAGACATGTGACGTGACTCTCATTGAGAAAATTTCCAATAACGAAGTAACGCAATATATTTGTTGTTTGGCATTTAAATATTAGTGTTAAATCTATAATTATGTAGTTCTCATAAAAATGCAAATGACAAATAATACGGCACTGCGTCGCAACAGAAAAATCAACTGTATTATTTTTCAAATACTGCATTCATATTACCCACAGTAATTTATTAATAGACTTTAAATTGAATTTTTTAATGATTATGATTTGCGCAACACACAAAGATTTAATAAATTATTTATTTCATTCAACGAATAATTCACAAGTCTTGAGAATGTAACCTTTTTAATATTGAACATACATAGTTCAACATTTATATGAATAATATTTTAAAACCTCTGAAATAGGCTACGAAGGAAACAGCGTTCTAAGCCCCAATTATTTGCAAATTTGTTTTATTAGTTCAATAGTATGACTGATATTGAGCTATTTATGTTGGATCTCCACAGCCTACCTCCACATTTCGCCACTGGGGTGTATGATGCCATACTCGAAAAGGAATTCGGTGTACACGTTCATAAACTGCCCAGAAAATTTGACGACCTCGTCACTACGAACCGATAAACTTCCATCTGATTACATCCAGCGCATTCGCTCTGTCTATGATATAAATATAAATTCAGTCAAAACACACTTGAGTGCATGGTGACCTTAGTTTTTGGTAACTGCTCCTGAAACATTCCCGGTCATAAAAAATATAAACGCAAAACACAGGGTACTGTTGGTGGTCCCTTCATTGTCAATGATCAGGGATCGAAACGGACCGGAGCGCACCGGAGCGCCGTTCCGGTTCATTATATCCCCTAAACTGTCGTTCCGTCTCGTGGAAAAAAATATTTTGACCGTCTGAGCTAGATATGCCATATTATAACAAAAAAATCAAACACACAGATTTTTATAATATATAAACACTAATTAGACAACTACTTACTATGTTAATAACTTTCGGAAAACTATCATGCGCTCCGGTACGTATACTTTTCCATTTCGAGCTCTGTCAATGATGATGATATCGATGAATCCTTGGTTAGGGCTGAATTTACTAAAGGGGCTATAATAACTCAGAGAAGTCAAATTGGTAGGTTCCTCAGGACCCAAAACATAAATTGTGAATATTAATAATAAAAATATAATATATATATAAGTATGCAGATGAATGTCCAAACTTCTAGGATATGGGAGCGAACTCTTAGTAATAGCTTACCCAACAAATTGAATAAAATATGAAACAATAGTAATTCTCAAAAATAAATAAAATACCTACATCACTAATCAGTAATCACCACCAACTAAGTTTGCCAAGTTTCAGAAGAAGTAGAAGTAGATAAATGTTAGCTGTTTTTATAGAGTTGTTTGTACATCACTACATCAGGTTTACGAGTGTAAAATAATATATAGGTACAATGTATGTATTATCTATTCGCTTAGACACAAAGATCTAGTCAATGAATAATTTCTATTGTTATTGATTTGGTTTTTTAATGTGAATTTTTTCGTCGGTACAATGCCCCCATCGTGTGACCGACATTTAGCGGTAGATAATACAAATTTTATTCATACACTAACCCGACTAAACACATGCTCAAAAAAACGATTCCTCCGCAAGCCAACAGCCTACTTTCTCGTTTTGCCGCCTGCCTATTCATATCACTTTCTTGTTCATTGATTTGCAAATTATTTCAATGCCGCTCTGTTGACCTCCAACAAAATGGCGGTGCCAACGGATGCGAGTGACCGATAAACGAGAAAATAACTAATTTCATAAAAAATACTGAGATAAGATAAAGCCAAACTAGTTACGGAAACGTAGAATATAGAATCAATCTAGCTACTTAGATACGACATTCAAAAAACCGAGTAAGTAGTAAACACAACAGAAAAAGTGCATACCGACTGAGAAATTAAACAAACAGATCGATGTAGTGTTCCCTATTGTATTATTTTGACGTACTTAATAATAGATTTGGAAGTCACGTTGCAAATCTTAACCAAGCGTGCATGAGGTGCTGCAATTATTTTCTATTCTGAGATTGTAAAAAATATGCACCTGTCCTGTTTAAGTTTCAACTTTCTGACGATGCGAGCGTTCCCACGTCTCAAAAGAAACCCACCATTACCAATATTCTAGCAGAAAAATCAAAACTACACATTTCATAATATCAACTACTAAAAATCGATGTTTTCTATAAGAAATAACATGACAATATATTATTATAATCGTACCTACATAAATCCTCACTCCATATAAGTGGTAATTAATCATTCTTTCTATATGTAACTTTTTCATCGTTATCCTGTTCCTCGATGTTCAAAAGCATGGCCCCCAAAAGGGGAGGGCTGACAGGGCTCTAGCCTACTTTATTTCAGAGCCATTACATATTATTTCGAATGTGTTAGTGCATTGCAATTTGATGTGATATGATGGTTGATATACTTAAATAATAATTCCCGTGTATAATTTAGGAAACACTACTTTTCACTTATCACACTGCCTTTAACCTCAGCGATAGGTAGGTGGGCCCGCCAAATATCCTGGCCTGGGGGCCCGCTTCAGGGTGTGTGGGGCCATGTTCAAAAGATCTCCTGCATTCCGCCGCCCACATTACTGAAAATATCGAGGGGCCCGTAGCGCCCTTCACATGGTCCAATAAGCGATTCATCGATTAGAGGAACTATTTCTACCGCATCGACCCTCGATGTTTCCGCTAACGACGAGACTCTCCAAATTAGCGTTCCTCTCAAATTCCTTTCTCAATAGTTTTGCTAGCGTTTTAAATGACAGATCTATTCGTAGCATTTCTCGCCAGTAACTTCAAATAGTCGCATCCAGCATGTGGCGTGAAATCTAGTGTTTTTTTTCATTTCGCGAAAAGCTTTATTTTTTTATATTTGATAAAATTAATAAGCGAAAGGCCTTCCAAAAATCCCCACATAAGCTACAATGCTACCCACAAAAGCTACAATGTTTTTTCTTTTTCGTGAAATCTAACATTTTTTCCTGTGAAATAATTGTTTCTTTCCACTGTGAACATTTTTAGGGACGTTTTTTTTTTCTCTAGATGCCTTTATGTATACCTCGCATTTACTATCGAGGTTTCTTAAGGACTTTGGCACGCAAACTACTCTACTTGATGCTAGTCAAATGAAAATTGTGCCGGCTGAGAGAATATGCCTTATTGAAAACTGTTCTTCTACCCGCATCGGGTATTGCTAATTTGAATTCGGCCAGGGCCTATGAAACCGCCTTGCAAAAACCCTGGAAAATTCTTAGTAGCGCAAGGCGGAGGTGATTCTGATGAATATTTTGTCGTATTCATTGGGAACTGAGGACTGCGATTTGTAGTCGAGTTTTTTCCCGTGGTAAAAGAAATGTCGCATAGGACTGATATTCTAAGTATATACTTATCATATCTTATATGATTGCAGTCACTGGATCTGAAAGGCATGAATCATCTTTACATGTCACCATTTATTATTTTTATTCTTTTTGTTACATCAATACAGAAATTAAAAAGCGCATCTCTTCCGGCCTCGTTTGCCATGGTCCCCGGAAGGTCTCGAATGTCCGCATCTGCCATCTGTAATAAAAAATTCAGGTTGTGCCGCTCCTTGCTAAAGATTTGACAATCTAGGAGTAAATGTAAGACGTCCTGGTCGCTTCCGTCGTCGCATGGACACTTTCCATCAGATGTTATTTTAAACCGGTGCAGGTATGCTCGCATGACTCCGTGACCTGTAAGAATCTGAGTCATCTCAAAACATAGCCCCTTATGCACCCTGACGTCTCGTGCTGCTAAAATTGAAGGTAAAAACTTTCGGGTCAACTCCCCTGTCGATGAGTTTATGTATCGTGAGTTCCATTCGTTTTTCAGGGACGTTATTATTAAGCAAAACACTGCTTCTGGTTATAAGTTATAATATGGCCAAAAAGCTGCAAAGCTCTCTGTAGATATATTATTATGATTCTGGTTCTCGTCCACTACGTATACATTCATCGTTTTTGCTCTAGTTCTAGGTAGATAGTGTCTTTTACGATCTTCATTCATATCATTATTAGGTACACCAGTTCTGAAACATGTTTAGCGAATAATAAATAATTATGTAGTAATTACTACACAGATTTATAAAACTTATAAAATAAGTTAGTCATCAAATTTTAACATTATTTCACGTGGTTACCGATAAATTAACAGAAAAATATTGTAAACGCCAATATCTCTTCACAACCTGCTGTTTTTATTGTTTCATTTACAGTATTGACAGTTAAATTACTGATGAAACTGATTATGTATAGGTAGTTTATGTTTAGTATGTGTGGGTCATTTATAAAGCCATAAACATAAATTTAATATACATAATAATTATTATTGTTAGAAGGTGACTATTCGAAAGTATTCTTTATTAATTAATGAAAATGCAAAAAATTGTCGGTGTGTGTCTGTCTGCAGTGTTTGCGGTCGAGAAACAATAATTTCAAATAGCACTTTTCGCACAAATGAAAACTATTTTTTGTCTGTATTGCAAGACCTGCTACATTTTATTTTCGTTTATTGACGTGCCACACGCTAAGGCTAAGTAAATTTATTGTACATTGAGAGTTTTTATGAAGTCTACAAACCGCCACATTTATTATAAATAATAACAGCGGGAAATTCGTACGTTTCGAACTTCATAAAAAATGATCACAACTTATATGACTAGATCCAGATCGTATTATTAGAAATTATTTCAAATATTGCATATTATAAACATCTTGTTTTCAGCATTCTAACCGATTTCTATATTTCATTAGTATAATATTATGCAACCCTACCTTAACTTAAAAGCGAAAAAGATACACAGGTATGCAAAAACTGACTTTCAAATGTTTTTATTTAACATGTTTTGCGGTAATATAACGCATGTTTGTGTAGGCACCTATTCATTTTATTTTCTCTATAGTTTCGTTTTACATGTCTTGTCAAATTTTTAAATAAGTATGTATTGATAAATTTTCACATGGCTAAACTTTCTTTTGCTGAATATTTTTACTGTTCATTGTTATCATGATATGTACGTAAACACATTATTTTCGTTACTTACAAAGATGATCATAAAATAAGGTGTGAATGTAATGTTCATAGTTTAATCTTAATACTTAGCCACTAACAATGCGAATAAATAAAAATAAAATACAAAGGCTGTCGTTTTCGTATTGGACAATGGCTGCGTTTATATACTATATTATTTGTCGCCACTTTCCTCCACATACATTCTTACCCAGTAGCGCACCCAGGGGGGGGGGGGCCAAGGGGCCTTGGCCCCCCCCAAAAACATTGAAATTGAAAGCCAATAGATTAGACAAATAAAAACACGGCAAAAAATGATTTTAAATTCTCCAGCACCCTCTAGAAAAATTTCTTAGATTTTAATTTCTAACACAAAAATTTCGAAACACTAATGTCGGGTTTTTTTAGAAACTCAATCTCTAATGGAAATGTCAAAAAATTATCGGTGTCCATCCGAATTCCGGAGTGGTGTACACCGAGTGCAATAGACAAAAGTGCGATAAACGAGAAATTAGGCTGTGTTCTGTTGGGTAGGTTTGTGTACCTATAAGTTAAATGCAATAATACTTTTTTTTCCATTTTCAATTAATATTTTGGAACTTCACTATTAAAAAACCCAAAATCGACGATACAAATTCGGCGAAAAGTACGACTACACCCACCACCATGGGCTGACAGGGCTACAGCCTGGGGGCCCGGGCTTAAGAGGGCCCGGCGTGGCGGCTCGTCTAATTGTGAGATAAACACACACCAGAAATTTGTTATATTATAAAAAAAATCGCATGTGGTGCTATACTACTTCAGTACTTCATCAAAATTAACATAAAAAATATGAAGTATGATGAAAATATGATATACGTAACTACATGATAATAATTCACGTGTATCTTTTTATATTACAATTATTTTTAGTGTTTCTATAAAAATAAAAATGGTTATTTATCCAATATCGAAGGGTCGAATGCTACTTGGCTACCACAAGAGAGGCTCGCGACCAGTGGTTCATAGTATGATAACGATCGATAATATGATATGAGGTCCGACAAATCAAGAATTCAAGGGAATTATTTAACAATATAGTTAAATCCACGGAATACCATTTGGGAACACTACTGTAGAACATCACATTCCCCTTAACCCTGGTGATGGGTAAGGGGGCCCGCCAAACATTCATGATGTGGGGGCCATGCCCACCACAGTCGGTGGTGGTGTAAATTAAAAAAAAACATTTTTTTCGGTGGAATTCAGCATAAATATTGTGGCTCTAGACCAGTGGTTCTTAACCGGTGCACCGCTGGCTTGTTGCAAGTGCATCGCGAAAATAGTGATAAAAACAGAAAAATCAGCGAAATAGCGAAAACCGAAAAAGTCCTTCATGAAATTATGAAAGCCGATGAAAGATCTAATGTGATTTCGATGTTGCCGAATCGATCGCACGCGTCTACCGTTGGCCTCACAGGTTTTCGTTTCATAAATGAAAACAAAATAGTGGATCAATATCTATGCTGCAAAGAACTCACCGAGCGTACGACATGACAAGATGTTTTTGATTCTATTTCTTCATATTTAGAAAAATCTAAAATATCATGGAGGAATTTGTATGGATGGTGCTCCGTCAATGTTAGGCTCATTAAAAGGATTTGTTACCCTCGCAAAGACAAGAAACCTGACACCACCCAAACATGAAAATTATCAGAATGATTTTAACCATTGAAATTGAAAACCAATAAACATTTGGGCTTAAACAAATAAAAACACTGGCAAAAAAATGATTTGTAATTCTCCAGCACCCTTTTTAGAACAATTTCTTAGATTTTAATTTCTAACACAAAAATTTCGAAACACTAATGTCAAGTTTTTTTAGAAACCCAATCCCTAATGGAACTGTCAAAAAAATTCTCGGTGTCCACTCGAATTCCGGAGTGGTGTAGGTCATGGATAGGGAGGGCTGACAGGGCTCTAGCCTGGGGGCCCGGGCTGTGGAGGGCCCGGCGGGTCTGGTTGACCAGATAAGTGAGATAAACACACATCACAAATAATTAGCTTTAATAGTAAAAAAGTCGCCTGCGGCGCCGCTATTATATTTCATAGCCATGAAAATTTTCAATTAATTATATAATTGTGCAATATATTTTTTGATTATTATGTGTCGATACTTGACAGCTTCATTATTAATGTGGATGTATTTAAAATCGCCAATAATTCACTGTGTAACTACCCTTAATTTCAACTAAAACACAATTTGAAAAACGTTAATGTAGTGTTTCACACTGCCTTTAATCTTAGCGGTAGGTAGGGGGCCCGCCAAATATCCTAGCCTGAGGGCCCGTTTCAGGATGTGGGGACCATGGTGTAGGTACACCGAGTGCAATAGACAACGAGAAATTAGGCTGTGAAGAAGAAAAAGAGCCTATGGGACTAATTTACTTTCTCCTCCTTGGCCCCCCCCCAATATTAAATCCTGGGTGCGCCACTGTTCTTACCACTTCTTACAATAATTTAATATCATTCATTTATTTTACAAATAATTTATTGTAGTGAATATCAGTAGCGACGACTGCCTGATGTAGGGAAGTAAGGTATTGGTAATTGAAAAAAGTGCAAACTTCGGTCATACTTACCACTTACCAGTACCTTACGCCCTTGCGGGACTTGAATTTATTATGTTTTGTCTTCGGAATTTTACCGATTATCATTCTTGCATTGAATAATGTAATTTTTTATTTATTAATTAACATTTTGTTCTTATTAATTCAAATGTATACTTACTACCCATATTTATTTTTATAGTGATTTTCTTTTTTTATATAAGTAGATAGGTACTTAATTTTCATTCACTATTTTCCATTATGATCAAATATCCAGGTCTCAAACCAAAAGTTAAACACATGAAGGATAAGACCACCATCAGATTGTCATTCCGATACAATTAACGTATTACAATCGTACCTACTGTTTTATTGTTCTGGTATGCCGTAAGCTCGTCAATAAAAGCTTCGTTCACACATACATTTTTCATATCATCGGTATGTTCCTTTATATTTTGAAGGTGTCGAGTGACATTGACATAATAATCAATATAATGTTTTATCGTAAATATTTCACTATAACATATGCACGATTAAATCATTATTTACGTCTGCATATTTACATTCTCACCAATTATTAAATCATAATATATTTAAATAAGTATACATAATAATATTAAATATCTTTTTAAAGTACCTATAAGTACCTAACGTCTATTTATTTTCGAATTCCGTGGCGTCCTGTTGTCCCGGTGCCAAATCGTCCTAGACCCTGGACAGTGACGTCCAAAATGGCGCCCTAGCCAGCGCCAAAATGCCGCCCCATTTTTATACAGTATTTTTTTTCATCCTTTCATGACTCCAATATCTAAGAAATATGTTGTATGGCTACATTACTAACAAAATAAATACCACTAAAATATACAAAATTAAATTTAGATATAAAAAGCGAATAAATACAAGTAATAAATAATTATGTTAGACACCCAAATCACCAGAAGTCTGAGGTTTTGATGCATATTTCTGACACATTTTCTTCATCTTCTTCTTCCACCCTGTCACGTCCCAACATTGGGGCATAGGGCAAGCACAAGTTGGCGCCACTTCCCTCGGTCCATCGCCAACTCCTGTGCCTCCCGTCATGTCAGACCTGCAGCACGTAGGTCGCTTTTGAGGCTGTGCCACAAGGGTACGAAGTGCTGCACTCTTTGACGGCATCCGGAATACGTGTCCCAGCCACGTAGCTCGTCTCTTCGTGATAACTTCAATCACCGAAGGCTGTTGTGTCTGCTCACGAACTCGGGTGTTTGTAACGCGGTCGTACCAATGTACCCCTAAGATTCGGCGGAGACATCGATTCTCAAAGCTCGAAAGCCGAGACTCTTGAAGCTTAATAAGACGCCATGTCTCACAGCCATACATGAGCACAGGTAGCACGCACGCGTTAAACAAACGACATTTGGTCCTCACAGAATACAGCCTTGACCTCCATGCGACTCCAAGCTGGTTGAACGCAGAGCCCGCCACACCCATGCGGATGCCAAGCTCACCAGAAATACCACCATCATCGGCAACCGTGGCACCCAAGTATTTGACACATTTTATTATGCTATTATTGTACAACATCTACCTAAACAAAATAATTATGAGTTATTTCTATAATATACGAGTACCTAATATACTAAATGATTATCCTAGATTTGCCGCCCTTCGAGTAACTGCTGCTCCCAAGCGATGCGCAATCTGTCTACCCCCACGAGACGTCAATGCCAATGGGAGGGTAGTTCTGCATCTTGAGAAAACAAACAATCGATATTCCCGATTTATAAGATAGTTTTCAGTAGGCACATGTCAACAACACTGCTTCGGGGAAAACACGTAGAAACAAAGAACTCTTCTAGCTTTTGTGGCAAAGTCCATTAGAAGTAGGATTTAGAGTATACCTACATAGGTATATTCAGAATGAAAGTCGGTCTAGGTATTCTCAGTAATCGTCATGAGTCTACTAGAAGGGTAGGTAGATACTTCATCAATCATTCCCAAGCTTTTAAATAAATCGATTATGAAACATGTCTAACAAAATGAGTGTTATATTGTGCACGTATACATAAAATACGTTTTATCAACACAATCTAGTTACCTATCTCATTTTGGAGCTGGAAATTAAGTGGGTGCTTTAATATTCGTTAGTTTACTCAATGAATTTGTTCGCAATGGCTTGCGAAAAAGCTCCCATTTGCCACCTTTTTATGAGTAGTAAAAATATGCAAATCTGGATGTTTCACGTAACCTGTTAACTCGTTTAGTGCTAACTCCGCGACTGGCGCGTTTGGAGCAGTTGGCCATTAGATGTAATTAATGTGTTATTTAAATGTGGTAATTAAAAGGTCAGCAGTGATTGTGTTAATATCTGCGATAATAAACACAGCAAATTATTTCGAAAGTTTAGGTTAGTTCGATATTTGCTTGGTGGTTATTATTGAACAATAATTGCATAATTTAAGAAAAGATTTTAATTAACACATTACTACCAAACAGCTACTTTGCCTACAAAATAATAAGTATTTTATAAAAAGTCAATTAATTGTCAATTTTTGTCATTATTTTTTTACCTCTGTCGAACCTGTGTCGGCATGGTCACCCAGATAGATATCGAGGAAATATCCTAACGCAAGAGAATTACTGTCCGATCAGAGCTTGTGATCGAGATTAAATTTCTCGTCTCAAAAATTCTCGAGACAAGTTGATTGTCTTTTCTTGAGATTTTTTTAGAAATTTCGAGATTCTCACCACTCGACAAATCGTTAACGATATATAATCTAGATAAGTAGAGAATTCTTACCTGGAACATATAAAAAATGAGATTCTAAGGCAGCCATGAAAAAATTAAAAAGTCTCTCGATTCTCGATGGAATTTGTTAGATTCGCAGACGATTGTTTTCCTGGAAAAGCCAAAACAAAACATTCGACTATGACTGGGTGGAATTTGTGTTTAAGAAGTACTTGGATAAAAATAAAAAAAAATCTCGAGAATTTTCAAGATCCGAGAAATCAATAAACCAATATAAAATTCTCTAGAATAAAAAAATATTCTTGTTTTCAATAATTCTCGAATCTCGAAAATTGCAAAAGTCGAGAAATCAAAACCTCTAAGTAATCCTAATAACTGGAATGTAGTATAGAAACAGTCCCGTGGGTATATAATTAAACGAATTAAAAATATATAGTCTATTTACTCATTAAATTGTATTAAATAAACTTGATACCTAACCGATATAGGTACATCGTGTACCTACCTAAATAAAAATACTACATCATAATATGATATTATGTAATCCTACCTTTTAGGGCTCAATTATTGCAGTTGGTTTATGACTAGTAAATGAGGTAGTTGAAATCAGTATTATGTGTTTATTAAAAAAAAAATCAAAATTATTGTTCAATTTATTGCAAGTTGAATAATAAAATTATTTTATTCGCTTCGCGGCATTCTAGCGAATGTATGTGCATATCCGCTAGCGGCTAGGCTAGGTGTTGATTTCCATTCGACTCACAACTCGCTGGAGTCGCTGGCGACCAGTGATGCCAACCGTACTATAATTATAGTACAATACTATAATTTTGATTTCGCGGAAAATGTTAAATACTATAATTTTACGCCAAATATACAAAAATACTATAATTTTAAAGGATTCAAGACGAAAAATGTTCCTGTACTATACATTTTTCAGAAATACTATAATTTTTACGCTTTTGTACTATAATCAGCATAGAAAAATATGGCAACACTGCTGGCGACGCTACTTGCCAACCGCCATTTTTGACGTCAGTCATTAGATTACCAGCGTTCTGGTTGCACGTATTGCTGTCTTGTTTTATGTTTTTTCTGAATAACATTCGATGTGTAAAAACTTTATTCGGTTACTCCTTATGGAATGTCGTATATCCAGCACACTCGCTGGTCAACCTGTTGCGTTAATCCTACAAAAATAATTTGAGGAACGTGTGCTGAACTCTTGGAATGCCGATAATATAGTCTCATCTCGCATCATTCATTATACCGGTTTGTTTTCGATCAGATTTGTTGTTGACGTTTCGTGTTTTTTTTATCATAGTGTTCAGCGTCGTTACGAGTGAATTGGTTTCTTAATTATAGTAATGGTCAGCATTAATTTGATTTTGTTTACACCGGAGAGAAGTGTTAAAGTGAATTTTAAAAGTTGTGCAAAATATACAAAATGCGCCAATACAAACATGTAAAAGAGAAGGGTGCACATTATGATTAGATTAGAACTTATCATTCAGTGCCTAATTTCGATTTGCGATAATAATATATCTGCCGATGTATATGGACATGTACAACGTTTATACTGCTTGAAATAAACGGATAAAGCCGTTCGCGAGATAGTTTCCTTATATGATTTGACAGGTCGCTCTCAGTCATAACTTCCGCTCGGCCCGCTTCGGACATCCGTTTAACAATATTCTGTTCACAAGTTGTTGAAGAAATTGTAGAAATGACTCGCTTCTGAGTTTATTTTTACCAAGTGACTGTCATGTGTAAGCAAACACTTCTAATCGAGTTGTACAATATACAAGTTTAGTGTAAAGTTTTCACAATACATTGTATGGATTCATGTGAAATTTTGTATGTAGTGGTTTAATTAAGTGGATTAACACCATCAAAGGAATCATCCTCATTGCCACCCAAGATTGTCATCATTCCTATCGCCAAGGTAAAATACTTCTTTCTATAATTACGTTACTTTTACGTTTCTTGTAGTTTATCAGCTGATATATCATGCAACGTTTACTCGAAAGTTACAGTATTTTTATGAATATTTTATATTATCTGCGTCATTACGGTAGTTATTGTATTGTTATAATATTATTATCTCGTTGTCGACGTACACATTTTGTCACCGTTTTTCTCACGATCCCTATTACTTACTCTTACTGCGTAAGAAAAGAATATTACCAACATTTATTATTATCTACACAACATAACCGGCAGTTATGTATGTACCTAGAATCTAGTTTGACATTTGAACACACAATATACCAAGCCAACTTTATGTAGGTAGGTACATCTAATAAATTAATCCAACAAATGCCCATAGAGGTACAGGTGTACTAAAACTATTAAAGGAACATAACGTATTTCCAATGACATTATTAATGTCATTGCGTATTTCCCATATATTTCGAGTTCTCTTACCAATCTCAAATAACTACGAAATAAGAAAGAAACCCTAGTTTACCAATAATTATTTACGAATCAAATATTCCATCAAAACAGCGCCGCACCGTTGTTAGGGCCACCCAGGCAACCGTCCGGAAAGCGCCGAGATTCAGGGGTCGCCAAAATAAATGTTGAAATTTTAAATGTTTTATATATAAGATTTTATTCTTTTTAACTACCTGAACTATCGTATAATTAACTACCTATTTGTACAACCATTGATTTACTATATAGGATAAGTCTTTAGCTAAATTCACATAGATTAGATGCATACACATTTTCTGACAGTTCGAAAAGCATTCGGAGTCATTCATTGGTCGGCCTGTTGCTTATTAAACGGTATGCAGCCAATGAGGTATCGAGTGTCTACTGATTATGGTTTTCAGCCAATGAGATGTTATATCAAGCTTACTCAAACTAATGGTGGGCAATGTACGATTCTCGTTTGTAAGAACGTCTCCATTAGAGCAGCGAAAAAATCAATCCTCATTGTGTACCTTCATACAACTCATAATTCTAAACTATTAACATCGTATCTATATGTTTACAGTCGATTCTCCAAAATTAATTTTTTTTTTAATGTAATAATATGTATTATATAATATCGAGGGCTTAGTGTCAAACAACACTATCTACAAAAGTGCAACTTTACAGGGGAGCCAAAAATCGTTATTTTAGATTCTTGTAACTCAGTAAGGGAAATGTTTATTTAAAACCGAATGTTAATATTTTATAATTTATTATGTATTGTACATTTATCTTGCTTATGATGATGTTAAAATTTATAGGGATAGTTTTAAAAAAATATGAAAACAAGGGTAACTTATGTAGTTAGCGTTAATCTTTACTGACGATTTAATAAGAAATTAGAAAAGATTGACATAACGTTGTTTGACTATCATGTAGCCATAAATGTAAAATAACGTTATCTCAAAAAAAAAACCTTTTTTGTAGATAACGTTGTCTGACTTTAAGCACTCGATATACAGTAGGTAGTTACCTATCCAAATACTGTTTACCCGAAGCGCCAAATACATCATCATTATTTTGCTCACTATGTTACTTATGTAATATTATAATATAGACCTCACCAGGTAAAGGTATCTTAAAGGTGCGTACCTAATATTATGTCTACAATTACTGGTTATCGGCAATTCGCTTAGCTACACAGGGGGTGGTATTGGGTACTAGAAAAGATACAATCTCACAAACACCTTCGCCCTACATAGAAACGCTATCAAAAATATATGAATATCCAGGCAGTGGGATCGTAATTCGAATTCACAAATCGCGATAATCCGATAATCGCCCCGCCATATTATTTCCATAAGTATTTATACCTATTAAGACATCATAATATACGTATATATAATTTATGCAGTGGCAGTGGTAGTAACACGAAAGTTAGCATGCACACTTTTAGCTAATATAGCTAAATTTCGTGTTAAAAGTAAACACGACTGCCAGAATGGAGTCGGCAATCATCACGTAACACCACATAATGTCTACCTATGTTTAGCAAATGTATTAGCCCTTATCTGTTTTATAAATTATAATATTAATATAAGTATGTACCTACCTATTATTATGACTCCCAAAACGATTTAAAAATATATTTTATGTTGCACGTATTCATAATATTTTTTTAATATTATTTATATTTAATCAATATTGTTTTTATAATTAGGTACATAATCCTATAATGATAATTTGTAAATAAACTTAATGATAACAGCAAGAGGCTGGTGAAGTAACGTTCCATGGAAACTGTAGTTAAAACCGACACTGCGAAGTAGTAACTTCATTGAATTTTCTTTTCCTATATTTTCACGAATGTATCGCAGGCAGCCCGAACACTGAAAATTGACTTGTTTAATGTAAGTATGTATTGAATTTAATGCAGGAATGTAGTATCGTTTGACACCTGCAGAAGTTTATAATGAAGTATGTTACAATATATTAAAAATATTATGCCTTCTGACATAATTTTTTCAATCGAAATAATGAGAAAGAAATATTATAAAGAAAAATATGTCATCTTTAGTCAATAGTATTCATCTATTAAATAATAGACAGTTAGGTAATTATCCACGTACTTAATTGATTTCCTAATATTATTTTGAAAATACCTGCATTAGGTAGGTACCTACTAACAGTTAAGAACCTTAGAATTCTTGGATAATAAAGATTCAGCCATAAACTTGTACCTAGAGCTTGTGATTTATCCACTTTTTTGTTTCTTGAAATTCGGGAGTTCTCGAATTCAAGAATATTTTTTTCTCGAAAATATTGACTGATTTGTTGGTTTCACGAAATCTCAAAAATTATCGATGCTGATTAGCTTATGGTGCTTCCTCGTCCACATTTTTTCTCTATTTGCTCATTGATTGTGTATGTTGACTAAAGTTACAATATGTTGCAGCACTATATCCCTTTTTCACTTGATCAACCTTTAATCTCTTGGATAACACGCTAATTTCTCGATACTCTAATCACATGATATGCTATTACCACACTGTAAGCATCTGTCAAACTATTATGAGAGTATCATTTGTTTTATTTCGCGACCTGATTAAAATAAACGATGCCTCAGATTTTTCAAATTATTACGTATTCTCCCTGTTTCGCTCTCTCTTTGTTCATACTTTTTCTCTCATGTGTTTGTTACAGATAATCCAAGACAATACGATTATTTATTTATTTCGGTAAGTAAATACTTGTAAGCTGAATAATATGTTTTATCTTTGTTGATTTTCACTGAGATTTGATGGGTGCGCAATTCTCATTGCAGTGATTGCAATATCATAATATCTTCCCGCCCTGTCAGATGTCAGTAATGATTACTGCAAAATTCACTACCTACACAACGTGGCAAATTGCACGTCCATCGTTTAAAACTGTCCAACAACATACGTTAAATACCTGAATTAAAATTCAAATGGCGAAGGCAGTGCATTCCTTTGATTAGATGACCTCAGAATCCCAAGGTGACGATGCACCTGCATTTGAACTTGGAAACTTAATCCATGCTTACCTGTTGTGTTGCCGTTTCAAGTTCCGGCACGTAAAGATGGTGTTGATAATGATATGTTTTTGGCGCATAAAAGATTTCACACTTGGCTCTCTTGTCCGCTTTAATTACATTTTCTACAATACGTTTGACGACAATGCAGCTAAAGATGTATTTAACATAGGAGATCATTAATTTAGTATAGTCGTACCTAGATAGCAATGGGGAAGACTGCCTGTTAAACAGCGGTAAAGGATTAAAACGAATGAAAAGAATAATACTTACTACGTATTTAGACAGTGATCACTCAGATCAGTATATTAAAAAAATATGTTTTCTCTATAATAATTTCAACTCAAAAATTTAAAAATGAACTAGAATATTAATATGTTTAATTTGATATTTCTTATTGGATAAATCCAAAGTGCGGCATAATTTCATTAATTACCATATCGCATACAATTAATATAGCATTTACGATTACAGAGCCAGTGCCTGCATAGTTTTTAAAGGTGTCGCTATTTATCACACTATGATTTCATTCCGTACAGATGGAATAGTAAATCAAATAGCGCTATTCGTTGAAATTTGGCATATAGGTAGGCAAGTATGTGTTTAGAAAATTCTCGTATTTAGACGTTAAATATCTTAGTAGGTATCGAATCTTCGCAATTGCTAGATAACGATGTACCAATTAATAATTGCATTTAAAATTGTTATGCAGCTACTGCTATATGTGTGTTATATAGGTACTTAATTGAATTTGGTACGTGGACAATTATGTATGTACCAACAATATGCTTCTTTTATTACTATTGTCTTGATTTTGAAGGTCACAGTGAGGACGTATCTCAACAGATTTCTCCATGGCGTGGTACTTAGCCACCGGCTTTTGCTATGGAATACTTGTCTTCTCATTCTGCGTTTAATACGACTAACAGTCAAAATACTTGAAATTCTAACTAGATTAGTAATAGGTACTTATAATTTACGAAGGAATGAATGACTGATGACGAAAATTGATTTTTAGAGCGCATCCAACATCGCAACTTCGCAAAGTCTCCTCTCCCATTCAGATTTCAATTTCAAAACAAGAGTAGGTACAGCACTGTAAGTGCTTGCTGTCAGTTGTTGAGAACTTGTTTATTTTGTAAAACTACATACTTAATTATTGCGATGTTAATGAATGTTGTAATAAAACTAAAATAGCAGTAAACAGTCCACTGTTGAGGTCCCGTTGGCTCGTCGAATTATATTTACATGATTTTTCAATCAATACAATATGCATGTATGTTTTTTTTTATATCTGGTTATTCTCAACCATATTCCGCGTAGCCAGAGTGTCCCGATATATTATTATAATATGTCGTCCGCGAAATATCGCAAAGGCTTGCGAAAAAAATACGGTTTATAACTGTTTTGATGTATGTATTAGGTAGGAGTTGAGATGTCATTAAGATCAGGATTGAGATGGCAAAGGACTCTGCCAACCAAAAAAGGGTGGGAATCTTTTATCCGGATTCAGTGCATACTCGTTTACATTGTTCTTCCGTTCCTAGCACCTACTTCCACCTCCTAAATAGGGGATGAGAGAATGACCTACAACCACACTTAACACAATAATACCGATTTAAGTACTTATGGTGTGACTATTTTTCTCCTATAAGTAATCTGTGGACAAACTTCTTACACGATTCGCTTCCACGTTCCTGAACATTCTTCGGTGAAG
This sequence comes from Rhyacophila brunnea, assembly GCF_057557595.1. Classification (NCBI taxonomy): domain Eukaryota; kingdom Metazoa; phylum Arthropoda; class Insecta; order Trichoptera; family Rhyacophilidae; genus Rhyacophila; species Rhyacophila brunnea. The sequence goes on from NW_028232859.1 coordinate 42,364,832, forward strand.
CATTTAGGAAAGATGCTTCATCTCTTTCATTTGGTTCTCCCAGCAGGAGTCCATCGTCAGTCCCTTCATCCGGCGACGATTGTTTTCGATCTTACCAATGTTGTCTCCGTTTTTTTCTCTGTTGAACTAGTTGCCTCTTTAGGTGAGTAAGTTTATTATAACAAAATTGGTAGTAGGTACCAACCTATCTAACCAATCAAAAATATTTTTCAGTCGGTCGAATGTTGACAGTGTTGTTTGTTGAATTAATTTCAATTGTCAATTATGAATAAGTACATTAGCAACTTCAAATATTTACCAACGGTTGATACATTCACGCGAAACACATTTTTCATACAGAAAAAAACAAATAAGTACCTACTTACCGACTTAGTCATCAATTTAGTCAATAATTTGCTATGACTAATGGGAATGCGTATTATATAATAATATGGACATAGTTAATCATGCTCTGGATTTAAAAAATATATACTTATATGTAAAGCCCCTGGATACTTAGGGGTCCGTCTATAAAAATAATGATATCCGTTCATTCGTTCAAAGTAATCGATTTCAATAAGTATTCTAATTTTATTCTTTAAAAAATCCATTTAATGTTAGAAACACAATCATATTACGTCACGTGAGCTCACATGATATAACTACCAGAACAATCAAAAATAAAAACTCACAACTTACAAAATTTTGTGTCAATTAGACTAACACTGCGTGACTCGAAATGTGAAAATTTTCAGAATATAAAAAAACTTTCTATCGCGCATGTGGAGACCTCAGTGTGGTTCTGATACATTTTGGCAGATTTTTCTAACTGACCCATTGATGTGTAATATCAATGAACTGACCCTATTCGTTTTCGATTCAAAATGTGCTACGCCATGGGAACATCTGTCTGGTAACATTTGAAATAAGTACTAAGTAAAACAACATTATACTCTTTTGCCCATGGCGCGAACTTACCGTGAGCTCACGTGACTTGATCACAATGTGTTTATATCAGTATATTTTGTTGGTTTTGTAATGTCACATGATCTACACCCCCTTCGTTTCTAATCAACACATTATATCAGACCGTCTCCTACACCCCACCCCTTACGTCACATATTATGAACGATCCATTATTAATTAATGTCTCTTCACTCGAATGGTGTGCCATCACAATATGTAAACGATCCTATATTAATTAATGCAATGTCTTTCCACACCAATAATTTACATTTAAAATCATTAAAGTATATATAGATAATATAGACATACCTAAAAATGTATAACTATTAAGTAGTCATGTAATTAAGTAGTTAACTTATATTAGTTATGAGTAGGTACCTACTTAGGTACTTATTCATCGTGAAAAACATCATTCCATAAATTACATTCGGCTACAATTTTCTTCAGTTTACACATGTGTTCAGCATAATATGGTTTGTTATATTTTTGTCTAAATATAGCAGACCTTGAATATTTTTTTGATAAAATGTCTTCATCCAAAGTTATGAATGATATCAATAAAAGTGTCATACATTTTCTACAGGGTAAATCAGGTGAATATTTAACTAGTAGATATAAAATTGATCCTCAGATAATTTCATCTTGAATGTAGAAAGAAGTAAAGTGAGATTCGATATTCAAAAAACTATCGATACGTTTTTTATTTATATCGTTATTTTGAATGCCTCGATTCCAGTGCGGTTCTTCAACGTTTCGATCGTTTTTCATATCACCGATATTTTCTAAGACAATTCATTTGTCTATAATACATATTGCACCAGTGGTACCTACATACATGTCTCTAAACGAGTCTTTAGTAAAATTAACCCCAGCAACATACACTTATAAATCAAAATGACCACGTACAACTCTAATGTGTGAGAATTCTTTGGCTGGCAGTAATTGAAAATTGTTAGCAAAAACAGAAGAAAGCTCGTATCGAAATTTCTAAATCGTAATCTGTTCGTATGACAGGTATTGCACGCTTTTACAACTAGTTATAGAATAAGTGAAAATGAGTAGGTACCTGCATACGTTATCGCAGCTTGCGCTCGTATGCACGCATGTTCAGGTGTTTTAGCATTATAGCCATACCGGTTGGCCCATTTTCCGATTGCGAGTTTTTATAATATGCATTTTGATGCAGATAAAACATGCTTGGCCATCGCGCGATGTCTGATGAGTAATAAAAAAAACTTTTATTAACTGTGTGTTTTAATATTATTTTCTTAATGTGTTTTTTCTAATACGCCAGAAATTTTATTTATTCGATCGAATCGATGTTAACAGAACAGGATTTTTGATTTTTAAATTTACGTCAAAATTAAATTATCCATTACGTTTTACGACACGCACGTCTTGAACAAACCTACATGTACTATTAATTATTAATTCGTACTTATAAATTAATATTAACTGAGTAACACTTTTTTATTAACCTGATTGCATAATAGTAAATTTTACGTTGCGCCTTTTTCGATTAATCATTCTTAAACCAGTGACATATTTACTTACTGAGATCTTCAGTCGTTGTCGATATCCACCCAATATTTATATATTATTAAGTATACATTTATACAATTTAAACACATACCTGGTTTGTGTAATATTTTTTTTCATCAAACCTTTTCTTATGCCCAAAAAAGAGGAAAACAAAACTAATCAAAAACACCGTTATCTATATAAAACTTCTGAAACCCTTATTTAATAGAGTATTTAGTAAATTAGTATGTGTGTAAACTACTTATATAAAAATAGATGCTCAGCGTCAAGCTATTTTACTTGTACAGTATTTTATTTATATTTAACAGCTTAAAATGGACTGCTGGGGTCAATTGATAAATTAAGATCAGTTTTGACAGACTGAAGTGTGCGGTAATGTATTTTTTTAATTTAAAAGCAATATAACTACTCCACCAATTACCATACGAATAATAAAAAAAAAAAACAAGACTCCGGAAGGGTAGGGGGAGGAATCACGGGAGATAGGAGTGGAATGTTTTTGGTGGGGGGATTGTTCCAGGATGAACACTGTTTTGGTGAACTAATTTATTGAGGCACAGTAGAAATTATAAGTTTGATTACACAGCGTGTGCTCGGGAAGTATTTAGTTAAGAACGCGTCTCCATGGTTAGGGAGGTCCGAACTGAATTTAAAATAACTATTCAAAGTTCAAATGAGGGCGAATGGACGACTCTATGCATGGTGAATTGATTTTATTAGGTACCGATAGCTCGCAGGGAGCTTCCAGATGGGTAGTATCACACAAGAGGGTGTTTATACTTGCAGTGCAATTGATTCACAACTAGTTATTAGTTTTTTGTTTATCTAGAAAACAACGAAACTCCAAGTATGTACCTACCTTATAAGGAATTCTGTTATGGTTTGCAAACTAGTTTAACCGATTGAAAAATATTTGTTATGCACTCTGGTATTGTACTTAAATATTTTTATTTTATCTTATACGGACGATATCTCGGCTATGTGACGTCAACCCTGCACTATTTAACAATGCCCTCTCTAGAGGTCCTAGGCAACAATTTATCTTGTAGGTATGTATTAATTGTACAAGCAATTGCCTACCTGCACTTATCTGCATTACTATGCAATGCAGTTACATAATACGTCACCTACGTACTTATGCTTTGAATTTTACTGCTGGATAACATACAAATAATGTTGGTGGTGTTACGTACCGCGTAAAAATTGTTCACAAATGAAATTGGTATGTATTTATCTTCCTGTATATACGAAGGATGACTTTTGTAAAGAGATAGACTGTGGAGATCAGAAAAGAGCACACTTCCCAGGTAGGTATACTTACGGAAAATAAGAAGTTAATACGATATTACTAGTGATGAATAGGTACACTAATTATAACGACACACTAAATTGATGAAATTTCAATAGCTTTAGTTTTAATTAAACATATATTTTCCTAAATATTGTTGTTAAGTACATAAAATTATTTTTTATTTATAAAAACAATCATAATATATTTATATGAGACTCAATGCCATAAAAATTATTTTTTTAAATTATCTTATGAATTATTTTGGACAAAGCTACAGTCATAGACGATAATATTATGCATATACATTTTAGGGTTCGCCTTTCGAGCCTACCGTATTGCATACATTTTGGTAGACGGGGCTGAGGTCACGTGACCTGACGGTCATCAAAATAAATCTAAATTCCCAACAAAATAATCGTATAAATACAATAGATGAAGACAGATAGCGCAGTTGTATATTTTTTTCATTTGATTTTTTACATAAGATTCTGACTTCTGGTTCTGTTTATTTTTTAACTTTATAATGTCTTTAGTCTTCTTTTCTTAGAAGGTAGGCATTAAATTAAAGAATCTCCTAGTATGGAGCGTTCGCCACTGCTGTATTCTATAGAAATTCATATTCATATAGAATTGAACGAACACAAATTCATTGGTGACCAAGTTAAGTAAATCGACTTCAAAGTTAAATGTGTAATATGCGATTGTAAATTCTATGTGAACTATTTTCAAATTTCTGTATATAAATGAGATCTTGCTCTCGAATCGCTATTCTAGAAAAAATATTTATGTTTTTGTGTCCATTACTTAATTAACTTTATTAGTAAAGGAAAAATCAGATCAATTATATCCGTTTCGATTAAAGTAATTAGAATACAATCAAATGCTCGGAATATAAATTAAATGTTTGAATGAAATTAAAACAAAACACTTAATTAAATGCTTGAATACTGTTTCATGCATGAATAGGTTTGTAGGGATATTAAATCTGCTTTTATGTTTAATTATTATTTGTCATTCATTCATTTTTAGAAATTCACTTGTGAATTATTAACCACCATGCAAACCTACCTATAATAGTAATAGAAATTTATTTACTTACATATAGTGAACTTTACTAATAAATTCAAGACGTTCACAATATGACATTTAAAAACAAAGAAATAGTTTTGTTATTATAGCATTGGCAGGTGCTTAGTGAGTTATAGCACGTACTCTACCTTTTTTATTGTATCTTTTGATTGACAGAATCATCGGAAATTATTCTCAATGTATCTCTATATTTCCTTCTACAGTTAACTACATAAATAATTCAACCGTTCACAGTTTCAAAGCTAAAAATTAATTATAAAAACTGCGTTATATTCTTTCAATCGTTTCTACGGTATAGTCTCACGGACTTTTACTTTTTTGTATAACATAAGCACCTCAGCAAGCAAGTTTGTATGTAAGTACTTACATTTTAACAACATTCTTTCTTATGTACATACTGAGTTATAATGATAATAATATGCTTTCTATGAATGGTTAATTTTCGTAACGCTCTTTGATTTTAAGCCTGTTCAGTATTTATTTATGAGAGAAATTTCTGTATTGTTATGTAGATTTATGTAATGCGCTAATCCGAGGGAATTATTTGTATAAAATAACGATATTATTCAATATTATGAACTTCAGAGTTTCGTGCAATTATTAGCATTGTCATGTTCTAGCATAAACTGAACGTATTTTAGTTACGTAAGTAAGTCGTTGTGATGGTTATAGATTCCATTGTTATCTAATTCATTTATCTTTCATTATTATATATTCCATTTTCCGTTGCAGTATCCTATAGTTATAAAATGTATTATTTAATAATACTGCATAATACTTTTGTGCATGATTAATTATACAATAATAAGGTATTTACTTACTAAATAGCAGTGGCGAAGGGTGGAGGTAGGCTGTTATGATCCGCCATAAATACTGCACACAAAATTTTATCAGTCACACGTATTTGTTTTCATTAAAATAAGACTTACAATTTACAGAATGATGGTGTTGGTTAGTTTATAAAGTTCAATTAAACCCTGCGAGAGCCAAGCCATAATAGATAATACTCAAAAAATACTTGTCTATCTTAAAAATATCGTAAATTATGCAATTAAATCATAAATAACTCTGGATATTTTTTAGATAGAATAATATTTTATTAATAGATTTGGTTAAGGTGATGTCTCTAGGTAAAGTTGTTATCGAAAAATAGCTAGAAAAGTTTATTAATCGGTAAATATATATTCAAAAGTAATGAGAAAAATAAAATAAAAAATTAAGATGTATCGTGGAGTTCTATATACCAAAAATACGTGTCAAATTCGGTACATTTCTATCGGGTGGTATGGATGAATGACATAAGATTTATTATCAAAATTACGATAAAAATGTACGTAAATCTATTACCTAGGGAAACGCTAAACGTTAATTGGAATTTATTATATCCTTATATCTTTTTTTTTCAAATTTAAAAAACATCGATTTAGAGGTTAGAAAGCATGCAATTAAAATCGAAACATCTCGGTTCAGATGTAATTTATCGCAATAAACGCTTAGCGTTTCTATTAAAAATATTATTTAATAATTTTTAGGCTAGTTATTTAAATTTAATCTTGTATTTTTGTATATTAACGAATCGATTGTAAATAAAATGAATATTTGACAAGACTTTATCGACATATGCTGCTAACGCGGAAATAAATCGAACTATTTTTGAAACAGTACTTGCATAGATTAAAAAATACATACACACACACATACATTGAAAATAAAGGTTCGCCAGGTACGAAGACAAAAACTGTGTTAATTCTGCTGTCAATAATTTTTGTTTGCGATATTGGAGCATATGTCAATGGACTACATATATCAACCTCCACTTTCTGAAATAGTGTTGTGTAATTATTTCAGATATTTATTACTGTTTTGACATACCTACCTTTTATAAAGCGATTTTAAAATAAATATAGTTTCATAATAATATAAAGAAAGCATACGAGCGAAAATGCCTAAGATACTTCTGACACACATCAAATTTAATCTTTGTCTAGTAACTGTACAATTTATCCATATTTATGTTAAGTGTTTAAAATGTTATAAGTAAAAAAAAAATCGTCTATTCACGTGGTAGTCGCGAAAATTATGAACAATATACAATGTTAAAAATAATAAGAATTGTTAAAATTTCTAGTCACAATATTATTCAAAGACAAATTAACCCGATCAAAACAGGCTCGACAAACTTCCACTTCACTAACTTTTGTTCTATATGTTTATCCTGGATACAGCGGCAAACACATTTTGAAAATAGCCGATATACTGGATTATTTGTTAGTTTGGGTAAGTTTAAGTTAGATTAGGTAATCCTAACAAATAATCCAGTATATAGGCTATTTTCAAAATGTCTTTGCCGCTGTATCCAGGATAACCGACTTGTACCCTAACTTTAATTACATACATACTATTGTACTATATTTGGGCCATCAAACGTTCATTCCTGTCTACGGCCTTAAAATTATTATCTACGTGCCTATATAACTGTATGCCGTCCTGTCAAAAAGTGGAGGTTGATAATTTAGTATGTAGAAAATAGAAGTTATTATTAGTCTCCATAAAATATAGGGTAAACAATTCAGTGAATGAACACATAAGAGGTGAATTTGAAAATAAATTAAATTAAAAACGATTAAATGAACTAAGAAAATTATAACAATAGGTAGGTACAATAAATTGTGTACAACCGTGGTATTACTAATTTTATGCCGTGATGCTTTGATAGTTGAACTTTTCATAATATTTGGATCACTATTTAGTTGCTCATTTATCTGCTACATCATAAAGTCGTAAATATTGTTTTTTTATGAAGCAATCATAAATACAAAAAATTAAGATCTACTTTTCAATCATAGTAGATACCTAGGAATATGGTATAGGTGTTGATAATTTTTAATTATTTATTCGAGATCTTCAGGGAATTACAAAAGTCCACACCTAGAAACCACTGGGCCAATAAGGTTTCTTTTTATATCTCCAAAGCCATTTCACTTACACATTTATAGGTAAAATAAATAAAACTATCTTTTATTTTATCTTGCAGTTCTTTAAAATCGACATTAGATTTTTTCAAATAAATAACGTTCTGTCTTTTTCTTAGAATATTATGTAATCAGTGGTGCACTTACTTCAAATTCTAAATTTTTTTCTTACGTTTTACAATTTTTTTTTTAATTTGTCACTTATTTTGTCCTTGGGTTTGCTTATCAAGATTTGTTCGCATGTTTATTTACGTTTTTTCTTACCTCCAACTTCTTTTTTATTCAATTCGTTGCGTGTCTTACTTTATTCTTATCTCAGATATAGTTAGTTAGTTAATACAAACCGTCCACTCTGTGGAGGCCCATATGAACCCATTAGGATCGGACATGGTTGAAACGAAATGAATTGGGATGTCTATATAATATCGACATTGTCATAATTATAACTACAGTCGAACTCGGTTATTACAATCTCGGACATAGCGAGATCTCGGATGTAATGAGGAAACAGTCGTTGACATTTGGTATATGATTTTCACCGTACATTTTTATTCACTGTTATAACGAGATACTTATCGGATATACCGAGCTAAAATACTGGTAATGTGTTGATCGTTTAAAGACATTTCGACCCTAAGCAATAAAATCCGATCGGACAGGATGCCGCCGGGGACAGATTACGTTTATGACACTAGTTAAGTGTCTAATTGTTGTTTTCGCCGACAATAAAAATACCTATTCTCTGATATAACGAGTACCGCTTATAACAAGCACATTCAGCCGGTCCAACCTTCCTAGTAATAACCAAGTACAACTGTATATTCCTTATTTTGTTTAATAATAATTCGAATGGCATTTGTTTTGCTATTCATTTCATATCATTCTTTTATTCCACCTCTAGTAGAAATTCGATGTAATTGTCAATTGTACAAGATTAAACTCAATCTTATAAACATTTGTACTTAAATGTTCATTTACTACTATAAATGAATTTTACTGTAGAAAAATATTTATATTAATTCGTATTGACAACGTAAAAAAATCTGGTTCATTGACTGGACAGGATACCCTTGTATTGCCACTGTAAGAAAAACTACGGTAAACAAAATGTAAAAATCATAAACACTTTAAATCAAATCAAATGGACATGTTAGAATTGTAAATATTTTATGAGGAAAATATTAATTGTAAATATTTTTACATAGGTAAGTAAATATATAATAAATTTAAATGCATTTTTATCAAGCTTATGATTTTTAATATGTGGCGACACACAATATTTTATTTTATATTTTATTGCCATCTGGTTGCGATCGACGAAAGTTTTTAGTAACACATTTTTAGAAATTCATGGTAGATGCCTGTAGATGCCTTTAGATGGCGTTGAAGTCACATTTGATCGTAAATTGAGGCAAAGAATTCGCCTTAATGAATTTAAAAAAATGAACCAACAATATGATTATTTAATATAATATATTCTTAATCCAACGAAAACAAATAAGTACCTATGACTAAAAAAGTGTGCACAATTTTGTATCGCCCAAAGTATACCTAATACCATTATGGTTTGTTTTAGGCAGGGCTTAATTAATTTTTAAAAACTACCCAACACCATCTGTATATTGTAGTCTTCGTTCAATAAAAACAAAGACGTAGGACTAACAAAGTTTAATATGCACTATTTATGGCGGATCTTAACAGCATACCTCCACCCTTCGCTACTGGTAAATAGGTTGGTAGATACAACGATTTAATTAAATTAAAAACAACTTCGCGGATTACTTACGTACTTTATTGCAATTCCTATGTCTCTAAAATATGTTTTCTCTTTTTTTAAACCCAGAATTCACTTACCTAATTTTAACCCTAGCCAGATCAATAAACAATATTACGTATGCACGCATGTTATACAATGGTTTGTAAACTTCTGCCGTAAACACAAACACATGCGCACAATCATTTCTACGTCCACACCTGATAAACATTGTTGTCAAATTAAAATGTAGTTTGAACAGTCCACATCGTAAAAACTGAGCTCTTTAGTGAAAACAGCATTACACATGACCACACTTCGCTACTTCCCATGAAACGATAATAAATGTGACCACACCTACTTGTTCGTCAATACATTTACACATGTTTTCTATCCACAGCTGAATATAAAAGACTTTATCTTATATGTATACATATATTATATGTTTATATGTATACAATCGTTTTAATGCATATAACAGTTTTTCTACAAAGTATGCCCATTTGTTTACTGACAGATGTATGAAACGTTGCTCGAATTTGCGAACATGTGAAAGATTCTACGTTTTACTCAAATACCATAGTGATATTATCTCGAAACTATTCTTTATAGTCGTTTGATCACATATCTTATCAGTTTATCACCCTATGTACTCCATATCAGAAAATATAGATTTCAATGTTTTTATTACACTGATATTGACGTCATAGTGAAATATTCGAATAATAACGCTGACGTACAGGTAGGTACATAACAACAAAATAGCATACCTTTAATATGTATGCAGGTACGGCCTGCTGTATACATTGCTCAGTCAATTATATCACTAAAATCCATATATATTATGTATACCTAATATTGGTTTAAAAAATATTTTATACGGGACTCATAATATAAGTAGATCTTCGTATTACGTATAAGTAGTACATAGGTATTACCTAATTCAGATATTCCATTTCGTTATTAGTTAAGTACTGGGTAAATATTATTTGTCGTGGTTGCGTGCTTAATAGACGTAGTTTTCCATATTTTTATTTACCTACTCAGTTCGTTCATTAAGTGTGGGCCCTTTTTTGGACCAGATCTGAACATCGAAACGAGTAGTGATGAATAGAAAGTATATTATTATTTATGTTTAAAATTAACACTATCTACCCTACCACGCTCCAGTCTCAGAGCTTATAGAAAGGATGAGGTATCACTTCCCTCGGTCTGATTCCGCGCCTCTTGGCACATCAACCATCCATTGCAAATCCACCACGACATGTGAATTTTTCAAACCCGGAATTCAAACCCGAGTATCTACAACATTATAATACGACACGGATGTCATTATAGCATAATATTTTCTAAAGGGTTGTCTAAACATTTGATAACGTGCCTAACGTAACTTGTGTTTTAGCTTCTCAATTCCCTGTACCCTGGAGGTTTGTATTAACAGTTTTTTTTTTTACGAGAAATGGATGGACTTGCCCGGCTTATTAGGACCATACGCTGACTCCAAACGCACGCTAAAAAACAATACTATCTATATTTTCCAGACACAGGATTCGATCCTGGAACCCACGACGTTATGCGCGGACACGTCGTCAGCCACTCGGCCATCGTGAACGTAATAATTATAATAGGTACCTAATATAAATATGAGTGACGCCCTTAAGCACATTCAAAATGCGGTAATCATTTCGGTTAGCTTTAACAACATAAACGGTTATCTTTGACAAATGAAGTAGCAGCTGAGTAAATTTTAGCGCCTTTCATCATTATTATAGCCAATTTTAAAAATTCTGACCTCTATGAATCCATTATGCTGCCTAACCTCACGGGATATCCACTGCCTACAATTATTTATACCCTTCATCCCATAAGTTTGCGATGTAACTAAGGTAAATACTAAAAATAACAAAATAATGTTAGATAATATTACTTATATGATTTGTAAAATAAGGCATCTATATACTAGATATACAATAGTAGAAAGATGAACGATATCGTTCATCGAGGAAGAGGGCATACCTAACTTACGTAAGTATGTTCACTGTTCTTACCAGTATTAGTTGTGCATTTTATGTATAGTTACTACGCCAAAATATCATAATAGGCATCTAAATACCTTGAAAAGAATTGTATTGTTAGACCGGAAGGTGTTCAATTATTCTCACCAACAGGTGGTAAAAGTCTCTCATGCTTATAATACTCCTATAAAATTGAGCTGAATTACAGTACCTTCACGATATCAAATAGTATTACCTACCAACTTCTCTACTGTGCATCGCAATTCTTTTGTTAGGGATAGGATATTAAATGTGTCTAGGTTTTTTACACTACACGGTCATTTATTTAATACTTATCTCATTGTAATAATTGTAATACTTACTTATTATTATCCTTTAATCTCTTGGATAACACACTTATCTCGTATCTAAACGCCATTTTGTTGTTTTTTTAACAGTTTCCATCCATCGAATTCCGACCAATGTGATTTTACCAAAAGTATCAAGCAATCCGTGCCTTACTATTCCCATAGGAATTTGCTATTAACTATGCGTATGTATTCTTAGATCGTTTGTAAATATTCATCCATAAAAAATAGTTTTAATAAAAATATAAGTATTTAAGCCTACAAATAATATGTTAAAACTAAATTTTATAAAGATTCTAACGCCATCTAGTAATTCACCTACATTAAATCAAAATCAGGAAAGATCGTCGCCAATATTAATTGAATTTTCAGATAAACTCGGACTGATAGCATAACACCAGGAAGTTTATTTCATCGACTTGTATTCACGCCTAATCAATAGTTTGTTAACCTTGTCACGACATTGTGGTGTAAAAAATATTATTATCATCGAGTTACAGTAAAGTTACAAGGTACTTTTAAACTTTCTGGTACCTAGGATTAGAGTAATATATCGCCGTTTTTGTTGTGTTGGTATTTTCTGTTTGATCGCCGAAAACATATTCACCGACATCAGGAAATAGCATCCTAAATAAAACAACAATGATAACCATGCTGTCCTTTTTAAGGCAGGAGATACGCCACCTACTCACATTTTCTACCATAATAATAATAATAAAAATTAACGATTTTTACCTGAGCAGAGATCATTATCTGCCCAGATTTCAATAATATACAAGGTAGGGCGATTGACAAAAGGTAGGCTCATGTGCCACCTGTTGCGTTGCGACGTGCAGTCAGCTAAGAATTTATTTTACTAATTCTTACTCATGTTTAGTAACAAAGCAAAGCCCTACAAAATAAAATATTAAAACTGTATTTAAATAAATCGTGTACTTGTAGATAGAATTATCTCCATGGCCAGTATGTTAAGTGTGTGCATAATGTTACTTATTTATCAGTATAATAATATAGTAAGGACATATGCCATTACTAATAATTTGGTACATGCAATCTTAATTAAAACTTAAAAAAAATACTATGCCTACTAAATAATAATATCATGTTAAATATAATTCAGTTTACCGTTGTATCGTAAAAATTCCCGACGTTCGAAGTGCAATCAATACACCATTATAAATTATTATTTGAACATCCAATTAACAAAAGTAACCAAAGCAAGGTGCAAGGTGTAACCAAATAAATAAAGTAGACAAACATCTATGGTCCATGGCCATTCGATGTCAGTAATTATTGGGAGCAATAATGTGTTCGAAAATCGTATAAGTGCGAATGCTTAATTGAGTAAGTTAGTTGTAAAACCGTTTAAAATGAAATCTGAAAAAAACGTGTTTATATTTAGTTTTTTTCTTAAGTATATAAGTACTTTTTTTTCGACCATGTCCGATCCTAATAGGATCATATGGGCCTCCACAGAGTAGAAGTTTGTATTAACAGTTTTTTTTACGAGAAATGGGTGTCAGCCACTTGCTCAACCTATTAGATCCATACCCTGACTCACATACAAATTGAAAAACAATATATTGTGTGCTTGCCAGGGGGGTAAGTACATAGTTGATTTAAAAAATCAATTTGTATTAAGTACCATATGTTTTTATTAGTATAATAATGTACATACAAAATGAAACGTTTTATGTGACTTAAGAATATAAAACTATATTTATGGGGTTATACAATACTCACTAATAACTTTAGGGGTTTTTGACACCAATATCCAAGCATATAATACTAAACCAGATAAAGTCACAGTGTATAACTTGGTAAACGTTAATGACGGCCGTATTGAATTTGAGGTCACATGTTTAATTAATATTCGGGTCTGTAGAGGGTTTGTGATTGGTTATTTCATTTTATTTGAATATGAATCTGATACAAGCGCTTTACGGTATTTTGCATCTAATGTGAAGTTTTCACATCAACAACTCCATCGTTGCATTACTTAGTAGATACCTATACCTAATACATAATAACAATAGGTAATATATAATAATACATCATTCAGTACTTATAACGAAAAAAAAATCTTTACTTAAATGAATTTTATATTAAACGACTCAATTTAAAATCATTTTCAACGACATTGTGAATGATGTATGAAATCCTCCAGTGCACATGTTATTTTAAGCATATTATGATGTAACTACATTTCAACTAACTATATTTTTTGAAGCACTCACTTGTTAAGAGCTCGGTGGTACTGTCGATCTGTTGGAACTTTAGCAAGAAAGCGTGACTACCTGACCACTGAGTAGATATCACCGTGGAATATCTATATCAGTGATTCCGAAATGGGGGACAATAATATTCGCGATTTTATTTCATTATTGAAATGCTTGTAGTGAAGCCATTAAAATATAAATTATTTATATGTTGATAGAAACATCATTGAATACCTAATTCGTTTTAAATTGCGCTGTCGAGGTAATCGCGTATCAAATCTAATAAAACGAAATTATACAAGGTATCTTGCTTTAAGATGATACTAAATCAAGAATTGATTCTACGGTTTATTTTGAAAACTAATCGTGTGAGGAGTGGTGGGATGGCGTATCTAATGATTTGATCAATTTTAGAAAATAAATTGTAATGCATCTGTGACTGCATAATAACAAAATAACGTAACTCCCATGTACCACAATTACAGATTGTTTTCTTGTTTTATCTTTATTAAAACTATTCATTTAATCATTTTGTGAACTTGTAAACAAGTACATAGGTACTTAAAGTAGTGCTTATGAGTTTAGCATTATAACTAGTAAGTTAGTGGTTGTCGTTGTATTTAAAATGTTTAATTTCACTGACTGATCTATCTCAACTTCAATTGCCTGGCTCAACTCTCTCAAATAGGTATATACCTAATAGAGTCAATGTATATTACAGAGCTTCGGCATATCCATATTCCAGGGCATTAGAATTGTTTTCGAAAAAGAAATACATACTAATTATAACTCACTATTTTGGTTTTGCAGATTAAATGGCAATTATTTATTATGGTTATGTATACCGAAGGCTCGTGAATTAGCTATCACACTTAAATCCGTTAGGTTAGGTAATTTACCACCTTTGGGAATATTAGTACAAAAATGAAAACAAAATTGTATTTTATATTGTCGAGCTTTTCGATTTTAAAATATTAGAAATTATGTTTGTCTATAGTCGTGTACGCGCTCATGGATTTGGCGATATGGCATGTAAGCTCGACTTGTCCATTAAATCTTCGAATAAAGTAATGCAAATAATGTTATTACAGCGAGAAGGCATTAAAACAATTTATGGTATTATAAATTATCATTATTTTAATAAATATTTATAATACCATAAATTGTCTAGTAGATATGTTATATTAAGTAGTTACTTACTCTTAAATGTACTCGAAATTCCAACTTGGAGAACCTATTCCAAGAAAGGCTTGATCTAAATGACATGTGGATTCAATAGTGAAATATTTAGAATACACTTAAAACATAGTGGTTGATTCATTTCATTCGTTTTATATATTAGTATTATGTTATGTATTAGTCGCTTCGATGTTAAAGTGTACACGTTAGCAGAATATGACGTTAACCATCACCCTTACCGCAAAGTTGACATGGTTATTTTTCAACTAGGTACATATTATAATATACAATAATACAATATGCAAACACCTACACTTGTGTTAACGGAATAGAATTATTAATAACATTACTGTAAAGACATGAATGCACCATTTGCAATAACAACCATATTGCAATTTAGTTATAGTTCATTTTTCAACTACTATCTATATTAATATAATATATAGAAAAAAAAATGTACAAGGGTAGACCGAGATATATATGTGTGGTGTCGATTTTTTTCACATGCTCACTTTATTAGTAAAGCAATGAATGCCTTTACTTTTTTAAAACCTTTTGAGGGTTTTATTAACGAATATACTACATACAATAGTAAGTACTTAAGTAATTAGAAATAGTGTGTTTTATAATATTACATTTTGTCTGAAATAAAGCCTTTTAAAATAAAACCTGATTACCTACCAAGAAAACATGATTTCAAGATCCCCTTAGTAATGTAATGTTGTTTTCTCTGGGTATATTATAATTACGACTATTAATTGCAATGGAGTTAGTAGACCCTGACTTTGCTACCCCAGGTTAATGTCCAGCATCCACCGCATTAGGGCGCAAGCTAACGAAACCAGTTTTTAGAATCTGTCGGGTCTAGTTTTTATAGAATCGAGCAAAAAAGCCATTACGTGTTCCCACAGAGCCGTATCTGGGGTAAATAAAACCAGCCTCGGTCTCTTGGCGCCATTATTCGAAAATGTGCATTATCATTAATATCTCCAGGGTCGTTAATTAATAAGAACCGTGTTCGATTGTTGCTTATCGACTGTGTGTGAAGCCGCGTCGATTATCTCATAGACACACTTACTTTTTTTTATATTGTTAACGTGTTGAAAGCGGAGCACTGAATTGCTGTGATACTTTTTTAATCAGTGCGAGTTTAAACGAGTTGATAAGATTAAAACATACAATGGAGTGCTAATTAGATCTGCATTATGTTACATATTTTCTTCATTGCATTTTTTTCGCTGATAATTATCAAGGGAAATACCGTTTCGATCGTCCGTAGTCGTGTAAAATGTCGTGGACAAAATAGTCGGACATAATCGCACCAGCGTCTGTTTTTAATGATACATAATGTTTTCCCCCAGTCTGATTGGATCATTGGAAAGCATGAAATTCCAAAGTATGGGCACTAGGATGTGCGAAGTGAGGGGGTTTCTGCGCAGGCGCTGTTACGGGCCATAGTTGTTGTGTTGTTAGCTGCTGTCAAATTTTACCGGTTCTTTTGAAAAATATAGTTTAACATCTTAGACTATAGATACATGCTCATCAAATGGCTTCTTTATTTGGAAGTATGTACCTACCTATATTTGTGAAAAAGCATTTTCTACAATGAGCAAATAAATCAAACTTAAGATCAAAATTAACACAACCATATGGCATCTGTTTTGCGTATTCACAACTCAAAAATTGAACCTAGATTGCAGGATTTACAAACAATAATTGCATAAATCACATTATTTTTGCCGTATGTTTTTTTAAAAACAGAAAATATTTACAAAAGAAAGGGCGGCCTGCCAAATGTTTTTGATTTCAAAATTGTTCCTTTGACGAAAAAGTTGGTGAACCCCTGATCTAAAACTATTTACGTAACATTAATAATCTTAAGCAGAAAATTCAAGTAAAACTTTCCATATAAATATCTGCATACTATTATTAAATATTATTATCACTCCATCGATTATAATATGTACTCACATCTACATCACCTATGGACCGCACATCTTTGGTTTTAACTTACATACTTACTAGTTACTAGCATAATAATTGTATTCCGTTCATAATTGAATATCTATTTCATGCACATGCACCGTTTATAGATAAACATAACGGCCAGTGAAATGTACATTTCATATGTGCATCAAAACCTAGCTAATCCAATGTGTAATTAATTATTTAAAACCCCGTATGCTTTATGTAAACATGCAATGCGTTGGCCTTCGACTTTCGATTAGAAATGTCTTAATTCAACACTGTTCACTTGAGGTAATTGACGTTCCAGTCACTAGTCACAATTATTCACCTTATCGAATTGAATTATGGTCGCAACATACTTATGACTTATACAGAGTTCAGTTTAATGTTGGATAGTTTCACTAATAATCCTAATGCATAGTCGAAACCATGATATAAATGCCCGTAAATAATAATAATAAAACCGCTACACAAGTGCAAAACCATATATTTGAAACTTAACGCACGTGCACACCTGCAAACATGTCTTTCAAATGAATTGTAGTTTGGACAGTCCACATCATAAAAAAATCCGCGCTTTAATCAAAATCCTACAATATTCCACAACACTACGCGTCGCTACTTCCGATGAAACAGTAAAAATATTCCCCTGAACATAGTCACACTTGCTTGTTTGTACATTTTCATTTGTGTTTTCCATCCGCAGGAGAATACAAAAAATGACATTATTGTAAAATGCAAATATACAAAACCATAATTTTATTTATCAACTACAAAATAATAACCTATTTCTATATTTAAAAAAAATAATGATAAAAATATCTTTTAGTCATGGTAATTAACTTAGGCACTTACTTATTTTATAATTGCGATATTTTTTTATTACATTTTTGCCACAATTCGTTTATAAAGACTGAGTAACTACATGGTTTAGTTAGTTGTTTAGTACATTACCTTTATGACTGTTGATTTATCATCTTAATTCATCTATATGCGTTCAATTAAAATAAATCATTCTTCAATTTGATTTTAACGCCTAAGTATATAAGTAAATATACTCGGGGGCCTCTAATCTAAAGCCCACACATTTTATTTGATCTGAGCTCGATTAACAAGATTAGATAACCCCTATAAGACTGGACGTTGATCCAACTAAAAAGTCGACCGGTCCATTTCAGAGCGGGTGTTTTTTACCTGTCAAGTTTAAATAGCGTTTTTTTAAATATCTATTCATTTTTTTCCATCTCTAGGTAGTTATCATCATGATCCATGAGTCATACCATTTGTACTGGATAATAAAACGCAAAGACGTGATCGCATGTTGCACGTTTTCTTTATATTGTTGTCAAACGATATCATTCACTTTCAAATTATGAGATAATTTTATAAAATAAAGCTTAATGCATAATATTCTAATAGGTACTAAGTACCTATCCTTAGGACACGCCTATTTTAATAAAATACACATATTATTGACAAAATGTTCAAATATCAAATAAATTAAGAAAGAAAGAAACTCGGTGCCCAGACTTAATAATAATTTATAGGTATTCCTATTCTTCATTACCTATCGTAGGTCAACCACTATCGAAGAGTTCTTGTCTTTGTCGTCTGCTACCCGAAACAGTTATCACAAAATTCAGCATACATATTCCTCTGCTAGTTACCTACTTATACCGTTGATCTTTCCTTGGATAATGAGATGGGGAATGCAGTAGTTTTGTTCTCACATAATAAATGGTCGAGTCAGTTTTCTAGTTTTAATACTACGCAGAACTTCTGACCTTCAGTGTGCTTTATCAATTAAGCAATCGATACAATCACTAATCACGCCGATAATTCCTGCAACTGAGGTGCTATTTCAAAAATTTCATTAATGTTATTCCAAATTATGTAAGTATGGATAATTTTATAAAATCCCCTTTTATTCAAATACTTACACTATGTACTTGCAAACCAATAAATATCTGCTTACTAATTCTAGATATACGTACCTATCTATCCGAGTATTCTTCATAATTGAAGGGATTAACGAATGAAAGTATCATGTAACATAATTTTATATTCCAGATTTTTTTAATGGTTTTTTTGCCTTTAATCTCGTTGCTCTGTCATGAAGAATGATATAAAAATATTAGAAACGTATACATATCAACAAAAAAATCCAAGAAGAATAACTTTAAAGTAAATTTACTTTAAACATAGTATTTTGTAACATAGCCCTCAAACTTTTTACATATGCGGATCACTGAAAATATGAGAAACGTTTAGCGGACCACTGACGCAAAAAAATATATATTAATTATATAGTAACTTTTAATAACGTCTGATTGCGGTTGATTTCGTCTCGTGAAACCATTCATCTATTTTAACGACAAAAACACAATGCACCAATACTCGGGCACAAAATGCACGGGTTTTGAAGAAAATTTTGGATTTTTTAGCATAGGCTTTTGGACGCCAAAAATTCGCGGACCACCAGAAAATTTTTGCCGACAAACCTATATATTATTATCGTTGATAATAACTATTCTACGTCTGCACTATTTATTATCTTCCAAATAATACCTAAATATTTACATATCCATACTTAAATATTTACTCCATGGTCTCCATGCTTTATTCTCAAACAGGAATAAACTTTTCACAACAGTTAATCGACACTTGTCAATCGAATTATTTATATGTGAAAATTAATACAACTAATTTTATAAAAAGTGATTACCTAAATAAATCGCACGTACCTACCTACGTAATTATAAACACTGAAATCTCGTGGTGTCTGGCAATATTGCGCCAGCTTGATAAAAAAAAAGCTTGATTAAGTAATTGGATATAAAATTAATATTGTCCATACACAATCGTAGTCAATGATCATGAATGACAAACTCATTCTGTACAATTATGTAGGTTACCATTTTCAAGTATACCTAGATACTTACTTTCAAATCAGCTTGACAATGCAGTTCTTTTGTTTTCTGTCGTGACTGTCAAAAATCTTAGACTGATTACATTTTTAATGCATTATTCATTGACATTGTATATCACTCAACAAAAAATATAAACAACTGTGTACGTTCCACTTGGTAATATAATAAAACAATAATCAATTTGTTGGTATCATTTTCCGATATTAAATAGTACACGCCTTCCACCAATTGACTATAAGGGCTCATCCATATATAACGTCACGCCGTAAGAAGGGGGTCTGATATATTGCGGTGGTTTGTAACCAAGGGGATAATATTATGTGGGTTGTAGAAAATGTGATGTCACAAACAAAGCATAAAATCATTATTTCTTGGAATAAAATCACCCGTGAGAACATTATAATAGTATGTAAAAATCGTGTAGCGTCTACTTTATGGATAGCCATAACATGACACATACAGTATTGTAAAAAATACACAATTAATTGTGTATTGTCTATAAGCCTTTGAAAATTCATTTTTTACGAGTTACAATATTTTATAATTATTATTTTAACATTCCTACTTATTTATCTCAGTGTCATATCAACTCACATGAAATGGGCCAAAACTAGAGATGTTATGTACTATGATTTTGCTCATAACTTCACCCACAAATGCCTACTAGTGTACCCATACTTGGTAATATAATTAAGTATCAATTGTTACAGTTAAGTTATCTGACGAACGGTTAATTTTATTTATCTGCTCCAGAATTATTTTATTAGCCGCTCTCCATTAATACTGATTTGTATGAATAATATCTAAAGAATATAGTGTGTCATTCCACCCACCACCGTATTTGATTCATGCATATAATATTTTTCACCTTTCCCAAATAAGGAGCATAATATTATTATAAACCCTTTCATTTTTGGTTCGTTCTGTATCACTGTTATTGCTAATTTGTGTTGAATCATCAGTCAATTTTAAACGATGTCAAAATGTATTTATTATATTAATTATAAATAAAGTGTCCGTATGTAGTACTTGCCGATATAATAGATACAGCGTTCTAACTCACGAATTTGACACATTACCGTTACCCCAATAATTCTGATGTATCAATCAATCCCTTAAAATATTAACGCAAAGCGATTTCGGCCAATGTAATAGAGATATTTTTCATTAAAAGCATTAGCCTATTCTCATTATTAAGGGTGGTAGTTTTATTCAACTTTCAATAGCCAAATGAGTTGAGTTTGTTAAAATTATCAAATGAGTTAACATAAATTGATTTATATATTTGGAATTCTAGATCTGTAGCGCCTAGTTTCAAAAGCCCCTAAAACGATTTTAAGTAGTTCTGAGAAAAATGAGAACAACGACTTTAGGTATTAAATGAGAAATGAGAAAAAAACATATCTATTAAATCTGTGTACTTAATGTATTTATTTTTTAATTCGTTACATTCTAAAAAGTATTTTGGCTTTCCATTTTAGGGGTATTTGAAAAGCATACCCAACCATTTTAGCGGGTTTTGAAATTTACCCTAATTTTTGATCATACATATTGACGGTTTTTGGCGTTTTTTAAAGTTCAATCTTTAGCCACCATACAGGTAAAAAAATTATCCATCGAAATACATATTATCTAAGTCAAAATTTTTCAAAAACCGTTTTAGGGGCTTTTGAAACTAGGCGCTTCACTATAAAATGTAAGCAACGTCCTAATATTATATTATTCTAAAATATTAACACATGTTCTTACTTCTTACTATGTTGGTGGTTGTGGCTGTTTTTTCTTGAGTCGAATCACTCCGTTGAAAAGTTCCAAATTCTCCATACATGTACGTATTTTTCAGTCCGAAGTACCTATAAAAAATCTTTGCAACACAACTCTTTTACTGTAAATTAACTACTAAATGGCGTCTTATCGCACATGCTAAATTCCCCAAAGTGGAACGTGCATCGATCTGTATACGCAAATTAAGTACCTACCTACTTTAATGAAATAAAAATAACTTAAAACACTTTTTACTAGCATTGATAGGTTTAATTTATACGGCCACTGTAGTGGCCTTTTATATGGCGCCATGTCTCTTGTATGCTTAATATGCTCTTAAACCAGAGGTCTCTTAATAGATTTGAGTGATACATACACTTATATAAAGTTGAGTCTGAATGTGGGAAAATGGAAGGATAATAAAATGATTTTCCTAGTTTTTCGCAGACTACATTATCAGTATAATGAGGTTGGAGATGATAGTCTCCAACTTCGTGTTTTAATGCATCAGTTAGTTAAACAGTGGTGTTGTCCTGCCAATGTTTACAATATTTGTCCAGTTCGGTATCCTTTTATGAATTATCAGTGGCAGCGTTTCTTATTAACTTGTCATTTCTTTTTTCTTATGATGCTCCCGAAGTATCTTATTTTTCTGCTCTTTATAGTTTTTCAACATCTGTCTATTTTTTCTGCGGTTCCTTTTTAGTATGTCCACATCTCAAAATCTTCAAATTGTGTCTTTTTGGAGTGTCCAGATTTTCACATCGCAGAATAATACAGACAGGATTTATGTATTTTACTATTCTCACGATTATTTCAAGTCAGATTTCTCTATTGCACAGCACTGCTCACATCTTGAAAAAGTTGCTTTGACAGCAGGTAGGTATATATATTTACCATGTCAGATCCTATGAAGATCATATGGGCCTCCACAAAGTGGAGACTATATTAGCAGATTTTTGTTTTTACGAGAAATAGATGTCTGCAACTGTCAACGTATTAGGACCAAACACACTCTGAAAAACAACATGTGATTTTTTGCTAGGCCCAGGATTCGAACCCGGGACCCACGACATTATAGGCTGACACGTTACCCGCTAGATCATCGTGAGCGTACATATTTATTCATGTTTATTCTTTCTACCAAAGTGTTATGAATCAACAGTATTAAATATTGCTGACACGTTTATATTTTTACTTTCGTCTTGTGTTTAATTTTAGAGTAAATAATATAATTATGGGTACACAAATATTCCTGTATCTACGATAATGTTGTATCTTGTATTATTTAGGTACTTATTTACCTTTCGATCGTTGGAGTGTGATTTATTTAAAGTAATCATCAGACCTGGTCACTATCCTGCATTTCGGTTGACTCCCACGTACCTTTTAGGTGGCTGCGGACTGCGGTTACGTTTTGGAAAGTATCACAGCTTCCTAAAACTAATAACCTCGAAAAAGTTGATTTCGATAACTACATAAAAACAGCATTTTATCTGACCAATACAACAACATTACCTGCTGCAACGTCTAGCCTCGATTTTACACATTTCACTTCTCGTTTCTTCGGTTAAATGGCATTCACTCTTCAGCTGTATTAATATGAACACAGCTTTTAATACAGTCGCAACACCCATGACGCACAATAAAGTATTTAAATTAGACTATAGATTATAGAGAAATAGGTAGGTACTTAATTTTACTTTATTGTCAACTAATATAGGTACAATATAATATTATTATCGTCGTTAATAATTCGTAAGTAGGTAGGTACTTTTTGTATGGACCTTGATATTGTCATTATAACAGTGTACCTATATCGAAATCCCCATCGATTTCGCTCCTGCTAAAAATTACAACAGGTCAGAGGGGTCAAAAACATTATTATAAAATTTGTAGTTTCAAACTTAAGTAATGACTTATGTGTTAGAAGTAATAATTTTTAAATACAACTATTTACAAAATTATATTTCCATTCCACTCATTTCACTAGAGATTGTGATTTATCGACTTTTCACTGACGAGACTCAAGAATTCTCGAATTCAAGAATATTTGAGTAGAGAATTCGAGATTGTCTTGTCGAGACTTTTTAGGAAATTTTAATTTAAGGCATTAAGCGAGAAAATTTTTGCGTATTATCCCTTCAGAATCAAAGACAAACACTCCCGCAAATTGAAGACATAGAGTTTTTAGTTCTTCCCCCAAAAAAATCCCACTCGTGAATTCAAGAAATTCCCTCAATAGTCAAGGTGTTTTCCTAGGATTTTTTTATGCTTTTCCGAGAAACAATTTCCGCAATTTCGTTAAATTGTGAAACTTTTCCTATCCTTTTTTTATTTGGCAACACTTGAATTTCATTTTTTTTTTAATATATTCGTGGTAAAAATTTTGCGAATTCTCGAGATTTTTAGGTATTGACGATTTCTCGAAATATGAGAATCTCGACATTTCTGTAAAATAAATTTTAATGCTTCTTTGGCATGGGTCTATTTCACTTTTTTTAATTAAAAATAAATGAAATAATACTATATCCATTGAAGTTTTTTTCCATGGCTTACTAAGTGGCACACAGAATCTACCAGACTCATATTCTCATCTATACACGATGAGTATATATAAGTATTAATGGAAGAAACTATTACGTACCTACACTGCATGATATATGTAGTATTTATATTTTGGCGGACAGACAGAGCTTCTTTGCCTGAATAAATTTATTGCACATTAATAATAACAGTTCATACTTGTAAACATGTAAACCATGGAGGTATCCACTACCTATCATCATTATCATCAGTCACGACTTAAATAAATTATTTTGAATATGTAGTGAATTACAAATGCATTCTATACAATAAAGCGATATGTATGCAGCAACTACTGAAAGCTTTATTAATTGTTTTTACATTTCCATACACACAACCTATAAATAAGACAGCCGTTCCCAAAGGATTTATTCTCTCGCGATCTTCAACGCCTACCAGAAAACTAGTTACGTAGGGTAGGTATGTAAAGATCCCGGTTTATAATATTACATTAATTTACATGTAAAATTATAATATTATCTATCCCTGGCTTTTGAGCCACAAGTGATTATTTCTTAAACCGTCTTTTTATTTACACAATGTAAATAAGTACTTAAAGGAACAATCAAATCAAAAAAAAAAAATCAAAAATTTCTTTTTACAACTAGAAACGGCTGTTAACACAATGCTTACGGGCCCTTTTAAATAATTTTGTAATTAACGTGTTAATTTGCATTTGAAAAGTAATTAGCAAAAACACAATTTTGTGCGGCCCGTAAGCTATGGGTTAAAAACAAAGATAATAAAAAAATCCTTCTGCCAAGCTAGATAGAGCTTTCTGGAGTTCTCTATCGGAATCGCTGAAGCAATTTTTATTTTTAATAAACGTAAGTGCCATTTTTATATTATAATTTATAACAAACGACCTGCCCCTTGAGCTCCTCAGAGTTCGCATGAAAATTACCAATGAAAGTACCTACACCAGGTGTAATTTTTTGCTTTACTTACATTATTATGTTTAGGCTCCATATAGAAAAAGGTTTTCTTGAACATCTTTGTTTTATACTGAATATTTTGATTCATTTAAGTACATGTTTGTAAAATAAACATTAAGTACCTACTATTACTTGTATTTAACAAAATAAAAAGTTATAACCACGACAAATTTATCGCTTATCGATAAGTGAAATAGGTTCTTACGTCTTATAGGTAGGTACTTGGTTATGTTTAGTTGGTCAAAGTGATAAAAAATAAATCAATGTTTCAGTTATTTCTAAGCATACTAGCTATGTATTATAATTATGTTTTGCCAACTACTATAATATTATTTATATAATTATGCAACTTACTTATGTACTCCAAGTATTTATATTTATTACATCATAGCATTCGTATTGTCTATTTTATTTAGCTACATAAAATCGCATAACTTGCGTTTCGCAGAAGCTGCTGGTTTATTTCATTCACGTTGTTTTGTTACGCCGGTGTCTTGACATTCTATACGAAATTTATTACAATTTGAACGCCTGACGACTTGCAAATAATATGCATTCGCCATTTTGTCGCTTGTGTCCCTTACCAGTAAAATATGGGCGATAATATCGCATTATTTTATCGTTGTTTCATACATTTTTGCAACGGCATAGATGGCGTTTCGCAGTCATTATTTTGTAATAAAAAAATTCTATTATTTATTTATCACCATGTCACAATATTTTGACACATTTATGAACACATCAGCGATTCCGTATTTCAATGAATTATGTACATATGTATTATTTTCTGTTTGACCGGTTTGAAGTTATTTGAGTAGGCACTTTTTGATAATTCTATATTGATAATAATTAGCTGTAGTAACTGACGTTTACGTGGGAGAACGATAATATAGTAGAATTAATAACGACAAAACAGTTTGTTTCAAAACCATGATAATAATTAGCATTGGATTGTCATTAAAACTATTTCTTTGTACCTATTTGTGTTATCTTAATATTGTAATTTCCGTAAAGGATGACAGACGCTTGATTCTTTCGATATTTACTTTTCACTATTGTTTGTCAAAACCTACCTTCATATTAGGTACATTACATACGATTCTTAATAGTCTTAATACCTATGTGGCTTTGCTCTAGGTGCGCATTTTCAAATAATTCCGCGCCGTTTTATTAGCGTCTCTGCCATTGCACAAGTAAAAAGAACCGCTATTTTAATGTGATTATTATACAGTAATAATATTAGACCTGATAATTTCAAACACGTACAAAATAAATTGGGCGTGGCAGAAGCTTTTTGTTCTTGACCACTCGCCGAAATCAGATAGAGCCGCACTCCCAAGCGCAATTGTTCGAATTTTTAATCTGGATTACTCAATTTCTTCTCACACTTAATGAAACCCAGTTTCGGTAAGGCGAGAAAACAATAAGATATGTTATTGTGTATTTACTTTTGTACAAAATACTACGAAACCATAAATCAGTAATTGGGTATTCTTTGGGACAGTTTAAGTAATTAAAATCAAAAACACGTCATATCTATTAAACGGACTGTTGGTATTTTCTACCACTCAGGAAACGAAGTATTGTACCTATCGTTAGATTTTCGTTGAGAAATAATGTGAAATAAAAGTTTTTTTTAATATATACATGATTCTCCTCCATAGATTTTAAAATAGGTACTTAAAAACTGAATATGAAAAGGTAATTCAGTGATTTTATAGGATTAATATAATATAGACACTACATCTAAGTCTCAAAAAATATGTGTTAGTAAATATTAACTGTAGAATAAGATTACTCCTACTTCACCGTTTATTGGTAACTAATATTTGTTCGATATTCACAAAGTGGACGCTGCCAATTTTGTTTTATCGAACTGGTGTTTGTATGAACAATTTTGTTGTGGTGAAAACTGAAAACACTGTGATATTGATGTTTGATAAAACGTCCCGTTTCGTTGGAAACACAATGGTTTTAATGCCACTGTATATTAATATAAAATACCTCCCAATTGTTACAATGTCTATCATTAATGTCTCAAGATTTTAGAAGCTAATAGTTTAAGAGGCAGTGGATATCGGTATCATGGCCTCCACAAAGGGGGGCTGACAGGGCTCTAGCCTGGGGGCCCAGTGTGGCGATTCGACCAGATAAGTGATTTAAACACACATCAAAAATTCTCTCGAATAGTAAAAAAAGTCAAGAAAAAATTTGTATTATTTAAAAATATGTGGTTTACGAAGTACGATACAATGTTTGATTGTGTATCGATACTCGACAACTCCATAATTCAAATAGATGAATTCAAATATACAAAAAAACACTAAATATAGGTACCTACACATTAATTTTAGCGCGTACACCATTTGGAAAACGCTACTGTAGAGGGTCACACTACCTTTATCTTTAGTGATAGGTAAGGGGCCCTTCAAAGATCCTAGCCTGGGAGCCCGCTTCAGGATGTGGGGGCCATGATCAGTATATTGTATTGACTTTACCAAGTCAAGTGGCGTAAGGGAAGTTTTGGCGAAAATAAATTACCCGTGTGATTAGATTGTTTAGAATTTCCTTTGTAGCGTCCAGAAAGTCTCATTAGCTCTCAAGAGTTACGTGTCAACTTTTTACGGACTTAAAAAAAATATATCGACAAACCAATAATTTTATTTTTGTTTCCCCTGTAAAGTTAGAAAACTTTGCTTATTCCCTTTTGGCTTAGCACCATCGTTATTAACTATTCGTTTTGCAAAATAACATTTGAAAATTAATGGCTTCTAACTGATGTTACATATTATTATTGTCTTCAATAGCAAGATTTTTATATTAGGGTGGCTTCGAAATATGTTAAAGATGAGCTTATTGTAAAAAATCCAGCCTAAACATATGAAAAGTAGGCAAAAAAATTACTTTACAACCTTTGATTTTCATGGAAACTCTGAAATGAGAGAATGCTTTTATATTGTTTGCATACAAAAATGACATATAATTGGCTACAGTGATTTTTATAGGATAAACCACAAAAGGTTACAAGTACCTGGGAGAAAATTCAGCATGTTTGGTGGCTGCTTATCATGTTATATACAGCATATTACACATATGAACTTTAAAGTCGTATATTTACTAAACATAGGTAGGTGCGTACGTAGATGGTGGCATACATGGTGTAGATGGGTTGTTAGCTTCGTCAAAAAGTACCAACATATTAAAAACATATGGATACGTGTAAAACATTTTCGCAACATAACTATGTCGGTATTTTAACACTGAATTGCGGTTCATGGCATAAGCAAAATGTTCGCATGGGGGTCCCCAAATCTTTCCGTTCCTCGGGCCTCGCATGTAACTAAACCACCACTGGTCTCTAGCCCATACCAAGTATATCTACGATGTTTCTTACTGAATTACATATTTTTTGCCTGTATACAGGTTTGTCATTCTCATTAGTTTATTATTGTCTCCTAATATAATATTCTCTGAATCGAATATTACCTATGACTTATTGACAACTTAGTATACCCACGACATTTAATAAATAATAGCCATCGTAGTAGCTATTAGCATATAAATGGCATAATTATAATAAAATTAATAAATTGTATCGTCATCTATGAGAAACAATTAAACTTTTCAATATTTATAAATTTATTATTGCCTCGGGGTGACTTGTTTCCAATGTAGGTGCGTACCTGTGGAAAATTTCGTGATGGGCTTATATAATGCTGTATTATTTTTAACCGCACCCTTAAGACATCAAAAGCGTATTCAATTATAGCGTATATATTATAATATTTATGTTTTGTGTAAACAGTTTTTTTAAAGTTCAATAATAATTTATTGGCTATAACAAATTGCCGTGAATTAATTTTCAATTTGATATTGCGTAAAATGGCGCATCAAATTTTTAAAAACATTCGTGTATTCTGATCTTTTTCTAAATGTTATAAAATGTAAAGTAGATTAGGTTGACGAACTTGCAATTTCGTTCAGAGAGATCGATAGGTTAATATTCTTTTTTTAGCCACCTTACGTCACAAGGCTCACTATATAGTCAGGCCGTGATACGAAACTGTAAATTTCGATCGTAGTATTAGTTATTGCTCGCACTTCGAGTGCTGTTTGTTGAAAGTGGTGATTGTTTCATATTGAAATACATGCCATGTATTACATGGTAATACATTAATTGATTTGCATCAAATATACAATCGAAAATCTTCATTTACTACAGGTTACCTACCTAATTTCATTCGAAAATAATCGATGACTTGCACTACTTGGGTAGGTAAATCATATAAAAGTTATAAACTATCGATACTGGTAGGTATCTTCTGGGAGAAATGTTTGCAAATATATATTTAATCGGATTTTAACTACTTTTGAAGGTCACCCATAAAGTCGTGATCGTTTTGGTCCTCTCTAGACACAACAATAATAATTGAAACTTGGTATGGTTTTCGTATCGGAATAAAAATATTGGTCCTTTTTTAACGTTCCTACTAATAATAATTCAGAGTATGTATGTAGAAATAGCTTATTATTTATCAATATAATCAGCACACAAATTAATCACATTACGTTTTATTTTAAAGCCCTCAAGAGTTACATAAAATTGCGACTTTCAATCGTAGTGCTAGTTATAGTCTATACTAATAGTAAGCTCTGCCATACTTGACCTGTGTTGCATATTGAAAATAACAGTAACACATTAATTAATACAAACGTAATATTCAATCGAAACATTTTCATTTAAATATGTAGGTACCGTAAAGTTACCAAATTGCGTTCTAAGTTTTGAACGACGATTTATTATTACGACGATGTATTATGGTATGTACATAGTACTCCGATCAGACCTTGCAATTTCGCGTCGCGGCCTGACTATATTATTATGAGGCCTTGGTTTCAATCAGAATAAGAATAAATCAACCAAATAATCCTGATATATGTGGCTTGTATAGATATTTCACAATCAATGAACCTAATTAATTCGTGTGATTTTTTAATGCAATGTCTAATTGTTTTTTTTTTCTTTTGTTATAGATACCCGTAGCAATGGCGGCCACGGTGGCTTACCCCGAGGCCGGCCATGAGCTAGCGGACTATTGGGCGGAGTACCGGGATCTTGGGACGTACTACGAAGAACCTCAGCATTACGAGGGTATGTAAAAAATTCAATCAAGCTACATTTTTTTGTAATTATGATGCACACGCAGGGTAAATCTGTGAAACTTAACTTACCTTGAATAAGAAGTCGGTAGTCGATCGTGTTGATAACCTATTGGATTTGACAATACATAAACATCCTACACGCCAAAAAACCATCTCTAATAATTGTGAAATTGTCTCGTATGGAAATAAAATGACAGTCAATTTTCAACATGGCCAAGAGTAGACTTTGATAAAGGCACTCTACATAATATAATATAAGAAGAAACGGATACTTGACGTGATAAAAAATTAAAATAATGGTTGCGAAAAAGAAAAAAACCGAAAAATAATGATTATGTTTTGGTGCCTATTACATAGTTGTACAAAAACACGAACTATTATCGACTATAATTAAGACGCCATCTTGGAAGGTGTTTGAAATTTAAGTATCTTATAAATGCATTTTCCTAACTATGTTAAATAATTATTATGGTTTAGTGCATGTTGCTGCTTATCCTTGAACAATTATTGTCGCGATCTGTCATTCCACAAGCAGCTATTGCTACATTTGCACTATACTGTGAATCTTTTGATTTCGGCACAAATCGACCATGCTTCGTGTTTGAAATAGTCAATGTAGTTATGTAGTAATAAATAATTATTATTAATAAAACAATACCTCGTATTCTTAACGAATTCAAGTTTCAGGATTTAACTTGAATAATTTATGGGGCTGTGTTAATATTGTGTTGACAGATACTGTCGATGACAGTGTTTAGTTTACTGCAAATGAATATGCAAAGCAAAATGATTTGCAACCAACTTAATCATTAGTAAAACTAACCTTTTTCAGCTTTCCTTTCGTATTATAGGTATAGATATAGAATTTTTCATCCCGACATTACTGTATGTATAATGTTAATAAGACATCTTGTACCTGCGTGTATAATAAAATTCCAACATGAAAATAATATTTGATCAATAAATCTGTATTGAATGTGGTACACTTTCTATTCAAACAATGTCTATCAAGAGCGTCTCTTTGTTTATGGCCATACTTAAGAAAAGCTTTTACCTTTTCTAATGTGATATAAATGTGAAAGCTTTACATATTTTATTTTCTAATGAGCCGATTCATCTTTTTACGCCAGGCGTCCATCTTCGACCCCGGGGAATGAGCATCACTTGTCTTGTCTTATTGATGGAGGGTTTTTAATATGAGAACGCTGCACTCAAAAACAGTTAAGAATTAATTTAAATAATATCCAAAAGATACGTAGTATTGATAGATCAATTTAGTCACAGCAAAAATTTAAAAGAAAATTATGTCGAAGACGATTTGAAGACGATGTGAACTTTTTCCATCTTTCACTTTATGTTCGAATTATAGGGATTGTAGAATTGTTACAACAAATTATAAAAACACTGGCAGTGTCACCCGGCGCTGCCCAGGAGTGGAATGGTTTAATATTTGAAAATAAAAATTCTAAATTTAATAAATACGTGTAAAGTGCAAAAGATTGAATTTAAAAAAATGAAAAAATATAATATTAGAGATTTTTATTTAAATATCTTAAAAGGTACATAGTACATATTCAATTTATTATTTTAAGGATTTTCTATATAATATAAATATCCATCTATAATATAAATATCCAATCCATCATTCCAGGGCTTTACGATACACAATATTTGTGGCTTTTCCAGTTGGTGCCAAAATATATAGATTTTTTACTACTCCCCACTCTTGATGCCGCTACAAACAATTGTCCGTGAGTGAAGCATTCCGATCTAATGCCGGGTCCACACTGGCAACTTCGTTAGATTTTACGATAATCATGATAATTATTGTAAAATTTAATGAGGTTGCCAGTGTGGACACAGCATAATAATACGATTATTTGCATCTAACTTTGCCATTTGACCTCCGATCAAGCTGAAATAAACGCCAATATTTTTTAAATGTACACATTCTAACGACAATTTCAAAAAAATGGGGTTTGCGTCATTAAATTCCGCGTTTCAAGGTCCTGTACGTGGCGGTATATTCCGCAAAAACCGTAAAACTGTACCCGGGTGCAATGGGTTAAATCTGAAATGCGAGACCCCGACCACGCACTCCGGCTCGTTAGCCTCCGTCTACCCTCCTAATTTTGTCGAAATCCGACTGCGCGTGTGGATTTGTATAAAGAAAAACCGACGCGACGGTAGCCACACCCAAATATACTCTTCAAATTATAGTATAGATATATAATACTTATCGGGGTAACTAATTAAAATATATTTTTATTATATTGATAATTAATTATAAAGACGTATTTTTGATTTATTATTAATTTTTTTCATGTGTATCATTAAGTACATAATATTAGTATAGGTACCTACGCTATTGCTATAAATGTGTATCACATTGTAAATAGAGTTCGATATTGCGAGTAGGTAATAAAAAAGGGCGGGCGAGAAGCGAGCGTGACAAGCCAATACGACAAAACGATTTAAACACTCTCGGGGGTAGCGACCATAGACAAAATTAGCTATCACCTACCTCTTGTGTATGGAAATAAATTATATCTGCGCAGTGCAAACAACCGCACATAATATTGAATATACCCAATGTCAGTATTTGAACCACCGCATCATATCGTTTATAATATGCGTATAATATGTGTTATTTCGGTGCGATCCAAAGGTTGATCCTTATAAATAAGAAACTTATTCTTGAAATATACCAGCTTTTTTTTCTCGTATGTTTTCATCATTAATAATAATGTGCTGTCTGCTGAGCATTGATTGCATACAAATGCATCGGTGACCAAGTTGAGTGAATCGGACTTATTTAGATATTTTTCCCTTATTCTACATTATTTACTTTTCCCAGACAATTATTGTTGGTATTCTTCACGGATATAATAGCTTCGAAAGAAAAATCATCCAAATATCAACGTGTTCTATTAATTATACAGAACTTAATGGAATATGTAATCGAATGTCAGGAATAAAAATATGTTCGTAACCTTTCCTACAAAACATTTGCATGACGTCTGAATCCAGTTTCTCGAATAAATATTAAATTTATTCTTTTATAGAGATGTCAAAACTGCTGCTAACTCATTGTTTATTTAAAATATATGTCACTTCTACACCTATAATCTTCACCAATTTATAAGCATTTCAATTAGTCACTGTACAATAAATTTGTTATTGTTATTAATATTATATAAGATAACACATTTTTAATACCAATCAATAACTAATACATACTATTATAATCTTCTAAGATGATTATTTACGTATGTTTTCAAGGTCAAATAATAGTCACAATAAACAAGAATTCTTATTAATTTATTTTTATTACTTGCGTATCAAATCGTCAAAGCACCCACACGTATATTATTGTAATAATCTCATCTGTGAAATAATAGTTAACATTTAAAAATAATGAATCTTGTCACGTTTAAACGACGTAAATTGGATCTAATTGCTTAATCATGACGGTTTTGGGCACAGGCATGATTTGTAGCCAATTTCGGACATTATATTGTCTATTCCCCTCCCCGTACATGGGAAACATTGTCTACATTAATAAAAAAATCATAGAACGACCCGTTATATTGTTATTGCTTTTTACGTCTGACATAAAATTTAACTTAGCAAATAAATATTATGTTTAGTTGACTCGAAACTTGATAAAACTCATACAGTTCAGTGGGTCTATTCTATACCTATCGACCGCTAAAGTGATAAATATTACCAAACTTAGGGTAGGTTTGTATCAAAATATTAGCACTTATTGTAACAATTACACGAAGTTGGTTTTTATTGTTGCAATAAGTGCTATATTTTAACAGCACCTATCTTACTGCTGTTAAAATAAAGCACTTATTGCAACAATAAAAAACCAACTTCGTGTAGTTGTTACAATAAGTGCCAATATTTTGATACAAACCTACCCTAAGTTTGATACTATTTATCACTTTAGCGTTCGATAAGTATAGAATAGACCCACAGAGGCGCCAAACTAAATAAAAATTAACACCACTCGAAACTTTTCAAGAACTAGGTATCTGTTATGTCCCTGCTCCACTGCCATACAAGTCAGACAATTTTAAAGTCGTTAGATTTTTTTTCTAGGATGTTCCCTTGTTCCCTTGATGCTCGTTGGAATTCAAATATGTTTGATAATTTATTCGATTAGTTACCAGAATTCGTCTGTCAACTACGACGTGAGTTCGATCTGACATTAATACACAATCATTCAGACCGAAAAAGCTTGTAATTGTTCTAAATATTTAATGATTGAGTTTTAAATTTATATATTAGAAATTGAAAGATTTACTTAGCAAATTGTGTTGCCTTCTTCACTCCCATAAATTATGTTATGTAAATCTACATGAATATTTCATGAATATTGGAAAACATTACGACATGATTTTTAACTATCACAACTGTGTAAGCTCGCCTTTACTCGTTCATTGATAGGATGTCGGTTAGTAGCAGAGCATAGGCCATAGACAAATCGGACGACTAATAATTATTATTGTCTACGGTTTATTGGCTCTTCAATGGAGCACATGCATTATTCTCTATCAATGTGTGGTCCGTATGGTTTATATAGGAGCCCAGACGAAATCTTTTTTAAAAGGGTCAAATATTTTCCTGAATTGCAAACCACATTATATGATTTTCATTGTGACATATCAGAATACAGAGATACGTTTTATAATTATATTATTTTTACGCCGGCATACCGGATAAATTGACATAGAGATACTAATTACCTGTATTTTTTTTATAAAAAAAATATTATTTTAATCTGAATTTATGAACGTTTTCCATAGATTGCATTAATGTGATTTTGATAATATGTATCTGTCTTTAAACAGAATCCTTATGATCATAGTCGGCGTCACAATAAAACAGCCACCAATAATTGCACCGACTTCATCGTAATATTGATAAATTATATTTAAAGAGGGAGATCGAGAATGCATTGGGCAATAAGACGCGATACAATAAAATTGCACGATTTCCTAGCACGCATTTCAATAATCGAATTCCGATTATCGATTATCTGCCACGAAAGCTCATTGTCCTGTTAGTAATACTTTCGTTTTCTTGAAAGAATTTTGTTGTCTTCGTTTTCATTGTGTCCGACAAGACGTAAATACCTATCTGATTATAAAAAGTATTATCGGTGTACCTACCCATTTCTGTTTCGGCGCATGACTTTACTTACAGCGCCAAAATACCTGCTGCACAATGAATGACTGGCCGTTGCTTCATTTTCATTCATAAGAGTGCTTGAGATATGTATATCAGCGCATCTATTCCATACACAAGGCTGCTATCAGCGGCTATCGACGGTAGTTTATTATATTTATATAGGTATTGAGGCGGTTAATTGTTACAGTAAGTTAGCCGCCTAAACTGTCGAAAAGTACTAGTGCCAAAATTGTATAGGTCAGATATTAACCAAATTTTATTATTGAAAAATTTAATGTTAAATTATTTATTATAGAAACTATATATTTTTCAACACTAAAGACTTTAATATTCTTAAATCATGTAGATGTTTGGTATTGAACAAAAAATAGTAATATCATTCTCTCGTGTAAAATTGCAAAGTGCTACTTATGTATGGCCTTTTAGTTTTATCATTATGAAATGGAAATTGCCGGGCATGTTTCACGGCGACTAGATAACATATTATGTCCAAAATACAGTGTATTATACATTATACAAGAAGCACTGAACGACCATAGGTTCGCCCTAAAACACGCTGAATCTACGAACAACTCATTAAGGTCGGTGAATATACGTAACAACGGAGAG
The DNA here is from genome assembly GCF_057557595.1 of Rhyacophila brunnea. Classification (NCBI taxonomy): domain Eukaryota; kingdom Metazoa; phylum Arthropoda; class Insecta; order Trichoptera; family Rhyacophilidae; genus Rhyacophila; species Rhyacophila brunnea. The sequence continues at coordinate 42,401,341 of NW_028232859.1, forward strand.
CCAGTAACCGAGAGAGTAATGTGATGTAGAGGAAGCCTCTATACAGCATGATATAACTAAATATATCAATTAGATGCAATAAGTACCTACACACATAACGTCACATAAATTAATTAATACTAAATTATCGACACTATTCTCCTCACAACAATTAATCAGATCCGGCAGTGTATGTACAATGTAGATTCACTAGTAAGTTCTTCCCACCCAAACATCAGTACACTCAATTTATTTAAATAACGATTTTATGTCATCTTTAGTTTATCGATTTCTCCGTGAAAGGTGTTAAGATTTCTTTAAAGCTGAAAATATTTTGTTAAAATGAAATGCCATCAATAGGTACCAAATTTGACCTCCCAACAGTGATGCCAACCGTACTATAATTATAGTACAATACTATAATTTTAATTCTGCGAAAAATGTAAAATACTACAAAATACGCAAAATATACCAAAATACTATAATTTTTAAGGATTCAAGAGTAAAAATGTTCCTGTACTATATATTTTTAAGAAATACTATAATTTTTACGCCTTTGTACTATAATCAGCATAGAAAAAGATGGCAACACTGCCTCCCAATCTGGTACATGGTGCAGAGACCACATATGAATGCAATCTGTTTCGTTTTAATAGCTCAGGCACAAATCTTTTTGACTGTATGAACATTTCGAACTCTCTTTTACTCACTGATTTCTAAGCCTTCGTGGTGTGTCGTCTGGAATAGATGTAGTGGTTAACATTATCTACTGATAGTAGGTACTTAGTAGAATTAAAATAATGTAATGTTTAATAATGATGTTAAAAGACAATATTATCTTTCATTAATTTTCTACTGTATATTAAATAAACTATTTTTATTACAAATTGTCTGTTTACGATTCATTTATAAAAAAGAGGAGTTTGTATCATTCATCACCCAATGAAGTCATCCATTTTTATGAATCATTTACCAAAGCATATAAATTTCTTTGTCTCACTATTTTTACTCATTCACTAAAATAACTACTTATGTCAGGTATTCAAAGTGTGCGCCGCGACGCCCTGGGGCGTCGCTCGGTGTTGGGAAAAAAATGTAGGTAATCTTAATTCAATGTACTGATGCACGACCACAATAATAATTATATTATGACCGTATGTTTTTTTCAGACAATACCAAAATCTAAATTCTCTTCTCTCATCGCAATGGTTACCGTTAGTTCACCAGTTGTCCTTTATTTTCGCGTACCAAAACGGTACTACGTCTGATTCTGGTAGAAAAAATCAGTTGGCAGCTCAAGAAAACTGAAAAACAGAGGGCGCCATGGAACGACAAAGTTTGAAAACAACTGACCTGTGTAATTCCGTATCTGCAGGAAAGTATTTGTAAACTTATCGACGTTTCCGTAATTATCGTCGAGAATACACACACCAACTTACATACGTCGCGAATGAAAGTTTGCATAGGTAGGTACTAAAGTGTTTAAAAGACAATTTAGTGCGGACTACACAAACGGACACCAATGATCCTAATAATTATTACCGTTAACCCACGCTCATTCGATAACCACTTGTAGATGCAATAGCTCTCAATAACTCATAGGTTCACTCGCTCACCCTTAATTATAGTTACCTGCTGGCCAGGCGTAATAAAAGTGCGGAGTATCTGGGCATGGAGAATGTATATGGAGAAGTGCGATATTCCGCGATTGTAATTGTGCGCAAGTGGCACCTGCTATACTGTGTTGTCCCCGTCCCCTCCCGCCATCTTATTTTTCAAAATTGACCAAGTCATTTTTCTGTTTTGAGGCTTGTACGTAGTTGCTGGACCCGCTTTGCTGCTTTCAATATTGGATATGTAGTACATATGTGACGCTAAAAAACAAACGTGGTCATCTCCATCACATGTGAAACTGAGTAAATCAACTTTTTTGTTTTTGTGGTTAATTTGAACCCGTGAGTTAATAATTTCCTAATTTATGATTATATTTTATTTAAAGAATACGATTTAAACAATGCTCAATAATCGCGGATCCTTAATAAACAAGATATTTACGATTTTATGTTGGAGATGGCTATGTTTGTTTTGTATCATCTGGATTTGACATAAATACTATTGGAGATAGACAGTTTTGTTTTGTATTCGATCGGTTTGTTTTGTATTCTTACAAACAGGGTTGTGTTAAAATGGGTGCCGGACGAAATCCCGAATGTCAAAATCCCGAATGGCCGAAATCCCAAATGGCCGGAATCCCGAAGGCCGAAATCCCGAAAAATAAAAATATATAAACAGTATTAATTTTCAACCAGCGGTTCCCCAATAGGCGGCGCTTTTTCTCGATTGTATAATTAATCTAGATAATTAAAATAGTAGTATTAAAAACTATTATTAATTATGGAATGAAGCAACAAAATAATTTTCAACCAGCGGCACCCCAAAAGGAGGCGCTTTTTCTCGATTGTATAATTTAACTAGATAATTAAAATAGTAGTATTAAAAACTATTATTAATTATAGAATGAAGCAAAAAAATAATTTTCAACCAGCGGTACCCTAATAGGCGGCGCTTTATCTAGAGTGTGTAATTTAACAAGATAATTAAAATAGTTATAATAAAAACTATTAATATTTATGGAATCAAGCAACAAAATAATTTTCAATCAGTGGCACCCCAAAAGGCGGCGCTTTTTCTCGATTGTATAATTTAACTAGATAATGAAAATAGTAGTATTAAAAACTATTGTTAATTATAGAATGAAGCAAAAAATATTTTTTAACCAGTAGTACCCCAATAAGCGGCGCTTTTTCTAGAGTGTGTAATTTAACAAGATAATTAAAATAGTTATATAAAAACTATTATTAAGTATGGAATGAAGCAAAAAAATAATTTTCAACCAGCGGTACCCCAATAGGCGGCTCTTTTTCTAGAGTGTGTAATTTAACAAGATAATTAAAATAGTTATATAAAAACTATTATTAATTATGGAATGAAGCAAGAAAATAATTTTCATTCCATAATTAATAATAGTTTTTATATAACTATTTTAATTATCTAGTTAAATTATACAATCGAGAAAAAGCGCCGCCTTTTGGGGTGTCGCTGGTTGAAAATTATTTTCTGGCTTCATTCCATAATTAATAATAGTTTTTATATAACCATTTTAATTATCTTGTTAAATTATGCAATCGAGGAAAAGCGCCGCGTATTGGGGTGCCGCTGGTTGAAAATTATTTTGTTGCTTCATTCCAAAATAAATAATAGTTTTTAAATAACTATTTTAATTATCTTGTTAAATTACTTACTCAAGAAAATGCGCCGCCTATTGGGGTACCGCTGGTTGAAAATTATTTTGTTGCATCATTCCATAATCAATAATAGTTTTTTTATATAACTATTCCAATTATCTTGTTAAATTACACACTCTAGAAAAAGCGCCGCCTATTGGGGTGCCGCTGGTTGAAAACTATTACTGTTTATATTTTTTTATTTTTGGGGATTTCGGCCTTTGGGCTTCCGGCCATTCGGGATTTCGGCTTTCGGGATTTCGGCATTCGGGATTTCGGCCCTTCGGGATTTCGACCGGCACCCGAAAAAAACAACATTATAAATGTATAACTTATTTCATATTTACAACTAACACTTCATAATTTGAAAATTATAATTGGGTTTATGAATTTATTTTGAGTTTTATGATATTAGAATTAAAGGTAACTAAACAAACATAACAATATTTTTGAATAAAAATATATAAAAAAAATAAAGATGACTGAACCAGTTTACACGATATTATGCAGCTTTAAAACTGAACATAAAATATGAACAGCCAAGGCACAGCCCTGAGGTTCTAAAATGCTAACTGTCGTAAAACGTTTGAAAATCAAAATTTACTTACCGTTTTTCAGTCTTCTTTGAACGTTTAATGGTATAATTTGATCTGGTTAACTTTCGTGCATTATCTGGAGACACTATTTCAAACTTTATTTGGATTATTTTCCATTCTTTGACAATTATTTCGCTTAAAAACTTGAAGAGCACATCGTATACACAGAGAAAACTTTTTGCTGATGGGAGTCATCTTGATAAAATGCCACGACATGATTGGCCATTTTGAAAAAGTGCTACGTCGTTATTGGCCAAGACGAATGTGACCACGTTTGATATAAAAAATCAATGGATATGACTAAGTTTGAAAAAAATCACATCTTTTATTTGAATTTTTGAAGCAGAAATTGAGGAGATAGCCATGTCTTAACTAAATAATATTATATAAAACAACACAAGCAATCATACCAACCAAAAATCTCAAAAAAGTCATTGACTGGAGATGGCCACGTTTGTTTTTTAACGTCACATATATAGGTAGGTATGTAGTATCTAAGATAAATCTTTGCGTAGCTACCTATACGGAAAACACATTATGTTTTGTCATTAACAGCGTCTATAAATAGTCAAATAATTCCTAATGAATTCAAAACAAATTAAATACGACTCATTAATATGCATCATTTAATACTGTTATGTATTTGAGAAGGCAAACCACGTTGATCAAAATTGTTGTCTAACTACTTGTTGCAAGTACAGTATTACGTGGTTAATAAATTTTATAATTGATGCCGGAGCCGAAATGGGAGCAACTTCAAAAAAACATTTAAGTGGAGCCTGCCGTTGAGACAATTTTTAAAACTCTAAACATCGTGTTAATAATAATTAAATACAGGTTTTAATTTTTTGTGTCGTTCAGTAGTTGAAACTGTTTTTATTTTATGTTCTATTAATGACAAAAAATTGATACCTAATTCTAGATCAAAGACAAATTAAACATTCGACTACAGTACACTGACAATTAATATAATCGACAGATACTTTATATCAGATTATCAAACATGTCGATCGCGGTATAAATTTTGGTCGATCACACCATATTATGCCCATAGGAATTAAGTCGTGAAAATAAAAAAACCATATGTATACAGTATTGAGTACACTAGTGACTAGTAGGTACAGACAGTTATAGTATAATACGATTTCATTGAGATTTTGTTAAGTAAGCATCAACTATATCTTTTTGTATTTCCTTAAGGTGATACTTCAGTGAAACGGCAAATAATTTTCAACTATAGGCGCGACGATATTTTCGGCACTCGGAGACCGATCGTCGAGGTGTGAATACGTCAATTTGCTTCGTGTTGGCGACGGGGGTATTAATTCTTAAATCGTGTAAAGGTGACTAAAAACGTTACCCATTTACTTTAAAAAGAAAACATTTCAATGAATATATTACTATTGTTACTAATAGAACAATAAACAGAACATTAAATGGAATCACTGCCAGTTTGGATACTAGATAATAGGTAGATCAGAGTCTACTTAATTGGGACATGTCTGCTCTATAATATATTCTTCAAATACATTAATATATTTAATAAATAACTGAATTCCACATCGGCATCGTGAGAAACAGTTCATAGAATAATAATGTACCCATATATTTTATTGCAGCGGTCGTTGCAGTGCACCGTGCATAATATTAGATATATTAGCAGAATGATTATTATGAATCGTATAATAAATAACAATAATAAAATAAAATTGTAGATAAAATACACATAGTTAGAGAAGTAGGTGTTGATATGTGTAGAAGACTGCAGTGAAGACTTTACCTGAAGAAGATTGTCAATTTGACGTTTACTTTGACTTCGTGACCTTGAATAGTGCAAATTGATAAACTCTTCCACCCATTATTGAAATTACAACGTAAGAAACGGTACTGTTCGGTTATACCGGAGGCAGCGGAAAACGCATTTTGAAAATAGCCGATAAACTGGATTATTTGTTAGGTTAACCTAACCAAACCTAACCTAACATAACCTAACCTAACCCAACCTAACCGAACCTAAACTAACCCAAACTAACAAATAATCCAGTTTATCGACTATTTTCAAAATGCGTTTTCCGCTGCCTCCGGTATAACCGAACAGTACCTAAGAAACTAATGTCATCTATATACAGTGTGAGATTATTGGTCCTATAGTCCTAATTACCATTTGTACGAAAATCACTAACACCGCACTGTGTAGTATGTGTTCGAAATAACCCGAATATGTTACTTGGTGTGACTGTACGTATGTCGTATAGTGTGTTGATAACTTAGTCATTATTCAAATGTGTTTGTTATATTATTATTTTCGTTTAATAATCGTTTACCTCTGTCATTTCTCGGTCACATATGGGTTAATTGTTTTATGAATGAAAGGAATTTTGCATAGATTGTTATATTTTAATCACTTTTTTTAAATCAATAACAACAATTTAATAATATATTATTATTAATTATCAATATTCATACTTGCAGCACAATTATAGTATGTATGTATGCCTGAGCCCTGAGGTCAACAGTTAAAAGATTCCAAAAGTATGCAGTGTCTGCCACGTTTTTATCATGTCAATCCATTGTCGTGTTGTACGATATTAATTATTTGAATAGGGTTTAACACTGTGAAAATAAAATACTTAACTGTTTAAAATAAAGACAATCTAAATAAGTATGTTTTGTACCTCGACTTTTAATGTACGTTTATCTTACATCCTGCATGCAATGTTTGTCTTGGTCTGTGTTCAAACTATATTATAATTTTACCTGAAATACCCCGCTTTATAAATATTATTGTAAGTAAGCTCATGAAGCAGTCCAAACAGTTTCGATATTAAATTGTATACGCCTACGCCTGAGTCTGGTCTAAACTGATTCATTCAGAAATCTTCTATTCCTACTTGTAGTTACCTACCCTGTTATTCACAGGTAGACATCCGGACGTCATATTGTATGAGTTAAGTGTGTATTAATACCGGGAGCAGGTGAGCTAAAATCTTTGGCACCTGCCATAACACTGCTTGTATTCTTGTATACAATAATATTTTGTCTACTATCCACGCCACAGTCATCTTTCTACAAATATCTTCTGCTTTTTTAAAGTTGCCCATTAACCTCATCTACTGAATTTATTGAATGACTTCTAGACAGGTACCATAATTTTATTATATACCCATAGCCTCGAAATGTCTCTGTGTCAATCTGGTAATATTGAGTTACTTACTTTAGGCTCTATAACTCACAAGTCACATAATTTGAATGTATTAATAATCTCTTTTATGCTGTCAATTCTTGATGGAAATACAATTATTAATAAAATAATAAACAATAATATGTAGTACTAGTTCCATTTATTTTAATATTAGTCAGGACCGGTTTCTTCTGCTTCAAAGGAACATTGGCACCTGCTGAAGAATATACAATAATACAGATATTTATACAAGACATTTTAAACTCAAAATTTTATTGAATAATAAGAATTAAATTAAATTCAAAGTTCAAAAATAAATCAAATAGTTATCTAGTATTAATACTCTTTATTTGCTACGTTCAATTATTCGACAAAGCCTAGTGCACCTTACATTCAGGAATGTGGAGTTATTACAATGAAATAACAAAGGATATCATAATATGTATAATTACTTAGGAATTTCAAATCAAGTAATAGCGGGAAAATAAATATAAGCAAAAAGTACAATTCAAAAATACTTCTGTATCGTTTGAAGCACACGTAGATACGAGCTGGGGCTGACAACACTGAGCCATATTAGAGATATGCCCCTTCAATTCCTTTCACACGTGTTACCTGCCTTTACATGTCATCTACCCTGTACCAGTGTACCACGTGAATTTAATTCGCCACACACGCACGAGCTTTACTTTTATGAATACGCTTCCAATTAACACCACCTTTACAACATTCAAAAATCGCTTAATTTTACGACAACAGTTATTCCTTCATAAATAATTTATTAGGCAAATGTGATTGGAGTACATCATCTTGTCTACGTCGAATGGTTCATGCTCGCTGAGGAAACCAGTTCCTCCATTCACACCGCATTATTATGGTCTAATTCTCTCATAGTAATAGCATAGGTTCTTTTGATTTCTGACCAGTCTCAGAACCGGTCTTTGTCGTTTACGATCGGCCGTTATCACTCTGTCGAATAATAATTATTGCAATCAATCGTGCGTATAATTTGAATACCTGTAAGTAAACTTATTCAATCCGCGCCATATTCATGAAATATTAGCATACATTTACCCTTTTATAGTAAGCTTATAATTGAAACCACGCCCCTCCTACAAGGTTTTCCTCTAAATAAAATATCCGTAATATTAAGATTACATCGGAAGGCTGTTCAGAACAAACTATACGAGTCGAGAATCGTTTTAATTAATAGATAATATATAACTATGTCATTTTGAGTAGCACGAGTGCCGGTATGTATGTAATAATAATTTTCTAAACTACGCGTTGAATGTCAATTTTTCCCCGGAAGATCTAAAAATTCTAAAAGAATCTATATTTTTTATCGTCGAAATACGATAGCAGCGTTTATTTTTACCTATCAAATAGTTTCTTATCTTATTCCGTTGTGAATATTTAAAGCAGTTTATGGAAGTTATTGTCGGTAACGCTCGTTAAATACCTGTGGATTTGTAGTATTACCATCGTTCGAAATGGAAAATTTTACGAACCGGAGCACTAAATAAATAAATAATCCTAAAATGTTAACATAGTTATCTAATTTTATATATACATATTTTATAAAAATAAGTGTGTTATATTTTTTGTTAGGTAGGTATATGGCCTATCTAGCTCAGATGGCCGAATTAATTTTTCAACGAGACCGAGCGATCATTTTGGGAATTTCATATACCGGAACGGCGCTCCGGACCATTTCGACCCCTGATTGTTACTGAACTATTCTTCATTTTATTAAGGGGGGACATGCTCGTCGAAGGTCAAAATTGAGTTTTTATTGTATATTCAAACCATGATCCTGGACACTCCTTAAACGTTGTAGATGATCTATTTATATAATTTTGAAGCCTTGTTATCCTTTATAGTTATTTTAAACATTTGATGACTGCATGAAGTATTTTTGTTACATAAAATAGTATTCTTTTAAACCTCTCGCTCTAATGTTTTAGAATATAGTCATATTTCGGTACATAACTGTGCAGTGGTGTTAAGATTTTTTACATTTATTAATTTTTAAACGCATTTATAAAACCATTAGCATAATTTATTACGAGATAATTTTTGTAAATTATTCACGATAAAAAATTATATTGATAATCTCTGTGATCCCAAATTTGACAAGAATTAGGCATTTTATTATTCAAAAAATCGGCAAGATTAACACATTTCAAGACAATTCTAAAGATATTTATTATAAGCTATGTTTTTGACCATTCAAGTGTGATAAACATTTTATGAATAATGATTGCTTTATAATAATTATTGACCTAAGAATAAGGTAGTGTTTTTTTGAAATAAGCCATTTCTTTTGTCATTCCCTAGTGGTTAAGCTACAACATACGGCCGTAGTCATAAATTGACAAACTATAATTGAAGTAGGGAGTAAAATGATATTGACGCGCGTGTTTGAACATGTACCGTTTAAAAAAAAATAAAAAAAAATTCGGTTAGGTACATGTTCAAACACGCGCGTTAACATAATTTTACTCCCTACTTTAATTATAGTTTGTCATTTTATGGCTACGGCCGTATGTTGTAGCTTAACTACTAGGGAATGACAAAAGAAATGGCGTATTTCAAAAAAACACTACCTTATTCTTAGGTCAATAATTATTATAAAGCAATCATTATTCATAAGATTTTTATCACACTTGAATGGTCAAAGATATAGCTTATAATAAGTATCTTTAGATTCATCTTCAAATGTGTTAATCTTGCCGATTTTTTGAATAATAAAATGCCTAATTCTTGTCAAATTTGGGATCACAGAGATTATCAAAATATTTTTTTATCGTGAATAATTTACAAAAATTATCTCGTAATAAATTATACTAATGGTTTTATAAATGCGTTTAAAAATTAATAAATGTAAAAAATCTTAACACCACTGCACAGTTCTGTACCGAAATATGACTATATTCTAAAACATTAGAGCGAGAGGTTTAAAAGAATACTATTTTATGTAACAAAAATACTTCATACAGTCATCAAATGTTTAAAATAACTATAAAGGATAATAAGGCTTCAAAATTATATAAATAGATCATCTACAACGTTTAAGGAGTGTCCAGGATCATGGTTTGAATATACAATAAAAACTCAATTTTGACCTTCGACGAGCATGTCCCCCCTTAAACACATTATTTAATAAATCTTGGTTCTAACAAAATGAAACCGCGTTATGCATCAACAGCGCATACAACAAACTTATATATTTCATTGTTTTCATTTATTATTATGAAGATTATTTGCAACAAAACATATTAGGTATCTTATTCGGTTCCTTCAACACTAATCGGTATTTTCCGGAAAACTCGAGCATAAAACTGATCGTTATTAATTTAGCAGTAGAACAGTAACTGAATCATTCTTATTTTAATAGTTAGCGTCTCCCTAGATCAATTAAAAAACTCGACATTTTCCTTGCAGTATATTGTGCTGCACAAGCTCTAACTAAACTTAACTTACACTCATCCTGACGCATCCCGTGCATCCAGAAATATAAATAGATATCTCCCTTTCCGGCTCTCGTGTCGAAGGGGAATTCTTGGCGATTCGTCTCCTGGTTTTTATTTACACTAGCTAGTTTTCATTTATATTTCAAATCTTTTTCGTCTATACGCATCATCTCATATGTAGAGATTGACGTGCGTAATTCAATTCCAGACAAAATTTTCAATCCGGGATTTTGGGGTTAATATGTATTTTTGTCAACAACAAACAAATAGGTCAATAAAATCATTCAAATTCAGTGACACGGTGTACATAATATGACTTAGGTATCAGGTTAAATATATATTAGATGTGTACATAATATAATTTCTCACAAAGTTAATCACAAAAATATGTTATTGCATGTGAATATCATAATATGAAAATTAATCCCAGAATTTCTGGATCTAAAATTTAATAGAGATCGGGGTTTGCAAATCATAATCATAATGTCACGTATTTAAACAACTGTTGACGTATCCAAATTTTAATTCATTTGTTTATTTATTGCAAAAGGGGGTTATCAGTCATTAGGAATGGGTATAAAATAGGATAGAAGAAAGAAACTTACGTTAAAACTTGGTAGAATTCACCCAGTTACGCTAGACGCACAAAAACGTAATTCAACACTATTATTTAATTGTGGGGTAATCGGTTTTTGTAATTAGAAGCTTCATATAAAAACGCCATTTAAATACAAATAATTAGTTACCGATGTTTTTAGAAGTTGCTGATTTATCTTTCATCTAATGTAGTCTTATGAATAGATTTACATATTTTGCCTTTCATTAATTAGGTATCTATCTAAATATATCATAATCTATATACATTTTAGTTGGAAAGTCGCCGGACTATATTGAACATATCCATTGTGTTGTTTTTTATTCAGTGTGTAAGTATCTAATCTTTCACATTATACTATTGTTTACATTTCCACTGCATTTTTAATTTTTGCTTAAATAACTGTCATTGAATAGTTTCGTATGTGGATTTGTTAGTATTTGAATATTATTATTCACTTATACATTTTAATAATCTTGATTTAGACACATTCAAGTTAGTACATAATATATACTCGCTATCTAAACAATCTTAATTTTAAAAGATCTTTGAAATTTATGTCATTGAACAAGTATGTGGATAATAAAATATGTTGCTTGACACATAATATTATTGTAATAGTACAGCACAATAATCATTGCGAGCTCGTGGAAGAGTGGAAAGAAAACGCAGTTTTCGTGGAAATTTTCTTCGTCACTATCCGGCGGCCGTGCCCCATCTGCACGCCGCGTCTTCCCGCTCCAGAAAAATCACATACTTTATGTCAGTCTCCTCGATTCTCGCTCGCGGTCAGCTTGTTTGAATCGCTGGACAAAAATAAACTAAAAAACAACGGCCGCTCCCACAATAACACAACTTTACTGTATCGATTACTCTCTTTGTATTCCGCAAAACTGTGATAGAGATAATAAAAAAGATCTCGCGTAAAGTGGTATTGATAAACTGTGGCACGATTTGTTTTGTTTATTTTTATTGCAGTATAAATAAATACAAATGAGTCGGTGTAGTAGGAATCGGGAGTTATACGCCCAATAGTGTACCAACATCTAAAGCTGTGATCTTATATTAGTTTATTTGTTTAGCCGCATAAAGAAGAATATTAATATAATGGTTTGTGTTAGATTAGATTAGCTCAGCGATAGAGTGCATACTTGCATTAATTGAAAATAAATCTGTGTTAACAAGACATCGATTCAGTTTGTTTTGTGTATTTTTATAGCATTATAATTAAATACAAATGAATAAATACATTCACCACAATGAATATTTGTGATAATTTTTGTGATTTCTTTGGTGTTGGATGTGTTTAGTATGGGTGCGCTGTGTCACCTGCGTAAGAACTGCGTCGACGGTTGGTGGTTTGTTTCTTTTTTTTATTAATTAAGTAAATAAGAACTGGCTTATGATAAAACTTCACTATAGTGATTTTCCATTCATTCATTAGGTATCGGTAAATAATCTTCAGATTGCAAGACTGCTCGGCCGCCTGAATTGTTTATGATAATAATGTAGCCAAGTTTTGTTATAGAAATTTAATGGATCTCTTTATTAATATCGAATTATCGTAAATTTGCGTATTATTTTTGCAACAAAATCGGCTGTCATGTTTAAGACACGTTTAGTATCTTATTATAATAATTTAATTATGGAAGATTTATCAATTCTCCAAAATATTGATGAAAGATAATTGTATTAATAGTATAGTGACGCGCCGCCGTTCCAAGGCAACAATATCTATATTTTATAAAATCGATCATGATACGAGGGTGGGTCAATAAGTCCTTAGAAAAGCCGACAGGTGGCGCGACTAGTACTGTAAGCGGTTTGTTTTCATGCAGCGGCACTACCGATTCAGTATGCTGCGAAGTTTCAATCAGATTGGTCGGGTTGTTGTGTGTTTCTCGTACATTTAAAAAAAAAATTTGCTTGTGGAAAATGGAAAAATGGAAAATTGAGTTTAGAGCTGTTATTAAACATTTTAATATAAAAGGGTTAACAGCAAAGGAAATAAAAAATGAGTTGGATTTAGTTCACGGCATATCTGCTCTTTCACTTGCAACTATTTATAACTGGTTAAATGAATTTAAACGTGGTCGTACATCAACAAAGGATGAACCACGCTCAGGACGTCCTGTAGAGGTGACTACACCAGAAATGATCAATAAAATCCACGATATGCTGTTAAGTGACCGAAGATTAAAGTTGAGTGAGATAATTGAGGTTACAGGGATCTCAAAAGGTAGCGTCATTTCTATTTTACATGACAAATTGGGCATGAAAAATATTTCTGCAAGATGGGTGCCGCGTTTGCTCACAGTCGACAATAAACGCAATAGGGTGGTGGCCTCTAAAGCCCTGTTGTCGCTCATGCAACGCAATCCGGATGAATTTTTTCGTCGCTTTGTGACTGTAGATGAAACATGGATACACCACTATACTCCCGAGACGAAAGAACAGTCAAAGCAGTGGATTGCGAAGGCAAACCATGTCCAAAGAAGGCGAAAACCGTAAAATCAGCTGGTAAGGTTATGGCTACTGTATTTTGGGATGCACGTGAAATTATTTTCGTTGACTATTTGGAAAAAGGAAAAAAAATAACAGGGGATTATTATGCATCTTTATTGGACCAGCTAAAAAACAACATTGAAGAAAAACGGCCTCATTTAAACAGGAAAAAAATCCTCTTTCATCAGGACAATGCCCGTGTTCACACATGTTTACGATCAATGGCTAAAATTGAAGAATTGAAGTTCGAATTGGTCGACCACCCACCCTATTCGCCAGATTTAGCCCCCAGTGACTTTTTCCTTTTCCCAAACTTAAAAAAATGGCTAAGTGGACAACGTTTTTTTTCAAATGAAGAAGTCATCGATCGGACAAATGCTTATTTTGAGGACCTTCCGAAAACTTATTTTTCTGACGGTTTAAAAAATATTGAGAAACGTCTAACCAAGTGTATTGAGCTCCAAGGAGATTATGTTGAGAAATAAAAAAAAATACAAAAATAAAAACTGTTTTAATGCTTTTTTCTAAGGAATTATTGACCCACCCTCGTAACATCGGTAGCTTTGTAAACACTTCGTAATAGTCATAACTCATGAGATAAGTATAGTAGATTTACTAAATTTTCATACACAACTTATGCGCCTGTACACGTGCATGTATTTACTGGCAGCAATAGTGTGCATTTTAAACTATCGTGACAATAACTGTTTACACGTAAAACTCCCGATTGTCTCTCCAATCTCATTCTTCAAGAGTGAGCTTGACGCGATGTTGTCATTTTATGGTACTATTTAGACAGGTAGTGAAAATCGATTAACCTCAAAATTCGTTCGTTGTTCCTTTTTTTTGCCGGTAGGCTCGCCACTATCGTTCTACTGCGCAGGCGCAGAGCGAAAAATTCGTGACTGTCACATGAAAATTCAGAAGCTTCCCAACATCTTTGATTCATGCATGGAATCTTGCAACTGCAGGACAATACATGCTTACACGTACATTTTTTGTTATGGCCGTGATAATACGCACTGTCAGCAGTAAATCCATGCACGTGTAAACGGGGTATCAGGTATGTTATATTATTTTGGTTGGGTATAAACAGACATACATTTGCGACTAAATGTAGTGAACTAATTTAACAATAATAATTATTGTCAACCCTTTTACATATCAGTACTGTCGGCTTTCATTTTCAAGTATATGTGTAGGTACTTCATGCCTCAATTATTATTATATTCTATGAAGAACAAACACCTGTCGGAAATGAACTTTTACTGGGTTCGACGAATTTTCAACGAGTAGGTATGATTAAAATCAAATCAATTGAAATTGATGACTAGATTGTACCGACCATATATGTATTTATACAAATAGACCTGCACAAATAACCATCGGTAACGTATCAGTTGCCTCACGTGACATTTCTCATATACCTACGTGTACAGTAGTTTTTATTCTTATTTTCAGGCCCATTAAAATACTCAATGGCCATTTCTATGGCATACATAACAATTTCGTCACTAACACAAATTAACTACTCATTAGCTTTATTGCATAATTATTAGATACTTTTAATTTATTATGCTGGGCATATTTTCTATAGCATTTTAATTTTCATTTCACATCGCCTTTTATCTCGGTACGACCCTGGCAAATCAATCTCATACCATACCTGTAAAGCTAAAAATTAAACTACTGTGCGAAATGCCTTATAGGTACGCAGTGTAATCATCCGCATTTGACATTATCTTATTATCAGCTACACTTTCATATCGAGGTTGCTAATCCAAAAAGGCGTTCGGAACGTTTTGTTTTGGAAAATTATGTTATTTATGGTGTTATATTGTTTAAGTACCGTCTTCAACTTCTCGAAACTGCATCAACGAGAGCTATTTCGTGACAAAGTTTCAATAAGTATCTATATTATAACGAAATCAATAAAATAGTTTTTCATATTGTAAAAAATTAATTTACGAATCATCACTGTCTTTTTGCTTATCAATTCAGCGTTGCCAAACTTGGTGTTTTTCTTGCTAGATCTAACATTTTTGAATACATAATCCAGCTTGCAAAATACCTACGCATCTGGCATATGGCGTTAAATTTAGCATTTTTTGACTACGTCAACAGGTTAAAATTGTGTTTATGACTTAGGTATGTATTTATTAGTTGCGAAATAATTAATTACTCTTTTCTCGCAAAAATCATTATTCAAAATATTATGGCTTAATTTTTTTCATATTATAAGAAAATCTAGAATTTTTTTCCTGCCAACTAGCTTATTTTCTTACCCTATCTAGCATATTTTGTCGATGGAATTTGGCAGCACTGCCTAGCATTCTCGATATACTTCACCTCCATAAAAGATTTTCTTCGACATCTTCGGTTGTCACACTATCTCTCCACTGAAATATACCTACCCATCACCAATTTCTTAAAATTAACAATCAACTTCTTTTATTGTTTGCAGAAGGAGAGCAAGAAGCAGAATGGCTGGCAGCGGCAGGCTTGGGTCAGCTGGCCAAACCATTCCTGTCGGGACGCGAAGCTGGTGAAGCGGAAGTAGCTGCGGTTCTGCAGAGACTTCCTCGAGCACAGGCTGCGGCCGTAGCAAGGCGCGTGCGCTACCTCAACAAGACCTTGCGAAAACAGAGAGTTCGAAGACCTGACATAAGAGATGTTTTCCGGGACCATGAGGTTATTATTATTTACCAATTATATTTATGCAAGTATTTATATAGATATCTAATTAATTTATCTATCGTTAACGTATTGTCGCCGGCAGCGCTCGAAATGGAATATTTTACGAACCGGAGCGCTCGATAATTTCCCGAAATTATTAAAACGTGTTCGATTGTTCTGTTATATAGGTATCTAAGTACTTACCAAGCATTTCGTATTAAACTTTAAAAAAACTATGTAATGTAAATGAATTTAATAATATGTTCTTAATAATTCACGCATGGACCTACCTACTTACCAAAATGCAATTTATAAAATTTCCACAAGACGGAGCGATCGCCTCGAGGATTTCAAGAACCGGAACAGCGCTCCGGGCCATTCCGTACCACGCATCATGTTTATTGTTATAATTGTAGAAACTTTATCATACACTAGTATCGTCTCATTGTCGAAATCCTTTTAAAGTCAGTTTGTGAAAATATTGAAAAAACGTGGAAAGGGGTTAACTAAAAACATATCTGAAACATTATTTAAATACTCCGAAATATAATGCAGCCGTGGTGTCCTAATTGGTAGAGCACCCGTCTGCGAAGTTGTAGATCGTGGGCCCGTTTCGACGACTGGCCAAAAATATGCGTGTTGTTTTCTTCCATGTGAGTTTGATGCGGTGCAAGAATCATTAGGTTGGTACAATTGCTATTAACCAGTAGTTGTAAAAAGTATGTTAATAATATAATCTCCGCTCCGTGGAGTTCCATATACTACGCTTAGAACTTGGGAGCAAACTCGGTACAGTCCTACAAACTTATCTGAAGAATGGTCAAAAATAGAATTACGAGCTACCTTATGGACGCCATATTGAAAACGTCATTTAAATGTCTGAATGTTTGGTAGTTTTCAACTGTGGCTCCCCCATCAATTCTTCAGATAAGTTTATAGATCTCTAACCCACTTTTCAATATATTATGTAAGTACATATTTAAATATTATTCTGATAGATATTCTGAAGGGTTCCTTTCACGACTAGGGATTCCAATCCCGGGATCCCGAGCTATTTTCGATACCTATGAATCCCGGGATTGGTAAACATAATCCCGAAGATTTCGGAATTGATTTTTTATCAATTTTGATATAAAATTGAAATAAAATAAAAACGAAAATATAACAGAAAAAAATACTTTTAATAACAAATAACTAAATTAGAAATAAACTGAGTTTGAATGAAGTTTGATTTATACCCATATGTAAGTTGCCGATTCATTTTATTTTTTCACATAAATTAATAAAAATGAGAAATATTGGAAAAAATCAAAGCTTCGCACTTTTAACAAAGTAATTCCACCATGATCTCATACGTTTTACGGCAGTTTCATATTTGGCTGACTAATTAGATTTATGAAGTGGAAAGGCCATACACCACGATTTGCTTTACTATTTTAAATCTCGCTAACCCATTCATTACTATCAGAAACAGCAATCTCATATTAAATTCACATTATTATTTATATTACAATAATATTTACTCCATTAAACTTATGTATTTTCAAAATTGAACGTACACAATATTAACAATAAAAGTGTCTTAAATAGTATAAATTATACTAGATTTATTTTTTACCGATTTTATCAATGTTATTAAAGTAAATATAAAAAAATTATATTAACTATGGAAAAATGCGAATCCCGGGACCAGTCCCGGGATCCCGGGATTGTCAAATTGTAATCCCGAAATCCCGGGATCAGAATGTTGGCTCGGGATTGGATTCCCTATTCACGACCAATAAATACGTGTTTGAGTGTTCGATCCTCTCATGATTTTCTGGGTAAAAAGTAAGTCCCACTTCCAATTTAAATTTCCAACATTTTCCCTATCTATTTTCATTGGAATAACAAAGGTAGATAATCCTAAACAATTCTACACTTTGAAATCTCTGATAATACCTGTTACATGTGATACTATACTACGTATGTTACTCTTTCTAACAAATACATTGTAATTAATAATTTGTTTGCCCATAGAAACAGATTCACACAATCCTCAGCTGGAATTTTCAGAAATGCTCTTGTATTTTTTGTTTATCGTCGTCCGTCTAACCATTGTTATCTCGTAAAATGTGAACGAGTTACTATCTAGCTAAATTAGATAGGAATTAAATAATAAATTCATCATTATGCAATTATATTTTTATGAACTTTGATTTTTCAAACAGTAGATATCTTCAAAGAGTTGTTGTATGCCAACAGTAGGTTATCATATCACAACTAACTTATCGTAAAGTAAAGTTGGTTACTTAAACCTTTGAAATCTGCCTGTCAAATAATTTTACACACCAGTCGTAATAACAATATTATGAGTGCATTTTGAGTAGGAATTTGTGTAAGTGCTCCTACAACCTACTGTTCTTACTATCAAAAGTAATTAAAACTTCATTTTCGTAAGTGGCGAAAGCATTTTTAATGTGCTACCCAAATTTTAGCAATGACAGTGAGTGCGTACGATCCAATAGCAAAATAATGAATTAGTTTACCGACTGGCGCGCTTCGAATTGCATGCGAAATGTCTTTCGCTCCATTTCGATTTTCAAAAACGGAAAATCTGTCAAATTAGTTCCGCGGGTGTTTTTGTTTATGGTTTTTTTGTGATACATAATATTATTATCATGGTTTCAAACCATTGTTTGTTCACACCAAATAGTTCATTGGATTTGGTAGGTGCATTTTCATATTATGAAGTGTCAATATTCCTTTATGAACATTATAATACTTATATCGTTAAATATGTAGAAATATTCTCAATAATATTAAATTGCCAATCCTTTTTTTATATTACTAAACGATAGTGGTTAACACGAAAAATGTGTGAAATAATTAACGTTTGAGCATTAATTTCTATATTATGATAAAATAATTAATTATAAGGAATTTTTTCAGAATATACGAGGTGTTTATATTTCGAAATATTAAGAATGTACCTAATTCGGCAAAATATTTAATTCGTGTGTGTTTATGTGTTTACTTACTACATTTCCTGTTTCTTGTTAATGTTCTTATTAATGCATTTCGTATTCATTTATGCAGTGAATAACATAATTGGTAGGTATTATTTTTAATTTTCACATTTTCGTACGTGGAATTTTTGTGTTTGTAATTTGTTATTCTAGTCACTAGTGCCTGCCTATAACTTCCTCGTCAGAATTGATTATATATGCAGATAAAGTACCTACCTATTTATACCCACAAAATACATTTATATTCTTTTAAATTGTCATAAAATCATCTTAATTTTACGAAATCCCTGTTTAGTGAATGACCTTAAACTTAAACCGATATTAGTAAAAAAAAAAAAAACAACATTCAGACAATCAGGCGCGCACACAAGGGAAGGGTTTCGGGTCCGGACACACCCCTCCTATAAACGGAAAAATAAAAATTATTTAGGTAAATTAAATATTACTTCAGACCTCATGACTGAGGATCGTGACCCGGATGATTTGGCTGTCGGCCACCCTATGAACGGCTTGGCCCCACTCCTCTCGGCATTATACAACATGCAAGACCTGTGGCCACTGTATTTCCACTCATCCAATGTTTGCTTTAATATTCCGAAGCGGCATCTCTTACAGATAATACAAGACAGCGCGGATGACACGAACGGACACTAATGATCCTAATAATTATAACCGCTAAGCTAAGCTGTTCGAGGTAAAATTTAAGGGTATTTTTCTTACCGATTTTTTGTATTTTTAAATACACCCACTTAAATATTATGGAGTTGTCGACAAACAATAATCAAAATTGCATCACACAATCATGTATTTTTTAATGTTTTTTTATTACTATTGGTAATTAAATATTTTTTTACTATTGGTGCAATTTTGTGATGTGTGTTTATTTCACTTGGCAGGTCGATAAGCCACGCCGGGCCCCCCTTAAGCCCGGGCCTCCAGGCTAGAGCCCTGTCAGCCCCCCCCCCTTGTGGGGGCCATGGTGAATACCCTTAGTTATATCTGCAGGCCATCTGTTTATCGCTATATCTGTAAAAATGCGGTATTTCGCGGTTAAAGCGACAAGAAGATAATATAAGTAGGAGGCGGGATAAATGTGGAAGTCAGTGGCACCAGCCAGACTTTTCAAACCCGTCGCCTTAAAAATCAATTAAAAAATATTACTTATAGGTATATATTTTTTTCAAGATACAGTTGAAATATTTAATTAATGTTTTTGCTGTCTTATTTTTTTACAGAATTCCAGTGGTAGTGAGCCGAGGTCCCGAAGCGCCACGCCAGATTCATTAGATTCTCTTCCGAGTGGAGGCTCCGGCAGTCCACCGACAGAATGGGCAGACCCTCCACCCAATTCCATGACGTAAGAAACATATTTTTATTAAAATATACCTACCAGTATTTGACTACTAAAGAATACATGACCATTGCAACCTGCTAAATCAATTCTTTGGCATCTTTTTTTCGCAAATGAGTTGATTTTGTAGTTTCTAAAGACCGAAGTATTGATAATGAATGCTATGATGAGCGTACGTGCACGAAACGGCTAAAAATCCAGCTAGACAAACCTTTTTTAGGTACTACCCACTAAGGATCTTTTAAATCAGGGGGGGGGCAAACTTTTTGGATGGAGGGCCAAATTCAAGAATTAAAAATGAGCGGCGGGCCGCAAGTAAAATACCATTTTTAGATATACACTATTTATTATCACGAAAAATAAACATTACAAAAACTTAATGAGAAGAATGAAACTGATGTACATTTTTTAACATTTTTTTAAATTCAGGTGTTAATTTTGTAGTTGATATTCTCAAAGCTGCTTCTAAATGGGCATCGGAGTTATTTTTGATCGTAAAGAATTTTTATTGAGGTTCATGATCGAAAATGTTTGTTCACATATATAGGTTGATCCAAAAATAACGAACATTTTTCTTTCATAATCTTTAAGTTGGTCGAAATTGTCTGAATTAAGGGCATTGTAAAATTTGGAGATTTCTTCACGACGATGCAATTCTCTTAAATCAGTGTCACACTGCAGATCAATAATCTCAAGTTGTAGCTCTGTCGGCACACTATCAATATCTATTGAAATCGATGTTCAACGTAGAAAATAGTGGTTACATAGTGTGAGACGAGACGCAAGGAAGACGTACTGAGATAATACATTTACGAAACAAGAAATTCTTCAAATTTTAATCTATTGTCAATATTTTTTAAAAAATATATAAAAAAAAGTTATTCGTAATCAGAAGTACAATTAATGATGGCGGGCCGCAAAAAATACCCGGCGGGCCGCAGTTTGCCCCCCCTGATTTAAATCATTATTGGTCACTACTAGTACTAATGAGTACAAGTACTAATCCCGTGTAAACAATCCCTTATAATAAAATTCTGCTACGTAAACAAACATTTTTATAACCCCTTGTAGGTACCATTTTTATTGACGTCGAGAGTTGATTCAATATATTTTGAAATATTACTTCATTATCAGATTATTTGGAAATTATTACTGAAGAGAAATTTCATATGACATATATTTTTTTCATAGCTGTCTTTATTTAACATTGATGTCATTGTCAAATGCCATTTCCAAACCTGTTTATACCTACCTACTAAAATGTTTTTACATTCGGTTACACATACCTATATTTAATTATTGTATCTATTGAAATCTAAACAGGTACCTATTAAAACTTATTATTCTATCAACAAAGTTGGAAATGTTAAGAATAATAAATTTTGGTAAAATAATAATATGTTATTGTGCAAACAAAAAAGTAACATGGGTAGTACTTAAACAATTAGCATTTTTTGACCGCCAATATTAGCTCAGAGCCCCTTCGAACGTAAATCCGACCCTGGATTCAGGATCTCGAGGCATGTCCGATCTGTTGCTCCCAAAATGCGGGAATTGAATAGTTTTTTGACCTACATAAATAACTGAAGAAAATGTTTCTCAATAAAATATACGAAAACTGTAACTAGTTTGCTTATTACTGTTATTATGAGTATTATGACCCATACCCTTGCGGTACATACAAGGTGGTTTAGTGATGCATGGAGATAAGTAAAACATCTTGCGGAATTTTGAGAGGTTATTGGTTATTTCATTAAGAAAAATAGTTATAATGTTTGGTTAAGTGGAAAATATAAAGAAGTCTCTAGAGTACATAGTATAATCTTTATATTGGAGTTTTAGATACGGGTCTGCAGTGTATTGTACTGTTAACATTATTTATGTAACAACCCCATCCATTAGTTTTCGT
Source organism: Rhyacophila brunnea (assembly GCF_057557595.1). Classification (NCBI taxonomy): domain Eukaryota; kingdom Metazoa; phylum Arthropoda; class Insecta; order Trichoptera; family Rhyacophilidae; genus Rhyacophila; species Rhyacophila brunnea. The sequence continues at coordinate 42,423,901 of NW_028232859.1, forward strand.
ATTTAAAGGGAAACAATTGGTAATTGATAATGGTATTGTTTTTCTTTATTTAAAATATTATACCTACAGATTATTCCTTTTCCTCCAAATAAAATGTACATATTGTTTATAATCTTTAAAAAATACTAATTGATCTACAGACTCAAGATAAATGATGTAGAACACTAAAAAACATTGGACTACATTTTAAATGTTCCACCAATTCCGGAATCAGGATTGTGAATACTAATCCTGGAATTTTTTTTTATCCTGGATTGCAATACATAGTTATGATGGTATTATAATATTTGGTTATCTATTGTTTCAGTGATGGTTATCCAATAGTGAAGCAAACACTGTACCGGATACCATCTGCTCCTCCTGCCAGTTTTCCTCACTCACAGTCAAGTCCAAACCGACGAGAATCCGATGGACGAGATGGAAATGGTCACTCTCCACCATTACATTACTTGCATGTTCCTGTTCATGAGCTGTTCAAATCTTCAGAACTGCATTGGGCAGATGTCGCCTCCAACACAGGTATGGCCATTATCCACTTTCAGAGGTATATCAAGGTATTTCAGCATCTGGGGCGGTAACAAAAAATGTGCCACTTACGTAATACAAAATTTGTACCCATACTACCTATAAATATTGCATTCACCTGTGCTCGATTACCGTTGAAAGTTTTAAATAATACGGATTAAATATCTAACTAATAATATAAAGTATTTTATTTTAATGTACGACACCTAAAACAATTTTTTTTGTTAAGACAAAAATCATAGAATTCTTATATTTACAATTTTTAAGCTCTATTTATTTACCTAGAATTTTCAATGTAATAATAATAGAAAACTTTTTCAGATAGTAAACACTAAAGATATTTGCGCCTTAAACAATAAAATATTATATACCCCTTTCACTATTCCATTCTTAAAATTTCCTGCGATCTGGTAACACTGCACTGATGTTTGGTGAATAATTTGTTACCTAGATTTTTTTTAGCTGTGCGCCAATACTGAATTCCCTTTCTCTCAATATCGACTGTACTTTATGGAGACCTGCACATAATACATGTCATTTTTTCTTTTTTTTACTAACTGCACAACTTTTGTGTTATTGATAGAGACGGGTGGATTTTGAGCAAAACATTTGCAAGATTGGCGTGATGTGTGCAATGACACTTTTGTTATTATCGCCGCATTTTCTTTTAAATATGCATAGATTTATTTACTAATATTCTTCTGAAGAAGGTTTCGTTGACGTGTGGATACTGAATATGTATTAAATTAACACTAGTTCTCAATGTATGAAAATTCACAATTTTTATTTTTGCGCATTCAATTTATTTCTTCGCTTGGAACAGCTACCACACTCGTCTACCCCTTGCTTTGCCACTGTCCAACATTGATGATAAACTTTGTCGGTCATCATCACCATGTCTCTATTTGGTGACACCAATTTCTTACATGATCAGTGAAATGCTACCAGTTTAATTTTATAACAGCTGCTGAATTGGGTATAAGCAAACATTAAAATATATTCGTATTTAAAAATTATGGATATTTTGAGCTTCAGACTCCTTATAATAGGGCAATCTGATTTATTTTTATGTAACCAATTGGAAAATAATAAATATGTTTTTGTTACAGAGGGAATTGAACTCTTAGGTTATCAAAGATTCGGAACTATCCAAGGGCCCAGATTGGGTAGGGAAAGAGTTCCAACTGCCATATCATTACATGATCATCAAACGCTAGGGTAAATTGACTCACGTATTTATAGCTCATTGACTTTTATTATCTACACAATAACAATGTTATTATCATTATTCGAATCCTAATAGATCTTTTCTTTGTTTTTCAGAAGACTTAAACAAACTCATTCTTCGATAACACGGGCACATAGTGTGGCATCAGACCGACTTGCAAATGACAAGAACAGTTTATCCCGTGCGTCTTCGCATGAAGTCTTAAGTTTTGAACAAAAATTTAAGAAGGATTCAGAACACATGATCCAAGATGAGGTAATTATACTTGTAGCTAGTAAAAACTATTCTATCTTAATGTAATCTGGTCAAAGAAAAATATTTATTATGTGTATTATCAGATGTGTTTCATAAATGGTTTTTTCTATAATTTTCAGGTATGGCCCGAAGGTGGTTTGGCATCAAACATCGAAGACCTCTCTGAGAGTCAACTGAGAAGACTTATGCCTCTGTTATGGCTAGATCTGACTGCTTTATATGATCGACATAAACTTCCATTCCAAAAAAGAAAGCCTTATAAAAAGAAAAAGAAAGATGGTAAGCGATATTAATCTTATTATTTCAGTCTTCTGTTGCCTCATTTAAATTGAATGGTTTAAAAAATTTTGTTTGTTATTTCAGAGAAAAATGTATTTGGAGTTTCTCTCTTGACACTTGTACGAAAAGACCATCTAGTTGCAGGAGAAGCAGGGACTGTCGTACCAAGAATATTGCGTTTATTATTAGATGCCCTCTTCACCAGAGTTCACGAAGAAGGAATTTTGAGATTGGCAGGAAATAAGATAAAGGTATTATATGTTTTCATAATCTCAGTGTATTGCCAGTAATATAATTGCTAAACATCACACATCAACCAACATCAGGAGAATCCAGACTTCCTCCAGTAACTCTCTCCACCGTGACTGAGGGCTTGTTTACACAGGCTTATTACTAATCATTAGTACTTACACTGATAAATCCTGATACGTGGTAACAGGCTGAATACTAATGCTTATTACTAATTGAGCCTGTTTACACATGGCGTTACTATTACAAAGTTACTATTTTTGCACATTCATCAGTTGTATGGTCCACATGACTTCATCAGCAGTTTCCCAATCTCAATTGTCTGTTCTGCTCTGGAATCTTTGTACTGATTTTGTCAACATTTTATCCTTTTCTCTAATTGTGGCTTTGAATTAGACAATAAATACTCTTGATGATTTTAGTGAGTTGTTTTGTGTCTTGTAAAGCATGTTCAATAATATATATTTAATTATTCTATTTCAGGTTGAAGTGCTGTGCAACGAAATTGAAAGCAGTTTCTATTCTGCACCGCATGTTGTTGAAGAAGCGATTGCTGCGGCAGGTTGTCACGATATTACGGCGACTCTCAAAAAATTTCTTAGAGAACTACCGCAGCCAATACTTACCAATGAATTAGTGCTCCTATTTTATCAGACATACGGTATATACCTATACTTATATTTTATGTAATCTAATACTCTTGAGTCCATACATAAGAGTTTATCTTTTCACTTATGAACAGCTTTCATTTTTATTTTCTGAAGAAAATTCTTATCTAGACCAAGCTCAAACACATAAAACAGAAGCTACAAAAAGGACTCAAAATCAATGTTTAAATTAGATACAAGTCATTTCGTAATTGTGGATTCATAGCAAACTTTACCCTATTAGCAATATACAGAATATTAATTTTGCTTTGGTTACCAATTCAACTAAACTAGAAACATTGCGGAATCAGCCATGATACCTACATAAAAATCACTCTATGGTGGTTGACAGTTTCATGTTATTTATAGAATTCTGGTATCAATATTTTGTGAATACTTTTGCAGCATTGGAAGGTGCCGCTCAGGGCAGAGCTTTAAATCTTTTAGTTCTTTTGATGACATTTGAGCATAGAGCAACATTGCTAGAACTATTGCTGTTGATCAACCAAATATCTCATTCTGAAAAGTCCAATAAAATGACATCACACAATGTTGCCATGATAATTGCGCCGACACTCTTTCCCCCAAGGTAAATATTTATTAATTTATCAATATTGTCAATATTTATTATTAATCAGAGATGGTAGTAATGATAAATACAATTAAGATTAACACATGTCATTACTATTACCCTTCCACTAACAATATTTTATTATAATTAAAACTATATTTCAAAAATAATTACTATGGTCTTGTCAGTATTTTTATTTCTGCTTTTAATATTTAATAAGTCTGTCTTCATAAATTATTTATATGGTGTTTATTTTTCAGCGTTGTCATGAGGCCAACGGATGGACTCGAGGCACAAATTCAAACGGCAGCCAATAGCTGTCGGGTCACCGAAGCTTTAATGAAATTCTGTGAAAGTCTTTGGCTAGTTCCGCCTTCCCTGTCCTCACAGCTCGATAGGAAATCGCACATTAAAAGTCAACGGACGTCATCATAACTTATATCAAAACATTTTAAGTATACATACATACCTTGAAATGTCGATTTTTAAATGATATTTACCATTAAGTTTTAAGTTTAGTTCCGCGGTTATTAATTTTATTCTAAGGAGTCATTGTATATTATAGCATCTTTAAAATGTCTACATTACGGAACTGCAAGCTTCAGTGAACACCAATTATTATTATTGTATATTTACTGCACATTTTCATACAAGCAACGTTATACTATTATATTACATACATTCATATTTTGATAAAGTTGAAATTATTATTTTGTTTGCATTCAAAATTATATTAATTGTGTGACGACGTTCTCTCTAATTTCCATAAGAACTGAGAGTTGAATAAAATTTGAATATAATATTCATCATTATTAATTCATATTCTAAAAAAAGGAACTAGTAACTCATTAAAATCAGTTTGTATGTTATAATTATATCCTCGCTATGTAATATTTTATGCGGACAGGTGAGGGCTAATTAATTGCTTTACGATTCTCTCTGTAGAATAATACCAAAAATATTTTAAGTACATCCAAAAATTTACTCAATAAATAATTATATTATAAGTAGATAGTTATTATTTTTAAGAGGTAAATTTTGATTGTGCCCTATCATTCAAAGATTTTAAATAGAATGATTATTGTAGATGTATGTTTCATTTAAATTATTTTATATAGTTTCACTTTCATTTCGACTATGTATGTGTAAATAACATCTTCCAAACTACTGGACATGTTAATAGTTATTTAGTCTGACATCAAAGATAGAGGAAACACCCATAGTCACTATAATTCAAACAATATACAGTTACATATTAATGTTCATGAATTTTGAACACATCAATTTCAAAATTATTATATATATAGACATCCTCAAATAAGTTACCAGCAATATTGTAATTTACAACATTCATGTCTATTCCTTATCAATTCTATCGAGTATAGAAGTACTAATATTATGCCAGTAGGAATTTTTAATCAGATTTATGATAAATATAGAAATCATTCCTTTAACATACATATTTATTCTTAGTATGTATGTAATTTGCTGCATTACATTTATTCTAATCTTTGCATTATATGTACAGAATGATTGTGACTGGTATTATCCACCTATACCTTGCGAATCATAACACTTAATATTTCTATTGGCTGTTTAAAGATGTTCCGACGTAATTAAACTACCATGGATGGTTTTGACACAGATTATAGCATTGAATTTAACTAAAAAAAATCTTTAAAAAAACATTAAAATCACTATCATTAAAAATCTACCTACATGCTGCGATCAATAAATTATAAAATTCAGTAATTACGTGTCAAAATGATAACATACTTCACAACAAATCAAACAACCTGAGAAATATATCTTTGCCATTATAATCAGATATAATTATTATATTTATAAAAATCAGTCAAATTTAATATTGTAAAGGAGCATGGTTTAGTAGCCACCAAAATATGAGAATATTATATTATAAAAAGTACTTATTACTTTTATTTCTAATTGATAAAAGAAAGGTTGTGCTGGAATTTCTATTTATCTAAATATGTAAATATTTTTTTTCATCAGTCTCAGTAATTAGGAAAAATTTGAGACATCTTTTTGCTGTGAATTTATAGTTTTTATAATACTAAACTGCAAGTGTTCTTCTTTCTTTTAATTTCATTTATTCACATCCATTTTTATTGAGTAGTTTCCACAACCTTATTGTTAAGTAGGTATTGTATGACTAGATTTTAAGTGTATTTATTATTTTGTACTAGTTCATTTAATTATTGTGTATTTGTCCATTAACATGCGAACAAACTTAATTACTTGTAGACTTATACAAAGTGAAGACTGATTCGTTATAAATTTTAATGCGTAAGTCTAAGCAATAAATTTTTCATACTGTTTTGATGCCTAAAACTTTTTTCATTTACCCTCACTCCTGCAATTAAAGATTTCAAAATTTCAAAATCTAAATTCAATAAAAAACATAATAGAAACTGATTACAAAAACATAATAAAACACTATAATGGAAATACATAAAACAAAATTAATAGTCTGGTTTTTTTTTTTATTCTGGTTTAATCGTTTTAAACATAATTACACAACAATATTATATGACTTTGTTTACTGAAAAATCAGTATTTGGAATTATATTTAGATTAATGACTAATTTGCTCATGTCACCATGGAAATGGCACAATGCAAATGTTTTGAATTAAAGATTAAAGACAGTGCATACATAATCAAACAGTTGATGAAACTACAATGTATCGATTAAAAAATTAAATTAATAAGAGGAACAATTTGAAATCAACACAGGAATAGAAAATAATTATAAATCAACTCGTCTTTTTTTGACCAACGATCCCAAGAGATCTGAAATGTATGGTAAATTATTAGTTTGATCATTGGCGCCTGAATTAAGCGAGGAGAGGGACAATGACTGAGGCTGTGACCCGGCGGCACTTTTCCCTTGTCCCTTCATATTGCGGTGTTGTGGAAAGCTGGGCATCAACTTCGGGTCACAAGCTATAAGGATAATAACAAAAATGTAATAAATATATGGTGCCTCTATCTTGAGGATTTCCTGGATATAGTCAGTCAAGACAACTGACACCTAAATCGGGCAAGCTACATATTAATATATTGTCCGAACAATATTTCACAATTACATTTTACAGAGAAGAAAATTATAGTAACTAAATTACCATGTTCCGCTCCTAAGCAGAACATAATATAGGCACTGGGACAACTGGACGCCAGGAGAAATGGGCACCAAACTGTCGAATGAAATAAATATACGTTCTTTACGATTTGATACAGAAAATAGACGAGGAATTTTAATAAGTTTCTATCTACACTTGGTAGTTTTAATTATTCATTTTACTCTTAACATGTTTTTTATTGCAGATTGAGAATTATTATGCCAGACGCTTTATATAAAAATAAAAGAACTCTCTTCTCGTTGGAACATGTGCACAATTGAATCATTATTTATGTGTGCATATTAAAATTCTCACTAAATATTAAATAAAAATATAATGTATAAGTATTAAATATATATTTTAAAAGTAACTATAATTCACGAACGTCTATTTATTTTCAAATTTCATTCGATTCCGTAGCGCCAGTTGTCCCGGTGCCAAATCATCCTAAACCCATAATATGGGCTATTAACAGATTTTTTATGAGGAATGGTTGTTACCGGTTCGCCCAACCCATTTGGTCCTTGCACTGAACCAAATACACATTGAGAAAAACCACATGCATTTTTTGACCGGCTCACACTTTGTGTGAGTTCACTCACAGCTTTGTATTTATACAGACAGCATTACGCAAATACAATACATATTATAATTGTTATATAATATGGTTGGCTATGCAATAAAATGTCATTGATAACTTAAACTGGGTTCTTATATGTAAACTAGGTTGTGAAGTTAATGTTCAAAAGTCTATAAGAAAACATTACTCTATACAGTGGAGCCTAAACATATGAAAATAGAACAAAAAGGGCATGTCTACTAATTTTCATAAAAACTGAGTACATACAAGGTTTATATGGAAAAATAGCACCTATTTTAAACTGTAAATTGCTTCAGCGATTTTGGTAGGGAAACCACGCAAGGTTTTTTTGATATTGTGTAATATTCTTAATTGTATGTAGGTAATATTATTATGTACATAAATAATAAATAGCTGTATAAACCTTGGGAGGCATAAAGGACATGGAATGAAATAAAATACAATTTAACTCATTTAGTACTAACAACGTGACTGGCGTCACGTTTGCAATATTAGGTGGCCATTAAATATAATTAGCATACTATTTAAATATGGTAATTAATTAGTAATTATCTAGTCAGCAGTCAATGTGTTGTACTTGATCACATTTTATGTAAGACTTACGTAATGGTGGCTCCTTAAAATAAGAACTTTGAAGGCATTCTTCAGCAGTAGCTCGCTTATTAGGATCGTACATAAACAGAAAGTTTAATAATCTCAATCCCGCCGTCGAGAGCCAAGGGAATTTCTGTTTCAAATTGTTATATGGCTGTTGTTTGAGGGTGAAGTTTTGTAGAGCCGGAAGCGAACTGAACTCTGGCCAAATGGCATCGGAAGGTGTGCCTGCAAAATAATGTTGAATTAAATATTATATATTTCTATATTATCATGTGGGGTGAAATCATTGCTGGATGACAGCCTCCCCGAGCTTGTTTCACTAGTTTCAGTTTTTACGAAGCTGTTGAATCTTCTTCCAGGTGGAGCGCACCTTCTGTGATTTTCCACTGAAGGCAATTGCATTTTAATGTTAGTACCACTTTTGTATGCAAAGAAATGATCTCATTCGTTGTTAGCTGTCCTTTTTTGTCATTCCTATTTGTTGTTACGTATTAGCTAAGTTTATTTGGCAGACCATAAATAATGTCATTGGTTTGCATTGATAGTAGCATAATTAAAATGAATGATTTTGCATGACCTCCTCAGGTGTAGTACCGAAGTACATAAAACACACAGACAAACACGCTTCCTCTCTGTCTGCGCATTGAACACAATGAACGGCATCGAGTACATCAATAAGAATGTTGACAGATGACACTACTGCCTGGTAATTTTTCAAGGTCTTATATATTGAAAAGATTTTTCGGTATAAGTCTGTTTACTGGAAGTCAGTGGCAATTTTCATAGCCGATTTTGGCAAAATTCATGAATTCAAAAATGATAAGCTGCCCAACAAATACATAATCCAGTATATCGGATATTTTCAAAATTCGATTGCCGCTGGCTTCCACTAAATAGACAACCATTTTTTCATATACCTGTCTAATACAATTATAGATCAAGCATTAAGTTCAAAAAACAAAAAAAAAAATAGTGATTAATGGCAACTGCTAGTTAAACCTTTAAATTATACAGTAAAACCTCGTTAATACTAATTCCATGGGACCGAAAAATGTAAAAATATTCGAATTACAAAAATTAACGAAATTATAAAAAAAAAAAAAAATTGATTTTCATTAATCTCGTTTCCGATCATAAATGTGCCTACCGAATTGGGTCATAAAATGTCAGGAATATTTTTATTACCTTCATAAAATAAGTAATTTTTGATGTTTTAAGAAAAGTCTGCTTCAATGATTGGCTCATGAAATAGTGTACTTTATTACAATTTATTGAATATTTTTATATGCCAGGACTCTGAAATAATTTCGAATTTCGGGAAAATTTTGAATTACGGCGAATTTCGAATTATCAGTGTTCTTACTAACGAGGTTTTACTGTATAATTTACAAAAATAAAACGTTACCTAGTAAATCGACAATGAGTTCTAGCTGTGCAATTTCAGAGCGACCGGGCAACAAGGGTTTGTGAGCGAGGAGTTCTCCGAGGATGCACCCGCCCGCCCACATGTCCAAAGCTGGTGTCTGCAGAGGAGCTTCGAGGAGAAGCTCAGGGGCACGGTACCACAATGTGACAACGCGAGGAGTCATCCCTCGTGGGGGCAAGCCGAGCCATCTAGCCAAACCAAAGTCAGCTGAAAAATCATATAAACATTTAATTTGTAAGAAGTACATCTCATGCAAAGAAATTGCGGCCTGTTATTGAAGTTTTACTTTGGACACTATTATGTACTGTTATTTGCAATTTTACATAATTGTTTGTCATTAGGCTAACTAATCATTTTTCAGCTGAAGGGTGCAGGTAAGCTGTGGAGATCTGACATAAATAGTGCACGCTTAACTTTGGAAGACATACATACTTATTTGTTTTCATTGAAATAGGAATATGGTTAGTTGGTTTTTAAATTTCAATTAAACCCTGCCTAAAGCAAACTTCACCACTGGCATACAATAATATGTTTAAAAGTTTCATCAGCATTGGTTTTTCTTCAACATCTTTGATCTCACGAATAATTGAACTAATAGTGTTAACCGTAGAGTACTAACTTGTTCCATTGTTTATGTATGAGGGGTTGTATTAATTAGTTTATCAATATTGTTATCTGGGATAGCTATGCAGTGCACTAACACACCTTCCTTAAGCCGTGTACTCATTAGCGAGCCGTAACTGTAACCGTTCCAGATACTGTAACTAACTCTAAATGCGAAATAATTGATTATTAAGCTCGCAAACTAATTATTTGGCGTCCATACTGGTTATTGTATCTGCAACGTTCACAGTTACGGCTCGCCAATGAGTACCCGGCGTAATATAGATGATGCAAGAGTTTAGTGTGTTACTCATAATAAAGATGTGAATCCTTGTTCTAAATAAAATAACTTAAATGAGGAAATGATTAAATTATTGAAAAATAAATATTTACCAATTTTAACGCATCCCTTGTCAGTGAGAAGTAAATTGGAGACTTTTAGATCTCTGTGAACTATGTAATTCCCATGAATGTATTTAAGACCCTTCAACACTTGCAACATTAAACATTTCACCTGAGATTCGGTGAAAGATGTCGTCATATTGTCGAGTAGCGAAGCAAGATCTTGCTCGCAGTATTCCATTGATAAGAAGATGCTGAAAACAATCAGTTTTGAAAATTTAAAAAAAATCTATTGGTAGGTAAGTACCTATGTCAATATAATGTAATGTTATCTATATTAGCAATAATGGCGCTACAAAATTGTGCATGGATTTACTGCTGCCAGTACGTAACAAAAAATAACAAAAAAAAGTGTAAACACGTATTATCGTGCAATGCATACGTGGATCAAAAAAGTTCAAAAGCTTCTGAATAAGCGATAATTGGATTGTGCGATATCTGCACCTACGCAGTAGAATGATGGTGGCGAACCTGCCGGGCCATAGGATTGGTTTGTCGAATATCCGTTTTTGTCGAAATCGACCATTTAATGCAGAATGATTTTTTGTATCTAAATGGACCAGAACCATCCTTCTCATTAAATTGCTTTGTAATGAAAACAGCATTCATATGCTGTAAAAACAACAATTTGAATACCTACATGTATTTAAATATAGGATAATGAAATTTGTTGTTCGTCTCCAGAACATTTGACATTTGGTCTAATCAACAAACCAATCCTACAGCGAAGATACAATGACAACATCGCGGCTCGCTTACTCTTGAAGAATGCGATTGGCGAGACAGTCAGCACTTTTACGTGTAAACAGTTATTATCGCAATAGTTTAAAATACACATTATTGGTGCAAGTAAATCCATGCACGTGTACAGGAGATATTACTTTACACAAAAAGTTTCATGTGAAAAAAATTTTTGATTCAAAAATGGTGTCAAAAACATAGAAAAAGTAAACAATAATGAAAAATTATATAACTACAAAAAAATTACCTTTCCAAACTTCTTCCCACAAGTACTTCTTTTAATTGGACAATATTCTCATGGCGACATGACAGCAAAACTTGGATCTCCCTCAATCCGCTCAATGGCAGTCCATCCTTCTCTACTTCCATTCTCACTTTCTTCAAGGCAACAATATTACCATTTGTCTTGTCCTTGGCACGATCTATTTAAAGACAAAACAGAAAATTATAATACGTTTAGGTACAGTTTGCACCAATGTTGGCTTAGCACATAGAGTGGCCATCTCTGGAAGCTAAAGGTCGTGGGCTCGAACCCGTTGCTGGTCAAAAAAAAATTGTTTTTTCAATGTGATGTGATCCAGTGCTAGGACCTCCTGAGCTCCCTCCACTCTTCACGGTTTCTAGTTCTTCACTGCCACATACACAATACATGTCTTGTCAAGCCTGGATATTATTTATGTGATGTGTTTCACTCACTACCAATGGCGGCCGGTGGTCTTCAGAATAGCAATTTCTGGTAGTGCGCAATGGTTTACCTTCTATACCCAGCATTAGAGCATAGGGCAAGCACAAGTTCGCGCCACTTCCCTCGGTCCAACGCCAACTCTTGCGCCTCCCGTCATGTCAGACTGCAGCACGTAAGTCGCTTTTGTAGCACCGCTGCAGGGTAAGGGAGTGCCGGCCATGGCAACGGAACCCTTGAGGCTGTACCATAAGGGTAGGAAGTGTCACACTCTTTGGCAGCATCAGGAACACCTGTTCTAGCCACGTAAAGGTCGTAAAGCGTCTCTTCATAATTAGCTTAATCACCGAAGGCTGCCGTGTCAATAAGCTAAGATAATATCTTTGTGTATAATGACTCAAACGTCGAACTTCTCAGAAGGTAAATTAAATATGCTTTTGTTTATTTATTCTACTTCTTAAAAAAGTTTTTAAACAGAATGATATAATATCAATAAAGAAAAATAAATGTCAGTTTATGGCTTTACGCTCCGAAAAATGAATGCGTCAGCCAAATATGAACCGTCGTAAAAACGGAGACGTACGCTGGGTCACTTTGTTAATAGTGCATAGCAGTATGTTTATTTCTTAAATTTCATATTATTATTAATTTATGTGAAATTATAAAATGAACAAACATTGCGTGGGTAATATTTATATTGTAAATCAGCGTTCCTTCGAACTCAGATTTATTTCTGATGTATTTATATGTCATTAAAAGTATGTTTCTCTTATATTATTGTTCTTATTTATTATTCAGCTACGACCTACTACTCATGTAGTGCTGCTGTGTTTTTTTTATTATATTGAATGTATTTGAGTGGTTTAGAAATAAATGCGGCAGTTTGTATTTTCGTAAAAGTTTGGCGATTCATTAAATCTTAAATGTGAAATTGTGAAAAATTAACTCGCCAACATTGTTATAAAACAGAAACTGGCGTTTTTGTTTCTGGAGTAATAATTTCGTGCGCCGATCATAAAGTGTGTAAAAAATGCTACACAAAACGCTACCACAGGAACATTGGACTACCGTTTAAGAAGTATACAATGGCCTCATTGTAATCCTGTGCAAACTGAAAATTCATTTGGATCGCAATCGCTTTGCACACATGAACGGAGTATTGTTCATAATACTACTACATGTTCTACTTCGCGAAGTGAGTGATACACATGAATAACAATGAAAAGTTGAGTGATGTCTTCAAAAATGCAGGCAGTGCGTAGCACTTGGATGGTATTAGAAGAGCCGCCGCTGTTCACTACCTACATTAATTGGTGCCCTCATGGCCTGTTGTAGTGTTAAAACAAAAATCAAAGTGAAACAGTGCAAATGAAGCTAAATAACCACTGTGGATACCTACTGCAAACCCCAGTAAATACGAAGCTCAAGCTTGCCATACTTTTACTGAGTAGGAAAATTAAAGCACTTACAAACAATTCCATAAGTTCCTTCGCCAATTCGGTTAAGCTTCTCGAATTCTCCGACAAATCTGCACTTTCCCAACTAAAACCATAAACAATATTTTTATATAGAATATGTATGTACTAACAAACCGCCGTCTAGCTCCAAAAATATCCGAGGGGAACTGCGAAAATGATAAGGAATGTTTTTGTGAGGGAGAGTACAGTTACAGGATGAACAATAAGGAAATATTACAGACAGTTTTATTGGGACAGACACGATACAAATTATTATAATGATTAATAGAATTAACTGATATAGGGCACCAGAATAATATATTTCTTTCCTTCGTTAACCAACGCGTGTGCAGGAAGAGAACATTAAAGTTTTTAGAATGTCTCAATCTTTCAGCAAGACAATAAGAAAATAATGTCTGCAATTGCTTTAATTAAACACAATCACTGCTGACCTTTTAATTACCATATTTAAATAACACGTTAATTATATCTAATGGCCAAGTACTCCAAATGCGCCAGTCGCGGTGATGGCACTAAATGAGTTAATAAATATTATTCTTTCTTTTTTTTTCTTTCGACCATGTCCGATCCTAATAGGATCATATGGGCCTCCACAGAGTAGAGGTTTGTATTGACAGATGTTTTTTTTTTTTTTACGAGAAATGGATGTCAGCCACTTGCTCAACCTATTAGGTCCATACCCTGACACACACAAATTGAAAAACAATATGTGTAACTTGCCAGACCCAGGATTCGAACTTGGGACCCACGGCGTTATAGTCCAACGCTTAAGTCACACGGCCACCGTGGGCGTCAAACAGTTAAAACAATACGTACATATGAGGTGTCTGGAAACAAAAGCGGAAGTTTTTAAAAATTGATAGAAACAAAAACGGCAATATTCTGGTGGCAGCTGGTAAACATTTCCAGACACCTCATATGCCTAAATGATGTATGTACCCAGAGAACACAGAAATAGTGGAAAGTGCGTTAACTTCTGGGTGTGGTAGGGTAGTAATAAGTTTTAATTCTCGAGTGTGGGGAAATATGGGATTAACTTAAATGCGTTTTATAGAATACAGTCGAACTTGGTTCATTATGATCACGGAAATAGTGAGATCTCGGATGTAAAGAGGAAACATTCGTTGACATTATAATTTATGATTTTCTCCATACATTTACTCACTTTGATAACGAGCTACTTCTCGGATATACCGAGCAAAACTGTTAATGTGTCGATCGTTTAAATTCATAAAACATTATCGACCCTAAGCAATAAAATCCGACCGGGCAGTTAACTAGACCGATGCCGCCGGGATCGGATTACGTTTATGACACTAGTTAAGTGCTTAAGTACCTAATTGGTGTTTTCACCAAATTGAAAAAGTATCCACGCATATGCTTGAAATTGCATGTAAAAAATACAAGTTTTGTGAAGTCAGTAGGTACCTACCAGCGCCGCCTTCTCAGCACTTCATTACAATAAACAACTTCTTTTGTAGTTTATGAATGCCATGCATGTTTCAGATTTTTTATGTTCTATGCTTAAATAGAATGTGGCGCGAAAAATGTTATATAACGACATAACGAGTAATGCTTATAACAAGCTAATTCAGTCGGTCCCATCTTCCTCGTAATAACCAAGATCGACTGTATGTTATTTTCAATAGTTATGTTTGTATGCATTAAAGTCTGTCACATAACCGAAACATGCATTCAATTTTAGTAAATATTTAGGACATTCTCAAGGCTTTTTATTTTATGGACTGGACGTCATTAAATCATAAGCAATTCGGCTTCAAAATCTTGGTCTATAACGATGGACTTTGCATTTCTATTAATCTTATTAATCTATTCTGTGGATGTACCCAATATTTCTGCCTATTTCTCATTTCTGTTAACATAACATTATATAAGCGTTATGGTGATTAATTTTATAGAATAAGTCGCTTCAGTGTGCGCAAACAACCAATTTTGTTACCTCGAATGACTGTGTGCAAGGCGCCAACACTGACAAATGTACAATTACTTGAGAGGAAAGCCGGCAATTTATTTATCGATATCAAACACAATGAGCAGTAACAAGAATAGCCCCTAGCCGCTAGGGCCTAGCGTCAATAGGTACTTACTATATCTTTCTCTGGGATCTCCATCGTTTTCCCAGTGCGGAAAGATATAAGTGCAGTCTTTCTTGCCGATGAGCCTTGTGGATCAGAGCCTTCGGGATTTGTTTTGTCAGAATCTGAAACTATTAACCGGCATCAATAAATATTCTAGAATCTGATGTTTCCAATAAATTACAAATTACGAAATTCTATAGTTTTATTACTTCTCGTCATTGTGTCCATCTTCAAGCCAATAACTATTCCTATTGCCTAATTGCTAATGGAATATGCTTAATTACAAAATTTGAAAGGTTATAATTTATAAACATCTACAGATACTTCAGCGAGGTAAACAGACAGATATTTGAAGCATAGACAACAACAGGCATTTCATAGCAGACGCCATTGTAGGACGTTAGACGCCAAACAAATAATTTTAGGTTTGAGAAAAGAAATATTTAGTCATTAAATATAGTTTTTTTAATTTTCTAAAATAAATCTATAAAATAATCAAATGAACGAATTAGATTGTATGAAATTATTATGTTGCCATGTACATAATTAAAAATAATATTGTAAAAGTCATAGACTACCGTAATGTAGAAATGTCAAACTATGGATATGGTGTAATAACATAACAATATTTTAGGTTATTTATTTTCCTAAACGGTTTTTAAATTAATATTTTGCTGAATTTATTATTCTATACATCAATAAATGATTATTATATTGCTATAATTATTCCTTAGACATGTCTCGAAGTGCTTCATTTTTCAGTAGACTTTGGCGAAAAAGGTTTGATTTTTAAAAATAAATTTGTGTTCATTGACATGACATGCTTAGAAATTACTTTTTTAAAAATTCCAAAGTATTCGTGGTCATGAGGTCTTCGTTGACAAGTTCTGTAAAACCCCCTAAAGCCGTGTTGACACGGTCCAAGTACGATCCAAGTGCCATCCAAGCGCAATTGTATGAGGTAAAAGCCAATTTGCGGCAAAAGCACAAGCGCAATCGTATCTCCATACTAATTATTCCTATCCAAGCTAACTCGGATGAGTAGGACGCGGTCCGAGTAGTTTGGATAGGAATAATTAGTATAAAGCTGTCACTTGGATGGCACTCGGTCCAAGTGTACTTGGATCGTTCTTGGACTGTATCAAGGCGGCTTACATTATTATAGCAATAGGCAATGCTGAAGAAGTGTATTGCAGCATTCTGGCTATCAGGTATCTCTAGCTCTCTATCTGACAGTTTTTGGAAGAGATAATCATCGAACTAATTTTCTGCTACATTTTTGGGAGCTACGTATTATTGCACTCCCTAATTATATAGGTCTCGATTCACTTTTTATCATATAATTCATTAATTCCAGCGATTTTGGCAAGTTCGATCTGGTTGAGCCACATGTTGTGAGTCCTCTGAGGGATGTCCCAGATCATATAAAAAAGCCTAGTTATTATGAAACAGGGGAAATTACTTATTGTCCTGCAAATGCTGAAATCAAAACTTCTGATCAAATTAATGGCATGGTACAGAGCTGCAAACTGGCAAGCAAACTACTGAAAAATGTCGGTGACTTCATGAAGGTCTGTACCTATCGATTAACATTAAATGGACATGTACCCATAGATAAAACTAATAATAGCTTTTTATAATCACAGTCAACACTATTGCATTAAAATAATAAGAAAGGAACCTTTGTAATGTCAGTTGACAAACATTTTTTCATATCCAGTAAATTGTACACAATATGTAATTCGCCAAATTCATTATTACTATTGTATTGGTAACAGATGGCAGAATAGCATTGAGATCAAATGACGCGTTGTTCGTGAAGCATTTAACAGAATGTTAATTTTGTACACACATGCCTTTTTGCAGATACAAAGTTTATTGTAATGGGAGTGAATGCTTATTCCAGTTGAATTAACAAATATTTTATAATTTTTTTTTTTAACTATGTCCGATCCTAAGAAGACCATATGGGCCTCCACGGAGTGGGGGTTATATTAACAGATTTTTATTTAGGAGGAATAGATGTTAGCCGTTTGCTCAACCTATTAAGTCTATACTCTGGGTCCAAACACACATTGAGAAACAAATTGTGAATTTGCCATACCCGGAATTCGATCCTGGGACCCATGTCATTATAGGCTTGAAGCGTAACTGCTAGAGGTGGGAAAACTGGTCGATTTTAAAGATTAAGTATACTTACTACCAGTATAAAAAAATACTTTGTATCGAAACTTGTTCCAAAATACTTACTAGTAATACATACTCAACTGGAACTAAAACTAACTCCATATTATTACAGTATAGTCACCATTTCTGTCCTTCACTATACCAACTTTACAATTAGGGAGAAAGAGAGAGAATGACGATTTGAAATATCGCTGTAATAGAATCACTAAAAAATACATTGAGCGCTGAGTCGATTTTAAACACATTTTAAATTTATGAGCTGTTTTTATACATAAGCGAGTCGCGGCGTCGCAACAGTATCAACTAGCTAGCGTACTCGCTAGTATCGAGGACAGCGAGTCTCATACTCGTAGCAAGCGTTCGAACTTCTAAGTATTTTGTAATAAGAATATTGGGCCACACGTACTGAGTATGGGTAGTACATGCCAAGATTTGAGTACGCAAACTGGTGACAGTATTTCTAACTTACCTCTAGTAACTGCTGGCCCATTGTGCCCTAATTACGGTAGGTAATAACTAGAACTTACCTACTTTTAGACCATTCAGAAATCTTTTGGTATTTGCTTTTACATTTTTATAAATATATTATGATTTTGTGTCATTCCTTAAGTATGTACCTATATGCATACCTACATTCGTTCATCTTCCTAGTTTAGTCCAGTGCTTATGTGTTTTATATTGTAATTTATCTGAATTAGCTGTAAAATTATAGTACTTACTCCAGGACATAAAACGCACATTTCTACAAATATACCATTCAGTCAAATGCTTAACAAACAATATGTCATCAACGCTATACTGCCATCATTCTGTTGGCGGTAGGAAAGCTAATGTATTTGGCGAACTGCATACTTACAATTCACATGTAACCACATTTATTTACAATAAAAAATTTATTACAATATGCGTAAAAAGAAGAATTGGTTTTCTAAATAATATTATCTTTATGTCGTTGTCTCTTGCGTTATACCTGTATAGACACATATGCACAAAATCTGACACTGTAGCTTGACACAACGCAGGGAGTCAAAACATAGTTTACTGGCTCACATCTGATTCTTTCCGCAGCGCCTTCCACTACGGTAGGACGTATTTACGTATGATTAGACGTTCAATCACCACAATCGAGTCTGCTTTAAGTCTAATGCCTATCTAAAAGCATACCCAAAGTGTGTCTCACATTTATTTGATACGGCTATTATTAGTAGTTATTTTGTGTGAAATTCCGATAGTCTCATTAATTTAAACTATTATATATTTTTCTTTATTTTATACAAAACACCTAGTAGGGTGATTTAAAATCAAAACAGTTTTTATAATAAAGTAACCTTACCTGTATGTCTAGTTAAATAGTACCCAAGTGATATTATTTTACAAAATTTATTCTTTCCCCATAATAATATTCCATATATGGAAATAGACACCTCTTATTATGTAGATAGCATGTTTCAATATGTTCAACAGGTAATTGTAGTATTGATGGCTATTTTGTTAAATAAAACCACTTATAAAGAGCATACCTGAAGTCACCATACGTTACTGGTTAATACGAGGGTGGGTCAATAAGTCCTTAGAAAAGCTGACAGGTGGCGCGACTAGTACTGTAAGCGGTTTGTTTTCATGCAGCGGCACTACCGATTCAGTATGCTGCGAAGTTTCAATCAGATTGGTCGGGTTGTTGTGTGTTTCTCGTACATTTCAAAAAAAAATTTGCTTGTGGAAAATGGAAAAATGGAAAATGGAGAAAATTGAGTTTAGAGCTGTTATTAAACATTTTAATATAAAAGGGTTAACAGCAAAGGAAATAAAAAATGAGTTGGATTTAGTTCACGGCATATCTGCTCCTTCACTTGCAACTATTTATAACTGGTTAAATGAATTTAAACGTGGTCGTACATCAACAAAGGATGAACCACGCTCAGGACGTCCTGTAGAGGTGACTACACCAGAAATGATCAATAAAATCCACGATATGGTGTTAAGTGACCGAAGATTAAAGTTGAGTGAGATAATTGAGGTTACAGGGATCTCAAAAAGTAGCGTCATTTCTATTTTACATGACAAATTGGGCATGAAAAATATTTCTGCAAGATGGGTGCCGCGTTTGCTCACAGTCGACAATAAACGCAATAGGGTGGTGGCCTCTAAAGCCCTGTTGTCGCTCATGCAACGCAATCCGGATGAATTTTTTCGTCGCTTTGTGACTGTAGATGAAACATGGATACACCACTATACTCCCGAGACGAAAGAACAGTCAAAGCAGTGGATTGCGAAGGCAAACCATGTCCAAAGAAGGCGAAAACCGTAAAATCAGCTGGTAAGGTTATGGCTACTGTATTTTGGGATGCACGTGAAATTATTTTCTTGACTATTTGAAAAAAGGAAAAAAAATAACAGGGGATTATTATGCATCTTTATTGGACCAGCTAAAAAACAAAATTGAAGAAAAACGGCCTCATTTAAACAGGAAAAAAATCCTCTTTCATCAGGACAATGCCCGTGTTCACACATGTTTACGATCAATGGCTAAAATTGAAGAATTGAAGTTCGAATTGGTCGACCACCCACCGTATTCGCCAGATTTAGCCCCCAGTGACTTTTTCCTTTTCCCAAACTTAAAAAAATGGCTAAGTGGACAACGTTTTTTTTCAAATGAAGAAGTCATCGATCGGACAAATGCTTATTTTGAGGACCTTCCGAAAA
The DNA here is from genome assembly GCF_057557595.1 of Rhyacophila brunnea. Taxonomy (NCBI): domain Eukaryota; kingdom Metazoa; phylum Arthropoda; class Insecta; order Trichoptera; family Rhyacophilidae; genus Rhyacophila; species Rhyacophila brunnea. The sequence continues at coordinate 42,444,315 of NW_028232859.1, forward strand.
CTTATTTTTCTGACGGTTTAAAAAATATTGAGAAACGTTTAACCAAGTGTATTGAGCTCCAAGGAGATTATTTTGAGAAATAAAAAAAAAATACAAAAATAAAAACTGTTTTAATGCTTTTTTCTAAGGAATTATTGACCCACCCTCGTATGATTCATCTCTTAGAAACAAATAATTGCAATATTTATAAAATAATTTTCATAATATTTTTAATTTTATAGGTTGGTATGACCACTGATGACGTTGATATTTTTGTGCATGAAAAATGCATTGAAAATGATGCCTACCCATCTCCACTGATGTATAGGGGATATCCAAAGTCAGTTTGCACCTCCGTTAACAATGTTGTTTGCCATGGAATTCCAGACAGTCGACCAATGGTTGATGGAGACATCATAAATGTGGATATAACCGTAAGCACTGTCCAAAATAAAGAAAACCATACCTTAGACTTTTTAGTACAAATCTGTACTGCTTAATTCCGTATTAGAACTTTCTTTTTACCTAAAAATTTTGTTTTAAGGTTTTTCTAAACGGCTATCACGGTGATTGCTCTAAAACCTTTCTTATTGGGAATGTCGATGATCAAGGACAAGAACTGGTATCCGTGACTGAAGAATGCTTGGCAAAGGTGAGCAGTGCTACAGGCAAAAAATAAATCATCAAAGGCCTTTTTATAACCTTTATTGGGCATAATTCAAAATACATATTTACATGAAAATATTTATTCTTTTTACAAATCCTATAGAAATGGTCTGTTCTGATTTCTGCAGGGAATATCAATATGTGGACCAGGGGTGCCCTTTGAAGCAATAGGGTCAGTAATCAACAAATGCGCTAGGAAGTATGGATATACTGTTATTCCTGCATTTCTTGGACATGGTATCGGAACCTATTTTCATGGCCCTCCCGATATATATCACACACGTTAGTAATTTCTTTTTTAGTTACAACCAAAGTATAAAGAAAATCTTCTTATAACCATTCCTCGTTAAGTATTAACATAACCTGCCTCTGCAGAGTTCCATATTTTCCTACCTAAATAAAATTAGCAACTCCAACTTGAGACCTGCAATTTATTTAGGGTTCGCAGACAGATTTTGTTTAATACTAATAAAACATTCAATCAACAGGAACAACTTATTTTCAGGAAACTGGAAGATTTTGTAATTATTGTTGTCGTTCCTTTATTCATTTACGTAGTCACAACAGTGATTTCACCATTTTTCATCAATAACTTCGTCATTTTTGTACATATATACATTCATATGATTATTTTCCAAACATCATGACATCCAAAACAACAATGTACTTGTATTGATATATAAAAAATAAAGTAGGGTTTGTAACATTTGTTGATCATTGAAAATATCATTTTTAATTTCTAGGAAATAACTACCCTGGCATAATGTTGCCTGGTATGACGTTTACAATAGAGCCTGCTATAACTCCGGGCGATGAAATGATAGAATTACTTGAAGATGGTTGGACGGCAATTACGGCTGACAATGCAAGATCAGCCCAAGTTGAACACACCATCCTAATATCAACAGATGGTCATGTTATTCTTACACAGTAAAGGTTTTGATTTAATACTAAAAAATACTGTATGTAGTACCTAATTAAATTGTAGCGTATTATAATTATTTATTATAGATTAAAATGTAAATATGTGAATCATTTTACTTGTTTTTCTTTATTTACTTTTTGGTGTGCCTGACCGCTTCCCTTGTACAATGTAACAGCCCTCTACATTTTAAACTAGAGATTCCCAAACTTATGTGGCCCACTCCCTCCTTTTCAGAAAATAAATACTCAGCCTGGAAATTCACCTTCTCTTAAGGGAAAAAAGATGCAGTGACAAATGTGTATTCTTTCAAATATTTATGACTCTATATTTATTTTCTACCTATGGAACATATTAAAGAAATATGTTGTAAATAAGATGCATTAAACACAGAAAATTAAGACAAACTTTATGTTCCACTAAAATATTATAATGAAGGGAAATGCAGTAAAAAAACTTTGTTCTTTTGTTAACAGACATGAGCACATGACGATATAACTTGATTTTGTGTGTTTATTTGGGGAATATAGAAATCACGACAAATCAAACTACCTATTATATTACACAACACAAAAAATGTGTACGAACGGTTTTTCAAAATTTTCTGCTGCTTTCTTTTTGCATCCACCGTATGTTTAAAGCTCTCAAATTGCTTTCGAGCCTACTATCGTTCTTCTGGTTCACTCTACTAGCTAGGGGTGTTACCACCTACTTTGGGAAACACTGAATCAATTAAAAATATTATAATAACTGTAAAATGTACCACATTGAGAATATGAGGCAGTTAAGACGAGTAACAAAACAGAGCAGGAGGGTGCCAGACCGAGACAAGCCATACTACAGCACTAATGTAAACAATGTCAGTGATAACGACCCTAGATAATATTCAAATTAACCGTGACCACATTTGGTGCATGGGAATAATCAGTATTAGCACACGTTAATCTCACTATAGTTTACTACTACGGTAGAACAATTTAACGTTGAACATGCGCAGATACAATCTCTTCTAATCCACAAAAATTACGTAGAGCGAATGAGGTTGCTTTTCTAGACAGCACTCACATCATTCCTAGTACATCGCTTGACATGGTTCCGACCTTTTTATTTTCTGTCAAAATCATCAAACTTCACGTTAATGTGATATTTCTATATAGGCACATATGGAAAAGTCTCTCAAGCTAGGTATATGTTCTGATAGAAATATTCTGAAGAAGTTTGGATTTTCATTTTTTTTTTCAGGATGACCATCGAATTGCCTATTAAATGGCAGGATATTAGAATAGTATTTTGATGGATGTATGTATGATGGATGATAGATAAATAAATAACAAAAATCTTGTTTTAGTCAAATTTATTTGCCATAATAAAATTCTTAAATAAAAACAAATGTAACTTGGTACAGTAAAAGCACAAGCACATTCTTATATCACTCATTGTATATCAGTCAAATATTAGAGAAAACTCCTGACAAGGCAATAAAGCAAACTTTTTTATGGTATACTTTTAATGAATCTCATAAATTAGGCTGATCTGTTTTTTTTTTGTTAACTTATATAGTTATTAAAAAGAACACTTAAGTTTTAATATGCTTGAGCAATGTCGTTATAATCACGATTAAAAATTAACACAAATAATGGAAAGACTTAGTTCGTCAAGGTGTAAATGCTTTTGGAATAGTTTGGAAGGTATCAATTATTTATGTTGAATCAAAAATGAGAATAGGAATCCTTCACATGTTATATTCAAGAAAGAAATGTTGGTAAACGTACAAACAATAAATATATTGTCGTTGAGCCAGCTATGATGTGTTGTTTGCAAAACTTGACAGGAGTCGAAAACACTGCAAATTTTAATGACCATGGAAATATCTTTGATCGTAATGGATAATTTTTTCCTTGCTATATTAATATATAAGAATTGTACACATACAGCCGAATAAAAGACAGTCATATGGCCACATTTATTCAAACAAATCTCCTGACAAATTATCTGGACGTACAAATAGACAGACGGTTTTAAAGATGAAACTGCACTCTAATATATAATAAAATTGCGTAAAACCAAAAACCTGGAATCAGCCTCCCATAACGATTCTCTTCACCGGGCTTAAACAGGTAGAATAAAGTGAATTTATTAAATAGGTATGAGATCAAATTTGTGCAGATTATCACACAGGTAATATGGTGATGAAACTATGGAAGATAAAATGATTGATAGGACAGCAAACATCTATAACCTAATAAAAAAGATCAACCTTCTTTTAAGTAGTGTGGGTGATACATGTGTATTTATCTTTACCTATAAATATTAATGAAAATTGAAACAAAGGATTTCTACTCTTTATTGTCAGCATTTAAAAAACAGTACTTCTGCAACTCTTAGGTTTGTAAGTGACTAGAAAACTGAACAATATTAAAAGTTATATTATTTATGAAGACCTTTCTTCCGAAGCTCGTAATGTTACTGCCAATATGTTTTATAATCAACCGGAATTATTGAATATGCGGTTGGTAATATTGGAACCACAGTATAAACATGTTTCTTTATGTGGATTGCCTTCAAAGTTTACAATATTTATAAGATTTGACATTTTTTTCAATATTCTATACTTAACACATAAAAAAACTACAGACAATGTATAACACATTTTTAGAATGGTTTAAAAAATCTCTTAAATTACATTGATATATTTGCAAAAGTTACATCACATTTATAAATTGAATATATACAGTATTTATTATTCCCTATTACTCCTGTTTTTAATAATATAAACACAATGTATTCAGGTATAACCTACAGGTACATCCCACACAGTGAATATTTTGACAAGACATGGCATTTACCACTCGCTAATTTAATTTTTTCATAAGTGACTTAAATTTAAAAATTTTCTTTTTATATATTACGATTGATAAAATTTCTGATTATAATGACATTGCTGGAACACTCATAATAATATACTTTGGTGCCATGTTCTAATATTTAAATATTCTGAAATATAAACAAAGTTGTCTTGTGCAAGAGTTTATGGACTAGATATTATTACTTAATAATTAATATTTAATGAAATATATTTCATTTTAGCAGATAAAAGTTTTATGTGGTTAATGAAAGAGGTAAGAGAGTTATAAAATATTCAGTGGAAAACTCCGATAACACATAATGGATTATACATTCATTATTTTTATGAAATCTTTTAAATAACAACAAGATAGACTGGAAAGACATACAATAAACAATTTTGTAATATATATTATTTTTTTGTGAATGTCGTAAAGTTATAAGAATCACGTACATGGAAACATTATATTAATAACTATATAATCATATTCTTCAATAGAAGACTAAAAATGTATAAAATATAAAAAATTTGATTAAATCCAGAAAACTGGAAAAAAGATTGATATAAATTTTGGTGAATATAATCATCATTGGAAACCTGTGATAATGTGGTGCTTCCGAGCGCATTATTATTTTCGCCGGACATATTTCGATGGGTGCAAATAAATTCACACTTGTAAAATGATATTTTTTTCAAGAGTTTATGCAATAGCAAAGGTTGGTAAGGTAGGTATAGTAAGAAATTGAAAAGCGTTTCAACTATCTAGAATCTAGATTATCCCGATACTACTTATTCAGTTTGAAGAATCTTTGAACAAATTGTGTCAGGTTGAAAACTTGGCCCGGTCCGACAGTCGGATCCATGTTGGTATATTCATCTAGGTTATGAGTACATCCTGGAAATACAAATACCAAATATTTAAATTAGTGAACTTTATATAATAAGTAATTATTTTAGAGTACATTAATATTAATTAATTGGGACACCACATAATTAAGTGAAGAGGTGAATCACGATTTATATTATAAGATAAGTGTGGAGATATTTTAAGAAACTTTTATAAGAATCGGTTGTTGGTCATTCAATCAGTCTGTGCCCTGGATTCAAACAGCATAAGTACATACATATTTTTTGAAAAAAAAAAAAAAAAAACTACATATGAAATTGCTGCAGGCTTGAAAGAAAAATAATGCCAAAGAATGGGATTGCACATTATTATACATTTTTCTGATAGATTTACCTTAACTTGAATGTCATTAAATTGACTATGCTCAGAATTAACCTCTCTGTATTCATAAAGCTTGTGATGAACAGAATCTTACATCATCAATATTGGAACATACTTATAGGATTTCGAAACGTTCGTATATTCCTACTTATCAATACTGTCATTCAATCTTGTTTGTAGCTTACCTGATGAAATGAGAGAAACAAAGTATTTTTTATTGATGGATAAATTTGATAGACCAACCTGAAGTTGAAACAGCCGGATATGGAGGTGGAGGTTTGATCCAAGAACCGTCAGGCCTCTTCATGTGACGACGATCAGATGCAAAAGTTTGAAAGAATTCTACGGCAGGAACAACACGAAAGTACCTTAAAAAAAACAAATTTTTAATGTGACACCCATATTAGCTACAACGAAATCACCAATAATTATACAATGCTACACTATAAATGCATAATATGTATACTAACATAACTTTGAATAGCCTAAAAGAACACACCTATTGGAAAAATGTTTGAAAAAATCTTGGACTGAGTTAGATTCAAATTCACATCTATCGCATACTTTATAAGCAATAGTTATGGGTCCCTGGGTTGTGGTTTTTCCAAATTATACATTTCCAATGAAAAACATTCATATGTGAAAAATCAATAATCACATATCAAGGAGAAAGGTCATAAGTCAAGGTTTTTAAACATAAAAATTAGGTATGCCATATTGTCAAAAAAAACTACCCCAAATCCGCATTTTTAAATGTAGAAATCAAACTCAACACCATCTCATTATTATTTTGTATAACTCCCATTTGTTGTTAGTATTGTGTATATGTCAATTCTCTATCCATTCTATCTATGCTTTTAATAAATAAAAATTTCGTCATAAAAAACGTGAACTACTAATTTATGCAATCTAAAGTGGAGTACCCGTACCCGGCTTAAGACAATTAATAATTACTTAGTAACATACAATTTTTGTTTATGGATTGTTATGTTTAAAAACTAATTTCAGTAGCCGTTTTTTCTTTAGCCGCTGTCATCGATATATTTATCATTGGTACTGAAATACAATTTTTAACCATATTACATTGCATAAATTAATTTAACGTGGACTTATTTTGATTTTTCCATTTAAAAATGTGAATTTCAGGTTATTTAGTTTTTTTGACAATATAAGTATAAATTAGTAGATACAGTCTTGTGGGTGAAATGGAAACAGCATATCGTCATTGTGCCTTAAAAATCAGCTATGTGTATTTTTCAAAACTTTACAGGAGAGGCTAAAAACAATGCGAATTACAATGCCTGTCGCCAACAACATCGAAATATTTTTTTAAAGCAATTCCAGAATACATTTTATCATAATCATTATATTTTTTCCTTGGTATAGAGAAATTATTATAAAAATTTTTGGTGCAAAAAACCTGTTTTGTGAAATTTATGCACATAGCCGATTTTGAAGGTGCAACGACGATATCACATTGTAATACTTTTATCATTGTAATTTATCCAAAATGCATTTATTTATAATATAAAGAAATTATCATCATTATTACCTATGGTAGTCAGAGTTGACTACTTGATCAGTCCGGAAAGTCTCGGTTACATATTTGTGGAAAAATGTAGGAAAAGGCAACTCTGAATCTAAATCATACACAAGGCAAGTCTTGGCGTCCCAGCAATACATGAAGATCACATGATAGTCCTAAAAGAACAATGATGTATGATCAGTGTAATAACGGAATTATTACGTTAATTGAGTCAGCGATGTAATTCAGTGGTAGAATTCCATTTTACAAAATAATAAAATAAATTATATTAAATTCTACAGGAATTGGTTGTAACACCATTATCAACACTCAAAAATAAACGACTTGTCTGTGCTAAGTATAACACTCATATAATGAGACGGAATGATCTCTCTCCCTCACCCTGAGCCTATTCAAGAATAAAACCTACCTACTTACATGGAAACATTTATTTAAAACAATTTGTTTTCCTGCAGGCTATTTATTATAAATATTATTTCCACGAATGTGAGAATTTCAATGCCCTGAGGCAATGGTTCCCAACTGGTCGATCGCGATGCGAAATTTGGTGGATCCCAATTATGAAAATAATAAAGATAAGTCAGTCAAGTAACAAAATGTTTGTTTTTACAAGAAATGGATGTTAGCCACTTGCCACAACCAATTAAAGGTAATACTCTTGTGTCTAAATACACATTGAAAAACAGCATATGAATTATCACAGTGCCCGGAATCCACAATATTATAAGCCCGACGCATAACTGCTCGGACTATGTCAGATACATCTAAATTAACAAATGGGATCTACTTTTCGATTTCATGCTAAATTTAATAAAAGCGAAGCATGGATAATGAGATTTTAATTTATTATTTTATTATGGATGAATAATTTTTCACTACTGCATTATTACTTACTTTCATTGATTTGATGAATTTGATGATGAATTTAACAATTGAATACTGACGATTTATAGAGCTTGATTTTGTGCTTTCAACTAGTAAAAATAACGGCGGATTATTTATAGTAGTTGTCGGATAATTGAGCAGCGGATTACTGAGAGTGTGCTGTATAGTGAAATCGACGAAACCGGGGGTTGGATGCAAGATTGCACATGAAAGAGCACAGGGGGGTTGTCCTTCTGCTAAGACGTCCGAAGCCATGATAATCTAATGGTATGGCTATAATGTACCTATTGTTCTACTTACTCAAATAAAAACCTAGGTCAAGGAATTTTCTCATTTTTTAAAGAAATTAATACTTATACCTATCTATTGGGTAAAGATACATTAAGTCATATTGTCCTTGTGAATGTGGCTTTTGAGATCGAAATCCAAAACAAAACCAACTTATTTTTGGGTAACAGTAGGTGTTAGCTTTTGGTTTGTTGCTGGGTCTCAAAAGACACAACCTCAAGAACAATATGGAATACTACATCTTTTCCATCCATGGCCATCTGCACAGCGGTTGGCAGAATTATTTATAACAAATACGACAAAAACATTATGGGTGAGATAAAGTATTATAGTACCACTATGTGATCAGATACATAGGCACCATTTAAAAATGAACCAGATGCGGTAAGGAAAAATATAGGGATGTAATATTGTCCTATTTCCACTAATGATCGATAACCAAATTGACTCACCCAAAAGACTAGACGATCTTCTTCACGACCAGCTCTCTGTCTCCAGAGAGGAACTGTTTTACAAGGATTTGAGATAAAAACTACAAAACAACTTTCCAATTCTTCCGGAACGCGATCATTAACATCTTGACATAATTTCCATACATTTTCCTCGCTGAAACGAAATAGTACGCATTGTAATCGTAATGTTGAAAGATTACTGCATAATATAGCTATTTATATTTACTCACCAGTAGCAAGACACATAAGAGCAGTCGGTTTGCTTAGGAAAGAGAGGCTTCATTACTCTGTCGGATTTTTGTATATTTTCGTTGGAGGGACGTGTTTGTGTATTTAAAGACATGCTGACATTCCTTTCCTTTGTTTCCAAGTATGCCGAGATTAAATCGATTTTTCCATCAAAATGTACAGTCGGCAAAGTAGTTTTTCAAATGTCATAGACAATCTAATGTTGAGAGTGCTAAAAGAAAACGGAAAAACCAAATCAAGATAACATCTAAATGCATTTGAGATCCTACTCGGAGAAAGATTATTCAAAATATTATGAAAAAAGTATTTTAAATACCGAAAAAATAACGTATAATAATTTATAAAAATGGTGAATAATTTGAATGGAAAATTTTATGGTTCATAGATTTGAAATTTAATAATGAAATGCTTGAAAATATGTTTATAATCTTCCACTAAAATTACGATAACTGCGCACTCGTAATAAAATTGTTTTCTTATACGTGAAATGAAATTAATGTGATTTTTAAACTTGTTAACTTTCGAAGTAGGTAGCTATCGTATCGCATAGGGCGAAAATATTTATTATTACAACATTATGAATAAAAATAAACAACCGGATATGAGTATAAAATGAATGTATCATTAGCCCGATGGGTTACACTTGGACCGTGTGTTGACGTTATTGTTCGTGCAATATAAGAATTGGGTTCATATTCAATCACTGAAACATTTTTTCAATATATACTTCAAAATTAAATTCGATTCATCGGAACCATGACTCGTAAGTAAATCCCTCTTGTTTTCACGCTCTCTTAAAAACACTCCGTTCGTCATTTGAGACTGTCAGATGTGTACAATAATTAAATGATAATATTTTAACCGACGCCAGATTCTTTCAGTATGGTTTTACATTAATAACCAAATCAATTCTTGCTACCTAAGTATTTGACTTTAATCCGGACATCATATTTGACAGATTGGATCTTACTGTTTTCGTGGTTACGGTTTCTATCTAGATTGGTACCTACCTATCAGTGACTTCAACCATAATAGGTACTCTGCTAAATTATGCATATTTTATTCATAATCAGCGTTTAAAGATTATATGCATAAATATATCATTAAGTGGAATGTCCCCCAACGTTATTGACTAACGGTATTCTTAATATTGTAATACTTATCTCATAATATATTGGCAATGTATTATGTATGTTTACCATGTATTTTTTTGTTTGTTTATGAAATCTTTTGACATAATATGACAGTCTTTGGTTCCTTATTTGTGGTATGCATACCCCCTGGTGGTATGTGAAAGATTCAAAGTGCTACACGCGCTACTCTGTTGTCCTAAAAACATTTTCTTTATTTGCTGTGCGGCACAAAATAAGACTTGAGCGAGTTATCTGTTTATGTATTTTTGAAAATATAAAATAATATATTTTTTTTTAATACTAAGTAGGTAACGGTTATACTATGCCCTAATTATTTTTGTAAAAATTGGGTTATGATATTATGATAATTAAATCTGTCTCCAAATGGGGTATGATCATATTGTAAGTTTGGGAAACGTGACTAATCCATTTGGACCAGAAATTTTATATTTAACAAAATGAGATGTTAATTGGATATTGGTTATAGTGCCGCAGATGCCCGCATGAGCTTTTATAATTTTTTTGTTACAAAAACAGTTTATTCCATGTAGACAATTATATTAAATACCTTTTTCTGTGTGCGCAGATGCTTTTCGATCCAATAATTGTTAATTTAAAATTTGATATTTTCATATTATATTTCGATGCATCATTATCACACTAAGATTAGGTTGGGTTTGGTCTAAAAAGAAAGGTATAAAAGCTCATGCAGGCGTCTGCGGCACTATTACCTGCTTGTTTTGTTAATATTTCATTACCTGCTAAATAACAGTACTCTAAAATAAAATAAAACTCAAGCATTAATTTCCTGATAATAAGGCATTGACATCATTTAAAATGTATGATTGTGGGCATTATCTTATTTTGGTGAATGAATTACTTAATACACTTATTTGAATTCTTTAACATTTTACTTTGCCTATTCATAGGTACATAGATAACAATTTTTGACAAATGGTGTTTGAATTCACAAGAAACTACTGTTACATGTTACAAAGATGTCTTTGTGAATACATGCATTATCAATAGATAACTAGTTCCAGCCTGCTTTGGGTGTTTGACCTTTTTAACACCTGATATCCTTGAACTGCTGTGAAATTTCTATTTTACACATGGTTATTCCAATACACACGTAAAATTGTCAATTTACTGATTTCAACACAAGTGTTTCAAGTAATTAAATTGGTATCCAAAAGCATTCTCCATGTGAAATTTATTACCTGTATTTAAGGTAATTATTTAGGTACTCGCCTATTCGTATACTGAATGGAAAAATAATACACAAAGTATCTTTCCTGTTGAAATGTTTATTGCTTAATTTGGACACAATGTTAATATTTATCAAAATTTTTAAACTTTCTCCAGGGTCTTTTTTTTTTTTTAACATATCTGAAGATGGATGGAACAATATAATAGAAATGTGTGATGATATTTATGAATTTCAAATTGATGATAGATGATTGTTAATACGCTTCTTTTTCAAGGTGGAAACCAGCGTGACTTGGCGCGAGCCAAAAATCAAAAGAAACAACAGGAACAATCCAAAAAGAAGACCACTGAAAAAACTGGAATGACCTTAGAACAGCGTAAATTTAGGTGTGTATAATTCGCTATTGTGGACTTATTCTAACAAGCATTTTGTTCTCGACATCCGTACTAGAAATTTCTAAATACCTACCTCTTTTATTTTTGTGGCAATATGGTACTACTTTGATGTTAAACAGTAAATGCATCCCATGCACATGCTTATTCTAGCAGACTGTTAAAAGAGATTTATCGTGTATGTCATATACAAAATTGCCATAGGAATAGAGAATTGGTTAATACAGTCGAACCTGGTTATTACGATCACGAAAATAGCGAGATCTCAGATGTAATGAGGAAACATTTATTGACATTTTAGTTTATGATTTTCTCCATACATTTATTCACTTTTATAACGAGCTACTTCTCGGGTATACCGGGCAAAACTGTTAATGTGTCGATCGTTTAAAAACAACATTTTTGACCCTAAGCAATAAAATCCGACCAAGCAGTTAACTAGACTGATGCCGCCGGGATCGGATTGCGTTTATGACACTCAGTGTCTTACCTAATCGGTGTTTTCGCCGACAATATTGAAAAAGTATCCACGCATATGGTTGAAATTGCATGTAAAAAATCCAAGCTTTGTCAATAGGTACCTACCAGCGCTGGCGGCTCAGCACTTCATTACTATAAACAACTTCTTTTGTAGTTTATGAATGCCATGCTTGTTTCAGATTTTTTATGTTCTATGCTTAACTAGAACGTGGCGCGAAAAATGTTATTTAATGATATAACGAGTAATGCTTACAACGAGCAAATTCAGTCTCCCATCTTCCTCGTAATAACCAAGTTCGACTTTACTTTTCCAGTGCATGCACAGGTACTAAATTCTATTTAATAGTAAATGTAACTTAAAACGGGTCCACTGGTTACATTTCATTAGATTGCGATGCAATAGCAACACTCATTATTTTCCATTTAATATTGTCATTCGAGTTCACATTATACCATATTTCATTGGCGAAGGGTGGAGGTAGGTTGTTAAGATCCGACAGAAATAGTGCACACAAAATTTTCTCAGTCATACATATTTGTTTTCATTATACTAAGCTACAATGTGCAGACACTGTTGGATAGTTTTAAAAAATCCGTTTAACCCTGCCTAAACCAAACCATAATAGTTTTGGTATTATTGGCGATCCGCCAAAAATAGTGCAAATTTTTTCAGTCATAATTATTTGTTTTCATTGAATTATGAATACATATTACAGATGGTGTTGGTTAGTTTTTTTTTTAATTCAGTAAGCCCTCCTGTATAACCCAACCAAAATAAATTAAAAATATTCTTCTATCCATAAAATATCCAAAATTATGTATTAATGGCATGTTTTTAGATATTTTATAAATAGATGCATAGTTATAGTTTTTGACTATTATCTATTATGGCTTGGTTTATGCAGGGCTTAATTGAATTTTAAAAACTAACAAACGCAATCTACACATTGTAGTATCAGTTAAATGAAAACAAATACGTATGACTGAGAAAGTTCAGTGTGCACTATTTATGTCAAATTTTAACAGCCTACCTCCACCCTTCGCCACTGTCATAATATTGAAAGTTTCTTAAATCTTCATCATTTAATTTTTGTTTTAAATAACATTGCATTTACCAAATAAACGTATGACTCACAAAATAACAATTATTAAAATTAATAGTATGTATTGGGTAATTCAATTATTGCTTACCTTTAATTTTGAAATATCGTTTTGCTTGATTTGTGTTTTTTTTACTTACATTAATCGACACTGCAGTAAAAGAAATCTTGGTTTTATGCATATTAATAATCAACTAACCGAACAATTTGTACACACAGGAACCTTCTACATATCATGTAAAATACACTAAGTACTTATATAAAATTCTACAGGTTTGTTTATCAGTCGATAGCTATTAATAAAATAAACCATTTGTCTCTGCTTGAGTACTTTGCACTACAGTTGCCTGATAGGTAGAGGAGTCGTCTTTGAAGCTATGAGTATTGGGTTCAATCCAGTGGCTGATCTCAAAAAATGCATTTTTCTTAACATGAGTTCGTTCTAGTGCATGAACCCAATGGGTTGAGCAAAATAATTTTACAACCATTCTTCATAAAAAAAGTCTGTTAATATTACCTTCTTTCCATGAGGGTCCATATAATGGTCTGCGTAGGAACAAACATAGTTATTCATTTTTCTAAATTCTCTCACCATTGATCCGAGTTGCGCGGGTCATTTTCGTATTTAGCTAGTTATTTTTTTTTATTTAATAAAATTAATTTATATTCCTGAAATAATTGCTAGAGTGAATAAGAAACGTCCCTTTCTGTGTGTGAAGTAATCGTTTGTAGTCTTGATTTGATAATAGTGTGACAACCAAAATACCCATCGAGTGTAAAACCAACCTATAGAATTTATACTGTCATTGTATAAAAGGTAATTCTAAGTCAATTAATGTAATAATTTAATTATCATATCATCTTTACACTAACCCTTCAATACATCTTCTAATAAAATATATGAAATTTATAATTGGTTTATGAAATCATTTTGTCATACCTAGTTAACCAGTACCTACTCTATACCGACTTATTAAACAGAAGAAAGGAAAGGTTTGCGTTTACATTTTCTTTGTTACATTCCCAATACTTCGCTAGTGGAGAACTACAAGGTTCTAAGTGTTTATCCTTGGAGAAACAAAAGTAACAATGAGGCAGCTTAGAATACTACTTCTTTGTTGGGTTTGTTTTTTCAAGGACGAACATTTGGAACCTTGTAGTATTATGCCGGGTCCACACCGAAAACAAGTCGCGCGACAACTCGTTAAATTTTACGATAAGCATGATAATTATCGTAAAATTTCTTAAGCAATTATGATAATTATCGTAAAATTTAACGAGTTGTCGCGCGACTTGTTGCCGGTGTGGACCAGGCATTAGGCTCACGACTTGTTATTGTGTATATAAAAGAGAACTTGTAAGCGTAAATTCCTATCATCTATCATTCAGAAGATTGAAAATAAATAAACTTGCTCAGACTGAACAGATAGAAGACGACAAACAAATAAGGAATCGCAAAACAAAAACATTTCCATTATTAATAGCGAGAAACTGTGTGACAACCGTTATCTATTAATCTTGAAGAATGTTTTCAGTGTTTGAGAAGTATGTATTTGCAATTAAGGCCATTTAAAATCACTTAAATTTAACAAAGAGTGGGCATGTTTACGTCCAGCAAAGAGTCTTGAATATTTAATTGACCCCTGGACACGGGTGGTGCTGATTTCTTCCATATTAGTTTAGGTACAGAAAATTTATTACTCAGGGCAGCACCTTTTGTATTACCCTTCGTTTTTATTTAATTAACGTAAATGTTGCAAAATGCTTTCTGCTTGACTTAGATGTTTTTTCTCATATTAGGAAACAAGTAGATGTCATAATGGTCCAGACCAGACGATAATGTCTCATTTCAATGTATGTGAGTGAATGCACAGCAGCCATTGCAGTCTGACATGGTGCCGAGTGTGATGTCATGGATTAACAAATGAACTCTTCTCGATTTTCTCCCTTTGATCACATTCTGCACTTGTCACACCCAGGTCAGCTTTCAGCACTCATACGCTGCTTCCTGCAAGGAATTATTTATGTTCGAGGGCATTATGTTATTTCCTGTATTAACTTTGGCCTCGGTAAAAATTATGACATCTACAATTTCACGACAAATTCGGAATTGTCCACATTATATTATATCTGTTGCCAAATCAATATTTTTTGTTAAAATAGTATTATTATTCAAGGTGTATGTAATTCAGTAAAAATCAGCATTATTGATATACTTCGTAAAATTCCTTTTACATGAATGAATTCATGAAGTGAAGTATTTTGTGTAATATTCGTGAAAAAGAGACAATTTTTTTTACATTGTGTTAAATGTTTAAAAAGAAATCTTAATTAGGTACCTACTTATTATTATTTCAAATCGGTTTAAACCAGTAAGCATTTTTTAATCAACATAATATTTTATTTTCTTTGGTTACCCATTACTACTGTCATTAATTTAATTTAAACATCTTTTCCCAATAACATATTACTTATTGTGAAAGTAATAGCATTAATCGTCAATTTCATTTCTTCAATCCAATCGTAACTTATTATGCAACGTCACTATTCTACATCATCGGTAATTTGTATGAAAATTTATTATTACAGTATAGATTGTGCATCTTCATTTTGCAATATCCGTGACCTTATTATCAACTAATAATATTGAATCTTGCAACATTCGACAAATTCCTTCCTGAAAATTTCATCATAAAATTTTTGGTTCTATTTTCAAAATATTCTGTTTTAGGCAATGTATTGTTATTGGTATCTGCATATCTTTCGTAATACGATGCGCTCTCATTTTGCACAGGCAGATGTATTGGCCAACGATTGTGTGATTTTTTTATACTTATTAGGTATATTTAATAATATTATTTAAAAAATGTATTATGTATGTCACAAAACTAAAATTTTAAACCATGGTTTGCAATCACTGAATGTCGGGGTTGGTTTATATATTGTGAAATTTTTATCAGCATTATAGAAAGCAGTTAGTTTATAAATAAAAAATATTGAAATCTCAAAAAAATTTGCATAGTTACGAAAAAAAATTATTACTGAATTATCAATCATCATTAATATACTTCGAATTCGTGGAGAAGTTTCTTGGATGTTTTTTGTTCATATAAATTCATTTGTCGGCACACTGATTTTTTAGTCTAATTTAATTTTTATGTCTAATAACACGATTGACAAAACATGAATCCCGTTATCCCAGAATTGAAAATTCTACTAACCATGATGATTTCTTCTATCCCACAAGCATGTGTAATGTTTTTGCTGTATATATTTTTTTCCTTCAAACAATTCACCCCTTCTACTGATACCACACCACACCACTGGGATGAGTGAATAAAATTAAGTTATCTCTCTGAATATCGTTCCACTAAATAACATTTTTTTTATTTTTAGGGATGCAGAACTAATGCGGGAAAAGCAGAAGAAGAAGGATGAAGATGCAGCAGGTACCGCTCAAACGTCTACATAAAACATACCATCTTGTCTTCAAAACAGTGAACTAAATTTATGTGGGAATCACCATTATAATTTGGCTTATGATCATCTCACACTTTTAAAATTTATTTATTTCAATTATCTTTTAACATTGCCAATATTATTTTTTCATTGTTTTAAGACTTTTGTTTTATTATTGATTATTTACTCACTGATTTTTGTATAACCTGTAAAAATATCAACATACACACATAAATTTTGTACAATAATTAAATTATATAGATGTAAGATTTAATGGCCTTTTCTTTTTGATTTTGTTATAACCATCTCAAATCTAATTCACATAGAGCACAACCAATTTTTTCGCTGCGCTGATAGAGAAATGAAAATTGTACATTGCCCACAATATATTTGAGAAAACCCGATATAAATTCTCATTGGCCGATAGCCACTCCAAATTAATTGGTCGATATCTGATGGGCTGCATATTGTTTAATACCACCAAGCTGACAAATGAATGGCCCAGATGGCCCAGAATGCATTTTGAACTGATAGAAATAATTGTGTATGCTTCAAATCTATGTAAATTTAACTACAGGCCTTTCCTATATCATGGTAAATCATTGGCCCAACTAATAAATACTACTCCATCTTCAGTGCAGTCATTGAACAATATGGAATCAGAACCATCCAAAATCCAGAGAATTTTTAGACAAATCAATTCCTGGTCGGTGTTTGGTGCCAGTTACCACACATCTTCCAGCTGGCGGGGGCCTCTGAATCATTAGGTTTCCCATCCTGAAATATCTCTTGAGTTAGTATTTCCCGCATTGCTCTAAAAAGAAATCAGGGTTTTCGTAAGACAGTATTCAAAACCCCAGTCGATTTTGAAATCAGCAATGAAAGGAGTTTTGCCTAACAATAAAACTTATTCGTTTTGACGTTTAAGTCCTTGAGATAGGGTTTGCCCTTCTTTCTTCCTGTGAGCTATTAATGTACTAATTTTTCTTCATTGTTAGTCGTTCCTCTTATTTATTCAATAGTGATTACCCATGTGTCCTCATTGTCTATGCTTTGCAGGTAAACAAGCAATTTCCAATAAGGCATTTTCTCAACCATTGTGTTTTAAAATTTTCTTCAATTTAGGTTGCTTGTATCATTGAATACCAAAAAGTAAATAGCACAAAGCCAGAATATCGATTATTATTATTTATAGTTCTTAAAAACTCTCAACTTACTGTTGAAGACAATCTTCTATAGATAGAGGTGGAGCCTAAACATATCGCACCGTGAGTGTAAAACCAAGGCATCTGCAAATTTTTCAATTTCGAGATTAAATGCAAAACAACTGCAAAAGTCGTGAACTTGATAATGTAAAAGTGAAGTAAATGAAAGAACATGCAATATAATGTAGATATAAACCAAATATTATGGTTTTTTTTTAGAATCTTTATTTAACTAACAAAACGAAGACTTCAAACCCTAATATATCCAAAATATGTCTTTTGCAGATCCCTTAGTTTTACACTCACAGTGCAATATGAACATGAACCAATAAAGTAACTGATTTTATATTATTTTTTTCACGCAAGTGAGTTATTTTGAAAACCGACGTTTTGAACCTGTCTGATCAAAATTTCCTCATTAGCGACAGGAAAAAAATCGAGAGTGATGACAGCTTTAAATACCTGGGGGTACATATCACGAGAGAGCTTACTATCCAAATGAGATTGGCTGAAACAACATTCACGTATAGAATATCCGGAACACGATTGTTCTGATTGTTACCGCTTATTCAACCCACGCATTCTGATGGTGCTGCTTTACGGTAGTAAGTCATGACATCTTACGATGACTCAAAAATCAAATTATACTGAGCTTATAAGCATATACGCGGATACTAGGTATGCGGAGTACTGAAGAGTTAAAAAATGGAGCATACAGCATCTCATCACATCAAGAGTGAAGAAACAACATTGAACCGGGCTGCGTATGTCTTAAGACAATTTCAAGCCAGTCTGCCTGATCTGCAGGTTAACTGAATTCCAGTGTCCTGGAGAGTCGTTGAATACCATACTGGTATTGTATGTGGTATCATTATACTCTAACCTAGGTATATCGTCAAAGAAGAAGAAAATATAATATATATATCGGTGGGTATTTAACATCTTAACCTCTCACCTCAAGCACCTTCTCTTGTGTTTAGTGTTTGAATATTCCCAAGCTAAAAATAACATAATTTTCTAATAGGTATTGACATGATTCAAAAATACTGTGTAATATAATTATTTAGGTACCTACAGTGAAACCCCGATTTTACGGTTTTCAAGGGTCCCTAAGAATAAAACGATAAATGCTGGATATATAAAAAAAACTCGTTTTTCTCCTGGATTTTTTTTGACGTTTTCAATTATTTTCAGTTTCTCAGCTAGAGTTCTAGTTTTCTTCATAGGGGGCATTTTAGTTGTACCTTATAAAAATTCGTGATATGAGATGCGGGGCAAGCGAACGCCGACCAACCTGCCGAAGCTGACTGAAAGGTCTGTAGTATGTATCATAAACAATTCTACGAAAGCGAAATGAATTATTCAACAAAAACCGTCAATCGGGATAATATTTGTGACGGGACCATAATAATTATTTAGTCGATAGATCGAGGAAAACAATAAATCGGGGACCGGTTAATGTTTGGCGGGACTGAATGATGGGACGAAATGAACGATCCGTGCGGGAAAACGATTTTTGTGAGAACGGTAGATCGGGGTTCCACTGCATGTTGATCTGGCATGGAAAAAATGATCCTGGCTCAACCATACCACTCTGAGACTTCGTAGCTTATTAAATTAGATAATAAAAAAAACCACTAGCATTGAAGAAAGAAGTTGCTGACCTGGATTTTAGGGGATCATGCATGCATGCATCATTACAAAATAATATTTTTTTGAATTATCCATGCATAAAAAAAATCGACAACAGTTTGCGGTTGATAATTAATACGGTGGCCGCGTGGCTTAAGCGTTGGACTATCATGCCGTGGGTCTCAGGTTCGAATCCTGGGTCTGGCAAGTACACATATTGTTTTTCAATTTGTGTGTAAGTCAGGGTATGGACCTAATAGGTTGAGCAAGTGGCTGACATCCATTTCTCGTAAAAAAACAAAATCTGTTAATACAAACCTCTACTCTGTGGAGGCCCATATGATCCTATTAGGATCGGACATGGTCGAAAAAAAATTAATAATTAAATAGATTTTTAAAATGTAATGAATCAATATTCGAAGTGATTTGATAATCTCCGAATTAGAAAAATTATGTCCTCCCAAAAAGATTAGATTCTGATTAGGCACCGTGCAATATCTTTATGTCCTCCATTACTTTGTTTTTTTATTTGGTACTGAAAAATCGCTAAAGCTGCTAAACCGGAATGATATAGATACCTACATGCTAGTTTGACTCCCTCGGTTATAAATAAAATTATAAATCTATGATTTTTCTAAGTATGTTTCTGGAGTTATTGAAATATTTCCTTCATTACTATTTGAATACTTTTTAATTGAAGAAATAAATAATTTTATAATAAATTTTACCAAAAATATCGCACTTTTCAACATTTACGGAATTTTATGTTCATTTTTAAGGCATGTATTTAATTTTGAACAGCCATAATGTCAGTGTTTACATTATCATAAAACCGAGACCGATTCTAAACAAGTCATAAATTTAAGATGGCAGCTGCGACAAGTGTCGTTGTTCTCGATAGGGGTAATAATACGACTTGTACAGTGAATTTACATGGTAAGTTAACTTATTTGTGACTGGGTACTTCCACATTATTTCAAATACTTCCTGTATCTCCATTTCGTTTTCAAATGGCTCTTGAACTGTCATTTGGTAGTAGCAGTTTTTTCATTCATAAAAAAAATATAACCTCTAAAAAATACTCGTTAGTGAAGTTACTCAACTTCACGAATAACTTTAAACTTGTTTTACAATATCTGTTCGCTAAATCCATGGATATTTTATGAAATCGATAGAATGAATGCAATAACTTTGGTACCTAATTTAACTTTGAGAAATATTTTTTTTCATTTTGTGTAAATAGAAAAAAAGAGGGAAACGTATTTTTTTCAAATTCATTACTTTGGTACCTATGCTCGTGAGGAAGGCGTTTTTAAAAAAATAGCCTTATACATTATAAAATATTATTGAAACTGTTAATTCTCTTACGTTATACACCCTATTCTTCGTATTGGTGCTACGTAGGTATATTGTGTTAATGATTAAAGAAATTCGTTAGTACAATCAATTTAGAATTGGCGAATTCATACAGCAGGTACCTACTATCGATATGCATTATTGTAATAAATGTACATAATATACATATTCATTATTTCATTATTAGTAGTTTTACCTATAGAAAGAAGATTATTATCGTTCTGAAATAGATAGACCCTATCTAAATCTAAAATAATATGGTCTATCTATCTTGACGACCGCCAAATATAACTGTTAAAAGTGTATATTTTCTCTGTCTGCTTATTAAGCTTATACATACACCTGTGTTTTAGTCACATGTTTGACAATAATTAAATTTTAGACAGGCATGATATTTTTCCTAACATTACCAAAATGCGTTAGGGATTGATCACGTATGATTTGGCATATGGGTAAATTGTCAATAAACTCATGTTCTGTATTATTATTTATCAGGAGCAACGGTGGTGTCTTGGCGTGTAAATAATCAAGAACAACTATTTGTGAGGTATGAAAATTTGCATAATATATTTATTAAATTTTGTTATAAATTTATTATTAGAAATGACAAAGAATTATAGTTTGGTAATAGTTTTTATGACTGGCTGAATAATTATTTTTAATCGCCGATAATTTGATTGCGAAATAATCATTTTGAAAAGAGAACATGCTCTCACTAGAAATGGAAAGGTTGGTCGTATGGTGGGGGGTGGGGGGAGGGGGAGGTTTGTCAAGAGGGAAACGTGGTTTGCGCGGGAGAGCGACTGCCCTCGCAAAAACTACCTCCGTCAGTGGCGGCTAGAAATGGTTTTGCTTTCTAGAATTAACATTATTATCAATAATTTATTGTAACGTGTGTTACAAACCGCAGCAACATAACATAAAGTTCATTTGTAATCGAAGTTTCGAATACTCTTTAATAAAATTTAATCAAACCGAATCATTGCAATTTTTCTGAAACTCAACCAATTGTCCATTGCAAGAGAGCGACCAAACATCTTTAATTATGTTAATTTATTATAAAAATATTCAAATGTAGTGACATCCGCATATCACAAACACAAAGATATCCTCCCGCCCAACTGCTTTCGAACATTCAACAAAAACTTTCAGAAGGAATGACTTTCATACCTATTTAAATATATTTTTTGCATGTGTAAAATAATGGGTTTACGTTAACCATCTTCAAATACCTACACAATGTTCTAAGTAAGAAATTTTCTTTTCAATTTTCCCTCGTGTTTTTAACAATGCGAGGGAGGGGCCGTGGGATTTCGCCCGGGGTGGCTGAATCTCCGGGATGGGCCTGTTATTGTTATTATTTATTGCAGCGCTCGAAATGGAAAAGTTTACGAACCGGAGCGCTCGACAAATTTTCTGAAGATATTTACATAGTCATCAAATCGTATGTGTATTTTATAAAAATAAGTGTGTTAGATTTTCTATTCTATGGCCTATCTAGCTCAGACGGTCAACATATTTTTTCCACGAGACGGAGCGATAATTTTACAAATTTCACGAGCCGGAACGGCGCTCCGGTGCGTTCCGTTCCATTTCGAGCCCTGATTTATTGGATCGTATTTTTATTAATAACGAAACTGTTGTAACCTAGCCTAACTATAAAATCGTATGTAAAGTTTTTATTTTTATTTATTTGAAATAATTATATAATGTCGTTATCATTTTTAAATAATCTCGTTATTCAGAGTGCTTCAGCCTTCTACATTTATTGAAGTTCCAACTTTAGTGAAGCAATGGGAGTACTTATATAATATATTATATTAAATTTTTGATTTAAAAATATCATCTGAAAATTTGGTGATACTTACTCAATACAAAATTAGATATCGATGAACTTCTATCGGCATCTCATAAGTAAGTATCCTTATGTGTCCGTTTGTATTGTTTTGTGTTTCTCCGTCCTACGATTGTACCCACATTATTATAATAAATATTGTTTGCAAATAATTACTCAATTAATTTGATGGATAGCCTTATACCCCGTTTACACGTGCATGGATTTACTGCTGACAGTACGAATTATCACGGTCGTAACAAGAAAATGCACGTGTAAACACATATTATCGTGCAAGTTGCATGATTGCATGCATGTATCAAAAAAGTTCAGAAGCTTCTGAATTTTCACGGGATAATTGGTACTTGCATGGCGGATGCGCATGCGTAGTAGAATTATAGTAGCGAACCTGTCGGAAGAAATACTAACTACATCGCGCAGAACATTTTGACGTTTACCAATTATTTACGAACCTGTCTGAAACTGTCAAATAACACCTTACACATGAAGAATGAGATTGGAGAGACAATGTGCAATTTTACGTGAATTATCGCGGTAATTTAAAATACACATTATTGGTGCCAGTAAATCCATGCACGTGTTCATAATAGCGCCTGTACACGTGCATGGATTTACTGGCAGCTGTAGAGCGTATTTTAAACTATCGTGGCAATAACTGTCTCTCCAATCTCATTCTTCAAGAGTAAGCGAGACGCGACGTTGTCATTTTGTAGTACTATTTGACATGTCGTGAAAATCGGCTAACTTCAAAATGAGTATAATTCGTTTTTTTGCCGGCAGGTCGCATGAAAATTCTGAAGCTTCCAAACTTTTGATTCATGCATGCAAGCTGTTTACCCATACATTTTCTTGTTATGGCCGCGATAATACTTACTGTCAACAGTAAATCCATGCACGTGTAAACGGGGTATAATTATTATATGTAATAAATATTGTTAAATTACTCAATAATTTTATTAATGTGACGGATAGCCATAGCCTTTGTAATACATACACATATCTCTTTTAAAAACGTTGTCATAGTTTGTACTTTGTTTCTGGTGATTCAATGAAGCATAAATTAACAAATAATATGAAATGTACCTACTCTTAACGCAGTAGAATATGAATAGAATAATGTAAAAAATGAGTTGATTTGTGTCCGCCTATGGCTCGGTTAGTTTGGTCTCCGTCTGCACAGTTCGCCGTCGTGTTTTTGCGCGCGGTCTCGCCACATTCCCTCTGCCGCTTCTTTCACATAGGATTTCTCCCGTCGCCCGTCCTCCCATCTTGCCGAAGACAAATGGTCTCCAACGGCCAGTTTGGCCTTTCCTTCCCACTCTAATTACATTCGCTTTCCCGTTCGCTTCTATCACTGCGGTCCATCATAATACAATCGGTCGATAAACATTTATATGTACCCCGATGTGCATGCTCACGTAGGTACTATGGTTAGTCAAATCCAGGAAAATTAGGGAGCGCACTCACACATTTGGTAATATCCTACCGTGAAAATTACTAGTATCCCTCGAAGCTAATATTTTATTATATTGCTTCGACCTGTCTGCTACAGACGTGGAATCATAAGTAAATTGTTGTATACCTATTATAAAAATACGGGTGTTGACTGTCTGCTATTCACTAGGCTAGGCGCACATACAGAAAAAATGATCTGGGAGTGATCCATCTAGAAAAAAAATACCGTCATCGATTTTTTACAACCGCACTCTTGTATATTTCCCATACCCAGATACCCCACGGCTTGACTCTCACAATGGACACCTGACCTACAGTTATAACCTTTGGTTAAATGAGTCGTTGCGACCAGTCGCACCCACAAGTGGTTATCGTATGTGCGTTATCTAATGGTCCTAACAGTTAGTACCGTTAGTATCTGTGAGTGTTTCGCGCCTGGCTGTTCCATCTTTCAATCCTTTTTTTATGGCGCTACTCAAATCAAGTCTTGGCCTCCTCTACTGCTTTCCTCTAGCCGGCACGGTCCTTTACGGCACCTCTCCAGTCTTGGATGTTGAGAAGGGCCTTTGTGTCTCTCTTCACCCCTCCTTCCACACGATTTCCGATTACTCCTTACTTAGAAGCGCGTTAATTGACGGATAGCAGCTCTTGCTGATCCCGTTAGCAAAAAGCTGCAGGACAACGTCATCAAACGCGCTTCCTCTCTTGGGCAGGTGTGCTGCTACTCGACCTCAAGATAATAGGATCGATCACCCTCCTTTTGAGGGGAACAGTACTATCGAGTCCATCTTATGCCCCCGTTGAGATCCGAGAACTGTGAGCACCCAAGTCTATAAATATCAGTCAGTATATTATATAAAGTCAGTTGAGGTGGTCGGCATCCACCAAGCGACGTGAAATATATCTGATTATTTCCAGACATAGCCAAGCCACACGGTTTTTGTTTGATAGAAAATGACCCTGAATGCACATGCGGGCACGACTATCAAGACACTAAACACGTACTATAGGACTGCCCACTGATGGGATCCGATCGAGGTTGTTTACTAGGCTGTTTACTAGGGTCCGTCCACGCGTGGCCCCAATTGGCTAATGGCTACCCACGCCGACATATCTACCAAATACATAAGCTGTATGTAACCTGCCTAGTTCAGCCCCACGAGTTTTACGAAGATGACATGCCCATAATGTTGAGGTCATCTGCGTAGGCAACTAATTGACTCGGTCTGTGCCATTAGTGTTCATATGCGACTTCTTCACGTGTCAAATTGGACAGCATGGAAGCAATTCACTCTCCTTGCTTGAGACCCCGAGACACATCAAAACCCCGTAGCCGGACAAAACCCTTCGTCAGTCGACCGTTTCACCTGGGAATGTGCATTCCGCATTGTGGCTTTGATGAACCTGACAATAGGTACCTACGTAACTGTATGTTTGATAAGCATGCACGCTCAATCTTTTTGTGCAATGTCAGAAGATTTAGACATACCTATGGTATGGCAAAAAGCAAACATATTCCATTAACATAATATACAATTTGAAATCTTTATTGTATTAGAGGGTACATCATTTAAATAATGTTAAGATAATTAATTGGTGTATCGGAAATTTAGTTAATAAATAACAATCTTTCGGTGTATTTTTGCCAAACATATTAGTTAACTATCAATTGCTAACGCGGCGTCTTACGTTGGCAAAGTCAATGCGAATGCGATGCGACGCGGCGCGGCACGGAAATATCAAAAACATGGAGTGCACGTGGAGTGCCCTACGTGCAGATAACACTACGTCTTACGTGAGCGACGTCGGCGAAGCGATGAGCGGCGCGCGCAACTCGAACGTAAACCCGTATAAACGTACAACCAAAAAAAGTTTACGAACATTTTCACACACGGTTATACGTTTGAGTTGCGCGTGCCGCTCAATGCTTCGCCGACTTCGCCCACGTAAAACGCCCCGTTTACGATGCGATGCGAAGCGGTGCGGGGCTTCAGCGACGCGATCAGTTGGTTTAATATTTTTACGCGAACGAACGCGGCGCGCTGCGAATACTCATTGAATATCTTCATATAAATGATGAAATTCTCCATGAACGTGTCTTTCTAAATACATAATATTAGTTCCACTTTGAGACAGATATTTCTCTAAAATTTTGTATTTAAAATATGAGTCTTCAAATAAAAATCCCTTGCGTCCGTCCATGATGAATGTGCGATGCCGACTCATTGCCGACTGGTGACAGGACAACGTAGCTGCTTCGCATCGCTTTGCTTTATATCGCTTCAAACCGCGTCGCAATCGCATTCGCATCGACTTCGCCTCCGTAAGACGTGGCGTAACTCCCGTGCAGGTATGCAGGCGATGTATTACTTACGTGGATCGGCACAATATTCTATTAAGGCGATAAATTAAGGAATGAATGTCATTAATATAAGTTTTCATGGTAAATTGTGTGGGAATGACATTTTTACAGAGTATCTGTTTTGAGGTGACGTATAAAGCTTGGGACGGGTATTTTGGACGTAGATTTGTGGATGTACCATTGATATACTACTAGATGAGCAGTTCCCATACAAGTGTCATTTTAAAAATGTACCACAAAAGATATAACGAATATCGTCTTATAATATTTCCTTGTAGGTATAATGCGTTAAGACCGTTAACATGGATTCCCGAATTTCACCCGTATTGCCCTGGCTGTAAAACTAAATTTGCGTTCTTGGAATAGTGAACCCAAGGGTGGCTGCAACGCAAAACAGACAGAGCAAGTCGTCATGCGCTGACTATTAGTTAGAGTAAGATGCAAGCTAGACCGGGCTTACTCAGTAAGTTTTAACAAAGGCCGACTCGCTGAAAATCGGGCGTCATTTTAAGAAGCATATGATTCATCCAGTAGTATATCAATGGGATGTACCTATATCAAATGCCTTTATTTGCTGTATCCAGTAAAAATTAACCACGCAGAAATAATGAAATGTAGTTAAGTGGGTACTTAATGAATTCACATAATACCTATAACGTGAAACTAAAATACTTAGCAAGTTTGGGGTTGCGTTTTGAGTTTGCTTAAGGGTGGTAAGACTACTGTGTTACTCGTATATTTTGTAAGTTACCCTTCTGTACCTCAATATGCATTAGCCAGGTAGGAGTTCCTCGATATATTACAAAATACGTCAAGAGTTCTGCTAACCATAAAGGTTGGGAATCACTGGGCCGTATCGTGTGGTGGAAACTTCGTTTCCTACCTTAAAAAACCTACATTAAAAAAAACCAGAGTTTTACTCTCAACATGAGATTTTATAGTGAAAGGCCTCCAGAATTTAAAACGAATTAAGAATCATTATCTGACCTAATCCAATGCCTCAATATTTTAATGACTTGACCAGGGAACTGAAATACATAACGGGTAAGGCGATAGCAGGTAACCGACTCGAGTAAGGAAGAATCTGGGTTAAACTTACAACGTGTCAAGAATACGTTTTACGTCGAATACTGAAAACTGCTCTCGATTTATGCATTTACGCTCATTTAATATTGGTGTATTACACACACTATTGCACATGCATAATGCGTGCTTCATTTTCGTATGACACTCACACATTCAAAACCCTGCATCAAGATGCGGCGTATTGAATATAGCCTATCGGTATTCTATTTATTATCTGTTCTGTGGACTTGACGGACTTAATAAAATGTAAGGGTTAGCTCTCACACCGGTAACATGCGGCAGTTTTCGGTGGCCCGGTATCCTGCGGTAGAATTCTGCGGATGGTGCGTGTGGGTCGGCCCTAAGACAAAGAAAACTATCCCATAATACATTATAAATGTATTGTATATAAATGTATCGGAAACTTGTTCGTATGCAGTTCGCCGTATCACACTTCACCGTGAAATGTTGTATCGGAAATATATGGCCGTATATTAAAGACCCTTTAACCTCTTTTGGCCGTATAGTAATGACAATTCATGTCTAAATAAAACACGGTTCTTGTCGGTTTACACTTTACAGAAAACCAGCAGCAAACAAATTTTGAAAATAGCCGATATTATACTGGATTATTTGTTATGTTAGGTTAGGTTTTCATTCATGAATTTTGAAAAAATCAGATATGAGAATTGATTTAATGTTCATATTGAATCTAATAAAATTTGGAGACCGTATATACGGTCATCTCTTTCCGATAAGAAAGCTCACGGCGAACTGTGCCACGGTGAAATGTTTTACGTACAATTTACATGTAACCACATTTATAAGCGTTAACCATACACATTTCATAATTATTGCAATGGATATTATGTAGATATTATTTTCCATAGTCCATAGAAATATGATTACGGAAATAATTATTTTACCATTCAAAAATACCAATACTATTAACAATAATTAATAATAACTATGAACAAGAAAATGGATGAATCAAAAATCATCGATTTTTGTCTTTGCAATCGATAATGAGTATTAATAAAATTATTTAACACATTTTTGTGACATCCTACTTACTGCATGGAGTATGCACACTTATCTGTTTTCTACGAATTTCGAAAATACTACGAGTATTTCCCGTGGAGATGAAACCACCATAAAGTTATCGGAAGTTTTCTGTTTTACACTCAGGTATCCGATTGTATTTTTTTAAAGCTTCTACACTTTGTAATTTGTATGGATAGTAATGCAGTGGCGAAGGGTGACTTTTGGAAAGAGGTAAGCTGTGGAGATCTGATAAAAAGAGCACACTTGTCAGGTATACTTACGAGAATAGCAGGGGCGGCTCTACCTTAAGGGTTCGTAGGGACCATCCCCACATCGTAATCATGTCGAAAATACACGTCCTATATTTTTGGCATTGTCATAATATACCTACTTAATTGAATTAACTATTTAATTTATTTTATCCATCTAAACTAGGGGTAGTCAACCTTTTTATACCTACCGCCCACTTTTATATCTCCGTTAGTAGTAAAATTTTCTAACCGCCCACCAGCTCCACAGTAATGGTGATTTATAAATTAGGGAAGTAACTTTACTTTATAAAATTTATAAAGCAGAGTTACAGCAAGTTAAAGCATACAATAATAATTACTTACCAAATACTTTTGTCAGGCTTTCGCTAAGTTTGGCAGAATAAATCTTTATAAAAAATCTTAGGTACAATAGTTAAATGAATCTTTTTATTTATACTTTTTTATATTTTTTTTATACTTTTATTTATACAGAAGCATCAAGTCTGATGAAATTACATTTAATTAATTAAATATTTGGATATAAGACAGGAATTTTTTTATTTTGCCATAGGTTTTCAAACCCCAACCGCCCACCATGAAAGCTGAAACGCCCACTAGTGGGCGATAGGGACTAAGTTGACTACCCCTGAATTCTAAACCCTTTGAAATTTTATAGAGATACTTATTAATATTATATAAATAAATAAAGCGATGATTGTAAAATTATGTAATAACATAATGATGATTTTTTTTTGAATTATTATTAACCATGT
Organism: Rhyacophila brunnea; assembly: GCF_057557595.1. Classification (NCBI taxonomy): domain Eukaryota; kingdom Metazoa; phylum Arthropoda; class Insecta; order Trichoptera; family Rhyacophilidae; genus Rhyacophila; species Rhyacophila brunnea. Next base: position 42,474,147 of record NW_028232859.1, read on the forward strand.
CCTTGCTTTTCGTATAAGGTGGTTGTTAGTAATTTTGAACAATCACAAATACCCAGGCTTTGAGAAAAACACATAAATATTGTATCCTCGCTAGGAATAGAACCCAGAACTCACAGTACAGTAAAAACTAAACAATGATTCGGTTCGTGGATTGTATGCGTATGAATACGTATACCGTTGTCAGCGCTTTGGGCACATCGATTGCCAGGTAATTAGTAGCACTAGTAGGGCTTAACATTCGCATGCACACCATCGACCAACCGAATTACTGTTTTGTTTATACTGTACAAATTAAGAAAGCTATGACGTCTACTTCTCACTAACCGGGGGTCACCCATTTCCATTCCATCGCCGCGGTACATATCTCGTTCTACAAAGGGTGTGAATGCATTAGCGTTAATATACTCATATTGGGGAGCGAATCAAATGACCCCTTCGTGAGTAAAAACGCACGCTATATGTCGTTGTTCAAAACTGGTAATGGTAAGTAAATAATAATTATTATTACCTATTAATTAAGTTATTATTTTTAAGCACGCTTCTTAGATGTGATTAAGTAACGACTTAGAGAATCATATTATTTATTCTGATAATAAAATCATATTATCATAAGTAGCTTGGGACATAATGTATAATATGAGAAAGTAAGTAAGTATGTATATTTAATAATTAATGGCTAAACCCCACCACCTAGAAAGTCGTCGAGCCGCCACTGGAGAATAGTATGATATTTACTACTAATGAATAGGTACACACTAATAAATGACAACGACACACTAATTCAATGAAACTTCAAAAACTCATTGACGACATAAAAATGAGCGATGTGTTTAAATTACGTATTTTTCAAAACGTGTAGGTATACCCATCAAAAATCATTAGATAAAATTTATTTTTATTTATAAAAACAATCTATTTATTAATATTCGATTAAACGCCGTTGAAATTATTTTTTTAATTATTTAAATTATTAATGATTTTGGACAAAGTGCGCAGTCGTGACAACAATATTATGCGCGAATGTTTTAGGCTCTGCGATAGGAGCTTACCTTATTTCGTACAAATCAGCAGACTTCAGAATTATTTCACAGATAATCGGAAATTTATTTACGTCGAGACGTCGCCGCGTTTATTATTTATTGACGGCGCGCTGTGGTATATTTTTTAATACCTTTGCAGATTGTTTTGTAAACTGTGTAATACTGTAATACATTCATACATATACGACATCTCTCGTTGGCAAAATAAATTATTTTTATATAACATTAAACAATGAAGTGATTAAGTATATAAATATGTCAATCTGCAATTAAAAAATATTTTTCATAAGAAGGTAGGCTTTAAATAATCGCCTAGTATGGAGTCTTCGCCACTGTAGTGTATGGCACGCATATTTAGTATGCGTGAAGTACCTATCTAATGCACCTACCTTACAATAATTTGTTTTAAAACAATCTCACACTTACAATAGATTTATTTTGTCTGTGCCAATTTAATTACGTAATAAAACCTACTGTAATGATTCAATGAAGGTATGTTTTACGTAGGTACAATGTAAAATTATTGTATTGATTCAGTTGAATTCAAGGTTTACCATATGGATCAATGAGATAAGTCCACAATTGTTACTTTTTATGAGCATATTATTTAATATTTTGTTAGTGTAGTAATAATATTTTAAAAGACTTCCAGCGGCAGTGTTGCCTTGTCTACTGAAATTTTGGTCAGGAAAAGAAGAAATTATGATATTTGTGATGAATAAAAGTCACTTTTTACATGATTTTTTAAAAGACACTTGTGAGATTATGTCAATATGCATGCTTTCACCAAACACAATCGTTGAATTTCATACATTTTTGTCAATCTACCGATATTTTGAAGAAAAAATCAAAAAATCTATAGAATTTTGAAAATTTTAGTTGGCAACACTGTCCAGTGGTACCATGTCTTCGCGGAATATCTATTAAAAAAATCCACGTTTTGTCTGTAGGATTATCTTTTATTTTCTGGTCATTATAAATTAATACATACTAAAACAGTACCTATTATTATCTATCGTCGTATTTTATTCATTTGTGTGTGATGCTTACGAAAATAAAAGTACTTACCAAATCATATTGTATTTGATCGAAGGTCACTCTTCAGACTTTGAATCATTTTAATGATCTTTATTAGTTCTCGTAATACACTCAAGGTAATTTTTCGTCGAGTACCTATTGCTTTACTGAGATACAGTAGTCAGCAGTGTAACTACGACTGGTTAGGGGGATTTACTTTGACCCTCGACACTAACTTGGAAAGTATCGCTAGTTTTGATCTGTTTACTTTTTGTTTTCCTTAAGATTTTTTATTTAAAATTGAAGCCGCATCTTGCCGAATGATTAGTTTTTTCCAAAAGCAAGCACAGTTACCTGTACAAAATAGGTAATTTAATGAGAGTATAATATTATGGTACGAGCTATTTGGAGAGGCGATTTGTAAACTGTATTCACCTAATGAATATAGGTACCTAATGTAAATAACGAGAAATATCGATCATTACATAATAGTCTAAACTCTGAAGAGTACTTCTCAAACATTTTCATTGTACAGATCCCTAAATTCAGGAATAAAATTAAGGTTCCCCGGTTATTTAAATGGTTTTAATAACATACTGTTATCATTATTATAGGTACGTATCTAAATTTTTATTTTAAAAAATATTTAACTTTTTTTAGATCACTTCATATAATAGATACCTACTTCCATATAAAGAAAATAAGTTTTTCGTAACGTAACGTAACGTAAAAGATTAATCAAGCAATAGTGATAAATTATGATAAACAATGATACAAAACTTAGAAGTCAGTATGCGAGACGCAAACTACGGTAAGTACACATTGACAACTTTACATTGGAGACAAATCAATATGTTTTCGCGCATTAAACATCGGGAATTTCATAATTAATGTACCTAAATTTTTTCAGTATATTGCGTACTTATTTTGTGTTATTTCCTGTTTTAAAAATAAATATATATTTTACAACGTTTTTATTAGGTCGTATTCTTGTTTGTCCGGTGGTTGTTTACCCAGTACAAATCTTGCAATCGATTTTTAACTAACTTCCCGACTAGCTAGACATTTGAAACTTTTAGAATATATCAGAACACGATGCCAATGCATTCTTTTAATACTTTTAGCCATCTTTAATTAGAATTGAATTAATTTTAAGTTAATTCTGTTTTGTATGAAAAGTTATTTCGGAAGAAATCCGTAAAAAGTAAAACACTATTATTGGTTGCTAGGGGTCCGGGGTCCTAGCAACCAAATTATTAATATATACGTGCGTTACTATGGAAATCAATATGAAATGTCAAAATGACATTTCAGTATTCTATATTTATTCTGTATTTCTATCAAGTACAAATTTTTTTGATCGTTTAAGCTAGTCGTCAAGTCAAGTTTATATGATTCAACAGAAAATTTAAAAACGTATATAAAAAGTTCTTTTTATTTTGTAATTATTAGTTTTTATTTTGTTCTTTGTTATTTAAAACATTGATACAAGTCTGTTAACTGGAAGCCAGATGGGAACAGCGGCAATTTTCATAGTTGATTTCGGCAAAATTCGTGAATTCAAGAATGATAATCTAACCTGACATAACGTAACCTAAAAAACAACCCAGTATAGGTATCTCAAAACATTATGAGTGGAAACATTATGAAGCAAAAATGGAATTTTAACACGGTAACATCATTCTTTCATCAAATTTGGACTCAAATACCTACCGTATTTAACCCCCCCCGCATACAGAAATATTCATGATGTGCGATATTGCAATTTTTAAATGTTAGTAAAATCAATTAAATTGCACCAGCCATTATTTTTACTATTCATAAATTACTTATTTGTATCACTAATTTACAAGATTTATAATAATTACCCCTCTGTTTGAGAATCACCGCTCTGAAGAAATAAATTGCTTTTTTTTCATTTTATGTAGTTAATTGTGTGCAATTTAATTTTACATCTTATATTATAAATTATTGTGTTACTGTCAGTTTTCGTAAATATCATCTTGGCTACGCTATTGCTACAAATGCTATGTTGCATAATAATAATTTTGGAGATTTATAAATGTTCGTACCTACTTATATATTATATTGTGAATAGGTGTCCCTTTTTTTAGATATTATCACATGATCATGGCCCCCACATCCTGAAGCGGGCCCCTAGGCTATGATGTTTGGCGGGCCCCCTACCTATCGCTAAGGGTAAGGGACGCGCTGCAGTTTCGTTTTCCAAATGGTGTACGCGGTAAAATTAGGGTGTATTTGTAGCTTTTTTTGTATTTTTAATAAGATGTAGGTACATCCAGTTGAATTACCTATGGAGTTGTCGAGTATCGGCACACAGTTAAAAATGGACTAGCTAGAACTAAATATTTTTAATTAATAATATCATTGAAGTAAAATAGACTTTTTTTTACCATTTGAGCAAATTTATGATCTGTGTTTATCTCACTTATCTGGTCAACCCACCACGCCGGGCCGTTTAAAAAAAAATAAAAAAAAATTCGGTTAGGTACATGTTCAAACACGCGCGTCAATATCATTTTACTCCCTACTTTAATTATAGTTTGTCAATTTATGGCTACGGCCGTTTGTAGTAGCTTAACCACTGGGGAATGACAAAAGAAATGGCGTATTTCAAAAAAACACTACCTTATTCTTAGGTCAATAATTATTATAAAGCAATCATTATTCGTAGGATGTTTATCACACTTGAATGGTCAAAGACATAGCTTATAATTAGTATCTTTAGAATTATCTTCAAACGTGTTAATCTTGCCGATTTTTTTAATAATAAAATGCCTTATTCTTGTCAAATTTGGGATCGCAGAGATTATCAATATAATTTTTTATCGTGAATATTTTACTAAAATTATCTTGTCATAAATTATACTAATGGTTTTATAAATGCGTTTAAAAATTAATAAATGTAAAAAATCTTAACACCACTGCACATTCATGTACCGAAATATGACTATATTCTAAAACATTAGAGCGAGAGGTTTAAAAGAATACTATTTTATGTAATAAAAATACTTTATGCAGTCATCAAATGTTTAAAATAAATATAAAGGATAATAAGGCTTCAAAATTATATAAATAGATTATCTACAACGTTTAAGGAATGTCCAGGATCATGGTTTGAAAATACAATAAAAACTCAATTTTGTTCTACGCTGAGCATGTGGGCCCTTCAGGGATTTATAAAAATAATACTTATAGATTACTTATTGATTCTTTACAGGTGTAAATCTGGTTGAAACGTAACTGGTTGAATTTCAGTAGGTACCCACTTAGTTACTATGAAAATATCGACATTATGTGAATTTTTAATATTTTTTTTTATTTATAATTTAATACGATAGCAATATTTATTGAAAATATTAAACTAGGAAATCCGGAAACATACCTACACCTCAGTGGCGAAGGGTGGAGGCAGGCTGTTAAGATCCGCCCTAAATAGTGCACACTAAACTTAATCAGTCATAAGTATTTGTTTTCATATGTCATAAATAGTGCACATTAAACTTTGTTAGTTAAACATATTTATTTTTATTGAACTAGGACTACAATTTAAAGACGGTGTTGGTTAGTTTTTAAAATTCAATTAAACCCTGCAAAACCAAGCCATAATAAATAATAGTCAAAAAATATTCATCTATCTATAAAATATCTAAGATTATGCAATTAAATAATATATAACTTTGGATATTTTGTAGATAGAATAATATTTTTCAACTATAATAGTTTGGTTTAAGTAAGGCTGAATGAATTTAAAAAAATTAACCAACAATATGTGTGATTTGTATTCTGAATCCGACGAAAACAAATAAATATGAATGAAAAAGTGTGCACAATTTTGTTGTATCACCCAAAGTATACCAAAACTATTATGGTTTGGTTTAGGCAGGGTTTAATTGATTTTTAAAAACTAACCAACACCATCTGTAAATTGTAGTCCTAGTTCAATAAAAATAAATATGTTTAACTAACAAAGTTTAATGTGCACTATTTATGACGGATCTTAACAGACTACCTCCACCCTTTCCTACTGGCGCACCTACCCATTAGAAAACATCTTGGACCGAGAATTCGAATACACATCTTTCGCTCACCAGACGAGTAGGTACTTAGAGATATTGACATCACCTTGCGACTTTGACTCTCAATTTTTAGTTTATTGTGATTTTTTAAATAAATACATATTTTTGTAAAATTAAGTTTGATGCCAGTTTATAAATAAAAAAATCCCAAAAATACCATTGATAACTTTCAAAAGATTAAGATTAAGGGATGCTGAAAAATATGCACAATTATAATGTTTTCATACTAAATTGTAGGTATCAAATTAACTATTAATCAATTAAATGCTAACTTTGAGAAATTTCTTATTATTATAAATCCATGGCAGAATCAAATGTAAAAAAAAGATGATTTCGTTAGTTTTTTCTAATCTCGGAATCCTGGAATTGAAAAAATAGAATAATGTTATCCTGGGATTGATGGAATTGAAAATTGTCTGGAATTGCAATCCCCACTAAATAGTTGATTGTACCTAATTGGAATTTTGTGTATTTTTTTTTTCTAGCAAGCAAGCTGTATTTGATGGAAAGAGAGCTATCCGTGGAGGGATTCCGTTCGTATTTCGTGAGTATTTTTACAGATTTTTTAAATATTCTGTTGAAACCGTTCCAAATAGCAACAAAAACATAATATATTTTGTTAATATGAAAAACCGGTGGTTATGCTTTTATTAAAATGACCCAACATTGATAAAAAGATTATTTACAATCAAAATATTTATTAATATATCAAGGAAAAGCGACGTAATCCAGACAACTCAAATTTTACAGGAGGCACAAGAACGTTTTTGATATGGTTTTCGGTCAATGTTAAAATATAAAATAGACATTACCATGGAGTGCATGATGATTTTATATCCCTAATCTGATTATTTTAGTTACTGAGTTAATTAAAGAAAAACCAACAAAAATGATGGTTAAGTCGTTTTCCCGCATCGCTTCCTTTATTTAAAAATTCTCAGCTAAATTTAGATAATAAATCGGCATTTGCAGCTTACATCTTTTGGACGCAACATGTATTTAATTATGTAAAACGTTATTATCCAATAAAACCTATTTTGAAAAAACTGAGGTTTACATCCTTTTGTAAATACTTATATTTATATAGTGATATAAATAGTGTTGACCTAATTTTGTTGTCCCAATGTGACCATTAAAATAATAACATGCTTTTGTTTGCCCTCTCTTAATTTTCTTTTACCCCTCGCAGCATTTTTATTAATATCCATTTGTAGCGCAATTCGGCCAGTGGCCCTTTGGACCTCAGCATGGGTTTGCACGCATTACGAGATGGATGGTTGAGAAGCCGCCAGAGAGGCTTCCAAGTGGTGATGTGGAGGCAATATTTTCTCTTATGGACAATGATTTCACCAGATCAATGTGGAACTACCAGTAAGACTTTTTACTTTGAAAAATTTTGACTTGTTATATTTATTTATTTTGAATATATTATGTACATACCCAAAAAAACCGAAATAGCAAACACCGCAGACATTCAGTCAACAAAGGCGTGTATTTAGAGGCGCAAAATCTAAGAAAATATGAACACATTTTATATATAATTTCACATAATATGTAATAATCTATAACTTCCAAAACCTGCCAAAAGCATGTGTAATGTTAAAAAACTTAATGACTAACGGCTCGTCTTACGTGAGCGATGAGCGGCGCGCGCAACTCAAACGTATAACTGTATAAACGTACAACCAAAAAAAGACTGTTTACGAACATTTTCACACACGATTATACGTTTGAGTTGCGCGTGCCGCTCAACGCTTCACGCGACTTCGCCCACGTAAAACGGCTCGTTACAGAAACCTATTAATAATAAAAGCCAATATGTCCAATTTATCGCAATAAAGGGTTTATCAGTTAATTAAGATGGATACACTTCTAATTTGAATATACACTATCGAACTAATCATTTTAGCTTGAAGCACAAAAACATTGTTTACCAATAACATTGAATTGTAGACTTGGGGTGTTTAGAAATGTACGTCTCAACTAATCTTATCGCGGTTGAGTTGTGCTCACAAGATACTATGAAATAACCCACCCATTTAGTGAAGAAGTGTCTTTCATTCCTAACAACAGATAAAAAGTTACTTCTCCGAAGACATCTCTCACAGTGCACTAAGTTTTATTTATAAATATTGTCAAGGCACTTAATTTAATTAGTTGTCTTTATGACTTTCAGGTTCCGTCTGACGTATCGTCTAATATTACGTGAAAAGGAGCTTCATTTTAATATAGGCGTGTACAACCCAAGCAAGGACTTGACTTTCAGTTTTAATATGCTACTGCACACTTATTTCAAAGTTCCTGACGTCAGGCGATGTCAAATAACAGGTCTTCATGGATGCACTTTTATTGACAAGGTAACAATTCACATTCAGAAGCTAATGGCTAATTCGTATGTTTCTCATTAGTGAGAATATTAATGTATCCAAGGATTTATGCAATTTTAATGGTTATATTTCGCTTTGTCTAGACAAGAGAAGGAACTTTATACCAAGAAGGAAGGGAAGTTGTCACTATTGCTGAGTGGACTGACAGAATCTATCAAAATACACCACAGGAGCATATCATTACGAATGTTGTAAGTGGGCGTAAAATGAGAATCCAGAAGTATAACTTTCCCGATACTGGTAAGCACTAACTACCTATATTTAGCAAAATAGAATATTATTAATTTCTAATTATTATTTTAGTTGTACGGTTTACTCTAAACAAAATTTTAATTTTATCATGGTAAATGGGAAAATTTATTCCAGTTGGTCCAAAATTTCAGTGAAAGGTATGTATTTAATATTTTAAACAATTATAATGTTTTTACTCAGTTTCATGGCATGTGTCGGAACTCTATGCCAGACCGGAAATTAGTCATCCGTAAAATTATAATACTTACACCTACGATAGCTGTGTGGCTTAAGCGCCGGTTTATAGTATCGAGGGTCCCAGGTTCGAATCCTGGGTCTGGCAAGTACACATTGTTTTTCAATTTGTGTATGAGTCAGAGTATGGACCTAATATGTTGAGCAAGTTGCTGACATCCATATCTCGTAAAAATAAAATCTGTTAATACAAACCTCCACTCTGTGGGGGCCCATATGATCCTTTGAGGATCGGACATGGTCGAAAGAAAGAAGAAGAAAATTATAATAATAATAGTGGATCACAAAGTATTTTTCCCATCATATACTTACAATTTAACTGTCCAAAGACCAAAACCAATGATTGTGATGTTTTTCTTTCAATCAAGAATTTCTAAAGGAATATTGTATTGTTTGGGGTTACCTATTGATAGGTTTGTACTATTGAAACTGAATCGAACGAATCAAACTGGACGGTTGGATCTGTTGGATTTCGGACCATTTCGCAGAATTTTCACGGAACACTTTTCTGACGACTAATTAGTGTTGCCAATACTTAAATTAATTAAATAACTTATTTGTCTCTAAAACAACAACACATTTATTGAAATGTCAACTTGTTATGAAATTCTAACCTATAGCTCGTCATCTACAATAACACAAACTGTCGTATTCATTTATTTTAAATGTACAAAATATAAATAATGCTTCATGAATAGGTAGCCATTTAGGTCATTTATAAGATTTATAGATATAACAAAGGTTTTTAAAAATTACTTTTGCCCAAAGCTTTTCATAATTACCTACTTGTTTGATTGTTTTCATGTCAACAGTTGGATATTGACAATCGAATATAAATTGATAAAATTCATTAGGTAATATCAAACCTGATCATTCCGGGTTGATTTAACACAGTTTGTAGTTTAGATTCTCCGTTACAAAATATAAATAAAATGAAAATAAATTCTTGGTCTGACATGATAATAATATACAGTTGAACTTGGTTTTTACGAGGAAGATGAGACCGACTGAATTTGCTTGTTATAAGCATCACTTGTTATATAACATTTTTCGCGCCACGTTCTATTTAAGCATAGAACATAAAAAATCTGAAAACCATCGTAAAAATCCCCGAAACAAGCATGGCATTCATAAACTTTTGAGTTAAACATAAAGTTGGTTATTGTAATGAAGTGCTGCGCCGCCGGCGCTCCGGCGCTGGTAGGTACTTAATGACTTCACAAAGCTTGGATTTTTTACATGCAATTTCAACCATATGCGTGGATACTTTTTCAATGTTGTCGGCGAAAACACCAATTAGGTACTGAGACACTTAACTAGTGTCATAAACGTAATCCGATCCCGGCGGCATCGGTCTAGTTAACTGCCTGGTCGGATTTTATTGCCTAGGGTCGAAAATGTTGTTTTTAAACGATCGACAAATTAACAGAGAAGTAGCTCGTTATAAAAGTGAATAAATGTATGCAGAAAATCATCAACTAAAATGTCAACAAATGTTTCCTTATTACATCCGAGATCTCGCTATTTCCGTGATCGTAATAACCAATTTTGACTGTAGATAACAGTGGCGAAGGGTGGAGGTAGGCTGTTAAAATTCGCTATAAATAGTGCACACTAAGCTTTGTTAGTCATATGTATTTGTTTTTATTGAACTAAGACTACAATTTACAGATGGTTTAGTTTTTAAAAATCAATTAAACCATGCTTAAACGAAACCATAATAGTTTTGATCTAATTTGGGCGATACGACAAAATTAGGCACACTTTTTCATTCATAGTTATTTGTTTTCGTTGGATTAAAAATACATATTACACATATTGTTGGTTCATTTTTTTATTTCATTAAGCCCTGCCTAAACCAAACTATAATAAATAAAAAATATTATTCTATCTATAAAATATTCAAAGTTATGTATGATTTAATTGCATAATTTTAGATATTTTATAGATTGACATGTATTTTTTGACTATTATCTATTATGGCTTGGTTTCTCAGGACTTAATTGAATTTTAAAAACTAACCAACACTTTCTGTGAATTGTAGTCTTATTTCAATGAAAACAAATATGTATGTCTGAAAAAGTTTAATGTACACAATTTACGACGGATCTTAACAGCCTACCTCCACCCTTCGCCACTGGTAGATAATGATATTAAATCAAACTCTGCATAGAAAATATGGCTGGAATTTTGGGATAATAAGACCAAAAGCGGTTTCTTGTTCGTGCATGGTTTTTTTTTTTTTTTTTTTTTTTTTTTTTCGACCATGTCCGATCCTGATAGGATCATATGGGCCTCCACAGAGTGGAGGTTTGTATTGACAGATTTTGTTTTTTACGAGAAATGGATGTCAGCCACTTGCTCAACCTATTAGGTCCATACCCTGACACACACAAATTGAAAAACAATTTTTGTACTTGCCAGACCCAGGATTCGTGCATGGTTACTTATGAATAATAGGTATTGATTATTAAGCTATAATATACATAATTCAAGTGAACTCCTATGGTGTAAATGTCTAAAATATTAATATGAACATCTCACGATATATAAATGCCGAATAATGATCATCTAAATTTTTCTTAATCCTAAAAATATTATAATGTTCATAGGTAACGCAATATGTCGAGAAAATGACAGATACGGAATATAATAAAAAATTACTATAATATTTAGGTTAGATCCTGTCTGGGCCGTCATCACTTTGACAGATCGTCATTAGTCTATGGATCGTCAGAAGTGGTTTGACGTTTCATTCCAAACCATTTCTGACGGTCTGAGAATGGTTTGATTTTCAATGGAACAGTGAACCAAACGTCAAATTTCAAACCGTTTCCGGTTTACTTTCTACCCATACAATTTGTACGTATATTGCTATGGTTTAGTTTGATTGGTTTGATTCAGTTTCAATGGAACGAAGCTGATAATGTTCACATTATCATCAGTGTTGCCAACTGTCATTCACAAAAATATGAAAAAGAAAACGGAAAAAAATGCTAGATTTTCTCAAAGTAAAAAAAATGTTTAGAGATTGGCATTTCAAAAAATAAGTAATAGTTATCAATATTATTTTCATTAGGTACAGCAAAGATTGAAGAATAATTTATTATTGCACGTATCACATCCGATAAATATGTCATATAGTTAAAAATTAATATAAGTACGAAATGTGGATATCACATAAATATTGTATGTAAAATTTATTGTATTGATAAGATTGATTTTCAAGTATATCTGGTGCAATAATCTAGCTTTTATCTGAAAACTTACTAGATTTAACGCCATAATGTCAGATGTGAATTTTACCAACTATGTAGATGCCTATTCAAAAATACTATATCTGGTAAGAAAAACGCTAAGTTGGATATGCTGATTATCATTCTTTTTTTACATTGCTGATATGTGTATATTATTTCAGTTATCTGGAATCCTTGGGTGGAATGCGCAAAAGAAATTGCCGATTTCGGAGACGATGAATTTCCAAATATGATTTGCGTGGAAGCGGGACATGTCTCATCGCCTGTTACATTACTCCCAGGAACTGCATTCGAAGCTAGCCAGATTTTACAGGTACCTTTATAAAACATGTGCCACAATACATATGAATGATTTTTTTGACTAACGTGTAATTGTTATGACAGATATCTCAATTTTTTTTTGTGACTTGTTACAGGTGATGTGAGTGGACGCATCGGGTGGCAGTGGTGTGGGGCGTGCGTTACCGCCCGGATCGAGTTGTAACGCTGCGGCTCCCGTTTGGCCTCTCCTGGTGGGCTTCTTCCCACCTCATTCTCATTCCCAGAATCATTCTCACACTCACCACTGTCCCGGACAGACGTTGTGCTCTGTCTGCATCGCACCGTCCGTGTGAACTTCCATCATTTGATAATAAAATTGTTATTAAGATAATATCTAACAACTCAACATAGTGTCTTCAAATGCAATATTTTGAAACTCATTCTAAGTATAATGTAGATTTTGGTGATATCATTTCCTTGTGAAATTAAAAACTTTGTAATGGCAATATGAAATGTTCAAATGTGGCCATTTCACAGCACTACATTAGTTAGTTACAAAAAATCATTTTGGTTTGTTCTATGTATGTATAGGCCAACTGAGAGAAGATTGAAACCTATTACGTAATATACGTTACTTATGCAATATTTCATCATTTCCTAAAACACACATGAATTAAGTTTATGATAATATCATTTAGGTGCTTTTTAATGTTTGTGTTTTTCAATTATAAAAATCTTACTCATACGATTTTCTAATGGAAATTTATGATAATTTTATTATTTTCTTCAGTATTTTAAATAGTGATTTTATTTGGACTATCTTTGAATGGATATTTTTTCTGAATATTAATTACATTATTCCTACATAAGTTTCACTAAAGAGTGTTTCATTAATTATAATTTTATAATTAAACTCCTGTGGTTATGGAAAATCTTTTTAAATGTTAAGTACAAAATAGTAAAGAGAAATTGTTTTGTTAAAACCAGATATAGGTTAAATTTTAACACCTTTTAGTAAGCGTGAAAAACTATTTAACTAATATATTATGAATTACGATGATGTGCTTTTTGAATGTGTCATTTTCTCGGTCTACCTGAAAACGGTGTCCCACGAAGCATGTATCTATTCAATTTTCAACTAAGTAGTTTAATATTGTCTGCTTTCATCAAAATTTCTCCATTTGATGTTTGTGGTTTCGTAGTTTTTTGTTGAAGCACAAATGGTTTCGTTTCTAGTATTTGTTATTATTGTTTTAATATAAAAACATGATTTCCTAAATCGCCTCCAAAGAGGGTGCTAAGTAATGACGATTTTACAAATTCTTAATACATATTTATTACAAGAGTATTAAATCATCATATCAAATGTAAAACTCAACTCAAGTCCCATATTAAACTATTGCACTTACATATTGAGTTTTACGTCTGATACGATGAATTATACAAGAAGCAATAAATGCTTCAAGTGTATGATTAGTTTTAGATATAAAGTAATATTATGTTTATAGTAAGGAATGGTTCGGATTTTTGTTTTATAAAACATTAGGATTAATATAAATAGTTATTATTGTTTATAATGAAACGAAAACATTTTTATACAAATTTATAAAGAGGCTCAAATGACTGTGGTTGTATGCTCAATTTTTTAACAATTGGCAAAGACTGTTTTCTTGCCATATCGAAAGTTCCTGTTTGGAAATTAGTAGGCCGACGGGCTGCCAAACAAAAGTTATTTAAGATGTTTTTGGATCTTCGATATTTCTAAATTGACTTTAGTGCCAATTGGTTTTAAAAGGTGGGTTAGTAATTTTAAGTCTTTTCTCATCACGCCATCTTAGGCGAAAACAACAATAAATTCTCCAAAAAACCTGGTGATTTGACTGTTTTTTTCAATTATGCATTAACTAAAGGTATTTCATGATATGTAATTAGGAATATATAATTTTATGGCTTTATTCACTGTATACGATAATTATTAAAAAAAAAAAAAACTACGTAATATACCTACAGAACCATAATTTTTTGAACTTGTTAAATTAGCATAATGCGTACTACGGTAATGATTACATATTTATATATTTCACGATTTTACAAAAATATGACTTAAATTCTCCACCTCGGTCAGTGTGTTTTTCAACCATTTTGCGGAAAATTAGTAAAATAATATCTTTCAAAGCCAATTCACCCTTTGAAAAGCCGAAAGTCCATAGATATCAAGCTGCTGAAAGATCGTAAATTGAATTTTCCCGCAAGTGTTCTTTTTGGACATAATGATGCATGCACTGACTCTCAAACACAAAATTTTAATATGACCACATTATGTATTCCATTTTTCAAACACACTGATTTATCTTTTATAAACATTAATTAGAGGTGGTCGTCCACCACACATTTTTTCAAATTCATTGTTATGCATGAAGTATTATTATTACATCAAACAGAATTTTTATTGATATTATTTAAAATTCGTAACTATGTAATTAAGAACAGTATTTAAAATTTTATTGTGATTTAATCATTCCTATTACAAGAATATCATTTAGTAAAATTAGATTATAAAAAAACTAATAAAATATTTAAAATTTGTCCCTCCTGCATTATAACTAATTATTGTGCAATAAATTTTCAAACCCTATCGCAGTCTTATTGTTTCATCCAACTGAAATGTGGAAATAAAAATCAGACAGAATGAAGAAATAGGCAGATTCTCAAATCAATGAAATAGACAATTGTTGAATCTAGGCGTGCGATCTTCTATCTGCACCTCACCACTCTACCCGTGCTAAGTATCTGACCACCTTACCCACCCACCCATGATTTAATTCTATTATTACCTGTGTCTCACCTCACTACACCACACCTATTGTGAAACAATTTAACCATTAATATGACATGCACATGCAATTCCTTCTCGTGCGCAGGAATTAAGTAAGTTTAATGTGATTATTGTTATGGTTGTTATTATTACATTGCTTTTTCTCGCTCAGTGTCCCTCTGACTGTCTAGTTTCATGTCAAAACTATTGAACCTCATGGTAATGTAAAATGTTAATAACTCCACCGCTGCTATCTAACTATTTTACCTACTCGATTATAAAAATTTTGTTATTTTCGGAAAGTTTTATCTAAACTTCGGGATGTTATGATATATCGAAATTAAACTATAATATATTTGTAGCAAACAATGTCGTCTATAAGTTGTGATAGTTACATGATTATTGGTCCAGTAGTTTTTGAGTTATAACAGAACATAAAGAAACGAGAATTATCATTAGTATAAATTTATTATACTAATAAGTTACTGACACCTTGGTGGCTTGAACTACAATTCCATCAGTGGCGAAGGGTGACTTTTGGAAAGAGGTAGGCTGTGGAGAAAGCCCACTTCGTCGCTATAGTACTTGTTTTCCGAATATCCATTTTTGTCAAAATCGACATTTTAATGCAGTTATATTTCTTTTGTCTAACTACACCGAAATCATTTATAAAAATTGTATATTTTCTTGTAGAAACAGAGATATTTTTTTAAAAACTCCGAATACGCCATGTTTCGCAACGATTGCTTTGTGCTTATTTTCCGAATGTCAAATAGAATAGCTCGATCTCACTCTCGCATATCGCTTTCATATAGCACTGTCTACTTCTAATGTCGCTCACTTCATATGTGACTGATGTCTGTTTTTCGTCTTTCAAAGCGCGCGATTTTGACTACTATTGTGTTATTTTAAGTTTCTATCGTTTAAATAGTGAATTTATCAAATTTAAAGCTATCAATCTTGGCTGGTACATCACCAGTTCGCTCTGAACTTACAGCAGAGTTATGGAAGTAAGTATTTTAACCTAAATTACTGTATTTTGTACTGAGAAACAGAGATAATATCCCAACGGTCATACGAATTGTACAGTGTGACTCGGTAACTACGGTCTTAAAAAATAATTATTATTAATGTCTATAATCAAAACTTTTTCTGTTTTTAATTTACTTTTTATCTATTCATGCTAAAATGTACGCGAATATTTAATCTCATTTATTAATAAGATGTATGTTTATACCTATTTTTTTTTTGGTGGATTTCCATTGAATTACAGTACATTTGATCGTATTTTCATTAAGTTTAATTATAATACTATTGGCTATCCAATAGATATTTTAGTTAATGTACGATCTATTAAGGTTAATTCTGGTTTCGTGAGTGAACTATTTTATATAATAATATTATACTCAGGATAGAATATTCTCAATCAATGGTTATTAAATAACACATGCCCCTATTTTTTGTTCCATGCCAATAAAACATAATACCTAATATGCAATATATGGTTTGTAATAAGTTTAATTGTATCAAGTTCGATTAAAATCCATAATGAAGCATTATTTGTGAACAATAAAAATATCATTGCCACCGTTTTAATATAGAAATTAGGAAAATTTTACTACCTACATTATTATTACGTAAATCTATGGATACAGTTTTTTTATAACTATAATTAGATATATAATTTTATGTTGATTCCCAATTTTGTAAACAGAAAATGGTGAATGGCATATTTTATAATTACCTATGAAATTAGATAAAAACGATCATCGATACAACTTGATCACCTATTTACAAAAAATCATGTACCTATCAGTAAATTTATTAAAATTTACGTAAATATATATTAAGTTTTTAAGTTTGTACTTTTTGACCACACGGTATACCGTGGTCCATGCAACGATACGCTACGGTCTAACATTCCGAATGTCCTTGTTTTGTTCCGAATATCCACTTTTCGGAGCCAGCGCTGAGAATGATCCGTATATCCACATTGCTTACTTGTAAATAAAACGTATTTTCTCTTAGTTTAATGAATTATACTAATATATTATTCATCAAATATCTTCTTGGATAATGTGGCAATCATAAAAAGGAGACAGGGTGCTTGATATATGTACTGATATTTAAATATAAGACAGGGAACTTTGTTTTTCGTTTCCTGAACAATCGACAATTGGTCTATTCGGAAAACAAGTACTATGGCGACGACTTGTCAGGTATACTTACGGGAAATAAGAAAATAATCCAATATTACTACTGATGAATAGGTACACAATAAATCGATGAAATTTCAAAATCTCCCTGACGATATAAAATTAAGCAATGAGTTTGAATTATGTATTTTCCTAAACATTTATAAACGTAACATAATATGCTCAAAATATATTGTCAAAAATCCGTTGTATCTGTTCCATAACAATTTATAATTTCACCCGTAACACTAGACATTTTATAATACTTCTATGTTTAAAACACTGACGAATGACTTAGGTACAATATCAGATCATAACTGATTGAATAAATTATCCTAGTCAACTGAACTAACTGATAAATAGAAATCACAAGATAAATTATTTTTTAACAATCAATATAATATTTTATATGTGATTGAATCCCATAGAAATATATTTTTTTTAATTATCTTGCTATTTTGAACAAACATGCAGCCATAGATAATAATATAATGGGTAAATGTGTTAGGCGCTGCTTCAACAGCCTATCGATTTGTATGGACAGGTACAGACATCCTGAGGTCACGTGACATAAACTCAATACAATGTTGAAGAGAGATGTGATTTTTTTAAACTTTCGACAGATGTCACAGATGGTGCTTATTATATAATACATTACTACATAATTATAAGGTAGTATCACCGGCCTTCCGCGCGCTCTTAAGCGGAGATAGCAGGCCGTGATAACGTCAAGGCCAAAGCGGGGGTGGGAGACAGAAACGCACGGTGTATTTTGTCAAGGCTGGTATATTTTAAGTAGATACAGGTTATTGACGTGGCGGTGGGTTGGTCATGGCGATGCAGTCTTTTCGGCTGGCTGTCCGGAATGCTTTTAGCTTGGTATCTTGCTTGGCGCTGACGCGGTCCTTTTGGCTGGAGAATAGGGGATGCTGGCTTGGCTTCGCGTCCGAGGCGAGAAAAGATCCTGGCTGGTCGACGTCTGATACGAGAGAGAGCTTTTGCGGACGATGCTGTTGGTTCGGCGTCACGGGAAAGAGAGAGATTTTCGCGCGCGTCTAACTGTCAGGTGGCGTCATGTTTGTCCGTCGGTCGGGAACCTCCCTGTTTTACCCACGGATTGACTAGTGGCGGCGCGAGCAGCCGTTTTTGACAGACCGCGTCTGTTTTGGCGGGAGATGCTGGCGAATTTGAATTTCCGATTGAGGCGGGCTTCGCTCGGCCGAGGGTTGCGATAACCGCGAAGAGTGGACGTAGGCTGTGGTATTTTGGGAAATATGATGGTTCGGTCCGCCCTTTGAGGTGGTCTCCTGTGGGAGACCTTCATCTGGTATCAGTAGTTGTCATTGGCATATTGAATAAATTATTTTTATATACCTAGTATTTATGTGTTTAAGTATATAAATAATACGTCAATAAGAAATTAATTATTTTTCTAAGGTGGGCTTAAAATAATCGCCTAGAATGAAGTCTTTGCCACCGACTTCCATAATTTGCAAGTTGACATTATCTAGTCTTCCGTCATAATGTTGACAACTGAAGTAACTTTTATTATTAATCATTAGTTCATTCAGTTCATGTTTTGCATCGCATTGAAAAAACAGCATTTGAATTTGGCAAATGTGAGAATCGAACACGCAACTATCTCAATAATCAGGGATAGTAAATTATAGACTGAGAACTGACATGATCTTCCAACTCTAAACTACAAGATATTCAGATACGGTATCCACTGTTCATCTGGATGTAGTGATTTTTTTAAATTCTGCTTGTCAGGGGGATATAATATTGAGTTATTACAAAAGTAGATTAGAACACTAACTTTATTCAACCAAAATTTTTAGATTGAAGATACACTTTAAATTCTATATACAATTATACAGCACAATTACATTGGCGGTGGTGGAGTGACTTCATTGGGCATTTTGTACGCACCGACCTCTTGGAGTAATGTCTTTTTGGATTCAAAATAGTTCTTGAACCATTCTATGTGATCACGCTTGTCTTGTGCAGAAAAGTAATGGTTTTTTGAAAGACCGACGCATACTAATTCCATGAAATGCCTTATAGGTCCTTTCGGTGGGCACCAACCTTCTAAATGGTTTTCCAGGAATATGTGTTCTGAAAAATGCACAGCTTGCTCTGCCTCCATACCTAAAAAATATTACATATATTAAAAATGTTGAATTATTCACAAATCATTGTTACACCTAAGAAAACTTATTACATTTTAATGATAAAAATATACTCAAAACAAAAATATGCTGAAACTAATGAATCCTTAACCCTTTCGCTGCGAGCCATTTTCGCGGGAATTTATTTTCAGTCAACTGATCTGTTAAAACGGTCACTACAGCTAAAACAGATCGATTCCAAAATTAAAAAATAGATTACTAGATGAACTATATATCAGTTATTCCAAATGCACCAAGAAATAAACTATATTCGTTACATTCTCACTAAAATAAATCGAAGAAAGTGAAGACGCTAAAAATTATCCAAGCTTTGACCGCGCATTCAAAATGGCGGCCGTCCAGTCTTCACATACACGGTTTCAACACATACTACCGAGCAATTCGACGCGTTTGTATTTGTTATACACAGGGCTGTGTTGAATACATGCTGCCGTGTAGTTGGTTACGGTCTATGACAGATATATTACTAAATCACTTGTGGAATAATCAGTGGGTTATCGCTTATCGCATTTAGTAAGTCGTAAACTCAAATTTTATTACCGTTTCAAATTCTGAACCTATATTTATTTACGTCACCATAAAATAATGTTGTCATCCACTTATTCATTAATCATTAGGATGTTTTGGAGAATAAAACACTAAAAATAATTACCGCACTGCTAAAATACTATTATAATATAATTTATGAGGCGCCGTCGGCTTTTTCATTGTACAAAGGGCCTGTCGAATAATCGCCAGGCATGTGAACAGAGCTAACACAGTTTCGTGGCACATAAAATATATAAATTATTACCCATTATAATAATGTAAATATCAAACATGGAACAATGAACAAAGCCAAACGAATTTACTGGAGAGCTGTGCATCGATAAAATATTTTACAGCATTATTTCTTCGATAATATTATGTGGTAGTGACATTTTGGCGGGTGAAATAATTATTTCACATATATTTATAATGACAAAAAATACTAAAAACAAATCTTCAATATGTTTCTTTCGAGATCACAAATCACTAAGAAAAAATACATAACACTAACGTAATCATAATAATTAATTAAAAGGTAAATAAAAATATTATCGATGCACACTTTTCGATGCATGACCAATGTTTTGTTTTGATAACCCTGGTGACGCATCTAGTACACCCGTCTTCGCAATGGTGCGCGATTCAAACAACTGAATAACGAGTGTTCTTTTCAAAAATATATTTCCTTGTGTTTTACTTGACATTTTTATGATCTGTTGCCTGATATGTCTACCTAAAAGTTTGAACTAATTTTTAAAGCATATTATCCACAAGTGTCTCTTCTAGTTTGGTCAAAAATACGAGATAAAGTCTATGGCATGTTTACATGCCATATGCAGTCTAAGGGTTAAAAGTTATTTTTTAATTGTAAATTAACCTGTGAATTAAAAAAATTAAGATCAATGCAATATTCTGGAACAATTTACTCTTGCAGAACGATTCTCAAAACTTGACAAAACGCTTGTCAATTCACAATATTTTTTTTTTGTGTTTGATTGTTATTGAACGTAATGCATTCATTGCAATACATATTTGTCCCATTACGAATACATATTATGAAAAAAAAATGGTAACTTTCAATTTAGTATCTACACAAAAAAATAACCATATTATGTATATTGTATATTTGATGACTGTATGTTTTGGTCACTGATGGATTACGAATCATTTTGTGACTAATGTATATAGCAGACGTGGGCAAATGCGGCTCCTCATTGGGTTAAGTGCAGCTCCCAATATCTCTTGATAAAAATATAGGTATTTTCTTTCCCCATTATACTTGTATTTTTGCGAGTTTTCCTTTCTAAATGTGACTATGGTGTGGCTCTTGTTGACCTCATGTATGCCCATCCCTGGTATATAGCCTTAATTGCAATCTTCTAAGGGTAAATTGCATGTTTCGTGATTCCATCACTAGTTGTCCCTAGTACATAGTGCTATACGTCTTCACCTATGAGAAGATTTAGGAAATTTTATGTGTATTTAGCAATTATGATGATATTGTATAAACTTGCTTACCCTGTTCATTATCTATGGGAAATTTCCAGACCTTCCCTTGATTCGTCCATAAAATCATTTTTTGGTAATAATTGGCTGGCGGGTGTGTTACAGCCAAACGCAATTCATTATTTTCCAAAGCATTCCATGTTCTCAATTCGGTTCCTTCATTTTTTTGCATGTTTGTTTTGAATATATTCAACGGCTCACCATTAAACAGAGCAATCTGTTTCATTGACCTGTCCAAATAAAAATGAAAAATGTAGATATTCCAGAAAATACGTTGTTATCTATTTTTTTATAGGTGCAATCTTATTTTAACCGACGAAAGGAAAACTATCACCGTAATATACACATGAATTAAATATTGCTATCTGACTATATTTGACGTGGACATTAAATGCTTACTGTTAATTATATTTGTTGACTGGAATAATAATTCATAAGAGTAAGTTTTGAATCCTTATATTACATTTTATCCAGACTACCTTGGATAATAATGTCACTATACATTTACAATACCAAGTGAAAAAAACTGATATATTCTTGATTGGACTACGATAAATACAAATATTAATTCTTCTTCCTAGTGCTACAACCCTAAGTGTGTTTTGGCCTCCTCTACCTTCTGCCTCCATTCATGTTTGTACAACTTGACACTATCCATCCATATTATAGAAAGTCGACCATGTCATTGTTTACCTACCAGCTAACCAAAAATCAGTTTCTTTAACAATCAACAATAAAGACCACAGACAATATACAAATTCCCCATCTACTTCTTTCAAGAAAAATAGTATCCGGACACCTTAGATCACTATAGAAAATCATATGATCATCTCTGGTTCAGACTATTATGTAATGATCGATATTTCTCATTATTTACATTAGGTATATTCATTAGGCGAACAGTTTCAATAGCTCGTACCATAATATTATACTCTCAATAAATAATTACCTATTTCGTACAGGTAACTGTGCTTGCTTTTGGGGGAAAAGTGAATTGTTAGATTGCTTGCAGGAAATACTTACGTTTTAATATCAGTGCGCCTTGAAGAACCTTTATGAGTTTGTGATATAGATGATTTCAGCTCTTCATAATTTCTATTGCCATTGGACCGATACATAGCGCTTCTAACCTGTTGTGATCTCGATTTTTCTGCAGTCTCATCTCTACTTTCAGATTTGTCAACTTTCATTCCGTCCATAAGAATACTAAAAATAATAAACAATATTGTAAGGTTAGAAGTTCGACGATTTGAGCGAATGGCGATCAACCGAGTAAAAAAAAAATGTTGGTTTACTATTTACAAGTCAATAAATACTACGCCCACATAGGGATGTCATATCAAAAGAAAAAGTATCGATTCCTGGTATCTGTTTTGTCAAAGATTTATTTATGAAAAAACTGCCGTTGACAAAAACAAGCTATATCGCTGGAAAAAATGCTAGATTTTGCTAAAATAAAATTGCAAGTAAATTTACTTATTCTACCAAAAACGAAGTGCAAAACTCGAAAAATTGTCATTTTATAAGAACTATAAGAATACCTTTGTTTGAAATATCAAACAAATAATTTATTTATTTAACAACGCATGATAAATAATAATTAGGTAACATCAGAAAAGTGGAATCCCCAATAATCCTCAAACTGAAGTCACATACCTAAGCACACATTAAATTATATGATACCATTCACTATAATACCATGAATGCTCACACAGTACCGAACTATTAACTGTTGTGGAATCTTTTTTTTATGCACAGCAATGGTATTTAATATTTATTGCAAAATAAATCAATGACTTACTTCCAGTCGACATTTTCAGTAAACTTTTTATGTTCCAATGCCTTTTCTAGCAATTCCTGCTCAGTTTGTGCCACATTCTTTCCCAATGACTGTGCAACAGCTGTGGCAGCTTCTTTGATATCTTTCTCTACAAAACAAAAATAAAATGTAAACTTGACTTGCGAAGAGCAATAAATATTAATAATAACAGGATTGAATTAACAAAGTCAGAACTCGCTATCATAAATGCAGAGATTATGCAGATAATGCAAATTCTACACTGACACACACATAATCACAGCCATCTGGACTTTAGAGAATATAAAATCCCCCCGCTTTCTCACATACATACCACCCACCAACCTCTGCAAATCCCCCATTCACATTTCTTTATTTCTTCACACTACATTACAACCAGGATCGCCACGAGGGCTACAGACTCCTGTACATAAAAGTTGTCATCTATTAATAATAATTACTATACATTCTTTTCTTTTGACAATGTCCGATCCTAATGGAATCAGTGGGCCTCAACAGTGTGGAGGTTTCTATTAACCCTTTACTGCATGATTTTTTTTTTTGAAAAATTTTATTCTTGGTGTCAAAATGCCTTGTGAATGAAGGAAAAATAATAAAAAAATTTTTTTCGAAAATTCCATTAAATTTTGTATGTTACTGCGTGGTGTCGCAGATTTACAAATGTCGCAAATTACACTATGCAATTTACACACTAAGCAACACTGTGCAGTAAAGGGTCAACTCATTTAGTGCTGACACCGCGACTGGCGCGTTTGCGTTACCTAGCCATTCGATACAATTAACATGCTATTTAAATGTGGTAATTAAAAATTAATTAACAGCTCAGCAGTGATTGTATTAACCCAATGCTTACAGGCCGCACAAAATTGTGTTTTTGCTAATTGCTTTTCAAATGCAAATTAACACGTTAATTAAAAAATTAATTAAAAGAGCCCGTAAACATTGGGTTAAAATAGATTTTTGTTTTTACAAGAAATGGATATGAGCCACTTGCTCAACCTATTAGTAACAATATGTGTATTTGCCAGCCCCAGGATTTGAACCTGGGATCCACGACATTATAAGCTGACGCGTAAACCGCTCATTAATACTAAGCACTTTAATAATTTATATTTTGTTTATGTTCAGACTGACACATATATCATATCAGGAATCGTTTCACAAAAGCATGCAGGTACAACGAAATCAAATAAAATCGATATACCTATAATAATATGATAAATTACATAAAAGCATGACTTGTATAATACACAAAACAATCATACAAGATCACCGAATCAAAAGGTAACCAATTCTGAGAGTTAATTTCAGGTAGTAGCTCGCGGCCGCTCCTCGGTTTGGTTGCCGATGTGCACTGCATATACGGTTGCAGCGTGTCTGCTTATAGGGGCTCTTACATATTGGCCAGAATATAGACGAAGGACTGTATTAGAGCATGGTCATGTAGTGGTATGATGAAGTGATCTTTGTCACCTCTGAGGCAGCTCATATCACACCATCAAAAGGAATACCACCATATAAGACTACTAGACCATACTAGAACAATACAGCAGAATTTCGAAGTATCATTCCTAGACGAATTGTTTTTCCGTTTGTTAATACTGTTCATTCTGTTATAATACTATAACTAATGTCAAAATACACAAAAGTTTATCGCATTGATCATTCCTTTATTGATCATTTTTGTGAAATATTTTACAGAGCAAATAAACAGCATAACTAAAAAAGTAGAAAAGCTTTTTTTCCCCACTTCACTCATGATTGTTTTCAAATTTATTAAGTGCACCGACATATTCTTAATGGTGTTGTGTACAGTACCTACACACATAAAAGATTATCATGTAGGTAAGTAAATCACTATCTTAACCCTTTGGCTGCTACGATGTTGTGCAAAATCCGGTCGAGGATTGCTACCAATAATTGTCGATAAATTAAAGTATTGTATTATTTTTAGACACCTTACCACTCCAATTGATTCTGCGAAATCGGAATAAATCGAATTATGAAAACACGGTTCGTAATTAATTTATCGTTTTGAATAGATAATGAGGCGATTAGATATCCCGAGCTACATCTATTGCTAAAAGTAATTGACATATCTCTTTCTTGCTCCATCCTCCGAAATGCACGATCCGCACACAGTTTTGATTTTTACCAGTTATTGGAAACAATCGGTTATCCCACACGAGGGATAATAGGTACAAAGTAGTGGAATTAGGAAACTACCCGGCTGAAAAGAAAAATTTTGCATGGTGGCCTTGTTAAAAGATCTCGTACAATATGCGTGATTTGTGAAAAACTTCTTTATGCTGTTGGTATTGGAACATTTAAAATATGGACTGCAAATGATTTTATTTCATTATTTTTTTATAAATGAAACTGTTTTTATATAGCACAAATGCACTTTACTTTAAACACTGAGTTGAGTAAAAGACTTTCCCATTGGTTCAAATCCATAAAATATAATAAAACATTGTCCTTCCACTAAGAATTTGACTGTAAACAAATTTTTATATTGTAAACTGAAATTTGTATTTGGAATTGTTTTTATTATAAAAAGGGTGATGCCATGAAAAAAATATACAATAGTTATAAGTTCTAAACCTACCCAGTCACAAAAAATATATGAATCGGGATATATTACACAACAATAAAACTAAATAGATAAAACAATGTTTCGTAGCACTGGTGCAGTAGTATGTTCCCAAATTAACTTAACATTTCAGGCATCAAAAGCAAAACGACGATCGTTGTTAGCATTTCTGGCCATTATCAAAAACAACGATATATCGTGCGTAGCATTCTAAGGGTTATTGAAATTTATCAACATGGCTTATTAATTTTTAAACAATACCTGCGTCTTTTGGTGGGGATTTTACAAGTTTCGCTCTTTTAAATCCATCATTTTCTTGGATGGAACGTTCAGATGATTGGGTTTTAGTTTTGTAATTCATCATACTCTGTAATAGCTGGTTGATCCTCTCTGTCGCATCATTTATCTTGGGTTGTTGTTCCTCCTTTACACTCTCTTCAATTGGAGGTTTATCACCCTCATCCGGAATTTTTGCGGAGTGCTTTCTTATTAAGGACAATCTCGAAGTAGCCACACGAAAACGCCTGAAATGAATACATTCTAAATATTTTGACATTCTGTTTTTAGGTTATTTATTTAAAAAAAAAAAAAAAAGATAGTGCAAACTGGGAATGGGTTGCATGATGCTACACATTCATTTTATATATTATCAAGGTACTTTACATTGAAAGCATCTTTGAAAATAGTAAATAATTCAATTCAAAGTTTTCAAATCTTCAGCAAAACAGGCAGAATAATTTTATTGACAGCCGATGCCCAATTTCCAATTTTGACTTTAGAAAATACCATAAATAAAAAAATCCTCTTCCAGTACTGCCAGTCATGAAATTGAATATTACCTTATTTCGTCAGCTGTCAATTTGATATTCCAATATTAATAAAAAAGAGATTGGTCTCTCTTTGTAAAAATTACATTATTTTGATTTATTGGTTTTCTATAAAACTCTTGTAAAATATCATTACGTATATTGTCCACTCAAACGATGATAAGCAGCGTTCAAATTATTATTATTCAAATTTGACTTTGAAGTCCTTGAGATAGGGTTTGCTCTTTCTTCTTCGCGTGAGGTTATATTCTACAAATTTATTTTTCCTTTTCTTGTCGTTGGTCATTCCTCCCTTTTTATTTACTGGTCATACCCGCGCGTTTATTTTTTATGTATGGAGTTTGGGACCCTTTTGTCTTCATCTTGAACGAACGTTAAGTGATAGTTAAGTGAACGTTAAGTGATCAGTGATTGTGGCGCAACATCTGAATGACCATGAGGAGGATATTTTAAAAACAATGGACACCAGACGGCGCAGCAGAACTGCTACAGGAGGAAAAGTTCAACGTACGAGCATCGATTAAGATGCTGATGTTTGAGGTATTCTCGTTACGAACCTTATTTCAGCAGGGGGTACGGCAAGGGGTGGCACAACGTCCAAAAAACAATTCTTGGCGGCCCCTACGGTCGTACCAAAAAATCGAAGAGGGTTTTGGGGACAACGCATAATAAAATTGGCGAGAACATGACTCAGATCCTTACCGGAAGGATACCTTCACTCGGAAGGCACTATCAAGGATTCCTCCGAGCTCAGAGTCCCGGAAGGCCCTCTAACTCACATTATGGCTGGGGTACTCCCAAGGGGCGACGTCCTGTGGGAAGGGAGTTCTCCATCGGAGGTACGGGCTCCACCAGGGATCCGTACTTTAAGCGGAGGTGACAGCATCTGGACGACCAACAACATTGGGGGCCGCCTAAGAGACTTTCGGGGAGTCTGGATGACGTAGTGTACCCCCCCCCCCAACATTGGTAAAAATAATAGCCGTAGCCCGCATACCTTTTGTGCGGACACCACCATTGGTAAGTCCTTCTTTACTTTTACAGAAAGAATTTTAAACGCAACAATCAGCAGAGGCCACTCCCGAGATCGAGGACTTAAAGAACCCCCTAGAAGAAGCGGGTCCAACCCCCAGTTTTCTCTCAACCCTGTTTCTGATCAAGAAACAAGATGGGACCCTACGCCCTGTTTTCAACCGAAAGCGTTTGAATGAGTTCCTACAGCCAAAGCCATTCAAACTAATTCACCATTACGAGGTTCCAGCCGTCTTACAAACAGAATACTGGCTAGTAAACATAGATCTAAGCCAGGCGTACCTCCAGGTACCCATGGCTTCTCAACATCGTCGATTCGTTCGACTAGCCTACCAAGGGGAGCTCCTACAATTCATGTGTCTCCCGTTCGTGCTGTCAGCCGATCCGATTATGTTTGCATCCCTGACCAATTGGGTCGCCGAACGCCTACAAAAAAATGGCTGAGAATATTCACTTACCAGACGACTTCCTAGTAGCCAACCAATCCGAGAAACAGTCTCGGTTCAGGTGGAATACAGGATAACCTTCCTACAGTCTTTAGGGTGGTTAATAAATATTAAAAGATCCTGGCTGAACCCAAGCCAACAATGAGGGTTCCTGGACATCACGTGGGACACACAGAACAAGCGGAGGTTTCTGTCGCCGGAGAAGTGTGTAGCACTTCTTCACCATCTCGTGACCTTAGAACAACAAGGTATCATCTGGCATTTATACCAAGCTGAGATATTGAGCTCCAAAGTTTTGAATATGAATAAAATCTTAACTATATGCAATGAAAATTGGTAGATATTAACAAAATTATTCTTATTGCATTATGTTTGTATTTTCAAAGCATTTTATACTAAATATATCTGATATTATCTAATCCAGACATTAAAATTTTGTGATGGAACTTAATTGCTCTGAAAATCGAAAAAAATCAGAGCAACAAAGCTCTATCTGATTATTGAACCTTGATGATGTGAAAATTTTTTGCTACAAGGCTTAATTATTGTGTTTAAAATTGAATAAAAATACCCTTTTCGATTAATTCTTTATTAGAACAACATTAAATTAAACATAGTTCATGAAAAATGACAGGAGGTGGTATAAAAAAATGTTGCATAATACTGAGATTTAGAACAATATTAATAGTTTATAAAATGACAGGAAAGTATCTTCACTTTCAAGGTTTTTGTTGTTAGAATCCATTTATGATCCATGATGAACTCTCCAGTGTTCCAGAAACTCTCTGAGTTCTCCAGAACTCATATAACTTCACAGCTCTGAAAAAAAAGTTTTTATGATAATAGACTGGCATAAAAAAAATACTTTCACAAAACTATTATTACAAAACCTCTCAAATTACCATTGATATACTACTGGATGAATCACATGCTTCTTAAAATGACGCCTGATTTTCAGCGACTCGGCCAATGTTAAAACTTACTGAGTAAGCCCGATCTAGCTTGCATCTTACTCTAACTAATAGTCAGCGCATGACGACTTGCTCTGTCTGCTTTGGGTTGCAGCCACCCTTAGGTTCACTATTCCAAGAACGCAAATTTAGTTTTACAGCCAGGGCAATACGGGTAAAATTCGGGAATCCATGTTAACGGTCTTAACGCATTATACCTACAAAAAAATATTATAAGACGATATTCGTAATATCTTTTGTGGTACATTTTTAAAATGACACTTGTATGGGAACTGCTCATCTAGTAGTATATCAATGCAAATTACTCAATTTTTAAATGAAACTTAATAAAGATATCATTGTATTGTCACTGCAGTGATTCGGGAAGTAATAATTAAATAGTTTATGAAAAGAGCTATTGCAACTATTATTATTTAGTCAAAATCATCGCCAACATCTATGTTTTCTTCGCAAACAACATACTCTGCAACATCTCCGAGTACTTCCACTTACCTGAATAATAAAAAGGAGAATATGTATGAAATTATGACATATTCTAGAAACAATTTATTCAGATGTAATGTCAAATTTACAAAATATGAAAGAACAGCAAATAAATTAAGTACTATTTGAAAAGAAACATAAGTACCCAAAATTCTCATCAATTGTAATATCATCAGACAGTACCTATAACTTGAATATTGTTTATATTAAGAACAGCAAATAAATTAAGTACTATTTGAAAAGAAACATAAGTACCCAAAATTCTCATCAATTGTAATATCATCAGACAGTACCTATAACTTGAATATTGTTTATATTATCCAATAAATTGAGATTGTTGCTGAAAATAAATAGATAATAGAATTACTTATATTAAATTTGAAACAAAATAGAATAATTAATTGCAATACATGAATAACAAAAATAATATATAACCTCAAACTTACCATGTATTTAAAGCAACGATATTGTAGGTTGGTGAGGTATATTCGTAGTATTATCATCCTCTTAAATGTCCACAATACCCCTTTCACTTAAATTATTGCTCATCTGTATGTTATTTTAATTAAATTGTTGAAAAATGAAGCGCGAATATTTGAGAGAAACGTACTAGTTTGACAGCTGAACAGAAATTAAACCATATTGCTCCAAAATTATTTTTTTTACAGAAAATGGTCCATAGTTGCTTTCAAATTTTAAATGGAACCATGTTGTTCCAAAACAAATCACCAGTGCATCTGATATAGAACTTTGATGCCCTGCTATGTCATAAACTATAAAGATTTTTTAAATCTTGTAACACAGTTTTAAAGAGAAAATTATTATAAGAATTTTGGTACCAAAAAGTCAAAATTGACCAAAATGCCAGATGATACCTTATTGTTCTAAGGTCACGATCTGCTAATGCAGGTACAAAAAGGCAGATGGTCCCTCAGACAGGCACATATCCAACCCCTTCTGGGGCGACTTGACTTAACTTCACATCCTACCTCCACGAGGAAGGTTGTATTGCCGATGGCTACAATGCTCCAGTCATCAATATGGCCGATAGTGACGTTTCTAGACAAAATGCCGCCCCCAGGCATGGCCAAAATGCTACCCCATTTTTTTTAGAGTATCTTTTATTATCCTTTCATGACTCCAATATCTAAGAAATATGTTGTATGGATACATTACTAACAAAATATAATTACCACTAATTCCTATTGTATTTAAATGCCATCTCTGCTTCAATAGACAATGTTGTGAATCCACGGTTTCAGATGCATTTAAAAATACACCTGATAACTTCAGGTAAGTATTTACCTACTTAAAATTCGCAAATCTGCACGTGGCATTGCTGGTCATCAAAGACGTGACGTCCAAGGACAACGGAAGTAAACTAGACATCGCAAACCCGTCAAAAGTTACAGTATTGTTAAATCTTTTATGTTAATTAATACATTTTGTTTCTAACCAGTGAGCTGTTTTTTTTAATGGAAATATATTTTCGTTATTACTAAGTTTAGTTAGCTATTTTTACATATACCTAACGATTCTCCTCGATTTTCCGCCCTTCAAATAACTGCCGCCCCCAAGCGACGCTTAATCTGCCTACCCCACGGGACTTCACTGATGGCCGAGGTCCCATCCTCACCAATTGATGACAATCCCACCACAGGCCCAACAGGGCATCATGTGGTGGCCCTAGGCGATAGGATCCTCAGATTTGACACAACGCAGGTACAAAAAGCAGTTGGTCCCTCACAGTGGCGCACCCAGGATTTATTATTGGGGGGGGGGGCGAAGTAGGAGAATGGAAATTAGTCCCATAGGCTCTTTTTCTTCTTCATATAAATATTTTTACATAATTATTTCACAATACACGGCGATATATTTGTACAGTTTCTCCTAGTTTTTATTAAATTGGAGGCATAGTGCCTTTAACCGTTGAGCGTGTCATCAGCGACTGGCGGATTGGAAGTGAACAGCAACCATGCTGGACATGTGTACCTAGTATGCTTAAACATTACCTAAATAATATCGGCTGTGCTACCCGCTTGGTCTATAGCAGTGTTTCCCAAAGTTTGGTACGCATACCCCTTGGGGTACGGGAAGAGTTTGGTGGGGGTACGCGCTGCACCGGGTTATGGCTACGGCTAGTGCAACAAGCATTAATACAACATCCATGCTAGAAGGTTTATCGCATGCGGAAGAAGAGCAATTGTTGGAATTATTAGCTTCTGACGGATTCTTGCAAAAATAAATATAAGGAGTGTACTTAAACATCATTTAGGTTGCAAATGCAACATGTGTATCCAGTTTTAACAGAGAAATTCTTGAAATACATTGCCTTTTTCAACTTCATATCTATGTGAAGTTGCTTTTTCAGCATTTGTAGACATTAAGTCAAAAAAAGGAACAGCCTTTGGGTGTGGAACCGCATCTCAGATTAAAATTAATAACCAGGGAACCAAATTATGATGATCTGACGTTTCAACATAAATAATTTCATCCTTCTCATGGTTTATAATGAATGTTATTTTTTATAATATAACTTTTATTTATATTTTATTATGAATGAATTTTATTTTTCGTTTATTATTATTTTGTTTATGTACTACAAAAGCAATATATTTTGATTGTTATTAAAGTACTTATATGCATTTTTCTTTGACGAGGAGTACTCAGTGTTACGAAAATTATATAAGGGGTACACAGAATGATATTGAAAGTTTGGGGAACACTGGTCTAGAGAGCTACAATATTTATGCCGAATTCCACCGAAAAAAATGTTCTTTTGATGTACACCACCACCGTAGTGGGTGTAGCCGTTCTTTTCGCCGAATGTTTATCGCAGATTTTTGGTTTTTTAATATTGAGGTTTCAACATATTAATTGAAAATGGACAAAAAAAGTATTATTGCTTTTAAATTATACACAACCTACTCAATACAACACAGCCTAATATCTCGTTTATCGGTATTTTGTCTATTGCACTCGGTGTACCTACACCATGGCCCCCACATCCTGAAACGGGCCCTCAGGCTAGGGCAGTGGTCGGCAAACTGCGGCTCTTTGGCCCCTTGAGTGCGGCTCTGCCACAGATGCTCTCTGCTATATTTGACATACATACAAAGAAGAAGCAAAGAAAATGGAAGAGGATAACCGTAAATGTAATGTTGAATAAACCGAGACTTCGCGTTTATTCAAAACTTAAATGGCTTACCGACCTTTATTTATGTGTCGGGAAAAATTAGCGCATTCAAATTTAGAGAGATACTACAACTAAAAACTCGTAATTTTGCGCTAAATATTCTGTCGATGATGCAACGAAGAAAGCAGCTGAGGAGAAGAGTCAAGAAAAATAAAGTTCTGTATTTAATTAGGTACTGAATAAATTCTTTCAACAATGTCAATATTGCAAGTTTTGTGGTTAGTAAAAAGATTTCCAAGAGAGGAAATCAAGAGTAAATGGAGAAATCGATTTATTGATGAGAACCTGGAATCGTGCTTAAAATTAAATCAACATACGAACCTGACTTACCCAAACTTTACAAGGAGATGCAAGGCCATTATTCACATTGAGTTTGTCAGCCATTGCCATACTTCAATTTTATGGATACCTGACTTACAATTTAATTTGTATTAATAAATAAGATCATTATTACGTATGATATTCAGTTTTATTCAGTGTACATACCTATAATTTAATTATGACTTAAAACTTTAACTAAAGTTTATTAAGTAAATTAGCAGTGTACCTACTTACTACCTACGCATATAATTTCAGTTTAAGAAATTTGGCTCTCAAAAGAAATCTCAATCGTTGTACTGTTGATATTTGGTTCTATTGACTAATGAGTTTACCGACCACTGGGCTAGGGTATTTGACGGGCCCCCTATCCACTGCTTAGATTAAAGACAGTGTGAAACACTACATTAACGTTTTTTCAAATTGTGTTTTAGTTCAAATTGAGGGTACTTATACAGTGAATTATTGGCGATTTTCAATACATCTACTTTAATAATGGAGCTGTCGAGTATCGACACATAATAATCTGAAAATATATTGGACAATTATATAGGTAATTTAAAAGTCATGAACTGTAATAGCGACTAGACTTTTTTTTACCATTAAAGATAATTTATGATGTGTGTTTATCTCACTTATCTGGTCAACCTGACACGCCGGCCCCCCACAGCCCGGGCCCCCAGGCTAGAGCCCTGCCAACCCTCCCCAGCCATCACCTATACCACTCCATAATGCGGGTGGACACCGAGAATTTCATTCGAGAACGGGTTTCTAAAAAAACCTGACATCAGTGCTTCAAAATTTTTGTGTTAGAAATTAAAATCTACGAAATTTTAATAAAAAGGGTGCTGGAGAATTACAAATCATTTTTTCCCGTGTTGTTTGTCTAAGCCCAAGGTATAGTTTATTGGCTTTCGATTTCAATGTGTAAAATCATTCTGATGATTTTCATATTTTGGGGGGGGGGCAAGGCTCCCTGCCCCCCCCCTGGGTGTGCCACTGATCCCTCAGGCAGGCACATGTTCAATCCCTTCTGGGGCGACTTAACTTTGCATCCTACCTCCACGATGAAGGTTGCATTGCCGACGGCTACAAAGCTCCAGTCATCAATATTGTCGAGGTCCCATTCTCGCCAATAGGCGACAATCCCACCACAGGCCTAACAGGACATCGTGTGGTGGCTCCAGGTGATAGGCTCCTCAGAGTTGACACACAGAACGACATTCAATCACTTCCTGACGACAGACGCAGCCGACACAGGCTAGGGAGCCCATCTGAATGAACACCACCTATCAGGTACGTGGGAACAAGACCAGTTAGCATGGCATGGCATTCCATCAGGAAGGAAATGTTTGCAATTCAATCTCGGGTACAATCAATAATAGGATCAGATCTGCTTCTGCAGACAGACAACAAAACAATGGTGGAATACATCAACAAAGAGGGCGGTACAAAATCTGTTACCCTCCTAAACCTATGCCGACAGATACTAGTATTTACCAGTCGAGCCAACATCACGTTTACTGCACAATACTTACAACTGTGTGGCAGATCATCTCTCCCGCAGACAACTCATTCCCGAATGGCACCTCATCAACACCGCAACCACCCCCTTGTTTCAAAAATGGGGTGTTCCCGAGGTGGATTTATTCGCAAGCGAAACAGCACATGTCGTTGCAACGTATGTATCACGAGACGTTACAGACAGTGGCGCGCTGTTTCACGACGCCTTCAGCGGAGTATAGGACTTGCGTGGATATTTCCCCCACCAAACTTACTTTCACGAGTCCTAGCGCACCTGAACTCAGCAAAAGGTTGTACTTACTAGTGGCACCGAGCTGGAAACAATGCTTTTGGGAAGTGGACTTACGAAAAAGGGCGATAGTACCTTCTTATACAATGCCTGGCCTACATACGACATTAGTAGGTATGGAGGCCAACCGTCCACCTCCAAGGACCCAGGACCTGTCCCTTTAACTATGGATAATTTCGGGTGGGGTGAAATAACAATATCAAATTGAATGGTGGCGGCCTTCGACTCTAACAACTTACAAACCAGCTTGGAACAAATGGAAGACAATGACATGGTGTAACATGAACCTAATGGATCATAATAGCCCTCAACCAATGGATTTGGCCAGATACCTAGGCTACTTGCACAACATGGAGGGTTTTTCGTACAACACCATCCTGGTGCATAAGTCAGCCATAGCCACATTTTGCAAACCGATTATCATTGTAGGTATCAGCATCAATGTGGTAGGACAACACAATATGTTACAAGCAATTTCAGTACACAAAACGAAACCCGTCAAACCACCGGTTTGGGATCCAGGACGAGTGGTAGATCATCTTAGGTAAACAACACCGGTGGAGGACAACCTATTCGAAACGTCTCGTAGGACAGCTACCTACTCGGCTGCTTCTCGCATCGGGAATAAGGGTTCATGACCTCACACTACTCAGTAATAGTAGACAATGGATTAGTGGATAAAGGTGACCACATAATTGTATGGCCAATGTTTGGCGCAAAGACAGATACCGCCAAGCATCGTCAATCGGAATGGAAGCTAAGCGCTTCCACGTGTCAAAACATCGACCCAGTATTCTGGTTACGGAAACTCGTCTGCATGTCAAACCCAAGGAGAGAGGAAGGATATTTCGGAATTATTTATATCTTCAAGAGGACCACCAAAACCAGCCACCAGGACAGTTATAGGGAATTGGATAAGGTCAGTACTGTTGGAAGCAGGTGTACAAGAACCACCAGGCAGTGTCCGCACAGTGGTGGCTTCCTTAAACTGTAAATATACCCAATAGATGATATCTTGAAGAGAGGTAACTGGCGTAGTGAGTCGACATTTCACGACAACTACCAGAGAACGATGGACACACCACCATCACAAGGGGAAAAGTACCCATTAACTTATCTATTCAACCATATACATTGAAAGTCACGATGGTCTATACCTCGTCAATGAATCATTGTCACATACAGGAATTTGGCATATCCAACACCAGGTGATAACAAACAGATATCTCAAGGACTTCAAAGTCAAGTTCGAATAATGAAAGTAGTTTTACCTACCAATAAAACTTTTATTATTCATGTTGACTTTGAAGTCCAGGTAACTTCTACCTGGTTCCTTGAGCCATATCATAATGAAGACAAAAGGGTCCCAAACTCCCTACATAAAAAATAGACGCGCGGGTATGACCAGTAAATAAAAGGGAGGAATGACCAACGACAAGAAAAGGGAAAATAAATTTGTAGAATATAACCTCACGCGAAGAAGAAAGAGCAATCCCTATCTCAAGGACTTCAAAGTCAACATGAATAATAAGAGTTTTATTGGTAGGTAAAACTCCTTTCACTTTTCAATTATGTACCTACCTATGTGTTTGAAATATCTGAGATATATATTTTACCTACCTACCTACATACTTTTGAAACATCAATACGAGCATTAATAATAATATGCATTAGGTAATGATAATATTAGTAGGTATCAATGCATTCAATCTAAAGAGCTTGGACGCACGTTGTGAAGTTTGATAATTAATTATCCGAACTACTTTTTATTAACAGTAACACTTATATATTATCATTTGTTCAAATCTGACCAATGCTAGTAGGTTAGTCTATGAATCTAGTGTGACCAATCAGAGGCAGCCACCGCTCGCGATTCGCTCGCTGTATGTCATTTGTACACGTATTTTCCTGTCACACATTTGAGGGTACACATCTTTTTTGGTGCCGGTGTCCAATAGTTTTCCAACAATGAAGTTCTTCGGATTTATGATTTTCTTTTCTCTGGCATATATCTGCCATGCCGGAGAAGAGGATGTCTTGGACCTTACCGATGCAGATTTTACATCTAGACTTCGGGAGACTGAAACGACGCTCGTCATGTTTTACGCTCCATGGTAAGTGCCGGCTTACTTGGACAATCCCAAAAATTGTTTTTTGAACTATATCTTATTTAAAAATTGCCAAAGTTGGATTTTTCTGTATTTTATTAATACAAATTGTTTCATTACCTATATATTTGTTGAATATATTATGTACCTACTACACAATTATTTAATTATGTACCTACGTGGATACCTTGATAAACCAATAAAACTCATGCCTCTTATCTATTTGTTATTCCATAGTCGTGGCTAATAAAATTTAAATGTATTAACTTTAGGTGCGGGCACTGTAAAAGACTGAAACCCGAGTATGCTAAGGCAGCAGAGCTTCTCAAGGGAAACGATCCACCAATTGCGCTAGCAAAAATTGATTGCACCGAAGGTGGCAAAGAGACATGTGGGCAATTCGGAGTTTCAGGATACCCCACATTGAAAATCTTCCGTAATGGAGAAGTATCACAAGACTACAACGGACCACGTGAAGCAGGTATCCACTGATCACTTTTCTATTTTAATAATATAGTTAAACCGGCAACACTTCTTTCTTTGTGTGTTCAACACACTGTGTCTCATTTTTAATTCAAATTTAGGTAGACTATGGTGAGGGTAAAAAGGGTGTATTTTATATGACTACATTTTGACTGAGATGTCATAATGACCATCTCATCATCATCAGCCTGAATCTATCCACTGCTGGATGAAGGCATCTCCAAGCTGATTCCACTTCTCTTGGTCCTGTGCGTTGCATTGCAACATACTTCTGCAGAAATTTATCATTTCATCGATCTGATGGGCATTTTGGTCTAGTACTTATATGAAACATTAATTATGATGAATCTTTATTAAAATATGTGTGTATTTTAGCTGGTATCGCGAAACACATGAAAGCTCAAGTTGGACCCAGCTCTACGGAACTGAAATCTCTAGAACAATTAGAAAAATTCCTTTCCAAGGAAGATGTGGCGGTGGTTGGATATTTCAAGAAAGAATCCGATCTCAAAGGAGCATTCCTCAAGCTTGCCGACAAATTGCGTGAGAAGGTGCGCTTCGGTCACTCCACTTACCCTGATATCCTGAAGGCTAAAGGACAAACGTATGTATTGTTTTATGCATTCACCTGATAGTTTAAGGAAGGTGATAATTAAAGTTGTCATTAAGATAAACCATTAAACAGGTGTAAAATGCAATTATAAGTACCTATTAGGTATTATTTAATTGCATACTTAGTGTCCTATTTCTGTACATTAATTGTTATTCTTAAAATAGTAGATATTGTTATCTTTTTATGTTACAATTTTAATGTTAGTATGTGATATGTACTGTGATAGGTTTGCACAAAATATCACGCTTTCTGATTCTGTTGCTGATTCTTGAGCTTCTTTACGAGCTGTTTGTTGGCGACTTTACAGG
The DNA here is from genome assembly GCF_057557595.1 of Rhyacophila brunnea. Lineage (NCBI taxonomy): Eukaryota > Metazoa > Arthropoda > Insecta > Trichoptera > Rhyacophilidae > Rhyacophila > Rhyacophila brunnea. Next base: position 42,512,941 of record NW_028232859.1, read on the forward strand.
CAGATTATAAATTCGCCAACAAACAGCTTGTAAAGAAGCTCAATGTAATTGACGCTTTATGCTATTACTTTTTTGATATTCAAAGGCGTTATGCTACAATAACCTTAATGTTTTATGTACAACTTTCAGCGATGCTGTAGTTTTATACCGTCCCAAGCACTTATCCAATAAGTTTGAAGAAGACTTCGTCGTGTACACCGGTGATGCTGAATCAGACTATATCAACAAATTCATCACCAAGAGCTAGTAAGATATTTCTTTGACCGTTTAAATCTGATCAGTCTGTGTTTACAAATACACACATCATATTGGCTTATTTTTTTCTTCAAATTGTAGAATAATTTTACTGAACATTTTACAGTCATGGCTTGGTTGGTCATCGTGTACGAGACTCTGTTGCCGACTTCAAGAAGCCACTCGTCACCGCTTACTTCTCTGTTGACTATACTAAGAATGTTAAAGGAACAAATTATTGGAGAAACCGAATCTTGAAGGTACTAGCTTTTTTTTGCAATGTTGCAAGTTACAAATATTCAAAAACATAATATTTTATTAAGGCATACGCACTATGTATATACAAGATGTATATTATACAAGACAATGTCCTAATAAATTTTGAGTAGTGAGTTTTGCATATGAAAGCAAAAAAGGTGGCAAATTGTAGTTTTATCATAAGCTTTTTCAAATTCTCACAGACCAGTTAACCCTTTCTAAGCGTTACGAATCCCGACTTAGTACAACAGTGCGCGTTGTGATTTCAAGCATCAATAAATCGTAATAAATGTCAGTCAAACATACACAAATAGAGTAGTAAAAAATCGGAGTCAAGTTCAAAAATGATTATGACAGAACCTAATATTTTATGTGACTCTAAAAATAAACATTCGTCGCCTAAATCTGATAAGAAATTACGAACAAGACTTCTTCATTGAAAAAATGCCAGCTTACTCGAGCGGCACCATGACACTTACGAAATGGTGCTGGACTAATGCGTCGATGACAGATTAACAAGTGTAAGAACAGTTCAGTATTCTTATAGTCTACCGGCTACCATTTCGACAAATATGCCATACACATAATGAATAATAATATGGTTTATGACTTTTATGAGCATTTTTGTTGAGTGTGTTGAAAAAATATCAGTCATAAATAACTCATTTTTATAGCATCCAGGACATCTCAAACTGTGTAACTTTTGTTTGAACTCGCATACACATTGCAGCACTGCAGGCCGAGTATAAATAAATCATCCTTGAGAACTACTGGCTATTTGAGAGTGATGTACTTACCACCAGTGCCTGGTTTGTACCCAGTGTTGCCAACCGTACTATAATTATAGTATTTGTACTATAATTTTGGTCCGCGTACTATGTACGATATAAAATAGATATAGTACGCCCAAAATACTATAATTTTGTCTTCGAAAATTTGGAAATCTGCGGCCCGCGCCGAAATATTTTTCCTAAAAAAAACGAGCCGACTAGAAAAATGAAAAATCGGGAACCTGCGGCCCGCGACGAAATATTTTTCCTAAAAAAAACAAGCCGACCATGAAAAATTGGGAACCTGCGGCCCGCGGCGAAATATTTCTCCTAATAAAAACGAGCCGACTATGAAAAATTGGGAAAATTTTCATTTTCAACAGATGACAACGCGTACTATATTTTATCCCCAAATACTATAATTTTGGAGGCTCTGTACTATAATTCCACTTTCAAAATATGGCAACACTGTTTGTACCTACCATTGACCCCGAACTGAATGGAATCGAATGACACATAGTTTATATAACAAAATGGTTTATTTTTCGAATACCTATTACAATTCGTAAAATATTAAATTTCAAACACTTTTTGCACTTCTAAATGCTTTATAGTCACCACAATTTTATTTTCAAGTTCATTTGTTTTTTTTTTATTATATTACTTCAATAACCTGGTACTAGAATAGGTAATCTCTTATTTTATTATAATGACGTGATAGTAAGTAACTCGAGTTATTTTCGACTATAAATATAAGAAGAATTCTACATAAAAAAAATAGTAGTCATGAATCAAACCCTTTTGAATAGTATTACGAAAAAAATAATTCTCAAGTGTCTGTCTCACACCAGCAGACGATGATTTGCCGCGCAGTGTATAAAAATTCAGTAGCGCGGGACCTGGTGTTTGCGTAATACGATAATTTCCGCATTTATGCGGGAACGGGCGTCTGAGTGTTCGTGTCTTTTCTTTATAAATGGCTGATAACTAGGGTAAATAAATAATTTTTGTCTGTTTCACCTAATACTATAACCAGAAAATAGTATTTAAAAATGTTAATCAATGATAAACAAAGAGACATATTAAATCGCGGAATTCTAGGTATATTTAAATGACACCTGGTTCAAATTATTTTCCGAAACTATAAACTCGCGGATAATATACTGGCAGATAGGCGAATGAATGCAATCTCCAAAAGCATTCCTTTTGTAAAAATATTTTGTAAATTCACTTTGATCAATGTAACTTTCGAATATTCTATTTAACAGTTTACGCACCAAATAGTTTTTCAATCACTAAAAAACAATATAACTTATTATATCGCAAACTCGTATCGTTACAAACACGTCAGTCAAATGTCTTCGGCGCACATGCACTAAGAAGCGATAAGACACTATATACGCGGCAAATTTGAATTGGCCCGATGACTGATATATTTTTATTCAAGACATGCTCCCGAAAAATATTTATTTAAATTAGATAGAACAAAAGTTTAGGCTATCCATTGACAGATGTCAAGAGAAGGATGATTTTTGAATAAATTAAATCAATATTCGAATTATTCGCGCCTGGCGGAAAGCAGTACTAGGCAAACGAAAATCGAAATGACTTTAGTCAGCTGACGCGCGGATGACTCGCGCGTATAGGCTGACTAAAGTCAGTTGCCGCGTTAGAAAGGTTAAGAATCACTGGTTTAAAATGATTCTAATGAGTTGACACATTTGCATCTTTTACTTTATTTATGGCTTTACTAATTTATTAATGGCTGTAATTAATTATAACAGATCAATTGTGTAGATTTCGTCTTCATATAATTTGTATGTAAAATTTATTTTGTATTTTAGGTTGCAAAAGAGTTTTCTAAAGATTTTACCTTTGCTATCAGTTCCAAGGATGATTTCACCCACGAATTGAATGAATTTGGAGTTGATTTTGTCAAAGGAGATAAGCCTGTCGTATTAGCATACAATGCTGCCGAACAGAAATTCATTATGAGCGAAGAGTTCAGGTATTATATTTTGAATTGTTACCACTTGTTACATTCTCTATAAATATTATTGTACACTATTGGTTTCTCTGCTCAATGTGCGGAATAGAGACTAGATTGTCAGTGTCTTGTTCCACCGATTGCGGGTTGAAATCCCGTAGCTGTATAAATTTTACTTATTTTTTCAATCAGTAAGTGTGTTTAGATTCAGTGCATAGATCTATTGTGTCAAGTGAATAGTGTTTTACGAATATACTAGAACGGTACATACAGTAAAACCTCGTTAATAAGAACACGGATAATTCGAAATTCGCCGTAATTCGAAATTTTCGCGGAAAAAAAAGTCCATTGAACATAATTTGCATATAAAACCATACCTTTAATTCGAACTGGCATATAAAAATATTCAATAAATCGTAATAAATAGGGCCCGGATTTATATGCTAGTGCATGTTTTGTTTGGGTGTATGCACAGCTATGGGAGTTGCACAGAAATCCGTTTCGAAACACGCAGAATCCAAAAATAAAATTTTATTATGCATATTTGAGGCGTTGGAGCATATTTGAGACATTAGTGCATATTTCATTTATAAATGCATATTTTAGGACTTTTGCATTTATAATTTTATCGAAACATAACTAAATCAGGTAGATGCACTTGCATTTTTAATGGCATCCCCGAACATTTCAATAATTTATCAGAAAAAGTGAAGTGAACCCGGGCACCTTTATTTTAATTTTGCGCTATCACCTCTGTGGACGCTGAGAGATCATTTTCCGCATATAAACAAAATACTGACAGATATGCGGAAAATTTAATGCCAGAGAATAATAAAACTTATTTTTTCGGACAAAAAAACAGCAAACAGTATTTAGGAATAGTTAAGTGTGTGGTTTTTGTTATTTTATGTTGTGCTTAGTTTACATTTTGCATTTCTTGTTCAATAATTTGTAGGTACCTACTTGTAAACAAACTATTTTGAAAATTGTAATTGATTAACTTTATATTGATTATTTGTGTTTTTTATTATTGTATTGTACCTATTGCTTAAGGTTATTAATTTGTTATTCGATTTTTTTATCTGCAATATTGGGTGAAGTGGGTATTTACAATATTTTTCCATATAAATGTCAATTTTTAACTGCATATTTCTTTGGTTTTGATGATTTTAAGTGCATATGTGCATGCATATAATCATGTTTTTTGTTGCATATAAATCTGCTCCCTAGTAATAAAGTACACTATTTCATGAGCCAGTCATTGAAAATTGTGACAGACTTTTCTTAAAACATCATAAATTACTTATTTTAAGAAGGTAATAAAAATAATCCTGACATTTTATGACCCATTAACACACACAGAACCGGAAATTTGGTAGGCACAGACAGCACTGATCGAAAATGATATTAATGAAAATCAAAATTTCTTTTTTCTTCAAAATTTTTATATTTTAACCCCATTTTTTTTTGATTTTCGGTCCCGTGGAATTCGTATTTAACGAGGTCTTACTGTATTTCATTCGTCAATATAACCCATATTTGAAAGAAAAAAATAAAATTAATTGTTTTATTTACTATAGTTAGAATGTAGACGGAAAAAAGGAGTGGAGACATTTCCTGGAGGCAACCAAGACCCACATTGGGCTGCAGTGCCGATGCTGATGTTAGAATTGCTGGAATGTGCTCTTTGTATTTATTTTTGAATGATGCATTTTACAATTTAAATGGTGAAATCTGTGTAGAATACTGTAAATATTAATTATACATTGGCTCTTTTATGGATCAATTACAATTAACTTGACTTAACTGCCACATTCACAAGGTTGTGCTATTTCCTTGGTCCTGTTTGGTTGGTCAATATCGCGTCGGGTTTATTAATTTGGACCCACAGTGGTGTAGTTGGCAGAGAATCTGTGTGAACCTTTTGTGTTTTTGATTTTATAGTTAAATTATATATTGTTTTTCAATGTGTGTTTGATTCAGAACAGGTCAGTCGCTTGGGCATATGGCCAACAACCATTTCTCATAATTAAAATTCTATTGATGTCCTCCACTCCAATCATAAGATACTCACAAGCAAAAATCATCTTTTACTTTGTTAACTAGCGTTACTGCGATGGGCATTTAAACATGCCCGAAATTAATCGAAATCAAATTTTGCCGCAGTTGATAGATATGTACATAAAAAAAAACTAACAGGCATCGGTAGGGTCAATTTTCATGTATAATATATGATTACACAGTTTAATATAATTTTGTATTTCATTGCAGTGTTGAAACCTTCCAGACATTCTTGAAGCAACTTAAAGATGGCAAATTGACCGCTTATCTTAAATCTGAAGCCATCCCAGAATCCAATGACGGACCAGTCAAGGTTGCCGTTGGTAAAAATTTCGATGAAATTGTTACAGACAATGGAAAAGATACACTTATTGAATTCTACGCTCCGTGGTGCGGACATTGCAAAAAGTTGACTCCAATCTATGATGAACTCGGTGAAAAGGTGTGTAAACAGGATTATATTATTGTTGTTCATCACATTGCACAATCAACTATTTATATTGATATAAATCTTCAATAAATAATGGAACAAACATACCCAGACTGTTTATACAACAGTCATTGTATACTTGTATACAGTAAATTTCATCATCAGATTGTGGATTCAAAGTGACATTCAATGTTAATACTAGCTAGCTAAGTTATCTTTTGCATTTTTCATATTTATACCAACTTATTTACATATGAAATTATTTGGTATAGTGGAATCACTTTTGATATACAAAATAGATAACGGATATAATCCTTTTCACTTCCTCTATCACTTGTTACTTTAATACGTCTTGCTTGAACGAACAATAGAAAAGATTTTGTGGATATTGACATATTGTTTATTCAATTAATCATAGTGCGGATAAATCACTGTATACGTTTTGAACATAGTTGCGATAAGCGAAATTTCACGATCAACTGGGGATTTGAAAAACAAAACAATTTAAAATTATTTATTTTTAAAATATGAATTTGTCAATAACCGGCAAATAATCTGACTTTATTCCTGGCATGTGACACATGTCAAAATATGTGCGGGACAAAAAAATATAACGAATTCACACTTGCCGGGGTCGCGATATATATGATGCTTGACGTTATTCATTATCTCAACATTGAAATCACGTTTCTCATTCTATCGATAATCTTTGCTTATACATATATTGATCTAATTTTTTGCAGATGAAAGATGAAGATGTTGCAATTGTCAAAATTGATGCCTCAAACAATGATGTGCCTCCCGCCTACCAAGTACGTGGATTCCCAACACTTTACTGGAAGCCCAAAAATAACAAACAAGACCCAATGGTTTACGAGGTAAGATGTTATGAATTTATTGATTAAAACATTAATTTGTATAATTTCAAGTGAACCAAGTGTCAGTTTTGAGAACAGCGCAACCACTCACCCAAAATATAATGAAAATTAATAATAAATAGCACAGTAGGCATGGCGTGACTTGGGGCGTGGGGTTAAAAGGCACACACCTCTCACGCCGCTCGCCAGCCAAAAACTATTTTTTTGTTCATGATCTTATCAACCTGAAATCTTCACGGTAGCTTTCCAGATACAAATGTAAAATATAATATATGTATGCCATCGGTCTACTTTCCGAGATAATTAAAGACAAATATTTTCACAAAATAATCACACATCGCCTTAAAGTATTCTTTTTATTAGAATTGACTTTTCACACTTTATAAATTATCAATAGTTACCAGTAGCCTTCTTCATCAGCTTGTATTGTAAACTGCCATATCTATAAATAAAAAGTCGTGTAAAATTAATGTTAAAATTAATAACACACAGATTTTAATTATCCTATGTGTGAGTATTTTTTAATAATATTATCATTTTCTTATATGAATTTTATTTCTTCATCTAGGGTGGGCGAGAATTGGACGACTTTGTGAAATACATTGCAAAACAGGCCACCGAGGAACTTAGTGGCTACGACAGAAACGGAAACTCTAAGAAGAAGACTGAACTTTAAGAGGGACTTTATTTCTGATAACATTTATCAGATTAGAAATTTCCATTTACAAAATATCTGTTTTTTGTATTAATGTTAAGAAACTATGAATCGGATTTATATTAAAATTATTTCCTGATTTAAGCTGGTTGTCAATTCGCAATGCTGTGTTATTTTGTGTGTTTACCACCAATACGTATGTGAACATTTTTGGATTAGGTTTTCTCTTGAGTTGTAAAATAAATATTTTTTTTTTATAGCCATGTGTTTTATTAATTTTATTTATCCCCCAATAGATTATTAAATTTCACAAACTTTCGAACGCTACTAAAATTTGGGAAATTCAATTAGACCTACTGGCGACATCATAAACATAATGTATTTTGTTGACGTTGCTATGACAACAAAACTCACTACATAAACTTAACCATAGATTGATACATACAAGTCAAAAACTACTAAGAAAAAGATGAATTTCATGAGGAGTTCTAAGTCACCCAAAAGGTTATTAATGTGTTTTCATAATGTTACATTTTCGTTTTCAATATCCAAGAAATAAATTTAAAAGTTACCTACATCGTATATCTATTCAACACATACCTACTTATATAAACAGTGACATCCCAAGGAAAAATTTCACTAAAGCATACTCAAAATGCTTTCCGTATATGTTTCAGATTCATGTTATTGCTTATTAACTCCCCATGAGGGAATTTTATCATTTCTTTCCGGATATGTAAAAATACAATGGAACAATAATAAATTGGTTACATACATTACAGTTTGTGTAAAAGCGGCCATAAATATTGTTTACAGAACCGTTTGGAATTAATAATTCACGATTTTTTTAATGAAAGTAATTATATTCTATCATTACTTACATATAGAACCGCAGGGGAAAATATCCATAAGGAAGGTAATTTTGTGAATAATTTGATTATGAGTATATTACAAGCTTGCCACCACTAAGAATGTACCTAACCTAGACAAGGGCCTACCCTCATCAAAATCACTTGTGCATAGAGATTTCATATTGATATTTCCTAGTACGGGTATCTTGTCTGCAAGAGATTTTTTTGAAAAAAAATCTAAATACTGGTGTACCTATCAATACGTTTTTCACATCCCCATTTGTGCATAAAAGGTTAATGCAGTTTTGTGAAAAATATGTACAATGATTATAAAAAAAGATTAATGTGTGTATGAAGTTATTAAATTGATTTTTTTTTCACTATTAATGGTACAAACATACAAACTATTACTTATATGATAGGTATATCGTCGTCGCGCTTGCAAAATCCGCTATGTAATAAAACACAACTTTTCAGGAGAAGGAAAAAACTGATTTACTCAACAATGCCTCACGTTTTTTACAAAGCAAATAAACTGAAAATTAGATAATTACTTCGGATTCAGTATAAATGATATTTTATAATACAATATTTAACACTTTAGTCGTAATAATTTTTTTTTGTGGGTAAAAGGCACATAGCTTGTTTTATTTGGGTCTTTAAATCCGTTTTGTGGTTGAGACAGCACATAGCGTATTTAAATTAACGCGTATTTTAGACATAGCGGATTTTGCCCCGAGTAAAAAATGATAATTGCATAATTTAATGATATTAATTCTATGCGTAAAACATCTTTAACCAAGCCAATAGTCTGTATCGAACAAACCTTTATCTTCCCAGCCAAAATTTGACATATAAATAAGTAATAATTATCGAGTGAAGGGGAAATAAAAATATCCAGAGTACGATGGATAAATAATTAAACAATTTTATTATAGCACATCAAGAAAGTTACATTAGATTATAAATAATAAACAGTTGTATCACCTATCTAGTTACTGGAGTTTTAAAATTAATCGATGGTGCAGATCACAAACCTTCTATGTCAAATTTTATGATTTTGACTTTATGGTATCAAAAAATCAAGAAAAATTTAACGGATCTATTGAACTTTACCTCCTATGTCAATGAGAAATATAGGCCAGTTTATTGATCTTTTAATTAAAACTCCTATGTCATATTCATCGTATTATGCTGCAAATAAATCAGTTTTAACCTTTCCCTGTAAAATCGTATTTTTTGACTAAGAAGGTTTGTGATCTGCACCATCGTAATACTCTTCTTTAAGTAAACACAAAGGATTGTGCGATGTAATGTAATTTTACACTTTTTTATTGTTTAAATATTATTTGTCGACAAACGTAAATAATCCGCTATGTGCAATAGCGCTGGTAGTAAAAGGCGCATTCTGAAGTAAAGGTCAGTGCAAACTCCGTCATGTGTCATTGACAGGCGCATTTAATAGTAACTTTTTTTACTTTAAAATGCGATATGTGACCGGAATATTCATAGCGTATTTTGCAAGCCATTTTTAAGTGAAAATACATAGCTTATTTTGCATTTTTTCTAAACTAGCGTTGATATTAGAAAACGGGTTTTACAGGCCCGTCCGTCGCGTCTCGTTCTATCACATAGCGTAAAAATGTAAAAACGCAAAAAAAATGTTTGTCGGATTTTGCAGGCGCAACGACGATATTATATCTATTGGTGTAATGCAAATTATTCTAAACAAAAATGTAAAAGATAACCAGTTTTACCACTGACACACTGGATCAACGCTCACAGAAGGGGGAGTGGGAGTGCAGGCAACCCATTTCATCGCCACTAAAGATTTTGTTTAATAGCAGTGCCATGCCATACGCCTACCTGTATTTTTTAGAGAGCCTTGGAGCGGAGCACTGGAGCAATGGTATTTTACCTGGAGCCGGAGCACTAAAAATTTGTAGTGCTCCACTGCTCCGGATGTTTTTTTATTATTAAATTTTCGTCCTAAAATCCAATGAAAATAGTATTTATATTTTGACACTGCAAAACTGGAATTATTTGAAATATGGCAACACTGCCGAGTGATAAATAACCTCACTTTTTTGACAGGGCAAATAATGAGAGACGATTTGCTGTCGTTTTATTTAATAGAATAATGAAAATGACGATTATTTTAAAACTACTTATTTTTTTAACATTTGTATACATATAATACTTATTAAAACTTTTTACCTGGAGCGGATCCGGAGCAAGTATTAAGTCCCGGAGCGGAGCAACTCAAAAAAGGGTCTGCTCCGACGCTCTGATTTTCTTTTTTACTCTATCAATCTGTAATCACCTCATGGTGGAGTAGTGGGAGAGTACCTGTATCGCCATGGATGCAGTTTTGAACCCTGCATCTGGAAAAAACCACATGATTTTCAATGCATGTTTGTTGAATGTATTGGGTGAATGGCTGACATCCATTCCTTGTAAAAAGTTTGTTAATAATATAACCTCTATTCTGTGGGGTCCCATATGCCCTCCTTAGGAATGAAAATGCTGATTACCTTTTGAAAGCATTTGAGAAATTTTAATGAATCTGGAAACCAATCATCAGTACCCACTGCTGTTTTAGGAAAATATATTGCCTGTTTGCTTCTTTTCTGGCGCTATAGCCTAGGGCAGGGGTGATGAACCTGCGGCCTTTTAGGGTCTCAAGTGCGGCCTTTTGACTGTATCCAAATATATAACTTTTTATTTATAACTAAAGCTACTATTTTAAGTGACATTTTGCAACAAGTTATTAGTATTGTTAACTATATTCGTGCAAATGCAACAAGGCATCGGCAGTTTCGTAACATACCTACTGAAGTCGAACGATGAAAATATTCACTGTGGATTTGCTGTATTATTCTAACATACATTGGCTATCGCAGGGACAGGTGGTAGCCAAAAATTTGTCTCTGCGAGAACAGATAGTTGAATTTTATGAAGAACAGAATCTGCGATGTGAGTTATTGAAAGTAAATTTCCATATGAATGTTGCATTTTTGTGTGATATCATATTAAATCAAAATGACTTGAATATTTGTTTGCAAGGAAAGGCCTTTTTTAAAAACACTTCTTCAAAAAGAAATTTCGGATAAACATTTACCCCAGTTAAAAAAAAATAACACAATAACTTTTTCTTAAAAAATACTTTGGAACCTACGAGGGTGGGTCAATAATTCCTTAGAAAAAAGCATTAAAACAGTTTTTATTTTTGTATTTTTTTTTTATTTCTCAACATAATCTCCTTGGAGCTCAATACACTTGGTTAGACGTTTCTCAATTTTTTTTAAACCGTCAGAAAAATAAGTTTTCGGAAGGTCCTCAAAATAAGCATTTGTCCGATCGATGACTTCTTCATTTGAAAAAAAACGTTGTCCACTTAGCCATTTTTTTAAGTTTGGGAAAAGGAAAAAGTCACTGGGGGCTAAATCTGGCGAATACGGTGGGTGGTCGACCAATTCGAACTTCAATTCTTCAATTTTAGCCATTGATCGTAAACATGTGTGAACACGGGCATTGTCCTGATGAAAGAGGATTTTTTTCCTGTTTAAATGAGGCCGCTTTTCTTCAATTTCGTTTTTTAGCTGGTCCAATAAAGATGCATAATAATCCCCTGTTATTGTTTTTCCTTTTTCCAAATAGTCAACGAAAATAATTCCACGTGCATCCCAAAATACAGTAGCCATAACCTTACCAGCTGATTTTACGGTTTTCGCCTTTCGCAATCCACTGCTTTGACTGTTCTTTCGTCTCGGGAGTATAGTGGTGTATCCATGTTTCATCTACAGTCACAAAGCGACGAAAAAATTCATCCGGATTGCGTTGCATGAGCGACAACAGGGCTTTAGAGGCCACCACCCTATTGCGTTTATTGTCGACTGTGAGCAAACGCGGCACCCATCTTGCAGAAACTTTTTTCATGCCCAATTTGTCATGTAAAATAGAAATGACGCTACCTTTTGAGATCCCTGTAACCTCAATTATCTCACTCAACTTTAATCTTCGGTCACTTAACACCATATCGTGGATTTTATTGATCATTTCTGGTGTAGTCACCTCTACAGGACGTCCTGAGCGTGGTTCATCCTTTGTTGATGTACGACCACGTTTAAATTCATTTAACCAGTTATAAATAGTTGCAAGTGAAGGAGCAGATATGCCGTGAACTAAATCCAACTCATTTTTTATTTCCTTTGCTGTTAACCCTTTTATATTAAAATGTTTAATAACAGCTCTAAACTCAATTTTCTCCATTTTTGTAAACAAGCTAATTTTTTTTTAAATGTACGAAAATAAAAAACAACAACCCGACCAATCTGATTGAAACTTCGCAGCATACTGAATCGGTAGTGCCGCTGCATGAAAACAAACCGCTAACAGTACTAGTCGCGCCACCTGTCGGCTTTTCTAAGGACTTATTGACCCACCCTCGTATCTACCGCATAAATTGAGGGATAATGTACATGCATTTTTATGTATGTTTCTTAAATGCGGCCTTATTTGATTTAAGATAAATGACTGCGGCCTTCCGACAGGAAAGTGTTCGTCATCCCTGGCCTAGGGTAACAGACTGTATGGTCCTATGCACTCCTTCTCCAGTTCTCACTCCTACTGTTTGCAAGTCTCTGTAGGGCATCGAGCATCCGAAACCATCATCTTTCACCTAATTACTAACAAACATAATTTTTTGATGCCAGGAAAGAAAATATTTATTCATCACAGAGGCAGCTTTTAGAAAATGATATAATCTCGACAGATAACGTATTGGATAGCGATGATCATTCTAGTAACAATGCTAATGAAAACATTCCATTAAAAATACTTCATAAAAATCAATCAAGTGAACGTAAAACCAGAATTGAAGAAATCAGTCAAGAGTCATCCGATGGCAATGATGTCGTATTTCAAAAAAGAAGTGCTGGTTCAGGCAAGAAACAGGAATCAAAACCAAAGAACGACGATGAGAATGTCAATATTATATCATCAGTAACGCAGGTGGAACCTCTCGAATTATCAGTTTCATCTCGTAGCTCCATTGAGAGAGACAACAATATTACATCTCAAAATCATACAGACACAACATCAACATCATCGGCCAGTTCGCTGAATAAAAAAAATGCACCGAGTTTGCGTTCATCTCCTGATGCAAAATTAAAATCCCTAGAATACAATGGATCTGACAATAATGATCATAATCTGGAAACGGATATTAAAATAAAAAATAAAATTGGTCACAAACAGAAGAAAAAATCAGGCCGTTCTAAGGAAGAATATATTGAAATGAAGGATATTAAAACTGAACAAACCGGCGAAAATTCTACAAATAATAAGAGTAACTATTGTTTTATAGGTATGTAAGATGATATACTAACAATTTATGCTAATTATACTAATGCAAATTTAGAAAATTAATATATTATGTTAATTGCCAACGATAATTTATTATAATACATTTATACAATCATAATATTATAATGGGTTCTGAATATAGGTGAAAATAAAACAGACCTACATAAGTACAAATATACATTTAAGAAAACAATCATCCTCTAATCCTCATTTTTTATGATTTCTGCTAGACTTGATAAAATTTGTATTTCTCTCTTTAACTGCACCGGCAGCCTCACCTGTTACTTTGATATTGTTTGGTTTATTTTTTTGTTATGGCTGCGATAATACATATATACTTATAAGTGACCTAGGATGGATTTTCAAAGAGATATAATATGATATCTAAGATATTGTCATAAGAGAGATAATCCCCTTTCTCTTTTACGAAGACATGCATTATGGTTAGTTTAGCATATTCAATCATTATTAAATTTATCTCCTGTTTCTTTTTGTACGGAGAATATGCTAGGAACCAGGTTTAAAAAGTTTCAGATGAAAAGAAAAGTCGCGTATATTTTTTTAGGTGTCCACATTCTGGGAAGTGAAATTCTGCAAAATCATCTGTTTCTTTGTTATCCACTCGTGAAGTTGCATATCCTCGATTGTAAATCAGGAAAATATTTCACAAATGATAATAATATGAAGGAATTAAAAACAAAACAATTTGACTTTCATCATTATGGGTAAGTACCTACTTGCTTGATAAGAAAATATTGAATGTTTTGTAAGTATTACCAAAAAACTAAAAAAACATTTTTCCAATGAAATGCAGTCTTTTGTAGGTATATTATATTTTTAGGTCCATTGTACCTTCCTGGGATGAAGTATTATTATTTGATGATGCATTGACAAAGGATCTTTCACTTGCAGAAGAACCCATATTTATTTTTGAAATAATAAATAATCAACACCTGACCCATGGAAAAAAAGGTTGGCATGTGTTATAATGATTAATGAATGAAATGAGCTTAATTCGGTCAATATATGATTAGTGTAAACTGTTTACTTTAAAAGAGTTTGAATCTTTAATTTCTCCATAAAAAGCAACCATTATTTTGATAGTATCTGTTCAAATAAAAGAGCTCTCACAACATTGAAAATCTTCCTACCTATCTCGAAATAATTCATTTTCCTCTTATTATAAATTAACTAAAGACCACTTATCAGAATTAATGATTCCAAATTAAAGACATAATATACCTACATATTTAAGTTGTATTGACAAAATTATAAAAGCATTTTATGTTACAGTTCAAAAGGAAACAGATACAATTGCTTGGGCATTTATAAAACCTGCCAGTGGTAATAATTATACCAACAGAAAATTAAAGTTGCAATTATACAGTCCTAAAAAACCAGGAAGTAATAATTCACCGATTCCTGTATTTGCATGGTGGAAAAATAAACCATGGGAAGTTTATCCAAGCGTTTTGAATGTTATCGTGAAGAGCCTTCGTCCAACTGAGACCCAGGATATTATCAACAACATTAAGTTAAATCTTTTAAAAAGATTTCATGTAAAACGTACTAATAATGGACCATCTTTAGCATCAATTGTACATAAGAATGATAGTGCAAAATTTACGCAAAGAATAAAAAGACAGAATTGCGCAATTCCAAATAAGATAGTTAAACGGATTAACAATATTGAAAAGTGCTCAAATATCATCAAGTTTAGCCATTGTGGAACCTATTTGGCATGCGGAGTCTTGAAAGATTCTAAACAAACTGTTTTGATATACACGGTAAGACTGTAATGTGGTGTTTTAAAACAATGATTTACTTATGAAATAGACTACTTATAGAATAGATGCAATAATATTTTCATTTGTATACAGGTTCCACAATTTTCTGTGGAGGCAAAACTAACCGGCCATAAAAATATAATTTACGATATATGCTGGAATACTACCACACGGTTACTAACAGCTTCTGCAGATTCTACAGTATGCTTATGGGATATATCAAATTCAAATAAATGCCTGCTGCAAAGAATGGTTCATCCTACATTTGTATACTCGTCCAAATTCTGTCCAATCAATGAAAATGTTGTAGTCACCGGATGTTATGATAAGGTGGTCCGTATTTGGATGACAACTCAAGAAAACGATGAAAATGATTACAGTATTCACCAAGAGCTGCCAGGTCACGATGGATTCGTTAATGCTATATGTTTTGTGGCAAGAAGCAATATGTTTTATTCGGGCGACAGTGTTGGAGTGATAATAAAATGGACCCATGACAACGGCATTTGGATAAAAGTTTTGTAAGTATCTTTTTCATTCATTTTTTGAAATAGATCTTTTAAGACAGTATAGTGAAAGCACAATACATAAAAAAAGTATAAATAAAACACACTGCCAAAGTTCAATAAAGTTTAATTTAACAAGTGAATGATTAGTCATATTAGTGTAAATTTTATGCTAGAAATAGTTACCATTAAAAATTACACATTTTAGGTTGATTGACGCACCTCAATTTAAACAAAAGATTATTAACGATTTACAAATATTTCCTGACAATCACAGAATACTCGTTGTGATAAGAAATTCTCCTTCATGGACGTTTGACATTGCCACATCGGCAGTTTTTACATGTTACAAAGACGGAATCGATTCAAGGTGACTTACAAAATATTTGATATACTATTATATTACTATTATGTATTACCAATTAATAATATTATTGTTTTAAAGTCTTTTACTTGATATAATAAGGATAAAGATCTTAACGACCAGCTTGAATATGAGGCTATCCGACAACAAACTTAAAACTGACATTATTTAAAAGACTCAAGGGATACAAGTAATATAATATACAAAAAAAAAAATAATCAGCCACATACCTATTTATGTGTGAAAATAGACTTATATGTGTAACTTCTTAGTAGGTGCATAAGTTAGGGAGTAATTAATCTTATTGTGATCGGGAGGTTTGCATATCTTTGAGTATACTGGATTATTTGATTTCGACCATGTCCGATCCTAATAGGATCATATGGGCCTCCACAGAGTAGAGGATTATTTGATAGTCAATAATTATTAAATTCTCTTGACACCACCTTATTGCCATATTAAAACAAGATTATTTTGTCAATATATATTGTCTTTAAGGTATCAAGTGAGAGGAGTTATCTCGCCGTGCGCAACACTAGTTTTTATTGGAAACAATATTTGGGAAGCTTCAACGGGACATCTTTTAGCCATTTATAATCCAAGCGCATATGACCATCATAGTATCATGACTGTGGACTATCACCCCTGTTATCATTTGATTGCCATAGGGTGTGGATTAAATGGATCCCCATTGTTGTGCTGCGAATATCAAGACAGTCATATTTCTGACCCTAAGCTGGGCTTGGAAATAATGTCACCGAATTTTAAATTTCTCATAAATGACAAAAAGCCGCTTATCCAGTCAGTTACACCGGTCAAAGGCAAAATAGATTTGCATAAAATCAATCATAAATATCAATTTGCGGATATTGCTAATAACAGTGGCAACATAATAATTGATAAGAAGGATAATAAATTATGGAGCTTAATAAATAAAATGGATGATGCTATTTTAACTGTTAGAGCTGGCCACAGAAAAGAAGATAAAATAGTTTTTGAAAACGAGTTACTCGGTGACAATACTAAAAACACCAACAGTGATAATGATAAAACTGTTACGGTTGACCTCACAGAATTTCATAAGAAAATGGAATTACTTGACAAATTGCCATTAGAAGCTAAAACTATTCAATCTAATGACGTTTCTAGTGATAAGGATACATACACAGTGGAGAGAGAAATATTAAAGATGTCTACTATAAAAAACCTGCATGTCACGAATGATAGCTCATCTAACTTAAGTAATGCTGAATCATTAGAAGATGATATGCTCACTTATTCAATATCACATCATGATGATAATATTATGACAATACCCACAATATAGTGCATGGGTTGAGAACCTTTTTATGTTGGAAGGCCGCATTAATTTAACATAATAAGGCTGACATTATTTTGTAACAACACAACTAATACGATTAGTTTTAGGACCGATAAGTACACAAAGTATTTTTATTGCCTACATTTCGTTATTTATTATGACTTAACAAAACGATATAATGAATTTTTTCTTAATTTTAAAAATAACTAAACTTTTAATAGCTGCTTTTTCTTTGAAAGTATTTGAATATTTGTTAGCAGCATGGGAGTTCTGCAGTTTCAGCTGATCTCTAGATGGGTATTTGCCATTTGTGGTCTCACGAGTGGCATCATTTGGGCAATGTATAAAAATGTAAATTCGCAATAATAAGTGGATGAAAAAAATATCTCTGGTATTTTATGTGAATTTTAAGATTAAAATAAAAAGATTAAAAAAGAAAAATTAACAAAAACAAAAGGATTTATTCTGCAAAATTTAGATTCATTCAAAAGGCTGCAGGTTCCCCACCCGTGATATAGTGCAATCTTGATGTTATTCATAACAGACACGAATGATGCAGTAAACATTTATAGCTGAGATATACATTTCTGAGTTGCTGGCCATGCATACTGAGGTGTGATTGCATGATAAATAGATAAGTAGCAACTACAATAACAAGTTACATAAGTAATATATTATATTGCAAAAACGTCTAATTTATCACTATGCGAATTCTAATGCAATTATTATCTCAAACAAGATTCTTTTTAAACAATATTTTAGAAAATTAATACTGTTAACTGAGGGTACTCAATATAAATTGAATTTAAATCCTATTAATTTGATGAAAGTTTTCTTATTCCATAATAATTCGATTTAGTGATCTATTTTGTGTTTTTGCATCTTCAGGATTCACCTATGTTGTGTATACAACTGACAAAGATTAAAAATTTCTCTTGTTTATATACTAAGCAAACAATCATAAAATTTACATTTATGTGTACAAAATAATTACCCAGGTATAGGAAATTAAACAGTAGGCAGTAATGAGCTTTCTTATTCCAAGAAGGTGAAACTGAAGCTGGTAAAATGGATTCCTATGGAATAGTCCAAAACTAGAAACATTTCCAAAAACAACATGCGTTGTGCCCAGCTGTGGGATCGAACCCATGAATTTCAGCTTCAGAGACGGCCACTATACCAAATAGCCCACCGAAGGTGCAAAACTTATATTTCTATGCAAACGTTAACATTTTGTTTTATACAAAATTTCAAAGCCCTCAGGGATACATAAGTGGCGTTGCACGAGATTTGTCAATTTTCAAATGAAAACTGCCTTTTTTATTTTGTATGTATGGTGTGAATTGAAACCATAATAATTTTATGAATACTTAAATAATCGCTAGTGCTCAGTTTTGTCATTAGCTTTGTTTAGAGACACAATAAAATCAAAACACATATTTTGCAAATCATTGAAACAGTCGACGATTGAAACCATCAGGATCAGGTTTTTTTTCTTTACAATTCATTCAAAAGTGGACAGTCCGTATAGTTAGCATTGTTAATATAATAATGTTGTATGCTATGTATATTATGGTTTCATCTAGTTTTGGTACATTAAATAGATTTTCAGCTCACAATAAAATTTCAGAAGGGAAATGATTTTTTTTAATTTGGTGGATTATCCTTCTTCCATTGTTTTATCCATTTGGTTATGTGTTTGATATTTTCATCCATTTGTGCATCTGTATCGTTTTGTAATTCATGAACTATAGCGGAATTGTACGATGATCTTGCTTCATCTAAAATGGTCTGAAAGATTTCACACTGTATGTTGTCCTCCAGTTTTTTCCCCGAATAGCCACTGTAAAATAATTAATATATATAATAATACAATTTACATACTATGGTGAGTCCAGAATAAAAAAGTCTCAAATTGGTTAAAATTAAGTTGAGTATGCCATCTATGTTAAAAATTCGACCAATGATGTGTATTTGAACTTTGTTATCATTTTATCTAAAATATGTTTCGAAATAGTGTCAACCCCATTATAGGTGGCAGGTGATAAATCAGTTATTCATCTGATTATGATGCAATAAAATTTGTATGAGTCAGTGGCGAAAGATGACTTTTGGAAAGAGGTAGACTATGGAGATCAGAGAAAAAGGACACACTTGTCAGGTATACTTATGGGAAATAAGAAGATAATACGATATTACATATATATATATATATATACTACTGATGGATAGGTACACACTAATGATAACGACACACTAATTTGATGAAATTTCTTTAACTCACCAACAACATAAAATTGAGTGATGAGTTTAAATTATGTATTTTCATAAACATTTATACACATCAAAAATCATTAGATAAAAAAATTATCTTTTATTTTTAAAAACAATTTATATGTGATTGAATGCCATAGAAATTATTTTTTTTAAATTAACTAATTATTTATTTTGAGCCTATTGTTTTGCATACATCCCGATACACATGCTGAGGTCACGTGACATAAAGTCACTACAAAATAACAATCAGCATTCCTGGCGAAATTATCCGATAAATACATTAAAGACAAATGCGCGCTGTGGCATATTTTTTTAAACGTTTAACAGATGGTGCTGTAATCTGTATTTATTTATAATACATTCCTACATATATATGACAGATGTCGTTGTACAACCAAAAACGACAATCTTCTAAAATATTATAGTTATATATAAATGATGG
Organism: Rhyacophila brunnea; assembly: GCF_057557595.1. Lineage (NCBI taxonomy): Eukaryota > Metazoa > Arthropoda > Insecta > Trichoptera > Rhyacophilidae > Rhyacophila > Rhyacophila brunnea. Next base: position 42,533,129 of record NW_028232859.1, read on the forward strand.
TTTACCGTGAAACCAGTCTGTCATAGAGAACAGTGTTATTTGTTCGAAGAACAAAAACAATGTCAAACCATCTCTCGGGGAAAAAATCACAACCATGATAATCAACAATGTATCCACCTTGTGACATAGAAGGTTCTAAATAATCAAGGAGCTGCGAACATACAAAAAACATTGAATTAGTTCCAGGTACATATCCAATAAAATTAGTTATGAATTACAACTGCTAGTAATAACCTACAGTAGAACCTCGATTATCCAGACTAATTGGGGATGAAGGTAGTCCGGATAAGGAAAAATCCAGATAATCGAAAAAAAATCATAATTGACAGGGAAAGACAAGTATATTCAGTATGAATAATTTTTATTTGTCTAGATTTACATATACATACATACACATATGTATAATAAATTATTTTTTATTAAATTATCGATTTTTGCTTAAAGCTTAAAGCAGGTTCTACCGTGTTACTGGAACTTACTAATGGTCTTTTCAAAATTTTGTTCCATGATATTTCAAAGTTGACACATCTAAAGAATTCCTGAATTCAATATGAAATGTCATTCTGACATTTCATATTGATTTCCATAGTAAAACACGTATATATTAATAATTTAGTTGCTACGATCCCCTTAGCAATGAATTTTTTTCCGAAATAACTTTCCATACAAAACAGAATTAACTGAAAATGAATTCAATTCTGTTTAAAGATGCATATTAAAAGAATGCATTGTTCATATATTTGTACATATATTCTAAAAGTTTCAAATGTCTAGCTAGTCGGGAAGTTAGTGCAAAATCGATTGCAAGATTGGACAAACAAGAAAAAATTTATACTGGACACACAAGAAAATATCTGCACCGGAGAAACAAGAATACGAGCTAATAAAAACATGGTAAAATAATAACAATTATTGTATAGTAATAATAATTGTATGTCACTGTTCAAATAGAGCAGGGTTTCCCAAACTTTTTCTGCAATAGAACTAGGTTATTTATTAGTGTAGATAACCATTCTGCCAATTTTGGAAACTATCGTTAAACTGACAAGTCTTGTCAGCCAGTCAGTTAAAAACAATATACCCCGTCTTTTTCATGCGCGCGGTGTGAGAAAAGATGGTCCTCCATCTGTACCTAGATCATGGCCCCCACATCCCAAAGCGGGCCCCCAGGCTAGGATCTTTGGCGGGCCCCCTACTTATCGCTAAGGTTAAGGGCAATGTGACGATCTACAGTTGCATATTCAAAATGGTATTCTTATGTTGATATGCACAATAATGGATAAGTCAAATATCGACAATAATCAAAAATGGTCAGTATCTATGGCAAAACCACATATTATTAAATGTTAGTATGCTTGAAGTGAAACATATTAATTACTATTAGTGCATGTTTGTGATGTGTGTTTATCTCACTTGGCTGGTTGACTTCTCAAGCCGGGCCCCCCGTAAGCCCAGGCCCCCAGGCTAGAGGCCTGTCACCCCCCCCCCCCCCCTTGTGGGAGCCATGACCTATCTAGATACTTGACGTCATAAACATCAGTGGAGATTGATCATCACTCGTCGCCTTTCAATATAAAGTAGATTCCTTAATTGAGGCGTCTAATTCCAAAAAGCGATAAGTCCACATTTGGTCGAAATCGAGAAAAAAATACGCACATATCCTTTGTATAATTTTACACAATATGTATTAATCTATAAATTCCAAAATGCGACATAACCTTACGAAAAAAAATATTTTAAGTCTCGATTTATTACAAAAAGCGCCAAGTCTGTTTTTCATATTATTTAAAGCTTGGTTGATTTCGCGCGTGTTCAAGTCAACCAATAAGGGAACGTTCAGTATTAAAAAGGGCGTCTCCCATGCTGTAGCATCTGGTAAACTTATGACAGTGCCACGGAAATATGTGCCTTATGCGTCCAATTTTATTTTGCCTATATTTATTACATTTAAGAGTTTATCGGCTGAAACAAATTGCCATTTGGTTCTAATTTCGACATAGAATACAACGAAAAAAAAAATCTCACGTTAAAACAAATAATTGAAGCAAGAAACATAAAAATGTTGTTTCCTGAAAATATTGAATTGTGGACTTGTCGCTTTTTGTAATTAGACGCCTCAATTATATTAGTTTTACTTATTTCACTTCTACTTAGTAGAAGACCTTTAAATGTGTTGCAGTATATAAAATCTTTCCAAATGGTCGCGGAACACCTATTCAGGTTCGACGGAACACTGGTGTTCCGCGGAACATAGTTTAGGAAACCCTGAAATAGAGAATAATTCTTTAATGAATTCAAATATTCCTTTCGATACCTTATCTTCATCCAGCACTGAACATTTATAAACTTTATCATATTCTGAAACGCATTTGTTATTTTTCACCAATGTCGAGATGTCCTGCCATATTAAACCAGTTTTTTGTGCTAGTTTTTTACATAAGGAGGATTTTCCGACACCTGGAGTTCCTGCAAAGTAAATAACATTGTCATCGAAAATAAATTAAGAAGATGGAAGCTTTTACATGAAAACACTAGAGGTTGATCAAAAATTCCTGTCTCGAGAATTCTCGAAAAATAACGTGACAAAAATCGGTTCTCGTTTCTCAATTTTTTTTTCTAAAATTTAAAATTAATACAGGCGACTCTCGACTTTCGTACGTTATACTTTCGTTCAATTCACTATTTCGTGCATTCCTTGAAATTTAGATTTATTTGATTAAATGTTATGCAAAAACTGTGCGCTCCCAAAGACCTTCTCAAATACGTAAAAAATTTTAGTCTAGCGTTAGGAGTTGTACCAATGCGTTGTATGTTTTGCCAATTTATTTGATTATGTAAATATTTTGCCCTTATACGTTTATAAACAAAGGGTGGTATTCCACTATCTCTTGACAAGAAAGAAAACCCTGATTGCTAATATGCCTTGTTAACTTTAATATACTCATTGATAAATAAATATTTTAAAGTACGCTTTTAGTACATTCAACATTCGTACATTTCAGGAACCAATTACGTACGAAAGATGAGGCTTGCCTGTACTCCATATCGGTTTTGTGATCAAGGTCTTGTTTTTTACCAAAAACCTAACATAACCTACTGTAACACGGTAACTGGGTTGTTTTTCAGTAGGTCGTGTCAGGTTTTGGTTTGGTTTTTGGTCTCAAAAGATCAGGGTCGGATTGACACTTAAAGGAGGGTGGAAGGGCTTAACGTATTAGGTGTCCAAAAAACGCAACTGACCAAAATGTGCTCAAAGTTTCCTTATGGATTTTAGAAAGAAAGCCAAAAAAATTTCATAACTACTAGGTATCCGATTGGGGGGTCTAACGGGGTAGTGCATGCGTACCGCACGACACTGTATCCTGATAGTGTCGCATAGCCTCTCCTACTCAATTCCTATCTCTACCTCCATTTGGTGAACCCTACAAACCTGAGCAACTACACCTAAGATCAGGTAGTCAACCCTGGTGGAAGGTGTAGTCAGGGCTAACGGAGAAGGAAGAAATGGCCCTCCGAAAAGGGGGTTGGGCGTGGGGCTAACAACCTCATCCCGTAAAAAAACACATTGTTACGAAACCACACCAACAGCCTCGGAAACCGGACACTAAACTCAGACAACCTAGCAAACGCTTTAAGGAAATACGATTTGGAAGATGGAATACATTATCACTCTATCGACCAGAAGCACTTAAACTCCTTACAGAACAACTCATAAAATACCAATGTGATATTACGGCCCTACAGGAGATGCGATGGATAGGTCAAGGAGTGATGGAGAAACGAGACTGCACTATACTCTATAGCTGCCATGATAGTGAACATCACTTTGGGACTGGATTCATCGTAAGCAAACGAGTGAAACATTTAATTATTGTGTTCGAACCAGTCAACCCAAGGATCATGCGACTGCGAATTAAAGGAAGTTTCTTCAATTACTCATTTATAAGTTTACATGCCCCTACAGAGGATAAGTCGGATGAGGAAAAAGAGGACTTCTACGATGCGTTAGAAAGCACGTACAACAGTTGCCCAAATCACAATGTCAAAATAATACTCGGTGATCTAAATGCCAAAATAGGACGGGAGGAGATCTACACTGCCATTGTCGGAAAACATAGTCTTCACAATGAAAGTAATGACAATGGTACCCGACTAATTAACTGTGCAGCGTCACTAAATATGGTTATTGGTAGCACAATGTTTCCCCGTAAGGATATATATAAGGGAACTTGGAAATCCCCGGATGGGTGCACAATAAACCAAATAGACCATATTTTGATAGACAACAGGCACAGATCGGATCTAATGAGCGTCCGGACATACAGAGGGGCTAATGTAGACTCAGACCATTTCCTAGTGTGTGGAAAAGTTAGAGCAAAGATCTCGAACACCAAAAAGGAAATGGGAGCAAGAGCAAAACCCTTTGACACAGAGAAACTGAAGATTCCGCAGGAACTGGCTCGGTACCAGGAGAGCTTGTACACTCACCTGAGCGACAATGTTGAGGTTGGAGACCATGAAGAGGTGAATCAACACTGGGAAGAGTGCAAGACTGCCATAGTATCCTCAGCTAATGATACCTTAGGACGCCGAAAGACAGGTGAACGATCAGAATGGTTTGACGAATATTGCCGCGAAGTCACTACGAGAAAGAATGAGGCTTACTTAATGATGCTACAGAAGAAAACACGGGCATCAGACGATGAGTATAAAAAGCGCCGGCGTGAAGAAAAGAAACTACACAAGAAAAATAAACGTGATTATTTAAAAAAGGAAATGATCCTACTCCAAGAACACTATAAAGCCCAAGAAAGTCGGCTGTTCTATAGAAAGATAAATAATGTTAGGAAGGGTTTCAAGCCTCGTATCACAATGTGCAAGGATGACAATGGCATGATACTCACAGAAAAGCACCGTATTCTTGCCCGGTGGGTGGGTTTCTTTGATCAACATTTAAATACCCCCCATAATGATGCCGGCAACACTAACATTAATACTCATGACCAGGAATCAGTACAAAGTGGCATGGATGATAATGAAGAACCACCGACATTAAATGAGGTAAAAGGTGCCATGTCAAGGTTAAAAACAAACAAATCGCCTGGAATAGATAACCTCCAGAGTGAATTAATAAAATGTGGGGGAGAAAGCCTGCTCAAACATTTACATAGCCTAATCCACCAAGTATGGACTTCAGAAAAGATGCCAGAAAAGTGGAAGGATGGGCTGATTTGTCCCCTGCACAAGAAAGGAGACCAACTAGAATGTAGTAACTACAGAGGGGTGACAATCCTTAACTCTGCATATAAACTGTTGTCGATTCTGATATTCCAGCGGCTGGAACCCATTGTAGAAGGAATACTCGGGCACTACCAAGGAGGCTTTCGACGAGGGAGATCATGTGTTACTCAAATATTCACTCTAAGGCAGATTCTAGAAAAGACCACTGAATTCAATATTAACACGTATCACCTGTTCATCGATTTTAAGGCAGCTTATGATAGCATTAATCGATACCGGCTATATGAAGCAATGCGAGAATTTGAAATTCCGACGAAAATAATTAAACTTGTAGAGATGACAATGACACCAGTACAATGCCGGGTAAAGCTTCAAGCGGAAATATCCGAGCCATTTGTATCACTGAATGGCCTAAGGCAAGGTGACGTTCTGGCATGCCTTCATTTCAATATTGCGCTAGAAAAGGCGATACGGGATGCAAAGATTGATGCCCGTGGCAGCGGCACGATATTTACTAAGCCTGTGCAGCTGCTGGCGTATGCCGATGATATCGACATCATTGCCATTTCAGAATTGGCGCTGAAAAAGGCATTCACAGCACTAGAAGCCTCTGCCAAAAGAATGGGTTTACAAATAAACAAGGCAAAAACTAAATACATGCCTGTCTATGTCACACCACGAGAAGTCGCACCAAAGTTAGATATTGGTGCATACAAGTTTGATACGGTCGACAGTTTCATATACCTTGGATCTCTTGTAACTCGACATAATGATATTACAGAAGAAATCAACAAGAGAATCATGTCTGCGAATAACTGCTACTTTGGTCTCTTAAGACATTTCAAGTCCCGCTTACTATCTCGTCGAACTAAAAGCACTCTTTACAAAACACTTGTAAAGCCAGTGCTCACCTACGCATCGGAAACCTGGACATTAACTCTGCGAAATGAACGAGCCCTGAACATCTTTGAAAGAAAAATTCTCCGCCGTATATATGGACCGATCAGGGATGGCACCAATTGGAGGAGAAGATATAATGCTGAGCTCTACGGACTGTACGAAGATTGCAGCGCAGTTCAATCAATTAAGATTGGGAGACTGCGATGGCTAGGTCATGTGCACCGTATGAATGACAATGAACCGGCAAAGAGAGTGATGTCTAGCAATCTAATAGGACGTAGAAGAAGAGGGAGGCCAAAGATTTTAGATGGAGCTGCCAGTGACTGCCGTATTCTGGGGGTACCAAATTGGAAAGCGGCCACATTGGATAGGGACAGGTGGAGGGAGCTGTTGGAGGAGGCCAGGACCCACACCGGGTTGTCGCGCCCCTGATGATGATGAGGTATCCGATTGAACTTATGTCATATTTTCTGTCAAAACTAACGAACTTCAGGCTTATGTGGTATGTTTATAATTCTGGATGGAAAAAGCATTTGGAAGGAATACTAAAGCTTGTAAAAAAAGGTTGTGACTAAATTACGATATGGTGTACTATATTCTGCGGACCTGTTAATTACTAATTAATTACTACATTTAAATAACATGATAATTATATCTAATGGGCAACGCAATAGTTGCGTTGGGCGCACGTAATGAGTTAAGTACCGATGTTTTTTGTAAAAACCCGTATCGAACAAAATAAATCCTGGTGTAAGACCGTAAAGAAAGTAAATTTTAAGAATTCGACGAACCAGTCTAGAATCCTTGAGAAATCACAAGAAAAATTAGATTGTTAAATATCACAGAAAGTTGTGTTCGACGATAACAATTGTCCAAGGTGTATAATAGTGTATATTATATATTAATATTGTGTAAGTTTGTTTGGTAATTGTGCCGCAGATGCCGTCAGGAGTTTTTACAATTTTTTTTTTACGAAAACAGTTTATTCCATATAGACAATTATAATAAAAACCTATTTCTGTCGGCGCATAGGCTTTTCAATCCAATAATTGTTAATTTAAAATTTAAAATTTTGGCATTTTGATGCAAACAAATTAAGATTATATTAGATAATATTAGGTTGGGGTAGGTTAGGTTAGGTTTGGTCTAAAAAGAAAGTTGTGAAATCTCATAACGGCATCTGCGGCACATTTACCCGGATTTTTTTTGTAAAAACTCATATCGAACAGAAAATGGGTCTTGTGACTAGTTGTCCGCCGTCGCGCACTGCCATTTGTCAGTGAATGCAGTGTTGCCAACCGAACTATAATTAGAGTACATTTTGGTCCGCGTACTATTGAAAAAGTATAGTATGTCAAAAATACCACAATTTTGAAAAATGGAATTAATTGAATTCGCCGGTTAGGTTAGGTCAGATGGAAAAATAGAATTCGCCGGTTAGCATATTTTTACATTTTCAACACGTCCTATAATTTTTGCCGAAATACTATCATTTCTTGGACCGCGTACTATAATTCGATGACAAAAAGATAGCAGAATTCAACAATGGCGACTGACAGCCAAAGACGGTGGACGACCAGTCACAAGCACCAAATCCTGGTGTAAGACCGTAAAGAAAGTAAATTTTGAGAATTCGACGAACCAGTCTAGAATCCTCGAGAAATCACAAGAAAAATTAGGTTGTTAAATATCACAAAAAGTTGTGTTCGACGATACTCGTCCAAGGTATATATTATAATATAATTATTTGGATTTGTAATACCTATTGATAACTTTGTGAATTGCCATAAATTGTTATAAGATACACCCATACAGTTAGTAGTGAGAATAACAAAAGGTAACAGAGATGATTCATCATAAATACCTGTGATTAAAATGTTCGGATTAGGCACTATAGAAGAGGTCATATTGATCAAGTTTAAGCTGACAATAAATCGCAATATTCCTGAAATTTCAATAATCAACCTGTCAAACAACTGTCAAAGCAAGCATGCATCATAGACAATACATGGATTCATGGACATGGATATTATCTATGCACACCATGCTCCAGCTTTTTTCAATGTAGCCAGTATACTGTATCATCATAATCGGTATTAGGCTAATTTAGTTTTTTGTACAATAAAACTTAATAATTATGATACCTAATAATAAAATTTAATTTTATAAGATAACTGGAAAACATTTTTATTAGGTATGAAAAATTTTCTGTCCGTAAAGATTTGTTCGCAAAAGGTAAGTAGGTAGCTAGCGTGATTGGGTGAAAATAGCAATGTCCTCCATGGTGACATTAAAAATCAATACCTATGTTTTATGACGCCCACGATGGTCGAGCGTTACGAGTTAGGTTTATAATGTCATGTGTCCCGGGTTTGAATCTCGGGTCCAGCAAAAGATTCACATGTTTTTTTTTCCAAAGTGTGTTTGGACCAGAGTATGGACGCAAGTGGCTAACATCCATTTCTCGTAAAATCTGTTACAATTTCTACCATGTGATATTTTAGGATCAAACATGGAACAAAATTAAGTAGGTACCTACCTAGGTGTTGAATTTTAAGAAAATAAAAATAAACATGTCCCTAGAAAAACTTATTTTAAAACATTTTTTTCTCTTTTTGACGCTACCTACTTTCTAGAGTGCTATTTTTTAACCTCTGCAATTAAGTATATTATAGGTATTATACTACCTATGTCGGAAATATTTATTTTTTACTAATCTTTGTCTTTCGGCAATCATTTTCTGATTTCAAATTTTTCCTATTTGTTATACCTACCTAATACTATTCCAAACAATAATTACCTACCTAGTGCCTATTCTATTTTCATCGCGGCTTGCCTAAAGCCGTGTTACACGGTCCAAGTAGACTTTGATCGAGCGCCATCCAAGCGCACTCGTATGGGACATCTTCATACAAATTACTCCTATCAGTCCTATCCAAGCTATTTGGACCGCGTCCTACTCATCCAAGCTAGCTTGGTTATGAATAATTAGTAATAAGATGTCTTACGAGTGCACTTGGAGTGCACTCGGTCTAAGTGTACTTGGGTCGTATTTGGACCGTGTTAACGCGACTTTATTAAAGATATACAATAATGTGGGTGTAATTAATTTTACGCGGGTAGGTAGGTAGTATGATTCTTTCTCGCAAATACAAATTTAATAAAGATGAGCATATTATTTTTTATTTAAAAGGAGAAAGATATTTTTGCTTTTTGATGTATTCCAACTAGTACCATTTATCAAGCAATAAATAACATAAAACAAGTGAATTTAATTATGAGAAATAATAATAAATTATGTTGTTTTTTGAAAACTAAAATATTAAGTAAACTATTTTTTTTGGTAGGTAGGTAAATTGCTTTTATTTGAGCAGCATAACCGAACGCAACCGGCGATGAACGCATCGCTGTATTTCCGACTAGCAGACGCGATTTCACGAATTCTTCTTTCGTGACGACACGTTTCTCGTTCATTCTCTCGGGATCTTTAGCCGAGTGTGGATTGTTAGATTGTGCCGGTGCTCACAGGTGAGTGCAACACGTAATGGCCGTACTTTTAAATGAAAGTTCATTGCTAATAATATCAGGATCAGAATTAGAAAGCAGGATCTCGAAAATCTCGGAGAGTTTTCAAAATTATCGCAATTTTGACAGCTACAGCTCTGCAATGGCGATACAATGACCTTTTTATGTCCATATCGTTTCTAGATTACCGTGGTATTTTGTACGGGAACCATATACCGAGTTGTAAATTCATTATTAAAAGTGATTTGAAAGTCCTGAAGGAAATTACGGATAGTATTTTTCCACCATGGCTCCATTAGTTTTCCAGACATGTGCATACGCGTCACCGGCACCATCTAACACGTGGTGAAACGTAGACATTGTGGGATCTTGTTCCAAATATCTCTTTGTCTTTCATAATCACGTTGTGACTGATTTCTGTGCAATTTTTAACCAATCTTTCTTCAGTATAGGCCCCCCCAGTGTTCTTTTTTCATGGCCGACATCCTTTGTATCTTGTCCCTTATTATGAGGCCGCCATATTGATTCGCCATTTAATACATCGTTTTCAAGATGGAAATGTCACATTGAAACACACCTTCAACCTAACTTGGAACTAGATAGTTTGTTATTATTCTAATTTTTTTTTATTATTAATTTCAGACTTATTACAATGGGCAAAGAAAAGATTCATATCAACATCGTCGTGATCGGACATGTCGACTCCGGCAAGTCCACTACCACCGGTCATTTGATCTACAAATGCGGAGGTATAGACAAGCGCACAATCGAAAAATTCGAGAAGGAAGCCCAGGAAATGGGAAAAGGCTCCTTCAAATATGCCTGGGTGCTGGATAAGCTGAAGGCAGAGCGCGAGCGCGGTATCACCATCGATATCGCCCTGTGGAAGTTCGAGACCGCAAAGTACTACGTCACCATCATCGATGCCCCTGGACACAGAGATTTCATCAAGAACATGATCACTGGTACATCCCAAGCCGATTGCGCCGTGCTCATCGTTGCGGCCGGTACTGGAGAGTTCGAAGCCGGTATCTCCAAAAACGGACAGACCCGTGAGCACGCTCTGCTCGCTTTCACCCTCGGAGTGAAGCAGCTCATCGTCGGAGTCAACAAGATGGATTCTACTGAACCTCCGTTCAGTGAGTCCAGATTTGAGGAAATCAAGAAAGAAGTCTCCTCTTACATCAAGAAGATCGGTTACAACCCTGCGACAGTCGCTTTTGTTCCCATCTCTGGATGGCACGGAGACAACATGTTGGAGCCGTCCGCTAAGATGCCATGGTTCAAGGGATGGAATGTAGTGAACAAGGAAGTCAAACAGGAAGGCAAGTGCCTGATTGAAGCCCTCGACGCCATCCTCCCCCCTTCCCGCCCCACCGACAAAGCTCTCCGACTCCCCCTACAAGATGTCTACAAAATTGGCGGTATTGGAACAGTACCCGTGGGCCGTGTGGAGACCGGTATCTTGAAGCCTGGAACCATTGTCGTGTTCGCTCCTGCTAACCTCACCACTGAAGTCAAGTCCGTTGAGATGCATCACGAAGCTCTGCAGGAAGCCGTCCCCGGAGACAATGTTGGTTTCAACGTGAAGAACGTCTCAGTCAAGGAATTGCGTCGTGGATTCGTCGCCGGAGACTCTAAAATTAACCCACCCAAGGGAGCTGCCGATTTCACCGCTCAGGTCATCGTCCTCAATCACCCCGGCCAAATTTCAAACGGTTACACACCCGTATTGGATTGTCACACTGCCCACATCGCTTGCAAATTCGCAGAAATCAAAGAAAAGGTAGATCGCCGTACAGGAAAGTCCACTGAAGATAACCCTAAGGCCATCAAATCTGGAGATGCCGCTATCGTTATTTTGGTGCCATCCAAGCCTATGTGCGTAGAGTCATTCTCAGAATTCCCCCCCTTGGGCAGATTCGCTGTCCGTGACATGAGACAGACTGTAGCCGTAGGAGTCATTAAGTCTGTGAACTTCAAGGACCCCGCATCCGGCAAGGTGACCAAGGCCGCCGAAAAAGCAGGCAAGCCCAAGAAGTAGCTAGGCCTGGTGTCAGTTGCGCAATCTTTCAAAATGCTTCTTAAACACTTTTCCCATCGTAAAGTGTTCCGCAGGAAAAAAGGCTTCACTCATTCCTTACTATATTTTTTTTACTTCAATTATTATTAATATTTTATTTTATGTAAGGTTATATGCATATACGAGTCCGAGTCCTGAGATGATATTTTTGTAACTTGCAATTTCTGAAGTGTAAATTTCATAGTAATAAACGAGTAGCCGGAAATCGAAATTTACTCTTTTCTTTTCTCCTTTACCCCCTTTCCTCCCAAACACAATTGATTCATAAATTGAGTATTGACTTAATTATTACTCCAATGACACTGAGTGGGTGGGTACATAATTTGAATTTAAATTTCATGCATTTCCAAAAAATATGTTTTTTCATTTGTTACAAATTCAAGACATTTGGGTTTTCTGATCAGCTGTTTTTTTTTCTTCAAATATCATTCCTGTGATGGTCTTTATTAGTGGGATATTGGTACATTGTGCCTTATCAGTATTGAGAAAATATACATAGTATGCTAAAGGAAACTAATCTCATCAATTTTGAGAAAGGCTAAAGGTAACATTGATTTCTTGTATAAGTATTGTACATGGTATACGTAGGCAACTTTACCGCAACAAACCTGTAGTCATTTTATCGTCATACGTATATTATCTATGGGCCAGCGACGTCTGTCAGATGCATATTATCTGTCAGATTGACGTTTCTTTATAATGTTTTACATTATTTTTAATGATTGATCACAAAATGATTAATTTAAGCATGTATCGAATGGTCTAATAACTAATTCATTAGTACAATTCAACGACGTGCTCAATTTGGTAGGTAGTTTTTTTGTTACTCACTCTTGTGAAATACCTAGTGAATCAAAACAGCTGCGCCGACTATTACCCTTTCTATGAATCACCTAACTAGACAGTAACTTCAGAATCCTAGGTAAAAAACAATTTCCGGTCACCAAAAACGAAATTATCCTTTTAAAACTCATTCGCCAAATTCAATAACTAGCCACGGAAAATATTGGCAATATTCCTTCCTATGATTCCTTCGTTTACTGCAGTTGAAAGTTCTGGGTTCTTCACTTATGACATTTGGACTCTCGGGTCTCGTTATCATTATATTAATCCTATTATACTAGTATAATAGTGTGAAATGAAAACACACGCCACGTGTTGAAATTATTATTCTAATCCATACATACATAATTTAATTATTTTGTATAGCTTCTTAATTTTTCGTTTTACTTCTGTACTGGTCAGTACCTATGCAATTTAGGGTTAAACTAAATGAATATAATATAAAGGGCGGGGTACCTATTACAATACCTACTGATTTATAAACTTATACTGCAGGCAATGAATCTTCAATCCAATTGTTACCATGCCTTTAATCTATTAGTTACCTATTTATCATTGGGTATTGATGATGATCAAAATCAATATTTTCTAAATTTTGTATTGGTTGATAACATATTGTATGTAATTAAAATAAAATCGTCAAATAATCTTATCCATATATTTTATCACTCCATGGTGGCCAGCGTTGCCAATTTAACGTTTATCTTGGCAGATCAGCATTTTTCGATAGGCGACTAGCTTGCAAAAATCTGGCTTGTGGCGTTTTTACTAGTGTTTTTTGATGCCTCCAACCATGGGCGCCGCCAGGATTTTGTGTAAGGTGGTGCATGTAAGAAAATTCAAATTCTTATTCCACCAAATGTTGGATATTTCGCGTAAGCGTCGCAGTTTATAATCTGCAGCCACTCATTAGTTCCCTATATGACCCATACATCCTGAAGCGGGCCCCCAGGTCAGGATATATGACACCCCCCTACCTGTCGCTAAGATTAAGGGCGGTGTGCTACAGTAATGTTCCCCAAAGTTTCGCAGAAAACCCATTGTTAAGGGTATTCCATGTAATTTTAGTGATTTTTAAAGAAATCCAGTTAGTTTATTGAGTTGTCAGCACTCAGCATCATATTATGAAGTACTAATAATATAGGTCATATTGGATAAATAGCCATTTTATAAGTAAGTAAACACATAAGTAATTGAGCCCATATCTGGAAAACTAGCGTTATCATGATAACGCTGTTTTTTGGTAAATCAGTTTAAATTACGCGGCATACACCTATACATGCACTCACCAAATATTACTTTGATATTCTAACAAGAGGTGGCAGTAGACAGTCTAAACTGATCACGTGTTGCACGCTGTTTATCCGTAACTGAAATGTTTAGATAGAAGATATCTTCAAAAAAGCGGGAAAGGATGCAAATGAAGTGCTTGCACAATTGTTCACAGCCTGCATACGCAAAGAGGATGTCCCAGAGGCATGGTAAAATGCCAGCATTGTCATTCTTCACAAAAAAGGTGACAGAGAAGACCTAGCAAATTATCGTCCAATAAGTCTACTCCCTATTCTCAACAAGACATTCACAAAAATTCTCACAAACCGTCTGCAAAATGTACTAGACGAGAACAAGCCGGATTTAGAGGAGGATACAGCACTATGGACCATATCCAAGTCAGGGAAATCATAGAGTGGTGCCAGGAATACAAACTGCCACTATGCATGGGTTTTTATAGACTATGAGAAGGCGTTCGATTCAATAAAGAAATGTTCAATACTCGACGCACTCAGAAAACAAGGAACCCCTGGGCGCTATATAAATATTTTCAATAATATATACGGTAGTGCAACAGCATCTGTCGATCTCCATAAACCATCGCGCAGATTTCCTATCAGCAAAGGAGTTCGACAAGGTGATACAATCTCATCTAAATTAATTTAACCAGCTTAATTTGTTTATATTACCAGTGGTCTAATTTCTTTTATTTAGTTAACTATCAATTCATGGTGGAACTGCATTGTATTGTTGTTTTTATTTAATAAAACGCATTGTTTTTGTAGTACTTATTCCACTTTTAATCAATAGATTAGGACCAGTTTCGTCCGCCTCAGAGGAAAATGTCCCTCTGAGGCGGACGAAACCGGTCCTAATCTATTGATTGAAAGTGGAATAAGTACTACAAAAAAAAATGCATTTTATTAAATAAAAACAACAATACCAGTGGTCTAGTCGTCAACTTGTGACTTTTTACAGTTTTCATCGATATTATGTAAACACAATATTTTTGAGTCACGTGAACTTAGAAAATAAAGTTGTTATTTTTAAACTAGGACAAAATTGATAACACATAATATTATTATGTATATCAATGTTGGGCATAAAAATGTGAGAGAAGTCTAATTTCGAAGTCATTATGGACAACAATATTGTCTTCGACCAAGCATAAATACACTACAACCACAAACCATTGCGGTCAGGTGTTTGATGTAGGGATGGTTTGGGCATGAAGTACGTCATTAAGTTTCAGTAATTAACTATCGAAATATCGAAGATGCGCCTTATGAAAAGTTGGGGGGAAGCGAGAAGTACCTATTTGAAAAAAACCCGGCAGTATTTTATTTAGATACTTTTTGAAATCTTATTTGTAGAATGGTGTCAGATTCTTCTGGCACCGTAGGCGACTCATTTAGGTGTTGTTTGTTACATTCAAATGACACTAACACCATTGCAATGTAAACCTGAAAAATTTGTCCTTTCTCTACCTGAAATTTATACCTTAGTGTTTATCATTAATTTCTGTTAGCACAATAAATTGTAATATTTTTTACACTTGTTCTAACATGGCATGAAAAATATGAAGATGGTTAGGTATTTAATATTTATTAACAGAGAAAGCGTGTAGGTAGTCTTCTATGCAGTGGTTGTTTTATTAGTCATTTTAATGTCGCAATACTTGGATATTATTTGTATGTTTAATGCAGAAATGTGTAATGGTGATATTATATTACTCACTCTAGTGATAAAAAAGGACTAGCTTATTCGAAAAACAACTTCAAATAGATTTTTCCTTTAAATGTGGTAGGTTTCTTAGTGCAGCTCCAATCTCAAGAATGTTAGAAGCAAGTTCTTTTAAGAGGGTACACGAGTGAAACACTTGTTTTCATATAACAAACATTGTATGAATAATTTTTGTATACCTACAAATATATTTATGTTTAAAAAAAAAAAAAAATTCAGTTAGGTACATGTTACTCCCTACTTCAATTATAGTTTGTCAATTTATGGCTACGGCCGTATGTTGTAGCTTAACCACTGGGGAATGCCAAAAGAAATGGCGTATTTCAAAAAAAACTACCATATTCTTAGGTCAATAATTATTATAAAGCAATCATTATTCGTAGGATGTTTATCACACTTGAATGGTCAAAGACATAGCTTATAATTAGTATTTTTAGAATTATCTTCAAAATTATGTAAATAGATTGTCTACAACGTTTAAGGTATGTCCAGGATCATGCTTTGAAAATAGAAAAAAACTTCATTTTGACCCACGCTGAGCATGTCCGCCCTTAAGTAATAATAATAATATATTCCTTTTACTATTATATTAATTGACTTGTTTTGTTTTTCGAGTAAATACGTAACGTTTTTTAGTCATCTTTACACGATTTAAAAATTAACTTCTCCGACACCATCACAAAACAAATTGACATGCTCACAGGTCGACTATCGCTCTCCGATTGGCAACGCTTGTGAAATTACGTCCCACCTATTGCTGAAAATTATTTACCGTTTCACTGAAGTATGCTCTTAACAAGAATCTCAAAATAGTGTTTATTTTTACTCACTCACTCACTGCTGGAACACTTCATGACTAATGTACAGTCTTAATTATTGTGAATTACAATTTCAATCATTTTCTTCTGATGGCACTATGGCTCAACTTCACACTTGGCCTCCATCACCACTTTCCTCCAACCAGCACAGTTCTCTGTGCCCTTTCCCAGTAAGTTATTGACATTGCAGGAGTCTTATGTCAGTCTTAACACCATCCTCCCATTGCCTCTTTCCTCTTGGGTTCCCAACAAGGGTCATTTTTGGTGCCTCTGTCTTTTCAGGCAATGGACACAATATTATTATGAAATTGTATTTTTAGTTAACTACAGTACACTCTCAGTAATCCGCCACTCGTTTATTCGACAACTACTATAATCAGCCGTTATTTTTACTAGTTGAAAGCACAAAATCAAGCTCTATAATTCGCCGGTAGGTATTCCATTGTCAAATTCAGTAGTCCGCCGCGTACAAGTATACAACGCAGATGAGACTGGTTTATTTTGGAAACTTACGTTCATTGCGAAGAAAGTAATGTACCAGGGAGGAATGTGCCCAAGGACCGCATCACAATTATGCCATGCTCCAATGCAACCAGGACACACAAAATGAAGCTTTTGGTCATGGGAAAGCCAGGAATCCTAAGCCATTCAAGAATATCTGCCTCATTGAACAACTGGTTGTGTCAAGTGATTTACTGTTTAATATTTAGTTAAAAAATTTAGTTTATAAATATGTATAATTTAGTAAATACTTGATTTTGATTATAAATAAAACCGTAATTTGCTAGTACAAATTTCTCAAAAAAAAACTATTATTACGAAATACCAGTTTTAATTTTTACCTTATTTTGTATGTATGCACATGATCCACCGCTTTCACTAATTGGACACTTGTCTGGTTTTTGGGGTGGCGGATTACTGAGAGAGTACTGTATTACGTATTTTCTATAACCAAGCCAGAAGATACTGGTATTAACACACATTATTATGAAATTATATTTTTAGTCAAACTATTAAGTACGTATTTTCCTACGAATAAAAAAAGAAAGAAAGGAACATACTGATTCATTGCAGTAAAAAACGGGCAACCAAATTCGCCATTTTGGAAAGTGATGATTTTGCGTAAACAAATATCAGGTGGTCTGTACGTGTGCGTATAAACTTCGTATGGGTTTGTAATTTTGTGTATCACGCAATGTCGGCCATATTTGCCAGCCTTTCTGATTGCTGTGAGTTGTACATTATGCTTATTCCTTCTTTTTTTTATTCGTAGGTATTTTCTATAATCAAGCCAGATGATACTGGTATTAATTGAAATTACACATTATTATGAAATTATATTTTTAGTCACAGCACAAAAAAATAGTATTGTGAGATGCCCGAGGTTCCAGCGGCTAGCTCAGGTGTCCATCGAACCACGGATTCACAAAAAAAGATTAAAAAAGGATTTATATATGTTGGTAAAATTAAATAAAACACTAAGTCTTTCTCGTGCAGTCTTAGCGTTATATATTTTAATATTTGGTTGGACAACGTTACTTTATAGTCCATTACATATTTTGTTTTTACAATTAGTTACGCAGGTCCGTACACGGTTTACAAAGGACGTTACTAACTTTTTTTTTCTTTTTCAAATTCCCCGTACCCACGCCGTGATTGGCTAAATTTTATCGCGTGATGCTTTTGATTTGACGAATCACGAGCACCACCCCGGCGCAGGCGCGTGGAGGTTTTAACGTTGCCGGCAAGCGCGGCAAAATTTATTATATATGAATACTTATATTTAGTCTTAAAATTATCTCTCTCATCCATCATTTAAACTTTTTAAATCTATCTTAATTACACCTCCGCCCAGTAAGTGATTTTCACGCACCGGACGAAGGCCTTTACTCATGAATAAAAAAAATAAAATTACGTAGTTGAGCAAGGAATCAGATTAGATGTTTTATGAAGCCGTTTCTAGAGGTCAGGGTTACGTTTCGACTTATAACTACTAAATGATTATATACACCGGGAGAAGCCCACCTGTAACAGGGGTGTATCAATTGGTTGGATCCATTTTGAACCACAATATGAAAGAACATCGTGAATACAATTCGGAAAATATTTCACATTGGCTGCCACCGTGCGAGATTATTTTCTGATTTGTCATCATTATTTGCCCATCAACCCAGGGCAATCCTATCCTCCATCCTCCACTATTTGGGCCAGTGTCTACTAGATGTTTGCACCGGCCACTCTAGCACCCTCGTTGACACTGTTCAACCACAGGAGTCGGACTGTCCGGTCCGGTATCCAGAATGCCTCTCGGCGGTTGGGCACGGTCCGTTCTTGCTACATGGCCTGCCCATCGGAAAACACCAAGTTTAACAAATGCAAGAATACATTCGTCTTGGAAGAGGTTGTAGAACTCCAGGTTATGTAGTATACAATTTTTGAAAGTGTTATAATTCAGTAAATTGTTGTGGAATGCGCAAAGACCAGGCAGTAGACATTATTATGTCGAATCATAGTCATCTCAAACTAGTTCTGAATTAAGGCCTCTCTTCATTATATTTTCGGTGTGTAATTTTTAGTATTTCTATAATACTTGAAAATCTCTTTAATCAAGCTTTGTCGGTTTCTAAGTATTTAAATTAAGTTTAGTACATAACCCACCATTGGCTTCTAAGATTCGTACAGTGATAATTAAATTGTTCTTTGAAGAATGTTACGTACTTATTTTCACTATAATTTTTTTAGATACTATTGTATTATCTCCAACACTTATTTTTCGATTCCTGTGGGTTATGCCCAACATTTGTATCTCTCCATATTACGTAGTGTGCTCTCAGAGTAAATAATAATATATTCCTGTTCTTTTAAAATATTATAACTTTTACTTTAAGAAAAATTTAACACCTACGGTGACGTACTAAGTGGTAGCATCTGAAGCTCTTGTAATGGAATGCGTAAGGTGCTGGCCTTTATCCGAGAGCTCCCGGTTAGATTCCCGGTGAGTAAGTAAGTATGTATGATTGATATTGTAGAAGTATACATTAGAAATACTGAACTATCCGTTTTTCCGGTTGTCCCGCTTTTTGCTCCGAAATCCTGATTTTTTTTATTTAACATGGTAAAAATCCTGATTTGGTAAAATTATCTGACAACGCTGGTTGCATACTACATTCACGTCCTTTTAGTACGGGCCCGTATATCCTATGCAGCACCTTTCTCTCGAATACATCGAGCGCACACTCATCGGCCTCAGTGAGTCCAACTCACTCTGACGCGTAGGTCAGTATTAGTCCGATCAGCGTCTTATACATCAGAATTTTTGCACAATAACCTATTTTAATCCTTGGCATGAAATCTCGCCACTTATAAAGCAAACCAATTCATATAAACCACATATTATGAGTTGTTTTAGAAGTTCGGTTCGGTTTGATTTTTTCGGTCAAACATAAGTGCAGCTAAATGGAGTGACAATCCTGTTTTATACGTAGTAAATTATTGTTTGATTGTAAAAAAAAATACTTTCAATATCAATTCCGTATTGAATTCAAAATTTTCAATATTCTATTGTATCTCGGAATTAATATTTTTTGCGTGCAATTGCCTTTGGTTATAATAAAATTTCTATTAACACAGTCAGTGCTCAAAACACGCCTGGCATGTGACCATTAGATAAATATACATTCACTGCTGACCAGTTAATTACCACATTTGAGTATCATGCTAATTATTGCTACATGCCAGGCATGTCTTGAGCACTGACCGAGTTGTGGTAATTAACTGGTCAGCAGTGACTGTGTTAACAGATGTATTGCAAAGGCACAGTTTGGTATATCAAGGTGTGGGATTTAATAAAAAACTTATATATTTTTATGTAACAAGAATCTTATTTCATTAAAAATATTGTATGAATAGTTTATTCTACCATAGTTCAGTGCACTAAAATGCTGACAATATTGTCTTCTTCTCTGATAATTTATTACTAATGCATCATATTACTAGTAGGTTTTAACAATATTTTCACAAAAACTAGAATTAAAAAATAAATAAGAAATTGGTTTGAAACCATTTGTAGGTATATACAGTGGAACCTAGATTATCCGAGTTTGATTATGCTCATCAGAAAAGACATTGAAGGACAAATGGATGGTGAAAACAGAAAAATGTTTATTTCCGGAGTAATTTTTTTTTCGATTGTCCGGATTTATTGTTATCAGAATAATCTTTATGTCTGATTAGTTCCGAGTAATCGAGGTCCTACTGTTTGATTTTTATTCTATATAGCGAATTTGTATGATAATATACACATTTAGAGATATTTTAGGGCTCATTGAGCTTTGACTTTTTCTTCCATGGAATCATATAGCATATCAGCGTATTCCTTTGCCTGAGCTCTGCGTCTCTTGTTCATTTCTGGTGCTATAATATATCTATATGAAACAACCGTTACTGTAGTTATCCCAAGAGCCCAAGCAACTTTTGACAAAGGGTGTGATGAAGAAAAAAAGTCTCTGAAGCCGGCCATCTTAACTTTTCCTTAAATTCAAGAAAAAATGAGTTATTATAAAAAAAATATTCCGCTGAAATAGGTACTGAAACTGAAAAAAAAAGATTTTGTAAGTTTTATTGTTTAATTCAATTATTCTTACGTGATTACTAAAAGACTCCATATTCCAAATTGTGAACGGATAAGATTTTACTAGATTTTATTTATCCTTTCATGGGCACAAGGGTATTTTGAAAATTTAGTACAGCTATTCATCGACTTTTGACACTGAGTTACATTCCTACAGCAAAAAGCTTAGTATTTCTTCGGAAGCAAGTAACTAAATGGGAATTTGTTCTGAAAATCCGATACCCGTCTGTGTAGTCTCGATCGATTAAATAATAATTAATGGTCTATATTATGATTTGGTATTTTTTTAAATATGGAATTTGCAGCAAGTTTCATGAATATGTCATCTATGATCATAACAGTTTTAGATTATGCATAAAAAAATACTATAGCTAAACAACTTAAAAACGGACCTGCGCAGAAGCACACCTTTCGTGCGCATATAGTAGGTGTGTAAACGTTGCTTTTGCGAGCGTAAACGCTGCATCTGTGTGTGAAAAGTCTGTTTTACATGATACAATAGTAATTTACAGTTTTACAATGAATACCCCATCTCGATCGGGGTATTACAAAAAACCTTTAGAAAGACAAGCATGAGAAATTATTGTTTTTATGTGACGTGATATTGAAGTGATGAAAAAACAGTAGGTACAATTCGAGGGCTTAGTGTCAAACAACACTATCTACAAAAGTGCAACTTTACAGGAGAGCCAAAAATCATTATTTTAGATTCTTGTAACTTAACAAGGGAAATGTTTATTTAAAACCTAATGTTAATATTTTATAATTTATTGTGTATTGTACATTTATCTTGCTTATGATGATGTTAAAATTTATAGGGATAGTTTTAAAAAAATATATAAACAAGGGTAACTTATGTAATTAGCGTTAAACTTTACTGACGATTTAATAAGAAATTAGAAAAGATTGACATAACGTTGTTTGACTATCATGTAGCCGTAAATGTAAAATAACGTTATCTCAAAAAAAAAAAAAAACACTTTTTTGTAGATAACGTTGTCTGACTTTAAGCACTCGAATTATAATGATAGGTAGATATATATTTTTATAGAAAATGATTTTCACGGTATGCGTTTTATAACAAGTTTACTAAAAATACCAATTGAAAGACATTATTTGAAAATTATAAAAAAATGTGATTCGGTCATCGATATATTTAAGGTGACGCATCAGTGAAACGCCAAATAATTTTCAACTGTAGGCGCGACGAAATTTTGGACTCGCTGCCATTCAGTGAG
Source organism: Rhyacophila brunnea (assembly GCF_057557595.1). Taxonomy (NCBI): domain Eukaryota; kingdom Metazoa; phylum Arthropoda; class Insecta; order Trichoptera; family Rhyacophilidae; genus Rhyacophila; species Rhyacophila brunnea. The sequence goes on from NW_028232859.1 coordinate 42,555,422, forward strand.
AGAATGTCGAGTCAGAAACACGTCACTTTGCTGCGTGATGGCGTCAATTAATTCTAAAATCCTGTAAAGATGACTAAAAACGTTACCCATTTACTTTAAAAAGAAAACATGTCAATGAATATATTATTATTGTTACTAATAGAACAATAAACAGAACATAAAATGGACGTATGTTGGATTTATATGACAAATAATATTTCGTTTGACAGGCGTCATTTGCACCCGCGACCCGCAATCCGCGCATCGCCTAGCAACGATCTTTTTACACCGTGCCTCAACTAATGCATGGCCTTAATATGTACACTGTTCACTTCTACTTTTTAAGTCATAATTTGTGTTCTCCTAATTATTTAATTAATACATACCTGCAGTAATATAATCAGTTAATGTATCGTGAGGGATGTGAATGATAGGATAGGTATTAGTAGATAGGATTAATTAACATAACTATCATAATAGGTACTACTTATCAAATAATAATTGGGCTTCTAAGTGAATTGCTGAGGATAGAATTATTGTTATAAAATAAAAACCTAATTTCGCCGGATTGGTTTTCTCAAAAAATAACACAAAAAATCTTCTACACGCAACTAAAGCGACTTTCTGTTATCGCTGAGATCTTGTTGTGGACAGTGGTTTAATAATTTATTCATATTGAAAGTAACTTTGACAATTTTCTACGTGTAATACGGGCTGTTTCTTTATTAGACGCTTGTGTACTGGCCGAACATCAAAAGGTTCAGTTTTATGTTGTCGGACTCTAGTTTCTTGTTGAAATAAACAAATAAATATTGTACTGGGATGGTGTAATTGAACTGTTAAATACAGAAAGGTAATATTATCTGGAACCGATGAGCAAAAATGGCCAAAGCTGGATTTTAGAGACTATTTTGGTCCTGTAATGTGTTATGCATTATTTGACCAAATTTCACCGACGTTTTTAATGAGCTTTACAGCAAAATTAAAATCCAATGTCATTCAAAACAAATTTCGGAAAATAAAAATCGTACCTACTCTATTTTTCCGGTTCAGTCAATAACAAAACTTTTGATGTTAATTCTTTTACAGCAAGTGGATTTTCTTTAGCTTTCTTTTCCTGATGATATTTTTCGAGTAAAGGTCCCCAGATATAAAATCCGCCAATTATTCCAACTATAGTTGTGACAATCAACTGAAATCCAGTAATCCCTCTTGGTTTTCTGATCATTTCAAGCTCATAATATGTTTCGTAATAATATACCGAAGCGTGAAGTCGGAAAAATAAAATATCTATTTTCTTTGAGTGATTTGACACTAGTCTTAAAATGCTTCTTCTACCTTTATCCATAGAATAAAATACCTTTCTATTATCTATGTAGCTTTCTATTAACCATAGACTAGTCATGGACGTATCAATATTGGAATTAATAAATTGGCACTACTTGTACACTGCACGAGACCAAGAGGTTTTTATTTTCATGGGGTCATTTGTAGCAAAGTGTACGTACCAAATTTTGATTTTGATTGACAAAATTGTATCAGACTGACAGTTTTGATGTATATTGCTATGGTAATTAATATCACATTCTATTAAAAAATTGCAATGCAATGTTTTGATAACTGGAAATGGTACCTACCTACACATTGTATATTATGAGTCTAATCTGAAAATAGTTGGAAATATTTTCCTATTCTGCATACCTACCTATACCTACGTAAATTAATATATTGTGAGTAAAGTTTTATTATTCGAATTTGACTTTGAAGTCCTTGATTACTAATTTAATTTCCTTTTTCTTGTCGTTGGTCATTCCTCCCTTTTTATTTACTGGTCATACCCGCGCGTCCCTTTTTTATATAGGGAGTTTGGGACTCCTTTGTCTTCCACGAGGAAGGTTGCATTGCCGACGGCTACAACGCTCCAGTCATCAATATGGCCGAGGTCCCATCCTCGCCAATTGATGACAATCCCACCACAGGCCCAACAGGACATCATGTGGTGGCTCTAGGCGATATGATCCTCAGAGTTGACACAACGCAGGTACGAAAAGGCAGTTGGTCCCTCAGACAGGCACATATCCAATCCCTTCTGGGGCGACTCAACTTCACATCCACCTCCACGAAAAAGGTTGCATTGCCGACGGCTACAACGCTCCAGTCATCAATATGGCCAATTGATGACAATCCCACCACAGGCCCAACAGGACATCGTGTGGTGGCTCTAGGCGATAGGATCCTCAGAGTTGACACAACGCAGGTACAAAAAAGCAGTTGGTCCCTCAGACAGGCACATGTTCAATCCCCTTTGGGGCGACCTAACTTCGCATCCTACCTCCAATCATCAATATTATCGAGGTCCCGTTCTCGCCAATAGGTGACAATCCCACCACAGGCCTAACAGGACATCATGTGGTGGCTCCAGGTGATGCCGCAGCCAACTCATTCCCGAATGGCACCTCATCAACACTGCAACCACCCCCCTGTTTCAAAGATGGGGAGTTCCCGAGGTGGATTTATTCGCAAGCGAAACAGCACATTTCGTTGCAACGTACGTCTCACGAGACGTTACAGACAGTGGCGCGTTGTTTCATGACGCCTTCAGCCGAGTATAGGACTTCAGACTGGCTTGGATATTTCCCCCACCAAACTTACTTCCACGAGTCCTAGCGCACCTGAACTCAGCAAAAGGGAAGTACTTACTAGTGGCACCGAGCTGGAAACAATGCTTTTGGGGAGTGGACTTACGAAAAATGGCGATAGTACCTCCTTATACAATACCTCACCTACATACGACACTAGTAGGTACGGAGACCAACCCTCCACCTCCAAGGACCCAGGACCTGTCCCTTTAACGATGAATAATTTCGGGTGCGGTGAAATAACATCAAATTGAATGGTGGAAGAAAGGGCACTTCTTACTTCCAGATGGCGGCCTTCGACTCTAAAAACTTACAAACCAGCTTGGAACAAATGGAAGACAGTGGCATGGTGTAACATGAACCCAATGGATCATAATAGCCCTCAACCAATGAAATTGGCCAGATACCTAGGCTACTTGCACAACACGGAGGGTTTGTCGTACAACACCATCCTGGTGCATAAGTCAGCCATAGCCACATTTTGCAAACCGATGATCATGGGAAATATTAGCATCAACGTTGTATACAACACAATATTATGTTAAAGGCAATTTCAGTACATAAAACCAAACCCGTCAAACCACCGGTTTGGGATCCAGGACGAGTTGTAGGTCATCTTAGGAAAACAACACCGGTTGAGTACAACCTATACGAAACGTCTCGCAGGACAGATACTCGGCTGCTTCTCGCATCAAGACGAAGGGTTCATGACCTCACACTACTCAGTAATAGTAGACAATGGATTAGTGGATAAAGGTGACCACATATTGTATGGCCAATGTTTGGCGCAAAGACAGATACCGCCAAGCATCGTCAATCGGAATGGAAGCTAAGCACTTCCACGTGTCAGAACATCGACCCAGTATTCTGGTTACGGAAACTCGTCTGCGTGTCAAACTCAAGGAGAGAGGAAGGTGGGGATATTTCTTAATTATTTATATCTTCAAGAAGACCACCAAAACCAGCCACCAGGACAGTTATAGGGAATTGGATAGGGTCAGTACTGTTGGAAGCAGGGGTACAAGAACCACCGCAGTGTCCGCTCAGTGGTGGCTTCCTTAAACTGTAAATATACCCAATAGATGATATCTTAAAGAGAGGTAACTGGCGTAGCGAGTCGACATTTTACAACTACCAGAGAACGATGGACACACCACCATCACAAGAGGCAAAGAACCAATCAACTTCTCTATTCAACCCTATACATTAAACGTCACGATGGTCTATACCTCGTCAATGACACATTGTCACATACAGGAATTTGGCATATCCACATCAGGTGATAACAAACAGATATCTCAAGGACTTCAAAGTCAAATTCGAATAATGAAAGGAGTTTTTCCTACCAATAAAACTCTTATTATTCATGTTGACTTTGAAGTCCAGGTAACTTCTACCTGGTTCCTTGAGCCATATCATATTGAAGACAAAGGAGTCCCAAACTCCTTACATAAAAAAGGGACGCGTGGGTATGACCAGTAAATAAAAAGGGAGGAATGAACAACGACAAGAAAAAGGAAATTAAATTAGTTGAATAACACCTCACGCGAAGAAGGAAGAGCAAACCCTATTTCAAGGACTTCAAAGTCAACATGAATAATAAGAGTTTTTTGGTAGGTAAAACTCCTATCATTATTTTGGCCTGTTACCGGATGAAAATGTAGCGCCGGAAAATTTATGTGTACGAACAGGAGTGCTATAATAATATTGCTTTAATAAATGATTTCTCTTCTAAACGTATTTCAAGATTTTGTGATTAATTATTCTTATGTAGGTACCTAGATGCAAATAAAATAATATGACAAAAGGTAATAAAAAATCATTATAATCAGCTTTTTTACTGGTGTTCGGATAGTACAGTGATTATACCCAGATTTCTATAAAATAATTAAATATTAATATTTTTGTCTTCTAGATTGCTCAAAAATGTTATCTAAATAGCCTTAAATATGTTCAAGGCCGCGTCTGTCATATATCAGAACATGCTGCTCTATGAAAAAGTGTCAAATTGTCTTCACGGTAATAATTATGAAATATGTAATAATGTAATAGACTCATGTATTCGTAACTTTACATGAGATATCTTTATAAATACAGCAAACTTAATTGGCGAGGTATTACAATATGTGTAAGAATAATGACACTCACTTGTGCGCATTTATTTTTTCGTAATATTTTTCCATGTCCACTTTGCTGTGCTATCACTATTCGCTAAGAGAAAAATAATAACATTATGTATTATTGTACTATTCAGGTAAAAGTGTTGATAGAACATCCAAGATTATTATCTGCAATATTTTATCAAGGCAATCGTAACTAACAAGTGCACGATACGTTGATATATATTTTTGGAAAATAAATTATATGATGGATACACAATAATTTAACAATGTTTCGAGGCAGAGGTGACAGTAATATCGTTTATAAATGTACCGTAAGACTATTGGAAGACACTGAAATCTTAGAATGTGAATTTCATGTAAGTATATTCGTAAATCACTTTTCACAACTAAAAGTCCAGCGTAGATTAGTTTGTGTTTAATCTGTATTGGCTTATTTATTTTGTTTTTTCAAATTTTAGCCTAGCCACAAAGGAAAATATCTCTTGGATTCTGTGTGTCAGCAATTGAATTTAGTAGAAACAGATTATTTTGGCCTGCGATATGTTGATGGTGCCAATCAAAGAGTAAGCGTATTTTTCATTGGTTCTTAATAGTGAATAATACTATACTATTGTGAATTTATAATGTTGTTTTCTTTATGGATTAATATGTATTTTTTATTAATTTCAGCATTGGCTTCACATGGCGAAGTCCATCGTCAAGCAAATTAAAGGTGTGTATAATATTTTAAAAAAATATTAAAGAAAGTCACCGTTTTTGCTTCTGATTTGGACCTTCACAAAGTGTAAGCCGGCTCTCACATCTAAACTCGCCTTGTCTGCCGCACAGCTATAAATCAAACCTTCCAAGAACAGCGATCCGGTGTTGCATATGAAGACCGCGCAGATCTACCTAGCAACAGTCGCACGTAACCTTTGAAACATATAGATATTTGGATGCGGCGATCGGCGAGCCGGTATAGGAATGACCAATTTATAGGTGATTATATGCGTCCTAGCGTCTTCGACTCGGAGACCGAGAAGTATGCAACTTGTCGATTGCAACAGCAGATGTTATTTTCAAACTAAACAGTCACATTCGACCAATCTGCGGAGCTCCATTTGGCAACGTGTGTTTTGTGAATAACAGTGACATCACATTGACATATTCGACACGTTGCAGGCGAGGTGAGTTTTGATGTGAGAGCCGGCTAAACATTGCGGTAAACAATTAACTATGAACATATTTAGCATTTTTAAGTACACTATAACGATGTTTATGCATTCATATAAATTACAATCCTATAAATAATACGTAAAATGTAAACATCATTTAGGTGTTATTGATGCAGGGTAAGTGAGCTAAGAATTTCATAATTAAGACCCATTGGAGACCGAGTGAATTTTTGAAGATTACTTAAAAAGGCACACTGATTACTAAAATTGATAATATAACTCATTTATTATTCATTTAATTCAAATAAATCCTTTAAATATTTTGTAGGTAAATATTGGATTTTTCCATTATTTATTTATATTTAAGTTAATTTTGCATATCAGTGGAATGGAGAAAACATATCAAATATGGGTTTTTGTGTTTTTTTTAGCCCTTTTTATACAAAATGATAAAGGTAAAAAGTTTATGATAGAAGTAAATGATAAAATAAAACTGGAACTAAATATAATGCTCTTCAAGATATTTAGAAGATGGAAGGCCATTATATGTTATTTACTCACTGATCATTATTTTGACAAATTTAAATAAAAATAGATTTTATAAACCAAATATATCGGACTCTATATAACTAACACCATAAAATGATAACTTCAAAAAAAAAAAAATCTTTTTTTTTTTTTGGTTTTCACCATGTAGCGCATCCTTTAAGAGTGGTTCCAAGTTGACGCCGATTGTCTCCAATGGGTTTTAAATGTTATATATATATTTTAATCATACCAAAAATTTAAAAATTTGTGTTGGAATTTTCCATTAAATTGGTATAGTTTTATCTCGAGTGGCGTAGCGGTTAGTAGGGCTCATTAATATTATGTAATTGTCTGAAAAAAATTCCAATTTGTGTTCAGAGCATAGGTGTTTGTAATGTTCTTATCTTCTATCTGCGTTTTTCTTTCTTTGACAGGTTTTGGGTCAGTGGTTTTCAAACTTTGCCATCTCACAGCGCCCTTAGATTTTTCTATGGTGCCTTAAAATTATCAATTAGCGGAATGGGTTAACTTGTTCTTCACGACAAAGTTTCTTAAATTTTAATATTGTATTAGACACACCCTTATTTTCCGTTCTAAATTGACATAAAATTATTTTTCTATAGCTACTGCCGACAATATAGCTTTGCAGAGGTCTAATGAGAGAGGTTACTTTATACCCAATAATATATTTGTATAAATTAGGTAACATAAATGAAAAAATCATTTTTTTGTAACCTAATAATCCACAATATACTAATCTATTCATGATAATGTACATTAATATGATTATTGATGAAATGTATTATTTTTGTTTGATGATCAATAATTCTATGATTGTTTTACAGATGCCAGTCCAATTCTATTTAGCTTTCGAGTTAAATTCTATCCCCCGAATCCTTTGCTACTTAAAGAAGAAATAACAAGGTATCAAGTGTTTCTTCAATTGAAGAGAGACCTTTTGCATGGCCGGCTGTACTGCACACCAAATGAAGCAGCTATGCTAGGAGCTCTGGTAATACAGGGTAAATGTTTATTTATTTTTTTAAATTTATTATGAACCCTTGCTTTTCCGTAGATAGGGTGGGTATTGGCAGTTCTAATGATCATTCATGTTTATCATAATATGCAGTGGTGTGTATTTTATATTGGCATTTATGTATCGCCACCTGGCACTTCCAAAAAAAACTGTGCTTAATGGATATGAAGTAATGGATACAATTAGTTACATACGGTGTCTCGTACAATAACCTTAATGCGCTTTGTATCATAGCTAGTTTAGTATTGGTTTCCTATCGAACTCTCAAAGATGCCTTTGCCACATCTAACGGAACGGTTGAAAGATTATTATTTCAGCTTCTAAATAATCTAATCTAAATAATAAAAAAATAGTAAAATAAATATAATAAAGTAGTGAATTTAAATAAACTTTGGGACTAAAATGAAAAGGGTTGGGAAGGGAAATCTGATTGAGGGCGGCACTTTAACTAAGAATGTCACTGGAGACAATACACTGTTCAGTTTTATGGAAATGCTTCTTAACCCATCGCGCCAAATTGGCGCCGGTGTTACAGGATGCAGGACATGATGAAAATCAAAAAAATTTAATAATATTTTGGTTTTTTTAAAGTTGAAATTACTTAATAATAGATGTAGCTATCATTTTATGATGTTAGTTATATACAGTCCAATATATTTTTTAAGAAATATTTGATTTATAAAATCTATTTTTATTTAAATTTGTCAAAATAATGATCAGTTCGCTAGGTATGATGTGTTTGAGACAGTAATAAACATAAAATGGCCCTCCATCTAAATATCTTGAAGAGTATTATATTTAACTCCAGTGTTGGTATATATTCCTTTTATTATTTACTTCTATCATGGACTTTTTGTATAAAAAAAGGCTAAAAAAGCCCAAAAAACTATATTTGACTTTTTTTTTTCATTCCACTTATACACAAAGTTTACTTAAAATGTAAATACTTAATAGAAAAATACAAAACCTATGAATATTTAAAAGATTTATTTGAATTGAATGAATAATACATGAGTTATATCAATTTTAGTATTCAGTGTGCCTTTTTAAGTGTGCCTGAAAAATTACTTCTGTCTGCAATGGGTTAAGAGGAAACAGTACAATTTTTGATGTTTATATACATGGAAATATATAGAATAACATAACAGAGACAGCATTAAATCTTTAACAATTCATGCTTTCATACTAATGTGGTGAAATGATGTATATTCATTTTTGTTAATTCGGTGTGTAGGTGAACTAGGAGATTATGACCCTGCTGTTCACGTTGGCAACTATGCTTCGGAGATGAGGCTACTTTTGAGGCAGACGGAGGTGATCGACACTCGCATGCAGGAGCTGCATGGGGTCTCTGCAGCGGAAGGGGGAGTAGGCGGTCAGCCTCCCTCCGAATCTGAGGCCACATTCCTAAAGATAGCTTCCCAACTTGACACCTATGGCGTAGATCCTCATCCGGTCAAAGTAAGAATTTTCATCCAATTTCCCAATATTCATTTTCAACCCATTGTCATATCATTGAATGGAATTTAATTGTTACTCTGTGGTGTAAATCACTATGTCTATATAAAACTCCACAACTCAATATATTATAATATTACGTTTAAAAACAATCTATTAAATAAAAATAAGCCACTTGTTTAGAGCAGAGATGTTCATGAAGACCTTCAAGATAGAATATATGAGGGTCTAATTCCAAAAAGCGATAAGTCCACATTTGGTCAAAATCGAGAAAAAAATTATAAATTAAATAATTAAATTAAAAATATTCTTTGTATAATTTTACACAATATGTATTGATCTATAAATTCCAAAACACGACATAACCCTACGAAAAAAAATATTTTAAGTTTCGATTTATTACAAAAAGCGCCAAGTCCGTGTTTCATATTATTTAAAGCTTGGTTGATTTCGCGCGTGTTTAAGTCAACCAATAAGGGAACGTTCAATATTGAAAAGGGTGTCTCCCATGCTGTAGCATCTGGTAAACTCATGACAGTGCCACGGAAATATGTGTCTTATGCTGAGTAAATTAAAAAGTGAGCTACAAATAGCGCTACGTCCAATTTTATTTTGCCTATATTTATTACATTAACGAGTTTATCGGCGGAAACAAATTGCCATTTGGTTCTAATTTCGACATAGAATACAACGGAAAAAATAATCTCACGTTAAAACAAATAATTGAAGCTTGAAACATAAAAATTGTCGAAATTGAATTGTGGACTTGTCGCTTTTTGTAATTAGACGCCTCATATGTAAGTAAAACTGTAGAAATGGTCACCAAACCTAATATTAAATTTGTTTCTAGCTATTTGGATTTGCAGATTAATTTTTATAAAGCTTCATATGTTTGCCCATGAGATTTATTTGCTAGAGTTGTATGTTGATAAAGTGCCTTGCGATAGTATTTAAAGCCTAAAAGAAATTTTATGAACCATTATTATATATTTGAACAATCATGTAAAATCACAAAATAAGTTATTATACATGTTTGTATTAAAGCTCACGCCAAACGGCTATTGTAGAAGTTATAGTCAAGACTTTTTTTTCACTGGACTGTAAGAGGCGAGATAAATGCATTTTTCCATTTTTTTAAAAATGTGTCGCTTTTCCACCAAAATGGTGATATTTCACTACACTACGTAATACAATTTGGATTAAAAAAAGAATTTCAATTTTCTTATAGGATCATCGAGGGAACCAGTTATATCTCGGTATAAATCACAGTGGCATTATCACATTCCAAGGTAGCCGTAAGACTCATCACTTTAGGTGGTCAGAAGTTCATAAAATAAATTATGAAGGGAGAATGTTCATAGTTCATCTCAATTATCCAGAGGTTTGTTACATTAATGATTCTAACTTAATTTAATTAAAATTTTTTCCTATCAAATTGTCTGACGTGTTATGCATATTGTTCAAATAATGTATCTTGTGCGAGATTTTCTTTTATTTTTCTAAAAAAATGATTTTAGCAGGATCAATGTGAAAGTGATAAAAAGTGTGGCCAATAATAAAATGACATTGATGTTTCAGAAAAAGCATACGGTCGGTTTCAAATGCCCCAGTGGTTCTGCCTGCAGACATGTCTGGCGATGCGCTATCGAACAGATGCTGTTTTTTACGTGAGTGTTTTACATATTTTATGTTGTAAAAGAAAAGGGAGATAAGTCTAAAATTACTACTTTTCAGGAGAGTCAAAAGAAGATTGAGTGAAAATGATGTCTCTGTGTGGAATTTAGATTATTCAGAGGTGTTAGTTTTACTTATTCTTTTTCTCAATTACCTATTCATAAGTCATTAGGTACTATGTATAACTAATTTTTCAATTTTTAAGACTTATCTCCATTTTCCTTTTATACACAGAATTATATTGAGTGCATAGTTATAGAATGAAAGTATTTCAACTCAACCAATTTAATGACAATATGTTTTTTTCATATCACATTGCAGTATATTTGGTGCTAACTATATTATGTATTATTTTTCGGTAGTGTATGTCTAATAAATTTTGTTTTTGCAGGTTGGCATCAAGTGCTGATGCATCTGTCGTTTCTGGTGGAGGGTTCTTTTCGTGGGGAAGCAAGTTTCGGTATGTCGGACGGACTGAGCGAGAAATATTGCAAGGCGCCAACAGCGAATCGCGAGGAAGCAACGGGACCGGTGACGGTACCGGGATGAGGCGAAAGGCTTCCAGCGTGCCTGCTACTCCATCTACCCCGATGAATAGTGACTTTGGTATTAAAGATTAATAATTTACCGTATTTCTTCATATTACATCAACTTGTGTGTCAGATCTATAAAAGGACATTTTGAACGTCTCGATTTTACTGCACTCATATGAAATCATCTTGTCATACATATAGGTTTAAATAAGACATTAGCTAACACATACATAAACAGTTTTTATAGAGAGAGACATAATATAGAAAATTTGAAATTAGTTATTGTCTATTAGAATCAAAATTCATAACAAATTCCTTTAACGATAGCATTAATTTTTGGATTTTTGACCATGTCCGATCCTAAGAAGTTCATATGGGCCTCCACAGATTTTTGTTTTTATGAGAAATGGATGTTACCCACTTGCTCAACCCATTAGGTCCATACACTGACTCTAAAGATACATTGAAAAACAATATGTGTATTTGCCAGACCCAGGATTCGAACCTGGGACACATGTCGGTTTATAATGTCTTGGGTCTGGTAAATATACATATTGTTTTTGGAGTCAGACTATGGACCTAATGGCTTGAGTAAGTAGCTAACATCCATTTCTTGGAGAAACAAAATAATTTGTTGATACAAACCATCACTCTGTGGAGGCCTATATATGAATGAGGTGTCTAATTCCAATACCCGCCAAATCCACACGCAAGCAATTTTGGCAAATGGACATTCTCTGTCTAAGGAAATTAAATGCTTAAATTAAACAAATAAAAATGCACATACAGTTAAAAAGTATGAATCTTTATGATTTAACAATAAATTGCTGAAATATTTTTGTGTTTCGGTGTTGGATTTGGCGTCATTCGATGGTTACAATTCAACAATTTTTTCAGCATGATACAGGGTTACCAGCAATAATTAGTTCAAATGCAAGTTTTAGTTTTAAATATTTTTATTGAATAAAATTGATTACATACATAATAAATTATAATGACATAAAATAATAAAAGTTATAGACCAGGGTTCTCAACTGGAAACAAGGAAATTGTTACCGCCTTTTCGAATTTGTATACAAAATAACAGCTAATTCGAAAAAAAAAGGTTTTCACAAAAATTTAGTTTTTAATAAAACAATATAAGTAGGTACATAATTAGATTCTTTATCAACATTTTTCATTGCACGACGAAATGGACACGATATTCACTGTTTGAGATCTAGATCGCCATCTTACATTACCGTGCAATGCAGATCGCTCATTGGCTGATGAAGGATTTCGCGGATATAGCAACAATTTGCCGTCTGGAGATGGCGGATATAGAAAATAACTTGATACTTTCGAGTCGTTTTTCCTAGGGATATAACTGTAGTTAGGAACAAAATAAATACACAGGGCGCACTGATTCTTATTCATCGACACGAAACAACCAATACATGATTTTTTCGTGATTGTGGAGTTAGCGGGTTTTGAAAATAGATGCCTCATTTGTATTATGATCTTAGGATTGGACATGGTCTATTAATAGTAATAATTTTGTTATTGTATGCTATACGTCATGTAATTTTTTGGTAAAGTACCCACGGGAATAAATGAAAATGTTATTGCACATTTGTAATATCTTCGTTTTTACATTAAAAAATAAAATTTCAAATACAATAGTTGCATAATCATAACCTATGGGCTAATATTGTTTTTTTTTGCAATTTTTTAGGCGGAGCATATAGTAGTCTACCCCGATCTACGCATTCTGCCCCGCTTGGAGAACCGCTGGAGTCGTGTAACGGATGCGTGATGGGCCTCGGGGGGCCAGGAGATTCTACTTCACCTTATTGCACTGACCATATTTTATCGCCTGTCAGTGAGGAGCAGCGATCCAAAATGCTTTACCAAGGTTTGGGAACAGATACATTTATTTTTTGTGTGGTCAGAAATAGATCGCAAAAGGAAAATATTACAAACATTTACTAGTAGTTGTGGTTATTGATGTACTATATTATGAACTCATTTGCAAACTGTGTTAATTTGTATATTTATTTATTGTTCTATTCTGCAGATGTTTATTGAAAAATACGTGTCGCTAATCATTGTCGTAGTACATATTATAATTATATTACATTATAGTTTGTTTTATTTTAATCTTTTGAATTTCAAAATTATGATATGAAATATGAAACAAAAATTAGATGGTTTTCATGCTCCTTCAAAAAGTTATTTTGGATTTATATGGTTTCTGAGATGGATGACGATATGGTATCTATATATTTAAAACACAATCACTGCTGACGTTTTAATTATCTTTTAATTACCACATTTAAATAACACGTTAATTATATCTAACGGCCAAGTACTCCAATTGTGCTAGTCGCGGTGTTAGCACTAAATGAGTTTTAATTAAGAGGCGTATGCATAGAACAGCAAACTACATTCAAGCTAATTAATGGAAATTTGCATGCATATACCTAAACAGAGTCCATTGAATAGCGACGTCACGTCACTGACGTCATACGTGTCATGGCCTGACTAATGTTACCAACTTTTAAATTTTGATTCCTCGATAATTAATTTAAAATTTTGAAATTGTAAATAGGTGTAAAAATGTGCAAAAGGTAACCATATAAATTTAATAATCATAAATGAATAATTATCATGAACTTTAAATAATTTATTAGTTATGATATCATATTTATTTTATACTTCTAATGCACAAAAGGATAAAGTATACCCGGTAAACATTTCCATAATATGGCAATACAGCTCCGCGGGCTCATTGGTAATATTGACATATCCATCGATCCTCGATATCTATATACATTTTTAACATTTTTACCACCATAAATCCACCTATAGCCCACACATATTATCACAATAATCTATAAAACCTACAAAGGTTTCAATTCTCCCACTAAATGCTTGTTGTGACGAACTCAGACATATATTAAAGTGACACTGACAGATCACCATTATTTAAAGTTTCGTGACGTACCTATACATTTTTTATAGTTTTCTTATTCGCCTGATAAACCACTAACTGCGTTGAGTGCGGTTCGAGACTGCATGCATACGGCTCTTACTCTACATTGCAATACTGGTGATTCTTACATATTTTTCTCAGATGTCCGGTGACATATTTTGGAAAATGTTTCTACTTTAGTGTTGATACATTGTATCAATTGGATGTACATAGTATTATTTTTTCATAGTTACAGTGACAATTTATTATCATTTTCAGGTGGAACAGGAGAGCCTCACCATTTTAACGATTATTACTTCAGAGACTCGTTTGAACATTCGTCGTCGGAATCTCAATTGACAAATTTTGGAATGGAGGCTGCGGGTCGAGGTCTCGAGGAATCTTCCAGACAGTCGAGTAGCAACCACACGCCGAACAAACGTGCACTCGCTACGTCGGGCGGCGCACAAAACTCCACCGCACAAAGCAATCTACAGATAAAGAGGTTCAGCATCTTGAAAGCCTTCATCCCGTCATTTCTTTTCGTCTGCTTTTCACTCGTCTTTTTGACAGTCCTGGTGCTGGAATCCGATTGGCCGATTTTGAAAAGATTTCGACAGTGGCCGGAGATGGTTTCCCTTCACTATCATTACTATAGACCTCTGAAAGATTATATGAGGCAAACCGTAGCGAGGCTGTTTTGATTGAGCCTCATGCTTCTTTGTAATACCGAATCTAAAAATGACGTATTCTATGAATTAATCTAGTCTTCTAGAAATGTAAGAATATCATGATCATGTTGGCGATCGACATTTTCAATCATTCCATTGATGAAAACCCGTGGGCTGATTAATTTATTAGAATCAATTAAAACATGACATTCAATTATGATAATTAAAATCTGCATTTTCTTCGCTTCGCTCGCTTAGCATTGCATATTTCTTTATTTTATTCAAATAGATAGCAGCAAGCTCGTAGATGTATCTACTGATAGTCTGAAAATACTGAGTTTAAGATGTAAGGTATTTTGAATAAGTTTGTGTTGTAGTCGGAAAGGATGCTTAGTTATAATTATTGATTGTCATTTTCAAAAGATTTTCTCTTGAAAATTAGTGTTGCGTATTTGTAATGTAGTGTATGATGAGGTACATAGATGGCTAAAAAGCTTAATAAGTTACACAAAACTGATGAATATTTTTTCTATATATCTCCGCTACAAAGTTACGTAACGTACATAATACATTAATATTAATCTACCTGAACAAAGTAAAACTATTAAATTTAATATTGGTAATATTATGTTTTGTGGAACATTTTGTGAACATAAATAATTATGGTAATATATTATTAGTTTGTCACATTAGTTTGTATGTAATCTATGTGATAGTTGTCTAAAATGTCTCGAAAAAATGTTCCTTTACACTTTTGCATTATCTTCGAAAATGTGGAATATTATTGTAATTAAAGTCGAGATGTTGATTTTATTGCGTTGTTCTCCATGATATTGTAGGAAGTAGAACAAAATAATTGTTATAATATGCTGGGTCACAGGTCACAATCCTCCATTATATTAAAACATCGCACTTTAAGTTAGGATTGTATATTATACCTCGTGACAGTTTTTGTCAATTATTAAGAAATCATTGAGCGAAAATTTATCCACTGTTTCTATTTCACTGATGTCTTAAAATAATGCAAAAATAAAGTAATATTTTTTTTTTTGTTGTAAGAATAAACAATAGTGATAGCAATCTGATTGATATGGTAACATATTACTAAAATTAGTGCCTATCAATGACTGAACAATAGCAATTCATCTCGATTAATTAATTTATCGAATACATACATAAGTTGCATTTAACTTTTTATTTTGACCAAACCATCCAATGTATTAATTTATGATCATTGTATTCCTACATTAATTTAGTTGTAATAGGCTTTTTACACCTCTTCTTTTTTATGTAACGGTCGATTTGATTTAATCAATCTCTGTATTATTGAATATTATTGAAATTCACACGATACTCAATATGGACCATATTATTATATACATGGGTACTATTCATTTAACATTATATTGTGTAGGTATATCATTTAAAATTAGTGTGCATGTAATTTCTGCAATCTACAAACTTATTATATTATGTAATGTGATTTCCATTCTAATGATGCTAAACATTTAAAAAATAAGCAATGTTTTATGTGATAAAATCTATGACCCAATTAAGAAACATGAATATGATTACCTACATATTTATTTTTTATTTTTACCTATGGTGTTTTTTTAACTTATTGTTTGAATGTCTTTTTTATTTCTTTTATACTTGCTCATATTTAGTGAAGAACCAATTTTATTGAATTAAAATTTATTATTTCGCAAAATGTGGCCAAATTGAATAGACTGCCAAATTATACTGTTGACAATTTTTCTATATTTTCCAATAGGCTAATTGTTATTAGCTTGTTTTGTAATACGCGGATAGTATTCCTGATTTGTTTTTGTACAAAAAATATTCAAACGGGTGCAGTGGTCTAAGTAATCCTTTTCATTTATTGTTATATTTTATATCACCACTTTATAAAGACCATATATATATTCTATAATTAAATACTAAGACTACTATTTCACAAGCAAACAGTTTGCTTACTGATAGAGACATGTATAATTAATTAATGTTACATATTGATATATATGGAATATTACAATAATATACCATAGGACATAGGTGGTTGTGCAGAGTTCTGATCATATTACGCAATATTGTATTTTCCAGTAAAATTGACGAGTATCGAAAGATAAGCGTAGACGGGCAGTCGTCGGATTTGGTCGTTTGCTGTAGAATAAATACCAAAATAAATTTTGTAGCTGTTTAATATTGTTTGTGTAGTTACTTTACTAGTTATTTATTTCATCTAAAACAAAATGTTATGCAACATTGCATCGTGATATGCAGCTGAGTTTTTTTAGCCGTTTATTTGTGAAATGATTTTGTTTTGTTTCAATATGTTTATAATGAAAGTTATTTTGTCGTAATAAATATATTAGTTATTACTTAATTATATTTGTCCATTAAAAACAGTAAGCAAAATACAGCCTTAGTATGGAAAGGTTAAAAATAATAATCTTGAAGTTATTTAGTTTATAATTTACCTACAATCGGCAAACCGTTATAATATTATGTTGTAGTTAAGAGGTAGTACTATTTTGATACCTATCATCTATCCAGTATTTTAGTTTAGTGTTTCAGGAAAAAAAGTATTTCAATTATCGATTAATGTATACTGTAACTACTGTTCCTTGCATTTTATAAAATTATGATATATAGTTACTTTTCATTTATATATTTTGTAATTATGCGTATGGACATCGTCGATCTGTCACCCAATGAAAGTGGAGAATTGGCTACACTAATACAATCTACTATTCATAAAATGGATAAGTTGCACATCTTAAACGCAACAAGCATTATACCCTGTTTACATGTGCTTGGAATTACTGCTGACTACGTATTATCGCAGCCATAACAAAAAAATGCATGTGTAAATACGTATTATCGTGCAAAATGCAAGATTGCATACGTGGATTTGCTTTAATTCTTTATATGAAACTTATTTTGACAGCTGCCAATTGTGTTTTCTCAATTTTGCCACTATTTTTTCATTCAACGAATAATTTGAAAAATAGTTGTAAATAATAGAAAAAAATGAACGAATTCTGACGCTCGCTAGTAATCGAGGCAAGTACATATTATTGGTACCTTGATTCATGCCACGAAAGCCAGTCACTAATATTAGTGAAATTTGAGAAGTGCTTAGTTGCACGACTGTTGGTCAATTTTGTTGTAATTAGGTAGGACGCTGGTGGCTAAGTTGGTAATGCACATTGACCGGAATCTGATGGATGTAGGTTCAAGTCCTGTCCGGTGCCACTTTTTTCAAATAAATCGGTATGTTTCTGAGGTTTTACAAAATTAGAATGTTACATTCTCAAATCTTGTTTATTATTCGTTGAATAAAAAAAATAGTTTATGATATACCTATTTATTGTTTAATTGTCCTTCCTGCCTAGTTTTTTTTTGTAAGTCATCTAAAGGATAATTATTTTGTGTATTAAAATAAATATTGTATTGCATTTAAGTGTTATGGATTTCAATACATATTTGGGAGGAATTCAGCTTTTGGAAATAACTAGTATTCTCAAAATCTTGTCAGTTCTAAATAAATTGCAGGCTCATAATATTTATGTACTTCCAAATACTGACCCGCAGACAACTAATTGTTATTAGTTTTTTTTAGATAAGCATTACCATATGAGCATTTTGATAATTTTTAAAATAAACAAATTAGTCCTGATCACTAAAAAAATTATCTAAAGTTTTATCATTTTTTTTATACTGGCATTCAATATTCATTATTTCATTACAAATAATTAGATTCTATATTCTTTCGTAATGACATACTTATTGTACATATTGATTATGTTACGACAATGTATTAAGTAAAAATTAGCTTTATAAGCATTAATATTCTGTATGTATTGTAACATAATAAAAAAAATATGGTAATTCCTTTTAAAACTAAATATACGATACCATTGTTGCGTTTGTGAAGAAAATAATAATAAAATAAATGACTGCATCTTAGAAATTGAAACATTTTTTTATAGACAGTTTTAAAATCTGTATTCTTTTCTCTTATCAAATTGGTTTTTTATACACATAACTAATTAAAGTGGCTCTATTTCACAAGTGGCTGATTTTTTTACAGAATCTATAATGTTCTCAGGAGTATACTCCCAAGATCGAATATAAATACTTGAAATACCATAGATACAAATAATTTATAAAATGTGTTTATCATTAAGTACCACATACAATTTATTTAAAATAAGCACTTTACAAAGTTCACACGAAACTATTATAGTAAATACATTTTTACGTGATGAATATGATGGTACAGTATTTTATAATTTAATTGTCATGGCCAATTTTGAGGGATATGTTATGAATTATTAAAAAATTAACTCAGTATCTAAATTTAACAATACAAGAACTTGCATTTAGTTGGTTTTGCAGGCTCAACAATGATTTCACTATTGATATGCTTGTCCACACTGGTCGAATACGGGTTATTTATTCAATATAATGATTATTGAGGTTGTTTTATTTGCTTGGTGTACATAATTTAATAATATTTAATTAGTTGATGTCGTAGAGATGACGTACTTAACGGATTGTGTTAATATAGATTTGAATTTATATTAGAATATTTATCAATATAAAATATGAGTACAAACAAACATGGCGAGACTGTACGTCCAGTCCAGTGATTCCGGGATAGACAGCAGTCAGGTTGTGATAATGACATTTTAATTTATGGCAAACATTTCCATTGACAGCACAATTAATTAATCATTCTCTTATGTTAACGCTTAGTTGGTGTATTTGAATTAGCCATAAGACATATTGTGATGTATACATGATCGTTTCATTGTTTGTATTTTAGATTAAGCAAATGAGACGTTTCAATCCATGATTACAATCATAACTAAAATCAAATAATGTGTAAAATATTTTGTATGAGTTGAACCATGACGGTCTCAATATTTGGATGATATTTATTTGAAAGCTTTTTTTAGAATTGAACAATTATGTTTCAAGGAAAATGTTTATTATGTAACTACATTTGTAATGAAAATGTTTATTATATATTTACAATCAATTTTATTTTACTTGGAGAACTCTTGACGGTGGTCAGCAACCTATGCTACATGTGTATGAAGGTTTTTTGATGGCATGTCCTGGACTCTTTAAGAGTTTTGAGTTAGGGGGATACTTACATGTTTTTGCAAATTTGGTACTTTAACTCATTTAGTGCTAACACCGCAATTGGCGCGTTTGGAGCAGTTGGCCATTCGATATAATTAACGTGTTATTGAAATGTGGTAATTAAAATGTAATTAAAACTTCAGCAGTGATTGTGTTAATAGTAAAAGGTTCTTTTTTGATTCATTTCAAAATATTTGTATTTGTAACATTTCAAAATATATGAGTGAACCTACCGGAAAAAACGAACTACACTGCACAGACTCATTTTGACATTAACCAATTTTCATGACCTGTCAAATAGCACCATACAATTACATCGCATCTCGCTTACTCTTGAAGAATGAGATTTGTGAGACAGTCAGCACTTTTACGTGTAAACACTTATTATCGCGATAGTTTAAAATACATACTATTGGTGCGCAAGTAAATCCATGCACGTGTACAGCCTCTATAAAACTAATAAAATATGTGCTGCATTTCAGTTTATGTAGGTTGCCAACCACCGGTCTAAGATAATATTAACAACAATGTATTATTATTTTCAGGTTTTTGAATAATAGATCTGTGATTGGATTTTTAAGCTTATATTAAATTATAATATAGTTTGACTATTTGTAGCTTATTGAATATGTATTTTTGTCTATGTTGTATATAAAGCAATAGGCTTTTAGCATTTTTTTCATGAAATGTGTAATGATTTTATTAGCCTGGACGCAATAATGTTTTAAAAATTGTTTGAGAATATTGATTAAGTCAGATTTATTTATTGAGATATTAAGTGTATTGTGTATGGTCCAAAAAATATTTTCATAAGGTCAATTATAGTAGGGAAATAATTTAACGATTATTCAATTTGCACAAACAAGTTGCAGAATACTCGAGTTACAGAAAAAAATTACTTAAAAACCAATCCTTTCACAAACATAACAGAAAGATTATACGATCTCATATACACCTTTTTTTGGACGTATTTGACTGTTTAAATTCGGTATCGCAAATTTATAGTGTGTAAAAAAGTATAGGTAAAGAACAATGGAAGAGTTAATTACCTTATGGTTATGGTATGTCTGTATCGTCAGTATTCAGAAACAAATACGTATGTATGTAATGCTCAATGCTATATTTATTTTTAAAATTTCCACATTGAATGAATGGTAAAGATTTGTTTTCTTGTTTTAAAGTAAACCCAATGGAAAAAGTACAAAAAACAATATCAAAACGATTTATTATTTTTTTAAACATTAATTAGTAGAGAAAATTTTATTTCTAATGAAAAAGTTGCCACATACATGTGATTTTTTTTAAAATAATGTGGTTAAAAATATGCTTTCAGTGTAGACTAGGATTATTGCGAAAAATATGTACCTATTTAAAAACAAAACTAACGCATGTAATAAAAAAAAATTAAACTTGGATATTCAGGTGGTAATTTCAACGAACCATGTCAAAAAATGAGGGTGATATGATAAAATCACTGCTGACAAAATCAGTTTATCTCGATGTAATTTTTTGACATGAAATGTTATATATTTTGGTTGGTATTATCTCAGCTCATAATATATGTAAGTTAAATCATGAGGAATACCGTACTTTTTAAAGATTTATGATTCCCGTAAATAGTCGATTAAACTAGTCCTATTTCATTTTGTCTTCCGACTAGATTTTCCTTAAAAACATACCTCCTAATTTGATTGCCAATACGGAGCAAGGTAAATAGAAAAAGTGCTTTGTATAGAAATACCTATAATAGTTAGATAGTCCCTACCTATAAATCACCCAGTCGAGTGTCTCAAGATGCTTCTTGACCATAATTTTATTCACCTATGCCACACCACTTCACAGTTAAGGTAATAAATAGTACATAATTCTAATTTCTTTTTATTAATTCTGTAAAATATAGTGCAATATCTGCACTATACTATTAAATATAATGTTATGAGCGTGGTGAAATACCAGAACTGATTGAGACGGCGGATAGACTTTGAGATTGATGAGTTTTTCAGGGAAAAAGAGGTAATCAAGTATGTTTGGGAGTTTTGTAAATATACACTTAATCATTTTTGAGAATTATTACAACTTTTAATTGCTTTTGCCATACGTGATCAAGAAATCAAAACAGTTATGAAGTGCATACCTATAATATATTCTTTAAATTTGTAAGTTAATGCTTTGAAGATTTTAAAAATGTAATTTTTAAAGAATAAAGTAAAATATTGTGACCAACCGAGAATAAACAGACTTTTACTTGACAAACTTATGCACAATGCTGTGTCATTCTTCACTATGTGTCTATACATGTCATTTGTACAATATTATTTGTGAGAATGGATGGAAGAAGATTGTCGGCAACACCAAATTGATAATTTCAGTGATCACCGTCCTCGTGAGAGTAAATGCTTTTCCTATCTACTAATACTTTTCTGTAATCAGAGAAAATGCATTAAACATAGTTTATTTGGTATGTATTCTAACCATTCAATTGAATAATAACGTGATAACAAAATGTTACCATTTACTATTGCAAAATTTTGCATAGCAATGAAATATAACTTAACATTGGAAAGGATTATTTTCATTTTATAAAAAAAAACATTGAGAACAAATTATAAATATTAAATTATAAATATTTTAAATCAATAACCTCACTTCTACGATTCCACAATTTCACTAACAAGTACTGGATTAAAATAACACTGATTTCACCGGCTATGCACTACCTTTACCAAATTGATGGTCAATCCATATTTTGGAATATCTGACGTCTTGTATCCAAAATATTTAAATTTGAATTGGTCTTCTATTAAAGCTTATTCACAGGTAAACGTGGCATGTTCCAATCGAGTGGTAATAGGTGATAATAGTCAGGAGTATAATTTTTGGATAAAAATTCCATTTTATCACCTCTACGTATTATACGATGCATTGTATTACATGAATTATTTACATCTTCAATTGTTAGTTCATCAGAAGAGAGGTTGAGTTTGTTTATTCTGTCAGGTTCTTTAGGATACAATTCATCACCTGCAATATTAAACGGAGTTAATGTAACAAGGTAGTGAGATAGTTTTACTTCAAAATATTGAGGGCCATGGCTAGGGCCGTCATATTGAAAGAAAACGTGTCGTTTCTTGGTGTCGGTATAGTATCAAAAGAAAGCGTCGATACTGGTATCGTATTGAAATATCGAATACTTTATTGATAGATTCTAAGATTGTAAATATTTCACCAACAACAAAATTGAATAACAATAGTCAATTCATTAAAATAAATTCAACTAACCTGGTAATAATACGATGATTCCATTCTTCAATGGGTAGTAAATGGGAAAAAATAGTTTACAGCCTAAATGACTTCTGGATGCAGCAAACGTTAGAAGATTATCGATGTCATATTGATGTTTTAATCTGCCTAATTCATACCACTGAGGAGGTGCTAGAAGAAGATTCATTTCATCAAATGATTTTAATAAAGTATCTGCATCTGCCCACTGAAACAGAATTAATTCATCTAACTACACTTATGAAATAATAATCATTGCATTATCCAGTATAAAATCAATAAGCTTTTTTATTCAGTTTCAATTGAGCGGTGTGGGAGAGTTAGGCCTTTTGCCTGCGAGCTATTCAAAGATGATCTGATTGAAATTTATCAACTAGTAGCTTGCACGACACTGCTGATGTATTTCAATGGAGGTTTGCTCATGACACGACTAGCATCTAAGGGCTAAGACACGTGGCATTGCAGCTCGAGTGCATTGATGCAGGTCTTACTTGATTCCAGATGCATCCGATTAGAATCAAGATCTGCATTGACGCACTCAAACTGCAATGCTACGTGTCTTAGCCCTAATCGGTTTTGTAATACATCTGTGATTAGTCACTAGAGACACAGAGCTACTAATTACGAATTGAAAGCTACTCAAAAAACAAAACATTGAGGTAAGAGTGTACTATTTAAAAATATAAAACCTGTAATAGCAGTGGAAAAATACCCCTGCCTAATTATAAATTGCAAGAAATTGCAGTTTTTTGCAAATAAATCACAAAAAGCATGGCATTAAGTAGAAAATGCAAATAAATTTGAATTGAATGTTGAAATATCTTTATTCGAATATGTATTTATATATTGACATTCATAAAAATCAAATATTGATTCACAGTAATGTATATTTTACAATTTTTACATGATACATAATAATTCCATTGCCATACACAGGCGCTGTGTGCAAATAGCTAATATTCCATTAGTTATTTTGTAATCATCAAAGAGTAGGGATATAGGCAAAACATCAGTTACTGATCAGTTTATAATTTCAATCACTAATTCAAACCTAACCTAACCTGGTCAGCCCGATCACAGTTGGCATGGACAACAAGAGAAGCCATAAATCCAACCATTACCGAATATATTTCTTTAATAACCGACTGGATAAGGTTACATATTTAGTGAAATTCTAATTGGGTCCGAATGATTTTAGAAAGCTGCATTTTTTTTAAGTTGGTATTTATTGATGATTACTCACCATACATTCTGAAACTTCACTCTTTTCAAAGTGGATGGTAGGCTGCGACTCAAATGCAGTAAGAAAAAAAACTGTATCAAATCTTCGGGAGTTTGGCCTTACTGGAGTAAGCCAGTTGCTCCATAAATAAAGAGACCAGATATCAGGATAACAATCTAAATGCTTGCATAGATTAAGAAACTCTGATGAATCATTGTGTACCTAAAATGTATTTATTGATAAGATATAATATAGATTATCAAGATTCAGAGGCTAATATGAGTAATATGTATGTTCATTTGAAGACCAGGAATTCGTTTCATTTCAGTTTATTCTAAAATATAAAATTTATATAATAAGCATTATTATCATAAACAAGAAATCAATTAAATCATACAGAGTAGAATATCATACTTCGGTGGATTTCAAACTTTGTCATTTGACAGCGCCCTAGGTGTATAAAGATTCTATATAAAATAATGCAGAACTATTTCTAACTAACTTTTGAAATATTTTGGGAGTTTTTTTGAAACAGACTACTTCAGTTATTTATTATTTATATAGACAAGTCTCCTTGAACAAGAATCCTACTAAAATATGATGCATACATTTATCCATAAAAATAATTTCATTAGGTTGTTTCAAAGAACTCTCTCATAAAAAAATTCAAAGCTAAGTAAGTCCCTACTGCATTCAGCTGATGAAATATTCTCAGCAGAATATTTTCCGCTCGCAATCACATATTTTCTCGCCTGCTAATTGAAAATTTTCTCATCAGAATCAGATTCATTTTTTTTTTTGGTATTTTAGATTTCCTGAACAGCCAAATGAAAATTTTTCATTCGGAATCATATTTGATCTTTTTTTTGCTTTCCCGTGCTGCCAATCATAGAGGATTTTTATCTCTTAACAATTTATAGATTTTATTTTTTCAGGTACCCATCATTTTACCGCTTTGCAAAATATCAATGAAAGTAACATACAAACTTCAAACGTTGGCCTATTGCGTCGTGGGTCCCAGGTTCGAATACTGGGTCTGGCAAGTACACATATTGTTTTTCAATCTGCGTATGAGTCAGAGTATGGACCTAATAGGTTGAGCAAGTGGCTGACATCCATTTCTCGTAAAAACAAAATCTGTTAATACAAACCTCCATTCTGTAGAGGCCCATATGATCCTATTAGGATCGGACATGGTTGAAAGAAGAAGAAAAAAAGGTTTTTGAGAGAGAAATAATTCTGTATCATATTGGCACTATAATAAAGGACTTGATTTTCCTTCCACAACGTTTCCACACCATGTGGCGTTAGGTGACTGTTATAATAATGGCTCTTCTCCAAAACAAAGGATGAATGGTCACCGTAGCGATAAGGAAGGAGCAATTTACATATTATTCACCTGAAGAAAACAGCAACCGAAACATACGAATATATCATTCTGATCATGCATAAGTGCATTGAAATGAGATTGTCTGGATTTTTTTTCCATATAGTCAGCAGCGTCCTTAGGAACTGCTCCTGGGGCGCCGCGGCGCACACTTTGAGTATCTCTGTCATATAATATGGTAATTATGAATAAAATGGTTTAAGCCTTAAAATCTATAAACCAACCCTTAAGACTCAAGTAATATAAAAATATCTATAATAGTGAGTACCTTATCTTGCCAATATTTAATATCAAAGTCCATACAAAAGGATGCACGAAGCTGTTTGTGTGAAATGTTAGGATCATGCCTTTTTTTACAAATTAACACTCCCAATTCTTCAAATGTTTCTCTAATTGCTGTTATTCTTAATGCAACATGTCTGAAAAAACACATATAAAACACGTATAACCACTGAATTATTTAAAAGTTCGATTCCAGTAAAAACAGTGAGAATATGGTTCGGTTCTGTAAAAATAAAATTCAGAACCTCATATCAAAGGTTATGTGCCAGTTCTTGAAATAAATCTAATTAATATCAATATTACACATATATTATTGTATTTTTTAAATTCAGGCTATGATTTAAAAAAATCAACATATTTTAAAGGAACATTTTGTGATCTTACATAAATTAACGACAATTTACTACTCAATACTTCATAAGTACAGGGAAATAAAAATTGCTGTCATAAGACTACAACTATCATCTAACTAAAGCAAGTGGGTAGCACAGCTGATATTATTTGAGTAATAATCCATCACATTCGCTGTGAGACACGAGATTAGGCGGGACAAAGAATAGAACGGTACAGGAAAACAACTGAAAAGGTTGCATTTTTTCATATGGCCGTCTGAGACATGACTCTATCAAAGTTATATTGAATCTATGATCTAAATACAATATTATGTTACAATACTTCCATTTCAAGAAACAATGACATACAGATCTACAAACTTATCTGGAGAATGGCCAAAAATGGAACTACGAACTACCATACGGACGCCATATTGAAAAACGTCATTTAAATGTCAGATTTTGCCAGTTACGAGTCATGATTGGGTAGTTTTCGACAGTGGCTCCTCCATTTCATTCTTCAGATAAGTTTGTAGGTCTGTACATCCAATTTGCCAACGCAATAAATCTTATGACAGATTGATACAGCAACGTTTGGATTTGAGTAATAGACAATCTACTAAAATCCACCATCCAACCTACTTGGCTTTAATCGGACGTGTCACGAGGCGCAAGTGACATGCCACAATTGCAGTTTTTTAGGCCTGAAATGTCTTGGGACCAGTTACCCAACACTGAGGTCACCACCGACAATGACTAGGTTTAATTCTTAAACAATATATAAAATTACATTATATAGAATTAAAAATTACTAATGGAAGAAAAGTACAAAGAGAATGCTCGAAAAAGAAAAATAAATACACAGGAAGCTAAAGTAAAGTGTTTGAGCTGATTAAGTGAAGAAATTTTCTTGCTCAGTGTATGGCGCCAAATTGTCCTATATGGCGACCAGGTCAGACAGCCCAATGGGCCTGACAGACGGTTGAACCGATTTGAATAACTTTTGTCTTTCCATACACATTTCAGGACATTGTCAAAAAATGTGGTTGGCCACGGAGATAGTAAGCTGATCAGCAAGTTCAAGCTCGAAAAGCATGCCAATGAAGCCCCTATTACCAGTCAAGAATTGATTTGTATGGTGTTTTGGAATCAGAGGAGTTATTTCCATTCGCCACTTAAATCTGGAATAAAAAAATATTTGTGCCAACCTTTTCTTATTATATCTATTTCTTTTATTTATTTATTTCAAGACGGTTTCATCCTTATGGCATCAATTGGTATTGCCATATAGTATTTTTTAAATTCAATAAAACTATATTCACAAACTTTTTATAATACCTACCAAATCTTTAGAAAAAGAATCCGAAAAAGATATAATACCAGTCTATCCACAAAAAAAATTGAGCAGCAGTCTTAGATAGCTGTGGCTTAGAACTCTGTTCATTATATTGTTTAAATAGCTTATCTAGTTTTGTCATTATTTTGTGAAAAATTTAAATTTATTATTCATTTTTAAAGTATGGTAGGTATAAATATGCGAATACATACTTTCTTATCTGTTTTTTGAACAGTAAGGCATAAATAAAAATTAAAATAAGATATAACAATACTTACGAGGAAAATTTATTATTACACCGAATTGTCGTAAAATATTTAGGTACATACCTACTACACCACTATATTTTTGAAGTGTTAAATTTATTTTCTTTGTCCTATTCATCTTGAGTTATTTTTTTAATCACATATTAAAATTTGAAGGAAAAAAATAAAAAAGGCAAGCATATTAGGTATATTATAATTATTGTATACATACCTAACTTTATAATAGATATATAACAAATTTTAAGCGAAAATTAAAAAGAGTTGCATATCAGGTAAATGAAATATGTTTTTACACAACAGGGTATCGTAAATTTACTTCATAAAAATATATTTTTTTACAATTTAGTAAAATAATTGATATTGTTTGATATCTTTGTTTGTTTGATTTATTTGTAGTTTATAATAAAATAGAGGCAATCATACACTAATTGTTTCAGTCAAATCATCATAAAGACTATGTCTTACTTTTGATTTGATTTATAATTCATTGACGAAAATAGTTGTTCGCAATCATATTATGTTGACTTAAAGATGGTTAAAATAGCTGAGTTAATAAATAAGTTCCATTCATTTAATTAAACAAACATTCGGCGCAAGCTGTCATGTGAAGTATTTGTTTGAATAAAAAAATCGGTGTGGGTACTTATGTACGCGCGTTAGAAGTTATACTTTGGCGTAACAAAACAAAAAACTTGTGATAACCTAGATTCTTCGACTAGCTCTTAATAATCCTCTTAAATTACACACTCAAGAAAAAGGACTGCTTATTCGAACGCCGTTGGCTTAACTAAATTATATAATTATTTATCATTGTTTTTATTTTTAAAGTAACAACTGCCACTATGACGTTTAATAGTTTGTTAACGTAAGGTTGTATAATCGTCACGATTGGAGTATCATACTGTGGCGTAATGGTAGTACGTTCGGCTGATAACCGAACAATCGGTGGTTTTAATCCAATCGAGTGCGTTTATTTTTCTGTGAAAAAATAAATTATGTGTTACATGTAACACGCCAAAAATACACTCTGATTTGATTTTCCAAACGCGCCTAAAGAAGTATAACTTCAAAAATAGGCATCTCAGAATAACATTGATAACAGAATAACTACGATCAAATGGGGATTATTGATGAAATCAATTCAAGGTTTATTACAAATGTTATAATGATTTTGTATGGGATGAAAAAAATGTAGGTACATAGCAAAAATAAATTTTGTAAAAATACAGTACTACTAGAAGTGAGTTGGAAATACTGTCACCAGTTTGTGTGCTCAGGTCTCGGATGAAACTACCCATACTCAGTATGTGTGGCCCTATAAACTTGTTCCAAAAAACTTGTAATGATATCATCGCGAGTCGCTCGCCAGTTGATAGACTTTCAACACTATTGATATTAAATGCGCATGAGCGAGATGGTACTTGAATACAAGTATATTTTAATTTATTAGTCTATGCATTCGAATGACATAATCTTATGTATGAACAATAGCTCATAAATTTTGTGTTGCAGCGTTCCATCGGGATCATCATTCAGAAAAACAACTCATAAATTTAAAATGTGTTTAAAATTTTATAATAAATGGGACATTTCGAAAAGCCGAGCTCAGTGTATTTTTAGCGATTCTATTGAAGCCGATATTTCAAATACTAATATGGAGTTGGTTTTAGTTCCAGTTGAATATGAGACTTATGTCGCAAACGCACACCAAACGCTCTACATTCCAAATACTAGTAAGTATTTTGGAACAAGTTTCGATACTAAGTATTTTTTTATACTGGTAGTAAGTATACTTCGCACCCTCGCAACTAAACCGCCACTAGTCCAAATTTACGTGTTTTGAGTTAATTACTACGTTTCACTGTCTATCGTTCATAGTATATGTACCGAAAATTTCATATCTCTAAGTCATCAAATTCAAGTCAAAACTTCATTCAATAT
Source organism: Rhyacophila brunnea (assembly GCF_057557595.1). Classification (NCBI taxonomy): domain Eukaryota; kingdom Metazoa; phylum Arthropoda; class Insecta; order Trichoptera; family Rhyacophilidae; genus Rhyacophila; species Rhyacophila brunnea. Next base: position 42,585,372 of record NW_028232859.1, read on the forward strand.
CTAAAAACACAGTACAAAAATGCGAAAGGTAAAAACTTCAAAGCTGATTTTCTCTGTTTGACGTTTTTTGGATAGTGGCAGTTTAGTTGCGATGGTGCGACTTAGTCTTCAAAATCGAACATTTTTCCCACCTCTAGTACTTACATATCGTTTTAGTATTTTTTTGAGACAAACCAAACCAAAACCTAATACTTGGCCACAAAAACAATATGAAATTTATAACATTTATAACACAAGAGGGTTGTTAAATGGGCTATATTATGTTTGTTTGCAATAATGCTAGTTAGATTGTTATTAATTTTCTTTTACCTTTGAACTGGATCAGGTCCATTTTTAAAAATAGGCGGTAAACATGAATTAGGGATTTGAAATTCTTTAAATTTTTCGTTAGTGATTCCGAAAGTGGTGAAGTGATCAATCCACTGGTTAGATGAATCTGAGATTTCGAGAACTCCTCCAGGAAAGACAAGAGTATTTGGATAGAAACCGGATTTATTACTTCGTATTTGACACAGAATATTGTAGTTTGCTTTATTACCACCACTTTCTGGAAGAATCATTTTATTTTTAACAATACTGATCAAACTGGCTGACTCTCTCCATTTCATCATTCTGTTGAATCACTCGCGTATCTTCAATTCGGTTAAACAAACTATAAACCAAGAATTAAACTTGTATAGTTTAGCTACTATGGTAGAATAAAAACAAATTATATTTTTCAAAGGAACACAATAACATAACTTTTTACTGACTATAATAATATTATGTTTATCTGTCATCCATGTGTCAATGTCAAATTCAAATTGTGATATTGCCATATTCAATATTCATACTCTTTTAAATTATACTACTTTCCATTGTAAAAAAAATGGTAATGTGTATTCCTTAAGTCTCTATCACAAAACGTCTAATAAAACATATTCTGACTATTTTTATTAAAACTCATTTATAAAAATAGTGATAATCTGGGTTTTAATTACCGACCCACTTATATTTGATGCTGGTAGAATTAGCTCTTCTGAATCAAATTTCTGACAAATTGCACACATGTTTTTTCAATATAGCTTTTGGATCCAGAGAAACCAACTTCCACTTTTCGTAAAAATTTGTTAAGCCTCTACAGAAGGCGATCAAGATTTACACCGGACTGCAGTCAGTGAAAACAATGTGGTTTTCTATTCTCTTCTAAAACTCAGTGCGGGTATTAAAGATGGAGTGTGAACTGTTTTAATAGCAAATTTTTAGAATCATCATTCACTTCATAAGATAACGACCCAAACAAAATATTCAAAAGAAATTAATAAAGAATGTTATTCAGTAGCAAAACTTTTAGTATATAGGAACATAATAATAATTATTATCTACACCAAAGTACGAATATTATGGCAGCCATAAGTGAAATATGACTTGGGAGAGTTTTGAATCATGGACCATTCGGTAGATATTTAAAAAAAAGATGAATCAGTAAAACTAACTGAATATATCAGTGTAGGGACAACTTTGCTTTATTATAGATGCATACTCAACCTCTCACATTTTTAGGATTTTTGAATTTGAAATTTATTCTCTGAAAATCATCAAATATAACAGGTTTGTGAAAGTAACAACAATGGGTTTTGGATTATTTTACGATTTTATTAATAAATAAATATAACATTTAGGTAGATACTTATGATAAAAAACTAATCTAAGATTTTGAAAAAATATTCAACTTCCAAAAGGCCATCTTCAGGTAAATCACTACAATGAACAGCATTTTTGATTCTGGTCTGCCCAAATCTTGCCCTAAGTGTGTGAGGTCTTAGCTTGAGAGCAATTTCCTGAAAAAATAAATATTTCATGTCAGCAAAACAAATCATGGTGTGGTGTCATTGTTAAAACTTTTATTTATGAAAAAGGTGTTCCCTTACCGGATCGATCGGTCCAACTAGTTTACGGAATTCAACAGGCGTATTGATTTCTGGTGGACCAATAATTTCCATTGCTACGCATGGTCCGGATGTTAATTCAGCAACCATCCCCTTAAAAAAAAACGAAATTATATTACATTGTGGATATATACTAGAATATGGTAATAACTATTGATTTTTAGTTTTATGCAGAGAAGCTGACGATTGAACTAAAATAATATATAAGAGTGAAGCTAAAAATGATTACATTAGCTGCAAATCATTTTCCATTGTAGATTTATTTGTATTGAGAATCACACTTTTGTCCTCTAAGTCAGTGCTCCGCAACCTTTTCTCACCCACGGCCCATTAAAGGTTTTCCCAGAATTCTACGGCACACCAGGAGTAAAGAAATATATTAAAAAGTTTATACACCAAAATTACATTAATTTATGTTTTGTAACCTGAAGTTCTTGGTCGAGACCCATTAAGCACCCCCGTTTATCATTTTTAATTAGAACTAGAGTTGAAAAACTTTGCTGACATAGATATGTCGTAGAAAATGGGAGCAAAGCTGCTATAGCCTTGTCGGAAATCCGAGGATATTCTTTATTAACCGAAATCTAGAAAACGGTCAATGGAACATCGGCAAACTTTACCTTTAACGTCCCGTCATTCCTCGATTCAACAAATTCCTCTCTAATTTGTAGGGAAAGCACTTCTGCAGAATTTTCGGCATTTGCAAAATTGCAGGTTGCAAAAAGATTCCGAATCCAGTCGTATTGCTCCGTATCGATTGTATGAAAGTAGTGATTAACTGTCTTTTGCAGCATTGTTAAATGTTTTTGAGCCAGATCCAAAAGTATTCGTTTATTTTCAATCGTAGTCTGCACAATCATCAATGCACCGCAGCACACCTAGAATTGTCTCGCGGCGCACCGGTTGCAGAGCACTGCTCTAAGCTAATTGCCAAGGTTGTACTCAGATCAATATGTATGTAACGAGTAACCAAAGTAAAACGTCAAAAGATGCATATGTCTTCTTTACTTACTAATAATTCAATGGAATGAAGGCGTAGAAAATCAATTTTTTATAGTTAAAAATACTATCACACTAAAAACGTTCTGGAATCACAATCAGATTTTGTAAAATATAGTTAAAAAAAACCATCTACTATCTCAATCTGGAATCTCTTTGGTTTCATTTAATTTTTATCATGGTATCTTCCTTTTTTCTGCACAATCTATGGTGTTTCTCACACTAAGGGTGATGTGACATCTTAATTCTGTAGTAAAATGTCAAAACACGACATGTCCGTTTTTCTAGATTGTTCAGGAGAGCAATTTTAAACTATGAAAAATATTCAAATAATGAGCGGATCACATGAATACGTGTATTAATTAAGGCGCTAAGTACCAATAAAATAAAAACTGACATTTTTATAGAAAATTGTTCTACATACCAACGCCAATAACTTCAACTGTAGTCTAAGTGCCTCAAGCAAGTCAAAAAAATACAGCAAAATAATTAAACTTGTCGACGTTGTAAGTCCGTTGGCGTGTTTTATTTATAATGGTGTAAGTAGCACTGCAGTGGTTAACGGCATTCAATCTAAAATAGCTGACGATGGTGTGTTGACACTTGCGAGTTCTTAATACCTAAAATTATAGAAGCTGCCGTGATTGCTTCACACTGTAAAACTACATTTTTCAAAAGGTCTGCTTCATGAAATTTTACTGCAATGACTCGGTATTTTGTAACTACAGGCAATACTACTTTTTGGTACTTAGAGCCTTATTTAATACACGTATTCACATATTGACGGAAGACCAATTACATACAATATTTTGATATCTAGTAGATCTCACTGAGATGAGTCTGAAGGTATACATAACTCAAGTTGCCAAAAATACGGATATATTATTTTTTACCATCTTACTACAGAATTACTATTATTATTAAATATTTGATACATAGTTATAACATACCATGTAGTCGGGAACAACGCCTTTGTAAACTTCATAAAATTCAGCTGCATATGTATTTTCCAAATAACACATCTTCATAGCAGTTACTTTATAATTCTCATTAGTAATAGCCTTTATGATTCTTCCTAAGTTACCATCACGAATAGCGTGAGGTTTTATTACACAGCACGTACTGTTGTTAAGCACAGCAGTCAGTGCAGGTCCGAGTGATTTCATCTTTCCAACGGGAAAAAAATAAGAGAGGTCCTGTAATAATAAACAAGTGATTTATTTTTGATAAAATTTTATCAGCATATTCAGGCGCACACTCATGGAGGGGTTCCTTGGGTCCGGATTGAATTATTCAGATAAATGGAATATAACATATTGTTCTGATATTATTAAGACATGTTTGCATTTAACATTGCCATGCTGCATGTTTAAAAGTTGTGATAGCGCAGCGTGGATAACACCAACGGTTGTAATAATTAGGATTATTAGGCCATCCGCACATGATAACTAATTGTGGGTGCGACATGTACGTGAGCAATCCATCAATGGTTATGGCCACAGCTGTTAGAATCTTTAAATTACCTATTTAAAACTTCAGTTCCAGTGGAAAATTTGGCACTAGTTTAGTTGAGATGAGGTGAGCAACTCATCAATGGTTATAGCTGAAAATCAGGTGTTCACCGCTAGAAATTAAAGTGCGGAGTGTCTGGACAAGGGGAATATACCTAGGAAAGTACTTAAGTAAGTGGCACCCGCTAATTGTGGACTTTCCAAACTCCGTAGAGTTGCGTCCAAAATATCAAAATTAAATTAATACTTATAGTACCTAATCCTCCTCACTTTAAAAAATATTTATAATAAATTTATTATTATAATACAGATATTTATTTTAAATGGATCACGCTCAAACCATTTTTATGTGCCGTAGTATATTAATAGCAACTAAATAAAAACAGATTGATATTATCGTAATAGATTTTTGGGTTTTCATCGCATGTTCTTGCTTTCTTTCCTCGACATTTCGGGCTTGTTGCAGAGGCCATTCTCAAATGCTGCAACAAGCCCGAAATGTCGAGGAAAGAGTAAGGAAATACATGCGGTGAAAACCCAAAAATCTATTACGATAACAAATAACCATGGTCTCAAACATTATATTGATGTTAGTTCTTCTTCTTGTCGTGTCTGTGCAAGAGATACGCCTACACTTCCCAACCATGCCTTGGCCATCGAGAAGACTGCGTCATTGGCTTCAAATATATCATCGATGATAGTTCATATTATTGGATAAGCTTACTTGAAGTGCATCTTCCATAGTCATTGGACCATACAATGCATTTTGAATGGAATTCGTTCCAAACTGTTTTCGAAGCGACCCGCACTCAGCTATTTTGGGATCGGCATGGCCCATGTCTTGGCACCATCTATTGACAGCGTTATCACCGACAAGTTCAATGCCAATAACTGGGCCACTAGTGACATCTTCGAGTATGCTTCTAGAAAAATTTGCAACACCATTTGTAATGTTTTAAATTACTACATGGGTAGTTTAACATATATAATGTAAAATATTTTGAATATTTATGATTGCAATTTGGTTCAATCGATTCCTGATTTTTTGAAAAAAGAACGAACATTGAATTTGATAGTTTTATTAATTGCCAGTTGACGAGGTACCAAATACTTACTGTAAATTTTGGTCTGATCTCAAGCTATGACAAGCTTGTAAAGCTGTTTCCTGAGATAGAATTGTCATTTTCATTTTCATGATTCTATATCCTTTATCTAAAATGCTTTGGATAATTTCACCTATTTTTTCATTAGATATCGGCTTTATCATTGCAAAGGTTCTGAAATAATAAAACACATTGTAATTTACCTGCTAATTGCTTTTTGGAAAAATCATAACATGCAATAAGTAACTACTATAATATTATGGTAAACAATGGTAATGGTATGGTATACAATGGTAAACTTTTTCAGATAAATCTACTTTTAAAAAAAGGTGAACGTTATCGACCGATTTTAATTTTAACTAATAAATGTTCTCTTAGGGTGTTTTTTTAGTTTCGTTTCACGTTTGATGTAAGCCAGCTCGCACATCAAAACTCATCTCGTCTACAACGTGTCAAGTATATCTATCGTTATTTGCAAAACACACGTTGCAAAATGGAGTTTTGTTGAATGCGACTTTTTAGTTTGAAAAAAACATCTAGGGCTGTTAACAACAAATCGCATGCGTCTCGAACTGCGAGTCAAAGACGCCAGAATGCATACGCACAATCACAAATTGGTCATTCCTATACCGTATATACCTATCGCCGTATCCAAATATATAAATATACGTTTCGATAGGTTACGCGCGACTGTCGCCAAGTAGATGTGCGCGGTCTTCATATGCAACATCAGAACGACGTTCCTAGAAGGTTTGATTTACGGCTGTGCGGCAGACGGGGTGAGTTAAGAAGTGAGAACTGGCTTAAAATGTCTTTCAATATTGCCTTTTACTTTATGCCACTTTGGAATAGGATATCAAACAAATGCACTGTGCAATAGAATTAACAATAATGATTATGAGAGGGAGAGACTCACACCTCCGACCATTGTTATATGAATTGTGTAGTAGCTCGATAAATTTACTTATCTTTAGAAGTGCATGTAACTACCAGATATAGGTACCCAGAATGTAATTTCCATATTGTAAATTAGCTTTTTAGTTGTTCTTGTTTAAATAAAAAAATATCATTTGCTTCTTTCTTAGCTAAAATCATGTAATATATTTCCAGGCCTACCTTTCAACAGATTTAGATAAAATCTTTCTGGTACTTTCACATCCAAAATCAACAATGTGAATAAGTCTACCAAAGACGCGAATACTTCCACCTACGTAGAAGTCGTGAAGCGTTATTCCTACCACCTGCGTACGTCTTAAAAAAGTTCTTCTATTTTTCATGTCATACATATCAAGTGAGCCATCTGATGGAAAGAAATGTATGAGGAATTTCCTGGTAGTTGTTGCTTCATTATCATACCATTCTCCAACGAATGCATAATTATCGCCATAATTAACCTCCTAGAATTAAAAATATGTAATTAAGTTGAATTTCATTTCTCAATAGTATTGATAATCACAAAACAGTTGAATCCACTATAGAAATAATATTAATAATACGAATGGAAAACATCAACTCAGTTTCAGTAAGTATATGTTTTCAATAAGCAACCCTTCAAATAATAAATTTAGACGGAATGTATCGTTTTGAAAATTTGAATAGTGTTATTGATATTTAAATAAATTTAGTAAATATACTCTGTATATACCATCTAATCAAAAAATAATCGTTGATCTTTCAAACTTGTTTGAAACCAATGTTGACATTTGGCTTAGTGGCATAGACAATTTAAGACTAGATAGAGAAACGTCACTTTTGTTGTAAATTGAAACCTCAAATAACGTTACTAATTATTTAGGAATACTTAATCATTGACAATACTTTCGACATTTTTAGCGTTAAAAAATAACTGTTTTATAATATTCCTAAACATAATTTTAGCATGTTGCAATATTGAGTATAATAATATAAATATATAAAAATGAAAATAATAATTTTAGGTAGGGACCTAGGTACTTACTTACGGGATTCTACCTTCTGAATTGCACAAAGGAAAGTGTGGTTTTCGGTGATTTGGGCACCATCATTCATTGTACACATATTATTTATCTTGAATTTTATAAATTTGACACAGGTCCATTGTCAATAATAAAATATAAACGTCAAATGGTAAATGATAATAATAATTATGTAGGTAGTGGAAAATATTATTTTTATTTGTTTTAAAATTAACTGCAGTACCGGATATTACTGTGTCATGATTTTTTTTAAAAATATATCCCTACATACATAGGCTATATTATTTTTATTGTTTAAATATCAATAGCGAAGGGTGCCTGTTGGACCAAGTTGTATTAATTTTAAAGTCTGAATCTCAATCATTTGATCTCTTTGGTAAGTATAACATTATTATATTATTATTATGATATTACAATTATTTTCGCAGTGAATCGAAGTATAGGTACTTAGTATATTATAATAAATAATACACCGAAGTTCAATTTGCATCGATGTATATGGTAAAAATAAGGAGAGATTAATATTCCCATCCTCCATACTCAAGATCTACATAATTAATATAATACACATTTACCTACATACTATTGTAACAGTTTAAGTAATCATACTATTTATTAGACTATTAATTCTATTATTAAATAAAAACACTGAAGACAGTCGGTATAATTAAACATTATATTTGATTAGGTTAGGCAGGTTTCCATTCAATGGAGAAAGTTGACATTGTACAGGCGAATAATTCTTCATTTGAACATTTATTGTATACAGATCATACATTTCCATTCGGTGGGTAATTTTAGCAGAATCTTGAAGTTCATCTATTGTTTTATTGTCTAAAAGGACATCATGTTGCGCATAAAAATTTGGGTTATCCGGGTACAGCTCATCACCTGAAGATAAGAAAGAATACAAAAATTATTCAAACTAATAATAAAACAATCTCTAATAATAATAATTATTGTTATGTAAGTATATAAATGTGATGACGGGTATTACTAAATTTTATTATGTAGACCTTTAAAATTTGGAAAATAATGGAGCAGAAGTTCTGATTTTAACAAATACTTTGTATTTATTTGTTAATTATTTGAGCTAAAATATTTCCTCATATATGTTTCTATTATTATAATACGATGATCTTTAGAGGTTAGAAATTAAACACTTAAATTCTAATCGATTTAAGTTTTGTACTATTCCATTTGAGTAATTTTGTTATGACTCGGGTTTCGCTTTTCGGCATTTTCAGACACTATGACGTGTAGTGACCAATGGTAAATGCATACCGTCAACGAATAATAGTTTATTATAGGCCAATGTACGGAAAGGCGTAGCCATTGGAATTTAAATTCAAATTCCATCAAGGTGGATAACAGGTCAATATTGTGGAGAACATTCTATTAGGGAACATTTGCCATTACGGCTACTTCCACCCTATCACGCCCCAGCATTGGGGCACAGGGCAAGCACAAGTTAGCGCCATTTCCCTCGGTTCATCGCCAACTCTTGCGCCTCCCGCCATGTCAGACCTGCAGCACGTAGGTCGTTCCTGTAACACCGCTGCAGGGTGAGGGAGAGCCGGCTACGGTGCGCCACAAGGGTACGAAGTGTCGCACTCTTTGGCGGCATCCGGAATACGTGTCCCAGCCACGTAAAGCGTCTCTTCGCGATAACCTCAATCACCGAAGGCTGCTCACGAACTCGGGTGTTTGAAACGAGGTCGTACCAATGTACCCCTAAGATTCGGCGGAGACATCGATTCTCAAAGCTCAAAAGCCGAGACTCTTGAAGCGTAGGAAGATGCCATGTCTCACAGCCATACAGGAGCACAGGTAGTACGCACGCGTTAAACAAACGACATTTTGTCCTCACAGAAAACAGCCTTGACCTCCATGCGACTCCAAGTGGCACCCAAGTATTTGAACCTGGACACCAGCTCGACAGGCAGACCGGAAACCCGCAGATGAGTGTCGGCGTCGATGCATGCAGCACTGCACATGGATTTGGTCTTAGCCGCATTCAGATGAAGACCCACACGTTTCGAGTTCGCGGCGAGCCTGTTCACGGTTACCTCCAACTGTTCGATTGTCGAGGCAAACACGACTGCGTCATCTGCATACTCCAAGTAGCACAGTCTTTCTTTGCATAGATCGGTTGTCATAATGATGTAGGTGTATTCCTCTGTCGGGGCGAACCGTCTTACGCATTATGAAATCCATCACGATGATAAAAAGAAAGGGCGTAAGTACACATCCTTGCTTGACTCCTGACGTGATTTCAAAGAGGTCAGAGGATGTTCCAGCTGCTCTCACGCGATTAGTAATAATAAAACCGTTGCAGTATGCAAATTTTTTTAGAGTTATGCACCCAAAACAAATATAAAATAATAATATGTAATTCACCTCAACACTCTTTTTCATAAATCAGCAAGCGCCATGAGCATGCCACCGAGGACAGCGGAAGCGAATTACCCGTTGCCTGTCAGTGATTTTATGGTATCCGTGTTTAAAAAATCTGAATACAAGTGGTTTCTGCTTTAATACCGTTAATACCGATAACATTTTGATTTTTTTAAATCGGCTTTTCGGAAAACCCGTATTGCCATAGCTATGAATGCTATACATATCGCGATGGGAATGATAAATAATAATTTTAAGAAAGGTAATTAACCGACTTGAAGCATTCCCTGTAAAATAGGTACTGTCGCAAGTCTAAAGTGGTCGTTGTAGAGTTATGAATATGGTTAGATTCGTTTTTTGCTATTTTAATAAAATACTTTTGTATCTCAAACTCAAATAGCACTAAGTATGTATTATCTATTAATTTTCTAACACTATTCAATCCAGTAAAATACTGTTAACTAAGTTACGACATCAAGAGCTAAATATCTAAACGACATCTAAAAACAATATCATTTTAAATGTTATCCTAATAAAACACTGTCGTAACTCAGAAATGTTAAAATGTCTCCATTTTATTATGTGCTAAAGAAAATGAGAAAAGTGGTTAAAAATAAATCATGTTATGATAATATGTACAAATTTGTACATCCATGCCTATCCTGTTTTTCCGAGAATATTTGAAAAAAATAATCTTCAAAATGGCTCTCCTGCAAAATCACATTTTTTAAAACTTATAACAGTATTTTACTGTGGGTTTGTTGTGCTCTAATACAGGGCTCGAAATAGACCGGAACGCACCGGAGCGCCGTTTCTGTTCGTGGATTCTTTGAAAATTGCGTTCCGTTTCATGTTATTGAGATAATATTGCACGTAGGTATGTAGTTTTTAAAGTTGTAAGAACTGATTCGTGGGGAAAATGTGTATATTATTTATTAATGATTAGTCCTACAAGGTGTATAATATAATATAGGCTGTTCGGACTTCAGATGTGTTTACAAAAAGGGCTAAAGGGGCTACAGGTCCCGGACCTTAAATTAGTAGGTCTCTGGAACCTGAAAAATAATTTGAAATCACAAAAGAACCTTGCAGCGAAGGAATACACAAATGTACGAGATTCTAGAATTTTGAAGATAAGAGCCCAATTCTAAGAAAATTTACGAAAAATAAGTGATTTTGCAAAAATGAGTTGTGTACCAATTTAAAAAAAAAACTACATTTTAATGTTGTATTTGGGGGGGGGGGGGGTATTTTGAATGATTATTCAGCGCTCCGGTTCATAAGATTTTCTATTTCGAGCACTGCTCTAATATAAAGTAGTTTTTTCCATAAAACAAGTAAACCTGATACTTCGCTTCTTGCTTTTAATATTAGCCTATTCTGCAGATATTATTTTATTTCCTAATTATTTTAATATAACCTTTCTTTATAGTTAGTTACCAACATGTACCTATGTAATAAATAACCAATGCAACATAGCTGACATTGAAAAATAAAGTTTCATTAATATTAAATTTAATTCTTTCAATATACCTACTTCAAAATAATGTTTCCATATTTAATTTTCCATTCATGACAACATTGCATGAATAAAAAAAATATTATTGTCGGCTATTTTATTTCGTTTATTCATATATACCTATATTATAACTTATAACAGTTAACAATATTGAAAACTGTGAGAATATGAGTTATTTTAGTTGAGTATAGGTTTAAAAAAGTCAGACATTAATAGGATAAAAGGCGTTAAGCTCATTTCACAATGGCGGGTTCAATGAAAATGCGAATGAAAGAATAAAATAGCCATACCTGGAAAAATGGCGATCGACCCTTTTCCCTTTTTAGGCTTTAAAAGAATCGGATAAATTTGATCACAGCCTAATGAGCTTCTTTCAGATGCAAATTTAATCAACCTGTCGAGATCCTTTTGGTGAATGAATCGAGATAGCTCATACCATTGTGGTGGTGGTAGCATCAATTTCTTAGACTCATATTTGCCCATCACTTTCTCTGGTGATTCCCACTGCAAAAAAGTGAAAAATAATAATTTCTTCTTTCGTCGTGTCCTGTCTTCAGATGGCTAGAAGGTGTCGCTCCAGCAGTTAGCAAAGGCAACATAATTTTTCATCGCTTATATAATCTCGTTGAAATTGCATTTCAGTGAAGATGCCTAATGACGCCCTGTTGATGTTAGTAGGTAATGCATTGTTCAGGTACGGCAAATTAAGGAACGAATACGATTATTGGAATTTTTGGGAAAGTGGCAGTTTTCTATGAAGCGGACGATGCGGTCTCTTCGTTAGAAAGTACCGAAATGTTAGGTTTAAAATTGGGGGCTTCAAACTTATCAGCTCCTCAGATATCCACGTATCTAAAACTACCGCTGTTTGAGAGGAGGCTGTGTAGAAATTCTCTAATCCTCAGTAGATGATATGTATGTATTTTTTCCTCAAAATTTGGTTGCAATTGTTACATTTGTCTGTTTGAGATAATTACACATATATTATATTTGTGTACCTACTATTTAGAATAAAATATGAAACACGACATTCTATATCTGTCTATTGGCGGCACTTTGTCTAGAGATTTCACTGGTTATTGTTGCTTATACCCATTTTTAGATACCCTCAGAGGCAAGAATCGCCTCCCGTGTGGGCAGTTTGTCTTCTTCGGGCGAGACTGTCAATCGTACGGTATAGTCGCCATAAAGATTTTCATTGATTTAAGCCTTGTTATGGACAGTTGTCTAAACTTTAAAGAACCTCCTAGTTCTACATCCTGTTAATTTTAACCCTACGGGATCTTCTTTAAAAGTAATACTATTATGGTGTAACTACGTATAAATCCTTTTATTCCAACGCGTAGGTGTCGCTGGGTTTCAAAATCAGCCAAGTCCACCTTTAGATATTTTTGACTTTTTTGTGAATTGTTGAAGAACTACTACCTTTTAACACTTCTGTATTATCGAAACGTGGAACTTATTAATTTTAAATATTCTATAATCGAAATAATATAAACTTTCACCCTTGTGACTTCGTAGTACTTCAGTAACTTTTAAACAAAAAGCTGTTTTTCTCCTATTCATTTATTATGGACTTGGCTGATTTTGAAATCTAACGACACGACTGCATAACGCACACGGATTGGACAAAAAATAAATAGCTGGGAGAGAAAACAAAAATGTTTCAAAGCGCAAAAACCTCGAAATTTAGTTAGGCAGGCAACATCTGTCACAATACCTCTACCCTGGATAAATCTCATAATCTGGTAGTAGGTACGTAGGAGATATTAAAATACCTAAAAAGCAATAGATAAACCCTCTGAATTTCATCGATTTATGTATGTATTTTCGAAATATATTATTACACCTGAAAATATTTATCAAACTAAAAATACTAGGTCTTACCCTAACTTCCGAGACTTCAGATGTTTCTGCATACACTGGCGGAGACTTATCGAAAGCAGTGACAAAAAATAGAGTATCGAATCTTTGCGATGCATATCCTATTGGTGTCAGCCAGTTACTCCAGACAAACAGTGACCAGATATCAGGGTAACAGTCTAAATGCTGACACAGCGAGAGAAATTCCAACGGATCTTTGTGGACCTAAAATTGTAGGAAAATAGTATTTAGTATGTAAGTAAATTATTAGTCTTCCATTTTCTATTCGATTTTCTACTAAAAACCATATTACAGCTAGCTGATAGGGGATAGTAAGCCCAGAGAAACTTTTCAATAGGTACTGAATTTTTCTTTGATTAATTAGTGTTTTTTTTTATATCCCAGGACGTTGGTATAAGGAAATTGAGAAACATATATTGAATTCTGCTTAAAGTGAAAATATGATATCAAATTGTTTGAGTGATATATTATTACGTTATTATTGTGATTTAGTAGGTAAATAATGCGTATGTGCTCGTTTACATTATTATGTCTGAATCAAGATTTATTATAAGTATTTTTCAATATAATTTTAATGTTTACCGACTGTATCGTTACTGTCATCATGACAATGCATGTAATTCTACTTCAAATATCAAGGACATGGGACAACTGGGCGCCAGGACAATTAGGCGACACACTGTCGAATGATAAAATAGACGTTCATTACGATTTTATACAGAAAGCATACGAGGAATTTTAATCAGCTTCTATCTACTACTTAGTATTTTGATGTTAACATAATGTTTTTATTATTGTGGATTGAGAATTATCTATCATGCCTGAGTCTTTGTATATAAACAAAAGAACCCACTTCTCGTTGGAACTTAACATAATATTATTATGCACAATTAAATCATTATTTACGTGTGCTTAAATTCTCACCAAGTATTAAATATTAATTTAAATACAAATAATAATAATAAATATATATTTTAAAAGTACATATAATTCACGAACGTCTATTTATTTTCGAATTTCTTTCGATGCGTGGTACCCACTTGTCCGGCGCTGAATCGTCCTAGATCCTCAATCCTATTGGTATGGTAGATTGTTTCATTTTTAAAATTAGCCACTCTCTATTATTTATATTTTTAGTGCACTTAAATACGCTATTTGAGACAACGTTATTTTGAATTTATTCCCGGAATTAAAAAAAAAATAATGGATTTAATATCTTGCAGTATTCCAGGATACAGGATTCCGTGATGGTGCCCTAGTGACTGATAACTGAATTTACACTAATGCCTAATGGTAACCTAGTGATTTAAAAGAATATGTTTAGATAACTCAACATGTCAAAAGCGAAAAGCCGACGATGAATAACTCATTTTTTAAATAAAAAAATCAGGTACCTATCAAATATTTCAATTAAAATAACCTAACTAAATGGTTTTTTTCATTGTGTGATGTAAAGAAATGGTATTATAAAATACAAACCCGTTAATAATATGTAAGCTATAATATATTTATATATTTTATGTACATACCTACCTACCTTTTCCACAAAACAATTCACATTAGAAAATGAACTGTCTTGTGTTAAAAATTAAAATTAATTGTGGAAAAATACAAACAATAATTTCAAGATAAAAAGAACTTTTTATTTACGTTTTTAAATTTACTGTTGAATCATATAAACTTGACTTGACTAGCTTAAACGATCAAAAAAAATTGTACTCGATAGAAATACTGAATAATGAAATGTCATTTCATATTGATTTCCATAATAATGCACGTATATATTATTTATAATAATTTAGTTGCTAGGACCTCCTAGCAACCAATAATGGTATCGAAATAACTTTTCATACAAAACAGAATTAACTAAAAATGAATTCAATTCTACTTAAAGGTGGCTAAAAGCATTAAAAAATGCATTGCCATCGTGTTCTGATATATTCTAAAAGTTTCAAATGTCTAGCTAGTCGGGAAGTTAGTTAAAAATCGATTGCAAGATTTGTACCGGACAAAGAAACACCGGTCAAATAAGAATACCACCTAAGAAAAACGTTGTAAAAAACGTTGTAATAATAATAATAAATAGTAACTTACATATTATTAAAGTGTATTTTTTATATTATACTATACCTATATATCGATTTATATCTAATAAAACTAAACTATATTGAACATTACCTTATTTTGCCAATGTTTTACGTCAAAGTCAGTTATGTAGGAAGCGTATTTGTTGTTGTTCTCCGGGTTTTCACTTCTTTGTCTGCAAATCAACACACCCAGTTCTTCGAAGGTTTCCCGGATGGCTGTCACTCTCAAAGAGACTTGTCTAATAATAAAACATACAATTAATTTTAAATGTTCAATTAAGCTCTTCAGGAAGTCCGAAATATATTAAAATAACTATATTGTACATACTTGATCATTAAATTATTATTAGGCGCCTGCCTACATGTTCGAGTATAGTGTTCAATGCAAATGATGTGCATTGACGATAATTCATTTAACTATGACGTAAAACAGATACTTAATAAGAGCTTTTCCAGATGTCCACATGCATTCGCGGGGTGGTATCTCTCACGCGATAAACGCAAGCAATCGCGAGACTCTCGACAACGCAACGTTTATAGCCATTCCAAGATAAATTACGTCATCTAGCATGTACAGTGTAGAGAATACATCTTGCAAGTTATCGCGATATACAAAATCTCAAAGGAACCGTGTATCACAATTGAGTCTTCGGAGTTTATTCTTTATTATTATTTTATGCCCATTAAAAATGTATAACGTCACCTAGCTTGTACACGCCAAATGAAACGCGTCATATGGGTGCAGCACATTTTTGGTACTCGCGCGTAAAACGCGGTGAGAAACGCGCGTATTCCAGGTAGGTACATGTGACCTCATTGAGCCGTTCCCATGTAATCGCCCAGTGTCACTTCTTGCGTGCGGTCGAGGCATAGGTGACTTCATTGAGCTGTCCACATTCGTCACGCTTCGTCTGGACAAGCTCTATGGAATACTAGCGTCGCACTATTTTTCTGATTGTCATGAGTCATGATGGCGAACGAGGATTCACGTTGTTTCTTCAGGGAAATTACTCAAAGCTTGAAAAAACATGGAAATGATCGCGCAAACGCCACGACTAGGGAATTCAATCCCGAGCCAAAATCTTGATCCCGGGATTTCGGGATTAAAATTTGACAATCCCGGGATTGGCATTTTTTTCAATAGAATATTAATTTTTTATAAATGTACAAAATAATAACGTTGATAAAATCGGTCAAAAATAAATCTAGTATAATTTATACTATGGCCTTTCCGCTTCATAAATCCAATTAGTCAGCCAAATATGAAACTGTCGTAAAACGTATGATATCATGGTGGAACCACTTTATTTGATTGGCGTTCTCGCTGTAAGGATTAAAAGTGTGAAGCATTGTTTTTTTCCAATCTTTATCATTTTTATTAATATATGTGAAAAAATAAAATGAATTTGCAACACATGGGTAATAAATCAAACTTCATTCAAACTCAGTTTATTTCTAAAATAGTTATATGTTATTAAAAGTATTTTTTCTGTTATATTTTCGTTTTTATTTTATTTTCTATAAAATTTGATAAAAAATATCAATCCCGAAAGTTTCGGGATTATATTTACCAATCCCGGGATTTATAGGTATCGAAAATAGTTCGGGATCCCGGGATACCGGGATTGGATTCCCTAGCCACGACTAATTAATGTAGCTATTCGACCATCCGTTATTTTTTGAAGTAAAATGATATAGCTGTGTTTAGTTTTCAGAATACTGTGCGTACTTATCACAATAATTATATTGACCATTGTCAATAATGTAAAGTGGTGATAAAAAACGTACCTTTGAATTGGATCTCGGCCTTGCAAAATTGGGGGCAGTAAGATGTGTTTGGACTGAAAGTCTTTGAATTTTTCTGTCTTCAAGCCGAATGATTGGAAATGTGTATACCAGTCTTGGCTGGAGTCACAATCCTCAACGGTGCCTCCAGGAAAAACAATAGTACTTGGCAGAAATCCCGACTTGTCACTTCTCTGCTGCAAGAGTATTTTATAATTGCTCTTGTTGATATTGTTATTTTTGGTAGGTCCATTTTTCGCCATTGCTATAAGCGTCGCGGATTCCCTCCAAATTTTGGCATTTGGTCTCATTTTAAAAGTGAATCCTGACAAAAAAAACTGACATATTTTATACACCTAATATATTATAATACTTACCTATTTTGTTTTTTTTTTAATAGAGATTTCCGAAACTTTCTTCATTTAGGAAGTGCTCCGTCAGTAGTTTTCATACATTTCTGAGATAGAATTCATGGATAATCATTTTGCACATTCGATTTGTTAATATTGCAATACTATTTATATATTAATCGATAGCTAGTTGCGTTATTATACCAATTAATACTAAGAAAGAATAAATCAATCTGCACTATTTGATTTGTGATAATTACAGAATGTTTGATAAATTATCGTAATGCAATTATTTATTTTCAAATTAAGTTAAATAATCGTTTGTTATCGATTTTTCGCCACTGAAATAGTATGATAAAAGATAGAACGATGGGCTCGAATTGAATTTTAATATCTTTTAATGTTTGAATAGTATCTTTAAAAGTGACCCTCCACTGTGTCTTGAGTGTAAAGTGTGTGGCAGTGAAGAACTAGATACCGAGAAGAGTGGAAAGCTTTACGGGAGGCCTTCATCCAACATTGGATTCACCTCGGCTGATGATGGTGATGATTTCAGAGTTTGAATTACACAGAGAAAGTTGTCGTCAACATCATTGGGTTATCAAAATATTTGTTTCGGTTGCTAGGTATCTACATATAATAATTAGTATTATACATCAGTGTATAGTTCAGAAACATAGGTCATCAATAATTACTTTATAATTGGATAATTAGAATATTGATAACAATAAATCATAGTTTAAATTATGCTAATTATAATTATTATAAAATAAGTAATAAATAATAAATGTCAAATGGTATAATTTTATTATACGTATAATTTCATAACAATTTCAATTATTTTTTTTATACTAGAAAAGAGTAATACCTACCTAGTAATATAACTTACGAGATATGAAGATAGATTAAATTTACCATTTTAAATTATTGTCATTTTAAGCGTATTTAAAATTCATATTTTTCCTAAGCGTAGCATTATACTATGGTAGGTTATATTAACAGTCATTTTTCACGATGAATCGTAAAAATCGTTGCACTGGATTAAGCATCAACATAAATAGTATTTTTTGCAGATCCGCGGATTCGAACCAGTAACCCACGGATTCAGAGATTGGACACCGTTGATAATAAATGTGTAAAATAATAATTTATTCTTTAACTCGGTTTTGGCTTATTACTATGGAATATATATATATATTATTGTGTTTGATATATTTATATAGTATATAACACAATCATGTAACATAATACCTACTGGGATAAATGGTGTTTGTTTATATAGTTATGAATTATTCTAACGCTTTGAAATAACTAATTAGAGATGTACCTACTACCTATACAGTGAACTCATATTTCAAACTAATCCTTCTATTTAATCCCAACAGCTTAATCATTACATACCAAAAATAACGTAACCGTTCGTTTCAACAAAACATTAAATTTAGGCATATTATACGAGTATATCTGCAACTCAGAATTAGTATGTAGGTACGATTTTACAGAAAATGAGATAAGTACATACATAATTGGTACATTCCTAAAGTATCATCTTTCAAGTTTCTGTTATTTATTTATTTATAAAATCATTATGAATTCAAGACGTTCACAAAATGACATTTAAATTAGAAATAATTACAAGATAAAAAGAACTTTTTATATACAACGTTTTTAAATTTTCTGTTGAATCATATAAACTTGACTTGACTAGCTTAAACGATCAAAAAAATTTGTACTCGATAGAAATAATACTGAAATGTAATTTTGACATGTAATATTGATATCCATAGTAACGCACGTATATATTAATAATTTAGTTGCTAGGACCCCAGACCCCTCCCCTAGCAACCAATAATGGTGTCGAAATAACTTTTCATACAAAACAGAACTAACTGAAAATGAATTCAATTCTACTTAAAGATGACTAAAAGTATTTAAAAAATGCATTGGCATCGTGTTTTGATATATTCTAAAAGTTTCAAATGTCTAGCTAGTCGGGAAGTTAGTTAAAAATCGATTGCAAGATTTGTATCGGACAAATAAGAATACGAGGTAAGACAAACGTTGTAAAATATTGGTTATACAGCGTTTTCAATAAAAATATTCAAGAAAGATTAATCTCAGAAGAGAAAAAATAATAAAATAGGCAATTAGATACTGGAAATATCCATGTCTACTGAAAATGCATTATGAATTAACTCAACAGGTGTTTCAGCTTTGAAAGATAATATGCTACTTTAGGTACACACGACAGACTGGCTCAATACAGATATAATTTTGAAAAATCTCAGAAACGGAAAAATCTTAATTTTAGATATACACAATTGAATTCAAAGACTTTAACCTCATTAAACCAAATCGTAAAACAGTGGAGGTAGTAATAATCTCGTAAAATAAAAACAAAAATACTAAAAACCACAGTGATTGAAGTGACGTTTAACAGTTTTGTAGATGTAGCATGACTAGTAATTTAAGACTAATAACAATAAGTTTTGAATTTTTAGTCACAGGTAAACTGTAATAAGTAAGTATTTTATACTGTCTACGCATGATTTTATAAAAGTGTTTCTGTTTTTGTTTTGTATAACTTTAAAATGTAATTTTATAATTCTCTAAATATACTGTATTATTGTGAATAGCTCTAGAATATAATTGGTTTTGTAATAAAATTTGTATAATTAGTTCAAAAGTACATTTTTTTTCTACAGCTGGTTTCAAGTTCCATACTACAGGTTGCTACGAAGACGACTATAAATTTTCTGTGAGAAAATAATTTATTGACTTACCGAAATAATATGAAACTATTTCACACTCTTTAAATTTTGATGATTCTTCATGAACATAAACAATTTAACCACTCTCAGTTTCATATAATCGCGAATAGGTAATACCTATGTATTTTTTTTTCTGATAATGCGAATAATTATTTACAGAGACATGAGTAAAACCTCCAGCTAGCGATATTTGTGTACAACCGAATGCGAACGATTGAAATAATATTACAGAAATTTAGCACCGAAGCGGGATATTTGGTGTTTGCACAAAAGGCATGAGTACAAGGACAGGGAACATTGATTACTGTTGATATTAGATTGTTATGTTATGAAATGATTTACCAATATTATATAAATAAACAGATAAGTTTACAGAGAAGTTAATTGAATAATGTGCAAGTAATTATTAGTCAAAGCATTAGACAATACTAATTTATTGTTTTATTGTTAAGTGTGTTTTAAAATAGCTTGTGTCTATGTCTTTATCGATATATATATAAACTAGAAAATTTACGATGTGACAGTGTCACCTGTCAACATTCATATATCAAACAATTATGATAGTATACCAGCATTAGTTTTCTTTCGTGAATTAAAATTAACGATTGTTTTATTTTTGTGTCAGTTTATTTTTCGAAATTAGAATTTTCTTTTCTTTTATTTTACATTTTTTTTTCATGCACTTCTTTCGACTGTGTCCGATCCTGATAGGATCATACGAGCCTCCACAGTGTGGAGGTTCTAACGAGAAATGGATGTCAGCCACTTGCTCAACCTATTAGGTCCATACCCTGACAGACACAAATTGAAAAACAATATGTGTACTTGCCAGACCCAGGATTCGAACTTGGGACCCACGGCTCTATAGTCCAACGCTTAAGCCGCACGGCCGCCGTGGGTGTTCATATTCTTTTACATTACCCCATTTAATCTCTGTCTCGCTCTCTCCTACACATGTAGATATTTTATTTTCTCTTATGCGTTAGGTATAGATATAAATTATATTATATATCAATATATTGATGAATACATATTTCCGAGCCTAAAAATGTGTCTACTAACAGAAGATTCATAAAAAAAAACCAAAATAAAATCCACGAAAATTCGGTAGAATAATAAAATCACTGTGTGAATATTATTTTTACATAAAAGGAATTTCGTCCGTGAGGTGTTAAAACTTTTGATTGAATTGAATTGAAATTTGACAGGAGAGAGAAAAAACTGCTTCATAAGCACACAAATTCAAGTTTCGAATATTTTGATTTATTCAAATAACGTGTATGTAGGTAAGGGGGTTATCGTCATCGAGTGTTTGTAATAAGTCCGATGTGATGGCTACATACATTGGATGTATTACGGTCGTATTCAAATGAGACATGGTACATCGGAAGTTTATATATATATTAATTTTGATCGTACACGCATAGAACATTGAGGGTTTTACTTAGCAGATAAAACGATATATTTTTTTTTGACAAAATTGTCACATCGAAGGTTTTAACAACTCAAAAAAGATATCTTATTTTCTTCTTCTTTGAAGGTGCTACAATAATTGGGTCTTGGGCTATTTAATCGATTTCCTTTAGTCTTCATCTGAATTGTGTATTTTACAATGTGCAAGTTGGCTACCTAAATATGCAGAATTTTTTATATATTTCATATTGCAACTCAGTAATTTATTAAAAATGTAATAATACTGGAATTTATTTAAATTTATATTATGACTGGTAAATAATAAGTAGTAATAAAAGTACTAATTTAATATTTGATTGACGGCCTCACGATGGCCGCGCGGCTTCAGCGTCGGCATATAACGTCATGGGTCCATGGCTGGGTCTGGGAAGTACACATATTATTTTTTTAAATTTGTGGACGAGTCAGAGTATGGATCTCGTAAAAACAAAAATCCGTTAAGAGCATAGGTACATAAGTGAAACGGCAAATAATTTTCAACTGTATGTGGAACGAAATTTCGGCCGCGTTGCCATTCGGAGAGCGATAGTCGAGGTGTCCGCACGTCGATTCGTTTTGTCATGGCGTTGGATAAAAATATTCTTAAATCGTGTAAAGATGACTAAAAAACTTTACGTACGTACTTAAAAAAAAAGTGTCAATGAATATACTACTCGTATTAGTATTACGAATATAATAATAAACATAACATAAAAAGGACGTATGTTGAATTTTTATGACAAATTATATTTCGTTCGCCTCGCGTCATTTGCACAATCCGCGCATCGCCTAGTCACGATCTTTTTAGACCATACCTCAGCTGAGGTATAGCCTTAATACCAGTGGCGTACCCAGGATTTATTATTGGGGGGGCCCAAGGAGGAGAATGTAAATTAGTCCCATAGACTATTTTTCTTCTTCACAGCTTAATTTCTCGTGTATCGGTCTTTTGTCTATTGCACTTGGTGTACCTATACCATGGTCCCCACATCCTGAAACGGGCCCTCAGGCTAGGATATTTGGCGGGCCTCTTACCTACCGCTAAGATTAAATGCAGTGTGAAACACTACATTAACGTTTTTCAAATTGTATTTTAGTTCAAATTAAGGGTACTTATACAGTGAATTATTGGCGATTTTTAAT
Source organism: Rhyacophila brunnea (assembly GCF_057557595.1). Classification (NCBI taxonomy): domain Eukaryota; kingdom Metazoa; phylum Arthropoda; class Insecta; order Trichoptera; family Rhyacophilidae; genus Rhyacophila; species Rhyacophila brunnea. The sequence continues at coordinate 42,608,256 of NW_028232859.1, forward strand.
ACATCTACTTTAATAATGGAGCTGTCGAGTATCGACACATAATAATCAAAAAATATCTTCTTCTTCTTCCACGGCGCTACATCCCGGGGTGGGATTTGGCCTCCTCCACAACCGCTCTCCACTCAATCCGGTCTCTCGCTACACTTCTCTAGTTACCGGGTCTTCCTATATGAAGCCAGTCCACTTCTACGGCGTCAGCCCATCTCCTTCTTGGACGGCCTCTGGGTCTCTTCCGTTGGGGTAGCCACTTCGTCATGATCCTTGGCGCTCTAACTTCAGGCATTCTCTCCACATGTCCCGCCCATCCTAGTCTTTGGGTACATAACAGTATCTTATATCTATATTAATTGTGCAATAAAAAATATATTGCACAATTATATAAGTAATTGAAAATGTTCATGGCCATGAAGTGTAATAGCGCCGCAGGCGACTTTTTTACTATTAAAGCTAATTTATGATGAGTGTTAATCTCACTTATCTGGTCAACCCGACACGCCGGGCCCCCCACAGCCCGGGCCCCCAGGCTAGATCCCTGTCAGCCCTCCCCAGCCATGACCTACACCACTCCAGAATTTGGGTGGACACGGAGAATTTTTTGACAGTTCCTGTATTATGTACAGGTATTGAGTTTCTAAAAAAACCTGACATTAGTGTTTCGAAATTTTTGTGTTAGAAATTAAAATCTAAGAATTTTTTCTAAAAAGGGTGCTGGAGAATTATTACAAATCATTTTTTGCCGTGTTTTTATTTGTCTAATCTATTGGCTTTCAATTTCAATGTTTTTGGGGGGGAGCAAGGCCCCTTGCCCCCCCTCTGGGTGCGCCACTGCTTAATACAAACCTCCACTTTGTGGATGCCCATAATATGATCTTATTAGAATCGGACATGGTCAAAAAAAATCTTAATTCAATGAGATCTGCTGGCCGTATTTCTCCCGACGAACCTCTCAAAAATTGTAATAAAACAGATTTATGGCCGAAGGACATAAATGGTCGAGATGCATAGAATGTTGGTGTTTGTCGGCTGTTTAAGGGGGGACATGCTCAGCGTAGGTCAAAATGGAGCTTTTGTTCTATTTTCAAAGCATGATGCTGGACATACCTTAAACGTTGTAGATAATCTATTTATATAATTTTGAAGCCTTATTATCCTTTATATTTATTCTAAACATTTGATGACTGCATAAAGTATTTTTATTACATAAAATAGTATTCTTTTAAATCTCTGGCTCTAATGTTTTAGAATATAGTCATATTTCGGTACATAACTGTGCAGTGGTGTTAACCTAACCTAACTGAAAAAAAACTTTTTTTTTAAACGGTACATGTTCAAACACGCGCGTTAACATCATTTTACTCCCTACTTCAATTATAGTTTGTAAATTTATGGCTACGGCCGTATGTTGTAGCTTAACCACTGGGGAATGCCAAAAGAAATGGCGTATTTCAAAAAATCACTACCTTATTCTTAGGTCAATAATTATTATAAAGCAGTCATTATTCATAGGATGTTTATCACACTTGAATGGTCAAAGACATAGCATATAATAAGTATCTTTTGAATTATCTTCAAATGTGTTAATCTTGCCCATTTTTTGAATAATAAAATGCCTAATTCTTGTCAAATTTGGGATCACAGAGATTATCAATATATTTTTTTATCATAAATATTTTACTAAAATTATCTCGTCATAAATTATACTAATAATTTTATAAATGCGTTTAAAAATTAATAAATGTAAAAAATTTTAACACCACTGCACAGTTATGTACCGAAGTATGACTATATTCTAAAACATTAGAGCGAGAGGTTTAAAAGAATACTATTTTATGTAATAAAAATACTTTATGCAGTCATCAAATGTTTACAATAAATATAAAGGATAATAAGGCTTCAAAATTATATAAATAGATTATCTGCAACGCTTAAGGTATGTCCAGGATCATGCTTTGAAAATAAAAAAAGCTCCAATTTGACCCACGCTGAGCACGTCCGCCCTTAACGGATATCAAAACAGTGTTGCGCGTAGGACCAATGATAGTTGATAGTCGCGATTTCCAACTATGCATACAATCAGACAATTGCCGCAAGACCCACTGTAAACTTCAATGGTAGTGCCAGATATTGCTAATATGTACTTCGAATGTATAATGATAATATGTTTGTAGACAATGATGATTGTTGTATATTGAAATAAATGCTTATAAAAAGATCGAACATATTCATTTATTGCGAATAGGTTACCGCATAGCATTCGAAAATAATCAATAGGTAACTAGCTTTTCCATTATAATTTGCAATTCAGTGGCACGTATGGTATGCGGGAATTGAAATAATATTATTAAAATATATTGAATTATTATATATTAAAAAAATATTATTTTGTGTGCTTATTAATTATATAGATACGAAAATATTATACAGTATTAAATACGTCTTATTATACGAAACACACGAAATTTTAACACGACATATGAAAATCTTGTAATGTAAATAAAACATATTATACTAATCTAGTACACCTGGAATCTTACTAGGTATACTATATCCGCGATTTGGATCAGTTACCCACTGATAAAGCAAAGACTAAATAATTATTTAATGTTTGTATTACCAAGGATGATGGCGGGATGTGATGTGACTTCACTAATGAAGATTTTTGTAGCCGTCATTATCATTCTATTTTTGAATGTAATTATGACTATTTATATAGATTTTTAAAGGGCGGACGTGCTCAGCGTGGGTCAAAATGGAGCTTTTTTCTATTTTCAAAGCATGGTCGTGGAAATACCTTAAACGTTGTAGATAATCTATTTATATAATTTTAAAGCCTTATTATCCTTTATATTTATTTTAAACATTTGATGACTGCATAAAGTATTTTTATTACATAAAATAGTATTCTTTTAAACCTTTCGCTTTAATGTTTTAGAATATAGTCATATTTCAGTACATAAATGTGCAGTGGTGTTAAGATTTTTTACATTTATTAATTTTTAAACGCATTTATAAAACCATCAGTATAATTTATATCGACATTATTATAGTAAGATATTTACGATAAAAAATTATAATGATAATCTCTGTGATCCCAAATTTGACAAGAATTAGGCATTTTATTATTCAAAAAATGGGCAAGATTAACACATTTGAAGATAATTCAAAAGATACTCATTATAAGCTATGTCTTTGACCATTCAAGTGTAATAAACATCTTACGAATAATGATTGCTTTATAATAATTATTGACCTAAGAATAAGGTAGTGTTTTTTTGAAATACGCCATTTCTTTTGGCATTCCCCAGTGGTTAAGCTACAACATACGGCCGTAGCCATAGATTGACAAACTATAATTGAAGTAGGGAGTAAAATGATGTTAACGCGCGTGTTTGAACATGTACCTAACCGATTTTTTTTTAAACGGTACAACGGTACGGTTTAAAAGAATACTATTTTATGTTATAAAAATACTTTATGCAGTCATCAAATGTTTAAAATAAATATAAAGGATAATAAGGCTTCAAAATTATATAAATAGATTATCTACAATGTTTAAGGTATGTCCAGGATCATGCTTTGAAAATAGAACAAAAGCTCCATTTTGACCTACGCTGAGCATGTCCCCCCTTGTTTCTACGGCTTATACAATAAAATACAAAATAAATATTGTTTCATTTTATTTAAAACCAAATTGTTATGTATGATTATATGAGTGAATCTATAGATACAGGTAGGCACATAAATAAATTATCAGAGATTACTTTGATGCTATTTCGCCGGTTTCGTTTACATCTGTCTGTCAAATAAAACTCGTTCAGTTGAAGTAAAACTTGGATAATTCAATTACCATACTGAGTGATGAAAATCTGAAATTTGTTTGTAAGCTTCCGTTGATATTTAGGAACTTTCCGATTTTCCGCCCCATCAAACAGTGGCCACGCGGATCAGGGTCTGTACAAGAATAATGAGAATTTTGAATTATTTATTAATAACTGAGACTTAATATTTAGTGAAACCCACGTAATTAAATATGAAAAGAAAAGAATTAGCTAGTATTGGATCCACTTTCGCATTCCATATTGTATAATAAAATTAATTTTTTTCAATAATAAAATTATTTATACGAATTTGGTCGCAGCACCTGCGTTATTTTGTTATAATGCATTGTTGACATCTCGTCCCGCTACTTAATTAGGCGTACGCCAATATTGTAGTATACAAGGCCTGAATGAAAATTAACCATGAGTGCGAATGAGAAAGCATTCGATACGCGTATAATCTCCGCAATATGCATTAAGATATCAAGATAAAAGACATGAATAATCGACTTAGTAAAGCTAGCATTGTAACCGGTAAATATTGATTTGATTGACTGACTTATGCGCTTAGGGAAAAACTAAGAATATATTGTTGTTATTTTTTTTTGCGAAATATAACGTTACTGGTCAACATATTTAGTTATTTTAGTAGAAAAGATTGTTAACTGTGCTTAATTTTTTTAGTCGTACTAAGAAGCAAGATGACTGTATACCGTTTTATAGGAAAGTAAATGATTATAAAATTGAGGTCCTAATGTGCGTCATAAATGCAAAGAAAACAGCTTCATATAACTGGACAATACCGTTTCTCTTTAGTATTATTACTCTGAGGTAGTCTTCTTAAAACGTCTACTAAGATACATACGTTATTGTAGGTTTGGTAGTAATGTGTTTCTATAAGTAGGTATATATTTGAACATATTAAAATGTTATTCATGGCTCATGTAAAGACACATTTAAAATATGCGAATTCATTGTATGCTACTCACGTGTCGTGATAATACAATTTATGTATTTGTTACATTTTATTATCTCATTAAATTTTGCGAATAAAATATGTTTACGCCTCTATTAATTGTTAGTTTAATATAACGGATTTTGCACTAATAATGAAAATATTATATCTGGACTCGAGAGTATAGCGTTTAAGTATAAAACCTAACTTTTCAGTCACGTTACAAAATAAATAAATCTTAATACAGTGATTGGAGTTCATTTATTATCGTGTGGCGATCAACGAATTCTGTGAGAACAAGCATTGTCGTACGAATCAATCGTAAAACTATTATTTAATTATTTTAAAATATATTTTTTCACAGGCCGTCAGCGATATTGGTTGGTGCTTACTCGTCGAGAAACGTTGATGGCAAACAATAAGATAATTTAGCACTTACATTTTTAGCATATAAATTTCACACGAATCTAATTAACAATTTCAAATAAGAACTTTTTTTACCTCAGTAATATTAATTAATAATTATTATGTTAAAATGCATTTCTCATCGAAGGCATGTGATACTCTGTATCAACATAATTCATTCATGAGGGGTTCAATAAATAGGCGCAATAATCACGATTTAATGAATATCTCACTCTACTTTCATCTTGATCGTGTGACAGTCACTCCATATCAGTCACTCAGTATCACCAAGCCTCGGGCTACATCACTCACTAGTTTTTATAGCTTGTATTATTGACTTTATTGTACCTATGTAAACTGCACTTGTCAATTCGGAAATAAACACGCAACCGCTCTCAATAACCAGTCTTCAGTTCTTCACTCATCTCCTCTTACACCACGATTCACTTCCTGTTAAAATCGCGACTGAAAAGCTGAGTTCTTTACACAGAACAGATAATAAATTAATAGAATACCGATAGGCTATATTCAATACGCCGCATGTTGAAGCAGGCTTTTGAATGTGTGAGTGTCCTACGAAAACGAAGCATGCATTATGCACGTGCAATAGTGTGTGTAATACACCAACATTAAATGGGCGTAAATGCATAAACTGAGAGCAGTTTTCAGTATTCGACGTAAAACGTATTCTTGACACATGTGTAAGTTTAACCCGGATTCTTCCTTACTCGAGTCGGTTACTTGGCATCGCCTTACCCGTTATGTATTTCAGTTCCCATTATTTCTGAGTTCCCTGGTTCTTCACTTACAATACGTGTGTACCTATTTTCATTCTTGGGTCCAGATATTAACACGATGAATAGATATCACACAATTACCTACCATGTTACTGGATATAGACGAGATACATAGTTATTTATACCATGGCAAGGGATTGGCTAAGAGATGTTTTTATACTTGAGGTGTCACAACTCACAACCCCTGGAAAGGCTACATTGGAAATGAGATTCTCGCGATCTCGAAATTGCTCTAGGGATATGCAAATACACGAAGGATGGCAGGTTAAAATATAATATATTATTGCGTAACTTTGAGGTTTGACATATATTTTCACAAGTGATGTATGAAAATGTTATTTACTGATTTACAGCTACTCCATTGTAGAAAGTATACCTACAACCAGGGAACTCAGAAATAATGGGAACTGAAATACCTAGCGGGTAAGGCGATAGCAGGTAACCGACTCGAGTAAGGAAGAATCCGGGTTAAACTTACACACGACGTGTCAAGAATATGTTGTACGTCGAATTTTGAAAATTGCTCTCGGTTTATGCATTTACGCTCATTTAATGTTGGTGTATTACACACACTATTGCACGTGCATAATGCGTGCTTCATTTTCGTAGGACACTCACACATTCAAATACCCTGCATCAACATGCGGCGTATTGAATATAGCCTATCGGTATTCTATTTATTATCTGTTCTGTGTATACAACTGACGAATTTACTTTTAAATAGTATACATAAATCTATTTTCTTAGACTATGTAATTATCTGTACAGGTAGAATAAATATAGCTTATCTAATAGGTATAATTTGTTGATTAACCGAATTGGTTAACTAATACTGATCTATATATCAATATTATGGCCCCCACAAGGGGGGCTAACAGGGCCCTAGCCTGGGGGTCCGGGCTCAGAAGGGGCCCTGTGAGGCGAGTCAAACAGATAAGTGAGATAAACACTCATCACAATAGAATTTTAAATTGTGTATCAATACTTGACTACTCCATAATTTAAATGGATATATTAAAATACACAAAAACACACTAAATATACACATTAATTTTATCGTATACACCATTTGGAAAACGTTACCGTAGAGCGTCACATTGTCTTTATCCTTAGTGATAGGTAGGGGCACGCCAAAAATCCTATCCTGGGAGGCCGCTTCAGCATCTGGGGGCCATGATCAAAATTTATAAAAAGGACGTACTTTTTATTATTAACCATTCATTGTGATGCCACTGTGGTTTATACACTCGCGGCATCTCACATGAATAACTCAGTTCAATCGTCAGGTTCAGCAGGTCTTTTGGCTGAGTAACAAAGCCAAAAATACGACTGTATGTTACCTAATTATATTGTCCCCTGGGTTTCATCATTTAGATTTTTGGGACCTTCTGTTTTGCTTTGAAGACAGTGGCTGAGATAGGTCGTCGCTTGACTGATAAAACAGGTGAGTGCCGTCAACTGAGTACCCGAGACAGCGGCAAATAAGCATAGAAATTCAGGTAATTGCAGTCGCTGTTTTAGGTAGTCTTGAGGTATCCAGGGGAGTAGAAGAGGTATTTTATTTACTTGGGAAACCTAGTATATCAATAGTTTTATAATATTATTATTTTATTGGTTAATATGTGTACTTATGTCGTTCAATTTTATAACTACCTTTAGTCATTTATTTTGTTTTACTTTTTTATTATTGTTATTGTTTCTTTTTATATCTTTTTAATTCCTTCTAAGCTTATCAATGTAATATAATATTATGTAACTGTTTGTCAAAATCAAAATTTATTTAAATTCTGTGACTATCTTTTATCTAATATTATTATTTAAAAAAAATGGCAAAGTAAAAACAAAATATTTTTTGGTCACTTTTGTTAATATTTGGTATGCAAATTAAGCTAGCCACACATTACCATTTATATAGTATATATTTTTGTATTTGTAACTTAAATAATATTTTGGTTTGTTTGTTTGTTTGGTTTGTAAGAACCCTTCAGGTGAAGGCCTCCTCCAAAGAAAGAAGTCCCACTGGACTCTGGGATAGATGCAAGGTTTGTTGTATTGCGTGGTTGTATTTTCCTTTGGAGGGTTATGGTCGTGATCTTCCTCGGTGACCAGCCGTATTGGAAGATGGTTTTTGTTTCTTGTTATCATCACGTTACATGACCGCAATTGCAAGAACCACTAGAATATTCAATAAGAAAAACTGATAACCTACAAAAATATTGTGTCAATTGCCTGTCATTAGCTCCATTTAAAAACTACTAAAATCAAAGATAATACGATCACGTGACTCGAAAATGTGTTAATTTGCAGAAAATAAAAAACGTCCGAATCATGCGTAAGATTGGTGATATGGCGTGATACGTCTGAGGTCACTTCAGTGTCGCTCCAATGCATCTAAAAACGACTGCACACTTTTTGCCCGTGACGCGAGCTTTAAGTGAGCTCACGTGGCCTGGTGGTAATGTGTTTCTAGCTTTACGGTCTATGGACGCATGGTGAGGGTGGATCCTCGGAATGGAAGGTTGCGCGGCAATATTAAACTCACCCTTATTGACATCGACATCGCCAAATACGAATACCTACTACTGACTGCACAACGAATAAGATACTGTGTTATTCAAATGTGCGGATTTTAAAAATAAAAATAAAAAATATATATTAATTGATTTTTCCGAGTATATACATGTTTAGCGGCTCTTTGGAAAAACCTTTACGAAGATGTCGTGATCTGTCCCATCCAATTTGATAAACATTGGCGTAATGCTTGCAATTATAGTTTTGCCGCTATCGCCGCTTTTTTTTTTTTTTTTTAATATTATTTAAAATTAAAACATGGTATTTGTTATTTTGAAAAACGTTTTGTTGGCCGATGATTCCGAATAGTAAATAAACTATCACTAGTTGTTTGCGATATATGAAAATTGTCAAATTTTTATTTTTGCACTTACAAAGAAACTCTATTTTGCACCCTAACCTGGGTCGCGGCCGAGATAGCTGCCCTTCATCCGCCCTTTGCTACGTCACTGACTTCTGAACAGGGAAAAAACAACAATTTCTTCAATCAAATTTTTCCTTTATAACCTTTATGCAAGCTTATTGCTTCTGGAAATTGAAGAATATAATATCGTCCATATTTCACAATATTATACTCTCGGATGTGAGGAATTTTTATAGCAACTTAGTATGTTTTAACAAAATAAATTATATATTTTTTATTTTTGAAGTTAGTGATTGAATTGTCATTTATCATTAATAATTTATGCTAATTATTATATTTGAGTTCATATAATTACTAAGAATTCATGATGTCAAATTATTTTAATTTATTTACGTGTATAATATAATGAAATACTGATAGTTTCTATCAAAGTGACATGTTTAGTAGTACGTACCAAATAAGATACTAGGTATAATACGACAACGGTAAAATAAATATAAACACTTATAATATGTAGTTATTATTATTAATTTTTATATACATGTAAAAGTAAACAGTAGGTATAGAAAACTGTAATATCACGTCCATGGCCCACACAGAAGGGAGAGAGGGGGGGGGGGCTGACAGGGCTCTAGCCTGGGAGCCTGGGCTCAGGAAGGGCCCAGCGTGGCGAGTCGACCAGATAAGTGATGTAAAAACACATATTACAAATTCTCTCTTATAGTAAAAAAAAGTCGCCTGCGCTCTACTTTTCTTCATTAATATTATTATGTATTTAAAATTATGTGGTTGTACGATACAATTTTTTATTGTGTATCGATACTCGACAACTTCATAATTCAAATGGATGTATTTAAAATATACAAAAAACACTAAATAAACACATTAATTTTACCGCGTACATCATTTAGAAAGCGCTACTGTTGAGTGTCACACTGCCTTTATCTTTAACGATAGGTAGAGGGCCTGCCGAAATTCCTAGCCTTGGGCCCGCTTCAGGATGTGGGGGCCATGATCACACCAATAAGTGAATAAATATTTGAAAATATGTACCTAAATATTCAGAAAAATATAAAAATTAAATTCTAATAATCCTATATTTCATGACCCGATTTGCTGATTTGACCTTAGTTTCATAACAGTAACTTGCTAACAAGTAAACAAGTTTGCTAATTGAAAAATCGAAGATAACTATATGCCCATACCCTCATATAAACGAAAACCCGCCAGCCGTGAGGTGCGTGTGTACTTTACAAAATCGGGGATTAAAATAATCAGGGATCAGACAAAAGGTTTGTTTATCTAAATCACTAATATTCTGGTGAATGTAATATATTTATTATATATTGATGTACCTACATAGCAAAAGTGATGTTTGAAATAAAGCACGTAGACACGAGCCTGTGTTTATCGGCTTCACGCAGTCAATATTCAGTGACACGTTTTTTTACACAAAAGGAATTTAATTAGTTCATTCGGAGTTTTAGCCGTCTATTTTTGACTCAGTGAAAACGAAAACTGCCAACGCACAAATTGGCAATCGTTATGACTTGTTGAATTTGAAATTAACACTTGCATAATTATGCTATGTAGTAGTACGGGTTGCAATCCAAGGTTCTCGCCCGACTTCTTGATCCCTAAATCCTGGAATCGAAAATTTTGAAATCCGAGCAGCAGTATTAATATAAATTTTGATGAAAAATACGTATTTTTATTAACTGATGTAGGTTTGTGGATAAATTAATATTGTAATTAACGATTGCGGGATCGGAAAAATATGCATATTTATAAATTTAATAATTGTCATATCATGATTTTTTTCTATTAGTTATAATTTATTTTCTCAGAAGTATTTTCAAAATTATGTGTGTTCAATAATTATTATAATGTTACATTCTTAAATCTTGTGAATTATTCGTTAAATAAAAAAATAAGCAAATGATATTTTTTGTTTGTGATGATGTGTGGTATACCTACCATTCATATTATTATGTTAGTACCAGACAAAGAAATAAATTGTTGTCAATATTTCATGGAAAATATGAGACCCGTAATACAGAGATTTAAAAATTACGTCCAGAATTGGAATGCCCTACAAATAATAGAAAAGTAGTTATTTAGGTATTTTTGTGTGCTCCCCTGTTTATTTCAGAAAAAATGTAATAATTATTATAAAAGCATGAGTTATTATTATATGCCACATATTAAGCATTATTTGTTTATAATAATATGTATCTACTTAGCAGTTTTAACGTAAAACGTGTTTTTTTAAGTGATGCTTACCTACATCAAAATATAGATATAAAAATTAATATTATTAGCAATAGACTTATGAAATAGCATTATGGTATTTTGAATTATTGAATGTACAGACATGGGTATTTTTTGTGATGTAAAAATGTAATCAGAATACAGAAGCTCTATTTGATCGATATGAACCAAAAAAATATATAAATAAACACTGAAAAAATCAATGTTTTTAAATAAAATATAAAGTAACTTGTAAAGATTTATCGAATGATATAAAAATAAATTTTGAAAACATATGTAATGATAATTACAAGATAAAAAGAACTTTTTATATTCAACGTTTTTAAATTTTCTGGTGAATCATATAAACTTGACTTGACTAGCTTAAACGGTCAAAAAATTTTGTACTTGATATAAATAATACTGAAATGTCATTTTCACGTTTCATATTGATTTCCATAGTAACGCACGTATATATTAATAATTTAGAACCCTAATAATCTAGAACCCCAGACCCTACCCCTAGCAACCAATAATAGTGGATTGGATTACGGATTTCTTCCGAAATAACTTTTCATACAAAACAGAATTAACTGAAAATGAATTCAATTCTACTTAAAGATGGCTAAAAGTAATAAAAAAATGCATTGGCATCGTGTTCTGATATATTCTAAAAGTTTCAAAGGTCTAGTTAGTCGGAAAGTTAGTTAAAAATCGATTACAAGATTTGTACTGGATAAACAACCATCGGACAAATAAGAATACGACCTAATAAAAACGTTGTGATAAGAAATCTTCAATAAAAACATTTTGAATCCAAAAATATCCATTTTTACTTTATTGGTTTTAGATAGGTATTTACATATTTACATGTATTATTGTAAATTTACAGTATATTGTTTTCACAATAATTCTATCCGCAAAGCTTAGAATAATACCTAATGGTAAGCATCTCTGACTTATCATAAATCAAACTACGTAAAGTTCGTATTCCTAATGAGACTTTTATAATGTTAACCTATTTTCCGACATAATGATGTGACATTTATGAATAAAACAACATTTTATTTTATATATATGAAAAAACTTAAGGGCGAACGTGCTCAGCGTGGGTGAAAATAGAGCTTTTTTTCTATTTTCAAAACATGATCCTGGACATACCTTAAACGTTGTAGATAATCTATTTATATAATTTTGAAGCCTTATTATCATGTGCAAACACGCGCGTTGACATCATTTTACTCCCGCCTTCAATTATAGTTTGTCAATTTATGGCTACGGCCGTATATTGTAGCTTAACCACTGGGGAATGCCAAAAGAAATGGCGTATTTCGAAAAACACTACCCTATTCTCAGGTCAATAATTATTATAAAGCAATCATTATTCGTAAGATGTTTATCACACTCGAATGGTCAAAGACATAGCTTATAATAAATATATTTAGAATTATCTTCATAGGTGTTAATCTTGCCCATTTTGTGAATAATAAAATGCCTAATTCTTGTCAAATTTGGGATCACAGAGATTATCAATATAATTTTTTATCGTAAATATTTCACTATAATAATGTCAATATAAATTATATTGATGATTTTATAAATGTGTTTAAAAATTAATAAATGTAAAAAATCTTAACACCACTGCACATTTATGTACTGAAATATGACTATATTCTAAAACATTAGAGCGAGAGGTTTAAAAGAATACTATTTTATGTAATAAAAATACTTTATGCAGTCATCAAATATTTAAAATAAATATAAAGGATAATAAGGCTTCAAAATGATATAAATAGATTATCTACAACGTTTAAGGAATGTCCAGGATCATGCTTTGAAAATAGAACAAAAGCTCCATTTTGACCTACGCTGAGCATGTCCCCCCTTAATGTTTTATATTATATACATTTTATATCGCTGTATAGAATTGGCATTGTGCTTGAAAAGTAACGATACAATTTTATAGTTACCTTTTATATTTGACGAACATTTTAGAATGTATTTTCCTTTAAAAAAAAACTACTTGCGTATAAGATATAAGTAGGACATTGTTAGACTGTTAGAGGATAGCTTGTTCATACTCCTATATATACAAGTATTAGTCTTTCACTTCGTGAGCAACCATTTTATTTAGTTTGTGGCCATTGCTTCAAGCAGTTGTTTACTTAAGAAAAAAGTAAATAGGAACGGTAAAACGATCTGATGTTTCTTAAAATAGTCTTTTACAAACAAACCCCAGTTAAGTGAAAGACATTCAATGATATCCAACCAATTATAAAGTTAAAAGTATATAGAAAATAAAATGAAATGTTTGCATATTAGCAATATCTAAAGTCTGAATCTCAGAGTAATAATGTAAAAAGAGTGGGTATTGTTCTTCAAAATGAAGCCGTATTTCTTGCGTATAACGCACAGTAGAACCTCAATTTTATTATTATTAACTTAACTATGAAACGTTATACCACCATGTTGCTTCTCAGTACGGCTAATAAATTTAAACACAACATAGTTAACCATATTTTCTACTAACTTAACTAAAAATATTATATTTAACAAAAAAACAATAATTTTCAGCAACACGTGCTCACATTTTTTTAGATGAATATATTCAATCAAATCAATATTTACCGGCGACGCGACAAAAAATATTTAATTCGAGTAGAAATTTTGTTCTTAGTCTACTAACGCATATTGCGGAGGTATTTGCGTGCCAAATACTTTCTCACTTGCACTTATGGTTCGTTTTGTTCAGGCCTTGGTCTGAATGCTGTGTCGTATGAATGAGGTGATATTTATAACGGAAAATAGACAAAGAAAGAAAGATGGTATACTTTGACCACATCACGCGGAAACCCGTAAAGTAGCGATATACAAGTAAGCGATGGTCAAAATCATCAAATCAGCGTCTGATACAGATATGACGTCATAGAAAGAAAAACAACGTAGTTCACAGAAAATGGATTAGGTATGTAAATAATAATCATAACTGATTTTGCAAGAAAGACGATCACTCAGGGTCATCCAGAATTGATTGATCAGATAATTCATTTTTCATGAATGTGAAAGTAATATTAAACAGTGTAATAAAATTACGTGTTTTTCTTCTTCCGTTTTAAACGTAATCTATAAAACGACCTACGCTAGCGTATTGAAACTGCTCATGATATGGACCCTGGAAGCCATCCATTTACTGAAACCGCATATGGTTTTGAACTGTGTGCACTGTTAAACTTATGATATCTGTTTATAGAAATATATTTTTACAAAGCATTTGATCGTATGCGTTTATATACAGTATACATATAGGTACGTTAATATACTTAGTAAAGATAATGTGTATATATATAAAAAAACCGAAATGATAAGTTTATTTATAATATTTATATTGTAGAAAACTTAAACTGGTATAATAAACCGTTTTTTATTCAACAAAAAATAATTCACAAGATTTGAGAAATATAACAATTTTTATTGAATCTACATATTATTTTTTAATAAATTATTCGCTAGTGCAAGTACGTTAAAACTAAAATTTGGAGAGATCCTGACGTCGACTAAAAATAAGGTAAGTAAGTACAGTAAAAACGAAACAATGATGCGGTTAGTCGATTGTATATTATGTACGTATATGTACGAATACGCGGTCATCGGCTGCCAGGGATTTATCACGGCTCCCCATACGCACGCACACTATCAACCGACCGCATTATTGTTTCGTTTTTACTTTATCTACTTGTTATTGGTAAGTTGATTAAAGCCACAAAATCTGATTGCCAAAATTAACGCAATTTGAGATGCGCTTCAGATTTGTATGAATACTCGCTAATTCGTCGTAATTAGGTAGGACAAACGTGGCATAATTGATAAAGTACATTAGCACGAATCTTGTAGTTGTAGGTTCGCTTTGTGGGTTACATTTTTTCTAGTAGATATTTAGAGCTGATTGGTTTTCCAATTATGTATAAACTGGTATATTCAATGCTGTGTATAATTTAGTTACTAGTTCAATACGGAAACAAACTAAAAAATAAGTAGTAAATTAGTGATTTCATATATTGTGAAAAGATGTTCTATTTATTTAATTCTGTAAAAGGAAAAAAATGAGACTCCTTATAGTCAAAAGCTGTGCCTCATAATATTACAATATAATAATTATTCGTAGCGTTTTCTGGTTTTTTTTATATAAGTACCTACATAAGTAGGTATATAAAAAGTGGTTAATATTCTGACATACATTATATCATTATATCATTCTATTCTAACTTATTAAAAACAGTTGAAAAAATAATTACAAGATAAAAAGAACTTTTTATACATAACGTTTTTAAATTTTCTGTTGAATCATATAAACTTGACTTGACTAGCTTAAACGATCAAAAAAGTTTTTACTTTATAGAAATAATACTGAAATGTCATTTTGACATGTCATATTGATTTCCATAGTAATGCACGTATATATTAATAATTTAGTTGCTAGGACCCCAGACCCCTAGCAACCAATAATGGTGTCGAAATAACTTTTCATACAAAACAGAATTAACTGAAAATTAATTCAATTCTACTTAAAGATGGCTAAAAGTATTAAAAAATGCATTGGCATCGTGTTCTGATAATATGTTCTAAAAGTTTCAAATGTCTAGCTAGTCGGGAAGTTAGTTAAAAATCGATTGCACGATTTGTACCGGACAAATAAGAATACGAGCTAAGAAAAACGTTGTATTGTAATAATAACAGTTGAAATACAATAATCTCATGAAAGATTTTTTGGTGTATTTTGTGAGGAATCAGCGAAAGTTTTCCGTTCCGTATCCTTCTATTCGATTGAATCTTTAGCGAGCTTTATAAGTTTCAAAACTTTTTGGGGATGTAATTGAGCATCGTACAAGATTTTTATTGATTAAAATTTATTTGCGATTCAAAATTATTATGGGAGAAGAATATAATCAAAATATATTCAATGTTTGTTAACTCAGTATTTGCATTTTTTTCACAGCACAAACGCAAAGTTAGGCAGCTTTTATCGCTATTAATGAAGTAGAAAACACAGAGACTGGATGCACTTGAAATATGGTACTGGAAACATCTTGGCATTCGAACAGAATCTTTTGGTTTGTCTACACAAGACTCTCCAGCTTTTTGACTAGCCCATATGAAACAATGAGAGCATGGAAAACTGGTAGAATGTGGTAAACGAGGATGAGGACGACTTCCCTAAACAAATACACAACCTGCCGTTTAATACCGAGAAAGTCAAAGCCAAACAAAATATACTCAGGATCATGTGTGTTACAATCCTGAATCATGAGATTACGACAAACGTTAATAAAAATAATTATTTTACTATATCACAAAACGATGATAAAAGAAACTGATTTAAGATTATTTATTTTAAAGACATATCGGCATTCGGAAGATTTAAAACATTAAATATTACAAGGGATCAAGATGGCATATACTATAAAGGGGCGGATTTACCAATACTCTTAGTGCGTGCATGATGATTAAGGGGCCGCCGCTGATAAGGCCCTATTTAAAATAATTTGCAAAAATAGTCTCCAAAAATATTAATTTTCCTCAAAATGAATAAAGTAATTTAACCATAAACTATAGATACATCTAGACGCCACCCGTTGCATTGCTAGATGAAGCCGCGTGCCTTGCGTTTGGTTTGTGGGCGAGCGAACGCATTCGTCTACAAATGTTTGAGACCATAGACCATTTCGCTAGTGCTCGCCCAAAGTGCTCGCACTAGACGCTCAGAATTAAAATATAATTTTCTATTTTTTTTACGTTATATAGTATTTTTAAGCGGTCAAAATGCAACCATTAGATAAAGATATCCATAATTTAAGTTATTTTAAAGAAACACTAGGTCACTGATATTAAAATATATAATAATATACAAATAAATTATTACGAACATGTATCAACTTACCTACGAAACGTAATACCATCTTCTTGCTTATCAGTACGGCTACCACATTTTAAGGCAACACACATAACTATCTTTTTACTTAATTAACTAAAAATATTTACCACTGACTTTATGTTTAACACAAAAAATAGCAATTTTAGCAACACGAGCTTGCAGGTTATCGACGCTATGTGAAGCGTTTCGTCACGATTTGCCGGCGATACTTTTGGAAACTAGCTCACACATATGTAGACTTTTTATCTTACTCGAGCGCGTGTCTCAGAGATTGTAAGGGTGCCGAATACTTTCTCACTCGCACTCATGCATCGTTTTTGTTCAGGCCTTGAATTTAACGCAAAAAACGCGTTTTTCAATTTCGAAGAAAATGTTTTAACAACAAATTAAAAACAATTTTATACTATATTATATTTTGTAACTTATTCTTTTAAAAATATATGTAAGTATAATAATATAACTACTATAATTTATGAAATGCCGATTTTCAAGTCACTCGCCATTGTTAGGTAGATAGTAGATTTTTGTTTAACAAATAAATAATAAAATGATGTATTTTTTCTATAGAATAGTGTAAGGGGTGGCGAGGTAAATGGCATTGCGAGTCCCCACTTGACTGCCTTGTTAAATTCCTCCCTGATATATGAAGTATTTGATGAAATGTTTAGTATGGTGTTTATATTTATTAGCAAAGTGATAAAGCATAGTTTCTCTTAGGAAACAGTACGTCAAATAAATAGTTACCTACTATATTACACGGACTTCTCCCAAAGATGCGTACAACAATAGTAATATGTTATTCCGTGATAATATGTTATCCTTACCCTAAATTGGTGTTGGTATTCCAGCAAGTCCTTCGAAAAGAATATA
Organism: Rhyacophila brunnea; assembly: GCF_057557595.1. Taxonomy (NCBI): domain Eukaryota; kingdom Metazoa; phylum Arthropoda; class Insecta; order Trichoptera; family Rhyacophilidae; genus Rhyacophila; species Rhyacophila brunnea. The sequence goes on from NW_028232859.1 coordinate 42,626,215, forward strand.
TTCCCGAAGGATAAGCAATCCATCGTAATGTCCAACACGAAATAAGGAGGATCGCAGAAATAAAAGGAAACTGGGACGAATGAAACACAGGGCAGGTGAACCGAACTTTTCCGTATATGTACTTGTATTTTATTTTGCCGACGTTTCAGTATTACGTTTGTCCTAGAAAAGAGTTCTCTCCTAGTAGCTTTAATTACATTTATATAAATTACCAAACCATAATCAAATCAACTTATGAGATAAAATACTACGCCAGATGAAATATTACGCCATTTAGATATTATACTACCGCCTCATACACGAATTTGCCCTCTTTTGGTTGGACACATCTTCATTAAAAATATAATATAATATAATATACTAGTTCAAATATATTTGACATTATGATGCATTCACCGTTTTTTCGTACTAGTCTAAAAAAATCTATAAAAAACTATCCTGTATACCCAGTTTAAGTCGTATACGTATATTCTTGCCACCAGTATACAAAACCTGCCTAGCTGATATGTGAATTTTCATTTTTACGTGATTTTACGGGGTTTCCAACCTAATAGAGTAATTATTGCAGTAACAGCTCCTCATTTTATCTCGATCCTTCAAATGAAATTTTCTTTAACATCCCCAAAGATTCACCTCGGAACATTCGTAGATCTTAACTTAAAACTTATAATATTATATCTCATATCTCGCCTAAGAAAATATTACAATGTAAGCAGTAAGGAAGTGATTTAATTAAATCATTGTCAAATTGCAATTAAGTTTATGTTCAGATTGCAGTGCAATGAAACCAAGTAACTCATTAGTAAAAAAATAAAATAAACTAAAATCCTAATTACTTTTTAGTTTAATGAGACATATTATCAAGGGAATAATTATTAATATTTACAGAAACTAAATTAGTTAAAAAAAGTATACTTAATTAAATTATAAAATAAATCTGATTTAAATGATAAGCTTAGCTTAGTAGTTTAGATAATCAATCGTAAATAACTTAACACTAAATAAAAATACGTATTGCCGTAACAATAAGTACCTATCAATATTGCACTGTAAGTCAATGTTTGCTGAACGTAGGTGTCCCCCATCTCATACCCGTCAATGCGATACCCTGTATATTCTCGATCCATTTTTTACCGACCATCCTCTTGATACCACCCATGCTTCCCTTAGCGGTTTGGGGCGTCTGTTATAAAACTTTATACAATAAAATTAAGTATTTTTAACTGAACATATTGATTTGTTAATTTTTCAGGTGAGCAAAATTTAAAGTGGATGAATGCTTCGCCTACACGAGGCAATTTGATAATACACCTGTCACATTTTGTAAAACTATTTCAAACTGCAATTGATGCTTTGCATCGAAGTCGATGTGCTGTTATCTACCATAAAAACCTTAAATATATATTTCAAGAAAATACGTAGGGAACATAAAAACACTGCCTTGAAAACAATTATTATTGACATTAGAAAAAACGTTATTATAAAAAACGTATGTAATATTTAAATGTTTCAATATATTCTGTCTATAGTTATTCTAGAGAAAACCAGTTATATACAAACTGATAAGACTATTTGAGCGATTAATAATGTCTTATATTATTTTTATTCTTCCATATCCGTTTTGCAGTCATGTTAAGAACACCACGTGGCGTCTCCAAGAATCCCTATCGCTCGCCAGTCTTCTTGCTTCTTCTCAGGTCATGCCAATTTCGTAGCTCCCGTTGGTCAACTGTATACAGCATGTGGGTAGTATTCAGTGGTCTTATAATATGTCAGAATCCGGTTGGCTTGAAGAAAAGGCAAGCCAGGTTGACACTCTCTTGAGGTATCCGCAGTTCACATTCGATTATCTCCTTGTAAAGTTACACTGAGCATCCTTCGAAAACGTCTGTTCTCGAAGCTCAGTATACGGTTATTCTGGGCTTTCATAAGGTACCACAACTCCCGTAAAGCAGCACCGCCAGAATTCAAACATTGAATATATATCATTATTTGGTTTTACATCTTTATATAACCGTGGGTGCCAGACATTTCCATGCGAGTAATGAGCTCTATTTGCGAAGTGTAACATCCCGTGATATGCACGCCTACATATTAATAAATATTTGCAATGTGTTTGGGAGTACAATATCTTTATGTTTGACTACTTAATATAGTTTTATAAAGCACTTTTTTCATAATTAACTAATTTTCAAAAAAGAAAAAATAAAGTTTGTATTGGAATGTAATTTTTTATTATTTATATTGAAATGGTTTTATCGATACTTAGAGGCAGCGTTGTTTTCAATTTTCAATTTATTTATTTTTTAGCATATTTTGGACATTACAAATTATAAGTTTAAGACATTCAAGACATGACATGAAACATTATTATAAAGAAGGAAAAAAAAAACAGTAATAAAAGCGATAAAAATGAAAATATAAAAAGAGAACATAATATAAACATACAAAAGCAGTGACAATACTGTCAATAGAATTATACATATTATATAGAAGTTCAAAGAAGTACACCGAGTTTGTTAAGGAGGCCCTATTTTAAGAATTTATAAAAAAGCGTCCACCTAAACTCACTCTCTCGCAAGTGGAATATATCAACAACCGAAGCAATTTGGTTCAACATAGTTATCGCCCTCCCAATTGGCATTACCAGTGGCAGATTGGTTCTGCACCTTGGGAGAATAAACAAATGATGCTCTCTATTTCTAAGATAATTATCAGGGACATACAGGTCAACACTGCCCAGAATGGTAGAGTTCTCATTTATACCTCGTATAAATCGAAAAAAATACGCAGCTAAATAAATATCTCTTCTAAATTGCAGACTGCAGTACGTAAGCATAGCTAAGAGAAAGTAAGTTGGATAAAGCTACGGATAGTATCCATACAACCTCATGTAAAGAAGTCTCAAGAATTTCTTCTGAACCCTCTCAACTATAAGGCCATACTTCAACTGATGCGGTGCCCAAACAATATACCACTCTCAAGCCTACTTCGAACTAAAGAATTTAAGAACTAAATTTTTGCATTATGCTTGGCCTTTTTTCCGACCATGTCCGATCCTAATAAGATCATATGGGCCTCCACAGAGCAGAGGTTTGCATTAACATATTTGTTTTTACGAAAAATGCATGTCAGAGCACTTGCTCAACCTATTAGGTCCATACCCTGACTCACACACAAATTGAAAAACATTATGTGCACTTGCCACGGCTTGATAGTCCAACACTTAAGCCGCGCGGCCACCGCGGGTGTCTTAGGTAGTTGGCTTAGGTTACAATAAATAATGTGATTGTATAATACCTACTACACAATTAAATTAAATTAAATTAAATACGAAATTTGCGTCAAAATCACGGTTCTGGAAAATTTAAATAACAATGTTTTTTTACCGTTTACCTAATTGGTTACAAAAACACATTTATCACATATAAATTAAGAAACATTTACGGGAGGTGGCCAAGATCCACATCGGGTTGTCGAGTCAATGATGATGATAGTTGGCCTAACTAATGCTGTGAGTTATTAAATTTGTATTCGTGCTCAGCTTTCCTTTAGTTAGTCTAGTTCTTTTCGGAAATATGAGCAGTTAGATAAAAATGGCGCAAAAACACTAATGATGCTATCGGGCATTATTGCTATGGTCGACTGCTGCTAATTTGCTGCGTGATGAACTGGTGAGGTTATCTTCTATGAAGTAACCATTTTTTTATTTACGGATTTTCATCATTAGTTCTTTTATCATATTATTATAATAGCTACCTAAATACATTATGCTTAAAATTAAATTATACGTTGTTTTGATTATTTGATTATTTTGTTGTGCTAGTTTTATGTATCTAATAGAAAATGTTATTACAAGGCATATATTTTAATAATAATTATTCTAAATATATGATATATATATATATATATATATATACATTTCACTTTTATAGTTCAAACTTAAAACCATAAACAATCATTATTATATTAATTGCGCCCGTTTGAATGAATTCAAGTCTTGCATTTACAACAAAATCAGTAGGTACACAATAGTCAGTATATGTTTTTTTAAACAAAATTATGTACGATTTGAAATGAAAATACAGTAAAGTTTTCATTTCTGGTCTTGATTGTCAATGATTCTCTAATGAAATATTTTTCTTATACCTGGCGTTAAAACAATATATTATAAGGTTTGGTCTCCTCCGGCATCCGTTTTCATACAGGTATATCGATATTTTTCTTATTTTGGACTCCCAAGGTTATAATAATGATTCGATTCAAATCCATATTGTATAATATCGACCAGGCCTTCGTTTGTATTCTGGCTTCCCGACTGATATATTTTTCTGGTGCTTTTTCCTTTCTTCTAAAACGTCGTGAGGTCTGAGAGGCACACATCGGTTTCCTAGTTAATCATATTTCTAGGGTTGGGCCTTGCAAGTACATTAATGCCTTTTCCATATCTACTTTCGCTTTTCAAAGAAGTTTATTAAGAAAAAACAGTTGCTAATATTGTCATTTTGGATCGAACTAACAAAAAGTAGGTGCATCCTTTAACGGGATGTTCGACTGGCACATGTCTGGTGCGCGATTTGTCTATCCCATATACATGGCCTGGCCATCTAAAGAGGTCAAATAAGGTGGAATGGTGACCAGTTTTATTTTACTTAGGGTATAATTACCCCAACTAAGCTATGATATTACAAAAACATAACATTCCCCAGGTGATTAAACAAGAAAATATAAACAGTATACTCGGCAGAAAGACATGGTATATTTTGTGGTTTAATTATCTCCGTGAAAACTTAAGTAAAATGAAAAACGTCTTGATGGTGACTGTGATCCAACAGAGGATGGTGAAATAATGCTAGGATGCCCGTCATCGAAACCTTGAGTGTGGGTTCATATACTGGATGAAAACGTAAGTACATATCCGTTCGTATTCTATACGTAATGCATTTTAAACATTCATTCGGGTACGTTGAAATCGTCTCAAGGGTTATGTATTCCCCATCGCTGTACTATACCACTCGATTCTTTTCTCACGTGTCTCAGGTTTGAATCCCGCGGCTCGGTTAAATTCACATTATTTTGTTTTTAAAATCTGTATGGTATTTGAAACTAATGCATATTACCTACCTAATTCGTTTGGCGAAAGGCACGCAACCAATGGTCGTAGAACCTCTGCTTACATATCTCCACACTGTGAATTATAACACATGCTTCATTTTGGTTTAGAAAAATTTAATGATAATTAAATTTTAGGTACCTTTATAGCTAGGTACATATTACATAAATAAGAATTCATTATTAATAATTAAAAGATAAAAATAACTTTTTATATACAACGTTTTTAAATTTTCTGTTGAATCATATAAACTTGACTTGACTAGCTTAAACGATCAAAAAAAAATTGTACTTGATAGAAATAATACTGAAATGTCATTTTGACATGTCATATTGATTTCCATGGCAACGCACGTATATATTAATAATTTAGTTGGTAGGACCCCAGACCCCCTAGCAACCAATAATGGTGTCGAAATAACTTTTCATACAAAACAGAATTAACTGAAAATGAATTCAATTCTACTTAAAGATGGAAAGTATTAAAAAATGCATTGACATCGTGTTCTGATATATTCTAAAAGTTTCAAATGTCTAGCTAGTCGGGAAGTTAGTTAAAAATCCATTGCAAGATTTGTACCGGACAAAGAACCACCGGACAAATAAGAATACGAGCTAAGAAAAACGTTGTAAAATGAAACAATCTACCATACCAATAGGATTGAGGATCTAGGACGATTCACCGCCGGGATAACTGAGCGCCACGCATCGAATGAAATTCGAAAATAAAACGACGTTCGTGAATTATATGTACTTTTAAAATACATATTTATTATTATTATTTATATTTAAATTATTATTTAATACTTAGTGAGAATTTAAATATGCACATGTAAATAATGATTTAATTATGCATAATATGTTAAGTTCAAACGAGAACTGGGTTCTTTTGTGTCTATACAAGCACTCAGGCATGATAGATAATTCGCAATCCGCAATAATAAAAACATTATGTTAACAGCTAAATACTAAGTAGTAGATAGAAACCGATTAAAATTCCTCGTATAATTTCTGTATAAAATCGTAACGAACGTCTATTTTATCATTCGACAGTGTATCGCCCAATTGTCCTGGCGCCCAGTTGTCCCATTTCCTTGATATTTGAAGTAGAATTACACGCATTGTCATGATGACAGTAATGATACAGTCGGTAAACATTAAAATTATATTGGAAAATACTTATCTTATTTATAATAAATCTTGATTCAGACATAATAATGTAAACGAGCACATACGCAAAATTAGAAAATTGTTAAATAAAAGGTGTGATTAAACGTTAATTTTTTTGTATTATTTTTTTTTTCAATTAGTTCAATCCAGCTTAAAAAACACCTTTATACTAAATTGAAATGGTAAGACAGGCTTAATAAAATCTTGTTCATAAAAAAGGATAATTTGATGAAATGAGTCGGATTTATTTGAATTATCTTGCAATCCTTCGTGCGCTAATATTTGGATTATTGTAATAATCTTTATTGAAGTAGCTATGTATAAAGCCGGGTTGGCATGTCTGATTTAAAGTGTATCCAATCTGCATATCGAATTCAACGCATAATAATTGAACCGCATAAATTTTCTCTCAAGTATTCACTGTGTGCGGCTATAATGCACAAAGCACAATGGCGCCCAACATCATACCGATAGGAAACCACCATATGAAGATATTTTACCTCCTCTGTCTTTTATCATACAGGAGTATATATATATATTCAACTAAAATTACTTCACCGCATTAATATATTTCCGTTATTAAATTAATACATCTAGCATGAATCGTATAATAAATTGCAAGTGGGTACCCGTTTTTTCGAGGAGTAGTGAATTTCCATGACGTGGAATTCAAACTTATGACCCACGTTTTCATTAGTATTATCATAAGCTTATCAAATAACTAACTATTTTTTAAAAACTAAAAATCATTTAATTTAATTTTACAACATAATTTAATTCATATTTACAAACAAATAACAACTATTTTAATTGTTTCGTTTTCAAGAATAGCCGTAACACATTGACTGCTGACTATATAATTACTTTTCAATTACCACATTTAAATAGCATGCTAATTATATCGATTGGCCACCTAATCGTTACGCGCTAGGTGCGTCTTTAGTGTCAAATGTGTTTTAGTCATGGTATGAGAACTGAAATAGTTATTTAGTATTTGTATGAAATTCAATACTATATAGTTAAAATTTCTAGGAAACGTTGTCATTTTGTTATTTAAATGGTGAAAATGCATAATATCACGTAATTTGTAAGGTTACCATACCACATGTTTTACGATTCTCGTAGGCCAATCCAAAAGCTACTAGCTTCTTATAACCGGAGTTCCGGGTTAAATTTTCGGTGAGATCACTATCTATATTCGTAATTTTCTCAAGCCAGGATGTTTCTATGTTTTTTTATTCTCTACTACTTACTACATTATTATAATCGGGATTTATGAACTGTTAAAAATATATATAAAACTATTATATATAATTAACTTGTTAAAAATATATATAAAAGATATTATGTTAAAAAAAACATTACTTACACTTAATGAGTTTGATGACAAGATATTCGGTTATAACTATGGTGTCATTATTTTATGATGCCAAATTGATTTAATTCGAATACTATGTAAAATTGCTGACAGCGGATTGGGAAACACGAAATGACTACGTAGCGGTTTATGGGTGGTTCGGCTTTCCTTGGGTTTTAGCCAAGCGACATTGTGAAATGCTTTTACCTTGAGCGGCGAGCACTTACACTGACTTTAGCCGGGGAGTCTGCGAGCATATAGAAACGCTGACATTATCTACAATTTATTTGGTAACAACAAAGCGTCGCAAGGCTCTGTACATTAACTTTACTGTAAAACAAAAAGCTCTGCAAAATATTGCCGATAAGAAGGCATTAAAGCTCAGATTCGGCCAAACTTGGAACTGCAACTTTGCATCTGATAACAAAGTTGCATTTTTTTAAAGTGATATTAATGTTGTGTTTTCTTGTAAAGTAACAAATCTAGGGGCGTTAAAGCAGGCTGGATAAAATATCAACGGACATATTTAAGCTGTACATTTATTTTATTTTCGTTAGTTATTTGTTTTGCAAAGCCATTACCAAGAAAATCTGTGTTATTTAAACTAAATTCTCTCTCTTGCTGAAGATAAAAAGTAGAAGGAACAAGTCGTGAATATTACTATACCTCTTGATGTTTTTCTTGTAAACCCTGTTTGATATAACACGCAATAAATAACTTAGAAGTTACACATTGTACATTCTGTGATGGAATACCATGCGTAAATGTCAGAAAATACACATACACATATTTCAATAACGGAGTGAAACAGTAGGTAAACATGAAAAGAATACACATATTATATTTGATGCTTTTGGCTTTTAAATTATTTTCTACAATACTCTCAAACCACAACGAAATGAGCAGAATCCTTCCAATAACAATATTCGTTAGTGGTAATCATTAGTCATATTAATTTATCTAGCGAATTTTTAATCGACTATATTGTCATTTGCATACTATGTAGGCAGGGAACTCAGAAATAATGGGAACTGAAATACATAACGGGTAAGGCGATAGCAGGTAACCGACTCGAGTAAGGAAGAATCTGGGTTAAACTTACACACGTGTCAAGAATACGTTTTACGTCGAAAACTGAAAACTGCTCTCGGTTTATGCATTTACGCTCATTTAATGTTGGTGTATTACACACACTATTGCACGTGCATAATGCCTGATTCATTTTCGTAGAACACTCACATATTCAAAACCCTGCATCACAAGATGCAGCGTATTGAATATAGCCTATCGGTATTCTCTTTATTATCTGTTATGTGGATGTAGGTAACAGTTTCATGATTAGGTATTGTAAAATTAGGGTTACCAGACGAAAAGTAACGATTTGAGGACAAATGATTTGGAATGGAGGAAGTTGTGGTAGAGTTATAGTGATTTGAAACGAAAAATAACTATCAAAATGGTTTATGTAATGCATAATTTATTCTTTTCGTGCCATACTCTATTGGAGTTCAGCCAAAGACAGGGTGATTATGACTATACCGTCTGTTACCCAGCAGCTGTATTCATACGAATAACCAAGTCACAAAATGAAGCGTCGTCAACTGCTACGTTTACCGTTGATCTTTCCTTGGATAACGAGTTGATGCATGATGTACGTTTATCCTCTTATCAACATTTGTCTCCCCTTTAGTCCAACGAATATTGTGAATACGTATATATCAACCTACAGCTTCGATAAAATTGAAAGTCTCAACTCTTCAAGACATCTCCTGGTTCAGCGTAGGAACCTCCATCGTATAGAAAAGGATTGGGACAACATGACCATGACCAATAATACATATGTAGTTAATGCATACAAATGTACTCACATACTAATAAAAATCGCGACGCACTTATTTTCTGAAAAACAATTTTTTAAGACATTTAAAAATATGAACATGGATATAGTGCATATCGATAGAGAATAGAGGACCGATTCTAAAATGAATGGATGAAATTTGTCCTGTTTTTGGATATCATAATATGGTAACCCTATGTGCGATAACACATCAACACAGTCCACCTACGTGAGAATGAATATAGGTGGACATTGTTTTATAGATTCTTAAAATAGGGTCTACTTAGCTCATTTGATGTACTTCCTTGTATCTAATTTATAATTTTTGTATTTACGCTTTCTACTGTTAAAAAATAACTTACCTATTAGGTACTGATCTATTTTTATATATATACTGTTTTAATAATCTTTCTTTGTTTCTAAATGTGATGTTGTGAACGTATTAAATTAATAATTTGTAATGTTCACAATATGTAAAATAAATGTAATTTGATTTGATTTGATAAAAAATAATTATTGAGAAGGATAAGAGGAATCATCTAGACTAAATAATACACAAGTATTTTTATATGGTTTTATTTAATAAGTAAAAATAAAATAAATAAAATTATTTAAATAATCAAATAATTCTCTACATCATTTAGAATTTGCCAATACTAAACATTCTTCGCCATATTGACTAAAATTAAACTAATATTATAGTTAACACAATGCCCTGTCAAAACATAACAATTCACATTTTAAATGCGTGTTAAAAGATGCATACCAATCTAGTTTAACTATTATAGTCTAACGTGTACAAAAGTTTTTCTTTTTCTATGAATTAAATAATATTTACAAAATATATGATACAAGAAGTCCATACATTGTTTCAAAAGAGGCCTGTAGAAACATTTTTCGTCGATTTAAATGAGTTCTATATTACTATTTAAAGTTAACTATGCATGCCGCAAAGTCTCAGTAGTTAGTAAGTAATTTATTATTTATATTGTAAAATCGTTTTGCAGAACCATTTTTTTTTGCGTACAGTCCTCTGGATTTAATAATAATTAATACCTACAATATTTTATGAAAAGCTATTTTCATAGTATACAATATCAAAACATGAGACTGCTGTGTTTCATTTTTTAAGTATTGTAAAATTAAAAATAATAATATATTATAATACAATTACATGAACATATTATTAATATTATTATGTTGTAAAACAATAAAAAATGAGAAAGGAAATCAAAGTTTTGCAGAGAAAAAAAAAACTTATCGAAATAATAATACTTGAAGAGCTGAGGATTAAACGGATACAAGTGCATAGGTAACCAAGTTGAATAAATCAACCTCAAAAAATAAATAATATGTGATTATAAATTCTATTTAACCATCATGTAAATAGAGTTATTATTTTATATTACTATTCCATGAAAGAATATTCATATGTCTTTATGTTTCTTAATGTTTTTAGGGATTGAATGAGACATACTCGTAGTAACAATATTTTATAGAAAAGTTTAATGGATTTGAATGAAATACTATTTTTTAAACAAAACTGGTCCATGTTAACGTCCCTTTTCACGCATAAATAGGTATACGAAAACTGCTATATGTCACTTATACGTCTTTAATCCTCACTCTTTTAATAAACACATTTGAGAATAATAAAAAATAATAATATGTATAAGCAGCCTCGTAAAATTTAATTAACAAATTAATTAATTCTTTTAATAATATTTATTGATTATTTATATAAATCATGTATAGAAGTATCTAATTTTTCACAGAATATTTTTAATTTAAGTTATTTCAGCCTCTGGACGTCCATGGACTTGTAAGTTTTCGTTATAAGAATTTTAGGTTTCTGTTATGCATATACCTAAAAAGGTAAATTGGCTCTCAAAGATATGAAACTCTAGATAATATTAAATATGTACTTAATAATTGTCTGCAACATTATACATAGGTACGCTAAATTGGCTTCGAGGTACAGAAATGTGAAGGGTTTATTTTATTTTTTACTACCTTTTTATTCGTGTCAATAATATAAATTGCTTTAACTCACAAATCGTAACTAAGATATTAAATTTCTTTTCCATTACTTTTAGCGTTGGTGCATTTTTTGTAGTATAAATGTTCGTGTTTTTTTTGTGTGCAAGCACATTCAAAGATGTGATAGTATTTTGGTTAACGTGTGCTGTAGCGTGTAAGAGATTACGTAGAATGCGTCAGTAATAAATCGTGTTTTTTGCGAGCGCCCCTCGCTACTGAAATCGTAGTTATGTTTGTGAGCAGTTGGAAAATCTTGGCCCCATTTGCAGTTTTCCACAGTAATGGGCACATAATTGACTTAATTGCTCGAGACACACTGTTTGTCCTTGTGAACATTCCAACGGAAAACATTTTAAATATTCTGCAAAGAAATTGCGTCGGATAAACTTCACATTTTATTTAGGTACATTTTGCAATTAGATTTTGAATGTAAGAATAAAAGAATAACATAATAATATTTCTCCTTTTCCATTATTTGTTTCATTTCATCAATTCTTTATTATCCTATAAGTAAGCTAATGCCATATCATTGTCGGAAGAAAACAATATTTTTTAATATAATAATTCTATAATGGTGAACATCGTTTAATTTACGAATGTGTTTTTATTAAGTTTACTTTTCAGTGTTTTAAATCAAAATATTAGAATAAATATATCAAAAGTAAAAAAAAGACTTTTGGAATAACGCATTTTTTATGCGTTTATTGCTATTGTATCTAGTAATAGATGTGTGATTTTAAGATTTTTGGGTTTATGTTATAGAAACACGCAAACAGTAGGCTTTGAAAAATATAATAATTTAAGTACAAAATCTACTATAATTTTTGGCAAAATTGGACTACAAGAAAACTGAGTCTGAGAACAAGTATTATTTATTATCTGAGTATTTTTTTTTACAAACTGACCAATTGAATGTTTTTAGTTCCAAATTTAAATTTACAATGAATGAATTGAATTGTACATCATGAAAAGTTAAATAAATAAATTATTGTTTTTAAAGTATTTTTCAAACTTTCTGATAGTACCTACAATAATTTAAATAAGTTCAGTTAGTTTCAATATTCACCAAAATTATAAACAATTATTACTTTCATCCACAGCGTATATTGAATTCATTCAGTTGATGTTTACTAATGAATTTCGTTAGAACAATATACTTAATTTTTTTTTGAGATTGAATCGTTATAGAAAAAGTGTCTGTTTTCTTATTGTTGCACCAATCTACTTATATAAATTATTTAGATTTCAATTATTATTATTATGTAATATCATTTTGTCAGCACACAAAACATTAATAATGTGATATTTTCATGATTCAAAAACATTAATTTAGTCACATATTATGCAAGACGATGTTTTTTCCGAAATCATTTGCATAATATTTAAGTCATTTTACATATAATATCTTTTACATGTTATGTTATATTATAATATGAAGGTGGATAATTCAAATTAAAACATATAAAATAAAAGTTTAATCGTGAAAGCGTGCTGATATCCTTCCTATCAGTAAAGCGTTTTTGTAAGAGTAATTAGTAGTATTTAATTTATTTTCTCTTAGAGAATAATCGTTGAAAATATTCCACTTCTTCTTCAACATCAGTCTTTACAAATATTTTATTTCAATCAATTTTTTAAAAAGTTGTTTTTATTAATTTCACTTTTCACCATTGTTTATTTCTCGCTATTCATTATTCATTACTTCAATGTGTTTTAATCAGTGTTATTTAAAAATCACGATCAATATTCTCATTATATCACTTAATTTAAATATGTTTTTTACTTCACATTTCCGGTATGCAATCTTCACTTCAAAATAAATAAAAGTTAAAAACATAAACGACTTAAGAGAACATAGCATGAAATAATAAGAAGGCAAAATAAATTTATCAACCATTATAAGGACATAAGTTGTATTAATATTAAATGATCAGAATAGATATCTATCTACTCGTTTTTTTTTTGTTTTTAATCGAAAGTACAACATGTTGGTTATTGATAGCTCTCCATATAATCACAAATTTTATCATAAACCTACTTCCTGCTCTCTTAAAAAACATGTATTTATAGAACTAAACGATTGAACATATAATTTATAATACGTGCGACATTGAGAGTACAAATCGAATTTGGACTAAAACTTAATATACCTACATAAGGTTAATATTAACATTTTAATCCATCGAAAACATTATGAAATCAGACTTTGGCATAATATTAAAGAAAACATCCAAACTGTGCACAGTCAAAACAGATAATTTTAATATTTTTTAAACAATAGTTTTTATAATAGGCAGTCAATTTTTAAAAACAAAGATTGTCGGGTGATTGCACTACATTTGAAAAAGGATCACGTAACAATTATAACAAAGAATTTTCAAATAGTAAAATTTCAGGTTTATATTGAATATCCTATTTAGATACATGCAAATATATAAATTATTCATTTAGAGTAGTGTATCTCAACCGGTGGTCCTCCAAAAAAATTCAGGTCGTACTATGTGTATAAATAATAATCATTATTTCTGTGTTAGCGGTCCACAAAACATTCCTCCTATTTTCAGTGGTCCGCAGGTGTAAAAAGGTTGAGAAAGACTGATTTAGACTGCTCTATTGACAATAAATGTTTTTTGACTTATATGTATTCTTAATGTCGCTTAACTAATATATTATTATGTATAAGTACTGTTATAATTAATTTTTTCAGTCAGTTTAATTGAAATGTGATTAAAAATTAACTGTATAATCAATAAAAAGAAACGGAAATGGTAAACTAAATAAGAAATAGTTTTATTTATTTTGCACATTTTGTGAATCCAGGCTGACGTATATAATTCTTCATTCACTAAGCGGCATGTAATTACGACTGAACACGAGGTGTTAACTGTTCACTTTGTATATTGACGTCCAAAACGTGAACTATGACGTTACTAGCAGAGTGGTCGCTCTCCACAATATGAGCAGCACCACGAGGAGTTGTGAGGGCGGTAAAGCAGTCAGGCTGGGCGCAAAAGCGGCAGCGGCGGGCGCGGGGCCCCCCAATGCTGCTCTGGAACGCCACCGCACGTGGTACATTGGGGCTGTTCGTGTCATCGCCAGGACCCTGAGTAAACCGAAGCAAACGATCAAGTATTATTATACAATGAGAAAATAATACAAAACTCACATGCCTTATTCAACTTACACACAACGAATGAAAGTGCGAGTGTGTGTCATCATTACTTATCATAAATATTAAAATGAGAATATTGGCAACCCTATTTAAAATTGCTGCGGTAGCAGTGCGCTCGGCTTTTAGCCCAAAGGTATACTGGAATGATTCTACAATGGCACCATGGGTACGGTAAAAGCAATTCGCAGTTGTATTTGTATCGTTTGGTAGCATTGAAACAAGCACTGTGCCAAACAATACTAATGCACCTACGAATCGCCGCTGGTGCCACTGTAGAACGGTAATGTGTATGGAAAGGAAAGAGCTATCAAGTCGGTTCAACAAGCTGTTGGGTCTATCGGATCGTCCGACCTGGTCGCCACAAAGGCCACTTTTTTGCATTCATAAAATTTGTTGACGTTCTTTTTACTTATCATTTTTTCAGTTTAATTTAGTGAAAGCACACTTGAGTGCGCGGCGATTTGCTTCTCAGACATTCCGATCATAAAAAATAATGATATAAATATGTTCCATCCAAACGTAGGGTCTCGTAATACGTCCGATTAAGATAAGGTGTGGTGTCGGGCTGGTGTGGTTTAGTAGGGCCATTAACTTTAATGTGATTATAATATAATTATGGGTGCTATTTTTCTACATTCTTACACATTTAACTATCGTCGACCCTAAGAAGATCATATATGGGCCTCCATAGAATGGGGTTGTATTAATGGTTTTAATTTTTTTTACGTAGTATAATTATTATTTAAGATATTTTAATCAATATTAGCTTTTATTTATATTGCTCAGTGGTACAACATTCGAACAGTGATAGGTCGAGATCAAAAACAAACTATATATATATTTTTTATTAATAGTCATTGAATTTATTTTTCATGTAAAATCAGCTCCACAAATTTTTAGCACAGCAAATCTATCTTACGAATATTGAATTTTTAATTCTGATTTCGCTTTTTATATTCAAACTTGTCTAATAAAATTACACATATGAATAAATAATGACGTATACGCACGAGTGGCTAATAATAATTATTCATACATAACCCACAATAACAGTGCCCAAAAAATTGTAGAATATCCAATTCTAAAGAAAATAAACAAACGATTGCTTATATTTTTCGATGCTAGGAATGCGTTCAAGGGCGGTTTAGTGCCTCTATACACGGGTTTTATTACAATTATTTGAAACAGAAATTAGTGGAGAGGTAAAAATTCGTCGCGGTGTAAGACAGGGTTGTATATTGTCACCTTTGCTATTTAACATGTACTCGGAAGCTATTTTCAAGGAAGCCTTACAAGGTGAATCGGTGGGTATTATGGTTAATGGCAAACATATTAACAATATACGATATGCCGATGATACTGTGCTGATTGATGATAGTTTAAAGAGTTTACATCAACTGGTAGAAAAGGTTAATGAGGTCAGTAATTCTTATGGTTTAAAAATGAACCGCAAGAAAACAAAACTATTACTAGTATCAAAAACAGCGACACCAGACACCAACACAAATTTTGTCATTAACAGCGAACCAATCGAACGTGTGACCCATTATAAATATTTAGGTTAGAGGCGATATTATTCCCTCATCAACACTGTCTTTTGGGCGGTCGTTGTGTTGGTACAATATATATAAATGGGACCAGTCTCAGGAAATAAAAACTAGAATTGAGATCGCAAGGAGCGCCTTTCTCAAAATGAGACGCCTCCTTAGCAATCGAGATGTTAACCTAGGTCTGAGACTGCGTGTGGTACGTTGTTATGTGCTCTCAATTCTTTTCTATGGTATGGAAGTATGGACGCTAAACCAAGAGATGTCACGGAGACTTGAAGCTTTCGAGATGTGGCTGTATAGACGCATCCTCAAAATTCCTTGGACTGACCGGGTGACAAATCGTGAGCCTAATACTACAAGGTTCTAAGTGTGCGTCCTTGAAAAAATAAACCCAACAAAGAAGTAGTATTCTAAGCTACCTCATTGTTACTTTTGTTTCTCCAAGGACAAACACTTAGAACCTTTTAGTTCTCCACTCGCGAAATGTTGAAGTTCTCAATCGAATGGGGAAGGACCGAGAAGTTCTACGTAGTATCAAAACCAGGAAACTACAATACCTCGGCCACATTATGAAAGGACAAAAATACAGCATTCCCCAACTTGTCATTCAAGGAATGGGAAGCGTAGCAGAAGACGGCGCCGTATTTCGTGGCTTAAGAACCTCCGTGATTGGTACGAGTGCAGCTCCACCGAACTGTTCCGGGTAGCAGACGACAAATATAAGATCGCCTTGATGGTGGCCGATCTCCGCTAGGGGATGGCACAATAAGAAAAAGAAGTATATATTTTTTTAGTCATGCTATTGATCTGAAACTAACACTAATAGATGAGTCTTGGTATTTTTGACATTTTTTTAAAATAAATATTGAATAAAATTAAACTTATAAATTTTCACATTATGATAAGTCATTACTAAAAGAAATAGCCATAACATATTCTATGATAACGTATTTACGACGAATTTACATATCGCAAAATATTTTTGATCATAATTTATTGTCTATTGATTCAGGCTAAAGCTTACTTTTCAACTCGTTCAAAATCTTACTATTGTCTGATCTTTGGTTTCTTTACAAGCTTGGTTGTTTTTAAAACTCAATTTTATATATTTTAGATTGTCCCTTAGAACTAGTACCGACAAAAGAACTCATTTTATACAACGTCAATCGGAGGAAAACTATGAGAAGCACTTATCTATGCATATTTACCTCACATTATTCATTTAAGCTTTGATTTGTGTACTTATCTCATTTTATCGCTCGCCACGAAGACTATATAGTTGACTGTTTATACTTTGACGTGCACTATGTATGTCACGTCAATGTAAATTATTACACGTGACAAATCACATAATATAATAAAAGTTTCTCTCAAGAGATCCCGCTGTGCGCAAGAGGGTTAAATAATTAATAATGTTGCCATGGACTGAAACATAGGTGTGTCAAATACTGAGATTATAATAGGGCCGATTCAAAATATCCTATTCAATATTCAGGATCATCAGCAAAATGGATATCGTCTCTTCTATCTCAAAATTAATCATCTATAGTAATAGTGAGGTTTGTATTAAGTCGAATAATTAGTAATATACATTAGTTACATGTAAATTTTACGTGACACATTTCACCGTGGCACAGTTCGCCGTGAGCTTTCTTATCGGAAATACTATACGGTATCAAATTTTATTAGATTCAATATTTCAATTTTCATAGCTGATTTTGGCAAAATTCATGAATTCAAGAATGAAAACCTAACCTAACCTAACAAATAATCCAGAATATCGGCTATTTTCAAAATTTGTTAGTTTCTGGCTTCCTGTAAAGTGTAAACTGACAAGAACTGTGTTTTAGTTAAACATGCATTTTATGTCAGTAGGTACTATACGACCCAAAGTGGTTGAAAGGTCTTTAATACGGCCATATATTTCCGATACAACATTTCACGGTGAAGTGTGATACGGCGAACCGCATACGCACAAGTTTCCAGACACGATATGCATTAGTATTCAGCCTGTCTACGCGTGTCGGTATTAGTGCAAGTAGCGAGTACTAATCCTTAGTATAAGCCATAACTCATATTAAACAGATTATTGTAGACCGAATACTGGACGTTGCATTTTATCACAATGCGTAACGCACTGGGTTCTCACACGGGGGTTCCGGGTTCGATTCTGGGTGTCATTCCGGATGAAGTCACAATATAATATGTGGTTCTATCAAAGTCTA
This sequence comes from Rhyacophila brunnea, assembly GCF_057557595.1. NCBI lineage: Eukaryota > Metazoa > Arthropoda > Insecta > Trichoptera > Rhyacophilidae > Rhyacophila > Rhyacophila brunnea. Next base: position 42,644,678 of record NW_028232859.1, read on the forward strand.
GGTGCTTGTAATCGTTTCATTTCAACTCCTATACTGCTGTCACTGGACATCATGATATATTTTAGTGTTAAAAGAATACACGAAATAGAACATAATAACAAGAATACAAAGACACGGTGTTATCAATACTTTCCATACCAAAATAAATAACTTTCGCCTCAAAACCTCTACGAATTATACCTGTAGTTATCAATCATGATAATATGGAATACACAATAATGTCAATTAAAAGGGTATGTTAAACATAAATATAGTGTATCATTTTAAATATAATAAAATTGACGTTACATAAGTTCCAAAGCTACATTTTCACAAGCTTTATTTATAAACTTTTTTTTATGTAATTATAATTAAAATATAAATCATTAGTTAATAAGAATTAGACAAGACAGATTCCAATATTTTCGATTCCTTCGAAATTTAGTAAATCACATTAAGGAGAGACGTTTTAGAGTTATGTATAGTGAACTGTGAATCATTTATTTTCATCTTATACATATAATTATGTGTATAAAAAAATTACACATACACAAATAATACACATAGTAACGAAGTGAAGACGGTCATGAATGATAAACTGATATTCTGCAGCTCAAAGGCAAAGTGTGAAAGGAAGATTACATATAAGATGGACTGACCAGATTAGAAATATGACAGAATTGTCATATCACTAAGCCCCGAATGCAATGACTGATTGAATGAAACAGAAATGTTATACCTATACAAAGAAACGTATAGTACCTATATATATAATGTATATTAATATGATATAGATTACAGAGGCAAGATTTTATACAATCTTATTATTATATACAAATTTTATATCCTCGGTCGGGCAAGTACACATATTGTTTTTCAATTTGTGTGTGAGTCAGGGTATGGACCTATTAGGTTGAGCAAGTGGCTGACATTCATTTCTCGTAAAAAACAAAATCTGTTAATACAAGCCTCTAATTTGTGGAGGCCCATATGATCCTATTAGGATCGGGCATGGTCGGAAAAAAAAATAATGTCTCTTGCAGAGATACTATTAACATTTCAAGACGTTTAATATTTGCCCTTCTTAGGAAGAAGGCAGTAACTGACTCTCACACACTTTCGAGATAAATGACATAATGGGTTTTTTCTCAAACTTTAGTACCTACTGTGAATTAATAAAAAACGGTTGTAATTTTTATTAGTAGGAAGTTAAAATACAAACAAATTAATAATAAACAAGCAGTAACTGCAATGAATATGTGCAATTACTGCCTTTTTGCTAAAAAAATGTATTATTTTAGAATATGTCTATTTTTTCACTAAGAATTTTAATGGTATTTTAGTGATAATACTAATTTTAAAGTGAACAGAATATATAGCTTTCAAAATTATCTAACGGATGGCATTCATAACTCAATTTCACAATTTTTGCGAGTTACTGCCTTCTTCCTAAGAAGGGCAGTAAATACTCTTAGTAATTTGTGATATATTTATATATAAAAAAAACAAATACAACACGTGTAAGTTTTTATATGTGTAATTATATTTTAGGTTTGAATGAAATAAATGAAGAAAGTCCAAGCTATTATCTTATATTATGTGAGAATTGGAGAGTTATTATTATTTCCAAATTACGACCAAGTAGAGGAGATGGAATTTGTTGATGAGGAAATCGTGAAGAGTGAGAATTAATTATTGTATATGTTATTAATTAATCCGCACTGAGATAAAGAAAAAGCTTAGCTTCAGTGTTTCAAACCTAAAGGTAGAATGTTGTGGAATCAATAATAATAATAATCAATCAATAATATGGAAGCAGAATCACTTAAAATCCTAAATAATATTACCTACGTAAAGAAGAAAGCAAAACAAGACGTTGAGAATACGGATTAATTTTCTTTTTTAAACTAGTTACCACTATCGTCAAATATTAAAACGTCATGTAATCAATATCAAATGTTGTATTACTCACTTTAGTTCAGTATTTCAAATTCAATAATATACAATAAGAATACAAAGGGAAGATAATATTATACGATAATATGGTGATAAAAAGATTTAATTTATTTGCATATTATCTTAAAATAATTATAATATATAACTAATGTAATTTCTGTACTTGAGAGTAAGTAAGTAAGTATATTTATAGTCCAAAAAGTATACTTTCTGGAAAACGAAATTAATTTTTTTTCTTGTCAATTTCTTAATACATAACATACAGTTTTGATGTTAAAATATAGAATTAGTGTATATTTAAGATACGATAAATTTGGATACACAATCTGTAATTATTTAATTTTCAGCAAGTTCGGGATATGAGGATAATTGGCTCTACGGTAGAGATTTAGAAAATTACAAATCAAAAATAAAACATAGCCTATTTAATGATTTAACTGAAACGTGATATTAGCTTTTGTGATGAAACATAATAATTATTATTGTCTTCAATTATTATAAACGGCTAATAAATAAATTGACATTGGATAAACGACAAATATCCTAAACTGTAAAAATATGTATTTTTGTGTATGCAGTGTCTAAATATTGTAAACTTACAACATACTATTGATTGAATTATTTACCAACTCAACATTCACAAAATTTATTTATTTATTGATATATAATTGTACTCATAAATAATATTTACATAAATATAGCCTCAAGTCTTGATACACAATCTTTACAATGAAAAATAAATATATACTACAATATAAATAAAGTTTTATGAATATAAATTAACAGTGTAGAATGTTATAATAGGTAGTTATAAAAATGAATTGTGTTGCAACTTCCGTCACACGCCAAACGCGTTACATCGACGCGCGCGACTTTGTCACACGCCAAAAATACACTCTAATCTGATTTCCCAAATGCACCAAAAGAAGTATAACTTCAAAAAAACTTTGGAAATTACCTGACTACTACTGTGTTTAATCTCCACGGAAGGTTGATAACCTTCCTTGCATCTCTAGGACAGAACGTGTGCAGCAAAGCACCTACATGATGCTGTTCTTCGGCCGCTGGAGAGTACTCGTGCACCGTGATGTTCCATGCCACGCAAGGTCGCGACTGTGAAGAAGAAAACAGATTATGTCACATTGTTTCACTGTCTAATTCCTAGTCCAGATTTATATGTCAATAAATAAATGCATATAATTGAAAAACATTGCAGCTGAAAACATTTGTAAATGTACTAACAAAGATGTAAAAGTAGCCATATTTGGAAGACAGTTTTTACTGTTTCAATAAAAGTTTGAAAATTTCTACGATGTGTAACGTTGCAATAATATTCAATTTGATAGTAATGTTTGCAAATGTGAACGTGTAATGAGTTTAAGAACCTTCCAACAAATGACTGTGCGTACATTGATGTAGCGACAAATGTATATAATATAAACTGATCTACAGACTATAATATGCGAAATGCGGAAATGTTTATTTTGGTTTGCAAACAACTAACAAGGCAACATATTCAAACGAGATAATATAGTACATAGTGAGCTTTTATTTTTCTTTAATTAACATATTAGATACAGGTCCTACTAAAACAAACGAAACGTGGCTAAAACGAATACTAGTGTTATGTAAGAAATTTAATGACAACTAAAACTGTATGAATAACACGTGTTTAAGGCGTACATGAAACCAATGATTTTAGATAGTTCTTTTTAGAAAAAAAATGCCCATCGATACGCGTACAAAAAATGGGTCAAGCGGTTTCCATAATATGCACTCTTGAGGCTATGTAGTGGCACTTAAGGTTGTCGGATGTCACTTGTCAGGGCAGGTATCCCCCTTAAGCGACTTGCTTGCTTGTTTCAGTTTCAGGTCAACCGTCGTCCACTTTATTTCATGCATTATATAAGACCAACGTTATATTACAAGGGTTAGCATTATTCCATATGCACAGTAAGAGCAATCCCATTATTTCATGTAACATTTTATCTCCCTTGAATGATATATTTATCCGGACAGGGAACATATCTATCACAATGTATGCTAAGGTTTTTTTTTTTCGCTTTTTGTTGGATACCTATTAATGCAAAATTTTAAGTATCTATCATGTTTAAGCTATCGTTCCTCCACTTACCTTCCAGTATAAATTATTTGTGGTTTCCCATTTTTTGTTGGAACTACTACATTATTGTTTCGCCATGTGGATAATTTTAAGTAATTACACACAACTGATTTTGATTGATGTTCATTGTTTGATTGTTCAAATGCGACTAGCTTTACAATGTTATAGTTGTATACATTATAATGCTAGCGTTAGTAAAATTTCCTGTCGATAGATGTTACTATATATTTGATAAATTATAGGAGAATTATTAGTAAGTGTATCAATGGTTATAAATTAATGATTTTCACTTAACGGGCAATCAAAGTTTTGTTATCGGTTGATTGCAAAGAAGTTTGGAAAGTTAGCGCCACCGTAAAAATAATTAGATTTGTCAAAAAGATTATAAGAATTAGAAAAACAAATCATATGGTGGTAATTTAGTTCAAGAGAAAATAGCAAAATATTATGATAGTAAGAAATACTACATTATATTGATAGTAATCTTCAGTAGCAGTTATTAAACATACAAAATAATGCAGTAGAAGGATTTAAATAACACATCAGCATCATTGACTGAATTCACTTAAAAATCAAATATGCGACTGAGTTGAATATATTACTCTCGAATGATCTTTTATTACAATTCCAAGAGAAAATATTGATATGTTTTTAATGTTTAAAATTTGACTAGTCGAACAAAAACATTCACACTAGGTATATAAGATTACCATGAAAATAACAAAGGTATTATAATTAAACATGTTCACCGGATATACTCTAAAGTTAGGAATAAAATTGTTATATCTTTTCATACAAAGTATGGTGTGAAAACGACTCTTAACTTCTTATACTTACTCATTTTATCCTCAGTACCTTGATTATTCATATTGAAACCTTGTGCAGGCCAATAAATTATGCATACTGATTGAGGTAGTAAGTACACATATTTTATGCTAAATAGTTACAATTAAATTAAACTGTTATGAAAAATAATTATTATTAAGCAGTCGACTTTACCTCAAGCAAAAAATAAATTTGTTTTATTCAGAAAGTCTTCAAACGATGAAAATTTCACAAATTAAATATTGTTTATTACCAGCTAAAAGTCTGATATTAGATATCACCTTAAGATAAAAGCATTAATAAATTATTATTAAGTGGAAGAGATAAGACGTCTTTGTCTCACTTTAAGTTTGAGAAAGCTTTCAGTCCTTTGGTATTTAATTAAAAGATATACCCATAGTACATAATATTTAACACGCTAACTTTTCAGAAAACTGGCATTAAAAATAAAAAAGCCATTTTAAGATATCGTGTCTAATAAATTAAAATAAATCATGTATAAATTGTGGGAGCAAAGAGAAATGACCTTCTGCTTGTAAACGTGTAAATAAATGTTACATTTTCATTGCACTTTTATGTATTCTCCATTTTCATTCGATAATAAATTCATATGTATCTGTTCAGTATGTTAAAACTTAACCACAACCCTACCAGGTAGGAATTTATCCGATAATACACGAAATAATATGAAGGAAACTCAATTGAAATTAAATGTTAAAATTATAACAAGAATGTAAGATATTTGAAAGTATATTTTTTTTTATCTCAGATGTCGAAATGTCTTACAATTTAATACAGTTTAAAGAAATGTTAATTTTAATGTGATTTAATTAAGTGTTTATATACCTATAATAGATTATAATACATTAATATTACCTTTTTTATTGTTATTGTCAATATATTAATTATATGATGATATGAAGTATATGATATTACAGTCGAACTCGATTATTACGATCACGGATATTGCGAGATCTCGGATGTACCGAGGAAACATTCATTGACATTTCAGTTTATGATTTTCTCCATACATTTATTCACTTTTATAACGAGAAAATTATCCCTTATTCCGAGCTAAAATATCATCAAATTTTTTCTTAAAACTGTTTATGTGTCGATCGTTTAAAAACATTTCGACCCTAAGCAATAAAATCCGACCGGACAGGATGCCGTCAGGATCAGATTACGTTTATGATACTAGTTAAGTGTCTAATTACCTACCTAATTGGTGTTTTCGCCGACAATATTGAAAAAGTATACACGCATATGATTGAAATTGCATGTAAAAAATCCAAGGTTTGTGAAGTCAGTAGGTGCCTACCAGCGTTCATTACAATAAACAACTTCTTTTGTACTTTATGAATGCCATGATTGTTTCAGGGAAAATTATAATTGTGTATTTTTGTTTGAATTACGACTTTTTGTGTTATGTGACCGCTAATTTAAATATACCTATTCTCTGATATTACGAGTAACGCTTATAACGAGAAAATTCGGTCGAATTCCATCGTCCTCGTAATAAACCAAGTTCGACTGTATTATTAATAAATAAAAAATAGAGGTACACAAAATAATAATGCAGATATCGAAAAATATCAAAAAAAATATTTTAAATTCATTGATAGATTTTAAATTAAAACCAGTCTTCGTTGAAGGTTTTTATCCTACGATTAGTAGCAATATAGTTGCACTGCACTTCGTTAAGGCTTAATTTTAGGAATAATGACACCTAAGTTGCGATATTCGGAAATGATTATCGGATTTTTACTTTTGTATAAAATAGTATAAATGTAAATGCATACATATAAATACTAATGGTAATAAATATTAAAATAATATTATTGAGATATAAATCATAATATTGTTTTGTTTGAAAACTGAAAACCCTGCCCAAAGATAGTGATCGTCACAGCGAACGGATCTGAATATGGAAAAAGCTTTTGAAAAAACGTAGTCGTTGGTTTGATGCTATCTTAAAAACATTCACGTGTATCTACCGAGCGCTTTCCCATCGTTTTGAGATAAAGATATTTTTGATTGACGTATTCTTACCAGATATCTTTGATATATTATAATAATGGCAATACAGCTATAAATATTGTAAAACATTGTAATGCATTTATAATAAAATAAATTTAAAGTTTTCATCGGCAGCTTCTACGGGATTCTAGTTGGTTGGGTTTTTAAATGGGTAAAGTTCTCACCTTGTGATTGAAGGCGTGCGTACAAGAGGTTGAGTGAATGATTTACATACATTATTCACAAAAATCATTTAGTAATAACATTACCAGAATTCAATATATATGTTAATAGGGATTTAATGGTAGACCTTAATATATTGTGTTTATCTCTTCACCATCATCAGAAGTACGATAACCCGGTGTGAGTCCTATCTGCCTCCAAAAATTCTATATATCTGTCCGTATTCATAATGGCCACTTATCAATTTGATACCAAATCATAAATAAAAGTCAATCCAACTCCATTTATCCAATGATTGTTTAATTATTGTATGCAGTGACGTCCCTAGACAAAATGCCGCCCCTAGGCAGTGCGACAATGCCGCCCTATTTTTATACAGTATTTTTTATCATTCTTTTATGACTCCAATATCTAAGAAATATGTTGTATCGATACATTACTTACAAAATATATATCACTTAAACATACAAATTAAATTAAGATATAAAAAGAGAAAAAATATAATATAGGTAATTGATTATGTTAGACACTTCATCAAAATTCTTCACCAAATCATCAGAGTCTGAGGTTCTATTTGGTTGATATTTCTGACACATTTGGTTTGTACTAATCAACAATACACACATTTATTATTTTCACACTGTTTTTGCATACATGTAAACAAAATAAGTTTAGCTATTTATATATACTTATACCAAAGGGTTCTCGATTTGCCGCCCTTACAGTAACTACCGCCCCCAAGCGACGCTCAATTTGCCTACCCCCATGGGACGTCAGTGATTGTATATCCTTTTGGAATGCTCGAAATTATATTATTAATTTACTTCGGTGTATTAATGGTGAAAAAAAAATGAATAATATAGGTAGGTAAGTAAACAAACAATTTAAATTGTTCACAATATTATTCTTCTGCTACATAATATTGTAATATCTTGCTTAATTCGAGCAAGAAAATAGACGGAAGTCTGTGTATATACAAAATAAACGTGATATATTTAAAGCAATGCGGTTGTCCCACATAACGGAGAAATTTAATCAGAATTTTCGTACTGTCGCCAACTCAGAAAATTATCCTATATTAGTGAGGAAATGCCTCATATGATACACCAGAGTGAACTTCGTGGTCGGAAAAAGGTAATAACACACATGGTAGGATTCGGAATGGAAAATTCACATTTAACGGCAGATGGCGAAAACCAGAGAAACCAAACAGCGAATAAAGATATTATTACAAATACAGTAAACAGTACGTGAAAGTATTTTAATTATGTACGCGGTTTTCGTTGACATAATCTAACGAGAAGATATTATTTGAATAATACGGATTATAATTAACACCACTTTATATGATCATGTTAGAAAGTTAAACTTTATAACCACTTGATATGCCTTATAAAACCAAAAATTAACCAAATTTTTTTAAATACATAATTGATTATGAACGATTTTATCGTCTTTAAAAAGAATTGATTTCAAATTATCTAATGTTAATTGGAACGAGACGATTTTTTATGTACCCACCTAAATTGATTTAAGCTTATTTGTTTTTTTTTTACTTCTAAAAATGTATTGAACGCGTTTATTTTTTAGATCGATTGGCAACTCATTTTTAGAACAAATGAATCTTAGTTAAATATTGAGATCTATGATCCTATACGACAACCCATGTTGAATTTACATAATATAAGTAGGCGTGTATTATTTAGGATTGATACTTAACTCACTGTTGTGCAAAATAAAATATAAACTATTGTATTTATATACCTAAATCAATATTTTTATGTATTGAAATTTAAATGACAAGAATCTCCAACAATGATATTTTGAACTAGGTGAATACTTGAATACTTGAGTGAGAGTTTGGCACTTTATAAATGTCAAACCAAAACTATATATGGGGTTGATCTAGATTCTAGAAGATAAAAAGAGAAGAGTGATTTTATCTTTCACACCAAAATGCAACGCATATGGCAGAAGACAAGGCCGTTCGATGCCTTTGATTCTATCACTTTAACCTTGACTTCAGACATGGACGGATCTGTTTGCTAATCAGTTTACGTTGATAGTTACTTTCGGATGGCTTCCTTTTTAGAATCAGTTGAAATGCAGATCCTTTGGAAATTTTAAAATATAGTCAGAAGGAGATAAGTAATTATGTATCTTTAATATTTCATATATAAAAGTTCAATATATAAGTTCAGTGTATCTCTGTGATCTGAGACCACAAGATTTAATAGTAACATGCCTTTTTTTTCATTGTTTCTAATTGGTTCATATAATATGTTATTTTATCTTGTATAAAATAACTATCAACCACCTAAATTACAATATTTTACTTTAACATATGCGTTATTTCATGGTGTACCTTATAGATTTAGAAGACAATACTTGGAGCCCAAATTATTCATATATTTACATTCATACTTAATAACTTTTATATTTTTAATGCTATACATTTGTATAATGTATGGGTAAATGTTTTATTATTAGTCAAACCACCTGATAGAGCGATTTCATGGCCTAATATTATTAATAGTCAATTTAATATTTGCTTTACCGTAAGAACACTTTTTCAACTAACATAATTATATTGGAAACCTTTTTTATTTCCATACCTACTTTTACTTTGTTACAGGTTATATTACTATGTATTTTTTGTTAAAGAATGGTTTTTAACTATTTGAATAATCTTCTTGCATTGGATAAAACACACAGTATGATTTTTTTTGTCCTGCCGCAGTATCGGACCCGTAACCCAATTCATCATAAACGTACGCTCTACCAGTTTGGTTGCAGTTATATATAGGTACTGCCCTATTATATTAAGATAAAATTGTTTTTCTATACTACACAAATAAGCGTCAAACATTATAATAGTAGTATTAAAAATAGTTCACATTTTGAAGCATTATTTTTTCACAATTAGATTCAATTTCATTCTAAATGATAATTCGTTTATATAATGCCTTTTGAAGTAACACATTATCAGATTTTCGTATTAAATTGAATATAGTGACTTTGTTGAGTTTGAGTAATCATTCTAATATGCATGAGATCGTAAATTAAGTGCACACAAAAGCGTTGGATTTTCCATAGAATATTATATCGAATGTATGATACATTATATCACGACCATTATACTGTTACGATGAATTATCGAACATGCATTAAAATCATCAGTGAAGTCTAAAGAGAACTATTAAAATAAGTACAGATTCAATGTTGTAGTAATGGTATTTATTCTAGTGTTAAGTATATATTCCTCCAGGTAGATATTTGAATATTAGGAATAATAATTAATACTTTGTAATAATTTAAATGATTTGTTTTTTGAACTCATAAGGCCATAATAATTATTTAATATAGTATTTTTCATACTATAAGATAGATTTTATTTTGTAAAAATATCATATATCTGAAAAGAAGATCCTGAGAAAAATTTTTGGAGCCATTGACGAAAGTGGTTTATGGCTACGACAATTCGGACCTCTGTTTACTGTTTGGGGGTCAAGAATATCGCAATTTGTTAACGTGTGGCATCAACATGAGCAGATGATGTTGCGAAGATGGAAACAATACTGTCAAAAACACTGAAGATGAGATTGCTTGACTGTTTTAATAGAGATGTCACCATACTGAGTTTGATAAACTGAAGTACAGAGAGTTGAGTTAAGCTGAGCGATATTATGCCGGAGGCGACCAAAATTCACACATAATTTTTAAAATGATGATTATGTTATGATATATTCTTTTTTTAACACTACAAAAGGCCATTATGCCCAATAACAGCAGTGTATTAATCTGTAATATAAGTGAAACAAATATAAACACTTAGGCTATGAGAACATCACATAAATATTGTGACCTCGTCGGAATCGAGCAGGAGACCCCGGATGAAAGGCCAACGCTTTACGCACTGGAAAAACACAGTTAGATGATACCAGCCTTAATGTAAGAAAAACATGTAAAATGTAGGAAAATATGTGATTATTTAAATATAATGTACCTCACATATACGTCAGATCACCTCATCTCTAAAAATAAAATTTTCAGGAAAATGCAATTTAAGAATATCGAACTTCAAGTGTTTTCAGGATATGGGTTTCTTTTATGAATATACACAAAATAATGAATTGGACGTAGCAGACATAATAATTTAGATATCATAATGATTAGTGATGGTAGTGATTAATGATGAGTGATTGTTCTTTTAAAGCATTTATTTTTACTTCTTCGTGGGTTCATTTACAATCCGTATATACTGGCAAATATTAATTTTCATGTTCCCACCAATATCACTCGTAGCTCCACGGTCTTCAAGATACCTCGTTGCAGGACAGATGTTATGTTTCATGATGCTGTGTATCGTGCAATTAGCTTATTTGATGGCACCATAAAGGTTGATTTGTTTTTTATTAACTATACTTATAATGTTTGTGGACGTATTAAATAGGCTAAATTTATAATTGTATAAATTATCATATTTCATTAATATTTACACATGCTGTCTTTTTATTGTTATTTGTAATTAAGATATTTTTATACATTTGTATTTATTATGTATTATGGCACATTGGCCAATAGCTGTAATGCCGTAATACTCTTTTTATAAATAAATAAATAATAATTACCTAATTTTCAGAAATATTGTATTTAAATCTCTCTGGCTCTGGGGTAGGTACAGTATTATTAATATTTTTTTATATTGCAGTTTAATAAATCTAATTAAAAATTCTGTTATTTGGTACGCTACTGATAATATAAAAATTTTAAAGAAAAAACATAACATGGAATTAAATCCCTATTACTTACGGATGCCTAAAAATATAAGTAAAAGGACGACAGGTAGACATCTATTTTGAGAAGACTCTAATTAATCTGACAAAAGGTATCTTCTCAACGATAAATAGATGCTCTAATATTTTTTTAATGAGACATGATTACAAAACATTAATTTTATCATAAATTAGTGGGTCGATTAATAATAAACAAACACAAAATAAATCATTACAAGATAAAAAGAACTTTTTATATACCACGTTTTTAAATTTTCCGTTGAATCATATAAACTTGACAATTCTATGTATTAATAAAAACTTTTTATTGTACTTGATAGAAATACTGAATAAATATTATAGAATACAGAAATGTCATTTTGACATTTATTAAATTAAATTACATTATATAATACAAATTTAGTTATAGTTATAGTAGTTAGAAAGATACAAAACAGAATTAACTGAAAATGAATTCAATTCTGCTTAAAGATGGCCAAAAGTATTAAAAGAATGCATTGTCGTCGTGTTCTGATATATTCTAAAAGTTTCAAATGACTAGCTAGTCGGGAAGTTAGTTAAAAATCTTGGACAAATAAGAAAAAAATTGTACTGCACAAGAACAAATCTGTACCGGACAACCAAGAATACGAGCTAATAAAAACGTGGTAAAATAGGATGTAGGCATATTGGAATTATAATAAGATTGGAATAAGCTACCTATTTGTTGATAAATAAAAAGGATTTAAAGTCAATGACTGATAAGTATTTTAAAGAAGTACATCATTTGAATTAAAAACAATATGTGGAAATAATCTCGAATTAGTAATTCGGATAAAACCAAATATTTTATAAGGAAATTAGTATCAAATTGAATAGATACAATAATCGTGTTCTGAATGTAATTACTAGCTTTCATATTTTATTCAGTCATAATATCGTCGGTGTTTTGTAAAAAGGGCGAATTAACCAAAATGCTACTTTACAGGAGAAGGGTTTTTAACTTTTGACATTGATTTGTTTTTTACCTGTAGATGATTATAAATATCTAACAAGTTTATAATAAAGTTTAGAAAGAATACTATCATTATAATAGGTATTATTATATAATATTTTAAAAGGCCTAATATGTCTCATTTGCTTTTTATTTCGTAATTTTAATTAATTTAATTTTAGTCGATTATCGTTTTTAAGTACTTTCCTGTGGAGATAAAAATTCGCCGTTTTTACACAACAAAGCTAGTGGGGTACATATTGTATTTTCATTAAAATCTCGATTTCGCCAAAATGGTTGATTCGCCCTTTTTACAAAACACCGACGATATGTCCACTGCACTGCACTGCAGTGGTTTCCAATCGGGTTTTCGCGAGTCATGTCATGAATTTCGCGAGAAGACGTACAATATGAGAAAAAACTACAACTTGACATCTTTTTGGTAATAATTAAATTTAATATGAAGTCATTCATTTCTATGAAATAATACATTTTATTTATTAGATATTAGTTATTACCTGTACTTTAAACCCCTTTGCCAGTGTTGTTTCTAAGACGTATGTGGGTTACTTAGAGATAGCGCATTTTAAATGACAGGTTATTAAAATAATATAATTTTTGAGAGTAGATTTCGTGAAAAAGACAAAAATTTCACCTGCGGCGCTAATATGCTAGTATACGTGTCGGTATGTAAATCAGAATTAAAAAAAAAATCTTGCATGTGACCATTTGTGAAAGACTGTACTTAAATAGTATTGAGCAGCATTTTCAGTTTGTTTATTCGAGGACGGTACTTGTCTAGGCATATCAATTTGATATGCAATAGCTGTAAACATCTATCTTTTGATAAATTTACACTTATGGTCAGTCGGAGAGGGGTTCCGCTAGATTTTATAAAATGTTTCAAGATTTCCGCCAAACAAAAAAGGTCGAGGATCAGGGGGTTCTAAATATTTAGAAAAAAATCACTACTAATCTTTGTGTACTAATTATAGATAAGCACAGTTGAAATATGACCTTATGGTGGAGCGAGTTCAAAATAATTTTTTGAGACTCCTTTATTTGAGGTTATATGGATACTATCCGTGGCTTTATCCAGCTGGCTTTCTCTTAGGTATGCTTACATTCGTTTAAATGCTAGAATATTTTTTCTATAATCTAAGACTAGAAGATATCAATTTTTATTTTGGCCACGTATTTTTTTCGACTCATACGTGGTGTAAATGAAAACTCTGTCATTATTGGTAGTATTGACTTGTGTGTCCCTGATAACTATCTTAGAAATCTGGAGCATTAGTTGTTTTTCTCCCAAGAAGCAGAACTAACTTGCCATTGGTGATGCCAATTGGGAGGACAATAACTCTGTTCAACCAAATCGCTTCGGATGTTGATATATTCCATCTACATGAGGATGAGTATAACTGGTAGACGTTGTTTTGTGAATTTAATATTTCTTTGTTTATAAATGTCATGTTGTGAACGTCTTAAATTATTTAATTAATGTAAAAATAAATAAAATTTGAAATTTGAATTTGAATAAATAAATAAAATTTGAATAACAGTTTTTTAGTTGTCTTATTATTTATTGAGTCATATCTTCTAAGCACTAATAATAGCTGTCGAAAAGATCTTCTAGAACTGTGCTATTCGGAACAGATTCGTATTTCGCCAATCTCCTGTATAATATTTTTTAACCAAGATGTTGACCGTGTCCAAGCTTTTCTGTATTCTTTGAATTTCTTCTTTGATTACGCGGAGCGGGTAACTCCCACCTTTTAACATAATCTGCCGTCTTGCGTTGTTTTTACCATGAACGGTAGATTTATCCGTGACTGGATCTTCTTATAAAGGCTGTGTTGGCAAACCTATTCAAGTTTAGAAACCGCAGTGACACTGCGCAGCCGCATTTCAAAAAGATTATGTGTGGTTTATAGTATTTTCCCTAAGAAACCATTTTGGTGCGATAAAGTAAAATGGAACAAACGTACAATTGAAATTAGAACCTAAGTCTTTATTTCAATTTAGAATTAAAGTCGTTATTATAACAAGAACATTGTCGCAAAAAAAAAAACAAGTCACATTTATGAAATATTTAACAAAGTGAATGTTATTATTGAGTTCTTTGTCGATTCTATCGCTATTTATAAATACCACAAAGCAAACAATTATTAGACTTGTCGATTGTGAGCAATGAAACCACCGCCATATTGAATAGATGGCAAAAACTTCAAATATTTGTATTATTTCTTTGGTTTGTTTGTATGGAATAACCAACGAGGAAGAACGAGAAAGCCTGTGAGGGATTGTAAGCGTAAAAGAGAAATCTTTTTACAGTGGTTCGTGTGAATTGGCACAAATAAAAAGCTTTACGTAACACAGGGATACTGCAATGCGCTGCAACTATTAATTAAATGAAAAGTTTTTTTTAAATATTTTGTGATAGATTTATCAATTTTAAATTTATTAAAATTTCTTCTTCTAATAGCAAAAGAATACACGAAAACACATAATGAACGATTGGATATAAAAAATGCTTGCAAACTCAACAAAGCTAAAACATGTTTACATGTTATTTTGATAGTTTTGGATGATTTCAAATAAAACTACCTTTCTATCGAACGTCTAATACCATTCTTTAATCGATATAAGTGAATATTTTAGAACTAATAGTTTTCACAAATTACTTAAAATTATCGCTTCACGTGATGGCATAAAACATAATGAAAAATAATTGGTCAATAGTCGGCTTACTTATAAACAATATCAGATTATAAATATATACTATTTTAACTGAGGGTTGGCTAAAACATATTTTGGAAAAGTTCAGTCTTTTGCATAGTTTGGGTCCAAAACTAAATTACTTTCAGAAAAAAATAATTTCTAATATTATTACGCCAAGTGATTGTGAAAAACATTTTACGCGTAAAGAAAACTTTCCATGATTGTTTCACGTTCAATTTATTCACATTCGTCAGAGTTTTTGATATATTTTTAGATATTTTATGAAACAAAAGTTTATCAATCTGTCAATAATCATATTATTTAGTCCAGTGGCATAGTTAATAAATGTGCATTTTTGTATAAAAGCATGAAATTTGGCATGATGAATATTTATATATTAAGGGTAATTTTTTAGATATTGAGTGACTTAAATTTTTCACCCAGAAACCCATAAATTCCGAAATTGCAAAAAAAAAAACTGTAATCATTGTTAACTGATTTGATTGATTTCCATGTATTTAATAGTGCTGAAGTTGATCTTGACATTCATTTGCAATCAGAAACCAATGTTTAGTCTATTCAAATGAAACTTCCAAATTTGAATATTATACACAATAGAGATAATGAAAATTTCACTTTTGGAATGATTTTATCATGACGAACATGATTGTAAATTTTATATTAGTATGTTTTTAAAAATAATTTATATCATAAATATTCTTTATGTCGTTTATTTCATTTGATTTCAACTGTCAATGGTTTTCTAGTTTTGAAATTTGGCGGTCAGATTAACCTCAAGGGGAAATTGATGTACCGTTTTCTATCTATTGTTTACCGAAAACTATTTTTGACTAGATATAATATATATAAAAATACGGTTTGTGTGTATATTTATACTTATACCACAAGGCATTTCTTATGACAATAAGTTCTGACATTATATTCTTAGGGAGTTTCTCTTCCGTATATGGAATGTTCAAAAGAAAACTACACAATCATCGTAAATAAATTATCAATCGGATATCTCAAGCATTTACACTATCTTTACCCTTTATTGTTGGTTTTCAAAATTAAAAAAAATGTTTCTGGATAATGGTTATTCAATAGATGCATTTAAATGGGTTATTCCACTGTTATATACAAAACAAACATAGACCCCTCCAAACCAACCGCCCCGTACGACACTCGGTATTAATCAGGATCTTAATTAGGATCACGATGTTCTAAGTTTGGTGTAAAGCATCACCTTTTGTCTATGCTTAGGAATGTCTTAGATGCGGTAACCCAAGACTGTGGTTTCTCTAATTTAATGAAGAAATCTTCGTGTTTGAAGCATGATGCCGCAATTTTTTAAAACAATAAAATTGACCTTTGAGCTGGTTGGATCAAATTACGCAGCTCTTTGCTTTCGCTATACATTTCAGGCTATTTCTAAAGTTTTTGGTTTGCATCCTGTACTTCTCTACTACACGCATATGTTGGTTGGGTAACAAGTCAGTCCAGTCAAAGATTGACAGTAGTATAAGCGTATTTTAATTAATTTATTTACCCCCCTTAAAACTCTCATATCAATGTCGATATAAGTATCTGGAAGCTGGCCAATCAGGGATGCCATATCAGTTGATACCAGAATACCTGGAATAGAATGAGGCCATAAAGAAAATGTGGCAAAGCATGTAGAGAGATTTTCACCAGGAGTAAATGCATTCTATCACCATCACGTTCGGTGCCATGGTTTGTAGTTTCCTTTGAAGATTAATGAATTTAAGCTGATACTGAGGCTAAGAATAAGACACACAATGGGTAAAAGATGTTATGTCCTCAAGGGTAGATGCGATTTGCAACTCTGCGATGAATGTGATGTTTTGGAGGACATTGTACTTATAGCAGTACAATGATCTAAATATAAACGACACAGAGTACAGCTGCGAATTGCGGATATATTTGAGAATGTCGACGAATTGATGGCGGTGGGTAGGACGGCAAAGCTTAGCAGAATTGTAAAGTTCTTTGACAGAATTAGAGTGAGGGCCAGATCGGCGGATCCTCTTCTAGATGAGAAGAGGCGGTATGAGAGCGAGTCGTAGTCAAAGCCTCGGTAAAATCATAAAAAAACTAACGATAGCCGGTAATTTAGCTAGTCTCAATTAAATATAGAAAATCGCGATTTATTCATTATTATGTAAGTAATTCTAAAATTAGGGTTACCAACGTTTGAAATGTCAGTGAATATATGTAATAAAATTTGAAAGAAAGGCAAGTTTTTTCTTAGCCGAATAGCTAAATTGTGTGCGATTCAAGTGATATCCATTAAAGCTAGGTGCTTCAGGATCCCTGAGACACCCTAAGAAAAATGGGCCGATCTATCTGAGCGGGCCATTACAATGCAATTTTTCAGTTGGCATTGCAGCGAACGGGTGGTACGACCAGAGCTTCCCAGCGCAGGGGCCGCGCACCACCTTTATCTGATCCGCGATGGTGGGAATCGCGGCGGTATGAAGATGCTCTCTGGCGCATTGAATGAAACGGCTTCCGTAAACGCGACTGGAATTTGTATTGACTCTTCGTACATAGTGCCTGTTTGTATTCCGACGAATTGTGCTTATTGATTTTCAGATAGTCGATTTGAGAAACGGTATGCTGGCGGCATTGTACACATACTATAAGGGGCGTCGGAATACAACTTACTACTCAGTTATATTCACCTCTTGATGTAGTATACAAAAAGTAAATTTCTTTTGTTTCAACATATGAAATATAAGTATGCAGTACATATTTAAAAAATAATATCACTTGTGAATATTTACAAATCTATTTTTAAAACGAATATATATTCAGGTTTGTATTTATATATACTTTTTTTGAATCTAATTATCTTTTATAGAATATTAATAAGAAGAATGAAAATAAATAGCATTACAATATTGTTTTTATACATTGATTTTATTACACATAAACAATTTTGAGTTAAGTTATTTGAGTAATCATTGTTTAAAACGATGGCTTTAATGATGATTAATTATTTTATAATAAGAATATTGTATTAAAAAAAAGCTAAGTACCATAGAAATAGTATGATAATTCTCAATTATAGACTTATGCATTAGATAACGGGTTCCCAAATCCACGGGTGATTACTAAAGGATCGAAAAATAATCTTAAATTCTAATGAAAAAATCATTTGCACACAGTTTCTTTGCAAATTTGTTGAATGAATTGGACAAATATGTGCTAAAACGGGAGATGTAAAGGTTTTTTTATTTTTTCTTATTGCGTGTCAATAATTAACCAAGTTAGTCTGGTTAATTTTTAATGTTAAAAAAAACACCGTAATAGTTGTGCACTTTCATTATTGTTACTGTTGGATTGATTGCGAAAATTTAGGTCTCCGTGTGTGGGAAATTTTGTCTCAAAATTAGTTTGGTTTGATCATATAATATTATATTGCTAAAGCTTTATTGTTCTTTGCTCATTGGAATATTAATAAGCTATTACTATTTATAAGCGATGAATATTATGTTATAATATGTGATATTGTGATGGAAATGTTTACCTTATGTTTTCTTATAAATCAACGAGTAAGGTTATTGTAATAGATAGTATTGTCTTATATCGTATGTAAGTCGAGTCGAATAGCTATATTGTTAGTAACTATAATTTAGATACCTACACATAATAACCCCTTTGAAACCATGCGTACGGACTCTAATCCCACATCTAGAAATCGTCATACGTTGTTTTTTGATCACGGGCAACTGCCCAATGAATTGGACGAACTGTTATGTCCTAGTGATGAGTACTTTAAGAAAGCAGGTGATCTGGCTGGCAGGTAACCTATATGGTTTGATGGTATTAACCTTCTTTAAGTTCTTACCAGAATCGGGACACTCTGTGAAACTCCTTGATGTAATTCTTCACAGTTTTCTTGTACATTTATAGACTGTACGTCTTGAAGGTAATTTGTCAGGAGATTTACCTTCTAGGATGCTTGAACGGTGGACGTGTATAATTGATTGTGAACACGGGGAAATAATAGGGTTTTACGTAAAGTAAAACATTACTATTTATTTCAGTAATAATTTTAGTACAAAGTGTTTGACAGATAGAGGTTAAGTACTGTACAATGGTTGGAAACAAAAGACAAACAGGGATGGATTTTCTGAGGTTATATACGATTCACTTTAATGGGTTTTTTGACTTGGACAGACTCCACTTTGCATTCTGCAGGTGTTCATTATGACATCTACTTACATCAACAATAAATAACACTGATAATGGTTAACGAGTTTTATAGCTCGGGTCAAAAGGTTAAAAAGTGTGTAAAATCTGGATATCTAACCCAAAAAGATGCACACTTGTGCAATCAATGTAGATAACAGATTGCATGAGCTCGTAAATAATATTAATAACAAACACTTAAGTGCATTTCTTTGCTCATGTCAGTGTCAGTATGGATAAGAGATTGTCTTACTTTGACTTTAAAGTGCTACTTGTATAACAAATACATATATCATCTTATTTATTACTGCAGGTGTGCATTGGTTTAAAACGTTATCTTAGTTAATTTGCTGCTTTTAGATGGTGAACTGAATGTTGTGAGACCCTTTTGAACATTTCTTAAGTTGACACAGTCAAGTAGGTACATAAATGTTTATATTATATTATATTGTTTATTTTAAAAGCTTAAAGTTTGTATTATGCTATAATTAAATAGTATTGTAAATAAATAGATGTGATGCCTTATTAGTGTATTAAAAAATGTTATTAAAACCTTTTATATATAGATGAATATGTGTTCTGCTTAGGAATGAACATGGTGATATTATTTTACGTAATATAATAATTAATAATACAATACAAAAGCACCTAAAAATTAACATAAGAGAATGATACAATACAAATTTATTGTACCTACGTAATGTATTAGAATTTTAAATTGAATTATGTCATTTTAAAATGAATTAAAATAGTTTTGATAACCCTATTTCTTAAAGAGCAAAGGTTATTGGGTGATTAAATTTAATGTTGATTTATGTATTTTGGAAGATTGACGTCAGTAAATCATCATTTGTTTACGTATTATTACTATTTGACATATTGTTATTGTCCAATTTAACTTGTCAACTTATCTGTAAACTGTCTGTGAACCCAATCGATACTAATAATTAAATACTAGTGTATAAGAAAAAAATGTCTTCATCACGTAAATAGCAATCGGACATGTTTAAATAAACAGATTAATTGATAACCTCCACTGTAAATAGTAAGTTACAGTGCTTAAAAATTAAAACCTTCACTATTATAATTTTTGACCTGAAAGTAATATTTTATTGATCTATGTGACACGCAGAAATTTGATCGTAGAAAATATACTTTTACCAGGATTCTTTTTATCATTTTTTTGTCACCAGCAGCATGACTGTGGCATTATTCCAGAATAAAAAAATATAAACATGAACCCGTGTAACATTTCATTGGTTATACGTTATACGATTTTTCTATAATCTAAGGTTATACTTGAACTATATTATATTATTGCGAATACCAAAATCAAAAGATATTACAATTTCGTTTTGAGAAATAATGAATATCACCATTATTATTATGGTGTAAAATGAACTCTCATTTTAAACTGCATTAATCATTATATATTATATTATACTAACTTAATAATATTAATTAAAATACAACACTATAATATGTCCTAATTATTTCACATAGCTTATTTTTTATTAGAACCGGTTTCATCCACTTAAATGAGATTCCGCGAACAGTGTCAACTCATACAAAATAAACAAGTATACAACTATTTTATACCAATACACTTTAAAGGCAAAGTTATTTATTAAAGATATGAATACTTATTTAATATACAATTCTTTTGAAATGGTTTATTTACATTAATTAAATTAATATCTTTTTACCAAGATTTGATAATTAAAAAAAAACTTATTAACAACGGTGGAAAGTGTTTTGAGATGTTGAGGTAAAATAAGGTATTTATTTCAGATAACGGTGAATACGGTTTGGTGACGAATGAGATAATTTAGATTTTTTACGTTTCTTAAAAAATATTTTTTTACACTTACGATACTTACCCTCTTGGGTTCAGATTTTATTTTCAAGTTCGCGATGGTATGAGAAAATAAAACATAAAAAAGAAAGAATTCGTAACATTTATCAAATAGAACCCACGATAGAAAAGTGGACAAAAGGATTCTTTATACATGCTTAAGTATGGGTGAATTTTTTTACAAGTTCGATTATTTATTTTCGGGTAGTTACATACAAACAAAATTAATGAATTGGAACTCCGCTGGCTTCGCAAAACTTTTATTTTACTTTTATTTGAGGAGGAGGGATTTTCGGATGTACTTTTGACTTTGGGATTGAAAACTTTATTGAAGGCTCGATAACAATGGTGGACCGAGGGATTTGTAATGGAAACAAATAAATTAATTTGAACTTGACGTTTTTTAAAGAGAAAGTTCGGAAACGACTTGCGGATTTTTTCATGATCATTTTCATAATGTAGTGATACCGACAAACTTTTTATGGCGGGCAGTGGTGATTTAAATAAAATGTTGAAAATCCATGGAAGATCACGGCTGTACGATGACGGGTGGTAGTGGGAACTTTAATACCATAATCCATGAAAGATAAAAATTACAATTTCACTAAAAAATAAGTAATTTATAAATTACTACAAAAAAACTTTAACTTTACAATAAGTATATTAAAAAAAATAGTTTTATATGTTATTCAACCTATAGCGTATTGATTGCTGTCATATAACAGAATCTAAAATAAGTTTATTGTTGTTTGAGAAAATAAATTGATTAAATCGACTTCCGTTCACCTAGTTTCTGAGTCATATTTTATGTAAAACGCTATTTGGTATTTTCATTGTGAGTATCACATTGAATTGACATTTAAAGTAGACCTATAATCATCAGTTGAATTTATACAGTGCTGGATGAAAGCCTTTTTAAACTGATTATACTTCTCTCAGTTACATGCTATTACATAGATCTAGCCAGGGTCCACTCTTCAGACTTTTTTATTTGGGTATTACTAAATGACTATATTATACCTGTCCAGAAATTGACGGAAAACCTATAAAAGTAGACGTACATATTACGACGTATCTATAATATTATCTATGTATGTGATGTTTAAGCAAAATATAAATAATACTTCAAAGACTCTGCGAATATTCAGATCGGGTCACGTGTTAAATGCAATGAATCTCGATCTTCGTAAGGTTTATGGAGAAAACTCTAGTAGGCCGCTGGACTGTATCTATATGAGATGGGAGGTCGACTGGAGAAAGAGGTTGGGATCAGCGTTGCCAATTTAGCGTTTTTCTTGCCAGATCTGCCATTTTTCGATAGGCATATAGCTTGCAAAAAAACGCATCTGGGTTGTGGAGTTTTTACTAGCGCTTTTTGTCGCCTCCGACATCTTTAAATGTGTTGAAAAAATACTTACTAGATATTTAGTTTATTTATTTTCATGCACATCAAATTTCTGACTATCAGATACTTAATGCAGGTAGGTCGGTACCTATTTTAATGATAAATAAAACACGATGAAACAATTTCATACATTATTTAATGTTTTTGTGTATTATTCGGAATTCGCGGATATAAAATAATAATTTAACAATAATTCATCTAAAAGGTATGTTTTTTAATTTTCTATGTAATGTCCTACAATAAAAAAAAACTCTCGCCTTCAAACACGAATGAAACTTAAACGTCATTGACACAATATAGGTATTTGTTGTCAAGTTTGAGATATATTTCTGTTAAAATGTGAGGTTTTTACACGTACCGACATTTTTCGATTTTTGCACTTTTTTCGATACGCGAAAGCAAAGATATTAACTGCGTTCTTGTTAGAATAAGTAAATTTACTTGCAATTTTATTTTCACAAAATTTAGAATTTTTTCTTGTCAAATAGCTTACGGAGGGGAAATTCAGGATGCCTTAGAATGTGCTCCGAACGGGAGGAGATGCTCAGGTCGGTCCAACCAGTTGTTGGGCCCATCGAGCCGTCCGACTTGGTTACTACTAAGCAATGACATTATTAATGGACGACGCACTCAGTACAGTAGCTAGCAAGTAAATTCAAACGTAACATTCGCACGTGCATAGGTAGACGTCACGCAATATCCATTATGCGATATCACGCATCGGGAATTTATAGCAATATCACCTTTATTGTAATGGCGTTAGAACAGTGTTTCTAGTATCAATGTTCCTTTGAGCGAACCCGTTCGAACCGAACCATTTGGCAGACCCGACATGAAGCATCGAGAATTTATAGCAATTTCACCTTTATTGCAATGGCGTTAGAACAGATTATGCCATTCGGCAGACCCGACAAAAAAGTGAGTGTCATTTTTTTTCCAGATGCTTCGTCCATATTAATGTCATTGCTACTAAGGCCAATTATCTTGCATTCAAAAAAAAAATGCGGCGTCTTACTGCGGGCGTGAAGATCTCTTCACATAATTTTTGCTGTCCGTATGATTAGCTTCATTATTTTTGTTATTAATACACAAGAATCATTTTTATTTTTATATTTTCCCTGTGCTATTCTCTCCCCGGCACTTTGCATTAGAAAGTAACTTTAAACTCAGTCAGAGCTCACTTTGAGCGTAGCAACCTTAGTCCTGGGTATCTTCTCCTAGGGCAACTCCGGGCTACAACTGACCTAGATGCTTCACATCGCCAATGTAGGGCCACGTGATACGCTCGATTAAGACCGGGTGTGGTGCGTGGCGGGTTATGGTTTGGAGGGATTAACTTCAATGTCAAATAGCTTGTTTTCATACCCCGTCTGGCATGTTTTTGTCAACGACAGTTGGCAACACTGGTTGGGATAATAATTTTCCTTAAAATCAGCCACATATATGACTGGATTGTAGCGCCAGCTTAATGAGTAGATATTATCCGGCTCATGGATAAATTCACTGCTCAATAAAAATCTCTACAAACCGATTTCATTTTTTTCGGCCTTGTAGGTTGCGTTGCAATGTATTTATGCAGAATCTAACTATTTCACTTTTGACATTTTGGAAACTACTGGATGTAAAGGTTTATCCAGCGATTACCTTATTGTTTGTTTGTGCAATGTTGTTGCTCATTTCAAGTTTAAGCTTTTTTAAAACACAGATTAGATTCTACTAGAACATGACATTATATAAAATTTTATTAATGATAAGTCATAAAGTGTCATTCAATTAGAGTTAATACGATATAGCAGTGGCGAAGGGTGGAGGTAGGCTGTTAAGATCCGACATAAATAGTGCACACTAAACTTGGTCAGTCATACATATTTGTTTTTATTGAACTAAGACTACAATTATTTACAGATGGAGTTGGTTAATTTAAAAAAAAATAAACCGTGTCTAAACCAAACCATACTAGTTTTTTGATATATTTGTGCACACTTTTTCATTCATACTTATTTCTTTTCGTTGAATTAAGAATACTTACGAGTATTACACATGTTGTTGGTCAGTTTTTTAAAATTCATTAAGCTCTGCTTAACCAAGCCATCCTATAATATACATAAAATCTATATCTATAAAATATCCAAAATTATGTATGATATAATGGCAAAATTATAGATATCATATACATATAGATAGATGAGTATTTTTGGAGTATTATCTATTATGTTTTGGTTTCGCAGGGTTTCATTGAATTTTAAAACTAACCAACAACATCTGTATATTGTAGTATTAGTTCAATGAAAACAAATACGTCTAACTGACAAAGTTTGGTATGCACTGTTTATATCGGATCTAAATAACCTACCTCCACCCTTCACCTATGCGCTATAGTATAAATAAAAATAATGAGAATAATTCGGTACTTGCTAAATATCCTGACGTAATTAATGTTTGTGTATAATTAAAAAATAGCTAAGATAATTTTCTTATATGGATTTTGTAAGAAGTAAAAATAAAATAATTATTATTTTCAGCCGTAAAACAGTAAATTTCATTGTTCTGCTCCTTATTATGAATATTTAAGTCGTAAGGCCGTTTTTCGACGAAGATGAAAGTCATCATCCGTCTTAATGAAGGAGCCACTCCACTTAATATTTCACGGAGGCACTCTGGGTTTTTAATTATTTTAAAAGTAAAATAAAACCAACGAAAAAATGCCTTTCCGATAAGCGACATTGGATGTCCTCAGGCCAAATTGAAATTCACGTCAATTATTTAAACGAGCGTCCAAAGCAAGGGAGAGAGCGGGACGGAACGATTATAATCTATGCAAGATAGGGCGGGAAGCTGACAATTTTACAAACGAGTAGCAGTCGCAAAACGTTCAAAAGTTTTTGTTTCAATCTCCAATATGAATTAGTGATGGTCAGTTGTAGCTATAACTTTTGAATATACTCATAGCAGATGCGAAATCCAGGTCTGTCCACCTAAGCGTAGGAGTTACGTAGCAGTGAATACAATAAAATGATGTATGTACCCATCTATTCAGAGGTGCATTATAATAATTCGAGGCCCTTGGTATATCCTTAAATCTGGGAGTTTCGAAAATAAAAAAAATAGATCTCTGTTTACAGTGAGCATAATTTATTAAAAAAATGTTAATATTATTTGGTTTATTCTTCTGCAAGGTTTCATCTAGATTCTAGAAGTCCGATTTGAGGTATTCTTTTTTTAACATTTTGTGCGGCCGATTGGAAATTTTCTCATGTGTGTACGCGATATCATTAGTAGAGGCGTGCCCTATTTTCAAAACTTGAAAATAAGTATTGTATCATTTTTATTATGTCTCACTCTGGTCTCTTATTATTAGGGGCATTAAGTTTTATTACCCCCGTACAATTTTAGTAAAACTATAACTACTAATTCTTTTATAAATTTTGGATATTATTAATAAAACAAAATACAATAATTATAAAAATGACCAATCACAATATATTATTGAATGACAAGAACATGCCAAAACATTGCATTTAGGTACATACACGATATTTTTATAAGAATAATAGTGGTATATACAGTGACGTCTCGTGGGATTAGGCAGATTGAGCGTCGCTTGGGGGCGGCAGTTACTCGAAGGGCGGAAAATCGAAGAAAATCATTTGGAATATATAGAAAGGGCCGTAAGAGAAACGAATGGGTTAGGAAGCAGACAGGCCAAACAGCTGAAATGGAGATGAACGGGGCACATTGCTCGCCGAAAGGACGGCCGCTGGACAAATGCCGTCATCCAGTGGTACCCAAGGGGCACAAAACGGCCACAGGGTCGCCCTAAAAGCCGCTGGATTGACGAACTGGTAAAGTTCGGCGGAAATACGTGGCAGCGAACGACACAGGATTGAGAGAGTTGGAAGAAGCTTGGGGAGGCCTTCATCCAGCAGTGGATTGACCCCGGCTGATGATGATATAGAAACAGCTACCTAAACTTAGTGATAACTAAAAAATCTTTCAATTAAAAAATAGCTCACTGGTTTTGTCAGATTCGCGATATATAGTTTAATTCCGTTGCCCTTCGACGTCCTTGGTGACCAGAACGACACGTGCAGATTTGCGAATAATTAGTCTGATATTTTGTTAGTAATGTATCCATAGTTCTTACAACACATTTCTTAGATATTGGACTCATGAAAGGATGATAAAAAATAAGGCGGCATTTTGGCGTAGTCTAGGGGCGGCATTTTATCTAGGGACGTCACTGGGTATATATCGTTCTGGGTCGCGTGAAACAACTAACGGAAAAGACGTTTATAATGCGTTTTTGCTCGAATATAATGAGTGGATATCATCATATTATTACGTACTTGTGGCGAACCTATGGCACGCGAAATGATTTTGCATGGCACGTGTTTGAAGAGAAAAAAATGTCTATAATAATAATAAATGACAGATCGCATTGAATAAAAAATAGCAGGCAAATACTCTTCAAGAATAAGCATTACGTTTAATGTAAACATATAATTACATGGGTCGGTCCATAGAATTTATGTGACATAAAATATTATCACACTAACCTCATCAGGCGGCGGGGAATGGCCGCGCCTTTTTTTTTAAAACTATTTTTTCCTCATTAAAAACTGCTCGGCACATCAGATAGTTGAAAAATAATATTTGGGAAATTTTGGCACGCGTACATAAAAAGGTTTGCTAACTCTGTATTTTTTTCTAATGGTGGTATTGATTTATTCCTAATGGTAAGGTAGATCGTGAAAAAAATATATGACCGAAATGTCTGACCTCAAAATATATCATTCAAAAGTACCTACATGGAATCACGAAAGCCAAAGTATTCATTGTGTCATGTCTTCAAAATTAAGCTTTAATCCTTATCAATAAAATTACCCTGAAATTTGTAAGCTCTGTTTTCTAATTTTATAATCAAATATGTACTTATATAGACTGTAGAGTGTATAAGGTAATACACTTAGAATGGGTTTAGTTAGATGTACAAAAAGTGTACCGAGCATAGCAAGAAACCTTTCATAGTATCCCGGGCAATAAATCGCAGCGTAATTTAGATGGATCCTTACTTAACACGAAGAGAGTGTTCCATATGGCAGAAGATTAATGATAAATGTCCGAAAATGTGGGGCACGCCATTGGAAACGTCAGCTACTTCCAGCGGCCGCGCCGTGAGGAGGGTTCCGCTCGGAAAGTTTCAGCAAAAGCAGCGGCGGTCGGCGAAGCGTTTTAACGCACCATCGAATTTGCAGGGACAACATTTCTAATGCATGTGCAATTGCACTTTACGGGTTTATCGCAAAGTTGAACAGTTCGCCGTAAGGATTTCAAGTTGGTACACATATGAGATGCGTTCGCGAGCAAACAATTACGTTTGCTGGCAAACTTCCACTCACCATACTGTATGTCAGGAAAGTGGAATCAGTTTCACGCAGTGATTCCTATTCAAATACTCAATTTCAATTCCCAATGTAAACCCCGGAATCGAAAAACGCGGAAAATATCTAGGTGAGAAAAACTAGGAGAAAAAATAAACTTTCCAATTATATTAATTGCTAGAATCCATTTAGAGTTATTCATTGCGTTGAGAGAACTGGTTGCTAACATTCTACATATCGCAACCCCTTTCATTGTAGCCAAGTAACCTATAACCCCATGCCGCATTAGCATGAAAACATTATTTATAAAAAGTGAAATCACAATAAAAATTAATTAAACCTTTACAAGTGGATTACCATTTAATTATTAAATTTCAAATTTATTTATTGTACATTATAATGAATATGACAAATTATAAATTCAAAGCGTTCATGACATGACATAAAGTAAGTATTAACAATTATTATTTTAATATACAAATACATTGAAGCACACAGAGAGAACTAGGTTGATAAACCCTACATTAAAAAAATATGAAACAACGTCTAACTAAATTTACTTCACGTAAGTGGAATATATCAATATCCGAAGCGATTTGATTGAACATAGTTATTGCCATTATTACATATTGAAAAAATATTTTTGTTAATTTTACAGTTTTGAGACGCTGTTTTAGGCTATGAACCTGTTCTTAGACTACCAGAAAATAAAACGAAGAAGACAAGAAGAAAAACTAATTATATGTTAACTTTAATAAAATTATCTATTAACGATAAACAAGGGTAAAATTTTAGAAAACGGTAAACTATTAATACATAATCATCAATTAAGGTCGATCTACTACCTGATTAAGGCCTCCATTACCTTCTTTATCCCTAGTAGGCATCAGGGACACTGGTTATAATCGGACAGTATCAATATACCTTGTATGCGTAGATTTGTACCTTGTATCATACCGGACACGCGTACTCAGCCACCGAGGTAGATAATGCAAGACCTGAAACCCTGAGTGCATGTGGTTGAGTTCCCCATATATTACCACTTTTATCGATGTGCAGTTTCTCGCCGCTGTTCATGTTAATATTATTAAAATGGCGCATATGGGACAGCTTCCAATATTTTGAATTGTTTATGGTTTCTATGTGCTCTCTATAGATCTTATATAGATCGATGAGTACATTTTTATATGTTAGATGAGTATATTACATATAAGTTATTACTTTGGTATAACAGCATCAAGTCATCTGCTTCCACGGAAGTGCTTTATTTTATCACCAATTAGCAGGTCATTCGGATAAAAATAATCATTGAACAATTAGAATACCAAGAAGTTTATTGTATGAGGTCATTTTGTTGTGTCAAACGGTTGACTTTTCCATCCAGTGAGATGAATTTTCAATTAAAATAGTATTTATAATATGAATAAATTAATAAATATAATAAATTTGTATTATGAATAAATAAGTTATCATTGTTTATTATATTGTCACTTACAGAAAGAAAGAGATTTTTCCTTATTATTCACTCGAGCGGTTTTTTCAAATATAATAAATACCACTGGTCCGGAAACCTTTTTAACGTTATTACCATAAAAATAGATTTTTATTAATGTTTGTCAGAATTTAAGGGTTTCCGTGCCATGTGTATTTTAAAATATTTTCTGCCACTGGCAAATTAAAATAAAAACGAGATTAAGTTAAATCAAAATTTTCATGGCGTGCCTATTTGACATTATTTTTAATAAAAATTTGGTGAATTCTACGTTAAATAATATTTAATAAAAGCGATGAGCGTATTATTAGATATTCATTAACGGTATATTTATTTTTGGTTAGTACCTACTTTGTTTATTTGAAGCTGTTCGTTTTAATAAATTTAACTTAAGCATTAAATTAAAAAGATATAAGCATTCAGATGATAAAGTAGATGCCATTTTATGTAAATTTTTGATTCTTGAAGATTCTTGGAAAACTGGCAATTGGGTTTTCCGTTTTTAAAAGATCGCATATCGTCGTTGATATAGGTCGTATGTCAAGAAACATGAGGTGTCCGGAAACAAAAAAAAACGTTCAAAATTCTTTTCTATTAACCACGCTTTCTTAAAATTGCAACAGCTTTCTGCTAGTTTTATATAAGTATATCAATATTTAAGTTGTACGCATACTTAAATATGTTTTTATTTTAAATAGGCGGCGTTTTTTATGATCAATAATGGTGATATTTAAACACCACTCCGCCCCCCTGGCACCCTCAGATGATGGTTACTTAAACCCTGACGGCTAAAATTTTAAAATTTTTGAACTCATTGGTGATCTCACTGTTGGTGCGTAAGTATTTGCTACACAAAATCGTTATAAGTAATGGTCAATATGGGTTTATGATAGCTGAAATAAGTTATGTAATTTTTAGAATGAATTTTGTCGATGTGGCGAGCGAAGATCAAATCGATGCGCGACCCACCACGAGTAGTTGAGATAGCTGGATTCGTTATCCGCAGAAGTCCGAACGTTTCCTCCATGAAAGTGATGAAGTGTTGGTTTTCTTTTTTCACGTTTTTATTGCACTGATACGCCTCTTCAACTGATTACCTCGCATTAAATAAGATCAAATGATATTCATTTGTATTTATTTATGTAGTAATAAATAAATAGGTAATATATTTAATAAAAGAGAAGACAAAAATAAACGACTTGTCTCTGCTTAAGTATTAAAGAAAAAAATATAGAACAGCTTGAAATTTGTTAATACTTATAGAATTATCAAAAAAAAATACGAAGCGCGCGGCTCGTGGCCGTTTGAAGTCTCTAGCGGCCGCGCTACAATTGTGATCGTTACGCCTGTACGATTTTTCGTAACGAATCCCCCGGGAGGTCAAGGCAAAAGCATGTATCTATGCTAAAATGTGTAAAGATAAAAAATATTCTATTTATATGCACACAAGACTCTTTTAGACAAAAATACACGTATACTAACATTAATCGTCGTATTGTGGCGGTATTATGAATTTCTTTTTCGTAATTATAATATTATTTAGAGGTAAGGGAAAGACAGTAGAAAGAAAAGGCGACCACAAAATGTCCTTGCTAAAATTAACAGAGTCCGCCATGAAAAGGCATACCTATATAGACGCTAATTTTTTACTACCCTATCGTAACTTTAACTCAGCAGTTTTTACGGACTTTTTGAATGATTGCAACGTAGACAGCTGTTTATTGTCATTTAATTATTATGGGAACTGGTCAGATCTTTTAAAACTAAAGAAAAACGTACCGTATACATTATACCTACTGTTGTTTATTTATGAATTCTTACTGTCTTCCAATAATTGATACAGTTTTAAGATTTAGTTCAATATTTATAAGTCTCTTAATTCGTAGAAGCTGCTTCATTAACATGTTTCGCTAATTTAAAACTTGCTAATATTATCAACAATGAGGAATATGAAAACGATCAAAGCTTATAAGTAATATTTTGGAAAGCTTACCTGATTGGTAGTTATTTCTATATACAGTTGTCTTTCCACGTTGGTATCCAGAATCCAAGTGCAGTATTGGTGATAAAAACTATTGATGGTACCGACTGACGTGAGGTTCTTGGAGTAAATTTCACCTAAAACATAAAAATAACACAAAATAACAGACGCATATAACAAGAATCATCAATTATAAAATGGAACATTAATAATTTATTAGATTAACTAGGTATATTAATATAAAAATATTTTAACGAGTTTGTAAAAACGATTAGTAAAGTTATGGGTATTTTTATTTGCACATTTATTTGACCGATGTTTGATGATTGCCTTTCCATGATATGCAATTTTTCCTAGTCATTCGCTATATTTTACCATTCTAGTTAATTATTTTTTTATTTATGCAATGTAAACACATACTTGATATGTCTGATATATCATTTTATGAGCTGTATAATTATTATTCTTGTGTTTGTTGATAAAGTCGTTAAAGATAAATAATTGTCATCAATTAATTTGCAAAGGTCTCAAAGTAAATTTATTTAAAAACCGTCATTAAATAAAATAGATTACGTATGTTTATGTAGATAACATATATTTTATACAATAAAAGTATCGATATAACAAGGTATAAAGTGTTCTTATTGTTTTTCAATATCAATTTATTTGTTTTTTTTTTATATTATGTTAAACAAATATGGATGTGTAGTCTTTTTAGTTCGATGTTTCGTGGAAAACCTTTGCTGGCTTACTTTATAAAATGATTGATATCTAAGGGTTCAGACCTTTACTGAAGAATTCATGATAATATATTTTATTAAAAAAGGCAACACAGTTTTATAGTAGAATAGACAAGTGCTATTAATCAAGATGTTGAAAAAAACTCTATATGCAGATTAAACTTTTATAGGTGAAAGTGAGGCTTGAAAAATAGTTTACTTTTATTAACTTGGCTGAAAGCTACTTTGCAGCAAATACTGTATAATAATATATTGAAAATTTTACACTATTACTTGTCAAAATTACAATACGGTGAGTAAAAATGAGCTGAAGTAGTGCTACAAGCCTAAAAAAAGTTTGAATATAATATTTAACCACCCTTAAAACCATTTCTTAAAAAAAAACAAGGCATTCAATTATGTCAACGCAAAATATATTTTAGTTCTTATGATCTGCAATACAAGCATACTAAAAACTTTTAAGTATTCATAGCTATCAAGTGTAATGTCATTTAATTATTTCAAATCTATTCTAGTATTTTGATCTCTGTCTAATAGTTTAACTAATTCATGTGCGTTTAGTACTGGGTCACATTCAAACATGTGAGTACCGAAATGCCAATTCGAAATACTAATTACTATTATAAATTAAATTTTCAACATTAATTTTATTATAGGTTGGTACACAGTTCCGTAGGTTACTTTCATCTCAACTCTTTAATAGGTTGTTGCTTAGCAAATCGACCTTGTAATATAATATATGTAAGTACATATTATATCTACGGTTGGTATAATTAATTAATGCAAAGTTTTGGTCGTTAATATAAGGGGTACTTAAAGCTCACCCCACGGGATTTTGTACGTCCGGTGAATTCAAGATCAAGCAAGGGAATAGTCAGAATTAAAGTAAATCATTTTTGAGTGTAGAAAGTTTTGCTGTTGGCATTTAAATATTGTAGATATCTTATAAATTTAATTAAAAAAAAACGACATATATTCATATTTCAGACACATATGATATAAATAGATAATATGTAAAATATTATTCTATATTTTTATATCAGGTCAATCATTAAATATCTTGACTAAATAACAATGGGAATGGGACGACTGGCCTCCGGACAATTGGACGCCGCACTGTCGTAGACACGTATAGACGAGGTATTTTAATCAGTTTCTATCTACTACTTAGTAGTTTGAATTCATTTTACTCTTAACATAATGTATTCTTTATCGCGGATTGAGAATTACCATGCCTAAGGCTTTATATTACATAAAAACTCTTTTTTCGTTGGAACTTAAACATATGCACGATTAAATCATTGTACGTCTGCATATTTACATTCTTACCAACTATTAAATCATAACATAATCATTAAAGTATAAATAATAATATTGAATATTTTTTTAAAGTACCTTTAAGTACCTAACGTCTATTTATTTTCGAATTCCGTGGCGTCTAGTTGTCCGGTGCCAAATCGTCCTAGACCCATAAAAATGGTTAGTGCGAAAAAAGTTTAATTGACATATACGGGTTTAAATCAACGAAGACTTTAACAAGTAAAACTGTAATTCAGTGATTTTTTTTTTTTTATTAAAAAATGGCATACGTAGCATCGACATACAAATTAGACACGAAGCGCTTCATAAACAAAGTTTTTAATAAACACCCACGATATCCGAGCGGATATTCATCATCAGGCTTATAAAGTCGTGTATCCCTCGTTCGAATCCCGAGTCTGGAAAAAATTCGCAATATGTTGTTTTTCAATGTATATTTGAACCTATAGTATGGATCTAAGAGTTTGAGCAAGTGAGTAATATCCATTTCTCGTAAAACAAAAATCTGTTAAGAGCCTCTTGAAATTGGATTGTACAGCCAATTACAAAAAAATATTTTTAGTACCTACCTATTTCAAAAGGTAAATTAGAGTCAGTAGAAGTAAAATTAGTATTGAATGTTTGTATAATAAAAAGTAGATAAATACATATAACAATGTACAAATCACTTTCATGATATTTATTTTTATTATTATTTCGTTTTCATGGGTGTGGGTTGGTACAGGTTTGATGTTATGTTATTATGTTCTAACGCTCATGATGGCTAAGCGGTTTACACATCGGTTTCTAATGTTGTGGGTTTCAAGTTTGAATCCCGGGTGTGGGAAATACTCATATTGTTTTTCGATTTGTGTTTGAAGTCAGAGTAGGTATGTACATAATAGGTTGAGCAAGTGGCTAACATTCATTTCTCGTAAAAACAAAATCTGTTAATACAATCTCCACTGTGTGCAGGCACATATTATGATCCACTATAAATAACATGGTGAAGTAGTAGTAGTAGTTTTATGTTAATTGTATTATGTTAAGCTTAAAAATGCAATATCCTTGGAGGACACTCGAAAAACACTGGGTGAAAGCGATCGATTGATTTTTAATCGTATTTTCCAAGCGATTATAAGACTAAATATATCGCCGTCAACCATTTTCATACAAAACATCTGTCTCCTGTCAGATGGAACTTTGTATCTCTTGTATAAAAAATACAATTTAGTCATGAATCTTTGTCTAATTTAATTTTCATAGCCACAAGGATTTTTCATGGTACATTGGACCGTTTAAACATTGAACATATACTGGCGATGGTACATATTATGTACCTACTGGTTCGACCTTTGAATTCTTTGGAATTCGTAAAATATTTATTTCAGGTGTTTAATTAAATAATCATAATACGTAGATGAGTCAACGTTTATTATTGTTTATATCAACCATTATTATAAATTGTTTAATTTGTATTTTTTGAATTGTTTATTTTAAGTTTTATTTCTTTTGTATAAAACTATTTTTGATTTGTTTTTTTTCTTTCTCTACCTTGTTTTTTCTCTAACTGATTACTTGTAATTTTTATTCTAAATGTCATGTTGTGAATGTCTTGAATAAATAAGTTGTTATGTACTCAACGTGTCTTTTTCAAATAAATAAATAAATAAATAAGTTTGGATATTGTTGAAAAATGTTATATTAATTGTAAAACTATCTAATATATTTTCAACGAAATCTTTTAGATTGTATAATTCTATAAAACAATACTAAATATGTGACTGAATGTGAATGAAGAACATTTTGCGATAAATAAAAACAAAGTCTTCATAAGAAAACTTACCAAAGTAAAATGTTTCTATATAAAGATATATAATTCATTATTGAATCGATACGATCTCAGAATAGCTTAAATAAAAATTAATAAATATTTTAATTATTGTGAACTGATGATAAACATATCGTACAAATGGCATCGTCATATATGAGGACTTTTATTTGTTCATTGTTTTAGTGCAAATTGTGGTATTTGTATACTCAATTTTACATTAATCAATTTGGATAGGAGGTCATATGGGGCTCTATAGGGTTGAGGTTGTTATACTATATTATTGGGATATTTTTATTTTTACGGGAAATGGATGTTGGTCACTTGCTCAACTTATTAGGTCCAAACACACATGGTTTAAAAAAAATTCCTGGCCTGGGATTCAAACTCGAGACCCATAAAATTATAGGCCGATACGCTACCGTATTGTAATAATTTAACAAATGTAAAAATATTGTAATCCAATATTTGTAGTAAATTATGTTTTTGAATTTTAAGTTTAGTGTTTTGTATTTTGAAATATGGATAATAACTATGCACATTTTTATTAAACCACACACGCATTGATGGCCCAGTATTGAACAGTAAAGACTCAAAAAACGTAGTTTTGAGATAATCATGTTTTAATATTTGAATATTTTACAATACACAAGATTTGATAAGTTTTAGAAGGAAAGACGTCAGTATCTATTTATTCGAAATTGAAATGGATGATCAATCACCAGTAAAATTGTTTTAAATGGAAACAATTCAAAATGGATCTGTACAAAACTGGATTTGTTTGAAAGTTCGTAAAATTTCATGTGTTTTTTGGTTCTCAAGGTACCTATCTAAATAATTTTTTTCGATTTTTTCTGTACAAAACTGGCAAAAGCTCATTTTTACGAATATTTTGATACCAATATTGCGAAATGACGAATTTTTGACTTGTTACCGTTCAATACTGGGCCATCGAATTATAATAAATAAAAGCGAAATAAAATTCAACATATTGGAAATTTATTTTTATCACTATAATTAATCGGTTTCAGTACATTTTATGTGTTTGTGACCGGTTTGGGAATTAATAGATCATAGCATATTGCGTGAAATTACACATAAAACATGACATGTACATATTTTTGTTACATATTATGTTCAGTTATCGGTTTTTGAAAAAAGACGCCAGTCGATTTTCAGTTTAAATAATAATAGTATACTCGTATTTATTTTGATGAATGGTTTGTAATTAAGAAATCTTATATTTTGGTTGATAACTGCTTTCAAAATACCGAGAAAAAACATTCACACTTTGCTTATTCCACAGAATTACGAAAAAATATCCAAGAAATGAAATTATTTTCTCAAATATTGTTCAGTGATTAATATAAAAGGTCGTGTGTGAAATGTATTCATGTTTTTGTTCATAAAAGCCGTCGGCATTCGCCGGAAATAGAAAATAAAAAAAGACGTAACAGCTCGCATATTATTATCATAATAAACCGGGAATTATTTTTTATGTAAACTCGTTGGGTTTGTTCTCTTCGGGAAAGCCAGTTAATGAAAGTACTGAATAAGGGGTTTCCCGTTATTACAACCGGTGTATTCATAAGTAATAAAAGATTATTATAGGCTACTACTTAACCTGTAAATATTTTAACACTCGTAGCACTAAAATGTCATTTAGTTTTATTACAGTCGTTTTACAACCGAAATTATAAGATTTCGGGAAATTTTACGGTTTTAAAAGGGTTCAATGGCAAATTACTTCAAACTCACAAATTACTATGTAAACCCTCATGTATTTATAAGTAAACATTGCACAATTTAAATACATGGTTTCCTGAATAATTATTATGTAAACCACTTGAATTTTTTTAATAAAATTAGTTTCCAACATCAACTCTATTTATAGAATATTGATTGAATAATAGTTTATTTTGTATTGAAAAAATCGCAGAAAATAATTATACAAAGCATTTAAATATTGTATTAGCTGTTTATTTTTATTTTTTAGTTTTTTCTCATTCATGATCAAACAATACGTTCGATTAACAATACAACATAGCATAATACACATATACATAGTTTGTGATAGTCTCAGTAACTTTAGACTTAATACAAACATGTATATATAATTATAATGAATAATACTATGTACCTATTCTCAGTCATGAATAAACAATAATTACATTAAAAATGATTAAAAATCGCAAGTACATATGTCATAATTAAAATTTGATGAAAATCTGATGACAAGATAAAGAGATAGTAATATTAATACCTTAATTATAATTACAAATGTTTATTATTGGTTGGTTTTAACGGAATGGAGAAAATTTTAGATGCATATTTATTAAAAAATATATTGACATTATCAGCACTCGAGTCAGTCGTTTATTGTGTTGCAGTTGCATTCTGGTTTGATTCAAGTTATTTAAAGGATTTTTTTGAGGCTGTTCAAAGTTATGTATGTTATCAATTTTTTTTGAAGAATACTGAATGAAGGGTAAAATAAATCCCGAAAACAATATGTGAGTTGAAAAAAAAAATTGTACTTGTACGGTTTGCATATTAGTTTTTTTGTGGAAAGTTTTGACTCAATAACGATTGCCTATAGAAACGGAAGTTAAGCAAAGTTTAAATATTACATTGTACAAGCGTTGTAAATAATCGAGTTGTTTGAATAAATTGAATGTATTTATATACAAATTCATAGCTATAACAAGTAGTCGTGAGCCATGACCAACCCAACATTTACTTGGTATTATGAACTGAAAGTTCATAACTATACTAACATTTAAAATTAAACAGTTATAAAATTATATGTTACTTACAATAATTTAATTTATGTTTGACCATGTTCTGTAAAATTGATTGCAAATGTACTTTTGATGTAAATCCCACGAGCTAGTATTTTGAATTATTTACAACCCTAGGATTGATAAATTGGAAAACAAATAAAAATAGAGAAAATACTTGCCCGAATGCGTCGTGACGGTATGATGTCCACAAAGAGCGTCGTCATTGAACTGGTACGACGCTCCAAAAGCGAAGCCCTTCGCTGTCCAGGTGTAGTGGCCTACTGAGTACACCAGCTGTACTCCACTCCAACTCCTCAAAGAGACGGGTAGCCACTCCGCCTGTTTGATCATAAAATAAAACGATATCGATAACTATAAAAATAGAATACTTACAATAATATTTTATGTTCTCAGTTTTATGTACGTATTTATTAGGAAAGATTTCAGGTATATGTAATATAATATAATGTCATTTTTGGAACATAGTAAACACATACCTGCTGCTAAGAATATACTAATCTATACTAATAATATACGTATCAGTGATTTCGAAATATTTGTCTTTCGATAAGCGTTTTGAATATTTTCATGATACGATTACTGAATGGCTGGCGTGTTGTATCATGATTTAAAATTTAAAGAACCTTTAAGAATCTATAGACATTTTAGGACAGATTTATATGTCATAATTATATTATACCTTTTTTCATCATAGAAATAAATATTTGATGATTGTATACAATGCATTATTATTATTGTAATGGTATTTTTGTAAGCATTGTCGTTTGGAATTGTGAATATAGCTATATTTTAGTAGCTGGTACATCAGATGTTCGGGAGCACATTTATTTTTTTAATTTATTATTTGGTAAATAAAATGTGAATTGTATGTTTCATTTTATTAATAAGACGTATATGACTGACAGACGGTGTGTAGTGTGATATGCCATTGATGTCTAAAGGCACTGACTGGATTTTCATAGTAAACGACTGAGCAAACGGATAGATCCAACTGCCGTCTATCTCATCAAATCGAACAATAATATTATATATTCATTTTGTATAAGTATGTATCTGTATAGGTTTTCTTTCAGTATTTTACGTGGAAGTTAAGTTAAAATAAAATAGAATGTGATTCATTTCTTTAAAAATTATATTAACGTACGTTATACATTTTTTTTTATCAAATACCATAGTTTGATACATTTTACTTATAACTTACATTTTTAATAATCAATATTATATATATATATATATATATATATATATAATAATAAGCGTTTTCGGAAGTCCGATTTTTATGAGTAGGTAGGTACCTACACCATATTTTATGAATATTTTGAATATTAAAATAATGTTTGATAAGTTTTTCAGAAGGTGATATTATAATAATTTTACAAAAAATCATGGTTTTGATGTATATTTCAACAATTACAAAATGTTTACAACAATATACGTCCATGCGCCAGTATGTAAAATATGAACTGAAAGTAATATGCGAGAGAATTAGTTGAAAAGTCTACAATTTTTACAACGTTTTTATTAGCTCGTATTCTTGTTGGTCCGGTGGTTGTTTGTCAAGTACAAATCTTTCAATCGATTTTAACTAACCTCCCTACTACTACAAAATATGTCTAATTTGAAACTTTTAGAATATATCAGAACTAGGGAATCCAATCCCGAGCCAAAATTCTGATCCCGGGATTTCGGGATTACAATTTGACAATCCCGGGATCTCGGGACTGGTCTCGGGATTGGCATTTTTTCCATTGTTAATATAATTTTTTTATATTTACAAATAACATTGATAAAATCGGTCAAAAATAAATCTAGTACCTATAATTTATACAATTTAAGTCATTTATTGTTAAAATTTTATACGTTGAATCTTGGAAATACACAAGTTTAACGGAGTAAATAATATTGTAATTTAAATAATAATGTGAATTTAATAGGAGATTGCTGTTTCTGATAGTAAAGACTTGATGAATGGATTAGCGAGATTTAAAATATTAAAGCAAATAATCATGGCGTACTTATGACCTTTCCGCTTCATAAATCTAATTAGTCAGACAAATTTGAAACTGCCGTAAAACGTATGATACATATGTCATGGTGGAATTACTTTGTTAAAAGTGCGAAGCATTGTTTTTTTCAAATCGTTCCATTTATAATAATTTACGTGAAAAATAAAATGAATCGGCAACCAAACTAAATCAAACTTCATTCAAACTCAGTTTATTTCTAATGTAGCTATTTTTTATTAAAAGTATTTTTTCTGTTATATTTTCGCTTTTATTTTATTTTCCATAAAAATTGATAAAAAAATCAATCCCGAAATCCCGGGATTATGTTTATCAATCCCGGGATTCATATGTATCGAAAATAGCTCAGGATCCCTAATCAGAACACGATGCCAATGCATTCTTTTAATACTTTTAGCCATCTTTAAGCAGAATTGAATTCATTTTCAGTTAATTCTGTTTTGTATGGAAAATTATTTCAGAAAAATCCGTAAAAAGTAAAAGACTATTATTGGTTGCTAAGGGAGTGGTCCTAGCAACTAAATTATCAATATATACGTGCGTTACTATGGAAATCAAAATGAAATGTCAAAATGACATTTCAGTATTCTATATTTGTTTGTTTGTTTTTTATTTACTTCATAATCAAGTACAAGTTTGAGCATATTGAGCATAATAATTCATAACAGAAAAAAATTTAAAAACGTTGTACTTATATAAAAAGTTCTTTTTATCGTGTAATTATTTATTTTATGTTTTAAAATTAGATTAGTTGTTGAAAATTAGATCATATACCTAATAATAATTGTCAATGGACCAAGTTGATAGTTAATCAACGAGAAAATCTAGTAAACGAAGTTAGGTTAAAGTTTTAAGTTATTTGCAAAGTCGTTAACCTCAATCAGTCGATTATTGATTTAACAGAAAAAAATATACTTAACGTCTTAATAATTACAATATATTTAAAGTAATTTATTTTGCCTTTTGCAGTTAATTAATTAATTAATAATAAAATATTTACTTAATACATTCTAATTGGTATACCTTGGATGACAGCCTGTTTTTATAAACATATAGGAATATAAATTAATGGACTTTGTGCCTAATATATATAGTCCGTCTGTATCGAATTTATAATGAAAAAGGTTCTTTATTAAGTTCAGACTCGTTTACATGGGGCTTGAACTAATCATTAGTAATCTCTACTCGCACTAATACCGCCTCGTGTAAATAGGCCGAATTAGTAATATGCATTAGTATACATGTGAAAGTAAGTCCTTATGTAGGTAGTATTCTCCGACTATTCATTAGTAGGAACCAGTGACGTCCCTAGACAAAATGCCGCCATTTTTTATACAGTAATTTTTATCATCCTTTCATGACTCAAATATCTAAGAAATGTGCTGTATTGATACTCGTACATTACTAACAAGATATAGGTATACCACTAAATCTAATTTATATGCCATCTCTGTTTCAATAGACAATATTGCGAGTCTACGGTTTCAGATAGGTATATTTAAAAATACACCTGACAATTTCCAAAACTCGCGAGTGACTGGCAAATATATTTGGATACATTTTAAATTAGGTTCACAAAGAACGTCACGTCCAAGGTTAATGGAAGTAAACTAGACATCGCGAA
Source organism: Rhyacophila brunnea (assembly GCF_057557595.1). Taxonomy (NCBI): domain Eukaryota; kingdom Metazoa; phylum Arthropoda; class Insecta; order Trichoptera; family Rhyacophilidae; genus Rhyacophila; species Rhyacophila brunnea. The sequence continues at coordinate 42,686,906 of NW_028232859.1, forward strand.
CCCGACAAAAAATAAACTCCTGTTAAAAATTTTATAGTAGGTACCTAATTAATATGTTTTGATTCCAATCAGTGAGCTGAATTTTTTAATGGTATGATATTTCCACTATTACTAAGTTTAGGTAACTTTCTATGTATACCTAATGATTCTCCTCGATTTGCCGCTTTTTGGGTAACTGCCGCCCCCAAGCGACGCTCAATCTGCCTACCCCCACGGGACGTCACTGGTAAGCACTTTAATTTTAAATTGGTAAAACGTTGAAATGTTAATAAAACTGTCGATATAAAAGATGACTGTGATGCTATTTAAGTTTCTATGCGAAAATAAATTGAAAGTTTCATTCTCAAAATACATTTTATTACGTTGTAAGGATTGTTAGATCTATGAAATCCTCTGAGCGTTCTATTAAATTTTTGTTGGTTTGATATATTTGTAAAGTTTTACTGCCTCAAGTATTTGTTTTTCGACAAGCTCCTCTGATCGCTATAATCTATGAATGGAAATACCGTTATTTACTAACAAAGTAAATGCAAAGCCAATAAACCAATTTCAGCGTATAAAGTTTTACAGTTTGAAGAATTTAAAAGCACATAGTTTGGGAAGCAATCTACCAATACAGCAGCATTAGACCAGAGATAGTTTATTACACCACCAAAAATAAAATTAAAGAAATAAGATTTAGCACTATAATAGACTTTTTTAATTCTTGGTGGAAAGATAAACAAGATTTTCACATAATTTAATAATGTTTGAAAATCTCTCATTAATATGCGGACGAAGCTGGCTATGATCATTTTTAAAGTAGGTAAAGAAGTATTATATATATCTTGCTTTATAATATGTATTTTCCAACTTTATGCATAAAAATAGAAACAAAGACCGTATAATATACTAGAAACTATGTAAGTACCCAAATTGTACTTATTAGTATATAATAAAATTAATTAGTTACGAGGCTTTCCACTAAGAGAATTGATAGTCAAAACGAAAAAAAAATCGAAAGAGTTAATGCTTTTAATTAGGTCAAAAAACATATTATAGGGATGAATTATAAATATAATTAGAGTGCATAAGTACCTACAATTTATTTGAATAATTTGATTCCCATTAAAGAATGTACTCATTAAAAAAATTGAGACTTTTATGAATTAAGTTTGAAATATTATACCTATTCTAATATGCCTCCCCATAGTTTTATTGGGAATATGCTACAACACAATGTTGGTAATATGCACATCGGACTAGTGTAGAAAAATAATGTATTTGATTTTCAGGCATATTATTTTTTATTGTTAATTTATTTTTAAACTGACGTTTACGTGCACGTTTGAGATTTACGTCAATAATCAATAAAAAAATAATTATGCTCAATCTTCAAAAAAGGTAGTACTTTAGAGTTTAGACATTCGTTTGGTAGAAAAAAATATTTGTATACAATTACGACGAAGAAATCCTTTTTTTATAGCTCCTGGGCTTCAATACATGACATGAAACTGATGAAATGTTTGGTGAAGGTAAAGTCATTTCGAATTGGAGTGGTAAGTTTTTGCACTTATTTACGAATTTTCAAAAAGGGTCTGTAGAGCCGCATGCAAAAAAATAGCACGTGGTGAGGAAGATGGGCATTGTGCAATGATCTCACCGTCATCTCACAGACTTACAAGCAAATGTGGGGTGATTCCGTTGAGGGGGTAATGTCTCTAGAATGAAGACAATCAAATACTAAAGAGGCTCATCGTCAACAGAACAGTAAGGAAAGGAGGGCTGTACTAAGAAGAAAAATACGTTAACATCTTTGGGGGTAAGGCAATGTAAAAAGCTTTCAAAGACCTACATTAGTTTTGAGTGCCAATCATGACGATATTTCACATATATGCAATTTATAGCATACATCACACTTTTCTGTTGTGAGTTTAATTTGCTAGAATACACTAAGAACAAATCTTGGATCTACATACTAGTACATACACTTATAATTTACCTATAATTTAGGATATTTATATGACATACTGGGAATAGGACAACTGGGCGCCGCACTGTCTAATCTAATGGAATAAATAGACGTTCGTTACGATTTGATACATAAAGTAGACGAGGAATTTTAATCAGTTTATATTATCTAGGTACTAGTTTTAATTCATTTTGGTCTTAACGTTATGGTTTTTATTGCAAATTGACAATTATCATGCCTGAGGCTATATATAAAAATAAAAGAACTCTCATCTAGTTGGAACTTAAACATAATATGCCCAATTAAATCATTATCTACCTGTGCATGTTTAAAGTCTCGCCAAGTATTATATAATAATTTAAATATGGATAATGATATTAAAAATATATTATATAAGTACCTATGATTCACGAATGTCTATTTATTTTCGAATTCCATTCGATTGCGTGGCGCCCAGTTGTCCTGGCGCCGAAACGTCTTAGACCCGAAATACTTACATCAAATAAATACAACAATAATTTCATGTGAAGCCTTCTTGTTATAGTTTAAATTCGGCAAACTAAAGCCGGTGTCATGACTAAGGGTACGGGTGTACTCTGAATTAGGGTGTAGTCGAATTCTTATTCGTCATTAAAGCGCCCCAATGTCGCAAAGTATCGTGAAAGGTATCGAATCCCATAAAACCTGTATTTTTACAAGGCATACTTGACACTCGGCAATAAAACCCATCGTCTGCCAAGTCCCCAATATACTTTACAAGTAGAGGAGTTCAGGTGAAAGCGACCACTCCAAGCTTGAATTTTACGCAACTCAAGTGGCAATACGCACCGCGCGAATGGCCTCTGGGGTGAAAACCTTCGATCGCTCAGGACCGGGGAAACTCTTGTAAGTATCCTTTTTAGAGGGTTAGATCAATCGAGCCTTTATGCACTCGATGTACATAATATTGGTACGCGGTGCAATCAAGTGAAGAGGTCAACAATGAAATTGTTACGATAAAAATATTATAAGTTTTAAAGTACATCAAATATTTAAAAAATATTATTTTCATAAGTATATTATTTTTTAACACTACAACAGGCCACAGGGCCCAATCACAGTAATGCAGTGAAACAGTAGTGTATTTAGAAATATAAGATACACAATTACAAACACCCAGAACATACATGACCGAGAATCTAACTCAGAGTCCCCGGATGAAAGGAAAGGCCATCGCGTTACGCACTGGACTACGAGGGCCAAATTTAATAGCCAATACTAAATAAAAAATAACAACACAGACGCTATGCGACAATCAACAGTAGAACCACTCCTTCCAATTATGTTGAGTTATTGGGTATGAAGCTGTATTTTTTACCCCCCTGAATTCTGAACTGCCACTCACCAATTAAGTAACCAATATCAAAATTTCACTATTGTAAATGCGCATCGTCTAATCTTGTTAACTAAATTTAATGTTTCTAATAATTAGACTTCATCCACGGTTGCCTAATTGGTAGAGCACCCATATCTATATTCATGGATTGCGTATTCGTTTTTAAAAGCCTGTTAATATTATAACCCTCACTGTGTGCAAGCCCAAATGCTTTGATTAATAGCAAATTTGAAATTTATTTATTGTTCGATTGATTGATTGTCGACTATTTGATACTACATATTAAAAAAAACATCGATATAGATAGTAACAGATGATGTTATTTTAATATTGCAAGCGTTCATTAGGTAATGGATACTTTTGTCAACTTTTGATTTCGATAGTTGTTGTCAGTTATAGGTATCAAAATTACTCAAATCGAATTTATATGATATCAATATCTAGGTATTATTAAATATTATAGTCAAGATATTTATTTATATTGTAAATGACAGTAAAAATGCTATATTATAATACATCTTTAAAATTTAATGGAGTTACAGTAGAAAGTGACAAAACGTGCCTACTATAACCATCAGCCGAAAAAGGCATATCCATTAAATTTCCAGATGTAAATTTTATGTGTAATCAAACTGTATGATTTTGACACCAAGTGTAATTAACTCCCTCTTGCATAATTGGCGCGGCCCACTTTGGTAGCTTTGCCTAAGCCTCTCCTTCTGTAGACGGATAAAAACAACCCTCGTCTTGGTGACGCTACGGGGGTTGTGGAGGTGGAAGAGAGAGAGGGTGGCGGAAAATGTGGAGTGAGAAAAACAGTCGTTCGGCTTGCCATAGGAAAACTATTCTCGTGGAATTTTTATCTCGCAAATGCCCACAGTTGTGAGTTTTTATCAAGTTTATTTTATGAACCAATTAAAATTGGAAAAATGAAATATTCAGAAGAACCCTTATTCGTATTCGGCTGTTTTATCAAGTATCATGACTACAATAATTCTAGACGCGAACTATGAAAAAAAATCGATAGTCACATATTATTTTTTTAGCATTAAACTATATGATAGAAGCAGTTTCTCAATGAAACATAAGCAACTTTGTGTAAATAGTACGTACCTAGAACCTAACCTAAAAATACACCAGTTTAATATTTACGTATTTTTGATATTTTAACACTTTGTTTATTACATGTGTAAACTCTACACTGAAAAAACTGGAAGATTTTATAATCTTTGATTTTTGAGTTATCTGTGTTATCGAATCCAAAAATGTGCGACAGCATTTGGAACAATACTTCTGAAAAGTGAACTATTACGGAAAATGCTGTGATGCATATCTGTTGGGGTCTGAGAAGTACTTATTTTAATAACTTTGAATAATGTCACCTATCATTATACGTATTCACATCAATAATAACAACTTTTCATGAGAGCAATATTTTAAACATGTACATTTTGATACCTCTCATTCTGTGATTCAATATAATTAAATAAACATTTTGTTTTTGAAATATAATAATAAATATAGTCATTTTCAATTATTATCGTATTTAAAGGATATAAGATAAGACCATCGAAAGGCGGCCCTGAAGTACGCTTGATTAACGTAATATTAAATTATGGTAGAATTACGTGACAGGAACAACAAGAAACCGAGAAAAGTTGACAGAGTTTAAGGAAACTGTCATCCAGCAGTAGATTGAGACAGGCTGATGATAATCATACATAAATATTAGTTTGAAAAAAATACTGTCCACTTATAGGAATCTCCATATTTTGATTGGTTTATTATAGATTTGATCAATCCAAAAAGTGATAAATCAACCAGTAGAATACACTATAACGACCAAAAGAATTTTTAATGCTCAAACTATTATCATATGATTTTATTACGAATATTCTAAAAAATAGCATTTTAATAGAGTATAAACATTTAAATTACTAATACTTTTATACGTAGCTAATATGTGTTTTCATGTTTTATTGCAAGATTTAACAAAGTGTAAAATTTTATAAATAATTTTCAGCGAATAAGTATTTATTTTAATAAAAGCTCGCAGTAGAGTACACAGAGCACCTGCCTATTTCATTACTTTTTCATTACTTTTTCATTATATTATTAGAACCAGTGAATGAACTAAACGGGTCAAACAAATGGTTAACAACCATTATTGATAAACAGCATATTGACATAGACTTCACTTAGTGGTGTGATTTGCTTGAGTTTATAATTTATATTATATTAATTATTTTTAATTAATGTGTTACGTTTTACGTTACTATAAATTTTAATTATAAAGATACTGGGTAAGTCTCAGAAGTGTGTTTGTAAGAAATTTGAGTTTTTGGAAGAACTATAAGTTTTCGATTTTGTATTTTTTTAATATAGTTGGGTATATCACCAAATAATTAAATACTATACATGCCTAAACTTCTATCATTATACTGATGAAATAATATATAATTGTAGTATTGTAATACACCTATTAGAACTATCCTTATTTTTTTATAATTTAGAATAGTAGCCTAGACTACGATACGTTTCCACACCTGTTTCAAAATCTTATGGCAACCCTTTAATGAATGTACATACTACTTTTGTAATCAATCAAATTTAATATGTAATTATATTTTAAATTTACAGTGACACCTATGAATAAAAGTTGTGACTATGTTATCAGTACACCTTTTTTCACTGCAGAAGTTTTAAAATAAATTTTCATTCACACAAAAAATATAAGGAATAATACAGTTTGTTGCTGAAAATCAATACCGTGCAATTAAGGGTTACATGATGAATGTTGCAAATTTAAATCCTGTGTATTCAGTAAAAAATAATTTAAATGATTAAATAATATCATTTAATAAAATAAATAGCTTTCGATACATTTTTTTACCGCTGACTTTGCCAAAAAGCTCTTGAAATAATTGAAGGTACTGGTTTGGCGTAGGCGCGTAGGAAAAAGAAAATTGGGTTACCTTTTTATATTGCAACGTAAAATATGTAAATTCACAGTTTTTGCTTCTAACTCCTAATATAAAAAAGTTTGAATACCACTACTTTACAGAGTTAATAAAAAGAGAACACCACACGAAGTCTGAATAAAACCGTTGAATAATTTATACCAGAATGCAGAATAAGGAACGAATATCCCCTCCTAGTAATATGGAACGGAAGCATAAGATACCACATAGGAGATGTAATTTATTTGGTAGCGGTTAGCCAAAAGTAAGTAAGACAGACGTATGCATGACGATCTATGAGGATGATATCGATAAAATGAATAAAACAATGGTTTATTGCGGCAGTTTATAACCGGCCGTAAAAATCTTTTACATTCTTGTTCTGTCGGGGACAAGCGGGGCAATAAAATAATATCCAATTTCACGATCCGAAAAAAATCCGCCCGTTATTGTAACCCTGCAAAAATAAATTCGAAACTCCAATATCAACGCCACTAAAACATAAATGGTCCCACTTTGTATTCAATAGTCGTCCCTATCGCAACTCCGATTATGTTCCCGTGCCGTGCTCCGAACATAATAGGGGATCAGAAAAGGGTTTAGATATAATGGATATGGAAGGACTTGCATGCATAAAGTTTTCTAGCGGAGTGAAGTGAAGTGCCGCGACGTCTTTTGCTCTCCTGGTAATGCTGCAGGCGCGCTCGACCGTCGTACGCGAAACAATAACAACATTTCAAGAAAGTTACTACCATCTCTGGAAATTTCGCACAAGTGCAATAGAATCGAGCTTTACTTGCCAATTTTATTATATCAGCGTATTCTAGTCTTACGCCAAGTACTGTATTTTCAATCTATGGTAAAGTTTCCGAAATTACATTATTTCTGTTTAGTATCCTTGTCATAATTTTGTATGACAGCAGTTATATACAATACTTTATTGTACAGTACTACAAGCTTATCTAAAGAAAGGTCAAAAATAAAACTACGAACTACCATATGGACGCCATTTTGAAAACGTCATTCGAATGTCAGATTCTGTCCAGTTGCGAGTCTTGATTGGGTAGTTTTCGATTGTGGCTCCCCCATCAATTCTTTAGATAAGTTTGTAGGTCTGTACATGCATATATACCTGATAACTAAACATAATTGGAAGGGGTGGTTCTACAGTTGATCGACAGATGGCGTCTGTGTCGTAGGTTAAAATGTGATGTGTTCATCTCTTAATTTATATTGGCTATTTGGTCCTCGTAGTCCAGTGCGTAAAGCAATGGTCTTTTCTTTCATTCATCGGCTCCGAGTTAGATTTTCGGTCATGTATGTCTTCTATTACTAAATAAATTACCGTTTCACTACACTACTGTCATTGGACCTCGTTGTATTATTGGCATATTGTGGTGTTAAAAATATAATATAATTATGAAAATATAAATTTGACATCATTTTGTACGACAACAGTACCTATACATACAATAATTTATTGTACGGTGCTACAAACATATCTAAAGAACGGTCAAAAATGGAACTACGAACTACCATATGGACGTTATTTTGAAAACGTCATTCGATAGTCAGATTCTGTCCTGCTGCTAGTCTTGATTGAGTAGTTTTCGACAGTGGCTCGCCCATCCATTCTTTAGAAAAGTTTGTAGGTCTGTATGGTAAGTAATACACTAGTTATAAATCGATATGGAAAATCATATTTTCACAAAATAACGTATAACACTAGGCCTGCATTAACAAATTAATAAATAACAGATCAATAAATAGAATTCCGATAGGCTATACCTACCAAAATACACTACATTTTGACGCAGGGTTTTGAATGTGTGAGTGTCTTACAACAATTGGCCACACATTATAGACGTGCAAAAGTTTGTGTAACAACCTTCAAACACACTAATTAGAATGAGCGTCAGTGTATAAACCGAGAGCAGTTGTCAGAATGAAGGACAAGCGTATTATTGACACGTGTTGCCTGTTACTCCACACCAGTTAGGTATTTTAGTTCCCATTATTTCCTTAAATTGTTGGGGACTTGAGTTTCCGGAAATAGAATTAATTGCCGAGCGGAAAAGTCTTTTTCTAGATTCAAACGAATTAAAAATACCATTGCTCAACATCCATCATCTCACCATGTTACTTTCTTTAATGCCAATAAAGTTTCAGCCTTAATTGATTTAAGTTTTGTACTATTCCATTTCAATCGTTTATTGCGACCCGGGTTTCGTCTTTCGGAATCTTCAGGCAATATGCGCACTCACCATTGGTAAATGCACACTGCCAGGCCGAAAGACAAAACCCTGATCGCAAACACAGACTCCAATCAAACAGTACAAAAATAAAATAAATTTTATTTTAACTTCCAAAAAGTAAAATCTGTGGATAGCATTAATAGAGTTTAAACTGTTAAAATTATTAAGTGTTTTTTTTTAATATAGCTGTTAAAAAAATGTATTTTCTTAATTGCGAGAGTTTTGATACCTTTCTGGGTCTTTATATTATTTATACTGGCGACATTTTTGATAAATTTACCCTCGTATAACCCACGTGGGTGAAGTATAATACAGTATTTATCGTTATATTATATTCAAATGAATATTTTGAAGGTAATTTTGTTATCAAGAATTAGTTGTATTAGTTGAACCACTTTTCAAGAAATTGAGTAATGCACCAACGAGTTTATCCAAATAGTCTGTTATTCATTTAATCATAAATACATCATTTTGTTTATAATTCTGACTAGGTATACATTAAAAATATTTAGAATACGAGAAACTAATATCAAAACCTTATCACCCTCACTGCTAAGAAATAGGCAATATAATGAACATCTACAAAAGTAACTAATAACACTTTTTACTTGAGTCATTTGCTCAAATTATTAGGTACATATTATGATTTATACTGTGAATTTAATACAGCCGGGAGATTCGAACCAAGACCTAAACGTGTCAAATTCTGCTCCACAATAAGTGCCAAATATTAAATACATAAAAAAATTATAATAAAATCATTAGGTGAATTATTTCTTATACGATAATACTTAATAAAAAATGCATTAATACTTGTAATGAAATTAATGGTCAAATATCTCTCCACAAAGAAATTCATTTTAAGAATTTTGGAGTATTTTTTAATAAATTAAAACATATCTATTATCGTATACCTACTAAGTTTATATCATCATCCTCTGTCGGGGTCAATCCACTGTTAGACGAAAGCCTCCCCTAGCTCTCTCCACTCTTCTCGGTCCCTAGTTATTTGCTGCCACATACATCCACCGAAGTTTATGAGCTCGTCTATTAAACGGGTTTTAGGGCGTCCCTGTGGACTTTTAAAACCCCATGGGTACCATTGTATGACGGCATTTGTCCAACGGCTATCCACTCGCCGAGCTTCATGTCCGATCCATTGCCATTTAATCTGCTTAGCGACCTCTAACATATCACGTACCTACTCTTGTTTATTTTCTTGTACATTGGTTTATTTTGTAATTATTACGCGTCATGCTCAACATGCACTTTTCCATGCCACGTTGCGCTACTCGCAATTTTTGAATTTCTCTTACATAACGAGTCCATGATCCACATGGATACGTGAATGTTGGTAGCATACATTGGTTGAATGCTTTACGCTTAAGACACTATGGAAGGTCACTTTTGAAGATACTATTGAGGCGCAGAGAAGTTTATATGTACGTACGTTATATTTATGACAGTTTAGACTAGTATTAATAATTATACGTTTACAGTAAAGAATCCTTTTATTTTATAATTTTAAAATACCGAAAGAGAGCTCGAATAATGTTCTAAAATATAATGTTGCTCTAAATGTTATAATATGCACAAAACTTCTTTTTGTGGTTGCATGTGGGAGGTTTCTAGTCACTGGTTCGGAAATAATTTCACGTGTTATATTTGTGGGGGAGGTAGTGTTGTAAAAGATATTCCTGGTAGTTCAGACAGCTTGAAATATTTTATACTGACTAAAACTTTGTGTATATTTCTTTGGCAGGATATATGGATACAGAAAAGGGTAAACTTGTTTATGGTCTCAAATATAGCATTCAACGTATAGACGTTTGTTTACTTCCATTTTTTACCGTAATAGAATTTATTTCGCGATGTTGCTCGTTTTGCGAGGCATATTTTCATAAAACTCCGTGAAAAAGGTCTCCTTATCAGAAAGAATGTCATTATTCCGCAGATATTAAAGAAAATGGTGGCTGCAGAAAAATCCTTTTAGGCACCGAAAATGAAGAAATGTTTTTGTCTTGAAGGCTTTTTTGCATAGGCTATGATTTATTTGCCGCCGGATAGTAGCAGAATATTCACAGGAAAGAATTTAATTATGATTTAGTATTTGAATGTTAAATACGAATTTAAATACGGTGAAGGTGGAATTTTAAACATCACAAAAATTGTGTTATTTGTATAATAAAGAAAATTTAAACTATTATACTCAATAATAATACTATAGACCGAAGGTACTTGATGGAATTTGAGTTTAAATTTTAATGAATTTAAGTTTTGTACTATTCTATTTAAGTCGTTTTTTGCGACCCGGGTTTTGCCTTTAGGCATCCTCAGTCACCGTGTACACTCACCGAAACCCGGCACGCAAAAAACGACTGAAATGGAATAGTAAACAAAACTTAAATCCTTTAGAATTTATTATACCTAAACTTAGTATTAAAAAAATCAATTATTTAGACAGTGACGTCCAGTAGGGGTAGGCAGATTGAGCGTCGCTTGGGGGCGGCAGTTACCCAAATGGCGGCAAATCGAGGAGAATCAATAAGTATATATAGAAATAGCTACCTAGACTTAGTAATAATGGAAATATCTTTCCATTAAAAAATTCAGCTCACCGGTTGGAAACAAAATGTATTAATTAGGTACTATAAAAGTTTTAAAAGGATTTTCTTGTCGGGTTTGCGATGTCATATGTTTACTTCAGTTGTGCTTGAACGTCACGTTCTTGGTGAACAGCAATGACACGTGCATACCTAATTTAAAATGTATCCAAATATGTTTGTCAGTCACTCACGAGTTTTGGAAGTTGTCAAGTGTATTTTTAAATATACCTATCTGAAACCATAGACTCGCAATATTGTCTATTGAAGCAGAGATGTCATTTAAATTAGATTTAGTGGTATATATCTAATATATTGTTAGTAATGTATCCATACAACACATTTCTTAGATATTGGAGTCATGAAAGGATGATTTATATATACTGCTTAAAAAAATGTGGCCGCATTTTGGCACTGCCTAGGGTCGGCATTCTGTCTAGGGACGTCACTGTATTTAGAGTTGTTTTTGTTAATAATTTTTAAATATGTTTTTATTTTGAACAAAGTGCCTGGCCATAATAATTTTGATTTCTTAATGATAATATTCGACCACCTACCTTAGTGCCACATAATGTGTGTAGGTGTGTATTTAAGTCCAAGGCACCATGAATATCGGTGATATTCAATCTTTCCTTTTATTCTCTTACAATTTTATCCTCTATATAGCCAATTACGATACACCATAATATTTTTGATGCTTATGTGCCCATTTAATATTTTTAATTTGTTTTAAAAATATTGATAGAAAATAAATAAAGCTAAGCTTGTAATAATAATTCATTAAAATATTTGTATTCAAGATTGAATATAGGTATTACAGAAGATTTGAGAATATGAAATTCTTTATATTGAAAATACATGAAATGAAAAATCTCGGAAATATAATATACTCGTACATAGTACATGAATTTAAAAAAATATTTAAAAGCAGTCTTAATCACTCACATATTTAACTTTTTGTATGATTAAAAATTGAATTAGTTTTGATTGATGATTTAAAAAAAAATATTTTTAGTGAAAAAATAATTTGTTAAAATGATATATTTATCATAATAATCTCGTTCAGAATCCACAGAGGATGCGGGAAACTGATAACAGCAATTCGCGGTTGAATTTCATATATGTTAGGCTGAATAAAGGATTTTCCGATTTAATGAAAAATTGCTGATTGAGAATAGATCAATCTACGTTCCCTGTTTGAACATAATAATGCTGTTTTTATAATTTGTCACACAAGCATACTTTGTCTTTGTTCGACTTCGAAAAAATCTTAGTTTTACCAGCAAAGCCAAATAATCTTGAAAATAAAATCCATACGTTAAGCCATGTCCACACTGACAAGTTGCTGGCAACCTCATTAAATTTTTACTAAAATAATTTTTGGTCAAATAATTTTTGGTCAAATAAATTTTGATATATCATCGTGAAATTTAATGAGGTTCCCAGCAACTTGTTGCCAGTGTGGACACGGCATTATATTGATTGGATAATTGCACAATAACCTCAGATTATTTACACTTGATTACGCTATTAATTTATTCCGATTGTATTATATTTCAGGGCTCGAAATGGACCGGAACGCACCGGAGCGCCGTTCCGGTTCGTAAAATCCCCAAAATTGTCGCTCCGTCTCGTGGACATTTTTAATTGACAGTGAGTTAGATTTTCCATTTAATATAAAAATCTAAAAGTTTGTCCACACTGGTAACCTCATTAAATTTCACGATAGTTATCAAAATTTGTTTGACCACAAATTATTTTAATTGAAATTTAATAAGGTTGCCAGCAACTTGTTTCCAATGTGGACACGGCATAACACACTTATTTTTATAAAATACACAAACAATTCGATAACTATGTTAACATTTTCATAAAATATTGAGCGCTCCGGTTCGTAAAATATTCCATTTCAAGCGCTGTATATTATTCAAAATACGACAACATAGTAATATTAGGTATGTCGTAAAACTCATTACACTAATATCCCACGAAGTACACTAATTAATTAATGCCAATTATAGGACTTAACATGGCGTTGATCATTTCCAATAAACAAATTAACTAATCCGCAAAATAAGTGCTAAGAATTCAAAACACTAAAACTTACACTTATTAAAATGATGATATAACTTTTATTAGTCTTTTCTTATTTATAAAGTTAATTAAAAACTTTCTCGTGATAAATATGCATTAGAATAATTTGATGCATGAAAACAGAAATGTACACTGAACACTGTAAAATGTATTTGAAAAAATATCTTCAACGTCGTTATTTTGATGCAGATTTCCAACGTCCAGTAAAGATACCATCCACAATATGGAGTGAAAGTTTTAATTAACAGACCGCAGGCGCGAGGTGAAGTTAGGTGCAGTCCGCAGTTCACACAACCGCCGGCAGAGCGCTCTCCTATAACTAACATTACTTGTTTGCAGTTCGGTGTTGGCAAAAAAGCTCTCCTGTATCACATACTCGGCGATTCAATTCACAACGCGATCACGATACAATGTTTAAAATAACAGGAGTGGATTTTCTCGATTGAATGGACAACGGTGAGTAAATATGTAGATAACAATACTTTTTTTAATTAACTATTTCTTTTATTCAACGAATAATTCACAAGATTTAAGAATGTACCATTCTAATTATTGAACATACATAATTCTGAAAACACTCATGACTGAAATTAATGTTTGAATAATTTTTGATAACTTCACTGTACAAATGAAACATAGTCACAAAGTGCTTTAGATAAATAATTTAGAACGATCAAAAATGAAAAAAATATATAGGTAATGTATTTAAAAATGAAACCGAATGATAATGTGATTTTTTAATTACATAAATAAAAAAAATAGTACACTATCATTCAGAATTATTTATCGCTATGCAAAAAAATGCCAAAAGAAAAAGAAAATAAAGAAAAGAGAATTGCATAGAAAGAAATGATAGAAAGAACGGCAATATATTGAAAAAAATGCTCGAATTCTGTGTTTGGTCATTCCATACCGTCCACAGCTCGTTGTGGTGTGTTTTTCGCATGTTTGAAGGTAACGTATATTATAAGAACTTATATCACCGTGGTAACTTTTAAACGGGTTTTCACCCATTTACCATATACTCGGAGATTTGAAATTGCTATGCTGGTGCTAATGACATGACAATACGTTTTTTTTTAATGTTAGGCCGCCAAACTGGCCCAAAAACATACAACAATGTTTTTCTCTAAAAAACTACATTTTTTCTTAATAATGTCAGCGTTCTGAAATCTTCACCGATACAATTATTACCTGTTGTCCGATTTCAATAAGGTACTATTTTAAATGTAAACCTATCATAGATATTATATAATCGTCATTGGTGAGAGCCCATTGCATATGTTGGCTTTGTCATTTTTAATGTTTTTGTCTATATTATGCTGTTAAAATAATTTTCCAAAATATTTTTTTGTCAACACGTCATGTATTATATTTTTAAAATAATACTTACTGAAGAATATAATATATTATATTAAAATGCACAATGTAAAACTTTCTATTGGATTTTGAAATTGACTCTTAATTTTAGAGATATTGAAACATTTTGCGATCTGTATTCGAATATATCATAATTATATATTTTATCTGAAGGTTCATTTAATTTATTAAGCATTTTTTGCTTTGAAGGCAATCACAAATTTGTGCCCATTGATATAAATCCAGCCCTGTATTGAACTACTTGCGACTTTAGCGTTTTGATTTATTTTGACGTTCCAAAAGTGGGAATTGTGTTGGAGCACAGAACGTTGATGCAGATACAATCACAAGGGATGATTTATAAGTTTCCACTGTAGTTTGATTTATAGGAGCTATAAAAGGGTGTCGCGTCAGAATTGAACAAGTTTTTTTCTCGGTTGACGGTCTGTAAGCACACATTGAATCATTTTTATTGTGGCTTTGATCGGAGTACATTATTATTTTTCCTACGCTATTTTTTTATTTTCTCGAGAAATCTAGAATAAAATCCAAATATCAAATGCGTGTACATCTGGTTGTGATGTTTTTAACATGAATTCCTGAAACGTGTATAATATTTTTCAAAGATGAAAGTATTTTTTGTGTTAATTAAAAATTAAAAAAATCAATGCTGTCACGAAAAAAATACAGATGTCAAGTTTTTTTTAAAACAATATTTATATATTATTATTTGACCTAATATATGTAAATAATATACTCGTATATTATACACGGAAAAAGTACAGTCATAGTGATAATATTTTATTCGCATTAGTATTATTTTAAATTATATATTGAAATGTAATTTAATTATCATTGAAACCGCAGAAATGAAAATTGTAAAAATCATAGACAAATAAGAAATACTGAATCTGTAAATGTAGTTAAATAATTTCAAATATACTTGTCATTTAAAAATAATATTCTAATTTAGGTATTTAAGTTTTGAACTATTACCGGAAACGGACTTATTTGATGAGAGGAGAAGTTTTTTTCCAGATTGACACGAATTAAAGATACTTATTCTCAACATCGATCATGTTACCATGTTACTTTCTATAATGATAATAGAGATTGAACTCTAATTATTGATTTACGTTTTGTTCTATTTTGTAGTCGTTCTATGAGACATGAATTTTGTTCAGGCTCAGGCACCATGCGCATTCACCGATGGTAAATGAATACTGACAACGAATACAGTTAATTCTCGTTTGTACAACAAACTGATATTAAAATAACCTAAAAACCTTGTTTCATATTAACTAAATGAGCAAGTATAAAAACAAATTTTGATTATAATATCGTAATAATATGTGTTTATAAAGAAGTAGTACATTATTCACTATCCAAACATTCCGTAATCGCATTAAATTTTTATTACTTATAAATAATGAAACTAATGCAGTGCTTACATTATCATATACGTCGCGAACTGTCACATGCTGTCACAGTAAGGTGGAGCTACGGGAAAAAGTGTGTAACGTCGTTTTTATTGGCATTTAAAATGTTATTAGACTGATGCTCCCATTCCGTAGCACATTTAAATAGCACATAAAAACCTTTAAACTAGTTTAAATGAGCATTGTCAGTTAGCGAAATCTGCCGAAATGACCATGAGGTCACCTCACGCGTACCGCGCTACATCGACACCCGCATGACTCAATGAACGTTTTTTTTATCATTTTCTAGATGCTACACATTTTTGACTTATGTCGAAATCGCGTGTTCTTTGTTTTTTAGTGGTTTTCTCTGTGGATTTACTATTAAATTATTATCTATTATATATGGTCTGCAGGTTGGGTTTTGGGCAAAATATTATCTATGGATGCAATATCGCAAGTAATTTTAATGTACGCACACGTATAAACTGTTAAAATTAATTGAAATAAGCATGGATAATGAATAATAATTCAAAATACTTATACATTATAGTTGGCACTCTCCATCATTGAATTTATAGAGATAGTGATCATTCAAAATATTCTGTGAAATGAGGAAACCGTAGACTAACTTGGTCGCCGTGATAGCATGTGACAGTAGGTGACGTGCATCATAATGTATTTGAACCTTAAGTAACGTGTTGGGAATTTAATAAAGTTAGCTAATGAGAAATGTCACTTCACATATCAACCTATGGTTATATAAAACAAATAAATAATGTTAAAGTATAATATGTAATAAATATCGGTAAACTGAATATATCAATCATGGGACCAGAATGTCTGTCTTTAAAAAGGTATATTAGTTAAACATACGTATGTACGGGCTCAGTTTTTCACCCTCCATATCATTACTATATTATATAAAATTACAGTAAGAAAACGGCTTAATATGCAGTGACGTCCTGTGGAGGTAGGCAGATTGAGCATCGCTTGGGGCGGCAGTTACTCTACAGTTAATTAACATAAAAGGTTTAACAGGACTGTATTTTTTATCGGGTTCGCGATGTCTAGTTTACTTCTGTTGCTCTTCGACGTCCTTGGTGACCAGAAACAACATGTTCACGGATGATGAAAAATACTGAATAAAAAAATGTGGCGGCATTTTGGCGCTGTCCAGGGGCGGCATTTTGTCTAGGGACGTCACTGTTAATATGTTTGTACGTATATTACAGTTAAACATTATCGTAAGTCAATTATTGAAAATATATTATTTGAAGAATAAAATAAATTTATTGTTTCAAATCATGTAATGTTGCAAATTGTCGCTGACGCCTTTTTGGTTTGAAAATCTTGACATAATGTAGAAAACGAAATAAATAATAATACATACCTACTCTTGTATAAGCAGTTCGTATTGTAGATCAACTTACCCTGAAATTCCCGCAAAGACAAGCGGCAATTTGACCTCCCTCAGCAAGCAAAAGGAGATGATCGATTTGCTCCAGAGGCTTTGACGACGTTTGACACTGGCATCCACTATCTCCGCAAGCAGTTACGCAATTCTGGTCGTTTGACACTCGACCAAGGGATTGGATCTAGTAAACAATATTAAATGGTGTTATGGTTCAGTTATGAAGTCATTGGAATACAATTAAAATAAAATGCTTAATACTAAGATGGGGGGACATGCTCGTCGTAGGTCAAAATTGAGTTTTTTTTGTATTTTCAAACCATGATCCTGGACATTCCTTAAACGTTGTAGATAATCTATTTATATTATTTTGAAGCCTTATTATCTTTTATATTTATTTTAAATATTTGATGACTACATAAAGTATTTTTATTACATAAAATAGTATTCTTTTAAACCTCTCGCTCTAATGTTTTAGAATATAGTCATATTTCGGTACATGAATGTGCAGTGGTGTTAAGATTTTTTTACATTTATTAATTATTAAACGCATTAATAAAACCATTAGTATAATTAATGATGAGATAATTTTAGTAAAATATTTACGATAAAAAATTATATTGATCTCTGTGATCCCAAATTTGACAAGAATTAGGCATTTTATTATTCAAAAAATGGGCAAGATTAACACATTTGAAGATAATTCTAAAGATACTTATTATAAGCTATGTTTTTGACCATTTAAGTGTGATAAATATTTTATGAATAATGATTGCTTTATAATAATTATTGACCTAAGAATAAGGTAGTGTTTTTTTGAAATACGCCATTTCTTTTGTCATCCCCCAGTGGTTAAGCTACAACATACGGCCGTAGCCATAAATTGACAAACTATAATTAAAGTAGGGAGTAAAATGATGTTAATGCGTGTGTTTGAACATGTACCGTTTAAAAAAAAATAAAAAAAAATTCGGTTAGGTACATGTTCAAACACGCGCGTTAACATAATTTTACTCCCTACTTTAATTATAGTTTGTAAATTTATGGCTACGGCCATATGTTGTAGCTTAACCACTGGGGAATTACAAAAGAAATGGCGTATTTCAAAAAAACACTACCTTATTCTTAGGTCAATAATTATTATATAGCAATCAATATTCGTAGAATGTTTATCACACTTGAATGGTCAAAAACATAGCTTATAATAAGTATCTGTAGAATTATCTTCAAATGTGTTAATCTTGCCGATCTTTTGAATAATAAAATGCCTAATTCTTGTAAAATTTGGGATCACAGAGATTATCAATATAATTTTTTATCGTAAATATTTTACTAAAATTATCTCGTCATTAATTATACTAATAGTTTTATAAATGCGTTTAAAAATTAATAAATGTTAAATATCTTAACACCACTGCACATTCATGTACCGAAATATGACTATATTCTAAAACATTAGAGCGAGAGGTTTAAAAGAATACTGTTTTATGTAATAAAAATACTTTATGCAGTCATCAAATGTTTAAAATAAATATAGAAGATAATAAGGCTTCAAAATAATATAAATAGATTATCTACAACGTTTAAGGAATGTCCAGGATCATAGTTTGAAAATACAAAAAAAACTCAATTTTGACCTACGACGAGCATGTCCCCCCAAAAGTTATTTTTATTGAGCTAAGAGATTTTCCAATTGGTAACATAATTAATAACTTAATAACAATTCTTGTTACTATTGTCATCAATAAATAAATAAAATTAATTGTATTATCAATGTTATCGCTTTCCAGTAAAATCTATGTTAACCCATATTAAGTCTAAATAAATTACAATTAATTAATTTAATGTAAAAGAATATGTTATAAATTCTTATGAGGTAAATAATATTATTTGTGTGCAAAATAAAATTCGTTCAGAACTCCTAAATAAGATCAAACAACTCGAAAAATGGCTTTTTAAAAATAATTTAACGAACGCAATTATACCTATTCATATTTGTACCAAAAAGTATATTAAAATCGAAATATGTACAATTACATTATTGAGGCATGTGCATGTAATTTTGCCAATTTCTAGAATGGAAAAATACATTTTTTTTTTTTAATTTTAATTATACTCGTAGTTTACTTTACATTTGACATCGCTTTATTAATAAAAATATTCACATATTTTGGATAACAAAAAATTATGATGGATGCTAATGTGTGGTTATCTATATGTTACTACACAGAGGGGTGGAAAACCTCGAATCTTTCATCCACCCATAAAAAAATTGTCGTCACCCTCTTACCGTGATTGTGACACTCTGATTAGCGGCCGGCACGAAGTGGTGTCTACACCTCAAGGGTCCCTCGACGTTCCAGAATAGGGGTGCCGCCGCGGGGCTCTGCAGCAGTCCCGCGGGGGCGCTGCTCAGACCGTAGTACTGCGCCTCGCAGAGGCCTCCCGGCTGCAGCGTGCCTGCCACTTGCTCTGCGCTCCGGGGAAATTAAGCAAGTCTCGTTTAGGGAACGCACGAGTTTTATTTTCTGTTCATTTCATTGACGATTACCATTTAGGTCTGTCTATAATTTTTTTATTTTACATTTACGATACTTCGATACTTTTTTTTAGATATCGATACCGGTATCAATACTTTGTTTCGCTACCGATATTGATTTTGCGATTATTATTCAGAAATAAATCCCTCGTGGAAAAGCATCGTTGGATACCGTTATTTGCGAGTATCGATACTTTTTGACCGATATTCCGATATCGGTATCGATGGTTTTTTTTTCGATATGACGTCCCTAGATGTAACTGAGAAAGCATATAAGAGCACACTGTATGATAAATGGCAAGCTAAGTATTTTCTGAGGAAATTGAATGCATGCTCTCATTTAGGTACTATCTATTTATTTTCTATACATACAGAATTTACAATTGAAGGAGCCTTGAGCTAACACTTACTGGGGGTCCGAAAACCCAACTTATTAAAAATAATTAAAAAAAAAAGTTTATTTTTTACATTTTTTCCAATCGAACTTTTGCTTCATAGTAATTAATTTATATATCAATGAAGCAAACGTTGTAAAATAATAAAAATAGCTGAAATGCAACATGAGACTTCTACAATATATTTTCGTATTTTATTCATCCTTAAACTTTGTCTTTCGCCGCATGGTTGCGGAATATTTTAACAATACTATGTCAATTTATTTCTCCCTTAAGCCTTATGCTCTTTTAACCCTACGGTAAATCCGGTCTCGTATTATAAAAAAAGTCTTATTATTATTTAATTAAATATTATATAGAAAAATAATTGGCTAACATTGGACGACAGAACTTAATAATTGTCATAAACATTCAAACCACATTTGATAGGTATATTTCTTTAACAATATAAGATTTTAAAACATGTGCGTAAGAAATGTGTAATTCTGATTTTTAAAAGTTAAAACATTATTTACCATCATGAAACATATAGGCGCCATCCAAGAATTCATTGTCCGTCGGAGAATGCGACTGCGGCGACCGTCTCAAGACTACCGTGAGTGTCGGTCCATGTGAGACCATGCTTCGGTGGTCCACGAACCTTCCGCCGTCATCCCTCGCTAGCCTCGCTGCCGGACTGCATAGTTTCAGCAAGGGCTTCTGGCTATGCCCGGAAGACATCGATGATGATGATGCCCATTCTCCGTCCACTATTTCGATGACGGAGCGGCACGAAGGCGCTCTGGTGACAAATTATAATAATATATAATTTAATCGTATTACATATATTAATTTTTGTTCCTTACGAAAATAATAATATGTCATAGCTACATATTACATTGAATGGTAGACCTATTTACCATTATTAAATTTCAATATTTTAATGACTTAGATATTCTCAGACAAATAAGAAATTTTCATTGGAATATGTTGTATTTCATGAAAGAATTATCAATTTATAACTAAGCCATTCAACGCAATGACAACTTGACAATTTGACTGAAACATATCGTTTTAATTTGATTGAATTCATATTTTACGCCGCTTTGCATGATTAAACAGTACATACAGACCCATGATGACCTAGCGGTAAACTGTCGGCTAATAATATTGCGGGCAATGATGTATGTCGGGCAATGTCATTGATTGCGGGTCTCTGGTTCGAATACTTGGTTTGGCGAATTCACACGTGTGTTTGAACCCAAAGTATATACCTATTAGGTTGAGTAAGTTGAGTTAATAAAACCTTCATTCTCTCATTAATCTATCTGACGAGCAGAAATGGTGACGTAAAAAAAAGTTTTGCAAGTAAATAATATTAACGTATTAATAAAAGTGAGTACTAAATTTAATACCTGTACATGGAATTACAACTATAAGAGATTTGAGTATGTACATATTATATTATTTATATCGAATTATTTATTCGAGTATAAAATATTCAATATTTTATTATATAAAATAAAAAGATTGGAAAACTTGAAACAATTTGATTTGATTGTGAAAAAAAGTATTAAAGCCAACGATCCGTAAAAGAATGTCTCCTGGGGCGATAGATGGAATTTAATAATACATCGCAAATTTGACAGATTATTTGAATTCGCAAAAAAACGCAACTTACATTTTTATGGATGTATTTGATTTTCCACGAGAACAAGCAACATGCGTACGCCAAAGACATGTAAGAGTTACTTACTTAAAATTATTTGAAAAGCACCTAAAAGAAATTTTCATATATATAAATTTACTGAGAATGAAAAAACTCTATCAAGTTTTATTGATCTGAAAAAATGAAAATATCGTATCTAAAGGGATTATCAAATAAGTACTATAGATTTTTAAAACGTCATATGAGCGATTTTTTTTCCGATTAACAACAACATTTACGTTTGTATTCAGTATTGTTTTGCAAATTATCATGAAAAGATACACAGTTGCACAGCGTATGCAAATTGTTAAAATTTATTACAACAACAATGAGTCTATTCGAGCTACATTTCGGGTACTACGTGAAATTTATGATCAAAATAATCGATCAACAGAGCTTACTATTCGTAACTGAATTGGATAATTCGAGTAAAATGGTAATGCTTGTGATGTTAAAAATCCTACTCTGTTTAAAACGTAAACGTACTGATGAAAATATCGATGTTGTGAATGAAAGTGTGGATGAAAATCCAGAACAATCAATTAAACGTCGTTGTCAAGAACTTGGACTTTCTTATAGTACTACGTAGAATATTCTTCATAAAGACTTGAATTTGGAGGCGTATAATATAAAGCTATTATAATAACTTAAACCGAATGACCATTTGGTGCGTCGAAATTTTGTTGATTGAGTTTTAGAGCAACTTGAAACAGACCCATTATTTCAGGAAAAATCATCTTCAGTGATGAAGCTCATTTTTGGTTAAATGGTTTCATAAATAAGCACAACTGTCGCATTTGGAGTAATGAAAACCCACATGCTATTCTTGAAATACATCCTTTACATCCACAGTAATTTACAGTTTGGTGTGGTTTATGGTCTGGAGGTATAATCAGACTGTGGTTTTTTGAAAACGAAAATGGCAATGCAGTTATAGTCAACGATTACAGATTGTTCTGGCATGAATCAGACGATTCTTTGATCTGGAAGATATGTGGTTCCAACAAGATGGTGCAACATGCCATTTAGCTCGTGATGCAATCAATTGAGAGAAAAGCTAAAAATATATATCTCTTGTTTGATAACCATATATTATATGGTGTCGGAACTCACTTCTTGCCAAACAATTTACCTACTGTAAAAAACGTCATATATATGAATAAAACTATATAGTGATTTCCATGGTACGTACACCCTGAAGCGGGCCCCCTACCCATCACTAAGTCAGTGTGATGCTCTATAGTAGTGTTTTTCAAACGGTGTTCGAGGTAAAATTAAAGGTATTCAATGTATCAACAAACATTAATCAAAAAATGCAATTACACAACCTCATAATTTAAAATGTTAATACGACTGAAGGAAATTAGCGCCGCAGGCAATTTTTTTACGATTAGGGCAAACTTGTGATGTGCGTTATTTTAATTATCTGGTCGATCCCCCAGGCTAAAGCCCTGTCAGCCCCCCTTTGTGGGGGCCATGGTGATTTTCAAAGTTCAGTCCAATTTTCGTCTGACAAATCGTCTCGATTCCTTTTCTTATAGTTAGAGTCTATGGCCGAATGTCTTCTTCCACTGAGTCACCACCGATCAATGTATTTTGAATGATCGAAAAGTGTCAAATGTGATCCGACTAGTTTGATGACCAAAAGCGCCGAAATTGTTTTGGTCTTCAACGAAGCTCTTATTGGGGTAATAGTTAGATTCATTTGCAAAAATTCGCGTTCACATTTACTTGAAAAAAATGGTAATAAAATTCAATGCACATATCAAACGCGATAGTTTTTCAGGATATGTCTTTTCATATGAGATGATTCAAGAAAATTAACTTGTACTATATAATCGCGAACAATTTTTCATCTAATTGCTTTTGAAACATAAAAATACAGTAAAAAAAGGTGCTAGAACGCCGTTCCACCGCGTTACATTACAAAAAAAGTATTAAGATATTAGGTATTATTACTTATCTATTTTAATACATGCTATTTATGGCATAGTGAATGAATCTAAACTCTATATAATCCAAACAATAATACATTCAATACAAAACCCTGGCACCATGATGATATGAACAGATGAAAACGAGATTTTTCGAGAAATAATAAGATAAGATGATGTTCAGTTCTCGAAAAATTATAAACGAGAATTCAAGAAATAAGTAGTGTCAAATTTATTAGTTGACATTTTTGTTTAAGAAAAGTCAAAAAAAGCTCTAGATAAACGTGCATTAATTTATTACCTAAAATAAATATAATAAATAATAAAATAATAATGCAATCGAAGTGTTTGTCAATTAATTCAAAATATTAACTATTTCCAAGATTGTCACGTAGTAAAAGTTTTTTATAAGTATTAATTTGTCATTTTTTGTTATAATTAAACAACTGCTGGACCAACATAGATAAAACCTATAAAATTTAAAAACACCATTGGTACCAATTTAATAACGTTTTATCTCGATGTCTGAAAACGTCTCGAAATTAAAATAAAACAACGCACATAAATAACTCACTTGCAACAATTCACCACGACTAAATACATAAAATTGCTCAGCTAGAAGTGGTAGAGAGGTTAGGTAAGGTGCCAGTAAAGGGGTAGGCGCTTAGATTTTACCATTGTGTACCTATGTCATTATTTGAAAACATTAAAATCAAATTAATCTATTTATTTATTCTGTCTATTTATTTACTTGTTATTTATAGTCAGTCAACTTGTTTTAATTTAATAAATAACGTAATAACGGAATTTCATCAATAATTTTTGTACGGTATAATATTTATTATACTTAGGTAATACATTATTTAAATATGAGTGTATTATTTGTACAGTTTATAAATTCTATTTTTTATACATGTAACATAAATAAACTAAACGATAACTGAAAATGTGGAATGATAAAATGAATTAATTTGATGGAAAACTCGGCGTTTTTTTTTACTGCGTGAGTAGCATCTGTATAAAACACTCGTATTTTACCTTGATTTTTGTTGTCAGTTCACCCTACAAATAGAACCTTTTAGCTACAAAAATAAATTTCATTTCATGAGGACATGTTAAACATGCCAGCTTGTTACACTCAGGTGCACTTGTATAACATTTTCAAGTGTTCCATGTCAAACTTTATGCGGACATATTATAATATATTTAGAAACTACAATATAACTATGCAGCATGTGTACTTGTGGTAATATTTTGAAACATCTGGCAAGTCGTAGTTACTATGAGATTTAATACAAAGAGAAATGTGTATGATTATTATTTTGGTTGGTTAAAAGTTTTTGGTTCTTAACCACTAATAACAATAATCGTGAGAGTAGACAGAAATTATGTTTGCTTAGGTGAATTTACTTAACATTATAAATCATTACTTTGGAATTTCAAATGTGAAAGTAAGCTTCCCATGAGACTTAAGTAGGTATGTATATTCATCTTATAATATAAGATGGTAAGGAAACGCTTACAAAATAAGTTTTGTTTATTTGGAGATTACAAAAGAGTCGTCAGAGTTCTCTTATAAATATTAAGTGTACAAAGATGAAACAAACTGTAGTAGGTATAATAATATGATATCTAATCGAATAAAAAAAGAACAATCCAATCTAAACCTAAATAAACAACCTCAACACAATGTCCAGCGTTAATTATGAATTCTGGATTTTGTTTTGAATTTGTTTATTTATCTTAAATTTAATATAAACATTTAAATAAACAACTACACGGATAATGAAAGGTTTTTAAATTTTCACGAACATTATATTTACTTATACTATAAGCTAGAGTTAAGAGTGATCGTCGTCAGTGTGTGTTTGCCTTTGGTGAGTGTACACAGCGCCTGAAGATGCCGAAAGGCGAAACTCGGGTTGCAAAAAACGACTCAAATAGAATAGCACAAAATTCAAATCCATTAGAACTTTAATTTAGCATTATTATAACGGTATTTTGTACAGTATCAGTAGTTAAGTAGGTAAGAGGCAATAATCACGTAGATAATAGGATGATATTTGGAGTTAAATAAGTTCTTACCTGAGTTTGTAATTGAAGATTGATATGTGAACAACGTCAGTGTGTCGTCCGCGGAAAGTGACGCGGCATTCGGGGTGCCACCCGAGGGTGCGGGTATCGAAGTGGCCCGATCTCGTCCCCCGTTCCGCCCACACAATAAGCTCGCATTTTGACCCTCGGTTCCACTCAGCTACGAAAACAATTAAAAAAGCATATAAAGTAAGTACTTAGTGTACATATATGTATTATAAAGTATTAACTTAACTTTTTAAAGCTCTTGAAATATTTTGAAGTATTGTACCAAAGCATATAAATGAGTATTATCGTTCATATTTGAGTATATTATTTTAACACTTCAATAACCTAACATTTGTGACGTCAATATTTTTCAACTTTACCCAATTTGAGAATTTACATACGAAACTAGACGAAAGTAGTTGACTAATAAATTTATATCTATTAAATACATTTATAGCCTATATATAATTTTGAAAACACACAAAATATAATATTATAACCAATAGAAAAAATCTTTTTGAAAAAAGTAAAACATCCCGCAGGAATCGAACCTGCATCTCTCGCGTAGCGCATCCATGCACATGCTAAAGGCGTCATACTTAATTGCGACAAATTTTAACTAATGGCTTTTAATACTCTCTAAAGCGCTTTCCAAATATTTTATATTTCCAAATATACATATTATATTTTCTCAAAAGAAAATTATGTATGTTGAATAATTTATTTCATTTATTTTAATTTTTTTTTTTTTTTTTTTTTACCATATTGTGGACATTACAAATTATAAGTTTAAGACGTTCACAACATGACATTTAGAAACAAAGATATATAAATATAACAGTATTACATAAAAAAAGAGATATATCAGTAGATGAATTAGATAGGTACAAGGAAGTACACCGAATGAGTTAAGCAGAACCTATTTTAAGAATTTATAAAACAACATCCACCTAAACTCATTCTCACGTAGGTGGAATATATCTAAACCGGAAGCAATTTCGTTGAACATAGTTATCACTCTCCCAATTGGCATTACCAGTGGCAGGTTGGTTCTGCACCTTGGGAGAATAAACAACTGATGGTCTCTATTTCTAAGATAGTTATCAGGGACACACAGGTCAACACTGCCCAGAATGGCAGAGTTCTCATTTATACCTTGTATAAGTCGAAAAAAATACGTAGCTAAATAAAAATTTCTTCTAAATTGCAGACTGGAATGCTATATTCTTAAATCTTGTGAATTATTCGTTGAATAAAAAAAAAGCTAATTATAAATATATTTATAGCCGTTAGGTACTCGTACCTAGTTTTGATTTTATGGTATTGATGTATTTGTATAGTTAAAACAATGTGTCATATTTTATTATTGTCTAACATATTATAATTATTAAACATACATAATTTGAAAAAATCTCATGCATATACCCACTAGAAATAATCGTTTTTAGAAAAAATACGACACCCGACGGGACTTGAACCTGCAACTGCTGGATTTGTGCCAGTGTACTTTTCCAATTAAGCTACAGACATCCTACTTAATTACGACGATTTTAACTAAAACATTAAATGCTTAGGTATCAAATTGCGTTACAATGTTGGCTATCGGTTTTTATATATTAAATCAAAGAAGATATCAATTAAACGCTATAAACTTTAATTGCTAATCGGTGTCATGGATCACTGAATACTGATCTGAGTCTCTAATATTCAGGGCTTGAAATCAACCGGAGCGCACCGGAGCGCCGTTCCTGTTCGTGAAATCGGTAAAATTATCGCTCCGTTTCGTGGAAAAAATAATTTGACAGTCTGAGCTAGATAGGCCATATAATAGATAATCTAACACACTTATTTTTATGAAATACACATAAAATTTGATAACTATGTCATATAACTATAAAACTATTCAGAAAACTGTCGAGCGCTCCGGTTCGTAAACTTTTCCATTTCGAACGCTGCTACTATTTAGTTTTTATAACGGAACATGAAACAAGATTCAAACATGTAACTGCTTTGTTTGAGAAATCATTTTATTTTGAACATTAGAGTATTTCATAGACATGGTATTCATAGAAATTGTATATTTTGAATGTTTTGGCTTGATTTGCTGTCATTCAAATACTAAACATAAAAAATATCAATATGTTTTCATGGAATTGTAATGAGAGATCATAATATGAGAACACGGTATTATTAAATTTACAGAGTGTTATAAATATTTATGTAGAATCCATAATGACATATTTTTATATTTGAAGTTGATTTACTTAGCATGGTCACCGATGCACTCGATTCTCAGTACCTCAACAATAAGTATTATTGAAACCGATTTTATTTATAATATAATATTTTTAGGAGAAATTACAAAGTAAACATAACATAAAAACAAATATTGAAGAGTTTTGTTATTTCTAATATCATATTGTGTTTTCACTCAAGTATCAGTGAAAAATATTAATAAACAATACTTATTATTTATGTTCAATAATATGATGTAATCTATAGATCAATTTGAAATAAAAATGATACGACAAAGGATTTATTTGCAAATACAATGTGAAAAAAATTTAAAACGGACATCCAAAAAATGTCGCACGATATAAGAAAAAAGCGTCGCCGTTACTGAATACTGCCGCAGGATCTACAAATCCATTTATAAACCGGATAAAACGTAAATTAAAGAGTCGACTATCGACAGATTTTTGAAGCTTTAATTCCAAGAGGGTCGCCTGCCTTAGGCCCCGGTCTATATTCTTCGAATCTAAGGAATGGTAAATAGTATTATAGACCCTCTCCATGGTGACCTCACGTAGAATAAATCTAGTTTAGAAAAGGTTTATTTTTTGCTTTCACAACCCATTTACATAGTGTATGTATACGAAACCACAAACATTACGGTAAATTGAGTTAGGCTCCATATAAAATATTAAATATTGTACGATTTTGTAGATTGATGAGTGGACCTTTAAGGATTATAATATGTATAATATTATGCATAGAATGTAGGAATGCTTACTAAATTATGTAACATATATAGATTTTGTTGCTGTACTCCAATTAAAAACAACAATTTATTTTAAATATTGTTTATAATCTACCACATAAAATATACAAAGAAAAGTAAATACATAATAATATCATAGGTATATCACGAAAGTATTTTTTTTAACATTGTAGATTGGTGGAATTATACTATGATTTCAGCATGTATCTAGTGAATTATGTAAAAAAAGCTATAATTAAATAAATCTGCCTTTCTTAATAATATAGTACAGTTGGAAGTTATGAAATCTCCATGTCAACTATTTCTTATGTTATTATTAAACTACGAGTAACTTCCATAATATTATGTAATTATTTCCTTTCCGAAAATCTCAAAATGGTTTCACTACTTCTCTGATATTATAACAACATAGACTTTTTTTTTCTAGCTTAAACCTAGACTCAATAATTTTATCATCATTGGATGAAAATTAGGATATATAAAATTATCATGTACTTGAATGCTATAAGACCATTATCAGCTACGATGATGACGTATTAATAATGGACTTTATTATGGATAATCATAAAATAACGTGTGTCTAAAAATGTATAGATTTTTATGAATCACTATTTTAACATTAGTTTCATTTACGTTAAAGTTTAATTAATTATTTTTATTTGGTCCGTTTAGAAAGTCTTGAAAATTTGTTTTTATATTTTTTTTCAATATATTTATACTGTACTGATATTTCTTATTTTTTTAAAATTTTATTATTACTTATTAAAATAAAGATAGTTGAGATTTTGAATCAATTTAAATAACATCAAGAATAATTAACATCCAGCTGAATAATGAAATAAGCACCTACCTATTCAAAATATTTTTAATATTTTCAAAATATATTATAATGAACCGATATAAATAAATGTTTATGGCAAACTTCGAAGTGTAAATGCATACGGAGTGTACTTTCGACATCGAAAGGCTCCCAGGTAAATTGATTCTCGTGTACATTATTCGCAGGTAAGTGTCTCTGTGGCCACAAGCTGTCTTGAATATTAGATAAAACATGCCGTGTGCAGGGAATAACCATAAATCCATCTCATCTTGTTGGAAAGCCTCCTTCAGTAGTGGCATATACATGGCATTTCATGGATATTATATCGTATCGTTATCGACTTAAATAAACTAAATGGAAGGCTTTCAGGAGTCAGTATGGAAGTAAAAATGTTTTCCTCGTACTATTATTTATTAAATGAAATGTATTTGAGTGAAAATCAA
Organism: Rhyacophila brunnea; assembly: GCF_057557595.1. Classification (NCBI taxonomy): domain Eukaryota; kingdom Metazoa; phylum Arthropoda; class Insecta; order Trichoptera; family Rhyacophilidae; genus Rhyacophila; species Rhyacophila brunnea. The sequence goes on from NW_028232859.1 coordinate 42,717,236, forward strand.
TTTATACAGTACGAGAAGAATTTTGATAAATTTTGCAGGAAAAACGATATTTTAGTCAAGAAATTATATTGTTTGTAGGTTTTATTAAAAATATATATAATACAAATTGTAAAATCTTCATAATAAGGGAGGTGTTTTGGTTTAATATAAACTCATAAAGTGCGTCAAAACCTTTGAGAATTTTAAAATATTACTAAATTAATTATTACCTACTGAAAAAAATGTTTAACGTAAAAATATAAAATTCTTTTTTTTTTGTTGAAATATGATAATTATTGAAAATGAAAAGCCATTTAAAAAGGAAACATTTGTCCAGAAGGTACCTAATATTTAGCTCCAAAAGTAACCGAGTTGGTAGTATGGCCGTTTGTGAAGCCGAGGGTAACAAATTTAAGAACTCAATAGGTTGGTGAGTGGCTAACAGCCGCTTCTCACAAAAGGTACGTTTCTATAATTCAATGCACTGGAGACTCTTATGTTCCGCTTAGGAACGGAAATGGAAATTTAAATTTTACTTAGGTGGTTGCTTAATATTTTAATAATCATGAGAAGTGCCATTATATGGACCATAAAGGTTGATAATATTAATGGTTATCTTAAGAATATTAAATCAATTGAAAACTATTAACGATTTTCGATATAAAATTTTTAATAAGATATTTTATTTAAGACACAAGATTTAAGAATGTTACATTATTTTTTATATTTCCATATTTTATTATATATATATATATATATATATATAGGTACATAGCTTGGAAAAGCCTTAGAGACGTTTTGAAGTAGAACAAGTTCATATTTATGAGAGATGGAGTGATTGCTTTAACAATTAAAATACCGACGATAATACTAGAAATTTTGTAACAACCACGCATCTAAAATGTTATCAGTTTAATAATAGTAGCCAATATATTTTGTAATATAAAATTAATATGTTCTAACTTTGATTCATAATATATTATTATGTTTTTAGTATCTGCGTTTTTTTATAAATCTGGGACTATTTCAAAATACGTATTTTCAATATATAAATATTGTAACAAATAATATTAAGAATAAATATTAAGTAGAAAGCATTTAATATGATCATCACGTTCTAATTTTTATTAGAAATCTTTAAGTTGTATTACTAGTCAGGTATATATTATGTCTTGATGAACATACTAAATATGTTGTTGAGCATTACTGGAAAATTCGGTAGACTGGAAATATGCGCTGCCTCCAGCAGATGGTAACAAATTCAACCTAGAGCCAATATCCCACCGGATACAAGGGTTTCAATCTGTCCAACAGGTATTTCCACGCAACTCAAAGAGGTGGATGTGTCAATGAATGGATTGTTTGATATTTTTTATCCAAGAGGAAAAAAAACTACTGAAAGCTTTTGTGCTAGATTTATTTCTTTCGTGTCGCATAACCTACGATGTCGTATTTTATAGTGGTTAAAATCTATGTTCATATTATGCGGTTCGCATTTTTCTTTGAAAGTGTTTCACTGAAACAAAAGGCGATTTCGGAAATGAAGGCAAAAAGTTATTTTATAAATTGTACGTCTCAAATACGGTTAATGTACAACGGAGCTGAATTTATGAAACATGCCAGAAGAGAATTCTTATTTAAAATAATTACTTTATCATATTATTAACATGTTCTTTAATTTCTAAGCGGTGTCAGAAACTCTTATTTTTTTTAGTTTTAACGTAGGTAGTTCCATTTGCTAATAATAATGCTATTACAAAATTAATTAAATAGGTAGAAAGTTTACCATAAATTCTGTGATTACGAGAAAAAAGTAGTTAAGTCAAGTTTTGATGAAATTACGATATTAAAGCACTCTGTAAAAATAGTGCTCTTTTTGTGTAACACCGATTTTGTCATACGTTAATACAAAAAAAGATATTTTAACTGGAAAAAAATATTAAAGCTGGAGTATTTTGAAAACTTTAATTTATTTCAAACGCAACTATCTTAGCTGCTTTACACTGAAACTAGAGAATACTTATTTACTATCTATGGTAAAATAAACTAGTTTATGGTGATTACAATACTGTAAATAAAGTAACTACTACTATCTATTATGTTAGATGTATAAATATTTTTATTTTTAATTATGATAGAAAAATGTAAAGATTTAATTTAGAGAGCAGATTCCCGCTCTAAGTCTAAGCATGAAGTGAATAAAGAGGTTTTCCACATGCAGTGAAAAGTCACAAGCATAAGAATTTGATTAAATTTTCCAAAGATAGCAACTTTTTCGTGCACCAGCCTGAGACTCGTCTGAAAATATCTCAGTTATGTAAAACAACCTTAAATATTACCTTCACTCTTTATTAAAGCTTTCATCTCCAGTCCATTTCATTTGCATAGAAATGCTCTCGCGAGATATTATCGTTCCGTGGACAAAGTCACTGGCTCACCACAACACTGCGCATTACGCTCAATGCCCCCAATCCCTGGCATATTTTTTCTTATTTCCAGAAAGAGCCAAAGCTTTTCCAGAACACTTTTCAGCTTCAAAAATAATCGTATTTAATATCGACGTAAAGTATTCTATTAGTATGATAACTGCATACAAAAATAGTTTTGCAAAATATCAATACGTTGGGGTTCAACTGATATCAATAGGATTATCTGTATATTTTCTTTAATGATGTAGCAATGAGACTTTCAGATTTAATATTTTGACTAGAAAGTATATATTAATTCTCTATGTTTAATAAGTAATTTACTATTAGAATCATTACGTTTCTGATTATTTTTCCAAAATTAAGTATATTTAAATAAAATAATCTTACAAATTTAAAAAAAGTTGTTGAATAAAAAATAATTTAATTGCTAAGTGAATAGTCGTCATAACGAAAACTGGATCTTAGTATTAACAGCGTGATTTAAATTACAAAATTGGTTGTCCTTATTTGGCGGAATTCGAAACACTTTAAGTACCTAACATAGTTGTTAACAAAAATGATAATGAATCATATACACGTAGCTTAAAAGATAATAGCATTTATACGAAAAGTGAATAATGTGAGTTGAAATCGTATTTGGTTCAACTTTTTTCTATGGGTTTATTTAATACAATATATAATATGATGTTTAAAGCTTTTTTAATCGATATATTTCCGATTATATAATTATTATTGTTAATATAATACGACATCATATAATATTATTATGGAAATTTATATTTGTCGACTTAGTAAAGTTAAATAACAATTTAGCGAATGATTAGTTATTATTATATTTGATCTGATTAAGGGTGAAACGTAAAATTTTGACGTTGATTGTAAAGAAACAAAATCATTGAGAATAACTAACATTTTCGTAAGTATCTACTGAGTTATTGTTATAAAATATATGTTTCGAATATATGTCTTATTTCATCTAGGGTCTAGGACGATTTGGCACCGCGAACTGGCCTCCGCCGATTGGCCTCCGGTAATTGGCCGCCGGTACAATCGGACGCCGGCCCAATTGGACGCCGACCCAATTCGACGCCGACCCAATTGGCCTCCGGGAGATTGGACGCCGCAGAGTTGAATTAAATGCGCAAAGGAATAGACGTACGTTACAATTTGTTGGAGTAAATAAGCAAGTCAGTTTAATATGCTTCTATCTTTTCAGTAGTTGTACCTTATACATTTCGCGCTTGACACATTTTTAATATAGATTGAGAATAATTATTATGCCTTATGATGTTTATTAAAAGAAAATAATTCTTGCCTCGCTAAAACTTAAAGATGTGCATAATCAATTAATTTATTGTCTATTCATGGGTACTTATTTATATTTACAACAAATATTAAAAATAATGTTAGATGTTAGAATGAAAATTACATTATATTTCAGCGTTTTATGGACTTAATATTATAATAAAGCTTAAACATGTATATTATTATGCATAAATGCGTATTTTAAGATACGAGGGTGGGTCAATAAGTCCTTAGAAAAGCCGACAAGTGGCGCGACTAGTACTGTAAGCGGTTTGTTTTCATGCAGCGGCACTACCGATTCAGTATGCTGCGAAGTTTCAATCAGATTGGTCGGGTTGCTGTGTGTTTTTCGTACATTTAAAAAAAAATTGCTTGTGGAAAATGGAAAAATGGAAAATGGAGAAAATTGAGTTTAGAGCTGTTATTAAACATTTTAATATAAAAGGGTTAACAGCAAAGGAAATAAAAAATGAGTTGGATTTAGTTCACGGCATATCTGCTCCTTCACTTGCAACTATTTATAACTGGTTAAATGAATTTAAACGTGGTCGTACATCAACAAAGGATGAACCACGCTCAGGACGTCCTGTAGAGGTGACTACACCAGAAATGATCAATAAAATCCACGATATGGTGTTAAGTGACCGAAGATTAAAGTTGAGTGAGATAATTGAGGTTACAGGGATCTCAAAAGGTAGCGTCATTTCTATTTTACATGACAAATTGGACATGAAAAATATTTCTGCAAGATGGGTGCCGCGTTTGCTCATAGTCGACAATAAACGCAATAGGGTGGTGGCCTCTAAAGCCCTGTTGCCGCTCATGCAACGCAATCCGGATGAATTTTTTCGTCGCTTTGTGACTGTAGATGAAACATGGATACACCACTATACTCCCGAGACGAAAGAACAGTCAAAGCAGTGGATTGTGAAAACAAACCATGTCCAAAGAAGGCAAAAACCGTAAAATCAGCTGGTAAGGTTATGGCTACTGTATTTTGGGATGCACGTGAAATTATTTTCGTTGACTATTTGGAAAAAGGAAAAACAATAACAGGGAATTATTATGCATTTTTATTGGACCAGCTAAAAAACGAAATTGAAGAAAAATGGCCTCATTTAAACAGGAAAAAAATCCTCTTTCATCAGGACAATGCCCGTGTTCACACATGTTTACGATCAATGGCTAAAATTGAAGAATTGAAGTTCGAATTGGTCGACCACCCACCGTATTCGCCAGATTTAGCCCCCAGTGACTTTTTCCTTTTCCCAAACTTAAAAAAATGGCTAAGTGGACAACCTTTTTTTTCAAATGAAGAAGTCATCGATCGGACAAATGCTTATTTTAAGGACCTTCCGAAAACTTATTTTTCTGACGGTTTAAAAAAAATTGAGAAACGTCTAACCAAGTGTATTGAGCTCCAAGGAGATTATGTTGAGAAATAAAAAAAAAATACAAAAATAAAAACTGTTTTAATGCTTTTTTCTAAGGAATTATTGACCCACCCTCGTAGTATAAAATTACAAACAAAATATTAAGTAAGTTATCTGCTAAGTATAAATGTTTCAGTAGTTTGATTGATAAACTACTTAGGTACTGGGTGCCGGACGAAATCCCGAAGGCCGAAATCCCGAATGGTCGAAATCCCGAAAGCCTAAATCCCGAAAGCCGAAATCCCGAAAGCCGAAATCCCAAATACCGAAATCCCGAACGCTGAAATCCCGAATGGCCGGAATCCCGAAGGCCGAAATCCCGAAAAATACAAACATCAATAATTGCGCAATTTTTGCAAGAGACACAAAAACCCATTTTTTGTGGAAATATAAAAAAAATGTAAAATACAAACAGCAATAATTGCGCAATCGTAAATTGCGCAAATTCTGCAAGATACACAAAATCCATTCGTTCTACAAAATGGTCTCTCCTGAAAAAAATTGCGCTCACGATTGCGCAATTATTGATGTTTGTATTTTTTTATTTTTCGGGATTTTGGCCATTAGGGATTTCAGCATTCGGGATTTCGTCCGGCATCCAGTACCTAAGTAGTTTATCAATCAAACTACTGAAACATTTATACTTAACAGATAACTTACTTAATATTTTGTTTGTAATTTCATACTATCTTAAAATACGCATTTATGCATAATAATATACATGTTTAAGCTTTATTATAATATTAAGTCGATAAAACGCTGAAATATAATGTAATTTTCATTCTAACATCTAACATTATTTTTAATATTTGTTGTAAATATAAATAAGTACCCATGTATAGACAATAAATTAATTGATAATGCACATCTTTAAGTTTTAGCGAGGCAAGAATTATTTTATTTTAATAAACATCATAAGGCATAATAATTATTCTTAATCTATATTAAAAATGTGTCAAGCGCGAAATGTATAAGGTACAACTACTGAGAAGATAGAAGCATATTAAACTGACTTGCTTATTTACTCCAACAAATCGTAACGTACGTCTATTCTTTTGCGCATTTAATTCAACTGTGCGGCGTCCAATCTCCCGGAGGCCAATTGGGTCGGCGTCCAATTGGGCCGGCGTCCGATTGTACCGGCGGCCAATTACCGGAGGCCAATCGGCGGAGGCCAGTTCGCGGTGCCAAATCGTCCCATTCCCTTTCATCTATGCGAATTATAATTATTATTGAAGAATAAATGTATGTCAACTTAGACGGTACGTCAGTAAAATGTTTATCGAAGGCAATTTAATACTTTTATAATGATTTTCTGTCTTCTGTGAATTGACCTGATGATATCAATGAAATTTCTCAGTAAAAATTACATGGCGTGTTCATAGTAGTAACGCATAGTAAAAATAATAAAAAATATAACACGTTAATTAATATTCTTTATATAACTTACGGAATTTTGAAGTTTATTTCGGGGAATATTACATTTTCTTTGAGAATAGTAAAGAAAACTTGTTTAAATAAATATAAAGTTTCAAAGTAAAGCAGCACTCCCGCCAATTTGTTTATAATTAAACAAGAATAACGGTAAGGGAATTCGAAAATATCCAACCAGATGGTTGCGGAAGTCGTTTTCATTATTTCTTGTTTTTAATGTCAAGGGGCTCAGAGTTGTGTCAAGAGATAAGTTCGCGAAAGTAATACGTCATAATTATTAAACAAAATAAATTAAGCGAACAAGTTTTTCTCTTAAGTTTTATTCGAGGTCTAACAGCTGAAGGCAATAAAATTGAAGTCATTCGTTTAATTTGACATTGTTAATAATTAAAACATAATGAATCTATCACTAACCGAAAACAATAATATGACTTTTTAGTAAGAAACTAAAATACTAAGCATTAAAACGGTTACACAATTAAAAATCTACTATATCTATTGAGAAATTTAAGTCTAGATACAAATCTTCAATGCCAAAACGATTCTAGTATATGTACCAAAAAAAGAAATATAAATAAACCGTTTTGATATATTATATATCTGTAAAACTGAATGTAGTGTTTATAAAATTTTATTTAAAGGTAAATATATATATATATATATATTAATTATAATACCTTCGTAAAATTTTCATATAAAACTATATAGTCGAAGATATTTTGCAACTTACACAGATTTACATATGCTCTTTGAAAGGAAACCATTTAAACTACTTAAAAATTCATGCAGTTTTATTCCTAATCATCAAGATATTGATATGATCATATGGTGGCAGCCCCTATGTGGTACGTTGGCATTTGAATAAACATGAACTGACATGTCATACCTCCCCCATTTATTTGTGACATCTTCATGTAAGCAAATTTTAATTGATTGACACCCTTGATAAAGAGATTCTCTAGGGAATATGCGAACCGGTATTTGGATAATCCGGAATAATTTTCAGAAATATTTAAAACTCTCAAATATCAGTGTCAACAGAAATGCCATAATTTTATCTCAATTTAAAGCAGTATGTGTAGCAGCAGTAGGAAAATTACGGAAAAAGTCATGGGTTGAATTAAAGCAAACTACCATCCAACAAGAAAAAGTGTGTAGTTATTTATATTGGAAAGTGTACCGATGATAATAAATTAAAAATATTGGCAAATATGGCGACGAGAAAATGGGAGCAATCGTTGCACTGCATTTTATGTACTCTATATAGAAAGTTGCCGAAAGACAATAGATCTGTCCAAAATGTCCAGCATTCAAAAGTAGAACCATTTATATTACTCAAGCGACAAGAGTAAAACGAATTATATTTGTATAGCTACATAGCTATTATATTTTTCGTTTTGGAATAAAGTCATTTCCTGTTTACAATGTCTATTAAAGAAATAAAAAAAACAGTTGTATTATTACATAAAAAATATATTTGACGCAGAATTTAAACGAATTTTATTATGTAGGTATTTCTATGTGCTTTTAATTTATGTAAATAAAACTATGTTTCATAAAAACGTTGAAATTATGACTGTCTTAAATGTGCTACCGTAGTGTACGACTAAATAATAATATATTTTACGTATTAAATTCATTTTTTTTTACATATCCTAGTAAACATTAAAAATTATTAATTTAAGACGTTCACAACATGTTAGAAATAAAAAAATAGTATTAAAACAGTATTATATAAAAGTTATTAAACAGTAGAAGAGCGGATCTACAAAAATGTAAGTATATATATATATAAATTAGATACAATGAAGTACACCAAATGAGCTAAGCAGACCCTATTTTAAGAGTTTATAAAACAATGCCCACCTATCAATACTCAACCAACTACTACAACTACTTATTATTTTTATGATATTTTGACATGTTATTTATAGTAAATATAAGTATCAAATTTTTCCAGTAATTATTACAAAACCTTAAGGGGGGACATGCTCGTCGTAGGTCAAAATTGATTTTTTTTTGTATTTTCAAACCATGATCCTGGACATTCCTTAAACGTTGTAGATAATCTATTTATATAATTTTGAAGCCTTATTATCCTTTATATTTATTTTAAACATTTGATGACTGCATTAAGTATTTTTATTACATAAAATAGTATTCTTTTAAACCTCTCGTTCTAATGTTTTAGAATAAAGTCATATTTCGGTACATGAATGTGCAGTGGTGTTAAGATTTTTAACATTTATTAATTTTTAAACGCATTTATAAAACCATTAGTATAATTAATGACGAGATAATTTTAGTAAAATATTTACGATAAAAAATTATATTGATAATCTCTGTGATCCCAAATTTTACAAGAATTAGGCATTTTATTATTCAAAAGATCGGCAAGATTAACACATTTGAAGATAATTATACAGTATTAATTATAAGCTATGTCTTTGACCATTCACTGTGATAAACATCCTACGAATATTGATTGCTTTATAATAATTATTGACCTAAGAATAACGTAGTGTTTTTTTGAAATACGCCATTTTTTTTGGCATTCCCCAGTGGTTAAGCTACAACATACGGCCGTAGCCATAAATTGACAAACTATAATTGAAGTAAGGAGTAAAATGATGTTAACGCGCGTGTTTGAACATTTTGAGATTATCAATATAATTTTTTATCGTAAATATTTTACTAAAATTATCTCGTCATTAATTATACTAATGATTTTATAAATGCGTTTAATAATTAATAAATGTAAAAAAATCTTAACACCACTGCACATTCATGTACCGAAATATGACTATATTTTAAAACATTAGAGCGAGAGGTTTAAAAGAATACTATTTTATGTAATAAAAATACTTAATGCAGTCATCAAATATTTAAAATAAATATAAAGGATAATAAGGCTTCAAAATTATATAAATAGATTATCTACAACGTTTAAGGAATGTCCAGGATCATGGTTTGATAATACAAAAAAAAACTCAATTTTGACCTACGACGAGCATGTCCCCCCTAGCTTTTATTTAAATGTATTGAAAGATAAATAAACAAATATAAATGTACTTAAAATCGCAATGAGAAATTATTTGTATTAGATATTTTGATAAAGATGTTATTTATTTCAAAAAATATTTATAATTATTCTTAAAGCGGACAGTTTAATTGAATTTATTTATTTATTAATTGTATCGGATCGATATTACAGAGATATTTGATTAATTATTCAATAATTTTCGAGTCAGTAAGCTTTATAATAATTATATTTTTCATAAAATTATTTCTGAATAAGAATCCTTCAATACAAAATATTAATGATCAAAATAATCTTTATGAAAGCAGAATATAAGACTTCGGTTCTTAATTGCCAATTATATGATTTAAAAAATAAATATTTTTTCGTTTTTCTTACGCAACGTACGCCGTAAAGCAAAAAGAAAACAAAGGTAAAGTGTTTTCGTTTACAAGACACTAATATATTGGGTAAAGAAAAATGCTCAATTTTCCGCAGAAAAGTTTATGAATGCTGCAGAAATAAGAAAAAACCCCACTTGGCCTCAATGGCAACATTTCTCACGGGGGAATTAACAGATTGAAATCAAATTTTCTTGTTGTCCTTGCAAGTTACTGGGCTTTATATTTTCCTGGCGATATTGTCACATAGAAAATTTGTGACTTCCTGCTTTATGTGAGTTCTTAACATTTTTATTGAATTGTCTAAAGCTCCCTGTTTGATTTATCTGTTGCTACGTTCGGTTGACTTGTATTATTGTAGCTTTGGTGAAATTCTTACGATGAGTGTGCTTAATTTATTTGTTCACAAAGTGTTAAGTAATTAATGCCTAGTATATACTATTACGTAAAATGATTGTTTTAATAGTAATAATTAGAATTTAATAAATATGTTTAGAAATTATGACTATAATAAGATAATCAGTACCTACGTATGTATACAATACATTCAGTAGCAATAAAAAACCTGACAAAGTTGGTACTGCGTTAATCTATATTAAATAATATTGTTAGGTTTTTTAAATATTATTATATTATATTATATTATAGTTATATATTTGCCTTGATTTAATTATCTGTCTGTAACGCACACGAGAAAACATACGTAAATATGTAGGATAGAGCGAGTTAGGAAGAAGATGTATTAAAAAGAGTAACGTGAGAGAAAATATACTACTTTTCTTTTTTTCTTTTGACTATGTCCAATTCCAATGATATCCATAATATGGGCCACCAAAGGGTGGAGGTTTGCAGTAACAATTTTTTAAAATGAGAAATGGATGTTATAGCCACTTGCTCAACCTATAAGGTTCATACTCTGACTCAATGGATAAACAATATGTGTATTTGTCAAACCCAGAATTTCAATCTGGAATCTACGATAATATAGGCCAACGAGTAAGCTGATCGGCCATCGTAGGCATATAATATACACGTAAACCGGAATTCTAAATTTGAAAAATAAACTGACACAATAAAAGGATCTTATAAAGTATTTCTTTTATAAATAATCAAAAAATACTTCACAAGTTTTGAGAATGTCACATTATTTATATTAAACATAAATTATTTGAAAACACCTCAGATATCTACCTACTGGAATTTAAATAATATTTTTTTTTGATCGAGATACTTTTCTTTCGATATGATGACTCTATACCCATTTAAATTGTTAGAATAATGCATAAAAATTTGTTTTCCCACTTGCTGCGGACCTTTTAATTTATATTTAATTACCACATTTAAATAACATACTAATTATAATGTCCACCTGATGGGCAACGCACCAGTTGCGTTGAACTTTTTTTCAAAATTTTCTACTATACTGATCTAAATATGGGTTTATCACCGGCTAACACACTCAATAATCATAAGAACCTCTACATTGCGGGATTACCTGGTGCCGTTGAAGGTGGTATGTCTAGAATGAGAGTTGAGTTCGAACTAAACGCCAGAGGAGTGGTGGTTGTTGGTGCCCTTTCTAGAAACTCCACCGTCGCCATAAATCCATTGTAATCATACGGTGGGACGTGGTCACCAGAACTGTTAAAAACATTTAAATTACATTAATATTATCATATATATATAAATAATTAGCTGTTATTGTTTTCACTAATTACACGATACAATATTGCTTATTTAAAATGCAGTCATGTTTACATTTTATTAAGTGCACCTAAACATTAAGAATAAATTCATAAAAATATGCTACATTTAAATAAATCATTGATAACTACATATTTAAAGCTTAAAAATATTATAAGCAATAATTATTAGCAGTTTAAATTTATAGTTCAAAAATATCCAAATTTTACTTCCATACTACAATATAATATAAATCGATTTTTAATGAGGTACTCGTATAATAGATTTTTATATAAAATTGAATAAAAATTAAATTCTGTGTTGATATTATTTGTATCCAATATTGATTTCATCATAAAGAAATGGCATTTTGAGAGCTTAGTGTTAAGACACATGATACTGCAATTTGCGTGCGTCGACGCATATCTTATTTGATTCCAAATGCATCCGATTAGAATCTGCAATTGGATAAAAAAAAATACGATTGCAGTGTCGTATATCTGTGCATTAAGATCTGGTTGAATATATTAAAAAAAACCTACTCAAACGAGAAAGGTTTTTTGATACGCTGAAAAGTATTTGTTACCTGAATTCTAATAGTAAATTTGGTCCAGAAAATTCTAAGAGTGTTGGTTTTGGCTCGCAAACTTTAGAAAGGATTGGATCCGCTGAAGAGGAGCCTTGGTAGAGCGCCAAGTAGTCTGTCGAACATCGACTGCAAACAATGAAGACAAGAGAAAATTAATTAGACAAATATTTTTCAGAATTTCATTTCCTTTCAATCCTTTTACGTGAATCATTATTAGATAAATTTTCAGTTATTATTTTGCTATGAACTGTAAGTGAATTTTAAAATGAATCAAAATATAGATCAGTGATTCCTAACTGAATTTTGGAGAGCCCTGGGGCTCTGTGAGATCTGTCAGAGGCTCCGAGATAATTCAGAAAAGTTCACCCAAATGGTAGGTACGTACTGAAACATTTTTGTTAATATATTAAAAATAAGCACATTACCTGCATTTAAGGGCGGACGTGCTCAGCGTGGGTCAAAATGGAGGTTTTTTTCTATTTTCAAAGCATGATCCTGGACATACATTAAACGTTGTAGATAATCTATTTATACAATTTTGAAGCCTTATTATCTTTTATATTTATTTTAGACATTTGATGATTGCATAAAGTATTTTTATTACTTAAAATAGTATTCTTTTAAACCTCTCGCTCTAATGTTTTAGAATATAGTCATATTTCAGTACATAAATGTGCAGTGGTGTTAAGATTTTTACATTTATTAATTTTTAAACGCATTAACAAAACCATCAGTATAATTTATATTGACATTATTATAGTGAAATATTTAGATAAAAAATTATATTGATAATCTCTGTGATCCCAAATTTGACAAGAATTAGACATTTTATTATTCAAAAAATGGGCAAGATTAACACATTTGAAGATAATTCTAAAGATACTCATTATAAGCTATATTTTTGACCATTCAAGTGTAATAAACATCCTACGAATAATGATTGATTTATAATAATTATTGACCTAAGAATAAGGTAGTGTTTTTTTGAAATACGCCATTTCTTTGGCATTACCCAGTGGTTAAGCTACAACATACGGCCGTAGCCATAAATTGACAAACTATAATTGAAGTAGGGAGTAAAATGATGTTAACTCATTCGCTGCTGAGTAGATAATGATTTTTTAATTAGCACCTTTAAAATGCACCGATCGGCCGCCTGGTCATTACGCGCCGGGTGCGTCTTCCGCGTCCAAAGTATTAACGCGCGTGTTTGAACATGTACCATTTAAAAAAAATCGGTTAGGTACATGTTCAAGGATCACCGAGATTATCAATATAATTTTTTATCGTAAATATTTCACTATAATAATGTCGATATATTTAATTATATTTAAGGTATGTCTAGGATCATGCTTTGAAAATAGAACAAAAGCTCCATTTTGACCTACGCTGAGCATGTCCCCGCTTAAGCAGTGAAGTATTGGCAATTTGAACATTTTCATATTTTTATGCAATGTAAAATATATCAACGTAAGACATTGTAGTATGTAATACATTTAGATTGCATTTGAAACTAGTTGGCATTTGGCTATCGACATTTTGAGTCTGTTTATAGTTAACCCTCTGCTTAGATATGTCAATGTTTACTGCTTAGCACGGCATTTTCACTTTATTATCTCATTTAGTGCTAACACCGTGACTGGCGCGTTTGGAGTCGTTGGCCATTAGATATAATTAACGTGTTATTTAAATGTGGTAATTAAAAAGTAATTACAAGGTTAGCAGTAATTGTGTTAATGTATTTAAGCCATGCCGTAGAGGTTCAGCGAGATTTAAAAAAATGTGCCAAGAGTTCCGCCAAACAAAAAAAGTTTACTTATAAAATCTTAACAAAAATGGTAACTGTAAGTATATATGTTGATAGATTTGTTATTTATTACAGTTTAGTTGTAATAGAAACAGATGCACAAAATGAAGAAATTACTGACTATATGAAAGTACAGGTGCACTATAAAAAAGAAGCTTTTGGCATACTAAAAATCAAGATGAAAGTCTACTACAGTGTTGTCTATTAATTTTAATTTTGTAGTTTTTTAGTTAAGGAAGATAAAAAAGGAGAGATAGATACTAATAATATACAAATATAATGATAATATTATTGATTTTTTTGATATAATTAAGATATTTTTTAGGTATATTTTGTGAACAAGTTGCTATAAAAGGTAAATAGACTTGTACATTTTAGGGAAAGCTAGGCACACAGTTTTAATTCAGAAAATCTTGTTTGCTAAAGTAGAAGCCTTATAATACGCTTACTGGATTTATGTTGACAGATCACAACAAACGGAGCGATTAATAATTATTATTATTATACTCGGGATTGTTATACTTACAAAATTTGAGATACGCTGCATTAAAATTTGTTTCTTCTTTTTATTAAAATGATGGAGGTACTATTCTAACTTTGATGTTGTCAATTAGTTTGGCGAAGGTTAAATCTCTATCATGCGCTGAGTATAACAGTTATTCCAACTGTTGTTTTAATTTCAATCTAGTATTGTACTTTATTCAGTCAGAATATTCATCTATTATCCACTATAATAGTATCTAATTTTTTTCTCGAAATATATGCATGCTTGAAATAAATTACCCGGAAAAGTTTCATTATTTATATACACCAATTCTATTTTCACTCCAGGTTACTGTTACCCATATTTATGGAGATAGTTTTCAAATTTTGTAAAATAATCAATTTTTTGACAAAATAAGAAAATTTGATAGTTTCATGTCTTTTCACAAAAAGATTTGTGTTTATTTGCAATAAAATGACCACATCGTTTCTTTGCTTAATTTTATAATGTATGACATTCAGCAAGATAACGCTTGCCTTTGCGATGCTGTTGTTGGATGAATTGGATTTGACGCTGTTTGAAAAAAAAACCTGTTGGATTATTCCACTGTTTAAAAAATAGTTCCATATTTGTAAGAGGTTTTAAACAATTTGATGTTAAATTTAGAGAGTTTTGAAAACTACACAATATCAAAGCACTTTTAAAAGAGTTTAAGTTTTAATTTTAAATATTTTTATATGGAGTTAATCACTTTTGAAAATTTGAGATATCTAATATTAGATACAAACACATTTCAAATATGTTTAGGTTGCTTATAATACTCATATTTAGAGTACATATTTCTATGATATAAAGCAATAGAGAAATTACGTAGCATTTGATAATAATAAAAAAAATATAAATTTAAAAAATAATTTTTCGTAGAGATAGCAATGATGTTATGTACACAAAACCCGTGTAATAAAAATAAGATAGAATTTTTTCTATTAAGAATATCATATAATCATCTTCGTTGCGTAAATATTTTTTTAGGTTAAATTAGATTAGTAGTTTATAAAAATATTATTGCACCTCAGTGTATTTAAAACAATATAAGTAATGCGTGAAAGTATTTTACAGTGTTTAACTAGAAACCTAGTCTAGGCAGTAACTTGTTTAACTTTTTTTTACTTGCTTAACTTTAACGCCACTTTGCACCAGCATTGTAGACTAAACTCTAAAGAGGTTGTAATTTTTACTAAATAATAATCTGCTTATTATAGCTCGTTTTAGTTTCTTGTCTCTTTTATCTCCAACAGGCTGAATTAAATATTTAATATACAACTGTCTAGTTTATACAAGTTATAGAGGTAAATACATTTAGAATTAATGTATAAATCCATTATAATGGTGTTCATTTGTTGATTCACTCGAATGATCATAATGGATTCATTTGATACATTTGATGGATATCTGTTTTATTTTGATGACAATGCGCTATATTGAGTATTGTGTTAATTATAAATACACTAACAATTAAATTGACCGTTAATAGAGCGTAAAAGCCTATTTATATACATAAGATTTATCATTAATATATACACACATAAAATATGCATTTATAATAATTATACTAATAAATCTTTAGACGTATCAATTTAAATTTGACTATAGTATTTAGATATTGATTTTGTCAATAGTGTAAAATTATGCTGTATGTCTTAAGTCTTAAAAATTTAATTTGACTTTTATATTTAAAATCTTATTAAAAATAGATAAAAAAAATTGTAATAGAGCCCACGAAACAGTTGAATTTATGTTTCTATTAAATCTATCACAATGCAAGTGTAGATGTCCTACTTTTATTTTTTTAAGTTTAATTTTAAAACACGTATATAGACATGATTTATTTGTGGAATAAATTGAAATCATTTATAGAGTTGCAACATAATCTTAATTTAATTTAAAAATGAAGAAAAAAAGATAAATAAACGGATATTACAAATAAAGTAAAAATTTATCGCTCAATATTTTTAAATACGTAATTGAATTAGTATTGGTAGTTATTATTGGTACAATTGATTCAAAACGATAAATAATAATGTTTCGTGAGTATATTTTTTTCAGGAATATTATATTTGTAGACCTTTGTATATTTAGTATATAAAAATATAGCATCACTGATCCCAGTATAAAATAAACATTAATTAATGATTTGATATTAGGTATCATTTATCACTTTTTATTATTTGTCACTAAGCTAAAAATGTACTCATTGTCGTAAATATACAATTAAAAATATATTTGTATATAAGTATATAAATATAGGTATATAAGTAGGTATAGAATCGTGACTTTGTTATTATCTACGCCATAACGAAAGGGGACTTGAGTGGTTATTTTTCAGCTTAAGTAAAGTAATAAGTAAAATGAATTATCCTTTGTCTTCATGGTTTAAGATATTATTATCATCTTACAAGATGACTAAAAATCAATAATATATTTTTATTCAAGATTTTATTAAATTATTTTCATACAATTAGTTTAATCAATCAATATATTTCTACACTGGTGATATTCGAGAGATGAAATTATGAGAATTTTACTCAACCACCGGGATTCGAGCTTGTGATATTTCGATTAGCTTGACCTTGAGCGGTTATTGAAGTATACCACGTAATAAATAAACAATTGTGAAATAAAATATTAGTAAACAAAAAAACCCCAGAGGTTAAGTACTATCGTAAAGTACCTGTGCAAACATCTTGAAACCGAGGCAAGGGATTGGGTTTCTATAGGTAATATAAATTTGGAAAAATCTTGGCTCTCCTGGTGAGGATAGATAAGGTATCTCGTATAACTTATTTATTTACTTTACCTTTTTTACATATATATGTTAACCAAATACACAACATATTTTCTTAAATATGTATGTACAATAATTGTATATAAGATAACATATAATATAACGAATGGTCATAATATACATAATAGTCACAATTTAGATATTTAAAAAAAATATATTATAAAAATTAGTTAATTGAAATTAACACGAGTGTAGAGAGCTGAAATTTGTCAGAAATGTACATTTACAACATACTTGTTTATGTTTGAACTTATTGGCCAAAAAAATTCTAGCAATCCGAGTAGCACGGGTCTTTGCATGGGGTGGTCTAGGTCTTTTAATTGGGTTTAAATTGATTGAAAAAAAATTCAACATTAATACAGGTGCAATACCTTTGGTTTCTTTAACCTGCCCAAGTATTTATTCGTTGGAAAATTTTGTATTTTTACAAAAATAAAAGAACAATTGAAAAGTTTATTTTAATTTACATAAAAACTATATTAAGCTACTGTTAAATAAAAATTTACGTAGTAGTAAAAAACGTAGTATCAAAACCAGGAAACTACAGTACCTCAGCCACATTATGAGAGGACAAAAATACTTTATTACCTAACTTGTCATTCAAGGAAAGATCAATGGTAAGCGCAGCAGAGGATGGCGCCGCATACCGTGGCTTAAGAACCTCCGTGATTGGTACGAGTGCAGCTCCACTGAATTGTTCCGGCTAGCCGACGACAAATCTAAGATCGCCTCGATGGTGCCATTGCACTTCCATTTTCAAATGAGGAACGCCCCCAAATTTATATTTCATTTTACGCTCCCGTAGTGTACAGAAGATCTGCCAATTTACGTAATTTGAAGCTTTTTATAGTAAAAATATGTCTAAAACGATCAAGAGGGATGTTAATATTATTATTAGTAAAATTTTGGTTTATTAAAAAAGAAGAAAAGGAGAAGGAGAGCCGATACATTATTTAAATATGCCACTAGCACGCGTTGCCTTCATGACAGTTAACACACTAGAAGTCTTCTACATGCGACTACAACGACTTTCTATTGTCAGACAATAGTATGTATTAGTTTACAAATAAAGCAGTATTATTTTTTATGTCCATGATATGCGATAATTTTATGCAATAATATGCGACGGTCATCGGCGGCCAATAAACTAAATAACACGGAACGTCCGCATGCATTTGGCAAACACCGGGTGTTTAAACAAATGTGCGATAAATTATATCTTAATTGACTTTTAATGCTGTGCCGGAATTAATGACAAATAATGAGCTCGTTGCGCGGGAAACTCACCCCAATGCCCCCTTCCCTCCCCTATACTTTCAGCAACCGGTCGCGACCCACAATAATAATTATAAAGGCTTTTAGAGTGACGTCATATTTCATATAAAAAAAAATGCTCACTCACGAGAAATAAAGCTCTCCTCAGATTATAATATCTCAATGTGAACATAAAATTTAAATAAGTAATACTCTCTTGTGGCACTCATGTTTTTTTGTACTTTATTACTTTTATGGTATTATTAAATCACTTAAAGAATATTATTTAAAATTTTGAAGAGTAGTTCAACATTTTTGTTTTGTATACATAAACTTATTTTATATTTTGGCATTAATAATAGCGTTTTTAGTGCGGCCATGGATAAATAACTAATAGGTAATTCCTAGAATACTAGTATAATTACATGTTCATACACGCGCGTTAACGTCATTTTACTCCCTATTTCAATTATAGTTTGTCAATTTATGGCTACGGCCGTATGTTGTAGCTTAACCACTGGGGAATGCCAAAAGAAATGGCGTATTTAAAAAAAACACTACCTTATTCTTAGGTCAATAATTGTTATAAAGCAATCATTATTCGTAGCATTATCACACATGAATAGTCAAAGACATAGCTTATAATTAGTATATTTAGAATTATCTTCAAATGTGTTAATCTTGCCCATTTTTTGTAAAATAAAATGCCTAATTCTTGTCAAATTTGGGATCACAGAGATTATCAATATAATTTTTTATCGTAAATATTTCACTATAATAATGTCGACTTAAATTATACTAATGGTTTTATAAATGCGTTTAAAAATTAATAAACGTAAAAAATCTTAACACCACTGCACATGTATGTACTGAAATATGACTATATTCTAAAACTTTAGAGCGAGAGGTTTAAAAGAATACTATTTTATGTAATAACAATAATTTATGCAGTCATTAAATGTTTAAAATTTCAATTATAGTTTGTCAATTTATGGCTACGGCCGTATGTTGTAGCTTAACCACTGGGGAATGCCAAAAGAAATGGCGTATTTAAAAAAAACACTACCTTATTCTTAGGTCAATAATTATTATAAAGCAATCATTATTCGTAACATTATCACACATGAATAGTCAAAGACATAGCTTATAATTAGTATATTTAGAATTATCTTCAAATGTGTTAATCTTGCCCATTTTTTGTATAATAAAATGCCTAATTCTTGTCAAATTTGGGATCACAGAGATTATCAATATAATTTTTTATCGTAAATATTTCACTATAATAATGTCGACATAAATTATACTAATGGTTTTATAAATGCGTTTAAAAATAAAAATAATTTATGCAGTCATTAAATGTTTAAAATAAATATATGGATAATAAGGCTTCAAAATGATATAAATATATTGTCTACAACGGTAAAGGTATGTCCAGGATCATGCATTGAAAATAGAAAAAAAGCTCCATTTTGACCTACGACGAGCATGTCCCCCCTTAACTTTCGAATAATTATTTCCCATCATATTACATGAAGATAAAAAAAATATTCATACATATTTCATGATCAGACGTTATGTTAAATATTCCACTAAACTAAAGCCGTAAAATTTATTATCATAATATTCTAATTCATTATTTATTTATATGTCACTTTGTTGATTTTTTAACACTTTAACTTCGATTTATACGCTCTAGAAATGTCTCCAAATCGAATCGAGTGAAATTTCGAAGATTGATAATTTTAAAAATTTTGTTTTCTATCCATTGTCACTTTCATAAATGTTTCTGCCGATCTGTCACAAATTAACTGTAATCTAGTTATATATATATTTTTTTAGAGGTATAGAACTTTAAGCTGGCAGCACTTTTTTTATTGGCGGCCATTTTGTCAGCTGTTAAGTGATTTATGTTTAGTTTGGTTTGGCATTTCAACATGAATAGACTGACGCCTGAACAACGCTTCCAAATTGTGAAAATTTATTTTAAAACAAGATTGCCGTTGATCCCGATTTTCATAAGCAAATTTTGTTTAGCGATGAAGCTCACTTTTGGTTGAATGGATAGTCAATAAACAAAACTGCCATATTTGGAGTGATGATAATCCTCAAGTGTATGTTGAGACACCGTTACATCCAGAAAAATTGACTGTTTGGTGTGCTTTATGGGCTGGTGGAATAATTGGTCCGTACTTCTTTAAAAACGATGCTGGCCAGAACGTTACAGTCAATGGTGACCGCTATAGCGCCATGATTACTGACTTTTTCGTTCATCAATTGAACAATCATGATGTGCAGGAGCTGTGGTTTCAACAAGACGGCGCAATATGTCACACAGCTTGTGCCACAATTGATTTATTGAAGGAAACGTTTGGTAACCGCATAGTTTCACGTTTCGGACCCGTGAATTGGCCTCCAAGATCGTGCGATTTAACGCCGCTTGACTATTTTCTGTAGGGATATGTGAAGTCGCTGGTCTACGCCGATAAGCGCAAAACGATTGACTACTTGGAGGACAACATTCGCCGCGTTATTGCCGATATACGGCCACAAATGTTGGAAAAAGTCATCGAAAATTGTACCTCCAGATTAGACTACGTCCGAGCCAGCCGTGGCGGTCATATTCCAGAAGTCATATTTAAATTATAATGCCAGAAGAGCATCTTTCGAATAAAGTAAATTTAATGTCAATATAAAAAGTCATCTTTGTTTTATTCCATTTCAAAGTTATATACCTCTAAAAAAAAACACCCCTTATATATTATATAAGTATAGATATTTGACCAATATTCTCGCAAACTATTTGAATATTAAAACGAAGGACTGTCATTCAATATATTTTACCATTATAATGCATATTATTTCCCCACTAATTACTACAAAATTATAATCTAATTACACCACACTGGTAATTTATTATTTGTCAGACTAATATGTCAGCTCAATTGTTTCATTTAACGACACAATAATTGTTTGCTACAGTGCGATTTTCAAATATCAATGTAATTTTAAATACCTGACAGGCCACAGGCTCTTCCTATAATTGCTATAATATCGATAATTTATGACTTAATATTTCATAATTATTCAAACAGATGTCATTGTGTATTTAATTTTCTAGATTATGCAAATCAATCGACAGTGGCTAGTAATTTGAGTTTAAAGTCGGGCGAGATAACTCGCGAAATTTCTATGTGCGGCCTGTCGATTACGGCCTCATAGAGCGAAATAACTCGCTGAAGGCATAGAACTGGTTAAAAACTGGTAATGAAAAAAAACAGTGTTAATATGGTTGTAATAACATACTGATGACAGTAAAAACGGTATCTCTGGATAAATGAATTTATCTAAATTTTAATGTGTTTATAAATATTGGGCTCATTGAAATTATCTTACTTATTTGTTTATACTTTTAGAATACCATTATATAAGTGTGTATAGTTAGATGTAATATTATATACTTAGTTTTTTATATTTAAAAAAAATATTAAATATTTGATTATGTTGCACGATACCTAGATCAAAAACGTAAAGTACTAGATAAAAATTATATTATATATGTGACAAATAATAGAGACATTATAACTAAAAACTTGCACTGGTTTCTAATAAAATTCGAACGATGAGTTATGCCAGCCATTGGGACGGAAGCCGCCCGATACGGAACGACATTATGGAATACTTTCCGGTTAAAATTAATATGAAATATTACCTTTAAACGATCGGTGTATTCAATAAAAGTAAGGATTTTACATGAAACACACGGCACCAGGTGGTCTTTATACTGTACCTACGGATAAAAAAATATTGGCTGAAAATGCGTACGTGGTTTTTTGGTAAATAAAATAGTATCGTATCATAGTGAAATATGGTTACATGGTTTTTACTATTAATATGAAACTGGCGAAATACGTTTTGTAAATTGGAGATACAGCAAAAAAATAATTGCGAATATCGCAATAGCGGTTTTTATTTATAGTAAATATTTATGTTTGTAAAGATTTGCTTTTTCGATACGTATATATTATTTTTAATTAAGACAAATATTTTTTTGAACACGGAATAATAAAGTTCGATTTGTTATAAATCCAGTGGTAAAACAAATTTAGTGTTATGTAAATATGAATTACACCATTTCGAAAAATATATGAAACGTAGGTAGGTACATATTAGAAAAAAATGAGCCAAGTTGGATTCAAATTTCTTTCATTTTCCGGATGAGTTATTAATGAGGATTAAATTTCTGATTAACTAGTCATAATTGCTAATAACAAAGCCTTTTGATGTGTTCTAAATTCCAAAATTCTTGCTACCAACTCTATAATTTAAATCATGGTAATGATTGTACTAACGTGATTTTTAGATGGCATCAGGAGTAATCCAAATTTAGTTGTAATATCGTTGCACTTGCTATTAAAAGGTGATTAATAATGTCATTTGTGATACACATGTGAATTTTTCAGTAAATCTTTTTTTATAAATGTTATAAGATTGATTGTTTGGAATACTATGAAAAATGTAATGAATGTGTAATTATACAACTATATTAGTATTTATTTTCTCTTAAGTAGAAAATATAGGCCTCCAAAAATGGATGTTAGTTATATTATGATCAGATTTAAAAAAAAAATCTTAAACGGTTGTTAGCCATATGATACGACCAATCTATAGAGTTCTTACTCTGGGTCAAACATATATTGAAACCCACAACAAAACAGACGGGCATTTGCTTACTATATTATTTCGTTTATATATATAACTATAGATGAATTAATATGTATAATAATCTAAAGATAATGTAGTATTAATTGTGTTTTTTGCGGACGGAGAAGCAAAGGACTTCGTCTTGATTAATATTGTAAAATTAATTATTTTTTCCCATTCAAAAATTATTCTACCCTTCCAAGTAATAAAATCTTCCAGGTCGCTGACAAATTAATTATTCAAAATTTATAAATATTGGGCTTAGAATATTTGCAGAGGGTCGTGACAAACCCTTGTTATCAGCCAAAGAAAAAAATAAATTATAAATCCGGTATTTTTTGTTGTTAAATCAAATCGCATGTATTTTTTATTTACTACAATGTTTATTTTACTTAACGTGATCAATTATTTATTTAAAGTGAACTGTCAAACATGTATACAGATAACTGCCGTATGCTTGGAGTACCTATCGAATTGATAAGCAGTGCAGATTGACCCGTTCCTGATGATTATGAGATTGGTATATACGTTGTACTTAAAACATAGCTCGTCACTTCGCGAATATCATTGTTGCTTCCCCTTCACGGATTGTTTGAAATAACATTTATACACAAAAAATAGGATACTATATTATTTGGAAGCACTAATAGTATTTTATTATTTATAGATGCTCTCATCGTAATTTGACTATGACGGTTTATCAAAAAAATGTCAGAGGTGATTATGACAACTGTACTGATAGTGATGATAAAACATGTTGTCATCCTTTAGATATTTATATGTGTGTCTTATAATCTCAATTAAATTGAAATTTGGTTGAAAAAAAATAAACTGGAATTTAATACTGTTAAATGTGTCTGTATTAGCTTTTCGAAGTGAAGATCTCCAATTAAATACAACTATAATAATATGTCAAACAGCTTACTGAAGCGTCAATCGGAAATTAAAGATCTTGGTACGAGTATATTATTTTACTCACGATTATCTTTTCAATCACATATCTGTGTCGTTAGTACGGAATATTCTTGAATATGGGTCCATTATCTGAAATCCTTATGAGGCTTCCTGTAAGTTTGTTTTAGACCGTGCTCAGAAGAAATTTCGACATCTTTATTTTAATGTATATTAATGTTTTCCTTTTTATAGTTTCTCAAATGAGTATTTTATGACCAACTTTGACTTATAACTTTTAACTCTCACGTTATATAGTTTCCAAATATTCTGGAAAATTTGAATTTCTATGCACCCGTCAATTACATGCGTGATCCGCCATGATCTATTTTGGGTGAAAACTGTTTCCCAATGGCAGGCTCACCAGGCACTAATAACGAGGGATTTGCGGCTGGTCAATGCACTCCATAGAGATGTAGGCATTTTTAGTGTTGTGCCGTGTGTTTTTTTTTTAAATAGTTCTATTTTTTGTTTTTCTTGAATTATTGTTTTTATTTTATTTCTTTTGCTATAAAATTATTTTTTGGTTTGTTTTTTACTCCACTAATTTGATTTTCCTGTACTTTTTACGCTAAATGTCATAATGTTATGAACGTCTTGAATTAATAATTTGTTATGTGGTCAATAGTCTTTAAATACATAAATAAAATATGAAATTAAAATAAATAATACTATTCAAAAATACTTTTGTATTTTTTTGGTATTAAAAAAATCGCAAGAGAATTATATGAATATATTAAGATGTTTTAATATTATTCTTTAATATTCTTTAATATAATTCAGAATAATATTCTCTTTGATGGTTTAAATAAAATACTGCCTATTCACGCATAAATATTTTTGTTATGACGTTATGAAGAATAAATTGTTTTTTTTTTCGAAAATGGAATTAAAATAGGTGTCAACTTTAAGGGCGGACGTGCTCAGCGTGGGTCAAAATGGAGCTTTTTATTTATTTTCAAAGCATGATCCTGGACATACCTTAAACGTTGTAGATAATCTATTTATATCATTTTGAAGCCTTATTATACTTTATATTTATTTTAAACATTTGATGACTGCATAAAGTATTTTTATTACATAAAATTGTATTATTTTAAACCTCTCGCTCTAATGTTTTAGAATATAGTCATATTTCAGTAGATTTTTTAAAATTATTAATTTTTAAACGCATTTATAAAACCATCAGTATAATTTATATCGACATTATTATAGTGAAATATTTACGATAAAAATTATATTGATAATCTCTGTGATCCCAAATTTGACAAGAATTCGGCATTTTATTATTCAAAAAATGGGCAAGATTAACACATTTGAAGATAATTCTAAAGATACTCATTATAAGCTATGTTTTTGACCATTTAAGTGTAATAAACATCCTACGAATAATGATTGCTTTATAAAAATTATTGACCTAAGAATAAGGTAGTGTTTTTTTGAAATACGCCATTTCTTTTGGCATTCCCCAGTGGTTAAGCTACAACATACGGCCGTAGCCATAAATTGACAAACTATAATTGAAGTAGGGAGTAAAATGATGTTAACGGGCGTATTTGAACATGCACTTAACCGATTTTTTTTTAACGGTTCATGTTCAAACACGCGCGTTGACATCGTTTAAATTATAATCGTCGTCGTAAATTATATAAATAGATTATCTACA
Organism: Rhyacophila brunnea; assembly: GCF_057557595.1. NCBI lineage: Eukaryota > Metazoa > Arthropoda > Insecta > Trichoptera > Rhyacophilidae > Rhyacophila > Rhyacophila brunnea. Next base: position 42,743,216 of record NW_028232859.1, read on the forward strand.
ACGTTTAAGTTATGTCCAGGATCATGCTTTGAAAATAGAACAAAAGCTCCATTTTGACCTACGCTGAGCATGTCCCCCCTTAAGACAGACAAATTTTAATCCGAAAATATGAGAAAAATTTCTCCGAAATAAAACATTGGAAAATCATCAAAAAAGTAATATTTTTTTAGCAAAACTTTTTATCTATCCACGGAAAGATACGAAATTATTGCAAAAGAAAAAGTATATTCCATATTTAAAATTTTATTAAAAAATAATATTATGGTTATAAAAACATGGAGATAAGATATTTTGTAAAATAATAAACCTTGTAGTAATTATTATTTTAGCACGTATCTATAGATATTATATACACATAATTTTATATCCGTCTATTCCACTGTTATGAAAGTTTTAATAAATAACATATATATAAATTAATATAGAATAAACGTATAATTTCATTAAACAGCAATACTGTATTAAGATTATTATCATTTTAAAAATTTACTCAAGCCATACACAATAAAAAACTGATATTACTTTCGCATTTAATAAGAAAATAAATGTCACATATTACTATTTTTAATTTAAATGAACTTGTGTATTTTTTATATTGCCGTTTGATTTGTTTGTATGCAGAGATTAATATATATTTTCTGTTGTATTATTATAAATATTGATTAAATAATAAACAAATATATTAAATAATGAATTATAACATTATTAAATTCTGTCAATATTTTCATTTAACGATCATGCCTTTCCAACAAGAAATAGCAGTACTGAGTAGTTTTGAAAAAACTAAGCAATAATAAATACATCGTTTTTTATCGAGCTAGACATTTAGCAGGTACCTATGCATTTTCATAATGTATTATTTTCAACTGTCGATACTATTTGTATAAAAAAACTAGTCAGGTGTGTGAGCTTATTCCGTCATACTGAATAGTAACAAAGGCGAGAAAGAAAGCGTTATCGAGAGACAAGTCTATCTTATTAATCTTATTAATCAAGGAAATCTGGCTAATTAGATGCATTCACGATTTATATACATTTTACAATAATTCGACCATCATAAACTGAAAGCTCTATCTCGATTACGTACAACGAATGCATAACCCTAAGCATTCAAGGTTTCATTGGGTTGATGGTGTCTTGAAATCTCCAGGCTGGGACCCGCCTTTTGTTGAGCAGCCAAAAATTGATCAATTGTATTTTGAATTGAAAAAAATAATATGTCGTTAATTTGTCTAATCTTCATTGTCATTTATTAATATTGTTTCAAAAATATCAAGGAAAGGTTTTCAAAAAGAATTATTAAAATATATATATATAAACTGTAGTGACCATATTATCTGTGTGACGGTTAATAAGGTGAGGAACATTATATTATCCGACAACAGTCATTCTCGGATAATATTCATATATTATATGTATATACATTTACTTCACAATTTTATTGTTTAGGCAAAACCATTGGCATTCGTGGCAAAGCTTCAAATTTTCACATTTGCATTTTGAGTATCTCGCAAAAAGTTCCTCATACTGGCAGACTCAAATATTAGTTTTCTAAAGGGGCGAAATGGGTAACAGTGGCGAGGCGGGGAAGACAAAAAAGCGTTTTCAATTGAATACCTAGATTGAATCAATATGGAGAAAATTACTTCTTTTCTAGGCGGGCTGTATAAATTACTTTACCTAGGTGTATATTTAAATTTACTTACTTTATACTTATATGGATCATTATCGTCTATTAAGTTTTGTAAGTACCTACTTATCTAATATTTAATTTTACATTTTTTAAATTTTGAAGCCTAACATGCGAACAGGTCTGCGCAGTTTCAATTTTAAAAACTTTATTTTCAAGTCGATAACAGATCAATAAAACAAATGATCAATTTCACTTGCATTACGCATTGAAAAATACTAGTTAAATAAATTATAATATTAATACTTTCGACCGAAGGTACTTGATGGAATTTGAATTTAAATTCTAATGGATTCAAGCTTGAATCCATTAGAATTTAAATAAATTATAAGTATGTGAATATCGTGAGTTTGCTGCCAAAAGTTGATAAGTCGATAATTGAGGTATTTAGAGTTAATAACGGATTATGTGTCTGTATAATATAAATATGTATGCTAGAAAAAAATACAAGGTCATTCGGTGTATACAACATCCACATAAAGCACAAATAAATTAAGCATTATGCCTAATTTTAGAGGACATGTCAAACTTCAATTTACAATTATTCCATAACATGATTTTGAAAACTTATTCTCACGAATTATTTATCGTGGTGGTTGATTAAAATAATAAGAATCATTTTGCAAAGCATTAAAAGATTTATAAAAAGATTTTAGAAGATATTCTGGTAATTTGGATGACTTCATTAATTATTATTAATTGTAGAAATAATACATACATACCATAATATATACGCAAAGAATTTTTCGAGGTACCAAATTTATAAGAAGACTTTAGGAAATTATGTTTTGCCATTAGGTAATTACCTAAATTAAAGATGCCACCATGAGGATCCTAATAATTAAGATATTTTTTGCTCATACTTGGATGGGTTTTCTATCCAGTACTACTTAATATAAGATGTTGATATTTTCAGGCAATACGAATAATTCGATACATATAATATCATCATTCTAATCGACTGTACGATAACGTGCAAATCGCCTCCTGTTTTTATATTACGATAAATAATTGGTATTAGACATTTTGTAAAGCTTGTCACATGTATAAGAAAATAACATGTAAATTAAGACGACAAAAAAACAAATATTTAACTCAACTGATAGTATTCAAATCTAAAATCCCGAGATATATATTATAAGTGTTGCGCAGTGGTATAAACTGGACCGGAACGGTATAAAAGGCTTTTATAAAAGGTTCATTTGTCGAATTTGTCAAAGAGAAAACTGTTGTTTGTTCAAAACATAAGTTCTACAAAAGTTTCCCAATTTGTTACCAAGTTGTTCTTAGGACAACGTTGCAGAACTCTGAGTATAAGCAGTGCACCACTGGGATGCCTCATTATCTAATTTGTTTTGTCCCGATTTTCGCTAAGCTGTATAATACGTTTCACATAATGATTCCGGCCTTACACACTTTCACTTACATACAATTTCTAAAATATTTAAATTAATTAATTATATGAAAATTTATTTTCATTGTTTTCAAAATTTTGTACCTATGTAACATACGCGTAATTAAAGAACACTTAAAAATCCGATCATATTTACTTGGTTGTGTATTTGATTTTGGCAATAGTAATTCACTTGTTCATGGCTGCTAGTTGATAGAATCGCTTTAAAAGTATCTGTTAATTTATCACGAATTATAAACGATAGTCTTTGCTAGAACAAATGATTGAGGTTGGCTGTATAGTGATCGTAAAATGTCACTTGAGGATAGTGGAGATTAGTATGTCTACAGGCGCAATAATGATTTTGCTCGTACGCGACTGAAAGAATGAGTATAGACGCTGTGGAAGGAATAGAAATATTAGTTTTGTCGTATACATCCTAAGTTTATGGTAAGGATTACTCGTTCAATTTGGATTGTGGATTAAACTGACTTGATCACGATGAAGATTAAACATCTAATGCTAATGCTTACCTTAGTTGACATGACTATACAAGGTTGTGAAGCAGAACCTGGGAGATCCGTGTTCGATCCCTGTGAGGATAGAATACATTTATGTGATTTTCTTAAAACCAGGGTAAGTATTTGTGATTAATTCACTTGTATTACTAAATATACTACTGTTAAACCACACAACTATCATTGTCTTTTTAGGCCCGTTGTAGTGTTAAAAAGAATAATATTATATATATATATATATATATATAATATAATATATGTATGGATTGTTAAATAGTATGTTTTGAGTTTTTGACGTATATGTTGTAAGTTTATGTATGGACTTGAACATTGCGGGAGGGACAGAAATTTGTGGTGACGCATGCTCTGCAAGTTTACTATAAATTTAATATATTATTATGCTTTCAATTTTCATTACATATTTTTCAAGTAACTTCTAAAAACGACCGCAATCAAATGACTGACAGAATTTTCGAATCATTACCAGAATCAATGTGTGGAAAGGACTCTTCTGGTTGGCTGTAAACATGTGGAACGAAATTAAATTACGGTGTTTTATGATTTTTGTAATAAGATGTCACTGTTTCCATTTGTTTTTTATGGTTACACTCATACGTGTTGGCGACTAATCACATTTCACTAAACTTTTTACATCGCGCTTAAACGCGCCCGGCACCTACACTAAATATTTCATGTAAATTTTACAACAGGCAGAATTTGTAATTTTGAAAGCAGTAACTTTGTCCGTGGACAGTTTAGGCGAAACGTGAATAACGCGTTTCGGCGTGATTAAAAACAAAATTCGTCGCGTAATTCCTAATTTTACGTCTGGTCGTTTACAACGGGCGACATAATATCGGAATACAAATTGCACTCACTCAAAAAGGGCTGTAAAACAAATATTTTTGAATAGTGCTATGTACGATTCAATGCTCTGTTTAATATTTTTATTTATTCAAAAAATCGTATTTTAATTGGTATTTGTATCTAGGGTCAGATTTACTATCGAAAGAACACTGGGCGAATACATATCTGCGGGTCTATTCTATACACAAGGCTGATTTTGGTCCGCTACGAAAGCTAAATATGGTAGAAAAGTATAGAATTATTCAAACTTTATTGTATCAATTACAATAATTTATTTATTATTGTTTCAATAAGTTCTATGTTTTAACAGCATCTCTCTCGGATGTGATACATTCTAGACCGATATAGATAGAATTTTTACAATAAGTGTTAATTATTCGATACTTTCCTACCCTATTTAGCTGTCGTAGCAGGCTTGTGTATAGAATAAACTCGCTGGGATACTCATAAACAACTTCGTACAGGAGTTTATAAACACTTTCATTTGTAAATTCAATTACTATTTCATTAAATTTTATTATTTTTTATCATTTCCGTCTTTATTGACTCTCAAATTAATCTTACTGAATATAGTAGTATGAAAAACTACCATTTGGATAGTATTAAACATTTTTCAGGACCGAGATTCGAGCCTAAGACCCACAGCTCTATAAGTCAACCATAGCTACTTGATCGTCGCTGATATATAAGTAGATCAAATAATAGCATGTACAGTAAAAATGTGATTATTGATAACATATTAGTATACTAAACATACATAGTATACAAATTTATAATACAATCTGAATTTGAAATCATATTATGTGTTATTTAAGACGCGTGAAATAAGCATGAAAGACTATATATTTTGACATTTCAAAAGTACAGTACAAAAATAGAAATACCGCAAAAATATCACTTGTGCGGTTCTGTTTTTTAAACGTCGACATGATTAGGTACGGTTTCGGCTATAATGTCGCGCTCAGCATTTGCAATGTACATAATATGTGCACATTGATGTTTCTGCAATTTATCCCGAGTCATCTCCCTTGGCGTAACATTCTCGCCCCATCGAGCATTGTAATCATAAAATAAACCCAATTACGTCCATATTTCGCTGCAGTGGGGCTACATTTAAAATGTTAAAAATATCATAATACGATTGTTTAATTATCATATATTTATTTATTGTAATAAATACTACAGTATTAAATTGCCTAATGCTGATTAAACTGCGTAGAAATAAGTAGAAAATAAACAATGATTTATGTTCACCAAATGATCAGAGTAATATTAATTAATGTTAGAGTAGATAATAGCAATGTTGACATTAATACCATTTTAATTCATATTAAATTTATCTTGAAGTATAAAACAAATTTTGTTTTATACTTCAAGATAAAGAACTGACTTATCGTTGTTTATGCCAAATGGAAGGGAAATGATTGCGTTAAAATGATTTTTTTTTCGAATATCCATCTATTACGCCTATATTAGAATAGATGAATTTATATAGAGGTTAGAGGTGTTATATCGACTGGTCTCTGTATGTTTATGTGTAATATGTTTTAATAATTTATTTACAAATAATTTATAATATCTATAATTAATACTGATACTAAATAATGTACCCACATTAGGTTTTATTCTTCGGATCTCTGGAATCTTTGGAAAGTCGACGTTCTATATCTGATCAATATTTTCTTTTTAAAATTATCAATGGTTTTGTTTACTCGCCAAACCTACTCAAAAGGGTGGGTTTCCATTGTCCATCAAGATTTACGCGAAACCAAACTTTGTACCATGTCAGTCGTAGCGATTCTAATTATGCACAAAATTCTTTTATTCGGGGCTCTTGTTTAAATTGTAATACAGATATCTCCACCGTTGATCCTTTTAATAATTCACATGTTTCATTTAAACGCGCTATCTCCTTTTTGTGTAAAGTTTTATTATTCATTATCCTTTCACATTTTTTTCGTGTAATTTTCTTATGTAATTTCTTTATATTTATGTTATTCTTACTCTCTATCTTATTAGGCTTAACTATATTATAATGCATACTTGGAAACTTTGCTGGTCGCAATAAATTTTCATTATTATATTTTAAATTTTTGTAATCAATATGTAACTATTTGTTTCCTTAATAAAAGAAAAAAAAAGTAAAAATAAAATAAAATCCCAGGAAACTGCAAAATACAGTAATTTATTCCAACAGCTATTGCAGAATTCTAGTAGGTATCTAAGTATTACAGGCCTTGCATATTATACCTACCCCGTGTTCCTCGGCAAGGATGTATCGAGGGACCAACAAAAAATATGCAATATTATATGTTAACAATTATTTATATGATGCTGAGACTATTTTAAAATACAGTAGGTACTCAATAGATCTTTTCCCTTCGATAACATGTGTGTAATGTGTAATTAATTATTCGATCTTTATAGATATACATACACTTTTGTGTTAAAATAACAAATAATATACCAAGCCAACTCTTCGTGGAGATATCAAGTGCTGTCTTTTTTTACATTTACTGAAAAATGGCTATGTGATCAAAGCCCTTAAAAAACCACCTCTTTACTTTAATCCCAATATAAAGAACGCCCAGCGTATCCTAACCCAGGATCAAGCACGGAAGAGTTGTCATGTTATAAAATATTATTAGACGAATATTACACGAATCAATACGTAAATTTATGATTACCGAATTTTCACAGTATTATGTAATATTGTTTAATACTATAGCAAGGACAGTTTTTATGTAAAGAATACCTTTAGATTTAGTATTGATTAGACTAGATTAAGATTTATTGTATATTACGATAATATTGTAGAGTGTAAAGTATCATGAATTGTGATGTTCAAATTATAAAATCGATAGTTTATGATATTTTTATGGAATCTGTTGCATCTGTGAACTAGATATTCTCCCTTTGTCTGTGAGAAGATATCGCAAGTACAATAAATCCCTATTAAGTATTTAACCTATATTGTGCATGTAGTCAATATTATTTTAATACGATAAAATCGTTAATTACTGATTTTAGACAATTATAACACCTGGTTAAACCGTGATTTATAATAGTCAATATATAAAATGAATAAATATAATAATGGTTTATCTTTTTTGTTATAAATATATACAAAGAAACATAATCTATGGAGGTATACAAGATTCAATTAAAAAAATCTTTCTTCTACCACATTCAAATCTAGACGACGTATATGGGTATTCATATTAAGGCATACCTGAGTCATCTGCGCTTTGCCAATGACATAGTAATTTTCTCACAAGACTCAGAAGACCTCCAAAGCAGAATGCAGGAACTCGCTGAAGTAAGCAACAAAGTAGGTTTGAAAATAAATGCAACAAAGACGAAAGTCATGTTCAACTGCTTTGTGGGCCAAAAAGAGATTCTCGTCAATGACACTCAGCTCGAACAGGTGAAAAACTACATCTATCTGGGACAACACATGTCTATAGATGGATGTATATTTGATGAAATTGTTCGTAGAGTAAAGCTAGGCTGGAGTGCTTTTGGCCGCCTGAATACTGTCTTCAAAGGTGACCTTCTACTGTACCTTAAGTGCAAAGTGTTCAAGCAGTGTGTGCTTAGAGGTGTAATAGAGTTTATTAAAAGCCTTAAATGGAGATGGGCTGGACACATAGTTCGAAGAAGATACAATCGTTGGACAAATCTATTCATCCAGTGGTATCCAAGAAGTACAAAATGTCCGCAAGGTAGACCTAGAGGCCGCTGGATCGATGAAATGATAAAGTTCTGCGGAAGTACAAAGTGGCAACGCAATGCACAGGACCCAGAGAAGTGGAAGCAGCTTGAAGAGGCCTTCATCCAGCAGTGGATAGATTCAGGCTGATGATGATATTAAGGAATCATTTTGACAGATTTTTATAAAGACTGTATACAAAACATTTTTTAAGCTCATATATGGATCGTTGAAAATTACGTGATAAAAGTAGTAGACATACATCCCGGATACGAAGTTTCAGTGTAAAATCTATAAAGTTTTTATCTTATTCCGATTTGAAGCTGACATGTTCAACACGGTAGATTGATCGTAGAAAGTTCTAACAAAGTAGTCGTCACTGCTCACTAAATAAGCATCTAAAACAGATTGTTTGAAATGAATTGAAGTAACAACAATTTTCGTTTTGAATTTAAAGCACTGAAATGGCTGGAGAATAAAAAAAATCTCGACATGAAAGTGAATACACGAATTGTCCCTGAGCATATAATATGTGTAGAGAAAGAGCGAGATAATATCGAGTTTGTTATTGCAAAAAAATTAGGAATATAATGGCGAAAATAAGTTATCTACATAATTATTGGGTGAGGTTATTTAGAGTGTCATATGCAGCTTTCCAGAAGAGCGTCAGTAAGAGTTATTCCATGATCCCAAGCGCTTGAAAATAATGTATCTGATTGTTGAGAAATTTCGTGGATGATACAATTACAACTGATAGAATTGATGGTGTTGCGGATAATTGTGTATAAATAATAAAGATGGATACCATGATATTCAGAACACCTATCAGCATATCTATTTTATACACAAACCTGCTATCGGCCGCTATCGGCAGCTACCGCGGGTAGTTTTTCATATTTTTGTATCGAAGTATTAGCACTTATTGTAACAATTACAATAAGTTAGTTGTACTCGTTACAATAAGTGCTATGTTTTAACGGAAACTCTCTTGACTATGCTAAATTTTAGAGTGAGATAGACAGTTTTGACTATTTAGACGGCTAACTTATTGTAACATTTATAATACTTCAATACAAACATATGATAAACTAACCTCGGTAACCGCCGATAGTAGTCTTGTGTATAGAATAGTTGCGCAGAAGAAGAAAACTTAAACGAAAATAAACGTGCTAGTAGTGCTGTGCAATGTTTGTATTAGAATGTTTCACGTTGAATAATTATCTACAATTTTTAATATAGTCAGTTGCGGTTGTAGTACGCTGTTAGGGGTCTACGCCACTGCGCTATGCTACGATAAGACGCGTTTAATCAAATATTGCGTCGTAGACATCTTTCCCGAAGGCCTGCGCGTCTCTTGGGGAGGAAATCTGTTTCATAATTCAGCAGATGATATGTTTGCTTTTGCTAATTACTTGCGACCTAATTACTGCCTCTCGCTGCCATATTGCTAAGCCTTCTTGATGTACGTATTTTGTCCGATTGAATCTAATTTAAGCCAAAGAATTTTAAATTAAAATATTTGGTTTATCGTTTTGTTTTAACGGATGGGATACGATGCCGAAGTTTTTTAAAATTGATGTTATCAATTTATTATGGGATTGTTATACTGTCATGGTAATATTATATGGTACATGTACGATGCTCTTATATCCGCAACGCCAACTAACAAGAGGAAAATCTATTTGTCTCTCACTGCAAAATATAAGACGTGTATACTGAACATACATAATTTTAGAAAACGCGAAAAAGCCATTAGTTGAAATTTGTTGCAATTAAGTATGACTCCTTTAGCATAGTGGAATATGTGCGTGGGCGCGATGCCCGAGAGATGCAGGTTCGATTCCTTTTTAGTCCCTAATCTTACTTTTTTCTATTGGTTATAATATATTTTCTCAGAAGAGTTTTCAAAATTATGTAGATGTTACATTCTTTAATCTTGTGAATTATTCGTTGAATAAAAATAATACGTGTATACATACTATTTTTTCTCTTAAGGGGGGACGTGCGCCACGTACGTCAAAATGGAGCTTTTATGGTATTTTCAAAGCATGATCCTAGACATTCCCTAAACGTTGTATATATTTATATAATTTTGAAGCCGTATTATCTTTTATATTTATTTTAAACATTTGATACCTTCATAAAGTATTTTTATTACATAAAATAGTATTCTTTTAAACCTCTCGATCTAATGTTTTAGAATATAGTCATATTTCAGCACATCCATGTGCAGTGGTGTTAAGATTTTTTACATTTATTAATTTTTAAACGCATTTATAAAACCATTAGTAAAATTGTTGACATTATTATAGTGAAATATTTACGATAAAAAATTATATTGATAATCTCTGTGATCCGAAATTTGACAAGAATTAGGAATTTTATTATTCAAAAAATGAGCAAGATTAACACATTTGAAGATAATTCTAAAGATACTCATTATAAGCTATGTCTTTGACTATTCATGTGTGATAAACATCCTACGAATAATGATTGTTTTATAATAATTATTAAACTAAGAATAAGGTGGTATTTTTTTGAAATACGCCATTTCTTTTGGCATTTCCCAGTGGTTAAGCTACAACATACCATAAAAGCTCCATTTTGACCTATGCGGAGCACGTTGGCCGTTAACGATGTTTATAATGCAGAAAAAATATTATTCTACATATTCATTTATCAATTATCGCTTATAAATATTGTATTGCCAAAGTTGTCATTAGTTTCTGAAGATAATGTATAATTAGCATATTTTATTCAAATCAGTAAATACTGAGGTTGGACATGTCTCACTGGGCTCATACAAACGCCATTACGAGTGAAAATTGTTCGAACGACTTAACGTTAAGTTTTAGCTCACCTGTGCCATAGCGATACAAAACCACATTGACTACAAAGTGTTCCATACCGATATACCGACACCTTATTGGCTACATACTATATACTACCAATAGCAGACCAACGAACAGAGCAGAAAATAAATATGTGGAAACCATATAGCTGACACGTAAAAGGTATCAGACTTACGCCCTATTTCTACGGTCCTTTGAATCTGTCACCTGGATGTCGGTCCGATATAGTAGCATTTGTATTTATATCGCAGCTTCTCCAAGAACGTCAGTTAGAGATCCATCATTGCGACGTCCAAAATGTTTCTATATCGGATCAACCGCTTCATCTGTCTGCCTATTTCTTAGCCGTCGTCAAATATACGTCATTTGTATATAACTTATTGCAATATATTTCATCATCATCATTAGCCGAGGTCAGTCCACTGCTGGATGAAGGCCTCCTCAAGTTTCTTACAACTCTCTCGGTCCTGTGTCGTTCGCTGCCACGTTTTTCCTCCGAACTTTATCAGTTCTTCAATTCAGCGGCTTTTAGAGCGACCCTGTGGCCGTTTCGTACCCCTTGGGTACCATTGGATGACGGCATTTGTCCAGCGGCCGTCCTTACGATGAGCAATGTGCCCCGCCCATCTCCATTACAACTTGTAGCAAGCACACAACGTTTATGGAACAGGTGTAATATAATATACTATAATTTTATATGAAATATGACAACATATTACAATTTTATAGGATTCAAAAAGAAATATCTTCTGTGGAGGTACTATAGTTTTTCTGAAAGTTATAATTTTGAGACCATCATACATGACGCTTAAAACGTGTTTGAATGAAAATATTTTACATGCTCAGTCTGCTATCCCGATACGGAGCCGCACGGGACTGACATAACAACCATGCACCGTGGTGCTTAAAGAAAGAATTTAGAGAGAAAAGAAAAGGGTTGAACTGGCTCAGCTAGTCTTGGTGGTATTAAGTGTTCTTTATATCCGCATACTGAATATAGAGATTTGAATTTAATGATGACTCTAAGGATTAATCTGCTCTCCATACGAAGCTGCAAATTTAAAATCAAATGCTTCAAAGTGAGCCTAGGTTGATATCAAGCCTGCTTGGCCAATTGGGGCAGCGTGTGGAAATACCCTGGCAAACAGCTCCGCTCACTCAGAATTAATAAGCGGGCAATCCCAGATAATGTATTCAGCCCATTTTATATCAAGCGAAATCACCATGGGCAAGAATAGCAAAGCTGATTAGTCTACGGTTACTGGGTTTCTGGACGATTATTGGTTGATCATCCAAACTCGGATCGGACCGTATAAATATGACATTACTACTGAAATTGAAATAAATTTATGAAAGACATATTATAGATGCTTAATAGTATTTATACATTCGGACTAGGGAATCCAATCCCGAGCCAAAATTCTGATCCCGGGATTTCGGGATTACAATTTGACAATCCTGGGATTGGCATTTTTTCCATTGTTAATATAAAATTTTTATATTTACAAATAACATTGATAAAATCGGTCAAAAATAAATCTAGTATAATTTATACTATTTAAGACATTTATTGTTAATATTGTATACGTTCAATCTTGGAAATACACAAGTTTAACGGAGTAAATAATATTGTAATATAAATAATAATGTGAATTTAATATCAGATTGCTGTTTCTGATAGTAAAGACATAATGAATGGATTAGCGAAATTTAAAATAGTAAAGCAAATAATCATGGCGTACTTATGGCCTTTCCGCATCATAAATCTAATTAGTTAGCCAAATATGAAACTGCCGTAAAACGTATGATATCATGGTATAATTACTTTGTTAAAAGTGCGAAGCATTGTTTTTTTCCAATCTTTCTCATTTTTAATAATTCATGTGAAAAAATAAAATGAATCGGCAACCTACACATGGGTATAAATCAAACTTCATTCAAACTCAGCTTATTTCTAATGTAGCTATTTTTTATTAAAAGTATTTTTTCTGTTTTATTTTCGCTTTTATTTTATTTTCCATAAAAATTGATAAAAAAATCAATCCCGAAATTCCGGGATTATGTTTATCAATCCCGGGATTCATAGGTATCGAAAATAGCTCGGGATCCCGGGATTGCAATCCCTAATTCGGACAAAGGTGCAATGAGAAGGTAATAGAAAATGAAAACAAAATATTTTTCTATATAGCAAAATGGTTTCTAAAAAATGCAAATAAAAAGACGTTGATCAAATATATTATTAACAAGAGCTTAATAACAAACGTGTTGAAGAAAGCTTCTCATTCGCTACTCGCTTTTGTACTTAGATACTCCTGATTTAAGCGATGAGCTTCGTAGCTTTAAAGGGACAATAAAGACGACAGGACGAGAAGAGTGGGTGGTGAAAGGGGTGGGAGACGAAATCTGACACTGGTGCACACTTTAAATGTCAAATGATTTACATTTCCATTCAGGAGGCGCTGAAATCTTGACTGGATGAGATAGCGCTGCGTCGATCGATTGGGTCTATTGGTGACGTGAAAAACGAGCAATTCGAACGGCTAACCTTAATAATGACGTATCTATTACATACTATTATTAGTGAAGATAACAATATTTCATTAATAAAGTAGATAATTAATATATTATTATGTAATAGTACAATTAAAATTATTGTTAGACCCACGCAGGCCGCGTGGGTCCCAGGTTCGAATCCTGGGTCTGGAAATTGAAGTTAATCCCTCCAAACCAAAACCCGCCACGCACCACACCCGGTCTTAATCGGGCGTATCACGTGGCTCTACATTGGCGATGTGAAGCATCTAGTTAAGTTTTAGGCCGGGAATGCCCTAGGAGGAGATACCCAGGACTAAGGTTGCTACGCTCAGAGTGAGCTCTGACTGAGTTTAAAGTTACTTTCTAATGCAAAGTGCCGGGGAGAGAAGAGCACAGGGAAATTATGAAAATAAAAATGATTCCAGTGTATATAAAACAAAATAATGAAACTAATCATACGGACAGCAAAATTATGTGAAGATATCTTCACGCCCGGAGTAAGACGCCGCAAATTTTTTAAATGCAAGATAATTGGCCTTAGTAGCAACCAAGTCGGACGGCCCGATGGGCCCAACAGCTGGTTGGACCGACCTGAGCATCTCCTCCCGTTCGGAGTACATTCTAAGACATTCCCAGAGGATGTGGTTGGCATCCTGAATCTCCCCTCCGCATGGACATGTCGGACGGCTTACAAGTCCAAGCTCAAAGAGCTTGCCAGCGAACCCACCATCACGCCAGTCACAAATTGACTGGTGTGATGGTCAGGAGTCAGATATTTGGTTATCTCCAATCGCCATTTAATATTTGGAAAAAACATATATGTGTGCCGGCCCTTGGTTGATTCATCCCACCGTCATGGGTCTGGAAAGTGCAAATATTTTTTTTTTGTATATGAGTTTGTATATAAATTTGTGTATGAGTCAGAGTATGGATCTAATAGGTTGAGCAAGTAGCTGACATCCATTTCTCGTAAAAGCTAAATCTGTTAATACTTACCTTCACTCTGTGGAGGCCCATATAACCTTATTAGGATCGGACATGATCGAGAGAATTATTGTTTGTTTGAATTTAAAAATATCTCATGCATATAGGTACCTAGGTACCCTGTAGAAAAAAATCCATTTAAGAAAAAAAATCCACACCCGATGGGACTTGAACCCGTAACCACTGAATTCGCGTCATTGTGTTTTTATAATTAAGCTACGGGCATCCTACTTAACAATTGATAATTCTAAATAGTAGTTCTTACATGAAAATTAAATGAAAAGTATCAATTAATTCCTTAATAACTAATCGATGTCACGGAATATTACGTTCTCAAATGTTGAATCTTATTCTTTGTATAAAAAAATAGTTAATTGTTTTTAGATGTATTTTGTCAAAATGGTGATGGTTGTATTTTCAGATATAGACTAAAATAAAAATCGTCCATAATTCTGTTTAAGAAAATTATTATTGGATTATATTATGTAAATAGTGTTGGCTATCAGTTTTTGTATATTAAATCTGGGGAGGTATCAATTAAATTCCTTAATTACTAACCGACGTCACGGATAGATCCAATTATTTAGTTTTTATAACGTACTTGCACTTGCTAATAATTTTAATAAACCACTTCTCTTATTTAATGAATAATTCACAAGATTTGAGAATGTAATATTCTATATAATTGAACATACATTATAGAATGTTACATTCTCAAATCTTGTGAATTATTCATTAAATAAGCGAAGTGGTTTATTACTATTATTTTGTTTATTCAAAACTAAATATACACGAATGCAGAATTATTTATTAAAAATTACACACCATGAAAAATTCTAAAAATATATATATTCGAAAAATCCTAGAAAAAATCTTGGACTGAGTAAAAGAACACACATACTTCACTAGTTGGGAAAATACCTACTCTCAATATAAAGTTAGTGAGTCATGGATTATTCTTGCGGATAATTGTTATTCTGAAGATCGGTTTAAATAGCAATTTAAATAACTCAAATATCATAGAATTGTTGAATATATATTTGTTATTAGGTCATTAAATTTATATAAATCAGCGAAATAATCATTTTTCGGAGTACTGTAGTTGTTGAATAATAATTATCAGCTGACGTAAGGCTGCGAAACAATATTCAACTCAGAAGCTAAACAGTAACTAAATTCAGTGATTTGCAGCCTTTCATCGTGTATTTTGTAAAATCCCGTGGTTTCTTACCTAGTTAACAGGGATAAAAAGAAATAACAAACATTGCATGTCGTTATAACGCTCTTTAGATTAAGTTAATTAAAACACGAATTTATGGACGTGGAAAAATATTTGACTGAAGTTAAAAAACAATGAAGAAAGTGGCGAGTACGGCTGTTGTGTGACGCTCGCGTCAGTTTGATTTTGCTATGGCTTTGTATGATCCATTATTTTTCAATCTACCACAAAATAATTTATCCAGCAGTACATTGCTATCGAAGATGACGGTTTGTGACTAATTGACAATGAATACGAAGGTAGTAACTAATATACCTTTTTAATGAATGCATGATACGATGGCTGTCTAAATAGGAAAAGATTTTCTTATTTTGATAATTTAGCGTTGATATTTGATAAAATGACGTTCTAAACATATCAATGTAACAAGATTGTTTGACTTACTTTCTTGGAAACATTATTGCGGTGAAGTTGAGTCTCACTCTCGTATGGACGGAGTTGGTGGCAAAAAGATATCTGCAGCGAGTTCTTGGAGGGTAGAGGCCAGGATATCCTGGACTCGCTGCCACACACGATGATGAGCCACGACATCCTGTGTCTTGATATAACCAATCACATTCTGAAATGAAAAAAAAGATACCAAAATACAATTGATCATTAGTCAAAATCCCTATTGATGATAATAATATCAAAAAAAATTGATGAATTTTCTTGCAAATACTTATAGTGATATTAATATTTAAATATAGTTTAAATAGGTCGTTGTTGGATTCGATTGTCAATACCAACAGAACTATAGCTTACACAGAAAAAACCATTCAAACGACTGTTTAGTGACAGATGGTTAACAGGATATTTAAGAGAAAATGGATGAAGAGTAACAAACGCACTATGTATAATATGTATTGAATATCGTTGATTGTGAAACAATCAAATAAAAAATACACTTTATTAAAACAATAAAAAACCCAATTAAAATAGATTAATTCAGCAAAAGTATATAATATTTGCTCATTGAATTGATAGGTATTATTACGATCTCTGAATAATATAAATATACATCGAAATTAAAATTTATTTAAATGTCATACAATGGGAGTCACGTCATAAATATATCATTATAATATATAGGGGCCTTTTTACACATTGCATCAATGTCGATTAAAATATGGTACGCAGTCGTGGCATTTATATTCAACTCTGGATTTATCAAACTATCGCTACGGAGACGAAAAGTCTTTGACTGTTTGATTCCAGTATGGCTATATACAAAGAACCCAAGTGATGATGAAATTTACTTAGTAAAATCCACAAATAAATTGAAGAAACTACCACCAGATTAGAGTTATTTTTTAATGAATTACACAATGGTATATGCCTTGCCAATGGCAATTAAATAAAATTTATAGAAAAAAAAATATTAAAATGGGGACTATTAACATCAAACATTTCTTCAAGAATTTTAGTGATTGGTACAAGTGCAGCCGTATCTAACAGTTCTAAGTAGCAGCCAGCGAAATTAATATTGTCCGGATCGTGGCCGCTCTCCGACGGTTACATGTAAATTATACGCCAACAATAATTGTACACATATAGTCGTATAGGTACATTATGGTCGTGAAAATTTATTATGAAAAATAGATGGTACATCAGCATCGAGATTGGATGGCATTCTAACGGGTAACAGTTCTCTATTTTAGAGAGCGATAATTTACGTGCCCGGAAACTTAACGTTACGCATGCAGTTCGCCGTATCACCCTTCACCGTGACATGTTGTATCGGAAATATATGGCCGTAGGTATATTAAAGACTGTCTTTGGGTCGTATAGTACTGACATAAAATTCATGTCTAAATAAAACACAGTTCTTGTCGGTTGAAACTTTACAGGAAGCTAGCAGCAAACAGATTTTAAAAAAAGCTGATATACTGTATTATTTGTTAGGTTAGGTTAGGTTTTCATTCTTGAATTCATGAATTTTGCCAACATCAGCTATGAAAATTGAACTAATGTTCATATTGAATCTAATAAAATTAGAGACCGTATAGTATACGGTCACCTCTTCCCGATAAGATAGCTAACGGCGAACTATGCCATGGTGAAATGTTTTACGTACACTGTACATATAACCGTTAATTTGTAGGTACATATATCAAAAATATCTGTCGTCCTTTGGGATGCGACACTTATTTGTACAAAGTATTGTTCTAATTAGACTGAATTAGATGATTAGTACCAAATATGTGATAATAATAGTAGGTAAGTACCTAGTTACGAGTACCTACCTACCTACGTACTTTGGAATTATTCAGAATTATTCCTGTACTAATTATATTACACGTGTTGTTTATTAGCTTTTTATATAATATTAATACTGAAACTATAAAAATAAATACGATATTATTGTATTTTAAACTAATTTGCTGATTTTTTTCTGTTTTTAGTGAATTACGCTAGTATTTTTGAGTGTTTTATTTAGATATGGATATTATATTTTTAAGAGGGGTCATGCTCAGCGTAGGTCAAAATGGAGCTGTACCTAACCGAAAAAAAAATCTTTTTTTTTTAAACGGTACATGTTCAAACACGCGCGTTATCATGATCTTACTCCCTACTTCAGTTTTAGTTTGTCAATTTATGGCTACGGCCCGTATGTTGTATCTTAACCACTGGGGAATGCCAAAAGAAATGGCGTCTTTCAAAAAAACACTACCTTATTCTTAGGTCAATAATTATTATAAAGCAATCATTATTCGAGTCGCTTAGAATCATAACTCACATATTCCAAAAATCAAGTTTTGAGATAATCGCTAAAAACCAACAGAGCACTATTTTTTGTAATAAGAAGAACAGTATTGAACTCCCTAGAATATTAATGAGTGAGAGAGTCGAATAACTTTTTTTTTTTTTTTTTAATATATATACCTAATACTCCTAACGTTGCAGACATACAGCATACTATGAGAAATAGAGCTCCCCGATTGGTTAGGAAGGCGTTGGTGACAAAACTCTATTCTTTGAAATATACGACATATTACACCAACAATGAACTTTGTCAACGATTTTCACATGGTTTAAATTGACTTTTAATACTCAACTATTTTTCGGTATATAGATTAATTCATTTAGAATCACTTGGCATATTTAACTAAAAAACGACAAAATTGCAATATGTGAGTTATGATTCTAAGCGACTCATTCGTAGGATGTTTATCACATTTGAATGGTCAAAAAGATAGCTTATAATCAGTATCTTTAGAATTATCTTCAAATGTGTTAATCTTGCCCATTTTTTGAATAATATAATGCCTAATTCTTGTCAAATTTTGGATCACAGAGATTATCAATATACTTTTTATCGTAAATATTTCACTATAATAATGTCGGCATAAATTATACTGATGGTCGTATAAATCCGTTTAAAAATTAATAAATGTAAAAAATTTTAACACCACTGCACATTTATGTACTGAAGTAAGACTATATTCTAAAACATTAGAGCGAGAGGTTTAAAAAAATACTATTTTATGTCATAAAAATACTTTATGCAGTCATCAAATGTTTAAAATAAATATAAAGGATAATAAGGCTTCAAAATTATATAAGTAAATAGATTATCTACAACGTTTAATAAATGTCCAAGATCATGCTTTGAAAAAAGAATAAAAGCTCCATTTTGACCCACGCTGAGCACGTCCGCCCTTAAAAGACTTCCAAATTATCGCTCCGTAAAATCTTGGATTAAAACGTGTCATCCGATATCAGTGCTATTCTGTCATCTATAATTTGTATAAATGTTCACAGCCTTAATGCATACGCATAATTAATTACGTACAATTTAAGAACGGAAAAAAGTAAAATATAATTGGTATATCAACGTATTCTTTATTATTTGTATTTTTTTTTTTAATTAAGATAAATATATCTTTGATTTCTGATGACGCCTTAATGATGCTACATGAGGTAAGTATTATCTTATTCAAAACATCACAGACGCAAGAAATTAAATCGGGCTAATTCTCTTTAAACACACGTGTCGCGTAGAATGCTAATGAAAGTCGTTCATTCCGTTTGTTCAACTCAAATAATAGACGACGACATTTTATAATTCCCGAGACTTGCATTTGAGTCGGCGATGAAAGCTATCGCAAACGTGGAATCTTAATGAAAATGCCATTCCGTAATAAGGTCTTTAAAAGCTGAATATTATTCAATGTTGTTTTGTATTCGACGCACGGTTACTCAAAATGTAGAAATAATTAATTGGAACGTTTTGTATTCGCCCCATGCCCGAGTTGTTTTAAATAACAAGATTATTCGTCTTGTAAATGAATATGTATAACAAATATTTGTTAAAAATTTGATGAAATTTATAAAGATATACTCGAGTGTGTTTTTATTTTACTTAAACAAATAAAATTTCTGGGGCTACAGCGTTAAGGACAAAAATTGAATAATTGGAACATTGAACAAACAAAGGTAAAAATAAATAGAACACACGCTGTACAAATGTAATCATCCAGTTGTACCTAAGAAGTTGAAAACGTTCGATATATTTAATTAGACGAGAGAATTAAATTATAAGGAAATTGTTATAAAACATGAATCAATAAGTAGATTTATGACTGACCGAATTCCCACAAGAATATGTTATATTGTTAAATAATATAGCAAAAGATGTTTTTTTTTATATAAATAAATAAAGGATACCTTTAGATTAAGTGCTCATTAAACTAGATAAACATTTATTGTGAACTAGCTTTACCTATTCCCACAATATTATAGATGGTGTAGTAGCATTAACGGCAATGTTCACATCATAAAATCCATAGTTTGTGATGTTTTTGTGGAACATCTGTTGTATTGGGGATACAGATGATTAAATGCCTAGATATTCTCCCCTTGATTGACCATTGTCTGATAATTGAACATTCGCAAGTACAATGAATCTCTATCCAGTATTCAAGCTATATATTAAGCATCTGATGAATGTAAACATGTTTCAGACGCCATATCGATAAGTGATGTTAAATACCTGATTTTACTATAGTCAATTAATTAAATCTTATAAGGTATTTTAATAAGATAAAATCGTTAATTACTACTGGTTAAACCGTACTATAACAAAATACGCGGCAACGCAATGAACATTACCAATATAAATGCAATAAGCCTTTGAAAGTCTTCATACAACAATGGATTGATTGATGATAATGGAATGAAATAATATAAAAATACATCTGAATGTAAACGTAACATGTTTTTGGTATTGCAATATTTTGAAGGTTGGTAATCATTGATTAGTAATCTCCAACTTAAATTGTAATCTTATTCTTATTATTCACCTTTTGCCTGAACGTTTATTTCTGAGACTAATACGTACATCCTTTAAAAACCCTGAATAATAATTAATTTTATTCATATTATAACTTAAGTTGATTGAAATAATACAAAGTGCAAAAATAATTTAACCTTATCACGTGCTCTCGATTCTTTAATATTGATGTTTCCTGCTATGTCGGTGGAAACTATTAACTTGTAATATAAAAAAGATGGTTTGTATGTGAAAGCATAAGCTTGTTCAATATATTGGCTTACCTTATGAGCTCAATATATGTTTGTTATTAGGACACGAGTATTTTCTGAAATATTAAAATAGTTTAAAAAAACTGTGCCATACATACATGCGCACATTCCATTTAGTCGTTTGTGAGATTTGTAAAATAATAAATATTATTATAGACATGTGAGCGTGAAGTTTGATAGTTTTGACAAAAAATATGACTTAGTTAGAGAGACACCGAGCGAGAAAAAACGATGCAATAGGCTTCACGTAAGAGTAGTCGGAAATGACAACATTAATGACTGTTGTGAATTAAATGTACCTATATTATATAATTCACGTGCAGTAGAAGAAATCGCAATTTACGAAATTTAAAGGTTAAGTTGTTATACAATAATACAACATTTCATTATTAATTAAACTGTCGTTTACGTGGTATAATTCCATTATAAGGGTTTGAATTTTTATTTATTACAATAAATATATTATATATTAATAAAAATGAGCATATTGTTTAAATTTGAAAATAATATATTATGGAAATTGAAACTTACTTCAAAAACACAAACATGTCGATAACTACAAGTATTGAATTGTAACGGTATTTGAAAATTAACGCCTCATAAAAATCTTTTTTCATTGAGAACATTCTAGGGTCGTTACTGAGATTATTGGATGCTCACGATATATTAGTTAATTAAACTTATTAATAATACAGATTTTTTGCTGCCATACGCAATCGTAATAATATCAGAAAAATAATAAATCAATTAATATAAACAAGACGAAAAATATTAAATAAAAAAAGTCAAGCACATTTAAGGTGATAAATAATCTTTTAATGGATGTCAAATGCATAAAAATCTAAACTCGATCATAACATCAAGGAAAGTTAATGCAATTGTAGTCAACGTAAAAACGTTATTTATTACTATTTATTATCTCTCGTTTTAAAATAATAATAATCTGAAATTTGAAAATATGATGAATCAACAAAAAATCAAATCACCCGTTTCAGATAATATAATAATTTGGAATATTTTTTATTTCAATCACTTCTAAGATCGCATTTCAACAGGATATCCACAGATATTTCACTAAAACATTTTTGCCCATTAAACATTTCCCACGGTGGCCGCGCGGCTTAAGCGTTTGACTATCATGCCGTGGGTCCCAGGTTCGAATTATAGGTCTGGCAAGTACAAATATTGTTTTTCAATTTGTGTGTGAGTCAGGGTATGGACCTAATAGGTTGAAAAAGTGGCTGACATCCATTTCTCGTAAAAACAAAATCTGTTAATACAAACCTCTACTCTGTGGAGGCCTATATAATCATATTAGGATCGGACATGGTCGAAAAAAAACATTGATAAACAATTGAAATTTCACATTCACAATAAATATGGTGATACCAATTCAATATGGAAATACTATTTGACACCAGTGGATGGAGGGAGCTATAGCTAAGTGTAAAAAATATAGTGTGGTGTTAAAAACTGACGAGGAAGTACCTACCAAGGACACACATTTGTTTTCAATACACAAAATGAAAATTCACACAATATTATTTACTACATTACACCTATGTATTTCCAAGATTTAACATATACAAGATTAACAATAAATGTCTTAAATAGTATTAATTACTAGATATTTTTATCAATGTTGTTTATATACATATTAAAATTCAATATTAACTCCAATCCCGGGATCGTCAAATTGTAATCACGAAATCCCGGGAGCAAAATTTTGGCTCGGGATTGGATTCCCTAGTGTGAATACATTGCTCATAGTACCAAAGAACATAACAAATAATCAGAAGCCATAAGGTTTCGAGAAACATTTAATTGTCTTCCTCAACCAACTGAATAATAATAATTAATACCTATTCCAGATTTTGAAATCTAAATTTACTGAAACTTGTATAATATTAACATAAATTAATAAAGTGTTTCTATGATAATATTACACTGTTGCAGGAATGTTTATCTTAGTAATGTACTCATAGCATTATATAATACTCATTCAGTACTCTTCATTAGCTTTGCGTTTATCTAATTTAGTAGTAATAATATAAAGACATTTAGTAAAACCAAAATATTAGTGATATACTATTATGGAATAATTTTAATATAAGTAAGTAATTGCTATGAAAATAGAGTTTTTAATAATAGTTGGTTCAATTTAAATATGTTTGTTATTTAATTTACATATAAGTATATAAGTAAAGTACGTATTTAATTCTAAAATGCAATTTTATGTTTTAAGAAACTAATAAATAAATTGATTAATAGCTTAAATAAATAGAGTGTAAATTTTCATATATTTTTGGGCAATACATAAATAAGAGAATATTGATGTGGTAGATTGACTAAATGTAGGAGTTCTCTGGTATATAATATAGTATCTACCACAAGGCTTGCAGAGGATAGGAAGTGCTGAAAAGTGGTGAAGGCTGATCCAGAGTTATGCAGTACATATTCCTGCTCGATTACGATCCTTAGTCATAAGAGTTATGACGGGGGATGGTAGAAAACTAAATAGACGTCAAACTATATTAAAAGAAATTCTAATTTATAGCTTATTCATGAAAAAATATGCAGCTTATTGTTAAATTAAATAACTTATTGAATGAATATGTTGAATACGATTTTATTTAAATGTACTGTTTATCTTTGTACTATGAATACAACTGACAAAAAATATGCAAAATGATAAAATCAGTGTCACTAAAATGAATATTGATGGAAAGTAATATGTTATAATACATTTGAATTTAAATTCTTCAAGTACCATCATTCCATAGGATTAAATGCTTTTGAGATTGACTATAATTATTTTGATTATGTTGAACCAATTCTATTTAAATCACGAATAAGTCCGGCATGCAGGATTTAATTGGATTGGTTGGCAAGATTTCAAAATATTTCAACATTGTGATTGAAAAGGTCAAATACGGTTAGGCGTAAATTTTAGTAGTTGGATTGCTTTCATAATGCACGTGTAAATATTTGAATATTTACAATGACGTTAATAATTGAATTATAAAATACGAGAATAACAATTAATAAACATTTAAATGTGTATTGAGTCATAATTGAAACTGGTGTAGTTTTATGTAGTACCTATACGTTTAGTATGATGTAAATTATAAAAATATTACCTATTAAATAATTACAAGTTAAAAATAACTTTTTATATACAACGTTTTTAAAATTTTTGTTGAATCGTATAAACTTGACATGACTAGCTTAAACGATCAAAGAAATTTGTACTTGATAGAAATAATACTGAAATGTCATTTTGACATGTCATATTGAAATGGTGTCGAAATAACTTTTCATACAAAACAGAATTAACTGAAAATAAATTCAATTCTACTTAAAGTGGCTAAAAGTATTAAAAAAATGCATTGGCATCGTGTTATGATATATTCTAAATGTTTCAAATGTCTAGCTAATCAGGAAGTTAGTAAAAAATCGATTGCAAAATTTGTACCGGACAAAGAACCACCAGACAAATAAGAATACGAGCTAAGAAAAACGTTGTAAAATACAAAAGTATAATATATATTTTAGTTGTATTATTTTAATATTCTAAATGCGGATGTTATAAAGAAGATCGACATCTAATAAAAACTAAAATGATTTTGAAACTAAGAATGAATTATATCTTTACAATAACAAAATTGGCGCACTTTAAAGATACGCTGCCAAGCTTATACTTGCCAGCTGAAATAATACGGTTTTCTGAGGAAAAGACATAAACATGAAGATGTTTTATCCTCTTTGACAAATACAGTGTAAATGTAAACGTAAGAGGAGGCAACAAAGTTTGACAATTTATTGAAAGGGTAGCGAGAATAAACGTTTCTCACAAAATAGTTGAGTGAGAAAGGGGTAAGGGTTGTCAACAACGTTTCATGAATCTTAAAAGAGAGAAATAACTCCCACCAGGAAATTGATTACTATTGCGTTAAATTCAACAGTTGGAGCAAGAAATATTTTTATACAATAATGTAGAAAGATTGTAATAAATACAAAATAATTGTGTCGCTATATTTCAAAATCAGCCAAGTCCACCTTTAGGTATTTTTGACTTTTGTGTGAATTGCTAAAGAACTACTACTTTCTAACATTTCTGCATTATAAAAATGTGAAATTTATTAATTTTAAATATTCTATACCCGAAATAATATAAACTTTCACCCTTGTGACAGTGTATTTGAGAAGACAAAAAGCTGTTTTTCTCCTATTCATCTATTACGGACTTGGCTGATTTTGAAATCTAGCGACACAATTATGCATAAATTGAGATTCAATATTAGCATACCTAAAATAAAATTTGATATAAATAAAAAGGATTTCAAGTTATACACATTTATATTTTTATAAAAATCGATATTTTCTAAAAAAAATATTAAAATTATGAATTAGTCAAAAACATAGAAAACTTAATAAATTTAATTTTAATAATAAATATGACCATAAATTATATGTAATAATAACGTAACTATGAACATAATATATAAAAAAATAATATTTTTTTACAATCGTAAGTTTATCTTTGATTTTTTTCTTCTTTTTAATGTTTTCAGATAGGTACATATTTATTAATTAATACAGTTAAAATTGAAAATTAAAAAAATAATGTCTCAAATTGCAAGCTTCGTATTTTTCCGCTGGGTGCCTCTGATAGATCCCTCTTGAAATATGTCACCATAATATTTCAGTGTCATAATTCTTTACGAATTTGGCATACAATAATATGCACATCCACAATTGATTAGACAATAAGCATTAAGCAAACATTGAATGGTTAACATAACTAAGATAATCTTGAGGTTTACTTACAGCGGATTAAATCTAATTGTTCTAATTTCATTTTGAAAATACGTTTTTTTAAATGTAATTTGAACATTTTCTCTTGGGGTCCCAAATAAGATCTAAGTTACAATTTGTATGTATTGATTTACCATATAAAGCTTTTAGTTAATGATGCATACATAGTTTTTGACATTTTGTAAAGCCATCGAGACTTTGATGATCTATACGTATACAGACTATGGGGTATCAGGCCGTTGTTAAGAAGCGAATTGCAACCAATGAGATTTTATATCGTTAATGTGCAGGTAAATCAAAACTGAAAGTGGTCTCTGTATGATTTTTGCACCCATGATCGTCTCTTTTAGCGCAGCCGAAATGTTTCAAACCTCATTGTTTGTATGACTATGTTATTACGAGGGTGGGTCAATAATTCCTTAGAAAAAAGCATTAAAACAGTTTTTATTTTTGTATTTTTTTTTTATTTCTCAACATAATCTCCTTGGAGCTCAATACACTTGGTTAGACGTTTCTCAATTTTTTTAAACCGTCAGAAAAATAAGTTTTCGGAAGGTCCTCAAAATAAGCATTTGTCCGATCGATGACTTCTTCATTTGAAAAAAAACGTTGTCCACTTAGCCATTTTTTTAAGTTTGGGAAAAGGAAAAAGTCACTGGGGGCTAAATCTGGCGAATACGGTGGGTGGTCGACCAATTCAAACTTCAATTCTTCAATTTTAGCCATTGATCGTAAACATGTGTGAACACGGGCATTGTCCTGATGAAAGAGGATTTTTTTCCTGTTTAAATGAGGCCGTTTTTCTTCAATTTCGTTTTTTAACTGGTCCAATAAAGATGCATAATAATCCCCTGTTATTGTTTTTCCTTTTTCCAAATAGTCAACGAAAATAATTCCACGTGCATCCCAAAATACAGTAGCCATAACCTTACCAGCTGATTTTACGGTTTTCGCCTTCTTTGGACATGGTTTGCCTTTCGCAATCTACTGCTTTGACTGTTCTTTCGTCTCAGGAGTATAGTGGTGTATCCATGTTTCATCTACAGTCACAAAACGACGAAAAAATTCATCCGGATTGCGTTGCATGAGCGACAACAGGGCTTTAAAGGCCACCACCCTATTGCGTTTATTGTCGACTGTGAGCAAACGCGGCACCCATCTTGCAGAAACTTTTTTCATGCCCAATTTGTCATGTAAAATAGAAATGACGCTACCTTTTGAAATCCCTGTAACCTCAATTATCTTACTCAACTTTAATCTTCGGTCACTTAACACCATATCGTGGATTTTATTGATCATTTCTGGTGTAGTAACCTCTACAGGACGTCCTGAGCGTGGTTCATCCTTTGTTGATGTACGACCACGTTTAAATTCATTTAACCAGTTATAAATAGTTGCAAGTGAAGGAACAGATATGCCGTGAACTAAATCCAACTCATTTTTTATTTCCTTTGCTGTTAACCCTTTTATATTAAAATGTTTAATAACAGCTCTAAACTCAATTTTCTCCATTTTTGTAAACAAGCAAATTTTTTTTTTAAATGTACGAAAATAAAAAACAACAACCCGACCAATCTGATTGAAACTTCGCAGCATACTGAATCGGTAGTGCCGCTGCATGAAAACAAACCGCTTACAGTACTAGTCGCGCCACCTGTCGGCTTTTCTAAGGACTTATTGACCCACCCTCGTAACACATACGTAATATATATTTCTTTAAAAAAATCAGTCGGTATCAGACTAATAAAATAAGTACCTATCTGCATACTGAATCGAATCACACAAATGTATTGCTTTATTTTATAATAATTAATTATTAAAGTAAAAATTAAAATAGTTGTTTAATAACTGTTGAAAAATATTCAATAAAATGAATGTTGTTTGAAATTATTCCATATTCGCAGGCTTCAGTATAACCCTGGGACATCAAATGTAAAACCCTTAACATGTCAACGCATTTATGAACAGTCAGATCCCGCAGTTATTACGAGTTGTCGATGTCAAAAATAATAACTCGGGTTGATTGTCTCCTTAATTTCGCCCGTCGACTGACGAAACAATCTGAATTGCAAGAACTTACTCGCACAAAGCCTATTCTGTTTGAGGGAAAACCGAAAATCAAACACGATAACAATAAACTGCGAAAAGGGTATGCGAACAAACTGAAACATCACTGAGTTGACACGTTGGCGACTTTACCCTTTACATTTAATATGGCAGTGAACGACAACACTGTAACAAATGTATATTATCTATAGTCTTTTTCAAAAAAATATACTCGTACTCTATATGTATTTATTGAAATGATTGGTTACATTTAATTCACTGATATATATCATCGTTCCCATTTAATATATTATATATTTATATACAAAACCGATTTTTTGTAGGCGGAAGGAGAAACGTTCTCATTTATTACTTTTTGTTATTTATGAATTTTAATTAAACAAAAAATATATGTTCCAATTTGTAATGTCAATAATTTTACTTTACTCTTTAAGTATAAGTATCATAATTATTTATGCCACTACAACCTTCACCGTAACAAAAACTTCCTCCATCCTAGACGATCCAACGCCGGCATCCTCCAGTTGTTTTGATCAAGCATTCTTCAATCTCTTATTACATAGTTCAACCTTAATACCTCTATGGTTCAGCTCTTTCAGTTTCGGCCGTCCAGATCTTCTCTTCCCATTGGGGTTGCGTACATAGCGTGCTTTATTGGTATATCCTCCGGCATTATATGCATGTTTTCAATTTAGTTCGTTCGTATTTCATATGCCACGTGATCTTTGTGCCCCCATAAAGTGTGCTCAGCTCTTCATTATACCTTGATGATAATAATTTAATAAATTATATTTTGTCAAGTATTTAGTTTTTTAATTAAATTAATGATGATATAATAAGCCTCATGGTCTAGAATAATGCGGAGCGTTTGCATTATACTGCGATTTATTGGTCCATTGTTCAGATACCAATCATTATCATCAGCCTGAATCTATCCACTTCTGGGTGAAGGCCTCTTCAAGCTGCTTCCACTTCTCTCGGTTCTGTGCATTGCCACGTACTTCCGCAGAACTTTATCATCTCATCGATCCAGCGGTCTCTAGGTCTACCTTGCGGACGTTTTGTACTTCTTGGATACTACTGGATGACTAGATTTGTCCAACGATTGTCTCTTCTTCGAGCTATATGTCCAGCTCATCTCCATTTAAGGATCATATACCAATACTATTCATAAATTGCGAACATTATTTTAATTTTAAATTTAATTAAATATGTGTATTTGTGACAACTCTATATGAACTTCATTCTTGAACAGGTGTTCAAATAACTCAATAAATGACTTACATGAGTTTATAGTCATATTATACTAATAAATAATTTATACTTGTTTTGAACTTGACTTATAAGTTAAAACTGTTTTGAGTAGTTAAAGAACATTACAATTAACTCTGAAAATGGGTAAGATTGTGAAATATATTATTATAACATTTTTTGTCTAAAAATTTAAAAATCATTCATTGCACGATTCGGTTTCTCATATTTTAACATTACATACAATTAATATGATTTTACAAAAGCTATGAAAATGTATTCTTTACATTGTTTTATCACGTAAATTTTATAAAATTATTTATTCCCAAGTTCTATAGCACTAATGACGTTAAAATTATCGATAAAAAACTCAAGCTCATTTTAATATCCAGCGGGATTTAGTAAGTCAAGTCGACTCACGATTTAAATTGACGACCTGTTTACAGTTCTCGTTAATACGAAGAAGGCAAGGTCTAAGATCAGAGGGGAGATATCCACTGTCGGTAATATAGGTAGCGAGGCGTATATATAAAGTGCTCTTTTTCAAACGGATATTACCAATCTGAAAGGAAACTATTAATCATAGTATCGGGAAAAGGAAAGGCAAGCAATTCTTCGGCAACCGGCGGGTACAACTATGACGGGAAAGGAGCGGGCGTGTTTTTGGATTGACGGCGAATAATTGTTTTTTAAGTTGCC
This sequence comes from Rhyacophila brunnea, assembly GCF_057557595.1. Taxonomy (NCBI): domain Eukaryota; kingdom Metazoa; phylum Arthropoda; class Insecta; order Trichoptera; family Rhyacophilidae; genus Rhyacophila; species Rhyacophila brunnea. The sequence goes on from NW_028232859.1 coordinate 42,773,407, forward strand.
TGCCTGCGTAGATTGCTTTGCGCTGTTCCGGTGGCTTTTGTTATTGACTATTATGTCAAATTTATCGAGAATATCCTTGTATAGCAATGCTCAAAGCGACCAAATTTTAAGAAATATTTCTCATAATACATTATTATTAAATATTAATTAATGCAAAAGGTATACTCAGGAGTTATTGTAAATATGTCATATAAATTCTTACATACATAATCGTAATTTTGCTAAAAATCAGCTAAAATTATATTTACAATAATTATAGTACTAGATTTTTGGGTTTCCACCGTCTTTCTATGGATTTACTATAATTATTTAAAAGCAGCACATATTCAAAATATGAAAACTTAGAACCTTACTACCTTACTTAGAAACATACTAATTAGGCCAGTGTACTTTATCCATTTAGATAACCGCGTACATCCTAACTACGACGAAATTAACTAGTAGTTATGCAACTGAAGCGCTTTACGAGTTTGTGGTTTGAATCAAGGTACGGAATCCGATAGATACAAGTTTGAGTCCTGTCCGACGTCTTATTTTTTTCATGATTTTTTCTAATATGTATTTTGTATGTTCAATAAAGAATGTTACATTCATTGATTATAATAGTTAATGAGTGAGAATAGTGAGTTATTCATTGAATAAAAATATATATCATTAATATATTGAATTACATTATATTAGTCTCATTTAAAAATAGAACAATTGACAAAAATAATCGAAAGATATTAGACTGAATTTACTTCGCTAGAATTTTATATCGTAATATGCATATTGCATACAATACGCATATTATATGAAACATGTTGAAAGAATGAACGATGTATCGTCATCTAAGCGCTCATCGTCAACACAGTCGGAGATTTGACTTCACGTTAGGAAACTGCTATGCTGCTGATCCAAAAATTATGAGAAGATTCAATTCAATTTTTTTTTTTTTTTTTTTTCTCTTCCCATATTGTGGACATTACAAATTATAAGTTTAAGACGTTCACAACATGACATTTAGAAACAAAGAAATATAAAACAGTATAACATAAAAAAGAGATAGATAGTATGTTATTAAACAGTAGAAATATGTACATACAAACATATCAATTAGATAGGTTCATGGAAGTACACCGGATGAGTTAAGCAGACCCTATTTTAAAAATTTATAAAATAACGTCCACCTATACTCATCCTCACGTATGTGGAATATATCAACACCCGAAGCAATTTCGTTGAACATAGTTATCGCCCTCCCAATTGGCATTACCAGTGGCAGGTTGGTTCTGCACCTTGGGAGAATAAACAAATGATGTTCTCTATTTCTAAGATAGTTATCAGGGATATCAAAAATATGTTGGAGACGATGTTGGAGTTGGTCTAGGTCCATATTAGACTGTAGTGTTACAATTATAATAATATTATATTATGTGGATTTGGATGTACTTAAACACAAATGTCGTACTTAGTAGAAAAATATAATAAAATATTAGTCAGTATAGGTACTTTAAAATAGTATTTTTTATTACATTGTGTGTAAAACGGTTGATATTATAGAATTTTATATTTTACAACTACCTACTATGTTTCGAAAAAACTTCACTAAAAATTTACGAAAAGATATTTAGCTGCATTGACATAAAATTTTGTAGCGTTGTATATAAATATTAATATTGTTTGCATAGCATTATAAAGTTATTAGCAAACTAAATGGTGATTTTATGGAACAGTTCCAAAAATCCGGAATTCAGTCATCTAAATATAAACAAAAATATTACAAATCCCATTATGTATTCTTTTCGGGTACCAAATAAATGTTCCGGCTTATGTCTAAGTTACAAATGAACAGCTCCCAAACCATCATTTGTGATTTAAAAGCTTTATGGTTTATATGTATTACTTTTTTCTTTACGAATTTTTAAATATTACGTAGGTACATGTACCTTTTCAGGAAATTGTGATGTATTTAAATGATAAATGTTTTCAGTGGCAAGTCCAGAACCATTATTCGAGTTTGAAGTCTAAATAGTAACCTAATTGGTGTATATGTAAATAGTTAAATAAATAACTTAGGCACATACCTACATGTATTTTACAACGTTTTTCTTAGCTCGTATTATAATTTATCCGGTGGTTCTTTGTCCGGTACAAATCTTGCAATCGATTTTTAACTAACTTCCCGACTAGCTAGACATTTGAAACTTTTAGAATATATCAGAACACGATGCCAATGCATTTTTTAATACTTTTAACCATCTTTAAGTAGAATTGAATTCATTTTTAGTTAATTCTGTTTTGTATGAAAAGTTATTTCGACACCATTTTCGGTTGCTAAGAGTCTGTAATTGAAAATTATTAGTCTAAACTCGAGACTTCAAATAAGTTCCCATAAAAGTTTAGTGATAATATCTAATAACATAATAGTGTTTTGTTGTATGGGTATAATGACATAAGTACGTTAATCTTTTTAGAGAATTAGCTTTAAATGCCATTTGACTTTTTTTCACTTCACCTTTCAGTAAAAGTACGTAAGTCATAGGTACATTTAAGCTGTTAAAATAGATTTAAATATTGCATAAATAACATAACTAGCTTCACGTTGAGCATGAATTGTACAAACGTTGTTTTACTCATTATAGCTTAACAAATAAAAGATAATGAGTTAGGCCTAACTTTTATGTATTTATTATATATCGTCACTGTTCTGGCAGAAAATACTAATTCGAAAAAATGACATATTGAGTTAGTACCAAAATGTTCCTTATTTTAAACTTTACCGTCTGGAAACCTTCTTAATAAATAAACAGTCTTTATTTTAAAGTCATCCTTTGTACGATTACTTAATAAACTCACATGATAGACCATTATTTCAAACATTTTAACAACTTCAAAGTCAAATTACTCAAAACTAGTATTCTCCAGTTAGTGTGTTCTGCCAGAACAGAGACGATATTATATATATATATATATATATATTATTTAAGTGTAATTATATCTAATAGGAATGCCTAAACGCTGGTAATAAGAAAAGTGTACTCGATTTTACACAGAAACTTATTATTAATCAAGATGCTCCTATTCAACAGACCAAAAGAGAAAAAGGGGATTAAAAGATCTAAACTGTGGTGATTATACTGTGTATAAAGAGACACAACATCATTGATGCTATGGGTATGAAGGAAACTTGCAACTGACAGAATGGAGTGGTGTTTTTTGGAGTCAGTCATGACTGGGAATCCAATCACGAGCCAAAATTTTGATCCCGGGATTGGCATTTTTTTCGATTATTAATATTCAATTTTATATATACAAATAACGTTAAATGAAATCAGTCAAAAATGTCTAGTAGTTATAATTTATGCTATTTAAGATATTTATTGTTAATATTATGTTCGTTCAATCTTGGACATACATAGGTTTAATGAAGTTAATAATATTGTAATATAAATAATAACGTTAAAGTAAAACCGTTTTATTTAAATAAAATTAATAAATAATTTATGTAAATATATTAAAACAAAAAATAACATATTGTGTTGAAAAATAAATATAATACATATTATAATAAAATAAAAAAGTAAGAAAATCAAAAAGTTAAGCATAGTGTTACTGAATAGGCAAATTTCAAGGGGAACAACATGTTATGACTAAACCTGTAGACCATTTACATAGATATTTATGGGAACATTTTATGAATCCCTACCTATGGTCGGTGATAATATTATAATCAAAAAATCTCGTGTTTGTGTGTGTGTATGTTCATTGACAAATAATATTTTGCATACTTATCACTCATATAATAGGTATGCCTGCAATACCAATTGATTATAATAGATAAAAAAATCAATCCAGAAAGTTTTGGGATTATGTTTACTAATCCCGGGATTCATATGTATCGAAAATTGTCATGTCCTAGTCATGGCCTAGTGTCGATATTGATAATGAAATGGTAAGAAAATTATAACCATAACACGTATGAACCTATGTAGGGTCTACATTATGAAAAAAAATATACATATATGTATTAGAGATGATGCAAAGCTTTGATTGAAAACTACCATGGATTGAAAATATGTGAAAGGAAATTGGAAGAGGAGTGGGCTGCGTTTGTTTTCCACCATTTTGATTTTAAATGAAAAAAAAAACAAACAAACAAATGGCTCGCGTGTGTGATCTGAATGTGAAATGCTTCAGCGTTTTACAGGTATACAACTTTTTAGGGTGATATTTCATTCTTGCTCAAAAAACAGGACTAAATTTGAATACTCGGAAAACTTCACCGTAAGCCGAAATGTTGAACACCGATAAATCACAAAATCTGCTAAGCATTGAATTTTTTTTCGGTAGACTTTCCGCCGTTATTCAATGATCAAGGTCATATGAAATTATTTTTTTCTTGGCTGTATTAAAATAATTGGTGAATAAAAATATAAATTGAGGTAAAAAATTACTTATATTTTTATGTATGTAATAACTACTTGATTAACTTCAAGTGACCAAGTGAAAATGGAAATCTTATAGCACTCACAACAAGGCTACTAAAAGATGAGTAAATTATGAGAAAGCTTATCGAGAATTCTGATATATATGTCGTCACCTCAATACTACAACTAGGTCTCTATTCAACTAGGTAGTCTGATTTGGTAATTGTTGGGAGAATGAAAGTTAACGTTTACTTGATTAGGTGCGTACTGACTGAGTTAGTAGTTTCGCGTGGTCACGAGGCAGCTTCGCCATAGATAATATACGTAAAAGTCTCCCGAGGCAAACGCACGCGCTGCCTTACCCTAGCGTAGCCACGATCGATCAATTTATCGATGCTCAAAGATGCTGCGCGCGGCTGCCTCGCGTGATGTTAATTTTGTTGCGAGCTAGCCCGCGAGCTGCTTCGCGCAGTGGTTTTTGCAAAGCAAATGCTCGAGGCTGCTCGCTCAGTCAGTACGCGCCTAATAACATCAATATTGGCTGTAATTATTTTTTTAAATAAAAATGGAGAAACTATTGTGCTTGTCTAATTGGTAATAATTATATAATGTTCAATTTTATGAAAAAATATTGTAGATATATTATTTTATAATTATAATTAAAATATTTAATGCATTTATGGTTTTTAAGTTATCTAATATTTTCAAATAATACAGTTTCCATTAAATTTTGACTTACCTAGTTTTATCATTTTGTAGAGAAGGAAATGTAGAATCATATTCAATAGCTATCTCAAAAACAGTGAAAATCAAGTTATCTAGTTGTAGTATTTAGGTGACGATATATATTTAGATTGTTCACAATTAGTCATAAAGATGATGACTAAGAAAAGAGAATAATTACGTAGCAATATGACTATCCTAATATGCAAGCATTATAACTTCTCAATAGGGAATTTAGTTTCCTTTAACAACTTTCTCCGCCTGTGTCTATAATAGTTGCTGCTTTTCGTTGGTGCACGTGGCTTAGTCAACAGAGTTTTCCAATCTAAGTCTATTAAAGCACACTACAATTATTGAGCTAGTTCAGAAAATATTGCACATTCCAGATATGGCATATAATTTTTCTTTCAAAAACGTTCAGTTCTAGTCCATGTCACAAAGTAAATGTCCGGGTTCACAGGCTATACGAGTATCTTGTAAATCGTGATTGTATTGTGAATAAATGCATATACAAATAATTAAATAATATTTCTGCAATATATTCATATGTCACGGATTTTGCTGATAATGCTTATTCTCATAGGACTCGTTGATCGCCACAAGACATTATTACAGAAGTTATTTTATATTGTTGATTATTTGAATGGCCTTGGTCCCAGGTGAATCAGTATGCAAGGTCACCCGTCCGGTGTATGTGCTCGCCGTGGGAATGACTGTTTCTAAATGGTTTTTCGTGGTTTCGCTTCGGAATTGTCGTCTGGAGTCTGCCGCTGACAGATGTCATCGAGGCGAAATGGTTTTGCTTTATAAATCGACGGCTTGTGCCGATTATCGCTCTTTGCGGGATCTCCCTCCCCCACCCATCCCTGCCGCCGATATAGATCGCCATAAATCACGCCTACTGTTTGTAGAACTTTCTCAATTCGGCTTTCATAAAATGTAATGGATCGCTTATTTTAAGACTTTACATTTTCACATTACATTGATAATAAAATACTACTCCATAGAAATACGATGGTTTTTATTATCTTCTATTTAATTATTTCAATATTATATTATATTATATTATTGACGTCTACAATATCATATTTATGAGAATATTATTTATAAAAACTGATCGCCTCCAAACTGCATCTTCTGTCCACTGAGTTTCGAGATACATATTTTTGAATATAAGAACCATTTGCTTTGAAGACACTGTCAGACAATGAATGTCAGTAAAATTGATAAAACGGCTGAATTTCGCTCAAGAAATGTACCTGAGACAGCGAATAAGACTAGTAAATCAAAGATGTAATCTGGTCGTTGTACGAGGGTAGTCCCAGAAGTACCCGACCTAACAAAGAAAACACAAAAAAAATGGGAAAAAATATTTTTATTTCTCTACGTAGTCTCCTTTTAGGTCGATATACTTTTTCCAGCGATGTTCAATAGCATCGACACCCTGTTTATAGTGAGAATCGTCGAGCTCCTCAAAATAGCCATCAACCGCAGACTCCTCTTCATTGTTGGCAAATATTTTACCACCGACCCATTTTTTCAAGTTTGGAAACAGAAAATAATCCGAGGGGGTTAAATCTGGTGAATAGGGTGCGTGACGAAGCAATTAGAACTTTAATTCATTGAGTTTGGCCATCGCGATAACGGATGTGTGAACTGATGAATTGTCCTGATGAAACGAAACTTTCTTTTTCGCCAAATGCGGTTGTTTTTTCTTGATTTCACCACTCAAACGCTGCAATAAGTTTGCATAATACACGCCACGCCGTTGATTGATTTTCCTTTCTGAAGATAATCAATGAAAATTACCCCACGCACATCCCAAAAAACTAACGCCAAGACCTTGCATGCAGATTCAACCGTCTTCGCCTTCTTTGGAGCCGATTTCCCCTTTCAGTCGATTGTTTTGACTGTTTTTTCGTTTTAGGTGTGAAGTGATGGACCCATATTTTATCCATGGTTATGAATAGACGCAAAAACTCTGCTTTATTGCTGTGAAACTTCGCCAAGCACTCGATTGAAACATCCTCACGATGCTGTTTTTGTTCCATTGTGAGTAATCGCGGAACCCACCTTGTGCACAGCTTTCTCATGTCCAAATTATCAGTCAATGTGTGATGTACAGCACTTTTTGAAATGCCTAATATGTCTGCTAGCTTGCGCAATATCAGTCGACGTTCATCCAATACCATTTTGTGGATTTTCGTCACCATTTCTGGCATGGTCACCTAATTTGGTCGACCACTGCGATGTTCGTCTTGGTAGCTCGTACAGCCTCGCTTAAACTCAGCCACCTAATATGTTACTGTTGTAAACAAAGGAGCAGACACTCCCAGAGTAGAATCTAGCACCGCTTTGATATTGGTTGGACTTTTTTCAAATTGACACCTTTCAAATGAAAGTATTGTATCACATAACTATGACCAATTTTTTCCATGTTTACAAATTCATTTAGAGCGTTCAATGTTGATGGCTGACAAATAATTACTGAAGGATGTAGCGTCGTCAAACTTCTAACTTAGACTTTATAAGGTTGGTACTTTCTATCATGGTCATTATTTTTAAACAAAAACTTCTGTCTATAAGTCAGGTCGGGTACTTCTGGTACTACCGGTATATGAGGTATCCAGTGTAGGTATTGGAAAAAATCATTTTCAATACTCATGAATATATTTTATGATGTACCTACAATAATGTTATTATTCTATTTTTAATTAATATATTTTATTATGTAATTATAAATTTATTATTTATTCTTATTGTTAGGAATAATGTTGTATAACTAATGATATAATGAAAAACATTTAATTGATAATTTCGATAAAATACATAGCTACTATAAATTAATATCTAACGAGTCAAGAAACGACACTTTTACCCTCCCTTACCCTGCAGCGATGCTACAAAAGTGATCTATATGCTGCTGGGTTCACATGGCGGGAGACGCAAGACCTGGAGATGGACTGAGAGAAGTGGCGCTTGTGTGCTTGCTTTATGCCACAACACTGGGGTGTGACAGAGTGAAGTAGTAGTAAAGAAGTTAAGGCTATACCTCAGTTGAGGCATGGTCTAAAAAGATCGTGGCTAGGCGATGCGCGGATTGCGGGTCGCGGGTGCAAATGACGCATACCGACCGAAATATAATTTGTCATATAAATCCAACATGCGTCCATTTAATGTTCTGTTTATTTTTCTATTAGTAACAATAATAATATATTTATTGACATGTTTTCTTTTTAAAGTAAATAGGTAACGTTTTTAGTCATCTTTACACGATTTAAGAATTAATACCCCCGTCGCCATCACGAAACAAATCGACGTGCAGTTACCTCGACGGTCGGTCTCTGATTGGCGAGTACTGCGAAATTTTGTTCCACATACTGTTCAAAATTATTTGCCGTTTCACTGAAGTATCGCCTTAACAAAGTGAGATAAACAGGTTCTATTTTGAATATTCATCATACATGAATGAAGAGTCTGTTTAAACTTACCTCTAAACAAATGAAATATATCAATGTGCAAAAGAACTACATTACCATAGGTAAATTAGTTATATATTATTATTATCTATACTTTGGAAGAAGAAAAAATATGCTATCGTTACTTCAGCCATGATAAAGAAAAATAAAATTAAATCACAAACAAATAATGACAATATCCATAATATACTGTTAGTATTATAGAAGAAAATAAATATTTGTATAGGATTATTAACAATCGCCTACTAAGTATATACTGGAAAACCTTCTATTAGTTACACCTATACTGCCCCCATAAGCAAAAACACAGCTAATGGGAAAAAGTCAATTTTGAGAAAAGAGCGGTTATCATGTTTTTCATTGCTGCTTCATTAAAAGTTAATCAATTTTAATAAATGTTTCGGTTTATAATAGATTATTTTAAAAATGTTTTTTTAATTACATAAAAATTGTAAAATTACAAAAATATTGATTATAAAACTTCACTATTGTCTTTTTATTTATGATTTTGAATGGAATAATGTCAGTTTCATAAGGAAAAAAACAGTAAATATGTTTTTTTGCTTATAATTTAAATTGTAATGGATATTTTTGAAAAATGAAATACTTATTTTTTAATGTAATGGTATTTTATTTATTAAATAATATTGGAATGACAATAATTGTCCTTCACGTAGGGTCTACACCAGTGGTTTTTTGGTATTTATAAAATTGGTTGAATACACATGACTTGTCTTAAATTTCTTTCCACCCTCAAAAATGATCCATAATGTATTTTTCTGATGAGATAATATGTGAAATAGTCCGTTTCTGAGAATAAAGTCAATTTAAAGAGTTGGCATCAATTGCTTTATTAACAAAATCACTGCTGACCTGTTAATTCATATTTAATTACCACATTTAAATATCATGTTATTGGCCAGTCGCAGTGTAGGCACTAAATGAGTTAATATTGTCAATTTTTCCTACTACTGTATACTGTGAAAGATTATTCAGTGTAATGCACTTCATAAAAAACAAATATCTAAGCCAGTTGACATATGTAAACTTAGAAGCAGCCATGTGGCTTGCATTGGAAAAAAGGAATATTGAGGAATTTCCGTTTGCATTATTTTTAAATATCAAATGTTCAGAGACATAAGTACAAATATCATTAATTTAATAAGACCAGATAGTTAGAAATGTGTTTTATGATGGATTAATTTAGTGCTAACAATGGGACTGGCGCATTTTCAGTAGTTGGCTATTAGATATAATTAACATGAAATTTAAATGTGGTAATTAAAAAGTAGTTAACTAGTCGTTAACATTTTACTTGCCATTATAATTTCATTGGATTTTGCAGCATTTTGATCAAGTTTATCCAATTGCATACTCTCCAAAAGAAGGTTGAGAATCTTTTTTTCACGATTCTTAGTCCAATTTCGAACTTAATCACCTTTGAATCTTAAAATATCGTTAAAAATGTAGGGCGATATGAAATTAGTGAATGATTAATTTGAGGTTATCTCACTATTACCAGTTCCATGTGGTATAACGTTTGTGTAAACATTCTAGAATCATAAACAAAAAAACAGTAAGCCAGCGTTTTTAAGCAAAAAACGCAGGAAATCGAGAGATGTGCTGTGTTTTTGCTTATGAATCATTATTTACTGTTTTTTTGCTTCGAAAAGCCTAACAGTTTTGCAAAAGTACACATCATGTACATAAAAAACACATTATGATGATTTTTATAATAAAATAAATGATTTTCTGTTTATTTTTTTATGTAATTATGTTCAGAATTTTATCTAGTATGTCACCTCATACTTACTTTAATTTTTCATTTTTTCCCATTAGCTGTGTTTTTGCTGATGGGGGCAGTATAGGAGTCTTTCAATATTTGCTTTAGGTATTTCTGCCAAATTTAATCAATTTTTCAATTTGGCGGCTTAAGCCGATTTATAGCTTTTGGATACAAATGGATCAACCGTCGATCAATGTGTGTAGCCGTTTTAACCCTTCAGTGACATCTAGCACATTGCATACCTAATTTTGTTTGTTTCCTCACCAACTATTCTCTTTCGCAATCCTTCCACGTTACCAATATGTAAAATTACATTGTACAAGAATTTTACACATTCAGGAAATTTAAATCAACCAAAACTATTTTTAGACAGGAAGGCATTTAGATTGATTCAGATAGGTATTCGCAATTATTTGTGAAAATAGTAGTCGGATTGGTAGATTAATATATTTAGATAAGAGCTACCCATAAAATATGGAGTTTGAAGTTGTTTATTTACACCAAATCTGTAATACGTTATAATTTTCCTCATCACTAATTGATTAACTCGAATATATAATATTCTTCTTCTTTCGACCATGTCCGATCCTAATAGGATCATATCGGCCTCCACGGAGTGGAGGTTTGTATTGAAAGATTTTGTTTTTACGAGAAATGGATTTCAGCCACTTGCTCAACCTATTAGGTCCATACTCTGAGTCATACACAAATTGAAAAACAATATGTGTGTTTGTTTGCCAGAACCAGGATTTGAACCTGGGACCCACGACGCAATAGGCCAACGCTTAAGCCTCGCGGCCATCGTGGGTGTTATAATATAATATATATATTTTTTTTGCCTGCCATCACGTGGGATGGTTTCTAATCCTGTCGTCTTAACGAATTAAAATTTATATGCGCCTGTCAATTACCTACGTGGTTGCAGCCATGACCTGTGTCAGAACTGTTTTTTTTGAGTCGAGCGCCATTAGCGAGCGGTGCAATATTAGTAAATGCGCCCCCTAAAGACATATACATTTTCAATCATGTACGTTGCATTTTGTTTTTGAAACTTTATTTTATTGTATACAATTGTTAATGTTTTTTTTTAAATTATTATTATTATTATAATTGTTCTTCGTTTTCTTTCTCGTGAGAGTAATATTATGTTATAATGTAAATATCATGTTGTGAACGTGCTGAATTTTGATTTGTTTTGTTTTCTTAAATAAATAAATAAATACAATTTAATTATATCATCGGATGAAATATTTAGATTATTTTTTTTTTGCTTAGATTTTTCCAAGTTATGTTGCTGAGGGTCTTAGATTTGGTATGTATTATATAACAATACATAATTTTCTCAAAACTTTCCCTCACATAAGAATCTTACTTTTCTTTGTATTGTACGATATCATGTATATTTTACAACGTTTTTCTTAGCTCGTATTCTTATTTGTCCGGTGGTTGTTTGTCCGGTACGAATCTTGCAATCGATTTTTAACTAACTTTTCGACTAGCTAGACATTTGAAACTTTTAGAATATATCAAAACACGATGCCGATGCATTTTTAATACTTTTAGCTATCTTTAAGTAGAATTGAATTCATTTTTAGTTAATTCTGTTTTGTATGAAAAGTTATTTTGACACCATTATTGGTTGCTAGGACCCCAGACCCCTAGCAACTAAATTATTAATATATACGTGCATTACCATGGAAATCAATATGACATGTCAAGTACAAATTTTTTTGATCGTTTAAGCTAGTAAAGTCAAGTTTATATGGTTCAACAGAATTTAAAAACGTTGTGTATAAAAAGTTATTTTTATCTTGTAATTATTTATACTTGAAAAAAAATATGGCTATTGAATTTAATCTTTTTAACTACTTATACCTAATCTGAAAATTATATTATAATATATTGTGCCATCTTTAAGTAGAATTGATTTCATTTTCAGTTAATTCTGTTTTGTATGAAAACTTATTTTGGAAAAAATCCATAAAAAGTAAAACTATTATTGGTTGCTAAGTGGGTCCTAGCAACTAAATTATTAATATATACGTGCGTTACTATGGAAATCAATATGACATTTCAGTATTATTAAATATCAAGTACAATTTTTTTGATCGTTTAAGCTAGTCAAGTCAAATTTATATGATTCAACAGAAAATTTAAGAACGTTGTATATAAAAAGTTCTTTTTATCTTGTAATTATTTTATGCTAAACTAACCTCTACCTTGAAAATATATTTGTATTTGTATGGCGCAGAAATAGTTAGATAATTATTTTAGCGTTTATTACACTGAATACTTTATACGGTGGATTAAGTTTAATTACCACGGTAAGAATCGTTTAAACTTGAGCCCGTATTTTTCACGAAGGCTTTAGACAAATAGTTTATTGCTGAAGAATTTCAGAGAACCCAAATGAACGCCCGCATCCTCTAAATCTAATTGATCGAGGTCGGCAAAAAAATAAACAATTACCCGATACCGTTCGAAGGCGAGATGAAAAAATCCCATAAGATTGTTCCCGCATCCACAATTCACACAGTGTTGCCAAAGTCGCTTATATTTTTAAATCTATATTGTATGAATGAAACATTATATTTTTTTTTGTGCCAAATCTTTTTTCTGAAAAGGATTACTATAAAAGCTAAAGATTTATCAGAAGAATCTGTAGAATGATTATAGAATTTCAGCTGGTAGTTTAATTGGTAAATATACTTGCCTGGATAGCTATAGATGTAGATTCAAATGAAATTTGGGTGGAAAGTACGCACCTCTCTACCAATTCTCCATGATATTATTCTACCGCTGATATCTGACCATTTACCTGTTCGTAACGGATTATTGTAAATGAGTTATTTTCGACAAGTAATTTTAATCGTAAGAGTTTAAAGTAACTTTAATCAATATAAGGTTCAGTAGTTTTTGAGTTATACAAACATTAAATAAACTGACAAAAAATAATAATAACCGTATTTATACTAATTTAACATATATATATATAGTCAAAGTATTGTGCAAAAGGATTTTTTTTTTGAAATAACAGGCACACTTCGTTTTTTCGTACCTAAGTATAGACGATTTTTCGATTATTAGTTATGTTTTGACGGTAATCCAAATGGTTATTTACATTGAAATTGAACAATTTTAAAGCAGTGATTGGCAAATTTTAAAATCTACGTTTGACAAAAATAATTATCCCTACTTGACCAGATGAAAGTCACTCCACACGAGAAAAATATTAATTACTGAATAATGTACTTAATTAATTTTTCCTGTTTTTTTTACGGAAAAACATGTATCAATCATACCACTTAGCATTAAATGGGTGACACACTTAAATTTTCATGTTTTATTGTCAAAACAAAATCAGTGTAGCGGAGCTAATTGTCAGCATTTTATCAATCATCTCAAGTCCGTCAGTCGACACAACACTCATCTCGAGTCCGTTACTTGAATCACCACGACTTAGTCACTCCGCACGAGAGAAATATTAATTACTGAATAATGTAAGTACTTAATTAATTTTTCCTGTTTTTTTACAGAAAAAAACATGTATCAATCATACCACTTAGCATTAAATGGGTGACACACTTCGATTTTCATGTTGTCTTGTCAAAACAAAACGAGTGTAGCGGAAGCAATTGTCAGCATTTTATCAATCGTCTCGAGTCCATCACTTGACTCACCACTCCACTCGAATCATTCGCTTGCTCACAGTCTCTAACTCTCGATACTCGTCATTTAACATTAGTCTCTCGAGTGCAGACTCCTGAGCTTGTCACCCGATCATCATCACTACTGGATCACGGCTCGGTCTGAGCACCGCGATACTCTGTACCGTCATCTTAATCCAATCATTCCAACTCTCTATACTCTGCATCAAGACAATGTCCACATCCAACCACACCACTGCTACCTTTATCATCTCATTGATCCCCACTCTTTCAACTCTTCAAAAAAAATATTCTAAGCATAATAATAATAATACTTTTTTGTCTTATCTATTTAAATAGTAATAAATGTGATATTGACTGAATTGAGCCATTTTTAAGAAAGTGGCAGGCATGTTCTGCAAAAAAATAAAATATGCTATATCATTGAATGTTGGCAACACTTTACTCACGTCTTCATCACAGACCCTAACAAAAGGACGCCGTTAAGAATGGAAGGCTTTTTTTGTACCTGGAAAAGTTTCTCTTTCTATCACAGGCTGTGCGTTAAGTGCACTATCTAACCAAACTACCCCCGGGATTTTCTGCTCAGGGGGTGGGATGGATCATCCGTTGTTCGTTGGTATTCGATGTTGAGTACACGTCTGACCATTTACTGGGACAAGTTAACGGCGCTGGATGATTGTGACTAAGTAAAAGATGAAACATGCACATTTATAGCTAATTAAACAATGCAATGTATAATATGATTATGTCAATACACGTGCTTTTATTAATATGATAATATTTATTTATTTAAATATAACGTATAAATCAAAAAAATATGTCAAGCTTCATACTTACTCGTATGTCATAAAATATATAGTCATATATTTAATTGGTTAGTCATATTATAATTTTCTTTTGCACATTATATATTTTTACGTGTGTAATGCACCGGCTAGACGGCAGCGACTTGCCTGCGCGGTATAGTTTGTGCAAAAAATACGGAACACTTTTACAGCGCTTTTCGGTTTGTGCGAGCTACAATTTTCTCGTCCATACACACGGGCTTCCCGATACAAACCCGTTTGCGCAGGTTAGCTTGTATATATTGATAAATCACGAGAGTCTAACCGGCGCTTTATATATTGGTATTAAATTGCTCCCACGTATATTTAACTAGTCCAAGTATTCTACGGAGAATTTTGTTTTCGAATACTTAATACCGATAACCTTCACTTGTTTCTCCGTTAGGCTCCGGATTTCACACCCTTACAGAGCGATAGGCTTTGCGGTCACGTTGTATACCACCAGATTAATAATATTGTTTTGAATTTAAAATTGAATACAACATTAAGTAAACAACATGATTATTTGTTATTGATAATATATACTTCTTGGCCTCGAAAATAATTTACAAACTAGAAATGAAAATAATAATACATCATTACAGGTTTTCTAGCCGTTTAATATTTACATGTGATTATTAAAATATTGTCAAATTAGATTCTACGATGTAAATTCTAAGTAAATAATAAACTCTGAAATACTTGGTTAAAAATATTTCTCGTAAAATATTTCATCTGAAATAGATGATGTTAACTTTACTTAGATTGAAATCTATTCTATATTACAAATAATATTTAAAAAAAACTATTTCTTTTATTCAACGAATAATTCACAAGATTTAATAATGTACCATTCTAATGATTGAACATACATAATTTTGAAAAACACTTCTGAAAAAATATATTATAATCATTAAATGGAACCGGGGTGGCTTACTTTTTTCAAAAAAAAAAGATTTTTCTATTGGTTATAATATATTTTCTCAGAAGTGTTTTTCAAACTTATGTATGTTCACATATTATTTAGTCTAATAGTACATACTTAACTTTCCGTAAACTGTTAGTGTTGTTTGTTAAATATTTTCATAGTTTTGTTTTTCAAACAAAGAATAAACAAAAAAAAAATATCAATCAGTTGGACAAATAAGCTTTGATAAATATGTCAATATAAGTATACGTAATATGATTATAAACACAGGCTTATTAAGCTCATCATTGTCCAATCTGACGTATATGTATCCCTTCACGTAATGAGGCCATAAGACGCGAGTAAACACTAGAAGGGGAAATCGATAACCGAAAGGGACACAATCGCCCTGAATTACTTGTGTAAGAATCTTTTGTAGATTACTTCAGTCTACTATATCACTTCTAATACGAAGTCTTAAGACAAAACCTGGTATATTACATAAAAATGCTCGCATTTGTATAGGGGATTAGGTGTTTTACTCTATTATTGACGTAGACTCTGACTCCATACTTGATGTGAGGAAATACTTTTTAACATGTCGCTCAGGCTATACTTGGAAAATAAAGAGACGAGCAGGCATGGCAAATATGTGACAACTTAACCTATACAAACTGATTTATCAAACAAAACGGAAATTGGGTTTTAGCTTATACGTACAATTTTACACATAGTTGAAATGATTTTCAAACAAAAACATGATGAAAGCATGTGAACCTTTTTTCCATAGGTATGCTAATTAAACTTTTTTTTGATTATTATTATCATTGAAAATTTTGCAAAGGTTTCTGGAAGTTGTCAGAAAGATTTTTGAGCAAAACCAAGTTTTAACGCTTAAATGCATGATTTTCTACTTCTGAATAAAAAAAATAATATATATGCTCATATAAAATATATAGGTGTGATCAGGGGCGACTTTACTTTAAGGGATCGTAGGGACCATCCTCACATCGTTATCATGTCAAAAATACAAGTCTGATATTTTTATCACTGTCATAATATATCTACTTAATTACACGATTAAATGAACTATTTAATTTATTTTATCCATCTAAAACCGTCGCAATTTTATAGAGACATTTATTATTATTATACAAATAAATAAAGCAATGATTGTAAATTTTGTGTTAACGTAATGATGATTACGCGGTATTAAAATAATTAATTAAATTAAATACGCCCTATTTCACGGTGACACCTCTGTACAAATCAAGTATGGCGTCTATTTTTCGATGACTCGGGTCACTCAATCCCATCCCGTCGCCGCTGTACAAATTTTGTTCTACAAATAATATGAATGCATTAGCGTTAGTATACGCATACTGGGGAGCGAATGAAATAACCCCTAGGTGAGTAAAAACTTGGCTCGCGTAGTTTCATTAAAAATTATATTCAACAACCATAATTTACAACGACATATATCGAAATAATTGAAATAATGATCCCTACATTACCATTGGATCTAAAATGTATGGTAAAATCGATTTCTGTTTTGCACAAAAAACCGAAACTAAAGTTAGCACGGTATGCATTTAAGGGTTTTAATGTATGTTTTATTTACTTTTATAAAATGAAAATGTTTTTAACTTGATATTATTTTTATTTATATCGAATCGAGCTTCTGAGATTACAAACATTGAAATTCGGCAATTATATTATTGATTTGAAAGCTCTTTCAAATAATGGATAACTAAAAATCTATAAAGCAAAGGATTTTGATAATCTATCCAAAGAAAAAAGATATTGACATAATAATAATATTATTATATAATTAATATATTTATGAATTCATTTTCATATAACTGTTTGAGGAAAAATTGCGTCTTCATTAAAAGTTTTTTCCAGTAAATAATATTTGTTTTTTATGTGAATGGTTGTAGACATTTTATTTCATTTCGCCACGATAATAATAACATGATGAGCTTTATTAGTTTGTCTTGGAAAATATTCTTATTGTTAGTACATATTCTTGAATCACATATGCGAATGATTACGTTAAGGATTACAGGATTAGCAAAAACTTACGCATAACTGTTATTTTTTTTTTGTTTAGTAAATCAAAATAAAACATCGCACTCAATTTAATTTATTCATATAACAATGATTTTTTTCCGATATTGAGTATTGATTCCGAAATTCCTGAATTATAAAACGCGCCCAGGATTACAATCTCTAGTTAATAAAATAATTTCATTACAACATTTATAACAATACAAGTTTATTTTTAACAACGCTACAAAAAAAAAACCGACAACATTTCACCAATACGAACCATTATTTGGTTGAAAAAATAACAGGAAAACTTTAACATCACAAAATTCTGTGTTTTCATCAACGGCGATAAATAAACGGAAATCTCACAACATTCATCAAGTTAACTGCTGATTTACACACCGTTATTTTATCTAAAGTAGATATCCGCACAGTAAAAAGCTCCAATGTGACCTAAAATACTCACACTTGCCAAAGCTTTCTGTGCTGAGACTTGTAGTAAAAAAAACCATAATAATAAAATGCCTCGCAAACACTCATACATATGACGCGTAAATTGATGGGGTACCTCGTTGATAATATTATGTGTATTTTTTAATTAAATTAAAAAAAATGTATTTATTTCGATATTTAATTCAAATAATATACAAGTATTCAAGCTAGGCAGATGAAATGGCAATGGGCTGGAAGTGTTGCTCGGCGAGTGGGTAACCGCAGGACAATTAATGCTGTTATACAGTGGTACCCAACTGCACTAAACGATTACAGGGACGCCCTTAAGTCCGCTGGATGCACAAACTCATGAAGTTCGGTAGATGTACGTGGCAGTAAAAAACTAGTGGAGGGAGCTAGGGGAGGTCTTAATTCAGTAATGGATCGACCCCGGCTGATGATGTTGACGATACTAGTAAAACACGCATTTTAAACGTAAAAGAAATTTATATCTACTAATAGTGGAGCACCGTAGTATAGAAAGGTGCATGTTGAACATCACGCGGTAAGACCGCAAACAACCAATACAGAGGAAGACAAAATTACGCGATGCGATATTAGTGAAAGTTGATGGAATAGCGATGGGCCTGGCATGTTGCTCAGTGAGTAGATGATTGTTATATAAATACGCAGTCATATAGAGGTTTTGATTGGTAATTTGGATTCAGAGAATTAATCTAGTAGGTAGGTTAAGCGATTTTTTTAAGAACCATTTATTGTTAAAAGAAAATGGATTATAAAGAAACTTATTTAAGATGCACCCACCATCTACACCGGAATGTAGAGTGAATAGAAAAAAAGTTAGCACCAAACAAATGATATTAGCATATATTAAAAAGATAAAAACATTTTTAGAAGCCAGAGGTAACTTGCTGAAGTAAAAATAATTACTACATTTTTTGTACAGCTAAAACATTTATTTTAAATTTATATGGCATTTTAATGAATTTATTTATAAGTACGCTATAAGATATCATGTCATTCAGAAGTAAAGCATACAGGAATTTCAGCTAAATGTAATTAGTGCGGGCCTCTCAGCAAAATTGTATATAATTTTGAAGCACTATCGTCAGCAAAACCAGCGCATGTAATAGTCAGCTAAGTAATCACGCGCGCACCGTGTCATGCCACTAATAGGTTTACATACACCGAAGAATGTTTTCAGCTTTGAAACTTAGACGGTTATACGAAAAAAATAAAAAATATTCGTAATGACGAAAGAATGAAAATACTATCTATAAATACTACCAATAGTAGTCTTATATATTTTAGACTTGCTGTGAACTCGAGCCGTGTAGGTTTTCATATGAATGCGGCAAAGACAAAATCCTAGTGCAGTGCTGTATGCATTAACGCCGACATTGGGTTACCAGATTCAAATACTTAGGTTCCATAGTTACCGATGATGATAGTCTTTTCAGTGAACTTGGAATCGACATGGATGTGGCGGCGCTGCATTCAACCAACTTGAAGTCGCATGGAGATCAAAGCTGTATTATATTACAACCAAATGTCGTTTTTGCATCGCTGTGAAACAATTATTAATATATTGTAATCTTACCATCATGGTCACGATCGTCAGTCATGAAGTCCTGACGAAGTAATATTCCATTTACCTAAATAATTTATATTTTATCCGTTTCCGGGGGGTGGGGGAAGGTCCGAACCAAGAACCCCCCCCTTGTGTACGCGCTTGTTTATATAATATGTTACTATTCAATTTAGGAAACAACAGCTACCATGTGCTGGAAAATATTAAACGTATTGAATTGAAGTAAACTCAACACATAAACCCAAAAACCGATAATAAATAATTATTAATCTCGTAAAATTTTATTATTTCAATATGAAGTACACTACAATTTATTATAATACATATTATATTGTTATTAAAATGTACTGAAAACTTGCTCATATTTTTCCATGATTATTGTAGTGACCTTCTTAAGGTAAGTTTAAACAAGTTTTGGAAGAATATATCTATAATCATTTAAAAAAACATCTTAACATAATAATATGGCTGAGATTTAATAGCACTTCATCTAATGGCGGAATATACATTGTCTATATAAAAGTAAGGGGGGTTTGCAGGGCATAGAGATGAATAATAATGTAATAGTATTATAGTATTTTTTCGATTAGTATCGGGAAATACTATTAAATAACGATCTCGATTATTAGATATATTTAAGCTTATAGACAGTTTCTAAAATGAGTCTCTTCGAAGGAAAAATTTAAGGGCCCACATGCCCAACGTAGGTCAAAATGGAGATTTTATGGTATATTCAAAGCTTTAGTCAGAAAATTCCTTAAACTTTGTAGATAATCTATTTATATAATTTTGAAGCCTTATTATCCATAATATTTATTTTAAACATTTGATGACTGCATAAAGTATTTTTATTACATAAAATAGTATTCTTTTAAACCTCTCGATCTAATGTTTTAGTATATTGTCATATTTCAGTAGGTACATCCAAGTGCAGTGGTGTTAAGATTTTTTAGATTTATTAATTTTTAAACTGATCTATAAAATCATTAGTAAAATTGTTAACTATTTGAAAAAGTGAAATATTTACGATAAAAAAAATATTTATAATCTCTGTGATTCCAAATTTGACAAGAATTAAGCATTTTATTATTCAAAAAAAGGGCCGAATTACCACATTTGAAAATAATTCTAAAGATACTGAGTATAAGCCATCATGTTATTAAGATAGGATCATTCAGATGTGTCAAGTTCTCAATTCGCTGGTGTGTGGCGGACTAATCATGCGCAGATGTTGAACATGTTTTATCGGCAAGCACACCTGCGGCCTCCGCGTTATGCCGGAACACGCACTTATCCTTACCCAAAAAATGACCGTAAAAGCTCACTTTATGGGGGTGCACGGTTCGGGGAGCACATTTTCTGGCAAATAAGAGGGATGCTTTTAGTGTATAACAAAAGAACTCTATTTTCCTTAATATCGGAACGAAAACAAGTCATTTGTATCAACCAGAACGTGATCATAAAATAATTACAATGCTTTCATTTCGAGAATATCGACTAAGGCTTTTTTAGGTGTTAGTATTATGTTATTTGTTTACTTATTTCATTATCATGCATTATGTAGTAACGCCATGATTAATGTATTAATATTTATCTGCAACAGTTAATATAAATTTCACAATGTACGAAATGAGTAAGGTTAAATTAATAGAGAACATTGAACGGTTTCTTATAATGAAAATTTATACATGAATTTTGTATCATAACATCAAAATTTGCAACTGTAAGTCATCCTTGTATCTAGAGGGATAGTGGTTATTTTTGTTACTTAGCTTCACTCAGCTATCTTCTTTTCGCAGTGGCGGGATGTTATCTCGCCCCACCATAAAATTAATTAATAATGTTAATAATATAGCCTTAATAAAACATCACTATGCTAAACTTTTATTTTATAAAATAAGACCTCGTAAACGAAAATTACTTACTATACTAAGTGTTGGGCTTAATATTTCCTGTCATATATTTCAAACTCTTCCTGTAAAGATATGTGAGGTTCCATTTGAGTTACCACTGTGGGAGTCGTCGACATGTCGTAGGTCATGGTGTTGAGGATGATGATGAAGACGTCGAAGATGGATGCAGGAGCGAGTTTTATTTGCGGCGTAACGGTCGGTACAATAGTATGTTACAGTAGTTATGTTACAATACTAAACTTACGATACGCATCCGAGGTCCGCATCTCGGTACAATGAGATGTTGTGCGGGACGATACGGAAATTGAGATAGTAACAGACCGTACACGTATATTCGAGTGGCATTTTCGATGAATTATTATTCGCTATTTATACAATCAAAATAATATTCTTTTTATTGAAATAATCGTGTCAGCTATTACCTGGCGTTTGCGTCAATGGAGGACTGACTAAGTGAAAAACGGATATGCGCAATTTATTATTGCGGTCAGCTCCTTACCGAGTTTGCTATAATTTGACACTAAGGAAAATAGATATTTAATTTGTAATTATATAATATCTCTATAGATAGATACGATCATCTGACTCTTTTTTAAAGTTTCTTATAGTGTCAGTGTCGATACTGATTTCTCCATCATGAAGTCGTATACATTGTTAATAAATAAATATCAAAACCAAAGTCATCACGAAAGACCTGGGGTTCCGTTTTACTTGGGTGCGAAACGGAAAAATATTCGTGAGGAAGCTGGAAACGTCTCCAGCTATCCTCATAAATTCGGAGGGGGACCTAGAAAAGCTAGCCAAAGGATAACGGCGATATTATGGACATGGATTTTTTTTTCACTTATAATATTCATTTATGTTTTCTGTTTTCTTCATATTACGTTTCACAAAACACACACATTAACACTACGATGTTATTACCCATTTAGTAAATATACCATTATAGATATTATCGTAAGCAACTTAGTGTCACTAATTATTATCTTTACATCGAATACTTATAATCCAATTAGTCACCTACGTTACGTACAATGCTTTTTGATAATCTACTTTGAGCACTGTAATACTTATAATATACACAATTATCATCGGAATCTAAATCATTTATTTACTGGCACTAATTTGCTAATAAATAAAAATAATAAACTATTTATGGCATACCCTTATACTTTTGGCCTAAACACATTCAATAAGACTTTTGTAAAATATGCCTAATCTTATTATATATTATCAAAACACACGTGGACTTCGCTCGAAAACTAACGAATTTTCCAGTAACGTTATGAGTAACGCCTACGACATCATAGGTGTCACTGAAAGTTGGTTGCAACCAGATATCTTTGATGCCGAAATCACTGACAACAGGTACGATGTGTTCCGCTGCGACCGTAGCTTCACTAACTCTGAAAAATCCAAGGGCGGTGGTGTTTTTCTGTGCACCATGCGTACCCTCAACGCTGTTCGTCAATGTTCCTGGCAACCTGAGAACATTGAATGTATTTGGGTAACTATTACCTCCAAATCACTCGGAACTCCTTACAACCTTCACGTCGCATGCGTATACATCCCAGGGGGGACCTCTTACCACTCACAAAAATTATCTATCTTTTTTCAATCGATCTGCAGACTGACTGTAGAATATGCTGCTGATCGTTTCCTCATCATCGGTGACTTTAATATACCCTCTTTATCTTGGACGAAACATATTCACTCACAATATTTCTCGCCATCTCAAACAAATAACTTTACAGAATCTCTGGTTGTCGACAGTATTTCGCTAGCTGGACTCAACCAATATAACGGTCAAACTAATATCCAAAATCGAGCCTTAGACCTAGTTTTGTCAAACAATGACGTAATAGTGCGTCACTCAAATGACCCATTAGTCCCAGAGGATACATATCATCCAGCTCTCGAGATCGATCTTCCTTATACTGTGCTAACTCCCGGAATTAAGTTAAATCAAAAACAAACACTCGCATTTAGACGGGGCGACTATGCATCCATTAATAACTATTTATCTTCTGTCAACTGGTCTCAATGTCTTAGCACACCTCACATTGATGACGCCGTAGAACGTTTTTATAACATTCTCAACAAAAGTATCGAGCTACATATTCCTAAAAAAGCTACAAAAAATTCAGCATTTCCTCGATGGTATTCGACACCTCTTATCAAAATTATTAAAGAAAAGGACAAGTACCATAAAAAATGGAAAACTCATGGTGACTATCTAGATTATGAATCTTTTAGTATATTACGGAAAAGGCAAAAGAAATTGCAGACAGAGTGCTATAAAAATTTCATCACAATATCCGAACGCTCCATTAAATCCCACCCTAAATATTTTTGGACCTTCGTCAAAAACAAGCGAAAATTTCATACAATCCCCAAAAACATCCATTACAACGGCGTCACTGCTTCAGATGACATTGAAGTCACCGAATTATTTTCTACATATTTCTTGACAACTTTCAATTCTGATCCCAATCTAGATCCATGCCTATCCAGCATCAACTCAAAAAACAACATCGCCGCGACGTCAAATATAATCATCACCGAAAACATCGTCCTGAAATACCTTAAAACCATTGATGTAAGCAAAGGCACAGGAAGCGATAATATTCCCCCAGTTTACCTAATCAACTGCGCAGATGAGCTTGCATACCCCTTATCCATAATCTTCAAAAAATCTCTCCGAGACGGTACATTTCCGCACAAGTGGAAAGAAGCGTTTGTGATCCCAATTTTCAAAAACGGCTCCACTTTGAGAGCAGAAAACTACAGACCAATCTCGATACTATCAGTACTCAGTAAACTTTTCGAACGTATAGTATATGATCAACTTTACCCTGCTATATGTAAAAACATTAGCGAAAAACAACACGGTTTCATGCAACGCAGGTCGGTGGTAACAAATCTTGCTATATTCTCTAGTTATCTTCTTAATTCCATGGATAAAAAATCGCAAGTAGATACCATCTACAC
Source organism: Rhyacophila brunnea (assembly GCF_057557595.1). Classification (NCBI taxonomy): domain Eukaryota; kingdom Metazoa; phylum Arthropoda; class Insecta; order Trichoptera; family Rhyacophilidae; genus Rhyacophila; species Rhyacophila brunnea. The sequence goes on from NW_028232859.1 coordinate 42,798,206, forward strand.
CGATTTTTTCTAAGGCCTTTGATAGAGTTAATCATACTATCCTGATCCAGAAACTAGAACTACTTGGTATTCACGGAGATCTACTCCGCTGGCTTACTTCATACATTCACAACCGATGCCAAGCCGTAGTTATTGGTGGACACCGCTCAAACTTTATCTCTATTCCCTCAGGCGTTCCCCAGGGTTCTCATCTGGGGCCACTTTTATTCAACTCATATATCAATGACATTGGCAAGTGTTTTCAACACGCAAACTATATTTTATATGCAGACGATCTAAAGCTATACACGGAGGTGAATAGCCTTGCTGACTGCCATAGACTGCAAGAAGACATAGAACGCCTAACATCATATTGTGTCCAGAATCTCCTTACTCTAAATGCTTCCAAGTGTCAATCTATTTATTTTACAAGAAACCGTACACCAATAAAATTTCAGTATGAAATTAATTCCGCGCCAATCCCATTCACTCCGGTAGTCAGAGACCTGGGTGTCCTATTGGATATAAAACTAAACTTTAATGCTCATATTGATCACATTGCACAAAAATCCTCAAAAGCATTAGGTTTTGTTTTGCGTACAGGTAAGCCATTTACCAACACACACGTCATAAAACTACTTTATTTCTCCTACGTACGCAGCATCTTAGAGTTTGCTTCTACTATTTGGTCACCCACCTATAAATCACAAAAAATCAGACTTGAAAAAGTACAAAAACGATTCATCAAGCACCTAAGATATCACAAATCATCACCTCCAACCCAAGTAACACAACATAATTCCACCAGCACACATAACTACAACATCAACTCCCTGGAATCACGACGCACTGTCCACGACATTAAATTCCTACACCAAATCATACATAACGCCATTGACTCGATCGAAATAGTGCAGTCCAGCATATGTTTAAATGTACCCCAGAAACGCACGCGCTCTCAAAAATTATTCCATATACCTAAACACAACACTAACTACGCTAGTAATGCTGTATTCGTTAGAATAATGACTACGTACAATAATTTTTTCAGCGATACAGACATTTTACACCTAACATTTGACACATTCACAAAAACAATTTGTGAAAAAACATACAAAACTAACTTCACACTACCGCAATAAATACCAAAGCCTACTCCCACGCACTCTCACCCATATATACACACGCACGTAAACACATACCTTATATGATATACTTATTTTAAAGTTGTTTCTTCTATCTCACTTTGTTTTAGTTTAATATAAATGTAATAATAAATGTGGAAACCCATTATTGGTCGTTGTATATTATGTAAAAAGTTGTAATATGTACTTTCAATGTCGACTGTGAGGTTTCCCAAATAAAATAAAATAAAATAAAATAAATATCGACATCAGATTGAATAAATAAAATTATTATTACCAAATATTTTAACACCAACTCTACGAACTTAAATAAATGCCTGACTTCCCGATAATCATAAAAGAAAATTATCAAAACCATATTGAAAATACATTCAAAACAAAATTTTAATATATTCAGACTTACCTATTAATTGAGTTAGCATTTACTTGGTAGAATTTCATTTTAAAAATGATAATATAAATTATATTAAATTATACAGGTGTTTCTTTAAGTCGATACTATTTTGGGCGTAACACCATTGTCAAGACTACAAAAGTAGGTAAGCCACTTTGTCAAAGCTTAAGTATAAAAAGCATATAATGAGACGAAATAAATTCACTCTCACCCTATTGCTATTCAAAAATAATACAAAAATCACAAAATTTACCTTTCCTTATAGAATACCCCAATTATCATTCGATAAATCAATTATAGTGCCAAAATACTTAAATATAAATCTATATACTATACTATAAATCGTAATATTTTATCCTAGAGGTTCACGATCATTGGCCCACAAATAAATTATCTCAAAAGCATTATTTGCTCGCTGCTCCTTTCGGGTATGTAACAAAACATACCTGTCTGCAAAGCTATCGTCCTCGAAAGCAAGGTCACACCCCAGGCGACGTAAATATAATAATTAGTTTGCAGAGACGTGACAGAAGATTCTAGAACAATAATTATTACCAACCGCCCTTCGCGACTTGCTTCCTCTTCAGATATGTTAGGTTTTTGAATAATTTGATGGTTAGTCAAAAGTCGCCTCCATAACGCAGGCTCGGCCAAACAATATAAACCCAGCGGCTATTTTGCTAAAAAGTTTAAAAACATAGACTTAATAATAATCTACACAAACACGTCTAATAACAACAATAAGTATTCGAAATAAGTTTTGAATTGAAGAATATTTATAATAATATTATAAACGTTCATATTTAGTGATTTATAGAAATATTGATATATATATATTATATATTTGAGTAAATTCGGTTTTTAATGTACTTTAAGAACCATTGTGATACAATTTATAATCTTTTTATTGACCAAAGTACACTTGAATACATGGTGACTAAAGTCTTGAATAACTGCTCCTGAGACATTCCCAGTCATAAAACATACTGATGATTTACAACCAAATGTAACGTACTGTGATACGCCCGATTAAAACCGGGTGTGGTGCGAGGCGGACAGCGGGTCTGATTTGGCGAGCTATTAACTTCAATAACCATAATGATATCACCGAGTTTAAATATGCATTAAAATAAATAAAACGTGTACAAAATATTACTTAAGTGTGTTATGATTATCTAACTATAAGGTTAATAATATAAATCCATAAGTTAATTAAGACCTATTGAGTTTTTATTAAAATCAAAAACAAAATCAGTGGAGAGATAAAAATTCATTACGGTTAACGACAGGGGTGTATATTGTCACATTTGATAAAGACTGAGATGTTCTGCGTAGAATCAAAACCGAAAAACTACAGTATCTCGGCCACACTATGAGAAGACAAAACTGCAGCATTCCCAACTTGTCTTCCAAGGAAAGATTAACAGTAACCGTAGCAGTGGACGAGGTCACATTTCGTGACTTAAAAACCTCCGTGATTGGTACGAGTGAAGCTCCACTAAAGTGTTCCAGGTAGCATATTATGATAAGGTTACGATCGCCCTGATGGTGGCTGACCTCCGTTAGAGGATGAGACGATAAGAAAAAGAATGTAGATTTAATAAAAAAAAATATGCACACTATGGTAGGCCTAAACAAAAATAGTTACATGGTAATATCGTTTATAAAATAAGGACCTATTACATCTACTATTCCCATTGATATAATTATATTTATCGTTACAAATACATAACATATACCAAAATATTGGATTAATATTATGGAGATTAATAAAAATATGGATAAAGTTATCAGAAAGATGAACATTAAAATATATCTAAACGAATGCTCTAATAATAGTATCCGAAGAAACCATTGAATGTAAAAAAAAGCTTTTGATTAAATGTAATAATCAATTGCTATCTGATATATAAAAGTCCCACTGTAATCATGAAAGTTAGTCTCCGTAACACATGGACGTAAAAGCAACGTGGGCCGTAGCGGTACGAGCCCGTTTTCCTGTAATCCTGCTTCTACGCCGCTTCTACGCCGCTTCTACGCAGCCTCTACGCGGCCTCTACTTTACGATATAGGCCGGAGTTTATTTCTGAACATGAACGGTCACCGTTTTGCCAGGCAGGGATGTTCTCGTCGCGCGAATTTTTATTAAAAAATAAATATTGTGTACTTACTTACAATGATACGCCTCGGCGTGTTTGTTTGTACACTTTATAGCTTAAATAATGCGGTGGGAGTTAAACGAAAGTATTTTAACAGAATGTTCAGCGCTTTTGAGATCTTTAACAGACTTGTTTTCAAATAAATATGTGTATCTTACTTTAATAATGTTTGTCTCTGCTAATGTCACAGTCAATTTGGGAAGTAAATTAATTCACAATTAATAAACATTAATTTATCAGTATAAACGTCTTCAAATTATGTATAAAAATCTAAGAATATACCTAATATATAAAAAAAATATACAAATATGTTGAAAAAACATTTTCTTCTATAGATATGAAACTTATGTTAATGTATGATATTAAACTCTGTTAAATCAAGTCGCTTCTGTTATTAATATAATCAACCTACATGGAGATGAGTTGCTTTATAGATTCTTAAAATAGGATCTAATTAACCTATTAGGCAGACCTCCATGTAGCTACTTTATAATTTTGTATTTAATCTATGTACCTACTCTTTTTATACTGCTTGCATTTCTTTCTTTGTTTTTAATACTATTTTAACATTATTTTCATGAAATGGTGTTCAATATGTGTAAAAAAATAAATTTTAATTTAAACTTCTCATTGCAGGTTCGTTTAAGGAGAACTTCACAATATACTTCTACTCAGCGAATTTAGCGTGTTTCTTTCCAGATATCGCATTTTTTGATAGACATACCTTACTACCTTGCAAAAAACGTATCTGGCTGGTGCCGTTTTTACTAGCATTTTTTGATGCCTCCAACAGCTTTAAATGCGCTGAAAATAAACTAGATATTTAGTTTATTAATTTTCATGCACATCAAATTTTTGACTATCAGATGCCTACTTAATGCAGGTAGGTAGGTACCTATTTTAGTAGCGTGAAAAATAAAACAACATAATTTAACACTTTAAACAATAGGAGCATTTGTAGCCTTAGTGAAATGGTATCATATAATTTAATGTATGCTTAAGTATGTGACATCAGTTTACGATTATCGGAATAAAATGAAACGAGGCTTAAACGTCGTTGACACAATATAGGCATTTGTTGTCAATTTTGAAATATATTTCTGTTAAAATGTGTGGTTTTTACACGTATAGACATTTTTGCAATTTTTGTACTTTTTTTTGATACCTACACGAAAGGAAATGTATTGACTTCGTTCATGGTAGTATAAGTAAATTTACTTGCAAATTTATTTTCACAAAATCTAGCGTTTTTTATTGCCAAATGGCTTGTTTTCGTACCCTGTCTAGCATATTTTTGTCAACGATAGTTAAAAATCCTGCTTCTACTATGACATTCCATGTACTTTCAGATTCACCTAATTAGTTAATTACATACACGATTTTATGTGCAGATATTGCCCATACAAGCCTTGAATATGTACTTAAATTCATAGGATCGGATAGGGTATAATTAAATTCGACTTCAGTTTAGCAACAAAACTACAAACTACAAAATTTAGCCATAAATACCCGTGGAAGGATACTTCTTCGTCAAATTGTTTATTCTAATGGAAACTGAATAGATTTTTTTTTATAACAAAATAAATAAACAAAAATTTGTACTTTACACACACTTCACATTTTAAATATTTTCAAGAATCAATTTTGCATGTGAGTAGTAGATACAGTATGCTAGGTGAATCAATTTTAGTACCTTTGAGATTCCAATTTAATTACCTAAGTGGAATATATAACTTTTATCAACAAACGCGTATAATACTAGAGCCTAGGGCCTAGAATATGTGCGTTATACTGTTTTTCTTTCCCGTTTTCTCAATCTCACCCTTTACAGAGTTCAAACTCTGAATGCAAGGTTTAAAACTAATCTTCATTCAGAATTTGTTACATTTCCTTATACATTATCGAGGGCGCATATGCTCCGCTTGTAATGAGAATGATGTTATTTGTTTATTTAAAAATTTTTGATGATAATAAAAATCAATTTGTTTAATTTATTCAAGGATTGAGGGTCTAAAAGTTAAAGAAGTGCAAGTGAAAAATTATAGGTAAAAAATAATAAATAAAACCACACCATAATTGAAAAATTACTTACTAGAGTATATTCTAAGTATTTTGTAAGAATAGTTACAAGCCAATATCTTTCTAATATTGTATTAAACAACATTAAAGCGTCAATTACATTGCATAGCATTACATATATAATTACATAGTGTAATCATCGAACAAGCTAACATGTACGATGATTACACTGGGCGACTTTACAGGCAGATTATAAATTCGCCAACAAACAGCTCGTAAAGAAGCTCAATGTAATTGAAGCTTAACTAATTATTGTTACAGATAATAATTGGTGAACAAAACCCTAAACTAACGGTGAAGCACATTTAGTCAGATTTTGAGTACTGTCTAGGTTTTTTAATTTTTTTTTCTTTCGAATAAGTATTTTTCGAGGCATTATAATTTTTTTTATTCAATAAAGAATGTAACATTCTTAAATATTGTGTACTATTTGTTGAATAATTATCACGTGTAGACTAGTTAAGACTGAAATTTGGAGGGATCCGGACATCGGAAAGGAAAAGGTAAGTACCTTGATTCAAACCACAAAGGCAGAAAGCCAATATTATCTATCAGTTAGATTCGTTGTAATGCATGCGGTTAAATTGGTAAAGCACCTTGGCTGTAATCCGATCGATGCAGGTTCGAGTTTTTTTTTAATATTTTGTTCTAACATGTATGTTTCTGGGGTGTTTCTAAATTATGTATGAACCATACTCTCGTTTACCGAATATTTCAAATCGGTTACTCAATGTGGTTACCCAGATACGTGGATCATTTTCCTACGTTGGTTTAGTGCACAGATATGTCAGTACATTTTTTTTTCTGAAATTTAGAAACACCACTCAATTTAAGCACACTTTTAAAATTAGGTAAAAATTTTGGACGTCATAATTAGTTATTTGTATTATACAAATATATATATGAGTAGGTACTAATGTACATTTTACTATTGATTTTCAATCGATTCGAATCTTCCAAATTCGAATATGAAAAATTGTATAAAATGGACACATATACAATCAAAATATTGTAACAGTGCAGTTCAACATATTGATAAATTTATTCGCCGTTCTATTATTATGTGAAAAGCGATCGAGAGGTTTAATAAGACTGACAAACATTTCATCCACCATTTTTGTTGTAAAAATGCGAAACTACTGCGGGAAAAGAGAGACCTTGAGTAATAGTGCGCTCCATTTTGTGTAACAGGAAAGAAACAGGAAACTTACTTGGAAAAGGATTCATATTATTTCATTTATCATATAATATGCCACCATACTTCTTTTTTTAATGCCAAAATACGCAATAAAAATCAAAATACTCGTATATACCCATAGGTGCACTTATTTTTGTTATTGTATGTAAATTATGCATTCAATTTTATTGATGTTTATTTTTTCATAAATTATTCTTTATCATATTTTATTTGTTTTTTAGGTGAGATAATATTATATACAACTATCATACTTAATTTGAAATACATCAGAAAGAAAAAAAATGCGTTTCTATTATGTATATTTAATGAAGACCGTTACATTCTTAAATATCGTGTATTTTTTTTCTTATTCTTAGGCCACATCTGCCCCTTAGCTGGAGCATATGGACACTAAATGCAGCGCCTGGTATATTATTCATTAAGAGCGTACTTCAGTGACGCGGCAAATAATTTTCAACATTAGGTGCGTCGAAATTTCTCACTAGTCGCCAATCGGAGACCGACAGTCGAGGTGTCCGCACGTCGATTTGTTTTGTCATGGCGTTGGATGAAAATATTCTTAAATCATGTAAAGATGACTAAAAAACTTCACGTATGTACTTAAAAAAGAAAACATGTCAATGAATATACTATTATTATTAGTAATATAACAATAAACATAACATTAAATGGACGCATGTTGGATTTTTATGACAAATCATATTTCGTTTGGCACGCGTCATTTGCATAATCCGAGCATCGCCTAGCCACGATCTTTTTAGACCATGCCTCAACTGAAGTATAGCCTTAAATAAAAAAAGTTTAATTGAATAATATTATTTTAACTAGTCATGCGAAAAGTTTAATTAAATATTAATTGTGATCACTCAATTATATATTTTCATGACTCGTTCTGATTGATTAAGTTATTTGAATTTAGAACAAAATTTCTCCTTGCTTATTCACGTTAGGACATAAACCGAGTCACCGTGATCAAAAATTCCTCTTACTATTTTTTTTATCTAACGAGTCCTAGTTCTCCCTTTTACGTCCAGAGCTCCTGGTCCACGATTATGTTTGGTTGTCTTATTTCTGTCTTTTGAGCATTCTTAAACAACGCTGGCTGAATAAACGTAGATTTTTAGCCATGCTGTCATGAATTACTCATAACGTATTTGCATGACATATATTATATGACTAACAAGATATTGTGTGACTGTATTTGTATAGAGTCTAGCGGTTGTCCAGTTACCGATGAACACATCCGACTCATTTATATTTCACAAGTTTGACAACCATCAAATCAGATTGCGTAGTCCTCTCTATATTTGCATTATGCTCAACATGCGCCTTTACATGACATTGCGATACATAGTTTATGGATTTATCTTACGCCCAGTTTAAATGTTGTACAAGCATACGTGAACAATAAAAGCACACATTAGTGGAACATTTAAGCTTTATGCAGAATGGGAAGTCATATTTGATAATATAAATTCGGACGTTAAAATTCGATCTGTGCCAGTTTGCTTCTGCGAGAAATCTCGTCATTTCTCATACTGTATTTTAAATTAATATTGTATTATTTTCTTTTATTGTGTTAACTGTCAGTTCATGGTAGAAAAGGATTGTATTATTGATTTAATTTAATAAAACGCAAACTTTTAAGTACTTATTCCACTTTTGATAAATAAATCTGGACTGTTATAAAATATTATTCAGTTGGAAATGTCTCTTTGAGGCGGACAAAACCGGTCCAGATTTATTTATTAAAAGTGGAATAAGTACTAAAAAAATTCGTTTTATTAATCTAAATCAATAATAAATATTGCATTATTTAAATTTAAATTTAAATTGTACAGAACTTAAATGTTTTAATACTGCAAAGCTGTAGGTATACTAAATTAGTTTTTTGATGAAATAAATACATATTATTATTATCATGGTCGACAAAATGGTTACCAACATCTTTCGTGAAGAAAGGCATGAAAAAAGAAGAAGAGGAAAATATATGAAAATATAATATAAAAGCTGACAATAAACCCGTGCAATAAAAAGATTTTTACACCTTCTTTCATTGTGATTGTCTATTGCCACTTAGGAGAGAACATTTTCCAAATGATAAAAATGTGACAATTTTTATAACTGCCCGAAGTAAATTTTAGACTGTTTTTTTATATTATAAAAGAAAGTGCTTTCATGTAAATTTGCCAGCGTTTGCAGTCATATTTTGCGTAGGGTAAAGGGAGCTGCCACCTGCCAGCAGTCGATATACTTTGACGTATTAACATGTTGGGACCAGATCGCATTATATTTTACTTATTGACAAGGGGACACGATTTTTATTTCAACTCTATATATATATAGGTGATTCGATCGAGCTTTTAACCTTTGAATAAGTTTCTCACGATATTATCATCAAATGGAAAAATACTGTTTCAAAATAGCTTTTTATACAGTAAACGTATAACGAGTAAAACAAAAAATGAATGTCTAGAAAGGTATAAAACAATTCTCTTAATAAAAGTAAAATTATTTTTTCGAATTTCGTTTAGGTGTCAAACTTTCACAGGTTTTTAAAAGTCATGTCAACGAAATATGTATATGTTTTCTTGTTGACATACTGAAAACGAACGTCATTTTTTTCAATACCTGCTTACAATAATAACTAGGTACGTAAAAAACGTGACGTTGTTTATTTATTTTTCAGCTTCGATTGATTATTTTTAACAATTATATTGAGTGCAAAAAATAGATTTTACAAATTTTCCAATGAATTTATTTAATTGCTAGTAAAGCTCCTTAAATTCAAAAGTTGTATATTTTTTTGTAAAGAATGAATTTTGGCATGATCAATAGGCATATAGTAAGGATACGGCCAGAGCTCGAAACGAACCGCCGTTCCGATTCTTAGAATTCCCAAAATTATCGCTCCGTCTTGTGGAAAAATTAATTTGACCGTCTGAGGTAGATAAACAATATAACAAAGAATTTAACACACTAATTTTTATAAAAATAGATAACTATGTATTTATATAATATGTAAATATTTTCTCAAACTTATCAAGCGCTCCGGTTCGTATCGAAAGAAAAGATATCAAAGTATTGATAATTATTTGGCGGCCCTAAAATGGTCGTTTTATGTTTTCACACATTATTTTATTGTCAAAAATGAGTTTTGTACAACTCCCATATCCCATTTGTCACAAATTATAGCACCACAGACTTTTTCCTTCCCCATAGTAATTAGCGTCATATTTTGACATCATAAATAATAAAGTAACGGTTATAAGATCTAGAAAACGTTACCAAAAATACGACCAGTTAATTAAATTAACGTTTTACAATATACATACGTGAATTTTAATTGAATAGATAAACTTCAGGAGATAACTAATTGGAAGTGTTAGAGTGGGTGAAATTAATTTTAATAATTTCGACGAAATTTAAACAATTTGAATAATAGGGATTCAGAGAGTGATAAGGGCACCTAATAAACACCTTGTTCTTGTTTTATTAAATTGCAACATTTCGCAGAGGCGCGTGCCGTGCTCAGATAAACGAAACTGGTAATTACAAAGTCAACGATTAAACGTGCTTATTGGAATTGAGAGATAACGAAAAACGCCCCCGAATTCAATTCGCACCCTTCGCAGGCTACATTATCAATTTATTACGTCGGAAGGCTGGAGAAAATTATATACTTTATATCGGGCCACTGAAATAAGAACGAATAAACTGAAAGATGTTAAGTAGAAGATGACTTGAATTATGCTATCGATTTAGTTTCAGAAAATATAGTAAAATTTACCGATATTCATATAAAATTGTCGTAATAGACTTCTGGCTTATCATAGCGAGTTCTATTTTCTTCTTTCTTCGACGTCATGTGTTCCGGAACTATCATTACAAACTAATCAGGTATCTGTGGTTTGGAATCGTTGACTATAAATAAAGTTATATTAATATTATAGCCTGAAACAGTCACTTAACAACATAAATCATAGTTAAAGTTGAATCAACAAAAATAACTTTGTTTACAATCCTTTTATAATATTGTATATTTTAGTAATTAATTTAAGAATATTATTCACGAATCAAGATAATTAATGAAATATTAACATAAAATTGAATCTTTATCAATGTTAGGATGTATTTATAAGAATACAGGGTCACACTGTCCGATTCGTTTAAATTTTGGTTATATTAACTACAAATTAGGATGTAATTTTCAAAAGTGGTAAATTTCGAAACTTTTTTTATATATTGGAAATGCTAGATTACTCTTTTGTATGTAATTGACATTGCGTAATTTTCAGAACTCACCAAATTCAACATAAACTTATTTAAAAAAAAACCTAATAAATGTGGGATTATTTTTATAGTGGTCCATCACACAGATTAACTTTCAAACAGCGTCAAAACTACTTAATCCAATAATTATGTCATTGCAAAGACAATTAAATATCATATTGATAAATTACATATACCAAAAGAGTGATAAAAAAGAAGACATCTTTGTTATGTTACTAGTAAACACACACTGTTTAGGAAAGTGGAATGAAAGTAACGCATTTTCTCACTTTTTCAAAAAGTGAATTTGACAAAATTTGAAAAATAACCTCATGAAACATATTGCATATTTAAGAAAATCTAGCCTTTTATCATTACCATGTGAAAATTAGTAGACCAGGGTTATATATTTTTACTTCACTCTAATATGTTTAGCCTCCCTATATAGAGAAGAGTTTTTTTTAAACTGATTTGGTTACGCTTTTTGCAGTGGATTGTAATTTGAAGATACTTGCGGATTACGGATTTAGGGGTGGGGTTTAAACAGGATGCCAGACACTGAGCTTTTATGTTGAGAGAGCTGGTGCGCACTGGTAAACGGACGGTTTGGAATGTCACTCTGACACTCTGACTCTCATTTGTGTCTTGTAATAACTGATAATGACAAGCTTAGTATGGATGATAGGCGTGACCTTCGCACAAACCGTATCAAATTTAACGGAACGAAGGTCGAACAGATGCGTTTTGGATGAATCACTCTGTGGTTAATGACGTTTTAGCTTTATCAAGCCTAAGCATGTTTGCTGTCTTGAAGTAACTGAATGTAGCTAATAAGTAAGCTAATCACGGTTGACTGATGACCCGTGACTGCTGATCGCCTGGTCTTGCGACAATAATTGGGATTTTTAGTAGGTAGAAAAAAAAGAACGAGGGCCACCATAATTGGCCTAATCATAATTCAATTTGGCAAGTGAATAAATATACAGTGTTTGGATTAATAATACATTTTCGATGTAAATATATAATAATAAATTTATTATGAAATACATACTACCAAAGTAAAACCGAAGATAAGTAGAATAAATTATATTACGAATTCAGATAGAAAAATATCCAAATCAACAGTCTTTCAATGAGTTCGTCTGATAAAGATCCTCACAGAAATTTCGCCTACGGGAAACTCGTTTCAACCTATACTCGCCGGCTTAATTCAAACCGAATAAATAGCTTAGTTACGGCCCCCATTTGACGGAGGTAAGATTACCAGATCTCTTTTCAACGCACAAAAATATCCAATACCCTTGAGTATTTTCGGCGGGGATTCCGATCCACGTACATATACACCCACATAAAGCTGACTAGCAAATGCTCCGAAATGAGTGTCAATACTGGAATATACAAGTGACTAACATGACTATTCGCCGCCGGTAGAACTAGAATATGTTAAATTATCTACACTTATAATCCAGAATGTCTTTTCGTTCGGTTCGTTTCGTAAAGTTTGGTTTTTGCCAAATATGGATTAAGTACAGGGGCCTTATGTTAGAACTTGCGAGTTGTAGTCGCCCGGTCGACATGGCGTCATTTGACATCATTGTGACGTACTACCGGAGTGATAATAGCATTCGAGAAAATACCGCTCTAAAATAGTGGCGTTATCCATTGTCCCCATACACAAATAGGTATTTAAGCATAATAATATCTATGGTGAGCCGTGTGCGTTGGACGGCTTGTCTCGAGCGTGTATTGGCTGACGTCATAATTACGTCATGTCGTCGGGTGACTTCATATCACTAGTTAGAACATAGGGCTGCTGATGTTGTATTGTGCAAATTATTATATCTTTCAAATCCAATTCATATTTAGCGCCTATTCATAACAGTAACTAGACATTTATAAAACCATAAAGCCTAAAGATAACTTAAGATTCATCGGATCTCAGGCACAAATATATTTTTATTTGACATTTTTTTTATTCAAAGAAAAATTCACAAGATTTAAGAATGTAACTTTCTAAATTATTGAACCTACATAATATTGAATAGTAGCTTGAAAACCGCTTCTAAGAGTATTAAAAGCCATTAGTTAAAATTTATTGCAATTAAGTGTGATTCTTTTAGCATAGTGGTCTATGTGCATGGGCGCAATACCCGAGAGATGCAGGTTCGATTCCTGCGGGGTGTCTTACTTTTTTCAATATTTTTTAATACTCAGAAATGTTTTCAAAATTATGTATGCACAGATATATTTATTGACATCAGTGGTGTGCACCATTTTTAAGCCACTGACCACTTTTTCCACTGACCACATTTAAACTATCACTTCCTAGTAATATGTATTGTATAATATAATCAAAACACAATAATATTATAATAAAAAACATAATACCAATGCCCACGACATGAAGCAAACGATTATCGATACAGTTCAATGTGGATGATGCAATATAATGGACCAAAAAGTATATGTGGGTAGTCAAATGATAATTTATAATTAACTATTTCTTTTATTCAACGAATAATTCACAAGATTTAAGAATATATCATAGGTACTTGTTTTTTAGTATAGTAAAAAGTATAAATTTTTTTTCGCCTTACGAAGAGGTTTTGTTTAGGAGAAATGGATATTAGCTACTTGCTCAGGCTATTAGGTTCATGCTCTGGGTACAAACACGAAAAATAACATATTGTGAATTTGACAGTCCCATGATTCAAACCCGAGATACGCAATTTACCAAGCGGAGACATTACTACTCGGACATTGCGGGCCAATATAATTTAAAATGTTTACGACTTGTTCGAATCATTGCTATTTATACGGAGGTAAGTAGCTTTTTGAAACTGCATATGACGGTATGAGATTCCGCTTTGGTCATTTGACAAAGTAACAAAAAATAATTTGAAGGTATCCCTTTTTGATAACATACTATATACGAATTATAAAATATATGTAGTGAGTCTTAAACAATTTATGTTAATATTTTCAGTACATACATGATTGATTTTAATTTATACAAATAAATAATAATGAGAATGTAAGTAATATGGTATTTTTTTGTGAACATGAGTGAATATTGTATAATTATGAAGTTAAGTAATGATAACTGTAAATATTAATGTGATAAATTACTACTATTACATATTATATAGAAATGGGTAATGACTGAAAAAAGTTAAGAGTTAATTTATCGTAAATGTGTATAATAAGAGTTTATCAAAGGGAAATGAGTGATAACTGAGATAAACTGAACCGTGTAGTAATTTCACTTTTTAGCGCCAATGGAAAATTGCCTGAAATTGGTGTGATTATTTCAGCCGAGTAAACAAAAAGCAAAGGAAAGTGAGTGAACAAAAACTTGTTGAATAAGTTGGCTAAAGTTACTTGAGTGAAACGAGACATACCTGTTTGTAAGATTCTTGTTCCACCTTTGGGCTGAAAACCAACACCCTGGGAATTGCTTAAAGACGTGAAACTGTAATACGCTAGAAATTGCGATCTTGCAGTCGTCTCTGTGATGCTGAAAAAAAAAGAAAATATCGTATTATTTCTTGTTTTTTGGAATAAAAATTTACAATCATTATAAAAAACGTACAGTAAAATATTTTTTACCCTAAGCAGAGCATGTAAAAATCTACAGATTGGAGGTAATATTAATTGATTTAAGTGTTGTACTTTTCCATTTGATTTTTTTTGCACACCAGGTTTCATCTTTCGGCAAGTCCAGGCACTAACCACACTCACCAATAGCAAACTTACACCTTATATTGGTGATTGTATCATTGGTGAGTGTACTACATAGTGCATAAATTGAGAGGCAAACCTGAGTACCAATTAAAAAAGTAAAAAAAAATCAATTGCAATTTAATTTCAAATTATAACAAGTACCTTAGTCGATGGTGCTAATAAAAAAAAGATTGGTCGTTAGCCGATCAACCATCCTGTTGAGTTGTTGCTCTGAATCAAATACACATCCACTATGGGGTTGGGGTTACTTAATCTGTCCGTATGAATAGTGAAAAAAATGTGTATACTTAGAGCCTACTGGAAAGAACATCTTTTTTTTCTAAAATACTACGCCCTGAAACACACTGGAACGAACTTCGTTCATTATAGTGAAGAACTGGCAAACAAGAATATTGGAAAAGGTTAGGGGATGCCCTCATCCAGTAGTGGGTCAAACTCAGTTCATGACATATTATTAGAGACATAGCTAACCCATTGCAAGAATATATAAATCATTTGGATATAACCGAATATGATATCCTAAATCTCAGTCCAATAGTAGTTAATAATTTTTATAGTATTTTACTATCATCTATCAATATATAATAGAACTAACGATCTGAAACGATAATTAAATACTTGTCACTTGAACATATCATAATATTTATTATATTGTAATAGATATAATGATTTGTCGATATCAAACCTTTCAACAAGAAATTCAAAAATAATCTCTAAATTGAATAATCGTTCCTCGCGTACTGTGTTTATCCGAAAATGACGTAAAACTATTACATACTAAATTCACTTTATATTTAAAATTATCTAAATATATACATCTGCAAAATGTATTATAGTGTACACGTGCATACAATAAAACAATCACAAAAACAGTTATGTGATTAATAATTAAATCTGTATCCATATAAAATTAAACTTAGTGGTTGGACATCATACTCGTACCAAATTAAAATACCAAGCAACAACAATATTATTTATAAAAATATAGAATAGTTCTAAATTCAGAAAAAAATGCAAAGCTAACAAAAGCTCTCTAGGGATTTTTATTTCTATAAACTTATAACACTGGGGGACGGTTTGAATATCTTTTTTGCATAATTATCTAATAGTATTAGCTACAGCACTGTGGTGAATATCCAATATTATTTACCTCACTAAGAGAAAATGCGACATACACATTATTGATACAAATCAAATAGCTCACATACAGCATACATTTAAAAGGCGTTTTAACTGACAGGAGTATGATTTCATAATCATATGTTTGTTTTAATTATAAAGTCCAATGTTTGTTTTATCATTGACCTTTTTTCACGTCAGCTTTTCTATTCAAAAAGTTTACCTGTTTCCAAAATCACATAATTTTACTTCATTATTACTATTTACCTACATTGGCGTCACAATATTATAATGAATATCTGTCAGTTTGTTCAGTTACAACTATTAAACCACTGGTTCAATATTGATAAAACTTGTTAAGCTTATATTATTACAAAATTGGTGCTAATGTACTAAATTTTTACAAGGCTTACATGAAAAATTTTGTGAGGTAATTACGAAAAGACGTTTTACGTGGCACAGTCTCAAGGATTCTGTTGTCGTGGCCGGCCCCTCTCACCCTGCAGCGGTGCTACAAAAGCGATCTACGCCCTGTAGGTGGAGGCGCAAGAGTTGGTGATGGATCGAGGGAAGTGGGGGAACTTGTGCATGCCCTATGCCCCAATGCTGGGTCGTGACAGGGTGAAAGAAGAGAAGGAGGAGACATATCGAGGCTCAATATATTAAATTAAACGTCTCGAAAATAATATACTAGTACATATTATATGTGCGGCGCGGTTAAGAAGCGCGCGACTAGAATCTGAACAAATTCGTGATTCGTGTTGATGAAACGTGGGTAGAAAAGCGCGTGCCTGGATATCAAAAAAATAATAATAAGACTCAGTACATTTCTTATATATAAGTTGTAGGCGATCGCTAGTCTTTTGTAAAATATAACATAAGTAGTGACCACTTAGAACTTTGAAAAACATCATAAATACCAACTTTGATGTTATAACATAGAACTGTAGGATCTTTAAAGCATTCAAAGAAATTTCCCACTTATAAAAATACAAGTGGCACTTCTCACTAGCGGAAAATAAGTGCCCCCTTGCTAAGTCCTTCTTCGTTGTCCTGATTCATTCATTGAGAGAAGTTATGTTTACCTTATCAACGCTGGGGCGGCATCCTTTGTCGGAGGATTTAATCTAAGCTATTTATAAAATAGGACGGTGGGTGCTGTTTGCACAAAATATTGCCGACCTTTTTTCTCGCCTAGATAGCTCTGTGTTTCTTTGGCCGATAAACGTAATCAGGGTGCTTAAGTTGACTATTAGAAATACGGTATAAATTTAACACCGCAATTATACGGTCGAATAACGTGGATATACTTATTGCCTTTTTTATTTTATTGGAGATAAAAAGCGAACTGTGATATATTTAATGCAATAATGAAGCAATGTATGGGTACTCTACTACACAGATACCCAACTTAATTTTCATTAGAAAGAAGCCAATAATAGAATGGCGGGCACTTTTCCAATGAAACTTACATAACTTAGAGAGAGAATAACTAGATAATATATTTGACAAATGAATATTAAAAATACAAATTAGTAAACACCTTAGCCCGCTAGGCGGTAGCGCTGCTGGTTGCGTTTTAACAAATCGCCAAATATATGTAGCTATAAATATTGCTGAAGTAAATAATTAATTTGCTTGTTCAACGTGTTAATAGGTATATCCAGTTAATCATCTCAAAAATTCAACTGAAAAAAATATTATATAATAATGCATAAATGACTCCGTGGGAACAAAGTTGGAAATCCATACTTTTTTATTACAACAATATGCTTTTGTATACTTTATCTACAAAAACCTGTTAGCAAAAAATATATAACCTAAAAGTTAATATGTATATATAGGTAAAAGACTAGCTAAAATACTTACATTAGCGCTAAATTAAACTTATTTGTACCTATTAATTAGGTAGAGTAAGAAATACAAATAGAGATTCGATATTGTCCTGCTATTGCGGTATCCATACAATTAAATTAATAGAAATCGATGTATATATAGTAGAACCTTAATAATTGTCAGTAATAAATGAGATGAACGTACTCCACAGGGACAGTCGAAAAAAATACGTACTAAAAAATCAATTTTACTTCAAACTTTTTGATAACGATCACAATGATCACAGTCTAAATCAATAATATGGAAAATCATGGTTTGATTATTAGATAATTTAATGTAATAAAGCATTATAATGTTATATTAATGTATTAAAGTATGCATATAATAATGCATGTTAAAGCATTATAATAATATATAATATAATTTAATAATCAAGATGTATTTAACAGATTTTTTATTAAAAAAATAGACATACATTAGGAAAAAAATAATTACTTCAAATTTGAAAAGTTAGATATTTATTATTACAACGTATTTTATGAATTAGAAGGTGATACAATGATGTTTGAAATATTTATCGTTTTAAAGTGTAAAATTTCTATCTAAATTTGAAAAAATATTAATTTTTCTCGAATACAAAAATCAATAAATTTCTTAATATACATATAATATAACTATATCTAAGTATATTTTGGAGTACATGGCAAATTCAAGGTAAGCAAAACGATCTTGTGAATTTTCAATAAGAGGCCGAGGTTTTGGCCAACTGCCATTTTAATGTTCAGCTAAAAACCGCAATAACAATTCCGCAGTGCAAAATTTTGTCTATATTATGATTTAACGAAATTGCCTTAATATGAAAATACTGTCATATATTCAGCAATCGGTTTTTTTAGCACGTCATAAACATACTTTTTATAATGAAAATCCTATAATAAATATACATTATTAAACGTGTGTTTCTGTTCTGTTAAAATGCAATCTCTAAATTGCGTTGTAATCAAATTATTGTGTATTTTTTTAAGAATTATTATATCTACTCACATAAATTAAAAGGGGGGACATGCTCGTCGAAGGTCAAAATTGAGTTTTTATTGTATTTTCAAACCATGATCCTGGACACTCCTTAAACGTTATAGATAATCTAATTATATAATTTTGAAGCCATATTATCCTTTATAGTTATTTAAAACATTTGATGACTGCATAAAGTATTTTTGTTACATAAAATAGTATTCTTTTAAACCTCTCGCTCTAATGTTTTAGAATATAGTCATATTTCGGTACATAACTGTGCAGTGGTGTTAAGATTTTTTACATTTATTATTTTTTAAACGCATTTATAAAACCATTGTATAATTTATTACGAGATAATTTTTGTAAAATATTCACGATAAAAAATTATATTGATAATCTCTGTGATCCCAAATTTGACAAGAATTAGGCGTTTTATTATTCAAAAAATCGGCAACATCAACACATTTGAAGATGATTCTAAAGATACTTATTATATGTCTTTGACCATTCAAGTGTAATAAACATTTTATGGATAATGATTGCTTTATAATAATTATTGACCTAAGAATAAGGTAGTGTTTTTTTTAAATACGCCATTTCTTTTGTCATTCCCCAGTGGTTAAGCTACAACATACGGCCGTAGCCATAAATTGACAAACTAGAATTGAAGTAATACAATGCCTAATTTTTGTCAAATTTGGGATCAAAGAGATTATCAATATAATTTTATATCGTGAATATTTTACAAAAATTATCTCGTAATAAATTATACTAATGGTTTTATAAATGCGTTTAAATATTAATAAATGTAAAAAATCTTAACACCACTGCCCAGTTATGTACCGAAATATGACTATATTCTAAAACATTAGAGCGAGAGGTTTAAAAGAATACTATTTTATGTAACAAAAATACTTTATGCAGTCATCAAATGTTTAAAATAACTATAAAGGATAATAAGGCTTCAAAATTATATAAATAGATTATCTACAACGTTTAAGGAGTGTCCAGGATCATGGTTTGAAAATACAATAAAAACTCAATTTTGACCTACGACGAGCACGTGGGCCGTTAAAGTTTTCTAGATGTATCAGCACAATATATTTATGCAAGTCAATCGCATTGCAGTATTTTGTTATGCCATCAAAAGCTTTTCATTATTCATTCTGAAGCTTTTATTATTTGATACTAGTAAAGCAATAAATAATATTGACTACCTATTTCTTGTATAGTACACATCTTTGGGGTAATAATGAATACATTTCATTGAAATATAGGTCTTTTTGTTATAATATCAAAGTTCTGTATCTGTAGCTAGATTAGATGTAGATTTTGCACGTAATTTAAAAAAAAGACTATAATTTGAAATACATGAAAATATTTTAATACTGTTTGAAATTAAATTATTAGTGAAAAAGCATTAAAAATAAAAAAAATAGATTCACTTTTATTTTTAAAATGAAACTTCCTGCTAGCTTTGATACAATCGTTTTTTATTCATTCATGCATAACACAACGATATAGTGTTCAATTGTTTTTCACTATAAAAAAAGTGAATATCTAAAGTGATTTTTCTAGCGTAAATATTCACTGAAACAATTTTTTTTGAAATCAACAGACCAGAAAATATTTTTGAAAATAAAAGACCAAACGTTTTACGGAGAAAAAAATTTACTTGATTTATATTGTACATATATTTTGTTGTGATTGTTTGTGATATCTTAAATCAAAATAGTTATTATTATAAATACCAAGGAAGATACGCATTCTTTTACAGCAATAACATTAATAAATATTCTTGCGTATTATTAATAATAGTAGTTATAATATCTTTTAGGTGTATGAGAAAATAAAACCACTTAGTATAATCGACTTAATCTAGAGATTAGCTATCTTTAGGGCACAGTATAACATTTTTGAAAAGTGCTCAGGGCGCGTAAAAGATTTTGGTAGAGTCGATAAATTTGTGTTATTCAATATAATCAACATTTTTTATAAACAATTTATCATTATTCATTTAAGATCATGTGGGTAGTATTTAACCTTTAATCATGTTCTATTTATAAAACCTTATTTATTATACTTAAGTTTGATTGATGATGACATTGAAAACAAAAATAATATTAATGAAATAATTATTACGGATATTTTGTCAATAAAAGTTAAAACCTTGTGAGTATACAATCATTAAATTGACCTGATAGTATCACTAGTATAATGATTATACCCTTAGATTTTAAAATTATTTTATTTTGATAAATATTGTAGACTTTGAGAAGTATTAAAAATTTACTACAGTTTATAACACATGGTAAGGTAGAATGTAAAGAAGGCCTAAGTAGAAAATTCTCTTGGCTACTCAATTTCTATAAGTGGCTAAAACCTACAAAGCAATATTGATTTAATATTACTGACCAGAGATAAGGAGATGTACATACAAAAATTAAGACGCCAATAAAATAAGAAGGTTTTACACTATAATTTTATTGTTATGTATATTATATATTATATTTTGAACTACAAGCTGACTACAAGGAATCGATTGCTGAAGATTTTAGATGGATTAAATAATTAAGAAAGTTAGTTTTTTGAAAGAATAAAGTACAATATCTCCCATTAAAAAAAACCAGTTCTTGAATTTACATTAATGTGATGAGTTTAAAATATCTACGGAGTAGATGAAAAGTTGGTTAGAAGATTTCTGGAGAAAGCGTATATATATATATATATATATATATATATATGATAGTTAAAACACTATAATAGTTTTTTGACTACAACATAATAGTTCCCAAGTAATAGGATAAAAGAAAGTAAAACAATGAGATCGTACACGAAAATAAATTAATAAAAAATGTATAGGCTGGTCTTGAATGTTTGGAAAGCATCTCCCTCAGATGCTTATCCCATAGTTCTTTTACGGATGCTCCCTTGCAGTAAATCTTTGTTGTATAGCAATCTGGATAATGGCACAAAACAAGGGCCGGACTAGGGCGAACTAACAAAATCGCCATTCGTGGGGCATTAATATACCTTTACAAATCTGGCCCGAGAGAGGAAACGTATATCACATGTCAAATACAGGTCGTCTATTCAATCAAGATATGGTCGAAGTGGAAGTAATAAAATTACTAATACATAAAAAAAGTAATATCGTATCGATAAATTGTATCATCTACCTTATGATTTTCTTTCATCGATATCAAATATTTTTTTAATATGTTATTGTTACAATTATTGCATATAAAATAATTATAGTGTTTCTTAATCATTTTTTTTGTTAATTTGAAAATATTTGAACTAAATTTATTTCAATTCATTTATTTTTTAACATATTGTGGACATTACAAAACATGACATTTAGAAACGAAGAAATATTATTAAAACAGTAATAATGTGTTAATACAAAAAATATAAATTAGATAGGTACAAGGAAGTACAACGGATGAGTAAAACACACCCTATTTTAAGAATTTATAAAACAACCTCCACCTATACTCATCCTCATGTAAGTGGAATATATCAACACCGATATTGACAGATGTTTTAGGCGACGTATATACCTAAACTGGTATAAATATTTATTTTATTTACTCTAGATTCATTTTATTTAATAATTCATTGGGCAAGTGACTAACATCCGTTTATCGCAAAAAAATCTGTTTATAAATACAACCACAACTCTGGAGGCCAATATATATATATGGGGATAAATAACTCAAGCCGTGTCAGCATATTGATCGGCAATATTTAATATCCAACTAATTCCTTAATTTCCATTTCCCGTAGTGTCTAATTATTGCAAACTCAGTAAATAGCTGACTGCAATTATAATTTCCGTAATATCCGTTTTATTACATAGTCAGTCATATCTACTGAGCGCAAACTCGATATAAAATAGCTGACATAATTATAATAGCTATTTCCTAAATATTCTTTTCAATATATTATTTTGATTTTGAGTACGTCGATAAATAGCGGATCATAATTGATTGAAGATGTCATTCGATAAAAAGTTCCCTGTAAAATCACATCGCACTGCATTGTCATTATATTTACCGATTGTACCCCTGTATTTAACTATACAGTAAATAAACTCTCATTCCTCCATCATCACAAATAACCACGACCGTCTTTCATCTGAATCACCTATCCACAGCTAAAGTAGATTCCTACAGTGGTGACACCCGACTTTCAAAGCTACGCAACCTTCTGATCAGCAAATTCAACCAATTCAAGATGATACTGAGAGGATACGACACACCTGTCCTAGTCCTGCCGCAATCTTATTAACCGTAGATATATATAATGATATTATTTTACAAGTATAATAAAATCTATATTTTGAAAATGTACCCCGAATATGTGACAGAATACAATAATTTTATTATGTATAAAATTATTTTAAAGTCGTTTCAGCATTTCGCGTAACAGTAGCCGTTAATTATTGATATATAAATATCATATAATTTGGCACACGTTATCCAAACTCTCATACAGTAGCGTTGCAAAGTAATCATTAACATACTAATTAATGTTTTACAAAGAAACCTTTCCTATAGAATAATTTATATAATATATATATCTGAATACTTCGGTTAAATAATGGTATGCAAACTTTAGGAAATTAAGATCAAGTAAATGTTGTTCTTGAGATAGAATATGTACATATATATATATATATATCAGGAGATGTATTAAACCTTAGAAATGGGATCTAAACGATGGTACTAAAGTTTCAAAATTACTAACATAATATCAGTATAATTAATATTAATAATAAACCACTTATTACAACAATTATTGTATTATAATATAACATTTGCCTTAATTTATCTAAAAAAACATGTACAGAAGTATGTATGAAAAAATATTAAACTGTCTATGGTTAAGGTAATAATACATTATCTAAATGTGTGTGAGAGGGAAAAAAAGTATATTTATATAAAAGTACCTACGATAATATGGAATATACACGTACATGTGAGAAAGAGGGAAATCAAAAGAAAACGTATAAGGGTAAGGTGAGACAAAAATAAATATATTATGTAAATGTGTGTGAGAGAGGGATACAGAAAGAATATTTATATTAAAAGTGGATTATATTATGGAACGCATCTTCAGGAATTTTGACAGATGGCACTGCCACCTGGATTTTTCTTCTAGTTTGATATTGATATTTTTTCAATATCGACAGGTTTAGCAAAGCCAAAACGGTATTACTGATAAATTGCAATATTACAGGAATTTCAAGCAACAATTTTATTTTGGTTTACTATAATAGTTATAGTCGACCATCCTGAAGATATGTGTATTGTCAGAAACAGCCTTCAACGTAAATAACCCAATTAAAATAAAATTAAAAAAAACATTACTTTTTACATTATAATAGAGTTTTACCACGTAAACACCAGTTGATTTCTTTTTTTATTGATTTTTTATATTATTAATACCACTAACTATCCTGCTGAAATGTTCATAACTTTGCCATGGAATAATTTTTCTGAATGCACTTTGGTGACGCTGTAGATGGCTTTCCAAATAATTTAACTCATAATCAATTCGTGTAAATGCTACTTTTGATTGCACTAATTATATAATTATGACGCCACTTTGTATGTAATACAAATATTGCGACTTTCCTTTCGACGAAATTCAATTTTAATTTGAAGCTATAAAGGTTTATCAAAAACAATTAGTTCGGAGTAAAAATAATTTCCTCCCATTCACACGCGTAGGAAGTAAATTACATATTCCAACTATTCCATTATTCAACGGTAATTTCCGGATTTACATAGTAAGGTACTCAAAATATTAAATAGCTGTCGAATAATACATGCGCGTTAAAACCAGTGTTGACTTTTGATTCATTACACTTAATATGTACATGTTATAATTATCGTAAAATTAGATAAATCTATCCAAGTGAGTGAAAAAAATAATACATTAAAAATATGCTTTAGCAAAAACTCAGGCAAAGAGACGCGTTGGCCTGCCTTATTACCACATCTTTATTAGCTCGTATTCTTGTTTGTCCGGTACAGATTTTTTCTTGTGTGACCAGTACAAATTTTTTCTTGTTTGTCCAAGATTTGTATTGGACGATTGAAGATTTTTTAACTAACTTCCCGACTAGCTAGACATTTGAAACTTTTATACCATATCAGAACACCACGACAATGCATTCTTTTAATACTGTTGGCCATGTTTAAGTAGAATTGGATTCATTTCAGTTAATTTTGTTATGTATGTTTCGGAAAAAAATTCGTTAAAATTAATATTTACTACTCACTATTATTGGTTGCTAAGGGGGTCCTAGCAACTAAATTATTAATATATACGTGCGTTATATGACATTTCATTATTCCATAATATTAATTATTCAGTATTTCTATCAAGTACAAAAAAGTATTTATTAATACATATAATTTCAAGTTTATATGATTCAATAGAAAATTTAAAAACGTGGTATTTAAAAAGTTCTTTTTATCTTGTAATTATTTTTCATATAAGCACTGGAAATATGCCTAACAACTCCATGCACCTCTTCGAATACATAAATGACATACTATATTAAATAATAAATTTTATAATACTTTAAACGGAATATGACTTTGAAGATGCTTTTCTTATCTAAAAATCTGCCGTAATCATAAGCCGCAAAATACATGAGGCTAAAACACTTTCCTATAAAATTCAATAGCCTTCTGTATTTCTATATAGATATAAGTAAGGTAAAAACGGTCAGTAAATTTTTGTACCTTACCAATAACCGCATAGTTTGGCAGTTAAAAGTTAATATTGATAGCAAATAGATGTTATTATCAATGGACGACATATATTTAACATTTTTTGTGATGTCAAGAAAAGAAAAATAATAGATAAATAGGATACTTATTCTATTGGATATTTCATATTATGTTTCATAGTGCTAATACTGAAACTATGGCTTAACTCAATGACATTCATATAGACGAAGCATCTGGGAATAAAAATGACACTTTTTTGTCGGGTCTGCCGAATGGCATAATCTGTTCTAACGCCATTACAATAAAGGTGATATTGCTATAAATTTCCGATGCTTTTTGTTGGGTCTGCCAAACGGTTCGGTTCGAACGGGTTCGCTTAAATGAACATTGACACTAGAAACACTGTTCTAACGCCATTACAATAAAGGTGATATTGCTATAAATTTCCGATGCGTGATATCGCATAATGGAAATTGCGTGACGTCTACCTATACATGTGCGAATGTCACTGTGCGTGAATTTACTTACTAGCTACTGTATTGAATGCGTTGTCCATTAATAATGTCATTGGCTTAACTCAGGTCGACAGAGCAGGGCGTATTTTAAACATTAAATTTTAATTTTAACAATTTTAAATTGTATATACTGTTCAAAAATAACATATCTAGATTGAACAAGTTTAGTGGAAAAGACATCTGCAGTGCATGGATAACGATAATATAATCATAAATATATAAATTATATCTAATCTAATATATAAAAATAATAAAAGTATTTTCTAAAAAAATCGAGTTAGACGTTTGATTCTTTGATGGATTGATATTATCATGACGGAACTAGTTAGATCAATATCCAGGATTAATCTTTAGTAGCGGAGAGTAGTTGAAATTTGAATCTATTACTTAAAGAGACTAAATCCCTCCCAGGGGTTTCGTGTCCAATAATAATAATATGCAGGTACTCTAATCTCCGAATAGGTTCCTAAAATAAATTAATTTATCAGTATAGGATAAAATTCTATTTTAATTAAGAAACTTATATGTCAAATATAAGTTGACTAAATTCACAGCATCAAATGCCAATAAATTGAAAAGTAAAATGTGAAATAATGCAAAAGTTTGGTCTGAAAGCGTATTTTTTAAAAACGAACACTTTGTAAACACGGGGAAGTTTTGAAAAGTGTGTGCGAAGTTGAGTTATCTTTCCCAGCAGGTAGCGTATTCTAGAGATGGATTGTTAATATGCCGCCATGTTGGCCTCGAGAATACTTTCATAGTAACTTAAAAGCTCCGAAAAAGCTTTTTATAAGAATTACGTTTTAGGAAAAATAGATTGTATCGTTGATGCGAAATCCATTCGATTCGACATTATAAATTTATTCATCTGACGCCGTGCTGGTGTCACACTATTGTTGTTTAAAAATTTCTTACGAAATTATGATAATTTAGGCTTTTGTTAGAAAAGAGATATCATAAAATGGTGCATAACCTTCAGCGCTTCAAAAACAACAATATTTTATGAATCAGACCCTACAATATTTATATTTTTAAATAATAAATTAGTAAGCATAGTATACCCATTGTTATTGTATTTTTATATAAAATAATAATAGTATTACATATTATGAATCTTTACAACTGTTACTAAGAACATACGTTCCATAGCATATCATTCAACCTAAACACACTATTTTAAATAAGATAAATCATTGATTCTGGTATTTGAAAAGATTATTAATATAATACATATATAATTATAAATATAATACATAATTATAGAAAAATAAATTAGATGGTTTTTTCGTACTCAACTAATTTCATAATACTAATGAAATCTCTTCCAAATACCCTGAATGACACAACTGCGTTTACATAATATAGTATTAAAATATGATATTTCGTGATTAAAACAAAAATATCTAATCACATTAAAATTTGTGTAGTTTTCGTCTTTTTTCAATATGAGTTGCCATATTTTGTTATCAACCAGCTCAGGTATTTGCAACCAAAAATTCTTATTTACGGAATATATCGACGTCATATGTATTTTGATCCAATCTTCAAAATTGATTAACCATACTTATTGTCATTTATTTTCTATTAAGTCGACAAATTGGTCAGTTTTGTGGCAGTCATCGGATTCCCAGATCTCAATAATTATAATATTATTTTTTAACTATTTATTTATGATTTCGTAATGTTATCAGGATCTGCAATTTCATAACATTACGAATTAATATTATTTCATCATAATTTCAAAATATTATTTCATAGTGTCAATATGTATAAATAGAATGTCCAAAATCAATTAGACATCTCACTTGATTATAAGTTTCCCTTAAAGACACATCGCATTGAATTGCCGTTATATTGTTATATTGCATCGATTGTACCCTTGTAGTAATTTGAAACAGTAAATAAATTCACGCCTTCTCCATCATCACGAACAAGTATTATTGCCTTTCAACTGCAATACCTATCTTCCGCCGAACCAAAGAATACGACAGTTTTATTCAAATTTTGCGAGGTTGAGTCCAATTTCACTTTCTATCTTTTGCGAGGTCTGTCGGGAAGATAATAGCCATCACGTCTTCCTAGTGTCCTTTTATATTGGGAAGCTAGTGTCCTAAACTCTTTCCATATATACATTCTAGAATTTTCTTGTTTGTTTTACTAATCTGACAACATTAGATACTTAAAAAAAAATCAGATTTATTCAATATTCATTGTATGTCTTAGAATTTTACCTGAAATATATCTGAATATCACCATTTGTATGCTTTGTAACATACATGACATTGTCTGTGTCCAGAAACTTATACGTATGCAGTTCGCCGTATCACACTTCACCGTGAAATATTGTATCGAAAATATATGGCCGTACAATAAAGACCGTCCAACCACTTTGGGTCGTATAGTACTGACATAAAATGCATGTCTAAATAAAACACGGTTATTGACGGTTTATACTTTACAGGAAGCCAACGACAAAGAAATTTTGAAAATAGCCGACATTCTGAATTATTTGTTAGGTTAGGTTCGGGTTTTATTCTTGAATTCATGAATTTTGCCAAAATCAGCTATGAAAATTGAATTAATGTTCATATTGAATCTATTAATCAATTACAGACCGTATAGCATACGGTCATCTCTTTCCGATAAGAAAGCTCACGGTAAACTGTCTCACTGTGAAATATTTTACACACAATTTACATGTAACTGACTTTGTCTGCATTTGATTTGACCAGGATCTCATGTATCATAATTGGTTTGATGTAAATCAGGTAGTTCGCATGTCTTTATTTATTTTTTCTTTAACCACAAACTCACATTGTACTTACTACCATAACTATTAATTGGGGCGACAATATAGAGACAATATATATATATATATAAAAAAAAAATATGGAAGGCTATATTGTTGGACCACCGCATTAATTTTCCCTGTATTGCATTTTACCGTTTGTTATACTAAATTAAAAGGCTATGCTGATTTTTATGTGGTTCGGACCTATTTACGAAACCTCAAGTAAAATTGAAATAACAAAGTGCGCCATCTAGCCCCACAGGCATGGAACTTTTCCTTTCAAGCAAACAAGTGCACGGCGCGAGAGAGGAATTAAAGTTTTCCTATCAAAATAGAAAATTAAACGTGACTTCTCTAGCTAACGTTTTGTAAAATGCCGCGTCACATTTCACCAATATAATAAATTACTTCAGCCTAGAAAATAAGTTTGGAAAATATTTTGATTCCATGACGTAGGCAGTATGAAGACAAAAATTGAAAAAAAATATGAACGAATATAAAATTGTTTTTTACTGTCAACTGTATATTTTACGAACATCTTTCTTCTATATTTGAGTTGCCTAGAGTCGCTCACATATTCAAAAATCGAATTTTGAGATAATCGCAAAAAACGACTAGATCAATGTTTTTTGTAATAAGACGAAATGTATTGAACTACTAATATAATATTAATGATTGAGTGAGTCGATTTATATTTTTTATTTGAAAATATATATAATACTCCCAAGGCACACATCACACTATGAAAAAATAGAGATCCCTGATTGGTAGAAAGGACTTAGTGACAGAATTCAAATTATTCATTAAAATTGTGAGTTATGACACCAACAGTCAACTTTGTCAATGGTTTGGTTTAAAATGACTTGATACTAACTATTTTTCTTTATATAGATTAATAGTACCTTTAGACACACTTGGTATATTTAACTAAAAAATGCAAAATGTGAGTTATGACTCTAGGCGATTCATATATTATATTAATAATTGAGGTTAATTCACTGATATATGAGAGAATTCATTCAATCCATTTCTCTCGATCCAAAACATTTTTTGTTGTGTATTTCAAGCAAAATGTTTAACCAAACTGTATTATTATAATTTTAATTCATTACACCATGTCCACCATTTAGATAAAAAAAAACTGTTTTTTTTAGATATGGTTAAAGATACTCGTATATTATGGTATAATAATAATCATAAAACTCTTTTATATGATTTGGAAGTTACTATTACAGAAATAATGCGATAAAATACTCTAAGCTAATGTGTTAAAAACGATACGGAGTCATGATAAATTTAGTATTTTTAGAAAAATCTTACATAGATATTGTGGATGCACTATCTTAGAAAAGGATTCAGTAAACATGTTGCACTAATTTCAATAACACATAATATTGTCATTACAGTCATATTAAGGATTTATCTGAAAATAACTCCTCTGAAAGAGAGACTACAATATTTATTATATATTATACAGTAATTTTTGCTCCTTTTTCATTTTGCAACCAAGGATAGAACATATCATGAGATTTGTACCCAGTACGGCCCTCGAATAATTGTAAAGTGAATCGCTGCTATCCTGATTTATATACCATAGACACCTTAATCCAATCAAATTTCGAACAACGTAATGATATTAAAGAGTTAAACTGCAAAATTAGCAGCACCTTATGCCGTCGTTTCACGCACGGTTGATCCAAAGTGAATAGTAAGCCAAAACAGCTTCTGAAGCAATAATACCGAATGCCCTCAACTTAACCCGTTAAGTGCCACCCCTGCCCCGCCCCGGCCCAAGAAAATGTCCCGGCGCCGTATTATCACGTCGTGGTAAATTAACGTTGCGCTAACGCTTCGGTCGCGATCGTTAAGTCAACCGAGAATAGATCGGCGACGAAAATCGCGTTACGGTGCTCGCCGAATCTCATACTATGTAGATAAATCCAAGGGTTGGCAAATTCATCAATAAAATTAAAAACCGGTTAACCGGTAAATTTATAGTATGCATACGATATGGAATGAAACGTTGATGAAAGTCTGACAGAGCAGTTTAAACCTCAGAGTAATG
Organism: Rhyacophila brunnea; assembly: GCF_057557595.1. Classification (NCBI taxonomy): domain Eukaryota; kingdom Metazoa; phylum Arthropoda; class Insecta; order Trichoptera; family Rhyacophilidae; genus Rhyacophila; species Rhyacophila brunnea. The sequence goes on from NW_028232859.1 coordinate 42,829,268, forward strand.
ATATATAGAGAGGATCTACTTTTCAGCAAAATGAAGCCGTATTTATAGCGTATAACGCACAGTAAAACAACGATTTTATTATTAACTATGAAACGTTATACCATCGTGTTGCTTTTCAGTACGATTACCAAATTTAAATATAACATAGTTAACCATAATTTTCTATTATTAAATAATTACCACTAACTTTATAATATTTAACACAAAGAAAATATATTTCAGCAACACGTGCTAGCAGTTTTTAAATGCAAGTTAAATTATTTTTTTTCGGCGACGTTTCCAAATTTTTAAAATTCAGCCGCAGAAATGCTATCTTACTCTAATGCATAGAGCGGTATAAGCGTGAAAATACTTACTCACTCGCACTTATGATTTATTTTTGTTCAGGTTTTGGTTTAAATACATTCATATTTTGTCATTTCTACACGAAGAAAATGTACAATAGGCCAGAGTGACTTTTACATGCCTGAATAAAGATTTTTTTTTTTTGAATTATTAATAACCATGTCCTTGCTTTTTCGTACAAGGTGGTTGTTATTAATTTTTGAACATATAAAACACCCAGGCTTTCAGAAAAACACATAAATGTTTTTGTCATGACCGGGAATCGAACCCAGAACTCTCGGGTGGAAGGCCAACGCCTTACCCACTGCACCACGACAGCCGCCTGAATAAAGTATTAATTAGCCATTACCTAAGCTTGGCAATTGAAATGAGAAAGTGATGATATGTATTGTTGATACTATTCATACGAAGTAAAAGCGTGATCATTTTCAGAAACAATACTCAAAATATTTCAAGATTTCGATATGTGGATGTACAGATTACATGTTTTATTTCAGGTGGAAAAGCAAAGTTACGTTTGAGTTGCGTACGCTGCTCGAGGCTCCGCCGAACATGTCCACCCTGGACGTTAACGCTCAAATAAACAACCAAATATTAAAACAAACGAAAGGAGGTAATATTTCCAGTAAGCAAAATCTGACAGCAGAAGAATGTTATTGTTCAAAAATTTCTGAGACTGGTTTAAGCTCAGCATTCTACCTCTGTTCAGATCAGCAAAATATAAGAAAATGGTATTCATTATTGACGTTTGATAGTGGATGCCCAATAAAAAAGCAGATTAAACGACGCCAATATATAAAATGCATTATCGTTATACGATGTGTTTGGAGTAAACAATACAGGTTTTTGTTTAATCGGGTTTTTCTAATTTCAAAAATAACTGTAGTAAATAAAAGAAAAAAATGAATTAGATATAAAAAAATATACACAAGATATAATTATTAGCAATTAAAAACAAATTGAAAACATCAGAACATCAGAAAAATTGATATGTAGATATTATTTATGGTAGGAAAACGAAAAGTCTAATTCATTGACCATATCGTTCGTAATGAAAAATATTCACTGCTTCAATTATTCATACTAGAAAGTTAGTGACAAAAAGAAGACTTTAAAGATAACGTAATTTTGGTTGTAGAATTTAAATACATCCGACGTTTGTTCATAATACATTTCAAACAATGATAGGCAATCTTTGTTTATATATTATAGTGGACAGAAGAGGAGATCTTGTTGATTCTTTTTGATGTGTGTCATAAAAATTAATAGAATTTTAAAAATCTTCAATCAAACAATCTAAAATTTTAGTCAGAAAGAAACCGGTTAAAAATATAATGTAGTTTACCGATTATGCCCCCGTGATGGCTGATTAAACGCACAGCGTAATGCCAAATGATAGAAAACTCGAAAAGTGGAAGGGGCTTTGAAAATTTGTCATTACGTATTGGAAAGTGTATTAGGATATAACGGAGTTCTGCTCGTAGAATAATTTATGGAACGGATATTGGTTTTTTTTATTAACTAATCTCTTAAAATAAGGGTACACTGATATTTAATTTAAAATGTGCATGCCTACGAATTAATGTTTTTCAATTAATTATATATAATGTTTTACTTCCCATTTACATTGTGTCAAATTGTGCGTTTTCAATCATTTTACTCACATATCAATACACGAAAGATGCTATTTTCAACGTATATTTTTCATTGAAATCAAAAGCAGTCGCATGAATTAAAGTAGTTATTTTGAAACCCACTAAAACTCACAAAGCGCCCGCACAAAGACATAATTATTTATTAGAGTACAAGCAATTTTCCGATTAAGTTATTGCTTACTTTACTCGGTTTTATGAAATAATAATAAGTTACGAAATAAATATAATGTTCTTCTAATTCTTCTAACGGATTCAAGCTCTGTACTATTCCATTTAAGTCGTTTTTTGCGACCCGGGTTTTGCCTTTCGGCATCTTCAGGCATCGTGTACACTCACCAAAGGTAAACACACACTGACAGCGAACACTCTTATATTTATATCCCTACTCTACCTTATCTATATATCTACTCTAACTCTACCGCAAAAAACGACTTCAAAATTTTAATTTTAATTCAAATTCTATCAAGTGCCTTCGGTCGATAGTATTAATGTTATAATGTTCTTCAATACATGCGTTGATAAATCTTCCAATGTATTATTTTTAATCAACGCCAGTTTTAGATGACATTTTCACTATATTGGTTGAAAATTTCCTAAAAACTGGCAATGTTTTATATAAAAATGCAAGTAATATGAAGAATATAATAAATACAATAAATTGTGTTGTTTATATAATTACAATGATTTTCCATTAATAACAAAATGACGCTGATTTTGTTTAAATCGTCCTAGACCCTACGATTTGTGAACATTTGATACAATCTAATATGAATATAATATATACTGACACATTCAATAAGGTTGTACTTTAAACGTACGAAATACGCATGCTATGTACGCGTAAACAAAATCAGCGTCATTTTGTTATTAATGGAAAATCATTGTAATTATATAAACAACACAATTTATTGTATTTATTATATTCTTCATACGGGTCTAGGACGATTTGGCGCCGGGGCAACTGGACGCCACGCAATTCGAAAATAAATAGACGTTAGGTACTTATAGGTACTTAAAAAAATATGTAATATTATTATTTATATTTAAATTATTATATTATGATTTAATAGTTGGTGAGAATTTAAATATGCACACGGAGATAATGATTTAATCGTGAATATGTTCAAGTTCCAACGAAAAAAGAGTTTTTTTGTTCTTATATAAAGCCTTAGGCATAGTGATTCTCAATCTGCAATAAAAAACATTATGCTAAGAGTAAAATGAATTAAAACTACTAAGTAGTAGATAAAAACTGATTAAAATTCCTTGTCTATGTTCTGTATACGTGTCTACGACAGTGCGGCGTCCAGTTGTCCCATTCCCCAAATCTTATGCCATTCCCAGTAAAAATTAAAAAATTAATATCACTAGCTTTACATATTTTATACCGAGACTCAGAAAGCTAAAAGTTTATATAAAAGAAATATACATTTTGTTTATTAAATAGATTAGTAAAATTATGATTTGTGAATAAGTTAACTCAAGATTAATACATATTTTCAAAGTTAAGCAATGATAAATATATCGTAAATATGTTATCGCATATATGAAGACATTTTATTTACTCATTGCACCAGTATTGACTACATATTAACATTGTATTATAATGTAATTGCAATTGCATTTATACAATAATACAACAAGTAAAGGAAAGTGTATGCTTGCATCGTTCAATATTTAAAATTACGTGATCAAAAATTATATGACTTAATAGATTTTATTTCATCGCGTATGCGATAATAAGCCGTGTTTTATAAACCGATGTAATTTGACAGTATTTATACTGAATGTAATAATTGCATTTTCTTTCATCATATTTGAAAATGACATCAAAGAAAACATCAAGCAATTCAGGTTGGAGCTGTAAACTTATACTCTGTGGAATCTAATTTAAGTTGTTATAGTTCATCATAGAAGACATGCTAGTAAATTTTAATATGATTATTATATCAAACACGAAAATGTTATCTTGCTATCATTTATAATATATAAACAAATTTTCAGAAATATAAAGACGTTACGAGTACATGCGTAAAAGTTTTTGATGTATTCCTAAATAAAAAAGGACTCAAATTTATAATAAAAGATGAAATGGAAATAATAATATAATGATATATAATAATAAATAATTATATGTTTTGAAATAGTTTCAGTAGAGATAAAAAAAAACAGGGATATGGAAACGTACCAAAAATATAACATATCACAAACACATTTTGGAAGATTTTATAGTATTTACTGTGTGGCACTCACGTCGACCTAGTATATGTAGATCGGGCCTTGTATCTATAAATCCAGTGGCAGGTCATAAAATGAATGTTATTTTCCAATGTGTATTTTATCCAGTGTGAAGATTCAATACGTTGTGTAAATCTCCACTTAATATGCTTCGTTATTGATAAAATATTATGGTTATTTGATTTTTATTTTTATTTATTTTACTTACATATTAGTTTTTTTTAATAATACACAAACAAATAAAATACTGCGTCAAATATTATGAAATTTAATTTAAGATAAAATATAAGAACTTAATATAATATTTAATTTTACGACTGTAGAATGCCAAAATGTCTTTCAATTTTATTTTGTTACTGTCACATGCATGGTCTCGCGGGGTTGCAAAGTTGCAATAAGTTGCAATACTATAATTTTGCTATTTATGTGCTGCCGGATATCGACTGACAATCTACAATCCTACTTCATTCATTTGTACGAGACACCCGATTCCTTGCCATTCAACTGCCTGCTTGGGTTTGGAAAGTCACCGCCCGGTCGTAATCAGGCATATCAAGGGACCCTATATTTGATGTGAAGCACCACTTTTTTATAACTGAGAATGTCTCAGGAGCAGTTACCCAAGACTGAGGTTGCAATACACTCAAGTGTGCTTTAACTGAATTTACCTGACTAGTCAATAATGTCCATGGGAGAGAGGAACACATATGAGCATAATTAAAAATTGTGGTAGCTCATACAAAACTGCTAAACAATTTAAGTAAAAATATTTTTACGTTGATGCCGCATGAACTATAAAATCATGAAAAAACGAAGAGATAATATAAGCATAACATAAAATTATAACATAGAAAAAGTTTAAATAATAATTCATTACATTGGCAGTATGAATAGAACTTTTAAATTAAGCGTACTTTTCAGTGCTTTACTACACAGCGTTGAGTAAACCTTTCATTCGATAATATTGAAAATAGTACAATATTGAAAATATCAACTGCCACGATCGTTTTTGAACAAAGTATAACATGTGAAACATACATCATACGTAAAGTTTGAAGCAAACTTATTTTTTACAAAATATGAGAGATAGGTAACAAATTTGGACTGTTTTTATATTACAGAAACTGAAAAATATTAGATTTTATTGAATGAATGTTTATATCATTTTAATGGTTAACTGAGTCGATATTAATTCAGCAACATATCGAGGACAATGGAAAGTACACATAGAATTTAAAAAAATGTGACAAATGTTTTTTTTATTCATATTTTAGAACCTTGAAATATAGCTTCAATCAGGTCTCAGTTGGTTTACCAATATACGTCTGGATTGTTAAGTATCGATGAAACCACACATGTATTGAAATACAATGAATTGCAGAAAGACCACGGGTTTGATGGGTAGATGTTATACAAAAAAAGCTTGCGAGCATCCAGAGCCAATAATAGGAGAAGTAGAGCGGAAGACCGAACGGAATGAAGTAATGAAGTAAGCTTCTGGGAATAATCATATTGCATATAGGACTGTAGTGCTACCAATTAAAATATTTCATCACCTCAATACTACAACTAGATAACTTGATTTTCACTGTTTTGAGATAGCGTTTGAGTATGATTCTACATTTCCTTCTCTACAAAATGATACAACTAGGTAAATCAGAAATTAATGGGAATTGTATCAATTTTGTGTTAAAATATATTAGATAACCTTTAAACCATAAATGTATTTAATAAATAAAATAATACACCTACAATATTTTTTCATATAATTGAACATTATTTAATTGTTTCCAATTAAACAAGCACAATTTTCCATTTTTATTTTAAATAATAATTATAATCTAGATTTATTTTAATCGAGTAATGTTTAAATTTCATTTTCCCATCGATGGCCAAATCAGAGTTTTATAGTTGTGGTTTTGAGGTGACGATATATAATTACGCATTTTAAAATATTTACATATTAAAAAAAATGTACATCACTGTCATGAGTAAAATACCGATTGTTGAAGATTGCCAAAATCCCTGGATATTTTATTTTCATAAATTCATACCGAAAATTTTATGTAACTGATATATGAATATATGAATACATTTATAATGTAACTAAATTAAATTGTAAAATAGAAATCATAGAAAATTCAGTTGTTTATAGATGGCAATTTACATGGGTGCGTACCCATGTCTGTTGATACATCAGCGACAGATGGCGATGCGACATACTGAGATAATGTCACTTTCGGGGAAGGATTCCTTAAGGACGTCAACATAGAAAATCTACTGAAATGGCCTTAATAAAAGTTCTTTATTATATTTACATGACATTGTATTATCATAAATAATAATGTTATTATGTAGTCATATTTTTCGAAATATGGAATAAATGAATAACGAAACAGCTTTTATTACACCTTATATTTAAAAAAAGCGGGTAATTTCTGAAGTAATTTCAGTAATAAGATAACTCATCAGTCAGTTTAGCAAATAAAAAATAATAATAAAAAATGAAGCATTTTAATATAATTAAAATTTATACTGTCGAGAATTTTTTGAATTGGTTAATATTAGTTACTAATAAAATTATTATAATTATTCACAATAAGGAAATTATCATCGACAGCGTAATAGATATGAAATTGGTCTAGAAAGTGTGAGTTGTGTGTTCGAATCGTAGTCTGTCCAATTTTTTTAATGATTTCTCTAATTTGTATGTTTCTGAGATTTTTAAAAATTTAATTTAATTAAAGCAATAAGCAAGCAATCAAAAGAGTTACTTTGTGTTTGTAGGTAGGAAGTGATTTGTCTAATATGACGTCTATACTCAAAGGAAGTTAAATCCGCCACTGTTTCCAAGAAATTACGTGTAAATTTAATTTCCTTCGTCAAGTTCACAAGGCTTTCAGTGGCCTGCCTTCATCTTGGCAACAAAGTGTAGCCGAATGCCTGTGACCTGAAAAGGGGCGATTGCGCTATGCTCCGGACCTCGAGGCCTTTTACTCCCCCCCCCAACTACACCGTTGTCGATCTCGATTGTGACCGACATCAATTAAACATAAACTTAAGGTATTGCCCGAGCTAAATGGCGCAGTACTCGCTCGCGGAGTGTGAGTGGACATAGGGTTGTTCAACTGTGGTGCTTTCGCTAAAGGGTTGATTGAATGCCATCCATTGAGAGAGTGGAGAGATCGATTATGGCTATAATTGATGAAATTACTTGTAATAAATTGAAAGAAAATGAATCTATTATAGTAGAGAATCCGGCCTAAATGTATAATATAATAAGTCTCTATTGAACGGAATTTTGCGCATACTGACCCATTTTTTTTATCGAGTAGAGTTTTGAAAACATTCATTTTTGTACTGTGTAGATACATTATATTATTTTGATATTTATTTTATTCTGTCAGATTTAAGATTCATCAATAAGTCATCGATCCCGTGTTCGAATCCTGGGTCTACCAAAAAAAATCACATTATTTTTCAATGTGTGTTTAAACCCAGAGTATGTGCCTACCTAGTAGGTTACTAAAAGGTTTAAATAATTATACTTCAGTACCTACTTATTGTCTGGTCAAAAATAATATTTTAAATTTGTATATGATAATAATAATAACTTAATAATAATACAAACGATGGTACACCATATTATAAAGTGCACACGTCATCTACAAAAGAACAAAATAATACACAATTAGAAATAAATAAACAATAATAAAGTACATTAGCATTTTAGCTCATAAGCGGAGCATATAGAACTCCATAGAGTAATATTTATATTAACAGTTTTACGAAGAATGGTTGCTAGTTATTTGCGCGACCTACTTGGTACACTACTTGATTATATCAGAGGGTTGGAGCGAACTATTTTTTGAGTTGCTCCGCTTCAGTTCCGCTCCGGGACCTAATACCGGGTAAAAAGTTTTAATGGGTATTATATGTATACAAATGTTAAAAAAAATAAAAAATAAGTAGTTTTTAAATAAGGTTTATTATTCGTCCTTTTAATTGTTAGGTAATTCTATTAAACGAAATTTCCGAGAGCAAATCGTCTTTCATTATCTACCTCTTCTGTCAAAAAAGTGAGATTATTTATCACTCGGCAGTGTTGCCGTATTTCAAATAATTCCAGTGTTGCAAAGTGAAAAATATAATGTTTTCATTGGATTTTAGGACGAAAATTTAATAATAATAAAAAAAAATAACCGGAGTGTGGAGCAATACAAATTTTTCGGTACTTCGGCTCCGCTCCTGCTCCGAGTAAAATCTCATTGCTCCACTGCACCGTGCTCCTGTTCCGAGTCCCGCTCCAACGCTCTGGATTATATTGTATATTCAAGACCATTTTTATAAATGCAATAAAAAATAAACATAAACACTAATTTTTTGTAATAAATTAATTACGTAATCAAGTAGTATTTTTTTAAATATTTAAAATTAATACTAATATAATCATTTTATTATAATTTTTTGGCACCTACTTGGAGTCGTGGAAAAATATTATATAACACTAGCTGAAGAACCCGGCTTCGCACAGGGTCGCTTCGTGGTTATATTTATCTTAGATATTTAAAAAATAATAAGAAGTAATTATTTTTTTAATATTAAAATATCTGTGTTATAGAATATGGTAATATGAAAATAATTCTAATAGGAGTAAAGGTCAAACAAAAGACCACTAAATTAAAATTGAATCTAAAATATGCAAACGTTATTAATGTTATTAATATGTAGTAAAAAAAATCAAAATTGCATGGAACAAACAAACAATGAACGTAGTATTTTATATAATACTAATTTAGAAACCTTTGCAGGTGTGCGCACAACAACTGACAAAAGTTTCATCGCAATCGGATGAATGTTATAGGAACGCGTACGAATAGAAGAAGAAGATGATTTTCTAATTCAGAAATCTTCGTGGGTATACGCACGACAACTCACCAAAGTTTTATTGCGAATAGAAGAAGATAAAATAGAAGAAGAAGGAGATGGTTATTCTTATTCGGAAACCTTTGCGGGTTTTGGCACAATTATTGACGAAAGTTTTATTGCAATCGGATGAATGGAATAGAAACGCATACGAATAGAAGAATATAAAATAAAAGAAGAATATGGTTGTACTACTTCAGAAACCTTTGCGGGTGTTACCACAACAACTGACGAAGGTTTCATAGCAATCGGATGAATAGTGTAGGAACCATACGAATAAAATAAGATATAATGAAGAAGAAGGAGAAGATGATTGTACTAATTCAGAAACCTTGGCAGGTGTTGGCACAACCACTAACGAAAGTTTCATCGCAATCGGATGAATGGTATAGGGACCATACAAATAAAAGAAGATAGAATGATGAAGAAGAAGAAGAAGAAGATGGTTGTACTTATTCAGAAACCTTTGCGGGTTTTGGCACAATTATTGACGAAAGTTTTATTGCAATCGGATGAATGGAATAGAAACGCATACGAATAGAAGAATATAAAATAAAAGAAGAAGATAGTTGTACTAATTCAGAAACCTTTTCGGGTGTTACCACAACAACTGACGAAGGTTTCATTGCAATCGGTTGAATAGTGTAGGAACCATACGAATAAAAGAATATATAATGAAGAAGAAGATGGTTGTACTAATTCAGAAACCTTGGCAGGTGCTGGCACAACCACTAACGAAAGTTTCATCGCAATTGGATGAATGGTATAGGGACCATACAAATTAAAGAAGATAGAATGACGAAGAAGAAGAAGAAAAAGAAGATGGTTGTACTTATTCAGGAACCTTTGCGGGTGTTACCACAACAACTGACGAAGGTTTCATCGCAATCGGATGAATGGTATAGGAACCATAAGATATAATGAAGAAGAAGAAGAAGGTAGTTGAACTAATTCAGAAACCTTTGCAGGTGTTGGCACAACCACTAACGAAAGTTTCATCGCAATCGGATGAATGGTATAGGGACCATACAAATAAAAGAAGATAGAATGATGAAGAAGAAGAAGAGAAAGAAGATAGTTGAACTTATTCAGAAACCTTTGTGGGTATTACCACAACAACTGACGAATGTTTCATAGCAATCGGATGAATGGTGCAGGAACCATACGAATAAAAGAAGATATAATGAAGAAGAAGTAAAAGAAGATGGTTTTTCTAATTTAGAAACCTTTGCGGGTGTGTGTACAATAACTGACAAAATTTTCGTTGCAATCGGATGAATGGTATAGGAACCATACGAATAAAAGAAATAGAATGATGAAGAAGAAGAAGGTGATGATTTTTCTAATTCAGAAATCTTTGCGGGTGTGCATATAACCACTTACCAAAATTTCATCGCAATCGGATGAATGGTATAGGAACGCATACGGGACAGACAGAAAGACAGACAGACAAACAGGCATACAGACAGACAGACATTCATTTTTATATATAAGATATAGCCTATACTCTTCACGGAAGTGCCAGCAATAAGCTAACAAAGTTTTATCGCAATCGGATGAACGGTATGGCAGTGCATACAATACGAACAAACAAATACACAAACAAACAAACAAATATTAATTTTATATATTAGATTATGTATTTTTGAATGTTATAATCACGTCAAATAATTTGGTTGACATAATTAAAATTTACATATTTGATTATCAAGATGTGATATAAATAATATGTACCCTTTTTACCCAGAAAGTGGGAGTTGTATTTCTAGTTTTTACGAGAAAAGGATGTTAGCCACTTGCTCAACCTATAAAACCCATACTCTGTTATAAAAACACGTACATTTTTTGGACTCGGAAGTCGAACCCGGGACCCACAACAATATAAGCTGAGTTGGTAAACATTCGGAAAACGTCTGCGTATTTCTTCTTATATTTCTTCTTCTGTTGAATATGACATTTAAAAAAAATAGTATGACGAAATAAAGGAATATTTTTTCAATACTGGATAATTTAAAAATATAACTTGTTTACCAAACTTTGTATCGACTGAAAGCTATATGAATTTTCAGCTTAAATGTGCATCAAATTATGATTGGTTGAAAACATTTGTGTGAAAATGAAATTACAACAAAGTGGAGAGGTACGGGGTTTTGAGGTCAGGACCTGGTCTTTTCGCTTACCACAAGCATGTAGGTAGTGAAAGGGAAGCAAATTCATTACACACGTCTATAACGCAAAACCTTCTTCGTACGCTTAGAATATGATTGCTTTCGCACAGTGAAGTGTTAAGATTTATTAATTCACGTACCTATCTGAAACTTATTCTCAAAAGCAAATAACATATAATGATATAGTATTCCAAAGTCAGAAATAAGAATTTATGTAGAGGTGTTGTTCAGTTATATCGGTACCTAGTTGTTCAATATTCCAATTATATTTTAATTTGGTATGACGTCCAATTAATAAGTTTAGTTTTTTTATATGGATACATAATAGCTGTTTTTATGGTTATTTATCGTATCATGTCTATTTTAATATTACATGATAGTGTGGCTTTATTATTTTGGCAATTTTATGTCTATTGCATTCAAACACAGTAAGGAAGTAATGATTATTTTATTGAGAGATTATTTTTGAACTGCTTGATTGAAAGGTTTGATATCGACTGAGACAGTTAGTTCTATATTATGTTAATATATATTACTATATATCAGGACAGTTGTATATGATTTCCTAACGTCAGTATTATTAGATCTCATTTTTTTTCTAACATAACCTACGTATACATATTGTGTTACGTTGTGGATTTATATTTTTTTTATATACATACTATTCAAATTAACCCCTCCAAGTAGTTAAAAGTCTTATCATAAAAGCAGAATCGAACAGTTTGTTGATAAATAATGATTCCAAAATTAAGTACGGCAATGGGTAAATGTATTATAAAATCGATGTATTATAAAATATGGATACGGATTCCATTCACTTGATTAATTTTAACATATTATAAATAAGTACTGCAAATTATCTATTCAATACTTCAATATATTAACTATCACCGACCGTATGTAAGTTATATAAAATATTGAAAGATAATGTTTGTTATATTAATATAAGACATTTTAATATAGTTGTCGATTATTTGGTAAACTTATATACATTGGTTGAAAGACAAAATATAGATTTGACTGATATGCATTATTCAAACTCACGAGAATTAAAAGCTACAATCCGTCCACTGCCAGTACGTAAATGTCTCAAAGTTATTTGTATTTCAAAAAGCTGCCCCATTCTATTTTATCCAAGAATGCCAATCGTATAATTTTCATTCGTTTTCACTTTGACGCTGTCACGGAGAGCGATTGTGGAAGAGATTCACTTGACCAGGTGATCCTAAGATTTGAGTTACTTTCCATTTGACTCGGTTCAGGTTTCAGTCTACAATTGCCCGAAAATGATTACAATGACGAGAGATGTAATTTGAGTTGAGTCGAGCTGAAATTTGAATTAATTTGTTTACATAGCCTTTATGGGTGGGCGTCTGAGGTACGCAATCGCAATTTGTTACGGCAAAAAATTCATTAAAAAGAAGAAAAGAATAATAGCCGGTCAGATTTAAGAATGTAACAAATTTTCGGCATCAATTCTCGTTAAACGAAAGTAAGAGTAAAAAATATATATTTATACAATACTTACTTACTAATACTTAAGCTTTTTATGGTATAAGCGTAGTTAAATATAATTTACTTCTATGGGTACTTGTTAACATGTCACTAAACGGTCTGGGAATCATTCACAACTTTGTAGCTCATGTATAACTGAAAATTTCCTGTTGTGAAACTGAGCTTGAAAAGTATGGATGTTAAATATATTCATGCTTAGTCTAGATCGAATTCAGAAAATGATGTATATAATTAGATATTCCAACCATGTCCGATCATTATAAAGATCATGTGAGCCTCAACAGAGTGGAGGTTTGTATTAACAGATTTTGTTTTTACGAGAAATCGATGTCAGCTACTTGCTCAATCTATTAGGTCCATACACTGACTCATACACAAATTGAAAAACAATAATATGTGTACTTTTTCGAAAAATGAAAATTATCGTAATTTAAATAAAAATATGTCGATACTTATGTTGTTTAATTACAACCACTACTGCACACTAACCACACTTTCACACATCTGTGAATTGACCCCATATCATGATAATACTGCAATGAAAAGGGATCGTATCAACGGGATATTATTGAAATAATAAAAACGTCAGTAAGTATAATTTTTGATAATATCACCGCTAATATTAAAAAAAAAACAGCTTAAATCAGCTCATACAGTTATTGTGTAACTACCTATTTGGCTTTTCTGTTACGAAAATTTCTTACTTCCTGCATACTAAAAAATACACTTACTCCGAACGTTTATTTGATATGCCACAAAGGTATCAGTTAGAAAGCACAAATTCAAAGGTAATTTTCACAATTAGTTATACCAAATGACTCGAAAATGATTTTCTTATCTCCCCCATGTCGTAAAAACAGCTGTATACATTATCATCTCCGTGCAAAACGGTCATATAACGAATAGAAGACGATCTGATGACTACTAAGAGTGTTCTTGCCTTGGGGTTAACCATAACGATAATTATTAATGTAAACATTCTACGTAATGGAAAATGGGCGCAGAATTTCATTCAACCTTTTACACGGTGTTTCGCAAAGAAAAGTTCTTCCTAAAATCTGTCTTGCCTTTTCTTTTAGCATTTCAGAAATAGGTACCTTTTTTGTTAAATGTTACTTTTTATCCGTGTTTACATTCATGTACTACATAATTTTGTCATTAAAACAAAATCCCCAACAATAAATATAACTTACTAAATGGCACCATCGAAAATTGTACTATACACACCACACACACACAATTACAGTCATGTATATACTTATATAAGAGGTACGAATAAAATTAGCGTCTGCTTATAATGTCGTGGGTTCCAGGTTTGAATCCTGGGTCTAGACAATACACATGTCGTTCTTAATTTTGTATTTGTAGTCAGAGTATGGACTGTGGAGGCCCATATTATGAAGTTCAAAGAATTACACCGAGTTTGCTAAGGAGACCCTATTTTAAGAATTTATAAAATAGCGTCCACCTAAACTCACTCTCACGCAAAAGGAATATATCAACACTCGAAGCAATTTGGTTGAACGTTCTATTCACATAATAATTCTATTGTCTGATATGACGGTATCTATTAACAAGTAGATATAAGTATTAGTTTAATAGTAGATATAAAATATATAATTTTGATTTAGAAAATATAGTAGGTGGTGATGGTAGCAGTTAGGGAATCCAATCCCGAGCGCAAATTATGATCCCGGGATTTCGGGATTACAATTTGACAATCTCGGGATCCCGGGACTGGTCCCGGGATTGGCATTTTTTCCATAGTTATTATATTTTTTTTATATTTACAAATAACGTTGATAAAATCAGTCAAAAATAAATCTAGTATAATTTATACTATTTAAGACATTTTTGTTGTTAATATTGTGTACGTTCAATCTTGAAAATACATAAGTTTAATGGAGTAAATAATATTGTAATATAAATAATAATGTGAATTTAATATGAGATTGGTGTTTCTGATAGTAAAGACTTAATAAATGGGTTAGCGAGGTTTAAAATAGTAAAGCAAATCGTGGTGTATGGTCTTTCCGCTTCATAAATCTAATTAGTCAGCCAAATATGAAACTGCCGTACAACGTATGAGATCATGGTGCAATTACTTTGTTAAAACTGCGAAGCATTGTTTTTTTTCCAAACTTTCTCATTTTTATTAATTTATGTGAAAAAATAAAATGAATCGGCAACTTACATATGGGTATAAATCAAATTCCATTCAAACTCAGTTTATTTCAAATTTAGTTATTTGTTATTAAAGGTATTTTTTCTGTTATATTTTGGTTTTATTTTATTTTCCATAAAAATTGATAAAAAAATCAATCCCGAAATCTTCGGGATTATGTTTACCAATCCCGGGATTCATAGGTATCGAAAATAGCTCGGGATCCCGGGATTGGAATCCCTAGTAGCAGTTCATTAATTATTATACAATACTGAATACACAATGCTATGGAATATTATTTTAATGTCATATATCAGTTTATTTTGATATATTATTATGACTTATCAGATAGATGATAATATTAGAAATTAAAAAATATTATGAATCCGTGAAATGTTATTTTAATTAGTGTAGATAATAAGTGTTGTGGATAAATTTATTAACATATAATAGTTATTCGTATGTATTATATGTATTTTTATTAATGCAGCCCACAAGAAAAAAATAGTACGCCGTAATCAGTGATGATAAAATATTTAAATAATGTATTTCTGTTGAATATAAAAAGTGTAAGTGTAATCAATATAATAGGAAGTCTACCGGATGTGAATATTATTGAAGTGATAGGGTGGTGACATACAATTTAAGTTGTTTCAATAAACGAAGCCTCCCCCTCAATAATGATTGTTACATTTGGGCATTTTTAGGTAATTAAATAAAACTATTTTCTTGAAAAGAATATATTTACAATTATTAAAAGGCCCATCCTGAATGCCTAAATCACTTATTTTTATTCCTCTTGCAATTTTCCACGTGAATTTTTCGCTGTTCACAGTTTTCTCAGTTCTCACAGTTCTTTTTCCATCCGCATGGTTAACAAAAACTTTCGTGTCATCCTCCATTTTGACAAATGCATAGATCGTTATTGTAGGGAGGCCAATATAACGGATCAAAAACAAGTGACTTAATGTTGCTAGTCAAAAAAATAAATATGTCATATAGAAGCACTGAGATGTAGATCATTGTTGTATATTTAGTTAAAAACTTCCAAAATGTAACATAGACCATTATTGAATGGAAGGCTTCATTATATGAAAGTGGTAATTATGCGTGAAATGCTACGTTTGTCAAATTTTTTACCGCAATAATTGGACTGGTTTTAATAAATTACAAAGTATTTAAGTATAAAAAACATCTGCAGTAAAATAAAACAGCCTAAATTTTATAAAAGCAGTAAAAAAGGGAAATTATTATTAATTTTCTTAAAATTTACTTAAAATTAAATTTATAGGGTTCTAAAAGAGGTGGTTTTTTACTGAAATTGACAAAGAGTGGTATATTTTTATCTTTTATACGAGTTTACCTTTTCTCTAGAGAGACATATTTCAGTATGGTAGATACGTTTGAACGAGAATGAAATAAGTGATAACTCGTATAGGTATATTACGGGACCACACTGGTATATATTATCAAAAAAAAAAAACTATCTAACTACAACTTATTTGTATGTGAAAATAAAATATTGTTATACCCATTTTGTTTTTCATCAACACATTGATTATCTGTACAATTTTGTTATTATTATGAAAAGTAATCAATTATTATTAATATGCAAAATTTGTGATAAAATTATTATATATTATATACTTTTAGTCATTATAATATAATTTTATTAAAATGGTTTCCAAAGCTTTGATGTGGAAACGTTTCATAGTCAACCTGTATGGAAAGCTTGGTTTGCATGCAATTTATTTTGGTTTGGGCTTAGCAGCGTGAAATAATTTGTGCTGAACTTAATTGGAGGCTAAATTAATAATGAAATTCGCGTATAAAGTTTAATTTTTTGAAGAATAAATGCATTTTGGCAAAGGATGTGTCGCCAGCAATTCACCGGTAATTTGCCGTCTAGAGTCATTTACAATATCTCGCATAAAATGCGTACTTATATAAAATTGTTATTACCTATTCACGTTTTGATTTTAAAGTATTATTAAGAAAGTAACTTATTTTTTATTTTGTATATTATTTTAACATTTTTTTAATTTACTTAAAGTTGAGATCTTCAATTGGAATAACACAGCAATAGTAAAAATAAAAAGATAAATTATATGTTTTTTTATTTATTCATCCCCAAGGCAGACTATTTTCAGGCCGTGGCAGTGGATTGCAAATTACGATGGTCGTGCTAGCTATTGATTTTATTCGAATGCAATGCGGTACCATGTTCGCAATTAATGAATTATTACCATTTATTTCAATATGCAACAATCATCATTTTCATCGTTTATCATATTAAATTCGAAGTATGAGCAATAACTAGCACTACCATATATGTTAACAGTATCGTGTTACGACCTGATTATATTGGGCCTTGATTGATATCATGTTTGTCGCCAAGAAATGACAGTGAAAACTAGTTATAATATTTGAGTATATATATGTTTTTTTAGAATTATTAATAACCATGTCCTTGCTTTTTCGTACAAGGTGGTTGTTAGTAATTTTGAATAATCACAAACACCCAGGCGTTGAGACAAACACATAAATATTGCGTGTCCTGACCGGGAATCGAACCCAGGAACTTTCGGGTGGAAGGCAAGCACCTTACGCACTGCACCACGAGAGCCGCCCTATTTGAGTATATTAGGAATAAATGATTTTATTAAAGTTTATTATACAAAATTGTAAATGCGAAAAACTGGTGTAAATAGGTAGTTTATAATAAATAGAAAATAATTTATTATTTGGTGAGTATTAATTGTACGTTAACATTTTTAGTATAGTGACATCTGCTTATAGCAATAAGAAAAAGTCTCAAGAGATTTAATTGCTATTATACATTACGTATCTACTCAGCGCACTAGACGGAAGCCTTGGTACTCAGATGCGCATGCCACTAGCCTCTCATTCTGGGAGTTCCGGGTTCTATTGCCGATGAGGTCAGAGCATACATATATGAAATTAGGTTGTACGTGTATACGCGTTTCGCCGCTGTAATTAGATGTCGGCCTGTTATTGCGTTGATAAAAAGAATTAAAGCATTATAACTGAGCAGTAAAATTATTGAAATTTTAATATGACAAGTTGGACCTGGGTTGGCCTTGTGTTAAAAATACTTCAAACGACTCTCAATCTGAGATCATCCAGCCATATAAAACTGTTAAATACTACATGTCTCTTCACTTATATCGTATATGATGTTATAAGCGTTTGATTTATATATACTTAATTATTTTTTATCTGTTTTACGTACTCGTCTCACTCATGCGTACTTTTAACTAATAGTCATGTTAACTCGGTCAAAGCTCAATACTCTTATGAAATATTACTAGGTATAAGATGTGAGTCAATATAATTATATAATATGATACAATGTAAGTCAATAATTGACCAGATTCCCACAGTAATATGTTATATTGTTAATATCGCAAGGGATGTTTTTCAATCAATACATACGGTATACCTTTAAGATTAAGTACCGATTATAGTTAAGATTTATTGTGAGTTTACAGAGTAGGCATGTTCCCACAGTATTGTGGTGAGAAGTTATAATACATTGTGATGTAAATCATGGGATCGATATGTATGATGCTTTGTGTAAAATCAATTGATTTGGGAGACCCTCCTCTAAGGATTGACCGTGTGAATATATCGCAGGTAGGTACAACAAAATATGTCTATTGAGTAACCAACTTACTATATAATATTGAGCGCCAAGCCAATATAACGCACTTTTGTAAAAGATCTCATACCGATAACTTATGTATGTTAAATACCTATTTATAGAATTATTGTCTAACAAATGAATCTAATAAAGTACTTAAATAATATCAAATCTTTACTAATTTTGTTAAACGTTAAATAACTAATTTTGGACTAATTATAGCAGCATGGTCAAACCGTGCTATAACAATACTATACAGGTATAGGATTTTTATTATTACATAAATATGGCTCAGGAGAAATTGAGAAATTACTATTTATGAAACTTCTTTTTTTTCGTAGTCTATTATGTATTAACTTATATTAACAATAAAGAAAAAAAAATGTCTTTTAAGGTAAGCAGCAGCGTAAGTCCGTTTTGGGCAATAAAAAAGTGATAAGAATATTTGGAGATACCGACAACTGGTAGTACCATTATGATCAAATTAATGAGCGGAACTGCACCAAGAAGAAGGAGTTTAGCATTTCAAGTGGAAAATCGGTTACGATTATTATTGTACCTTAATTCAGAGGTGACAAATCTCAGAAAAAGTGAAGTGTTATTGTAAGTGGAATAATTAAAAAAAACAGATACCTAAATAAATTTGGATGCTCTACTTATTTGAAGTATATGGGTTCAAATATGCGATCCCCTTTTCACATAAAAAGTAAAACTTTCCCGAATGAAAAAAGCATTACAAGGCACTTTTACGTATTTCTATTACCTACTTCCACAAAAATCCTTATAAAATCCATTAATTTGAAATTTAATTGATGGAAAAAGGTTGAGACTCCGGGTCAGAGGGAAGAGGAGGGGTTGGGGCTCCTCCTGCCATTTAACCCCCCATCCGCCAGCTGATTCGTTACACGTCTCGTTAAACTTACTGGACCATTTCTTACGCACGGAGCTCCACCGTAACGAATGATTTACCCCGATTTAAATATGAATATTTCTCTAGGGAATTCCTTATACGCATGCCGTTCGGCGTTTATTAACCTTTAATACGACGAGTTTTTAAAAATTACACCATATAATAACATGGTATTAATGCATGCAAGGCAGATCTATATTTTATGATTTAACACTTTTATAATATTGTAATGAAACGAATATTACCCAAAAAATAACCCTCTTTGAAAATATCAATAATTGAAGCTATGAATATTAAGGGTCTAAGTGCTGTTTAACGGTCGAAAATGAAAAAACTCGGATATTATTGCGAACATAGTTTAGCTGATATTTTGTAGTTTTTGTAAAAAACGTACCTACATGCCATTATAATTTATTTCATCATGTCCGATTCTAATAAGACCATATGGGACTCCACAGAGTAGAGGTTTGTATTAACAGATTTTGTTTTGATGAGAAATGGATATCAGCCACTTCCTGACTCAAACACAAATTGAAAAACACAGTGTGTATTTTCCAGACCCAGGATTCTAGCATGGGTCTCACGACGCTATAGGCTGACGCTTAAGCCCCGCGGCCATCGTGCGTGTATATTGTGGGTGGCCATTATAATACCTTGTTTTATTTCATCTTTGAAATTAAAATTTCATGACCACATAATATATTAATACCATAAAGGAGTATACAACATCATGCTAAAATTGAGATATTTGGTACATCAGATGTCCGTGGTTATAACATTTTTTTCAAAATATTATTTTGTAAACACATTCATTATATTATTTCAAATTTTAGACTTTGTAATCGAATCAAAATTTTGGATAAATTGCAACATTTTGGGTTCCGTATTTGCCTTGATATCTATATAACAGTTTTATATATTGTTATATAAAGGTCCATTATTTTTTATTAAAATATTAAATTTTGATAAAATTATTTAGATTTAGATTAAATTAAGATATATTTTTTTTAAATATTAAAAATTTGAATTTTGAACGTAATTTTACATGTCTGAAAATATTCAATTGTCAACAATCCGCCAATGAAAAAATTACTTTATATTATTATTATTATTATATCATATTATGGAAAAAAATATTCTTTTCTCTTATTATTTAACACTTTGATATTATAATGTTATATACATTTTGAAATAAAATTTAGGCGGAATCATTTAAATGTATGTTATTATAAAAATTGCTTGTAATCATTATTTTCAAAATCTATATATTTATATATTTTTACGCACAACAACATAATTTTAGTAGATAATATTATATATTAATATTCAAAGCTGGAAAATAAAAGATATCAGCCGTTTAAGGTTACATACATAAACAAGTCAAAATAAAAATGAGTAAATTTCTTAATATACATCATTTTGGTGAAAGATAGAAAAATAAATCGAAGTCTGCTGTAATATGATCCACCGTCGATGTAACTAAAAGACAATTTTATCTGGTTTTGATGGAAATAGTTAGCAAGTTTATTTTTTTATGTATTTTGCCAGAACAGTCTAATCAAGTATCCATGCATATTATAGCAAAGAGCTTGAATATAGCCTTCAACTTCCTAATTAATTACACCACCACAATAAGTCACCAGCGATCTACCGTTATAAAAATAGTGCAAATAGTGTATGTCATTATTAGATTTATTTTTATATATAGTTTGATTCCTTACTATATTGGATTTAATTTGATATCTTGACTATTACAAGAAATGAAAATATAATAAATATTAAATCCTACAGGTTTTTAAAAAGGTTTGTCGATAGCTATTTTGGTTGAAACACCATTATCAAGACTATTCTTGATAATGGTGTTAGTCTTGATAATGGTGGTACAACCGAAATAGCTATCGAGAAACCTTTTTAAAAGCCTGTAGAATTTAATATTAATTATATTTTCATTTCTTGTAAAATGGAATTCTACCAAGTAAATGCTAACTCAATTAATAGTCTTGACTATTAATATAAAGCAGGAATACTATTTTATGTAATAAAAATACTTTATGCTGTCATCAAATGTTTAAAATAAATATAAAGGATAATAAGGCTTCAAAAATATATAAAAAGATTATCTACAACGTTAAAGGAATGTCCAGAATCATGCTTTGAAAAATGCAATAAATGCTCCATTTTGACCTACGCTGAGCATGTCCCCCCTTAATGGTTCTATTCGCTATTTACAGAGAATATATTTTTTTAAAGAATTTACACCAGCTCGTTAAAAAATATGTAAGACTGCAAATGTGGTTGAAGAGAGATTCCATTACTCATGAAAACGAAATAAATGGTTGGCACTTTTCAACAGCTTCAACGACTTCTTTAAAACCAAGCGGTGATGTTTATGTATGCATTTTGTACGTGAACGGTGTCGCGGCAGTCAGCATGTAACTTTTATACCTCGATAAACTCTCGAGAGTTGGAGTTAACGGGTTAAATCTCGACTTTTACGATTTGCTACTATGAGAAGGAAGTGTTTAGAATGATGCTCTCGTAAGATTAAACAAGAAATTTCCTGCGATACTTGTGTAATTCAAGGGAAATTTTTTACACTTTTTTATTAGCAAATGAACCCTCATCACTAGTGAAATAAGTATTTTGTCATGAAATGGTACATAACGACCGTTTTTTTTATTATATAAAGATTTGATGACAGTATAATTATGTATTTATAATATACAGTTAAAACTAAACTATGTAATAAACATACATAACTTGAAAATACCTCACTAAAAAAAATCATAATTTGAAAAAAAAATACAATGCTCGACGGAATTTGAACCCGTATAACCACCGGTATCGCGCCAACTGTGCATTAACCAATTATGCTACGAGCCTCCTATTTAATTGTGCCTGACTGTAATTTAAATGTATCTAATACGTAATGCGTAATATGACTCCTTCTATTATACTCTATCTAGAGTCAAAATTTACTTATTATAGAGACAAACGTCAATATTTATAATATATGATTTCTTACAAATAAAATTTGTGATACAGCTCAAATTAAATTATTTGATTTCAGCTTCATAAACTTAATATAAATGGAATTTTATACCAATCTTACTACTGTGAAGTTTGGAAATTTCTGTTTTAAAAAATCTGGTAAAAGTAGGTAGGTACCATATTATCATTCAACACGATTTTTTTTTAAATTTGACAAGAAATAATGGTTGAAATGTAATAGGTAAGCACACAAGCTGTCTAATTGAAGTTTAATTGCATTTTTAAATGAGATTACTTAGAGAGTACTAGTTGTTCATAATTTATTTAAGGAAAGTACACAACTACTAACTTTTGATTTTGGGTTGGCACATATTGTATTGAAATACGAGGACTTTTTACTATTTTGTACTTATTAATATAAATTTTTATAATAATAATGGTATAAATTTAATTAGTTTTACATAATTCCGGATGAAAAACATTTGCTAATACCAACTGCGCCATGACGTGTGTCTTAAGATAGTTAACTTTATTTTTCTGCCGATAGATGTTACTATATACTTACTGCAATTGTCATAAAATCAACAAAATGGCATTAAAGTCTGAATACTTTCATTCTTCAAAAAATGTGTATAATATTTTTATAATATTAAAAAAGCGATTAAATTCTAAAAATACGTAAATGTAGTAGAGTTACAACATTACAGAAGAGAAAGTTTAAATAATAGTTTTAATGAAAATAAAATACAAAGTGTATTAATAAATACCACTTAGTTTAATTAGTAAAATTAGAACCGGTATCGTTCGATTCAATTAGTCATCGTTAACTAATGCTCCATTTGGTAGCATTATTAATGCTGCCATAATAAGTACTAGACACACAATGTATTTTATTTAAATTAATAATATGTCATTACCTATAGGAAGACTTGGTATTTAGCACCATTAAAGAAAATAATTTTAATATTTCGTCACAACTACCTACCAAAAAATTGTAACTTCGTCACTGAATAAATCTTGCTGAAAAACATTTGGGACATCAGCATCTATATTATAAATCCAAAACCTAACTCCAAAAATACCTAACCTAAAAATAAATAACTATTTTTTGTCAAAATACCACTAACACATTTTTGGGTTAGAAATTCGATAAACAACATTTTTGATACATACCTAGGTACTCATTAAAAAGGATAGTTTTGTTTTACATGCACCTACCTATATATGATACAATGACAAAGATAATATGATCGTCAGTGGAAGCATAAGTCGGAATGAAGGTAGGTATTATAAAATACCTTCTCCTATCCTATAATTTCTGCCAAGAAACACAATACAGAGAGCCGATGTTAGCTTCGCGTATAATATTATGTCGAACAAAATTAAGGTATTGTAAATTTGACGCAGGGATTTGCGGTATGCAATGGTAACTCAAAAGGGTCGTTTGAGCATCTGATAAAAGCGCTGAAATTACGGTGACGTCTAAAGACGATGAACAAGGAAGGTATGGCGAGGATGCGGAGGTCATGTGTTAATAGAAGCCTTCATTAGACCTTCGCAGTGGTGTGCTCGTAGGTATATACACTAGCTTGAAAGCACATAATTATTAAAAAAATAGATTTATATATCACTGATAATCGTTTTTATTTTTATGCTACGAGATTTTAAAGAACGCACGAATTTCATTCGTAAACACAACTTTTGTCATTAGTCTTACACTTTTACTTCGGTTCATCCACACCCACACCCACCGCTTGATTAGCACATTATTTCTAAAGACATTAACACTTTTTAAAATATCTAGCTCATTCATATTCAACATCGACATTTTTTTATGAAATTCCATACTTTTCCAGAGTTTTCTATCCATTTGTCAAAAAACCATTACAAACTCGCTAAATGCATTTCATAATATATTGACTTTGATTGATTGAAAAAATATTTTTCCTACGTTTTAACAATTAATTGTTAATATTATATTTATTACTAGTCATAAATGTTTTTAAATTTGAGTACAATATTTTCATTCAAAAATCATGCACCAAATAATAAGCAATGCACAATGTACATTTATTTAACTTGTGATGATTGTCATAATATTATATTGATATAAATAAAAAATCTGATTGTATTGATAAATTTCTCTACGGAAGGAGTATGAGTAAATAAATTTAAAAAAATAATCCTACAATTATATGAAATTACGAAACATGGTCGCCAATATTAACGGAAATAATTGCAAGATGAAAAGAACTTTTTATATACCACGTTTTTAAATTTTGTGTTGAATCATATAAACTTGAAAATTCTATATATCAATAATTTAGGACAAATAAGCCAATTCAACAAATCATTTTTTTTGCTATTTTGCAACAAACAAACAAATATATGAGACTGAAATGTTATTTTGATTTCCATAGTAACGCACGCATATATTAACAATTTAGTTGCTTAGCAACCAATAATAGTGGATTGGATTAAGGATTTCTTCCGAAATAACTTTTCATACAAAACAGAATTAACTGAAAATGAATTCAATTCTACTTAAAGATGGCTAAAAGTATTAAAAGAATGCATTGGCATCGTGTTTTGATATATTCTAAAAGTTACAAATGTCTAGCTAGTCGGGAAGTTAGTTAAAAATAGATTACAAGATTTGTACAGGATAAACAACTACTGGACAAACAAGAATATGAGCTAAGAAAAACGTCGTAAAATACCCGAGTTGCATATTTTAAGGAAATTCCATAGCAGTTTAAGTGGAACGCAATGAGCATTAAGTCACGTTCGGTGAAAATATTTTTTTGTAATATGTACGAAGTTAACTGTGTATAGCATTTATTATTCATAGATAATATAAAATAATTGATACTTAATAATAATAATTGTGATTGGTATTTTTAATGGTAAAAGTGATAGATAATAGATTCATCTTTGCTTTACAAATTGACAAGACCTAAAAATAAGTTATGAAAATCAGTAAATAAAAAAATATGTTAATATTAAATAAGATGAAATGGTGTTATATGAAAAGTGTACCTCTATTTTGAATTCATATTCCGCTATAGATGCCACTGATCTTTGGGTTAGGAAGGTTTTCGCAACCAATCGAGCGGAAACTCAATTACCACGAGTTTACAACCAATCAGAGCATGGATTGCATTTAAATGTGATGCGAGGTATAGCGGAAATGGGATATATTTTATAGATGAGATACCGACGGAAATCAAATGTACGTTTTCCTTTATATTCTCTATTGACAAACTAACATAAACATACTTCTATCACATATTCCTGCAGAATGCACGTTTACTTTTGAAGGAAGACAAAAACAAAATAATAAATGTAGGTTCACGGAATTTTTTGGACAAAACAGGTTGCTCGAGCGGGAAATGTTAGTCACGTATTCTTATAACTTATAACCTCTATTTATTATATTCGAGAATCTTTTTGCACTTATTTCATTCTACAGGGATTGTTTTTGACATGGGTATAGTAATAGAATCCAACAATAAGTTACTTAAACAGTGTTAGGGACGGTTTTTATTTTAGTCTATATCTGAGAATACAACCAACACCTTTTTTGACAACATACATCTAGAAACAATAAACTATTTTTTTATACAACTAATAAGACACAAGATTTGAGAATGTAACATTTCATGACGTCAGTTAGTCCTTAGGGAATTAATTTATACTTATCTTAATTTAATATACAAATACCAATAACCAATATTGTAACGAAACTTGATATGCATTCTATTAAGAACTACTAGTTAAAATTGTCATAATTAAGTAGGATGCCCGTTGCTTCATTGGAAAAGCACACTGGCGCGAATTCAGCGGTTACAGGTTCAAATCCCATCGGGCGTCGTATTTTTTCTAAAATGGTTTTTTTCTATATAAATATAATATGCATGAGATGTTTTCAAATGTGTTCTAAAAACAATAGTTTGATCAAAAAAATCTTGCAAAAAATATTTATTATAATATCTCAAACTCTAGACTAAAATAAATATGTTTTTTTCTTACACGATGGTGATTTTTTTAAGAAAATAAATAATTATTGTACATTGCAAATATATTTTTAACCCTTTCTCGTTTTAAATGATCGATACTATTATAATGTTCTCATTACAAAAATAGTGTCAGAAAAATAAGATGAGAGTTTTGTAATTTTGTGATATATCTCATAAAGCCCCTCTTGCTCATTCGTCACAAGTCATCACATTATATCAGACAGACACTCTCTTACCCTTAGGGAGTCACATCATACTATATGGATAACCTCTTATGTTCTCATACACATGCTACATTTTATATCATAAGAAATAATTATTAATTGGTACACACTAGAGCGGACGGTGAAGACAAATGGAGGACACTGGCTCCATGTCCGCAAAATTGTACGTATGCAGCTTGCCGTACCATAGTTCACCATGGACTGCTATTTCGGAAATACAAGGCCGTGTAGCATTGAGGTGAAATTCACGTCTAAATAAAACACTGGAAAATGGAAAATCAAGTCGTACAAATATCTCATAATAATGACAGCGTTATCAATATTAAATTAATATTCTTAGTGAATCTAATAAAATTGTAACATTTCCGTCCGTAAACAAACGTCGCATCTAAATGGCTATGTAGCATACACACAACATCACGGTGAAATGGTCTACGAACAATGCGTCTTTTTTTGATCGTAATGCTATACGGCCATCCATTTCCGATACAACAGCTCACGTTAAACTGTGTTTCAGCGGTGGCTCTCGAGGTGCAGTGTGTAAGGCATTGACCTTCCATCCGGGATTTCTGGGGTCGATTCCCGGTGAGGACAATACATTTATATAATTTTCTCAATGCTTGGGTCCTTGGGTGTATGTGATTATTCAAAATTACTAACAAGCACCTTGTACGAAAAAGCAAGGACATGGTTATTATTATTAATAATTTAAAAAAAAATGTGTTTCGGCGAACTGCATGCGTACAATTTACATGTAACCCACTGGGTCAGGATAGGGGGAGGTGAAAGAAGTTCTTAATGGAGGATAGGACCCGCGTTGGGTTGTTAGACATCTGATGATGATGACATATTTTTTGTTCAAATAATATATTATTTTTTATAAGTAAAAATAATATATTATTTTTTATAAGTAAAAATACAACACAAATACATTTTAATAAAAAAGCTGTGTTTTCTTACTCAAATATAAGCGTTGTATCTCCATGGTCAGAAAATAGCACAACCGGTGGAGCATATCTCTCGTTCGCTCCGCAAAGCTCTGTTGTGCCAAGCCTTAAGGCACCTCCCACACAACTATAAACAACGGAAAAGCACATAGATTAACATGAAACATTTCAAAGTAAACTCCATTTTTTTCATATTCCGGGCACGATTTAATGGGTGCTGATAAAATAACCGAAATATTCTGGTATTAAATGTAAATAAATATCTGCCATTTTATTTAAATCAGAAGAAAAAAATAGTCTGAACTAAATAAATAATTATTGTTTGATTAAATAAAGAGAAAGATTATTTTTGTGTGTTTGTAATTCTACTCTTCATCGTTAAAATAAAACAAAATAATTATTTATGAGCAGTATCGTCAGCTCCAATAAAACATTTGATTATAATTAAACTACTAGAAAAAATACCTGTGACAGTATCATCTATCAATATTCTTGGATTTAGCTTAGATCTACATTATTATTACAACATTACCTTTCCGTCAATCTGTCATAAATTAATTGTAATGACGTTTACTATTTTATATATACTCGACATGCTAGTACTGCACTGCCATGCTAAGTAAAAAGACAATATTTTTGATTTTAGTCTCAAAGTGAAAAAGATTATGACAAAACAATCCAATAATCTTACATATTATAAAAGAAAAGGTAGATAGTTTCAAACTTGGGTTCTCATTTCACTAAAACCAAAAACACTGTCTTTTTATTTAGTAAGGCAGCGCATCTGTCAAATAATTATGTGAGCATCCCATTATTTTATTGATCCCGATTAAAATAAACTATTCATTCATTTTTATGTCAGCACATTTTTCAAATTTATATTTATTTATTTAGAAAAAGAGTATTCCGGCATTACAGCGATTGGCCAATGAGCCATAATACATAATAAATACAAAATTATAAAAAATATCTGAATTACAAATAACAACTAATATAACAAAAAAAGTAGAAAAGAATTATATAAATAAATATATATAAATTATAATTTAAATATAAATTGTAATTAGCATTTACATGTATCTTTTCTTTCACCTTACCCATTTAATATGTTTTATCACTGTCTTGCTCTCTTTTACACATCATGTATACTTATATATTTTTTTATCAAAACATATATCTAAGGTTTAATTAAAACATTGTTTTTCCATAAAAAATAATTGACAGTCAAAATCATTAAAGAAAAAAATATCCCATATTGTGTCCTTTATCATGTCATGTTATCTAACATCTAGTGGCTATACCTATGTATTATTTAGTACCATTTGTATACTGGCATGCCTGTCGTCTCTATATGTCAGTATGGTCAATTGGTTATGCAATTTGTTATTAGCGAGGGTTGAAATGATTCGATACTAACCTTGTACCGTTGTGATGGCCGACTGCAACGAGTCGGTAGAGCTGTATCTCTACTCGCTGTCCAGCGGCCGGTTGCAAACGATATGAGCAGCGGCTTGGACCTTCAAGAGCTGGAGACTTGATCTGGCCAGAACTACGACCAGACTTGTTGCGAAGCACTCGAGCTTCAATTGTCATGTTGCACACTGAAACAAAAGATTACATTTACGTTAGTATTAGGTTTATTAACGTATGAAGGGTTTCGAGGGAAAGAGGATGATGAGGTGAAATAGGCAGCTGTATGGATGGATGTAGATGTTTATTGTCTTGATGTAGTAGTACAGAAAGTTACAATGGTCGGATTAAAGACTAATGGTGTAGACTGTAGGGTGATCGTGGTGAGCTCGTGCTCAGACCGAGCCGCAATCTGGTTCTGACGACTACCGATCTACTGTTAAGCAAATGACTGTGTCGAGTGAGGAACTCGAGTAGAGTAGTGAGTTGAGTGATGAACTTAAGATGAGTGGTGACAAGTTATGGATCGTCCATCTATTTGTACCAATGAAATCAATAAATTACAAGATTCATTGTCACAATTAAATACATCATAATATACACTGTTGATCTAGGTTATGATTGAGGAAATGCTGACAATCGCGTCCGGCACTCTGGTTTTATTTTGACAACAAAATATGAATGTACACTTGTAATGATTGCTATACATATTATGTATGAGCTCTGAAAATATATAATTTTAAAAATCTCAGAAAGATCTATTATACACAGAAGAAGTCTATTAGAAAAAACCTTAAAAAATAGAGATTCAAACTCACTGTTTTCTGTAATCCACCATCTATTTAAGATTCGTGCGAAATGATTATTATTACAACATAATATTATTATGTACGAGTATTATAACGATATCCAATCAACATTCGAAATAGACTGGAACGCACTAGAGTAGCTTCGGTTCATAAAATCCTCGTGACTACCGCTCCGTCTCGTGGAAAATGGTGATCCTTCATTATCGTATTTTATATTTTTTCATAAAGTCTAAAAAGAAACTTGACATGTACAAACATATTTCTATAAACAATAATGGTTTTTATGATGTTTTGCTACAAAGTTTTCATGCGAACTTAATAAAAATGATATAAATCGAGATTAATGATAATTTTGTACCATTCCATAAGATTTAGGTTTAGCTAGGATAAGCCAACCGACTTCTTTAATGTCTATGTATATTATTTGATATATTTGTTTAACTAAGTAAACAATCGGAAATAATACATTATTTCTAGATAGATACAAAGCAGTTAGATAAATCAACGAAGAATATCATTATCATTTTTCGCCTGTGGCGCTGAAAAACCTTCCTTGCAAAATCTTTAATAGTATGGTACGAGTACATCAGATATTTAAATACTGTTATTGTATTGGTTCACTTAGTGTATTGGATATGTGTAAACAATATATGATAAAAAAACTCGCACACTTATATTTTCGGAAAATTCAAGCGCTCCGGTTTATAAACTTTTTTATTTCGAGCACTGTATCCAATGAAGGAAACCAGCTTTGTTATTTAACCAATTACGAACACCACACGGGCATTGGAACACGTGTGTTTAAATCTAAATAGGTACACTTAAAAAATGTATATTTCAGAACTTTTTGAAAGTTACGTATATTTTATGAAACTAATATTCATAAAATATATTGTATAATGTATTGAATATAAATGTGTTTAGATTTAAAAAAAGAATGTTTATATCTCTATATATATAAAAATCTCGTGTCACGATGTTTGTGGTCGAACTCCTCCGAAATGGCTCGGCCGATTTTTATGAATTTTTTTATGTGTATTTGTTAGGTATGAGAATAGGTCAACAAGTATATTTCATACCGCTAGGTGATTAGGGTATCTCTATCCAGAAATTTTTTTCTTTTATTTTTTTGAAAATTTCTTTTTGTACTTTTTTTATTATTTTGCATCAAAAAATACTTATAACCCCAAATTTTCACGCTCCTACCCCCACCCTCCCATTTTTTAATCGCGATTTTATTATTTTTGTATGAACAAATTTAACCGTCGTTCGTATTTCAAACAAAACGAAATTATTTATGTTGTTGAATGACAGATGGCGCTACGTCCGAGAAGAATTCAAGAGAAGCGTCGCGTCATTTTGACATTTCATTCGGCATATCACAACGCAGTGCGTGCAAAATTTTGTACGATTTATTTTAATTTATCGATTTTTATGTACGTGTATTACAGTGCACAATGCCAGCAAGACGCAAGAGGGGAAATTTGGGCCGTTGAACGAATAAAGCAACAAACATGCGAAATAGTAGAGCAGAAAGAACAGACGAACAAATCCAACAAGATAACAAAAACGTGCGTATAAGCATGTCAAAATTGCGTGCATCTTAATCACAAGAGGCACAAGCTGAACGAAATCAACAACGACAATTGGAACGGAGCCAAGCGCGCCGGTTCGTAGTTAACACACGCAGAGCAAATAACCGACAACGCCAACAAGTACATCGAACATTTACATCTGCTTCGTTCCTTCGTCTCGCATTCGATTACTGAATTATTACCGATTATTGAATATTACGCTCATCTGAAAGTGCTGATTGGTGCTATTGAGAAAGAATGTCCCCATTGTCATGCGCTCAAATTCAAACATGAGTCAGCCGGATGTGTTGCGCATCAGGAAAAGTGCAACTACCAGAAATTGAGATACCACCAGAACCATTGAACGGCTTGCTCATAGGCACGGTTCCAGATTCAAACCTGTTTCTGAAGTCCATTCGCACATTCAATTCATGCTTCCAAAAGACTTCGTTCGGAGCAACAGAAATAGTTCACAATACTGCGGCAAATGGTCAACAATTCCATTCTACGTTCAAAATCAAAGGCCAAGTATACCACAAAGTAGGCTCATTGCTGCCAATGCCAAACGAACCACATAAATTTTTACAAATCTACTTCATGGGCGGTGAGGACATCAATCACGTGGATGCACGTTGCGGCTACAATAGCCTCAATTTGCCTAATGCCAGGCGCATCGTCGGCGAACTGGACGCCCTGTTGAATGAGCACAATGAATTATTGAAATTCTTCAAAGCACACATGCACGAATTGCAAAGTGACAATCACGCTATTGTCATCAATCCTGATAAAACACCAGCTGGAGAGCACGTGCTTCGATTCAATGTGCCTGTTGTTGACGACATTGCTGGAATCATGGTTGGCGTCCGCACATCGACGCGAGAAATCGTGATTCGAAGAAGAAACAATAATCTGGAGTTCATCGCTGACACACACCGTTCATACGACGCTGTCCAATATCCGCTAATTTTCTGGAAGAAACAAGACGGATATTGCATAAACATTAAACAACGAGATCCTGTCACAGGTAATTCATTCATTATGAACATCATTACTCATTTTGAATTGAGAAAATGAATAGTTGATGTTTTTTTTTATCGGCGGTCATCGTCTACAGCGCTCTATTCCTCTTTCTGTCATATATCCCATCCCCACATACTTACGATACATTCGTTATTTTTTATTTAACAACCAAAATATTCACTAGAAATAATTTATATGGCAGAACAACGTTTGCCGGGTCAGCTAGTAATTATTATATTATTTGTTTCTGTAGACATCCCCTAAATTTATGATTTATTATGGTAACATCACTTGCATGGAGGCATGATTTCATCAGGTCATGGCAGGATTTTACATTATAAAGCTATAAATGCTTTGTACAGGGGGAAGGGTGGTGAAAGAAAAACTCCTTCAATTTATACAGTGGTTTGAAAAATATTCCAAGAAATTGTATGACCTGTTTTTGTGCATGATGTTTTGACATGTTATTACGACGCATTGAAACAAAAATTATTTTTAAGCCATAGACAGTATGAGGATATCCGCCGTGATTATTGAAATTTTACAAAAAAAATCTGAATAAACAATATTTTTTATTGATTTAAACATACCACCGAATGACGTATGTAAAAATGCGCCAGTGACCAGACTAGTTGGATCAATTTGAAATTAAGCTTCATTTAAAATGTTTTTTTCATCATTCTTTAGTTGGATCCATGGCATGAAAGCTTACATTATGTTCATTGTTTATTTTGCTTTCTCCAACGAGTTCATAAGATATTTAACTCGTTGGATCCATTAGAAATTAAGCTTTATTTAAAATGTTTTTCATAATATAATATTTTTTTTATATTTGTGATTGCCAACTATAAAACAGAATAAGTTGCTTGTAGAATAAGTGCTGCATTTGTGATCAATTTGATTGTGGGTGAAATAGATAAAACATACATATTATTGATTTGTTTTTTTTTCAACATTCTTTAGTTGAATCCATGGCATGAAAGCTTATATTATGTTCATTGTTTATTTTGCTTTCTTCAACGAGTTCATAAGATAGTTAAATGCTTATAATAAATCTTAAAAAATATATATTAGATACCTAGATCTTTATTATGATATGTATATTCAGTCTTGAACGACACATGCTAATTAGTTTATATCTGTTATAATATTACTCATACCAACTCAACGAAGCCTAAGAACAACAGTTTACTGAGTTTCAAGAACAGATGCTGGATGCAGATATTAGTATAACTTTAAGAGTAACGGGGAGATAAGGAATAGGATCATAAAGCCAAAAGTCATACTAAAGGTGGCGTTTGACATAAGTCGACCACGTGCTACTACGTATTAGATGAAAGGTTCTTAATCTAAATTTTATTGGATTCTGTCGCCTAAAAAGTCACTAAATGTCACCCACAGAATGTATAAAGGAGAAAATAATGACAAGAGACGCTGAAAATCAACTGGAGAGTGAAAGAAATTTATAGAGTTGGCGTATAATAGCGTTAATATGCATCCACAATTACTAAGAATATGGATTAAGAAGCAAAAGTTTAAGAATACGTCTACATCGACACAGTTAAATAACGTTGTAAGTACCTATATCGTTTGAAAAAGAAAATACATATATTACGACGTAACTTTAAAAGTTGTAATATATAACACAAGTTAAGTAAGTAAGCTCTATAAAGCTATAAAAACTACTATGATGCTTCTTCATAAACTGACTGGTACATTACCGTAATGAAAAACGGAATACATGAATAACGAGCTCAGAACTTATATTATATTGAAAGTATTAAAACTTTTTTTTGCAATTATTATATTGCAACATACTTTCGTATCCTCAGAAACATATTTCGCATATGTTTTGTATATGTACACATTACATATAAATATCTAACAGGCGGAGTTCTCTGAGCGGCAACGCCATGAAATATATCCCGCAGCAAAACGTTTCCTACTTCACAAATAAAAAAATCTCCCCAATATACTTGCATCCAAGTTACATTGCCAAAATATGTAAGTAGTATTTTATTTCATGATATATATAGTCCATATTATGATTTATTTAAAATGGAACGTATATTTACATGTATGAGTTTTTAAAATATTTAATATATAAGATTTAAAAATATTGAATGTGGTTTTCATTACAATATATTTAAATTAGTAGTACAGGGTGCACGTTTGAAGGAATAATGCTGTAGTAGGTAGGTGAAAAAATGTCCTAGGGCAGTCATATTTACAGGACTTGTGGTTTGAATTTTGTTACACTTCAATAGTTTACCTACTGTTACAATTTAATGAACAATATATTATTATAAACCCCCTCGCAATTGCCCCAGAGTGGCAACGGGTTATCCGTATCTTTAACTTCAGTTAAAGTCAACTGTTTTGAAGAAGGGTTTATAGCCGGAAACAGCTGTCAACGCAAGTAACTTAATTAAAGTAGAATTAATAAAAATAACTTTGTTTCAAAAGCATTAGAATGGAGTTCTACCACGTAAATGCCACTTCAATTAATAGGAAGTTTAAGAGCCCACGTATCTTATTTTGGTCAAAAAGGAAAAAATTGAGGTATATTTGGGAGGTAATGTTGAATAGTCTGTAGACTTTGTAAAACTTAATTATTAAATAGTTTATGACTTTTCATAATTAAACTTTCCCGTTTACGTAAGTATTTACTTTCACTATATTAGATACCTAATCTATTATACTGCCCCCATCAGAAAAAAGGCAGCTATTTGTCGTCACATTTTGAGATATTAAAACATTTATGTTTTTTCAACTTTTCTTAAGAGAATTTTTAATAATGTGGGTGAATATTTTGATTTATGGCATAAGCAAAAATCAATATATGTTCAATCTATGCAGTGTTTTTGCTTATGAATCTCTTTATACTGTCTTCTTGTTTAGAAAAACTATAGTTTTTGCAAAAAAAAAATGAAAAACAATATGTCGATTTTTATACTGAAATAAATTTTATACTGATTTTCACTTTATGTCAAGGGTCTAAGACGATTTGGCACCGCGAACTGGCCTTCGGCGATTGGTTTCCGGTAATTGGCCGCCGGTACAATCGGACGCCGGCCCAATTGGACGCCGACCCAATTGGACGCCGACCCAATTTGCACAGTTGAATTAAATGCGCAAAGGAATAGACGTACGTTACGATTTGCTGGAGTAAATAAGCAAGTCAGTTTAATATGCTTCCATCTTCTAAGTATTCATTATAATATAAAGTCGATAAAGCGCTGAAATATAATGTTATTTTCATTCTAACATCTAACATTATTTTTAATATTTGTTGTGAATATAAATAAGTACCCATGTATAGACAATAAATTAATTGATTATGCACATCTTTAAGTTTTAGCTAGGGAAGAATTATTTTCTTTTAATAAACATCATAAGGCATAATAATTATTCTCAATCTATATTAAAAATGTGTCAAGCGCGAAATGTATAAGGTACAACTACTGAAAAGATAGAATCATATTAAACTGACTTGCTTATTTACTCCAACATATCATGAAGTACGTCTATTCCTTTGCGCATTTAATTCAACTGTGCGGCGTCCAATCCTCCCGGAGGCCAATTGGGTCGGGGTCGAATTGGGTCGGCGTCCAATTGGGCCAGCGTCCGATTGTACCGGCGGCCAATAACCGGAGGTCAGTTCGCGGTGCCAAATTGTCCCATTCCCTTATGTGAAGGTTCAGAATTTCATGTAGAGTATTATCCGTACACTAACTCAATTTGTGATTTTTGTCAACAAGCTGCTCTTTTTCTTATTATCCTGTTATCCGTAATTATGTATTTTTTTGTGTACTGCAATTTTTTTACTTCAATACTCACACTGTATTATTTATAAGTACTTTTATTATGTATATAGTACCTACATTGGCCAATGGCTGTTATGATTGTAATATCATAATATTGTTTTACTCATTTACTCTGAAAAAAAACTAAGGTGAATTTTTAATTAAAAATATTTCAAACAAGAAAAGAAAAATGACAAAACGCGATGTTTCCCTTGTACTGTTATTACCTTCAATAATAATAAGTACAAGGAACTACAAACTGCGCAAGACTTTTGGCAAAGTTCACGGCGGGAAAGTCCCACAAATCTCGTATATGAATTTTGCAAAAGTTTCTTCGCCCAGAGCAAGGGGTGGCTAACTTTACTCTTGTTAGACGTTTGTGGCAAATAAATTTCAGCCTGCACCATTGTGATGGCTTTTTTTATAACGCAAGGGAGTGATTTCTCGGCCAGGGCTACCATTGACTGAGCACCGACTGCGTAGTAAGACATTGGATTTTATTATTGACATTTATTTTCCCAAAATAATAACGATACACTGCAGCCCATTCTATGTAATAAGACTAGTGCGGACCGATACCTACCCTTAAAAATAAATATTGCTTACGAATATGTATTAAGAAAAAACATCTCAAATAATTTAAAAAAAATTACCACATTTATCTATTCCAGTACGGATGGAAAACATATTATGTAAATACACTGAATAACCTATAATATTGTTTTCAGTAAATCGCAAAAATTTATAGGTGTTATTTCAAAATATATGAGTTATTTCAAAATACTCGACTCGGTTTTGTGTAACGGTGAAAGTTTATAATATAATAGTTTATATTACGCCCGGCTCTCCCCAAATATTTAGTTACAACGTCTACTTGAACTTGCTAACTATTTTTAATAAACTGTTTCTTTTATTTAACAAGTAATTCACAAGATATTTTGAAAATGTAACATTCTATAATATTGAATATACATAACCACCTCAGATATAAATATAACTACGATTTTTTTCAAATGTGATTTTTTCTAGTGGGTATTATATCTGTTTGTATAGTGGGTATTATAGGTGTTTTCAAGTAATGTATGTTAAATTGTATAATTTATTAACGAGTGGATAATGTAATCATGTTGATACTGCAAAATACCATCCTTGTTATTAGTGATTATTTAAGTGTATGAGTTTTAAGATAGTGTCAATAATATAGGGCCGTCGTATCGAAAGTATCAATACCCGGTTTTCGTGTCGTAACGAAAGAGAAATATTGAAGTATCCGTGAAATACATATTTATATTTTTTTATAAAAATAGATATAAAAAATATTAAAACTATGAATTAGTCAAAAATCTCATAAACAATCGTTAGAAAACTTAATTAACTAAAATTAAATAATAAATATGACTATAAAATATTATGCTATATACTTTAAGAAGATAAAATATACTATAAGAGATGCGGTCCGATTCAACAAATTCACATTTTATATCATTTTTTTAAAATTGTAAGTTTATTTTTGACTTAAAATAAAAAATATTTTTCTTTTTAATGTTTTCAGATACATATTTATTAATTAATACATTTGAAAATGTAAATTATCAAAAAAAAATCTCAAATAGTAAGTTTACTATTTTTCCGCTAGGTGCTTCTTTAAAAACGGCTCAGTAACTTAAGCCGCGCGGCCACCGTATATATTTAATGAACAAATTCATACCTAAATTTTATTTAATTTTATGTAAGTAATTTGAATTACCTATATAATAATTATATGTATACTTATACTGGCATATTCACAATTCGATTAATTTATTTGAGTGTTTGGAACTGTGCTTAGATATTATATGTTTTTTTGCATTGTTTGTAGTGTTAGTATATAGAGCGTATTGTTCATTTAGTTTGTTTTTTTATTTAATTGGGAATAAGATCAATAATACATAAATTGTTGCATATGTCGAGAATATTTTTTATAATTAAAAAATACTCAAGCAAAACGCCTGTCAAAATCATCCACGTAGGGAAATGTAGTATAATTATTCACAGCACACGTTGCGCATCTGACGCGTTGCTGGCAGTTGATAAAGAAAATAGCCATATGAATATTTATCTAACTATTAAAATAATAATAGAAAATCATAATTTATCTTAAAATATGTTTAAATTAAAAAAAAAAACCAATAAACGCTGACACAGCCAAACCCGTATTGTTATCCCTTATGCCTCGTAGACTATTTAATCGTAGATGTTGTGAAAGTAATATTTTTCGCATTATTCTCTCGCATTTTTTTAGATGGAGAAAAAGATGATTAATGAACGGCTTGTAATCAATCTGGTTTGCGAAAGTTTCGGTGTTGCTGCCACAAAACTAACAAGTCCCTAATTGGAAATAGCAATATGGTCAGCGAGCACAGCTTTCTAGAGATTTGGTAGCTAACCCCAGAACAAGTTGTACAGTTAAGTGAAAACTTTTACCACATATCAATTATGAATGGCGGGTTATTGTGAGATGGAATTGTGGATTCGCTGAGGCATAGGGGCCATAGGGCACAAAACATTTGCACAACTGGGAAAGGTTTGTACATATTTAAGTTACGTATTGTGTCTACCTAACATATTATGATGTGTGGTGCAATAGTTTGCTTCAGAAATCCGAAGGAATTTAGTCAAACATTCAATGTAGCCAAGCATTGTAATATATCAATGGCGAAGCGTTGTATTAAATGTAAATTATTGAATTACTAGAGCCGGAGAGTTTATGTACATAGAACTGCGTTTCTCAGAGAAGTTTATTATGGATGAAATTAGTTAAAGATTATATTTTGTTTATTGAATAAATGAATGATTTACAAAGTGTAACTAACGTAATCATCCGGACCGGTTGATATCTAACAAAGTTATGTACGTAAAATGCCTGGCGGAACGCAGTTATCAAAACCTGTAGAAACCTTTTAAATTTATGTAGTGTAAAATTTAAGTAGTAAAGAAAGATATTGTTTTACATTTCACATATTATAATTTTAATGGAATACATTTTTATTCAGTAAAACTAATAATTTTGATAACATTATCATTATATATGATATACTTAAATAATATTGAGTATGTATATTGCTTAATCTCGGTGATTAGTATGAAATTCGATAATTCCATGAATTTATTTTATATTCGGAGTTTAATTATAAAATTAAAGACAAAGTCTAGTGGCCATCTTTCAGACACTTTCCAGCCCGTTTTAAGTGACAGAACTCTTGATAATTATTATCATCAGGAATAAAAGCGAGCAGAAGGAAATTTTAATTTCAATTACTGAAATGGTTTTTGAAACGTAAAGACTGTACTTAAGTGGCAGCGGTTTTACCTAAGCCGCCTTAAATAAAAAAAAAATACGTAAGAAAAATATTATATTATATTGTATTTATTTATAATATTTTCAAAAATAATTTCTTCTAATTAACTTTATATTATTATATTTTGTGGCATGACATAACCTTAATAAAACTCAACATATAAATAAACATAATATTTTATTACATGAAACATTTTTAGCATATTTTTCAGACAAATTTAAGTTGATTAAGTATGATTTTAAAGCAGCAACTAAAGAAAATATTTAAATAGATCATAGAGTTTTTTCGGCTAAGAAAGCTATCTGAAATGTTTGGCAGAAAGTTTTATCGAATTAATTTTTTATCTGATTGAAAGATCTTTGTCACAATATTTAATTAGATTTAAACTTTTAAAAAGTATATATAGTATTTTGTCCTATTCTCCTTTCCGTTCATCAGCGAATTGTATTAGTATAATTAATGTCAACATAATTCTGAAAACACTCATGAGAAAATAATATAGCAAATAAAAAAAAATATGAAAAAAATAAGACACCCGGCAGGATCGAACCTGCGTCTCTTGGGTATCGCGCCCTGTGCATTACCGCTATGCTACGACTGCCATGCTTAATTCCGACATACTTTAACTATTGCCCTTTTTAATACCTGCTCATAAGCGCTCAATTCGAATGGTACATTCTTAGAATCTTATGAATTATTCGTTGAATAAAAGAAATAGTTAAGACGGTACTTCAGTGAAACGGCAAATAATTTAAAACTTTATGTGCGACGAAATTTTGGACTCGCTGGCAATCGGAGAGCGAACGTCGAGCTGTGAACACGTCAATTTGTTTCGTGATGGCGACGTGGGTATTAATTCTTAAATCGTGTAAAGATGACTAAAAACGTTACCCATTTACTTGAAAAAGAAAACATGCCAATGGACAATGAATATATTATTATTGTTACTAATAGAACAATAAACAGAACATTAAATGGACGCATGTTGGATTTATATGATAAATTATATTTCGTTCGGCACGCGTCATTTGCACAATCAGCGCATCGCCTAGCCACGATCTTTTTAGACCATGCTTCAATGCATTCAAAATAATTAGTTTCTTATTTTGATAATTTGCTGTAGGTTTTGAAAGAGTGCATTTTCCACACAAAGAATATGTTATGCAAATACTAGCTGCATGGAAATGCACGAGAAAATGCTTCCCGCCTTTTAAAGTGCTATGTAGGTTAAAAAGAATATAAACGAGCTAGATGTGATTTATGGTTGGCTAAAGTCGAATTACAGCATGTCAAAAAGGGAGAAAAGCCAACGTCCCCACCGCCGTCTTACCGAGCAGGAAGATTCAAATATGGTTTTACGTAACTTTTACGGTCCCGACTTTATAGATGGCATGTTCTAGGATAGTCGCTCTTTGAATTTTGATCTTTTCCGCTGTTTTGTGCGGCAGTAAAGGGACAGGACAGGTAGAATGGAGCGGCTTACTGTTAAATTTATGACGATAACTGAATATTTCCCCTATCTTATCTTGTAAGTAAACTTTGCGAATAAGTGCTTTTGACATCTATGAATAAAGTTGTAATATTAAATTGAGAATTACTAAGTCTAATGTTTCAAAAATAGTGTATATCTTAGAGACCTGGCACACCAAAGTGACACAGTGACCTACTAATATAAGTTGTGTAAAATCATAATAAAATACAATTATATTTACAAAATAGTATGTACTCGTATTACCGCAATTACTGTAGAAGGAAAATAAGAATAATAAGAATATAAAAAGTTATTTTACCACGTTTTTCTTAGCTCGTATTCTTGTTTGTCTAGTAAATATCTTGCAATCGATTTGTAACTAACTTCCCGACTAGCTAGACATTTGAAACTTTTAGAATATATCAGAACACGATACCAATGCATTCTTTTAATACTTCCATCTTTAAGTAGAATTGAATTCATTTTCAGTTAATTCTGTTATGTATGGAAAGTTATTTCAGAAAAATCTGTAAAAAGTAGAAGATTATTATTGGTTGCTA
Source organism: Rhyacophila brunnea (assembly GCF_057557595.1). Classification (NCBI taxonomy): domain Eukaryota; kingdom Metazoa; phylum Arthropoda; class Insecta; order Trichoptera; family Rhyacophilidae; genus Rhyacophila; species Rhyacophila brunnea. Next base: position 42,871,022 of record NW_028232859.1, read on the forward strand.
AGGGGGTGGTCCTAGGAACTAAATCATTAATATATACGTGCGTTACTAAGGAAATCAAAATGAAATGTCAAAATGACATTTCAGTATTCTATATTTATTTGTTCGTTTGCTTTTTATTTACTTCATATCAAGTACAACTTTGAGCATATGGAGCATAATAATTCAACAGAAAATTTAAAAACATTATATGTAAAAAGTTCTTTTTATCTTGTAATTATATTTCTCAATGTACTCGTACAAAATTAGGATAATATTATCTTTGAAAGGAAAGTTTTGAGAAGAATCTTTGGGGGTATTCAAGAAGATATCATTTTGAGGTCGAAATATAATGAGGAGCTGTACACACTTAATGGGGGCGAAACGACCACGTGACATATGAAAACGCAGAGAATGCGCTGAATCGGCCTCGCGCATAGAATGCCGGAGAATATGATAGCAATGCGAGCTATGAACTCAACTTCCGAAAGCAAGATAAGACCTGGACGGCCGAAATTGAGATGGCTGGACTGCGCCATAGGAGATTTAAGAATGCTCGGTTAAAGCAACTGGAGAGTATCGGCGCTGGATCGTTCAGGACGGAGGAAGTTTTTGAAGAAGACTAAGACCCACCAAGGGTTGTAGTGCCATAAGTAATGGTGGTATTTTAGATTTTTATATTATTCGATTACAAATATAATTCTAGTAAGGTTCTGATTGTGTGTTTTTTTTTTAATAATGTCCGATCATACTATAAGCCTTCACAGAGTGGAGGTTGTATTAACAATTTTGTTGTTTTTACGAGAAATGGATGTAAGCCATTTGCTTATTCTATTAGGCTCGCATTATGGATCCAAAAACAATATGTGATTTTTTCGCCAGAGCTGGGATTTAAACCCGGGACCCACGCTATTACAGGTGGCCACGCTATCCACTCGGTCATCGTGGGCGATTATTAAATTAAAAAATATTCATTAATATAATATATAATGAACAGATGCATGTTATGATATGTAATATAGATAACGAATATACAATACGGGATAAACTTAAACACGTGTCGAGAATACATCATACGTCGAATACTGACAACTGCTCTCGGGTTATGCATTGATGCTCATTTAATATTGGTGTATTGAAAGTTACAACACACACTATTGCGCGTATATAATGCGTGGGTCATTTTCTTGCGTCAAAAAGTAGTGTTTTAATTGGAATAATTATAGCCTATCTGAATTCTATTTATTAATCTGTTTTGCAGGAATGCTTTACTTTTGACCTCTTGGAATATCACCGAGGTACTGTAGTTAACATAACAAGTTAATATTTATACATAATTTAGAAAAGCCTCATAAACATACATTTAATAAAAATCCTTAAAAATATGTTAACCTGAGTCACGGTTCAAATCATACTCGGGATTAGATTTATTACGTGATGTATTTTTAATGAAGCATGTTATAACATTATTGAAATCTTGTAGATAATTCAAGTCTTAAATAAACTATATTCGTATTATATTCATTAAAACACCATTTATAGTTGTTAGTAACTTCATTGATATTAAAGTTTGCTATGTATGTTGATTATATTATATCCGAGATGTTTATAATAATTATACATTTATTATAAATTATTGTTTATGTGTTTGTTTTATGATTATACTATTTTATGACAGATATCTAAATCGATATGCGATATTAAACTTTGTCAAACGTATATTTCCGGTTATAATACAACCGGATATTATTGTTTGAGAAGAAATAAGATTGATCTATGCCACGGATTATATTTTCGGAAGATAAACTTTCAAAGTAAACATTCTTCATCTCAGAGAGAGTAAAAAATGGTGATTTAGCGGAAATGAAACTTGAATTCTTGACTTTTAGTTGTTTTAAAACAAACGCGGATATTTGTTTGATCAATACAAATGATACGAATTTAGCATGATATTAAAATAATGGGATTCGGTTAAAAGTGACCTTAACACGTGTGTTAAAATAAAATATTACGATTTTTTACTGCAATATTATTTTTGGTAATATTTTCAGTAAAAAATGATATTTTTTAATTTATTTACTGTAATATTATGCGAGAAATAATAAATAAAACATATAATAAAGAGAAAAGCAGTATGTTTTCTTTCGCTTTTCGTATAAGCTTAATTCAAAACTACTCTTAAATATACCATACATAACCCAAGAGATTTATGAACATATAATAAAATGTCTTCAGCGTGTATTTTATAATCTAATTTTACAACGCTCCGGGGTTATAATATTATTTAGTTATACTCGTAATACTAATATACATATTATAACATATTACGTCAAAATATTATTTTTTACTTTGATGGTAAGTAAATCTCTTTTTGATAGGTAAAATTCGTTGAAAATTTTATAGAAAAATTAATATTAAGCTCAAATTTAGACAGGTGGGTGGGTGGGTGGTTATTGTGGATCTTAAATCATATTGTATATATTGAAAATATTACGCAGTTATAATAATAAAATAATTTATGATTGACAAAGTAATGGATACTGATAAATTACACTATACAATAAATTTATTTTAGTTTAATAAATTTCATTTCAGTTGATTTTAATTAAACCGTATATGTTCCTAAAATATTATATTTATAAATAATAATATTTTAGAAAGTTTGGTTACAACTCGGGTGTGGAATTTGAATTTTTTGTATATTTTTGTATATCGTGTAATTTATATACATATAGTCAACACTGTAACGAAATTCGATAAGCATTTCATGTAAGAACTACTAGTTAAAATCGTCGTAATTAAGTAGGATGAACACTGACGCAAATCCAGCGGTTACAGGTTCAAGTCCCATCGGGTGTCAATTTTTTTTCTAAAATGGATTTTTTCTAAAAGGTATCTAGGTACCTATATGCATGAGGTATTTTCAAATTCAAACAAACAATAATTCTCTCGACCATGTCCAATCCTAATAAGATCATATGGGCATCTACAGAGTGAAGGTTTGGATTAACAGATTTAGCTTTTACGAGAAATGGATGTCAGCTACTTGCTCAACCAATTAGGTCCATACTCTGACTTATACACAAATTTAAAAATAATATTTGTACTTTCCAGACCCAGGATTCGAACCTGAGACCCACGCGGCCTGCATGAGTCTAGCAGTAATTAAAATTGTAAAATTGGGTGTCGTATTTTTTTTGTCCTAAAATACGAGTTTTTATAGTGGGGACATGCATGAGATGTTTTCAAATTATGAATGTTCAATATTTATAGAACGTTACATTCTCAAATCTTGTGAATTATTCGATGAATAAAAGACATAGTTCACAGAAAATAATAATATTATTATATTTTCCTAATATCTACCTAACCTGTTACAACTTACAACATATTGCATACTTTCAAATATATTTTGAACATGGAATTTCTTAATAAAATATGATTCATTCAAAAGTAACAACTTAAAATTAATAACGTATATTTTATGTATTTAGATACTATTCTTTCTTTTCCTAAATTTTAAATACGAATAGAATAAATGCTTATGCATTAGGATGAGACTAGGAGCTTTAAGTATTTTGATAATATTAGGGTTGTCCCGTTTTTGGGTTTATCCGGGGACGCCGCCAACAAAACAAGGGCAGGGTTTTGTTTTAGTTATCAAGAAAGATAATGCAATGTCTAATTTATTGCGCTGGCAAGATCCTGTGCCAGTGCCAAAAATACATTCGGGGTTTGTAAAAACAAAATAGGGGAAAACTCGAGCGATGAAAACCCCCCTTTCCCCCGAAAAGATGTAAGAAAACGAAATAGCCACGAAACAAACCACAATCTAGATTTTAGAATATGATATGAATGTATTTTATTAAATTTTTGAAAATATTCATAATATAATACTAAGTAGGCATTCGATTTTAATCTACTATAATAAAATCGTGGACTTTACCAACATGAATTTTATGTCATGCAAGTTTTAATTTTTATAATATATGGTAAGTATATAATTACATTTATGATGTTTATATAGGTACATAATATTATATTTATTGATTTAAGATTTGCTAATTTTAGACATCTTTATATTATTATGATGGTAATTAATTACCTTAATTTTATATGATTTTGTAATATGAGGAATAAAAACAAATTTTGTTTAAATGCACAGGTATTTCATGAGGAAGTGGTGGCCTAGTAAAACAAATATCTGTAATTAATGATATTTGCCTAATGAGACTGGGTATACTAGCGATATGCCTCTACTTCATTTATCTGAAAATGGATTACGGAAATAAAAAGTACCTAGACCATAATGCAAAATCAATAAGATAGACAACATTAAGACATAGGTGCACGCATATGTATCCGAATCCCACATCACTATTCTTCCAATACTATATGACTACTTTACCCACTGGTGATTATTAAAGTTATACTTCTTTTCGCGCGTTTAGTAGAGGGTAAAATTGATAGCTGCGCGCGCACACCGTTACGAAAGTGCGACATGATGAAGTTAGCCGTGATCGGGGTATACCCAACGCGCATGTGCGAATCAGTTAGCTGTATACAAATGCAAGGTACTCAGCATAATACGTGGTTATTGTTAAAATCCACAGTGAAGCAGTTCATTTACCTATTATATTTTATTTTTATTTATTAATTGTCAATAATTAATTATCTATATACACAGATATAATTAATTTTCCCCATATTGTGCAGTTAAAAATTTCAGTGACAAAACTAATGTAAAAAACTTTAATAAAAAGTTATGGTGAGTAGGTATTTGATTTGTCAAGTATTTGAGGCTAATTTTTTGTAAGTTTTTTTTAATTTGTTTAATTGTGTAAAAATAATTTTACTGTGTATAAATAACTATCATATTAATTTGATTATGCTTTTTATTTAAAAAATTATTCATTGCATTAAATATCTTTCTTCAATTATTCTATCGTATTTTCTACTTATTTGTTTTGTTACGCCAAAGAAGTATAACTTCTAACGTGCGTACATAATTACACGCACAATTTTTTTAATTTTTGTTATTTTTATTAGCTTCGAGATTTAGTCTGAGCGATCGTCATCGGTTGGATGTAAAAGCACGTCCTTCTACCCTCGCCTCTTTTAACCAGTCCACGGCTGTTGGCTGACGACATTACCTACTCGTGATTAATTATTGCAAATAATGCAGTATACCTATGTGTTGTTAAGTGAAACAAAAATGGACATTTTGTTCTTAAGTATCATGGGCAAATATTTCGAAATCACAGTTAGACAAGTTTATTATTGATAAAGACATAACATAATATATCCCGATAATGACGAAATTTTCACCAATTCTAAATATAATAAAAATAATACAACCATTTATAATATGTTAAAACGAAACTGATACAATGAGCAGAGATAAGTTTTCACATATGATGATAACTTATTTACTAAGGGTCTATATAGGATATATAGAATTTAGTTTGATATATCTGTCTATATATAACTGATGATTATAAACATACATATTGATTCAATTATTATTTATGACTATTAGTAGAATATCTTCATATTACTCGGTTTTGTTCTATTAATTATAAGAACAATTATTTAAAACTAGTTTATTTTAATTTTATGTTGATAAGCAGACTAATACATTTATAATAATAGTGTGGTTTTAGAATGTATTTAAACCTTCTGAGATGAATAAAAAGCACACCATTTTTTCCCTTCGCAATATAAATTTTCTTCACCCAGTAAAACTGAAATGGCACACTTATTCTAAATTCTTTGTAGGTGCAGTTTATAGGTTTTTTTTACGATACGTTCGGTTATACTATTTTTAGGTTCCAATTTAATATCCGGGATAGGTATTATACAAAAGACGAGAACTCAATTTGATGGCTGTAGGCATTTTACGGCAGATTCCCGTCAAAAATCCCATGCCCTGTCTCTCTATCACCCCCTGTGGTGATGTTTATAACATCAGTATCTCAAGCCAGGTTCATGACGATGGAGCAAGAATATCGAACCAGTAAACCATTAAAATTGGTTAAATATGACATACTCTGATATAAAATTTATATTAAATTATATTGGTCGTATATTATTATTATAGATTAATAATAACACAGAAACAAATAATTATTATTCTCAGTAATAAATATTTTAAAGGTTTAGAAAAATAGGATAATATTGTTTTCCAAATACTCCACAGTGTGATAGATGTTGCCAAACTGGTAAAATGGTGATAGGCTATATATCGCTCGTTACGTGGAAGAGAGTGGAATGAGCTGAGTGGATTGAACTAGACTGATGATACGGTATTAGTTATGGTATATTCTTCTACACCACTACTATGGCTACTGGAATTTTCAAATCTCATTCCACCAAAGCTCATGCTGGAACTTTAAGCTCTCGTCTGCTCATGTGTCGAATAAAAATCTAGAAAATATTTCATTTGGCTGTCTATTGCAGTTAGGTATTTGTGGTAAAGTACTTTCATTTGGTGATAGATCCAAAAGTAGAATTCCCAGAACCACACCGAAAGTAGGTACTGCATTGAAAATATTTAGTCAATTTAAGCCATATACGTAGCGAAAATATTCTAAGTGATTAATAACACATATATGAGGATAATATCCCTCTCCTTTATGTGACTGTAGAGAAATTCAAACCCCTGAGTAATTGAGATTTACACCCAGTTTGCTATTATTTTTTAAAGGGGAGTGTTGATTTTATCAATGGCCCACTTGCATATATATATCTAATCTTACAATCGAGACAGGTATCTTTCCGGAAACGTGGAAGATGTCAAAGGTTACTCCAATCCATAAGAGTGGTACAGAGTCATCAGTGGAGAATTACAGGCCGGTAGCTGTTCTCTCTGCATCAGCAAAAGTTCTTGAGATGATCATGCACACACAATATGATTTCTCCAAAAAATGAGTCATTTATATTAAATAAACAGGATGGATTTAGAGCAGGCCGATAAACGAAAACTAACCTGATGGTATTTACCAATTATGTGTCATCGGCACTGGATAGAGTCCACCAGGTTGACTGTTCTTAGAATGACTTCTCAAAAGCATTTGACAAAGTCGATCATGATGTCCTGATGGAAAAAACTCCGACTAATCGGGTTGTCGGATCAATTTCTCGAATTGTTCGGTAGTTATTTTAGGAATCGTCAGCAATACGTATCGTATGGCCTTTATCAGTCAAAGACCTTTTAAACATTTTCTGGTGTCCCTCAAGGCTCAAACTTAGGGCCGTTGCTGTTCACGATTTTTATAAATGACATAGCACTGGTATTAAAAAATGCTATATTTTTGTTGTTCGCTGATGACTTGAAACTCGTTTTGGAAGTTGTTACCTTGGACGATTGTTGTCAGCTCCAACTTGATATAGATAATATATTAGATTGGGGCAGCATAACAAACTAGAATTCAATATTGATAAATGCAATCTTTTGTCGTTTACCAGAGCCTCAAAAGTGTTGTTTTTCCAATACTCGATGCATGTCAGAGTTCTGTCACGAATATCATCTATAAGGGATCTTGGCATTACATTTGAGAGTAAACTGACATTTATTAGCCATATAGTTACCATTTGTAATAAGGCGCTTAAAATGTTGGGCTTCGTCATGCGTACTTTCCGGGACTTTTCGGATGTTACGGTATTAAAACTTTTATTTAATTCTTTAGTTCGAAGCAGACTTGAGAGTGGGTCTATTGTTTGGGCACCGCATCAGTTGAAGTATGGTCTTATGTTGGAGAGGGTTCAGAAGAAATTCTTGAGATTGCTTTATTTGAGGTTGTACGGATACTATCCGTGGCTTTATCCAACTGACTTTCTCTTAGGCATGCTTACATACCGCAGTTTGCAATTTAGAAGAAATCTTTTTTTAGCTACGTATTTTTTCCGACTTATACGAGGTATAAATGAGAAACCTGCCATTCTGGGCAGTGTTGACATGTGTGTCCCTGATAACCATCTTAGAAATAGAGAACATCAGTTGTTTATTCTCCCAAGGTGTAGAACCAACCTGCCACTGGTAATGCCAATTGGGAGCACGATAACTATGTTCAACGAAATTGCTTCGGGTGTTGATATATTCCACCTACGTGAGGATGAGTACAGGTGGACGTTGTTTTATAAATTCTCAAAATAGGGTCTGCTTAACTCACCCGGTGTACTTCTAATTAATATTTTTGTATGTACATTAATAACATACTATCTATCTCTTTTTTTATGTAAAACTTACTGTTTTATATTTCTTTGTTTCTAAATGTCATGTTGTGAACGTCTTAAACTTATAATTTGTAATGTCCACAATATGTTTAACATAAATAAATTGAAATTGAAATTATCGGATGACCAAACTGGTGAAAACATGCTGACATGGATTGAGGATTTATGTGTGTCTCTGTAGTGGTGTTGAGATTGTAATTGTGTGTTATTGTGACTGTCGACTGATATTCTGTCACCATACGAGTGAATGAATAAGTTTTACCATGCAACAGAAGAGATCTATATTATTTGGATATGTAATTTTCTGACTTATACGGAGTGTAAATGTGAACTCTGCCATTCTTAAAAATGTTGACATGTGACTATCTTAGAACTTGGGAATATTAGTTATTTGTTTTCTTAACGTGTAGAACTAATCTGCCGTTTGTAATGCCAATTGGGAGGGAAATAACTACTGTCTTCAACCAATTCGCTTCGGGTATTGATATATTTCACGTACCTACGCGAGGATGCGCTTAGAAAGGCGTTATTTTACATATTCTTAAAATATGGTTTCATTCGTACCTTTTGTGATTTTTCTATTTACTCTTTATACATTTTTATAATACTACTCATATTTCTTTATTTTCCATGATTTATTATAAAATTTTGAATTTGTAATTTTTAAAGTTAACTGTATAATGTAAATAAATAAATTTAAATTCAAATTTGATTGATCACTGCATTAGATAAGACAGAGAATATTGTGTATTTCAATAAATTAATTAAATAAGTACTCTCGAGTTGTTAAATTTTATATCAGAAATAATTAATGTTATACTGCAAACAATTTGGAAAATCAAAAGCATTATAAGAAGATATCTTGTCTTTGAATTCATTTATATGTTTCCGAGACGTCGGCAAGCAAAAAATAGAATCTAGACGCGTTTTAATTCTGGTGCTGCTGGAGGCCGATGCTGAGAGTTTAGTGATCAGCCAATGCAAATCTTAGATGATGAAGAAGATTTTCCTCCAGATGAAAGAATCTTTTCAGATAAAGGTGAAATTCGATACTATAAAAAACTGCTACCAACGTCAATAAATGACTAAATTTTAATAAACGGTACTGTAAATTATTGCAAGAATATTATTATTTATTTTTCTGATGAACCATAATTTATTTTTATTGAATATTAGAACTTTGCATTATTGAAATATTTGCTAAACCAGTGTATTTTTTTATTATTAAAATCATTTTAGTGTCCATTAAAGCTTACTAAGCGAATGGAATGTTCATTCATTGTTTAACTGTCGTATATTTCAACTCTAAAAGTGAGGGGAAAAAAATTTGACGTCGAAACGCATATATCACACGTATTATTGTAATTTACAAAGAGTATAATATTATTATTGTTTATGTTCCGCCATTTCCTTTACGAAAAGAAAATTTTGGACCATGTAATAACAGTATAACAAGTAGACAGTTTTTTTTTTTAATTTTGTTCTGACGGTGGAAAGAAAAGAGATTTTATTTTAATGGGTCGGTGATAAACGCAGGCCCGAGGAATTATTATCAGATATTTATGAGCATGATATGAAACCATTTTACTACTTTTTTTTATTTTTTTTAAAGATAATGTATTTTGGGCTATAAATTTATGTAGTGTCGTACAAGCTATCATTATATATTTATCACTAAATGTGAACAACTTTAGTTTTTGCTTTGGAACAAAGAATATTTTGGTAGTTTTATATAATATATCAGTAATGCACAACCTATATTACCAAATGGGTATATTTATCAACCCTTTAATTATTTGTGGCTGCACAGGATATAAGTGTCGCAGAAAATGTTATATTTTCTACGAAGAAAGAAAGAAAAAAAAATCCTGATTTTTTAAACTAATGAATTGATAAGGGCAATATAACTACATAATACTATGTATATCAGTGATATTTGTTATATACGGTATTTAAAAAAAATACTATATGAATGAAAACATTTTACCATATTTCACAAAAATCTTCGCATATTTCATTTAATCATTTGTTCGTAATACATGGTATAATATGAGCTACATAAACCCCATAAATGCACCAATGCATTGGATAATAGAAAATTTGTTTTGATTTACAAATGTAATTAAAAACTTAAAACATAAAAAAGTCAATCAAATTTTAAATACTTTTAGACTTAGATTACTTAGATTTTAAATTCAATTTAGGCATTTCTACCTAATATATATTGCGTAAATATCAGGGCTCAAAATGAACTGGAGCGCACCGGAGCGCCGTTCCTGTTCATGAAACAAAATTAGCGATCCGTTTGGTGGAAAAATTAATTTGACCATCTGAACTAGATGGGCCATATAACAAAAAATCTAGCACACTTGTTTTTTATAACATATAAATAAATTAGATAACTATTATAATATTTTCATAAAATTGTCGAACGCTCCGGTTCGTAAAATTTTTCATTTCGCGCTGGTAAATGGCACACACAAAATATATATTCATTTCAATTTGGCCAACTCGTGTCATAATGTATAAATGCGTAATTTTATGTAAACGATACTTATTTGAATTTTTTTACATTTTTTCTTATTTTTTAATTCAATTTAATATTTATATTACTTTTAGGTGCTTATAAAGCCTCGAAAGGTTATTTGTTTCAAACAGTGTACCAGTTAAAATAGAAACGAGGCAAATGCCGATAAGGCAGAGTAACCACATGAAGGAATTCTCTGGAAAACGCGTACAGTTTGCAGAAAGTCCAGCACAGAGTAGTGTATGATGAAGTTAACTGATTTCAAAGTGATCACAATCTTCAGCTACGAGAATGGTGACTAAAATAGAGATATTTTATTAGTATGATTTTTATTATACATAATGATGTGAAATATTGACAAAATAGATAGGCTGATTTTCAATTATAACACACTTACGTATATATGAAATAATATAGAATATAGAAACTATAGAAATACAGAAAAATAGATATTTTCGACAAATTACGTGGGAGTATCATACTATCGCGTTATTTGAGGATGTATAAATTTGAGCCTAACGTGCCCTTTAGTGCTAGTAGTTGTATAATAATTTAAGTTCGAATCGCGGGTTGGCTTTATTTATTGAAGTAATACATAATATTTTTGTTCAGTAAAATACTGAAGATGAACAAAATTAAAATTATAGTACTGTAAATATGGCTGCCCTATTTTTCAGTTATCTACTGCAGCCTACCTACCTTCAATATGCACCCTTAGCTACTGCAAGACACAATCTTTGTTAGGCAGTTGAAACCTACGATAGGACAGTTTTTTCTTTTTGTATATTTTATTTCATTACACCTTATTGTTAAATAAAACTTTCAATGTTCTCTATACAAACAAAACTAAAATATCATTTATTATAGAAACATCTGATTTAACATGTCTCATTTTAATAATATCATAATATCTCCAACGTATGTATTCGTCACATCGTTGTTATCTATAACGATTCGATAAATATAAGCTTCATACTATAAATTATGTTGTGTTCTGGTACGGCGGAGGATAGGTATTACAGATGAAAAACGGTAATAGTTGTTCGTGATGATGGAGGAGGCGAGAGTTTATTTACGGTTTCAAATAACTACAAGGGTACAATCGATGTAATATAATAATATAACATCAATAAGGTGCGATGTGTCTTTAACGGAAACATGTAATCGAGTGAGATGTCCAATCGATTCTGACCCGCTATTTATTGACCGGCGCACTATGAAATAATATGTTGAAATTATTATGAAATAATATTAATTCGTAATGTTATGAAATTGCAGATACGCTATCTCATAATATTACGAAAATTATATATAGGTACTGACTGATTGCACGTGAAAAATGAATATTTAATAAAAAAAAATATATTTTAATTGAGATCTGGGTTACAGGAATCCGGTGACAACCACAGTTATTTAGTTAAATCAGGCTATTCAGAGATTATTTATTTAAAAGTATTTTTTTCGTATCCCCTGTCAATTTTTAATTAGGTCAATGTGAATATTTTAATAGTTATCTAGACTGAATCATAGTTTCTGCGAAAAAAACCAATATCAAATTTTTATTGTTCTCAATGCCCTGAATAGTTTTTTTTAAAGATACAGCTAGTAAATGGATAATGTATTTTTTGCTAGCGATACAAAACATTAATGGTATTGTTTTAAAAATATGTATACAATGCTTAAGACAATACAATATTCACAAAGACGCAGCCTTGGTCTGAGATGTAAAAGATAGGTTAATCAATCGTGAACATTTTTGATTGAGTAGCTTTCAACTTTTGTTAAGACTACCTACATCTACAAAGAATGAAACAAAACAAAAGTCCGGTAAAACTAAGTATTGGTAAAAAACAATGGTAATTTATTTTCATTTCTATACCTAAATGTGAATACGAAAATGCAAACTATTTTTTATGCTTACATCACTTTTAAAATGTATAGGGTTAGAGATTAATCGAATTATGAGAGCGTGATTTTAAATGAACAACATATTTTATTCTAATTTGTACTGTTCCATTAGAGTACTCAAAGGTAATAGTACAAAACAAACATTTTAAACATTAGAATTTAAATTCAAATTCCATCAAGTGCCTTTGGTCGATGGTATTAATATACCTACTTAATATTTTATTCTATAAGTAAAATGTACGTCATTAAAATATATCAAATAAAATGAATTGAATTGATGCAGAAATTATGTGGTGAGTTGGAATTAAGAAAAATGAAATAGACGAAAACCATGGGAACACAAAAATAAGGGAAGAGGATTATCTTCTGGATGTGGTTGTAAGAAGCTACATCTTGAATGAAACTGAAACGGCGGAGGATAGGTATTGCAGATGAAAGACGGTAGTAGTTGTTCGTGATGATGGAGGAGGCGAGAATTTATTTACTGTTTCAAATAACCACAAGTGTACAATCGATGAGATGTGTCTTTAACGGAAACTTGTAATCGAGTGGGATGTACAATCCATTCTGACCCGCTATTTATTGACCGGCGCACAATGAAATAATATGTTGAAATTATTATGAAATAATATTAATTCGTAAAATTGCAGAACCACCATATCATAACATTACAAAATCATATTATATATATGTACTGACTGATTGTATGTAAAAAATGAATATTTAATAAATAATATTATATTTATTGAGATATGGGTTACAAAAATCCGATGACAGCCACACGTCTTTCTGTACGTGTATATGGATTTATTTTCTCCATCTAGTGTGTTTTGTGCCCGAACAGAATCAATCAACTTATAAACTTTATCGTTTGAAAATAAAGAAATAAGTCAATGTATTAGATAATTTATATCGTATATAAGCGAGGTTCACCAAATAATGCAGCTACACTTTCAAAATGAAGCGAATTTTGATGTTTTCGAAGTACTGTTACCCTACTACATAGCTGTAGTGCTAGGTCTTGCTAAATATTTTACCTTCCGTAGTGTACAGTGTATAAGGTAAATATTGAAAGATGATAAAAATAACGCTCTTCAGGCGTAGGAAAAGCGGTTTATAAGTCGGCTTACGTCGGATTTACAGGCCTACCTCTGATAAGTTAAACAAAAAGGCCCAAGTTTACCGATATAAGTATAACGTACAGGTTGATTGGTATTTTTATTTGCACCGCAATATACCGGAAAAAATATAAATCGACTCACATAAAAGAAACAGTGTTGTTATTTTATATAAAAAAGTAAGAATACATTAAACTCTGTATTATTTAAGATTTTCTAAATAAACAAAATGCCAATAGAGTTTTTTTTATATAATATAAGATTATCAAATAACAGATAGGTATATATTTTCAATTTAACCTCAATACGTTCATTGTATATAGCATGTTGCACCACATTGTTGGAACTAGGTACATATCATCCAGATCAAAATAATTTAATTCATGCCATAAAAAACAGTAATCATGTTTCTGTAGCGTTCTCCATTGATTGACAGTAACTGCATTACCATATTTATTAAAAAAAATAAGGTCCAATTACACCTCCAGACCATAAACCACACCAAACTGTTTATTTTTGTGTAAGTAAGGGTGTTTGAAGAATAGCATATGGATTTTTACTACTCCAAATGCGACAATTGTGTTTATTTACTAAGCTATTTAACCAAAAATGAGCTGAATATGATTTTTTCATGAAATAATGAGTCTGTTCCAAGTTGCTCTTAAGTCCAATGTGAAAAATTTTGATTCACTAATTGGTCAATTGTGTCGCTGAGTTTCAAAACCCCCTATAACACTTTTTCATTATGTTGAGAAAATCAACAAAAACTTTTTGAACTAAAAAGGTTTTTGAATGTTTCAGTAGTGTTATAGCGGGATTTGATAGACACATTGATTTTGTTTCATAAATGACAGTTAGTCGTAGCGGATTTTGAAAAAGGCGATAAAATTTTCATGTAGAGATTTTAATAACGAATCCAACGATATATATATCTTAATTATTTAAAAAAAAGTGTTATATCGGGTTTTGAAACTCAGCGACACAATTGGTTTAAGTAGTTGTGTTAACTACATTTTATATGTCTTCAAATGCAAATCTTTATGAAGAATATTTCATGTAGTTCATATTATATAGGTAGTATAAGAAAGCCTAAGTTCTTCACACGATGTGTAATTGATTGTTCTAGATTTTCATCCAGGATTTTTAACAATACTAACGTTACCATCTGAGTAGAATTTTATTATTAAATTACGAGTAGAAAGCTCTGTAGTTTATTATTTTGACCATACATTTCATGTAACGAAACGTATCATGAATAGATTCATTATTGTTGTAATACATTTTAACAATTAGTATAATCTAAACAATCAAAATTTTACACTAAAATGGGTCAGATGTGGACTAGTGTTTGAAAGACATCCACATCGATGTAACACAGTGATTCCAAACGTGGAACATACGCCCCTCAGAGAGGCAATTTGAATGTTTTGGGGGGCAAAACTGTTATCTTGAAAATCATTTGAAGACGTAGCATAGCACGAGGATCGCACTAAGTTTCTTCCGAGTTGTACATGTAAAGTGATATACATATTTACTTACGAAAGTTAAATTAAAAATAATATTGCGTATGTGAATTTTTTATTTGAAGCGATTCATTTTTTCAGAATTAGTTAGGTCACTACAAAATTTTGATAGGGGGGGAGTGGAGATTTTTGAAGCGTTGAAGCGGGGCTTGGCAGAAATAAGGTTGGGAAACACTGGAACACGATGTAACGATGAAATAAGATAATACCTCGGAAAGCATAGTTGTTTGTAAATTTCTGCATGAGTATTGTACAGATTTCTTAATTAGTAAAACAGATTGGCCGTAAGCCGATGGATGCAGATTCGAATTTGATTCCCGCTCGGCGCAATTTTTTTTCATGAGTTTTTGTGATATATTGTATGTTTTTGAATTGTTTATGTTAAATAAAGATTTAATTAATTGATTAAGAATTATTCGGTGAACAAAAAACAACTTTTATTTAATCGTTGAATCCTTTGAAAGATATATTTCTGTGAAAAGAAGCTAAATATCTTTTCAATTTTTCATTTAATTATCAAATATTAAAAGATTTTTTGAATGCCATGTAAAACGAAAAATCACAGATTTCAGTTGGAATATTGAAAAAATAAAAGCGGTAATTAAATGTTATATAATTATAATTTTCTAACGCCGAAAAATATTATCATTATAATATTTCTTTAATAATTAACGAAATTTGATATACACTTCAATCGCACAGTTATTAGTTAGTTTCGTCGTAATTAGGTATAAACCCAGGTAGCTATATTAGCAAAGTACATTAACCCGAATCCGACGTATTCAAATTTGAGTCTCGCTGAGCATTTACATAGTATATATTTTAATTTTTTTAAATAGGTTTGTTTACGAATTATGTAGATTTATATTGTCTTGAAACCCTTTGGTTTTTTTGCGTTTCACTGAAGTTTCCACTTGGTGATTTGAAAATAGCTTTATTAAATTGTAGGTTATGCTTAACTATAAATTAACATTGGTGGAATAGTTTCTTACTATTAGCGCAATATGACTCCAAGCCGCACTGCGCGCACCTCGATGGCACGTCTTTTCCGCAGTGGCAGGCACCATCTTTCGCGCAGCACGCGCAATCGCGCCGGCTGCTATCCCACGTGCACACGCATCCAGACGTTGTTGCTGTCCACAAGTCCACTTGACCTGAAAAAGGAACAAATCAAAGTCACAATGCGTCTTGTTTCTATAACTAAGATCAGATGGGTGAATAAATACCCCCGGGGCTAACAAAGAAAAAAATAAAAATACAGCGGCAAACACATTTTGAAAATAACCGATATACTGGATTATTTGTTAGGATAACCTAACCTAACTTAACTTAACCTAAACTAACCCAAACTAACAAATAATCCAGTATATCGGCTATTTTCAAAATGTGTTTGCCGCTGTATCCAGGTTAAACGTATGGAACGACAGTATTTACGTACCTACATGAGGTATAATATACATGAAAATGTAAGTCTTGAAATTATATTGCAAAATATAAAGAGCGAAATTAAAGATAACTAAACTATGACCAAGTTACCAATGAAGAGGTTTTTAAATATACCAATTAACTAAGAGAACCTCCAGCTGAAATTACCCGTAATAAGGCTGTATTTACATACTATATTTTTCAATAATTCATAATGCAGGTAAAGCTGGACGGTAGCATAGGCGTAGATAGAAAGAGAATTTATGTTTTATTTTAAGTAGCTCAATGTTAAAAATGTTGGTGATCCTATACAACCAGTATTGCCAACATCCACCGACAAAAATATGAAACAGAACGTGATGAACAGAAAAAAGCTCTTTTATAACAAAACGTTGATGAAAAATATAAAATTGACCTGTTAAGATAAAATATGAATGCCCTATTTTATATAGCTATTTTAGTGAAAAATTTATGTTGACATCTAATTATCTTTTTAAATAAAAGTTCCTATTCAGGATCGTTTGTGAGCTTTTTTAAGTGTTATAGATTTTTTTTATAATTTACGTAAAAGCACTTATCTAATAAATTTGTTTATTAAAACCCATAGCTTACGGGCCGCACAAAATTGTATTTTTGCTAATTACTTTTCAAATGCAAATTAACACGTTAATTACAAAATTAATTAAAAGGGCCCGTAAGCATTGTGTTAAGAAAATTCACCGTGTTTATGAAAAAAATACAACTAGACGTGATGTGAAAAAACGCAAGAATTAATACCATAATCTTGATTTTTGCAGGCTAGAAAACTTCTAATATATGACTAACCTATGACAGAATGACGCACTGTAATTCGGTCGACAATATTCGATAGAAAACGGTCATAAAAAAAGAAGAATCAAAATCGCGAGCGTTGTACTAGAATGTTCTGTAAAGGGAAGATTTTGTTTTTGTAAGAATGTTAGATAATACTTCGAAAATGTGAATCATAAAATAAAATAATTAAAATAATATGTTTAATGTTGTATATAATGTAGCATAATAAAAAATGTCGTCTGATGAATAAAACTGCCTTTAATTTTATTTTGGTTAAACACTACTTTAAACAGGAATAAAGTGCATTTTGTGTAATCACTACCTATACTTACACATATTGGAAAAGTGTTTCAGAACTAGAATTAAAAAGAAAAATTGAGGTGGCTGGCTTTGAAACCATTAATCTATTCATGATAAATATGCGAATTATCTACAAGGGTACAAATTATTTTGAATATTTTATGCAACATTAAACGTACACAATATGAAAAAAGCCTTAGTTGATCTTATATAAAATGGAAGCGATGGATGAAAACATGGTTATAAAAATGATGTAGGTCTTTTTATTGGTACGGAATATAATCCGGAAAAAGGTTTGCCGATTCAATCCGCAGGTGGAGTGGGCACCTGGCAGTGCACGCGACAGTAAAAGAGCACCCATGAATAAAATTGTACACGAGTGGATACAAAGATATAATTTGATATTTCCCTTTTCGAGAATACGAAATGCAAAAGGTAACATAACATAACATGGGCTCAGAAAAAAATGGCCGCCTCTATACGTCTACTTATCGCTTACCTTTTTGGAAACCCATTCGGTTAATGGATATCTACGGTAGTTTATATTGAGATATTAATCAAACCCTGAGCTTTAGTGAGATTATTAGTGGATGAGATTATTACACAGGCTACCATAGGAATGTGTTATAAATAAAATGGTTCATCTACATTTTGAAAGGTTTTCTGAAAACGTTCAGGTAATCTATCGTCAGTAATAAATTAGGTTTATTTGTTTATGGCATAATAGTGAGGTAACGTTAAAATAGTAAAGACGAATAGAGGTAGTATTAAATAGCATTCTTCGTAATATATTAATTATGTAATGTATCATGTAACGTACTCGTATCAATAATTATTCAAATAAATACTAACATCGCTTCTTTTCTAGATTATAGGTGAGGATGTTGAAACAGTTCTTTATTTTTGGTATTAAAGTGGAAAGGGGTTTTTGTAGGGCTTGTTATTTAGTAGTAAAAGTGAAGAAAACATAGGACTTAAAATTTGATCTCTCTGCGCGGAAGTGGAATTATAATTATGAACTCAAAATTAGTAAGGGCAGGTTTTTGTAAAATGTTAAAAATTAATTATGGTTAAAATTTGGGAGACTAACTCTTATTTCACACTATACGGTCTTAACCGTACATAAAAAAATCGAACGGTAAAATCCGAATCGGCATCAAGTTCACGCTCTTTTCACACTATACGGCTTATGCACGCATTTTTGTCTGTCATAAGCTCAATTTGTAGTTGAGTGTTGTGCTGACCGTACGTTTTAAAACAATCTGATGTGACAGCGTGTATTAGGTCTCGTACACTATTAAGTTATCGGTGGCCGTTCGGGCGCCGTGAATACAGTGAATGGACGGCTGCTATACGGCGCCGTTTCGGTTTTTAACCATCACTGTGTAATGTAAAAAGGGCCATACTCTTTTTCACGCCACTAAAAGAATGTCGCCGTTCGATTTTTTGCCGTACGGTCAAAACCGTATAATGTGAAAGAGCACCTACAAATATCACGTTAAGTTTTCCGACATAGAAAATATAGTATGCTTTTCAATAGTAAAATAAACTTATGCGTTGAAAAATATAAATTAAAATAATTTTGCGATTTTGATAATTCAACATATTGCGAGCGAAACACGTGTCGTAAAAGATTTTTTGTAAATAATTTGAATGAGTGGTAAACACATTTATAAATTTAAATATTTTTAAGTATGCCATTGAAATTATTCAGTATTCTATTATTAACTAGAAATAATATTTCTATTATTATGGTTAGCCTTTCATTTTACTATTTACATTGGATTATATTCATATAATTTCCGTATAAATAAGACAGAATGTTGTTATTATTTTCATATCGTATTTTAAATTTAAATACCTAACGTGTAATCCTTTCAATACTAAAATATTATTAAAAATAACTCCCTCACAGGATGTTCAAATTGTTATTTAAAACAATCAAAAATTTCACTTTAAAGGAGATTTACTTTTTAACTGGTGAACTTGTATTCCTTTAATTCTCAGCACATCCGTACTTAATTTTACCATATCACCGTATTCAATCCTAAGGGGGAAGAATAATATGGGCCTACAGAAGATGGAGGTTGTATTGACACATTTTTGTTTTTTAAAACCATTAGTATTTCAATCACAAAAAAGAAAATTATTATTATTATACCTTTTCCACTTTTCCATATTACCTATTCCACTTGCGTGAGTTTAAGTTTAGGTGGACGCTATTTTATAAATTATTATTATTCTTAGCAAACTCGGTGTACTTCTTTGATCTTCTATATATGTATAATTATTGTATTTTCACTGCTTTTGTATGTTTATATTATGTTCTCTTTTTATCATTTTCTTACTTTTCTTCTTTATAATAATGTTTCATGTCATGTTGTGAACGTCTTAAACTTATAATCTTTAATGTCCATATGTTAAAAAAAAAAATTCAAATTAAAATATATTATGCCATGGACACACATATATTTTTTCCTGATTAAGAGAGAAAATGGTAGTTTCCTTGAAAAGAGTGTTACCGCTTTTGATTACAAGTTTAATGAAATTTATCATTTATAAAGGAAGTCGGATATCTTCATCTTACGTAGATTGATAGGGAAGAGTATAAGTAATCTTTATAAGTATAGCAGTATTTTTAATGAAATGGAATATTTTATTCCATACGGAGCTATTGGTAATGTAGTATTTTTGATGTTTTACGTTAATTCGGTATATATTTAAGTACCTACATAGTACATAAAAATAAACAAAACAAGGTTAACATAATTTTTATTTTACAATAAACAACGTTAAATTAATATGTGATGACTGCAGGCAATCTCAAATGTTTGAAGAGCCCCACGTTTTAAAATATTCACGTGTCGGATTATTTGACGTAATTTTCAAACGGACCATTGTTTTATGCAAACAAACACAATTGACTTTGTTAAGGTACAATTTTCCATTGGATTCAACATTTTAATATACACAATATTCAGTATTTCTGTCAAAAATAATGGCAAAGCATATATTATTATGATATGTGTCAGTAAAGATGCTAATGATTTAAAAAAAAATATGTCACATGATTATTATATTAGAAATTTTATACGTCAATGTTGAATTTTTGCTTTACAAAACGATGCCTAACTACATAATATTTACAAATTAAATATTAAAATATTCAATCAATGTCTGTTGTAATTCTAAGCCGGCTCTCGCATATAAATTCGCCTCGTCTACCGCACAGCCATACATCAAACCTTCCAATAACGTCGATCCGGTATTGCATATGAAGACCGCGTACCGCACGGATAGGAATGGTATAGCACAGGTATATGAATGAACAAATCGTAGGTATTTGTATGCATTCTGGCGTCTTCGACTCGCAGCCCGAGAAGCATGCAACTTGTTGATTGCAACAGCAGATGTTTTTTTCAAACTAAAAAGTCGCATTCGATCAATCTGCGGAGCTCCGCTAGGCAACGTGTGTTTTGTGAATAACGATGACGTCACATCGACGTATTCGACACGTTACAGGCGGACGAGTTTTGTTGTGAGAGCCGGCAAACGCATGTATGTGAAATATTGATTCTTAATTTAAAAGAAATTTAAAACAGTGAGGGTAGTGCAACCTGGTATGGAAAAAATATATTACTACAAAAAAACTGTAATAAAATAAATGAATAAGGACTCAGATAATAGTATGTACCTACGCAATTTGATAGATGTAGTCAAATTGATTAATAGCAATGTGCTATAATAATGATAATGTACCCAGATGTGGACATGGCGTGTTTATTGAATTATTATGTGTATAAAGTACCTAAGTGCCTGGTCTATATTTAGTTTTATTTTATTTAAAATACAATACCACTCAGCAATACCAGTCGTCAGTAGTCATGTAGTATTAAAACTCTCAACTTGTTTTGTTTTATAAAAAATATAACATCATTATGAAAGGGATATTTTGATTTTTCTGAATTATTTCCATTCAAACGTATGAAAAAGCTTCAGTGAAGGATATAATATGTAATCTTCTAGACTTATTTTCATACTTCTTCGTTTCTCAGAGTTTTCTTTGTAGCTATTAGAAAATTTTACCAAAAAAATCGTACACAAGACGTATCGTACAGAAAATATACGAAAAAAATATGTGTTATGAATAAAGGCCATAAGATGTAATACGATCAATATTTCTGTCATATACTTAATAAGTATGAAACAATGCGCAAAGTGAATTATTTAAATATATTTTTAAATATTAACTCTTTAAGTGGAAACAATGTCGATGAATTTATGATTTGTAGAAAATAATTGATAAAATTACCATGTTTAGGCTAGACAGAATTTAGAAGAACATAAACGTATAACCAAACACATTTTAGTTTTCCTTCATATGCCTTTACGGTTAAGGTGTGATCACAATATTCAGACTAAAGGTAAGAGACAGATAAAAACTAGAGGGTTTTGAAATGTGGTGATGAGGAAGATGCATCAAATTTAATAGACGACCAAGTGCACGTAATTTGTATACTGCAATAGGATTTCGGTTTTTTTTTTAATATATTTCCCACAACCAACAGTGCATCAATCAACAAGTGCCAACAATCTGGTGAGGTATTCAATGGTCAAAGAAAGAAGAGGTCTGCAAATAGGATTCGTGGAGTATCGTCGAGGGTTGATGAGTTATTCTGATCAGCGATGGTCGTGATTCTCGATAGTGCGTATAGCAACACTACGAAAAACTAGTTAAAAAAGTTGCAACGTTTTATAAAATAATTAAATGATTGTTTTTAAAATTCAACAACATTATTTTATACCTTCATCCTTTCCCAGTTAAAGAATTTGGAGGACATAATGTGAATTATTTAAAATCAATAATGTTTAATGCGTTAATTACATTGAGCTACTTTACGAGCTGTTTGTTGGCGAATTTAATAGCGGGCGATTCAGCTACTGCGATTGTAATGATGACACACAAAACTTTCCATTCGCTGAGAAGCTACAAGCCAGCAACTATTTTGACAGAACGTAGTTCGTTTTTTACCGAGAGGTTGCTACTGCGCTCTACTAAGCAGACGCAGTAGGCCCACACGCCGGCGTGTAGCGTGCAAAGTTGACCGGCTTTCAACTTTCCTCGGTAGATTGTTTACAATTTGCTTGTTAGCTTGCTCAATGATGACACTGGGCGACTTTACAGGCAGATTGTAAATTCGCCAACAAGCAGCTCGTAAAGTAGCTCAATGTAATTTACGCATAAGTAAACATATTTGTGCAAGGATTGGTAATTCCAATCAGGTTTTTTACGCAGCGTTTATGGAGACGCCTTTAGGTGCAAACATCGTATAGAGTCAAACGGTTCTTGCTAATCGGCCGACCAATGAATAGTCCCGATGCCATGCGACATATCAATATGTACGTAATAAACCTATGCGAATATAACTAAAATGATGTTCTTTATGTTACTCATCTCAAATTTCCATTAAGAGAGAAGAAATTTGAAAATAACTTACGCTTACTCATGAGCTGGTATTAGGGTATCATACTATTTAACCGGGTAGGTATGATTTTGTAAAATTAATTGGTTAAGTGTTACTTACTGCTTCCGTCGACATAGATGGGCGTCCAAGCGACTTGGGCGGCGGCGGGCGCTGCCAGCGAGCTCAGCACCAGCAGCAAGGCGCGCAACATCATGCCGCCGCCCCGCCGCGCATCTCTCCGCTCCCCGCCCCGTGTCTGTCTGTTCGCCTAATACCACATATCCGAACAACTTCACACAACTCACTGTGTTTTCTATGTTTGAAAAATATTTCTATCTAATCGATTCTATGATGCTCTGATACTTTATTATTGGTCAAATCAAGATTTAAAACCGCGAATACCACCAAATTAAAAATAATTTACCTACGTTATTTTAATAATATGTATTTATGGTCTTTTATTTTTTAATTAATAAATTAATGATAAATTATAATATATTATTACAAGTATATGAAAAATACTGAATGTAATTAAATTTATTTAATCGTAATTAATTATACAATTTATTTAGAAGTCATTAATTAACTTATGAAAAAATAACACTTCACTGAAACACTTTATTTATTTTACCAGCTTTACTTGTTAACCATCTAAGCTGCATCTCACATTGATCTGGAACAAAGAAAAATGAAAAATATATTAATATTGTTTGAAATATATTTTGTTTTTATTTGCATATCATATTATATTATAGGGCATATTATGTTTGACATCGATATTGTTGTACTGATTTTATAATTCTATAGTACCATGTTTTGCCAAAAATATAATAAAACAATATATCCGTATATGCTATTAATTACTTTTTATAAAGCCAATATATAGTAGGTACCAGAAAATTCATTTTGACTTTAATTGAGTTTTTGCAGAATTCGTTATTATCGACCATTTTCATTTAACTTTAATAAATCAACAGAATCTGTAATAAAAAATGAGCTCACTGATCACATTGACAATTTTTGTCGTCTCGTTAATAGAAGTTTCTGTCTGAAATTTGTTTTTGAACAACTTTATAGAATTTGTTTGTACATAAAATATTTTAAATAAAACATAATCAGTTATGGATAAAAGCTGTGTAGATTGGATCCATATTTTTATTTACATCGTAAAAATATATAGTTTTTGATTTAAAATATAAATAATATAGGTACTTTAATAATTCAATGGTGGTTAACCGGGAAATTTTATATTTTTTGCAAAAAACGGTGATATTTTATTATTTTAAAACATGAAGAGTAATATTATATTTATTAATACTACAAAGTAAGTTAAAAAATGATAAAGAGTTTTATATTATTATATTTTTTAAACAAAAAACTGAAGGGATATAATTAACAGCCTTGATAAAAGCACTTCACAACTGATGATGCGAGTAATGTTATTTTTAAACGTGATTTTGTTAGGCATATAAGTTAATTGAATTGCAGAAAATCCCAATCAAAGGGATAGTAGGATTTTTCTCACCGAGATTTTTATCGGATTTTCATTTGAAAGCCTTGTTTTACTCGGTTGTTAAAAGCTACAGAGGAAAAAAAACAAATAATTCCGCGTAAGGTTACCGTGTCAACAGCGACTTAAACATCAAACAAAAAGCTTTTACTGTTGTATGCGGACGAAACAGAATGGGGCACACCACCGAAGGCCATATAAATAAAATAAATCAGATCGGAAAAGGACTTCGCGCAATAATCCGTAATATTTCATACCATAAAAGAGCAATGTGTCGCGCCATAAATTTTTGAATCGGGGCAAAGAGCACTTTCGGGGGCGTGTGCAGAAGATAAACAAATGATAGGATTCTGATCATAAACGTATTCATCGGCTGTTAATTTTTTTCATCGAGCACTCTACAGGCAAGTCACACACGCGAGTAATGTCAATAAAACTTTCATCCCCTTTTCTCGTATTAGATTTATTTTTGTCAGAAAAGTCAGAAAATTTATATACTTACATTGTTACGTATCTTTAATATGAGATATTTCGATATTAATTTATAAGTAGGACCTAAATAAGACAAGGCGCATCAAAATAATAGTCTTCCAATTTTCATATTCATTTATAAAATCTTTACGCATAATATGCATGGTGTGAAGTGATAGGGAAAAAGCAACCACGTATTGTAAATAATACTACATACCATTTTAGTGGCCATTGTGTTGATAAAACAATATTTTTGTATCCAGTTACGGGACCGTGCCCGTACTTCATTGCTTCAGACACTCTACTAATTTTGCCACCGTGGGAGCATTGGACTGAATTAATATATTGATTAAATTCACGGTTTTGAAGTTAATTTTTTGAAACTGGTTTTCAGTCAATGTGTCAAAAAAATACACCTCCGCAGCGTGATCAGTGCCACGAACTTTTTTATAATGCGTAACAAAATAAATATGCACCGTAAAATGCGGTAAGATTGGACCAAAACCATTTTCAAAACATTTTGTATTAAATTAATGTTTAAGGCCTTAAATTGTGTAAAAAAGTCATCCGGAACGAATATAGAAATTTAATAGGTGTGATTTTTTAAACAGTATACTATATCAAGTTTCAATAATTTTTCTTTCGATATAATGGAAGGTAGCAGAAATAATAATCAACGTCGTGTCAGATTTTATGAAAAACATGTATTGTCTCAATTTTTTATACAGTTATCGAAATCGTTATTGTTATCAATGAAGGCAATGCCGACATAACAATACCTTAATGTCTATAAAATAATGTGAAAATATTTGATAGACAAAATTGTACCGGAGTATAGTCTATTATACATTAGTATAAGGTTGTGTTTGTTCGAGTACGCTAGGTACATTCTTATATAAAGCTAACGTTATTATCGTAATAATAATTATGGAAACCATAACACACACATAGACCCTCCAAACAAACCCACTTCACACCAGATCCAGCTTTAATTGAGTGTAACACGAGACCCTACAGTTGGTGTGAAGCATCAGCAGTTTTTTATGCCTGGTAATGATGTCTCAGGAGCAGATAACCAAGACTACATGGAAATTATTGATAACTACAGCTGAAAAAAATTATAAAGAATATAGGTACTTACATATATCTTAAATGTAAATAATAAACGGTAAAGTTAAGTTAAAGCGATGCGCAGCCGAATATTGAGAACATAATTGAAACCTCATCACTCAGCAAGTATTCTGACGTAAAAAGTTCTATACGAGTAGCCTTATGGTTTTTATTAACAAAGATTACCAGGTTCCTCCTATAAACCTTTATAATGGTATTTAGAAGGCTACCTCGAATAGGTAATGGAATCAGAGCCAACTGCCATTCACAAAAATTTGCCAGATAGGGTGAGAAAGTAAGCTAGATGGCAGAAAAAAAAGTCAGATTCTCATAAGATGAAATACGTATCGAAAATTTCATAACAGCTAATGGTTATGGATATACAATAACATCGAAGTCAAGGGGATGCTAAAGATCAATGCATATTCACTTAAAAAAATAAACAGATTAATTACTTTCTTCGTATTTTTATGCCGAGTTTACCAGTTTTCGATTATTTCTAAGTTAAAAATAACAGCAACAAAATTTTCTTAATTTGCGTGATTCAAAACTATAAGCGTGTAACATAACGTTGATGAAAAATATCGGTCGCTACGCCGGTGCGCTTTGGCGCTACTACACCACTGACGATGATATTATAATGGAAGGTATGTAATTCTGTCGATAGCTCTGTTGCTAAAACACTCGAACTACAAGCAACATATGTATTCAAATCCTACTCAGTTCATTTTTTATTTATTTATTTAACATTGTTGTGGTTGTTTGTTTTCTGAAACTATTTATCATTTCCGTACTAGCGTTTGGATTTTCCGCATTGTCAGTAGAGGTATTAAAGAGGGCGAACTAAAAAGACTTAGTCACACCGGCCCGAACTGACGCAGGGAAATTGCATTTTCAATAACCTTTTATGAAAGTTTCCTCCGTTTGTGCGGCTTTTTCACGGAGCGTCAAGATCAGGCTCCTGCGACATGACGCAATGCCTCCCAGTGCTAAGTCACAAAGTTACCAGCGGGGTAGCACGCCCCCTGGACGATCATCTGCTTATATCAATGGCGTGCTCATCAACTTATCCGATACTTATTTATAAACTATTATGGCATTACATATATTTATATTTAATAAATATATAATTAAAAATAAATTAGGTAGATAATAATAAAAAACAGCCATGAAATAGATAAAAAATACGTAATTACTAATAATAACACATTTAAAACAAGAAAGAGGAGAGAAAGTAAGTTTTTATTGTATATGAAAGTAAAATAATAAAAACATGTATCAATATTACCTATTTAAAACGTCCAAAAACATAAAAAAATCAAATTTTATAGTGTTAACAAATAGGTTAATCGCATATACACAGCATCATAAAACATCAGAATAATTGTTCGATTGATATCGTTGGAAACATGAAAATGAATATGAGTTAGAATAAACTAATTGTAAAAAAACCCACAAAAAAGTAAAAAAAATGCTTTAAAAGAGCAATCAATTTTCGGGTGGACAAGGATTGCATTGATTTGATAGCATACCCAAAATAAAACGAGTTTAAAAAATGTTTTTATTGTCATTATTAAAAGAAAAAAATCGGTATATCCTAAAGTAGAAAAATCAAAGAATTTTTTCGTGAACTCGATTCAACTTTATTATTTGGATGGACCTAAGAGAACTCCAAATAATGTTGTCATATTTGAGAATATTCAACACAAATGATACGTATATTTTCGATAAAATTTCCAAATTAAATATATTAATATCAAACAACCAAAAATAATGGTAAAGATTTTTGGATAACATAGCACGAATTTTATTTAGTCCTGATAAGCAGAAAATGTGTGTTCGATTTTCTAAATATTCTTGGAATATATTTCGAGTAAAAATAGGTACTTCAATAAGAAACACATGGCAACGTAAAACAAAAAATATCCCTATACGCATTCCAGGTATAATCTTGAATAGTCAATACGTATTATGATTATAATATATTTTGTCAAGGTAGGGAAATCTGAAATGTTTTGTTCAACATACTGGAAAACTCTGAGATATTTTCGTCTTGAAAGATATTATGAACAACGAATCAAATGCATCACTTGATAAAAAAATCAAATTGAGGATAGTGAAACTTCGAAATATTATACAACATTTTTTAAAATGGTTTTTGTATCTTGGTTGTCAAAAAGTATCTTATAATTTTGATACCGTTCGTCTGACATATCGAAATTGCTCCAAAATTGACACTTATTACATATTGATGACTTTTAAGAAGTAAAATATTTTAAAAGTCCTCCACTTGCAGATTATCAATACTCATACATGGATTAAGTTATGTTAGAGTAAACGTGATGATCCAACATATTAGTAGTAAAAGCCTTTGGTACGCTACTGGTAACGATGCATAGGAAGTCTAATGGTTTTATCAACGGATATAAAGTGAACGATACAATGGTTTTGTCACTTGACGGTGCACGTAAGGGGCGAATAAGAATTATTATATGTCTCCTTTTATTATATTATATATACATAATATATGATTAAGTAATATCCGTAATGGAAGTACAATTATTTTAGATGACTTTGTTCCATCGTTATATCTTTGGTAAACAATGTTTTCTTTATGTAGTTGACTAATTATGATGGTATCTCATTTAAAAAAGTATTTTTACTGTATACATTTAAACAGTAAGTGTTGGTGAATTAATGACTTCTATCTGTCAAAAAGAGAACATAACGCAGACCAAAGTTAAGCTGATATGTCAATAGGTTGTATTTAATTTTAATATTTCGTAAATGGATAAATGAATAATTACAAGATAAAAAGAACTTTTTATATACAACGTTTTTAAATTTTCTGTTGAATCACATAAACTTGACTTGATTAGCTTAAACGATCAAAAAAAATGTATTTGATAGAAATACTGAATAATGAAATATCATTTCATATTGATTTCCATAGTAGGACCCCCTAGCAACTAATGATGGTATCGAAATAACTTTTCATACAAAACAGAATTAACTGAAAATGAATTCAATTCTACTTAAAGATGGCTAAAAGTATTTAAAAAATGCATTGGCATCGTGTTCTGATATATTCAAAAAGTTTCAAATGTCTAGCTAGTTGGGAAGTTAGTTAAAAATCGATTGCAAGATTTGTACCGAACAAACAACCACCGGACAAATAAGAATACGACATAAGAAAAACGTTGTAATAAAAACGTTGTAATAACACGAAAAATACAAATCGTCATTGCTATGATAATATCGGTAACAACAGTGCAAAAGTGAAAAATATGAAATTACACAATATAGCAAAAATATTACTGTTGTTTTAAAAATATAAGATGTCATTGGTTATTTCAGTATATTATGGGAAATTAAAAATATGTATGGACTAAAATAGCGACTATGGTAAAAAGCTAATGTTTTAATTTCAAATTAATCGATGTCATTAAAAAAATATGGATTGTTTTTAAAGACTGGTATTATACGTGTTGCATACCAATTGGAAATATTTGTCTTTATAATCAATAACATCAGAATCGTTTTTTGTACAGCAGCGCCCGGTAGAAAATGCTTTCTTCTATTAATGTAATCGACTCTTAGTATAAAAGGCCATTTTAAATACAAGGTAAATACTCTAGTGATCTTCAGTGACAGCATTAACTACTACAGGGAAAATCATATTCTATGAAATAGAGATATCAATTAGTGAAAGACTACCATATACATTCTTAAAAATCAAATAATATATTACTACCCTTACTAACCTAACATAAGTGCGATGAACACGTCCGTTAATTGATTGTAACGTATCTCAGGTTAAGTGATTCTGCTGTGTGACTTTAGAATGTGATGGTCAACTGGCAAAGGGTGCCTGACAGGCTGGTCACTTTAATTGATTTTAACGTTTACAAAAGCTCTCTGGCACGTAATCGTGAAAGCTTTGTGTACTTATTACGCCTGTAATTTGAATACAAAGTGGCTGTATGGCGAATGACATCCAACGGGCCACGACGTAGCTTTTGCGATTTCTCGGCGCCAGTAACTTACTGTCCGAGCTTTCAGGTGGTAAATAAGCACTTTGAAATTTATTAACGCTGGTAACAGTGGGAAATATTTCATTTAAGTAATGTTATATTGTATAATAATGCAGTCTTTAGCGACTTTCACAACTATGTTGTGCGCTCATACTATTAAAAATACATGTTATCTTTAAAACTGTTTCACCTGTTTTATTATTGTATTGATAAAACATGTGTTTAACAAAATATTATTAAAATGAATTTTGTAACAAATTTATTTTATCGGTAAATGTAACATAACAAAATCTAAAAAAAAGTTGTATCGAGTGGGATTCAAACAGACGTCTTTCACTTTCTGGGAGAGTGCTCTTTTTTTAAAGCAATCAAATTGCGAGTAATGACTAATTATTAGAATAATTAATCTTAACAAATAATATTATGTTAACAGGAATAGTTCAAATTCCGCCAATGGAATGGCATCCACTTTTGTAATTAATCAACGTATCTAGTTATTAATAATATATATAATATATATTGACCATTTACGGTCTTAAGAAGACTATAATTATAGGCCTCCAAAGAGTAGAGGTTTGTAAATAGATGTTTGTTTTTACGAGAAATGTATGTTAGCCACTTACTCCACTTAACAGGTCCGTACTCTAACTCAAAACACAAATTGAAAAATAATATTATATTTGCAAGCCCCAGGATTCAAACCCGGAACCCACGACATTATAAGTCGATGCATAAACCGCTAGGCGTTAGATATATAATAATATAACTTACATAATTACAGATGGCGTTAGATGTTGTACAAATTTATCAATTATGCCATTATACTTCCGAATATTTATTGTTATATTCAAAATGTACTGAATTAAAATATGTATGTATTTTATTTAATAAGAATTTACCATTTCTATATATTGTAATCAAATAAGAAAATATAACTTATAGGTACAATCAAATACAGAAAACCTGAATATTATGACTATATTTTTCACAATGAGAAGTATGATTTACTCCAAATCGTAATGCAAGGAAAGGTAGAGGATAGCAGAAGCGTACGCAACCTCCATAAGTGGCTCAATGTCCAAGATGTTGGGGATAGAATAGAGAAATGTACGTATAGTTGGTTGCCAACCTTCAATAGAAGACGCCGTCAGAAGAAAAATATATCTCGTGTAGGTATATTTGATAAAAATAAAACGAAAAATTTCATTCTACGAGATGAAGTAATCAGAATAATCCCAAAGATATCAAATATATAATATTATAAAACAGATTTGTTGTCGATTAATATACTACATTATATAGATTGCTTTGAAGCCATACTATATTATTAAAGCTAAAGTAAATTTAACCAATTCTGAATAATATACTAAATGAAGTTTATCTGGATGAAGTTTAATACATTGATTTAATCTATACTAAATACTGACTAGCTATTTTTAGGCAGATAAAAAAGCAAGTTAGTATATATAACTATTCTAATAAAGATCTAAGATAAAATGTTAAAAAACGGAATATCTTAGATACAGTGTACATAATACTTAAATATATACTGAAATGTCAAAATAGTTGAAAACCATTAGTTGAAATATAATGGAGTAAGGTTATATTGTATGCGTACTGTATTTATTCACATAAATAAGGGTCACTTATAAAAAGTGAAAGACTATCTTATATGCGGATATAAATTTTATATATGAAATGAAAAATGTGAAGCTGAAAAAAAATGTTGAGGCCAATCATTTTCATTGCTTGCAAGTAATTTTGCATTGAAAAATCAGATAAAAATAAATTAGTTAGTTAGTTAAGCTATCGCTACAAACCATTCAGGTTTATTATATAGCCGAATTCAAACCCGTCCTCTAGGGATCTCTAGCTTGAGATTTTCATCTTCAGTTGGTTACACTCAACTTATTTGCATCCATCTTGATATTATCGGCCCATAATATTCTCTAGGGCCGAGTGTATATAGCAGTTTTCCATGATAAACTTTATAGAGAGCTTTAAATCCATCGCATGGAACATTGTGGTCGGGCCATCTGAGTCTTTGCGCCCTTAAGACATTGAGTATATTGGACATTATAGCATAGTTTATTATTCTAACTGATGTACCTTTGGTTTTCTTTATCCGGTTCAAGTACTCTTCAGGAAATTTTGTTTTCAAATACTTGGATAGTCTGCTCTTGTTTTTCCGTTAGAATCCACGTGTCATACAGATACAGAGCGATTACAGTTTAGGTTACACAGTCACGCTATATATTCGGAATGTAGTTAAGTAGTTTAGACATACTTGGACCATTCAGTGTAAATTGTAAATTTCCATCCAGTCTGCTGGTAAGTTTTAGATTCATCTCGTTATTTTGGGATGTTGGTTCCAAGTATTTAAGTAGAGGTGCTTTCAAAAATCTAGTTACCCATCAATATTTTACATGTATATCCTTCCTTTACTCATAAAAACCAGTTACATGACAGAATTATTCTGTTTCACACATAAATATGAATATGGTATTGTATAAAACATCCCCGATGATCGAGAGGCTTACGCGTCGGCTTATTATGTTGTGGGTCCATGATTCGAATCCTGGGTTTGGAAAATAGAGATATTATTTTTAAATTTGTTTTTGGTGTCAAAGCATGGACCTAATATGTTAAGGCGGCCCTGCATATCCACGGCTGTACATACATGACGGGTGCGGGTGGGAAAACATAGTAGGACCTAATATGTTGAGCAAGTGGCGAATATCTATTTCTCGTAAAAACAAAAAAATCTGTTAATACAAACTTCTACTCTTTAGAGACCCATAATCTTCTTATTTGGATCGGACATGGCCAAAAAAATATACCCTTTTAAAATAATATACTTTGTAGAATGCACTCGTTTACTCCTCACCATTTTCTATATATGTATATGAGATTTGAATACTAATTCTATTTCAATTTATTCATAAAGCATCAATATACTTTGGCTTTAAATCACAATTACAATAATACAAATTCATACACGGGCTTATTCATTGTAACATTCTACACAATTACGTTCGAGCTTTCTCTAAAGCCCGTTTAAATTTGATGCCAGTACCAAGTATTTTGTAACGGAATCATAATGATTTTATATAAAATTCTCTTTCCAGAATAGCAAACTAGGAGGGTCAAAGAAACTTTTCGGTCGGAAGATAGGTAGGTATTATCTTTGTGTTTTGTTGAGATGGATAAAGTATTTACATTGACGTTGGACCCGGAAGGCAGTCGCGCTCTATTTAAATGTATTCGGGAGGCCGGCGCAAAGGTTTCCGTCATGCCGAGTTCCAAATAAAGGGCTTATCAGGGATTTCATTGGATAATCCTGGTTTTTTGAGGCAGGCAAATTTGTTGTTTATAAATTTGTTTTTGATAATCTCGTTTAGGCGAATGAGACTTGTAACTATATCAAGAGAGGTTCTACGAAATAGACCAATTTTAATCCTCTCTTATTTAGGTTTATGTACAGTTTTGGGAAGCATTTACGTCAAATATAATAGCTTATTTTTGCATTCAAAATTTTGATGGAATATAATGGAATGTAATTGAATGCTGTATTTCGAAAACGTTACAAGTCATATTAATTGTGTTTTAGTCAAAATAGTGAAAACAATCTCTTACCTATATAGAAATAGTTTTTTAATATTAATATTATCGTCCGAAGGATTTGAATTTAAATTCTAATGGATTTAAGTTTTGACTATTCCATTTGAGTCGTTTTTTGCGACCCGGGTTTTGCCTTTTGACATCTTTAAACAATATGTACACTTACCAAAAGACAAATAAACACTGACACCGACTTATATAACAAATCAAAACAATTACAATACAATACTAAAAAGTAGGTATCATGTAAGACTATTATTGAATATTAATTGTTTTACTAATAACTTTTCAAGACTGATATCATAGATATATCTCATTAGTTAACTCCATTAGTTAAATTAAATTAAAGCCATGATTTTGCCTTCGTCATAAATTTGAGCTGTATTTATATTAGCATAAAGAAAATTTAAAATAATATTTAAAGAAGTAAAGAAAACATATCTGAAGAGGAAATTTATTGGAAATAAACTGCATTGGTGCCAAAACAGAATGAAAGTAATGACCTTGGACTGTAATAAATTAAATCGAAATAATATTAAATAATATAATGATTTACACCCATCGCCATGGCGCCTCTGAAGCTGAGCACGATAAGAAAATTAAGCGCGATTTATTCAGCGAATTAGCATTTACTAAAACTTTTTGAAAGTTCTTCGGCTATTTATCAAGTTAATTGACAAGTAGGTACAACTCGGTAGGAAAGCCTGCTCCGTTTCACGTCCGGAAAATGTCTTACTTAGCAGTAATGATCATCTTACGATACTGGCTACAAGATGTTAAAAATTAGCAAGTCCTTCTACAGGAAATTAGATGTTTTGTAAAGTGAATAAATGACAAAAGTTTCAGTACATAAAACTTCATTACTATTCTTGTCGCCGTCAATGGATCCACAAATCGTTGAGCTTTTCTCTCACAAATTTCGTTACCTTGCATTTTTATAATAATCATCGTCATTTGCATGGATCAATCCATTTCTAGACTTTATTAATTTGCATACCTATCTTTAATTGTTTCCCTTTGTTTATAAGTAATAATATACCCGTCATACTCTATTACACATCACGTTGTGATACTTTAAGTTTTCGGACCTCTCTTTTACTAATACAGTTTGAAGGCATATCATATTAAAAGAAGTATTAAATAAATTTTACGGAATGGCCAAAAATACTACAAAAATATTTTCTTAGCTTTGACCTGCTAAATATTTCATTTTAAACATATCCAGATAAAATATCAAATAAAAGTAGTTCTTCACCAGTTCGAGAAGATTCCTCTGCGAGGATCGGAAATCCTTACCAACGGTCCCCGTTCCTTCACGTGGTTCAGTGGTAGGTATATGTTGGTAATAAGACTAGTTGGATGTTATTCTTCAGTGATTGTTATTCGTTAATTAATCTCAAAGTACAGTTAGGGAAATAACTCAAGAGAGTCCGATCTGCAGTGAAATAACTCGGAGAGCAGAGTTGAGTTAAATTTGAACGAGTTCAATGGTCAGAGTTGAATTATAATTATAATCATTTACAATGCTATATGAAATGGTAAATAAGTAATATTAGTGATGCTTAGTAATATATAAGTATTTATATGTATGTAGTAGCTCAGCTGGATAGAGTATATAAATTGGAGTTGATCAATAATATAATATTGAGTAGGTACAATGCAATAGTCGAAATCACACAAATCGAATATTCTTAACTAATTAATTAGTTAAATTAAATTGTATATAATTAGTAACTTAGGGTGTCGATGATTAATTCAGTCAAAGGATAATTTATTTATTGTTTTTGAGGAGATATCATAGATATTATACAGAAGGGAGTTATGGATACATAACAATCGGTTAGATAGTGGCTTTCGTTCCATTTTTGAGCATACTTCGTTGCTTATTCTGGCGGGTTTCTGCATTATTATTTCTTTGTTTGTGAACTTATTGGTGATATATTGCGATTAACCAAGCATCAAAGAAACCCTAGTTTGGAATACAAATATTTACGTCAATAAAAATAAAAATATATTATATCGTAGTGTTTTAATTTTTAGCACACTTGATTCAAAATCGGCCTACAGTAATTGGATTAAATTCACATGTATTTTTAATAAATATTTCAGGACGTGATACCAAAACATACAGTATGGATGATTGTTAAGGTTGTTTGTGGAATGGAATATTGATACTTACGTAAAACAATTTTTGTTTTTCTTTGCATTATTAAAACATAAAAGTCAAATATTTTTTGCCCTTTAATGATTCCTTAGTTTCAAAATATTACTCCCTTTTATTATATTCGTTGAAAGGAATAAAAAGGTCACCTCAGAAAAATACTGTTATTGGATATCCATTGTCTCATTGTTCACTTGTCTTTTTTGAATACAAAGAATATTTTTGCAAGGGAATCATGAAATCAATACCATATAATATGTTGATATTATATAAATATTTATAGTCACACAGTGAAAACAAACCATATTTCGGATATCAAAATATTTAAAGAACAACAACAAAATGTAAAAAAAAATATAATGTAGGTAAGTAATTTGAAATTAATACCAAACGAAATATTTTTATCATATGGGAATGTTTATATTTTTTTGCGTTTGTATCACATAATAATTTTAATGAGTTGATATTTTGTTTTGCAAAATAAAGTAAAATTTTATTATTTCATCAATTTATTTTTTTAGTATATTATACAAAATATAGATTACGTTTTTAAAAATAGATTGTAATAAATGTTATCAACTAATAGAATGTTATAATAATTATAATGTAATAATAATAAATGACCTCGACGGGCAAGTCCTACGCATCAGGCTTATTACGCCCAGCAAAAAAAAATACGATTTGTTTTCCAATGTATACTTTGACCCAGAGTATGGACCTAGTAGGTTGATCATATTATTATGATCTTAAAATGGTAAAAAAAATATAGGTAACATAATAAAATATGACAGAATAGAGTTTTAATTTATTAATAATTTAATAAAAGAAAATCACGGTGGCTCTACTCGGGGTCACATCCGTTGGAATTTTGTTGTAGAATTACGTCTGCTAGAAGTCAGGTTGTGTAAGTAGTGAATGAAATATACGATTATATATTCTGATAGTTGAAATTATTTTTATTAATTTAATAGCCGTAAAGACCGACATCGATAGTCTTAGTGATGCAATGTCGCTGTTAGCGCGATTGGCCTCCCTTTTCTATCTCTGTCTCTAAAGTTTAGATTGTATGCAGCTGTAAATAAAATTTAATTATATTCTTATATTGTACTATTTTTAATAGTATATTATGTTTTCTTTGGTTCCGATTGTATTTACGTCTCATATATCTCGATATTGTCAGAAAATTAACGTTATTTTCTGTAGGTATATTTAAAAAAAATATTAAGTGTCTAAAATATGTACTCACGGTTAGAGCTACGAGAAGACAGATCGTGTGAAACTTTAAATATTTTCTGCAGAACACAGTACGTGTGTTACGTACAGGTATTGTTGGACCACTGATTCATTCGTACCGTAAATTGCGTAGCATATACCCTCCACCGACTATTTCTGATATCGAACGCATTATCATTATTGAATGTTTTATAATATTATCTATTGAACACCACCTTATTCATTGCGATCTTTTTTTTAAGTTTTAAGTTACTTCCAATTTCATGATGGTGTCTCACCATGACACCTCATATATCTACGAAGAAAGATGTAGTTCTACATAAAAAATAAAATGTCTGGTTTAATTATAATTATTAACATGCAATTAAATGTGTCATCTAATTTAAATCTCATTGTCCAGTAGTACTCAGGATATATATTAAAAATCCTGAGTCATGATCCAACTGGAACGATGTTACAATTAAGTTTAACACTTTAAGGGTGAAGATGGCGAGGCGAGGTCTTCACGAAGAAGTAAATCGAAAATTGTTGAAATGATGAAACGTGTAAGATAATACTAATGTACGGTATTATAAATTTACTTTACTCACATAAAAAGCAAGAGAACATTGTCTTTGTAAAAATATATTTTGAAATAAAATGCTACAAGATTGGAAAAGTTTTGCATGCATTATTCTTGGCAATTTCTCCGTAAGCAAGTCACATATGTACTCAATAGTTTTAAGAGGACAAATTGCTCCAACGGCAAACTCTGTGTACATTGTGCAGCTAACCTACTTGGAAATAAAGTAAGAGTATAGGTCAAGTGTGTACTGAGGACATAGGAATATAAAAGGCCCGTTTTGTATTGTGTTTCATATTACGTAAAAGGGTAGTGTGACGTGTTGTATCGTACAATGCTTACATTCTAAGAAATATATTTATGATGTTGATACTAAAAATATTTTCGTAATAAAAATTGTTTAATTGGTCTTTAAATAATAAAAGATCAGATCTTATTATACACTCTTATCAACGTTCCGTTTAAATATACGATAGATAATGAGTCAAGTTTTGTTTGTATATACTCGTACATTGTACCAAATGTCGAAAAAGAACACTTTCAGTTAAATGATATGAACAATTTGAATGCCCCTTAATATTAATGAACTCGGAATTGATATGGGCATGGCAGGATATTCTATTCGGCTAACATATTTTGCGAAGACCAAATAATGCAATTTCTTCAACTTACCTACTACATAACATGGTCCTTCTTGGTTATGAGACATGGTATTTAACCAAGGCTCAAATATCTTAACTTTTGAGGTTTGAGAATCAATATCTCTATCTAATCTTATGAATACTTCCAACCTTTATTTGGTGGATAATTAAAAATAAATCCATTGTTTTGAAAAATGTTTTGCTTTATATTATCAATATAAAGCATTCAATATAGAGTATACATGATTTGGAATACTCCAGAAACATACATACATATTATTAAATTCATATAAAAAAGCTGGAATGAAAAAATTAATGCTAAAATATTCAATATTGTTAATACTAAATTGAATAAACAATTGTTAAATTAAAAAGTTTGGTATAATCAACTTTGCTTTTGCAATAATTATTATAAACCTTGATATGTGAGCTAAAAGCGTATCTTATTATGACTGTTATATCAATAATATCAAGTAAATAATACATCACTGCATGAATATCTATAATCCATACTCGTTATATGAAAATTATTGTAATATAATATTATATATTAATTAAAAAAACATAATTAAGTACCTAGTAGGTACTATATACTAAATTGTAAATTTTTTCTAGTAAAATGTGATCCATTGTAAAAGTGTAAAAGCACCCAGTAGAAAAAGAATGTATATTACATTGTAAACGTAAATATAAGAGTATCGATGTATACCAATTTACTTTGAAGTCACGTAAAGAAGACAATCTTACAAAGTGTATACGGCGGGAAATGAATACTTTTTCAGATCCTTGCTTGGTGTAAATCATAACATTTTTACAGCCCAAGTTGTTTTACGACCGACTACGTCCTTCTTTACTTTCACACCTCTCCGTTTGCATGCGATGGTGCTACTGCACTAGTGTAAAATGAAGCTCCTTTAGTTTGTTAACTAAATGGATTCCATAATGTGCAGCAACATGAAAATGTACTGAAGCAAGGCTACTGCACTACTACCTTTGTCTCCCGACGTGTTTTTTATAGTACCGTAAAGGTGTCTTTCGCAGAGTGTTTTCAAAATGGATTCGTTCAATGACTTAGAAAGGTGTGTTTTGCTTAAACACTACTCCTCAGTTTATTTCGATGAATATATTAGTATACAATCTTACACTTGTTAATACAAGTACATACTATTTAAAACATAGTAGTTTTAACATTCGTATCTAATATGATACACAAAATATATAGTTATTCTTTTTATAATTTTCTCGTCAATGAGTGAACATAATTTGGAATATTTCAGAAACTTACGTGTTAATAAAAATAATAAAAATATAATATCTAATAGAAATTTTCCGTCATGTGTTATTATAAATTCCGTTAAAATTGGTGATCATCTTTTCCAATTTTGAATCAAAGTACTAACATACGTTAAAGTGCCCACCACCACCCGTCATATATGCACAACCGTGGATATGCACGGCCGCTTTCTATGACGCTTTAAACGTGTCTGAAAGAAGTGATTTTAAGTGCTCATTCCGTCCCGAGACGGAGCCGCACGGGACTGATGCTGCAACCATGCACCGTAGTGCTTAAAGAAGAAAGTTAAGAAAGAAAATGTTTGTTTTTGGACTGGCTCTGCTGTCCGCTAACGTTAAGCGCTTTGTGTACCCGCATACTGAGTGTCACGAATTGAAATGGATGAGTCTACGGAAGAGTCGGGACTATCCCGCTCCCCATACGACGCTGCAAATTTCTCAAATGACGCAAAGTTGGCCTCGGTTGCTACCAGATCTCCATGACCAATTGGGCCCGTGTGAGGACGGACCCTGGCAAACAGCTCCGCTCGTTCGAATTCCATAAGCGGGCAATCCCGGAGGATGTGTTCATATAATATACCTACTAATATTGATCCATAGTCTACATCAGGGTTTTTACAAATATTAGTTTTAATGTACCTACTTGCCATTATAGCACCTGTATATGTGCATGGATTTACTTACTATCACGATAACACCTGTTTACACATACTGACTGTCTCGCCAATCTCATTCTTCAAGAGTAAGCAAGACGCGACGTTGTCATTTTATAGTACTATTTGATAGGTCGTGAAAATGGTTAAACTCAAAATGGGTCTGCGCGGTGTGGTGTATTTAGCTTTTTTACCGGCAGGTATACCGACAGGCATTACGTGGCGAACCACAATCGTTCTACTACGCAGGCGCAGATATAGAACAAATCCTTACTGTCGCCTGGAAATTCAGAAGCTTCCAAACCTTTTGATTCATGCATGCAATCTTGCAACTTGCATGATAATATAAGCTTACACGTGCATTTTATTGTTATGGCCGCGATAATACGTAATGTCAGCAGTAAATCCATGTTCGTATAAACGTTTGATACTTTTTAAATCTTTAATATTTAAGCTACCTATATTTTATTCAATGTATAATACATACAATTTAACAATGCAACAGCATTCATTGAAAATATATAACTCGATATTGCCTCAGAAACACACATATTAGAAAATTCCTAGAACACAATA
The DNA here is from genome assembly GCF_057557595.1 of Rhyacophila brunnea. Classification (NCBI taxonomy): domain Eukaryota; kingdom Metazoa; phylum Arthropoda; class Insecta; order Trichoptera; family Rhyacophilidae; genus Rhyacophila; species Rhyacophila brunnea. The sequence goes on from NW_028232859.1 coordinate 42,912,177, forward strand.
AATAAGTAGTTGGATTTGAATACATGTTATATATTTACGTATGTATATGTTTTCGTCAATATTCAAAGGTATGTAGATATATTTAATGAATTCTTTTGTCGAAAGATTTTGAATAAACGGATAGAATTAGAGCGCGATGCTCAATCGTCTGTCATAATTACAACAAAATTACAACAAAACACTATCCAGAAAGCCTTTCATAGTTATGATCGAGTTGTCTATGGTCCACCAAATCTGCAATAGATTCGTTCTGTTTTCCTATTGAAAATATTACCATATATAAAAATTCTCTTTTTCATAATTTAGGTAAATTATTTTGTAATTGTTAAACGATGACAAAAATATGAAAAATATACAAAATAAATTCAATAACTATAAATACACAATTAATATTTAATCAAAAGGATAATGTCTCCGCAATTAGTGAATAATATAAGTTATTTTTTCACCCATGTTTTTCCCGATACGGTAACACTTGCCGTTGAAATGTCAGATTTTGTCATTTACAATTATTACAAATATGCCATTATATGAATAATTATATAGAGTGATTAAAACTAATATTACTATGTTGGTGTGTAGGTAACTAAGTACTTATATATTTTAACTACCTATCTATTGGTTTAATATTACATAAATATCTAAATCCGAATAAGAAAAGTAAATTCATAATTCATTGACACTGACATTTCAATTCGATAATCGGTTTTACTAAATTAAGACAATATGTACAGAATCAACAAAAGTAAAGGAAATATGTCGTATTAAATGTCACGGATATTTAATAATTGTTCAATACTCATATTGAGATCAATTAATTGTTAAATGAATTTGAGTGTATGGACTGTTTATAGACACGTACATTTATTTTGACAGCAGCTGTCAGTGGTAATTGGTAATACAGAAGGGGGCGAGTTCATAACAAAAGTAGTCTATGGTTAAGGATTCCTTATATCTATAATCTATAGTTAACAGATGGATTTAGGCTATTTACCAATTTTACTGTAAGTTTGTGGTAAGTTTGAATTGAGCATTATGCCCTTATTGCAGCATAGTGAGATATCAACAAATCATTCAAAGAGCAAGTAATATAATTATGCATGTTTTCAACACGTTATTATTAATGAATAATAATATAATAAGATATTGCGAAGTTAGATCAAAGAGTTGACCTCTTGACTATAGTTGTGGGTTTGCTTAATGGATAAGTTTTAAAATAATTTGATTGATAATTAATCCAAACGATATTATCCATGCCTACTTTTCTACAAAAACACAATATATGAAATATTTATTTTGAAACTGTTCAGTGATTTCTTGCAACTAAAAAAATATAACAGAATTTTTTACCGAGTCATTAAAAACATGAATTTTGAGGGGGTTGCCACAGGCTTTATTCTTAAGTATGATAAAAAAAACTTTTCAAGATAATGACAAAAATTCTCAAGTCTTAGATAAAAAAAAATAATGAACGCGGGCAGGGAAGTTAATTTAGTTTTGATTTACATCCCTCTTAAGAATCAGATATGCAATGGTATAATATAAAAAAGTGGAAGGTGTGCCATCTAAAACTTTATCAGTAGTACCAACATGTAGTACTGAGTACAAATAATATGCATTTAAAATTACGGTGCTAATCATTCACTTTTAAAGGAAAGTCATAAGTTAAAACGTTCTCAAGTGGTATTACATAGTGATGAACAAAATATTACACATTTTTTAATAAAGCTAACTGTGTTAACTGATATTATAATTATCGTATTTCCTTCACATTATCAAAATTATGATACCAATCAGCAGTCAGAAAAAGCTTTCTGCATTAGAGAGACGCTATGTTAAATTAACTTTTGATAATGGAAAATATAAATAAAATATATTATATCTAAAATGAGTTTTATTTCCTAAGTTATAGTTATTTTTATAATAAATTTCGCGAAAAGAATCGTGTCATTTCTTCATAATTGATATATTATTTTGATATTCTAGTAGGCAACGTATTCGTATCATCATCATCAGCCAGGATTGATCAACTGATGAATAAAGGCCTCCCGTAGCTTCCTTAACTATTACTCCAATCACTGTATTTTTTTGCTCCCACGTACATCCAGCGAGTTTTAGACATCTTCGTGGCCATTTAATTTGGCTAAAGACCTCTATCACAATGCATACTCCTATCTGCTTTCTAATCCATTGGCTTTTTTGTGGTAGGTTCAGGCTATGCCCAACGTCCGCCTTTCCATGTTGAGCTACTCACTCATATTTTTTTCGTTTATCAATATTAATTTTGTTTTCATACATTAATATTAATTTTGTAAATAATTTTAAAGTCGTCAAATAAAAATGCTTTCCTTTATATTTGTATAATTTTACTCTTATAAAAAACCTAACAGTGAATGCCTTAATATTTGAATGTCAAATGAAAAATCGTTGGAATTCTTTTATGTAATCAAAAAATTACCGAGGCCCTCCTTTTTCAAATATCTTTAAACGGAGCGTTTATAAAAAGCAGTAAATTTTAACTAAAATTCCAAAGTGCCGGTAAACTTTTTGCTGAAGGATTTGATTTAATATTTTTATGATTTCACAATTACGAAATACGCTTATTGAACACAGTTTATTTGAGATGCTGATATTATTTTCAAAAGTGGAATACAACAAACTACGTTTGTTAGCATAAAATGATATTTTTTTATTACCGATTAAAATTAATAAAATGTTTTTTCTCTCCATAAAATACAAAACGGACATTGTAAACCCAATTATTATGTAGAAACTAATAAAAAGTAAGATTTTATTATATATTATACGTTTTTTCTCACGAATTGGGTATACAATATTACCATAAAATCTCCACAATAAAAAAAAAACAAAAAAAAAACAAATATACAAATATTTATTAATTAGTCAAAACTATTTGTTGATATTAATGTTATTGTAAGTGTTGATTGTTTCATATTTTGTGTTTTGTTAATATTTTAAAATATTTTGTTTAGTAGCCCCTGATGCAGTATGAAATATTAATGTCAAACCTTATTAATTTTAAATTAATTTGTTATTGAGAACGTCTTATTAGACGGATAATTTATGTACATATTATTATATTATTTCTGTCGATTTTGATTTTGTTTGATAAATACTATCTTTAAAAATGTATTCAGTTGAAAATGTCATTCTGAGGCGGACGAAACCGGTCCAAATTTATTTATTGAAGTGGAATAAGTACTACAAAAAATGCGTTTTATTAAATCAAATAGCAATACAATGCAGTTCCACCATGAATTGACAGTTCATCTATGTTTTTTATTTAATTAAAAATTTTATCGTGGGAGGGTCAAATCAGTCAGTGCGTTATGCTTCCATGTCACTGCTTTTTTAGTAAATGTAAAGAAGAGTAAAATGAACAGACTGAGTACTGGAAACGATGTAATAAAAAAAATCAACGCGAATGGATAAAAGTTCGCGTCCCGCAATCTCGTTTTATTTACTTAGCTCAGATGAAAGCCTTTGTAATCATATTACACAATTTTGAATCGTAAAAAAATATTAGACTGGAAGACGAGAAAATTGAATGATTCTATGTTTGCACTTATTACACGGCGAGTAGAGCGAACCTGCGACATGGCAACACTCGTCAATATTTTTTTCCATTCATAATAATATTACAATCGCGCCGTGAAATCTCTGTCCCTAACAAGAACATGAATATTATCACGAAAAGGAAATGGGAGGAAAACGAATAACAATTATTGACTGTCAATTTTCATGGTTTTGAATAATTTTTAATAATACCTTTATTATTTACAGTTGACTGATTATTGCTTTATGTTATTTTTTATGAATATTTCCTAAACCGTTTATTTTATTATTAGCAAGTATTTTCTATTAGAGACCAAAACGTTTATTTTGGCTAATGGGCCAATAATTGTGAATTTAAATATTAAAATGTCGGTCAGCAATAATTGAAATACGATTTTACAATAGACGTAATAAATAAGTGAATATCGATTGACATACAAATTCAAACAATATATAAAAGAAACCCGTAAATGGTTCTTCAATAAAAATGTTGATTTTAATACATTTTATAACAGTTTATAATATTCTGATAACATTTTTCATAAATGTATAAATTAGTAAAGTTGTGAGACTGCATAAAAAAATATTATATTACGTAACCATATATTCTGATCCTATGGATCATTTGGGCCTCCACATAGTGGAGATTGATTAGATTAATATATTTTTATTTGTACAAGAAATGAATGTTAGCCACTTGCACAACCATTAGGTCCAAATTCTGGGTTTAAACACACCTTGAAAAACAACATGTTTATTTTCCAGACACGGTTCCCACGACATTATAAGCCGACATATAACTGTTCGACCATCGTTGGTGTTTTTTTTTTTAAATTATCTACCTGATTTTATCGGTATTTAAAGTTTTAATACGTCATAAAAAGAAATAATAAAAACTACCCATAATAAAAATTGAATTGAATTTCAAAGATCGATTTTAAACATGTATAAATAATAAATTTATCAAAGAAAATATTGCTCAACATATGAATGAAAAGTAAAGGAATATATTAATGTTAAAACAACCTATGAAGAGCAGTGAGACTAGTAAGAAATTCATTATTTTGTTAGATATAAACATAGTATTTATGACAAACTGAAACTCGTTTAGAGAATTTAGCAGGGAATCAACGGAAAACTCCATCAAGGATGAGTACTAATAAACATATTATAAGTATAGACTTATTTATATATTATTTTTAATACTATAATATACCTAGATGCCTAGATGCACAGTAGTGTATTTAGTAATATAAGTGAAACAATCACAAACACCCAGGCTTTGTGAAAATCACATAAATATATTATTGTGTTGTCACTGGGCATCGAACCCGGAGCTCCTAGATGAAAGGCCAGCGCCTTACGCACTGCACCACGAGAGCCTTCCTTCTATAACTTGGTATATGTTTTCTTAATTTTAAAATATATACAAATTAATATTTCTTACCGGAAAAATACTGGAATACCGGTTTTAGTTAAGATCTCTAACAAAATTAATAAAACTCAAAACAATGTTTTTAAAGTTGTATAATATTAATATTTAATTATTTTAATGATTTTATGTCAAGTAAGGGCTTTTAGACTAAATACGCAGTCAAACTAAGATCTTTCCTAATCCTCATTCATGACACATTAATTACTCGCTTAAGTACGTCAACCGTTTGAGAAAATAGCCTTTTATAGTCATTAGACGTTTTGTAACTGTCTCATGTAAGTAAATGTTGGCACTTTAGATGTATTCAATTTAATTCGTCCCTCTAACGAGTCTATCTATATTATATACTTATATAATCGTATGTACATTCAAAATTCTATAACAAAGTAAAGCCTTACACTGATGTTAGGTAAACTATCATCAAAGTAATGTGTATAGTATATCTCTATAATATGAGAGTTTATAATTATCATTTACGTCATAATAAAGGTAACAAATTATTTATATATTATATTATGGTAGTTGCTTGGTGAAAGTAAGGGAAATTCGTCTTTATTAAAGTAAACAATATTAGTGTTAGTCGTCTTATGCGTCGGCTTATAGTATCGTGGGTATCAGGTTCGAATACCATGCCCTTGCTTTTTCATACAAGGTGGTTGGGAGGGCTAGTTACATTGATGTGCAGTTAATTATGTTCATCTATTTATATCTTTAATTTTCTTTTTGGCCAGAATTAAATATTTTGTGTAGTGTTCTTGTGTTGTTCTATTGCTTAGTACTTCGTGAGGCTTTTGGAGGCCAATTTCATGGTTATGTTGTCTATACAGAGTCCTGAGAGTCCATCGCTCTCTTTCTAGTATAATGCAGTCGTTGATGACATTCTAAGTCTAAATTCAATTTGAGACGTGTACCCGTCACATGGATAACAGTCATTGTCCCTCAATTTAAATCTTTTTAGATAGGCTCGCACTGCTCTTTGGCCTGTTAGTATCTGTGTGAGTTCATGAAATATTTTTATGTTATAGGCAAGATTGATGGCAGAATTTATGTTTGGAATACATTTCTGCATGGGGGATGTTGTGTATCTGTTGTTCCATAGATCTATTGTATCTTGTTTTAGTTTTTGTTTAGCGTAACTTAGGGAGAAGTGTGTATTAGTTGAAGGTCTTTTATCTGTTGTGGCTTGTTTAGCATATTTATTAACTTCTTCGTTACTACCTATCCCTGTGTGACTTATTATCCAAAAGAATCTAGGGTTTGTTCCTCATTCATTTGAAGCTGCGTTCATAGTGTAAAATGTCCCTTAGTAGTGGGTGTGTGGATGATGGGTTTTGGAGAGCTGCCAGACTGGATTGACTATCTGGTAATATGTTGACATAGTTGTATCTGTGGAACTTTAATCTTTTGAGTGTCTCTCGAGAGATTCCCTGGACTCAATACGTTGAGAAAGTGGCTAACATCTATTTCTCGTAAAATTAAAAATCTGTTAATACAAATCTTCACGCCGTGGAGGCCCAGATGATCTTATTAGGATCGGACATAGTATAAAGTAGTCTTACATTATTTATAATAAGTTTTTTTTTTAAATTAAATTAAGATCGGGGGAAAATTTGAGGCATCGGATTGATATGGAAATCTAAAAAAATAACGTAGTCGCTCTCTTAGTTAAATTGGATATCGCAATGAGACCATTGGGTGATTCGTAGCGACTCATCTTTTCCCGTATTTATAATAATTTATTAAAATATGTGGTTTCTATAAAAAAATGTTTATCTAACGTTGTATTTTATCGTAAAAAGGTTTAAAATAAAGATTATTAGCTATTTAAGTATTATATTTTATTGATGTTTAGTTAGTATACATATATTTGACAATATTTATTATTGTCACTGGAAAATATGTTAAGGCATAAAGTTTTATTATTAATATTTTAAGTTATTAATAGTCAAAAAAATGCTGTAGCTGCTAATAAATTAGAGTGTTGTTGAAGGACTGGAAAGCAACTGGATAGGGCAGGGGTCGGTAGAAGCGGCTCGCAAGCCTCATGCGGCTCTTTGCATAGAAGTTTGTGGCTCTTCAGACATAAACTCCAATTTTACCTCATTTCAAGCAGTCTTATAACTTGTACTCGTACAGCATACTCTCTACCACTTTTACTCTCCTCAAAATATCTCGTCGCAGGACAGATGATATGTTTCATGATGCTGTGTGTCGTGCAATTAGCTTATTTGATGACACCATAAAGGTTGATTTGTTTTTTATTAACTATATAATGTTTGTGGACGTATTAAATAGGTTAAATTTATAATTGTATATATTATGATATTTCTTTAACATTTACACATGCTGTCTTTTCTACTTTCTTGTTATATTAGTTGTTAATTGTAATTAAGATATTTTTATATATTTGTATTTATTATGTATTATGGCGCATTGGCCAATCGCTGTAATGATGCAATACTCTTTTTCTAAATAAATATAATAAAATAATATTCTTTACCTGCGTGCTCACGTGTTGCTTGCAGTTAATAGATTTAAAAAGCCAGGAACAGTGGAGAAAGTAATTCACAGATATTTTCTCAGCACAAGTGAACAGCTATAAAACAACTGCCTAAAATAGAAACAATAATATTTTATACATGGAATAGTTTGCCTGAAACATATGACGCGTTAAAAAACTAGCTTTTGGTATTCTCACAATCTTTGGCTCTACATATATATATATATGCGAACAAACATTCTCATCTATGAACCAAATAAAAAATAACGGATAGCAGAATAACGGATGAAAATTTACAATCATGTATTCAATTAAAAATAAGTAGCTATTTGCCAGATATAGTAAAGCTATCAAAAGCGATGCATGGACGCCGTTCTAATTATTATTTGATTTTAAAAAATCTTGAACTTTTCCCCCTTAATAATCCATATGTAATATATATATATTATGTGTATTACATATTATATGCGGCTTTCTGGTACCTTTGTTATCCTGTTTCCTTGACAATTTGGTTGTTCTCACTTGACAAACTGCCGATCCCTGGGATAGGGGATAGGAATATATGTATAAATCTAGGACTCATTCAGAGTATCATATCCTTAGACATATTGATGATACTAATTATTGTAGTATTTGTTAAAATCAATATTATTACAAAGCATATTAATATGCACTAAAAACAAAATTAAAATATTTTCGTAAACTTTCGAGAACTCTAAAGATTATTGTAATTCTACACGGCTTTACAAACTCTAAATGTCAAGAAATTCATGACTGAAAATCACGATTCCACCCTGCACAGCTGTGGCTGAATCCGGAAAATTTCTTAGCCTTTCAGTCCCTTGTCAAGCTGTGCTGCCAACATTGCATTGGGTTAGGGATGAAAGGATGTTAAATTTACAGCCCTTAGTAGAAACAGTACCTTATGTTATACGGAAGACATTTTTATTTGGTTTAATTAAATCGTATAAAAATATATACGATACACAAATAACTTTTTAAATCTTTACGTAATATATCTACCTATTGTTTAAATTGATTTTCTTTTTCCTCAATTTCTTGGTATTTCCTGTAATAAATATTGCTGTTGAAAAATATTTATTGCAACGGATGATGTTACATGTATTCAGGAGGACCGGTTTATTAAGTACAAGTACAAGAGGCGAGCAATCCTCATCTCTTCCCGCTATATCTTTGGTGTATGTAGAAGAAACTATGCGAGTGATTGTAACTAACAGTGGTCTTGTATTTATTGATATTGTTATTATAATATTAAAATAATTATTTTCTTACCTAGTTCAGCGGTTATTGGTATTAAGACATTCTTGAAAATCGAGTGGAACTCGCTCTCTTAGTAATTAAACTATAGTAAAATAATTACAAGATAAAAGAACTTTTTATATACAACGTTTTTAAATTTTCTGTTGAATCATTTGACTTGACTACCTTAAACAATCAAAAAAAAATGTATTTGATAGAAATAATACTGACATGTCATTTAGACACTCATATTGATTTCCATAGTAACGCACGTATATATTAATAATTTAGCAACCAATAATAGTGGATTGGATTACGGATTTCTTCCGAAATAACTTTTCATATACAACAGAATTCACTGAAAATGAATTTAATTCTACTTAAAAATGGCTAAAAGTATTAAAAAATGCATTGGCATCGTGTTCTGATATATTCTAAAAGTTTCAAATGTCTAGCTAGTCGGGAAATTAGTTAAAAATCGATTTCAAGATTTGTACCGAACAAACAACCACCGGACAAATAAGAATACGACCTAATAAAAACGTTGTAATATGTATTACTTATTCCACTAAGTTCAATAATCAGAATCGGTTTCATCTGCTTTAATGAGATATCGTCAATTTCTAAAAAGTTAGATTATTAATTTATGTATTATTAAACTGAGAATTTAGGAGATTTTTTTAAAATTATTGTCAATATTATCTTCAATAAATAAATTTGGTTTAAAAATGGTATTCTTATATATTATTTTGTATCAGTTAAATAATATGTTCCACTGAAGGAAATGAAACTGGTCCCACTTATTTAACAAAATGTAATTAATACTTTTATTACTATTATTTTGTTTTATTTAAATTAGTACAATGACTTTTCAGCAATCATTGATAGCTGTTTCATAATTAAGGAAATAAATATGTTTTATTAGTAAGAATAAGAAACGGTGACCAATCTGCAAATTTGTTGCTATAACTAGTGTGTAAAATATTATACTTCAGCATTGAGAATATTATTACTATAGTGTCTATGCTATCTTTTGACACATACTTTTGTGTTGACGTTTAAGATGAGAATTCAAAAGATTGACCAAAAGGAAAAGCTCAGATAACTTATACATATTTGAAAATGGTCAACTTTGCACTTATCATGATTTCTATCTCTCACACACACACACACACACACACACATATATTGTAATTTTAACCACCTGTCAAATAGTACCATAAAATGACAATTTCGCGCCTCGCTTACTTACAAAACACTTATTGTCACGATAGTTTAAAATACGCGCTATTACTGCCAGTAAATCTATGCACGTATATTATAGGCGCTATTAGTTTATATCGTGAAAATCTTTATTTTTAACAAATTGTCGCTGAATAAGTCATAACTATAATGTTTTTAAATAAAAAATGGTTTTACGTATTTTTGTAAGATTGTATTTCTGATTCCTAATAAAAACATAAATTTATCAGGAGTTATAAGATGAAATAAACTGATAAATACACTGTAGATACTAATTATTAATTAAATCACACTTTACCTAACTTTTCGCTAGTTTAATTTGCCTAAGTAATTAAGATACGTATGAATAAATGAAGACATTTCAGAAATTACTTCAACACGTGCCCCTTATAATGTTTCAAAACTTGACGAAATGGAACGAGTTGTAAACAAAGTACGTAAATATTTAAAACAAAGTTTTTGCTCAGCCACGAAAATTTGTACCCAGCACCTCTCCATTTCACTCGAGCGGCTAAAGGTGAGTTGCGATTGAAGTGCGCATTCTTTGATATTTTCAGCTTTAATTTCTAATTTTAGGTAAACATAATGTTTAATTTAATGTAATATATTATTCTTAGTGAATAACTATTGTAACAAGTTCTGTATACGACATCGTAATATTTTGTTAATGACTTTCCTATAAAAAAAATAATAATTATTTTTAGAAAGACTTTATCCAATATTATGTTAAGTAATGAATATACATACTTAAGTATTCATTATAAAATTCTATACTTTGACACCAATAAATCACTATACAACTTGCGTTTAGGTAAGGAAGAATTTATCACAAAAAGGAAAGCGGAGGCCGTTATTGACGGAATTTTAAAACACATGAAATTGTATAGGTAATATATTATATAATATAATAATTATTACCAAGATTTATGGTTAATGATATTATTACTAATATTATTCCTGCCGAAATTGAAAGTTTTTCTGTTATATTTAGGTGGTATCACTCAAGTTACTGAACGATCATATTGATTCTGACTATGATGATTTTCTCCAACCATGGTGTCGACTAAAATTAAAAAAAAATAGATAGCAGAAGATGAGACTGGTACCGTCTGGTACCGTGGATGGTGAGATTTTGGGGTCAGGATATCTCATTTGGTGTTTGATCCAATGGTAGATCTATTCGCAGAAACCCTATTCCCCCGCAAATACATATTAGGTCTAAACCGTTATATGCCGCGCATATAGCTGATGTAAATATCTTAAATGCGTGTCTCTTTTTTATGTGAGAACGAAGACACTAAACCATTGATCATGTTGTTGAGACTTGTGACTTATATGCCTTCCTTGAAGAACTCTTTATCATCCACCGAACTGATGAAAATGCATTGAAGTGGAATGAGGCTCTACCGGTGTCTCTCTAGCGCTGTCATTTTGATAATATGATTTTGCATGAATATCGCAATATTTAATCTACACTATAGTCGTAAATAAGGATGAATTAATCAATAATAATGGTACTCGGATTGGTAGCTTAGTGGTTAGAGTCCTCCAATATTAGGCCCGTATATATGAAATATACACTAGGTTTAACAACCGTGCTATGATTTTTCTAACGAACATCTTTATGAGGCTTTGCCATATGAAGTATTTTCAATGAGAAATGTTACATTTTAAAATTTTGTGCAAAACATAAAAAATTGTAAAAGATAGGTAGGTAGATATATAATATGTAATCACCTGAAAGCTTTTTGAAAGTATTTTTTTAAAATTAGCAGTGTAAATAAAATTAAAGCCATTAGGAAATAGATGTTTAAAGAGCGAGCGGAATGCATCTAGCAACAAAATGCGGAAGCTGCAATTTAATTATATATTTTATGGATAATTTACATTTTAAATTAATATAAATAATTGAATAACCTTATAAATAAAATTTTCATTTTTTTAAAAAGTAAACCTGCAATAAAATGAGCGTTGGTAGTTTTATGGATATTTTTATCATTGAAGTATTTTTCAAAATTATGTACGTTCAATAATTAAAATTATATGTTAATTATTATTGTACGACAAGTATAACTGGAAACGTATGCTTAAGGAAGTTAGATTTTAAAGCAAATGCAGGATATATTTTACGAAGCATTTAATTAGAGAGTTTAAATACTTGCATAGCTATACGTGTTTCAGTAGGTAATAATTAAACGACTCTCTAAGAATTTCTATTGCTTCGAATAATTACGGCTATCCATTGAAAGTATATATTTATTATGTCTAAAATGGCCGGTGATCAATCAACCCCTATTTACAAACGGAAAACATAATTTAAATTAATGTATATAGTGTGTTGAGCCGAAATTTCATTCATCCGTCCAAATTCGTGTAAAGAAGTAGGAAAAGGATTATTTTTGGCTTTATTAGATGTTTATATTACGTTGTTAAATTAAATCATAAGACAATTTGTTTTTAAATATGTTGTATTTTATATAACGAGAAACAGTTTGAAGATTTTTAACTGTGAAAGAACCGGGTTTAATTTAAAAAAAAAAATATAGCGGAAATTAAAAAAGTAGGTACAGTTGTTATTATAATCGGGATGAACTGTCACCAACAATTGATCTTAAATAAAGATAATGGTTTTCTTGATTGCGAGTATATTTTTATATAATCCAAGCGGGTTAATCCACTGGAGGATAAAAGCCTCTCTAAGTCCCTTTGACTCTTCATAATCCCTAGTTAATCGCTGCCATTGTCATATCTGTCTAAATTAGTGAGTAAGTTTGTCGATCCAGCAGGTTTTACGTCAGTCCTGTAAAAATTTAATATCCTTTGAGTATCAATGTATTACTGCATTTGTTCAGAGGTTGTTCACACGCTGACCGACATCTCATCATTTTGGTGAAATCTGTCACATCGCGTATTCTTATCCGTTTCTTTATCAATTTGCTTTTGTATAATCCTTTGCGCTGGCCTTTCATCTCCGAGTTTGATTCTCGATAAGGTCAAAATATATGAACATAATAATATATGATCTTCTCAAAATCTGGGTGTTTGATTGTTTCACTTTATTTCTATCTACTACATATGTTTCTCCACACAACTGTCTGTCATTGGGGATCATGACTTTTGTAGTGTTAATTTATAATGTAAGTAGGTTAAAAAAATACTTTAGGTTTTAAGCAAATTGGATGGTCAATATTAAAGTTAGGCAGAATTTAGAAGCTCCATACCATTTTGAAGGAATTTCGTGTTATTATATTATCCATTAATACATATTTGTCTAATATAGACGTTGCTATTGATCTGTTTGATTTAAACTCTATTTATGAAGGGCACTTTTGGGCTATCAAATCAGTTTATCATCATTTTTGTCACCGAGATATTTATCTTTAAACCTACTTTGCGGCTTTCATTTGCAAGCACCTGACTCCTGTCTTGGAAGTCTTTTGAGGTTTTTGCAAAGACTGGTAATAGAGATTATTTTATTTTTATTTAACTGATATATCAAATTTAATATTCGCAATCAAGAATTTTAATTTACTTATAAATATAATTTAGCACAGTGTTTTTAAAAATCTAGATATATGCTTGAAGATTGCCGATTACGTATATAACACACGGTAGAGACGTTTATTAAATTTAAATTGTTACAAATTTTTCATTTGTATTAATAATTGTTGTTCCCATCGTTATTATTAATTGGGATGATGGGATTATGTAAGTATTATTGGCGGTTTACTTCAAAAATACAGAAGGTACCAGGGTTAAAATTTTGGCAGACAATAGATTCAAGAGAATTAAAAATGTCGAGTGAATTATTTTGAGTTTCTGATTAAAGTTTTAATATAATTTTGTAATAAGTAGTTCGTATGTATTAACCCAGGGGTAGTCAACCTAGTCCCTACCGCCTACTAGTGGGCGTTCCAGCTTTCATGGTGGGTGATAGGTAGGCTATATATTTCCGAAAGAGGAGACATTCGTTTGATCCTCATAAAAATTGAGCCAGATATCCAGTATTTAGTTTTGCAGCATCAACCTCAGGGATCTCATTAATAATTTAATTAATTCAATGTAATTTAATCAGACTTCATGCTTCTGTGTATGAATAGTATAAATAAAAGGATAGATTTAACTACAGCAAGCTGTTTTATAAAAATTTATTCCGCCAAACTTAGCGAAAGTCTGATGTAAAGTATTTGGTAAGTAATTATTATTATATGATTTAACTTGTTGTAACTCTCCTTTATAAATTTTATAAAGTAAAGTTACTTCCCTACTTTATAAATAAATCACCATTACTGTGGGACCGGTGGGTGGTTAGAAAATTTTACTACTAACCGAGATATAAAAGTGGGCGGTAGGTATAAAAAGGTTGACTACCCTTTGAATCACGGAGCTTTATTATCAGTTTAGAATTTGCGATATTTGTTGTTTCTTCAACATAATCAATTTTAAAGACGCCATGGCGATCTATTGCTTAATATTTAACGAAACATTTTTTAAGTAGTATTCGGATGAATAATGATAACAGAGTAAATTTATGCTCTGCAAACAAATACAATAATCTAAAGCAACAAAATACCCCGAGTGATTTATGACCTCTATTAGTACAAAAATATTGACCGAATGTGAGAATAAAGCAGGAATAAAAAGCCTAGAAATGTTTTCAATATAAAAAATACACTGCACCACGAAAAGTGATAGAGCTATTTAGGTTTATTGGTTGGCAAGTTCGTTTTTTTTTTTTAATAAAATGGCAGTGATGTTTTTTTTTGCGAGGAAGATTCAGAAAAATTCCGAAAATATAATATGGTCGCATTTTTTGCCGTCAAATACTGCCATCATTATTTTCCCTCTATTCTTGTTGACACAATATGGCATAATAACTCATGTGGGGTTTCTGACAGCTTTTTTATGTGAAATGTAATAAAGGTGTTCAAAGTTCCTCCTCGTACCTGAAGTTAAATATGGGCCTGTATGAATTAAAATGTGACAATACGGAATATACCCGGATCGTGTTATTTTATGATATGCCGCTATTCATGGAAATACACGCACATTGATTGATTACACTGATGTTAGCAGTACCCATATTGAATGTATACTCAAGAAAAAAATCAGTGGTTTTATCCCCCAATAATAACATCGTAATATCGCAGTTAACAGAGGGTAGAGAAACGGAACTCAGGCACTGTACGGGTTGGTATATTTTTAACGTTTTTTATTCTTAAAAAGGCCATGAGTTATAATTTCATTTTTAAGTCTGGTTCGTAGGCTTAAAGTGCATATTATGTAGACAAATCCGATTTGCGTATAGTATGCAGTACATACAGTAGTGTCTACATAAATTTTCATTGAGTGTGTAAAACCACACCATTTTGCTGTTGTAGATACCTGAAGTCTACATGCATTTTCTGAGGCTCGTTCAGTCATACAAAAAACTAATAATATGCACTAGGATGAATTTAAGCTCTACCGGTGCATCTTTAGTAGGTAATAATTTTGACAATAAAATTTTGTATTGATGACTGGTTTTCTTTCTATAGCAATTTGTAGGTATGTTGACATCTACATCTTGCCATATCTAGAAATGAACATTAGGAATCTACTTTGCAGCAATATTGTTATACATATTTTCGTCTGCTTTTTTAGTGATCTTTTCTAGGGCAGAAATATCCAGTTTGTATTCAAAAGTTTGCAAAAATTATGCCACTTGCTACATTTCTTCGTAATTGAGTAAATAAATAATTAATATTCTAGGTTTTCTCTTGTTAGAATGGGAACCGGTTTAATGAAGATGTATTTTTTTCCAATGACAACAAATATTGATTCATTTGTATACGGATAAGGTCATTTGCGTGTTTTAACCCTTTTTACTACTTTAATATAACTCGCAAATATAATTTCATTACATCACCATTTTTGATCATTATAGGATCATATCGTCCCTGTTCTGGCAGAACACACTAACTGGAGAATACTAGTTTTGAGTAATTTGACTTTGAAGTTGTTAAATTGTTTGAAATAATGGTCTATCATGTGAGTTTATTCAGTAATCGTAAAAAGGGTGACTTTAAAATAAAGACTGTTTATTTATTAAGAAGGTTTCCAGACGGAAAAGTTTGAAATAAGGAACATTTTGGTACTAACTCAATATGTAATTTTTTCGAATTAGTGTTTTCTGCCAGAACAGTGACGATATTATATATTACATAGATTCCGTTAGTAATTATTAATTTATTTCCTTTGCACTTTTTAAGGAAGATTTCTCATCTTTTCTCCAAAACTAGTAAAATAGTTCACACTATTATATACGAGGGTGGGTCAATAATTCCTTAGAAAAAAGCATTAAAACAGTTTTTATTTTTGTATTTTTTTTTTATTTCTCAACATAATCTCCTTGGAGCTCAATACACTTGGTAAGACGTTTCTCAATTTTTTTTAAACCGTCAGAAAAATAAGTTTTCGGAAGGTCCTCAAAATAAGCATTTGTCCGATCGATGACTTCTTCATTTGAAAAAAAACGTTGTCCACTTAGCCATTTTTTTAAGTTTGGGAAAAGGAAAAAGTCACTGGGGGCTAAATCTGGCGAATACGGTGGGTGGTCGACCAATTCGAACTTCAATTCTTCAATTTTAGCCATTGATCGTAAACATGTGTGAACACGGGCATTGTCCTGATGAAAGAGGATTTTTTTCCTGTTTAAATGAGGCCGTTTTTCTTCAATTTTGTTTTTTAGCTGGTCCAATAAAGATGCATAATAATCCCCTGTTATTGTTTTTCCTTTTTCCAAATAGTCAACGAAAATAATTTCACGTGCATCCCAAAATACAGTAGCCATAACCTTACCAGCTGATTTTACGGTTTTCGCCTTCTTTGGACATGGTTTGCCTTCGCAATCCACTGCTTTGACTGTTCTTTCGTCTCGGGAGTATAGTGGTGTATCCATGTTTCATCCACAGTCACAAAGCGACGAAAAAATTCATCCGGATTGCGTTGCATGAGCGACAACAGGGCTTTAGAGGCCACCACCCTATTGCGTTTATTGTCGACTGTGAGCAAACGCGGCACCCATCTTGCAGAAATTTTTTTCATGCCCAATTTGTCATGTAAAATAGAAATGACGCTACCTTTTGAGATCCCTGTAACCTCAATTATCTCACTCAACTTTAATCTTCGGTCACTTAACACCATATCGTGGATTTTATTGATCATTTCTGGTGTAGTCACTTCTACAGGACGTCCTGAGCGTGGTTCATCCTTTGTTGATGTACGACCACGTTTAAATTCATTTAACCAGTTATAAATAGTTGCAAGTGAAGGAGCAGATATGCCGTGAACTAAATCCAACTCATTTTTTATTTCTTTTGCTGTTAACCCTTTTATATTAAAATGTTTAATAACAGATCTAAACTCAATTTTCTCCATTTTCCATTTTTCCATTTTCCACAAGCAATTTTTTTTTAAATGTACGAGAAACACACAACAACCCGACCAATCTGATTGAAACTTCGCAGCATACTGAATCGGTAGTGCCGCTGCATGAAAACAAACCGCTTACAGTACTAGTCGCGCCACCTGTCGGCTTTTCTAAGGACTTATTGACCCACCCTCGTATTAAAACTTTAATTCATTGGTTTATTTTTAATTTAATACTAACATCAATATCTAAAATAATATTTAAAAAGTTATAAGCTTTGAAATGGCCCCCTTTCTAATGGTCTAAGTAAGGCAAATGTTTGCGGCCTTTGGTGCATGTTGAACTACCGATACTGTGTTGATAGATAGCAGATATTTGCCGGCCAAAGCATACGTCACCCTCTTCACAGTAGTGAGCACCACGTGAGCACAAACATTTGCTTGAAAATAGTGTATTATACAATTCTAGATGTATAAAGGTGTTCTATTAGCTACCAGGTAATAATTTTAATCTGATATGATTTCTAACGGAATAGTCCATTCACCTTGTAAATAATATTTGCTTATTTTTGTTTTGGCAATGGAAGAATACGAATGAATCAAAATAATGGTAGCTGTCATATTTATGCTCACACACATGACATTGAGATACAGTAGTGATGATGTATTTACTTTTACATTCAAATAATTACCGATATCTTTCCTCGAAGTTTCTGAAATCTTTACTTGAAAATGTATACGGGACGTTTTATTTTCAAAAGATATATTTTTTTCGGATATTATGTGATGAAGTATCTGCAAAAAATTACCACTCTTAAAAACTATACCAGTCATTTAGCAGAAGAATTATAATAAAAATATGACCCACCACGATTTATTAATACACTACAGAACGAGACTACCAAAAAGAAAGTTGAAGTCCTTTATTGACAGATAAATTGGAGTGCTGTGACTTATTGAAAAAAAATATAAAATAATCCTGAATATTCTTGAAAGAAAAATATTTTGAAGGGTCTTCGGCGCCGTGTACGATGAATATAGTACGCCGCGAAGGAGGCATAATCACAACAGATACCAACGCATTATATAGTGGTCTTTATGGTATCTTGTGGGTGATGGCGTTGGCTAGATCATTAATTAAACCAAACCTCAAAAATTGAAGATACCAATAGGCTACTATTGGATAGATCAGAGATTTATACCTACTGAAGTGGTTGGAAGATGTAGAGAGAAATATTTATTTCTTTTTGGTTTCATTTATAATATACTCTTGTTCCATTCTATGCTTCCATTTTTTTGGTTGCTTTTGATAATGTTATAATAATAATATTTTTTTGTTTCCCCTCCCATGTCATGTTGTGAATATCTTGAAATTGTAATTTGTAAAGTTTACAATAATACTAAAATAAATAAATTTGGACATATATTATATATATTATAGTATATCAATCTTGTAAATTGAAAGAAATAATTTATTAAATAAATTTGAATTTGAATTTAAGAGTGCGATGCAGAACCATACTCACTACAAATGTATTGTTGGTCAAATATAAGTAAATCTACATCTTTAGAGATGGAGCCTAAATATATAAAAGTGAAACTGAAAAAAGTATCCCTGTCGGCTGACTAAGTTAGCTACAAGTAAATTTCGCAATTTTGCCAACACGACTGTACTCAAACATAAAAACGTCCGTGACTTGCCTAAGTGCCACAAGAGTGTATGAAGTTTTTTTTAATATTATTTTACTTGTGACCTATTTAGGATGAAAAGTTTAATACATTGAACTTTGTTTTCTCAATATATATTTGTGTTTATTTTTTTGGCTTATTATAGGAAAAAGTATGTTGAACGTACGTAATATATCTTCTTTAAAGTTTACTTCCTTTGAAAATAATACTTTCTCTGATCCCTAATAATATATGAAATCAGTACATGGTGATTAAAAAACAAAACAAACCATCCTCTTATTTTAATTTTAAATAGGTAATAAGTAAAAGGCAGAATTTTAGGTAAATGTCGACACATCAGACAAAAGTAAGATTTTTTTTCGATGTATTATTATGATTTTAAGTCCATTAGAGGACGAGATATTGGTGATATATTATTGTTTTAAGATTGAAAATCCAATATGGCCGCCAAAGAAGGTATTTACTATCGAAAATGGGAAATTATTGCTCTAAGTCGGTACGAACACGTGGAAAAAATGTGGTGATTTCGTTCGGTGTGTTGTGTGTCTATATTTTCATGCTAATCTGTCAGAATATCACAAAAATATTACAATGTGTAGATACGTAAATAATATATATTTTTTTAATTTATAAAAATCTAAAACGGTTCAAATATAGCGTTGTATTTGAATCTTTTTGGAGAATTTATTTATAGTCGTTATTGTAGTTATTTGTTTGAGTTGACAAGATGAAAGAGATTATAAAAATTTTTGCAAAACTTTTACACACCACGTAAATATAAAATATTACAAACACCGTACAATTATTCTAAATTCTTCCTTCGATAAAAAATCACCAAATTCACCACAATGGTCTAATCTTAGCCATTTCTATTTTCAAAATCTGTAGGCCTGGGTGTGATATGCGATGAAACGAATTGTCGAATATAAAATCACTCCGTACATTCGAGCCGTTGTGGGCAGGGCTAACGCAAACTTTTGACGCGGCGCATTTACCCGCATGTTATTACAATGAATTCATATTAAAGCACATTAATCTTCCTTCTGACAGAGGCGTGCTATACAATACTGTGTTGGTGTTTGCTGGATTTTTCTGTAACCATAAATTCCGAACACCGCATCCCTCTGGCGTCCGCCCACAGCGTTACTCAACCATCGGAACAGTTTTTCTATGGACACGTCGGTGCTTTATTACCCCCAAGTGGGAAACGCCGGAACTACCCGGGTAAATTTTTATTAAATAAATCACTTTACGCTTAAAACAAAATGACATTATTATTTTACAATTTCATATTATTAACATTTGTAGAGTTGACATTCTAAACACACTAGACATGAACGGATAAACTTGTTACGGAAAAAACTGACCGACTTACCCTTTTTTCAAATTTATTTTAAAGCTGAACGTTTTTACTGTAAAAAATGGATAAAATAAATCATCTAGAACTTTCAACTGCGATAAGTATAATAATATGTACTTGTATTTTTCACAGTAGGTTTAAAAACATGTGGCAGCTAGTTTTTAATAAATGGCAGAAAATAGAGTTAGTTTAATCATTTGAAAATTAAATTTATGCGCGCGCTTTATCAGTGATTTATAGTATTTATTTCATTTTATGATTCCTTAATGTAGAGAAAGCATGCTATGCACTGAGAATTCTTGTACAATATTAAAAAAATATTATATATACAACTCGGCATTTTGTTATTTTAAAATAACATTATTAATGTTATTATTTTAATTTATGACCTACATAATTAATAAGCTGAGCCGACGGATATTAATTTACTAGTTCACAAATAATATACTTTTTTTTACTTATATGCTACATAAAATAATGTACAATCTTGCTGGTGTTAATTATAATGTGTTTGTCCATGATCTAAGAAATTGGGAGATAACACAAGATGTTGGAATCTTCTTTTATAGAGAAATAGCCTAAATGTATAACATTTAAACAAAAAAGAACCACTGGCCCACATATAAAATTAGTCATAAGTGATTTAGCATTGCAAACTTATTTGTAGATAACTCCACACCTGTCTTCTACTATGACATTTTTATTTACCAATTCACTGGGCATGTAAAAAGGCAATCCGTCAGTCACAATGAGTAGATAAGCAGCTAATAATATTACACATTGGCGTTATTATTTTTTAGCTAAAAACAATGTGTAAAACGATTTATAACTGCAAGTTTGCAGTTGAAAATGTCTCACTGAGGCGGACGAAACCGGCCCTAATCTATTGATTAAAAGTTGAATAAGTACTACAAAAAAATTGCGTTTTATTAAATACAAACAACAATACAACTGCATTCGAGTAAAGTAATCACAACAAACATAAACAATGGTAGCCATTGCTTGTGTGAAAATATCAGAGTATTTGTTTACTAAATAATTTCAAATGTCAGAAATAAGGTACAAGGTTCATTCTATTTTTACAGTCCAAGTTTTTTGGTAGTACTTTTTATCAGTTTTTGTCCTCCCAAGTTGTTGAACTAACATTACGGTGATAATAAATGAGAAAATTATCTGTGTATTTAACCAAATTGATTCAAATATTAATATATTCCACTTTCGTGACCATAAGTGGTGGGCGTTGAAAATATGCTATATTTAGCGCAATTGGCATAAAGCATATCGTCTTATATCCGATGGATGAAGGTTCAAGTCTTGTCCGTCGCAATATTTTTTTTAAGATTTAATAAAATATGTATGTCTCTGAGGATATTTTCAAATAATGTATAATGGTATCTGATTTTATTAAGATTACTACGAAAGTCATATTTTATATAAAACTGTTTGAGAATACGTTACGATGATGACCGCTGTGAAATCTCTAGCAGAAATGATCACTGACAAGATGTATGGCTTGAGAATGGTGTACTTTGAAACACGAAGATATTAACCGCTTTTCTGTAGCACTTTCTAATATTATTTTTCTTCAATATTCAAATCTAGAACCATATTTCATTTTATATAGGCATTTATATCATTATTCATGCGAGGTGTTTACATGCTGATTCGATATCTATGTATAACATACAGAATGAAACGATTTTTGTACATTGTTATTTAAATCGTAACTTATAGTAATATGCCCGTTAGTGTACATTATATATCTTACAATATAATATATAAATAAAAACCCTTTTTTCTAAATAATTTTTGATCAACATTTTGACTATTTTCATGATACTAGATTTTTTTTTAAATTTCGGTCTGTCTTTGTACCATTATAATTTATATGAAACTTGCACCGTTCCTAGTATATATTGTTGGTAATTTAGTAGCGTCTAATTTTAATATTCAAAACAATAACGATGTTAAGATAAAAATTATCAAAAATAATGCATTTACAATAATTTATCACAGACCAGTAACGTAGTCAAATTTATGATTTTTTATTTATTTCAACTGCTTTTTTGTATATTGGTGGTTTATAGAGATAATTACATATTTCCACTTGTGAGAGGCTTAAGATATTAAAAAAAATGCTAGATTAAAATTTTTTGTGAAGTCTGCAGTAAGTTGTGTTCCTCCATTTGTACTTATATTTATTTTTTTAAATGTCCAGAATTGAATATTTTGTATAGTTTTATTGTTTTATTTTGTTGTTTAGTATTGCGTGTGGTTTTTTGAGGTCAATTTTATGATTATGTTGTCTGAGGAGAACAAAGTGCATCGTTCCTTTCCTAGTATTGGGCAGTCGTTAATGATATATCACATTGTTTGAGACGTGTAGCCATCACATGAACAGCAGTCATCATTACTAACTACTGTTCCTGGCAAGAGTGGTGAGAGAGCTTAAGTTTGGAATAAATATCCATGTTATTGATCATGTGGTGAATGTTTTGTATCTGCTGTTCCATAGCTCTATTGTGTCTTCGTAGCTGTCAGAATATATTAGCGGAGGAGTAGGAAAGTGATGTCAGGATAGAGCAAAGCTCAGTTACATCGAACCATTGATAAACTTACTCAAACACAATAACACAATAATTGAATCACGAGAAGCTGTCATGGTCAGAAGCAGTGTGGGGGGGGGGGAGTAAAACTGTTGTTGATCGCGTCGGCTCAACTTAACTCACAGTTAAGTATGATACTGATGTACATGTCTGAAGGCTGTGATTAAATATTAACGTAAATTTAACAGGTGTGTAAAGAGGCAGGTACATAGATTCAATCGTTGTCTATGTAATTGTCTATTTATTCATTGTGTATATAATAATATGTATACTTTTATTGCTACATCGCAGGTGATCGGTAGTCAATCATAAATTAGTAAATAACCTTGATTTTTAATTATATATACACAAACAAATGCACATGCACACATATATATTAGGTATTTAGTACCTAGTAATATTTTATTTATTTAACAAAGGTTTTATAAATTATATTTTAGCTGCAATTTATATCAAACGCCTTAAATTTTTCAACTGACATAAAACTAAATGAAATAATGATTTGCTTAGTGGAAGTATTTTATTTTAACTCTTCAAAATTTATAATGGTAGTTTTATAAACAATAAAATTATTATATTACAGTAAAAAATACAACGTTGCCAACACACTTTTCGGTGTAGCTTTTAAAACGAAAAATACTCGTAGAATCCGAGCGTCAAAAATATAATCATTTATGAGATTCTATGATCCAGGTGAGATTACGATAATATGATCCTGACATCCAGAATTTTATACAGAAAAGTAAGACGTTGATGTAGTATTCATCAACAGATTATCGGCAAAGTGGAATTATATAGAAAATGCTGTACTATATTGGTGGCTTTAATGTGCGGTGACCGTAGTAAAAGGACACGAATATCGTGTTAAGTTGTGTTGTGACTATCGAGCTACTGGACAGGTTTGGAAGCAATGTCTACGACAGTGGTTTCCAAACTTTATGTTACTACGCCTCCTTTAAAAAAAATCTAATCTTCGCGCCTCCCCCCTTTATTTCATTAAATAATACAGACACGTTTTTAAATAGTAAACAATGTACTAATACAAAAATGAAAAAAAAAATAAACAAGGTTTTACTACTTGTATTATATTCATTTTTAAATTAATCTGTTTTTCATGCGACGAATGTGCTTATTTATTAACACAATCAATTTCAATAGTAGTCAATCCAAATTCATCATCGTTCATTAACAAATGGATTCTACCATGTGCCCCTGATCCTGAAGCGGGCCCCCAGGCCAGGATCTTTCTTTTTTTTACTATTTATAAAATAATGTGAAAATTAACAAACTAACCAAGGACACAGTAAATAGATTTTTGATTTTTTAAAAGTGGAGACATGGCGAACTTATTTTTTTGTAATTTTGATTTCCAAAGCTCCATTTTTTTATAAATGCCTTCATTTTGTTTTTTTAAATCAGTGAATGCATTAGTGGTCCTTACATTGATTTATTCACTCAATTTTTTTTTAATTTCAACCAAATAGACAAGTTTAATAACAAAGTTATCGTTCCTAAATAAATTTGCCTCAAATTTCAACATTATGATTTGACCTTTTTATTTCATTTTTTCACGAGATAGCCAGCGCGCTCACAATAGTGTAGAAGTGAGGTATTATAAAATTTGCCTCCATATTTTCAGACAAGTTTGTAAACAACCTTTTATAGGACTGTATGTAGTTTATAACGAGTAGCCGTTTTATTAACTATGCAACTGCAAACCTGTGGCTACATTAATAATTGTGTTAAACTTTTCGCGCCTCCCTTTACATCACTCCGCGCCTCCCAGTTTGGAAATCGCTGGTCTACGATGAATATAATATAAACTCATGAATGATATAAGAGTATGGAGCATTTAGTACTATGAAGAAATATAATATAATCTGTATAATGACTGTTGACTCTCCATATACCAAGACTTCCCTGAGGAGATTATGTGAGGTACAATGTTGAATACCTTCTGCTGGTGACCAAATTAAATTAATAAATTAACCAGGTGGAAATGCTCAAACTACCTACATCCATTAAATTGGACGGTTTTGAGAATTGGGTCATAACCGGCTTCTAACGGCCTTATAACAAGAACTTACTTAGACAAACTTAATATTAATGTTACTTTTATTTAAATAGTGTGTTAGTAGTGTACCTAACAAACATTTTACCTGGCCCCACATTTTTAAAACGCAATTCAGGGTACGGAGCCATGCAATTTAACCCCGGTGGAATACATAATAGACGTCGATGGCTGGATCATTCGGGTACAATCTACGGACGACAAAATTGAACTAATGTTACCTCTAGTTTAGTTAATTAATCTACTTGCATATTATATATACTGTACGCTGCTTGTATTGTTTTTAAAAATAAAACTCGATCTCCCTGCCAAATTGTCATTTATTGGATTCACCACCCTCAAGCTTTAACAATACATACTTCGGAATTTCAGGCAAAATCCATATCATAACCGAATAAGTACTGAATAAATATTAAACGAGTTGATATAGTAAGTTATAACCTCCATTAAAGGGTTAAACGATTTCGTTTTGGATTATCATGATTTACTGAGGATGCAATAGGACGGAGATTCGAGCATGATAAGAGGGGTGTGAGTATGTTAGGGGATGGTGGCTGAAAACGTGCATCTATGAGTAAACAGAACCACTTCATCATTGTTGCAAATAACACACCTGATATACCTTTTTGAATACGCTGCCGGTAAATGGCAGCAGCCGCCATGAAAGATACAAGACATAAATCAAAATAAATAATGGAAAATTATGATTTACGAAACATTTCGCCATAAAACGAACCCTGACTTATGCTAAAAGCCCAAAAGTGCAATTAAAACAGGCGCGCCTAGATTGTATCGATATATCAATGAGAATCCACTGTAGAGTCAAATAAAAATCTCACGTATTTTGAGGAGTTACATAATATTACCATTATTTTATGTAAATCGAATATTATATTATGCATTATTATTGCACTAGATACTTTAGTAATATTATTTTTTGCATAATATATAGGTAACATAATAGATGCTGTCTATTACAATATTATGTATTATTTAATAAAATAGAACAAAGCTGTAAAAACTTTTACAAGTCACATTTAGAAAAAAATATATCAATCCGAGGTTCGCAACCCGAATAATAGAATATATTCATATATTAAAATCGTTACGGCTTTCTTCAGATATATGTTATTACGCCAAATTCCAAATATAAAATTCGTTATTTCTGTACTAATTTATTCAAGACCTTTACAAAAAATGAATATTGCACGATTACTGTCATTCGCATTACATATGTACTAGGGTAGAGTGGAGTTTAATATAATATTAATGTCAAAATCATTCATTTACACTTCGTTCATTTTATTTTTCAGTACTAAACAGCAGGCCCCACACTACATCATATTTGCTTCAATAGGTATTAGTACTAGACAAGTAATACGAATATTAACATTTTTGGGCTCTCCTATTAATATGTTTGGCCAACACATATTGTCACAACAGAAACGTTTGTCAATAAATTAATAAAAAATAATCAGTGGACAATTAATATACAATGTCTTAGAATAATTATTATTTCATTTTAGTAAGAGAGTTTATTCGTCTTTGCTTAGAAACATGATATTATTATAGTCATATCGATGTCTGTAGTTGTCCAATGAACGAAAGTGATTTATTAGACATTGGACGTTGGATGATGGGATGAATGGTGAAGTAGGACTTTTATAAAAATACCAGCTCTCAAGAATTGCGCATATTATAATAATACGAGTAGTATGTTGAAATTTATCCAATTTCAATTAGTGATTTAATATAAAGCTTTTTTTTTATTTTGATTGCATGTCACAAGGTTTGTAAGTCAAATGTTAAATTTGAATGCTATAAAATATGTCTATAAAAAATTGTTGTACGAGCCGTAGTTTCAAGGTGGATACCTTAGTAATTTGTATTATTATGGATTATTATTTAAAAAAAAGCCTTTATAAAATTTGGAATTCTCACAAAATAAATTAAATCCACAAGTAACAGAGTTCAATCATCAAAGCATTTTTTGTTCTTATATTCGTAACATTACTTTGTTAAAATTCGATAAAAAATAAAATAGACGAAAAATAATATTCGTTGTTAAAATTTATTAAGGGCAAGTTTGAGAAAAATGTTTATTTTGCAAAATTTCACCTGCCAAACTAAACTACGCAAAACGCCTGGAAATGTTACGCATAAATGAGCTTTTTTCATATAATTTCAAAAGTAATCTTTTATTCATGCGCCATTAAATTTCCATTCTCACTTCGCTTAAAAGACTTGTTTTTTAATCATGGGCGTTTTTTGTAATTTTAAAATTATTTGCGAGCCGAGAGGGTATTCCCCCCCATCCCTGGCAGGTGATAAACGCTTGCCAAACATTTAAAACCACTTCCGGTGAGACCGGAAGAGGGAAACACATCCACTGTGTTGCCAGCGCTAATTATTAATTTAGGGATAGGAAATGCTATTTGCACAGGTCACATTCAATATTGTCTTTGCTTTATGTAGCTTTTGCGATGCTTAGCATTTATGATGTGGAAGCAGCATTGCTTCAATACATAATTTGATTTATGCGACGTGTCTATTTATCCAGCTGACAGAAATCATTTCAATTTATTAATGTATTCAAATAATATACGTATACATTACAGCAAAAATACATATTTCAAAATATATTGATTCCAATGGTTATATTTTAAAATATTCGTGACGTGCATTACATAAGTAAAAATGTTTTTTTAATACCTATATTAATTTATTATAAAAAAAATCTATTAATTCATCCCACATTCTGTGGAGGGATATAATATAATCCTCTTGGGATCTTACATGGTGATACTACGACGTATTGTAACATAATTGTTAATTTTTGCTGTAAACATACATCGTCATTTTTTATATTGAGTGAAATAAATTTAAATGTTAATATTGTATTATCTATATTATATTATATAGGTTTGATAAAATTGTATATATTTATATTGCAATTGCGTTAATTAATATGTTGTACTAATGTTGGTAATATACTTTTAGTACTTGGGTTAATTTTATTTAGTAATTTAATTCATTCAATAATTTTGAGAAAATTCACATTATAAACTAGTACAAGTGACTTAAGAATCATCAACGAATACATATATAACATAGATACTTGTTTGACAATAATAAAACATTTTAATTTACAAGTTAATTAACTCGTAAATCATTTTTACAGAATATATTATCTACGATATAATTAGTAAATATCATGATTTAAAAATCACTGTTGTAATAAATATTATATTAGGTTTTAAAAAATTATTATATCTAAGAGTACCTAGGTAGGATTTAAAATAATATGCCCAAAATTCTTGTTTGTTTAGCTGGATTAAAAAAGTCGGATGAAAGCCGGAAGTGGTCCGCGGCCCTGAGTTTTTTGACTCTCAATCAAGTTCATGCCTGGCCCAGCCTCCATAAATATTTACACAGGTATACTACCAGCAGAATCAAAACAAGATATCTGCATACCAGATTAATGCTGAGTTCACCGTCTTTGGATACGGTCTCCAATAATGTGTGAGTGAATTTTCATGTATGGGGTTTCGTATTTTTACAGCGGGAAAGATATCTCGTTAAAAATAAAGAGACGGACCTCCCCGTCCGATTTAATATTTATTGCCCCAGGACTATTATGCAGCGGACCGAGCCACATAAAAGGGTTAAATAATCGCTTTTGGTATTTTAAAAGAAAAACAAAAAATCTCACACCAACGTTTATGAACTTGGCTCTTCTTTTTTTAAATGATTTTTTTTCGCGCGGCTAATTTATATTGTATTTTTTATTGTTATTTCAGCGCGCGAAATAATATAACCGACATATCACTAAATCGTAAATATAATATCATTCTATTTTTTTTAATAATCTTAATAATTAAAATATATATGAAAGTATTAATGAAGTTATAGATATATTGCAGTGAGTAAATATGTGGGGGTCATCACTGTGGGAACCATGGATGATGAAGTCTTTATTTTGGTGGTTGCTCCGATGGATGGAGTAGCGAATTTTATTTGCAGCATAAACAGTCGGTACAAGAGTATGTTACAGTAGTTATTTATTATAATACTTACGATACGGTTCCGAGATCTGATCTCGGTAGAATGAGATGTTGTATGGAGCGATTAGGATGCTGAGATACTAACAGACCAGGAACTTATATTCGAGTGACATGTCCAATGAATTAGGATCCGCTATTTATTGACGTACGGATATTTGGGAAATAATTATTGTAATTGAGTCAGCTACTAGGTATATGGAGTTTGGGTCATCGACTACAGCTGACTATGTGGAAAAATCGATTTCGCGGAAACAATCTGCAATAAGCCATTTACTGACTGTTTACAATAATTGGACACTCTGGGAAATGGATATTATTAGAGAATTTGTAATTTCAGTAATATATTTAATATCACCGATCAATATGCTGACACGGATTGAGTTGTTAATCACCATAAAGGCATAAGAATATATCGTATCTGTTCTGGCAGAACACACTAACTGGAGAATAGTAGTTTTTTTTCAATAGGAGAATACTAGTTTTGAATAATTTGACTTTGAAGTTGTTAAAATGTTTGAAATAGTCTATCATGTGATTTAATTAAGTAATCGTAAAAAGGATGACTTCGAAATAAAAACTGTTTATTTATTAAGAAGGTTTCCAGACGGTAAAGTTTGAAATAAGGAACATTTTGGTATAACTAACTCAATATGTAATTTTTTCGAATTAGTTTCTTCTGCCAGAACAGTGACGATATAAATAAAATAATAATTACTCAGTTATACTAACTGCTTTTTCTTTCACGATTTAAAATTTACCTTTGATTTATTAATGATTTCCGTGTCCGTTTATTACTAAACCATAATTAATTCATTTGTTTTGTACCTTATATTAATAATTAATGCTGTATAGTCATGCAAAAATGTTCCGTTGGTTAAACTTAAAAAAATATACAACCTACTGTAGGCGATAGCTGTCGTATATCTTATATAAACTAGTGGATAAAATAGTACAGTACTTCTTTCATCTGATTATTTTAGGCCAGATTCATGTCGATCTGATCTAGCATTCTTTCTTGAATGTCATTTCAGTTGTATGTCCACTCTATTTATCGTTTAATATCACATTAAACACATAAACTAATAATTTTCACGTATTCACTCTAACATTAAAGGAAAATAATTAAGTTTTACGTAAATATTTCAATGTGCTAAGAATTTTTATATATTTTTTCTTTCTCATCAATTATTTATTACAGTATATTCAAATGCAATCTTTAAAAATTAATGTTTTACATTACACCATAATGTCCAATCCTAAGAGTATCATATGGGCAGCCAAATAGTGGAGGTTGTATTAACAGATTTTTATTTTTACGGGAAACTGATTTTAGCCACTTGCTCAACCTATACGCGAAGCACACACTGGGAAACATCACGTGAATTTTACAGATCCCGGACCAACTAATTATAAGCTGACAGGGATATTATGTTAATAGCGTCTAAAAATAACGATTGCCGTAGTGTGATGTGGGAGTGAATCTAGACTCTAGAGTCTAAAGTATAGGTTGAGAAAATGGCTAATAACGATTTTTGATATTAAAACATTTACGAAACCGCTTCGAAAGGTATTAGGCATTTTTAATTATTGTAAATAACTTTCCACAAAATAACGTCTTATTTTATTACATTTTCACGATTATGAGGTAAAAATCTATTAAATAACTCTAGATAATTACAACATTCATTAAAATATTGGTTTAAAGTAATATTGCAGTACAAATATTTAATGACACGTTATAATTTTTTATGCAATTCAATGTCTTTGATTCAGTAAGGTGCATTTACAACTGAATTATTTCTATATTTAGCATAAAATTAGCATAAATAAAAATTAACACATTTAAAATAATAAATTTGCAATATATATATATATATATATATTGCAAACCTAATAAGGATATTCAAACACCGAAATAAAATTCTCATATACCTACTGTTATATTATATTTTCAGTTTTCCATTTAATTAATCTATGCCAGTAAATTTATATCGGTTTCATTGGAATCCATGAGGCAATTTATATGCCATGTGCTAATGATTTGATGTTTACGCATGGCCGGCATAATTTCCAATATCAATTAATACAACTAATATTTGTACTGCTTATTCATCGAATGAAGCGCACTCGTAAATAACTTGTCATCAAATTATTTTCATGTGAATACATTTTACGCGCTATCAAAAAAATGACGCGAGCTTGCAGTTACGTTTTCATCATTTATTATTCACGTTTGGCTGCGTTTTATGGATTTTGTAAGTAAATACAAATATTTCATTGATTTTTTTTCCGTAATATTTGTATTCTGAGCGATAAACATATAATATTGATTCTAGCCAATCAGGTATTAATTATTATAATTAACTCCATTTGAATTCAATTACTCATCTGAACTGTTGATATTATGAATCGTATACAATTAATAATATCAATGATGCCAGGAAATAAAATTAAGGCTACATGTAATTCAATTTTGGATAATTTTTATAAAACACTAGCTGAAGTACCCAGCTTCACACAGGGTCGCTTCGTGGTTATATTTATCTTAGATATTTAAAAAATAATAAGAGGTAATTATTTTTTTAATATTAAAATATCTGTTACAATATGGCAATATGAAAATAATTCTAATATGAGTAAAGGTCAAACAAAAGAACACTGAATTAAAATCGAATCCAAAATATGCAAACGTTATTAATGTTATTAATATGTAGTAAAAAAAATCAAAATTGGATGGAACAAACAAACAACAAACTTTTATTTTATATAATACTAATTTAGAAACCTTCGCGGGTATGCGCACAACAACTGACCAAAGTTTCATTGCAATCGGATGAACGGTATAGGAACGCATACGAATAGAAGAAGAAGAAGAAGGTTGTACTAATTCAGAAACCTTTGCGGGCGTACGCAAAACAACTGGTCAAAAAATCGCAGTTGGATGAATGGTATAAGAACGTATACAAATAGAAGAAGATAGAATAGAAAAAAAAGAAAAAGAAAATGGTTATATCAATTCAAAAACTTTTGCGAGTGTGCGTACAATAACTGACGAAAGTTTCGTTGCAATCGGATGAATGGTATAGGAACCATACGAATAAAAGAAAATAGAATGAAGAAGAATAAGACGATGATGATTTTTCTAATTCAGAAACCTTTACGGGTGTGCATACAACCACTTACCAAAATTTCATCGCAATCGGATGAATGGTATAGGAACGCATATGGGACAGACAGACATTCATTTTTATATATAAAATATAGCCTATACTCTTTGCGCAAGTGCAAACAATAAGTTGACAAAGTTATATCGCAATCTGATGAACGGTATGGCAGAGCATAAAATACGAACAAACAAACAAACAAACAAATATTTAAATTAAATATAAGAAGATAGAATATAAGAAAAAGAAGAAGAAAATGGTTGTATCACCTTTGCGAACATGAACACAACACGTGATAAAATTTTCATTGCAATCGGATGAATGGTATAGGAACGCATACGAATAGAAGGAGAAGAAGATGGTTGTACTAATTCAGAACCCTTCGCGGGCGTGCTCACAACAACTGGTCAAAATTTCATCGCAATCGGATGCATGGTATAAGAACGCATACAAATAGAAGAAGATAGAATAGAAGAAAAAGAAAATAGTTGCATCAATACAGAAACCTTTGCGGCGTGAGCACAACACTTGATCAAAATTTCATTGCAATCGGATGAATGGTATAGGAACGCATACGAATAGAAGAAGAAGATGGTTGTACTAATTCAGAAACCTTCGCGGGTGTAAGCACAATTACTGACAAAAATTTTATTGCGATCAGATGAATGGAATAGGAACGCATACGAATAGAAGAATATAGAATAGAAGAAGAAGAAGAAGAAGAAGAAAAAGATGGTTGTACGAAATCAAAAACCATTGCGGGTGTTACCACAACAACTGACGAAGGTTTCATCGCAATCGGATGAATGGTATAGGGACCATACGAATAAAAGAAGATAGAATGAAGAGGAAGAAGAAGAAGAAGGTGGTTGTACTATTTCAGAAACCTTTGAGGGTGTTAACACAACAACTGACGAAGGTTTCATCGCAATCGGATGAATGGTATAGGAACCATACGAATAAAAGAAGATAGAATGAAGAAGAAGAAGAAAATGATGATTTTTCTAATTCAGAAACCTTCATGGGTGTGCATACAACCACTTACCAAAATTTCATCGCAATCAGATAAATGGTATAGGAACGCATACGGGACAGACACACATAAAGACAGAGAGACATTCATTTTTATATATTAGTATAGCCTATACTCTTTCCGAAAATGCAAGCAATAAGTTTACACAGTTTTATCGCAATCGGATGAACGGTATGGCAGTTCATAACATACGAACAAACAAACAAACAAACAAATATTAATTTTTATTTTATTTATATTATATTATATTATTATTTAAATATTAGATTAAGCCAGTAATTAAAAACATCTAATATACAGATTGTCGTGAAATGTTATTGATATTATACATAAAGATAGTTATACATCGGTGTAGAAGTATCTTCCTGGACTTTCAAAATAATGATGGTAGTATTTTTTCAAGATATTGACACCAGTGACCGATATATCGATTAATTTCAATGTGTCATCATGTTTCCATTTCAATAAGAAAACAAGTCAAAATTTCAAGGTTTCGAGTTAACAATTCTATTCGACGGAGAAAGGTCCAATTCAGTAAAACAAGAGTCAGAAATTTCTTCATGTGTCATAAAATCGAAAAACCCTTTCTGAGATTAACCTTTAATCCAGTTATGTACTGGATTTTGTGAAATTTCATTGTGCATTGCTATATTCCACTAAAATAAGTAAGTACATATAAAAAATATACATTTTCTTCAAAAAATTAAAATGAGAATTTCTGCAAAAAATTCAAACCAAATTATCTTGGAGCAAGGTTTATTGAGTTTATTGAAATATGGTATTGATATATTATATAAAGTGCAATGAACTGATTTTCCAACAAACTTTATTTTTATTTCTTCATCATTATCAGCTAGGGTTGATCCAACTCTGGATAAATACCTCCATTAGCTCCTTCCACTTTTCTCAGTCTCCTTCCACGTAAATTCACTGCAATTTACGAGTTTATCGATTCAGCGGAATTCAGGGCGTCTCTGTAATAATTTAGTATCCCTTGAGTACCGTTGTATGAGGGGATTTATCCATTTGCCAGTGTCCTGTTTAACTCATTACCATTTTATCTACTTGGTGACCTATATCATATTGCTAACTCTTACCTGCCACCTTACCCATTGGTTTATTTTGTGGTCTTTCCGAATTATGTTCAACATGCACCTTTCCATGTCATGTTGCGCTACTCATAGTTATTTGATTTCTCTTACATTAAGGGTCCATATTTCATATTTTGCATACGTGAGTACTGATAGCACACAATATGTAATATATTATTGAAGTCTACACCAATAGTATATAACCTATTTAAAAAAAATTCACGAGCCGCAGTGCGAAAAGTGTTGAAAAATAATTGTATATTGTACTAGACGAGACATACATTTTATTATTTTAAATTTAATAGTTATAATATATTAGTGATGAAGTACTTGTTATTTTGGGCCGCAACAAATGGCATTTTCGACTGCGGTTTATGCATCAGTGGTCTACACTCTACACTAATGTAAGGGGTGTCCATCCGGACTTTTATTAATGGTAATAAATTTTCCAAGCTAGTGGTGTTCAAACAAGTGACCGATATATAGAAAGTACATTGAACTACTTATATAAAAATCTCATTTTTATTTAACAACCCTTATATGCACTGTATTAATGGCACCCAACTTGAGCAGCAGCTACGTCTATCTCGGACAGCAGGTATCCATAGACGGAAGCATGCACGATGAAATTGCTCGAAGAACAAAGCTGGGATGGAGTGCTTTCGGACGTCTGCATAGTATCTTCAAAAGTGACCTGCCATTGTGTCTTAAGCGTAGGGTGTTCGACCAATGTGTGCTATCCGTGATCACGTATGGCTGAGAGACGTGGACCCTCAACATGAGAAATGTCCAAAGACTAAGAGTCGCACAGCGAGGCATGGAGAGGTGTATGTTGGGCATCACGCGAAAGGACCGTAAGAGAAACGAATGGGTTATGAAGCAGACAAGAGTAAGCGATGTAATAGACGTTGCCAAACAGCTAAAATGGAGATGGGCAGGGCACATTGCTTGCCAAAAAGACGGCCGCTGGACAAATGCCGTCATCCAGTGGTACCCAAGGGGCACAAAACGGCCACAGAGTCGCCCTAAAAGCCGCTGGATTGACGAACTGGCAAAGTTCGGCGGAAATACATGGCAGCGAATGACACAGGATCGAGAGAGTTGGAAGAAGCTTGTGAAGGCCTTCATCCAGCAGTGGATTGACCCCGGCTGATGATGATGAAAATATGCACTGTATTGTATTCTGGTAACAAACTACATTATAAATTATATTTTTTTATTTGAATGATATATTATGTAAAAACTTACAGTTTTACTACAGTGGATAAAGATTGCTTACAAAATGAGCATAAACTAAGACGTTATAAAATATTATTCTAATTTGATAAATTTGGCATATTACTGCTCGAACATATTGAAATGTTGCAGTGTGGAAAAACACCGCGTAATATACTGTTTTTGCTTGTGTAAAGTAGATTCTAAAACTATGCCCATGTAACGTTAAAGTTTACTTTTACTAGTTGCTAGTATTACTAATAACATAGCCATATCTACCTATATAGTATAATATTATAGCGTTAGTGGTGTAACGTTATACATGTAGAGCTTTTGTACGGGATGTTAAAACCAGTGTTAGTTGATTAAATTTATAGTAAGAGTAATAATATAAAGAGTGTGGCTACTGTTCGGCAAAATAAAGCCGTGTTTCTTGCGTATAACGCACAGTAGAACCTCATTTTTATTATTATTAACTTAACTACGAAACGTTATACTGATCATGTTGCTTCTCAGTACAGCTACCAAATTTAAACACAACATAGTTAACCATATCGTCTACTAAATTAATCAAAAATAATTACCACTAACTTTATATTTAACACAAAAACAACAAATTTCAGCAACACGTGCTCACATTTTTATAATGAATGTACCTAATCATTTAAATCAATATTTTACCGGCGACGTTAAAAAAAATATTTAATTCTGCCGTGGAAATTCTATCTTATTGTTATGCATTTTGCGAAGATATAAGCGTACCGAATGCTTTCTCACTCGCACTTATAGTTCGTTTTTGTTCAAGCCTTCACCGTGGGTGATTGTAATCCATTTTCACGAGATTTATTAGAAATAAGATAAAAGAACCAAAATCTAAGCCAAAACACCTGTACAGTAAAAAACGGCTTATGGTACAAAATAATTTTATGCGAAGTATTGGGCAATACGCTCGGTACAAAAGTGATAGGATACGGTACAAAAAGGATAGTAGTGATAAAATGGTAAGGTGAGGTGCTGGTAAAGAAGTACGTGCCTAAATTCAAGCATTTGTTAATCGCACGGGCTTACTTAAACACGAAACGGCTAATTAGACCGCTTGCTTATTACATTGTTTTGAAAAAAATAATAATAGGCTGTGTGTGGTATGTGGATAAATTACATTTAAATAGAATCAATCATTTTGTATCTCTGCTTTTTCTTGTATTTTACGTGGAAAAATCTCGGGCTATTGCTTATGTAATACGAATGATAAATCAATTATTGGACAACATGCAGCGTTTCCAATACGCTTGACACGTCATTTGTGTGGAAGCATGACACAGCTCCTTTAAAAACATATACGGGACGATGAAGTGTCGGTTCCCTTCTCATAGTTCCCTTCTCACTTGATAACTATAGAATGAAGAGGAGTACCCGGAATTGCTCGCTCTTCATTTATGGTATGTCATATTTTTTCAGTTATGTGGTTTCTTTTTTCTTTTTAAAATTGATTTTTCATATATTAAGAATCCTTTATCTTAAGAGCGTACATAAGTGAAACAACACATAATTTTCAACACTCTGTGGGGCGTAACTTCGGCCGCGTTGCCACTTGGAGAGCGACAGTCGACTTGTGAGTATGTCAATTTGTTTTGTGATGGCGTCGGAAGAATATATTCTTAAATCGTGTAAAGATGACTAAAAAACGTTCTGCATGTACTTGAAAAAGAAAACATGTCAATGAATATACTATTATTATTATATAACAATAAACATAACATTAAATGGACGTATGTTGGATTTTTATGACACATTATATTTCGTTCGGCTCGCGCCTAGTCACGATCTTTTTAGACCATGCCTCAGCTGAGATATAGCCCTAAGAACGAAATAATACTTAAATACTATTAGGTAATTCGAAAAATAAATCGACAACACCTGAGTTTTTTTGTTTTTGAATTTCTATCTGAAAGCCGACCATGAGAAGATGTCCGGTTAATAGAATCATTAAATATTTTTTAGAAGAAGGTTGTATGTTACGTTTGGAGCACCAGTAATTTTTGTATGAATGTGTAGATTAATATTAATTTATGATATGAAACGCAGTTTAATACTATTTCAGTAATGATAGAACGTATTTATTATGTAATTTAAATAAAATAAAACGTTCACGAAGTGCGACAAAATCATGTTTTCTATGCGGTCTCTAATGTTATGGACTGAGTTGGCACAGGGCACCCAACATAAAAGAGAAGCAACGCGTAATGCCAGCTGTAACCGTTACTACCTTGCTTTATTAGACAATGAAAGAAAGGCCAATTAAGGAGGAAGGTATTCGCCGTTATATTCCTCAAAGTTATGCCCTTTGCGAAGGTAAAACAAAGAAAAAGTTGAAAGATTTTATTACTCTTGCAGTTAACCGCCAATTAATTTTCATATTCATTATTTTTTTCTAAATGACCGCAATTAATATATAAATATAATCTTCTGCCAAGATAATTTGTATAACGAGAGATATTCAATGTACTTATTTGATTTGAAGTAGGTCACCGCCATCTTTAGATTAATAAAACCTGAGCATAACTTTTTGCACAAGAAACGAGTGGTCCACTGCCATACTATTTATAACGTACTTGCAAGAAGAGTTTGGTATTAAATAATGACTGGAGAGTATAAATAAGTAATTAGTTATTGTCGTTTAGAATCGACTGTCACATTGACAAACGTTCTAGTGTATTATGATATTATTATACACAGAAGAAGTTTACTTACTTTGATCGTCACTTTCAATTATTATTAATAACACATAACCACTAAATCAGATGAACTCCAAGGTCTCCAAGACACGTTAAAATGATCTGAAAGAAATCTGAAACTAAGAATACTCTGACAAGTGAACACGACAGACACGTCAGTATGAGCAGTCTATACACAGTGATAGGTCATCTATAGTCAACGGGAAGGGCAAAAAGTAGGACCGGCCGTGTAATGTATCGGCTTCCTTCTTCAGTGGGCAATGAGTGGGTACATAGTAATATTTTGTATTAACACATGCGATTTTACCTTTATCAATTTTGTGCCTGTTATTACTTTTAAATTGTTAAAATGAACGTTTTAATAAAAATTGACTTTGGGTACTTGATGGAATTTGCATTAGAATTTCTAATTGATTTTAGTTTTATGTTTCAATTTTAATCGTTGTTTGCAATCAAGCTATATTTTAATAAATTTGTTTGTTTAATGTATTAACAGTGGTTTAAAATATGTTTAAAGCTTTAATTTGATAAGGAATTTTTATGCCTCTCCCCCTTAAAGCTTACAAGGAACAAATTTTTACGATCTTAATAATTATAATTAACTATTTTTTTTTATTTAACGAATAATTTACAAGATTTAAGAATGTAACATTCTAATTATTGAACATATATAAATTTGAAAACACTTCTTCGAAAATATATAATCAATAGAAATTAAAAAAAAAAGTGAGACATCCCGCAGGAATCAACCCTTCCTCTATCGGATTTCACGCCCATGCACATAGACTACTATGTTAAAGGTGCCATACTTAATTGCGACAAATTTGAACTAATAGCCTTTAATAATCTCTGAAGCGCTTTCCAAATTGAATTACTATTGTTGTTCGGCTTTTATCAATTATAATTATTGATAGTATTGAGTTAATTATTATTTATTTCAAACTATAATACTATAAGATTTTGCTTACCTAAAACATATACTTTCACTCCTGCTTAATTAATCTGAAACAAAAGAATAATGATAATTAGCATTATAAATACAATCATTCATTAAAAATGAAATAATATCTAATTCAAAAATAAAACAAAATCACTTCTTGATAATATGTTATTGTAGGTATTGTATTATTTTTTATAGCAAAAAAATACAGGTTCTGAATAAGTAGAATAATTTGTATTCACATATTTATTACGCACGCATGCTTCTTGAATCTAATTTACTTATAAATAATATAACCCTCGTGTTTTGCCACACGGTATAATTTTCTTTATTTGGCGTCATTATTGACAAGCTCACTACTTACCTCCGTGTATTTTGGTCAAACATTCTCCTCTCTCTGAGGGGTTGTAATGCTACTAGGGGCACATATTACAAAATAAGTTACATAAAATGTAATTTAATACATTTTTTGATGATATAAATTTGAAAGTATATTAAATTATCAATACGTAGGTATCAAAAGGCATTAAAAAGATTTTTAATTTAAAGATATACATACATACAATAAAAAAAAACTGGTATAAAGTTTGCGTTCATTCTACATTGTATAAAAATATGTAAAAAATGGCGTTATTTATGTTTTAATAAATTATTAAATGAATATTATTGCCACAATCTTATTTCATATAGGTATACTGATGAAATGAAAAGCAACAATTTGAAGATGATGCATTTATCTTCTTTTTTTTGAAAATGTCCGATCCTAATAAGATCACAATAATATGGCCCTCCACAGAGTGGATGTTTGTATTAACGATTTTTTGTTTTTACGAGAAATATATGTTAACCACTTGCTTAATATATTATTACTCTATATACTCTGATTCAAACACAAATTAAAAAAAAAATATTTGTGTATTTGTCAAATCCAGGATTCGAATCTGGGACTGACGACGTTATCGGCCAACGTTTAAGCCACTCGAACATCATGGGCGTTTTTCTCATTACCATATTTATCGTTGTTATTAATATATTAATCTTTATTCTAAGCCGGTAAGCCTGCAATAAGGGAATATTTATATTGGATTCCAATCTACTTAAGATACCATGTACCTGTTATTTATTTAAAATATAAGCGTCAAGAAATATACTGATTAGTTAGGAAACTTCTCCATTTGAAATATATAATATATAGGATAATATATTAGAGAAATAATTCAAGTGAGTAACATTACATTTTTTGGGAAACATGTAGTATGAAAAGACTGTATAGTGAAAACAAAATAAATCTTGCGACAAGTAAGTCATAGAACAACACTAAAAAGTTAAGAAGTAGCATTGTAATTTACAAAGGCACCAACCGAGCGACTTTGCTAAAGTTTTGCAGAGCCACAAAACACATCCGCCAAGTGCTGAAACATCTTCAAAACGGTAAACATCACACACACCAACCGGCAACTAGCAACCTCGTATATGTATTATGTTTTATGAAAAGGTACACCTCTGCTTTTTCCTCCGAGACACCGTGGCGGCTGATTAATGCCAGGAGCGTTCCTCGCCCGAGCAGAAATGACCTAACAATGGCACGGGTGACATATCCATTCATGCGTAAATTTATACAATATATTACTGTATTCATAAAAAAAGATGAGATGTTCTATAGTATATTTAAAAGTCACTCGTACCGCATGGAGAAATTTCTATCTTGCCTTACTCAAAATTCGCTTTAATACTTTTCTCCGTGGATAATAATATAATATTATATAGGTAATCTAATGGCGATATGAAGACTTATACATATAAACAATATACAACATAAAAATGAATCATCAATCCTCGTAACAGACTTTGATTTTGCTCAGTGTGTAGTTGAAAGTCTTCCGAGAATATCACACACGTTGTAAGACCCCACGATGTGTACCTTGATCTGAATCTTACCACATCTATTAAGTGGTGACTTTTTCAAGCTCTATACCTGTAATACCCATAACAAATTCGATACAGATACACGCTATATTTTCGTGGAAGCCTTAAGTCAGGAAGCTCGTTTAGTGGATTTTATTTTAAAATGGATCTATTCCAGGAATCTGTGGGTTGAAGGAGATGTTATATCTTGACTCAGCTGTGATAGCTGATTGTTCTGGAATACAAGTAGCTATTCAGGATCATGATTAGATTATATCCGGGACGCATGATATTTCAAAATTGTTAGGAAAGCCACCAACCAATATCACTTGCTATTCAATTAAATATTTTGCAATTTTTCAATAATTGACAATTAACTAGCACCGATTATTAAAATTATTATATTATGAATATAAGTTAAATATTATTAAAATAATATGCTATAGTCACCATCATCTATACACAAGACTGCTCTCAGTCACTATCGGCAGCTATCGAGGGTAGTTTTGTATCGAAGTATTAGCAATTATTGTAGCATATAAAGATAGACAGTTTTGACAGCTAAATTATTGTAACAATTATAGTACTTCGATACAAATATATGAAAAACTACCATCGATAGCTGCCGATAGGAGTCTTGTATATAGAATAAATT
Source organism: Rhyacophila brunnea (assembly GCF_057557595.1). Classification (NCBI taxonomy): domain Eukaryota; kingdom Metazoa; phylum Arthropoda; class Insecta; order Trichoptera; family Rhyacophilidae; genus Rhyacophila; species Rhyacophila brunnea. The sequence continues at coordinate 42,954,128 of NW_028232859.1, forward strand.
CGCTGGTGAGCATATTATACGAGGGTGGGTCAATAATTCCTTAGAAAAAAGCATTAAAACAGTTTTTATTTTTGTATTTTTTTTTTATTTCTCAACATAATCTCCTTGGAGCTCAATACACTTGGTTAGACGTTTCTCAATTTTTTTTAAACCGTCAGAAAAATAAGTTTTCGGAAGGTCCTCAAAATAAACATTTGTCCGATCGATGACTTCTTCATTTGAAAAAAAACGTTGTCCACTTAGCCATTTTTTTAAGTTTGGGAAAAGGAAAAAGTCACTGGGGGCTAAATCTGGCGAATACGGTGGGTGGTCGACCAATTCGAACTTCAATTCTTCAATTTTAGACATTGATCGTAAACATGTGTGAACACGGGCATTGTCCTGATGAAAGAGGATTTTTTTCCTGTTTAAATGAGGCCGTTTTTCTTCAATTTTGTTTTTTAGCTGGTCCAATAAAGATGCATAATAATCCCCTGTTATTGTTTTTCCTTTTTCCAAATAGTCAACGAAAATAATTCCACGTGCATCCCAAAATACAGTAGCCATAACCTTACCAGCTGATTTTACGGTTTTCGCCTTCTTTGGACATGGTTCGCCTTTCGCAATCCACTGCTTTGACTGTTCTTTCGTCTCGGGAGTATAGTGGTGTATCCATGTTTCATCTACAGTCACAAAGCGACGAAAAAATTCATCCGGATTGCGTTGCATGAGCGACAACAGGGCTTTAGAGGCCACCACCCTATTGCGTTTATTGTCGACTGTGAGCAAACGCGGCACCCATCTTTCAGAATTTTTTTTCATGCCCAATTTGTCATGTAAAATAGAAATGACGCTACCTTTTGAGATCCCTGTAACCTCAATTATCTCACTCAACTTTAATCTTCGGTCACTTAACACCATATCGTGGATTTTATTGATCATTTCTGGTGTAGTCACCTCTACAGGACGTCCTGAGCGTGGTTCATCCTTTGTTGATGTACGACCACGTTTAAATTCATTTAACCAGTTATAAATAGTTGCAAGTGAAGGAGCAGATATGCCGTGAACTAAATCCAACTCAATTTTTATTTCCTTTGCTGTTAACCCTTTTATATTAAAATGTTTAATAACAGCTCTAAACTCAATTTTCTCCAGTTTCCATTTTTCCATTTTCCACAAGCAATTTTTTTTTAAATGTACGAGAAACACACAACAACCCGACCAATCTGATTGAAACTTCGCAGCATACTGAATCGGTAGTGCCGCTGCATGAAAACAAACCGCTTACAGTACTAGTCGCGCCACCTGTCGGCTTTTCTAAGGACTTATTGACCCACCTTCGTATTATGCATGTACAATTAAAAGCTTTTTGTTTATATGATTATCAACAAATTCTTTCAACTGAGCATTTTATTTAGACCTGCATTATATTTTAACATTTTCATGCGAAAGTTTTTTTTTCAGAAAGCTAATGAAAATACGCAGGCACGGAATAAAACTGTAACGATATCTCTCAAGTGATAATTGTTTATTGGATGATATTATTTTGTGTTGGTTACTGTGGTTTTGTTTCTACGGATGTTTATTTACTGTCGCTTATCTATACTATTAGTAAATTAAGCTTATGTATATATACTGTATAGGTAGGTAATCATATTTAAAAATACATTAATATAAAGTATGTTTAAATATAATTCAACTCTAAGAAATTAACAATTTAATTAATTATAGTATATATAAATTATATTCGATTATCGTTACCAAGATTGCTAATAGTATATTTGGTTCAAAATAATATCCCGATACGTTTATTTCGACCGAAAAGCTTAGCCTAAATACAAAAAATATATCTTATTTTATGGCCATTTTAGTGGAATAAAAAGCGATTAACACAGTGATAAAAAGCTCCGAGAGCTTTCCAACCACTGCGGTAATGTGACGCCATCTTAGCGTGCAGGTCACGTGGTAGAGGGACGTCACTCCCCCACTCCATCTCCCGCCCTCTCAGCGCTGTGATGAAGGAAGTTTGGGCAGGCCGGTGAGCCTCGTCCACGGAATAATCCACACCGGGTCTTCTTATAACGCGCCTTACTAGTTTAGTACTCAACAGCCGCACTTCAGCACCTACTCGAGTTTTCAAACTAACTTCTTCGCGTGTGGATATGTTTTATCTCTCGAGATATTGTTTTCGAGATGTCTCCGGTTAAGGTAATAAAGCTTATAATGTTAAGGAGAAGTTTTTAATTGTACTTTAGCAAATTGCATATTACTGATTTTGAAATAATTAAAAAAACTGCCTGTATTATTACATCGTTGTTTTTGCTTATTCATTATATTAACAGAACATATACTTCACGTTAACACGTCAAATAGGTACCTATATAATAAAATAGTATGTCAGTGGTTAAAGCTACTGGAGATAAGCGTTTATAAAAAAACGATAAAAATATTTTATAATAGTGAATAGATAGTGAGTAATATTATATTACAATAATAAAACTTATCCTGTTTGCTCCCAGATGGATCATATAAGCAATTATTTATTCTATCATACTGGGCTTAGCTTGAAAATTACAGAAAATAATGAATAAATTCAGATTATTTTAAAAAGCATGTTTATATAGATACTGAATCTAAAGTATTTAAACAAAATATTATATAAATGTTGATTGCCGACTCAATGAGAGGTGTCACTAGTTTCTCATGTCAGAGAACACTATGAGTCGTCTCACCAAGATATAAAAAAATCGCAGCATCACAAAAACCACTAAAACGCTTATGTTTTCAATCTTCCCTTACAGTGTTGAAACATGGACTTTTTAGGAAAAGAATTGACACGGTCGAGATGTGATTTATGGATGATTAGGCATACAAATATCTCTGTGCTGAAAGAGCTTTCCATCAAAAATGTGCTCCCATTTTTCGGTAGGTTAGGTTAAATAAGAAGAAATCCAAACAGCCTTCAGGATAAAAACAACATCACTAAGCAAGCAACTGAATCAACAACAACTCAATGAATCGCTCTAAAATGAAAGAGATCGTAGAAAACGTCTATAATTACAGTGATCATCGTCCTCAGTATTGTGAATTACAGTTGAATCGATAATAGTCGAATTTACTCTATTCACGTAGTGTAGAAAAGTATAATTTTTTTACAAAGTTTTCATAATTTTATTAATATTACGTGTTAATAATTTGCAAGAATATGAGGTGAAGCATAGGTAAAGAAGCATGAGTCTAGAAATTGAACAATTGATAATACGAATCATTCTGTTTTTTTTTATTGTGAATAGCTAGCTGTTTGTAGAAGTCCTGTATTTCAGTTAATTGTACATATGTATTTAAAAAAAATAGTTGTACTAACAAAGATATTCTATAATTTTTATTGAACTTATCGAAAGTTGTAATTTTTCTAAATGGATATTATTATGTTGTAACTGTTGAAAATTTAAATAATAAATTCAATGCGTCTGTAATTAAGCACTCTGTCCCCATGTTTAAAGAGCTGTCGTTAAAAAAATTCAATTATGCCAAAACGCTTTATCATCCAAGAAAGTTAAGATAGGCAATTTGTCTTCAATAATACGTTTCATTAGAATTTATTTCGTTTTGTCCATATATTCAAAATATTTGTTGTCCATTTTACTTTATACAATAAATATTATTATACTATGAGTAAATATAATACATCTAGTTAATTAAATTTATATGTATTACTGTATTACACGAATAACTGATGATTAAATGAATCAAAAGGAAACATATTTGAATAAAGGTAAGTTTGCTGTATTATTAATCTTAAAAACATGTATTCATAATTCTGTAAAAATGAGGTTTTGTTCTCAAGATGAGAAATAATACCAATTATTGTTGTTTTTAATGTTTCAATGGATAGATAACAAAATATTTAAATAATCGTTTTGAAAACAATTATATTTATATATTAGCTTATGAAAATAGAATTACACAGTTGAATCCTTTACACGCATATACAATATGTATGTGGTGATATGACAACTGATTATTTACCTATTTTTTGTATTCTCGGTCCTTCAAATATCGTTGATAGTAATCTAACTTTCAAAAATAGAATTAGTACCTAAATATTCATGGAAAGAAGCAATTTGTAGTTATGCGTTGAATGTGGTGTTTTGAAGGACATTGTACATATAGCAGTACAATGTTCTAAATTTGAACGACACATAGCAGGTACAACTGCAAATTGCGAATACCTTTAACAATGCCGATGAATTAAAATGTACCCTAGTGGTGGGTAGAACGGAAGAGCTCGGTAGAATTCACGTCGCAATCAAAGTCTCGGCAAAATCATAAAAAAGGATTAATACCTATACCAACAATATTATACTATACATCTATTTTGAGTACTTATCTGTAAACTAGTAAAAGTGGGCAAGCTTTGAAAATGGAATACTATTCTATAAAATGAAATTGTACCGGAGTATATATAAGTGGTACCAAACCAAAGTGTATGAAGCATATTCAGGGAAGTAGCGACCATAAAGCGAAAGTATGTATTATATCTCGCTGCAGGTTGTGCAGAGTAGTTTGGAAGGTTCCCAAATTGTTTAACGGAGCAGTGAATAAAATGAGATCCAAAATACATCCGCAACGGAAGTGAATGGGTAGATACCGACCTTTATAAATTATTATCTCGACTGATGAAACCCCACAACTATGCCTGCAGATCATTTCGCCCACCGCCTTGATGGATGAGGGACGCGGTCTCACATTATTATTAACTGAGATAATGGGATGCCAGAATTTAGATTAAAAATATTATACGTACCTACTTATAAGATGGAATTTCTGCATATTTTTAGCGGCATTCGATTTTCAAATATATTTATATATATATTATATGGAAAAGGTAAAAAAAAAACAAATTGATAGGTACTTTTTTAAATCTTGGAAAAGCATCATCATTTTTCATTGTGGTTTTCTTCCCTACGTTATACAATTGACAATAATTTTATTACATTATATTAAAAAGTCTTTATTAACTTCGAAATATGTGTACTTCGTAAAGGTTTTATAAAACAAAATTAAAACTTAAACCATAAAACATTCATTATTTGACCTTGATTAGTCACACCAGTTACTGGTGCATAAATTTAAGAAAGAGATACTTAGTTTTTCATAATAAAATAAAACAGAACACATTAAATCTACGTTTATTTCACAGAAAATTTATTGGATGTTTAATTCCTGGTTTAGTTATTGTACCCTAGTCTTCTGACTGGACATTATTCATCACAAACAATAACTTTTTCGACAGGGGCGGAAGTGTCTATTAGACAAAAATATACTCTATAACTCGGATTTGATTCAGTAGGTATTAAATTACGAATACGTCGAGCCTAAAAAATTTCAAATAACTGAATAAGATTCTTACAGAACTGGACAAAATGATAAATCAAGGGAACTTTGAATGAACTTTCAAGCCAGGACAATTCCGATCAAATCAAATTGTATGGTAAGCTTATTGATATTTATCACCAGTTTTTACTGGTCATAATTAAGAGTTCTAATTATTTGTTAATTAAAATATTATTATCTTGTAATAATTACTACTATTATTCTTCTTCTTTAGACCATGTTCGATCCTGATAGGATCACATGGACCTCCACAGAGTGGAGGTTTGTATTGACAGATTTTTTTTTTTTTTTTTTACGAGAGATGGATGTCAGCCACTTGCTCAACCTATTAGGTCCATACCCTGACACACAAAAATTAAAAAAAAAACAATATGTGTACTTGCCAGACCCAGGATTCGAACCTGGGACCCACGGCTTTATATTCCAACGCTTAAGCCGCGCGACCACCGTGGGTTATATTATACTAAGTACTATTTTCTATATAAAATAAAAATAGCAACGATAATATTATATATTATGTGGATTCATCGGTTTTTAGAAATATACTCTTCATATTATTATTAAAAAGACGATTTACTGATAGACTAGACAAATTACTTATTTATTGAATTTGCCAGTAAAATCTCTCTGACACTATTTTGTAAGTCTATATTTGTGATATTGAAAGTACTTATTGATTGTTATTATGATAATTTAATTTGACAGGAACAAAGTAATACGATTTTGAATCTTCAATAAAGAAAATTCGGTTCATTTTTCTATTTCAAATAATTATTAATCGTAAAAATATAATATTCCAAGAAAAAATATTTTATTATTATCAAATAAATTGAAATTGTTTGAATGAGCAGGTATGATTTTTTTTTTATAAAATTTACCTTGAAGGTGTCTTTATTAAAACTTTGGATATGAGAATTCAATTATTAGAATGAGAAAATTTATAAGTATGCTAAATGAAATTGCTAGGTACCGAAACTCCTTTGTTCTGTCTGACGATACCATTGTTCAGTTTTGTTTGAGGTAAATTACAACGAATGTTTATTAAAAGAGACGTTGACTAATATTCAATTACAATATTTTAATTATAAGAGAATAAAAAATGGAAAAACATATTTTAAATAGCGAAATTTAATTATTTAGGAATTCGGCTCATTGTACACAAAAGATATAAATAGGTACCAATAAAAAAAGAGAAGACCTTTTTGATTATGGAACTACCTAATAAATTTGACTGTAATATATTAGAAAATTGATTTAATACCATTTGCTAAAATCAAGTGAGTACCTAATTTAGTATAAAAAAAGATAAAACTTCAGCAAATTATAAAAAAACTTGCTGAGATTTTCTTCTTTCAGTGATGTATTCTAATTGAAGGTTAGTTATCATTTTATTAATCACTTTCTATTCAATACATGCATCTTCGGTTTTGTCTCTTTTTCGTTTATTTTCTCCTGAATGATCAACAGTTAGTTACTAATGCTGTACTTAGTTGTCATTTTGCATTATATGGATAAAGAATTCAAGTTTATGTTTCCTCACTGGTCTTAAAAATAGCAATTAAATAAATGTATTCAGTAGATATTTAGCTAAAAAAATTGTGACAAAATGTGAAAATAAAATTTTTTTTCTTCATTATTGTACTAAATTGTGAATAATTGTGTTTATTATTGTATTTTTAATTTATCAATATCGGTAGATTTAAGTTTGTATAATGTAAACCAATTATTTTTGTTTTTTTCATATCCATTACCAGTACCTAGTTATTATATTATTTAATGTCAAATATGACTGATACCACTATTAATTAGTGTATCTGTTAGTAAATGTATGGTAAATATTTATTTAATTAATTATATTAAATAATTATTAATTTATTAAATTCTCACATTATCATATTATAATATGATAACATATACCTACGTAAAAATAATTATTATGTGTTTATGTTGAGCATACATTATATCATTATGTAAATGATTATAAAAGCGGATATGGTAATAGAAAATCTATTTCCTTCATAAAATAAATACGGCGCCCAATTGCTGAAACTTCCCGTATCCGGTCGTTTAATTCGCAAAATTTTCGATTTGCAATCCAATTACAGTGCCAACCTCATACAACTAAGAGGATTTTCATATTAATTTTATTTAATAACTTCAGTATTAAAGTATGTCTCCAAAATCATGTTTTCATAATAATTTTAATGCAATAGTATTTATATTATCCACCCTTATATACATAATATACAGCTGATACGTGGTTTAAATACGTTTCCAATGATACATTTTTATACATTTAAAAAAATAAAACATTATATTTATGCAAAATAAATAAACTATATAGTTACAATTAATGCATTTTTTATAGTGTGTTTAGTAGTGTTTCAATCAAAACATTAGTTTAATAGTTGGGAAAAACATTAAAAATAAAATAATATATTGTAGTAACTAGACGTATTTTACCACGTTTTTCTTAGCTTGTATTCTTGTTTGTCCAGTGGTTGTTTATCCAGTACAAATCTTGCAATCGATTTTTAACTAACTTCCCGACTAGCTAGACATTTGAAACTTTTAGAATTTAACAGAACACGATGCCGATGCACTCTTTTAATACTTTTAGCCATATTTAGGTAGAATTGAATTCATATTCAGTTAATTCTGTTTTGTATGAAAAGTTATTTCGGAAGACATCCGTAAAATGTTAAATACTATTTATTATTGGTTGCTAAGGGGATGGTCCGAGCAACTAAATTATTAACATATACGTGCGTTACTATGGAAATCAATATGAAATGTCAAAATGACATTTCAGTATTCTATAATATTTATTCAGTACCTACCTATTTCTATCAAGTACAAAAAAAGTATTTATTAATACATAGAATTGTCAAGTTTATATGATTCAACAGAAACGTGAATATAAGAAGTTCCTAAACCAGCTTAGAAAGTTAAATAATTAACAGCTATTATAAATTATTTAATAATAATGATGACAAAATAAAAACTAATAAAATATTTACATAATTATTATGTAATGAAAAATAGCGAAGAAACAGGTTTTTATCTTTTATAAATTATATGGATTAAGTAAGTACCTACCATTATATATTTTATTTCATTCAAATAGTTATATTTTCTCGTTCAATTTAGTTAAAAAGAATCTTTTCACATGTATACCAAACATGCTATTGAAGAAGAGCATGATGACTGTGTAATCAGTTAATTTGTTTTATTTTTATAACTTTGTTTATAATTGAATTCAGCTTCGCGATTTCTGTCCTGAGTGCTAACATGCTATGGCGCCCATACGATTTAATATTTCACAAAATTGTACTGTTTTATTTTTTAAATGGCTCTACAATCCGTCGTAAATCTTGTCCATTTCCCGAGGATATTCCTTACCCGATTTTTTTGAATGAGAAATCTGAATTCAAATATATGTTTTTAAAAATTACACGAAAATTTAGCAGAATCGGGATTTGAACTTGTTATCCATGGTATAATACAGGTGTTAACGTACCTTTTGAAGTTGTTTAAATTATGCAAAAAACAATTAAAATTTGTTAATTATTCGCAACAAACTTTCTGTACCTATCCCTTCTTCAGTAAATGTTTTGACACAAAATAAATCGTGTTTTCTTCATGTATATTTTAAACCACGTTTTTTTATTTAAAATAAATCAAACAAATTAAAGCAAATAATAGCACCGTTAATGAAAAAAAATCGAATCTAATCTGTGTTAATTAGTAACTGTTGAAGAAATATCATTTTTACTTAGGCATATTATATTAACTTTAGCGGAAATCTCTACGTATTAAGTTTTAATCTTTCAAGAGGGCTTTCGTTTATTTTCAGTATAACTAGAGTCGTGAAATTAGGTAAAAATGTCCTATCATACTGGTAATATATTATAATAATTTCATATTATGAATTTTGATAAAGTCACAATTAAACGGTTCTATAAATAAGCAGGACATGATGGAACAGAACATGATATAACAGAACATGACGAAATAGAACGGTGAAAAAACAGAACACCGATAAACAGAACAATGACATTTTAGGAAAAATATAACACTTAATATTGAAATTGTCGTATCTCTCTATTATGTTGTGGAGATTTTTATTTTATTTATCTTATTTAGATACAGGTTTTCAATACGCCGTAAAAAAACAAACTATATAATTTCTGCATATCAAATCACTGGAAAGCCTCAATTAAACGGGACTCAAATCGGTATTGCCGGTAAGCTAGGTATATTTCGTTTTAATCAATCTAATATGATCAAAATGCTTAGGTGACTAGGTACCTACAACGGAATAATAAGTAATATTTCTGTAGAGTTGTGTATGATCATCAAAATCAAGCAGATACATTATTAAATGCCAAATGGCCAACATGTAGAGATTATTTATATATTACATAATATGTATATATATTTATTTTATAAAATTATATATAGAATAGATACGACAAAAATAAATATTTTATTTTTCCACTGGCTGTTCTGTTTTGTCACCGTTCTGTTTATTAATGTTATGTTATATCCAGTTAACCAAATAAACATAAATGGCACAACGTTGTATCATATTTATCGACATTTATGCAAGAAAAACTCTACTATTACTTTAATTTAGTTTTTGTCTTACATTAAAAATGTATCTGGATCATTAATTCTTATTTTGATATTGTAATCGTACCTAACATATGTCTCGAATGAGTTTCGCAGTTCTTTGGGCACGTAGCATGAGGGGACAATAATTTGATAATACTCAGTAAAAATATACAAGAAGAAGGTCAACTGCACAATGGTCCACACGAGTAAAGAATACTACGGGCCTCTCAATCTCGTCAGACATCGTTGAAGCTTCATAGCTAGGGAATTTAAATGAAGGTGATGAACACTGCGGTATTAAAATTCCAACGATCTAATTTATATTCGGTATTAAAGTGTTGATGTTTTCAAATTGTATTTATGTTGTTTTTCATGTTCACATAAATTAATAGTTGGTAATGATGGAACTCCATGTTAATCTTTGCAAAAATTTTTCGTCTTAAAATAATATATAAACAATTATCCCAAACGACAGTACGTGAATATTATACCAATGCGAGACGTAGAAGTAAAATAAAAACATCATTTATATAAAACTCAGCTAAAATTCCCATCTAACTGCCGATTTATGTTGAAAAACTTGCCATAAAAAAATAATTGGTATGCCTACAGGCGCCATGTCCCATCTAGCGACTGTCAACGCGCTTATTTTTATGCTCGCTGTCCCATTTTCCGTTCCTAGATTATAAACACCCTCACTCGCGTGATAAATGAGTTTTCCCAAACAGTTTTCTTTTCATTGTAGGTTGTTTTGTTTGGACCATCTCGGAAGCGGATTGGAATTATGGGACAAAAAATTTCGTTGTTTGTTTTACAAATTGACAGCGTTTGTTTTATTTTTAAAATCCACACACAGGCGTGGATGGATTTTTATATGCGGCTATCAATTTTGCTTTATATTGTTTTATAATCATCCCAGAAGAGATTTTGCCAAATATATTTGAGGAAATTTTCAAAAAAAATATGACATCTCGAGATCATGAGAAAGAATGCAGCAATTCATTGTAAACGTTTTGTATAACTGTTGTGAAAACTCAAAATAGTTCTTTAAATTAAAATATGATAAACAATAACAATTTTCATGTAATAATTCATGAATTAAGTAGTTTTCAAAATTAATACTTTAGAATAATTACTAAAAATAAATTATCCAAGATTTTTCCATAAGAAAATTCTATGATTTTTACTCAATGTTATTGTTACTTAAAAATAGTCTTTATTACAATACATTTTATGGTTAAATTACAGCCTTTACAATAATTATAATATTAAATAAACTCTAACGTTAATTTTTGGTAGAAATACTTAATAAATTTCAATATGTGAACTAAGCACGCACTGTAAAACTTTTTTTATTAAGCGAATACAAAGAATTATATAAATTATTATGAAATGATTACCAATAATTCGCTGAATTTCATCAAAAGATTTATAAAATACTTTTTTAATACGGTTCCAAACAATGCATCAAAGATCGGAAAAGTTCGCGGTATTTTAATGTTTTTTTTTCCAAAGAATAACAGTTGTTTCATCACATTTTCGTACAACATACTGTCTTTATTGGTCACCGCATAAAAAGAATCATCGAATTTTATCAAGTTTATACGATTTATATGTAGCTGAATTTACTAAAGCAGAAAACATAGTTTAATAAAAAAAATGCCTAATACAGATATTTTAGTTACGAAAACTCTTTCACTTGAGTTAATAGCTGTCTTATTTAGAATGTTATTTAGTCTCAGTATTTTATTTATTACGAATTCGTTTAACAGTGGATTAGTACGGATGAAACTAAATGTAATTTATAGCTATTTACGTAATATTATTAAGTGATCATATAAGACTCTGCATAAAACAATAATTGTAAAGGTCAAAAATAGTAGTAATAATTTTAACTCATTGTATCTGACTATTATGGAGTTATTTTGTATAAAATTTATGAATACTATATTATTGTTATTATTATAAAAATTGTGATTGGAAAAAATGTGTTTCCATAATATATGTTTTTCATAAAAATATTATTTAGGTTTACATATTATTATCATTCAATACATAGATTAGACGACTTCAGTGAGAAATAATTACAAGATAAAAAGAATTTTTTATATACAACATTTTTAAAGTTTCTGTTGAATCATATAAACTTGACTTGACTAGCTTAAACGACCAAAAAATGTGTACTTGATAGAAATACTGAATAAACATAGAATACTGAAATGTCATTTTGACATTTCATATTGATTTCCATATTAACGCACGTATATATTAATAATTTAGTTGCTAGGACCCCAGAGCAACCAATAATAGTGTTTTAGTTTTTACGGTTTCTTCCGAAATAACTTTTCATACAAAACAGAATTAACTGAACATTATTTCAATTCTACTTAAAGATGGCTAAAAGTAATAAAAGAATGCATTGGCATCGTGTTCTGATATATTCTAAAAGTTTCAAATGTCTAGCTAGTCGGGAAGTTAGTTAAAAATCGATTGCAAGATTTGTACTGGATAAAAAACCACCGGACAAATAAGAATATGACCTAATAAAAACGTTGTAATAAAATACGTGCAGCGTTTGGATAACGACGAGTCATACAACTGGATATTTTTTTAAAGTTCTAAAGGTAAAATAGGGGTTGGTATTACCCAGGATTGACGTTAGCAGTGAAGAACTGTCAAGTTTGATCTTTACTACTCGAGAAAGCTTGCACTAGAATTCTGTGTCAAATATGGTGATGATACATTTTGACAGTATATAGTTTTAAGGGATAAGAAGCAACATGCATGCAAATGGTATTATTTTAATCGTAGACTGCATCAAGAACACTTGAGTTTGTGAGTTTGGTATAACGTCTTATAGTGCCCACTATTCTGGCTGATTGTTCCTTCTCTACGATAGCCCTCAAAAAAACTATTACACTTTAAATAAAACATGGCGCTAGTAACCTTATGCTTATCTTATGATTCGTGGTTGGAGCGTGAGTGTAAGTAAATAAATAACAAGAGTTACACTATCATAATCTACAATTTACTAATGATTTGATTGTAATTGTGAAATATTATTCAATATCTTCTGATTATTTTAATCAAATGTCTGTTGAGATATTCAGTGAAAGATTGTGACTTAAAAACATGCGAGTTTGGAAAATTAATCTAAATTTAAATTAATGTGATCACACGAGAGCCAAATGGGCACTTAAAATGCAAACGGTGCGTCATTAAAAAGTCCCCAAATATAACAAATCGATTGGGGATTTTTCTCAATTTGTGAGTGACAAGGAAGGAAGATCGTTTCATTAATTCGTGACAGAGGAAGACGTAAGAGACTCATTTAGTTGAAGTTCATTTATGAAATGTGAGCTATATTTATATTTTATTGTAAAATTACCGACACCAACTAAAATTAAGTTTTTCTGTTAAATTTATTCCTCTTATTAGGTATATATTATTTTAAAGAAGAATATGGAAGAGAGACATTAAATTCGTAAAGTTATATGAGAATAATTAATTATTTTGCTAATCTCCATTGTTTGGTTTGGTTTTTCATATATTCTCGGAGAATTCATTTACCATTCAATAAATTATAAATAATTTGATCTTGTAAAAATATATACTACAAGTTTATATTTGCGGTTTATGATAATCTTTGTAATTTTGATTTTATGTCTTTATGATTTTTTCCCCCAATAAAAATGTTATTTTTGAAATACCTATAAAATATACCAATTCAAAAAAAAATCTTAGAAAAAAAGGCCAATCAAGTAGGAGTCATTCTTCTTAAAGAGCATTATTCATTGAACTATCGGTCGGTCTATCGTGGAATTAAACCTAATATACACGGATCCGGTGCTTAGCTCAATTGATAAGAGTAGTCAGCCGGACGGTGAATAGGTGAAAGTTTCGAGTTCCAGTTGGTTGACATTTAAAAAAATGTATATTTTCAATTATAATAATTTAACGATTTTTAATCTTATGTATATGTACGAATAAAACAAAATCTTCTTCTTCTTCCACTCTGTCACGTCCCAATATTGGGGCATAGGGCAAGCAAAAGTTGGCGCCACTTCCCTCGGTCCATCGCCAACTCTTGCGCCTCCCGCCAGGTCGACACCAGCTCGACGGGCAGATCGAAAAATTTATACTTTAGTAAAAATATCAACTACCTACAATAATTACTGACTTACCGACTGACTTGATGGAAATTATATTAAAATTCTACTTGATAATGGTTTTGTCCCATTTCATAGGAATTTTTGTTGACCACATAGATCACCTAGATAGATAAATGTTAATACACCATTTATTTTATTCAACAAATACTTCAGGAGATTAGAAAATATAACGTTATTTGTATTGAAAATCCTTAATTTGAAAATACCTCAGATACAGGTAATATAGAAAAAAATCTTTGATAAATAATATGATGCCTGATGAACTTACATCTATATCCAATCAATTGGTGACAATGTGCTTTCCAAATTAAGCAACGGGCGTATTATCTAATTACGACAAAATTAAGTAGTAGTTTTTACTATTTGTGTTTTAAATCAAGGTATCAATTATTATTGATTGGCCTTAATACTAATCGACGTCCGGATCACTACAAATGTTAGTTATGATGTACTTGCAGTTGCTAATAATTTAATAAGCTATACCTTTTATTCAATAAATAATTTACAAGATGAATTTCATAATTCGAAAACACTTCACATGTATCCCTACTAGAAAAAATCGTTAAAAAAATACTACGTCATTAAAGATTTTTCCCTGATATATTTTCAAATTATTATTTTATATGTTATATTATATTATATGTTAAATATAAATACAGCCTAAATATACTGAAAGGAAAAACTAGTGCCAATAAAGTCGACTTCTTTACAAATAGTACAAAACTGTTAAATTAAATTCCAAAAATTCTCTCACTATTTCAATTATAATAATAAATTTTGTACTTATATTAAAATTTCATAATAATCTTCCATTGCATAACTCGTACTGTTATAACATAATCTTATAATTGAAACATACGCAGTAGATTAAAAATTTTGGGAAAGTATTATTCAAAATGATTTAATTTTATTTGAGGTTAAAGTGAATCATCACTCCCTTGTCATTTCTGCTATGCACGTCTATAGGATTTCTTTCGTATGGAGTGCCTGCGAAATTGCAAGACGACAGCGTTTCATTAGCGGGCGATTCATTACGTGATTTTTCACTTAGTCGAATAAAGCTTCTCCCAGTTTTGTGTGGTTAAAAGGTTTCGCTAGTCCTTTCTCTCCTTCTCTCTTCCTTAACTAACTCCAAGAGAGAAAGCCACTTACAGAAGAGGGAGGTGAGTGCTATAATATATAAAAAAACGCCTTGATGCTACGACGGTTTATCGTGATATTAGCATGGTATATATCTTTATAATATTGACTTTCATCTTTCTGGCTTTAGAAAAAAAATACAATCATTGTGATAAATATATTTTTTGGTTTTGATATCACAACAATTTTATTGAAATCAATTCCGTAGGAACTTCAGTGAAAACTGCCCAGTTTCGAGTATTTTTTTCGCGTTGAAAATGGTTAACTGATAAAAGAAAATATGGATATTTTGAAAAGATTCTAAAGAGTTTTTTGAATGTCCATGATGTTTACGTCGAAAAGAAATAAAAGTTTTGATTGTATATTTACATACCTATGCTATAGTAGGTATATAATATACCTATTTCGTTTTTTTATATACTTAGAAATTAGAGAGCTAAAATATAAATTATTTCATTTCTTTGCGGCATAGAGTTTATTTACTACATTTCATACATTTTCACTCATTTTTGATTGTAATTTTATGAACAAAATGACTAAAATATTACTTCAAAACTGTATGCCAGCATTCGACAGGAAAAAAATATTTATTCCAGCACGAAAATAACGATAGGCGGCTCTCGTGGTGCGGTGCGTAAGGTGCTGGTCTTCCACCCGAGAGTTCTCGGTTCGATTACCAGTGAGGACACAATATGTGTTTTTCTCAAAGCCTGGGTGTTTGTGATTGTTCAAAATTACTATCAACCACCTTGTACGAAAAATCAAGGACATAGTTATTAATAATTCTAAAAAGAAAACGATAGGAGACTCAGTGCATTTTTACAGCCCTACATTTTCATTGTTGGGGATTATGGATGATTTCTCTACTAGTATAAAATCCTTAATATTTTTATGATTAACTTAAAATTAGAATTCGATTAAATAAAAATATTGTGGCAAAGCGTCTGAAGATATTATATATTTATAATTTTGAATGCCTAATTTAGACACAAACGCTAGTTTTGTATTAAAAAAATTCATATAAAACCTATTTTCAATTATTGTAATACTTATCATATAACCATGTGCGTTCCGAAGCTTATGAGCATGGCCCTTACAAGGAGGAGGTTGACAATGCTCTAACCTAGAGGCCCGCGCTCAGGGGGGGGGGGGGGCGGCGTGGTGGGTCGACCGGATAAATAAGACCATAAACATACATCTTAAATTTGCTCTAATAGTAAAAAAGTTGTCTGCGGCGGTATTTTACTTCAGGGTTATTATTATTTTAAAATATATGGTTATGCGATTCAATTTTTGGTTATTGTGTGATACTCGACAATTTTATAATTCGATGTGTTAAAAAATCGCTGAAAATACTGAATTTTAATTTGATCTCGAACACTATTTGGAAAACGCTACTGTAGAGCATCAGACTGCCTTTAACCTTAGTGATACTTGAATCCTTACGGGGTCCCCTACAAAAATCCTGGCCTGGGGGCCCGCTCTAGGATGAGGGGGCCATGCGTATGGGCCTTCACAGCTTAGAGATTAACAGACCTGGCAAGTCATATTTTTCAATGTACAGTTATTGCCCATTTACACGTGTACGGGTTTACTGATGACAGTACCTATTATCGCGGTCATAATAATAAATGCATGTATAAACATGTATTATCGTGCAAATTGTAAGATTGCATGCGTGCATCAAAAAAAATTCTGAATTTTTACGTGACAACAGGACAGTGACATATCGACGCCTGAGAAAAAAACGTACTACACCGCACAGAGACTCATTGAGGTAATGCGATTTTCACGATCTGTCAAATAGTACCAAATAACATCGCGTCTTGCTCTTGAAGAATGAGATTGACGAGACAGTGAGCAACTTCTACGTGTAAACAGTTATTACCACGATAGTTTAAAACAAACAATATTTGTGCAAGTAAATCCATGCACGTGTACAGGCGCTATTACTTATATTTAAAATAATGATTATTTTTATCAAAAGTAACTGTAGATAATGTACACATAACATTCTCTTAAATTCTGTCAAAATGGTAATTTGAAAAAAATCTGCCATTTTGATAATTAGATTTCAGATCCTCGAATTTAGATAATTTTAATGTGTTTGCTTCCCTTTTGAACAGAAATTTGTAAGCGAACGAAAAAACTTTGATCTTTCCTCTCATTAAATTCAATCATATTCCTAACTTAAATTATCCAATGGTAAGAAGTCCAAAAAATAATTTGGAAAATTCTGAATAAATCAATACATATCAATTTCACTAACGATTCGAACATTTTAACGATATTTCGTATTAAATTACATTATCAGGTTGCTAAATGATGATTTTATGGTTTTATTTCAATGTTGGTAATATTAATGTAATATTATATCTGTAGCTGATAGTCAGTGTATCTATATCCAGAAAGAATACTTTCGGAATAGTGATATTTTTCTGTTTTTTTTTATTACTTTATATATTTAAGAAAACAAAACATTGTCGACATAACAAATCTAAATTCAAGACGTTCACTACTTAAGTATTATCTAGTTAGTTTTGTCACTATCTCATGGTATATCATTTATATATACTTTTATAGTAAATAATACATATTTAATAATGTTAATATTATTATAGTCCTAGAAACCAGAAAGCTCATTATAGAATAAACATATTACTGTTATGTGTATTGAATAAACTGACAATAAATAAATACAATGTAAGTTCACGTGACAAAGTTACTGAAATCTCTAGAACACAATTATTCGTATTTCAATTGATTAAAAACTTGATTTGTCTAAGTTTTCTTCGAACAGTATTAATACTAACTGAATAGTGCTCACATAATTACCAAGTACCTACATTGGATATGGTGTGTTATTGTAGAACCATGCACCACCCTCGTTGCGGTTTAACCCCTCTACACCTAACTCTATATTATTGTATTAGCGAATCTCAATAGACGAGCTAGTTAGTATGTATCCAGCCAGCCGGCTAAGGAGCGACTAATTTTGCCAAGATCAACAGAGACTAGGATATAATTGCCTTTAGGTATATAACGCCGCTTCATATAACTATAACATACATAATTTTCTACTGTGGTTAGGATATTATTGATAATTGAAATTATCCTTCTATATTGAATATTTAAACGTAAATCGTAATAATTTAGGTAACCTTTGAAATGACATTATATTAATATATAACTTTTTAACTTACTTAGGAAGGCGAAATAGAGGAAAAGTGTCGGCGTGCTAGATGACTAAATGAAACACAAAAAAAGCAGAGAATTATTGTAGGGGATGGAAAGTCTTATACGGCGATTACATTATGATGACGTCACGTGCTATCACATGCTGACACGGCAACAAATTTAGTCTATAGTTTTATCATTGCACTATCTCTATAAATTAAATTATGGAAAGTGCCAACTCTAATTAATAAGTTTTTTAAATTATTATTCATGGTAATTTTATTTAATTTTAACAGTTTCTACGAATGCCTGCTGAAAATAGATACAACTTTCATTGACTAGCGCGGTTCATGATGTAGCGCGACCTCATTGTTATTCTGCCGATTTCGGTAGATTTTGTTAACTGACAATGTACGTTTAAAGGTTTAAAATGTGTTATGGGATGAAAGCATCAATCTAATAACATTTGAAACACCAAGAAAAACGACGTTAAATATTTTTTCCCGTAGCGACAGATTACTGCAATAGCACGTGACAGCATATAACGTGATGATAATGTATGTGACGCATTAGCTACACCGGTTGTTTGTAGAATTTCCGAACTGCGTAGGTAGTGTATCCGGAATCTTAAAAACACATTAATAAAACAACATTAAAATAACGTCCATTATCGGCGAGTAAAAATATTAATAAGTATTCCTATGAAAGTTTCGGGTGTATTTATAAAACTCACTGTAAATATTTTTGGTATGTTTGCCATCTGCTGGGTTCTATTTACATTTTTTGGAGTAAGCATTTCAAGAATTTTCCAAACAATTCAATGTCGCGCATTTAGCATGTAAAAATCTTTGCATAGGAAATGCAAACGGTTCGATTCGCGATTTCCCCAGCGATTTGCTATTGTGAAAAATACTTGTAGTTCTGAATCTTATTCGAGTAAATATCTCCCCCAAGCTGGCATATACTCAAAACGTTGATGGAATTTTCGCACCACGGGTGAGAGAGAAAATAACAAAAAAACGACTAAAAATATACGCGCGAATAACTTTTCTTAAATAGAAACATTAAGGGACCACGTGTTGTATATATGGGGAAAATTAGGAATTTTAGTTACTTATCTTGGGTAGCTAAGTTTAAGCTAACAATATAGACTTGTAGTAAATACAAATATTTTATTATGATACCCAGTCTTTTTTCATTATACAAGTCATTATTTAATGAACACAAAATATAAATAATCTTTTAATACAATAAAAGATTATTATTTTAAACATAGTTGTTTTAAAATTACTAAATTAAATATTTTTTGGTACATGATATTATTATATCCATGGTTGCATTTAAAAAAATAGTATTATTTTGTCAACACGTGCATTCTGCATTTAGTCTCATTGTTTGGTACGCGTTCCATAGGAGTTTGCAATTGGCTCGTAACCTAAACAAAATGCAATATTTTTGGATCTGTATTAGTCATGATATATGTACTCGTATTTTATGATAGTTTGATATATTTTTATCTCAATGTCAATTATTTTCCATTACTAAAATAATTGAAGAAACATATTTTGGATGCATGAGAAAAGATAGGGCATCATATTGATATAATATACGACCTTCAAACAATGACAACATTATTGTTATCCATGCCTAGATCTTAACCATGCGTCACATTCTTTATTTTTGACCATCAAACACATGGAAATGGGAGTTATTAAGACTATTACAAATATATCACAGAAACAATAATATCATTACTTTAATTATAGCATAATATTGTAAATCTATTAGAACTTTAATTCAAATTCTATCAAGCACTCTTGGTCAATAGTATTAATAACATAACATTATATTTAAATTATATTGTTCATTATAATACGTTAAGTAATATTGAATTTGATTGTTGCTTTGTGTATATTTGTTGCAGGCTCGGTGAACATAAAATATACCTACTATTTCCATATCTACTAAGTGAATTGGAGAATAAGAAGTATAAGAGTCGTGCATGGTAAAGAAACACTAAAAATCACACCCCATTTATAATAGGCAATTACAGTGGATAATGGGTAAATTATGCGTAATTCTTTAAATTTCCCATGTATATTGATAATTAATTACCACATAATATAAAATGGGGGTGCATAATAGCAGCATTTCGTAAGCAATGGATATTATATTAATGTAGGTATATTATATTTTTTACGATACGTATAAGTATCGACTCTATTTACATATTATACAATATCGTCGGCTTAATTCTAACATATTATCGTAAGTCAGTTTAACCTAAGTGTTCAGGAGGCATTTAAAACTAAATATTTCAACTTACGCAATCAAATGCATATACTTTTTTTGTTGTAGGATAATCTTTCATTATTCTGAATTATACTTTAAACATAATATTTATTAATTTTTAAATTATAATGTATCTACAGGACTTACATGTTATTAGAACTATCAAGCGTATGAGTTACATGTTATTATCGAGTCAAACGTAGCTAACTCACTGACATTATAGCTTGCAAACTTATGACATACGTGATGTTCGACTGGCTGTCGAGACTCTACCATAGATAATATACGACACTACTGAGATACTTAATGTTAGTTTACAATGTTTATATGATTTTATTTCCCTTCCACTTGCATATTTGAATATTAAACGAATGAAATAGATGCGTTATCATACTTGTAAATCGAAATCACCAAAACATGAAATCTGAAGAAAAATTACTTACGATATGTTAGAATTAAGCCGACTATATAATATATTATTTAAATGGTCATAAATCACACAATTAATTTTATTAAAATAAAAATAACGCTTTAAGTGCAGTAGATAACGTGTTCATGATAGTGAAATAGTAATAGGAAAAAGTATATTACCATAAACGAAACACATGGGCCTCCAAAGAGTGGAAATTGTATTAAAGTTTTTTTTTTCATCTTGTTTGCCATTTGACCACCTATATACGTAAGGTTATTTAAAGTACATGTAGTATTTAAATACGCATACAAAAAATAAAAAAATGTTATAAATATAATTTTACATATCTTATGATATCACCTAAGATTCTGTATTTAAATAAGCATATGTGACAGACGTGTTTTGAATTAGACATCTGAGGGTTTAATCTACCACGCATAAAAGACTGCGTTATTTACATCGTAATCAATTTTTTGTTTAATATTTTTTTATACAATTATAATAATTCTAATTTAAATAAATGTAATCGTGTAGACACCCACTAGTTCGAATCAGCTGGACAGTTTAGTAAGTAGGTGCTACATGCACGTTGTATGTTCATTGAACATGCTTATAAGCGTGTCAGTGGAATATTATAATATCGGTGTATATTATATTGAATTTCAAACCCAACCATCGCCTCTGGCATAATAGTTGATTATTGTAAACTCTCTGAGTATTTAATTAACACGAAAGTAAGTATCTTAAACTACCTTCAATTATATTATGTAAACTGACTTAAGTTTAGTGCTGACAATTAATTTTTTTTAAGATAACCTTGAGAAAATTTTGAACAAAATAGAATTCGATATATTATTTAAACTGTGACAGTATGTACTTTAATTTGTGTTCTATAAGTCCCGAATAAAAAATATTTTAATTCAAACTAAAACATTATTTTTTTATAATATTAACTCGTTTCTAACTAATAGTATTGTAAAGGACAAATATGTGTGTGGTTGGGCTTATTGTGGTGGCCGTCATCCTTATTCCCCACCTACCCAAATTCCTCTTTTTTATTATTGTTACAAGACCAAGTGACCGACAGTTACGGGTCATAAATTTACCGTAATTGCGAAGAACATTCAGTGACTTCAAGACAACCGTGGCGCGTGAATCAGCTCAAGAGAACAAACGGATGTGTGTTGCCTCACCGCGTTATACAGAGTGGTTCAAAAATTAACTCAAAACATATCTGTTCGATCATCGTTGCACAAAGTCTGTTACGGTTTAAGTGAACGTCGCATCCATAATTCATACAATCTATCATCATCATTCATCAACCTCATATATCATCCATCAAAGTGTATCGTCCGTTTACCAGTGCGTGAGTGCGTGAACACCGAACCGGCCCAGCGTGCGCCAGTCTTCTCATCATAAAGGTCAGTATTTGGCATCCTGTGTAAACCCCCCCTAGATCTGTTATTCACCATCTACCATCACCTTCAAATTACAGTCTACTGCTAAAAGCGCCACCAGTGTCTATATATATCACATAATATGTGTGTCATATAATATCTCCCCAGTAGGTATTACTATATTTTATATTTGATATTAGCAATTATTATTTGCCGTATATAGCAATTTTGCATTCGTCACTGTTCTGGCAGAAGACACTAAATCGAAAAAATGACACATTGAATTAGTTATACCAAAATGTTCCTTATTTCAAACTTTACCGCCTGGAAACCTTCTTAATAAATAAATAGTCTTTATGTATATTAATTATTCTTTGTTTATTAAACTAACATGATAGACCATTTCAAACATTTTAACAACTTCAAAGTCAAATTACTCAAAACTAGTATTCTCTAGTTAGTGTGTTCTGCGAGAACAGAGATGATTTATTTTGATTCAATCGTCAATATAATAAGTTGATCTTAAAATAAGTTAGAAATATGCCGACGAAATGTATATGGAATATTATTGTCCAATAAATGGCGTCTAAAATTATCAATATTTTTTATGCTAACATCTCCTTAAAAAAATAACTGTTCCAACAAAACGTTTTCCAAGAAAGAGATTTTGGTTTATTAACTTACAACAGAGATATGGTATTCTGAGCGTAGACTATAAAACCATGCAATGCATTTAAGGGCGGAGTGGATATTAAAATTTATAAGATTTATACGTTCATTATGCACGTTAAAAGAATTAACATTATACATTAATTACAGTTTACGTTATAGTTCATTGTGTTATAATATTATAATCCGTACATATATGAAACATATTCATATACGTTTTTCCGTTAAAAACTACTTCAATAGGTATTATAATCGCATGATACATATCCCTAAGCCTATGTCAAAAGGGAAACTATATATTTTATACACACATCATAATATGTGAATGATTATAGTGTAGATTATAATATGAAAAATGGAAATATTTAAAAAAAAATACGTATAACAAAATGATATTTCATTGCTTAGTAAAAACATTCATTGCGCTTTTGTCAACCAGTATTGTTAACTTAGTATTTTTTGGCTGATTTAGCTTTTTAGAAAAGGTACTACGTAACTTGAAAAATAGATACCTGGCGTACGGCTTTAAACTTTTTTAGACACTTCAAAAATCTTAAAACATTTTCTTTATAAAAATAATAACATATTAAAATATATTTGCTGAATATCAACATACTGGCATTTTGTATCTTATATCTATCACGATAAAATAATTGTGACATATGAAATTTCACAGATAGTCGAAATTCGCACTTAACATTTAGTTATATGGCTTATTTATTATTAAGTTGGGAATCAATGAATTCATCTTCAATCTTTATTTTCATTAAAAGTGTGATCATAATAATTAGGCCTATTAATTGAATTATGGCATTTGTACATATCTTTGAAAAAAATTTAATGTTTATCTACTAACTAACTTATTGTATTTTACTGTTTGGCATATTTTTATCATGTTGGTATCATTTTGTTAAGTTATAATAGCTTCCAGGACATAAACAAAATAAAACATGTTTAAATACTTTCTAAAGAATACATTATTAGAATAGATTAATTTATTTTATTTACATGTTGCGAGTTGAAAGATGTGTTGAAATATATTAAATTAATGAAATTTCTACAATTACTGGTAATATCTCTGATAATTATCTTAGAAATCGGGGGCATCCGTTGTCTGTTCTTCCATGGTGCACAATTAACTTAGCATTAGTGACGACAATCGGGAGGACAATAACGATTTCAATAAAATCCGCTTCAGATATTAATACATTCACTGCTGAGTTATTAATTACCCCTTAATTACCCCAATTGGATAACATGATAATGACATCTAATGGCCTTGGACCAGGCTCGGTGAGCGCACTGATCGAGTTAATATATTCCACTTACATGAGGTTGAGTTTTGGTAGACGTTGTTTAATAAATATTTAAGATAGGGTCTACCAACCTAGTTCACTCGGTGGGCTTTTATTTTATTATTTACTCATATTAACCCGAATTTTGATTTCAATGTTGTTTACACGTACTGTTTATTTCATGTTGTGAACGGTTTGAATTTATAATCTGTCGTGTTCATTATATGTAACATAAATAAATTTCAATAAAAAAAATAGAAATTTTGTGTATTCTACGACAGGTGTTTTGCATAGTAAGCTTTATGAAGTACTCACACTTGATAAATATATTTAAGTATAAATTTGTAAATTACTATGAATTAATTATTAGCAAATACATGACAGATATCTTGAAAATAATATGTATTGTAATCTTTGATTTTGATTCTGAATTCCGAATTGATTCTGAGATCGCAATTGTGTCTATGTATAATTCATTTAATAAAGATTTTTTTCTTCTTTAGAACATTTTAATTTTATGATATCTTAGTCGATACCTTATGATAGTTTTTTGAAACAATAATTATATTCATTTAAACTTTTATTGTCTTAGTATAAGACGATATTAGTAGATTAAATATCTACTCCACCCGACCGAACAATGAACGAACATTGCACATGCACTAGGAATCGAGCTTATTCAGCATTTTGCCAGTTTACACTTTGCACAACAGAGAGAATCTGCCGCAAGGCACATGTGGGGAACATCGAACGGATTGTTTTGAAAATGTGTCGAGTGCGCTTTATTTGGGGCATAAATGCAATATTCAAGTGAATATTGGATAACAGATGTAGAAGAATGGGTGAATACACAACCTAATAATAGCATGTTTTTTTCTATATAAAGTGAGCTGTTTTACCTATACTAATAATATTATAATGTATGTGTCTGTCTGCGATTTAAAAATATTCGTATATATGATCAGCATTTTATAGACGTTCATAATACCTTATTTTTTGCATGTATGTTTATTCTACTATAACTCAAAGATCAATATTGATAACTCTTACACAGTTTATACACTACATTATTGGTACCAGAGTTTTTTTACCACACTAACTTAAAATGGTCCAAAGTATAACATATTGCACTTGAAACAGATAACAAAGAGTAAGTAAATTTACATAATTTGAAAATAACATAGAAAAATATATTATCATCAGTAAAATCTTTTTGAAAAAAAATACGATACCCAGCAAGATTCGAACCCACGCCCACTTGTTATATTGGTATGCTGTATGTTCAATAAAAAATGTTAAATTAAATAAATCTTGTGAATGTAAAGTATTCACATTGCAGTGGCGAAGTGGTGAGGTGAGGTGCGGTTAGAGGGTCATACGTCTATTTTCAATCATTCTACATTTCATGCAAAAATCAACTGCAATCAGGCTATATAATATTATCTTCACTCGGTGTATGTTTACTTTTTATTGCCGCATTTCACGTACACGAATTCACAGGGTATCGCTAGTTTATTCATAGAATACAATTAAAATTAAAACTTTAATAGTATGTTTATATACGTCGTCGTACAGTGATATCCAGGAAATACTAAAGATTCATGTATTGACGAGATATTTCAGTTCTATAGAAGTACGTAACAAAATGCCTTCATCCAATAGCGAGTTTATCAACGCTGATGATGATGTTGATACATGGTATTAATTACGTCAATTAACTGTAAAATAAATTCAACATAGAAAATTTTCTTTAAGATTATTCTTCTTCTTTCTTTTGACCATGTCCGATCCTAATAGTATCATAATATGGGCCTCCACAGAGTAGATGTTTGAATTAACAGATTTTTTTTTTTTACGAGAAATGAATGTCAGCTACTTGCTCAACCTATTAGGTCCATACCCTGACAGACACAAATTGAAAAACAATATGTGTACTTGCCAGACCCAGAATTCAAACCTGGAACCCACGGCGTTATAGTCCAACGCTTAAGCCGCGCGGCCACCGTATGTGGGCCTAACATTATATTTTACATAAACGTTTATTGAATAAATTAGAATACTCAAGTTGGATAGACTTTTATAAATCTAAATAATTTTAAAATCGTTTAATAAAATAAATGTGAAACAATTATTATTAATTATTAATGATACTCATATTTATGTTTGTCAAAATCTTTTATTACTAAATTTAATACCATTTCTTATTAAACTATTTATTTTATTTCTATTGTAATTCGAACATTTATTTAAGAATGAGATATTCTTGGCTTATACTGAGAAATATGCCTATTATAAAATTCCTTTACAGACTCTTCAACCTACTGGGATTTAGACCTACGATGCCAACGATTAATGAGTGTATTCTTTTGCTAAAGTATTTTTTTTAGTGATGTAAACCCTATTTAATGTAATATCCTAAAATTTTATTTAATCATTTATGTAATCTTAAAACGTTCATCACATGAATTTATTTTACATTGGACTTTATTAATAAATTACATTTCAACAGATAAATTAAACAAACCAAAATAATTCGATTTAAATTATATACCAAGTCAAATGTGGGAATCTTTAGCAATAATTGAATATTTTATACCCATCGTGATAAATAGATCGTTAATTACATAATAAAAAGATTTTATTCAATTGAATTTTCCTTTAAAATTTGCTTTAAATTTGGTAAGTAATTTATAAGAAAATTTTTGCAATAATATTATATAGATAGCAATTTAAATACTATACCGCTCTATACTTTATTAGTGAATATTATTATTTCATAAGGAAACACGTTTTTAATAATGGGGCGAGAAAACGTTTTTGATAATAATTTCCTCTCTCAGTTATTTACGAACATCCAGTGCACTTGCGAGATTAATAATACTGAAAAAGTTTTCCCTTGCCACTCATTAACTTTGAATTTAAAAAACTGCTTCAGTAAAGCTTTAGCGGATGTACTCTTATAACTGTCTCATTTGCACTACGGAGCTGTGAAAAATTAGCCTCGTAATCATTTTTAATAAGCAGCTTTTTTCAAGAGAATTCTCTTTAAAATAATATTAGAAATACCTACATACAAATTAAATATTAAAGGGTGACAATGTCACAAGAAGCAATTACGTACCTAAGGACTTACGGACTTTTGGACTTAATACCATGACTTAAATCAGAGGTCAGTAAAATATAGCCCGGGGTAAAATCTGCTTCAAATCCCAATTTGTCGAAACGTTGTTCATTATTCTAATTAGTAGAGCTGTATTCCAAATAATTGTAGTCTACTTATTATTATTATAGTACGTAAGGAAGTGGGCTCTCACCTGAGCTACGAGTTCAATTTTCGGTGAAGTCACAATATATTATTTATGTGATCGTTTCGCTTCTACTATTTCACAACAATATTGTCATTGGACCTCATGACCTATTGTAGTGTTAAAAATATAATGTATATATATTTTTAAAATACCTACGTATACTATATACTACTGTATTGGTCAAAATATCAGTGAGTTGTTTCTTAGCCTGAGAAATATAAAATATTTGAGCTCAGATTTAGATGATTTGACCAGCA
The DNA here is from genome assembly GCF_057557595.1 of Rhyacophila brunnea. Taxonomy (NCBI): domain Eukaryota; kingdom Metazoa; phylum Arthropoda; class Insecta; order Trichoptera; family Rhyacophilidae; genus Rhyacophila; species Rhyacophila brunnea. The sequence goes on from NW_028232859.1 coordinate 42,982,240, forward strand.
GATAATAGGTTTATTTTTCTAATGGAGTTTATGCCTATATTAGTGGAAAACCTGTGGTAGGTACCTGATTCTGGTCCTTCTTCTTCCTGATCGTTCCCCCATGAGTGAGGATCGTGACCATCATAGAATTTTGTCATCTTTTAAGTGAACAAAATATTTTTTTTAGATACCAATTTGTCAATAAAAAAAATAAGATAACGTGCAGCACGCATACGTGACAGAAGACGTGGTTTTGCTTTACATCTTCAAAAACGCCGTAATTTTATTTAAGGATTATATACTTAAAAGGTGCATTAATTTTGCGATAATATTTTGATCGTTGTGCGGCTGATTTTGTCATAATTAAGTCAGCAAAATTCAACAGTTACAGATCTGCGGAATTCAATAAACTTTAGGTTAAAGAACTAATGAGATAATGTCATGTTATTTTATAACATGACACACTATTTTTTATGATGGCAACACTATGCAAAAGATCGACAGGATCACGCCTGCGCACGGGATAGTTTGTACGCAGTTTGTGAAACTATTTCCGGCGCTAAACGAGATAGCGGGCTTTTAACATGAAGGCAGAGTTGGAGCACGCTCTCAGTGTTCATCGTTCGAAAGAAGCAGACGTCTCTCTTAAGTTCCGAGCCAATGGAACCGGGGTCCATGGCTTCGATTTTCTGACATTGATAATGGCCAACCAAAGCACGTCCTCCCACAGGCCAGGAGATCGAAGGAACCCCATGGACCCGGCACGTTTGAAGACGCACTCTTCGATTCCGTCCTGGAAGGATTCGAGGACAGCGAAGAGGCTGAAGGGCATTTGTGTTTTTGGTATTTATTGTTGATTTCTTTACGCTACGGTCCACCGAACTAGCATTTGATTTTTGTTCTAATTTGTCTAAATATTATATTGCATTAGGCGCTCGTGATTCATTTGATTAATTATACAACTTTATACACTGTCGCCCGCAAGTAAATTTTATATATATTAATTGTACATCTGATGAAATTTCTTTACACGCTTTTTATTTAAATTACCTTTCATCAATATTGTCTCTATGCATTTCATAGAGTGGCGCTCAAACCGAAATATCTATTAATTCCATTTATTTGTCTTTTATTAATATAGGAACACACACGAATGAGCGAAGTAACCGGACAGGTAACTGAGGTCTTAGAGGTATTGTCAATCTACTCACGAGCCTGCACCTTCCCGCAAGTCTCATGCTCTCCGCGCTCCTATCCCATCTCCACGCTCCATACCCAGGCGCACCGGCCTACATACATCCCATCCAATTCCAATCCACTCCTCTTTTCCTTACGTCACAATCTGATCAATTGTCACAATTCCCACCCTATCCATACCTACGTCAAATCTATATATGACAACATTTTAAGCACACAATTTTCAAATCATAAAAATTGCATCACAATATCAAATCTGCAAAGGAACGCAATGCTCGTAATTTTTGTATAAAAACGAGATGTTTAGCTTTGCCTAGAAGATTTATTGTAATATGCAATTCAAGGAAATTTTATTACTTCAATTGTCTGTTACAATGTGGTTGACAATAGTATTATAGTCGCAACGTAACTATGGTTACAGTTAGATTTACCTATGCAAATATGAGATTGCATTACCCATTTGAGGAGTAGAGTTTCCAGCAAACCATTATATTCTTATTGCTTCTTTATACCCGTCTCAGAAATGTAAAACGTATTGTCGAAGTTTTGCATTTTATAGAGCATGACGGGGCAGATAAAATTTTCAGTCTTGCATACAAGAATATGGTATGACGAATTAGTTTAAGGTTTGTCACTGAATATCATTTGCGGAGACTGAAAGAAGATGAGAAATCTTTACGAGTCTCACACGGACGAGTTTTAGTATTTTTGAAGCTTTTTTACTTTTGGCGTATTCATGAAGTTTTCCACGAAAAACTCATCCTAGAGAGAAACGATAAAGAACTTTGACTTCTGATTTAAAAGAGGTACCTAGATCTAATACAGATGATTATATGAGTGTTTGCATTATTTTTGTACATTTTATCAGAAAAGTAAAATCATAAATTGGTTATTCAAATGAATTTAAAACTAAAATAAAATATCTAATCTAACATTTAGAATACTGTACTTTATATTATGTATATATCACTTTTATTCGTGGTAAGTTAGTAATAAGTAAAGTTAATTACCATGTTCGATTCTAAGTAGAGAATATGGCTCCCCATAAAGTAGACATATATATACAATTATAATGGATTTAAGTTTTGTACTATTCCATTTGAATCATTTTTTTCGGCCCGGTCTTTGCCTTTCGGCATCTTCAGGCACTATGTGCACTTACCAAAAGCTAAATACACACTAACAACGAATACAATTATTTATAACTTATATAATAAAGTAGACAAAAAATTTATCACCCACCTATTAAGTCAACTGGTTGATAAAGTGGGTCACAAAAACGACTCAAATGGAATAGTACAAAACTTAAATCCATTAGAAGTTAAATTCAAATTACATCAAGTACCTTCGGTCGATAGTAGTAATATTAATAATACAATTGTTATCGTTTCATCCAATTCATGGTATCCTTGCACTGGATCGAATACACATTCAATGGAATACGTGGATATTTTTTTCACCGGCCACGGATTTGAACCCATAATCTACAATTATATTTTATAGAGAGACAACCATTCTACGCACTAATCCAATGTGATTTTATATTATATTCAATAACATGACATATATAGCGAGGAGTTGATTAACATAATATATTTTCAATTTAATAACGAGTATTTTAAGTAGTTAACAATTTTCCTCCAAATGAATTGATTCTTAGTGACATTGAAGAATAATGGATCTGAATATATTTATGCGTTTTAGTTAATATTATTAATAAGCTTAATATATTCTAAAGTATCATAACTCTAGTATACCTACCATCAAAAAATTGTCTTTGGTCGTGCAACGGAGATGCTTTTTGCTGCAATTTAATGTAGACGGTGGCAGTATAAGTAGAAGATAGGGTTATTCTGTAATCCTTTAAGAAGGAATTTAACAGTTTGTGAGTAATGGGGGTTGACGAGGGTGAGGGTGGGTTTGTGTTTGAGCTCAGAATAGATGGAATATCCTAAGATCCATATGCTATGTAATAATATAATAGCATACGGATCTTCATCAAAACGCTGACCTATCAATTCTGTGTGATACTTATTGACAGGGAATTCAGAAAATTGACAATGTTATTTTTATTTTCGTAACTGGATATATATTGTTTGTAAACTTTTCAATACATCTTAGAAAACTCTTTATTACGTAATAAATTTTCCGTAAAAAACTATATTAGGTGGAAAAACTAAAAAATAATAGAATATTAAAAATGTCAGCGTGAAATTATTAAGAATGAAAACACAGGGATTCTTGGAAGCCCCATGCTCCATCTTATGTACAGAAATAATCCAAGAACAAGCATAGAACATATTATTATAAAAAATAAATGTTTGTATTTATAGAAAAAAAATAATATTCTTGAATAATCTTACTATTCGGTTTGCCATATACAGTAATAATTATTGTCGTACATGGTTCATATACTTAAATTATAACAAAAGTATTGTTATAATTATAAAATGGTATTGAGTATTATCTATCACTGTAATATAGAATGACTGATAAGTCAAATGTTTCTAAGAAAATAAAACTCAACTGTGTATCCTTTTATATTCGTCGCGTACCACAGTTTGGGGAACACTGATCTATAATAATACAAAAAAATATGTAAAAAAGCAACAAAAAAAAACAATCGTAGTAACTAAACTAAAATATGTAAAAGAAATTCTTGGATATTGTAGTCTTTCATAATCAGTTTCCTATTATATTTGGCGAAATAAATTTGGGAGTTTCCTCTATTTTATGATATTTCAAAACTTCGATATAAAAATTGTTAAAAGAACAAATCATGACGACGTGTAGAGGTACTTAAATGAAATTTTCTGAGAGAAAAAAACTAAGAAAAAAGTAAAACACCGTGTATAACCATTTTAGTCCCGTTATTTCGTTACCTAAGGGATCATTTTATCACCGCAAGTTACATTGTTATCGAAAATACTTTTTCAATCGTCCGAGAGAAAAAAATGCGAGCGGAGTTTCTCGTCTGAGAGTAACAATAGTTCATCATTCTGTAATCTTTTTATCAGATTTAGGGATTTTTTCGGTAAAATATTGTAGTTATGCGCGTATAAAATACCGCTATTGTGTAAAGTAATCACGCAAATGTTTCATATACCTAAATGAATATTGTACATAAGTATTAAGTCTTTCTTATTATTTTTTCATTATTCACTAATATTACTTTTATCACAACGTTTTTCTTAGCTCGTATTTGTCCGGTGGTTATTTGTCCGGTACAAATCTTGCAATCGATTTAACTTCCCGACTAGCTAGACATTTAAACTTTTATAATATATCAGAAAACGATGCCAATGCATTTTTTTATACTTTTAGCCATCTTTAAGTAGAATTGAATTCATTTTCAGTTAATTCTGTTTTGTATGAAAAGTTATTTCGACACCATTATTGATTGCTAGGGGTCTGGTGTTCTAGCAACTAAATTATTAATATATACGTGCGTTACTATGGAAATCAATATGACATGTCAAAATAACAATTCAGTAATATTTCTATCAAGTACAAATTTTTTTGATCGTTTAAACCAATCAAGTCAAGTTTATATGATTCAACAGAAAATTTAAAAACGTTGTATATAAAAAGTTCTTTTTATCTTGTAATTATTATAAGTATGGATGCTGAATCAGAACAGTTTATACATTGATAACGGAGTACAGAGAAACCCCGATTCTACGGTTTTGAAGGGACCATAAAAAACGATAAATGCCGGATATAGAATTAAAAAAATGGATTTTTTGCACTCATCTTATATTAAATCTCTATGATTCAGATCGATAAAGATTTAAATATGAATATATTATTTTTTTCTTCTAGTGGAGTGTAGAGAAGATTTAATAAAAATACATAATTTTGAAAAGCCTCAGATAATTCTTTAAATGCTTACAATAGAAAAGATTTATAACAAAAATGATCGAGTAGGATTCGAATAATTGCATATTTCTCGTTTACTGGTGAGAGCTCAGATCCATATATTATGTAAATAATACATTATAACGGAGATTTTACACTCCGGTGTGACTAAACTTAGTTATACCTACCTAAAATTTGGACAGCTACTTAACTGTCATCTGGTATTCATCCTGTTGGTAATCATACCCTTGATTTAAATTACAAAATGGTAGATATTTCGGCTAAAAAAATATGCTGCTTTGTTATTAAAATTCACTAGGTATAATGAGTGATTTTCTCATTTTAATAAAAAATAATGTAATCTGGAAGAGAAATATTCAATTATAAATTGCACGTTTTTTTTATGTTTATTGTCGGGTAAATTTTATTTAACTAAAACTCAAATAATAAATAAATTTGTGGTTAAAGCCGTATTTTACCAAATAAAATCTCTATTAATTTAAAAAGGTAAGTACCTAATGGAAGATAAATTCAGCGAGATGAAAATGGTACTGATTTAATTAATTTTATAAAAAGGTTGTGAATAAATTCCTTCCAAAACGAATCTGAGAGAAACTTTTTAACGTATTCTTTATTGTAATTACATCAAAAAATAAGTTTGTGATTTTTGAATTTACAAGTCAAATTTTAAATATTCTAATGATCCAGATAGAAAGAATATTATTAATGAATGTCACGCCTAATTTTGATGTTTAGATATTCCACTATGCTAATAATTACAACTAAGATACCTCATAAAGTATAAAAAAATATGTTTGACATGTCGTATTTAGTCGAGCTCATATAAGATGGAGAGCAGCATAATTTTGTATGTAAAGGAAGATTATCTGTTGTCTACATTTTGGAAACGTTGCTAATCTGATTTGACATGTTTAGAAAAGGGATATTTACTACAATTTGGTCGCTTATCTTCGATAGAAGATTGCAACAAAAGTCGAAGAAAAATAATACTTGCTATCAATAAAAAATAGTTCCAATAGTGAAATAATACGTATTTGTTTGATTTTGAGTAAAAAATGTATTAGAATTTTATATAAAGGATATACTAAAATAAAAGTGAAATGGAATAGTATTGCATTATTTGATTGTTTCACAAAAGATAAATAAACGAAATAAAATATTGGTAATGCTTTTCATATAATGCGATCGAATATTACTATTGTCTATATGTTTGTACGGTGTCGACCCATAAACCCCGAGAGTAAAAAAGCGGAAAGCAAATATTGCCTTCGAAATATGGTGTTGGCGCGCTGAATACTTCGTATTTCTTGGACAAAACCAGTCAATAATCCAAATAATTCTGCTTAAAAAATGGGTCTCGACGATATGTATAAGTCGCATTCTGTAGTTTTTGGATATATTTTATAGAAACAGCATTCACTAAGGGAAGCAGATGATTGAGACTGTGGAAAGTCTTGGTGGTTCAGTATATGACGGAGTTTCAAGGTGGTTATGATCTTCAGCCATGTGAGAACGACCAAGAGAGATATTGAAATTGTTGGTAAAGCGACCGATCGTAATTTAGAATTGGTGAATAATTCCAGATGATATATTGGCATAAAGACCACAACTTGAGGAAACCATAGCCTATCTGGGCTGCTGTGCTATAAGTGATGAGTTTATGATATCAACACGGTGACACCATTTAAAAAAAATAATGATTTGGGAATACTATATAGTGGTCTAAAATAGCATGTAGTTTTCATATGATTATTTTCAATCTACGAAAATGTAAGGAGCTCGAAAAGAAACAGTAATAAAAACTTGCTTTTACATCGAAGCAATAAATCCCGTTAAAACATGTTTCGGCCAACAAACATGTTAACACCGTTAAGGCGGGTCAGAAACGCACTCTCACGCAAACATCCCGCTTCGGCCGGTGGTTAAGTTCCGGTCCGAGGAGAGCTTTTTGAAAAGCCAGTCAGAGCTTTTAACACTTGGTGACTCATGTGCGTGTTCTGACATCTCCCCTCTTTGGTCGAAAGACAAACTTTCAAAATACACTATTTATTTTCAATGAGCTTATTTATATGCACAAGTTGTAGTTAAGTCTTTACTTGAACTAATATACATACTAAAGGAATGCCAAACAATGAAAGTGGTGCGTGTTCAGTTTAATTAATTCTACGTTAATTTTCATATGCCCTGAAAAATTAACCTTTCAAAATGGAGATAACAATAATATACGAAAGAAATCAAATCAATCTAGGCATTTTTATAAATACATATTTCCTTAAATGGGAAACAAATAGTAATAGTAGAACATTTTTTTATAAAAGAAAATATAAACGTGATGTGTATACTATAGTAATTTACTAACTGGAATAAAGACTTTCGATATCAAATATATAAGATATATTTTATATGGGGTTTTTCAATTTTGGAATGAAAAATAACTTGAACTAGATAAAAAGTTAATATTGAAACAAGCTTAGTTGTAATCACAGAAATCCAGAGCTCGAAATGGAAAAGTTTACGAACCGGAGCGTTCAACAATTTTCTGTATATATTTACATAATTATAAAATTTTATGTGTATTTTATAAAAATCAGTGTGTTCGATTTTCTATTATATGGTTTACCTAGGCTCAGATGGTCAAAATATTTTTTCCCACAAAAAAGAACCGAAACGGCGCTCCAGTGCGCTCCATTTTGAGCCCTGAATTATTAAATTATTGTTATAAAAATAAAATAAGTAGATAATAAATGTAATAAATAATTTTACGGAAATTTGTCAAACATAGTACTTAGAAAACTAAGAAAATTTATTAGTAGTCAATTAATTGCCTGCTTTGTTATAATAATGATAATATCTTCGAGATAAAAACTGTATTCTTATCGTAAGTTTTATTTGACAGGAATACGTGCGGAATGTGAAACTGATCAATGATATTCTTAGATACGTGGACATTTTCTGTAACTAATACGATTATTTAAATTATATGTCATGTTTTGAATATATTATATTAATATAATATAAAACATTATGTGTAAATACTAACATAATTTAATAGTAATTATCTAAGGCCTAAGTAGTTAGGATGGACTATAAGAGACGTGTTATTTGTAAACAAAAAAGGCATCTTTAAATTTGGCCGTGGCGTAGGCTCTTGTCGATCGGAACACACACTGGCGTCGGTCGACCGTCTGCGATAAACTTTAAGCAGCTCGAACAACAAGGACAAAACCGATGGCAAGGAGGCTTTGATAATACGACCCGAAAAGTAAAGCACCTACTCGCTTGTTGGTACATGCTAACGCTAAAGTTTTGCAAGTCACACTTGTGTAAATTGATGATTTAGTGGCTTAGAATAGACAATGAAAGCGATGCTTCTATCTTATATTGTAATATTTTCAACATAATAATCAAATTATCAATAATTTTATATATTGTGTATCGATATTTTAGATACGTTTTTACTCCGGAAGGTGATTAAAGCGCGAATAAAATTTAGGTGCATGTCGCCTACTGTCCCGCTGTCGCGGTTACGAATATAATCTATGGTTTCGTCGTTTTGCAGAATATTTTGAACGATCACTATCTCTGTAAATTCACTGATGAATAACACTGATGTCTTTTAATTGTGCCAACTAATTGCTAATTAATTAACTAATTAGTAATTTGAATTATTATTAATTATTCATGCTAATTTCAATTAATTTTACCAGTTTCTACGTGTGCGTGCGTTAAAATTACTTGTGACATGACATCCATAGATAATATTTTGAACAGAACCCAACATGCAGATCATAGATAATAGTCAACATTTTGATAGAAAATACATAGTGCCAACCCCTAAAAACAAAAAAAATTGATTTTGATGTCATGCGGGTGTCGATGCAGTGCAGTTCAATGTGAGGTGAACTCATTGTTGTTTTGGTGATTTCGGCAATGTTCGTTTAAAGGTTCAAAATGTGATACGGGATAGGAGCATCAGTCTGATAACATTTTAAACACCGAGAACAACGATATTACACACCCTTCCGCCATAGTGGCAGCTTATTGTGACGTCACGTGATAGTAAGCTACATGCACCTCAATTTGATCAGAACTTAATGATCACAATATATTTCATCTGTATTCTTCTTTTAGGCATACTTGAATAATGGTCAGAACTGGATTAATTCACTCAGAAACACATTGTCAACAAAACAACATTATACATTGACAAATGTGTGATAAGACCCCTGAACAAACAATATTTTTTTTACATATTATATATTTTATTGCATTATGTGGAGAAGAATATTCTTTAATATTCTCAAAAGAGTATATTATTAAACACATAATAATTAATGACATAGTTTTAAAAATATAAAAAAACACGTCTTTAAATCAAAAAGAGCTAAAGACAATCACTGGAAAAATTTATCATCTTGTACTCGAAAAGGCGAAACCGTCATTTGTGGTCCATTGCGTAAGGTACAGTCCTCTCATCTGAAAACTTCGGTTTCGATTTCCAGTGAGATCCCAATGTAATATCGATGTAATTTTTTCATCACATTTCTGTTTATATGATTGTGCCACTGTATCTGCTAGTGTTTTACCATTATTACACCACTAAAATCAGGTGGCATAAGTTGTTGTAGTGTTAAAATGAATCAATAGTCTGATAAGTAGATCTATAAGCCACCGTCTGCGGAAGCACGTAACAACACAATGCGTAGGAGTGGAATAAGATTGGAGAGAACATCATTTTAAATGATAATAGTTTCAGCTGATGATGACAATGATTACATAGTAATAATTACTATGCTATCCAATTATTGGAGTGCCTATATAAATAACTGGAGACAAGATACAATAGATATCTACAAATATGTTTTTCACTTACAACTATGTGAACATAATAATAGTGTACAATGTTTGATAAAAAATATTATTTTTGTAGAAGTATACAAATCATTGAAAACACAATGTAATGAATCATAATTAATAATAAACATAATACCAAAAGTATGTTAAAATGCCACAAATTGATTTTTGTATAAAAGAACGGTATCATGATTGAAAATTGAATGGGAATAAATTATTAAACATTATTAGTGCTACAAATCACGCATTACCGTGGTTTTTGATTACCTAATATTTTACCTACCACATATTATAGATTTTGTAGGCTTGATATTGTTCGAAATAGTGAATAGTTCTGTATAATGAATGTTCTGCAAATTTCAAATACAAAACAGTAAAAAGTGTACATTGGTAGCGGTCAACCATCTCAGGCCTTGTCAGCATAAATTACAACAACGCAAGAAGTTACCGAGTCATTCACTTTGGCACAATCGTCGCATCTATAAGTCAGCATTTTCTATAGTTCGACTACTTCATTGTTTATCATCAAAACACCGCGAAGTTGCAAGGCACAGCTGTCAGCGGATTTTCCAATAGCAACAAAGATCAACAATGACTATTATTATTTATTAAATTGCAACCTAGATAAACAATGACTTACAATTTATTGAATATTCAGTTGTAAATATAGCAAATGACGATGATGGAAAACGTCACTTGTCATTTGCTCATGGTCACTTGGTCTCAGTCTCTCTAGCTCAGTCAGTCGACCACCGTCACTCCATCGTTCGCTCTCAGTATTATCATTAAGGCTATACTTCAGTTGAGGCATGGTCTAAAAAGATCGTGGCTAAGCGATGCGTGGATTGTGCAAATGACGCGTGCCAAACGAAATATAATTTTTCATAAAAATCCAACATCGTCCATTTAATGTTATGTTTATTATTATATTACTAATAATAACAGTATTTTCATTGACATGTTTTCTTTTTTAAGTACATACGTAAAGTATTTTAGTCATCTTTACACGATTTAAGAATATTTTCATCCGACGCAATGACAAAACAAATCGACGTGGACACACTTCGACTGTCGGTCTCTGATTGGCGAGTCCAGGCGACGAGTGAGAAATTTTGTCGCACTTACTGTTGAAAATTATTTGCCGTTTCACTGAAGTACGCTCTTAATTAAATTAAATAATTAAGTTCTCGTCGCTACCGGATCGCGGATCGGTCTGAGCATAGCACACTGCGATTACTCTGTACTGTTATATCTATTCCTACAAGTATAACTCTTCATTAAGATAATAAAACATTACATATATCTACACCACCGATGTCTTCAATGAATCTACATCATTTGCTCCTGTCAATTCCCTCACATTTATTTAGTCCATGAAATGTTATGGATTTATATAAAAATAAAAATAATTCGTCATATAGATACTTTTTTCCTAAATATTCTTTTCACTAACAGGACGACAAAATATTATATTAATATCCTCAAATGGATAGAAAATGACCAACATGTTTTGCGTAGCATAAAAGCTGAAAAACTACAGTAAGTACCACATTATGAGAGAACAGAAGATACAGCACTCACCAACTCTTTATCCAAGAAAATATCAACGGTATGTTTAGTAGAGTGAGAAAACCACTGTGATTGTTACAAACCGTTACGAAACGTTACCGAACTGTTTCTGGTAGTACTTATACAATAAAGTGATCATCGCCCTGATGGTAACCGATGTCCGAAAGGGACAGCACAATAATAAGATGGTCTATTTCAACCCAATATTAATATAAATAACCCGTATTATTAGTATTTCTAACATTGTCTTATATTTATTTGGAATCTATATCTATTTATATATATGTATTGACACTGTCTATGGCTTTTTACAAATTGGTGTAATTATATATAAAAAACTTATAATTCAGTTGTTAAAATTTGCGGCCCATGTAACTGCTTTATTATTTACAACATTCTTCCAAAATACTATATTTTTGATAGTTGAGATGTTGTTCTAAAATATTCAGTAAGTAATCGATGTCTAGTACTATAACTTCATTTTATATTTGGTCGATACTAGTGCAATGAACAAAGAAAAGTCATCATACATTTATTATAACAATTACGTATACAAGTCTTAGAGTAATATCGGTTTAGATGCATGTAATCTAATATATAAAAATCAATATTTTTTTGTTTGTTCGTATTTTATGCGTTGCCATACCGTTCATCCGATTGCGATAAAACTTTATCAACTTATTGCTTGCAGTTGCGCGAAGGTTATAGACATAGACTCTATATATCTAATATATAAAAATCAATATTTGTTTGTTTGTTTGTTCGTATTTTATGCGCTGCCATACCGTTCATCCGATTGCGATAAAACTTTGTCAACTTATTGCTTGCACATGCGCGAAGGTTATAGGCTCCCTATATATCTAATATATAAAAATTAATATTTGTGTATTTGTGTGTTTGTGTGTTTGTTTGTTCGTACTTAATGCGCAGCCATACCGTTCATCCGATTGCGATAAAACTTTTTAAACTTATTGCTTGCACTTGCAGGAAGAGTATAGACTATACTAATATATAAAAGTGAATGTCTGTCTGTCTGTATGTCTGTCTGTCTGTGTGTCTGTCCCGTATGCGTTCCTATACCATTCATCCGATTGCAATGAAATTTTGGTAAGTGGTTGTATGCACATCCATGAAGGTTTCTAAATTAAAAAAAATGATCATCTTCTTCTTCTTCTTCATTCTATCTTCTTTTATTCGTATGGTCCCTATACCATTCATCCGATTGCGATGAAACCTTCGTCAGTTGTTGTGTTAACACCCGCAAAGGTTTCTGAAATAGTACAACCATCTTCTTCTTCTTCTTCATTTTATCTTCTTTTATTCGTATTGTCCCTATACCATTCATCCGATTGCAATAAAACCTTCGTCGGTTGTTGTGGTAACACCCGCAATGGTTTTTGAATTAGTACAACCATCTTCTTCTTCTTCTTTTTCTTCTATTCTATATTCTTCTGTTCGTATGCGTTCCTATTCCATTCATCCGATTGCAATAAAATTTTCGTCAATAATTGTGCCAACAACCGCGAAGGTTTCTAAATTAGTACAACCATCTTCTTCTTCTTCTCCTTCTTCTTCATTCTATCTTCTTTTAATCGTATGGTCCCTATACCATTCATCCGATTGCGATGAAACCTTCGTCAGTTATTGTGGTAACACCCGCAATGGTTTTTGAATTAGTACAACTATCTTCTTCTTCTTCCTTGGTTCCTATACCATTCATCCGATTGGAATGAAATTTTGGTAAGTGGTTGTATGCACATCCATGAAGGTTTCTGAATTAGAAAAATCATCATCTTCTTCTTCTTCTTCATTCTATCTTCTTCTATTCGTATGCGTTCTTATACCATTCATCCAATTGCGATGAAAATTTGACCAGTTGTTGTGCGCAAGCCCGCGAAGGTTTCTGAATTAGTACAACCATCTTCTTCTATTCGTATGCGTTCCTATACCATTCATCCGATTGCAATGAAACTTTGGTGAGTTGTCGTGCGCACGCCTGCAAAGGTTTCTGAATTAGTAAAACCATCATCTTCTTCTTCTATTCGAATGCGTACCTACACCATTCATCCGATTCCAATGAAACTTTGATGAGTTGTCGTGCGCATGCCCACGAAGATTTCTGAATTAGAAAATCATCTTCTACTTCTATTCTTATGCGTTCCTATACCATTCATCCGATTGCAATGCCATTTTGATCAAGTGTTGTGCCCTTGCCCGCAAAGGTTTCTGAATTAGTACAATCATCTTTTTCTTCTTCTATTTGTATGCGTTCTTATGCCATTCATCCGATTGTGATGAAATTTTGACCAGTTGTTGTGCGCACGCCCGCAAAGGTTTTTGAATTAGTACAACCATCTTCTTCTTCTTCTATTCGTATGCGTTCCTATACCATTAATCCGATTGCAATGAAACTTTGGTGAGTTGTCATGCGCATGCCCACGAAGATTTCTGAATTAGAAAATCATCTTCTTCTACTATTCGTATGCGTTCCTATACCATTCATCCGATTGCGATGAAACTTTTGTCAGTTGTTGTGCGCACACCTGCGAAGGTTTTTAAATTATTAATATATAAAATACAAAGTTTGTTGCTTGTTTGTTCCATCCAATTTTGTTTTTTTTTTTACTACATATTAATAACATTAATAACGTTTTCATATTTTGGATTCGATTTTAATTTAGTGTTCTTATGTTTGACCTTTACTCATATTAGAATTATTTTCATATTGCCATTTTGTATTACACAGATATTTTAATATTAAAAAAATAATTACCTCTTATTATTTTTCAAATATCTAAGATAAATATAACCACGAAGCGACCCTGTGCGAAGCCGGGTACTTCAGCTAGTTATATATAAAATGAATGTCGGTCTGTCCCGTATGCGTTCATATACCATTCATCCGATTGCGATGAAACTTTGGTGAGTTGTTGTGCGCACACCAGCGAAGGTTTCTATATTAGTATTATATAAAATATAAAGTTTGTTGTTTGTTTGTTCCATCCAATTTTGAATTTTTTTTACTATATATTAATATTATTAATAACGTTTGCATATTTTGGATTTGATTTTAATTTAGTGTTCTTTTGTTTGACCTTTACTCCTATTAGAATTACTTTCATATTGCCATATTTATTGTGTTATATAGATATTTTAATATTAAAAAGATAATTACGTATTATTATTTTTTAAAAATCTAAGTCTTAGATAAATGTATCCACTGTGCGAAGAGGGGTAATTAGCTTGTATTATATAAATTAGGTATTCCCAATTTTTATTAGAAGTACTAGTTTATTCGCATCTATTATATTATTATCTATAGAATTTGAATTAAAATATATTTCTATTTATAAAATATATTATAATGGTCAAATTTACAGAAAAATATTTTAAAAATAAATTATGGAATGAATTTTTTCCAATGAAATTCGCATTCATTAAAAGCTTTAGTGGATTTCAAAGGCACATAAGTGCTCCCGAGTCATAAATTACTTGCCACAGTGCGGTCATGAAATAAATACTTTCGGTCCCAGCTAACTTGACATACATTACGCTTAATTTCATGTTCAAGTGTTTATGGTCTTGGCATCGTGTCATCAAAACGAAAAATGCGTGAAAAGTCTATATATACATACTAAAGAATATTGTAATATTGTATATTATTTCAAATTATTTAAAATTAATGTATATTATTTAATATTAAAAGATTATTGTATATTATTAAAAAATATATATCTCATCTATGTGAAGCTGTAGGTATATTATACTCATTATCATATTTGCTTTTTTAACTCAAATGAGTCCCGGTTTTAGTAGCAGAATCCAAGATGTCATTCTTTCTTTGCCAATCCTGAATACGGTTGCACCCAAACATCGAAACTGACAAGACTGACATGAAAGTCACGGATATCAAAATCTTCTCCGTCCTATAAAGCTATCGTTTTACAAAATCAGCTATATATAAAATACAGCTGGCAGTTACCTATACGTTGCATGTGCCCTGCCCACAGAAGTCGTCTAGTCGACATATGGTGTGTGATGCTTAACACTTTCTCATTAGCATTAATTGTTACTACCCAAAGCTATGGGCATGGGTTGACTGAGTGTCTTATAAATCAGTTATTTTATTGTCAATGTGTACTACGTCTTTGTATTCGAAGTGAACCTTGATAACCACTCGGTAATGATGTTAAAAATAACTATTAAACTAGAATCGCACATACATTTTAGAGAAATAAATATTGCAAAACTAAATGTGTAGTTATAAGTCCGTTGACGGTAAATATCAAGATCGGATTTTCAAGTTTGCCGAGACTGCTGGAGTAAAACAGACTCGACGACGGCGTTCCGGCGGCCATTTTATTCACATAACTCCGTGCGATCTCAAGACGATACATCAGTGAAACGGCAAATAATTTTCAACTATAGGCGCTACGAAATTTTGGACTCGCTGGCATTCGGAGAGCGAACGTCGAGGTGTGAATACGTCAATTTGTTTCGTGATGGCGACGGGGGTATTAATTCTTAAATCGTCTAAAGATAAATAAAAACGTTACCCATTTACTTGAAAAAGAAACCATGTCAATGAATATATTATTATTGTTACTAATAGTACAATAAACAGAACAATAAATGGACGCATGTTGGATTTACATGACAAATTATATTTCGTTTGGCATGTGTCATTTGCACCCGCGACCCGCAATCCGCGCATCGCCTAGCCACGATCTTTTTAAAACATGCCTTAACTGAGGTATAGCCTTAATAGAACCGGACGTTTACAATCTAATTACGTTGTAAACCATTCATTCATACAGTAAACAAAATAAATTCAAAAAGATTTTTTTCGACAGTTAGTAGGCGAGGTTTTAACTGTTTTGTGGTCCATAACAATTAATATAACTATACGTTAGTCATCATGGATTCAGGATACCTATATAAATTCACTAAACGTTTGGTTTATTCAACATCGTAGGATTCTGTCAACCATGTACAGACATATATGCATATTTTGTTTTACACTCATTAATTATTGTGTGATTGATTTAATAGTGTTAACCAACCATTAATAACTTTAAAAAAATTAACCATTTATTTAATTCTAGGGTGTAAAAATTTGCTGATTACCCATTTTTTATAGTTTTGTTAGAAAATAACATAAAAATATATTATTAACTCCATAAGTGATAGTACATAACTTAACAAAGATACCAATAAAAATTTATCAGCAAAGTGCGTAACTTTTTTTCATTAATGATTAAATATATCTAGGTTTTTAACGACTTAACCGACTTATTGGGTACCGAGAAATTGGGTAAATTTATATCCGTAAACAATGTGATTGGTAACTTATATGAAAGCTCTTGTCCGAAGCTAAATTGATTGAAACAATTAGGCTGATTCACAAAAGGAAAAAAAAAACATTAAAATCGAAAATAATTTTCTTCGATCAGCTGTTTACGATATTTACAATGTTAATTTGATGACAATGGTGTTCATTCATAACTAACTTTTGAAACCAATGATATTGAATACTGTCGCTTACGTCCTTCTGGCGTTGAGACATTGATATTAAGAAAAAAAATTAGGACATTAAAAATAGAGACAATACATAACAACAAGTATTATATGTACATAAGTTTTATTTTTTATACAAAAAGATAAAATTTGTACGTACATAGAAATATATCGAGCTAAATATGCACTATTACCTAATTCTCTCATTCTCACACTAGTGGAATATATCAATATTGAAAGTAGTTTTTGATTTAACACAGTTATTGCCCTTCGGCATCACCAATATAAAAATTAGTTCTGCGCC
The DNA here is from genome assembly GCF_057557595.1 of Rhyacophila brunnea. Taxonomy (NCBI): domain Eukaryota; kingdom Metazoa; phylum Arthropoda; class Insecta; order Trichoptera; family Rhyacophilidae; genus Rhyacophila; species Rhyacophila brunnea. The sequence continues at coordinate 42,999,539 of NW_028232859.1, forward strand.
TTGGGGAATGAACAATAAGATTGATGTACCAGATTTATTAGATAGTTATCAGGGATTCATCTGTTTATCCCCAGAGAACATTACTGATTTTAAATCCCATTATTTTCAATCCAACCAACAAAAATACAACTCTATAGAAAAGATTCGCCTGATTACAGCATTTTGTTACTATCTAAATAATATGTACAGCAAATCGTATATCAATATATATTATAATACAACGTACCTACCTAAATTCATCAGTCGTTTGGGCCGTTATATCGAAAAAACGCATTGATACTTAGTAACTGTATCGTATTGAATGAGAGTATTGGTACTTTCATTCATCATTACTTTTGAAATATTTCAAAAAAAGAAAACCAATGATCATTATAGTATTATAATGCAAATTTAAATAGTCTTGCGAGATGACCATTTAATTAAATTTATGATTTAAAAACATAATTATTGTCAATTTTTTCGTTTTCAGCATTGGTCTAATCTCACCCTATTTCCCAGTAAGTATAATATTATATCGTCGTTGCACAAAAAAAACCTCCGATGTGCAAAAATCTTGTTTTGAGATAAAGACAAAAAACAGTTTTAAAAAATCAGAATGATTTTTCATTTAATAGTACTGCAGTTTATCGGAGTACTATTCATTACACTATTTCAGTTGTTAAAACGATCGATAATGTTTATCAGTGTCACATAGGAGGTAAGTGCATAATGAAATTAATATTATTAATTATGCGTTAATAAATAGTTCGAGTTACTGACCACACTGACGTGGGATGTACTAATATGTAACATTTTTGACACATCAATTCAAACCAATTTTATAAATATTAACCTCAAAAAGATATGTTTATTCAATAATATATTTTCTAATTACCTATAGACAAACAACACTTATAACTTCATACCCACATAGCAACACAAACATAATATACCCTTCCACCCGCACCACACTCGGTCTTAATAGCGTATCACGAGGCTCTACGTTTGAATATGCAGCATCAGAATATTTTTACGCATGTGAATGTCTCAGGAGTAGATACCCAAGACTGACGTTGCCACGCACTCAAGTGCGGTTTGACTGAGTTTATAGAGTCTTCCTAAAGAACAGTGACCATGAGAGAGACGAGAGGACGGGGAACTAACAAAAATAAAAAAATTCTAATTAATACATAATATATAGTACAAAATAGCTCAGCTAAAACAATACGGACATACAAAACTATGTGAACTTAATAAAATCCACAAAGTAGACTAATACTATAGAAATGCGAAAGTTAGTTGACATAGACCAAGATTTTAAAAGCTGCTTTAGTTTTTGATTTTAAAGACGATTAGGCCGTAAAACACAAAACATACAAGCCCAATAATGTCCTCTAATGTTACCAATATTCAATACAGGTTTCGTTTACACGACAAACTTTAATGCCCGTTGTGATACAGACCATACACTATATGTTTAAGTTTATCTAATAATTCTCTATATTTCTGAATCGTACCTGCTTATAGCCACAACCAGAAGGACCAGCTACAAGTGACTTCCCTTATTATAACGTTTTCCTTAGCTCGTATTCTTATTTGTCCGGTACAAATCTTGCAATCGATTTTTAACTAATTTCCCGACTAGCTAGACATTTGAAACTTTTATAATATATCAGAACACGATGCCAACGCATTTTTTAATACTTTTAGCCATCTTTAAGTAGAATTGAATTCATTTTCAGTTAATTCTGTTTTGTGTGAAAAGTTATTTCGACACCATTATTGGTTGCTAGGAGTCTGGAGTCCTAGCAACTAAATTATGAATATATACGTGCGTTACTATGGAAATCAATATGACATGTCAAAATGACATTTCAGTATTATTTCTATCAAGTACAAATTTTTTTGATCGTTTAAGCTAGTTAAGTCAAGTTTATATGATTCAACAGAAAATTTAGAAACGTTGTATATAAAAAGTTCTTTTATCTTATAATTATTTTCCTCTATGTAGGTATATATCATATAATATATGGTTCATCTGGAACAAAATGGGTACGCTGAAAATAATGACAATATTCCAATTCATGGTAATCGCCAATCCGTATTGAAATATGTCAATAAAAAAAATATCGAAAGATCCGATACTATCGTATCGAAATATTGGTCAGACAATATAGATAGTTTTTTGACTGCCCTAAATTCACCAGCCCCCACACTGATCTAGGACGCTTATGGTCGCATTATGGGATATATGTCGAAGCAAATGCAATTTTGGCTGAGGACGACAAAGTAATGACGCGTCTAGCGAGACCTCAGCGAATTGTTTGCGTATGTTTACATTTCGTTTCAGATAAATAAATAATGAACATGTTTTATTTGAAAAGTATGCGTGTTTCTGATATACACACATCTACTACAGATTCAATTTATCAGTCATGACGCATTTATTGTTTGGATTGTTTATTTGTGATGTATGTATTTTATTTTTACTTAAAAAAATAATTAATATAATATTATGTATTACAGACTTGTTATATTATGTATAATAAATTAAATCTTTTTATTTATTATTCAGTGAAAATTGATCGCCGCCAAAAATTGAGCTCAGATAGAAAAAAACTACGTTTCGTATATAATTATATCATTTGAATAAAAAAAATATTTATTTGATTAGTTAACTGTTGCTACATTATTCAGGACTGGTTGAAAAGCAAACTCCATTGATGTTATTTCTATTAAATATTGTTTGTAAATTTTAATATTTGAAATTCTTTCGTATTTATATATTCGATTTTTTATCTATGATAGTTGAAAGTTGATTGAGAAATGGAAACCATATTTCAACCTATTTGAATAACTGGTAAACTAAAGTCCTTTATAATCATCATTGGAGTCAACTGGTTACTCTAGCTAGGAAAATTGATTAACACGATAACAACTCGCATCAGTACATACAACTTATTTTGACATGCATACAATTAGTTGATTATCATACGTTACAGAGTATTATTGTTTTAGTTTCTGAATTAAGTATCTTCAACTAAATATTTTAAACGGTCAAATAAAATGATATTAACAAACTGGCAAATTCACTTGACGCCATCTTGATTACGACTATCAGTTTAACGTTTATCGATATGTAGCCCATATCCCAAATCATATTATTTTGATAATACACGTTTTAAATAATCCACCTAAATTCAAATTCAAAGAAAAAAGTTTTCAATAAATGCTATATGTATTCTTTTAAATAGTTGTTAATATATAAATTGATTTTAAAAGTATCTAAATGTAACCATCACTTAAATAAATTCAAAATTAAAATAAAAAAACAAAATATCCAAATTAACGTTATGTATTTTTTAAGTTTATTCAACTTAAATTTTTTTTCAATATTTTGAAGCGTAAATGAAACATAACTGAAAATCATCCGCCATTTTCCAAGATGGCTGCCATACTACAGCAGTTACGCGTGTTTATTTTTGGTACGTTGTTACTGAGAATAATTTTACTAGCACTATACATATGCCAAGTCTCATTTTGATCTAATATGACTGGAGTTATGTGGAAACAACATTCCTATAAATTTCTTGTTGAATATTCAACGCAATATAAAGTTGAGTAACAAAAATCTACATATATGAGAATACGGCACTGGAATGCATCGGCTGACTAATATTTATTTATCGATCAACGAAACTAAGTAAAAATAATATTGTATAAAATGCGATATGAAAATATTGTGTAGGTATTCATAGCGTTACCATTGTTAGCTCTGAATGAATAATATGTAGGTATATTGGCAAGGCTATTCAGCAGACAACGAAATAATATGAATATCATATTTGAAATATGTATTCCTTTCGCAAAAGATTGTATCGAACTAAAACATTTTTTGCATATTATTTCCGCATGAACGGCCGCAAAACAAATTTCCATGTTTTTTCAGTTAACGGCGCGTCGGGCGGATGTACCGACATTGCTCGTCTTTACTGTCAAAGTTTTTCCATTATAACTCCCGATTTACTTCTAGTGGGATATTCACATTGTGGGCTGGCTCACTTTGAAAGTTTGTTGCTTGAAACTTTTTGGATCCCTTCTTCTTGTCTTACGCGACTATGGCCGTTGGATAACAGCCACTCACTTTGATATGGATTGACAACCACCAGCTTACGATGGTTAAACGGAATATTGCAAACATATAATTACAATATTATATACATATCTATATAACATTATTTCTTTCACATTGTCATAACCTGACAACATCAAAGGAATGATCGACAGTCCATTGAACGTTGAATTAGGTGAACATTGATAATATGTTATTCTTATTTTATATATTATAATAATTTATATATGTAGACTTTGGTGGTCGCAATATCTCTCTCTAATCTATTTTAATATTATACATTCATAATCAATATAATTGTTTGTATTCATTAATAAATAATTAAAAAAATCATTTTCTAATCTTTGGGTGTGACCATACAATAAAAGATACATGAAACATAAACTCCCTCTACAAAAAGTGTAATTATTGTTGGTAATCTGCACGTCATATATCATTTTTGATAGCATTTTGTCGTATTCTGTTAATGCGTCTATCGTTAACAGCTAAATATTATTGTAAAAATACATTTATGGAACGTACGAGGAAGGATAGAATTTTATGGGATTGTGACCACGATGAAGTCTCTTTGGAACGGTGTTAGTAGCATCTCCAACACCCAAATTAGTCACCTGCACTGCCACAAGAATCTGATACAATTCTACTTAATAAGTTAAATCAACAGATAGCTACATTAAAATAAGGGTGATTATTCCAGACTTTCGTTAGCTATTCTGAAAAAATGTATCCATTTTCATATTGATATTTTGTATCATCGGTATTATGGTAACATAATATTATCAACGCGCACATCTATCTGAGAGAAAAATACTGATTGGTCTTTTTAATTATTATGAGTAATAAGATTAAAATATTTTTGAGATATATAATATTACTTCCTGTTTGACTTGCTATTTTAATAATCAATGTAAACTGTAAGTGTAAAATAGTGCCTTTTAAACAACATTAAATTGATATTTTTTTTTTCAATAAACTACTTCGAATAATTCGAAAAAACGAACAGTACAACCCTTATGTTTAACCATTTTTTTTTAATTTGTCGCTTTCTTTTTTTCTAAAAAAATAAATTTATTTTCCCCATTGTATTTAGATAGGGATTGGTCGCTTAAAATATGTTTAAAGTTTTAATTTGTTAATAATTTTCTATGCCTCTCCCCTTAAAGATAAGGTTTAGTCACGAATGTACAAATTATTGATGGTTTCTTAATGATTTAAGTTGAAAAAAAATATGACCTAATATCATACATACTTAAGAATATAATGTATAAATTATGAATTCTATTAAAACAACAAAAATACTAATGCTAACTTCCACGTAATTATTAATGATAATATTAAATTTAACAAGTACCTAGTTATTAAAAAATATTTAATATTATGGGGTCATTATTCTATGATGTCACGCCTTCCCGAGGAAAGGGGTCTTATATAATGTGAAAATTTTGGAGGGGGAGGGGGAGGGTCGTAGAAAATTTTACATCTTAAAACAAGCACAATGTTTTTTTCTGAGAATCAAATGTTTCATGTGAATGTCATACGGAAATCGACTCTTTTTCTACGAATTTATTTTTTAATAAAGAATGAAGGTGAGGGAGAGTAAAAATGTGACATAATTTATACAGGAAGAAGGGGGGGGGGGGTATTTTTTTTTGACGTACCGTGACGATAGGTTCAAAGATGTCAAAAACCGTATAAAGTCATTTATAAACGATCCCTTGTTTATTCCGAGTGTCAAACACAGGGAAATCAGAAATAATTGGAACTTCAATACCTAACGAGTGTAGATGAGAATACGGGATAAACTTAAATACGTATTAAAAATACGTCATACGTTGAATACTGAGATCTGCTCTCGGTTTATGTAATGACGTTCATTTAATATTGGTGTATTGAAGGTTGCAACACATACTATTGCACGTCTATAATGAGTGGTTAATTTTCGTAGGACAATCACACATTCAAAACCTTGCATAACAATGTACTGTATTAGTATATAGGCTATCGAAATTCTATTTATTAATGTGTATATGTGTTGTTACAATTTGTGCGATGAAAAATATTTCATGAAAAAAGTTGTCTGAAATAAAGGCTATTTAAGACGTCTTTTAAAAATAGCACTGTGTGCACAATCCCTGAATAGCGCGACGTCACAAAGCTTCGTCATAGCTGAAGAAAAATACAATGCCGTTAGGTAGGAGGCACCTCCTGCCAACCAAAGGGGAGGAAAAACAAAAGAATACACTTGTTACGATATCTTAAAAAAGGGAAAAAAAACTATACCAACGTCTTCCTAATGACAAACATTTCTTTTGCTTTTCGTTATCGCGATAAAAAAATTTGCATTTACAGAAAAAAATACGTAAAGCTATTTCTCCCCAATGCAATGAATTTACAACGAGGTTTAATACATCTGTAAAAAAGAGCCATTTTTATTGTGTTATTGCAGATTTTATTGTATTTTGTAATCTTGTATAAAAAATAAATCAAAAGTCGTTTTAATATTGTATAGCAATAAAATAATTTCAATCTTTAGTTTATTTTGAAAGTTTTTGTAGGTACCTACCTAATACCCTAGAAAAATAAAAATTAAATTGGACTTTCTATTTGTAAAACAAGTAATGTTGTAAAAGTTTTACACGTAAAAAATCTGTTGAAAGTGAATTACAAAAAGTGTGCATATTGACTAACAAAAAAATTGTCAATTCGCCTACTATAGTCAGGCTGTCACAGGAAACTGTAAATTTCGATCGTAGTGCTAGTTATTGCTCATACTGCAAATGCAATATGGTAAACTGTTAATAAAAAATAATGATTGTTGAATATTGCAATAAATTATAATAATTTGAACAAAATATGCAATCTTCATTTATTGCGAATAGGTTATCGTATTGTATTTGTAATTAGAAATTCAGTGGCATGGCTTGTATATAGTCGGCCTTGGCAAATTTGTAAAGAAACAAAGTACTTTTGTAAATGATATAAATATTATTAAATAGGTATTTATTATATGTTAAAATGTTAGGCATTTGATGTAAATTTTTTATATATATGTCAACATCTACTAAGTTTACTCACTTCGGGGATCAGGCTGGAACTGGATTTTAACGGTCTTATAACTATGTGTAAGCTACAGTTTAGTTAAGATTAATATTACTTTATATTTTATGTTTCTGTACATATTTGGCTAAATGTATGATTGTGACAAACCTCTACCTCAATGTTATGTCAGTTAGCGAGAAGGTCACTCCGGTGATTGACAGCTTATCGACGTTACCTGAGAAATATTGCATTTAACTAATGCCATTTGGGTGCACGTCCGTTGCTGGTTGTATCGAGACATTTTAATTCTCTTATTTATAGAATGATTATTGTAAACTGTACGCAGTAAGTTTTGATTTTTAAAATAAAAACCATTCTATCCGCCAAAAATTGTCGTTTCTTAGATTGGCTACCCCTCGCCATTACAATACTTTTCGAACCCGGGACCGACGATATTATAAGTCAACGTGGTACCCACTCAACTATTGTGGTCCCATCGCCCACAATCAATGACATTATTAATGGACAACACACTCAGTACAGTAGCTATCAAGTAAATTCGCGCATAGCGACATTCGCACATGTATAGGTAGACGTCACGCAATTTCCATTATGCGATAACACGCATCGGGAATTTATAGAAATATCACTTTTACTGTAATGGCGTTAGAACAGTGTTTCTAGTGTCAATGTTAATTTGAGCGAATCCATTCGAACCGAACCATTTGGCAGACCCGACAAAAAGCATCGGGAATTTATATAAATATCACCTTTATTGTAATGGCGTTAGAACAGTGTTTCTAGTGTCAATGTTCATTTGAGCGAACCCGTTCGAACCAAACCATTCGGCAGACCTGACAAAAATCATCGGGAATTTATAGCAATATCACCTTTATTGTAATGGCGTTAGAACAGATTATGCACTTCGGCAGACCAGACAAAAAAGTGAGTGTTATTTTTTTTTAGATACTTCGTCCATATTAATGTCATTGCCCACAATACTAATACTAGTTTTACATTATTATTTTGTTTTACATAATATTTTTATTGGTATTATTGTTTATATTATAGTAATTCTCTATTTAATCACACTATTATTTATACTTTATATTTTACTGATAGATTCGATTGATATTTGACTAGTAATTAATAATTATATTATTTAGGACAATTGAAAAGTATACACAGGTGAAGGTTTTATATTAAATTTTAATATGGTAATTGTTAAATACTTAATATGGTGGGCAATGATAATGTTACGTAGGTAATAGGTATATTGTATTGTTTCAATTTTTGTCCCGACAAACTTTAACAATGGAATTTTAATATAGTTCCAATGTTATTTATTCCGGGTACACTAAGCTTCATACGGACTATTTTCTCATTAGACGTAACCCCGAAACAAGACTTTAAGAATGTTCTTTATCAAGAAATAGGTATGTTTTCAAACTAGCAGGGTAATAAAAAAGATGAATGTTAGCTATTTTAAGTAGTAGTATTTTGTTTTTGCAAATGGGAATATATTTCCACGATATAATGTTTCCTCAATTATAAAAATCCAGTATTTATGTTAGTCAGTTAAATTCTCTGAATTTTCCTGCACAACGGAGTATAATCTTTTGTGAGATTAGCATCACAAAAACATGATTTTTTATATAAGAATATATGAGCTTCCACGGAGTAGAGGTTATATTAACAGATTTACGAGAAATGGATGTTAGCCACTTGCACAACCTATTATGTAAATAGTCTGGATCCAAACACACAGTGAAAAATAAAATGTGAATTTACCAGACCCGGGATTCGAACCCGGGAAGTATGAAAATATAGGCCTGACGCGTTACTTCTCGTCTATTATGGGATAATCCTATGATTAATACGCAATTGGTTGTTTTATACCACTGATTTTAAATTGTTTAATAACATTATACCAGTTTACTTAAAAATATAGACAAAGTAATTAGTAAAACAATGCATGATGTTTTACCATAATATTAATGAATTGAAAATATTGTCAATGACATGTTTATATACCTACATTGTATTTATTTTAAATACTCGTTCTGTTTATTTTACCTATCCCAAGAGCAATCTTTCACTTGAAATTATCTATTGTAAAAGTTTTTAGCTTTATTGATATTCAAAATAATTAAGAATACCTGCATTTTTGAAAACTATTATAATGCCTGACAAAGAAAATTTACACGATCACTAGGATTACGAAATTCTTAGTTATTTTTCCAATATATACCACCAGTAATAATTATCTATGTTTAAATACCATATATTATCATAATAATTTATAGGTACATTTTGTATTTATGTATATTATAATAAATAATAGAACTCACTGTGAATGTGGAAAAAGACAAATTTAATAATACTATGGTTGAATCGAAAGTGTTAAAAAGATAATATATGACACATTCAAAATGCAGAAAAGTGCTTTAGATGGCCAAACATTTTGTAGGTACCTATACAATAACAAGCTGTATACGTCGTACTATCCATCAAGTTGTGTTAATTTTAAATAACTTCAGGTTCCAAAACTAAAGACAAGGTTTTAAACAGATCTGGATAGTGGTAAATGCTGCAGGAGGCCAAGCCTCTCACTGAATAGTATCGTTAAGAAGAAGAAGATTTATTACATTGATTTGTACAATAATTGATTAATTTGTCGTTTTTACATTATTTCTTTCAAATTTAATATTAAATATAAACCATGAAATATTTAATAAATAACGGATAAGTTCATATTCACAAAACAAAAATAAACTTTTTAGCAAACTTTTTACAGTATGTCTACGCTTTAGTGAACGGAGTTCTTTTTATAATGTATCGATTCTTTATAAGCCAGTTTCGTACATTACTTTTGCTACTTCTTTTCAGAATTTGTTCAGACAAGTTGTTTCATCAAAATGGTATCCAATTTCTAAAGAAATCATTAATAACGTCTGAGGCATATCTTGAAGACATTAACACACTCCATACAAAAACGGTTCATTATATTTAGCAAGAACCAAAGCATTTCGATGGACTAAAGATATTCTTGTTAGCTAATCCCTTCATTAATCAGGAATGAGCAAGTCCAATTTGAATTCATTTTGTTAATTAAGGTAATATTCAATTAATATTATGTCTAAGCTGACATATAGATAATCTAGCTTTAGTTATAAATACTTAATTTGGCATTAAGTTGAAAGACCACAAAAAGAACCATGTTTTATCTATTGCTTACTTATTTTTGATAAGACTATAATATCGAAGATTACGAATGGATAAGATTTTTCGGATCAATGCACAATGAAATAATGATTTTATAAAATTAAGCAATCACTTACATTACATAAATTACATACATACTTTCATTACTACATTCGTTACATACAAAAAAACTAAATTCTTATTATATTTACGTATTAATAAATCTCACAAGCAAGACACATTATGAACAAATATTTATATATTACGTGGTGATTACCAAGACCAAATGAATATATTTTATACATAATCGGCAATTATCACAAAGTAAACGATTCAAAACTTAAATGTGTTTGTAGCGGGAAGTTATAATCAAATGGCATTTTCAATCAATTGTGATCCGCTATTTATCGACGTACCTACTCGCAATCAAAATAATATCCTGAAAAGAATATTTAGGAAATAACTATTGTAATTGAGTTTTATATCAAGTTTGCGATATTTGGATATACTTGAAAATTATAATTTCAGTCAGCTATTTACTGAGTTTGATGTAAATGGATACTAGGAGAAATAGATATTAAGGAATTCATAATTGCGGTTTATCTTCATACCTTTTCTAAGATACACAACTTTTACTAAAACAACATTGTATTTTATATTAACAAAGATTTGAACTAACTACTCTCCAAAAAATTGTCTTAAACTTACATTACCTCATCATTACTGTTCTCAATATGGATGGAAGTTGTCTCTTGAAGAGGTTTCATAAGAAATTATTGAAATAAATAATTGTTGTTATAAATTTTATTAACCATTCTCCTATTTTGAATCAGGATTCACATTGCAAATGTGAATTTTCTAGATACAAAATTCCTACATGCGACCAATGGCATAAGAATTAAATATTTCACTAATTGATATCTGGGGCACCAAACATAATATGTTACCATAAATAATGTATGTAAGATTATTCGAATTATATTTGATAGTTAACTGATATTTTTCGAGTAGTTACAATAATTTAGATGCCTAGCTAAAAGTAGATACACATGTTTGACTCTCTCTATAATCTCTCATTAAACTCTTTTTATATTATACAAGCAAGCTAGAGAGTATCTCGGTATCGGTTGAATAATGAAATAATTATGTTACAGAAAAGATTTTGAGAGTAGGACTATCAGTATTACACCTATCTGAATTTATCTTGAATATACTTTCAGGCATTATTTTAAAAGTTATAAGAAATTTTCATTTAGGTATAGATACATGTTTTTTAGACTTATATGAAATATAAATGAAAACTCTGCCATTCTATCTAGTACTGTGTATATATCACCCATAATAATACGATGAGAGCATTATTTTTTTTTAAATATGGTCTATTTAACTCGGTCAATAAATATCCACTTGTACTATAGGTACATTATTTTGTGTATTCTTATCACACAAATTATTTTATGTATGTTCACAAGTTGAATGGTAAATTCACATGTTATTTTTCAATGCATGTTTGGATCCAAATTATGGATCTAATCTAATGGATCTAATAGACTGAGCAAGTGTCTAAAATACATGTATCGTATAAAAAAAAATCTGATGATAAAACCTCCACTCTGTGGATGTCCATATTATTATGATCCTCTTAGGATCGAGGATGGTATGTATGTAATGTTATTTATAAATACAACATCTCACTGTTTTTATTCTTATATTCTTATACCTACTAATTTTACAACGTCTTTATTAGGTCGTATTCTTGTTTGTCCGGTGGTTGTTTATCCAGTACAAATCTTGCAATCGATTTTGAACTAACTTCCCGACTAGCTAGATATTTGAAACTTTTAGAATATATCAGAACACGATGCCAATGCATTCTTTTAATACTTTTAGCCATCTTTAAGTAGAATTGAATTCATTTTCAGTTAATTCTGTTTTGTATGAAAAGTTATTTCGGAAGAAATCGGTAAAAAGTAAAACACTATTATTGGTTGCTAAGGGTCTGGGGTCCTAGTAACTAAATTATTAATATATACGTGTGATACCATGGAAATCAATATGAAATGTCAAAATGACATTTCAGTATTCTATATTTTTGTTTGTTTGTTTTTTATTTACTTCACTATCAAGTACAAGTTTGAGCATACTGAGCATAATAATTCAACAGAAAATTTAAAAACGTATATAAAAAGTTCTTTTTATCTTGTAATTATTTATTTATTATTTTTACATATTATTTTCAATGTATATACTCCTCGTTTTCAGTTTTAAATAATTTGAATCATCTATATATATTTATTTATTTAATTAGTGGTTTATTATGTAATTTAAAAATATACATTGACTTAAAACATGAGCACTTACTTAATATAAAGCGAGTAGACACTTACTTATATTAGAGCAATAAATAATGTACACGAATGGACATTCACTGTGACGATAGGTATAATAATAATATAGCCCACGCAATATATACAAACTCATAGAAAGAAACAAATAAAAAAGAAAATTGACCGTAAAAATACACAAGGAAAAAAAACACAGAAACTGACACTAAAAAAGCGAAATACAGGAGAAGAAAAGTGTACACAGATGAATAAAGAAAGATGACAAGGATTAATAGAAAAAAGAAATATTGGCACGGAAAAGAAAATAAAAAAAGGCATTTACGTTTTTCTTATTTAACTGATTAGGGGCTATTAAGTTTAAATTGCATGAAACCATTGTTAAATATATCTCTGTCTGTGTATTTTTAGTCATAATATTATTAAAAAATATATATAGACGAATCGGTTATAATTTGAATATTCATGATAATATCACAGACAATATTATTGTTTTTAACTCATATCATCATCATCATCAGAGGCGCGACAACCCGGTGTGGGTCTTGGCTTCCTCCAACAGCACCCTCCACCTGTCCCTATCCAGTGTGGCCGCTTTCCAATTCGGTACCCCAAGAATACGGCAGTCACTGGCAGCTCCATCCAACCGGCGAATCTTTGGACTGCCTCTTCTTCACTCTCTTTGCCGTTTGTCATTGTTGTTCATTGTCATTCATACTGTGCACATGACCTAGCCATCGTAGTCTCCCAATATTAATTGATTGAACTGCGCTGCAATCTTCGTACAGCCCGTAGAGTTCAGCATTATATCTTCTCTTCCAATTGGTGCCGTCCCTGATCGGTCCATATATACGGCGGAGAATTTTTCTTTCAAAAATGTTCAGGGCTCGAGAGTTAATGTCCAGGTTTCCGATGCGTAGGTGAGCACTAGCCTTACAGCTGTCTTGCAAAGAGTGCTTTTAGTTGCGCGAGATAGTATGAGGGACTTAAAATGTCTTAACAGGCCAAAGTAGCATTTATTCGCACACATGATTCTCTTGGTGATTTCTTCTGTAATATCATTATGTTACAAGAGAAAGTATTTTTCGCTGCTCGTCATGGGTGTTGGATTTTTTCAGTTCGAAAAACTATTGCAAAGTAAGTAAAGATTAATATACTAGAATGTGATACAGTATAATAAAGATAAATTAATAATACTATCGTATGAGGGTATCTAGTATCTACATAATTAAAAAATACTTAAACCGATTAGATCTTAAACATAAATTAATTACTGAAATTATGTGGTATCAAAACACAGATGACTTCCGTCAGCTTGGAGATGTCTTCATTCAGCACTGAACTAATGCAATATGATGACGATGAATATTTTATATTCAAGCCAAGCAACTGAATTCAAATTCTAATGGATTTAAGTTTTGTACTATTCCATTTGAGTCGTTTTTTGCGACCAGGTTTCGCCTTTCGGCATCTTCAGGCACTATGTACACTCACCAAAAGGCAAATATACACTGAACGAATACATTGAAAAATGTGAGTTATGTCACCAACAGTCAACTTTGTCAACGATTTTCATATGTTTAATACCATGATAGCCAAATATTTTTCTTTAAATTGCAAAATGTGAGTTATGACTCTAGGCGACTCATACATGTAGTTATTATCTTTATATTTTGATTATGAACTTATATCATATTTAAAATCGCAACATTGAGAGTTTGGGTTGTACATATTCCTATGACCATGTCATATAATAACATTTGATGGCGATTCCAAAACGTTTTTACTGAGGCTTAAATGATAACAATAAGCTAATTATTTATGTTTCGTAATTTGAAATATTTCAATTTTAAACAAGATGCAGTAGCCTGCTTGTTATGACGTTTGGTGATAAAATGCATATGAAAAATTCTGTTCATTAAACAGCTATTCTATACAATATAGTTTATTATATCACAAACCTATTTAAAGCTTTTAATACAAGTTCAATGCGTTTTATCTAAAATGTTATGCACAAAATGATGATGTTTACTACAATGTAAAAAAATAAAATCGAGGTTGGTAATTTTAACAATAATTAGCAACGTTTTTCAGTTTTAATTTCATATATTGAGGTACTGTTGTAAGAGAACAAAATTTTCTTCAATATTATTAAATAATAATAACTTACTTATACAAGCTATTCTGCCTTTTGTGTTATTTATTGAGCTAGTTCCGGAAGTTATAATATTATAGGTACACACTAGTATGGTAAGCCCTATATATTTTACACGTGGTTGGTATTGACTTTCTAAAATTGACAAATTAAATAATTTCGCAGATGGATTACTTATAAATATAAATCACGTACTAAATGGCAGAATCTTTTCAGGGGTAGCATACAAGATACAAATCTCAATAACATATTTACTGGCTTGGATTTCTCTGCACTCACATCAATACAAAGGATTTAAACCTCATCAAAATCAATAGTATAATTATATGATTACGTTTTCAGTATTTTTATTGACACGCAAGTAAATGTTTCATAAACGTTTGGATGAAATTACCAAAATCAATTATTTTTATCTTTATTATAAACCCAATCACGATATCAAATCAAATGAATCAATCGAACCGAATTTCATTACATCAGAATTTAAATCGCTGGATTAACCCAATTAAAACAATTTATATCAGGCGCACATAAGCACGGCCCAATAAAAAAAGCTTTTTTTCAATTAATTGTTCGTTTGGCGCAACACTGTTTAAGCTGCGTATATCTATCAAGCCATCCATATACGTAATACGGTTTAACGTAAAGTGATCACTGAACTAATTTATTGATTTTTATAATGTTATATTATTATTTCGGTAACATTTATTTAAGAAAAAATCTGTTGATTTACTTTGGCAAGAATCTATTGGATTCCGATAAAACTACCCAAACCAAAACCACCCGGATATTGCCGCCAAAATAATTTAGGAATGATATATTTTTATTTTTACACTATGTTAGGGTCTCGTATTCCCTTTGCACCTTGCTGAACTTGCCGGTAGAAGATTGCGGCAGGGACAGTTGTGTCATATTCTTTCAGCATATTTTTGAACTTGCTGATCAGAAGGTTGCGTAGTTTGTCGAGTGTTACCACTGTAGGGATGTAGGAGTGATGAAGTGATGGATGGTGAAGTCGTCAGGAGTCAAAATTTGGTGATTGCTCCGATGGATGGAGGAGCGAATTTTATTTGCGGCGTAACGGTCGGTACAATAGTATGTACAATAGTAGTTATATTACAATACTAAACTTATGATACGGATCCGAGGTCCACATCTCGGTACAGTGAGATGTTGTGCGGGATAATACGGATATTGAGATAGTAACAGACCGGAAACGTATATTTGAGTGACATTTCCGATGAAATATTATTCGCTATTTACAAAATCAAAATAATATTCTTCTAATTGAAATAATCAAGTCAGCTACTCTTACACGCCTACAATTTATCAAATATCTTTGAGTACCCAATGTATTTTCCAATAAAGGTAATATTATAATCTGGCGTTTGCGTCAATGGATGACTGACTAAGTGAAAAACGAATATGCGGAATTTATTATTGCGGTCAGCTCCTTACCGAGTTTGCTATAATTTGACACTACGGAAAATAGATATTTAATTTGTAATTCTATATCTCTGTACACAAAAAAATACGAATAAAGATACTAAGATACTTTTAAAAATATATATTTAATACTTTTAAAAGAGCGCTCGAAATGGAAAATTTTACGAACCGGAGCGCTCGATAATTTTACAAAAAGATTGTCATAGTTATCTAATTTTTTGTATAGTTTTTGATTTTTTGTTATTTATGGCTTATCTAGCTCAAACAGTCAAATTAATTTTTCCACAAAACGGAGTGATAATTTTGGGGATTTTATGAACCAGAGCCGCGCTTTGGTGCGCTTCAGCCATTTCAAGCCCTGTTTGAGAATTTAAATATACAAACGTAAATAATTATTTGATTGTGCATTATACCGGATCACATATTTAAATTGGGTATTTGCATAACCACACGCACCTTATATGAGTATTATCATTTCAACCTAATCTACCCTCATCCTTATCCTCATCGCCATATGTATAATAACTCTCAATCCGCAATTATTAATGCATTATTAAACTTCCTCATATACTCTCTGTAACGTAACGAACGTCTATTTATTTCATTCGACAGTGCGGCGCCCACTTGTCTTGGAATCCAGTTGTCGCAGTGCCGTTACTAGCAAGCCGAGCAATGCACGCATCTTCTGAGGGCAAAAGTGAAAGGGGATTTACGGATGCTCGGCCAAACCATCTGGAAATCGGTGGTACCGAATCGTCCGAGATGATGAATGTTTTTGAAGAAGCCAATGGTCGAAAAGGATTGCAGTGTCAAAATCAGAATTTGGAAAAGAAAATTATTATGAAAGTTTTATGAGAAAAAAATTGATATCAATTTCAGAAAGCATTTCGTATTATTAAATTGGTAACTAGTAAACAACCATATACTTATTAATAAACACCTCAGCGTTGATGTTACGTCTTACATTGAAATTTGAATTTTATTTGATTTTTCATCTAAATAATGATGGTCTATTCCAAATATATTTTTACCTTAACACTAATTAAATGCATTTATATTTTATTATATTCCTGAAAAATAGTTTTCGAGATGTGAGAAAGATTCAGAAATTCCTATACGAAACAACGGTTAAAATGAAATAAACACCACCTCTATCATTTCTGGTCCACGATGGCCGTGTGATGTTGTCTCAGCTCATAAAGTAGTGCGTCTCTGTTTTGAATTTACATATTATTGTTTTTGTGTGTTGTATGTGTGTTTAAACCTTAATCATTTACTTTATGTATGTTGAACAGGTGGCTAATATCCATTTCTCCTAAAATCAAAAATTATATAATATATTTTAACGAACTTTGAAATTTAATTTACCTTTACTATATCTGTATTTTTTGTTTCAGTACCTATATAATTTTAAATGAATTAATGCCGTGCATCTATTCTATACACAAGACTGCTGTCGGCAGCTATCGAGGGTAGTTTTCCATATTTTTGTATTGCAGTATTAGCACTTATTGTAACAATTACAATAAGATAGTTGTAATTATTACAATGTAATATATGTATGTTTTAACCACACCTCTCTTGGCTGTGTTAAATTAAAGAGCAAAACTTATTGTAAAAATTATAAAACTTCGATACAAATATATGAAAAACTCTCGATAACTGCCGATAGCAGTCTCGTGTTTAGAATGGAAGCGCATGAATAATATTGAAGTGTTTGAAAAAAAACCCTACCTTATCAATCATAATACACTCGATAAGCATATAATATATCGTTAAAACCTAATAATAGATCATTAGTAATTAATAAAAATAAAAATACTACACTCAAGAGGTGTAAAATCATCCATTCTGGGAACAATGGTAACGTATTGGGAATTAATGGAGTTAACTAAAGAAAACTTGTGTATAGTATAGATGCGCTGAGCATGTTGTACCTACATATTCCACAGTGACCCACTGTCTCAGTGTAATAGTATATTGCTATTATTATTATTGTTTGCGAATCATTTTACTCTGTCCAAGAGGTAGTATTTGCTACTGATGTACATATACTACAACAATAAACTTGAATGAGTGATTAACTATTTCTTTTATTCAATGAATAATTCACAAGATTTAAGAATATATCATTCTGATTATTGAACATATATAATTTAGAAAAACACTTTCTGAGAGCATACATTATAACCAATAGAAAAAAATCTTTTTTTTGAAAAAAGTAAACCAACCCGACGGGGATTCGAACTCCGTATCTCCCAGGTATACGCCCTGATCCGCTGCATTACCATTATGCTACGAGGTGACATACTAATAGCGACAAACCCGTCGGGTTGGCTTACTTTTTTCAAAAAAAAAGATTTTTTCTATTGGTTATAATGTATGCTCTCAGAAAGTGTTTTTCTAAATTATATATGTTCAATAATCAGAATGATATATTCTTAAATCTTGTGAATTATTCATTGAATAAAAGAAATAGTTAATTATAAATTATTAGCAAGTGCAAGTAGTTACATCTAAAAAATATTGGAGAAATTCCACGACGTCGGTTAGTAATCAAAGTAATAAGTAAATAGTTACCTACTTTGATTTAAGAAACAAAAATCGATTGCCAAAGTAGCTTGATTTGGAATAACATTGATGAGTAGGTATTAATATTGACCAATAGTTAAAATTTGTCGCTATTAGTATGTCACCTCGTAGCATAATGGTAATGCAGCGGATCAGGGCGTATACCTGGGAGATACGGAGTTCGAATCCCCGTCGGGTTGGCTTACTTTTTTCAAAAAAAAGATTTTTTCTATTGGTTATAATGTATGCTCTCAGAAAGTGTTTTTCTAAATTATATATGTTTGAATGAGTGAGTTCAGGTTAATATTATACTGCCGGTCACGCTAACAGTATTGTATCTATGGTAAATGACGATGCATTTTTACATTGTTGTTTGCTTATTTTCTCTTGCAAAAAGCGTAATGACTCGTCTCCTGTTAAATGACCCGAATCCGTCAACCAGTCCGCAAATCCGACAGTGGGAACCCGCTCGGCTCACTGGGCGGTCAGAATCGATTTACGAAAAAATAATGGCTCATCATTCATTAGCTACTTATTACATAGTGGAGGGAACTTTCAATAATAATGGCCATCCACATTTGTTTATAATATGTTACGCAGCTAAGCGACCATGCGAGTTTATGGTCGATTTATTATTACTTTTACATAAAATACATGGCGATTGATTATTAGTACATAATTGTATATTACATGTTATTTTGTATTAACTACGCTGCAGAGGTTTTCAAAGTGTGACCGCAAAATCCTGAGCTGGTAAGTCCCCACAAGTCTCTAATTTTTATTCAATGCGTTGGTACGGCCATGACGATAGTATATTCACGTAGAAAACTCTACATACTGCTCTTTCTTATTTTTCTAATTTTTTACTCGCTAGGTGGTTAAAATATATTCTCGGAAATAATAATTGCTCAGATTTTAGCTGGTAATTACATTGTGATCGATTTAACATAACTTTTAGATATTATAATAAATGATTAATTATGTAGGTGTTAGTATGTATGTTATTTGTTAGTTTGGGTTAGTTAAGGTTAGGTTAACCTAACAAATAATCCAGTAGGTATATCGGCTATTTTCAAAATGTTTTTGCCGCTGTGTTCCACATAACCGACTTGTACCGATTTTTTTGCAAAAAATGCTCTGTGAAAGAAACGTCTAATAAAATAGAACCTTGCCATGTAGAAGACTACTAAATGATAAAATAGTCGTCATATCAGCTACGAGGTTGTGACAAATAAAAAGAGACATACTTACTTATTATTATTATCTTGTCCGTCAAATTTCTTTGACGACTGATATTAGCATTACAAAACTGTGGTTACATCGTATTAGTTTCCAAATGTCTAGAACCGCAGTAATGAATTCTAGGCAATTTTAATTTAATGCGCTGATGCATGGTCACAATATATTTGTATACGCCGGTAGATGTTTGCGTCAAGTGATAATATTTTTTTTTTCATTCTCTTACCGCAAATATTACTCACAGAGTCAAAATCTTCAAATAACTTTACTTCTTGTGGTTGCCAAACTGACAGTAAGTTACCGATCGATTCTTTTCAACACGAAAGCTTCGAAAACAATGTTTCTTTCAGTGTACCGATATGGAACTGGCTGAATTTTGGTACTTAAACAGTAAAGGATAAATATGCCTTTCTAAATGGTAAAGCTCAGTGAATCCTTGTTCCATTTACAATGGCTTACCTTTGAGAAGCTGGGTTTTCGACGATATATGTATGTAATTAATTACAACGAAATATCATGTAAAACTCAACGTGGAACGGGTAATAGGGGTGGGTGTGCCTTTTTTGAGTCCAAAATTTGAGATGCTGCGCATTGAACAACTGGCTTACTCAATAATTTTGTATTTTTAAGGCGATGTGAAAAAAATCTTCATAGCCTAAGGACATCTGAAATGCAAAAGTTCATTATGGGATCATTGATACAGTTATTTTAAAACAAAAAACGATACTGAAAAAAATATTTTTCATCAATAATATTTTTCAAAACATTACTCAGGTTTCAGATATGCACAAATAATGATAATAATTATGCATTCAGACCCCATGTCGGAAAATTTGTACGTTTGCAGTTAGTTGTATTATGTATTATGCCATATAGTATTGAGATCAAATTTACGTCTAAATAAAATACGTTATAAAATCACCGGAATACAAGGGAAAGACAGATCTAGGTAGGTAAGCAACTTAGAAATACAACCGTATTGTTCTTATATATTAAATATTAAATTCTGATAGGTATATTAAGTCGTACCTATTCAATGTCTAATAATAATGACAGCTTTATCATGTGATATTTGATTTGATAGCAATCAATATCAAATTAATGTTCTAGTGAATATAATAAAAATTGGAATATTACTGTCTGCAATACTCCACGAACAACACGTACCTAATTTTTGATTTATTGCTATACGGTCATTTCTTTTCGATTAGAAAACTCACGGAGAATAATATGTAGCCTTCAGACCGTACCTGCAACTTTCGTGTAAGAAGTCAGTGCCATTCGCATTGGAATACCAAGAAGTATTATATACATTATATGATTATAAAAACCTGACAACAGATTTATCAACGAGTAGTGCACGAAATAAAGTCATTTATTGAAATTATAGATACATATTCGTTTTGCATAGTATTATTTTTATATATTGTTGCGACAATTTAGTACTGGGCTCTGGATGGGACGGAACAAGGCATTGTTTTCCGCCGAACTCAAAAACGGATGGAATAAAGTGAAATAATCGACATGAAATCAAAACTGAATACATGAAACTGACACGAGACCTTTTGTTTGCGCTTTATATAATATGGAGAATACTATTTCTACTTCCAGAAAATAAAACAATATATACACCACATTGAAAAGTTAAATACCTACGTACAGTCATAATGGTGTAATAATTTGCAGTTGCCATTGAAATATTAATGTCGATAATTTAGTTTAATACTAATTTTTGAATGTATAATAATTTCTAATTTAAGTTTGGTAATTTTCTATATCATGATACATCAGTGCAATTTTTTATGAAGGTATGTTTCACAATACAAGGCTCTATTTCCAACTTCCTAAATTTAATATTTGTGATGAACTATATTTTTAATGATTGCATTTTAACGTTCTTATTTTCAAAATTAAATATTATTACTATTTTTTATTAAGGGGGGACATGCTCGTCGAAGGTCAAAATTGAGTTTTTATTGTATTTTCAAACCATGATCCTGGACACTCCTTAAACGTTGTAGATAATCTATTTATATAATTTTGAAGCCTTATTATCCTTTATAGTTATTTTAAACATTTGATGACTGCATGAAGTATTTTTGTTACATAAAATAGTATTCTTTTAAACCTCTCGCTCTAATGTTTTAGAATATAGTCATATTTCGGTACAGAACTGTGCAGTGGTGTTAAGATTTTTTACATTTATTAATTTTTAAACGCATTTATAAAACCATTAATATAATTTATTACGAGATAATTTTTGTAAAATATTCACGATAAAAAAATATTTTGATAATCTCTGTGATCCCAAATTTGACAAGAATTAGGCATTTTATTATTCAAAAAATCGGCAAGATTAACACATTTGAAGATGATTCTAAAGATATTTATTATAAGCTATGTTTTTGACCATTCAAGTGTGATAAAAATCTTATGAATAATGATTGCTTTATAATAATTATTGACCTAAGAAGAAGGTAGTGTTTTTTTAAAATACGCCATTTCTTTTGTCATTCCCTAGTAGTTAAGCTACAACATACGGCCGTAGCCATAAAATGACAAACTATAATTAAAGTAGGGAGTAAAATTATGTTAACGCGCGTGTTTGAACATGTACCTAACCGAATTTTTTTTTATTTTTTTTTAAACGGTACATGTTCAAACACGCGCGTAAATATCATTTTACTCCCTATTTCAATTATAGTTTGTCAATTTATGGCTACGGCCGTATGTTGTAGCTTAACCACTAGGGAATGACAAAAGAAATGGCGTATTTCAAAAAAGCACTACCTTATTCTTAGGTCAATAATTATTATAAAGCAATCATTATTCATAAGATGTTTATCACACTTGAATGGTCAAAGACTTAGCTTATAATAAATATCTTTAGAATCATCTTGAAATGTGTTAATCTTGCCGATTTTTTGAATAATACAATGCCTAATTCTTGTCAAATTTGGGATCACAGAGATTATCAATATAATTTTTTATCGTGAATATTTTACAAAAATTATCTCGTAATCAATTATGCTAATGGTTTTATAAATGCGTTTAAAAATTAATAAATGTAAAAAATCTTAACACCACTGCACAGTAATGTACCGAAATATGACTATATTCTAAAACATTAGAGCGAGAGGTTTAAAAGAATACTATTTGATGTAATAAAAATACTTCATGCAGTCATCAAATGTTTAAAATAACTATAAAGGATAATAAGGCTTCAAAATTATATAAATAGATCATCTACAACGTTTAAGGAGTGTCCAGGATCATGGTTTGAATATACAATAAAAACTCAATTTTGACCTTCGACGAGCATGTCCCCCCTTAAGCAAATAACCATTACTTTCAATGCATACATAATAAAAAATGATAATCAGAAATATTGATGTTGATTTAAATATTTAAAATTTGTAGTTTTGATGTAATTCATAAAATTTTAAAACATTGTTTGTTGTGTTTGCGGGTATTTGATTATTACAATATTATTGTTTGATAATAACATTTTAAATAAATTTAATATTAATGATTATAGAAATAGCCGAAATATAAAAATTACGGGTACGTATTAACCGAAATATTTTCAGTTTAATGGGCTGGGTAACTTAGGGTAACATTACAGTTATGGGAGAGTTAAAAAAATAAAAATAAGAATGGTTAATGCTTTACCTTAATAACATAAATAAAAAAAATGGGTACTGTTTGGTTATTAGGAATACAGCGGAAAACAAACTTTGAAAGTACCCGATAAACTGGATTATTTTTTAGGTTAACCTTACCAAACCTAACCTAACCTAACCTAAACTAACCCAAATTAACAAATAATCCAGTATATCGGGTATTTTCAAAATGTGTTTTCCGCTGTATTCCTGATAACCGAACAGTACCAAAAAATGTTATACCTATTAAAACATAATGGTGCCAAACTCTATGGTGCCAAAATTTATCCCGCGATTGATGCGTTGGACTTGCCTGGTAGGTATAATATAATATAATAATAATAGTCCAATCTCATTGTTTTGTTCAATTTTTCCTCGTACAAGTTACATAGAATTGTAACCCTTTAAAAAAGCTTCGATTTTCTTGACCAATGTGTTGATAACATTTATACTAAGTGACACGTGTTTTCAATTCATTAAATCGATGGGAAAATACAATATGGTAGACCCATTTCGTTGTGTTTTCGTGTAATTTATTTCCATTTGTAGAAGAATTGCGTGATTTATACGAGAAAGATGATCCGATTAATCTTTTGAGTAACTCTTTATTGCTCGTAACATTACGGTATTATTAGACAACACGGAAATAAAAAAAGCCCTTTGTCAAAATACTCAATGCCATAAATAATAACATGGTTTATTTGATAAATAATGCAACAAATACAAACGTAAATTATTTAGTAGGAAATTTATATATTTTCTAAATTATTTTTTAGGTTTTCATTTATTTTAAGTATCATTGTTATTTGTTTTTTAAGGAAAACAAAAT
The DNA here is from genome assembly GCF_057557595.1 of Rhyacophila brunnea. Classification (NCBI taxonomy): domain Eukaryota; kingdom Metazoa; phylum Arthropoda; class Insecta; order Trichoptera; family Rhyacophilidae; genus Rhyacophila; species Rhyacophila brunnea. Next base: position 43,024,137 of record NW_028232859.1, read on the forward strand.
TTTACATTGATACAGTTACATAAATACTTACCAATACAAAAATAGAATAGCTTAGTAAGATTGTAAAAGTGTATAAAAATAGCAATAACTAAAAATATAAAAAAATACGTAATGTAAACAATATAATATTATAATACTAATTATGATTATCGCTGTTATTATTGAAATTTATACATACATACTTGCGTATGAAAAAACGGAGAAGAGCAAAAGAGAATAAAAAAGATAGAATTAGTACATTGTAACCGCGGTCAGGATCGATTATACAATATGTTGGAAATGGCGCGTTTAAAGGAAGCATGTGACTATCATTTTAATACTGACGTATGTTAAAGCTAAGGTGGGTATTTTGAGATGTATAATATAACATTTCACATTACGCTAGACATTCAAATTTTACAATAGCTTATTTCAATACTAATTTTAGACTAGAGTTTTAACATCGCATTAGATTAAATTTCAATGGATATCTTCTTTTTTTCATTAATTATTTTTTATTCAAGACTTTGCCAACAACATTTTTTTAATGCATAACTTGAGTTGGTAGTTTCATTAATTGTTAAGGGTCATTTACCCGGGAATTGGAAGATAAGTATAAGAATCACACTAGGTCCAAGATTTTTTGTAGGATTTTTCTAATAGTGTTTCTGTGATTTTACGTTAACCCAGTTAGTTTGAACCTCCAAGCCCAGTTTTGGATACCTACTCCACTATAAAAACGTTTATTTTATAATCGCCAGAGTTATTTATTGTACGATGGTTTATAATAGTGGGTGCGACGATATTGATTTGTAATATATATATTTTTTTTATTAAATGCTAACGTAAAATAACGATTAATTTTTTATTACTTGTAATTTTTAAATTTAATGAAAATGTAACATTGACTATGTAGCCGTTCATTTGATAGTCTGATTGCTAATTTCTAGTAAATGAATTCCAGGCACTTAAAATAAGCTGTCTCTTGCAGAAACTTAACAAGCTTTACACAAATTCACTGATTATAATATGAATAAAATAGTGATTAGGTTTACTTCAGAGACAGATCGCTGAAAGCTTATTTTATATACTCGTGATTACAGACACACATTAGCTGCTGTCTGTTGTATATTATCTACGTTTATTGGTAAGACCTACTTCGAAAAATTGTAAGGTGAAGATATCTTGTTTTGAACCCGTGTTGACAGAAAGTTGTCACGCCGAATTCTCATGCGTTACCTGGATACAACGTACTAGTATTTAGTAGACAAAATACTATCCCGAACGCAAACCAACATATTATTTGTAAAAATAAAATTTAAAATGTTTCTGTGTATTTTTTACCGTTGAGAAAAGAGTTGTATGACGACCAAACCTACAAATATTGCGGTTTAATACAATGTATGGAAATTCTATTTAATAAATATGCAAGGCATGTCCACTAAAATGCAAGTTTAATGAGATGCTGCAAGCAACGTTCCTTCTAAGGTGTAGACACACACCAGATATTTTGTTGGCTACATTTTATGAAATATAAACTGACATTTTATTATACCCACAAAGTTTTCACATTTCTTCCTTCCATTATTTTTGTTTCCTTTCATTTCTTATTTCCATCTTTCACAGTACGAATGTCATCAAATTATTCTTTAACGCTACATAATAATTTGACCAGTTCATTTATCTATGCGAAAATTGTAAATATTTCTGAAGATATTTTTGGTACGAAATTCAGATAAGTCTATGATCCGCATGAATAATTGAAAAATTATAGGTAACGTTGAATACACGCCGAAAAATATGATGTTATCTTTTCTGACATCTGAAGCGACACATTAGAGCCATTACAGATCTGATATAGTGAAAGAGAGATTTTTTATTATCACCCATACGTGTAATTATTGTTTTTTACCACTTCATATGAGTTGATTCATCGTGTGCTTTCTCTGAAGCAGACATTACTCGAACATATATTTGATTGAATTCCATAACGGTCTGACAATCGAAAGAGCTATTGTCTAATAAAGTAATATGTAAAATTTTATATAATTTATATTTTCCTTTTGTTTTGAAGAAGACGTCATGTAAATTGACTTTGACAGTGACAGTTTAATGTAATCTGAATTGAAAATAATATGCCAAATTTAAAATACACTACCTACTTTAATTTTTTTTCTAGTTCAATGATAAATTAAATTTTATTTTCAATTCTTGGGAATTTTTATTAATTGTCTATTATGAGCACTCTAATTTCGTTTGTAATTGATCGACCACTTAATTTTTTTCACTATATCAAACCGCTTGACAAAAATGTCTTATCAATTTTTTCAGGGATGAGAGGGAGAAGAAGAAACATAGAGAGGGAAGCAAGGGCTATACGGCGAGATGTGACATGGAAAATGGTGATACTCATTTTCTCTCCAGGCAGGTGGATCCTATAACGACGTTGAAGGTATGCGCGAGTAATTACTTAAGGCTTACCCTCAGGCGTAGTGTAGGGAGGAATTGAGAAATTAACAAGCTACCTGGGTGAGGGATAGCAGGTGGAAAGGGGGACGATGCACTCCATCAGTGACGGATTCAAAATGTTTCAGGCCTGTAATTAGTGCCTTTGGGTCCACGTGTGCTCTAAATTTAGGCTTAATCGATTATTAATTGTAATGAAATTCTTGGAAACCTTCGCTTACCAAAACAATACAATGCAATAGTTTAATAAAATATTTCTATGTAAACAATTATTTTTTTCAACCATGTTCGATCTTATCATATTATTATGGGTCAAATAGAGTGAAGGGTATGTTAACCGTTTTTTTACGAGAAATGAATGTTAGCCACTCGTTCAACCTATTAAGTCCATACTCTTAACTCTAACGGGTCGTTTTACGTGGGCGAAGTCGCGCGAAGCGTTGAGCGGTACGCGCAACTCAAACGTATAACCATGTGTGAAAATGTTCGTAAATAGTCTTTTTTTGGTTGTACGTTTATATGGTTATACGTTTGAGTTGCGCAGGCCGCTCATCACTTCGCCGACGTCGCTCACGGAAGACGAGCCGTTACATAATATATTGAAAACCAATATATTATGTATTTTCAATACCTAGGATTCAAACCTAGGACCAACAAAATCATAAGACGAGACGATACCGCTTGGCTTCCGTAGGTATTAATATAATTATGTAAATAATATATATTATAAAAAATAAGTACTATATTATATTGTCAGTAAGTTGTTTGTTATATTTTTCTGATGTTTTTATTGACCGTTTACGTCAGTCTTAACTAAGGTTCCGAAGGAATGTACAAAGTTTGCAAAAAAATTGGCAGGTACCATTTATCACATTTCGTACATAAGTTGGTATGTAAATGAATTAAAAATATGAATGTTTTTACGTGAAATATTAATGAAACAATGAAGACAATATTAAAAACGTATGAGAGTAGTAAAAAAGCTACAAAAGCAAGCGTACTGATAACATCGAATTCATGATTATTTGTAGCTACAAATATGGATTATTCACTAAGTTTACGCGATGAAGTTATGGTATGACTGTATGACTTGGGAAAATGCAATAAGAAATTTTGCAGAAGATATTTGGCGATCATATGCTCCAATATGGACTAAGAAGATGATAGATGTAACATACAAGTGAGTATTTGAAGATATTAGAGATTGGAGTACCACCCGTGTAATATGTTCTCCAACATACTTGTATATGCATAGAATTATTCAAAACCATCATGGTTTGTCTACGGATATCAAATGATATAACAAAATTATGTTTACTGTATAATGAAATTTAATAACATAATATAATAATCCCCTTCAAGCTATTTGCTTTTATATGTAGACACTAGATCGTAGATATAACTATATCAAAGTAAACTTTAGCCAAAATATAGGCAGGCAGTGAAAGTTTTACCTGACATAATTTAGTTATTAGGTCACCTATTCGTAAATTCATCTCTGCCACCCCTAGGTGCCTCTGCTGCCGCATGTAGGAGGGAGAAAAAGGGGGTGCGCAAAGAGGAAACGGGCCCTCACAAACTACGCTGTATAACTACCAATGAGACGGCGAAATTTGTCCCGCGTAATGAACGACCCGATGAAACGTCTGAGAGCTTTTGGCGGGAATTTTTACACCCCACCCCAACCCTCCGCATACTACAAGAAAATGTAGACAAGAATGGATGGAATTTTGAAAATTCTAGTGGCATTCCGTGTATTTATATAGGTAATAAAAACTTTATAATATTTCGTCAAGCATATACGACCTGTATAACTTTTGCAGACCGGAAATAATAAGAGAAGAGTAGGTACTGAATAATTATTGATATAACTGTATAAAACAAGCCAATGTTTTTGCAAAAGTAATATTTTCAATGATGAGATCAAAATTGAATTTTTTTATATTGATATATCTTGATCACTTTCATTATTGTACATATTTTTTAAGATTTCTTTTAAACAATTTAGCTTATGTAACGTAACATGGAAATATGTAGGTATGTTGGGCATAGCGTGGAAAATGACAAAAAATACCATCAGATAAAAAAGCAGAAAAATTTACTAGATATTGTGATGTAATTCGCTCAGCGAGTGCGCAACCGTTGGGCAAAAATGCAGTCATACAGTAGTACCCAAGGGGCACGAAACGACCACAGGGACGAGGCTGCCTGAAACCCGCTGGATAGACGAATTTATCATATTCAGCAGGATAACCTCTGGATTTTGGTATTTTGATTGTTGGTATATATGAATCAAATTTAAATGATGTTTTTGTAATAATAACAACCATTTTTTTTTATAAAACTGTAGTAGGACGAGCATGTGATTCGCATATAAACCCATGAAAATGTATCTCATTTCTCTAAAACACGTGGTGAATCAGTAGTTTTCAATCTTTTTTTTCTCTTTCAGAACGCTTTTTAGTGTATGGAGATTGTTTAAGATAAACATTCGATGCCTGCCTTTTTTAGATTTTTTATGCTATAAATAATTAACAGTAGTCTTGTCAGGATAAAACTAAGAGTGTTTTCCTTGGATTGTAAATTTTTAAAAATTCCGACGAAATTAAAGTATTGTTTTGGAAATAACGTAAAACTTTAATGTGATTTTTTTAAATTATTTAAAAATAAAAGTCACCTAGTGTCTAGGGATCAAATTTGACACAGTTTTTTTCCCGCTGGTTACGAATGTGCTGAGTGTTGGTCTTGGTAATATTGGTAAAACGGTGGCCAACAATAGTTTTTGGGTAATATTTCATTAATCGTCATCCTTACAGAAATTTTATTCTAAGATGAAATAAAGATCGTTGGAGTCTACAGGTATTTTTTTTTTTTAATATTTCATAGGTTTGGTACAATTTGAGAAATGTATGTTAACACTCGCTTATCTTCTCATTTTTTTGACTTGTATTGATAAAATAAAGCAAATAATCTTGCTTGATTCTTTGTATCATTACTAATTTATTTTAATACAATGCCAGATGAAGAATTTCTCAAGCTCAATTTCCTGTTCTCGATGCCAAGCTCGTCACTGCCACGCAATTTTACAGAACCTTAATATTTCGCCAATCAATCCAGCGTGCCGCCATTTTACCAAGATGGCGTCATTTGCTCAAATATGCTAAAATAGCACCCAGCATATTCGTAATCAACAGAAAAACTAAATGAGAATCTTTGATTAACTACTTTTTTTATTCAACGAATAATTCACAATAGTTAAGAATGTAACATTCTAATTATTGAACATACATAATTTTGAAAATACTTCTGAGAAAATAATATATTATAACCAATAGAAAAAAACTTTAAAAAAGTAAGACACCCCCCACCCGGTAGGAATCGAACCTGCATCTCTCGTTTTTGCGCTCATGCACATATCTACGGTAAAGGTACCATACTTAATTACGACAAATTTTAACTAAAAATTATGTATGTAAAATGAGTATCGATTAAAAAAACCTTGTCCCTCGACAATACTACGTCCCCCTCTCTGGTGACCAGATTATAATACCAAATTGCATATCGAACTAGAATTGAAAATTATTATATATTTTATTTTATTTCACCTAATGTATTTATTTATGAATATTAAAATATTATATATCAAAAAGGAGTTATATACGTCTCGGAAAATATATCTCTTATCAAATAGCTAGCTCAGTTCACAATGAAATTCTTTGATTATTCTTTGCCTGTTCTCATAACTCTTGTTGAGAAGTAACCAGCCATCGGAAGATTTTTACAAATCGACATTATTCAATGATGCGACCGTCAAAGAAATCGCATTTTTTTGTGTTCACGTGAACGATGGTAAAGATTTCCGATCAAAGACAAAAAGAGAACGGGCACTTTTTACTGCTCACCGGTAAATATCTATGGAGTATACAGTGGCGCACCTCTTATCGTATGTATTATTAATTAAAAATAATACCCTTTCAAATAAAGTGTATATATTCAGATGGTACTAATTTCTGGTAGCGAGTCGTGGTGACTTTAGTGCATCATTTCTATGAACTGATACGAATCCATGCAACAATGATATAACTATAATATCATATTTCAGAATTATTAGTAACCATGTCCTTGCTTTTTCATACATATAATATCATATTATAATTATATCATTGTTGCATGGCTTCGTATATAGATATAACAATGATAATGATATATACCTACACTATAGTGAAGTAAGGGATTATAGAAAAAAATAATCATTACACAAATTTTGGTATTAAATACAAAATAACCATCTGCATCACAAACATGTTCGAACATATTATAATATTGGGTCTAAAGACGATACGGCAGCGGGACAACTGGGCTCCACGTAATCGAATGAAATTCGAAAATAAGTAAACGTTCCTGAATTATAGGTACTTTAAAAATATATATTTAATATTATTATTTATATTTAAATTACTATATTATTATTAAATACTTGGTGAAAAATTAAATATGCACACGTAAATAATGATTTATTTGTGCAAATGTTTAATTTCCAACGAGAAAAGAGGAACGTCTATTTATTTCATTCGACAGTGCAGCGCCCAATTATCATGGCGCCCAGTTGTCTCATTCCCTTAATATTTGCGCACGATGAAAATGAAAAAAGGCTACTAAGCGAACATTTAAATTGGCCACAACTTTGCTCGCACTATAGATTCGTTAATTATAGTAAAGTTCACACTATTATTGCCCGCATCTGTCGGAAACAGTATGCAGCTCAACACAATTTATACTTAGATCATTCTGAACAAGAAACCTGTTTAATCTACATATATCCGAACAAAATAATCACACTATTATGCTACAACGTAGCTATGCTATACATCATGTATAATTCAAATATAGCCTCTTAAATATGACGAACTATAATTATTTAGAATATTTAAATGAACCATCACCAAACTAGCTTATGCCAGACATACTACTGCCGATATATGCCAAAAAAATCCAATATCTATGAGACAACTAAGAAAAATTTTCTTTCCGTGGATATTAACACAATTGAACAATATTAAAACTGTGTAATACTAAAAGTTATCATACTTCCATTGTAGGGCACCTATCCACCTATGAGTAGCTGTACGTAACATTTTTCGTGGGCTTAGTTTTATTATCGTTCACTCACAAACCACTCGATTTGGCTCACACTACTGAGCTTTACATAACGAGAGGGTGACTTTGAATTTATTAGCCATATTTGTGGCGTATACTAAAGTATCAAATAATAACGGCACACAATTTATGGTAGGTTATGCTAGGCATAAATACAATATGATTTCACTGATAATAATATATACATTACTATATTATATTTCATCATAAGCTGGCGAGTTAAGGTGTATTTCAATCTAGAATATATCTATAATATCTATAACTCAGAGCCAATATGTATTTAGTCTGATTTTTCCGAAAAATAATTGTAGATGAGTATAGATTTTCTGGTAAGTGCTAATATTTTGAGATTATTCATATCTGAAATTCCTGAACACATGAAATTAAGGCACTTGAAAAATCACTTATTGAAGTAATTACTTGTTACTGAAGTGATCTTTTTAGAATTACATTACATTAAAACTAAGAGGCATATAGATATTGTGACAACTAAATATATATTTTTAATTGATTTTGTTGTGAGATTGCGACTTGCGTCGATCGGTTGAAAGTAGAATTGAGTATTTTTTTTATAATATGGGATTAAAATTTTTAAGTAAAAAATATATTAGTCACGTGTCTTAAAAACTGACGAAATATAGATCCCGACCATCAATAATGAAAAGTAAATTATTAATAATAAACCTAATATTATTATGTACAACATTTTCTTTTTTTATCGTATTATTATTCATTACCGAATGGAATCGATGATATTAATTTTTTTTCTTCACTGCGCCTCTATCACATAACACTGCTATCGGCGGCTATCGAGGGTAGTTTCTCATATTCATGTATTTAAATAAATTAGTTGTAATTGTTTCAATAAGTGATATGTTTTAACAGCACCTCTCTTGGTTGTATTAACTTATAGAGCGATATAGACAGTTATAAAAGTTTAGACGGCTAACTTATTGCAGGGCAATCATATCCTGCCAGAACCACATGTACTGGAAAGCTTCCATTGAATGATACTCTAATCAAAATAATTTTGATTCTTCTTGTGATGTTGTATTAGGTATATACGATTTTCTAATTTTTTATATTTATAGAAGAATTTCAATTTTATTGCAGGTCAACGCAGAAAGAAGTCACCTTCCCAAGTGAAGGCTTCTTAATACATTCAGTCACATGTACGTTGGAATGCAAAGATCTTCATCTGTGAGGAACTCAAAAATGAAGATCTAGTTTGTGCAAAAAATACGGAACACTTTTACAGCACTTCGGTTTGCGCGAGCTACAGTTTTCCCGTCCATACACACGGGCTTCCCGATACAAACCGGTTTTTGCAGATCAGCTTATGATAAAGCATGTGTGTCTAGCCGGCGCTTAAGATGTGCATTATTGAACTTACACAAGTAAATAATAAAGTCACAACATAGTCCTAATTATTAAAATTAATGTATAAAAAAATACTTTTTCAATTGTCTTTAAATAATGTTTAATAATTTATAAATAACATGACAGATTATTGATATATATATTATTATAAATAGCTTCAAGTTTTAATAATATACTGTTTAAGAAAAGTGAACCACCGTCACTGTTTTAATAATATACCCTCCTGCATATTATTTTCCGCATCCCTGGCGGCAAGTCAAACAGGGAGATTTCTTTTAAATAAAAAGAGAGAGACAAAAAATCGAAGAGGAATCCTTAATTTGTGATCTGTACCGAATAATTTATATATTCCGTCCTACCTTCGATGAGGCTTGACATTTTTGCCACAACTTACCTACCAACTTATTTACCGCATTGGGATGTATCTATGTTTATTGCTTAGAATATTCATTATATATTATTACTCTGAGGTATTGGATGATTGAGGACAGAGAAGATAAAGTAGCATTTTGCAGATGTTTTGTTAAAATATGTTTAACGTAATGTATCTTGTTTTCTTCTTCAAATGGCATAATGAGCCAAATTTTTGCCGGTAGGATCCCCACAGCAACCTGCGAAAACCTTAGTCGGTATGTACTAAAGCAGGAATTCCCTCAATAAACCCTTAATAATTTTGGAGATTAAAAATAATATACCTACAATAATATAGTGTCTAAAAAATGTGTATTTTTTGATCTACAAAATAGATTTTTTTTAATTTTGAAAAGAAGCAAGTAGAATTTTGTCACAGACCATTTTTTTTATTGCGAGACTATTTTACTTTTGATCAGAATTTATAAGAATTTGAAGGGAAATAAGATAATATTTTTTTCTCGTAACATGATCATTTTTCCCAATGTAAAAAATCAGGACATATTTGAAAGAAGAGTTTTGAGTAGAATCTTTATGCTGTTAAATAAGATGTAATTTTTCGGTAAAGGTATATTGAGGAGCTGTACACACTTTATGGAGGCGAAAAAATCAGGTGGTTTATGAAAATGCAGAGACTGCGCTGGATTGCCAATGTGCATAAAATGCTGGAGAAGGTACCAGCAAGACGGCTATGTACGCAATCCTCTATGACAAGAAAAGACATGGACGGCCTAACCTGAGATGGTTGAACTGCACTACATGATATTGAAGAATGCTCGGTCAAAGCAACTGGAAAGTGTAGGCGCTGGATCGTCCAGGATAGAGGAAGATTTTGAAGAAGGTCAAGGGTGGTAGTGCCGTAAATGAGAAACTCTTACTTATATACCAATAAAATATACTTAGTTAATATAATATTATACAATGTTAATTATTTTTTCGACCCATGTTCAATCCCAATAAGATCATAATATGGACCTCCACAGAGTAAAGATTTGTATTAACATATTTTATTTTTACGAGAAATGAATGTAAGCCACTTGCTCAACCTATTAGGTCCATACTCTGACTCATACCCAAATTGAAAAACAATATGTATACTTGCCAGATCCAGGATTAGAAAATATAGATAATATTTAATATTAAATGAAAATGTTGTACACAAATATTTTGCTAAATGCGCATGCTTTTGAGAAGGTATGAGTAATTTTTATTCTGAATAAATCTACTATGGTCAAAATTTGATAGGTAAAAACAATTTTGCTCTTCATATTTATAACGCGGTGTTTATGTATGTGTAATACGTTTATTTAACTGTATATTTGTAATTGTAATCAACACTAAAAAGCAAATGGAATACCTGATGTCGTTTTGTTAGATTAACATGATAACAATATTTTATAGGTAGTTTTAGCTTAATGATAAAATAATAAATCTTATTAAGCAACCAACCCCTAACATAATTTAAAATACGTTTTAATAAATGGTAATGAACGAATCAATTTTATTGTTGTGGTACATGGCCGATATAGGCCAACTTAAAACTGTTACAAACCTTTTTGAGAGACGTTCTCGATTTAATATTTATTTATTTTGTCCGAATGTTGCGAGGAGAATTTTGTGTAGTGGGTGGGGCAATATTTCTTGATCTGCGTGACTGAGTAATCGTGTAGGTTTGAAGAAATGGTGGCCTAAGATAATTTGTCTGGAAAGTGAATATATTAAAATATATTATTTATACAAGTATTTATTGTCGTAAAGACAACTTTGTTGTGTTTGCGGTTAAAAATAGCAGATTCGTTGTTTTAAGAGATATTTTTAGAGATATAATCGAATAACATCAATAATAACAATACGTTGTTTTTTGATCTATAGATGAAGCAAGAATATGTTAATTAGTAAGAAAGCTGTAGAAAAATAATAAATACTTTTGAGTAGGACCTTAAATACACACATGTCAGTTGAAAAATTTGCAGTCTCAAAATAAGGTCCAGAAATTTGGATTGGCGTAGTTTGGGTCATTATGACATATGAGTATAATGCGTAAGACTAAATAATAAAACTATTAGATTAGTGAACAAACAAGGGTATACGATGTAATATAGTTTGCTAAACACCATATATTGACATAAGCAGGACACACAGTCGAAAAAAGAAATAATCACTAGATTTTTTTTATATTTAGTTGTACCTATTGGGTGTTGTGTGAGTAGGTGAAACGTTGCGAATTACAGGCTACTAAGCGCATTTAAATATTGCATTCTACACGTGGCTATCAAAACACGGCTAAAGTACAGAAAACGAACTGTGGCGCAATGACATTACCAAACCAGTGTAGCGGGGGAACCGCTTAGTAATGCTTCCTATGCGTTCTGACCGCTTTCCAAATGCCTGGTCACGCGGCAAGTAAAACGTTAGTGTAGACAGGCTAATTATAAATAAATAGTTTTGTTTCATGGCGCGGTCGGTCATCGGTAATCCGCAGCGTTACACCTGAATGAAGAATGGATCTAAGACAAATTTTAAAATGTACCCAAAACCTAGCGATCATTGGATCAACGGAAAGTTAAGTTGTGAGTATGTAGGTACGTGAAAATGTAACACACAATCATTGCCCTCACATTTTGTAGCGAGCCCCCTATCTATCGCTAAGGTTAAGGGCATACGTTAAAGTGCCCACCACCACCCGTCATATATGCACAACCGTGGATATGCACGGCCGCTTTCTATGACGCTTTAAACGTGTCTGAAAGAAGTGATTTTAAGTGCTCATTCCGTTTCGAGACGGAACCGCACGGGACTGATGCTGCAACCATGCACCGTAGTGCTTAAAGAAGAAAGTTAAGAAAGAAAATGTTTGTTTTTGGACTGGCTCTGCTGTCCACTGACGTTAAGCGCTTTGTGTACCCGCATACTGAGTGTCAAGAATTAAAATGGATGAGTCTACAGAAGAGTCGGGACTATCCCGCTCCCCATACGACGCTGCAAATTTCTCAAATGCCGCAAAGTTGGCCTCGGTTGCTACCAGATCTCCATGACCAATTGGGCCCGTCTGAGGACGGACCCTGGCAAACAGCTCCGCTCGTTTGAATTCCATACGCGGGCAATCCCAGAGGATGTGTTCAACATCTTGGTGGTCATGCCCGCAGGTACAACCCGGCCCATCTACTATCAAGCCAAACTCGTGGAGTCTGGCGGCGAAATTGCCATGGCCGGTGAGGAACTGGCTAATCCAGTGCGAAGGTTGGAGTCTTCTAGTTTGGTGCCTGCAGAATACGTCTGGAAAAAAACGGTAAGTGTGCCGCCCCTTGGGGGAGGCGGTCCACCTCGCCTGCCATGCCGCAAATGCGGTCTTGTACACAATGTCACTTACAGTCTTCCTGTAAGGAACGTCCTCGGATCTCTGCGGTGGTGTCAGATGGACACCGGCGAGTATTGTGCTGATCCCCCTCAAGAGGAGGGTGATCGATCCTCTGACTTGGACGTGCAGATCGAGGGGTAGCACCCCCGCGAGTACGGCAAGCGCGTCAGTAGAAGTTGTGCGGTAGGCTTTGGTAAGCGAGATCAGCGCAAGTCGCTGCCCGCTTAGTAGTGCGCGTCTCACGAGAGTTAAGGAGTTTACTCGGGAATGCCAAATGCTGGAGGCGTAACCGGCAATTCTAAGGTTAAGGGCAGTGTAATGTTCTTCAGAAGTGTTCCCCAAATGTTCCCCACATAGCTATTTAAAAATGTTAAAATTCTGAAAATAAAATAGCGCCGCAGGCGACTTATTTTACTATTACAGCAAAATTTGTGATGTGTGTTTATCTCACTTAAATAGTCGACCTGCCACGTGGGCCCCCTAAACTTAGGCCCCCAGGCTGGAGCCCTTTCAGCAACCATTTTGTGGGGGCCATGTATACAATACTGGGATGAGTTGAATATTATAGGAGAGGATATATTATATTCTACTGATGACGATGCTATAATATGTGAAAACACATTATTAATCGACAGTAAATCAATAAATCTTGTGAAAATAATACAACTATAAAATTATTGATACCCAATTGTAAACATAAAAACACTGATAGATTAACTATTACAAAATAATAAAGATGACAGTTACGATGATGATGATGATGATAACGATCTCATTGCTATTGGCTTTTATTTTAAATATGGTGATTTATAAAGAAATATATTATATGTGTGAATATGGAAAAGAATAATACTGTTCAGAAAAATATATTTTATTTCAGTTATATTAGATGGAATTACATAATAAGTTTTTACGCCCCCCCCGTGAATAGTGTTTACCCTGTCACATTCCAAATCTCCTAACGTTTCACATTTCTCAAGCGAAATCTTTCCATGTGCCACGAAAAAAACTTGAATAATTTGTTACTTATACATAATTTTTCTCTCCCGTAGTATGTCAGAGACTTATAATAGGTGTTACGCCTGTCTGCGTTTTTATCTCTCTCGCTTGCAAAAATAATAATTTTTGAAAAAAAAAAAAATAATATCCCGTATTTCATCATAATGTAAATAATTAAAATGAAAATGCTTTCGGACGAAAATGGAAATATTAAAGATGATCAAATACGGAAGGCGGAAATACAAAGAAGAATATTTATCCTCGTAAAAAAGCGACTAATGATTAAAAACACCAAAAGCATATTTCCTAGTATCATTCGGCTTACATTTGCAATAATTATGGTTTCGTGGTAATTCTTTCTAAAACGTAAATTCTCATTATAATCAAAACTGTAAAGATATTTCTGCGATACTCAACACACATAATATACATTGGGATAACATGGCCTTTTTCTATTACAACATTTGATGATGACATTTGATTTTTGTAGTATGCTTGAATTGATAGCTAAATATAAATTAATATTATAAAAATTGGCACCATTTTTGGCAGTCTATTTTGATGTATTATTCTAATATACGCATAACATTCAATATGTTAGTGTGTGTTTATTCATCTGAATAATAAAAACAATGACGGTTCATTGTTTTAATAAAAATAGTTTGCATTTCTAATATTCACGTAAGTTTTTTTTGTCTGATGTCTGGTACTGACAAACAAATCAAGCGTTCAAGCTTTTTCGGTGTTAGTTTATGTAATTTTATGACACCTGAATAAATCTAGTAGCACAAGATATAGTTTGCATTTCATTACAATTTATTGATAATTTCCATTTGAACGTGTTTTAATTTATCAATACGATGTATCCAAAAATATTATAAGTAACAAATTTTTGAAAGTTAACTTACGACTAAAAATCTTTATAAAATATGCATTAGTTAAAGGGTCTCATTTTATTGATAAAAATATTTTAATTATGTTGATCATTAAGTTTTTTTAAAGATATACCTAGTAGAAGTTTTTTAATATTTCATAGATTAAGTGTATTTTTTTATTTATAATATTCTAATGGATTTAAGTTTTTTACTATTCCATTTGAGTCGTTTTTTGCAACCCTGGTTTCGCCTTTCGGCATCTTCATTAATCAGCACTATGTGCACTGACCAAAAGGTAAATACACACTGAAAACGAAAAAAATTCTTAATGAATTCTAACTTATATAAAAAATTAATATATTAAATTAAGTAAAAATTTTATCATATACTTACCTATTAAGTCAAGAATCATAGTAAAAATATAACCAACAAATAGTAAATAGTTGAATTAGTGTTTGTAAAAAACCCTTATCACTAATACTACAATCAATAGGTGTATACATAGTCAAAGCCCCAATAATAGATCATTACATAATAATCAATAATATTATATTGAAGAAGTATAAAATCGTCTATACTGGGAATTTAATGGAGATATATCAATAATAACTACCAGTATTTAATAAGTGATATTAGTTAAACAAATATTCTTACATGCTACCACTTTTTATTTTATAACAAATCCACAAATAAGCACACATACATACCCAAATACACACACTATCACTGTAAACTCACTTTAAAAGTTTCAGGGTATATCTTGGCAATATAATATGTACGCTCGACATAATTATGGAATTGACCAAATCTAAAATTGAGGTATAAATACAATTCAGATAATATGTCTTGCAGATAATTTAATTATAAGCTCAGTAACTTTTGTTTAGCTTCACTTTCATTAAATTTGTTGAGGCTCCGTCTATATATTATTATAGAAGGGTTTATTCAGCGTCATTTATTCCCCTCCCCCGGTAATTCATATAAATAAATTGTTGCCAGTTTTATTTTAATATATCGAGTTTATGCTTTGTTTTTAAACGTAGATTACAATAAAAACTTGTAACTTATATTTAGATCTGAAAATCAAAATTATCTGCAAACATTTTATGTTTATCCAAAATATGTGTTTTGTTTCTTGGTTTTAAAATGTTATACCCAAATGGGTTACATATAACTAATGTTGTTTTCAACAAAATTCTATACTATATACTGGCATTCGTAAACCTGGAAAACTCAATTTATATCATTAACTACCTGGTGAACAATAAATTCAATCAATTGGCGTCGAGCGCCAATAGCTATTACCTGTAGAAGAAGCAGGTTAAAACGACTTAGGATTTCCAGACTTCATGAATACCAACAAACCTTGTTATTATTCGTAATAATTAAGAACCGATGTTGTTAATGGATTGAGACTTCACCATAACTTTTAAGTACCCACGTTAATTGTTATATTTATCAGAAATTACTGATATGGAAGGGTTTTGTACAATGATATTAAATTTTTAATAGAGAAAAAGTTTTTATTTGTTAATGAATTAGAATTTGTTAAAAAAGATAATGTATATAAATATTGATTACGCTTTTTAAATTAAAACATGCTTAATCATGATAATTTGAAACATAAATACTACTAGAATATTTTGAAATATCTTACATATTTCTATAATATATAGTGTATACTATAATATTTATATAATAACAATTCTAGTATACTGTTTATTTGTCATTATTAAATGTATATCTCATAATATGGTAAATACTATTTTACTGTATAGCATTTGAAAAGGTCAGAAGGTTAAATAGTAGTCAACAAAATTCTAGCAATAAAAAAATATAAGGATTCTCACAAAAAATAAAGTACCTTCAAGGAGTGTCTCATAAAATAAATGCGATCCGCGTCGGTGCGGGAAAAACGATAAGGCCCCAAAGTAAAATGAGGGATAAGAATTTCCCTGTTGGTTCAGATGTAAGAGTGCTTGAATAATCTTATATAGTACATACCTAGCCGAAATATATTATGAAATAACAAGTTGCTATAAATAGACCTTCAGGATCAAAAAGTATTCAATCTATTTTAAATTGCAAATGAATCAAAATGAACAGCTACATATTTGAAAAATATGTTTAATTTAGTAAAATATAATAATTGATTTTATTATTATTATAAATATGATGTTCTATGTAATACATATGATTTTAATATTAAGATACATATCCAATTAAAAAGTTTTCAGTTGATTGTGTTCAAAGCCTTCCTGAAATAATTACTATAAATAATTTAAATAGTTCACTTTTTCAGGTGTAAATATTTAAAATCTAAAGAAAATATGTAACAGAATACAGTAAAAATTCAGATAACCTCAATTAGCTAAGAAATGCATCCATGTGCATTTTATTGATAGGCTGAGATATAACATATTATTAAGATTATAATAATTGAAATTAATATGCGTAAAAGACATTTTTACGTGAGACCACACTTTAATAGAATTGAAAATAATAAATAAATTAAGATAAATATTAATTTTAATTTAATGAAATAATTATAATGATTAAAATGTGAATTCTTATAGTATTTATTAAATAAATATATATTTTTTACTCAAAAGAAATACACTTTACTAATTATTGTTCTATAAAATGTTGCCTATATTATATAGTGGTATAAATGATTATTCTGATTTAAGTTTTAATATTATTTACGAAAAATATTTGAGAAACTTACCAGAGTTCTGTAAGTTTCGATGCGATTACTTTTTCGATAACGGTCAGTTTATTCCATTCAAAACATCAATAATATTATATCAAACAACACTTTCAAAAGACCCTCACACGAAAGTCAGGCGCAGGCAGCAAACAAACTTTGCATAAGTTGGCGAACAGCGCGTACCACAGTCACTTTGAAAACTCGCGAACCGGTACCACTGTCGAGAAATTCGACGTCGAAATTGGAGCGTCGCGGGCTCTGTAACCGGCGCGTCCCGGCGTATGGCGTCTGTCTGATAGGCGTCCGGCCGACTCGACACACCGCCGCTATGTGGCGCTGCCGGTTTACCCCCACCTGCGAGTAGTAGAGCCTCCACGATCCCTATTCCTCCCTCGTTCAACCCCCCGCAGTTGCGGGCCATAGGTGAGCAGCGGATGCCAATTATATGGCATAGTTTCACTGTCACTATTCCGAAACATGCTTTCAACGTTTCACGAAATTATTCGATTTCATTAAGATATCGATCACTTTTTGATTTATTTTGACTCTTTCATTTGAAACATGGTTTATATGACATCGATTATTATATTTTGGGATATTGCGTCAATATTTATTTAATTTTTGTTTATAAAAATAATAAGTTGTAGAAACACTTACTAACGCCATGTAAAGGTGAAAAATAATATAACAGATATATTTTAATTAAACTATAATAATATAACACGTGCATGGATTTACTATTGACAGTACGTTTTATCGTGACCATAATATTAAAATGTACGTGTAAACACGTATTATCGTGATTGTATGCATGGATAAAAAAAGTTCTGAAGCTTCTGAATTTTTAAATGTTAGTTGGAAAGATTAATTTTGTTTTGTAGATGAGTATATTTTATAGAGAAATACTTTACTGCACAGCATTAACATTTCTTGTAATTATATGAAATGAAAAATTTAAACTTTATAAATATATTTACATCGCAAAATATTCTAAATTTAAGATGTTTATATCACATGAAACGCAAAGAAAATAATCATTATTATTAATCAAATATTAACCAAAATGATATTGCATACAGAATTACAAAAATGTACAAGAAAATATTATAAGTTAGCCAACTTATAAAACAAAGTCTACCATAATACCGTCAAACCTCAAGTAAGTGGATACTAAATTAATATTCGATGAAACTTGGTTGAATGTAATAAAATTATCATCCTCCCAATAATTGACATTATCAACGGCAACATTAATTTTGCATCTTTGGAGAACAAACAACTGATTGATGCAATCGATTTATAATGTACTTATTAAGGGCATACAGTTAAATACTAAGAATAATGGTAGGGTTCTCATTTACAACGCATATAATTTAAAAAAATCAGATATTAGATAAATTAATATTTGATCTTCACCTTCCAACGTTTTTAGATTATTTAATCGAAACATAAATACGGATGTAGTTCTCCTTTTATATAATATTATGTGTATGCATTAACAAATTAATTTGATGCCTACATTATAATCAAATATATTTTTCATGACATTCAAAATAAAAACAAGGTGCCTAGTATAACAATATTCTAATATGAATTATATTTTCCTTCGATATGTTCTCAATATCTCCATGATTTAAAATACATAATTTGGTAACAACTCAAAAACATACATAACTTAGTGAACTGATTTGCTTGAGTTATAGGGGGATCGATAGATAAAATAATTATAGCATTCGTCCAGTAAGTGAAAGATGTGAGTTCGAATTCCACTCGGTCAATTTTTTTATTATGCTTTTAAGGGTTTTAAATTTAGGTATTTTTATTACGTAGTACTTATTATGTAATATTCTATAAACATACGAATAATTAAAAAATACTATTTAGATATATTAAAAACTCAGGAAATTTGGTTTATATTTTCTACTATGCTCTATTGGGTTGCTCAACATTACTCTTTATCCAGCATATTATTGTAACTTGTACTATAGAGTATGTAATCTTTAATTATAATTAAATAAATTGCTCTAAAATTTTCTCCAAATATTACCATCTACGATTACCCTATACATACGGAACAGGTATCTTCTTATTTTAAATATCCAGGGTTCGTTCAGCCATTCTATATGAGAAGTATTCGCCGCTGTTCATTTGCCACCGACCGCGCCATCAAACAGAACCCTTGATTTATAATTTTATTATTAGTCTGTATACACAAATGTTTTACCGGTTGCAAGTAAAGGCGTTCGGGCAGACAGCGGTCGAAACGCCCCGGGATGCGATAAAGAGCGGTTATCCCGCTGTACCGGCTGCATCATGCGTGATCAGTCATAGTCAATGTGGTCTGTGCTCAGATCAAATAAACAAATGAATTGTTTCTATAAAAAAAAATGCTACAGTATAGTGTGTCATAAAAAAGTGTGTCATTGTGATATTTTTTCATAATATTCGATTCTTCACATACTCTGCTAGATAATATTGTAATTTGATCGTTCTTGACCCGTTGTATTTTGACGCATTTTAAAATATAGAGATGGTTGCCGGCTGCGGCATTTTACTTGGTCGTATAGAATAGAAATATTTCCATTTCTACTATCGCGCGATATAGAGTCGCACGACGATTTTCCATATACACGTCAGCAAACAATGGTCGCACAACATTATTAGTTGAGTGTGAAATGGGTGTTTATTTTCCGTTTTCTGAGGTGAATGTGAGCACATTTTTTACAATATTATAATAATATAAACCGTGTTAATAATTCCATGAGATGGTAGGTGGGGCTTAAAATGTCTTAACAGACAGTACCTATATTATTTAATTTACTATATTAAAAAGATTGTTGATTATGCTTATTTTCATTTATTATAAAAGTTGACGAGATTGATGAAAGACTAGTGGAGAGGCTGGTATATTGGATTGGCTCTTTGTGAAAGTTTAAAACTCGGTCTATCAAGAAGGGCTTTCAGCTAATCCCTTTTTGCGGCGCCGAAGTTGATCTAACACTCAGACTTTGCTGCGTTTGTTCGCCTTCTTTGCTCTGCATTATTTAGGCCATTTTATTTTATTGCTCGTCTCGGGTCTTTTTTCATTAATTTTATATCTTACCTTATTTCCATTTACTTTGTCTTATTCAAAATTCCATTCGTTGAAGGTTTTCTTTTGTGAACATAATCAAATTCTCAGTAAAAATTCAGATAAATGATTAAAATATATTTATTTCCTAGGAATGTTTTATTGTAATATATTATTTAAATTTAATTTATATTCTATTTAAGCATTTCAACTAATCCATGCTAATATTAAAACAAGCTGTATTTATTTATATTTAGTATGAATATTTTCTAGTTAAATTAAAAAATATTCAACAATAGACAAATCATTAAAATCAGTAAAGCAAATTATTATGAAAATATTGTGGTAAAAAAACTTATACAACTTTAGCTTGCGTATATTAATAGTAAAATCTTTTTTTTTTTGGAATAACTATTATGTTAAAATAATTGTGTTATGGATGATGCATCTATGCATTATACTTTCGGCTGACGGTACGTATTATCGTGGCCATAACAATAAAATGCACATGTAAACACTTATTATCATGCAAGTTGCAAGATTGCTGAATGGATCAAAAAATTACAGAAGTTTCTGAATTTTCACGTGACATTAAAGTTCCCAAGACCACCCGTCATATATGCACAGCCATAGTTATGCACGGCTGCTAACCATGACGCTTTAAACGTGTCTGAAAGAAGTGATTTTAAGTGCTCATTCCGTCCCGAGACGGAGCCGCACGGGATTGATGCTGCAACCATGCACCGTAGTGCTTAAAAAAGAAAGTTAGGAAAGAATTTTGTTTTTTGGACTGGCTCTGCTGTCCGCTGACGTTAAGCGCCAAGTGTACCCGCATACTGAGTGTCAGGAATTGGATGAGTCTACAGAGGATACTATCCCGCTCCCCATACGACGCTGCAAATTTCTCGAATCAGTTGAGATATCTGCGCCTGCGCAGTGCAGTATAACGATAGTGGTGAACTTTCCGAAAAAAAAACGAACTACAGCGCGCAAAATATTTTTGACTTTTACCAATTTTCACAACCGGTGCAATAGCACCATAAAATGACGACATTGCGTCTCGCTTACGCTTGAAGTATGAGATTGGCGAGACTGTCAGCACTTTTATGTGTACAAATTTAATATCGCGATAGTTAAATTTACACACTATTGGTGCCATAAAATCCATGCATGTGTACAGGCGCTATTGCTATTGAAACTGCGTTGCTTTCCTTCAGTTAGAAAATAATTTAATTTGCCGTCGATATCTGTCGTATGTGTAAGAACGTTGTAATGTATTATAAATGCATATAGATTATAAATCACGTTAGTTAAAAGTTTAAAACAATATGCCACCGCGCGACATCTGTCTTTAACAAATTTGACTAATTATTTTCCGGGAAAATTATGTTTTTTCTATATGTACTCTATGTCATGTCTATGGACATGTACTCAAGATGTCTGGAGCATTGCATACAAAACGATGCGTTATAATGCGTAAGCTTACATTTTTGCTAATAATATAATATTATTAAAATAAATAATAATTAATTTAAAAAATAGTTTTTATGGCATTAAATCATAAATATAAATAAATATAGATTGCTTTTAAAATTAAAAAAATATTTGATCTAATAATTTTTGATGTGTAGGTATACAATATGTTTAGGAAAATACATAATTTAAACTCATCGCTTAATTGAAGTGTCGCAAGACAATGATATGTCACATAATTATGAATTTGTTGATTTTGAATAAAACCAATTTCCAGGGCACACATTCACGTTTTACTAAAGACACACACAAAAAAATACACAGATGTCTCAATATTATGATCTATGTGTGGTTCTTTCAAATTCAAATTTTGCTCTAAAAATGGTTATAACATGATATGCCATACAAGTCAAAATGGGCACTGGTCAGTCATCCACGCATTCTTGCGCCGAACAAAATATTTATTTGTGGGATATGTTGCGAAGGAGTTATTTAAACTTCAACGAATTAGTGTGTATCTTTTCATCAGTAGGTATATATTATATTATCTTCTTATTTCCGGTAAATATAAATGACAAGTGTGTTCTTTTTATCTGATATCTACAGCCTACCTCATTCCAAAAGTCACCCTTCACCACTGACACGTATAGTGGTTAACTAACTATGGGCATTATCACTTAATTAAAATACAATATAAACTTACAAAGTAGTCATAGATAGAGAATGAGAGAATAATTACTCACTATAACAGCTCATAGTGTACCCACCTGACGCGCGCACTTTCGAATTATTATGGTGTGCGAAATTCCGCCGACGTCAGGAACATTGATAAATTATGCTAGTGCATGTAGTGAGTGTCTATCCACGGATGCCTCTGTTCGCCGGATAATTAATTGATAATGAAATTCTAAATTCTGACAGAGTACACGGAGTGGAGAAAATTTACGGTGACGGCAGCGTTGGCGATTAGCATCGGCAGTACTTCGATTGGACCGCTGCGCTGTGGCGCTAATGCGAAGCCCCCTGGACTACAATGCCTTGTCATGCTTTGATGCCCTGATACTGTTAGTCAGGTTTGGCTATAGGGATGGCATCAATATATTCGGTAAATGTGCCGCAGATGCCATCATGGGATTTTATAATTTTATTTTTAGACCAAACCAAACCTAACCTAACCTAACCTAACCTAACCTACCCCAACCTAATATTACCTAATATAATCTTAGTAGGCGGCTCTCGTGGTGCAGTGCGTAGGGCGTTTGCCTTCCACCCGAGAGTTCTTGGGTTCGATTCCCGGTCAGGACACACAATATTTATGTGTTTTTCTCAAAGCCTGGGTGTTTGTGATTATTCAAAATTACTAACAACCACCTTGTACGAAAAAGCAAGGACATGGTTATTAATAATTCTAAAAATATAAATATAATCTTTGTTTGTGATAGTGATGCATCAAAATGTATGAAAATTTCAAATTATAAATTAACAATAATTATTGGATCGAAAAGCCTATGCGCCGACAGAAAAAGGTATTTATTATAATTTTCTACATGGAATAAACTGTTTTCGTAAAATAGAAAAGCTCATGATGGCATCTGCAGCATAATTACCATATATTCATACTCTTATGATACAAGTAGATTTTCGATCTATCGTTTTTAATGATTTAGATGAACGCGGATATAAATATACGGGAAAACAATAAATACGGTATAAGGAAAAAAAATGAAATTTCTGTAGAAACCAACAGATTAAGTCTTGTCAGTACCTATATAGGTCTGAAATATAGGAGCTGACCTCAATTTTGTAAATATTCATCAACACCTGAATCCTAAATTTGTAATAACTAAAATTAGAATTTTACATTTTTATTTTGCATTAATTGACTATAATATAAAGTGAATGTCACCAGACTTCACAGGTGTACGATTGAAATATGCTGTTTACAATACGGACGTCTGGGAACGACTGTGAGGAGAAGTTGATAGCCGAAGCATAGGAGCAAACACAAGAATTAAGTACTAATTATATTTGTATGCCATGTACATATTTATTTCAAACTCAGTAGATCAGTGCGGAAAAAAACGATCAATGCGATATGTATTTTCATAAAATTGTATAAACATTTTTTAGTATTTGACCAAATGAATGAAACATGCGGGAAAACGACATGTCAAGAAATGATAGATCGAAAATCTACTGTAGTTGTTTTACAATTTATTACACTTAGGCTTAGACTGTGATTAGCTATCATAATATAGCCTCTTATCACCATCGTTTCTCACAGAAGATATCAGTAGACAATTAGCATCTCTCTACTCAGTGAAAAAACAGATTCAAACCAGCAATCGGAATTTAAACTTCCAAAAATGGGTCTAAGACGATTTGGCACCGGACAACTGGACGCCACGGAATTCAAAAATAAATATACGTTAGGTACTTATAGGGACTTTAAAAAAATATTCAATATTATTATTTATACTTTAATGATTATGTTATGATTTAAAAGTTGGTAAGAATGTAAATATGCAGACGTAAACAATGATTTAATCGTGCATATGTTTAAGTTCCAACGAAAAAAGAGTTTTTTATTTAATATAAAGTCTTAGGCATGGTAATTCTCAATCCGAGATAAAGAATACATTATGTTAAGAGTAAAATGAATTCAAACTACTAAGTAGTAGATAGAAACTGATTAAAATACCTCGTCTATACGTGTCTACGACAGTGCGGCGTCCAATTGTCCGGAGGCCAGTCGTCCCAGTCCCCCAAAAATCACTATTTCTTCTACTTTATTGCGAGTGGCATTTTATTTAGTTTTATGAAATAATTATAACTGCGAATATAAATAAAATAAAGATTAAAATCGTTATTTTTAGTGAGAGTTTTGGATTTTTTTTTATGTGAATTTCTATGATTGGTGTGACATTTGTTAATACAATTCAAAGGCGTGAATTCGACTTCTTCTTTACCCCATTTACACATATTATAGTAGATATAACCACTACTAACACCAAAACCAATACTGTTACCAAGCAACAATCAGCAGGCAACAGCCACACCACTGAAAACATCGTCAAGCAGAAAGCGGAGAAAGGAAAAATCATCTGTTGAGAAAGCAATTAACTACCTCCAAGAGAAAAAAAAGACACGGTGGATATCCTTATGTTGGCTCATGCCGAAACAATAAAGACATTTTCTCCCTCGTACATTGTTGTTGATTTCGTACGTTCAAGGCATTATTTATTTTTAAAACTCCTGTTATTTTTGCAAACAAATTTAATGCATTCATTAAAAGCAGGAATAGTCAACAATGTTCTATTTGCAAGAACACAGGCTTAATAATATCTAAGCTAGTTGGTAGCCCTTGACACATTGCTCCGGTCAACTGCCGTGCCGGAATAAAACAATACTTCACGTTTGTGTTTGCGCCAAAGTGGTCTGCGGTACTTCGTGATTGGGTCGAGATGACAAGGTGTATTGGATACCGATTCTGACCCCAAAGTTTCGAGAGCTTCCTACTTTACAATTCCATTGATATTGCTACTTTATCGTTTCGGATTGAGTTATTGTATAACTTCCCGAAAAGGTATGTGTATACTATAATACAGATTGAGATAGAGAAAATTATTTTTGAAATCGTCATACTTATCGAAATACTCCAAAGTAATTAATGTCGGAGTACTACTTCCATGAAATTAATTCTTTGGGTATTATGAATTTATTAAACATTAGTAAAATAAGTTAATAATTTTAGTAAATTATGGAAACTACTCCTCAGATATGCCGACGAAGAAGAACACATAATAATATCTGCGAGTGAAACTCCTTCGAGCTCATCCATCACTCAACACGTAATATATCTAGGATTAATGTTACTCATCAAAATATCTTAACGGCCCACATGCTCAGCGTAGGTCAAAATGGAGTTTTTATGGAATTTTCAGAGCATAACCCTGGACATTCCTTAAGCGACGTAGATAATCTATTTATTTAATTTTGAAGCCTCATTATCCTTTATATTTATTTTAAATATTTAACGATTGCATAAAGTATTTTTATTACATAAAATAGTATTCTTTTAAACCTCTCGCTCTAATGTTTTAGAATATAGTCATATTTCAATACGTCCATGTGAAGTGGTGTTAAGATTTTTTAGATTTATTAACGCATTTACAAAACCATTAGTTAAATTAATGTTAACATTATAATGTGACATATTTACGATTAAAAATTATATTTTAAAATCTTTTTGACCCCAAATATACAAGAATTAGGCATTTTATTATTCAAAAATGGGCACGATTAACACATTTGAAGATATTTTTATAGATAATTCTTCTATAGATTAATTAAACATATTTTTAATTACAAGATGTTTAAAACGGTCTTACTGCTCTTACATTATACTATACGTGAAACGGAGATTCGAATCAACTCATTTCCACCTCATCATGATGTATATTTAGACTAAAGGAGAGTCAACAGGCTAAGACTGAAGTGGTATAATGGTGGCAAAAAATACAGAATCCCTGAGACTTAGGTGGCGGAAAGAACTTGCGGCAGACAGGATGATGTGGAGAATTTTTAGGATGCTGTTAAGATCCATATTAGGTTATAGTGTCGATGATGACTAAAACATATAGAAACTATCGGAATCAGTACTATTATAGTGAATTGTTATATAATATAAGAGCGAATGTAATTATTATTGCCGAATACTCGTACATCATGAATATTGAAAAGCTTTCTAAAACTAGTCATCGCTCCGGGTATTTCTAGTTTTCTAACAAAAATATTAAACTTCATACTAATTTGGTATATCTATAGTAAAGGTTTGCAAGGCAAACGATTGAGACATCCGTTACTAAAGTATACAAGAATCATAAGAGTGAACATTTTTATCACTATGTTGGTTTTTCATATGAATACCATTAGGTTTTTACTTTTTTGGGTGTATACCGTGACTTAATCAACGAGTAGCGATACTTTTAGTCAATATATAAGCATCCCAGAAAAAAAATCATGCTTTATTTATTTGTGAATAGCGTGCGGTAATATGAAAATACTGTAAATTATACTGATTGATATTATAAGATTCGGTAGGTGCCAAAAAGTAATAATAAATGGGCTTTCGCACTCCCTTAAATATTCCACTATTTTTTAAAGCTGGTTTATAGTCTTTTTTATGTTATTTAAACGTCTTCAGTAGATTTATACTATTTAATTTAAATAATCAACGTATTTCTATATTTATATACAAACTAGTATTTATAAATATGCCATCTACTTAATAATATGCGGTGGAAATTCATTTTAATAATGATTTATTTTATACTTACACATATGTATTTGTTTATTTATTTTAAGTCTTATATTACTCATTTAATTTTCATTTTATTATTTTAAATTTGGCGAAAGTAAATATAAGTAATTAATGGTAATAGTACGAGTAGAATTATATTATATGATAAAAAATATGAAGAGTGAATGATGTAGTAAATATAATATATTTAAACTCTAATGTATTTACGTTTTGTACTATTTGCCTTTCGGAAACCCGGGTCATAAAAAACGACTCAAATAGAATAGAACAAAACTTAAATCCATTAGAATTTATATTCAAATTCTATCAAGTACCTTCGGTCGATAGTATTAATATTAAACATATATTTTTTTTAAATCTTAGAATTATCGCATAAAATCATTGTCACCACAAAGTAATGGATATTTGTTGTTATTGATATGTGAACAGACCGAATGATAAATTATTTATTTCAGAAAATTCAATTGATGATTATTTTGGAAATTTTTTTTTTATATAATAAAATATTTAGGTACTAAGGTAAAATATAATCTGCGAGTTTAATGGTTAATGACACACTATAAATTAAGTAATAATAATATGGTGTCTTAAAAATAACTACAGTTTGTGGCTTTCAAATTGTTTCCAGTTGATTGTGTATTGTACAATGCATGATGGTGGTCCGTCGCATTGATCGCATAACGATTGCCATTTCACGAACCGTTTTCAGAAAGCTGCAAACACGTTGAAGCAAATGCCGCTGCCAGGTGGCCGCGACGTGAAATGAATTCAACTGAATAAAATACTGTCAGGCTGATCTCACATATGAAGTAATATGTCAAACTTTGAGGGTGCTTATATTTAGAGCGTTCAATCACAAAACATAAATGACACCATCAAAGCTCGTTGAAAGCTTTTATGCTTCTAAATACGTTTATTCGTAAGCGGCGCTATAAAAATAGATAATTTAATTTTTTGCCATGTCATGTGAATAATTTTATATAGGTACTATGTAAAGAAAACTGCACTCTAAAACTCACTCTCGGTAATATTTGAAGGTTAATGTAATCTAAAATAGATTATTGTAAAATTTTAGAATCCAAATATAAGTGTTTTTTAATCTATTTACTAAATTTACATAGGTGCGTGATTTTATTCATCGACATGAAAATAATATATTGGTCATGACAATGCCTATCACTAGTTTATCTAGACCGATAATAGTTAAGGGCGTGGAAATTGTCTTTGAAAAAATATTAATATTATTATAATTATCCATCAAATATACTAAAATAATAATAATAAACCTTAATCTGTAAGTTTAGTTATGTAAACAGTTAAGCGCTGGCTAGACACTCATGTTTGACCAAAAGCTTACCTGCGCAAACCGGTTTGTATCGGGAAACCCGTGTGTATGGACGGGAAAACTGTAGCTCGCGTAAACCGAAAAGCGCTGTAAAAGTAGTTTGATTAAAATATACCGCGCTGGCAAGTCGCTGCCGTCTAGCCGGCGTTTTAAGTTTACTTAAATTAGGAAATTTGTGAAATAATGTTCAATCATCATTATCAGTCGGGATTAGTCCAATGCTGGATAAAAGTCTCTATATGACTGCATTTATCTAAAATTTAAATAATATAAGAACAAATTTCCATCTTATACTGTTTTTTTTTTTTTACAGAAACAGTGATTTGAAAGATTTTTTTCAACCCAATTTGTATAATATCATTATGTTAGGCCGCAAGTGACTTTTTATCGGAATTTACAAATTTTCAAGGGGAATAAATCATTATTTACCATGATCTATAAATACAGAATGACATTTATGAAATTCAGGGTGGCTATTTAAAGCATGACCATACACATCACATCAAAAGTGATCACACATGTAGTATTGTTTTGAATAATATATATTACATCAATGATCTTCATGCTAAACTTACTAATAAGATGATATACATATTGTATTAAATGAACAGTCAAATAAAAATCATATAGTGGGGGTTGCTATCAGGTTTGTTGTTATGTTATTATGATCTTTATATTTAAAATAAATATACTGTTACACTAAGCACTAAGATGATACTTACAGCACGCTATTTGAAAAACAGTGACCTTCATTTAAACGATTTAAAATTCCACGAAAACTTCATAATAATCTATTATTTTTAAAATTTCGTAATATTATAATAACAATAAAATAATTACAAGATAATTTTTTTTATATACCACGTTCTTAAATTTTCTGTTGAATCTTATAAAATTGACAATTCTATGTATTGATAACATCTTTTTATTGTACTTGAAAGAAATACTGAATAAATATAGAATACTGAAATGTCATTTTGATATTTCATATTGATTTCCATAGTAAAGCACGTATATATTAATAATTTAGTCACTAGGACCCCCTTAGCAACCAACAATAATAGCTTTCCATACAAAACAGAATTAACTGAAAATGAATTCAATTCTGCTTAAAAATGGCTAAAAGAATGCATTGTCGTCGTGTTCTGATATATTCTAAAAGTTTCAAATGTCTAGCTCGTCGGGAAGTATCTTAGATAAACAAGAAAAAAATGTACTGGACAAAGAAGAATACGAGCTAATAAAAACGTGGTAAAATACATGCTGTCAAATAAAATGAATGGAACATAATTTAAAAATAAATAAATTAAAGGTATTGAAATATAGAAGAACATAATAAACATGGTAATAAGAATAAGAATAATATTATTTTGGTTGATTTTTTTAAATACATTATAGACAGTACTATAAGTTTTTTTCTTTAAATTATCTATGCTTAGTTACACGTACCTACCTATAAATATTTAGCATAATAATTATTTAAAAGATTTATTTAAGTAGGTTTATTAAGTTTGATACAAATAGATTTTTGTTTTTTAACTTATGTACATACATGGAAGTGTTTAGTCAAATTATTTTAAAGAGATTGCTTAACTATAATCATAATTAATTTAGTACAAAGTTTGACAGAAAATAGGTAAAGATATACTTTAGTTTTAATACACACCAAGGCCAATATTACACATTGATTTCAAACACATTTTGATATTGAAAAATACAATAGGTACGCATAAAAATATGATATAGATTAAAAATATATTACCAGTCATAATAACTTGCAGTTTCCAAAGTTTTGCCCGGGCAAAAGCCATATTGCAATAAATTCTCCTTTCACGTCCCGCTTTGACACAAAGGCAATAGCTTTTTGGCAAAACGAAGCGTCCTGCTGCATCCGTTACCACCGGGCGTCGGATTTGGACGCCTAAAAACCTTCACCGCCTTTTATTTTTGATCACCTATTAAGCTTCAACGGCCGTATAGCCGGTTCCATATACATAATATGCCCCGAGAACTCCCATTCTGAAAGCTGCTCTAGCTAGTACCAAGCTTGTAACTTTTGATATTTGTTTTATCACTCGGCAGCTTTTAATAAAAATTGTGCTTCTCGGAAAGTTTCATGAAACTTTCCAGTTTGACATTATATCTACAAATATAACAATTATTTTACTCTACTTATATATAAAGAGAGCACTTTATTTGATTAATGTGACCCAAAGTTATTATACCTCTAAAAACTCATGTAAGGTAAGTTATTAATAGAACTTTTCCTCGTTGTTTTAGCACGGTTGATATATATATATATATTATATACATACGGTTGTTTATTAGACTTCACTAGTTGACGCTTGTGATAGATTAGTAGTAAGATATCAGCTTCTAAAGCCATGGGTTGCGGATTCATATAGTGCATCTAGTAAATCATCCATATGT
Source organism: Rhyacophila brunnea (assembly GCF_057557595.1). NCBI lineage: Eukaryota > Metazoa > Arthropoda > Insecta > Trichoptera > Rhyacophilidae > Rhyacophila > Rhyacophila brunnea. The sequence continues at coordinate 43,055,113 of NW_028232859.1, forward strand.
TGTTAAAAACCAGAGCATTCACCTAATTAACTATTGGGTGACAACCATTTCTCATAAATTGTGAGGAGAGATAGAAAACGAAAATAAAAGTTTGGAAATATTTACCCACTCTCTTTTATTTGATATTACTTAAATTGTTATCATAATCAGCTTGAATCAATTTACTATAGTATGAAAGTCAATTATATTATCATCTGCATTTTGTTCCGCATCACTTCATTGTACCGTCAATAATTATTCAGCCGTTAGGCTAACCTTTCGAATGCGTCATACATTTTGGATACCACTGGATGATTAGATTTGTCAACAGAATATATCTACATATCTATATAATATAATATTATTATTTTATTATTTAAATAAATCTCATTTTTCGAGTAATCGATAATATTTTGTTAATGTTTTTATTTTATTTATTTATTTAAAAAATACACATTGAGCACATAACAAATTAATAATATATTTACAACATGACAATTAAAATAAAAACAATAAAAAGTACACATTAAACAAGAAAATAGAATTTTAAAAACAAAATACATAATGCATCGCAAAAAAATGTCTACATCTCATATTATATCAAATCAATTTTAACGATAGTTAACATTTAAAAATAAAATATGTCTAAATGTCATAATAATTTCAATATTATTATTTATATAAACATTATTTATTGTCATTATTATCTACCGACAGAAATGTAAAATATTTATTACAAGAAAAAGTAATAGTAAAGTTGTCCGTTAGTTTATGCGATTTAAATTTGTGTCCTCAACTACGTTTTAAACTCGCTTTTATGAACTTAAAAATATCTTTAATAGCTTACTTCATTGTAAACGGGAACCATATTGCAATAATTACAATTTCACCGTAATAGGATTTAGCAAAGCTTATTTTAACGACTTAACTTTTCAGTTATGTTTTAGTTAAGTAAGAATATTATATATGTAGGAGCTAAGGTTACTTGCATATTCATGATGTGAGATTATATTATTTGCTTCTGAAATATATTCCATTTTAAGTATTTATATAAATTAGTAGCTACGTTAAGTATGTACTAACTCATACTTTAATTAAAATCTACTCCACAAAGCGTATAAATTTTATTACACTCATCATCATGATCTTATAACATGATAACTTAAGGTACGAGGGTGGGTCAATAAGTCCTTAGAAAAGCCGACAGGTGGCGCGACTAGTACTGTAAGCGGTTTGTTTTCATGCAGCGGCACTACCGATTCAGTATGCTGCGAAGTTTCAATCAGATTGGTCGGGTTGTTGTGTGTTTCTCGTACATTTAAAAAAAAATTTGCTTGTGGAAAATGGAAAAATGGAAAATGGAGAAAATTGAGTTTAGAGCTGTTATTAAACATTTTAATATAAAAGGGTTAACAGCAAACGAAATAAAAAATGAGTTGGATTTAGTTCACGGCATATCTGCTCCTTCACTTGCAACTATTTATAACTGGTTAAATGAATTTAAACGTGGTCGTACATCAACAAAGGATGAACCACGCTCAGGACGTCCTGTAGAGGTGACTACACCAGAAATGATCAATAAAATCCACGATATGGTGTTAAGTGACCGAAGATTGAAGTTGAGTGAGATAATTGAGGTTACAGGGATCTCAAAAGGTAGCGTCATTTCTATTTTACATGACAAATTGGGCATGAAAAATATTTCTGCAAGATGGGTGCCGCGTTTGCTCACAGTCGACAATAAACGCAATAGGGTGGTGGCCTCTAAAGCCCTGTTGTCGCTCATGCAACGCAATCCGGATGAATTTTTTCGTCGCTTTGTGACTGTAGATGAAACATGGATACACCACTATACTCCCGAGACGAAAGAACAGTCAAAGCAGTGGATTGCGAAGGCAAACCATGTCCAAAGAAGGCGAAAACCGTAAAATCAGCTGGTAAGGTTATGGCTACTGTATTTTGGGATGCACGTGAAATTATTTTCGTTGACTATTTGGAAAAAGGAAAAACAATAACAGGGGATTATTATGCATCTTTATTGGACCAGCTAAAAAACAAAATTGAAGAAAAACGGCCTCATTTAAACAGGAAAAAAATCCTCTTTCATCAGGACAATGCCCGTGTTTACACATGTTTACGATCAATGGCTAAAATTGAAGAATTGAAGTTCGAATTGGTCGACCACCCACCGTATTCGCCAGATTTAGCCCCCAGTGACTTTTTCCTTTTCCCAAACTTAAAAAAATGGCTAAGTGGACAACGTTTTTTTTCAAATGAAGAAGTCATCGATCGGACAAATGCTTATTTTGAGGACCTTCCGAAAACTTATTTTTCTGACGGTTTAAAAAAATTGAGAAATGTCTAACCAAGTGTATTGAGCTCCAAGGAGATTATGTTGAGAAATAAAAAAAAAAATACAAAAATAAAAACTGTTTTAATGCTTTTTTCTAAGGAATTATTGACCCACCCTCGTAGATCGTAAATATCTTTCCAAGAGATCCTTTCAATTTTCTCTATTTAATATCAGCCTCTAACCGAACAGTTTGTTTTCAAGGGTACCTTAGTATTTTTATATAAAGTTTTAGTCTGTTATTTAATCTGTTAGTCTTCAGACTTTACACTCATAAATCTCGTAAATCACACTAATAAATTACATATAATCGATTCCACTTAATTGGGACATATCGGGACTAGAACCAGGTGCATGTCAATGAGGTCACATGTACCTGGAGAACTCGCGACTTGTTACGCGCGAGTCAAATCGCCCCATTTGGACAAGGCCTAACACAGAAAAGTAGGGAGATTCTTTCGGGACAGACCATATCTCAAATAAGGAATATACTTTAACACTAAGAGGCGTGTCTTGAATAGACCAGAGGAAACTAGGAGGCATAGGCTGCGGTGGTTGCACTATCTAAAAAAAGACAAAGTATTCCTCATGGTAATGCGGTAGGTAGAGCATACAGCGGACTGATAAGAGTGGATACGTTTTCTAGAGGCAGTCAAAACCTACTTTGGATTATAGTACCGATGATTATGGTGAGAATGCACATTGAAACAATACTAATGTATTAGTAATGGGAATATCAGTAACTAATAGGCCATCCATGGACTGGAGCCGTATGCGGCTTCGAACCGTGTGCCATACTTAGCTTATCTTTTCTATTCATGGAAATATATTTTCACAAAGTATATTATAAGCATCTGATCGTATCCGTTTATACCATACACATAGCGAAAGTATATTTTCATGAACAAAAATCATAAGTTTAGTATGGCACACGGATCTAAGCCGCATACGGTTTCAGTCCATGGATGGCTCTTAAAGCATCTTTACACTCAACGCGATAATATACGAACATAGATAAACTGTTTATACGCATTATTACGAGTTGTTACGAGTGTAAAGATGCTTTAGCGCTGTCACGTGGTCGTGTAACCCTTGTTATAAAACAATTACAATAACCTACCCGAATTGAGAGTAAATCTGATGGTTCAAAATAAAGGTTTGTATAAACGTTGGATTTGATATTAAATGATAGCTTTAGTTGCAGATACATACGTACGTGTTGAAAAAATTGTAGGTATATTATAAATATACCTACAATTATATTATATTTCTCTGAACAAATGATAAGATAATATAAAGAAAACGAATGTTCTGCAAAAATTTACCTTCTGTTAATCTCCAAATTTCTAATAATAAAACGAAGGTCGTCCATTCATAAACAACCGTACATTTTTGGGAATTTATTGATCACCTCTTACACCATTGTCATATTTCGTCACAAAATATTTTCGCCTTATTGAAAATACGTCGTAATATAAATATACTACATAAGTGTAAAATTTTGATAGTTTTTACAAAAAAATATGACTAGTTAGAGTTGAGCGAGAGAAAACGATGCAATAGGCTTCATGTAAGAGCAGTCGGAAATAATAACTGTAAAAATATGTAAACGTGTCTTATGAAATTTGTGCGCAGTAGAAGAAATCGCAATCTACACGATTTAAATGTTAAATTGTTCCACTATAGAATCCCTCACCATCCGTTTTTAGTATGTCATTTCGGAATATTCTAAAAAAAATAGTTTGTATTTTATTGGTTTGGCGACGTTAAATTAACCACAATCCCATAGTATATACAGATAACCATCATAGTATATCAGAACTCCTCTCTACAATTAAGACGTGCCGTCATATATTATAGATGAGCCCTAATATGTTAAATTGATGATTAAAATGTTCACTATTGCGTTTAAAATATTTACCATATTATGCAATTTTCCATGTACAATTTTCACATGGTTAAAATCAGTGGTTTACAAACTTTATGTTACTACGCATCCTATTAAAAAAAACTAATCTAGCCGCTTCCCACCCCTTTATTTCATTAAATAATACAGACACCTTTTTAAATAGTCAACAATGTACAAATACAAATATGAAAATAATATATATAAAAATAAACAAGGTTTCACTACTTATGTTATATTCATTTTTAAATTAATTTGTTTTCATGCGATGAATGTGCTTGTTTATTAGCACAATCAATATTAATATTAGTCAATCCTCTCCAGTTTCCTAAATTATACACGGGAGTTATCATTTAAGTAAGTATATCAATCATCATATAGGTATCACATCAAATTGCAACGCTCATTACCGCATCAAATTTTTTTACTATTAATAAAATAATATGAAAAGTGCATTAGCAAACTAACCAAGAACTCAGTAAATAGATTTTTGTTTGCTTCAATATATCTGGCGCAGAAATCATTTAAAAGTGGAAACATGGCGAACTTATTTTTTTGTAATTCTGATTTCCAAAGCTCCAACTTTTTGTGAATTCGCCCAATTTTTTAAAAATTTCCCACCAAATAGACAAGTTAAAGCCAAAATAAGGGCTAATCACCCAACACGGTAAAAAAAACCCTGATTACGAACACCAAAACAGCTGCCTTGGACGCCGTACTCCCCATAAACCAACGACCACGACAACGTACGCACTATCTTGCAGCCGGGTAAGATGGATGATGTTTCAATTGAATTACATAAGTATAAAATGAGCGTGACGGCATTGCAGGAAATAAGATGGGAGGGCGCAGGTTTCGTAAACAAGAGAAACTCACTTTGTATTACAGTGGATCTACAGGCACCAGGGTCACAATGGAACTGGGTTTTTGATCAGCTCTGATATCTGCAGGGCAGTACTAAGATTTGAGCCAATTAGTGAGAGATTATGTAAACTTAAACTGAAAGGTACACTTTTCAATATTACGTTCATCAACGTTTATGCCCCAACTGACGATGCGACCGAGGAAATTAAGGATAGATTCTATCAAGATCTGCAAAGAGCCTGCGAAAAAGTCTCCCCACATAATGCTCTAATTATCTTGGGAGACTTCAATGCAAAAATTGGAAAAGAGGAAGCATTTAAAGAAGTAGCTGGGCAGCACAGTTTGCATGTAACGACAAGCGATAATGGTGACCATCAATGCTTTTTAGCGGCTGCAAATAATTTATTAATTAGTAGTACATGGTTTAAACATAAAAATATCCACAAAGGAACCTGGAAAATACCTGGAAGTAATACATGCAACCAAATAGATCACATTCTTATATCTAAAAGAAGAGCGACAACAGTGGAGGATGTGCGCATCTGCAGAGGAGCCAATTGCGATTCTGATCACTTCCTGGTGAGAGTAAAATTAAAACAAAAAATCTCCTTTATACTGAAAATAGAAGGCCAGAAAAGAACTAAATGGAAAGCCGAAAAATTGAGGGATGAAAAAATTTTGGATAAATACCAGGAATCTATAGAAACAAACTTAAAAATGACTTTAATAACCGATGATGTGAATGTGGACTGGGAAAATACAAAAAACTGTATTATCACGAGTGCCACAGAAATTCTGGGGGAAAACAAAGCAAAAATAGATGCAGGATGGTTTGATGATGATTGCAGGCAAGCACTGTTTGAAAAAATGAAGCAAGGAAGAAATTCCTACAAAGAAAAACGCGCCAAAATTACGAAACTTATAAAGAAAAGAGAAAAACTGCAACAAAGCTCTGTCGAGAGAAAAAGTAAATGCTGCTCAAGAGAATACTCCAAGACATGGAATGTCAAAGAAGAAACAATGATCCCAGAAAATTTTACAAGACTCTTCGAAATCTAACGAAATCCTATCAACCCAGATTAAACTCCTGTAAGGATAGTGAAAGACAAATGCTGATTGAAAAGGAGGACATTATGGAAAGATGGAAAGGCTATTTCACAACACTTTTAAATCAGGCTTATAGTAATGGTCATGAGGAAACGGAAGAAGTATTGTACCACACTGATGAGGAATTTATTGATGAGCCTACTCTGCTTGAAGTAAGAAGAGCATTAAGAACGCTGAAAAACAATAAAGCACCTGGAACTGACAGGAAAATAGCCGAGCTGATAAAGAGTGGTGGCCCAACACTGGAAGCAAATATCCACAAGATAATTCTCAATATTTGGGAAAAAGAAATTCTACCTGAGGAATGGAAAATGGGTATAATCGTGCCTATTATGAAAAAGGGAGACAAAACAATGTGCGATAACTACAGAGGGATCACAATTCTAAACACAGCTTATAAAGTTTTCTCATCTGTACTGTATAGCAGGCTGGTGAGGAAATCCTGGGAGAATACCAATGCGGCTTCCGACCAAATAGATCCACCATAGATCACATCCATCTCATGAGGCAAACTATGGAGAAAGCAAACGAATACAACCTTGCACTTCACCACCTGTTTATTGATTTTAAACAAGCTTTCGACTGCGTGAATAGGGATAAGGTGCTGCAAAGCCTAAAAATACTGGGAATTCCCTTAAAACTAGTAAGGCTAATAAAGACCACACTGAAGGATACTCAAGCAGTTGTCACTGTGCAAAATGAGCAAACTGAAAGCTTCAAAATCAAATCAGGTGTGAGACAAGGGGATGCGCTATCCACTATGGTATTTAACCTTGTGGTAGAATCCATAGCTCGTGAAACCGACATAAGAGGATATGTAGATAACAGTACAACGCAGATGTCCGCTTATGCTGACGACATAGTAATTACAAGCAGATCCAAGCAGAGGATGATCAACCATGGTGGCACTATGAAAATAAAAACAGAAAACGCTGGGCTGCAAATAAACCAGTCAAAAACTAAGTATATGGTCAGCACACGCGATCAAGTACCGCTGCAAAATATAGACATAAGACAGCATGCATATGAAGGGGTGGACTAGTTCACGTATCTCGGATTTAGCCTAAATACCCAAAATAAGACGGCAGAGGAGATAAAAATCCGCCTTATCTTCGGGAATAAATGCTGGCATGCCTTCAAGCGCCTGGTGGGGTCGAAAATTCTAGGCCGAAGAAGTAAACTTCTAATTTATAAAACAATTATAAGGCCAGTGGTCACTTATGGCTATGAAATTTGGTGCTTAACTCAAAACGAGGAAAAGAAATTAGCTGTCTTCGAGCGCAAAATACTCCGTAAAAACTTTGGACCCACGTTGGAAAATGGGAACTACAGAATAAAAATGAACCACAAGTTGGAAGAGCTGATTAAACAGCAAACAATCATAAGATACTGTAAGTCCCAAAGAATGCCTGAAGCTAGAGCGCCAAGGATCATGACGAAGTGGCTACCCCAACGGAAGAGACCTAGAGGCCGTCCAAGAAGGAGATGGGCTGACGCCGTAGAAGTGGACTGGCTTCATATAGAAAGACCCGGCAACTGGAGAAGTGTGGCAAGAGATCAGAGTGAGTGGAAAGCGGTTGTGGAGGAGGCCAAATCCCACCCCGGGATGTAGCGCCGTGGAAGAAGAAGAAGTCAGCGCACTTCACAATAGTATAGAAGTAAGGTAGGTATTATAAAATTAGTTTCCATATTTTCAGACAGGTTTGCAAACAACTTTTATAATTTATAAGACTGTTTTTTATGGACTTTATGTTTATATAACTAGCGGCCGTTTTATTAACTATACATTTAAAAACTGCAAACCTGTGGCTACATTAATTCTGTTAAACCTTTTGCGCCTCCCTTTGCAACGCGGGAGGTGCGACTCCCAGTTTGAAAATCGCTGGTTTAAATGATATTACGTATTAATATATAGATCCCTTTTTCATATTTTGCTATGACGTTCTACATTTATTACGGTTCAGCGCTATTTCAAAATATTATGAAATATTATAGATAGGACATCGTAAATGATATAGGAATATAGTAATCTCTTTATAATGTTGATTTTTTTGTATTCATCTCTAAATATGGTATGATTAAATTAAAAATTCCCTTCATCGCAAAATGATTTAAAATGATATACCTACTAATGAGCATAAAGAGAAAAATTTACTAATAAAATTATTAGATCCAAAAATATATTATCTAATGGAGGAGTCGCATTTAATAATAAAAATTTACAAACCTCTAGAGATCCCGGGCTTATTTAAGAGGATAAAGTACGCAAAGGTAAATCCATTAGCTTGGAAAATGTTTAATATGAAACAGTCAGGTAGTAGGTAAAATCCATCTTGTTAACGTCAAAACCAGCTACGACTCGTGGAATATTAACTGACAAATGTAATTATTATTATTGTAGTTCACCTATTTCGGAATTAAAGACACCGACTGAGTCACAACTTTAACCTGATCCATATCAATCTTGTATTCGGAAAATATGATTAATTGTTGTTTTTGTTAAGACAGACTTAATGTTGATTGACTGATTGTTAATACACACTAAACATACTTTTTTATTAAGAATATATTCGTGAATCGCTATTAGAATTAGTAATTATGATATTATTATTCATTAACAGCACTTCAATGTAAGTATTAAGCATTATAGAGTTGTACAAATCCATATAATTATAGCCATTCGACATCATATAGCAGAAGTTTGTATGTTGCTCTTTGGATAAATCTTCTTCGTTCTGTATCATATTCATTATGGCAGAGTTCTCTCGCGAATATCATCTGTAATGGATCTTGGGATTACGTTTGACAGTAAACTGACGTTTAGTGGTCATATAAATACCATGTTGGGCTTTGTATTGCGTACTTCCCGGGTCTTTTCGGATGTTACAGTACTAACAAAATAACTAAACTTTAAAATAACTAAAAAAACTAAAAATTCTCTAAAACTCCTTAGTTAGAAGCAAACTTGAGAGTGGGTTTATCGTTTTAGCCCCGCATCAGTTGAAGTACGACCTTATGATGGAGAGACTCCAAAAGAAATTTTTAAGACTCCTTTACTTTCGGCTGTATGGATATTATCCGTGGCTCTGTCCGGCTGACCTTCTTTTACGTATACTTACATACTGTGGTTTAAAATTTAGAGGGGTTCTTTATTTAGCTACATATTTTTCAGACTCATACGCGGTGAAATGTGAACTCTGCCATTATTGGTGGTGTTGGCTTGTGTGTCTCTGATAGTTACCTTAGGAATCGAGGGCATCCGTTGTTTGGTCTCCCAAAGCGCAGAACTAACCTGCCATTAGTGATGCCAATTAGGAGGGCAATTACCATATTTTATATTGATATTGATATATTCCACTTACGTGAGGGTGAATTTAGGTGGACGTTGTTTTACAAGTTTTTAAGATAGGGTCTATCGATAGTTCACCCTGTGTGCTTCCATCCACTTTTATTTTTGTTGCTTTATTTTATTTCTTTTCTTAATTTGTTTCTTATTTTATAACTTATTGTATTATTAAGTCACACTTCTCTGTATTTTTATTTTAAAAATTGTTAACACTTATTTTATGTCATGTCGTGAACGCTTTGAATTTGTAATTTGTTATGTTCATTATATGGAAAATAAATAAATTTGATTTAATTTGATTTGATTATCCGAACTGTTACACGATCTCTCAAGTTTCAGAGTATATTATACCTATCAAACTTTGCAAGTTAATAAGGGTTAATAAATAATAACCATGTACTATAATGTAATACTTACAGAATTACTCTAACTTGATAAACACAAGTATGGGGGATCACACGGTCATAGAACTATGGACCTATTGAGGATATCACACACAAGACATCAATAAACTAATCAACATATTGTAATATGATGCAATACCTACAGAATTACTCTAACTTGATAAACATCATCATGTGACATCACAACGTAACTGCTGTAAATACTACTCAGGAATTGCACAGAATTCCAGTCTTTGGTAAGGTGACGAAGGAAAGATAACACCATCAAACCACATCAGGGTCTTGTCAACCTAAGCTACTTGTTTCATTTGCCTTCCTACCAGAGGGAAATAACAGAACGTTGAACATTTTTTCGGTAACTGTCGCTAGTTTAAACAGCGATGGAGTGCTTACTGCTCATCAGAGAGTCTCTGAGATTTTTTTCAACGTTCTTCTTTTTGAGGATCTTGCTTACCAGACATCTTCCCTTAAATAGTATTATGCAGAAGTTGGTATACGATGGTGGACGATGTGACTAGAGTAAGATTTTTTTTTATTTGACCCTTTTCTTGAGATTATTAACTTTGACTTTTCAGTTATTACAGAGTACAAGTGTACAAGATTTAAAATTATTGACGATACTTAAATAGAGGTTTGTTGCATCGCTCTCTATTACTTGGTGCCCTCCGACTTAGTCTTGTTTAGTGCAAAAACTATTGAAACTTACGATTATGTAGTTTTAGGTGGATAAATTTATTTGATTTTGTTTTAATCAAAATTACAACAATTTAATTATTATTTTATTTTACATTACATTTTACGACATTATATTAAAAAAACCCCTACTAATACCGGTTTCCTCTATTAAGACGTGTCAAGCAAAAATTGTTATAGAAGAAATTTAGAGAAAGTATATGATATAATATATCATGCTTTTGATTACTTAAGTTTTATAATATTATACTAAGAAAAACAATTAATTTACAAAAAAACATGATTCACAAACTCATAAAACTGTCGGAAACATCTTCCTAACTATATAAAGGGATTAGCTGTAAGCCATTCACTTAAACCTTAGTTAGTGAAAGAAGAGAGAGAAAAAGTGCACACATAACATCCCATATACGTAACAAAAGTATTTTTAAAGTTTCTTCATTTAATTTTATTTCGTCACTTACAAGAGGTGAATTTAAGACTGAATAATTATCAACTCTCGCAAAATTATTTGTTTCTATAGTGTTTCTTTATATATATGGTACTTTTCCTGTCACAATGAGTGCAAGTTCGAATATTGCGTCTGCCAAAAATTACATTATGTTTTTAAATATGTGTTTGGTAACGTTTTATAAAGACATGTTCCTACTCAGCAAACCATACCGCACATTATTTGTATCAGAGTAGAGGTGAAATTTAGTGAAAATACTTTGTTAAACATGTATATTATTGGTAAACATCCACTATGAAAAAATAGTTACGCAGTGCAGGGTAGGATTGCCATCGAAATAGTTTATTCGTCCTACGCTGTATCAATAATACAGGTAGCCGCAGGCTGATTGTAAGGTAAAGTAGATCATCCCTTATTGCTTAGCTTGCAAAGAAGAATTCGAATCCGACTCATTACTATAAAGTAGGTACTCTCAAATCCTATTCACTGGAAAACTGGATAACGTAGTACTGACTTATACATCATGTTTATTTTCCATGAAACCTATTTATTCATTTGTATCAAATAGCCTCTAGATATACAACGAATTTTGGGTATATGCCTACGTAAAAAGATTTCTTCATATTTTATAATAAAACAATTTGTAACTAGAAAGGGGGTTATTATAATATTATATTGGTTCTATAAATTTTACGTTGCCACGTATATACTTTTGTAGAATTTAACTATTTCCTCCAGCGACCTCTCACCACTGGGTAACTGGATTTGTCCAGAGATTGACCCTTTTTAAAAATACGTATCTATTCCATTTCACTTTGAGGCGTTTAGCGACTTCTATTACATCGCAAACCCTTATTAATTGTTTCGATACACAATCACAACACTTTTTGTCCTTTTGTGTTATATCCAGCGTGCGTCCTTTTATATGAGTCGCTTAGAGTCATAACTCACATTCTCGAAAAATCAAGTTTTGAATAAATTACAAAAAAACACTAGAGCACTATTTTTTGTAATAACAAAATAGTAATAACGAATGAATCATGAATATTTGTGAGTAACATTGCCGATTTGTTTTTTTAAGTAAGTACAGATCTCATTATGTATCCTTCTTAAGATGTAAAATCCTCAATGATATATGAAAAAAATAAAGATTCGTGGTTGGTTAGAAAAACCTTAGGACCAGAATATAATTCACCAAAGAGTATTTTTTGGAAATGCTTTTTACATGATTAAAAGTGATTTTTGATAATATACTACTGTAGTATTTTTTATAGAGCTATGTATTTAGAATCATTTGGTATTATTAACTTATTTCTTTTATAGTATTAACTGTCAATTCATCGTAGAACTGCATTATATCATTTGATTAATTATTTGTTTAATTAAATAAAACACAATTTTATAGTAACTTTTCCCATTTTATTAATTTATAAAGTGGAATAAGTACTATAAAATTGTGTTTTATTAGTTAATTAAACAAATAAATAATCAAATAAGTATTAATTAAAATATGAGAAAATTGAAAAACGTGAGTTATGACTCTAGGCACCTCTTATGTACTACTTTAAATTTCTGGATCTCTCTTGTACTGAGAGTCAATGTTTTTCACGCATATGTAATTATAAGAAGTACACATTGATTGGAAACTTTGCGTTAGTCGATTTTAAAAACATTGTTTAAAAAGGTTATCACTATACAGCTATAATTAATAGCATACCTAACGATGTAGTTTTAATTCATGCCAACGCATTTTTATCAGATTGGTGGATTAGTAAAAAGTTCCTCCAATACAAACATTCATGGTGCAGGTTTCAATGATATGCTCAGCGGTTTGATTTACTCAGCACGTATATAAAGAAGAATCATGGTTTAATTAGACCTACTATGTGGTTACATGGTCACTGGGACGGGGAATGGGACAACTGGACGCCATGACAATTGGACGCCGCACTGTCGTAGACACGTAAACAGAACGTAGATAATCAATTTTATTTGGTTTCTATCTACTACTTAGTAGTTTTAATTCATTTTACTCTTAACATAATGTTTTTTATTGCGTATTGAGAATTACCATGCCTAAAGCTTTATATAAAAATAAAAAACTCTTTTTTTTGTTGGAGCTTAAACATATCCACGATTAAATCATTATTTACGTGTACATATTTAAATTTTCACGAACTATTAAATCATATTATATTAATTTAAATATAAATATAATATATATTTTAAGTACGTGTAAGTACCTAACGTCTTTTTATTTTCGAATTGCATGGCGTCCAGTTATTCCGGCGCCAAATCGTCCTAGACCCCTGGGACGGCTATTATAATACCCAGTAAAAATAACATAGTCTACGAATGAACTAAAATCATGCATTTTGTTATTTTTTTTTATATTACAGCTATTTTTTCTCCATCAAACTGTTATTTATTGTACAGTTTTATGTTTTTACCTTTGCACTAATTCGGGTCATTTTTAAGTGTTTATGGGTTATATTATTTATTATGTTATGTAGATAGTATACATGTTATTTTTATTTATTATTAATTTTCAAACATATTCAACATTGACTAAAAATTTAACTATGTACATAGATACTCCAATGATTACTCAACGTCTGTGTGACAACGTTACCATAATCCTGTTTGATAGACAGGCATCCAAAATGTCTGCTTTATAATCACATTCGTTAAATTAATAGCGCCATTTTGAAATAATGTAGGGTTATTATTAATAGACGAATTATCATAAAGATAACGTAACAATGCTATGAATATATTATAACAAAAAATATTGCGATTTTTTTTGCTCTCCATTTTCAGTGCCAGATATTTATACAACGTTTTTATTAGCTCGTATTCTTGTTTGTCCGGTGGTTGTTTGTCCAATACAAATCTTGCAATCGATTTTTAACTAAATTCCCGAATACCTAGACATTTGAAACTTTTAGAATATATCAGAACACGATGCCAATGCATTCTTTTAATACTTTTAGCCATCTTTAAGCAGAATTGAATTCATTTTCAGTTAATTCTGTTTTGTATAGAAAGTTATTTCAGAAAAATCTGTAAAAAGTAAAACACTATTATTCGTTGCTAAGGGGTGGTTCTAGCAACTAAATTATTAATATATACGTGCGTTACTATGGAAATCAAAATGAAATGTCAAAATGACATTTCAGTGTTTTATATTTGTTTGTTTTTATTTTTTTATCTACTTCAATTCAAGTACAAGTTTGAGCATATTGAGCATAATAATTCAACAGAAAATTTAAAAACGTTGTATATAAAAAGTTATTTTTATCTTGTAATTATTCTTTTTTCTTTTGACTATGTCCGATCTTAATATAATCATGTGGGCCTTCGCAGAGTAAATGTTTGTATTAACAGATTATTATTTTACAAGAAATGGGTGTTAGCCACTTGCTCAACCTAGTAGGTAGATACTCTGACTCTAAACATAAATTTCAAGCAAAATGTGTATTTACCAGACCCAGGAGTCAAACCTGAAACCCAAACATTATAAGCCGACGTATATGGTATATATTTTTGGAATATTTTAATGTTCTTTCGATCATTTTCTATATAGGTTCGAGATGTGATTGTATAAATACATCCTCAAAATTCCGTGGACTGGCAAATGTTGATATTCTCAATCTTATGGGAAAAAACCGAGAAGTTCTGATCATTACCAAAACTTATACATTATGAGAGGAAAAATATACAGCATTCCGCAACTTGTCACCCAAGGAAAAATCAATGATAAACGTAGCAAAGGACGACACTAGCTTAATTCACTTAGTGCTAACACCTCGACTGGTGCAGTTTGGAGCAGTTGGCTATTCGATATAATTAACGTGTTATTTAAATGTGGTAATTAAAACTTCAGCATTGATGTGACCATAATTGGTACGAGTACGGCTTCACAAACTGTTCCAAGTTGGATATTATAGAATAGATAGAACAACGATTGCCATTATGGTGGCCGACCTCCGTTAGGGGATGGCACGATAATGTTTTTTTTTTGGTTTGCGTCTAGAATAATAGTTTTCTTCTAATATTCTAGTTCAACTATTATCACTCACCCAAAGCCCGGAATGGCGCATTTAGTTATGTTTGCGCTTCTTAATTGAAAAGTTATTTAGTTATAGTTATTAAAAGAATATTAAGTGCCTTCTTGTCGCAATGTTGAAAATGTTATCAGATTAAGGAGAAAAAGAAAAAATCTAGAATGCACACGTAAAAAGTAGACTGACTGGGTGAGAATTTTCGAGTTTCTCTAACAAAAGGATAATGGTGAAGAAGCTCTTCATACTATCAAAAATATAATATTACAGTAAATTACGATGGTCTAACATTTACACCTCGTATCTGACATTTAATATTAGGGAAAATTAAAATGTTATAAAAATTCAAGTACTAAATGAAATTAAATAAAGACCAAAACAAACTTACATTAAAAAATAAACCAAATTATTTTTGCACTAAGCATAATTTTGTTTTTATTTAATTTCATTTAATAGTTTTTGTATAAAATTAGAAATATTTAATATCAAAGACAATGTGTCAATAGTAGACCATCGATTAGCTAAATTATAAGAGGACAAAACTTTAGTATTCCTCTACTCACCATCCAAAGAGAGATCTATGAAAAACATAGCAGAGAACGTCGTCGTTATTGGTATGAGATGGCACGAGAAGAAGACACTAAGATATCATTCATCATGGTACATGAAAAACCCGTTAGCCATCGTCAACCCTACAAACATTTCATCATAATATAGAATGACAATTGAGACTAATCTTCGAAAATAATCTTGAAAATTCTAATAATATAGATCTAATAGTCGACAACAAGACAATGAATGAAGAAAAAGTAGAATTCGTTCTCTAATACTGTGTAACAATGTTGTTATTTCTCATATCAGACTAATTAATTAGTAAAACCGACTTGATTTTATCTTCTGGGATAAAGTACTTAACCAATTCAATTAATGACTGTTAGATCTGACCCCTATGTTTTATTTGTTGTGATCGAATAAATAAAACATTTTATGTTAATTAAAAGCAGGGGAATTAGTTTCTGGTATAATATATTTAAGGATTTCAATATAATATATATAGAGGTGATAAAGATGTTAATAATACGGCTGTGATATTGTACTGTCGGAAAATTACAATACAAATTTAATACTTATCAGTTATATACAAAAATGCTGTAAGAATATTAAGTTAATTATTAAAATATTTTATCAGATATTTAATATATTTTATTTTAAAACAATAAACCACTGGTAAAAATAATACATTTAAAATAGTTTACAATCAAAATTATAATTAACTCTATAATGTATTATATTTATGCACATTTGAACTGGTCATGTTTAACGAACCGACTTGAATCGCCCAGTCCAATTTTTTTTATTGTTGCGAAACTGTCTGGTTGGAGGAGTGATGGAGGATAAAATTTGCGACAGTTGGATGTCCTGCTACCGGATACGCAATAAATCGGTGTCTTAGATTGAAATAGGGTAGAACGGAATATAACATGCAACGGATGATAATGATGATATTGTCACAGAAATAAACCTATTAATTCACAATGCTTATGTTATATCTTACCACAAACGAAAATAAATACATATTGGCAATATTTTATTGATGTATTCTGCACTGCCAAATAATAAAGTATGCACAAAATTCACTATAAAGATGTGAACTGCCCAAATGACATTTAATTTGATATCAATTTTTTGCAGATGACGTAGCCATATATTGAGTTTCATATAAAAGTTTTGTTAAAAATATTTGTGTACATGTCATTCATGTATCCTTGCAGATAAGAAATATGTGGATAAATTGATATTTATATGTACTAATTAAATATTATGCTAACTGTCACAGGTAATGGTGGTGATCGAATTTGTGTGTATCAATGACCAGGTAAATAATGCATCTATCAGATAATCAGTTTATGAAAAATTGTAGTATATTTACATTTCTCAAATGCAATCGAAATTATTTCAAGAATATAAATATTTAAAGAACAGTAAGAAAGATAAAAGAATAAAAGACAAAATAAAAGATCCACTAAAACGTTTTTTTGTCAAAATTTGGAAACACATTTCAAATACGAAATTACTTGTTTTATCAAAGCACGAACGCAAGATAATTATTTCTATGGCATAAAATAAAATTTATGACAGGATTTGGAAAAACAGATAATAAATGTAATAATATATTAAAGAATATCCAGTATCCACGGCTTTCAAAGACTTCTATATATAAATAATTACAAGATAAAAAGAACACAACGTTTTTAAAATGTTCTCTTGAATCATAATATATACTTGACTTGACTAGCTTAAACGATCAAAAAAAATGTACTTGATAGAATTAATACTGAAATGTCAATTTGATTTCCATAGTAACGCACGTATATATTAATAATTTAGTTGCTAGGACCCCAGATCCCTCTAGCAACCAATAATGGTGTCGAAATAACTTTTCATACAAAACAGAATTAACTGAAAATGAATTCAATTATTCTGAAAGATGGCTAAAAGTATTAAAAGATGCATTGGCATCGTGTTCTGATATATTCTAAAAGTTTCAAATGTCTAGCTGGTCGGAAAGTTAGTTAAAAATCGATTGCAAGATTTGTACCGGATAAAGAACACCACCTGACAAATAAAAATACGAGCTAAGAAAAACCATGTAAAATACTTTTAATATTGTTTAAAATAAGAATTGGTAAATATAAGTTGGCATTAAAATGAACTCTAGTAAGACCAAATACAAAATATCTTTAAACCCATTAATATATCAAATGCAACCACATGGAAATATAAGTATTGGGAATGACTCATTAAAAAAAACCCACCATTTTAGTTATATAGGCACATATTATATGATAACTAACTGCAGGTAGCCAACGAGTGTTACTTAGGAATCTGTAAATATTTGAAATCCAAAGTGCTATATCGGAACACAAAAGTCCAGATATATAAAATGCTGCCAAGGACAGTCGACACGTATGAATTCTTGAAAACCGTCTACTGATATTCGAAAAATGATCGTCACAGCAATATTTTAAGTCAGAATGAATAAGTACAGTGTGCGTACATACGTCATAACCGCGAAGTCTAAGAGATATTTTGGGAACACACGACATTTCTTCTTCAATGGATGGACTTTTTGTGGATGGAAAGTTTTTATGCAAAGCCATCTGGGCGGAAGTAATGGAAGACTAAAATCACGGTGATTGGATGCCGTGGCTTAGTCTTTGTGAGCAATCAAAATTATGAATAGACAAAACTAAGGACAACAATTTGAGAAGGCAATGGTCTACCAAGGTTACACCACGTATGATATGATGACAATGTGAGGTGTAAGATTTACATAAGTTATTCACTTTATATTAAAGTTTAAGTCAATCCATAGGTCCGTTAAATAATTTATTAGCAATCACTGATTGTCAAACAATCTTCATCTCCTTCTGTCTTGGGCATGTATCACCCAGGCGTTTATTTATCATATAAGTATATCTCACTGATTTAAAAAATAAGCAAATCTAATATTCATTTTAAATATCTGAATACTTTTTATTTTCGTATTTCATGCGTGTGATATCACATTTTATCTATATGTAATAAAATTATAAACTAATGCAAAAAAAATGGAATATGTATTCAACAACATCTCTATATATATAAAAATCTCGTGTCACGATGTTTGTGGTCGAACTCCTCCGAAATGGCTCGACCGATTTTTATGAATTTTTTTATGTATATTTGATAGGTATGAGAATAGGTCAACAAGTATATTTCATACCGCTAGGTGATTAGGGTATCTCTATCCAGAAAAATTTTCTTTTATTTTTTTGAGATTTTTTTTTTTGTATTTTTGTATTATTTGGCATAAAAAATACTTACTTAATTATACTAATAATTTTCAGCCTCCTACCCCCACCTTCCCATTTTTTAATCGCGATTATATTATTTTTGTATGAACAAATTTAACCGTCGTTCGTATTTCAAACAGAACGAAATTATTTATGTTGTTGAATGACAGATGGCGCTACGTCCGAGAAGAATTCAAGAGAAGCGTCGCGTCATTTTGACATTTCATTCGGCATATCACAACGCAGTGCGTGCAAAATTTTGTACGATTTATTTTAATTTATCTATTTTTATGTGCGTGTATCAAAGTCACAATGCCAGCAAGACGCAAGGGGGGCCATTTGAGCCGTCAAACGAATAAAGCAACAAACATGCGAAATAGTAGAGCAGAAAGAACAGACGAACAAATCCAACAAGATAACAAAAATGTGCGTGTAAGCATGTCGCAATCGCGTGCATCTCAATCACAAGAGGCACGAGCTGAACGAAATCAACAACGACAATTGGAACGAAGCCAAGCGCGCCGGTTCGTAGTTAACACACGCAGAGCAAATGACCGACAACGCCAACAAGTACATCGAACATTTATATCCACTTCGTTCCTTTGTCTCGCATTCGAGTACGAGCCAGATATTGAATATTCCGCTCATCCGAAAGTGCTGATTGGTGCTATGGACAAAGAATGTCCCCATTGTCATGCGCTCAAATTCAAACATGAGTCAGCCGGGATGTGTTGCGCATCAGGAAAAGTGCAACTACCAGAAATTGAGATACCACCAGAACCATTGAACGGCTTGCTCATCGGCACGGTTTCAGATTCAAAACTGTTCCTGAAGTCCATTCGCACATTCAATCCATGCTTCCAAATGACTTCGTTCGGAGAAACAGAAATAGTTCACAATACTGCGGCAAATGGTCAACAATTCCATTCTACGTTCAAAATCAAAGGCCAAGTATACCACAAAGTAGGCTCATTGCTGCCAATGCCAAACGAACCACATAAATTTTTACAAAATCTACTTCATGGGCGGTGAGGACATCAATCATGTGGATGCACGTTGCGGCTATAATAGCCTCAATTCGCCTAATACCAGGCGCATCGTTGGCAAACTGGACGCCCTGTTGAATGAGCACAATGAATTATTGAAATTCTTCAAAGCACACATGCACGAATTGCAAAGTGACAATCACGCTATTGTCATCAATACTGATAAAACACCAGCTGGAGAGCACGTGCGTCGATTCAATGTGCCTGTTGTTGACGACATTGCTGGAATCATGGTTGGCGACCGCACGTCGACGCGAGAAATCGTGATTCGAAGAAGAAACAATAATCTGGAGTTCATCGCTGACACACACCGTTCATACGACGCTCTCTAATATCCGCTAATTTTCTGGAAGGGACAAGACGGATATTGCATAAACATTAAATAACGAGATCCTGTCACAGGTAATTCATTCATTATGAACATCATTACTCATTTTGAATTGAGAAAATGAATGGTTGATGTTTTTTTGTTTTTATCGGCGGTCATCGTCTACAGCGCTCTATTCCTCTTTCTGTCATAGATCCCATCCCCACACACTTACGATACATTCGTTATTTTTTATTTAACAACGAAAATATTCACTAGAAATAATTTATATGGCAGAACAACGTTTGCCGGGTCAGCTAGTATTATATAGATTATAGAACATCAACGTATATATTCAGTATATTATAATATTATAAAGTAGTATTTATAGAGATAAAGGTATATCATATTCCATTAAAAAACGCTTTGTTACGCTGATAGCTAAAAGAAAAACGAAGGACCGCTAAGTGCAAATGTATATTGTACACAAGCCTTTGAATTGAAAATGGAATTGAATTTCTCGATTTTCCGCGTGCGCTTTTCCCGATGCATCGCGCCGATTTTGAGCTATGTTTTTAATTTTCAATTTCCCGGAAAAGCTGAATCATTCTTTTACTGTGCGATGCGCGTACTGCTGACATGATGAATAAATTGGAGGCTCGTTTTGCTACAAAAACATGGCATTTTGCAAAGACAATGGTGTAAATACTAATAACGGTCAGTAAATAAATAATGGTCAAAGACAAGTGATTAATGTAAAATTTTGACTGAATTATTTTTTTTAATGTGTAAGTTATCACCCCATTTGCATATATAAATTATTATATGTAAGTTAGTTTACTTTATTTCGGTAATTATTTTTCTGACCTAATATATTGGTACCAAATTGCTTCAGATATCAATATATATTATACTTGTATAATGGCAATGACATTAATATGGACGAATCATCTGGAAAAGAAAATAACACTCACTTTATTGTCGGGTCTGCCGAATGGCATAATCTGTTTTAACGCCATTACAATAAAGGTGATATTGCTATAAATTCCTGATGCTTTGGGTCTGCCGAATGGTTTAGTTCGAACGGGTTCGCTCAAATGAACATTGACATTAGAAACACTACTTTAACGCCCTTACAAGGTCATATTGCTATAAATTCCCGATGCGTGATATCGCATAATGGAAATTGCGTGACGTCTACCTATACATGCGAATGCGCGAATTTACTTGCTAGCTACTGTATTGAGTGCGTCGTCCATTAATAATGTCATTGTATAATGGTGAGTTTATGTGAAAGTTGGTTTATAAATTTTAAAAACAAATTTAGTTCATTTGGTATATTTACTTGTACCATGTATATTTTTTTTTATCACAGAATAGGCTTTTATTCAATTATATATTTTGCCTATGTACCTAACTAACTATTTCACTATAACCATTGTCATACTTACTTTACATAATGTGTTTTTTTATTATGTTTTGAAATATTAAATCATGTAAATAAAAAAAAAATAATATTCTACTAATTACTCGAACTTTTTCCTGTAAGTACGAAGGAAACACTTTTAATTTGGTATCCATATAAGACGCAGTTTATATACACGACAACAAAATTAAACAAGCAGTAATACTGTAATGTTGCGATTGGTTATAATATTAGTAAATACGAAATACTATGTAGTTGATATAATCCACAAGGTGAATAATTATTGTGCTTTTGACAATTTATTTTTGTTCATCAAAGTCTGCAATATTCACAGAAATACATGACATGTGGTTCAGGTATATTAATGGCAACATAAATAACATGTATATAGTTTGTAGATATTATAATAAACGATTTAATGATATAATAGTATCCATTTCTAGGTATTCCATTTTAGGTGCCTATGGGAAATTGGTATGAGTATTAAACAATATATATTATTTATCTATTGATCAACATACAGTTATGTAGATTCCATTACAATCATCATCAACCAACGTATATTCATTTCTAGATTTACCTTAACTGCTACTATTACTCACCGTCATTTGCTTACTTCTACCAACGTTTTGTACCGGGACAGGTAAAATACAATTTCTTATTAAAATGCTTTTTAATTTCTAAATATATAAATTTTTAATACTGCAACAAGCCATGAGACGAAGTGACCTTATTGTAGCGAAGCAATAGTGCATTTAGTAATATAAGTGAAACAATCACAAACACCCAGGCTTTGAGAAATCACATAAATATTTTATGACCTCACTGAGAATAGAACATAGAGCCCCCGATGAAAGGCCAGCATTTTACACAGTAGACTACGAGAGCCGCATGATATTGGTACTGATAGATAAGTGAATAAAAATAAAATTTTCGACATTATTCTTCACGATAAAGTTGAAATATTATATTACATAGGTAATAATAATTTTATCGTAACAAAGGCAATTTTATGACACAGAAATATAGGTACTTCTTATTTTAAATATACGCATTAATAGAATAGTCGTAATGAAATAAATTCTAGCCCCATTTCTGTGTAATCTTTGTATATTATCTCATAACCATTAAAAGCAACCCAACATTTCAAAACTGTCCGAAAATTTAGTCGTCTATAAACGAAACTCTCCTCATACCATTGTTATATAAATATAATGAAAAGTTGACACCGAATAACATATTGAAGACATTGTTCAGATGTCTGATTTTTTGTATTTTATTGATGTTGCAACTTAGGTGAAATAATTTTGGAAAAGTCAAATTTTAAGTTTATGTTTCATAGTTTTAATAAGGGAAATATTATACTATAAATACGAAATACAAATAAATGTTACTTGTCAAATCACTGTGCAAAGGTTTGACCAATAATATTTTCATATTTATTTGAATAATACACATTCTTACTACTTTTTCTCACAACAATCTTACCATACTTAAGTATTGGAAGTGTTGTAAGAATCCTTTAATTAAGTTTCTACGAATCTACGAAGATTGGCAATTATCAAAATTATCTCAATCTGTGAGACCCTTTACCCAAACTACGAGGTTATGGGTTTATGAACGCATGTATTTCAATGCATCAACCATGATACTATCCATCCGCTGAATCTTTTCTTCGCTGCATGGTACATTATAGGATACAGGAGGTGGTATTTTTCACCATTCATCACGTGTTTTAAATGGTAACATGTAATAAATTAATTGTACATTTTTACATTTTGCTGTAGCACAAATATTATTCATTGTGACCTGTCATACCGGAAAGAAATGGCCGTATAACATTGAGATCAAACAAATACGCGTAATTCGTAGATAATTGCAGACAGTAATGTTTCAATTTTATTCGATTCAATAATAAAATAAATTTAATATTGATTACTATAAAATATCTAATAATAATCCTGTCATCGTTATAAGATATTTGACAGGTACATACATACTACCAGAGTTTTATATAAATTGACAAACATATTAAAAAAGAGTTCCCTTGTATGCAGGTTTATTATTTGTATATTATACTATATGGCCATGTATTTCAGATACAACATCTCACGGTGAACTATGCTATGGGCAACAATAACGTAAAAATTATTTCCAGGAAGGCAGACCAAGATTTTTATGGCCAGAGTTGTGTTTGAGGATACTTTTAGTCGTCCTACAGTGTATCCGTTAATACGTCGATATAATATGATGCAAATATGCTTGTTTGAAGCTGATATTAGGACAAAATATGTGAAACTATTTCGTGTAATATTTCGACTCGTGGAGAAAATGCTCTAGCCAAGTTAGAAGAGACGGAGGCTGTTTAGAATCAGGTCACTGGACGTATCGGCTAACACGTTGTTTTTTTTTTGTTCTCGCATCGGTAAACGAGTTTTCATTCGGTTTCTGGCAGCCATTATAAATCCGATCCTGAAAATTGAAATGTCAGACGCAATCTTTATTGTGTTATTTGGCGCGATGCTGTATTGTGGAGCGCCAAAGGACTATTGTTTGCGCGTTTAAATCAACGAAAGGTGTGTTATTATTGATTGACTTTTTTTTAAAATTATTATGGTGTTGCCAATAGACAAAAATATATTTGGTTTATTTGTTCACTATAATAAACTTAAATAACTTTTACATTAGCTGTCACATAATAATAATATATTTTTACAATTTTTCTTACAGTGGATCTAGGTGAAAGGATTATGTCGCACTGTTATTCATTAATTGAGGTATATAGTTATAATATCCACTTGTACAAAAGACTTGAATTGCCTTTATATATTTTAAATATATGAATTTTATGTCCTTTTTTAATATTAATTAACTGTTTATTAAATTCGTCTATATTGCAAATATTATTTGTATTTCATTTCAGCGGAATTAATAGTACTGACACTATTGTGGGTAATGAATAGGTTGGGTCAGTTTTATTGACAAGAAGCTTAAAAAAATATAAATCGTCGAATACAGTCGTTTAAATTCTAAAAGATTTTTACTCAATGGTTAAATTTACATAATTATAATAGTTATATTATACACACATATGTGAAATAACACAAATCACACATATGTGAAAAATCCGTAAAAAATATTAAATCAAATTAAATTTATATACACATACATATTATATCAGTAGCGAGGGGTGGAGGTAGGAGGTAGATTCATAATAAATAGTGCACACTAAAATTTGCAAGGCATACTTATCTGTTTTCATTGAACTAAAAATACAATTTGCAGATGGTGCTGGCTAATTTTTAAAACTCAATTAAACCCTGCCTAAACCAAAGCATAATAGTTTAGGTATGCTATGGGCGATCCGGCAAAAGTGGTGCACACTTTTTCAGTCATATTTATTTGTTTACGTTGAATTAAAAATACATAATATTACAAATGGTGTTGGTTAGTTTTTAAACTCATAAAGCCGTGCCTAAGCCAAACCTTATCAATAAAAATATTATTCTATCTATAAAATGATTTTTACTATTATCTACTATGGTTTGGATTATGCGTGTAACTGAATTTGAACAAATACTATCTACACATTGTAGTATAGTTCAATGAAAACAAACGCGTTTGGCTGACAAAGTTTAGTATGTACTATTTATGCTGAATCCAGTCTACCTCTACCCTTAGCCACTGTATTATATCGTTTATTGGACAAGTGCATGATCGATTATTATTAAGCAATCGTTTGAAAAAAATGTATAGCCTATTTTTAGAGCACTACAATGGCATGTAACTAATTTTAAAGTTTATTTTTTGACCTAATTGCAAATGCACAATTATAAAACATCACTTTTAGTACTTATATTTTTCATTAAAATTATTAAAACATGTTTTTGATTTCTTTATATTATGTATATTAAATCAAATAATAAACATAATAAAACTTAAATTTTGTTTAATTAAGAATATTCGATTATTAAAAAAAATACAACGAGACAACGAGCTTTATATTGTTACCATTTACACACGTGCTGCGAAATTAAATCTAAGAGGGCGAGGTGACACGACCACAATGGAGCTGCCGGGATAGATTTTATCTCAAAGACTGCTCATCATCCATGGTGGTGTTGATAACACAGCCTAACAACATAATATGTCAAGCATAGTACCAGTGTATTAATAGATATGTATAGTTTACATATGTAATTATAGCATTATAGTAGTCTTAATAAAAGCAGCATCGAATTAACATACCACAATCTTATATTTTGTTAAGTCAACACTGGCAAATAGATTATGCATTTGTCATAATGCATATTTTGTGGTAGGTTAATTCAGAGATTAGTGTGCATCTTGTTGTCCTGGGTGGCCGAGATTAATTTCCAGGGGCGTTGCAGAACATTAAAAAAAATACCGGATAAAATTTTCTCAATGCACTGATGCACAATCATAATAATTCATGTATTCAAAATAATTCAAAGATATATTTTTAAGAAATGAAGTTAGTATTTTAAAGTTTAAGTTAAAAATCAAGGAATCCAGTTATCAGTAAACAACGTCACCGTCTACGATGAGCTGTTTATTTATTTTTCTATAAAAGCGTTTAAAATTTGGACTATATAATTATAATTATATCATAGTATTTTGAAAAAAGTAAGACACCCAGCATGAATCGAACCTGCATCTCTCGGGTTTCTCACCCATACACATATACAACCATGCTATAGGCGCCATACTTAATTCCGACAATTTTTAACTAATGGCTCTTAACACTCTCTGAAGCGTAAGTTACAACAAAAAATCTTGGAGTGATCCGTGACGTCGGCAAGTAATTAAAGTAATACCTACTTTGATTTAAAATACAAAAGCCGATCGCCAATAGTAACTCAATTTGGAAACCGCTTTAATAGTTATGGTGGAATAGTTAATTACTTACATTATTTATAGTTAAATATGTATTTAATGGCCTGTCCAACAATTTTTGCTAAAATGTATGTTAAAATAATCATCCTATCAAGTTTTTCGCCTGCGGCGTTGATTAACTGTAGACTTCGAAACAGTAAAAGTCACCATTTTTAATTTTCTTAAAAGGCTACTGAGTGGCAATTTGTCTGGGAATATTAATGCTTATTGCTGTACACGTATACAATGTTTTCTAACTGGACCTAAATATGTGTCGCCTAGATAGGAGTTCAAGAAAATACCCCAAAGGTTCCGCCAAGCACAGCAGGTAGAAACCATTGGTTTAGTTTAGATAGTGCAAACTTGTTGATCTGGTAGTAATTTCGGTAGGTTAAACAAAGTTTTAGTGAAAAGTATTATTTCTACAGTTGATTTAACTTGTAAAAAAGTAAAACTATTTATGATTATGATGACGTCTTAAGGCCCATCCACATTGAGGTGCATGTCACGGTGTTTGTCGCCTGCTGTCACGGGCTGCCGCTGTGGAAAAAAAAGTGTGTAATGTCGTTGTTCTTGTTGTCTTGGTATTTTAAATCTTATCAGACTGATGCTCCCATCTCGTAGCACATTTGAACCTTTAAACGTTTAAACGAACATTGTCAGTTGGCAAAATCTGCCGTAATCATTAAAACAAGAATGAGCGCACTTCACGTTGAACTTCACTGCATCAGCACCTGCATGATTCAATGAACGACAATTTAACGACAATTGAACATTTTTATCATATTCCATACGCCAACACTTTTTGTCTGTCACGTCAAACTGTCAAACTGACGTTATTTTTTGTTTTTAGCAGTTGGCACTATGTATTTTCTATGAGATAGTTGTCTATTATCTATGGTCTGCAGGCTGTATTCTATTATCTAGGAATATCATGTCGCATGTATTTTAACGTACGCACACGTAGAAATTGTTATTAAAACATTAATTGAAATTAGCATGAATAATAATTCAAATTACTAATACATTATAGTAGGTACTCTTCATCGGTGTCATTATTCAGTGAATTTACGAGATGGTGCACGTTCAAAATATTCTGCAAAATGACGAAACCATAGAAATTTTTATCGCCGTGAGTTTACGTGATAGTCCGCGACATGCATCTGAATGTGGGTGGGCTTTTATTCTTCTAGAAAAAAAGTATTTGAAAACGATGTATTACGGTCTAAGTACTTATTTGATTAAATTCTCAAGAATAAATTGTTTTCAAAACTTTTCTGAAACTTTTTCTTCTATGTCAGTGAAGATGTTATGGTAGGAAAAATCGATGTGGAAGAGCCAGACGGGAATAATTGAATCTGAAAGGAGAGCCTTCTAAGCATGCTAATTTTATTTAGGTACTTGCAACGTGCTTTGCAAAAATTAAATTGTTTTATGTATCAATTTTCTTTGTAAACAGTTCGTTAGTATTTGCAACTTGTTTTTAAAATGCACTCGTCTGAATATTTTGCTGTTAAAACCACTGTTATTTAAATTTATATTATAGATAACCCAACTGATGATATATATATATATATAATTATATTAACTTTATATTAGAAAATACTACTTATTATTAAAAAGTATTGTACTGCTATATCTTTTTACCTTACGCATATAATATAAATATATGTCTAAGTAATATTTTTTAATAATATATAAAAAATAACTATACAGGTTTTGCCAAGCTGCATAATTTATTTGACAATAATATGATATTATGCAAGATTTATGTTATATTTTTTATTCAACGAATAGTCCATAAGATTTGAGAATGTAATAGTATTCAATATACAAAATTTAGAAACTCCTTAGAAACTTAAGAACATATTAGAAAGAAGCTTAAAAAAATATGGCGCTTGACAGGACTCGAACCTGCATCCACCGTTTTATTTTGAATATATTTTGTTATAGGCATGTTTGAGATATTTCCAAATTTTGTATGATAATATATAAATATCAAATTAATGAGGTTAATCTCGTTTGTGTACTGTCTTGGTGTTAAATTGTATATTCTAAGTAGAATTATGACAAACTGATACATATTTACATTTTTTTCAATACAACTGACATAATGTAGAATGTAGATGGTACTTTAAAGATGCTTTCTTTATAATTTTTAATTTAAAACTCGTGTAACTTTTCCCAATAGATGACCGTCAGTCGCATATATTTATGGACACGGACATACATGCATATTGGAGGCACATAAAATAATAATATCGTTATCAAAATTATACAATATGAGTAGGTACCCCTCAAAGCAAAAGCGGTTATTCTAGAGCAGTGGGTCTCACGGTAAATTTAACTGTGGCAGCACAATTGACATTGACAGTTCTATGGAAACATCTGGTGGCCGCACCAAATTTCACTTTGGTTGTGATTGAAAAAATTAAAACTAAATTTTATTTACTAAAAATATGGATCAATTTATTTATAGACAAGCCCATTTAATAAAAGATATTTGAACATTTTAGTACATATCTATTTATTTAAAAATAATACAAATGGAAATTTCTCAATACTTTTTTTCCGATGCGAGCAGCATGGCTGCTTCTAAGTTTACATCTGTCAACTGGCTTCGATATTTGTTTTTTATGAAGTGCATTACACTGAATGATCTTTCACAGTATACAATAGTAGGAGAAATCGATAATATTAATAAAATAATTGTTGCCAATTCTTTGAATTGATTTTATTCACAAAAACGGACACACATGATCTCATCATAAAAAAAAACACATTATGGATCATTTGAGCGTGGAAAGAAGTCATGTGTATTCAACCAATTTCATAATTTTATAAATAAAATTTTGAAGTATAGCTGGTGGCCGCAGCAAAATCCTCTGGTGGCCGCACATAAGTACCACTGTTCTAGAGGGATGAAGAATTTTGATTCTATCACGAAAAAAAATAAAGAAAAGAACGGCATATTACATTGAGTTTAAAAATAGCTCTTTAATACATTTGTTAAATTGTAATAATTATTGTACCTAACCTTATTATTTCATAAAACTCGATGAACACCATTTATAATAAATATATCAGAATACTGTTGTACCTCAGAGCTCGAAATGAAAAATGTTATGAATCGGAGCGCTTGATATTTTTTTGAAAATATCTAATCATCAATCAAACATCTAATTTTATATATTATATACAAATAAGTGTGTTAGATTTTTTTCTTATATCGGTATAAGTACCTACCTAACTCGAATGGCCAAATGGATTAACAGTCTTTAAACTTATGATACGCAAATGTTGTCCGCGCTGAAAAGTATCGTCCTATCGAATATTGTTATGTTCAAAGACCATTACCAATTTTATTCTACCAGCCAGTAAGTGGCTATACTATTTAGCTCTACATTCGGTAGAAGAACAACATGGAGTGGAAGGGGTAATTGGATTTTGAGTCATCAGCGCCAAGAGAAGAGCGGTATTTTTGGAGTTACCTTAGTCCTGACCCTCAGAAGAAGACAGACGGTCCACCAAAACGGTCCACCAATCTCTCGTAAAAGCTGTATGTTATTTCTAACTGTAGCTTCATTATAATTTGATATTTAATTCTGTTTAGGTCGGTCCAACCAGCTGTTGGGCCCATCGGGCCGTCCGACTTGGTTGCTACTAAGGCCAATTATTTTGCATTTAAAAAATTTGCGGCGTCTTACTGCGGGCGTCAAGATCTCTTCACATAATTTTTGCTGTCCATATGATTAGCTTCATTATTTTGTTTTATATACACTAGAATCATTTTTATTTTCATAATTTCCCTGTGCTCTTCTCTCCCTGGCACTTTGCATTAGAAAGTAACTTTAAACTCAGTCAGAGCTCACTTTGAGCGTAGCAACCTTAGTCCTGGGTATCTCCTCCTAGGGCATTCCCGGCCTAAGACTTAACTAGATGCTTCACATCGCCAATGTAGGGCCACCTGATACGCTCGATTAAGACCGGGTGTGGTGCGTGGCGGGTTTTGGTTTGGAAGGATTAACTTCAATGTTTGAATATTCTTGTTTCTCTTAAAATAATCGTGTTTTACTCTTTAATTGCTCACATGTCTTTATTTCGCTGTCCTTCGATCAGAGTGGCGCCGCGCCATATTCGATTTTTTTATTATTTCATTGATCTTCCTTTTAATTATATTCACATTAGCCAACAGCTGTTGATAATTCATTTTAATGACTTCATACTCTAATGTCATAGTATACTTATTACTTATTACACTTTGCCAGTCCCGATTAACCTTAATGGTGATGACGGACGTATATTGAAACCAGAAATTCCATGACCCATATTAACAGTCCATGCTCTAGATCCCTATCCAATCCTCATCGTACCCTCTACCTATCCCATCTACAATTTCATTTTAACCATATAAATATTTAAAATTTATTTTTTAAGGTACCAAAAACAATATAAACACATAAAATACAACATACGAGCTCGTGAAAAACAATTGTCCGACAGGAAAATAATCATTATTTGGTATCGATTTAAACTGGGAAAATATTGATTGCAAATATTTTGCGAGGGAAAGCGGACGTTGAAAATTACATGTCAGGTATTATTGGCCGAGTCATTTGCAGGGCAGTCATTGTTGTAGTCTCGCTACCTTTAGCTCTCACGAGTACGTGTGTTGTTAGCTTTATTACACGCAGGCCCGCTTTCGAAGAATGGATAACCTCACCCTTTAAAACTACCCACACAATTTAAATGATGTGGTCTTACATAACTAAAATCAATATCATACAATATATGTAATAAACTGAATACGTATTGATGTATTATGATCTATTATAATATGTTCACAAAGCACAAATAGTTTACCGCATAGCCGTACAGACGATTTTTTACTGTTGCATTAACAAGAAGAAAATTTACAATTATTTATTTATTTTCAATCATGCACTTTATACAAAAAATCAATTATAAAGGGAAAGTGGTTGTTCGTTAGCTACACTTTATAATATTATCGAGATGTATGAGTATTGCAATAACATGCAAATAAGATAAACACAGTGGATAAATTCAGGAGGTAATTTTTAAACTTGATCAAATCCACTTTTTAACTAATTTCATTCTTCCTTTCTATAAAGTTTAGCAGCAAAATAAACACGACATTTTTTATCACTCTCACAATTGATGGCATTTATTTTGCTTTTGCGTTGACGTGATTGTTTGAAATGGGTTTGTAGTGGGCAACGACCTCGGGTCTTCTCAGCATTATTACGACAACAGGAATCTGCGAATCATCGCACAAAAGTTGCATCTGCAGTCAGCATATTATATAGGCGAAACATACTTCGATGGAGTTGACTACCTCTAGATTGGTCATCAAAATGCCTTGAAGTTACAACGATGCGGTGGTCAGGAGATTTCCTAATCGGTAACCACATCAACAATGACTCTCACAATTTACCGAATATTCATGTATATAAATAGCAAGTCATAGTTGATCGGTTACCTCATCCCAGGGTATCCCAGTTGCAGTCAAATCTCAGTCTCAGTACCACTCACACCTAGCCTTGAAGCATTTACGGTGAGATGCTATAGTCCCCCACAAACAATGCCGTAGTCCCTTACAGCGTCATTTCCATCAACCCGCGGACCGCTAACGTAACTCCTGTATCATTTACTCTTATACCAGCTGTATACCATTACGCAGCAATACAGTCTCGATCCTCCATTCATCTGAGCAACCTCCAATTTAACTCTCATCTCTACACCTGACACCGTAAAGCTGCCTCGTCCCTTTACAGCGAGACTGCCAAAGATTTGATACTATTTGAAAATAAGCCCGCCAGGATTTTTCCACTATAGCACATAAGTCCCATGTTTAGTATGTTTTTTTTTTTTTTTTTTAAATAATTTGATGATAAATTGGGGAGTTATGAAAATAACATAATGCCAAACACTCTCAAGAGTCTAGCATTCATTACCACTAAATTTTTTTTGAGTTTACCTTCTGAATTATTATATTATTGAAATCTGTATCTATATGACTTTCGTGAGAGACTTCTTATTGTGATAATCTTTAGAAACTAGGAATACATAATGGAGTGAGTCTCTATGGTCTAACTGTTATTTAACTATTTTTTTTTTACTCATGATTGTGACAACCCACTGGTTGTTTGTGTTTATCTTTCCACATATCTTAATAATATTTGTTGTAGGTATTTGGTGTTCGAATAAATGAATGAATAAAAGCACTCATATATGTATTGGATTTTAAAAGTTACGTAGGTACTCATAATTGTGTTTAAATAGTAAATTGAAATTGTTTGGCTGTATGGTATTATCCATTTCTTTTCTTTTGTGCGTGCTATTATTCAGAATATAATATTTACGTATTTTTATGGCTTATACGTAGTGTTAATAATAATACTTCCAGTAATGCCAGTGTTGATTGTATATATTTAATAACTATCTAGGTAATAGATTGTTGTCTTTCAAAAGTGGAGAATAAACTTGCTATTGGCAAAGCTATGTGTAAAAGCAATAACTGTATAAAACATAATTGCTTCGGTAAATAAATGATATATTCTACTTGAACGGAGGTGAGTTTAAGTAAACGCTGTTTAACACAGTATAGTAAATTAGATAAGTCTGCAAACGTATATATTTTGGTACACTTATGAATAAATGAATTGAATATTGAATAATATGACGTGTAATACAATACATCTAAATTTCAATCGGATTTAATAAATAGCGCATCTATGGTACAGTGGCACAAATCTCGTCACTTGGCGATTCTCCCTCACTCTTAAAAGGTGCTTCAACAGTGATTTGGGCACTGAAACTCTCATATGGTAGAAAGCTTGGAATTTGGTATGGTGATATAGTAGTATTAGATACCCATACTAAACTTGATAAATACAATAATATTCAATTGGACAATAACTTATACTTTTAAACTCTATTAGAGTATGTAAT
Source organism: Rhyacophila brunnea (assembly GCF_057557595.1). NCBI lineage: Eukaryota > Metazoa > Arthropoda > Insecta > Trichoptera > Rhyacophilidae > Rhyacophila > Rhyacophila brunnea. Next base: position 43,088,760 of record NW_028232859.1, read on the forward strand.
CCTATTTTTGATATCTTTTATTTGTAAAATAAATCACCACTATTTTTAAACGTAAACGGGTCGTGAATGAATAACATCGTATAAAGAAATTTATCCAAAATTGGCCTGACGGCTCTGGTTTCTTCGAGTATATTGTGCGAAGCTGGTACAAGCACCATAGTGAAGCTTTGTTAGAACATAAATGCCAAAATACTCCTTGTTTGTTGTACAGGTAAATCGTAATTCCGACACAGCCTATATTGAAGTTGGTACTTTGGCCCTAAATTATGGTGGTCAAGGATTAATGAATACTTACTCAAATATTGACTAGATCAGAGTATATAAATCCCAAGTTATTAAATTTGTTATTTTTTTTTTCAAATTTAAATAAATTATACCACATAAAAATGTTAAATTCTATTTATCTTGTATTTGAATGAAAGAGTTAAGTCAAATATTTTTTCATAATAAATATTCAAAATGTGAATGATCCATTTACGCATGTGGTATCAAAGTTTAACCATAGTTTATATTATAAGAATTCCCTACAACACTAATATTATTATTGTGGGGGTCATCACTGTGGGAGTCATGGTGTGGTGGATGAAGAAGTCGAGATCTGGTGGTTGCTCCGATGGATGGAGGAGCGAGTTTTATTTGCAGCGTAAACAGTCAGTACAGGAGTATGTTTCAGTAGTTATGTTACAATACTTATGATACTGTTCCGAGGTCCGAATCTCGGTAGAATGAGATGTTGTACGAAGCGATATAAAAACTGAGATACTAACAGACCGGGAACTTATATTCGAGTGGCATGTTGAATGAATAATTATGATCCGCTATTTATTGACGTACTCACAATAAAAATAATATCTTGAAAATAATATTTAGGAAATAATTATTATAATTGAGTCAGCTACTATATGGAGTTTGCGTCATCGGATATACTATGTGGATAAATGGGTATCGCGGAAATAATAATTGCAGTAAGCTAATTTACTGAGTTTGCCATAATTGGACACTACGGGAAATAGATATTTAATATCGCCGATCAAAATGTTAATACGGGTTAACTTGTTTATTACCATAATTATTATGATGTCTACATAATGATTCGAAGATATCGTACAAATGTATAATGTTTTTACAACCGTTCAATCGCAAAAAAACGAATGACTCTCGAACGTCGATGGAAAGTTCTGACAACTCACGATTTCCGAATACTTTCGGAAAATTCCGTATTATTATTTTAAGTGGTTTATAGTGATATATAGGGCCCGGATTTATATGCTTGTGCATGTTTTGTTAGGGTGTATGCACAGCTATGAGAGTTGCACAGAAATTTGTTTTGAAAGAGATAGAATCCAAAAATAAAATTTTATTGTGCATATAAATGCATATTTGAGACGTTACAGCATATTTGAGACATTAGTGCATATTTTATAAATAAATGCATATTTTAGAGCTTTTATAATTTTAATTTTTTTTTATTTATTTTATCGAAATATAACTAAGTTAGAAAGGTAGATAGTTTAGATGCACTTGCATTTTTAATACCATCTCCGAGCTCTGAATTTATCAGAAAAAGTGAAGTCAACTCGGGCACTTTTATTTGAAGTTTGCCCAATCACCTCTGTGGACGTTGAGAGGTCGTTTTCCGCATATGAACAAAATACTGACAAATACCTATGCGGAAAAATTTAAGACCAGAGCATAAATATTGAAAACAATATTGTAATTTTTTTTGGGCAAAAAACAGAAAATAGTATTTATGAACAGTTAATTGTATCGTTTTTGTTTTTTTAGTTATGTTTGGTTTACATTGCATTTATTATTCAACTATTTGTACTTGTGAAAAAACTATTTTAAAAATTGTAATTTATTAACTTTATATTCATTGCTTATGTTTTTTGTTCTGCTATCGTATTATGTTGAAGAATTATTAACTAATTATTCGATTTTTTGTCAGTAATATTGGGTAAAGTGGGTATTTACAATTTTTTCCCACAAAAATGCCAATTTTTAACTGCATATTTCTTCAGTTTTAGTGCGTATTTTATTTATGTTAAGTTTTTGTTGGAAATAAATCCGCTCCCTAGTGATATATTATGTTCATGAACGTGTCAAGGCGTAATATTAATAAAATGAAAATATTATGGATATTTCCTTTAACATTTTAAGACCAACTCATTTCCATCACGTCACTAACAGACTGCGATTTCACACTAAATAGATTAGTGTTGCTCGCAAGATTAAAATAAATGCACATCTGCACAAACGACGAGGACCAAGGCGCCATTTTGCACTTAATGTTATGCCATTAGAATCTCTATCGTTTTAATACAGAACAGTTCCAGCGTCTCAAAAGCCAATCATAACTACTTGCTCTTATTAAGCTAAGCTGGAAGTGGTAGTATACACTATTTTGCATTAAAGAGAAAATTTACGAAATATATATATATATATATAATAATACGAGGGTGGGTCAATAAGTCCTTAGAAAAGCCGACAGGTGGCGCGACTAGTACTGCAAGCGGTTTGTTTTCATGCAGCGGCACTACCGATTCAGTATGCTGCGAAGTTTCAATCAGATTGGTCGGGTTGTTGTGTGTTTCTCGTACATTTAAAAAAAAAATTGCTTGTGGAAAATGGAAAAATGGAAAATGGAGAAAATTGAGTTTAGAGTTGTTATTAAACATTTTAATATAAAAGGGTTAACAGCAAAGGAAATAAAAAATGAGTTGGATTTAGTTCACGGCATATCTGCTCCTTCACTTGCAACTATTTATAACTGGTTAAATGAATTTAAACGTGGTCGTACATCAACAAAGGATGAACCACGCTCAGGACGTCCTGTAGAGGTGACTACACCAGAAATGATCAATAAAATCCACGATATGGTGTTAAGTGACCGAAGATTAAAATTGAGTGAGATAATTGAGGTTACAGGGATCTCAAAAGGTAGCGTCATTTCTATTTTACATGACAAATTGGGCATGAAAAATATTTCTGCAAGATGGGTGCCGCGTTTGCTCACAGTCGATAATAAACGCAGTAGGGTGGTGGCCTCTAAAGCCCTGTTGTCGCTCATGCAACGCAATCCGGATGAATTTTTTAGTCGCTTTGTGACTGTAGATGAAACATGGATACACCACTATACTCCCGAGACGAAAGAACAGTCAAAGCAGTGGATTGCGAAGGCAAACCATGTCCAAAGAAGGCGAAAACCGTAAAATCAGCTGGTAAGGTTATGGCTACTGTATTTTGGGATGCACGTGAAATTATTTTCGTTGACTATTTGGAAAAAGGAAAAACAATAACAGGGGATTATTATGCATCTTTATTGGACCAGCTAAAAAACAAAATTGAAGAAAAACGGCCTCATTTAAACAGGAAAAAAATCCTCTTTCATCAGGACAATGCCCGTGTTCACACATGTTTACGATCAATGGCTAAAATTGAAGAATTGAAGTTCGAATTGGTCGACCACCCACCGTATTCGCCAGATTTAGCCCCCAGTGACTTTTTCCTTTTCCCAAACTTAAAAAAATGGCTAAGTGGACAACGTTTTTTTTCAAATGAAGAAGTCATCGATCGGACAAATGCTTATTTTGAGGACCTTCCGAAAACTTATTTTTCTGACGGTTTAAAAAAAATTGAGAAACGTCTAACCAAGTGTATTGAGCTCCAAGGAAATTATGTTGAGAAATAAAAAAAAATACAAAAATAAAACCTGTTTTAATGCTTTTTTCTAAGGAATTATTGACCCACCCTCGTATATAGATATATATAGATATATATATATATATATATCCTACGTTTATATTATGTTTAACCATTAATTTTTATTTTGATTTCGTCATTTTGTCTTTACTGGTAATAGTAATTCACGAAGGGTAGAGATAGGCTTTGGATATTTGATATAAATACTTCACACTAAAATTTTTCAGTCATATTTATTTGAACTAAAAATAAAAAATTTCAGATTGTTTTAAAATTCGATTAAACCCTACCTAACCAAAACATAATAGATACTAAACATATCTATTGTCGTATGCTTTTAAGCAGGGTTTATTTATTTTTATATACATATAAACAAAAAACTAAGAACTTATTCAATATATTTTATTACCGTATAATTAATGTGTTTTTTGTATATTGTTTGATATCTTTTTAATATCGACTGGTGATTTAGCCGACTCGCATCGCAGTTGATTGGTCGTGTTTTCATCGAGCAACCTGCTGCGACACTTGTTTAGAAACGATTTCTCAATTGGACAATGCTCAGACTATAGTCATCTATCTTACTTTCACTATTGTTTTGCCCACAACAAGAAAGTTCTAATTTCACAAAATATAATATAAATGTGGTAAATTTACGAGAACGACTATTTTTAATGTATGCATACTGAACGCTGAATCTTCAATTGTGCCATGGGCCGCAAAAAGTCTTCATTTGGGCAGCGGGTTGGGCATGCTTGACCTAAATAGTGCATTTTGCTATGTTCGATTAATAATATTAAACACTGGTATGGCCATTTATATTCCCATTTTACTCGTTATCTCCTCACCCACCTCATAATCTCCAGTGTTATTATTACCAGACAATCAATTAGCAATTACGGATCATGAGAGACGGTGTTACAAAGAACCTGCAGTTGCATCTCGATAGCGGGCGTGAGCGGGCTTCTAATAGCTTTCCGTCGCTTAAGTGATTGACTCAATAGATACAGACTCATTCAGAATCTATCATTATCATCCATACATCCTCACATATAATCCATAAAACTGTGTCACAAAGTGCGTGAGTTTACTAACCGGGTGACCCAAAATAACAATACCGCGCGAGCGAAAGTTGAAACCATACCACGGAGGCATCATATATCATCACAAATGTCAGTGTCTGGCATTCTGTTCCATCGCCCGAACCCCTAGATCCGACCTCCTCATCTTTCCACAAAATTATTACAGCCCACTTAAAAAGCTCAACCAAACACCTAAGTAGATAATTATAATATTATAATTATATGATAAAACTACCTATTTTTTGATTTCTGTAAAAGAATTAGTCAGTAGTCAACGCTGATGTTTGATGTGTCAGTAGCAAATTTGGAGAGTCTAGCAAACAGCTTTTGGGGTATTAGTTCTCGCATGTTGGAGATCTAATTGGGTGGAACAAAACGTTATGCATTCTCCTCTGCTTACGGTTCGTACGGCATTCATTATTAATCACACATGAGAGGATTTTTCATATTATACTTGGCTCTATCTACATTTATCAGTTTACAGAGATCATACTATAATTAGTATTAAGATATCAACAAAGGACACACTTAGCTTGATTCTATGAGATATTTTAGACCTCAATGACCCACTACAATGGCTGACATGCATTCGCAGGTAGTACTCATGAAAGTAGCGAAGGGTGGAAGTAGGCAATTAAGATCCGCCATAAATAGTCCACATTTAGTCATATGTATTTGTTTTTATTCAACTAAAACTACAGTTTGTTGATTTTTTTAAATCAATTAAACCCTGCCTAAACCAAACCATAATACTTTTGGTATACTTTAGGCGACACGACAAAATTGTTCACACTTTTTTATTCATACTCATTTGTTTTCGTTCGATTAACATATTGTTGGTTCATTTTTTTACTTTATTAAGTTTCTGCCTAAAAAAAACTATAATAGATAAAAAATATTTTTCTATCTATAAAACTTTCAAAGTTATTTATGATTTAATTGCATAATTTTAGATAATATTTTATAGATAGAAGAGTATTTTTAAAATATTATCAACAAACTGTATTCTTATTTCAATGAAAGCAAATACGTACGCCTGACAAAGTTTAATGTGCACTGTTTATGGCGAATTTTAACAGCCTACCTCCACCATTCGCTACTGTAGCCGATGAATCAACAGAAATAGCATGACCTTGTGCTTCTCACATGGTTTGACGCTAGTGCCTAGAGCATAATAGAGTGAAGAAAATTATATTAGTCTATTAGTAAATAAAACGCAGGTAAGCATTTATTTGAAAGTTTTAGAATAATTTCCAAATAAATAATAATACAGCCCACCTCCACCCTTCACCACAGACTACTGATCATCTCAATCACTCTCAATTCATTACTGGATGAAGGTCTCTCCTTGCTCAATTCACTTCTCTTTGTCATTATTTTTTTATTTATACGCACTTCTGTTTGACTTGATTATCTTATAAATTTAATTGACTGTTCACTGTGTAGATATTTTTTAATATTTTTTATTTGTAAACCACTATAATATAATATAATATGTAGTTTATCAAGCGCTGCTCTGTTCTTTGAACGATTTGACCTGCACATTTTTACTTCAAGCAGTTCTTCAAACACTTCTGTTTGTTTGTCTGTTTCTCTTATAAATTATTAATTATTCTTTTTTTGATTCCTGCACATTATGTCCAACATGCATATCTCTATACTGCGTTGTGTTACTCTTAAGTTTAGCCTAGTCTAAGAACATAATTTGTGCATATACATTTTGTTCCGTCCGCGTCAGAAGATTATACATGAGCAGAGAAGAAGGAAGAAAGGTAAATATTGGCATACTCAGTATAATATTAGAGTGACATTATGAAAAAGTCCAAAGTTATAATATAATAGTAACAAAGAGTACCGACTTATTTGAAGGAAGTAGGCTATAGGTATTAGTAATAGGGCAATTATTTGCTGCGTCCTACGCAACTGGTGCGTTGCCCATCAGGTGGCCATTAGATATAATTAGCATGTTATTTAAATGTGGTAATTAAATATAAATTAAAAGGCCTGCAGCGTATGGGCCGATAAACGAGACCGATAACGAAAGATTGGGACCGCCTCTTGATTGAATCAACTTGATTTTTATTATAATATCATATAAAATTTCTTTTAAAATAAACTGTCTTATTTTTTTGGTTTGCCATAGACTAATTAAAAAAATGCCTCTTTTCATTCTTCTATTCTGGAACTAGCTGACCCGGCGAACTTCGTACCGCCTCAGAATCAATAATCTTGTGTTAACTTATTAGCTGAATTAAATTCATTTTTTTATTAAGTTAAAATGAATATTCAAAATGAATAAAGTTCAATAAATGTGCAAAAATCAAACCAAAATGAAATGGATTACATAGTTTTGGTTGGTTAAGATTTCGAAGCATGATGACTACCGAGCCAACCTTCAGTTGTAAATTATGCGGTGGCAAGCCAGGAAGATCCAATGAGTTTAAAAATTCAGTTGGCTAGTTGGTTGCTTCGTCTTCGTTTGTTAGTGCAAGAACGTAGTGGTCGCGCGGGGGTGGCGCGCCGTTATCTTGCGAAACTCAAACGTATAACCGTGTGTAAAATGTTCTTAGACAGTGTCTTTTTTCGGGCATACTACACATGGCTATACGTTTGAGTTTCGCAAGACGCCGCCGCACCACGCCCGCCAAATTACTACTGCCGAGCACTTACACAGTCGATAGATTTGAAGGAATGCAGTAGACCAACGATTTGATTTTGAATTGTGAAGTTTAAGTGATCCACATCTTTGTTCTTTGCCGCAAGATTTGCTCGTTCACTCAACCAATTGTTGACACGAAATTGCAAAAATTCAGCGGAAACGAAATCAATCCGTTTGATTCATCGACAGGAACACGGCCGTTACCGATAGTCAGAAATTGCTTAGAGATATCTTCGGCAGACGGATCGTTTAGCAATGTAACTGGCATGTTTGTCGTCAGCTGAAGGTTCTTTACATAGCGCCACAGAGTCAATGATTTGAGGCAAGCATTTATTTCATCGGCAGCGGTCGATCTTGGAATGACTGGTAGTGTTTGGCAGACATCGCCAGATAGTAGAATCATTTCGCCTCCAAAACATCTCTCACAATGCGCGTTTGTGCGCCATTCTAAATTCATCCCAGGTGATGATTTTACTTGCTACCAAAACTGTGGCCATTGTTGAATGTTTTGCAATATTGCATATCGGTTTATCAGTCGTTTGAAGGTTTAACGGCAATTTCAACGCTGAATGAGCCATTCGGCATCCTTTTAGCAACGTGGCCGCTATCCCGGAAGAAGCAACTGCTACAGCAATTTCGGATCTCGCACGAACACTGGCCAAAATCAATGACATGAGGAATGTCTTCCCAGTTCTACTGGGCGCATCGAGGAAAAATAAGCCACCATTTCCATCATCAATTGCCTTCATTAACGTTTCGTGCACAACCTTCTGTTGGGGATTCAACATTAGTACATTCGTTCGAACTAATTAGTTCAATGCATCTCGATCATTTTCACGTTCACGTTCCAATTCTAGATTGAAAGCGTAATTCACTCCACGATGTGGCATTGGCATTCCTAACTTGACTAACAAACTGCCGCACATGATGTAACACATGTCTTCGATCAAAAGGAAAACCTGGTTATGTATCTCCTTATTCACCTCGAGATCAGGATTCCCTGAAATGACACGAATTCGATGTAAAATGTCTTCTGACATGTCATCCTTGTAGTTTTTCTACAGTTCAGGTGGATTCGATGGGAAGCATGTCGAAATAATGATAGCAAATAATGTGCGTATCTGACTTGGAGATGTAGAAACAAATGCTTTAGCGATTGTCATGTCCCAATGAGTATCATTTTCAAGCAAATTGAGCTTTTGACATGCAGCACGAAATGTTGGGCACACTACACCATTGACAGTTTGAAGTGATTCAAATGATGTCGGCCCACGAACATTTACCAGCAACAACCGCGAGTAGAATCATTCGCCATTCTTCGGATGAACTGTGTAAATGCGACCAAGAGCATCAGTAGAATGCACATCCGGATGATCAGGAACCGCATCGCCTTACTTTTGACGTTGAAATTTCTTCGATGAAGCGTTCCAAGTGTAATAACGTGGCATCTTAGAGTAGAACAACGTTCGTGCAAACGGATCGCTTTGGCAAATCGAAAAGAAACTGGTCAATGTTGGCGATATTTCAGCACGTTGAGCAACATTCGATGCGTTGAAATAAACTTGTTGACCATTCTCCAGATGCACCGCCAAATGTACAGCAGTGGGATGACGTTCATGAATGGAAAATGAGAGAATACGCTAAATTGCTTCATTGCAGCTCACATATCGACCAACTTGATAGTGCGTGATTTCATCGTTGGTATTGGGAGTTTGAACGCCAAAAACTACAATATCGCTGCCTTTGATGACATATTTGCAGATGTATTTGATGGATTTCACTGAATTGCAAAACTCCACGTTGCAATGCGCCTTGAATGTTTTGGAAGAAAGTGGCGAATACGGAACAATCCAAGTGTTGTCGACCACGATATCGTTTCACTTCATTTTCGTTATGATAGTTCTACCGTTATCATTGGGTGATCGACGCCGTTACAGTGGATAACCATCATTGGCAGTGATAGTCTCCGCCGTTAAACTTCATGGATAACGCTTGGAACACTTGCCGTCGACCATGCACGCTGATTTGGGGGGGGGGTGTTGATGGCGCCACACTGTCCATGAATCATTTAATTAATTACAACATCATGCAGGTCTGGATCGGTTTCGGGATCAGGAATTTCGGCACATATGATGTCATCTTTTTGGTCTGGTCAAATTCTTTCGACTAACCAAATAAGAATGTGTGCATGCGGCAAGCTTCGTTTTTGTCATTCAATCGAATACATCCAGCATCGAGTTTCCCAAAGACGCGATGCTTAACAATGTAGTTCATCAGCGACAGGATTTTTTGTTTGAAGACACGTGCCTATCACTTGATGTTTGTCCGGGGAGTAGCAGTTGAACAATTTCTTTTCATTTCGGATTTCATGTAAAGGTGATGAATAGATCTGGACGACCGTAATGACGAACATATTTCATTGCATCTTGCGCATATTCATGCATATGACGTGGGCTGCCAATGTACATCGCCGATAGAATAGTCAATCGACCAACATTAGCTGCATCTCCTACGGTGCTGATTGCATCGCGTACTCCTCCGATCGCAGTTTGGCTTGGTTCAACCGAATGAAAATGAGGCGTTCCGTCTCGATTTTAAGCAATCGACGAAATCGCAGCAAATAGTTGTCAGCATTTTGACGAATCATCAAATGATAAACACTGGAAAATAAATCACAGAATTCAAAATTACATAATGAAGCAGTTATCGATGCACACACAATCACAAATTTGATAACCTCACAAAGTGAACATCTTCGAAGGCAACTTACCGTTTGAAAATCACGATCGAAATAGCTATTTGCGCACCTAGCTGGTAATCGGCTCGATTATTCACGTAGATCGATTGTCGAATGAAGTTCGAAGGATGGATTTTGAAATTGGTAGGTAAATAATGAGCAATGCCATCAATGAGATCATGTAATTTTATCCTTGGCTTTATTTTTGAACGCTGTCGAAGAAGTAAAAAAGATTCAGGCAGGACAACTTCCTCCAAAATTCACCGGAGTATACAACAAAGTCTTTCGGGGTTATCTGAGGCTGTACTTAATCAACTGTCAAAGGATAGATAATGCACACAACGCCTTTCATTTGTTTCTTGTTTATTCTTTCTGTCATGTATCGTTGTATATGGATTTAAATTTTTTGTGATTTTCTTTTATTTTCGAATGCGTGAGGTCATTTTTCAAAATGTCAAAATGTATGAGAAAATCAATTGTCTTAATAATGTATTTTTTCCGTGATTTATCCAATATTTTAATAGTTATTCTACTATTCCGGGCGGAGACAAATCTAACAAATCAAAGATCATAAAAATCGGTCCAGCCGTTCTCGAGTTATAAATGGTGTAACTAACCCGACTTTGTTTTATATATATACTAGCTGACCCGGCGAACTTCGTACCGCCTCAGAATCAATAATCTTGTGTTAACTTATTAGCTAAATTAAATTCATTTTTTTATTAAGTTAAAATGAATATTCAAAATGAATTAAGTTCAATAAATGTGCAAAAATCAAACCAAAATGAAATGGATTACATAGTTTTGGTTGGTTAAGATTTCGAAGCATGATGACTACCGAGCCAACCTTCAGTTGTAAATTATGCGGTGGCAAGCCAGGAAGATCCAATGAGTTTAAAAATTCAGTTGGCTAGTTGGTTGCTTCGTCTTCGTTTGTTAGTGCAAGAACGTAGTGGTCGCGCGGGGGTGGCGCGCCGGCATCTTGCGAAACTCAAACGTATAACCGTGTGTAAAATGTTCTTAGACAGTGTCTTTTTTCGGGCATAATACACATGGCTATACGTTTGAGTTTCGCAAGACGCCGCCGCACCATGCCCGCCAAATTACTACGGCCGAGCACTTACATAGTCGATAGATTTGAAGGAATGCAGTAGACCAACGATTTGATTTTGAATTGTGAAGTTTAAGTGATCCACATCTTTGTTCTTTGCCGCAAGAATTGCTCGTTCACTCAACCAATTGTTGACACAAAATTGCAAAAATTCAGCGGAAACGAAATCAATCCGTTTGATTCGTCGACAGGAACACGGCCGTTACCGATAGTCAGAAATTGCTTAGAGAATTTTTCGGCAGACGGATCGTTTAGCAATATAACTCGCATATTTGTCGTCAGCTGAAGGTTCTTTACATAGCGACATTTATCAGCGACAGGATTTTTTGTTTGAAGACACGTGCCGATCACTTGATGTTTGTCCGGGGAGTAGCAGTTGAACAATTTCTATTCATTTCGGATTTCATGTAAGGGTGATGAATAGATCTGGACGACCGTAATGACGAACATATTTCATTGCATCTAGCGCATATTCATGCATATGACGTGGGCTGCCAATGTACATCGCCGATAGAATAGTCAATCGACCAACATTAGCTGCATCTCCTACGGTGCTGATTGCATCGCGTAAATGAATATACTCCTCCGATCGCAGTTTGGCTTGGTTCAACCGAATGAAAGTGAGGCGCTCCGTCTCGATTTTAAGCAATCAACAAAATCGCTGCAAATAGTTGTCAGCATTTTGACGAATCATCAAATGATAAACACTGGAAAATTAATCACATAATTCAAAATTACATAATGAAGCAGTTATCGATGCACACACAATCACAAATTTGATAACCTCACAAAGTGACCATCTTCGAAGGCAACTTACCGTTTTAAAATCACGATCGAAATAGCTATTTGCGCACCTAGCTGGTAATCGGCTCGATTATTCACGTAGATCGATTGTCGAATGAAGTTCGAAGGATGGATTTTGAAATTTGTAGGTAAATAATGAGCAATACCAGCAATGAGATCATGTTATTTTATCCTTGGATTTATTTTTGGACGCTGTCGAAGAAGTAAAAAAGATTCAGGCAGGACAACTTCCTCCAAAATTCACCGGAGTATACAACAAAGTCTTTCGGGATTATCTGAGGCTGAACTTAATCAACTGTCAAAGCATAGATAATGCACACAACGCCTTTCATTTGTTTCTTGTTTATTCTTACTGTCATGTATCGTTGTATATGGATTAAAATTGTTTGTGATTTTCTTTTATTTTCGAATGCGCGAGGTCATTTTTCAAAATGTCAAAATGTATGAGAAAATGAATTGTCTTCATAATGTATTTTTTCCGTGATTTATCCGATATTTTAATAGTTATTCTGCTATTCCGAGCGGAGACAAATCTAACAAATCAAAGATCATAAAAATCGATCCAGCCGTTCTCGAGTTATAAATGGTGTAACTAACCCGACTTTGTTTTATATATATAGATAGATATTATTTGTGACGTCATCAGTGTATTTGCTTAAATATTGCATGCGTGGAAAGGCTACGATAATTAATTGCCTAATTTAAATAAACACACACACTTAAACAATAGCACACAAACAGAGATTTATTTAGAGGTAGGCTCTAAATAATCGCCTATTAAGGAGTTTTTCTACTGACAAATATAATAAGAAGTTTTAAAATTATAACACCGAAGGACAAGAATCTGGTAACAATCCGATATTGTATGTACTTATAATGAAAACAGGAACAAATAACGTTTTCCAAGAAAAGATACTCGGTCCTGCTAGGAAACCGTTTTCTGGGACCGAGGATTAGACCTTAAACCGTTTATACATATCAACCAATATTAACGGTGATTAAAAATGAAACGCTACTCGGCCAGTTTGCTGGAAAAGCAATCTCAAAGTGGATTATTTTATTTGTCACAGTTAAACGATTTAATTAAGGAGTGCTGGTTTAAAGTGCTTTTATTGCCTAACTGTCGCAGACATTGGGTAATATTGTATTTTTTAATGCTACTGTTCCTATAATGATAGCTATTTTGCAAATGTTTTTCAAGTGGGTATGTAATAAAAATGAGTTAATAGTCAGCCATTTTATAGTTATTCTACTATTATAGTCATACTCGTAGCAGAGCGCTCGCCTCTAAATCTGTAGCAAACGGATTTGAATACCGCGCTTTGAAAATTTGCACGTATTTGGTCCGGAGAGGGGACCCAATAAATTTGAAGAATCATAACATAATCGTCTCATGTAAAACCTATGCGAAGACAACCGATTATTTTATTATATTATATTATATTATATTATATTATATTATATTATATTATATTATATTATATTATATTATATTATATTATATTATATTATATTATATTATATTATATTATATTATATTATATTATATTATATTATATTATATTATATTATATTATATTATATTATATTATATTATATTATATTATATTATATTATATTATATTATATTATATTATATTATATTATATTATATTATATTATATTATATTATATTATATTATATTATATTATATTATATTATATTATATTATATTATATTATATTATATTATATTATATTATATTATATTATATTATATTATATTATATTATATTATATTATATTATATTATATTATATTATATTATATTATATTATATTATATTATATTATATTATATTATATTATATTATATTATATTATATTATATTATATTATATTATATTATATTATATTATATTATATTATATTATATTATATTATATTATATTATATTATATTATATTATATTATATTATATTATATTATATTATATTATATTATATTATATTATATTATATTATATTATATTATATTATATTATATTATATTATATTATATTATATTATATTATATTATATTATATTATATTATATTATATTATATTATATTATATTATATTATATTATATTATATTATATTATATTATATTATATTATATTATATTATATTATATTATATTATATTATATTATATTATATTATATTATATTATATTATATTATATTATATTATATTATATTATATTATATTATATTATATTATATTATATTATATTATATTATATTATATTATATTATATTATATTATATTATATTATATTATATTATATTATATTATATTATATTATATTATATTATATTATATTATATTATATTATATTATATTATATTATATTATATTATATTATATTATATTATATTATATTATATTATATTATATTATATTATATTATATTATATTATATTATATTATATTATATTATATTATATTATATTATATTATATTATATTATATTATATTATATTATATTATATTATATTATATTATATTATATTATATTATATTATATTATATTATATTATATTATATTATATTATATTATATTATATTATATTATATTATATTATATTATATTATATTATATTATATTATATTATATTATATTATATTATATTATATTATATTATATTATATTATATTATATTATATTATATTATATTATATTATATTATATTATATTATATTATATTATATTATATTATATTATATTATATTATATTATATTATATTATATTATATTATATTATATTATATTATATTATATTATATTATATTATATTATATTATATTATATTATATTATATTATATTATATTATATTATATTATATTATATTATATTATATTATATTATATTATATTATATTATATTATATTATATTATATTATATTATATTATATTATATTATATTATATTATATTATATTATATTATATTATATTATATTATATGTGTTGTGTTGTGTTGTGTTGTGTTGTGTTGTGTTGTGTTGTGTTGTGTTGTGTTGTGTTGTGTTGTGTTGTGTTGTGTTGTGTTGTGTTGTGTTGTGTTGTGTTGTGTTGTGTTGTGTTGTGTTGTGTTGTGTTGTGTTGTGTTGTGTTGTGCTGCGCTGCGCTGCGCTGTGCTGTGCCGTGCTGTGCCGTGCTGTGTCGTGTCGTGTTTGTGTATATGTATCGTGTCGTGTCGTGTCGTATCGTATCGTATCGTATCGTATCGTATCGTATCGTATCGTATCGTATCGTATCGCATCGCATCGCATCGCATCGCATCGCATCGCATCGCATCGCATCGCATCGCATCGCATCGCATCGCATCGCATCGCATCGCATCGCATCACATCATCATATCATATCATATCATATCATATCATATCATCATATCATATCATATCATATCATATCATATCATATCATATCATATCATATCATATCATATCATATCATATCATATCATATCATATCATATCATATCATATCATATCATATCATATCATATCATATCATATCATATCATATCATATCATATCATATCATATCATATCATATCATATCATATCATATCATATCATATCATATCATATCATATCATATCATATCATATCATATCATATCATATCATATCATATCATATCATATCATATCATATCATATCATATCATATCATATCATATCATATCATATCATATCATATCATATCATATCATATCATATCATATCATATCATATCATATCATATCATATCATATCATATCATATCATATCATATCATATCATATCATATCATATCATATCATATCATATCATATCATATCATATCATATCATATCATATCATATCATATCATATCATATCATATCATATCATATCATATCATATCATATCATATCATATCATATCATATCATATCATATCATATCATATTATATTATATTATATTATATTATATTATAATATGTATAATGTATACTAACATAGTTGGAGTATTATTATGTGTAATTTATCTAAATTCTAGATGATTTTTATTATATAGTCCAGTAGTAGGGTAGTATTTCCATACTCCGCATAATAACACAACACTGGGACCACCGGTAGCTGCACGCCCGGATAAACTCTAGATTGCGGAGAGGGAGTTTCAGGACATGATAAGACCTGGAATCGCGCGACCAGCAGAGAGTTGCTGAGCAGCTTCGCTACACCTGGTTGCCAAATCGAACAATGGCGTCCGTGTGGCGACTACCGAGGTCTGAACGCTAGAACCATTCCCTATCGGTACAAACTCTCCGCGGTAGGAAGGTATTCTCCACCATCGACCTGGTTTGGACATACAATCAAATCCCAATCGTTGAGAAAAATATACCGAAGACCGCCATTATGACACCTTTTGGCCTCTTCGAATTTCCACTAATGTGATTCGGGCTTCGGAAGACGCACTCCGCACAGACGTTCCAAATATTCATCGATGAAGTACTTACTACAAGGCATGGACTTTTGTTACGCCTATATCGATGACATATTGATCACTCCAAGCAATGTAGAGGAATATCTCCAACACCTGCAAAAACTCTTTACAAATATTTGTGATGAAGTTCTGATTTTTGGATATGTCTTATTATTTGTGCTCAAGATGAAAGTCAAAGTTTTTGACTTACTTACGCCATCTCAAAAAAATGGCTCACTAAACCTTTTTTTTTTTTTTAATTTTCTTTACCAGTAGATTTTATAGTGAAAATAATTATAATGTATCAGTTAAATATGTATTATTGAAACAGAAGAAACCACTTCTGATGATTATTAAAATATAGTATTTTTTTTATTTAATTCAATTATATTATATATTTAATCATTGATAGCGTCCAACCACCGGAGTCCATCTATCGACTTCCAACCGTCCGGTCTATTATCCAGGATGTCTTTCGACCGTTGATCACTGTCCATTCTTGTTCCATGGCCCGCCCATCGGAGTCTACCAAGTTTAAAGGATGTACAGATACATCCTTTTTGAAAGAGGTTGTTGAGATCCAGGCTATGCCGAATATGCCTTTTTGTCTTCTTCTTGTATGGGTCTATATTATATTCTAAGCAGTATCTTCTTCTCAAATATATTGAGCACACGCTCATCGGCCTTGACGAGAGTGCAACATTTCGACACGTAGTTGGTCAGTATTGGTCATGTGGGGGTCATCGCTGTGGGTAGTCATCGTGTGATGGATGAGGAAGTCGTCAAAAGTCGAAGTTTGGTAGTTGCTCCGATGGATGGAGGGGTGAGTTTTATTTGCGGCGTAACGGTCAGTACAATAGTATGTTACAGTAGTTACGTCACAACACTAAACTTATGATACGGATCCGAGGTCTGCATCTTGATACAATGAGATTTGTGCGGGACGATACGGAGATTGAGATAGTAACGGACCGGGAACGTATATTTGAGTGTCATTTTCGATGATTTATTATTCGCTATTTATGCAATCAAAATAATATTATTTTTATTGAAATAATCGAGTCAGCTATTGGCGTCTGGCGTTTGCGTCAATGGCTGATTGACTAAGTGAAAAACGGATATGCGGAATCTATTATTGTGGTCAGCTCCTTACCAAGTTTGCTATAATTTGACACTTTTAGAATTTGTAATTCTATATCTCTATAGTCGTATCAGTATTTCTGTATTTAATATTACTAATTATTATTTAATAATGATAAAGATGGCGGTACATACTAATTAAAAGAGTAATGCAAAGTTTGTAATGATAACATGTTTTTATACTATTTTTTATAGTGTCAGCTACTCGTATATGGTAGTCAAATATATGTAATATAAAAATATATATATATATATATATTAATTTTCTATTCATTTAATGGAGTGCAATAATGCACAGTTATCACAGTGAATAGCCTTCGTAAGTTGGCAGCTTCCATAACAGTTCGCACGGCGAAGTAATTGGCAACGATATGGTTTCACTAGCACTGAGCGGCTAATCGGATCATAGCTCAGAGGCGCGAGCTCAACTTGCTAACTCCTAGCCAATACTGCATTTTATTCTATACACTTGTGTAGATATATGGATGTACTGGTGATACTAAATTTAATAAATATATTTACTAACTATCTTCCATCTATATGGATCATTTATCGATCAGAAAAAAGTTATCGCTCACTTAAAAAGCATAATATAATCATGTATATAACATAATAATGTAATGATTCACTGTAAATGTAATTTGAATAAAAAATAAAGTTTATTCTTGCATAAGTAGAACGTATAACCACTTAAAATACATACAATAATACACCGCGACACTTTAAATGCGATGTGTGTTATTATGCATGCAAATAGTTTCATGTCGTTTAAGAATATAAAATGAGTAATAAAGAGTACATACCATGTGGTATCGATGTGAATTATTTACTACTGATGAGTAACTAAGCGATCCCCTATCTTACTTTTATGTTTTAATGCTCTCCGCTACCCCTTCCTTCTAGCATTTATTTTAAATTAAAATGTATTTATTTTTCAAATAATGAACAAATTACAAATTCAACGCGTGCATAACATGTTTAAAAAATGTAACAAAAATAAGTGTTACAATATTTAAATAAAATACAGAAATTAAGTTAAATAATTAATGGAAGCACAGTGCACACCAAATGAAGTAAACCGTATCTTAAAACCGTATAAAACAATGATTAGATTTGAACACAATTGGTATTCAAAATCACAGATTAATTCTGTTGAGAACAAACAACAGCTGATGCTCACGATTTATAAGATAATTATAGGTATCACGAATACACATACATACTACCAAAAATAACAGAGTTTTCATTTATATATAGTTAAATATATAAGCATGCCCCATATATTATACACACAGCCTAAAGTAAAGGAATTTCATCGTCAAAGGAGCTTCATCCAGGCGGGAAATTGTCATAACTTTGGAAACCACTGATGTAGATAATGTCAGGTGATTGAACTGACTTTATAATGAGGTCATTTTTTCTATTTTGAATTTATCGTACCCTTTAGAAACAGACTACGTAAAATTGATTGATGAAGTTCTTCTATTGACATTTTATGTATGAATAGTATGTTAAAGCAAGGTTCATAAAAAAATTTACTTAGAAATAAGTTTCGGAATGTGTAACCATTAGTTTTTTTTATGTTTTACGTGACAAATTACAGGTATTTTTTGGTAAAATAAAATAGTCAAGGCATTTGTACTTTATATTAAAGTTCATCTCAGAAGTTTCTACCTTAACTAACCTGATAGACAGTATCTAAAAGCGAGCAGAAGTGCCAGACGGCGAACGGGAATACTTTTAGATATTTCATTAAGATAATTAGAGTTCACCTTGCGAGTGGTTGACCAAGAAATCTTTTATATCCAGAGGGTACAACTTGGTAATAATAAATCTTTTAATAGACTAGTCTATGGGACTTCTATTTGGAAAATCTGTTTTTAATGGTTATTTTTAATGGAATAGGTCGGAAAAGATAAGGGTTACAAAACTGATAACGTTCAATATATACTGTGCAAAGATTCACATTACTTTTGGATTGGTTTCGAAGGCTAGTGTGTTAAAATTTACTAATCATTTAAATGTGGGAATCTATGACATGGTTATATTACACTTAGGCATTAGAAAATTTGCATATCATGTTATGCAGTAGGTATCTCAAGCCTCTAATGTAGTAGAAAATCGTTTGCCCGTCAATTTAAAATGCTGGAAAATTCATCTTAAAAAATAATAGAAAATACAAAATAAGAATACGCTGTGTTTAGTTAGTAATCTGATTTACTTACTATGGACATTTTTTCCTATTTTAAATTATAAGTATTATAATAAAATATAATACACACATTACGGTCATCTCTGGCCACCTTGGTTAAATGATCCAATGTTGTCGATATGTGTGTAAGTTTTATAATAAAATTTTAATAGTTAGCGATTTATAATAAATTGTATTTGTTGAACACATCTTGCAATTTAATAATTATAAAACATACTTAAATAAAAATCGATGTATGATTCATACATACATTGGTTCGAAACAAAGTAGAATTTATAAAAAATAAATCATTATAATGGAGTTCTACCATGTACAATCTAGTTAAATTATTGAATCAAAAGTTCATTACCAGGATATCTTGATATACTCGGTAATGCGTTATATTTTTTTTTATTTAAAAAATATTTTTGTCATGTACTTATATCTATTTTTTATTTATGTATATTATACAGTTGAGTCTTTCAATTAATTTATTTTTGTAACTATTGATACAATTTACTTTCGTTCTAACTGTGCCGCATTTTTAATAGTTTTGTACCTATGCATTTATATTTATGATGCAATTGTAAATATATTTTTAATTTAACTGAACCTAAGTAATTAATATGGTGACAAATGTAGCTACTTACACTATTAAGCTGTTTTTGTTCTAAAATATTTACAAGATAAAAAGAACTTTTTATATACAGCGTTTTTAAATTTTCTGTTGAATTATTTTGCTTAATATGCTCAAACTTGTACTTTATATGAAGTAAATAAAAAACAAACAAACAAACAAATATAGAATACTGATATGTTATTCTGACATTTCATTTTGATTTCCATAGAAACGCACGTATATATTAATAATTTAGTTGCTAGGACCACCCCCTTAGCAACCAATAATAGTCTTTTACTTTTTACGGATTTCTGAAATAACTTTCCATACAAAACAGAATTAACTGAAAATGAATTCAATTCTGCTTAAAGATGGTTAAACGTATTAAAAGAATGCATTGACATCGTGTTCTGATATATTCTGAAAGTTTCAAATGTCTAGCTAGTCAGAAAGTTAGTTAAAAATCTATAGCAAGATTTGTACTGGATAAACAACCACCGGACACATAAGAATACGAACTAATGAAAACGTTGTAATAAAATATATAAAGTTACTATGAAGATAAGGGTATTATAAAAAAAAAATTGATTTATCGATTATACAATTTTAATCTTTTTGTTCCATATTACGGTGCCAGAACGTTGATAATTATTTTAGAAAAGTCATATATTATATGTTTAAATATGTGAAACAGTTTTTCAACACCCAATTCCAGGTCAGTCAGAAATAGCCGGGAATGTAAGAAAATAGGCACAATCTTTTGATAAAACGAAGTATTCCCATAAATAGTATGTAGGTATTGTAATTGTGTTACTCGTTTACTCTCTAATTTGTAATTAATTCTCTCGATAACTCTCTCGATGTAAACCTTTATATTAATTGATATAAGCACAGCATGTTCAAATAAAATTAATGTTTGATGATATTCACAATCTTAAGTTTTTTTATATGTTGGTATTTTATCTTTGCTTTCACAAGGCAGTTATAAAAAAAGAAGCTTATTTAAATGAGGTAGTGAAACAGGAGACGAGTAAAATAGAAACAAAACAAAAAACTCACGATAGGGAAAATCTCTGCGTTCGTGGCATTTTCTTGTGCATCTAAAAGACAATTATTATTTTCATGAAAATTTCTCGAGGGATATTTCAAATGGAACTTTTCCGCAAAAACTTGCACTAATTTAATACTCATTTATTTGTTTGGGTTAGTATGACTTGAGTCTGATAAATATTCAGCTGAGAGAGATGTCGAAAAAACTAAAGTGTATAACAATTAATTAATATAAATTCAGATAGTACAATTATTGGCACTATTAATTATTGACTATGGTAAATTTATTATCTTTTCAAATAATGCAACCCATGTAACCAAAGTGTTTAAAAAATAATTGCATCTACTAAAGACGAACGTTGTATTTAACTGGTTTGCTGATTGGAAATAGATCCTCATCTGTAATGAGTGAGGCGAGTGCTTAAACATATGTAAAACTCCACATATCTGAGACGACACGTATTTGAATAAAGAACAAACAGTTATGGTGAATACTGGGTATAGAGTGATATAATAGCATTGTTAATAACTACTACATTAATAATTACAAGATAGAAAGAACTTTGAATCGAATCACATAAACTTGACAATTCTATGTATTAATAAATATAGAATACTGTGATGTCATTTTGACATTTCATATTGATTTCCATGGTGACGCACGTATATATTAATAATTTAGTTGCTAGGACCTACTTAGCAACCAATAATAGTGAGTAGTAAATATTACTTTTAACGATTTTTTTCCGAAACATACAAAACAGGATTAACTGAAAATGAATTTAATTCTGCTGAAAGATGGCTAAAAGTATTAAAAGAATGCATTGGCATCGTGTTTTGATATAGTTTAAAAGTTTCAAATGTCTAGCTAGTCAAGAAGTTAGTTAAAAATCGATTGCAAGATTCGTACTGGATAAACAACCACCGGACAAACAAGAATACGATCTTAGAAAAACGTGGTAAAAATTAGCCATACTGCCTATATTTTAATCTAAAATAAAGAAATGACGTGAATACTTCATAGATCTCCTCACGTAAAAACAAAATTTTCACATTAGGTACTTGTGTAATAAGTAATATATTTCCGGGGTCTTGTAGATATGCTTCTTATGCACCGGCTAGACGGCAGCAACCTGCCTGCGCGGTATAGACTTTTACAGCACTTTTCGGTTTGCGCGAGCTTCAGTTTTCCCGTCCAAACACATGGGCTTCCCGATATAAAACCGGTTTGCGCAGGTAAGCTTATCGTAAAGCATGAGCTTCCAGCCGGCACTTTAGCTCCTATGTCAGATTTTAATCGTTGTCTTTATGTTTTATAATAAGTAAACATTAAAATCGTATATGACAATTGTTTAATTTGTCAAATTCCTGTAAAAACAAATATGATAATAACATGAGGTTTTTGTTATAGTAAAATAATTTACACAACTCAAATATTATATTTTTGTGACTCTCTCTGCCTAGAAGAAAGAAGTCAATATAATAAAACATTGTTTATAATCTGCACCAAATTTTATCAAGAAGTACATTTCATTTTATTGTAATCCAATGACGAATTATACCCGCTTTTCATTTTCTCTACGCTTCTATATAATAGAAAATGAAGGCAGTTGTAGGCGAACTGTTCATATATGATATGCTTCTATACTGATGGCGTCAGGCGAGTCTGCAAATAGACATGATGGCTCAGTCGATTCATATGTTGGATGCACTATCAGGGATTGCTTGATTGCGAAAAGAGATTAGGCTGTTTGGAGGCTGCAACGCCGTTAGCGAAAACCCTACTCGCTCCACGCCGTTACTGTGTAGAACTGTGGTAAAGCTTCCGCCTGAATTTCTCAAAGCTTTGCTGTTGATGGAAAGCTCACTGAACAAAATATGAAAAATTCCATATTATCTTAGTACACGTGTTGGTATATAAATATGATTCCATTAACAAATCTAATTGTCACTAAAGTAAACATAAGAAAATATTATATGAATTTAAAAAAATGCTTAGTAAATAAGAAGTAGGTACTAGAATTAGTTTAATTATTTAACTAAGTCATTAGTTTTACATAAATATTGTTAGTATTTTGCTTGTCAATTTTTTTAGATAGTGTTATGAAATGGGTATTTTTTATGTATGGCTTATAATGAAATATATTATTTGGTATAAAGTAAATTTTAATTATTTGAGAAATAGGAACCTATTTTAAATAATGATTTATCAAATATTTCATAATGGCTATTTGAAAACCATTGATATCACTAACAATATACTGAATGACGTCATGATCGAAAGACAAAGCTTATCAGGAATTGGCTACCACCTCATGGAAAATTATTTAGAGATGTCAACAATTTATTGTTTAATTTAATGGATAGTAACTTATATGTCATATCTAAGCGCATTGACGTGGTTATATAATATTCTATTAGCATGACTAACGAGTAATTAAGTTATATTCTATAATATACGATTTAATCGTAATTTTAATTGGTAAGGGTTGACTATATATTGAAAATAGATAAAATATGCACGAATATATACTAAAATTGGATTTAAGCAATATTATATTTGTTACATCCACTCAGCATGGATATTATGTTAACATTTTTAACATGATGATTTTCTTTAAATTTATACCTAACAAATGCCTATAAAACAATAACTGTTTGTCAGTATACTGGCAAACATAACACTGAACAGAAGAGAATATTGAATGTTTTTGAATATTCTCACTATAAATAATTTTCTTCGTGGTGGTCAATTTAACACTCTTATTTAAAAGTCTTATCATTACATGATAATCGTGAGGAGATACTGAGGGAGATTTGTGACATTACTAAAGATTTTGAAGAGAGTCTTCTTATAGCTAGAGCCTAAACATATGAAAATGATGGATGAAAGGACAATGTAAATTACTTATTACATACATAATACAAACTCTCAAATGAAAGATATACTTTTACATTGTTTTGCTTATAAAAATAACATTCAATAATTGAAACAGAAATTTTCTTCAGTATTTTTTATAGTGACAATATCTTTGGATATAACAAAATTTAGTGTAACTTTATCTAGATTTTTTTTTAAATATTTGGTTAAATATCACAAACTGTGTTCAATTAGTGTGAATGAATTCGTGAGGGTGCATCCTTATATCTACATTAAAGAATAAAAAAAAGTGTCCCGTGTCAATTTTTTTTCAATTACATATTGAATGATGACATCGTTTGACCGTATAGACAAGAGTTGCGAAGGTTGTTTGTTAAACGGAGTAAGTTATCACCACCTTGTGTAAGTTATATGTAATTAATAATTATTTAAACGACGATACATTTTAATATGTAAATTTAAAAAAATAGGTTATTCCACTACTTGACACGATCAAGATTTAACAAGTAAGTAACATTTAATTATTTCTGTATTATATTTTCATAATTCACAAATAATTTAGTATTACCGGTTTACTTTAAAAAATAATACTAGTTTGTCAAACTATTTTATTGTCTTTATTTATCTCAAATAATATGATACATTGAGTGTCTTGAAATTTCAGTTATAAATTATATTTATTATAATATAACATAGAATGGTTCATGAATCATGCTTATTTACGGCGTTAGTATATTGAACCATTAATAATTATTCGCGAGGTGATGTTATAAGTTTTCATATAAATTATTAATAACAAATACTACCTAATAATTTCATATTATAATCAACGGTAACATTATATTCGATTTGTGATATATATATATATATATATATAATATATAAATTTATATTATTGGTGTCATCAGTAAAATTAATGCGATTGCATACAATAGATTAATGTTTTATTAAATTGATAAATATTTTTTGAATTTAATAATTCAGTTTAGTATCGAGTTTTATATTATGATAGTGATAACTTCTACAAAATGTGTTGGAAAATATGACAGAGATACTAACACAAAGAGTATTACATACTATACGGGTTGACCAAATAAAGAAAACTGCAGTGCTCTCAATTCTAGAGGTCATCGACATGGCTCAAAATAAAAATAAAAGGAAAGAACTCATGTAAATCTTGGTACCTTCAGAAAAAAAGGATTACTTATAAAGGAGGAAATAATTTGTATTTTGTGAATAATATTATTGTAGACAGAAGGTACCTGTGTATTTTATTATATTATATTCAGAAAAAAACAATTCTTGTTAAAACTAATTCTACTCAAGGATGAGTTTTGTAGAATATTATTTTCGTGAAATATATTTTTTTATATTCAATGCTAGTATTATTTGATCAGGCAACCATATTTCACATCCGCTAAACTTTTCATATCTCAAAAACATTACCTTTTGTACATAACCAAATTTTATCTCGGCAGCTTTCGTACACGTACGCGTGTTTGTTTTCAATGTTTTTTTTTCCATAAAATATACATTCATAATGGTAAATAGAAAAGTGGAATTTTAAGCCGAATTGAGATAATTTTTATCTGAGATATTATATACAAAATTTATAATTGTTTTTTAAATTTTGAATTTATATCCTGACCGACACCATCGTTAAAATAGGTTATATGAAAATTTACTTATATAATTATGAAGTGTCAAAAATGATTTATTATAATTAAAATATATTACCCGTTAAGATCAAACCACTCTCTTCCTTTCATTATGTCACTAATTGAGTATATAGTTTCAAGAGTTTGTTGTGTATAAAAAAAGAACTTATTTCAACTACTTTGAGAGAGGAACTATAGTAGGTTCCATCTAACATATAGGTACTACAACTATAATTGTGTTGAAACAAAGTTTATTATAAATTATACAATATTGAAGTTATTATGTTTAACACTCTTTCGAGCTGCCAAGGTTCCCACAGCCACACGTCATATATGTACAGCCATGAATACGCACGGCCGTCTTCCATGACGCTGTAAACGTGTCTGAAAGAAGTGATTTTAAGTGCTCATTCTATCCCGAGATAGAATCCCACTAGACTGATGCTACAAACATGCACCGTAGTGCTTAAAGAAGGAAATTAAGAAAGAATAACAATCTTCGGAATGATTATAAGATAACTTGTTTAGATAGTCGGGCCTAATTTTACCTTGAAATGATACTTAAACCTCCCGCCTTTTTATATATATAATAATAATGAAATGATTTGTATTATTTTATATATTAGATAATTTTGTATAGAAATTAGAAAAATATATTTGTTTTAAATATGGGTAGATTAATATTATTATGAAGCCAATTTTTTTAATTTTTTTTAATTTTTTTTTGTTTGCATACGTTTAGTTATTTCATCTGCTACTCGAAATTGTCAATTTGTTGTTGTAACACTAAAAATACTGTAAAACCAATAACATAGAAAAGCCAAAATTTACTGATTAAAATATTTTACTTACTATTAATTTGATTGGATATATTGTTAGATGGCTTTCTTTTAAATATAACAAATCAATGAGGCCACAGTTTAAAAAAAGGTTTCCATAAATAAACTGCACTCATTTGTACTTTAGTAAATACTCCCAGGATTTCGAGGAAATACTTGATTTGGTTACACTGGTAATAACATAAACTTTGTTGGCAAAGCTCAAGTAGAAACGTGAAGTTGTACATACACACTGCGCATTTCTCTCTCAGTCTGGCTAATTTCTCTCAACGCCGACTCAAACTTTCTAAACTGCATGCATTTATTAACATGACCTGCATCCCGAAATGAGGGTAGTGACGTCACGGGAAGGCATAAGGAGGTTGGGGTGAAGTGGACCAGCCAATGTGGAAAACGAGTCTCATTTCCTAGAATTCCACAACTTTGCAAAAATAATACATTACTTTAAAAATGTCTTAAATAGTTTAAGAATATCACAATACCATTTTTATATAAATATACTGATCACAAGAAGAATTTTTTATTTTCTAATTTAAAAAAAAATGTAAATTACCATTTCCGCTAACATGTAAAGCATATTTCACACTCCATTTATATTAACACACTTTTTACGGGATCAAACATCCTTATTTTCTATCTTATATTATATGATTCGAATCTGTACCCACTGCGTGAGAGATGAGCGCTCTACCAAGTACTGTAATACCCGGATTTTATCAATGAATTAAGTATATTGACATAATTTAATATAGAGTGGCGGCGTTTTTAGCAGAGGACTGTATAATTTGAAGGATGATGTGGATTCCGGATCTAAAGGTGGGGGCGATTTTACAGAATGCCATACACTGACCTTTATGATGATGGCTCCGTGGTCTGGTTGCATTGTCATTCGCACGGTATTCTTTGTTTGGGTTACCCGGTGCGTGGCACTTGACGGTACACTGTTTATGGATGATATGATGTGGGGTTGATGAATAATGATGATTGTGTGATATGAATGATAAGAGTCGGTATCACGGCTTGGCAGGTATTCAGAAGTATAGCTTGTATTTGTTTAAATTAACTCCCTAATTAATAATTAATGTACAAAATAACAAAGAGACTCAGCTTATGTCGATCTAAAATTCCGCTTAAAACCTATGCGTAATATGCCACATTAAATTTGAGAGCCAGCGTGATAATCTAAATTCACGGCGCCGTGAACAGAATTGGCGTCGCCGGCCGTCGCGACGCTGCCGTACCAAAATGAAACCTCCTGCTATATACATAACCCTCAAATATTAAAAGCCTGGCAGTTGCGAGCTATGTGTATAATTTTGAGAGGGTGTACCGGAAATTGCGAAATAATATTATTAAATATTTAGCCGAATTTACTATAATCCTGAGAGAGCGTGTGGGTAACCATGTGATTTAAATTATAAATACCTCAATACATAACAGTTGTGAACCTTTATTATATAGCAATAATGTAGGCAAGCTGAAGAAATAATACCTTCTAAAGGTAATATTGTAATGACATATTAGTAAAAAAAAAATAGTTACTTAGTCTTAACTTAGTCAACAAATATTTAAATATTTACGCACCTATCTACGTAATTTGAAACACCTCATAAACATAATATCTACCTGAAAAAATATTTGTACCGAGCGGGACTTAAACCTTGATACATCAATTTCCGATTAATGTTATTTACCTAGTGTGTAAATCTTGCGTATTGTTAATTGAATACAAAATAGTTTAATTAAATACTATTTGTAATTGAATGTGTGTTACCTAACATTTTCATGAATAAATACGGTTATAGAAATAATATTAGTATCTTTAACTGACTATACAGTAACCAATGATCATTATTATATAAAAATATGAGGATTATGATGTATTATTAATTTACGATATCGTATAATGGTTGGGAAAAAGTGTAGAGCAAAAAATCGTATTTGATTTATAATTATCGTCGGAGGATCATACTACACCGGATATTCGCATGTGGATTTTAGACAGATTGTTTTTTTTTTTTTACCAAAAATGGTTTTTTGTCATTATTTCATCATATTAATCTTGATCCAAACACACACTTGCGGCTTCATAACAAGACATTCACACTTTAGAATCACCCAATCACTGCGGGTGCTTATTTGATAAATGATAATGCTGGATTTAAAAAGTCCAATATCTGGTGTTTCAACTAAATCTGTCTACAGTAATTAGTTAGAGATAAATTATCTGTTCACATTAGAATCAAGACGACTAATAGTTAACCTTTTGGTTTCATTTAAATTTCATTCAATTATGTAAATTTAGCGTTTCTAAATAAATAATTTAAAAAAATATTACTTAAATTAAGCTCCACCCTGTCTGGCAGAGTTTTAGTAATAGAGTAGTGTGGTTTCGGACCCTAATTGTCACTATGGCTCTGCACGTTTGGAGATTGACGTCACAGTTCAGGCTTTTATGGGAATGCCTTATAAACTGTTTCAAACATTTTGTTTACGTATTGTGATATTATTGTTGCTGTTATTTTTGTACATATTGTGATCGCTATAAAGTTTATTTCAGAAAATGAGTGTCGTGTTTTATAGATGGTGATCACAGATTATCCAATAACTTCTAAATTTTATCAATACACTTAGGTAGTATCTATAAAGTGATTTTATTGATACAACAGATTGACTTTAGAGTTTCGAACATTCGATTTCTCACATCTTTAACTGGAAATAGTGATTTGTATTTTAAACTCTATTTAATTGGTATAATAACATTTCTTATGATTGAATCAGTGTATGCCAATCACATTTTTTGGGAGTGGTTGAAAAAGGAGATGATTTCATGTTGTTCGGCCAATTTGACAAGGGAAAATTCTTCATTTTATTGCGCGTTTTAGAGAAAAAATGAATTTTTTATCAAGGCTATACTGCAATATATTAGATAAGGGCATTAGTTTCAAAGCAGATAACCTCCATATTCTACCATTTTAAGACAATCGCAAAAACCTTCAAGCACATTTCGGATTAAAATAAAGTGTTTTTATTGCAAACAATTGGAAAAAGTGAACAGCGAATTACAATTTCCCTAACGTTATTAAAATTAATAAAAATAAATATTATTTGTGGAGTTCATTGTAAAATAATAAAACAATGCGGTTGATGGATATAAACGACTATGAATTCTCAGGCTTTATTATATTTAACTAACAAACGGAGTTGTATTTGATATTTTACAAATATAAGGACACATAACGGAAAAATACTCACAAAATCAGAATAAAGAAAAATATTAAAAAAAAAAAAGAATCGATTTTGAAACTAAATCACGGTCGCTAGTCATATTTCCTTCGATACCTTCTTGCATCGTTCCAGGTCATAACAGCATCCCGTAGCCATGCCATATATACTATTTAAATAATATTTTGTGGCCTTGCAGGTCGCCGGAATCCAATTGGTTTGAAGAACAGCCAAGTCTGGCTGAGGTTCTCTTCTGGCATCCGCAGCACGTGACCGAACTAGGTCCAACGACACTCTAGAGGTTAATAATATTAATTATGCCACGGTATATGGCATGGATAAGTAGAGGGTAGTAAATGTAATTGAAAGATCTGTTTATGTTTTAATTATTTTGAAATATAACATCAATTATTTGATTGCAAATCTTGCATATTCTTTCCGTTCTTCCAACCACACGTTTTCATAAGTATTTAAAAAAATATTTTTGATATTCGAATTGAAGATTTAAAGATTACATTCATTTCATGATAATTAAGGTGATGTCGGTACTTACCAGAGGTGGAACTGTATTGTATTATGTGATTAATTATTTGTTTAATTAAATAAAACACGATGTATAGTACTTATTTCACTTTATTAATTAAATTTTGTACCAGTTTCGTCCTCTTCAAAGGGACATTATCAGTGTTTTCATTTGATTATAAAAATAAAAAATCAAGTAATTTCAACTGTATCTAATATATAAAAATCAATATTTGTTTATTTGTTCGTATTTTATGCGCTGCCATACCGTTCATCTGATTGCGATAAAACTTTGTCAACTTATTGCTTACACTTGCGCTTTGCGCTACAAGGTTATAGGCATGTAACTTATAGTAGGTCTTATATATAAAAATAAATATCTGCCTGTCTGTCTGTCTGTCCCGTATGCGTTTCTATACCATTAATCCGATAACGATGAAACTTTGGTGAGTTGTTGTGTGCACACCCGCAAAGGTTTTTGAATTAGTAAAATCACCTTCTTCTTTTGTTCGTATGGTTCCTATACCATTAATCCGATTGCAATGAAATTTTCATCAGTTGCTGTGTCAATACTCGCGAAGGTTTTTGAATTAGTACAATCATCTTCTTCTTCATTATATCTTATTTTATTCGTATGGTTCCTATACCATTCATCCGAATGCGATGAAACTTTCGTCAGTTGTTGTGCGCACACCCGAAAAGGTTTCGAAATCAGTAGTATATAAAATACAAAGTTTGTTGTTTATTTCATCCAATTTTGAATTTTATTACTACATATTAATACTATTAATAACGTTTGCATATTTTGGATTCGATTATAATTTAGTGTTCTTTTGTTTGACCTTTACTCCTATTAGAATTATTTTCATATTACCATATTGTATTACACAGATATTTTAGTATTAAAAAGATAATTACTTATTATAATTTTTGAAATACCTAAGATAAATGTATCCATGAAGCGACACTGTGCAAAGCCGGGTACTTCAGCTTGTTAATTGATAAATAAAAATCTAAAAACATTGAAAAAAAGTATATTTTTTTATTTTATGTGAAAGATAAACTTACAATAAATTGTAAAAAAAATGTGAATTTGTTGACAACTGACACCATCTTATTATTTACATATTTATTTTATGGTCATGATTATTATTAAAATTAAGTTAATTAATTTTTATAAGCTTCATTTATCAACTAATTCATAGTTTAAATATTTTTTATATCTATTTTAAAAAAACATCGATTTTTATAAATATATGAATGTGTATAACTTGAAATCATTTTTATTTATATCAAATCGAGCTTTAATATCGGGACCATAACTAAATAAAATTATCCAATCTAATAACGAATAATGCTATGCTTAGTGTTTGGTAAAACATTCCAAGAAAGAAATTATCTATTTCTCAGAAAGCACTAAGTATGGACATACATATTTTAGTGGCGAGAAAATTCAAAATTTAGATTCTGAGTAATAAAGGTTGTAGTAGCATACTAAAAATCTTCTAGAGGTAGGACAACTTTTTAAAAAGATACCCTTAGATTATTTATAAGCATAAGTTAACATTTCATCAGATTTAATTTATAAAAGTAAAAATTCCATTTCAAAGTTATAATACAAATCTTTGATTGCTTGTTTAATATGGGGTATTATTCGATATTATATACGTTCGATGATACGTTTTTGAAGATATGTATCAGAATACGTGATTTTTCAACCCTCTTTCTATTTTTCGGTAGTGACAATTGCGTGGAAGGGAGATAAACAAATTGCATATTCTTAGTAGGTAGGCGATTTATAAAAAAGAGGGATAAATAGAAAAAATCGCACACGGACAAAAAAATGAGGATGGAGCGAACAAAAAAAAAAACATAAAATTTATCAAAAAATAAATATTTACTCTAGATTCGAAATATCAGGAAATACAATTTAAATGTGAATAATACTACAATAATTGTATACTAATACAAAAATACAATAATTATCGGGGGTTATCTCGAGATGCTGACGTAGCCCCGATCTTAATAATATCTGTTCTGGAAGGCTGCGTTGAGTGTGCGTGATATGGATTAATTCGGATAGTGAGGAATGATACACAGTGGTTTAATTTTCTTGTGTTTATATTGTAGATATAAAGTTTGGATACACCCGGCACTAATACAGGACTGTTACATTAGTTTTTATGTTGAATTTGAATGTTTACATAATGATTGATTTAAGTTTAATGTTACGCGGAGCAGCGCGCGTAAATGGACTATACTATTGAAGGGCCGAAATGCAACTGATTTATTGACTGCCATTTCTCTCTTCGTATTATTGTCTATATGCTATATAAATGAGCATAGACAATAATGCGTCACTTGTAGGGTTGAGTTAACCTTTACATATTTTATGGATTAAAAGAATGTTATGTAACAGACACGATTTTATATTATATAATGCTTCAAATAGTCAATATTATGAAACATTGAACTTTATTAATATATTAGGTATCTGTCTACTGTCTGTATTAGGGTGGACATGTTTAAGAATTGGTGCTACATGAAAAATTAGAAAGTTCACATTCAAATATGTCAACGTAAATTTCAACATTTTATTAACTTTAAACTTGAATCTATTATAATAATAATATACAATAATTTATTAGAGGTAACTAATCTGTTCACGTTACATCAATGCGTCAAATAGCTGACATTTTGATTATGTTTAAAGCCGTAAATTCAATTTTCAACTTACCCAAATTATTTTATATGATCCGGTTCCCCTATCTAGAGAGACAAAAAAATGCGACCTACCTATTGATTTCTTTTAAAATCAACTTCTATAATTTATTCTTCAACACCAAGGATTTATTTTCTTTTAAATAGTTATTCTATTAACGTGTTCAATAATATGTCCATTCAGGCATATCAACTCAACCTGTTTTCATAATCTGATAGGCTAATTTCATGTTATTGCACTTTTTCGTTTTTTATTTAATATTCAATTATAAATATGCAGTTGTATAAATTATTGTACTTCACTGTAATATTGTATATTTAATATTCTATTCTTTCAAGCCCCCCCCCCATTCTGTGGAGGCCCATATGATCCTTTTAGGATCGGATAGGGTAAAACGAAGAATATTATTCTATGTACTTAGTTTTACTGTTGTATTCTTTATCTTTTATATGTGCATGCGACGTTTATAAATAAATATTTTAAAATGAAAATAATGAAAAAAAAACAGAAAATCAAATTACTTAATTTCGACATTTTATGCATAGTCTGAATTTATATAAAGTCCCCAAAATTAGTATAGAAAGAGATAGTAATGCATGTAAAAGAAATGCTTTGTCGTGGTCACGTTCAGTTAGGTTTTAAATATAAAAAAGTGGACGAACAATAAACACATGTATAAAACACAGCCAGCCCTTGCTGCAAATAAATATTTGCGTGCACAGCCTGCGGTGTAAGCAATCGTGTTCTAGCGGAAGGTGTCGACGGAATCAGCGCGCCAAAAAATTCACACACTTCCGGCGCTTCGATCTCCAGGCACGTGCGTCGCGACGCCGCAAACGCCTGCCGAACGCATTCACGCGTGAAAGAAAAACGCCGAGAGTTCAGCTGGGAAGCGCCGAACATTATTTTTTTCTAGGGAAGAGGAAATAAAATAAACACGGCATTGATCTGCGAGCGCTCGTGAGAGGTTTGATGAACATTTGGCCTTAGCGACGTGTGACCTTAAACGTGAATTATGTCATCTACGTGAGAGTTATTGCTGTCTATGTTATACAATCTAGTTACTTACTAATATTGATTCGTTTATATAAAACTAGTAAATGTTTTGTTTTGGTTTATGAATATTTTATAACAAGACATCTGACAGTGACATCTAACGATATTCTAATATTTCATAAGTAAAATTAACAAACGACATTAGTATCCGTTATTCTTTTAACACAATATTACATTAATACGGATAAATAATGGTAAAAATATGATGACTTGTTCATAAATTTAATTTCTGGTGCTACAACTCTTGGGTAGTCTCGTTCATGAACTTTCTACATCCTTAACGAACCAGTTCCGCTTCTTTCCAAATTTGCTTCAGTTAGGACATCTAATATCTTCCGTCCGGACATCTCATTTTGAAAATTTAGATTTTCGACTGGTCTCAAGGCATGTGCAGGCACTTTTGGAGTCTTATTCATAAGGTGCATCAAAATTTATATAAAAAAACATAAATTATTACCTACTTGCTGAAGTTCTGTTTTTTAAAAGAAGATTTTATTAATTGTCCTGTTAAATTAACATGAAATAATATTCCATGATGCTATTACATGATATTATAATATATTTTAATTGATTTTCGTTTAATTGGTATTATTTTCTATTAAATAATGATGGAGTAAATAGTTTTTACAAAATAATCAATGGCCAAAGCCTAGACGGTAAAGGAACGATTTTTAAAAATGACCATCATAATATGAACCCCGTACCTGGCTCGATCTTAATCAAGCTTTGAATATCTAAAAAAAACTGTAAGATTCTACTTGTGTTTCGTGATACCTTCAGTAGATTGGAAGCTTTTGAGATTTAGCTTTATCGGCATACGATAATCATTTCCTCAGCCCATCACGTCACTGAAGTGAGGGTTTAAAGATTAGCCAATATTCTAAAAAAAAACTTATAGTATCCATCAAATTCAGAAAAACCGGATACTTTTTCGGTATGTTTTAAAATATAAGATAATAAAATTTCCTTCAATATATCGATACATTAGTTCTATAGGAAAACGACGCAACAAACCTTGTTCTTAGATACCTAATAGCATTTAAAAATTTTGCACTAATTCTCATTTCAATGTTAAAGCCTTGTTTTTTGAAGTAAATGTGTTAATTTTTTATGTAATTCAAATGAAATTAGCAGTGCACAATGGAATTTTAAAATTTAACAAATAATCAATCCAGACATTCCCGTTTATAATTGAATTAATA
The DNA here is from genome assembly GCF_057557595.1 of Rhyacophila brunnea. Taxonomy (NCBI): domain Eukaryota; kingdom Metazoa; phylum Arthropoda; class Insecta; order Trichoptera; family Rhyacophilidae; genus Rhyacophila; species Rhyacophila brunnea. The sequence continues at coordinate 43,124,435 of NW_028232859.1, forward strand.
ATTAATTATTGAAAGGGTTATTCGATTTAATGATCTGTTGAAGAAGTTTTTGATTTTTTTATTGAATTAAAAAAACCTTTCTACATCAAATGGCATTATTAACTCAAAACCTTAAAATTTTGAGTTGTTTTCATATTGAACTATGGTATCGATATACTGCACGAGAATATATAAAGTAGGTGGCGGATGGTGGTTAATGGAGGAACATGATTAATGGAAGAGCATAACTTGCCAAAGATTTCACCCAAAACTGTAATAGAGAAAATTCCTAATATCCTCACCACAAACGCAACATATAAATAATATGTGAGTAACTATCTCTTTGAGCCAGATTATACAAAAATAAGTACAAGATAAAAAGAACTTTTTAAATTCTGTTGAATCATATAAACTTGACTTGACTAGCTTAAACGATTAAAAAAAATGTACTTGATAGAATTAATACTGAAATGTCATTTTGACATGTCATATTGATTTCCATAGTGACGCACGTATATATTAATAATTTTGTTGCTAGGACCTCAGACCCCTTGCAACCAATAAAAGTGGAATGGATTACGGATTTCTTCTGAAATAACTTTTCATACAAAACAGAATTAACTGAAAATGATTTCAATTCTACTTAAAGATGGCTAAAAGTATTTAAAAAATGCATTGTCATCGTGTTTTGATATGTTCTAAAAGTTTCAAATGTCTAGCTAGTCAGGAAGTTAGTTAAAAATCAATTGCAAGATTTGTACTGGATAAACAAACACCGGACAAATAAGAATACGACCTAATAAAACCGTTGTAATAAAGCCTGGTTTGTAATAAATTATCTTTTTAAAGGTAGCGAATGGGCAAGCAATAAGTGCTTCTTTTGGCTATGCAACCTCTGTAAATACCTCAATGTCCAAGGCGTAGAGCATCTTATACGACGAGACTACGAATGGAATCTGTATTGTCATTTGATCGCCAATAATTGATAAATGACGTCAGAAGAAATAATAACATTGATACCTGAAAGCGCATTAAATAAAGTCTTGAGCAGTTAATGCCACGATTTTCTTTTTTACGTATGGTATTAGAAGTTTATTTATCGGAATATATTATACGTATTACCTACAATATATCTCTATATGCTTCCACAAGCGTCTTTCACACTTGAGTCGGCATCGCAAGGTTTCGTTACCAGTTCGCATCTCGGAGCTTTTGTCTGCATATAAAAGACTTTCGATTCTTCGGCTTTCGGTTTTCATTTCCCCTATTCTTCCCCCTCCTCTTTTTATAGTACCTATACAGGGCGTAGGTACACTGAGAAATACTTTTTGTCACACATGCGTCGGGAAAGTGGCTATTCTTAGGTCGCTATTGTGTCGCACCACAATAGTTGATCAACATTTAGGAGACCTACTTATTACAAATAAATTATTTTTTTACACTTAAAATAAAATTTAACCACACATCATAATATTAATATTGATGCTAATAATTACTTTTAATTATTGTCACTGTCATATTATAGTGAAAGTTAATTTTATTAAATTTTGCTGTATTAAGAAATACCTACTCATTGATTATACATTTATCTTTCTTAAAACCCATTCACTGCGTCCAACGCAAGTGGTGCATTGCCCATTAGATATAACTAGCATGCTATTTAAATATGGTAATTAAATATTTATTAAAAGGTCCGCAGCGAATGTTTTACGGGTTTAAAGTTTTAAAAAACTAGTATATTTAACATGAATCTAATTGTAATGAATTTAAGTTTTTTACTATTCCATTTGAGTCTCAAATGAGTCTCATCCAGTCAATTGACTCTCCAATGGAATAGTACAAAACTTAAATCCATTAGAATTTAAATTCAAATTTCATTAAGTATCTTCAATCGATAGTATTAATATGTATCTAAATGTAAAATTCAGATAACAGTCATAAATAAAAATATATTTATTAGTGCTTATCGATGTTAGGTCAGCTTTATAGTATTTATGACGATTAAAAAATACAGAATCATGAGTTTACTAGAGAGGTAAATCTAAGCTATAATTATATTTAAAATTAAAATGGAAAATTGTGCTTGTCTAATTGGGAACAATTAAATAAAGTTCAATTGTATGAAAAAATATTGAAGATAGTATATTATTTTATTTATTTAATACATTTATGGTTTTAAAGTCATCTAATATTTTCACACACAAAATTATTACAGTTCCCATTAACTTCTGAGTTACCTAGTTTTATCATTTTGTAGAGAAGGAAATGTATCTCAAAAACAGTGAAAATCAAGTTATCTAATTGTAGTATTGAGGTGACGATATGAACTCAAATTTAATACATCCCACTTACAATGAGTTAGACAAGAAGTGATTTGGTTATAAAAAATCTTTTGACCTACATGTTCAATCTATCAAAAAAAAAAACTGTTATAAAAATAGCAATCGTTAAGTACAGCTTTACGGGGCAAAGTTTTGTGAAAGCAACGCTCGACATGTAAATTGGATTCTGTTAAAGTTTTGATGGTATCGCCGGTTGGATTCCTCCCAATTTACGATACGGCGCTTTATGGCGTTCGATCTCTAGAGAAAAAAGCGATTGCCTAAGATCTTGTTGATCCGAGCCGACTTACAATTTGATCGGCTGAAGACTTATAGACGCGGTAGTTGAAAATTTGTAAAATTTCTCAATGAATATTTTAATTTCTAATGGATTTAAGTTTTGTACTATTCCATTTGAGTTGTTTTTTGCGACCCGGGTTTCGCCTTTCGGCATATTCATGCGCTATGTATACTCACCACAAGACAAATATACACTGACAACGAATACAATTAACTCTAACTTGTATAACAAATCAATACAATAAAGTAGGTAAAAATTTTATCACCTACCTATTAAGTAAAAAATCACAATAAAAAAATATATAACAAATAAATTATGAATAGTTGAAATTGACACTTGATTAGCATATCGTCAAAACCTAATAATAGATCATTAGCAATAATAAACATTAAAAATACTACACTCAAGATGTGTAAAATCGTCTATTCTGGGAACAATGGTAGCGTATTAAGAATTAATGGAGTTCTAATGAGATATATCTATGATATCAGTCTTTAAAAGTTATTAGTTAAACAATTAATATTCAAATATTCTTAGATAATACCAATTTTTTTAATATTATTTTTTTAAATATAACAAATCCGCAAATAAACCCACTTAATGTACCTATATATACATACGTATACATGCCTACATACACATACATAATTCTGTCAAGTACCTTCGGTCGATAGTATAAATATTATGAATATTTTAAATTTAATCACAAAAACTATGATCTAAGTACCTACCTTTATTTATCGCTAATATGATTGTTATACAAATTTATTAAACTTGCAATATTAATATAATAAAGATAGTAATCATAAAAAATCGTATGGTGACCATACGTTCTATAGTATAAGTTACAACCTATATTTCAGGGCGTTGTTATATAGTTTTTTCTTCCTAAAAACCTCGCTATTGTCATTTATTTCTTATCAATTTTTTAAAGTATGTAGTAAATTAAAAAATGAGCGTTAAAAAAGGACAAATTATAAAATTCATCCTTCAATTTCACTGGTATATGCATAAACATCGCATATTTTTTCGCCAATGGTTGTTTGTATGTTAGCACACATTCAGTTTAGATGTTTCTTTACGAATAGTAGCCATTTTAAAATTGTTTATTTGACGGTTACTTTAACATTTTGTTTATAATTTTGTGTCAGCATTAATCGCATTTTAGCATGTTTTTATCAGAAGAAGCTATTTTCATAAACCAACTAAAAGTTGGAACACTAGAAACACCGATTTATACCAGGTGTTATTATTATGACATATTTTGTGTTATTTTTTTGAGTTTTGTAAGATAATATATCTAAATTAAATTACTTTGATTTAGGTTACTTTTAGTAGTTATATTTTTCAAAATATTTCAAAATGTTCAAAATCTTTCATTTTGTTTTTAATACACAAAACCTTGTAATGATGCTCATGTTTAGCCATCGAAATCAACTCCTTCCACGATCTTGTTTTAATTATTTAGTTGGTCTTTCCAATGTTTGTAAGATATAAATATTATGTTTATTTGATGATTTTAGATGAAATTAAATTTTCTTGAAACACAAAATATTTTAATAGGAGGTTGTGGGGTTTGAGTTACTATTTTTTTTATTAAAATCAACCATAATAAATCTGGGGCTGAGAAGCAGATGGTAGTAAGTCAACTTTTTTCGAAAATGATTTTTCGATACCAATTTTTAAATGAGACTAATATCTACGGGAAGCAGATTACAACAAGTCCAAAAATATTATACTTTTAAACATAAATCATAAATTTATGCGGCAAGTCCTCAACACTGTAGAAGTATAATGCAGCAGAGTGACATTACGCATTATGCTTCTAAAATGTGACGATTATGGAAAATGTTGAACTTACTTCATTGTGCCTTTAAAGTTTTTATTTGGCTGGAAATATTTTTGTACTGAATTCTTGAAACTACAGACCCTAGTGGATTATAAATAATAGCAGTCCTGGGGTAATCGTTGATATTTCCGAGTATTTTCATACTAAACGTAATGAATCTCAAGAGATATTGCAAGACCAAGAAATTAATAGTATGTCAACTGATAATATTGAAGTACTTCGATTGTCGATTTATCAACAGCTGATCTTATGATACAAAATATTAATTAAAAAAGATAATCGCATTTTTGATCGCGATCTTGATTAAATTATGAAATGACATTGCCTTCATTCATTATTTCAATCAGCCATTAGGGGAATGAAGTAGTGCAAATTCATTTTGATCATGTAAAATCTCAGTAGCAGAGTGAATTAAGTCCACTTCTTATTTCACATTTAAAGCTATTTTATGTAGAAAGATACACATATTTTTATATGTAACATTTAAAAAAAATCGGTGCGTGTACTTATGTACGCGCGTTAGAAGTTATACTTCTTTGGTGTAACAAAACATAAACAAAACTTGTGATAACCTAGATTCTTCGACTAGCTCTTAATTATCTTGTTAAATTACACACTCAAGAAAAAGGACCGCTTATTGGAACACCGTTGATTTAATTCTATACACTTTCACTTATATTACTTAATTATATAATTATTTATCGTTGTTTTTATTTTTAAAATAACTACTGCCACTATGACGTTTAATAGTTTGTTTACGTAAGGAATTGCAAATGGCCGACAATAATAAATTTGCTGTCTAGGAAACGGAACAATTCTAAACTTTAATATTATACTGTATAATCGTCATGATTGCAGTATCATACTGTGGCGTAATGGTAGTGCATTCGGCTGATAACCGAACAATCGGTGGTTCAAATCAAATCGAGTGCGTTTATTTTTGTATGAAAAAATTAATTATGTGTTACACGTCATATGCCAAAAATACACTCTGATCTGATTTTCTAAACGCGCCTAAAGAAGTATAACTTCAAAAAAATTAAGAACATTATGTTTTTATACTGAAATAAAAAAAAAACATCACTGTCTCTCTCATTTATTATATTTCACCTTTCAAATGCTTAAAACTGCTGCCTTGAACAATTTCTTTTGTGAGTTACCGCCTTCTACTGCTCAGCCCCAGGAAAATAAATGGAAGTTACAATGTCAAATATCTCAAAAAATACTATAGGAAGAATCACAATTTTATATTTAATAATTCAATATCTAAATATTAATAAAACGAATCAATAAAAACAATTGAACTGTATAAATCTGACTTTGAAACAAATGCCTTCAAATACCTACTATTTTTATTATTTTTATTATTATTATTACAACGTTTTTCTTAGCTCGTATTCTTATTTGTCCGGTAGTTGTTTGTCCGGTACAAATCTTGCAATCGATTTTTAACTAACTTCCCGACTAGCTAGACATTTGAAACTTTTAGAATATATCAGAACACGATGCCAATGCATTTTTTTTTACTTTTAGCCATCTCTAAGTAGAATTGAATTCATTTTCAATTAATTCGGTTTTCTATAAAAAGTTATTTCGGAAGAAATCCGTAAAAAGTAAAACTATTATTGGTTGCTAAGTGGGTCCTAGCAACTAAATTATTAATATTAATATATACTTGCGTTATTATGGAAATCAATATGACATTTCAGTATTATTTCTATCAAGTACATTTTTTTTGATCGTTTAAGCTAGTCAAGTCAAGTTTATATGATTCAACAGAAAATTAAAAAACGTTGTATATAAAAAGTTCTTTTTATCTTGTAATTATTCTGTTTGTCTCAATTTTAGTTACTTTAAAATCCTGAACGGACAATTAAATCAGATTGTTTTTGTTAACAATATTATTATTATAGTCAGTGATGAATGAATTTCTACATTATTATAAACATGAAACGCTAATGTAAATATTAGTTAATTCATTTTGCAGAGGCGTACTACTTTGTTGAGCCACTGAATAATATCTGAAAATCACGGTTAACGGACGGAAAGTATCCCTAAGGCGTTTTAGGTTTTTACTAAAGCACGTTAGGTAAAGCATTTAAAAACTTTTAAACGGTTTTATTTTGTGATTTTGTGATTTAGTATGTTTTAAAAATAGTAGTATAAGAAAATTGTGTGGATAAAGTTATATAATACATAACTACAAAAATTCGGTCACAACCTTATCTTAATTGATAGTATCTCTAAGCCAGTGTCAGTGAGACGTTTGAAATTGGGAATATATTTTGGGATTTGTCATCCTCGACTGAGTATATGGAAGAGTACGGAAAAACAAGTTTAAAAAAAATAAGACAAAACTGCTCAATATCGTGAAGAGATCTTCACGCTGCCAGTGTGATCCCGTAAAGCTTTAAAATTGGCTTATGTGGTGATGAAGTTGGACGACTCGAATGGCCGTATTCTTGCTATGATGAGTAAAATAACTATTTTCTTTCTGTATATTAGAACATTTACTGCTGATCAAGTGGAATACCGAAGATTTTGTCAATAAGGTCTTCATAACCAGTCAAGATTTAACTAACATAGTGATCATATTCATTTGCTACATAATATTTTGAAAAGAAAAGCTACATAATATTTTTTACCTCCCCTTTAACAAAGTATCCCACTTAGTCCAATAAAACTTCACCCTCATTTATACCTTTTCCCCATTCGAGTAAGGAGGCGGAAGTCGCCGCTACCACCTTACTTCTTAGGAGCATCGTAGATACATCGCATATCTATTTTCCGATCAAATGAAGGAATGCCAATCAGGACAGCAATGCTACTGCAGTCACTAAGAAGTAAAGTTTTAACAAGGTGGTCAGGGAAAACTTTCCAGATACAGGTTTCCGGATTACTTAGAGTAAAGTATAATAAGTAAACAACAGCAAAGCTACGTTATCGTATATAAAATATAAAGTCGTTAGAGTTCAAATTAATAATATGTAGCTATATAATTATTATTTAAATAACTTTATTATAATAATTTAGTGTCTATAATTGCCATTTCAAATGTAAATGTATTGTATCCCATATTTAGAAATATTAAAGGAGTGTTTGCATGATTTTGAATAAAAGTCCAATATTCACACGTGTGCCACTGTAAGTTATTAATAATTGTATTCATATTTATTTACTCTCAGATAGAGTTTATACGTAATATTGTTCTATCATTATTCTCTCTTTAACTCATTCGACGCGGATGACACGGCTGCCGTGTCCCCGTTAAGCGGCCGATCGATCCAATTAACATGTTATTTAAATACGGTAATTAAAAAGTAATTAAAAGTTACGCAGCGATTGTGTTAAGTAACAGAATCCAAAAAGAGTGATCATTTTCTTTAAAATACCAATCCTGTACACTTTCATCACACGTATCATTAGCAATGATTCTGATACCATTCATCTAAAAAACCCAAGGCGTTTAACTACTCTTATTTGGATTACTAGCAAATAATAAAAATATATCTAAATTAGGTTTTAATTATGATATAGTCTATAGGGTACCATATAGTTAATCTATTCTGAAACTTTACAATTTTAGTAGATTCAATTTTTGTTTCAGAAGTTATCTAAAATAAAAACCTAAATGAATATAATTTAGTCGAACTCTGGTAAGAAAAATATTTTAACATGACCTTAAAATTACCACTAACACAAAACCAAACGAAACAAACTACAAAAGTTTTTTTTCCTTAAGAGAGGGTGTATAAAATCCATTTCTGGCGTTATAAAGAAATGTGGCGTTGTGCGAATGAGAAAAGTAATTTCTATTGTTGTTTTCATTTTCCCAAGTTTCTTACTTTTAGTAGGTATTTTCAGAAGCGCTGAAATAAAATATTAAACTAAAATAACTCCAAATATAATCCATGATTTATATTGTTTAAAAATCTCTAAAATTACAATGATATTATCATACCTACACATTAAAATATAAGTTGCTACGTATCATCATGGTAAAATCAGTTACTGAGCTAAATTTAATCAATATTTATAGTACAGACGATTCCGCTTAATTAAGCCACCGGTTCATTGAGACAGTTCCTTATTTAGGATAAAATGGGACAAATCTAAAGAAACGGAAATAAAAATAATAATGTACTTATTGGGACAGTAAATATGCTGAATAGTAGAAAATTTACATGTTCATTAACAATGCTGGTAAAACCAGTCTATATTATTGTGCAATGAGCAAAATGAGGACACGTTACAGATTGGTTAATGGTCAATAATTTTCAAAAATAGATAACAATATACCATGTTACGGTGAAAATGAAGACTGTGTACTTATAGTACTTCATGCATTTTGTCAATTGCCCTAGTCCCAAATGTGTCCCAATCTAGTGGAATCCAGTGTATACAATATTTTTTATTGGTAAATAGCTCTAAAGTTGTCGACTTACTTCCATTTCTGCAATTCGATTAATAAATATTATATACCAAAATATTAAAATAAAATATACCAATAAATATAATTAACATAAAATTGTTGTGATAAAAACCAATTTCTTTCGAAATACAAAAAAGCTTTTTAAAACTACTGAAAATATATTATTGTAAAACTATATAAAACAAACAGCCAACCAACTAACTTTAACCGCATTTTTACCAAAATGTTAGTTAATACTATTGATTTGAGAGGGCAGTATTATTTATCGATTAAATGAAAATAACCAAATGACAAATATAAGAGCTTTATGTATCGAAAGTCTTTTTTGTGCTTTCAGAACGCTTTCATAAAAGTATATATTTTGGAGAATAAATTAAAAATTAAGACAAATGTTTACAAAGCATTACGATTATCATAATATTATGTAAATAATTTATTAGTTTAATGAGTACTTATTTGATAATTTACGTATGGCATGTTCCAACTTCATGATTAACAAACCTTCAAAAAACAAAGCACTCATAATGATTTTCTGCACCCCATAGAGGATCATTTTTATAATAATACTAGCTGAAGTACCCGGCTTCGCACAGGGTCGCTTCGTGGTTATATTTATCTTAGATATTTAAAAAATAATAAGAGGTAATTATTTTTTTAATATTAAAATATCTGTGTAATACAATATATCAATATGAAAATAATTCTAATAGGAGTAAAGGTCAAACAAAAGAACACTAAATTAAAATCGAATCCAAAATATGCAAACGTTATTAATGTTATTAATATGCAGTAACAAACCAAAATTGGATGGAACAAACTTTGTATTTTATATAATACTAATTTAGAAACCTTTGCAGGTGTGCGCACAACTTACAAAAATTTCATCGCAATCAGATGAATGGTATAAGAACGCATATGAATAGAAGAAGATAGAATAGATGAAAAAGAAGAAGAAATGGTTGTCTCAATTTAGAAACCTTTGCGGGCGTGAGCACAACACTTGATCAAAATTTCATTGCAATCGGATGAATGGTATAGGAACACATACGAATAGAAGAAGAAGAAGACGATTGTACTAATTCAGAAACCTTCGCGGGTGTTGGCACAATTACTGAAGAAAGTTTTATTGCAATCGGATGAATGGAATAGGAACTCATACAATTAATAGAAGAAGAAGATGGTCGTACTAATTCAGAAACCTTTACGGGTGTTACCACAACAACTGATGAAGGTTTCATCGCAATCGGATGGATGATATAGGAACCATACGAATAAAAGAAGATATAATGAAGAAGAAGAAGAAGATGCTTGTACAAATTCAGAAACCTTCGCGGGTGTTGGCACAACCACTGATGAAAGTTTCATCGCAATCGGATGAATGATATAGGGACCATACGAATAAAAGAAGATATAATGAAGAAGAAGAAGAAGATGCTTGTACAAATTCAGAAACCTTCGCGGGTGTTGGCACAACCACTGATGAAAGTTTCATCGCAATCGGATGAATGATATAGGGACCATACGAATAAAAGAAGATATAATGAAGAAGAAGAAGAAGATGGTTGTACTAATTCAGAAACCTTTACGGGTGTTACCACAATAACTTATGAAGGTTTCATAGCAATCGGATGAATGATATAGGAACCATACGAATAAAAGAAGATATCATGAAGAAGAAGAAGAAGATGGTTGTACAAATTCAGAAACCTTTGCGGGTGTTGGCACAACCACTGACGAAAGTTTCATCGCAATCGGATGAATGATATAGGGACCATACGAATAAAAGAAGATAGAATGAAGAAAAAGAAGAAGATGGTTGTACTAATTCAGAAACCTTTACGGGTGTTACCACAACAACTGATGAAAATTTCATCGCAATTGAATGAATGGTATAGGAACAATACGAATAAAAGAAGATAGAATGAAGAAGAAGAAGAAGATGATAATTTTTCTAATTCAGAAACCTTCATGGGTGTGCATACAACCACTTACCAAAATTTCATCGTAATCGGATGAATGGTATAGGAACCATATGAATAAAAGAAAATAGAATGAAGAAGAAGAAGAAGATGATGATTTTTCTAATTCAGAAACCTTAATGGGTGTGCATACAACCACTTACCAAAATTTCATCGCAATCGGATGAATGGTATAGGAACGCATACGGGACAGACACACAGACAGACAGACATACAGACAGACAGACATTCATTTTTATATATTAGTATAGCCTATACTCTTCGCGAAAGTGCAAGCAATAAGTTGACAAAGTTTTATCGCAATCGGATGAACGGTATGGCAGTGCATTCAAAACGAACAAACAAACAAACAAACCCACAAACAAATATTATTTTTTATATATTAGATGTAGAAGATTTCGTATTAATAAATTTAAAAAATATATATAAGACGCCCACGATGACTGAGCGGTTTCGTGTCGGCTTCTGGATAAAAATCCCGGATCTGGAAATATTCACATGTTATTTTTCAATGTGTGATTGGCGTGAAAACACTCGTATGAACCTGACAGGTTATGAAAGTGTCTAACATTTATTTCTCGTAATATCTATTAATACAACCTATATTCTGTTCAGGTTCATATGATTCTACTATGATCAAAAAATATGGTGATGTAATGTAATATAATATATACATGCGGTCCCCACATTGTTTTTGATATTGAATTTGGCCTTCATAAAAAAAGTTGCTCATCGCTGTTTTTAAAATATATCACTATCTTGTGTTGTATATTTTACTAAGGTACTAATATTATTACTAATATTACTGCCTAACAATATAAAAATTGAGTGAAAAATAGTCTAAAAATCGAATTAATTGAAAGGTATCAAAATAAAACGAAAATGTTCGTCATTGCTTGTAATCAACTAACTCCAAAGCATTATATGGCAGAATGAGACACGCTAGTTTCAGTTTCCTCGCAAATCTATCAGACTCGAACATAATGTCGAGTTTTTTATGTTTTTTCTCCCATTTTGTGTTTTTTTTCTCTTTTCAATTGTGTGCTAGTTATGCAGTAAACGAGAGCATGCCATTATTTATACTGGAGAAGTTTAAGCAACAATGACTGGTTTTATACACCTAATACAGGCAGGTATTTTAACAAAATAATAAGCACAAAGATTTGAGACATTATGTATAAGTTATGATAAGTAATTGGAAGGGAAATGGGAATTGAATTTAAATTCTTTTTGTTGAGAGGAGTTATATGATTTTATGAATATCCAAATATACAATATTCTCACCAATTATTATTTAGCAAGTAGTAAGTATAATTACCACATATTTTCAACATTATTATCTTTGAATAAGTCTTTGAAATATTATACAGAAACCTATAAGTTGCTCTCGATTTACTGACTGCATAAATTAATAATAATTAAAATAAATAGTTTTAAATAAAATATATTATACTTAATATATATTTTTTTTTAAATTAGATGTTACGTCAAGATGATCTTAATTTTTCACTTTACACAAACGTTACTTTTCGATGATAATTTCCATACCTTTGGATTGTTTTAACAAATCAATTATTAGATATTGTTTTTAAGTTTCTGTTTATTGCATGTTTATATGGTATTATATTGCTAAAATAAGAAATTTTTCATGTTCAAATCAAGCGAACGTGATGGTAAGCAAACTTGAATTTTTTCAAAATTATTCTCTCTCCAAAACTGACTCGTAAAAGATCTATTGACCTTCAGAGACAATGGGCCACATCTTGTTGAAACTATGTTGACTGATCATCAAAAACAACCGGGTTACTTTTTTGCGATCAGTATTTGATATCGGTTTTCTATTTTTCTGTTACAATATAACCTTGTTCATTTTATAAAAAAAAAACTATCAACTTTCCGGATTAAATTTGACATGGTACAGATCTCCATAGTTCGAAACAATTGAAATAGTGATTGATGTTCACTATTCAAAAGGTTAATCAATATCCTAGTCGTGAATATTTATTTATGGAGATTTTTAACACTAAAATAAACTTGCAACATATGTTTGAAACATTATATTGCAAAGTAAACTTCAATCACTTTGTTCGTTTGTGTTCTGTAAAATTCTTTATGGTAGGTAAAATTTCAAGATTAACTACAAAAAAAACATCAAACTTAACCAAAAATTATATTATTATTAAATTAATTACTATTTTTACACAAAAGTGGTGCATATGGAATGGAGATTAGTTTGACATTTGAGGTTAAGGAGAATTGGTTATAATCCATTTGTACTTAAAATCAACATGTATTCTTCCCGAACCCCCGTACAAGATCATTAATTATAGATTTTATTCGCAAAAGAACTCTGCCATGCAATTAATATTGTAAAAAATAGTTATTGCATTTATCAATATTGAAGTCCAGTTGTTTGTTCTGTATTATAATATAAATATAACTAAATATTATTATATTGCATTACTTCACAATAGGTAGCATAAGAGTTGACTATTATATTTTGTTTCAGAAAATTATTGCTCGAATTACAACGGTGAATATTAAGTATTGTAGAAGTTTTCCGTTAATTACATCCATTGTTGGCAAAGCAAGTGCTTTTGCATTCCGTCTGTATGTCTGAAAACTAAACTCATTTACGAACAAATAAGTTGTTTTGTGAAGACCCAAGAAATACTGTTCTCATGCAATTTTATGATTTTGCTGAGATTCTGCATGCAATGGAAATTCAACAAGTTTGCAATTAATTTTCATTTGAACTGGCGTTTGAAATAAGCATTGCGAATAGTATTACTGTTTCATTGAACAAATATTAATTTTACTGTCTTCACTGAACAAAAGTCTCAAATTACGTGCCAAAGAATAACGGTTGAAATTTTGTATTTATTGCGCAAATACATTTTGTCGATTGCTTGACCTGAGCGTAATAAATGTTATATTAATTATCTATTTAATATATAAACTAGCCCCCGCGATAGACGAGTGGTAATTTAGTATCTGACGAGTGAAGTCGTGAGTCGCCAGGTAAAATTCCGGGTATAGTTAATTCATACGTTATTGTTAATATATGTTTGGACCCAGAGACAAGTTGAATCTAGATTCATCAATATCACTATGTCAAATGAAAATTGAAAGGGCAGAAGTCACTTATATATGATCTGAAACACAGTAAAAAACATACCGATTAGAAAAATATTTTTATCGAACGGTAATTGAATTCATAACACTGCTTATCGATAATCATTAATTGACAGTGATTTAAAATTCTAAGAATGTTAGTTAATCTAGCTAAACGAAAAGTTTATATCTTTGGACTAATAACTAATTTAATATAATTAGGATAGTTTTTATTACAGATCCAAAGTTACAGCAGTGATTGAATGAGTCTGAGATAAACTATTACAAACTTAATAGATTTAATATAACTTTCAGTTGACCTTTCAAACATTCTATAAGATTTTTTGGCTCGAAATATTTTTAATACATATATATTTGAACAATTAGCAATATTTCTTTCATTGTGTTTTTAAATTGCAAATTATAATCATGTGAAAACTTTTTACAGTTTCTGTAAAATTAGTGATAAATAAGCATATTACATACTATCTTACCATACCATTAAAAACCTAAGGCAGGGAGATGCGTTCACTTCAACCACTGCAACTTTTATGGTACCATCTTTAGAAAGTCGACGTTTTATATCTGATCAATATTTCCTTTTTAAAATTATCAATGGTTTTGTTGACTCGCCAAACCTACTTGAAAGGGTGGGTTTCCATTGTCCGTCAAAATTTACGCGAAACCAAACTTTGTACCATGTCAGTCGTAGCGATTCTAATTATGCACAAAACTCTTTTATTCGGCGCTCTTGTTTAAATTATAATATGTATTTCTCCACCGTTGATCCTTTTAATAATACACCTGTTTCATTTAAACGCGTTATCTCCAAAATTTTGTATAAATAGATATATATATATATATATTATATATATATTTTATGTTACTTTTTTTGTATATAATTTATTATTTTTCTCATGTAATTTCTTTATATTTATATTATTCTTACTCTCTATCTTGTTAGGCTTAACTATATTATAATGTATATATGGAAACTTTGCTGGTTGCAATAACTTTTCATTATTATATTAAATTTTTGTAATCAATGTGTAGGTAACTGTTTGTTTCTTTAATAAAAAAAAAATTGTCTTTAATCGATGTGGCCATGAAGAAATCAATTCACATTCAAAACTTTGTACCTCTGAAATCATCTTTAACAGACCTTTGCAACTACCTACTAGTTTAGGCAGATGTTATCGACGTACTTATAAGAATCAAGCAAGCAATGGTAGATACCTTCAAGGTCCTGAATATACATCATGTTGAAATAGCATGTAAAATGAGTCTGGAAGCGAATATAGTAAAAACTAACCGTTTGAAGACGCCTATGCAAGACTATAATACGCAACCAAATTCATTCAATAGTAGCTGTTTTGAGAACATGAATAAATTTGTGTACCAGCGCATCTATTGCAGTACTGCTATCGAGGGTAGTTTTATTTTTTTTGTATCGAAGTGTTATCACTATTGTAACAATTATAATACTATAGCCATCTAAATAGCCAAAACTGTATATTTCACTCTAAAATCTAACAGAGGCATGAGATGTGCTATTGAAACATAGCACTTATTGGAACAATAATATTGTATAATTACATAGTGCTAATACTTCGATAAAAAAAATTTAAAACTACCCTCGCTAGCTACCGATAGCGGCTGATAGCAATCTTATGTATAAAATAGATACGGTGGGCTTCTAAACACTTGAAAATGTCTGTAATTAAATGCACGATAACATTAAATGTAGGGAAAATATCGCTAATTAAAGCTTATACGGTTTACTAAAAAAATCAAAATGATTATTAAGAAAAAATAAAGATATAGCTATGCAAAGCTCTCGTGATACCAATATTGTCATGTTAGACGAAGACTTGGACCCTGTTCTCCACTGATTGTTAGATAGTGATGGTAATTGAGAGAATAGAATTCAGAAAGTTACTTGTGAAAATGGAGTATGCCGGCGTCGGTTTAATGTAGCTTTATAGTGTATGCGATGAGCTAGATGTCGCAAAATTCATAAATATTCCGGGAAAAATATTAAAATATATCAGCGTAGAAGTGCTTAATTCTAACAAACCTGAAGGAATGGCGACGCGCCTAGAAATCACGACTTCGGTGGTAAGACGAAATAGAAAAGGACTTCGAGACTCTCAGTGTGTCCATGCCTATTGAAGCTGATATCGGACTATAATACTAATAGTAAAGAAACCTGGACTGGAATGAGGCTATAAAGAAAATGTGCCAAGGTATGTGGATAGATTTTCACCATAGGGCATCATTAGAAAAGGGGAAATGGAGTAAGTCTATCCTACCATCACCACGAGAGGTGCCCTGGTTTGTAGAGTCTTCTTTGACGAGGAATGAGCTTAAGTTAATACTGAGGCTAAGAACAGGGCACACCATGGGCAAAAGATTTGATGTCCTCATGAGAAGAAGCGAATCGCAACTCTGCGTTGAATGTCATGTTTTAGACGATATTGTACATATAGTACTACAATGCCCTAAATATGAATTTCACAGAGTACGGCTGCGAATTGCGGATATCTATGAGAATGTCGACGAATTGAAGGGTGTCCTGGCGGTGGGTAAGACGGAAGAGCTAGGCAAAATTGAAAAGTTATATAACAGAATAGGAGTGAGGACCTGATCGACGGATCCCCTTCTAGAAGAGAAGATGCGATATGACAGCGAGTCGCAGTCAAAGCCTCGGTAAAATCACAAAAAAAAATAGTAAAGAAAGGTTTTTGTAGATAAATATAATGTTATATTTTCAATATAATAACATACAAAATTGATAGGTATTGATTTAAAAAAAAATGTAAAGAAGCAGGTACTACGTGAAAATGTGTTATTCATTTAATAAATATGTTAGTATAAGATTGACAGATAATATATGAAATACTAACAACTAACCAATTTAGTATGTTGACTAGTGTACACAAAATAGCAGGTTGACACACCTGCGCTATGCCGATTATTGTGCTGTCGGGATGATCAGTTAATCCATAATTTCATGTTACTGCCGCTTTAGGACTATAATAATTTTGTCAAAGACTCTTGGCACAGTTTATTTAGGTTGGTAACTACTCGCCCGAGGCAACACCTGTGCAAACATCAATTAATAACCAAATCGCAGTAGATGTTCAAGGCGCGTATCTGCTCCGGCCCTAGGGAGCATTAAAATATCGATTCGTATGAATTTATACACAGGCTTCCGAACAGCACTCCAAGGTTTGCCTCAACTTTAGTAAAAAGGTTTGCACAAACACGTGTTCAACGAATATCCGATACAAGATTCCCTTAATATTAAATCTTGTTTAAAATTATAATAGAGTACACAAACAACCGAAAACAGTGGTACACCTTTATAATATAGAGCATAATTATTGTATAAAAATAAATACTTTTGAAAATCCTCAGTAACATAAGCGAGTAGGATTCTACATATTATTTTATTCAGTCCTATTATTATTTGCCCCAGTACTTCTCAAACTGGGAGACGCGGCCCCCTGGGGGCCCTGGAGCTTATGCCAGGGAGCTGTAGGTAGTAGGTAGTAATTTTTCAGTAGGTATCTATTTGGAAAATAAATCATAAAAACGTGATTACCTAATACAAATTAGTCAAAATCTCGAGGTATGTAATAAATTTGAAGTTAAGTATTTTTTTTTCTAATTTTTGCTTTACGAGCAAGTAAATGAAATGTATTATTTTAAATAAAAATGTACATAATATAATAATAATTAATGGTAAATAAAGTACCTACTGTTGGTCTCAAAAAGTATAAGTAAAGTAAAAGTATTTTCATTAATAAAGTAACTTAGGTTCATTTTTAAATATTATGTATATTATTTTGTATTAAATAAAACAATAGTGATTTATTTACGTAAAAATAAATTATTATACGCGCGCGATGGCCGAGCGGCTTAAGCGTCGGCTTAAAACGTCTTGGGTCCCAGGTTCTAATTCTGGGTCTGGCAAATACACATATTAATTTCAATTCGTGTTTGAGTCGGAGTATAGACCTAATAGGTTGAACAAGTGGCTAACATCCATTTCACGTAAAAATAAAAATCTGTGGAGGCGGATATGATCTTATTAGTTCAGACATGGTCAAAAAAAAACAATTATTATAATATGCTTGGTAAAAGAAGAAATGCACTGAGTTTTAGCTTTTAAAACACCCACTTAAATACACAACATAAATCTATAAAATATGACAGGTTAGGTGTTAATATACATATGTATAATTTCTAAATAAACAGTTAATTGCATGGTTTGTTTAACACATAAATTACGTTAATAAAATATAGGGTTTGGCGTTTATGAATAAACGACATAATAATTCTGTGATAACTGAAATAGTGTTTAAAGTTCAGTTAAATTTAACTTGTACAAAATTGGTTAACTTCTGATAAGAAATAATCTTGTTTAATATTATTTAAAGCTGATCAAATATGACATAAATACTTAGCTTACTTAACGAAATATTTATTTTGTGTCTTGTTTATGAGTCACATAAAAACTTATCCCAAAAGACTTGCGAGAGATTAAGAGATTAAAAAAGTTATTAGTTATAGGTATAACGTGGGCTCAAAGTTATTACAGTACTTCTACTCAATCATGCTAACTAACTTTTAAATGTATTTAATTATCACAATTATGTATTTTTAGTACTATATGTTTAAATTATTTTGTGTCTAAAATAAAATTATGTTATTATTATCTCATTTTTTGTAGAGGGGATATTGTCATGACATTTGGCAAACGACATGAATTCTTGGAGGTCATGACGTGCATAATTATACTCCACTTAAGAGCAGACATAAAAATAAGATATTTCATGTAAATGTATAAAATAAATAAGGGGGTATTTTTGGCAATTAAGTCTTAAAAAAACTGTAAATGTTGTAGAAAAGACGTATAGGTATATTATTATTATGTCCCCTCTTTTCTCAATATCTACCATAAAAATTACTGTAAACATCGTTACTTGAAATTTAGAATAAAACCATATTTTGTTACATTATACATTAATATCGTACATCCGATTTAGGTATTTCAATCCCGGGATCCCGAGCTATTTTCGATACCTATGAATCCCGGGATTGATTTTTTTATCAATTTTTATAAAAAATAAAATAAAAACGAAAATATAACAGAAAAAATTCTTTTAATAACAAATAACTACATTAGAAATAAACTAAGTTTGAATGATGTTTGATTTATATCCATGTGTAAGTTGCCGATTCATTTTATTTTTTTACATAAATTAATAAAAATGAGAATGATTGGAAAAAACAATGCTTCGCACTATTAACAAAGTAATTCCACCATGATCTCATACATTTTACGGCAGTTTCATATTTGGGTGACTAATTAGATTTATGAAGCGGAAAGGCCATAAGTACACCATGATTTGCTTTACTATCAGAAACGGCAATCTCATATTAAATTCACGTTAATATTTATATAACAATATTATTTACTCCATTAAACTTATGTATTTCCAAGAATAAACGTATACAATATTAACAATAAATGTCTTAAATAGTATAAATTTTACTAGATTTATTTTTGATCGATTTTATCAATGTTATTTGTAAATATAAAAAAATTATATTAATTGATTGATTGTCAAATTGTAATCCCGAAATCCCGGGATCAGCATTTTGGCTCGGTATTGGATTCCCTAATATCTATCCCTAAGAACCATAATACTATACTTTTAACGTTTTTTCTTATGATTACTACTAATGTGTTTTTCTTTCTTTTTTAACCATTTTCAATAACTCTCCAATTATATTGTTGACAGTTGTATCTAATATTTTACCTATATAATTTGATTTATTCCGGGCTCGAAATGGAATGGAACGCACCGCAGTGCCGTTCCGGTTCATAAAATCCCTAAAATTATCGCTCTGTCTCGTGGAAAAAAATAACTTGACGATCTGAGCTAGATAATCATATTATAACACTTATTTTTTCACATAAGTATATAAAAAATTGATAACTTCCTATGTTAATATTTACGGAAAAATATTGAGCGCTCCATTTTGAGCACTGGATTTATTTTGGTTTCTGTGTCCGCCTGTTATTGCGATCATCACATTATTATTATTGTACTATATAATATTATTATTATACTTATTATCTGTGATTGATAGTGTTGGCCGACCTAAATAAATATAAGATGAAAAGAACTTTATATATACCACGTTTTTAAATTTTATTTTGAATCATATAAACTTGACAATTCTATGTATTAATAAATACTTTTTTTTTTTAATTTTTTTGATGAATTATAATTAGAAATACTGAATAAATACAGAATACTGAAATGTCATTTTGACATTTCATATTGATTTCCATAGTAACGCACGTATATATTAATAATTTAGTTGCTAGGACCCCCTTAGCAACCAATAATAGTGTTTTACTTTTTACGGATTTTTTCCGAAATAACTTTCCATACAAAACAGAATTAACTGAAAATTAATTCAATTCTGCTTAAAGATGGCTAAAAGTATTTAAAGAATGCATTGTCACCGTGTTCCGATATATTCTAAAAGTTTCAAATATCTATCTAGTCGGGAAGTTAGTTAAAAATCGATTGCAATATTTGTATTGGACAAACAAGAATACGAGCTAATGAAAACGTGGTAAAATTAACTGAACTGGACTTATTAATATTTAATATTACAAATATATACGGCACATATTTTGATATAACTTTGTACCTAATTGTCATTTCGTAGCATTTCTGGAGAAATTGTAACATTTTGAGTTCGCATTTTATGATGGTTTAAAATATTATTATTTTAAAGACACATGAACTTTACAGGGCATGTTGACTTTAATGCCTTTAGAACAGTGATGCACGACCCACAGCACATGGGCTGCATATTATGTAATTGAAATATGCAAATACTTAATTACCATTGAATATGATTGATACAGTTCATAATATTATGTTCCATCATGCAAATATATACGTAATACCAAATGGAGAGTGATTGAATTATCTTATAATAACCTATTAATCTAAAATAATTAAACGTACCTCTAGTTTAGTATAATATTTCATGATTTTCAATACTTTTACCCACTGCAGCTCTTGAAAACTTTGAAAATGGATAAATTGTCCCTTCTGCCAACTAGGCTGTGCACCACTTCTTTAAAGCCTCAATATTGTATTTTTATTAGGTATAGCTACTATGTGTTATTATTATTTTCACGGATAATAATTTTCTACTATCACATGAATTTGTACACAGTATGGAATAAAAATCGAATGAATATGATCCTTTTAGACAATCTTTACGTATTCTCATGTCAATAATAATTTATCTCTTAAAGATTTGCAACTTGATAATACATTGATTACTATAAATCCTCATTACATTAGGCAAAAAGCTTTGATCGGGCATAAAAAAACAAACATCCATTCGGCCGTCCAATAAGCTTTCGTTATTTTCCATGCAGTATATTGGCAACGATGTATGATAGGAAAACATAATATTTCGTGTAATAAACATATTCACTGGCTACAGTGTATTTAATATGGACTTGGAATTATACGTATTGGGAAGTTTGGATTTGTGATAATGTCATTTTTGGCTAGTCTGTCAGTCGTAAACCAACTTGGAATTTTATGACCCTAGTCTTTCGGACTCTTCTCGAATATGTTTGACTTTTATAAGGAAAGTTTTTACATACATAGGCGCTGATATAATTCCTAGAAAACCGTCAATTGACCACTAGATTAACCTAGTTATCCTTATAATATTATCATATTTATTTGTAGCGATATGTTATATTAAAATTCACACAGAATTTTTAATTTCTTCAAGAGATTCAAAATTTACTTGACCAGTTTAACGACAGTTGCCAAAAATGGCAGAGCGGTTAGCTGCGCTAATAAATAACCTACAAAATAAACTAAGTGTTTCGTTAAAATTTCCGGGTTTGCGAAGTGTTTCATTGCAGAAAAAGTTTGGGAAACCCTGGAATAGAACATGGAAAAAAATAATCGAAGCATTTTGTAATATTTAAATGAACTTGATATTTAACTATGTGAACGAAATGAGAGACGGATTAATTACATATTTTTTATTATTATAATTTGATTAAAAAATCATAAATATATTTTAAAATAAATCGAATGTAAGTATATACGAGTAATTTATAAACGCCAATTTTTTTACTTTTTTATATAACATAGGTATTATTTTTTATTCGTCTCCAATTTAAACAGAACATTCAAAAACAACAAATACTTATACAATATTTAAAATTCATAAATTATGTATTATTGAAAACAATATAATATTATTTAAAAAAACGTCAGAAACAGACAAATTAAAAAAAAACTGGAGCACGAAGCACGGGTAAGTGCTCACTTGCATTGCATGACTATAATTCTTGCGAATTATCACTTTTAACAATGCTCTCTAGGATATTATAAGCAAACGTCTTTAATTAGGGGGAAATTGTAGTCCTCAGACAACGTAGTTACTTGTGATAAAAGGCATAAATCATAGACAAATCAACAGCTCAATAGATATGAGTACTCACCTGCACAATTAAAAATGTAAGTTCTAGTCACACACGATTCAACCTTATTTTTAGGATTTCTCTAATTGGTATGCTTCTGAGGGTTTTTTTAAATTAAGTGTTTCATATAAATCCATAAAGTAAATACCAGTTTAAGTCAGTAAAAATTATTTGACTTTTTTGGTCACAAAATAAGTGCATGAAATATTTTAAAATAATGTTTTTCCCATTGAAAGTTGGTGGTATTTCGTAGACGAATTTCCATTTTCAATATCGATTCTCGATACGTAGCTCCTTTACAGGAACAATAACATCGTTGTTTTCTTATACATATCCTACGCAAATTTCTTCACAGAACCTTTGCTACCCTTCGTGTGTGAATTGAGTACGTTTTAAATAGTGTTTGCTTAAGAACAAACAAACTAGTTAGTATATGCAAATAAGCTCTCCTCGAGTTATTTATTTAGTAACCATTTGCCTGAAACGTTCTGTTTTTCCGGCGCTAATCTTCCAAGACTTTTTACATAAACCAATCAAATCATTCATAAACTTTATTTATATTTTTTACTACACCATGTCTTTGATTATTGCTATTGAAAATGCATAAGTAAATAACTTATTTATTCAACACGCGTTTACGTGAGAGAACTCTCATATAATTCTTTTTTAAACACATCTTTTACTACTAGTACAACGTTTCAGGTACTTACCGTATTAATGTTGACAACTATTCAGGGGTCCGGGCTATGTATACTGAGTTAACTACATTAAATTAGATATGATTATTTTCTTTAACGCTCACGGTGACCGCGCGGCTTAAGCGTTGGACTATAACGCCGTGGGTCCCAGGTTCGAATCCAGGGTCTGGCAAGTACACATATTGTTTTTCAATTTGCGTGTGTCAGGGTATTGACCTAATAGGTTGAGCAAGTAGCTTACATCCATTTCTCGTAAAAAACAAAATCTGTCAATACAAACATCTACTCTGTGGAGGCCCATATGGTCCTATTAGGATCGGACATGGTCGAAAGAAGAATTTTCTTTATATTATATTTCGCCATTTTTCGGCTGATGAGTGGTATATTATACTACTGTATTCTAAAAATAATGTTTGTTCAGTAACAAATATAATATTTTAATAAAACTATGTTGAGCTTATTATAACAGCCCAGGATGGTCGAGCGGTAACGTAACCAGTTAGTAAGTCTTGGGTCTCAGGTTTAAATCCCGTATCTGATAAAATTCACATGTTGTTTTTCAATGTGCATGTAAACCCAGAATATGAACATAATAAGTTAAACAAGTAGCTTACATCCAATTCTTTAAAAAATATATTTAACCTCTTTCTAAGTTGGCCAAGATCAACATAGGATTTTAGAGATAAGGAAATAATGTAAATTTTTATTTACTTTTGTATTTAAAATGGTGAATAAAATGTTTAATATTTTTATAAAGAATTTTTAACAACATAGTGTGTCAAATAAATTATAATATCAAATGAATCATTATTGAATTCTCAAAATCTTCATCGGTTTGTCTGCGAGATTTAAAAAAAAAACTGTTAAAAGTTGGAGCGCGTGCTTAGAAAGTGTTGTTTTATTCTTAAAGTATGCAAATCGTTACCGAAATCGCTTCGTTTCGTACAAATAACACGATGTTCCGTTTTAAAATTGTATTTCCTTCCCCCCGGGGGTCTTTTGTCTCTTTCCGCTCCCTTCCGTAGGCCACAGGGAAACTCGAGAGTCTTATGCGAGAGTTTTACACGAGAGTTTATCGCTTTTTGATTGCCCGACGCATGGATCAAAACTATGCGCTGTATAAAAAAAGCGTAAAATATGATTTGCAAAAGAGATAAAAGAAAAATTATTTGAAACGATACAAAAGAATATTCGTGAAATATGAGTATACACAATCAATAACTATAAATCGGAGAATCATTGGTAAGATTGGGCGCGTGATATACCGTTACGAGGGTAAGGAATTTTATTGTATAGGGCAGTGGTTTTCATTTTTTTTCGTCTCACAGCACACATATTGAATAAAAAAAAAAATATACAGTTGACATGAAAATATCATGCATAAAATATATATTTTTTTTATTTTAACAATAGAGTGGGGTAAACGTGGCAAAGCAATGAACTATTGTATTTTTCAAATAACGTTATAAAATTTATATTGACAACGGCTATGGCATTTAAATATTAAAAAATGGTAGATAATAATCATTGTAATATATACATAATTTTGAAAAAAAAAGTACGATGCTTGAAGGGACATATACCTGTAAACACTGAATTTGCGCCAAATTGGCCAAAGTTGCCAAATGAAATGTTTAAAAATGACAAATAAAGAATTGCTAAAGTAGGTATTGATTGATTTTTAATACCATATTTAGTATTTTAATTTTTTTAGTTATATTTTATTTAACATCTAATAATATTGTTAATAATATAATATTATGTAAGATTTTACTTTCGGTCTGAATTGAAAGTCAGATAAATTATCATATTAAAAGAGAAACTTCGTGGTGAATTTATACAAATATTTTACTTACAGATAATTATTTAGATATAGTATTTGCTTCTTAAAGCATCCTCTGAATATATAATTTAAGCACCGCCAAACGTCAAAGAATCACTTCATGAGCAATAATTTTTGGTTCAATGAATCTTACGGCTCAATGAGTCCACCCCAATAACTAATTTGCTCTACCCTTTATCCAAATTTACCAATACTGATTTTATACAAGCAATACAATATCTTTGAAATAATAATAAATTGAAAATGAGCGAGATTTAACAAGCTTCCGGAAGGTGCTTCTATTTATTGATTTTAAATCGTTTTCTAATAGAATAGGCATACTATTCATTTGTTTATTAAACTTTTGTTTACCGGACCCAGAAATTTCCGTGATTAATGTTTATTCCTTTTAATACCGGACCCGAAAATTTCCGGTTTTTTTCCGAGCCATAATTAATCTAATATTTTCAGCCATCTATTGACTTTTTCGAAAAACTTTTGATGCAGTCAAGTAAGCAAAGATTCAAACCACTCTTCTGCATCGTTTGTTAGTAGATACTACTACTATCGACTGGAAAACTTGCCGGTATTGATTGGGTTTTAAAACCAAAGATGAAATCCTTCCCTACGAACTTATTATTCTTCAGCAATATCCGGGCTTTAATTGGAGCATACAGACACCACACGGTGCCCCCAAGAAATCCTGGCGTTAGCCAGTCATCTTGCATCGTTTCAGGTCAGCCGTTGAAAATTTCTTCTGGCATCCGCAGCACGTGGCTGAGCAAGGTCCAACGTCGCCTCTTCATTCTCAGCATGATGAGAGGCTGCTTGGTGTATTTTGTAATCTCCTCAATACTCCTGAAGTCATACTACCGAACACCATTATCCATCCCAAACATATGTTCTCAAAACTCGCTATACAGTTGTTCTGAGCTAAGGTGCCATGATTCGCTACCGTAAAGCAATATCGTCAGAATGCACGCGTCGAATAGACGACATTTAGTTATTATACTTATACATAATTAGGATTCAAAATTATTTAGGTAACCTCTATTCAGTGGTTACATGTAAGTTGTACGTATGCAGTTCACCGCAGGACACTTATTCGTGCGCCGCAGTACGTGAAACATGAGTTCGTGTAACATTTAATCAAATGACGAGATCTTCGTTGAATATTTTACCGTGGAATATATTTGTACGTATGCTACAACATGTTGAGATGTCTTTACTAGGTTAGGTTAGGTTGGGGTTAATCTAATTGGAACAGTACTATTTTCAAACTATCGCCGCATTTTGTAAGATACGTACAAATGTATTCCACGGTGAAATGTTCAACGAAGAACTCGTCATTTGATGAAATGTTATACGAACTCATGTTTCACGTACTGCGGCGCACGAATAAGTGTCCCATGATGAGCTGCATACGTACAACTTACATGTAACCACTGAATAGAAGTTACCTAAATAATTTTGAATCCTAATTATGTATAAATATAATATAATATGTTCAATAAAAAATGTTATATTTTGAAATTTTATAATAATAATTATGGTATATAAGTTGAACATAGAATAGTTTATAAAATTATTAGAAAATCTAGGAGTCTAGGTATGTACATATTATTGCTATCTTGATTCAAACCACTAAGACCGGTAGCTAGTAATAACGAAATTTGAGAACGCTTCAGTTCCATGACTATTAGTTAATTTTGTCGTAATTAGGTTCGTGCAGGTATTTTTAGGTGTTTTCAAATTATTTCTTAATAAATAATATACTAATAATATATTGATAACTGTGAATGAATGTATTCGATAATCTAATTGAGTATTTTACATAACTCTTTGTACGTGTTTATTAATCAAAAATGCTATATCAAGATGTGTCTGTATTAGGATATTATTGATGGTCAAAATATGCACTCAGGTAAATTAATCGTCGATAATTAACAACATAACAATCCCAGAAGCGTTTGATTGTCTTAACACAGTTTATGCCCCTGAAGACAAGATGTTGTGAATTTACGCAGGGACGGTCTAACAGATAATCATATTACCAACTTAAGTACATAGTCACACACAAATCGAATTAATCACAATACATAATAGAATAATTGATGCATATTCAAAACAAAGATTTACAAATGATATGTAGACGAAGGTTGTGACTATTCATTGATATAATATATTATGAATGTGACTCTGAAAAAAAGTTTCGCATAGAATATTAATTTAGTAAAGTTCATCTGTTGTGAGATTTATCTACAATGTCCTCAGTGAGATTTTTATTGAAGAGCTTAACAGAGCTTTGTTCATTAGATTAACCAACATTATTTATGAAAATGCGACTGAATCTTAGTAACAAAAGCAGACTGAAGTTTTGTATTTTTATCACAAATAAAGCATTTAATGCTACAAAAGCCAAAAATAATAGCTTTGCTTTAGATATCAGTTCAACCACACTTCAAATATTTAAGAATAATTACCGAACGCTGCAAAACAAAATAATGTTTCTATTGCTAATATAAAACATTAATAATCTTCTCTTCGCCTTACACCTTTCACTATTTTCACTACCTATAAAGTAAATTATATTTTAGAAGTTTCCTTTCAATGTTGGTGTCATCCGTCATAACAAACACGTTGTTTTTTTTTTACTGCACAATCCATTTTGAAATGTTATTTTTGCATCAACATTAGCAAGATAAATGTACAATACAAAATAAATTATAAAATATTAACATTAAGTTTTAAATAAACATAGCCTTTGTTGAGTTACAAGAAACTAAAAAAACGTTTTTTTGGCTCTCTTGTAAAGTTTCAATTTTGTAGATAGTTTTGTTTGACTTTAAGCACTGGAATTTTTCTCATAATATCTATGTTTTTTTTTTTAGAATTATTAATAACCATGTCCTTGCTTTTTCGTACAAGGTGGTTGTTAGTAATTTTTGAACAATCACAAACACCTAGGCTTTGAGAAAAACATATAAATGTTTTTGTCATGACCGGGAATCGAACCCAGAACTCTCGGGTGGAAGGCCAGCGCCTTACCCACTGCACCACGAGAGCCGCCTCATAACATCTATGTTACTACCAATACTGGTAATCAATTACTGTAAAGATAATAATACTGATCGTATAGGAATTGCTATATGATCATTAAAATGACATTTAAAAAATGTTACCAACAAAATAAATAAAACGAATTATTTCAAAATAATTCTTATGCCCCAATTATTACTCGTATAATCAGGGTGAGTACCTACTGTAAAACAAGAATGACATCTTTCTTTGTATAAATTCCATGTTCCACCATTGTATTGTATGTATCTAACTAGATGGTCAAAACATGCACCCCAAAGACCTGTCCATCTGCAATGGCGCACGTAAGCCACTAATTATATCACGCAAGTGCTTCTAATTACAGTATTGTGTAATTATATTGCTAAACCGGTGCAGCCGTCCTCTCCAGCCCTTGCTCTTTCGCGGTATTAGAGACCATTTTCTGTATTCGTTTCCTACGCTTTGAGAATTTAAATTGGCCTTAACCTGAAGCTTTTTATAAAAGACTTCTTTGTGGAGAGTAAAAATTTGCGAAAGCGGAAGTGGCGAATTCAGATTTGGCGTTTACGCAATTAACCGCGTATGACCACGTTTCACAGGAATCGTTGTCCTTACTAACTGCTTAAATATTTGCAATCTCTCAATGACAAACCATAGGTTTAACAATGAAATACTTAGTTGTATTCGGAACCATTTATTATTATTATCAACAAGTATTTAAATATGTTATCTCTCTAATGTGATCCTTATCTTATTAATATATGAAAAACCAATATAATTATATAAATATATAATGAATTAATGCATTCACATACGATAGTTCTATGATTGTTTTAAATTCTACAACTATTATACATCTAGTAGAGGTTAGCATTGTATTTTTTAGACCAATAATTATTGATATAGGTACCTGATTAGCCGATATATATATACCGAGACGTAAACGATGTTAATTAGTAATGTCTTCATTTTTTTATTATTTCTTGATATAAAAGTTTGATATCGAAAAAAATAAATACTAGTTATGTTAGTTTTTGTAGACTTCTATTTATATAATATGTTTAATAAATTTCCCATATTTATTTATATATTATAAGCCTAAGACCGGTTTTACGTTCTTAAAATGGCAATTACCTTATATAATTTTTTGTCTTGATGTATCTTTAACGCATGACAGAAAACATATTATGTAAATATGTAAAATAAAACAAGATATGGAGGAAACGTATTAAATGGGGTAAATGAGAAAAAAATCATATGTACGTAAACGCAAATTCCAAATTTGAAAAACAAACTGATACAAAAATAAAGGATATAATTGAGACTTCCAGTTGTTTGTTATCGTAATGGATTTTTGGGGTTTCACCATGTACTGTCCCTTCTTCTTCTCTTGACGTTTCAGGCTCCTTACAGATGACATTCTCAAGAGAATGAGGACAGAAGAAGAACACGCTGTAAAATCCTCATAATAATATATTAGAATAAAAAAAAGAAACGTTCATTTCAATCGGGTCGTGAAAGAAAAGAAATTATAGGATTTTATCTTAATAGTTTAACAGGTGCCTACAGTGAAGTATTAGCATATTATCGAGTACTAGTAAAGATTGACGGAAAAATATAAACAATTATATGCTGACAGATTGGGCACGCGATTTTGAAAATGATATATCGCTGACAATGTCAATTTCTATAAGAGTATGCTCGGTTCAAATTGACAAGATCAAAGGGAAAATGTAAAAAAATCAAAAAAGTGGCGGTTAGATAAAAAATTAGTGTATTATCTAAAAATATAATTATTATGCATGGGGAAGAACCAATTTAAATGACATTATTAATGGACAACGCACTCAATACAGTAGCTAGCAAATAAATTCGCGCATAGCGACATTCGCACATGTATTCTAGGAATCGCGCAATTTCCATTATGCGATATCACGCATCGGGAATTTAATGCAATATGACCTTTATTGTAATGGCGTTAGAACAGTATTTCTAGTATCAATGTTCATTTGAGCGAACCCGTTCGAACCGAACCATTCGACAGACCCAAGAAAAAGCATCGGAAATTTATAGCAATATCACCTATATTCTAATGGCGTTAGAACAGATTATGCCATTCGGCAGACCTGACAAAAAAGTGAGTGTCATTTTTTTTCCAGATGCTTCGTCCATATTAATGTCATTGGGAAGAACCATCAGGTAAGTAAGCATCGCCGCTTAACAAATGAATAAGTCAGGAGACTCTTCAAAGAATCCGACAGGTTGATGCAGCAGTTCACAGATAAATAACCGAAACTGAAACACAAATGGACAAGGCGAGAGAGAAGGAGAAGACGTTGGTCACACCCTTACCTGACATTTGGTAATGCCATCAGGTAATTTTCTAGTATTATCATAATGTCATAAGACAAAATCAGATGAGGATTTATAGTATAAATACCTACTAAAGATATGAATTAGTGAATACAGTACTAGAAAAGGACTTATTTAGTGTTTGTTATTTCATTCCAAATAATAACAATTCAAAATAATAAGATTATTGAACATACATAATTTTGAAAACACGTCTGAAAAAATATATAATAACCAATAGAAAAGATCTTCTTGAAAAACACCCCGCAGGAATCGAACCTGCATCTCTCGGGTATCGCGCCCACGCACATTAACCACAATGCTAAAGGAGTCATACTTAATTACGACAAATGTTAACTAATGGCTTTTAATACTCACTGAAGCGCTTTCTAAATTGAGCTACATTGGCGATCGGCTTTTGTATTTTAAATCAAAGTAGGTATTACATTATTTACTAACCGACGTCACGGATCACTCCAAGATTTGTTGTAACTTACTTGAACTTGCTAATAATTTTGAATTAACTTTTTTTTTATTCAACGAATAATTATTCATAAGATTTCTTTTATAGTGTTAACTGTCAATTTATGGTGGAACTGCATTGTATTAATTGATTAATTATCCCGTTTAGTTTAGAATAGTACCGGTTTGGACGTTCGTTGCAATGTATTGATATGTATTTTGTCGTTTTTATGATTTGTTTGATAATGATAAATGGTTGTTTTAAATTTAAATATTTAGTTGATAATGTCCTCTTGAAGAGGACGAAACCGGTACAAAAAAAAAGTGGACTAAGTAATAAAAAAATTTTTTTTTAGAAAAAAGATTTTTTTTTAAATTTTTTATTTAATTACAAATAATTAATCAAATAATTCACAAGATATAAGAATGTTACATTCTTAAATCTTGTAAATTATTCGTTGACTACAATAAAATAGTAAATTAAAAATAAGATTATTAATAATCAATACAGCGTTAGTAGCAACCAACTCCCTATATTATATACATGACGTGTTATCATGTATAAATATTTCATCCCCGGCAAAATATATTATAAAAAAAGTATTTGAATAAAGTTTGCGTAGAACGACCCGTGATTCGCAAAGATTTTCATCCCTACAAACAGAGTATTTGAGTGTCAGAAAATGTAAATCCATGAAATGGTTAGTTAACTTCTCATTTTAATTAAATTTCGTTTACAAGAGTAATCCGTTCCAAAGAGCGCCGATGGCTGTTTGGCCGGCATGCATAATGCATTCGGCAATGTTGGCAACTCTGACGAACGGACGGGCCAACCAATGCGATCTCCCCCTTTACAGTTTACCCACCCCGCGATCCTATTTTTTTATTTTGCGTTAGTACCAAAGGGTGTCTAGGACCCGGGTTATCACCTGTCATTAAGGGGGTTGAATCTCAAATTTTTGTGACGTATTTTTAAAACGTGATACGTTTATAGTATTTCTTTAGGCGGCTATAACGTGAATACTAATTTTCCCTATGTACCAAGTAAATACTAATTACTTCATTTTTCATGTGAGATAAAGTTCCTGTTTCATTCAAATAATTGTTATATAATATAAGCATACACTTCAATTATTAACAGGTGGTATGTTAAACGATATTTATCGTAGAACTAAACTGGTATGTAGCACATTTGGGCACCTGAATAGTATCTTCAAAAATTACATACTATTATTGCTTAAGCTCAAAGTAATCAATGTGTGCTACCAATGCTCACTTATGCATTTGAAACATCCACCCTTAATGTCAGAAAGAGCAGCGCACCGTGATATGGTAAAGTGCATGTTGGTCATAACTCTAAAAGACCACAAAAGAATCTAAGATAAGCGTACGCGATGTGACAGAGGTCACTAAGTAGATGAAATGGCAATGGGCTGGAATATCGTTTGGTGAATGGATAACCACTGAATAAATGCCATCATAAAGTAATACCTTAACGGTACTAAATAATCACAAGGATTAATAATTAAAGCTCACCATATAGATACACTTATAAAATTCGTTGGTTATACGTGACAATAAAACACTAGAGAAGAGTGGAAGCTACGGTAAGCCTAAGTACAGCAGTGGATCGACATCAGCAGACACTACCACAGCCAGTCTTTGTGCCCGCCGATGAATATCCACAGGAATCTTTTAGACTTTAGAAGACGCCTAAAATCTATGGTTGTGCGAAGAATTTATTTGCAAGGTTAATTGTGTACCAAAAACCGTAAAATTGTAGCCAATTTATAATATAAATTTATATAATTCAACGCGACTGAATATTTTGTTTTAACCTAAATATCAAAGACTATGATCACACCCAATCAACCAAAATCAAAAAATATCAACAGAAACGTAACGTTACGATGCTATTCATAGCTTTGCTAAAACAAGTTTATTTTAGATTACGTTTACATGTAGGTATGCATTTGGCATCAATACAATAAAATTACTTCGTATAATAATCATCATCAACGATTATCGCATGATAACTATGAATTTCACGTAATATTAAATATGTGCTCGTAACAGCATTTATGCAACCATAAGTTTGTATAATATTTTCATTTCTGAATAAAGCGACTACTAAGCTAGTCACTATAATATGAACGCAATATTACTTACATCTGATAGTACACCAAGTAAAACAAGCATCTTCGATAAACTAAATGGCATACATAATAGTATTATTTTGAAACTAGTACATAAACTTCAAAGCTTTGCTGTTGAATTGAGTGAGCTTTCATTATTAATAATAACATTGAGATTAACAAGCCAAGAAAAGTGGATTATAATTTTAATACATTCTGAATATAAATTACAATTGACAATAAAGAATCTATCGTTACTTTTTTTAGTAAATAGTAACCTTATAAAGGTCTTATTTAAAATTACAGCAGATAAATGTGTATTGGTGATACGTATTTTACTAACGTACCCAGTAAACATAATAATATAATCAGGTTTGACTAATATTAAAAAACACTGCAATAGGATGTCAGGTCCAATTTTAGAAATTTAGTATAATCGTTACATTGCAGTTACCATCCAGGCTAATAAAATCATACACATATTTTTGTGACCTCACCAGGAAGCTCTCTTGAATCTCTACTATAAATACTTTATCTCTAAAATACTTTTTGGATTGTATGGAAAAGTTCACATTGAATCTAGATCTGATTGTTAGCTACAGCAACGTCCCTTATATGTGGTAAATTAAGGAAGGAATGTAAATGTCAACATTTTTTTTCTCCTGCATCGCTGAAGATTTATATGTATGTTTTTCAGATACTAAATATACTTAGGCAGGGTATTTTGTGTCTGCTTAATGGAGGCACTTTGTCTGGATATATCACTGAGTTGCTATGTCTAATTTGATTTTAAGGTGTGAAAAATTGCATATAAAGTATATCAGTGATACACATCCAACTAGTATCTACTTTAGAGCGTCGTTAGAAAATATTATAAACACAAAAAACGTAATAAGACGATAAGTTTGAAAACCGTTGGTGTAATATATCAACATTGGATGAAACAAGAGGAAATTTCGCTAGTATAAACGTGAATATAGAATATTCAAAATAAGCACTAAATTTCTTCCCTATTCATTATGCATGTGATAATCGAACAACGATGTCAGTCGATTTTAGTCTAAATATTGCTGATAGCGTAGGCTCCAAATCAATGTGACAAGTGCATTTATAGGCTAAATTTCCACCTGAGTGATGTATTTATTATTCACTATATGATACATAAATACAGTACAGCCGAGTTTGAATTATAAAGTGACCTGCCATTCATAGTATACGAGTGTATCGACTTATTGAATGATGTAACAAGTAGATACCTACATTGAAATAGAAAGTAGTTAAAATAATATACAAAGAATGTATTTCGAAATATATAAAATGATTTGGTTGCATAAAAGGAAGCATGTAGACTGTATGGAAAGGAATGTAATTACTAATTGTGATCATAGGCAAAGGGGGTGCAGAAAATTTGAAGTAACTAATATGGTATGGTTCTGATCTTGAAGATAAATTATGGATTCTGCAGAGTATAGACGGCAGTGGCGAGGGGTGGAGTTAGGCTGTTAAGATTCGACATAAATAATGCACACTAAACTTTGTCAGTCATACTTATTTGATTTCATTGAACTAATAATACAATTTGCCGATAGTGATTGTCAGCTTTTAAAATTCAATTAAACCCTGCCTAAACCAAACCATAATAGTTTAGGTATGCTATGGGCAATCCGACAAAAATAGTGCATACTTTTTCAGTCATACTTATCTGTTTTCGTTGAATTAGGAATACATATTACAGATGGTGTTGGTTGGTTTTTTTAAAAATTGATCAAGACCTGCCTAACCAAACCATAATCGATAAAAAATATTCTTTTGTCTATAAAATATCTGAAATGGTTTAATGGCATAATAATAGATATTTTATAGACAAATGAATAGTTTTTGACAATCATTTAATATGGCTCAAATTAGGCAGGGTTTAATTGATTTTAAAAAATTAACAAACACCATCTACACATTGTATTGTTAGAACAATGTAAACAAATACGTTTGACTGACAAAGTTTAGTGTGCATTATTTATGTCGGATCATAACAGCCTACCTCCACCCTTCGACACCGATAGACGGTGATCATATTATGCATATGATGTGCACCCAAATTTAAATTCATTGGGTAGGTACGCAAAGTAAATATCTTATATTAAATGTCACACCTAGTTTTAGTAGTTACTTAGACATTTTGAAATTTGATGTTGCTTATTTACAATAATTATTTTTTTACTATTCCACAGTACGTTTAAATAGCACTATTAATTGTGTATACAAGATATGATAGAGTTACTTGTGGAAAGTGGTCATAGGTGTAATTGAATTTTATCTTTGACCCACTCCTTGCTCAATGAATGATATTCTGGTAAAAGCTTAATTTTATTCCATCCTGCATCAATTTTGTGAATTATACATTTAGTAAGTAGGTACAGATGTGTCGCCGTTAAAATATCCTAACTACTGAATAATCCGCATCGTTCATTCACTAATATTCGTAGAGGCAGACTTGATAAATGCATGTGTCAAATGAGAAAAGTATAATATTATTATACACAGAGAAGTCAACCAAATAAATCTCAGATCTTTGAAAATTAATATTGAGTACTTATACAAGAAAGATTGGTACTGTTCGGTTATCAGGAATACAGCGGAAAACACATTTTGAAAATAGCCGATAAACTGGATTATTTGTTAGGTTAACCTAACCAAACCTAACCTAACCTAAACTAACCCAAACTAACAAATAATCCAGTACCGAAAGATTATATACCTTAAGTTATTAAAACTCATTATTTGCAGGTTAAGATTTATTTCTACGATAAAATACAACACTTAAACTAATTTATCTCTGAAAAATAAGATATTACTTAGTGACTTTTACCTTTTAAATGACGAATACATTAACTCATGCATAATATTGTAGCCACAATTTCAGACCAAAATAAGTAAAATACAACTATTTTTATATACTTATGAATTTTTCGGGTAAATTAATTAATTTGTTTGTGGAGTAGAGTTCAATGGCGATTAAAGAGATTACGGAAAATAATGTTAACAATAATTTTATTCAAAAGCACTACATTGAAAAAAGCTTTTGAAATATAAATGCATCACGAGCTTTGCGGTCGACCCAAATCACGTATTGCATTCAAATTAAGCGACGAAATATACAAAAATGTTTTTAACAGTATTCGTTATATAACTATGTTTGCGTGTTTTCAACTAATGGAATGGTGAACTAGGAGTATTCTTTATTGTACAATATATAATAATATATTATATATCATAACTTAATTGAATCAAAAATGTTTACGACACGTGTTGAATACGAAAGGAATCTGGCTGAATATATATTTTTTAAATCGTGTTTTTATGTTTGTAATTTTGAATACAAAAAACGGAAATATATTACGCATATCACATTTTTTGTGTATATACATATTCATTTAATAAAGGTATGTATGTAAAATATTATTCAGTGGAAATATGTAGCACCGAAAGAAATCTAAAAGAATGGAGGGAACTGTAATCAATAGAAATGACAATGATACAAATGTCATGGTTTGATTCTTGTCTATTTAGTAAAGCGGCAAAGAAATTTTTAAAATACCTGATATACTGGATTATGTATTAGGTTAAACTAGATTATCATTATTGAATTCATGAATTTTGCCGAAATTGGCTATGACAATTGCCGCTGTTCCCGCCTGGCTTCCAGTAAACAGACCTATACCAATAGTTCTTCTTTTGGTGCCATCGTTAATATCAAATGTTGGTGACGACATTATAGTATATCTTCTTACATTGTGCCTTTCCTGGAGTACCAGTTAGACAATTCTGATGATCTGGAAGTCCTTCTCTACTCCGTCAAACTACCAGAATCATGCTCTCACTGTATATATAATTAATAAAAATAGTGAAATCACAAATACGCATAAATCATATGATTATTCATATAATTAATAATAATTAGTTAGGTATAAATACGCATATATACATTCACAGTATTTTTTTGCAATACTTTATTACCATTACCTGTTTGGATATTTATAAACAGATAACGAGTGGTATGGAAGATTTGGCTACTTCTGTTTCAATGATATTTTTTTATATTCATAGTGGTGTTGCATAAAAAATAGCTATCAATCTAAAATATTTTTAATTGATTCAGATATAATATATCAAATCTGTTTCCAGTAAATTTACAGTAAATTAACAGATCTAGTCCAAAAATAACTGTCTAAAGTGAATAAAATATAATGTATTTAATGATGCTACTAAATGCTCATGCAGTTGATGATTTGATGATTGAAAAGCTATTTAAATTAGCACACGTAAAGGTAAATAAGTACTCAGGTTCAATACGGTGTATGATAATGTCAATTTACAATTTGGATTAAATGTATGCTCTTATATTGATTGGAAAATAATACGATTCAATCAGTCGACTAAATCGAGTTTTATGTCATTGCACTGCATGATACGATGGTTACAATATATTACCACAGTTTTCCTCGGAAATAGAGCATGTATGCTTTCTTAGAGTGGATTGATCATTAATAGGAGAAGCCTTTAGCAAAATTCATATGTTTGATGTGTATACAATTTATTACAATTTTTAAAACATTCGAGAGCATTCATTATAATAAACGGTATGAAATCAATATCGAATGATTAATATGTAGTGGTGTTGAGCCAATGATATTTTATACCGTAATGTACGATTTACGTTTATAAGGCGTCTCCACGAATGCAGCGAAAAAAACGAAACTCAATGGGATTAACAGACGTTATTGTTACTAAGGGTGCTTTTAATCGACTGAAAAAATACTATGTAGTCACAACCTAAACCTAGGAATGAAAATTAGAATGGTTAGATAAGTGGAGGCGTGGAGGCGTGGAGGCGTGGAAAATTATAGACACAACGCTCAGGAATCTTGAAGCTTTCGAAATGGGGGTGTACAGATGCATGCTTTGTACTAGCTCTAAAGATAAAGTTACAAATTTCGAGGTTGAGAAAGACCAAAGAAATAATCAGAGAAATAAAAAAAGGATAGTTGGCATACTTTGGGTTCATCATGCGGCATCCCAAGAGTTATCAACTTTTGCATCTTATCATTGAAGGAAAGATCTCCGGTAAGCGAGGTCCTGGCAGAAGAATAACGTCCTAGCTCTAGAACCTTAGACTGGTTTAAACTTGGCACTCGATATTTAGAGCAGCAATGGACAGGCTGAACTTGTCGCCGACATCCGATAACGGAGATGGCACAATAAGAAGAATAAGATGTTACCATTAGTCTAATCCGCTGGCTCCATAACTGCACCCAGACATTACCGTCCAGACATTGCCGCCAGTGACCAGTGTTCATCAAAACCGCCCGGAAAAATCCGCCTAGACAAAACCGCCCGCAAAAAATACAAAAATATATAAAAAAAGACAGGGCTTTTTTGGTTTTTCGAATTGCGTATCGATAGAAATTTACATATT
The DNA here is from genome assembly GCF_057557595.1 of Rhyacophila brunnea. Taxonomy (NCBI): domain Eukaryota; kingdom Metazoa; phylum Arthropoda; class Insecta; order Trichoptera; family Rhyacophilidae; genus Rhyacophila; species Rhyacophila brunnea. The sequence continues at coordinate 43,162,966 of NW_028232859.1, forward strand.
TATGATAATCAGTTTAATTTGAGATTTAATCCGTTGAAGCTGTTAGTAGAGTAATAACTTAAAATCATCAGCTTTTAACACTTAGTTAATGCCTTTGTATGGTAGTATTTCTAATTTAGAATATTTAAGAAGGTTAACCATATTGAAATATAATTTTAAATAATTAATATTTTTTATTCGTATATTTTTTTCTTTGTGTATCTAAAATATAATATTATGTAAAGGCGGCAATATCTGGGCGGTAATTTCTGGGCAGTAATGTCCGGGCGGTTTTTTGATCTCCTCCTTAACACATACACATTAAAAACATGCAAGATTCGTCATTCTACTTACTTCATTGTACCTAATTGTCAAAATATATCTATATTGAATGACTTTTTATTATTTTTTACATTACCATTTAGTCTCGTTACATTGAATACAAATTCAAGTACGACAGTAGTATGAAATATTATGTAAATTCTTTTACATATGTACTGAAATTAGAGCGATGCAAATTTTATCGTTTTGCTTTGAATTTATTCAATTTTCTGTTCATTCCATGTCATAAGACGCATGGAGAGCTGGAGTGAATTCAACGTTTACTGGATATTTCAAAGAAGCGGAGAGTCTTAAACGAATTTCATTTGACTGTTTAACATTTAAATGTACCCGCATGAAACATTTTAACTACCTTGCTACTTTGTATCCGCCTCTACAAAAGCATAAAGCGAAATTGTTTATTCATGTCTAACTCATGCAATCAAAACAATACACACACTCCAGAATATACAATGATTGTATGTATAACAGTACCTACATATATACTCTCTGTTTGTTTGCATAGTACATATCTAATAATTATTTCAGTATATTGAATTTAGATTATTTCACTATTTTTGTGTGTTTTCTTTCAATAGTTGGTTAGTAAATGTTTATTTAATTTAATTAACATTCGTTGGGCCAATTGTGGTGGCCGTCATTCCTTATTTTCCCACCTACCTCACATCCTTATTTATCATTGTCGGAAGACCAGGAAAACCAGCAGTTACGGGTCGTGAGACAACCGTGATTGTAAATTACATTTAGTCAACTCGAGTGACATCAAGAAAGCGGTCGTGTGCGGGCTTGTTATAGCTTAGACGTCGATAACCACAGAGTGACTCAAAACGCATATGTTTGACCTTCATTGCACTAAATCCGAACGTCGCGTCTATAATACATCCTAAACTTTTCATCATCATTCATCAAGTGAAACCGTGAGAGTGGCATTCCGAACCGTTCGTTTACCAGTGCTTGAGTGCGTGAACACCGAACCGGCTCCGGCGCATGCCAGCGCTCTCTTCATAAAAGGCCAGTGGCTGGCGTCTTGTGTAACCCCCCCTCTCCCCCATATATCCGTAATCGACCATCATCCTGAAATTACAGTCCACTGCTAAAGCGCCACCACACATTATTGAACATTAAAATGGTAAATATAGTGTGGGAAAACCACAACCTTGAAGTCATATTGACCTACAAAAAGATTTTAAAGTGATCGAATGGAGAACGAGAGTGAGTAGCTAGCAGGGTAGATAAGTTTGCTTATAAAGATGCTTGAGCTGCCAGAATAGAAAAATGATACAAAGTTTTTCAAAGATGTTCACAATATGCCACCACAATGAAAGAAACACAATGAAAAACGTGAAACAATACATAAATTATATACAAAATGCTATAATACGTCCATTGAAATATACTGACTTTGCTAAGTAGTTCCTATTTTAAGAAATTATTTAACGTCTACGTCAACTCATCTTGTTGAAAGTGCTCTCTTAATGGCATAACAACTCACGACTTCTTAGATAGTTACCGATACACAGATTAATACTAACAAAAATGGCTAAGTCGGGAACAATACTTACGTATAACTAAATATGGTTTTTTGGACTTCAGTAGGTAATAATATTATATTATATTATATTTGATTATTGATATTAAAAAAAAATATTTTTTTATAAAGATGTCTCAAGTCACTATATAAAGGGGAGCTGAGTAATTGGTTACTGAGGCTAATGCTTAAATCCTAATTATTAAATTTTATTATCCAGTTATCATACTTTTACTATTGTACATCAATTAAAAAATATTTGTTAATATTGGAAAATCGATATTATTAAAAAAAGTTATCAGTGATGTTAGATCATTAATTGATATTTTTTAGTCATTCTGTGTTGGTATATGTAGGTATATTATTTTGTTTTAACGTAACTCGACATTTTATGCATATTTGGCTATTAGTTTAATCTCTTTGATACCAATAATAAAATCAGTGTTCAAAACTTGACGAAATATTCAATTTATCTGATTTATAATAATTATTCGTGAGTTATTTATTTTAAAATATTAATGATTAAATTCACACTATTATATTATAAAGTATAACCATGTGATGCTTATTAGAAACAACATCAGTGTGAATAGCTCTTTAATATTACAGGTAATGTATTTTAAATAATTGTATTATATTAATACACGAGCTTTCTTTGTATAATTTATTGTAATTCAGCTACCTAATAATACTCAAAATATATTTCGTATATTACTATTTGACAGTGAAAAATAATTAAAATTTTTATCTAGAACTCAGTTTTATAATAATATGATCGTAGCCATAAAAAGAACAATTTCATATTTTAATATAACCATGAACCAGACCACAAAGTGGATACTTAAGTGGTCATTTAATACCTATGCACTTTGGTTTTATGACTTTTCACTAATTATTATCATAAGAAATTTATAATATAGATTAGTACGAGTTAATTTTTAAAAATTACCAAAAGTAACATTTTGATTTCAATCAATGGACGAAAATTTAGATAAGTATATAGTTGTTATAATAATTGTAATAAATTAATGACAACTTGTTCTGTTATCTAGCACCCGCCAAGTATTCAGATTCGTTGTGTGAACATATATTATTATACGGTGATGAAACAAATGTGCACATAATGTAAATGAGCGGACTTCGTAGGTCTCCACTGAGAGAAGATTCAAACCACCAATTCACGATATTAATATACTTTTTGTGAGGAATGGTTTTAGCTTTGGTTCAATCTATCAGTTCCGTGATTTTGATCTGGGTTTAAATTGCTTGATTCTTGAATATTCCAAATGCAGTATACAAATCCACGATCCATATCTTTATAAAAGAAGCAGAAATAAGCACAGTGAACTTTTGCGTCATTCAAAGTTATATCGGAAGTTTTTCGAGTCTTTGGTTTGCGTGAACCAGAGCGAACGTGATTCCTATTATGATTTAATATACTATGATCAAGGTTTTTCATGAGACAATACCTTTTTATTCACAGTATTATGCCATAAATTTTCCCGTTACCTGACCGGTCCAATAAAAGTTTAAGCCGATTTCAGAAGTTCTTGGTTTCAGGAAAAATCTAGAGACACTTATAAAATGAATGGAGATAAGCAAATAGGACATGTAATTAGGCTAAATTATAGCGTCCGGCTAAGAAATGAGAAATCTAATGCTCTGAAAATAATGTAGAAAAGCCATTTAATTAAATAAGTAATGCTTGTAAAGCCTCAATGAACATTAATTATAAATCGTATATTTCTATTAATATTAAACCTAATGGATAATTAAATTAATGTAGTTGTTTGATATAAATACAGCTATTTTAAATAACCCGCGAAGATTACTTACTGGCTTAGAATTTTATTAATCTCAAAGTGTAAGTTTGTAGTAAGCACTTTATTCATTCATTAAAGTACTCGTAGTTGACGCTTAGGAAGCTATCATTGAAATGAGATTATTACTTTAAACGCAAAGGAAGAGATAAATTCAAAAACGGTCGTTTCTTACTATGGAATATTTTCCAACTAACGTCTAGACGAGATTCCATTAACGACACTTGGAAAACGATTTCAGCACAAAATATGGTTTTGTTTAAGGGACAGCTGCTATTTTTCATTTCAAAGGGGGTGCATTATAAGTAGAAGCGTCATTTGACCGGAAAATATCTCCATAATTTATTCTCGAATGATAATATTTCCAGCGAAACCAATTTGAATAAAATTTGGTTACAAAGCTTTTGAAATAACTGATGATCTTTGACGCTTTATATAACAATGATTAAAACTAATATTCATCTTAAAAGCTGTTTGAATTTTAAGCTTTTTGTGCGCATAAAAACAATGTTTATTAGTCAACTACAAGTCAAAAAACATAATATAATATTTTATGTTAATGAATCAAAATTACGTCAATAAGAAATGCTTACCTACAATGAAAAGATGTGCTTTTTAAAGATTTCCATTTTTTAAATAAAATAATTAATAATTTATTTAATTCAGAATTGAATAATGCTATTCGTTACCAGCAGCATTATTTCAACCTAAAGCGATACAATTCGCACTAGGTGACGTCACGCAAGCGCAATATTATACTAGGGAAAGCAGAAATAATAGTAAGTTCGTTACCTTATGGGAATGGTTGTAACATTATTTATTTTAATTTAATTCTCGAGTGGGGATAAACATGAGATATACTTTAAAACGTGTTAAAGAATGTGAGGCGGTCAAAAACCTTAGGCCATTTTAGCGTAATTGCAACAACGGACTGACCAGCGTGTTACACAAGTGTGATACATTATCTCAGCTACGGTCAGACCATTCTGTAAATACATACTTCAATGAGGGTCAAATAAAAACCCCGGTTAGCAAAACGTCGCGAAGTTGCAACGGTGCGTCGGTAAACATATTGCCAATAGTGACCTACATAAAAAATGGTTTGCTTATTTTATCGAATTTATTTATATAAACAGCGAGTCATAATTGATGGAATTTCAAATTCAGCCCCAGTATCTCAGTAGCAGTATACTCTATCATCGTGCCTCGGACTGAGCCGACCTTATCAAGCCACAATTGAACGTAACATCTCCGACTAAGCATATCTCAACGTGTGTACTCTGCACTGTTAATGTTATCTGTTCGATCTCATCATTTTATTTCTCAATCAGTCAATAAAGTCGCAGCCTTCTGCTCTCTTCTACTCTTTCAACAAGCCTTTTTCATCATCAGCACCTGTCACCCCAAAGTGGTTCTCGTCCCTCTAAAACGTGATTAAAAAAATGTGTTATTTTCAATAGTATGTATGCATGAAAGTTTGTCACATAACCGAAACGCGTATTCAATATTTTTACTATTTTAAGACATTCCGGAAGCTTTATATTTCAAGCATTTTATGGCATGTGACGTGAGTTTTGAGTAAAATTAATTTTAGTATATCGTCGCTACAGGATTGGTTTCCCGAATATCCGTTTTTGTCGAAATTGACCTTTTAATGCAGAATGTGTTTGTATCTAATTTGACTAGAATCATCCCTTTCTTTAAATTACTTTGTAATGGTAATGAATACATCATTCATATGCTGTAATAATAACAATTTAAATATCGCCATGTATTTAAATATAGGATTATGAAATTTGTTTTTCGTCTCCTGAACATTTGGTCTATTCGGGAAACCAATCCTACAGCGACGATATGACGACTGGCTTTGCATTCATATCTTACTCATCTGTTATATAAGCTTCGCGCTATTATTTAGCATCACTTGAAATGTCAATACTTTCCTACTTTAAATTATAGGTATACCGTTTAACACATACTTAAATATTAATATAATATTGCTAGCCACAGGTCAATAATTGAATATACGTAAAAAAGTAAAGTATAGGAGACGTATTAAAACCAATAATTAAATCAAAGTCACCCTATATTTTATTTTAGTTACGACTATAAAAGTGCAAATAAAAATTCAATATTAAATTTATAGACTACGCCAGTCCCATTTTGAATTCTATCAAATAGTTCCTGCGCATAAGCACTGTGTATATTTTTATTGAACACTCACACTGCGTGTAAATGCACGATTTCTGATCCATATGCTTTTATCTACAAATACATATTTTCATCTTCCATACGGAAAGACATGGCAATCTCGCGAGATCCGAAGATTCAATTGAAAAACAAAAAAAATCTCTTTCCTCTCAAACACATTTAACTTTTTGTATTTCTTGTACTGTTGAAGGGAAATATTATATCATATTATAATATAAGCCTTTCAGATTGAACGTAGGTATAATAAAAAATGAACGTAAATATTACAATCATGTCATTTTTAAAGAAAAGTATTTCAATGGGTGGTTTATTTTATTCATACACATTATATTATTATATTTATAAGAAAATAGATTTTTATATAATTTATATATATTATATATATAATGCATATAATGCGAAGAGCCCTAGATCATTGGCAAGACGGAATAATAATTGGTGCCCAGAAAATAAATAACTTAAGATTCGCAGATGATACCACACTAATCGCTGCTGATGAAAGAGAACCCACAGAGCTGCTACACCGGGTAGAGAAAGAGAGTCGCAAATACGGCCTCCTTATTAATAGGAATAAGACCAAGTTAATGGTTGTTGATCGGGCCAACCTTCTACCAACAGCAAGTATACTCCAAAACCTCGAAACTGTCGACGAGTTTGTATATCTTGGATCGACCATCAGTGGAAAGGGCGGATGCGAAGCGGAAATAAGGAGGCGCACACAGATTGCAAAAAATGCGATGACACGCCTTACCACTATATGGAAGGATCGGGGAATTTCGATTGCCACAAAAATGATGCTTGTGCAAATATTAGTGTTCTTGATATTTCTATACGGAGTCGAGTCGTGGATCCTGAAGGCAAGAGAACGGAAGGCAATTGATGCCTTTGAGATGTGGTGTTGACGCCGAATGCTTCGCATTTCTTGGACGGAGCACAGGACGAACCAGTCAATCATCCAGAGACTGAAGATAAAGGAACGGCTCTCGACGATATGTCTGAGAAGAATTCTGCAGTTTTTTGGACATATTATCAGGCGCGGACCGGAAAACCTGGAGAGACTGGTAGTTTTGGGTAGTCTCCAGGGAAGGCGAAGCAGAGGAAGAGCGTCTGCGCGATGGAGCGACCAAGTGAAAGAGCTGACTGGGGGGGGGGGGGGGGCACCATCCATTCTGCCCTGAGAGAAGCGGAAGATCGAGAAGGATGGAAAGTCTTGGTCGCTCAAAGGATGGTGAAATTTAAATGTGGTCACGATCCTCAGCCATGAGTGCACGACCAAGAAAAGATATAATTTAAGGTTTTTACTTTACTAAATTTATAATAAAAACCGAGAAATAACTGTAGTCATTGCCAGTGTGCATATACATTATATTTGAAATTTAAATTCCATCAAGTAACCTCGGTCGATAGTATTAATTTTGTAATGATATAATAATTTAAAATAGATTAAAAGCAAAACGGCTACCTACACGTTGAGATATGCGAGTAAAAATAGTTACACAGTTTTGATAGATGTATTATAAGTGTTATTATTTTATATTATGAATAATATTATACTATAGTGAGATACTTAAATCATTGTCTAAAAAAAATCATAATTTGAACAGGACATAGTGGCTGCCTATCATTAAAAAATGGTGAGTATATAGTATCTATTTTTTTGCTTCTAACCTACTCAATTAAAATACAAAAAATACGTGTTATATTATCTTATTATTAATCTATACAATTCTATAAGAGTAAGGACCGGTTTCGTTTTCTTAAGTTCTGTTTTAGAAAAAAATGTCAACTTAATATAATATGTATTGATATTCTTTATAATTATTTATTATATTATATTATTTTAATATGTTGTTCAGTTCTTCCATAATCAAATAATCAACTCTGCCCACACAGCGAAAATAAAGGACAACGGTTTCATTTTTATTGCTGTTTTCAAAATATTATAATAGCTATTTGAGCTGTATTTCCGATTTTATGGTGTTGTTGATTTGAGTCAGGTTATGACTTTACAGGATCATTGTCAAATCAAAGAAACAAGTTTATTTTAACAATTGATTAATGTATTATATTACAAAAATTGGTTTGAGTGACTCTGGTGTGCCCATTCAGTATCTTTAAAATCTGTGTCTATCTACCTGTGATATTACATAAAACTGTCAAACTTTAAAGTTTGTTACTGATTGTGTACTTAATTAAAGCAATAACCGATTGCAAAGATGGTATAATATTTTATAAGTTCAAACTAATTTCCCAGTTATTGGAAATATTCTATAGTTATGTCCTTCTCATTAATGACATTAAGATGATTTACGTCTTATTTATTATAAATAGTTTAAAAGTTTCTAACAAAATTGTTTCTTAGGTAATAAATAATCCAAAAATAATAATAAATATTATATCATAGCAATATAATTAAGCTCACACAAAAATGGTGTAAAACATATACCTGATTGATGATAAGGTTGTCATACAACATAATATTCGATATTGAATAAACCAGGGCTCGAAATCGGTAAAATTGTCGCTCCGTCTCGTGGAACAAATAATTTACACACTTATTTACACTTATTTTTATAAAACTCACATCAAATTTGATATCTTCAGAAAATTATCGAGTGCTCCGGTTCGCAATCTTTTCCATTGTGAGCACTGGAATACATACAAGATTTAATAATGTTAAATTCTTTAACTTTAACTTTAATATATACATCACAAGAAAACGTTAGGCATAGTTGATTAAATAAAGACCTCGTAAATGAATTTGGCTAACCACCTAGTACCATAATAATAAATGTAAGTCGTGTTAGAATTGTAGTTATTAACCTCGATTTAATTACAAAGCCAGCTGCTCCATCTTAGTGAAGATTATGGATATCTCTGAGCGCAAATAATATCATCATCATCACCCTGAATCTATCCACTGCTGGATGAAGGCCTCTTTAAGCTGCTTCCACTTCTCTCGGTCCTGTGCATTGCGTTGCCACGTACTTCCGCAGAAATTTATTGTTTCATCGATCCAGCGGTCTCTAGGTCTAACTTGCTCACGTTTTGTACTTCTCGGATACCACTGGATGACTAGATTTGTCCAATGATTGTCTCTTTTTTGAGCTGTGTGTCCAGCCCATCTCCATTTAAGGCTTTTAATAAACTCTATTACATTGCAAACCCTTGTCTGCTTCCTTATCCACTCATTCCTCTTTTTGTCCTTTCGCGTTATGCCCAGCATGCACCTCTCCATACCACGTTGTGCTAATCTAAGTTTGTGGATCTCTATTTTACTTAGGGTCCATGTTTCATACGCATATGTGATCACGGGAAGCGCACACTGGTTGGACACTTTGAGCTTTAGGCACAGTGGAAGGTCACTTTTGAAGATATTATTCAGGCGGCCAAAAGCACTCCAGCCTAGCTTTACTCTGCGAACAATTTCATCAAATATACATCCATCTATAGACACTTGTTGTCCCAGATAGATTGTAGCTTTTCACCTGTTCGAGCTGAGTGCCATTGATGAGGATCTCCTTTTTGGCCTGCAAAGCAGTTGAACATGACTTTCGTCTTTGTTACATTTATTTTCAAACCTACTTTAATGCTTACTTCAGCGAGTTCCTGCATTCTTGCTGTCTTCTGAGTCTTGCGAGAAAATTTTCTCGCAAATAATATAATATATGATATTTAATTCACATGCACTATAGCCAATAACTCATGGCCTAAAGCAGTCATCCCTTGTAGTTCTTTGCCTAACTTTTTTATATTACATGGATTTTTTTAAAATATTTATGTTTTCTAAAATATTTTAATTTTTTAATTTAAATGTAATGTTAAACATACTTATTTAATTTATAAATCAGCACTTAACAACTTTTATTAAAATTGACAGATAACATTATCATATGAGAATAATTAAAAGGTTTGCAATGATACATGAACGACATATGAAAGACTCTGAATCCGTGGACCGCCTACTCAAATGGAATACAGTGTGCATAATGCAGCGGAAATGTAGCTTACTGGAGAAATAAAACTCAGCATCAAGATGTCTACAGAAAAACTTATCAGTATACCTGGACTTGAACTGTTCATTTCACCATTTTATCCAGGTAGCATTATATTAAAACATGCAAGAAAAGTGAGAACCAAAGCGGACAACAATATTTTGTTTTATGGTCATTAGTGTATTGAATTATTATTTGTGTATACTGACTTCTGTTATTGTATTATGTATGCAAAAAAATATATAAAAAAAACCTTAAACAGAAAGCCGGAAATGTATAAATTTAGCATAAATTTATTCATTAGCTCTGTAAATAAACTCAAATACAAAAAAAACATAAATTAATGTACTTACTCTGTCTTGCAAATGCCGAAAAAGGTCAAAGTTGTAAGATGAAAATTCAACTTGTCAACAAGATTTAGTCAACTTTTCTGTCAAAGAAAAGTTTTTAATCGGAACAGGCTGTCATAATTCCGATACAAGTCTGCTTTGTCACTTTGACTTCTTTGTAATTATTTCGAATATTCATTTGATGTTAGTTCATTCAGTTTATTTAAGAAAATATTCTTGATTTATAAGACGTTTTTAATTTTTTCCATCAGGTTTATCTCTCAAATTGGTGAGGTGAATGCTGCTCCGTGTACCAGATGCAATTAACGGAAAAAATATAAAAATTGCAATTTAAAACAATTTATTGATGCATTCTTATATATTAATAAAGTATCTTATCTAATCAATACGTAGGTATCTAGGTAGGTAAATATTAAAAAAATATATATATAATATGAATTCGTTAAAGTATATCACCTTATTGTCTCATATTATTTCATAGTGATGTTTATCATTAAAATGTATTATATATAATATTTAGTTTTATTTTGAATGCAGCAAAAATATATTTTTTTCAATTCTTAAAAAATGAAATCTGTATATTTTAAAACATAATACTTTTTTTTTCTTTTGTTTATTTAGATACGTATTGATTAATTATTAAAGCACTGTAAATTATTAACAAACTGTCTCATATTTCAAGCTTCATATTTTTCTGCTATCTGTCTCTGATAAGTTGACCATTTGCCCTAAGTTTACGTCAACGAAATGTACAGGACTCAAAGCAATGAAATCAACATGCAATGACTTCTATCAGTGGATTTGTCTAGGTTGATGATGATAACGAAATAACATTTTTTTCTTTATCGGTGTTAACTGACAATTTTTGGTGGATAGATATTTTTTTATTTAAATTAATTATGAAGAAACACTAAAAATCTACAGTACAATAAAACATTTATTTTATATTGTATACGTTTTTTTATAAACAAAAACAGCAAATAAAGAGGGAGTCGAACAATCTTCTGATGAAACTATATTATGTATAAGAAAATTTTAATAGCACATCAATATTATGGTTCATTGAACATAAATAACTCACACATACTTGTCCAATATCTAATCCTTTTTTATATTCATTTCACAATGTAGAAATTGAAGAAGATTGAAGTTGATTGTAGGGTTGAATCCCACGTTTGATTCTTTTGGTTATTTTTAGACGGTCTGGAGTCTTCACCACCTCCCATTCCATTTTCCGACAGACAGCGGATATTGGTGAGGATTTATTTTTCGTATGCGTTTGCTTTAGATCTAGAGGATGTTTGATACTTGTGTGGGTAATATTATTTAATGTTTTTTATAGCGACTGTGGATTTTTCTGCGACTGGTATGAATGTGTAAACACAATAGTTACAGATATAATTTTTAGTAAGTATTGGTTATCTTATTATTATAGTGCATGTTTTATTAATGAATCATCCGGTCATTTTATATGGTCAATAATAAAATCGTGTAGTGTTTTTCAATGGATATTTGCAATATCATAAAATTGAGAAGACTACGATGATAGGTAATAAGAAAGAGTGTGCAGTTAAGTATAAATTGGTGATGAAAACAGTAATTATTTTTAATTCGACATATTAATTAATGGTACACGTGCATAGTCATTTTTGTATTGCCATATTATTAATATTATCATATTGTCAACATTAAAACAATTCATCTTGACTCGCCGCACTACTATTTTAGATATTATGTTAACAATAAATTATGGTTTTTAGCAAAATATCAAAAAGAAAATGACTTAATAATAATATAAATAAAACTTGATCGATTTGAAATATCGTTATTATAAGTAAAATAAAGTATGTTTTAAAATACACAACAAATTCTTGGATTTATACAAATATTTCTTTAAATAAGTGAGCAAGTTTTTTTCTTGAAAATTTTGTCCAATATACTATAATAAAATTTGTATGAGAGTATCTAAAATTCAATCAATGGCTACCATATTTTTAATTAAAATAAAGGTTAAAAATACTAAATTTCAAACATTTCTGTAATAAGAGATTTTACAGGTTTAATTTTTAACGTCGTAGTAGTCATATATTTGTTATTAATTTAAGAAAAAACATTTTCCTAAAAAAACGGATGTTTGATATTTTGAAAAGCCTAATTATAATTTCTTTTTGGTTTTTCTTTTCCAGATGGGAAAAATGTGGGCGGGAGAAATCTTAACAGATAAATAATAAATATTCAGTGGTATTCCACATTAAAGCCAATTTATGGTATTTAAGAAAGTACATCACGTCAATAAAATTGTATTTTAAATTCATGGTATCCCGTTTTTCAAAGGCCTAATTTCAAATAAACAAACAAAAATCTAAATAAAATGGAATTCAACATTCTTTCCCCCAATAACAGTACTCCTTTATAAAACGCTTCCTGTTTCGGTAATAACCACATTATTATGAAATTTCCTAATGAAAATACACGTTTTCCGCAGCTCGTTTCAAAGGCAATGTTATGAGAGCAAACAACGGCCATCTGATTTATGCGAACTGGCAGCCCTTTCACCTTCAACTCTGCCTTTCGTGTTAACAGGAAAAAATAATATCTAAAGGCACAAAGGCCTCACCTTATTTAACGATAGGTATATCCGGGAGTTCGTTAGCTTTTTTGGCAACTTTTCCGGGGCCTCGTAATAAATGTTTTCGTTATAAAGTAACACCTGATACAAACAACAAAGCTCTTGATCGGTATTTTTTTCTTTGAGGGGCATGAAATTGCAACTATCATATGATTCATTAAAAATATAAAATCATATCTTTTCCATCGTATGCCCTGAGAACAATATAGTATGACTAAGGTTGTCAAATTGAAAGAAAAAGTATTGATACCAAAGAATCGGAGTATTGATACGAAGTAACGGGATTTACTGCTAACAGTACCTAAGTATTATCGTATCCATAACAAAAAATGCACGTATAAATCCTGCGTATTATCGTGACAATTACAAGATTGCATGCATGAATAAGTTTCTGAATTTTCACGCAACAATTCTACCGGTAAAAAAACAAACAACACTGCGCAGAGACTCATCAATGATAACATCGCGTCTCGCTTACTGCCGCGTTTGCGTTACCTGGCCATTAGATATAATTAACATGATATTTAAATGTGGTAATGAAAAATTAAATAACAGATCATCAGTTATTGTGTTAATTGAAGAAAGAGATTGTCGAGACAGTCAGCACTTTTACGTGTAAACAGTAAAGTTATTATCGCGATAACTTAAAATACTCAGTAGATATTGGTGCAAATGAAGCCATGCACGTATACAGCCGCCATTATGCTTGTCTGCGAGGAATTGATTTATGAAAAAATCGCAAAATCAGTATTTCCATCAAACATAGGTATCAAAGTATCGGTGTGTAAGCAAAGTATGTTTAAAGTAAGTTTGAAGACACAAAGTATAACAGTCTAGTCTTAGGACTCAAATACACTATTATATTATGTAAAAACTAAGTAGTGTACTACTAAATATTCTAATATATTATGTTATTTCATCTTACGGACTCTATTAATAGTACTACGCTAGTTACGTGATTTACTCTTTTATTATAAATTACAAAATATCGAGGTGAATTGCGGTTCGATATGTGGCTGTAGAGACATAATCCAAACGACTGGATGACAAATTGATTCTTGACATCATAATTTTACTAATAGAAAAATACCGAGTAGCAATGCGTAGCATTTGGCATATATCTAGAAAACTACAGTACCTAGGCAATATTATGAAATAAATGCAGCATTTGAAAATGGAAGAAAATACTACATTTTACCGTTGTTACGAGTTCCGTTTGAACTATTCAGACTAAAAGACGAAAAACTGACGATTGCCGATTTCCGATAGTATGATAATATATTTAGTATGTATATATATTTGTGTATTTAAGTTAGGCATGAGGTACTGACTAATTTTGTGGCTCCTACGATGAAACATATTTATTTTTAGCCCTTTTAAATATTCTGATAAATCAATTGCATCATTTGCATCAAAGAAAATCGCCGCTGTTTATATATTTATATATATTTTAATTGCACTGGCTGATTAAATCTTAAGTTGTTTAGACACGGTCAGATAAAATCTTAAACAAAAAAAATACGACGTCAATGCGCTTTATTCGTTGAATAAAAAAAATAGTTTATTAATTTATTAGCAAGAGTAAATGCGTAATTACATTAAAACAATGGAGAGATCCGCCCGCCGTTTGCTAATTATCATTGAAACCTTGATATGAAAGCTGAATTTGTAGTACTTCAAGGTGTAAAAATACCAGTTAATTTCGTTTTAATTAGATAGGATGCCCGCGGCATTTTGGTAAAGTACATTGGCGCAAATCCAGTGAATTCGAATTTATGTTCCATCGGTCATTGTATTTTTTATCAAAGATCTTTCTAGTAGGTATGTATTGGACATGGTGGTTTTGCCTCCAAGCTCTGTCAGCTTGGCCTAATAGAATCTCCAACTAGCTTATGTGGTGAATTGCAGGATGCCGATCACATACTCCAGGAGTGTGCCCTTACGTCGATTGAAAGGGAAGAGCTTCTCAATTCGGTCCGACCTCCAGTTGGGTCGGTCGGCCATTGCGACTTGGTATCTACGAGAGATTTTTTTTTTTACCTTTAAAAAGTTTGCGGCATTTTACGGCGAGCAAGAAGGTCTTTTCTCATCGAGAATAAAATTGACCGTACTACAAAATAGGAATCACGCATGTAACAAATATCTTAGGATGTTACTCCTGCAATCGGCACAAATTTAAAAACATAACAAACAAAAAACATAACAGCTGATGTGAAAACGTGGCGGGTGGTGTAGGAAAGGCAAGTGGGTATGAATCAGAGATGTTTTTAAATTATGCATGTTCAATATAAAGAATTTTCCATTCTTAAATATTGTTAATTATTCGTTAAATAAAAAAAATTATTTACAAAGGATATATAGTACCTACTTATGTTTTTTTTATATTTTTCTTCCTTCATACTCTAATTAGGTATAAATGAATTTTGTGCTTGGAGTATATTTTATAATGATATGAGAGTAGAGAAGACATATAATCAACCATATTACGAGTATAATCTGTACTGAATTTTGTACATCTTGTAATACGCATTTATTTTCTCTTTAATCCAGCAAAGTATTTTAGTAATAATATAACCCAAATGCCTCTCTGTTAGTTTTTTTTTAATAAGTTATAAAGATATTCCACAGATTTGAAGAGGAGTAATAATAATAGTTCGTAATAACCAAAATTCTTTCCATTATATACTATGTTCAATTCGTCATCGATGCAACTTTTAATCGTATCCGGAAATTTGTACGTAAACAGTTCAACGTAGAACACTTATTCGTGTGCCGCAGTACGTGAAACATGAGTTCGTGCAACATTTAATCAAATGACGAGTTCCTCGTTGAACATTTCACCTTGGAATACATTTCACCGTGGAATACTCGTACGTATTCTACAACATGTGGCGCTGGTTTGCTGTTCCAATTAGATTCAATACGAATTTTATGAGATGTCTTTATTGGTTTTAAATAATTTAATGTTGAAACTACATAAATATAATTACAATATGAAAGTATTAGTTATCTACTTATTTTCTTCCGTCTTTCCCATATACTCCGATGGTTTAAGTGTTATAATTTTACATGAATATAATATGTTACCGAAATAGCATTATTTACTTCAAAATTGTAAATAAAAAATATTATATTTCTTTACATTCGTTAAAGAAGTGGTTATGTCGATATGTCATTTTTTCCAGTACAAACGATTCTTTAATACCTTTCAAAGTCATTAATTGATAATTTAAATAATAATATGCACTATAGTTTTTTTATGTTGTTTTTAATACAAGTAAAGTAGTAGTAGCATAGTCAATAACCACGTGATAAAGAATATGTTATTTACATTATCTAAGTATCATGATATGTTTTATTTTGTTAACTTTACTGTCAATAATTCATGATGGAACTGCATTATTGTTGTTATATTATTTCTGTCGCTTTGGAATTTGTTTAATAAATATTGTTTTAAAAAAATGTATTCAGTTGAAAATGTCCCTCTGAGGCGGACAAAACCGGTCCTAATTAAAAGTGGAATAAGTACTACAAAAAATACGTTTTATTAAATTATAACAACAATATCATAATATGCATTAAAGTTTCTAACATAAACGAAACGCGCATTCAATATTGGCAATATTTGAAGACACTAAACGGGCTTAGTATTTCTTGCGATGCTGGCTTCAAATTCTTGATCGATGGTGACTGGCTTTCGCATTTCTATCTTTTTTTTTTTTTTTTTTTTGTGATTTTACCGAGGCTTTGACTGCGACTCGCTGTCATATCGCCTCTTCTATTCTAGAAGGGGATCCTTCGATCAGGTCCTCACTCCTATTCTGTTAAATGGCTTTATAATTATTTTGTCTAGCTCTTCCGTCTTTCTTTCTTTCTTCTTTAGACGCCAGTGTTTTATGCACCAGAATCGCTCTCCTCCGTATACATCCCTTCTGTATTTTCGATACATCGTGTAATCATTGAATTTCAGATAGTCTAATTCAGACCTCAGCCAAGTCTCTGAGATTAATGCTATTGACATTTTTTGTCTTATTAAGTAGAGTTCTATATCATCCTTTTTTTGCTTCATACTTCTGGCATTCCATTGTAAAATCCTAATTTGTTTTTTATTATCCATTTTGCTCCAGAACCTCCCCTAGAATTTCCTTTAAGTGTCCTTCTTTGAATTGTTTGCATACCCAGTCCACTGCTTTAATTATTAGTTGTTTAATGATCTGCTGCCAGTCTCCCCCTTTCAGCAAGACTTTCATAATTTCTCCCATCGCGTTAACCTCTATCTTCCCCTTTGAATTTTTCTTATTTTTTGTAGGCTTTACGCTACTATCTGTAGATATTATTGTTGAGCCTGAAGCTTCTACCACCGCTTCTTCTTTCTTTTTGTTTTCCTTAGTTTTTTGAATTGTTTCGCTTTCATCTCTTCCTACGATTTTTTTTTGTTTTAATATGTCAGCATAGCTACTATTTAACATATTTTTTTTTGCTTCCTTGAAAGGTATGTTCATTTTTTTCATTGCTTCTTTGCAATTCTTTTCCTCTTGCCACTTTGGGCATTTTTGGCTGTTTGCCGCGTGGTTACCTTTGCAATTGATGCACGTAATTTCCTCATTTTTTTCGCAGGTTTTGTGGTTTTCACCACACTTAGGGCACGTTTCTACTGTACGTCCGCAATTGTTCGCGATATGCCCATATCGCCAGCATTTGTAGCATTGCATAACCCTGAATACATACGGTTCTACAGCAAAAGAGACTCCATATATGTAAATTGTTCTCGGCAATATTTTCTCCCCAAATTTAATACTGACTGACGAGGTCTTTGTCAGCTCTCCTGTATCACCTTTTCTTGTCAACCTCTTAAGGTTGATTACTTTTGCATCACTTTTGATTTCCATTTGCAGTTCTTGGAGGTCCATATCAATATCGACTTTTCTTATTACTCCATAAGAGTAGGAGTCATTCTCTTTGGTCACAAAACCGAGATCTTTGAGTTCTCCAGCTTGTTTCACTTTATCTGCTTCTTTTTCGTCTTCTACTTGGATGTACGTTTTTAAATTTTTATTGTAAATTTTCTGTACTTTTACTCCTGCCTTATGCAGCATCTGCGCTATTTTCAATTTTAATGGAATTTTACTTCCCGTCGCTATCATGACGATGTTTTGGTTTCCCTTTGGAGTGACCCCAGAGTCTCTTCTGGGTTTTTTTCCAGAGGTCACCGTCTGCCATTCTTCTTCTTTTTCTCCAACCACTTCCTCTTCATCATCGTTTCTTTTCTTCTTCGTTTTTTTGGTTTCATTCACTTCCATCGTGGTGTTTTCCATTTTATTGCTTTTGCCGTTCACGCGGTCTTGGAATTCGCGCAACAGTGTGAACAAAAAACAGTGTGGACAACCCCTCGCTTCACAGCGTTTGACGCACTCCCCGCACAAAGTGCACTATCCGTGCAACAATAAATATTTTTCACTTTTTCTCAAGCACTGGCACTGATTGTCAAAATCACATGGGACCACACATGTTGAGTTTATTGTCAAATTCATTTACAAACAATATTATTTTTGTTGTATCCCGTATTTATAACCATTCGCGAGTAACCAGGCGAATAGCGTCCCGAATACGCAAGCGAAGTTGTACAACCTCACTCCACCGCTGTTGGCTTCCGACTGATTTCTATCTTATTAATCAGTTCTGTGGTATGACCTATAGATATTTAAAATGGGTACTGTTCGGTTATGCGGAATACAGAGGAAAACACATTTTGAAAATAGCCGATAAACTGGATTATTTGTTAGGTTAACCAAACCTAACCTGACCCAACCTAACCAAACCTAAACTAACCCAAATTAACAAATAATCCAGTATATCGGGTATTTTCAAAATCTGTTTTCCGCTGTATTTCGTATAACCGAACAGTACCAAAAAAATATATTAAGTAAGTATATGAAAAATATTCTATTAGGTATAAGTATAAATAAAACAAATCAAATGTTTCTCCTACACATAATTTTGCGTGCGGACAGTGGACTAATTGAATTAAAACTTATTGTAAGTAGGTATTATTGAAAATACAATACCTACTTTAATTTAAAAAAAGTAAATGTTTTTACCTAGGTATATAGATAAATGCTGTTATTTAATTCATTTAGGAGAATATCGATCTTTATATATGTAACGTATGCAGTACCTACCAACATGTCCTAAATATAATTATAAAATCAATAACTCATGTAGTGTTTTGAAATAAATCAATTACAAATCCGTTGTATTTTGGTGGAATCTTCTGAGACTGCATTTCATAAAAATGACAAAAGACGTATCCAGTAATGGTAATGATTTTGTATAGAAATTAGGGTCAGATTATTGTGTAGGTCTGTCCTTTAACTTTCACGTGCTTCTATTATTGTGTGCACAAAAAATATTTGGCCACTGTAACATACCTAATATCCGGAGTTAGGGTTTATAAATAAATATACCTACAGATATTTCACGGACCCCCTACCTATCGCTAAAAATAAAGACAGTGTGATGATCTATTCCAAATGGTGTACGCGGTGAAATTAATGTGTATATTTAGTGTTTTTGTATATTTGAATTCATCTATTTGTCTTTTTTTACTATTCGAGAGAATTTGTGATGTGTTTAAATCACTTATCTGGTCGATTCGCCACGCCGGGCCCTTCCTGAGCTCGGGCCCCCAGGCTAGAGCCCTATCAGCCCTCCCTTTGTGGGAGCCATGTCCAGTGGTATCCAAGAAGTACAAAACGTCCGCAAGGTAGACCTAGAGGCCGCTGGATCGATGAAATGATCAAGTTATGCGGAAGTACGTGGCAAAGTAACGCACAGGACCGAGAGAAGTGGAAACAGCTTGAAGATGCTTTCATACAGCATTGGATAGATTCAGGCTGATGATGATGATTATCAAACTAAGGGTAGGTTTGTATGCTATATTTTAACAGCACCTATCTTGCTGCTGTTAAAATATAGCATTTATTGCAACAATTACAAACATCTTATTGTAATAATTGTTACAATAAGTGTTGGTCTCACGTTGGATTAACACACATTAAAAAAAACAATATGTATTTTTTATCCAGTCACGGGATTGAACCCACTTTTTATATGGAACCGCTCTGCCAAGTCGGATACCATACCTGTATTATCAGGATATGCTAAAGTTAAAGTACCTATGTAGTAGTACCTATCTATAAAGTTGCAAAGATCAATCATATCCAAAATGAGTTCAATAAATGCAGTCCTCTATATAAGTAGGTATATTTATTTTTAAGTTCGTATTTTCAATAATATCCATTTACAAAAAGTTTCAAACCAACATTGTCCATAATATTATTTTATAATAATCAAGAAAAATAATAAGAACACATATTTTTTATAATACGAGTACTATAATAAAATTTCAACATATTTGGTAGTTAATTAAAATAAAACGCAATACATAAGCCACATTAGACACATTTAAAAAAACAACGTGTATTTTGGTACATCTAAGGGATCGAACCCACTCTTCATAAACGACCGCTCCCCCAACTCGGGCACAAAAATTTAAAATTAAAGTAGGTACTACGTACTTACCTATAAAAATCAATAATATCCTAAATGAATCAAACAACAGCATTTATCTACATACCTATGTACCTATATACATTAAAAAAAAAAAAAGTAGGTAGGTATTGCCATCTTTGTATTTTCAATAATGCCTACTTAAAAAAGGTTTCAAATCGACATGTCCATTGTGCACACGCAAAATTTATGTGTATAAGAAACATTTGATCTGTTTTTATATACAAATATAAATATACATATTAATACAATAAGAAAACATTTTTCACGTATTTTTTTTATTCAAATGTTTTGGTAAGAAAATATGATTTTGAATAAAACATTTGAAACCATAATATTCTAATAATAAAGATAATCTCCTAATAAAATATTTTACCAATTACCACCAATAAATAGCTGTTGATAATTTATACCATTAAAGTGCAATATTACTTACTAATATACTAATACTAGCTAATACTAATATATTACACAGGGAATTATAAATATAATATTATTTATTAATCATATTTAAAAAATATATCTATTTCGGTAACTGACAATACTAATGTCTAAATAAAACACTTAAAACAAAACCATCGTAATACAAGGAACACACATTAGAAAATAGGTAGGTAAGTAGATTATGAATACAATCACATCATATAGGTATATTATTTATGTAGTTTCAACATTAAATTATTTAAAACCAATGAAGACATCTCATAGAACTCGTATTGAATCTAATTGGAACAGCAAACTAGCGCCACATGTTGTAGAATACGTATTCCACGGTGAAATGTTCAACGAAGAACTCGTCATTTGATAAAATGTTATACGAACTCATGTTTCACGTACTGCGGCGCACGAATAAGTGTCCCACGAAGAACTGCATACGTACAACTTACGTGTAACCACTTTTAATATTCACCCTGTCGACAGTGTCTACCTACAAGAATTAAAAGCTCTCCCGTATTGGTTGCAATGAATACAGTATAATTGGAATAATATATTAGTTTATTTATTGTCTTACTATGGGTTTTACAGAAAAGATTTAAAAATAATAAATAAAAATAATAATAATAATAAATAATAAATAAATAATCATCAACCACTGCCTAACAACCAGTTAAATTTAGCAAATAAAATAATACTTATTTCAAAACGTTTGAAATATAAATCACTTGGGTATGTATACTAAATTAAATTAGTACTATATACGTATATAATAACCAAGGTATTAGTGAGTATAAATAAAATTTCCACCCATTTAACTAAGACCTAACCAAATTTAAACCTTCCACATGATGCCAAACTAAATCTATAATAAAATTCTGCGTTATGGTAGTTAGTGCAAGTAAAAGGTTTTTGAATGTTTGAAAGCGGACAAACCGCAGACCTATGTACTTTAATTTAGTTCACATCCGGAGCGCCCGCTACCCTTATTAAGTAAAATCATATTTTATAGACTCGATCATGCATACAACGTGGGTATAGATAAGTTCTTATAAAGCTGCTTTGCAAAAATAATATGTACGGGTATTAACTGCCCACGCTATTTTCATATTCACACACTAGTAGCTAAGGTCTACGTCAAATTGTAGAGCCAATAATTAAACGGTTCATTACAAAATATATATTATGTCATTGAATTTTGTTTAAAAACAGATTTTTCAGGTTTGGTATTCGTTTGGTTTTCGTTGGCCGCGCGGCCTATAGCATTGTGGGTAGAGTTGGGTTTCGGAATTTCTTTATTATCAAATATTAATTGAAAAAACGATTTTCTATATGAAAAAGTGGACAGTAAACACAAAACGTTCAAAGACTGATTGGGGCATTTAACACAATTAAGCCCAACATCGACTCAAAATGAGCGCAATTTTTGCAACATCAGGGAATTTTGTGTGTCAAAAGCATACGGGATTGACAGTCTGTGTTTTTTGAAATTCTATTTTAATAATTAATGTTTTTAATTATTTTTCTCCTACTTCTATTTTGTTGTCTTCTTACATACATATAAAAAAATCATATTTTTTTTGAATTTGTCTGTTTTTACAGTGATTTTAGGATTCTTACAGGTTTTTTTTAAATTTCCCGATATCTAGAATTCTCGAGAATTCTTTTTATGGAAATCCCGAATCTCGAGATTGAGATTTTCTCGGGGAATACCTAACTCTAATCGTGGGTCCCAGGCTTGAATCCTGGGTTTGGCAAATACACATATTGTTTTTCAATTTGTGTGTGTCAAGGTATGGACCTAATAAGTTGAGCAAGTGGCTGACATCCATTTCTCGTAAAAATACATTCTGTTAATACTAACCTCTTCATGACGTGGAGGCCGTTATGATTTTATTAGGATCGGACATGGTCGGATATACATTTTTTTAACGTGATACCTTTACAACTGTACTAACATATAATATTAATTAAATATGGAAACCTTAAAACATGTAGCTTATGTGATTTCTGTGATATAATATGTATATACGAGGCTATCATGAGGAATTAATTTTAAATATGCAAACTTTTATTCCCATATTTCCATTCTAAAATTTGTTTTAAAAATATGTTTATTTTCAAAATTCTAGTTTTACCACTTAATGCATCTAATATATTACACTTAAAAAAATAACAATACGACATGTTCTAAAATAAAAGAATTCAAAACGTATTATTTGTAGTGCTCTGTATATAACGAGTAGTATATAAATCGTATTTCCTTATTATGCAATTCAAAAGCTTTGACTTCGTCTAAGCTTTCAGATACTTATCATTCCCTGGTGGATGTCAGATATGTAATTTAGGGTGCACCTTTGCACTTAGCTCTCTTAAAGTCCAAAGTGCAAAGGAACTTTGGCGTTGTGCAAATCGTATTATACGTAGGTACGACCCGAGCTATGAGTCATCATTTTAACAATAGTGTTGTAAAGCTTTAACGTTCCAACACCCATTCTTTCCAAACCCTTCTTTTACCAGATTTTGACTTGACATAGGTGTCGAAAGCTACCAATTGTACAGTATGAATATAAAAAGTAATTAAAGTAATATCTACTTTGATTTCAAATTAAAAAAACCGATCACAAATAGAAGCTCAATTTAAAAAACGCTTTATAGAGTATTAAAAGCCATTAGTTAAAATTTGTCTAGTTTATTATTAGGTTATTTATATTAGGTTCTGTTATTAGTTGGTAGACTGGTTTAAAATGAAATTTCTTGAATTCTTAGGTAAGCAGTTTTGGTGGAGAAGGTACCTAAATAAAAGGGGTCTCGGAGTTTCTCAGAGAAACAAAAAATCTATACAATTTTCAACAGATGACAACGCGTACTATATTTTTTCCCCAAATACTATGATTTTGGAGGTTCTGTACTATAATTCCACTTTCAAAATATGGCAACACTGTTCCCGACACACGACTTAATAATCGTACACTACCACTTGTCCATCGTCGGTAAAAAATAATTTATTTACTTTATTATTATTATTTGATTACTAAACCTTTTTCATCAAGAACCTAGTTACAAAAAAAAAATTACAATCAATGTAATAGTATTAAAACATATAAAAGTACGAGTATTAATAACCATAATTTATTTATGTAGTAATAAAATTCATTGTCAATTTAAAAAAAAACCATAAAACAATCTTTCATAAAATTTAAATCATATAATAATATTATCGTATCACGTACTTTTGACGTAAATATTCTTCGATCAATATTAATTTTTACGTTTTTATTAGCTCGTATTCTTATTTATCCGGTTTTTGTTTATCCAGTACAAATCTTGAAATCGATTGTTAACTAACTTCCCGACTAGATAGACATTTGAAACTTTTAGAATATACCAGAATACGATGCCAATGCATTATTTTAATAAATTTAGCCATCTTTAAGCAGAATTGAATTCATTTTCAATTAATTCTGTTTTGTATGAAAAGTTATTTCGGAAGAAATCCGTAATCCAATCCACTATTATTGGTTGCTAAGTAAATCAAAATGACATTTCAGTATTCTATATTATTGTTTGTTTGTTTGTTTGTTTTTTATTTACTTCATATCAAGTACAAGTTTGAGCATACTGAGCATAATAATTGAACAAAAAATTTAAAAACGTTGTATATAAAAAGTTATTTTTATCTTGTAATTATTATTATATTTTTTCGTTATATTAACTAAGTGAAAAGAAAATTAAAATTATGTAAGAAAAATGCTTACATAACGGGAAACTGTGTATCGGATTTAATATAGGCGATTGTTATATGACAATATAGGAAAGTACACATTGAAACAAAAGCCAGACAGAGTGACCTGTAGTTGACTTCGTCACGAATAGGCGATCTATTTTAGTCCGTCGATCGATTTCGGAAAATGCACTTTTATCGGTTCACCTGCCGCGCCGAGTTTCTGCACATATGTTACAATACAAAAGCTATCAGGTATACAGGATATTCACAAAATGTATACCAGACAATAGTCAAATAGATAAATTTCGTATTGACCACATTTAAAAAATAAATGCTGAAAATCGTTCATTTACACCTTGTTAGGTATTTTAGTAATCTGTTTTATCACCCCAGCCCACGCTTCGTCTGCGTATTTAACCGAATACTACATTATTATTATTAAAGGTTTAATATTTTATTTCTCATATTGTATTTGAACCTTTTTAGCGAGTTTATTTAAATATAAATTTTAACATACCCCACTTATTACAGAGTACATACTCACACTAAGCCATGGTAAAAAATTGAATTTGCTGTTAGTTAAATAATATAAAAAAATTCAATCAAATGCCATAGAGAGAAATATATATTATAATTACCACTACATTGTTTTTTATAAACTTACAAACATACTGCATATTAATATAAGACCATGTCCGATCCTAATAGGATCATGTGGGCCTCCACAGAGTGGAGGTTTGTATTGACAGATTTTGTTTTTTACGAGAAAAGGATGTCAGCCACTTGCTCAACCTATTAGGTCCATACCCTGACACACACAAATTGAAAAACAATATGTGTACTTGCCCAGACCCAGGGTCCCAACCCATGGCTTTATAGTCTGACGCTTAAGACGCGCGGCCACCGTGGGTGGTCAATAATATATGGTATAATGGTACTTTAATATTAATATAAATATCTAAACATATACATAAGTTATGTGTATTAAAAAAAACTATTCTAGTATATTATTATCTACTGTACGTAACCATAAATCATTATAGTTATTGAGTAGAGCTATTTTGTTATCCTACTTCTGTCAAAATAAGTTGCCACAATAAAGTACCTTATTACCATTATCGAAAAAAAATATTTTCTCCTTCCACTGTATGCGATTCTTAGTATTAACTGTTTGATTTATTAATACTTTTTGTATCAGCCTATAATTTATTATTAGAACCATCACTTATGTTATATCTTACATTCACCAATATTGTATAATTTTGTGATGGGTCTTATTAGCTAACCTTAACTATAATAATGTAAAATAAACTTCGTCTATGTACTATGACTAGCAGACAAATAAAGAATTATTATTATATCTAATAATTAATGTATTATAATATTAATTGAATGCTGTATTTCAAAAACGTTACAAGTCACTTTTGTGTTTTAGTCAAAATAGTGGAAAAAATCCTATATAGAAATAAATAATGAAAAGTTTTTATTTAAAATATATTATTTTATAGTAAGTATTCACTGTTGTCTTCAAAAACTACAAAAAAAAATACCTAGCATTTGTGTAATATGAATATTTTTGCATTTATTAACATTTTTACCAATTGATTTAGAATTTATTCTCAAATATGTGTCGCTAGATTTCAAAATCAACCAAGTCCACAATGGATGGTTAGGAGAAAAACAGCTTTTTGTTTTCTCTGAATATTTAAAATTAATAAGTTCCAGATTTCGATAATGCAGAAATGTTAGAAAGTAGTAATACTTCAACAATTCACAAAAAAGTCAAAAATACCTAAAGGTGGACTTAGCTGATTTTGAAATCTAGCGACACATATGACAACTTTTATCAAGTATGATATTTGATAGTTATGACGTGCTGATAACGTCACAAATACGAAGTCTACTTGAAATTATATAAACCCCATATTAGGATATATTTATATTCTTTACTAATTAGGCATGGCTGTATCAAGCAAATCAAACTGCGATCAAATTTTTGATGGAAAGATGTCTGGTATAAGAAGTGTTTGGATATCCACGTTACAATTTGTTGGATGGTGTGAACTAGGAAGCACGATTGATGTGTATCTTAGATGAGATGAGTATAGTAGTTGAGGATTGATCGAAATGAATTATGAATGATGTATATAATATTATAAGCATTTTACAAGGTAATCAATTTTTTTTCATAATTGGATCAGGAGATGCAGACTAGAATGAGCTAAAAAAGAAAAACAAGATTCGTGAGATTAGGTACGTGGAGAAAGATTGCTACAGATAGAGAGGGGTAAAGACGTTGCATGAAGGTGTCCAGTGGAATATAAGACGATGATTACGGCCAATGACTTATATTAATGTATATTAATGTTATTTCTTACGATAATGATTATAATTTTGTATTTTTAAAAAGATTATTACATAATTTATTATAGAGATTGGCAATAAGTTAGAGTTATTTTGTAATATGACTGTATACAGACATCGCGATTCGATCGAGTCAGCTAAATATTTGATGCGTTCATTTCAATTACCATAAGCAAATGAGTTTGTGTCAGTTCGCTTCAATAATAGAAGTCTCTACAAAAGGATTTATATGCTAATTCGAGTAGTATTGTTTCATAAAGCTTAGCATTAATGACATTATAATATGACAATAATCAAATGATTTCACTGTGCAATGTAGTTATGAGTGTTGTAAATTGTTTTTGAATGAATCTGTATATTATAAACTAAATTCCAGGAGAATAAAACTTCTTATAAATTGTTATTTATGACAACATATAAACGTAACCTATATAATTGATGTTTAACATTTTTTTAAGTCTTATTAATAGTAATAATTTGATAATATTTGATATTCGAATTGATGTAATGCAATGAAAAGTGTAAAACATTTCGCTCTCTCTGAGATTCTCTCGGCTATAAGTCGTTCAATGTCCAATACGTTGACCATTTGATATAACTATACCAGGATCGATGTCAAGGTGATGTCTTGAAGGAGAAGTTACTGCTTACGTCGAGACTTTTTTTCGACAAGTTCTTTCGTTTTCGAATTTTCAGAATTTTTTCTTCAGAAAACTGCTCTTTCATATATTATGCTAGTACTTAAGTATGGGAACATTTTTTTTTAATTTTTATATTTTGACCATTTCCGATCCTAAGATCATATATAGGGCCTCTACAGAGTGGATGTTTGTGTTCACAGATTTTTGTTTTTACGATAAATGAATGTTAACCAGTTGCTCAACCTATTAGGGTCTGACTCCAAATACACATAGCAAAACAATATGTGTATTTGCCCATCACAGGATTCCGATTATAAGCCAACGCGTTAGCTGCTCGGATATTGTGGGCGTTGAAAATTTAATTACGGTTTAAAAAACTAAGGATACTACAAAGCGGTTTTAAGAGATGAATGTTGAACAATTGAAATATAAATAAATTGGTAACAATTATTGTAAACATTTTTTTTAACATAATACAACGATATGAATAGAATACTTTGCTCGAATATCAAAAAACAGATTGATAGACAACTCAAATTATCCAGTGATACCTAAAGAACTACTAAAAATCCGCCGAATCCATGAGATAATGAATGGTAACGAAAGACTGTCATAAGAAACGTGGTGATAGAAAAGAGAGGCTTTCATACAGAAGTGGATCGATTGTGACTAATATGATGATGATGATAAGATAGATATATGTAGCATATTCTTATACTGTGGATATATATGCAGGTAAATATTTAAATTTTAAGATATAGGATGTGTGTATTTAACCTAATATTTCACCATAAAGTATTTTGAACTATTTAAATTATGTAAGTACTTAGAGGCTGAGTGTCACATTATTAAAATATCCTTAATTAGGCCAACATTTACAAAGTTTATCAGTAATGAGTAAAGTTTCCAAAATTCAGTCACTGTGATAAATTCAGAAATAATTTAAATCGACGGAAGTTCCCCGGGAACTTTCAAACAGGTGGTGGTTTCGTAAAAAGTTCTGTTTATTTCCAAGTTTATAATATGAAGAACTCATTATCTGAATAAGGTGCAAATGCTGTTCAAGTAATTCAAGCGAATTTATCTTGGCATTAATTACCAGAGAGTAACGCGCTAACGTATCTCTCAGTATATTATCTCGAAAGTTTTATTTTTTAATATGAGTATCATCAAATGTAGTTACTTTTTTTACTTACTTACTTCAAAACTTTACAATTTGGCAAACTCCCTTTTGACCGCTTCAGCCACTACACAAACTTATGAATATTTTCCTCTTAGAAAATATAATATTAACACTTATATATAGGTACAATCTCAGATCCAATGCGTCTTAAGTTCGATTTCGACAAAAATGAGTTAAACATGTACACATTTCGTAACTCTAAAGGCCACTACACACATAACGATAAATCGTTAAAACTTATCTGTGCAGTCTGAATTGCGCAGATTTATTGGACGTGTGGATAGTAAATCGTTACAAATATTTTAGTTATCATCTATATTACCAAATGTAGAAATGTTATTGATTTTTTTAACAATCTCCTTATCTAATGCGCCAGGTGAAAGCTCGTTTTCTGTTTTAAAGCGTGTAAAAAAATATTTGAGAAGTACTATGGGAGAAGAAAGATTAACTAGTATGGCCATTTTGAATGTAGAGCAAGAAATTTTAAACTGAATTGACACTGCCAAAATTATTGACGAATTTGCAAGAAATAAAGTAAGACGAAAATTTATCTAAAAAATGTTTTTTTATTTTATTTCTATTACCTTTGTTATATTTTATATTAATAAATTAATGAGAGTTTCTGTGTATAATTTTTTTTTCTAACTTGAATTTGGGGGCCTCGACATTTTTATCGCTCAGGGCCTCCACTTGACTTGATCCGCTACTGGTAAGAGTTGCTATTTTATTCGATAAATCGATGACCAAACTCTCAGTTCGAACGAGTTGTTTAGTGACTAACGCACACATTGTTTTACCTTTAAGGCTATTCAGCTGAGGCATGGTCTAAAAATATCGTTACTACGCGACGCGCAGATTCTGCAAACAACGCGTGACGAACAAAACATAATTTGTCATAAAAATTCAACAGTCATCCATTTAATGTTATGTTTATTGTTATATTATTGATAATAATAATATATTCATTGACAAGTTTTCTTTTTCGAGTAAATGCGTAACTTTTTTTAGTCATCTTTACACGATTTAAGAATATATTCCTCCGACGCCATCACAAAACTAATTGACGTGCTCACAGATCGACTACCGCTCTCTAATTGGCAATGAGTGCGAAATTATGTCCCACCTATTGTTGAAAATTATTTGCCGTTTTACTGAAGTATGCTCTTAAACAATTATACACAACACAAACAAGAACACAAGAACACTACACAAAATATTTAATCCTCGCCATTAAGAAAATTAAAGATATAAATGGAGGAACATAATTAGCCCCACATCAATGCAACTAACCCACCCAACTACCTTGTACGAAAAAGCAAGGCCATGGTTATCAATATTAAAAAAAAAATCTTTGTGTAGAATTTTATATATTTACATAAATAGGTTTACAGGTATCAAAACATTGACTGAAAGCCTACGGAGATAACGTAGAGTATTCGATCACAATGAGGTTAAAACCCTTCATGTAGACAAGTGGTTCTCATGTGAAATTTAAATGTGGCCGCACAATTGACATTGGCAGTTCTATGGAAACTTCTTGTGGCCGCACCAAATTTCACTTTTGCTGTGATTGAAAAAAATAAAGCCAAATTTTATCTACTAAAATAATGAATAAATTTATTTATAGACAAGTCCATTTAATAAAAGATATTTGAATATTTTAGTACAAATCTATTTAAAAATAATGCAAATGGAAATTCCTCAATACATACTCCTTTTATCCAATGCGAGCCGCATGGCTGATTCTAACTGTCAACTGGCTTCGATATTTGTTTTTTATGAAGTGCATTATACAGAATGATCTTTCACAGTATACAGTAGTAGGAAAAATCGACAGTAGGTATTAATAAATATTCTGTTAAGTGCTGGTGGTTGCACCAAAATCCTCTGGCGGCCGCACATGAGACCCACTGATGTAGACTGTTGTAGAGGACAGTATTTCCTGGGAAAAGATCGCTAATCTCATCAAAGCGTTTTGTTTCTTTTAAGCTGATTAATCCATGATAAAAATTCTAGAATGATAGATATCTTTGTTTATCCTTAAATAATTATGTAAATATTAACTTTATCTATTTTGAAACCAATCTTTACACCACACACGATGAGACTTACCTATTTTGGCTATGATATGTTGGTTGTTGGAATAACTATTTAGAACTGATTCGAATTTGCTTTCATTACTCATGTATGCTATAATTATGATTTATAGCACTTATTTAAGATTGTAATAAAAATTCA
Organism: Rhyacophila brunnea; assembly: GCF_057557595.1. Taxonomy (NCBI): domain Eukaryota; kingdom Metazoa; phylum Arthropoda; class Insecta; order Trichoptera; family Rhyacophilidae; genus Rhyacophila; species Rhyacophila brunnea. Next base: position 43,193,977 of record NW_028232859.1, read on the forward strand.
AAGCGTTTAATATCGTTGTGAAAATATTAACTCTGTCAAGGTATAATATAGGTAATAAAGGTATAGCCTACTAAGAGATATTTGGAATTGCCATACATACTGTAATAGAAAACATATATACGAATATACCGTTGTAGGAATAGTTCATAGATAACTCTTTTTTATTATTGTGTTTTTTTTTCATTGTTATAACCATTAATACGGAAAGACATTATATTATATATCACAAACACTTGATATATTATGTTATTTATGGAATATTTTTTATTATCCGTATTCATTTTTTACCCTTTTCCGACCCTCTCTTCAAATAAATAACTTTCAATGAATGCCTTAGTAATTATAATACCTATTACTTTTTGATATGAAAGAAAAATATCAACCTCGAAAGATAGAACGAGAAGATGTTGCAAAAACCATGATGATCAAACAAAAAGAGCTTATGTAGAAATTTCAATTTCAAAAAATTAAATATTGCATTTCTATTTATCAATTATTAAAAAGTAATTAATTAAATGTCCTTATTAATTCATCTATTTTTTAAAAAATAAAAAAATACTAATGACGTATTGTAAATCGCGTTTTTGCCTGCGGCGATGTTACATGCAATATGTTTAAAGACTGTTGACAGTGAACACATAAATAATGGGAACTGAAATACTTAACCAGTGTGGAGTAACAAGCAACCGATCTCAAGTGTGGAGAATATAGAATAAACTAAAACACGTGTCAAGAATACATCATTCTAAGTTTGACCTTCGTTTTGAAAACTGCTCACGGCTTATGCACTCACGCTCATTCAATATTAGTGTATTTGAAGGTTAAAATACACACTATTGCACGTCTATAATGTGTTTCATTTTCATAGAATACTCACGCATTCAAAACCCTGCATCAAAATGCACTGTATTATGGGTAAAGCCTATCTGAATTCTATGTATTAATCTGTTCTGTAATTGTTAAGGTTTATAACAAAAACATGTAACACATTTATTTGTATTTATATTCCACATAAAATTCAATAAACATGTTAATATTTTCAGAAGCACTGTATACACCTGAATAATAGTTATGTAGTTTTTATACAATATACTTTCACATTTATATATTTTAAAGACTACCTACGTTCTCGAAAGTTCTTATAGTCCGTATTTTAAAATGCTAGAAGAAGTTTTGATTAGTATTGACATTACAGTAGAGTTTGCTTTTTACCTTCTGCAGGAATACTATTAGATACATTGTTGAGCAAAAGTTTTTCACGAGCTATCTTCATTTATGACCAATTCCTAAGGGACTCTTACATTTATGGTATATAAAAAAACGACTTTCCGAGCTGATCTCAGGAATATTAGGATAATAAAGCACTATCTACCTATACATACTACTTTAATTCCATTCTAGGTTATTATATAAAAATATTGACGTATTGAAATATTGACTGACGTCATTGAAGTAACCAATACTTTAATTTAATATATAAGCCTTAAAAAATACTTTTTTGCGGGGCATGATTTTCCCAGCTATATATATAGCAGGTATATATCGTCTCTGTTCTGGCAGAAAACACTAATTCGAGAATACTAGTTTCGAGTAATTTGACTTTGAAGTTTTTAAAATGTTTGAAATGGTCTATCATGTGAGTTTATTAAGTAATCGTAAAAATGATGACTTTAAAATAAAGACTGTTTATTTATTAAGAATGTTAAAGTTAAAAAAAAAGTAAAATTTTCTTTTTTTATGTTTATTTTCTTATTTGTTTAGAAAAAAACGAATTAGTGTTTTTTGCCAGAACACATTTTGTCTTTTTAAGCGGTACTGATTACACTAAGTGTTATTTAGTGTTTTCTGCCAGGAGAAAAATGCAGAATATTCTCAAGCCATTGTCATAGTTTTAGGGAAAAATTTTAGTACGTAAAATTATCTAGGTATTTTTATAAAAAAAATGAGATAGATACATACTGCAATAGTATATTCTTATAGAGCGTAGAGATTATAAGTAGGTACATGTGTAAATAGTGACTTGTAGAAGACATATTAATTAAGGGAATTTCAGAGTAACTATCATTGGTGGAAAAGTAGCATCGTTAGAGTCATCATCATCAGTCTGAATCAATACACTGCTGGATGAAGCCCTCTCCAAACTGATTCCACTTCTCTCTGTCCTGTGCGTTGCGATGCCACGTACTTCCGCAGTACTTAACCATTTCATCAATCCAGCGGCTTCTAGGTCTATTTTGCGGACGTTTTGTACCTCTTGGGTACCACTGGATGACTACATTTGTCCATCGGTTGTCCCTTTTTCGAGCTATGTATCCATCCCATTTCCATTTGTGGTTTTTAGAGAACACTATTACATCGCAAACCCTTGTCTGTTCTCTTATACAATCATTCCGCTTTTTGGTCATTTCGCGTTATGCCCAGCATGCACCTCTCTATACCACGCTGTGCTACTATAAATTTCTGGGTCTTTCCTTTACTTAGGGTCCATGTTTCACACGCACTTGTAATTACGGGAAGCACACACTGGTTTAACATTTTGCGCTTAAGGCACGGGTCATTTTTGAAGACATTATTCAGACGGTCAAAAGTTTTTCAGCCCAGCTTCACTTGGCGAACAATTTCATCGAAAATACATCCACCTACAGACACCTTGTTGTCCCAGAAAATATCAATTGAGTTACTGCATATGCAGTGACGTTCCAAGACAAAATGCCGCCCCTAAGCAGTGCCGAAATGCCGCCTCATTTTTTTTATACCTACCGTATTTTTTATCATCCTTTCATGACACCAATATCTAAGAAATGTGTTGTATGGATACATTACTAACAATACCTATACCACTAAATCTAATTTAAATACATGTCTACTTCAATAGACAAAAAATATTGTGAGTCCACGGTTTCAGATACATTTTAAAATACACGTAACAACTTCCAAAGCTCGCGAATGACTGGCAAAAATATTTGGATTTTTTTTTTAAATTAGGGTATGTAAGTATGTAGGGACCTACCTATAATTCAAATGCAATTCGCTAATCTGCGCATGTGCGCAAGGACGTGACGTCCAAGGACAACGGAAGTAAACTAGGCATCGCGAGACATCGCGAACCCGGCAAAAAATTACAGTCCTATTAAACCTTTTTAGTAATTATGAATACACTTTGTTTCCAACCAGTGAGCTGATTTTTTTAAAGGAAAGATATTTCCGTTATAACTAAGTTTAGGTAGCTATTTCTATATATACCTAATGATTCTCCTCGATTGTCCGCTCTTCGGGTAACTGCCGCCCCCAAGCGACGCTCAATCTGCCTACCCCCACGGGACGTCACTGTGCATATGGCTCTTGCAGACGAATCATAAAATAAATTACATCTCTCATAATTATTACGAAAAAGTGTTTCAGCAGTGGCTTAATAGAAAATCAACCATGTGCATGTAGTCAAGTTACGTGGTGATTCGTGAAAGGCATGACCACTTCTACGACTGGAAACATGACTTTCTTGGTTTCCTATTGCCTCGGGTAGATATATCACAAATGAAACAATTGCGTCTTTCATGTTAGAAGAGTCACGTGAGCTTTGTTAGTAAAAGCACATATTAAATTCGTAGTTAATTTGAACACGAAGTTGGGTGTACAGAGGGGTGGAGCCCATATGAGTCACGACCTTTGGCCATGAGGTTCCTACTATGAAGAAGAAGAATGATGCTAAGACCAAAGTAACCAATACACTGGCTGGATACAATGGCACCATGCCTATATTCTTGACAATGGCCAGCGTTAAATAATATACAAAGTCATACTGCATCTCTCATATACATACGAAACTAAGATGCTCACACAGTGTAATTGTAGTTCTAAGTTAAGTAGTGAGGAGTTGGATTCACGACTACTTCCGATGCTGCTACCGTGACTTTTCGTGTATTACTTGCTATCGTCTTAGGTAGACGAATTACAAAATAGACCGTGTAGGTATATCATATTGTGCAGGTGAATCAGAGGTGCGTTCGCGGTGCCCATCGAGGATGTGAGGAGTGAGAGCCACGTCGACTCCTTGGCATGGTGCTATATCTTTTCGTGTATATGTACTATCGTCTCAGGTAGACAAATTGCAAAACAAACTTTATATGTTTCCGACGAATCCGATGTACGCGCGGGATTCTCATCAAGTACCAAGTTACGGAGGTGAGGATTGGGAGTCACGACCACTTCCCGACCTGGTACCATAACCTTTCGTGTATACTATCATTTCAAGTAGACAAATCACAAAAGTATGTCTCTATGATTTTGTATACGGCTTGTTAGGTAACGCACCTGGACTACATGTAAATAATCTTTTTAATGTATTTTATACATCAGTGGCTTGTTGTCGATTTTGATTATAAAATAATAAATGTATAAATAAAAGGACTATGATGATTAAAAGCTATATTTATAATTGCTAATCAGGCTCTGTCAATCTCTCAGATCATAATATTGTTGTAGAATTGTAGAGAATATAGACACTAAGTCGGTTGCCAGTATAAGGTGAAAAGCAAAAATGGTCCTGGCAGAAAACACTAACTCAATTAGTTGTTATTTCCAGGCAACATTTCGTAATTTTTCATTTAGTGCGTTTGCAGAAAACTGTTTTTAGGTAAATGTATATTTTATAAAAATTAGTTTGTTTTTCCAGACGGTAAAGTTTGAAATAAGGAACATTTTGGTATAATTAACTCAATATGTCATTTTTTCGAATTAGTGTCTTCTGCCAGAACAGTGACGATATATACTGTAGCGTATCGAACGTTCAATTTTATTTAGTGTTGTACTGAGAGTATTTCACGAGCATTCTCGGCGTGCACTAGACTATGAGTATGAGTAGAGCATACAATATTATGATACAACACATTACGGCCTATCTTCGACGAGGAAAGTTCCTTATTAAAATTTGTGAAGGATGAGAAATTTGTCGTCGTATATACCAAATCGACATTTGACTACTGACACCAACAGGATTTAAAAAACCAAGTTAAATGTTTCGAAAGTATGAAAAATCTTTTTTTTATTTAATCGATATGTACGATGATGATCTAGAAACTGTTTACTTAAATCAGTGTTATACATTTGAAATGTCAAAAAAAAGACAAAAATATCGTTAGTACGTCTTAATCGCAATATATGAAAATATTTCTTTTTGCGCAATACATGAGTGCCGACTAAATTATTTAACATTAGGTTGGAGCCCTTATAGTGAATTGTAAATTTTTTTAATCATAATAATATAATATACGTAAATAGGTACCATCTAGAAATATATTGAATTTTGAGATTTTTCTATATCTATAGTAAGTAAAAAGTCTGAATTATAATAATATGTGAAAGAGTCAGTTGAGCAACAAGTAATTATCTCGTTTTTAGTTAAACATGCAATTTTATTGAAATACAGGACACTAATGTAGCATTTAATAATAATTTGCAGCATCATACGGCAGAAGATTGGCTATTCTAATCTTGGCTCATCCATAGTAGTTATAATGTGAATCGAAATGTTTAGGTTAATGCTCTCGTACATGCAGTTTACAACTAGGATCTTGGGTTTCCTGCTGAGATAGTGATACTATCAAAACAACTTTGAATGGCAGTTCTCGTTCGTTAGCCTACGGCAGGGGTCGGCAATTTGTCAAGTGAGAAGAGCCAAATTGTCAAGAAAACAGGATAAAAAAGGTTCCAGAGAGCCGCATCTATGGAATATACATAAATTTATATGGATTTTAGGGGGGGGGGAAGTTTAAGATTTTTTATTGAAAAAAATAATCAGTACGGCATCTATGCACCGCTTTTGGTCGCTTTACTATATCTGGCAAATAGCTACTTATTTTTAATTGAATACATGATTGTAAATTTTCATCCGTTATTCTGCTTCAAAGCTTATTTTTTATTTGGTTCATAGATGAAAATGTTTGTTCGCTTTATATGACAGGTAGTGCCAAAGATTGTGATAATGCCAAAAGCTAGTTTTTTTTAACGAGTCATATGTTTCAGGCAAACTATTCCATGTATCAAATATTATTGTTTCTATTTTAGGCAGTTGTTTTATAGCTGTCCACTTGTGCTAAGAAAACAAATTGGATTTCTCTCTTTAGAGTTCTTCCAAGCGACTGGTCAGATCTGTTAATTTGTTGCTCTACAGTTCCTTGTCTTTTGAAATCTATCAACTGTATCTGGAGTGAACCAACATCTCTGTCGAACGGTGTCAAGTTAAGTTCATTGACATTTATTTTGAGAAGACATACGATAAAAGCTACTGTAGTCTTATTTGTTCTGAACTGGTGAAAACGTTCACCAAAACTGTTCTTCATTTTTCTACGCTGCTGAAATAGATTGCATCAAAACAAGTGTTTTTTTTGTCACGAAATTGGAGTTTATGTCTGAAGAGCCGCAAACTTCTATACAAAGAGCGGCTTCTGCCAACCCCTGGCTTACGGTGTACAAGTTTGTGGAGATGTGGAAAGTGGTGAAAGGAAATCATATATAAACTTATTGCAAAACTTTAAAAAAGTTAACTTTATTTTGAATATTTTAGAAATGTTGTTCTACATTGCTAGAGAATTGAACAAATGTAATTGAAAAACTTTAATTGGCCCGGGATAACATTAATATAATTCACAATCCGGTGAAGCTGGCCAATTGACGTTTTGAATTGATTCAATCTGGGTCTTTATTTTTCTTGAAAAGCCGCCCCACGAAATTCCGAGATGATTTGCATAAATCTCCCCAGACAATTGCTGCGTTGGTTCACCTGTCAAAACCACCCTTCAGAATAATTAAAAATTTCATAGTCTTCTTTCCGGGTTATTTTTTAAAATTTGAATGAAATATTCCCAAGGAATAGTGAAAAAACTGACTTTAAACGGGATAATTATTTTTATAGAAGGGAAAAGTAACATAAAATAAAACATTACTAGATTACCATGTGTCACACATACATAAAAATATTAAAAATGTATTAATCATAGTTGAAAAAATGTACTTAAATATTATATGAATGCATGTTGTCATGTTAACTGACTAAGCTTGAGGGAAAAATAGTATAATAATTAAAAACAAAAGCAATATAATAATATTAGAGTATTACATTATATGCTAGTATTTTGTATGTCTTCAATAAATATATGGAATCAATAAATTGCCACTATAAATAACTGTAAGCCGGTATTTTTTATATCAATCGAGAATTTTCAGTTAAACAACGAAATCCTTCCTGATCGTTTTTAAATTATATGGGATACGTCATATTATATAATAATATTATGATTTATTTTAATTAATATAATAATATATACATATCATTTAAAATACAGAAAAAACATAAGTATGGTTAAATAAAATAAAACAAAACACCTACGTAATATTATTTCTTATAATTTAATAACGATCATGGCCAGTTTCTTCTGATACTAAAATACTAAAATTACTTCCATACAGAAATTTATACTAATAATAACATATAATTTATGAAACGAAATAAAAACAAAATTCTAGTACAATAATATAAATATGTTAAAGGCACTTTAGGCTATCGAAGTGACAATTGGATTGAAATGGGAGGTATAAATAGTTTGTAGGCTGAATACCCTACCATCCAGCATGACTTGGCAGGAAACCATTAATTTATAACTAAAATGTATCTTGCAACATAATTAAAATTGCAAAACGCGTTAAATCTATCTAAATATAAGCGTTAAAATTGCAAAACAAGCGATTTATGTGAGTCAATCAAACTTGAACAGAAAGTTAATTTAGCAAAATAATATAATAATTCAATTAATTAATAGTATCTCAAATTAAGAAATAATGCTATGTTAGTTTACCATGATATTCACAAAAGTTGTTTGTATGAAAATCAATCTTGCGCAATTATTAAAACTGCATAATTGTTCAAATTAAAATCATTTTTTTTAATTTACGAAACGAATCATACATTGTACAATAAACCCCATAAGCATGATTATCAAAATATTCAAGGAGCTGATAACAGCATTTTCTATTGTATCGAATTAGTATTTAAAACACTCAGTAGAAGAAAGCAACATCGTCATTCAGTTACCAAAGATTCCACCGTAAGGTTATCGTTTCGCTTCGCCCGATCAAACTCGTAATCCATCAGAACGCATACTCATGATTTCACGCATCTTAATTATAATCTGTAAACTTACCTGTAATAATTAAATTAATATTTATTTGGAAGGAGATAATAAAACCAGGGTTCATTTCATTCTCGCGCCAAATTCTGAGTTATTCATTTAGGAATCAAACCAACCTACCCTCCGGTTCCCTATTCTATTTCACTTCCATAAGTTTAAGTAGTTTAGTTTATAAGTAATGTCTTTACATTATCTTTATTATCAATTGATAACCTTCGGTATAATTTTCACCTTAAAACCGATAATAAAGTTAAAAAAAAATAGAGTTAACACTATTAAAGGGTACAGACATTAAATTTACCTGACTACTTAACATTCTATCATCGAAGTTAATCTGTACTATGATATCTCGAGGGAAAATATTATAAGCAAAAAATGTATTGTCAACGAATATCTAAATGGAAATATAAATATTGTAGTACCTACCAGAATACCACTGTTCCAATAACCCGTCGGTTTCTTTTTATTGCCATAAAAGGTTTTCATCGAAATACCGATGTTTTTCACAAGATAATCTCAGAGGAGATGTTCTCAAATATGAATGATAAGCTCGATAAGGGTTAACCAGGGGTAGGTTAAAAGAGGCACGACACGAATACCTCAGGGAGAAACCCCCTTGCTCCCCGCGGCCTCTCCGCGGCAATAAAATATCTCACCGGCCACCGAACAATGAAAGGAAAAGAAGAAAATTACCTCATTTTCTTTTGTGCCGAAGAGCCCGGCCGGGTCGGGGACTACCCACTTTGCTTTTACAATTTATTTTTATCGGCGTTGTAAAATTGTGGCATAAATGTTCGCGAAAGTTTTGCCGTGTTTATCCCCGAGATCGGCAACTGAAAACCGAAGCCGCCGTATCGGAACTTCCGGGAAAGTTGTTTCGCTAACAATGCACATCGGGGCGATGGAGGCTTTTGCGCACCTACAAGGTGTTTGAGCCGCTTAAAAACAAAAACCATATCCGATTTCGATCAAAAGTTTCTAGCCGTAAACACAGATTGTACGTTTTACGGCCCTACCCGAAGAAAACAACCACCATGGTATTGTCATCCTTTTTACAGAAATACTTTATAACCTTAATATCACATCTTGAAAAGAATCAATATTGATATAATCGATAAAATATGTCACATCGGGCAATCTCAATGAAAAAAATCCCAATTTTTGCGAAAAACAAAGAATAATTGAATTTTGTAATCGTATTGTTTTAAAAAAATATTTTTACTGATCATTTAGATCCAGATAAAGATATACGTATAAAATTGGTTTTAATAATAGTGTTTTTTATTTCAATCACTCTAACATGTTACCACAAGCTTCTGAAGCAAAATACTTATTTAAGAAATGTCGAAGAACTTCGAGAACATAATCGCACCGTGAGTGTAAAACCAACGTATCTGCAAATTTTTCAATTTTGAGATTAAATGCAAAACAACTGCAGAAGTCGTGAACCTGATCATGTAAAAGTGAAGTAACTGAAAGAACATGCAATATAATGTTGATATAAACCAAATATTATGTTTTTTTTTTAGAAAATCTATTTCTCCTAACAAAACGAAGACTTCAAACCCTAATATATCCAAAATATGTATTTTGCAGATGCGTTGGTTTTACACTCACGGTGCGAATTATGTTTGCGAAAGATACGAGAAAATAAGATAACGCACCAAGCAGCCTCTCATAACGCTAATAGTGAAGAGGCAACGTTAGACCTGACTCGACCACCTGCTGCAGATGCCAGAAGAGAATCTCAACTTGGCTAGCCTATTATTCAAGCCAACTTAATTCTGGCGTTCTGGAAGGCCGCTTAATACTATTTATAGAGTATATACGGCAGAACTACTATATGCTGGTATGACCTAGAACGATGCAAGAATATTGGCTAGCAACAACGATTTTTTGAGGTGCGGTGTGATATAGAGCATATGCTCCAGCTAAATGGCGGACATGGCCGAAGAAGAAGAAGATTAACACAAAAAAATATTGACTAGGTACCAATTTTAAAATAATATAATATCAAACATATTTTTTTTCCTCCGAACATGTCCGATCCTAATAGGATCATATGGGCCTCCACAGAGTGGAGGTTTGGATTAACAGATTTTGTTTTTACGAGAAATGGATGTCAGCCACTTGCTCAACCTATTAGGTCCGTACTCTGACCCACACACAAATTGAAAAACAATGTGTACTTGCCAGACCCAGGATTTGAACCTGGGACCCACGGCGTGGTAGTCCAACGCTTAAGCCGCGCGGCCACCGTGGGTGGTTATATAGATATAGAATGGTTTAATTTATTTATATCATAGAAGCACTTTGGACCCACGTTGGTCGCCAGTAGTCTGTTATAGTATTTATAAAGTAGTAACACTTCCGGTTTTAGTATTTATTCTTAGTTCACAGAGATTAATCAACAATAATAGAGAATACTTCAAACAGTACACGAAAATAGATTAACACGATAAGATGACTCGCTCGACCAAATAACCAAATGAACTTGCCAAAGGATTAGTTCAGTTCAGGTAGGTATCACATTTGACAACTAGATACCATACTTACCACTTGAAACAAATCTCGATAGTGTACGGTGCTTAATCTCAAAATAGAGGACATGTATGATCAAAAGGGTTAGAACTAATCAGACGAAACTGACTGGCTGTAAGACTGTGAAGGATCTGCGAGAGATATCAATTACGGACTCAACATAGAGTTAAATTCGAATCCGTCTACATAATGCTTGGGGCATCCAGTCAATAGGCAGCGCCATCTATGGGTCTCTTTTCAAAGTCACGCTGCTAAACATAGTGTTAAATCCTAATCTGTCTACATAGCGCTTGTGGCATCCAGTGTGGGTCACGCCATATGTGGGTTTCTTTTCGAAGTCATGCCGCTATAAACACCAATATATTCAGTTACTTATTATATCAATATTCGCTCAAATATAAAAGGTAATCATTTATAAAAGGCTTACCAACAGCATTTCACGTAGGTATTAAAAATAATATTCCGCCTCATTGTATTAGACAGGACTTTGTCGAATAGTTATTTGAAAGGAAATGGGTTCAAAGAAAGGCAAAAAGTAATCATAGTTTGGACACGAGCCAATGAACTGACTATTGAACATATGAAATAATTTCATAAGTTGGAAATAAGTTGAACGGAATGAGTTTGACCGGACAATTGGAAAATCATGGATAGCTCTTTCTGTGATGATTTAATTATTTACCATACCGAGCGGAATACTATTTTGCATCAAAACCATGTACATATTGTATTTACATTTTTTTTTAAATGTAGTTGTATCATTTTGTATTCACCACATACTTATGCAATTGTTTTCATTCTTTACGACAATTTTTTGTTTACATAAAAACCTTTGAAGTCACTATAATCATTACAAATAATTGATACAATAGCATTTAAATATGATAGTAATTAATACTCGCGCTAAATTCATTGAAAATATTATAAATTATCATAATGTTTGCCATACCAAATTGTACCAAAGTAATACCATAATATTACTGTGCTCCGCCCAGATAGCGCGTTCCATTTGGCAATGAATAAGCCAGGTGACGTAATTCATTTTTAAATTGGCATAAAAAACAAACGCGAGTGTAACAAAAAAGCCCGACAACTCGAATGTATTACTCGGTTTCTATGAGATTTTGTATTTTGTGATAACTTGCAATATCTATTCTCGGCACTTTACAAGATAGGTGACGTGATTTATTTTGGAGTAGCCATATAAAATGTCGCGCTCGGGCGCTCGACGGTCGTAATTCACTTTTGAATGGAAACGCCGCTATGTCGAGAGTCTAGCGATCGCTTGCGATTGTCGCGCGACAATTGTCACGGCGCGAATGCATTTTTACGGTTCAATGAAGTCACATGTACCTGAAATTCACGCGATTTTTACGCGCGAATCGCAAAGCGCCATGTGAACAAGGCATTAGATGAAGCCTAAATACAAAATGAAAATAGAGCTGAAATTATGTATTCATACTTATTGTTAAATAAGTAAATTATTATATTTGCAGCGAATTTCATAGAATCAATATATTTATCAAAATTTTATATACACTTAATCAGTTAATTTCACAAGTCATTAAATTTACAAATATTTCTAAAATAAACCTTGAGATTTGATTGTTTAAAAAAGAATAGTTTTTTTTAACAATTACTATACACATTGACCATCTAGATTACGAAAGATGTTCGACTTTTAAAGGAGTGAAAGCATTTATGTTATGATATAAACTTTTTCTTAAAAAAAACTGTTGCACGACAAACGACAAATTGTATTAATTATTGTACTTAATATATAGATAGGCAGTCAAATAACTGAACTTAATGATGATTATACAAAATTATAAAAAATACATATGTCATAAAGAAACGATTAAATCAGACCTGAAAAGATGGTGCCTGTACACAAGTAATCGCCGCCACCTATCAATGCATCAATGTAAAAAAATATTATATTTTATTGTTATTTTATACTACTAGTTAATAAAATTTCTTTTGTTGTTCAAACTCTTGCATAGCAATGAACGCCCGGGACCAAATGAATGATATGGAATCAGTTTGCAGCAGTGTATTAGCTCTGGCTGATGATGATTATCAGAACCTATGACTTGAGTCAATTAAGTTTTGTATAAAAAAAATATTTTGTGAACGAAAGGAAATATTTTGCATACTAGCACGAATTTGTCTCCCCTAAGTTGACAAATATTTGCCAAGAAAAAGTTTTCGTCCCCTCTTCACGAAATATTTTCGGGTGAAGAATGCTTGTTTCCCGACTTAAGAAATATTCCAAGTATTCGATCGACCAGTTTACATAACCCGGTGTTTCAAATTTTTATTGTTTATTATAACTTTTAAAATATTTGATTGTAAAAACAATTTAATACATTGCAATAAAATCAATAATAGTGTCCTGAGTAAATGACCAAAGATAATAATAACCACCGTTCCACGTTTCCTCAAAAAATGTTTACAATACATAAAAACTGACTAAAAAGAGAGTTTTGTCTTAATTCTGAATAATAAATGGATTGAGTAAAATATATTTTTTTAAGCTTTTAAATGACTAATCTATGTAGTTGTTTTATATATTTGAATCGAATATGTTAAAGATAATTTTCTTCTATATAGATTATAGATAGATCATAAATATAAGAAAATTATGGAAAAGGGGGACCATTATAATAGGATATACATAAACCCTAATGGGCTGTTTTCTTACTGAATTATTTGCATACAGAAATGGCGTCAAACTGGAAAGTTATAATATGGTGATGTTTATAGAAAAGTATAAGAATAATATGCAACTCCTTTTATTTAAATATTTTAAAATTTATATTCTACAATAAATTGATGTTTAGTAATAAATAATTCATCCGTTTTAGTTGTGAAAATATACATAGATATCATACCCGTAAAATGTTATATGTAGGTAACTTAAATAATATGTGAAATGTTATATATTTTTATTTCGTATTTCATGCTGGTTAATACAACAATAGTTAAACATATAACTCTGTCAAAGATACGGTTGTCGATTGTTAAAGCAAATACGATGACCGATAATGGCATATTTAAATTTGATTGTCTCGGAAAGTAAGCAGAGAACACCAATATAATTTTAACATTTCTGTCTGGAAACTGGTCATGAGAAATCTATCGGTTAACGTTTCAGCACGTTGTATGGAGAAACCATTTTCCTTTACTATAAACCCACCAGGGATCACTATAAAATTTTAATAGAATATATTATCACGTGTGTATTATATATAGTCTCTGACTATTCAGGGAATATAAAAAATAATTACTTAGTTGATAGGCTAAACACAAATAATACACATGACATAAAATCCAAGTGAAGTTGATAATACGGTTAGTAAAAAATATAATAATAAAATGTTCAAACCACATATAGAGAAATACATGACTAAGATTCTTTAATATATATTTCTCGATTAAATTTAATCGTGGATAAAAATATATATTTGATTAAAAGTAAATTAATATTAATACTATCGACTGAAGGTACTTGATGGAATTTGAATTTAAATTCTAATGGATTCAAGTTCTGTACTATACCATTTAAGTCGTTTTTTGCGACCCGGGTTTAAAAATATGTTATAAAAAAATTAGGTACCATGTAAGAGTATTATTAAAGACTAATATTATTCTCATTAGTTTACCCCATTAAATATTTTTCTTAGAATTGACGATTTACACCTCTTGAATGTAGTATTTTTATTGTTCAAAATAATAATGATCTATTATTATGTTTTGACGATTTATTATAATATGCTATCTATCGAGGGTATTGTTATTAATAAGTAGGGATTTTACTAATTAGGTTTTTTTAATGACACTATTCATAAGTTGTTTATTGTATTTTTTGTAACCTTTGACTTGATAGGTAGGTAATGGAGGTTTTACCTACTTTATTGTATTGATTTAATATATAAACTAGAGTAAAGAGAGTTCTTTTGTCTGTGTGTTTACCTTTGGTGAGTGTACACGGCGCCTGAAGATGCCGAAAGGCGAAACCCGGGTCGCAAAAAACTACTTAAATGGAATAGTACAGAACTTGAATCCATTAGAATTTAAAAGTAAATTATATTAAATGCATCTACAGACGTAATCAGAAAATTGAATTATGTAATCAAGCGACCCACCACTATATCGACAAATCACTTTATAAGCCCAGAGGCATTGTTTCAAAAATAACCCATTTCTCACCGTTCTATTTTGTAGTCCCTGCGTGGAGTGTTTGAGCCAGGGGATGGGTGAAATCACACCCCGTTAAGTGGGGTAGGAAGCGACAAACAGCCCGCCAGAGAGGATGTCCCATATATCCGCTCTACAAAAGCTGCTCGATCCAATAGTTTGCATTTCCACCGAGCAATCAAGTTAATGAGTGCGCCTAGAATAATCTACGAGGACATTTCTATAAAGAATTGAAAACGATTAAACACACAGACGTGCACAATTTTCGAATGCATTTCGTATCCTCTGGACGGAGAATAAAGTTTTAGTAGCTTTCGGAACGTAAATTTTTGTTTTGTATCGGAAATAAGTTGTGTTTATTGCCAATGCTCACAAGTAAGGCAAATAAAATTTTATATTTGTTTAAGTTGTTACAATAAAAGTTTTGATAGGGCTATTTGGAGAGAAAACTGAACCATGGAAAGACAAAAGTTACACATGGATTTATAAATAAAGTTGAAACAGACCATTGAATTTAGATGAAATGGTTATTGGTATATAAGTTTGTAAATATATTAACAATAAAATCAAATCAGCGTACTTAGCGACTTTCTTTTTTGTATACATAACTAAATTAATAATATTAGGTAGAATTTATATTACCACCTTATTCAATTCTAAAAGTATTATATGGGCCTCCACAGAATGGAGAGTATATTAACAAATTTATGTTTTTAGAGGAAATATTACATTACATTAGCTACGTACTCAATATATTATACATGTTCACCTTCTCCACATATTATGTACAACCGTGAATATGCAGGGCCGCCTTCCATTACTCTTAAAATTTGTCTGAAAGAAAAGATTTTACGTGTTTACTCTGCTGTCTCGATACGGAGTCGCATACTGAATATCAAGTCTATACTCTGCATTAAAACAAACATTGGCGTTTAACTCCTAAAAATACATTTGCGTGTACCTATACGAAAACCTTTCTTTTTTTAAATGGTTAAAAATTAATAATATTTTTCCCTATAATTTTGGATTTTAATAAGATCGCGACGGAGAGTGAAGGGGCGGTTTTTCAGAACGTCGCTTTAGGGCGGCCATGTTCCCTACAGCGAACCTGACTTAAGGTGTCAGTATTAATTTTTGTATGTATCTAACGATTTTTCTTCATAATGTACACCGTTTATTCAATGAATTATTGAAAACAATAACAATTAACGTTAGAAAGCCGTAATATACATTTTCGTGAAAAAAAATAGAATTCTACTAGCTTGATGTTTTTCCAATAGAATAATTCGTGAATTCAAAAATACTGCCTCAAAAAAATATCAAAAATAATGAAATTAGACACCTTTTTAAGATTTAAAATCAAGCTATTAGTAAAATTCTTCATAGAATATTTTATTTAAAATAATAACAAGTTAATGATTTTTAAATTATTTAATTTTATATCATTAATACGGCAGAAAATGTGTATTTTTTATCTAAAGCTTTGAGCCATTTATCTCCTTATCATGTTTGTTTTATAATAGCAGAACTAATATTAAAAAATACCTTATTTATGTTGGTATGACGTATATTATTTTTAGTACCTATAATATTCTTTTTTTCTTCGACTCCGAACATCAATGCCGAACATCAATGAGTACTAGAAATTCTTTAAGATGTTAGGAAAAGAAACACTATTTTTGGGGTGTGTAGGATCTTAAAGCGCGTTGACACGGTCCAAGTACGATCCAAGTACACTTGGACCGAGTGCCATCCAAGTGCACTCGTATGAGACATTGTGATACTAATTATTCTTATCCAAGCTACTTGGACCGCGTATTACTCATCCAAGTTAGCTTGAATAGGAATAATTAGTATGAAACTGTCACTTGGATGGCACTCGGTCCAAGTGTACTTGGACCGTGTCAACGCGGCTTTAATAATTTTAGAAGATGAACACCAACACTGGTATTCATTGCTTTACCACACATGCAGGCTTTGTCATCAGGTATTTTCCATTTAATGTTTAATTTAATGATTTTATTAAATATAAGTGCCTCCTTTATTATCACAAAAAAAATATTCGTGCATTAGTAATTGACAATATTTGGCGTCGGCCTATTTTTCTGTGTATTAAAAATGGCTGCGTATACAACATATTGTATTCTCATTCAAAATTAATGACATTTATTAAAAATAATCCTTATTTAACGTTGCACACTGATCAGTGTGATATCGGAAAACCATAAAAACAACACGCGCAGTTTATTCCCTTGCTAGCTTTTAACCAATTAAACTCACTGAAGCCATTATTACCTGAGATTCAATTTTTCGTATGCAGTCTGCAAAGGCCATACAAATAAGCCGAGCCTAACTCTCTGTTATTTATTCATCCCCTTAATTGGTTTTTTCGCCTCTGGCGTGAAGTGTTATTGTTTTGGGTAGGTACTTTATAAGTATACCGGAGGGGGAACTCACCGGAATCAGGCAAAAAGTCTTATCGTTTTAACGAACACTTCACAAGAATTTTATTTTATTTAGTGCGGTCACCCCTGAAGGGTTAGCATTTCAGGGAAGAGGGTTTTTTACGTAATAATAAATTATCGATTAGTTTTTCTAGTGATATTTATTCCTTTATTTAATTTAAAATTAATTAATTACTAATAAAATAAAGTTTAACATATCTGGATTATTAATTCGACCTCGCATATTTTGACTTCTACACGTTCAATAGAATACAAAACCATTCTCATATATTGCCCGATGGGTCAACACTACATAACTTTACTGTGAATTGACATAGTGATTGAAAGGTACTGTTTTTTCTCTTGCCTCTTTGAAATTAAATTATTTGCTCCAAAACTTACCATTAACTATTTTTATTTTTCATTTCCTTGTATCAATTGTTTTTTATTATACTCATGCTTAATTTTTTTGTACACTTTACGTGATTGTATTAATTGTTTTATTTAACTTCCCGTGCCCGACAGTTATTGGGAGCATCATTTTTAGTATTAGTTTATTTTATATCTTATATTCATCACTATTGCATAATCATGTAAATGGACCTATTCAAATCAATAATAAGAAATAAACATCTTTTATTAACCATCAAAATGATAATATCATGGAGAAAAATAACATAACAATTATGCCAGCTATTAAATTACATGTAACCCAGCATATTACAATACATAATTCGACCTACTATCTCACTGCAGTAAACACATATATGCTTCAAAAAATGGACAATAACTTTCAAAAATTACTATACTCTTATCTTCTCTTTTCGTCAATTTCAATAGCTCTCCCACAAAATAATTAATAAATACAGAATAATAAATTTAATAATAAAGATTTATAAGTAGTATTCCGATAGGTTTATCTCCCATCACACTATATTTTGATGCAGGGTTTTGAATGTGTGAGTGTCCTAGAAAAATTAACCACACGTTATAGAAGTGCAATAGTGTGTGTTGCAACCTTCAAATACACCAATATTGAATGAGCGTCGGTGCATAAAACGTGAGCAGTTTTCAAAACGAAATATAAGCGAATTTCTGACACGTGTTTAAGTTTATCCCATATTCTTCCACACTCGAGATCGGTTACATGTTTCTCCACACCCGTTAGGTATTTCAGTTCCCATTATTTCTGAGTTCCTTAGTTTTCACATTGAGTTTTATAACGCCAACTTCTCTACTCGTTCTTCAATTACCAATAAATCAATAGTTACTCTATTAACATGTTGAATACGCCCGTTTAGATACTGATGCACTGCATAAATTGCATTAACTTAACTTTTATTAATACGATATGCTGATTAATTCAAAATATTAATGTTCATTTAATTTTTTTATTTCTCATTTAATGAGACATTTTATTGTATTATATATTTTATTTTCTTGTATTTTTTACAACGTTTTTATTAGGTCGTATTCTTATTTGTCCGGTGGTTGTTTATCCGGTAGAAATCTTGCAATCGATTTTTAACTAACTTTCTGAATAGCTAGGCATTTGAAACTTTTAGAATATATAATAACACGATGCCAATCCATTTTTTTTAAATAACCTTAGCCATATCTAAGTAGAATTGAATTCATTTTCAGTTAATTCTGTTTTGTATAAAAAGTTATTTCGACACCATTATTGGTTGCTAGGGGGGTCCTACTAACTAAATTATTAATATATACGTGCGTTACTATGGAAATCAATATGAATGTCAAAATGACATTTCAGTATTATTTCTATCAAGTACAAATTTTTTTGATCGTTTAAGCTAGTCAAGTCAAGTTTATATGATTCAACATCTTGTAATTATTATTATAGTTGTTCTTTTTGCTCATTTTTTTTTTTAATTTGGTAAGTATATCATAATCTATACATCGTGTTGTACTATTATAATTTGCCACTACTGTTTACTTGATGCTTCAATTGTCAATTTATTGCATTTTGTTTAACTTCGTTTCTAGTTTCTTGTCAATAGAAGAGAACCAATGATGTACTTAATTCGAAAGCTTTCCTGCAAGTGATACCCACCGACCATCTTTCATTTGCACCGTCTTGGCCACTTTGCAGCTACTTTTTTTATTCAATTTGCAGTACCAGTGTACATTACCTGATTAAAACTGACTTTTCTCCTATGTACTTCGTTTGTGTGAAATAAACTTGATCAATTACATACTGCTTTATTTACAGACATACCTACGTCAGTTTTGTATATTCTTTTTATGAATTAAATAAATAATTCTAGCACTTCTTTTGTTTATATCGAAATAATAAAATTACCCAATTTTAATGTTGGAAATAATACATTAATATAATTTGTTTTTAATAATATTTTTATTCACACCAAGTAATTTGTCTGTTACATTCATTACAGCCTAATTTAGGTATAATAAAAACTAACTTTCTCACATATTGCAATGATTTGGTGTTGCAAAGTTTTTTTATCAAATATATTGTTATGAATATAGATAAATTTTAATCAATCAGACTTTTCTTTTGATAACCTTTATCGGGACAAAAATGCAAAATTAAACAAAAAAAACTATATTATAAGTCCCGTAAACACGAAAAATCTGGCCAGCATAGGCATGTATAATAATATATAATATGACCAATGAAATGTCATAATACGATAATTTCAGTACAAACATTTAATTGATGAGCAATTCAGCACATATATATTATGTAAAAACTGTGCAGGATTGACCACTGGCTTAGAAATGACCAAACCAGGCGGGATATGACGTTATGCATCACATAACAGATAATAAATAGAATACCGATAGGCTATATTCAATACGCCACATGTTGATGCAGGGTTTTGAATGTGTGAGTGTCCTACGAAAATGAAACACGCATTATGCACGTGCAATAGTGTGTGTAATACACCAATATTAAATGATCGTAAATGCATAAGCTGAGAGCAGTTTTCAGTATTCGACGTATAACGTATTCTTGACACGTGTTTAAATTTATTCCGTATTCTTCCTTACTCGAGATCGGTTGCCTGCTTCTGCTTACCCGTTAGGTATTTCAGTTCCTATTATTTCTGAGTTCCCTGGTATGCATACACTGAGGGTAACATAATACCTGGGCAGCCAACAATTTACTGATCAATGACCTGTGATACATGTGATTTAAAATACTCGACCAAATCAACTGGAAATCATGATGACACTGATAATCTGATCTCATATTTGAAAATTTTAGAAGTTTCAGATTTTACTTTGTTTTGTTAATTCACGTGAGAAGTCAAAGCCATAATAATATTTGAAGCAATACAATTTTCATTAAGTACTTTTTATTTGAGAGCACACCTGTTATTGGCATTAAAAATGCAAATATAAAACTTTTCTCATTTGCAGTGAAACCTTTAATGTTTTTCCTTAAGAACCGCTGCAAGCAGCAAAAACGCGCGACTCTGCATAATTGAAAAATGACATTTGGCCGTTAACCGGTGATTTTTTACAACCATTTACAGAGGATAAGGCCACGTAGTAACGGATTTTATCACTTTGACCTAACTGCCTATAAAAGGCAATGCATTATTATAGGCGAGTCACTACTTCCGCGGCACTTACTTTATACGTTCGACCATCACCGCTCGTTAAAATGTTTTATTCAAGTTGGAAGACAATTCGTACTGCTTACACGAGACTTCTAAAATTTTACAATGTAACACATCTCGACAACATGACACAACAGCGCATGAAAACTGGTTAGCAATTGGATTGGAAAACAATTATGAAACCATTTTTAATTTGGTCACATATCGCGAAGGGCGATGACATCATGGAAAATCTCATTCTATTTGATCAGATGTAAAATTGAAGAGGACAAGAAAGAACTCTGTCAGCTCAAAGGTCATAGGACCGAGGTAAATAGAAGTAAAAAATAATGTTTTGGGAATCGTTAAAAGTCGTTGAACTCACCCACTACAATAATGCATGTCCTTTACGAATTTCGGAACAAAGCTGATGTGTTATTTATATATTATAAGACCTTCAAAATTGCACACGGGTAAGCGATAATTCGATAAATTATGAGTAGATCGGAAGCAACAGAGTTTCTCTCCATTTTTAAAGTGATAGAGGTCACTCTTTGAAATTTAATGTTCAAATTATATGCTATAACTTTATCACTTTAAATTTAAAGAATAGTTATATTATGTAACAACTCCATTTATATAATATAATAAATCGTATATAGTACCTAAAACCCTGACAAAACTGTATTATTATTTTTTTCTTTATATCTTAACATATAGTAAATGATGTAGAGAAACTCCTTTGCTTTTGACCAACCTATCAAATGAAACAAAATTATTTTTCTAAAACCTGGAGTATTTTTTTTCAAATAAATCCATTAGTTCCATAATGAGATTTTATAAATTAAGTCTAATTATCTAAATACTACTTAATGTATATTTAAGTATTCTTTGTTTTATTATTTAATTTATTATTATTTATAATATATAATAATACGTATCCATATTATATATGACTCTATTATATTCTCTCTACAATTCATGTATTCAATAAACTATTATGGATTTTCAATTTGATGCTGTTTAAGTTTTTCGGATTCTGTGGAATAAATTTTAGTAAAAAAAAACTATACATACATTTTTTTACCTGTTGATGAATTAATTGATACCAATCGAAAATAAATATTTCATATTTAATAAATTTCCGTGAAAATGTAACTATGTTTCAATCCCAAATTTTTTTTTCAGCATTATGTATATTTTCCGAAAATGATATCGTTTTGTAAAACTAAGTAAACGTAGGACACGTAAAAATAATAAATCTATATTATTCTTAAATGAATATGAAATGTCTAATATTACTATCATTGTTTCCCATCACTACGCCCACTAATCTTATGGCGAAGTACACCTCTAGCAATGAAATCGCCGATGTTTTTCTTCTATAAATGCACTCCATTCTAGGGCATTAGAGGTTTTTCACCCCATTTAATTTATCGGCTAATACTCACGCGAACTGTAATTTAGAACTACATTGCAGCAAAATTACATGATATTATAAAAATAATTTTAATTCAAACCGATATGCAAGTAGCTTTATAGGTAGTAACGATATACAATTTATTTTTAGAAAGGCACTTTAATTTATATTAAGCATGTAAATACCTTTTTTATTTAGACTATGTTTTAAGACTTCTGAACTAAATATATTTTATATTAAGAAGTATAAGTACTTACTTAATATACTAGATACTCATATTTTATTTACAAAAAAATAAAGATATACAAATTAAAAAAGTCCTTTAATAAAAATTTACTATATTATGTTAAATCCAGTTCACCGCGATTTCAAACCTTGTGGACGAATGGACCGAATGGACCGAATGGACCGAAGACCAATTCAATTTACAGTGTCGCATGCATTGATACATACACTTCTGTGCCTTTCTCACAACTGCATATTATAGTTATGTACAACGTTTGTATCTGTATTGTATCTACTAAACTTGATATCTGAATAGGCATGGTGGGATCTGAATTTAACCAATTTAGAGATGCATCAAAGTTAACAGAATATGATCCATCCTCGTCCATCCATCCTCGATACACAAATTGACATTTGTGTATGGAAGTTAATAATTCTTTCAACAGGTTAAGTTAGTTACTATGTTTCATTATTAATAAAAAAACGTTTCCAAATATCACTATTGGGTTAATTCTGTTCTGACACTAAAGCATTTCTAAAATATCAATGATCCATTTTTCTCACACTGTTATGGCAGATTTCGCATACGAATTATGTATATATTAAAAAATATTGTAAATGGAGAATATTCATAGTTTTTCGTAATCAAGACAAATAGTGGTGAAGTGGTTATTGTTTTCTTGCAAAACTTGATTGTGAGTTAAGATTCTATGCTACTTAAATACAGAGTTTTACCTTTAATATATAACTATATAGTCCATGTGAAGTTGATATAAAAAGGTAATTCAACGCAATATGTAACTAAAAGTCATTCCTATATACTATTTACTCCGCTCAATAAACTATTATTGTTTCAAAGTTAGCTGTTCAATAGCGGTTCATTCTATTATAACGAGGTGCTTAAAACCAGAGAAGTGAAATGAAAAATTTAATGCATACTTACTGAAACCAAAAATCTATACTTAACTTTACTTCCCATTCCCGGCACTAAAACGATTCTAGATCCCATTAGAACTTAAGTAGCGTGCAAATAATTTACTTCGGAAATCGCAATATGAAAAGTTATACAATTTTTCCTTCAGTTCGTAATTGAATACCACTTGATGCCATCGAGAGAGTATTTCTAATACCTCCAAACCTTCAAACTAACACACTTAAAACATATTTTATATAAAAAGTTTACCATGAAGCAAATATTAGCTTTAATCATAGTGTGTATTATTTTTAAGTGTTGAACCAAACACTTCATATCACAATACTGGACTACATTACAATATTTATTTTATTTGAATTATCTATATTGCACACACAGAACAAATTAAATTAAATTAAATTAGTACCTATGCAGTTTTAACGCTGTGTAAGTTTCATCAATATATGAGAGTGGACGGCTCTCGTGGGGCAGTGCGTAACGCGTTGGCCTTCCATCCGGGAGCTCTGAGTCCTATACCCGGTGAGAATACAATATATTTGTGATTCTCTCAAAGTCTGGGTGTTTGTGATTGTTTAAAATTACTAACAACCATTTTGTATGAAAAAGCAATGATATGGTTATTAATAATAAAAAAAAAAATAGGAGAGTGAATTTTGAGTTAACGTAAGATGATCTGACCACAGAACAGATTAATAAATAGAATTCAGATAGGCTATAACCCCAATACACTACATTTTGAAGCAGGATTTTGAATGTGTGAGTGTCCTACAAAAATGAAACACACATTACAGATGTGCAATAGTGTGTATTTCAACCTTCAAATACACCAATATTGAATGAGCATCAGTGCATAAACCGAGAGCAGTTGTCAGAACGAAGGACAAGTTTAGAATGAGGTATTCTTGACACGTGTTTAAGTTTATCTCATATTCTTCCACACTCGAGATAGGTTGCCTGTTACTCCACACCCGTTAGGTATTTCAGTTCCCGCTAATTATGTGTTCCCTGATTACTCCATAATATATGATGGTAATTTGCATCCATTTTCACTTAACTTAATTCTGTATTTATAAAAAAATAACATTCTATTCGTTGGCGGTATTTCATTGTTATTTTAATTATTTGTTTCGCAGTATTGTAATATTTCTTTGTTTATCTAAATCAGTATATTTTGTGTGGATAGCTCTATTGATTTGTCAGTAGATTTAAAGAGAAGTCTAGAAACAGTTCAAATAGATTCGTAATTCTCACAAATCGAGTATATTAGTAGGTATAGCCTAGAAAATCCAGGAAACTAACATCAAAATGGCCTATAACTTAACCAATCAAACACTTACGTACTTGTACACAAAACATAACTACTTAAATAGTATATGTCATCAGTCATCACTGTTATTTTTAATAATGGATTCTTTTACTGATATTTTTATTATGTGTAAGTGTGTATTTTTTTATTTTATCCTCAAAATTAGTCACCACTAATTCAAAATAATGATCTTTAAAGTATTTTGTGTTTTTAATATTAATAAGTAGGTATAAGATATTGTGTCCTCGTTGCTAAATTGTTGCGCGTGCTATATCATTTTTAGGTGAAACTCGAAATCAAACATAAGATCGTATACTTCCTATATTATAATAATATGTGTTTGCATATACCAATGACTATCTATAATATTATTTACCTCTCAAATAAACGGCTAAGAGCCATAAAACAACATGATTTAAACTTCATTAAAGAACATCGTAAAATATAATACCGATACTCGAGTAATATCTGAGAAAATATAAAACTATTACTCCATATTCAATTCACTTTGGAGCATAAAACGAAGACACCGTCATTTTGCATATTAAGTTCCAAACTGAAACGCATCCGTATTCATATAACAAGTTTAACGTCTTCATGGAATATTTAAATTCCTACTCATAAAAGTAACACCCCCCGTTTAGTGCTTATTGGTGGCAATATGGAGACGTCTGCGTTTGGTCGATGCACCAACCACGGCATTACTATCATAGCGAACATACTGATACCTAAATAAGTACTGACATTTCTTAGCTTGGCTCAAGCACCAATTAAACAAGAAACAAACCGAATACACAAAAACTTCAAAAACACTATTTAATACTGGAAATATAATATTAATCTTGTCATAATTTTTATGTCATTCGTTTTTTTATTGTGTTAATTGTGGTTCTTACTCTGAGGATCTGTGAGCCCATACAATTACTAGCAAAAGCAAAAAATAATAATTATTTGTAGCTGATGCAGTAATATGTGGATTGGCTATACGATCCACATATTACTGCTTAATACTTAATCTTACTTAATGATATGATGTATGCTAATACTTAATCTTATCAATGTATACTTGGTCTGTAATGCTAATTAGAGAAAACCATTGGAAAAAAATGGAACCTTGTACACTCCATTATTGCCATGTAGAATATTTTTAATAAACATTTACGCCTTTAGTAAACTGCAGCAATATTGTCACGTGATTGAAGTCTGTGTTAAAAACTTAAATCTATAATTAGGTATATTATATTAGCGCCAATTATCCTGGCGTAAATTTCACTCTATATTTCCATTCTACATACTCCACTCATTGTTGTCATCCAGGTACTTTAATCAATTAACGTGTGACTGTTTAATGGTATTTACCCGTTGACCACGAGGGTGTCAAGAGTTGCACCAATTTGATCGCCATAGCGTTATCAAAGCAGTAATTCATAAACAATCATAAACTCATTACCCACCCATCTGCCACAAGAACCGTGCGAGTGGTACAGGTTGTGTGATTGCGTGAACACGAAACCAGCTGAAGCGTTCCAGCCATCTCCATATCAAAGGTTAGTCTCGACTGACACCCTCCCCCAGCATCCAAAACTCCCCATCCAACAGTTCACTAAAAATCGTCACCAATATATAATATAATTATGTATACCAAATAACTATGTATACCAAATAACTATCCTGGTATGCCTTGAAGACGTAGATAACAGATATTGAAGGCAACAAAAAAATCTCAGTATTTTTTTATGTTTATTAACAGATCGGACCGGCTGGGACATGTTGACTAACGGAATTACATAAAGTTTTGATATTACGTTTTTCTAACCTAATACATACACTAATCTAATGTAGTTATACTATTAATATATTAGGTGTTATATGAAAAAATAATTCAGAATGTTTATAGAGATATTTAATACTTACCTATATACTAAAGATTCCACACTTACGTTCGAAAAATATTTTATATCTCTTCTGCCATCCTCTACTCTCTCTCTATTTATTTATATTAATGTATACTATCTATATATATAATTTTTCTTTAGTATTCTCATTATGTTCTTCCTTGTGTCGTTATATCTTCTTCTTCTTTGATGGCGCCAGTTCCTGTTCCTGATTTTTAGTATCTGGTTGGCATCTTTTGTAACATTCGTTATATCAGTATAAAGTAATTCGACTAGAGAATCAATCTACTTCCATAATTATTGATCTCTAGTCCTCAATAGTCACCGTCTTAAGGTCTTAATCTCCAGGGTCAACCCACCATTGCAAACCTCTCCTAGTAATTCCTTGTCGTAAAAATTTATCGTTTTACAAGGCAGTTGTATTAATAGAAAATTTGGCTGAAAATGTAATGCAATAATGTAGATTTGGAGTGGTTGCGGTGGGATTTTATGAACAAATGAGACGTTCAGTACAAGTGTAGTATTCAATAGGTATTTATTTTAGATATAATATAATAATTTAAATATATTTACTGTATTTCCAACGATAGAATCAAGTCATGAGAAGTAAATACGATAGCGGATGCCAGGACGCCAGACTCCGGACGCTGCCTCTTTCGACAGTCAGGTAAGTTAATTTATTTCCTGCTCCACGCCGCTATCTGTCTATAAATTTTGTTCCACCTCTATTTCTTCCTAAGGTTCTGTTCTTTCGAAATTCTCGCCAGCTAACTAGCTGATATAAGGCTCCAGTTACAAATAGTATGGTGGCTATATTGAGTATTAAGTATTTGAAATATGTTCACGTTTCATGCGTAGGTGTAGTCGATATTGACGACAAATCTAACTTAATTCAAAATATTATAAGTAAAGATTAGAGCATGTGACTACAAATAATTAATAATATATTTATTTACCTACTTTTGTCACATGGGATAACTGATAATATATTCATATATTTTATTATGCATGTGTTTTTTTTATTTGATGATGAATATGAGACATTAAATAGCAGACCTTTTTAATTTAATCAAAAACTGCTTACACATTTTTGAAAATTCTCAGATATACCAACAACCTTAGAACGAGTGAGATTAAAAAAAATGCAATACATTATCAATAATGAAAAAGTGTATAATAATTCTTAAATTATTATGTGCAAATATCTTAAACCTAGTCAATCATGAATAAAAATAGTTTTTCAAAATAAATATTAGATACTAGGTAAAGCAGTGGTGAAGAGTGACTTTTAAAAATAGGTAGGCTGTGGAGAAAGCACACTTATAAGATGTATTTTCGGGAAATAAGAAGATAATCCGACATAACTACTGATGAATAGGAACACAAAAACCGATGAAATTCTAAAAGCTCACTGATGGTAAAAAATTAAGCAATTAATTTGAATTATGTATTTTCCTAAATATAAACGCAAGATACGCTCAAAATATATTGAAAATATCCGTTGTTGTGAATCTGTTCCATAAGAATTTATAATTTAACCCGTAAACTAGACATATTAAAATACTTATATATTTAAAACATAGACTTAGATACAACTGATGAGATTTCAACTGACATAATTGGCTGAATAAATTGTCTTAGTCTATGAATAAACTAACTGAAAAATAAAAATCACGAGATAAATTATTTATTATTTTGAACAACAATCAATATTTATATGTGATTGAATCCCATAGAAATTATTTTTTTAAATTATCTTAGAAATTATTTTTTTAAATTATCTTATAAATTATTTTGAATAAATGTGCGCTTACGTAAAATGTAAGCGCTCCTTAAATAGCTTACCAATTTATATGGGCCGCCGCAGACGTCTTGAAATTATGAGAAACAAACTTCATATAAAAAAGTTTTCGATTTACGCGAACATAATCCATACAATATGTGAAGCAAAACGAGATATCGCTTATTTTTTTAAACCTTCGAGACATGCCATAAATGGTGCTTATTGAAATAGTGGAAAAGATTGTAAAATTATTATGACAATTATACGATAGATGTCGTTGGGCATATTGAATATATTATTATGTAATTATATTATTTAATATGTCAATATTATAAAATATTTTTTTTAAGAAGGTAGGCTTTAAATAATCGCCTAGTATGGAATCTTTGCCACTGAGTTAAAGAGTGTCATAATAAAATTTAGTAAAAGTCTTGATTATTAGTATTATTACACATAAAATAAGGTACATACCCATCAGTTTTTGGCATTCTAAACAAATTTAGATCAATTTACATAATATTACACATAATACCCAAAAAACACATTATTTCCTTTCGATATTTAAGTGGTAAGAACAATCAGCTGGCAAGCAAAAATATGTAGGTAACCGGTGTATGCTTATAAAGCTTTTTTTACGGAGTTATGTATTTTTACTAAAGCATTCTACATTATTAAATCTTGTAGATTGTTGCATTGATCTAAAATATAAATTGACAATCAATTTAGATTTATTAGAAAACTAGATATAATTATTTTAACGTTATTAATTTTTAATGGTATTTTTAGTATTATTGGAAGTAATAATTAGTAACTAATGTAAGTATGACTATATTTTGTATACTGATTTAGTAACATCTAAAAAGTGCGCATAAATGAGGTATATCGACAAAAACTTTCTAGTAATTTAATTAAATAGCATTAAGGTAGTATCAGAAAGCAATTCCGAATAGTCATCAGGTCAATATGCTATACGTATTCACCCTTTAATAGTTTAATGAATCAAAAATATTATGTAACCGAGCGGTATGTTCGAAATTTAAAAAAATCAAACACCTACAGGGCTATATCAGCTATTATTCGAATTATTACCCTTTATACACAATGCCCAAGAAATTATTCTCGTTTTTGCATCTTGATTGTATCGACCATTCATTAATCAAATTAAGTACAAGTTGCCTCAATTTCTACTATCTAATACGTCACCATTTGACGCCTGAAAAGATACGACATGACAAATTACGACCATTTCATTAATATGCAAACTTATTACTACAAAACTATTTACATGCTTTCTTAACGTGTCTCTCTCTCTAACACAGAGTTTTCCAAACGGGGATCAGATTGACTGGAAACACTAAACGTTTTTCAGTCACACTTTAAATTGTCCTAGACAAAACCGCCCATATCACTAATTTCATTAATTATATTACTTCACAACGTTTTATCATAAGAGTATCATATGGACCTCTACAGAGTGTAGGTTATATTAACATATTTTTGGTTTTACGAGAAATGTATATTAGCCAATTACTCTTAAGTCATACACATTGAAAAACAACAAGTAGTGAATTTACCAGACCCGGGACCTACGATTTTTTTTATAAGATTATAAATATATAATATATATACATCAGTGGTGAAGGGTGGAGGTAGGCTGTAAAGATCCGATATAAATGTGCATACTAAACTTTGTTGGTCGTACATATTCGTTTCATATATATTTGGTGGTCATACATATTTCGTGAAGATGAGATTACTTGACCCTGCTTTTGAATTCAGAAATCCAGTTGCTTTTACTTGGCAATTTTTTCGATTAATATTTGAACTACGACAATTATTGTAATATTTCTATTATTTAATCGATTACCAAAAACTTCGTAGTTATCTTAAACTGTATCTTATCTTGCCGACGTTTTAAGCGTGTTTATGACTCAAAGGAAAGCACGTAAACGTTTATAATGAAAGAAATAAAATATCCTCACTATACCGTAACTTACAATGTAGGATCTCAGATGTGGAACAAAATAAAAATTCAATCTTCATGATTCCAATATTGAACGTGACCAGCAAAACAGATATTTTTTTCAGATGTGCATTTTTATTCCCTTCGCTAAACTATTTAAAGGGTTTCGATATGTTATGCAATCTATAAAAAGTTTTCTTGACTAACATTCTTTGAGAAACACTGCTCTAAAAGATAATACAAAATACACCGATCCGTACGTCAGATTCAGTGGGTGCGAGTCTTCAGAATTGGAGGGACTTATATTGTTTACATCGGGGGATGATGTTAATTGTATTAGTTTGTTGATTAATACATTACTGGATTCCCAAGAATGTATTGTCTTCGACAAGGGTTGTTTGACAAATCACGAGATAAGAACGCTGGTTTACAACTATTTACTTAACTCAACAAATTGAGTTTACTCGAACTTACATAAATGGGTTTATTATTATTGAACATAATATTTAAAATTTAACGAAAACTTTGTTAACTATAATTAAGCGTAACGTGATTAATTACATGTCGTTGTTGGTATTATAATATTTTAAACAAATATGTAATACCTAAACATCATCATTTATAGCACTACAACCTTAGACTATAGATACATCTAGACGCCACCCGTTGCATTGCTAAATGAAGCCGCGTGCCTTGCGTTTAGTTTGTGGGCGAGCGAACGCATTCACCTACAAATGTTCGAGACCATAGACCATTTCGCTAGTGCTCGCCCAAAGTGCTCGCACTAGACGCTCAGAATTAAAATATAATTTTCTATTTTTTTTACGTTATATAGTATTTTTAAGCGGTCACAATGCAACCATTAGGTAAAAATATCCATAATTTAAGTTATTTTAAAGAAACACTAGGTCACTGATATTAAAATATATAATAAAATACAAATAAATTATCACGAACATGTATCAACTTACCTATGAAACGTAATACCATCTTCCTGCTTATCAGTACGGCTACCACATTTTAAGACAACACACAGAACCATCTTTTCTACTTAATTAACTAAAAATATTTACCATTGACTTTATGTTTAACACAAAAAATATCAATCTTAGCAACTCGAGCTCGCAAGTTATCGACGCTATGTGAAGCGTTTTGCCCCGATTTGATGGCGATACTTTTGGAAACTAGCTCACAGATATGTAAACCTTTTATCTTACTCTAGCGCGTGTCGCAGAGATTGTAATGGTGCCGAATACTTTCTCACTCGCACTCATGCATCGATTTTGATCAGGCCTTGGTGGGTCATGGCCTCCTTCAAAAACTTCCTCCATCTTGGACAATCGAGCGCCGACAATTTCCAATTGCTTTGACCGAGAATTTTTAAATCTCCCATGGTACAGTCCAACCATCTCAATTTCGACCGTCCAGGTCTTCTCTTGCCATCGGTGGTTGTGTCCATAATACCTAAAGATACCCACCGAAAATGAATTGGTAATAGATTTTGAAGAAAATAAGTAAATGTCATTTTGATGCCATATCTTTTTCGATACTGAGAATGACCAAATAAAATAAATTATGTCAAATAATATGGTACTGGGATTTTAAACAAAATAAATCAATAATTAAAATGATTACATTAACACGCTTGTTAGCTATTCGCCTAAGTTATTGGATCTATTCATTATATTATCAAACGTCGAAAAAAACATTTTTCTAGGCCCAAATTCGAAGGCGATTCGCAAGTGTCATTACATAATGATTTACCTACACATTAATGAACAAATAAGATGGACGAATACTACCATATTACGGTATCTAATAAAAGTCAAAAGATTTGGCTCTTTTTTAGAAACAATATTTTTAAATGAAAAACTTTTACAAAATTATTTATTTTAAAAATCGATCCATTTTTAATTCACTGCTTACTAGCTCACTATACGAGTGAAATATATATATATAATTTTCAAATCGATGAATACTAAATGACTATTTAAAAATATGAATAAATTATAAACCGCAATGTCCGTTTCAAAAAAAAAATAAGCCTGAAATGCACACAGGTCCTCCGAGGAATTACAATTTTAAAAACATTATTTTGAAGTTGATGACATATGAACAAGACAAATAAATATTTGTTGCTATCATTTGCATAACGTAGTACTAAAAAAATAATTGATACCTAAATTCTATATAATTATATTACGATGTCTCGCGCAATGACGTGACCATAGCCGACCGTAGTGACATTAGCTACGAGAAAAGATTATTTTTCTAGTTGAAATAATATTGTTTCGCTTTGTGAATTTTATCCCTTTTTTATGGGACTAGTGTTGTCAAACTAAGTTTATACATATTTTTTAAATGTGATAAGTACTATCTTTTGTTCGGTATTATTTAGTTTATATGAAAATTATTTCCTAAATATTTGAATAATTTTTGTTACTGCGGATTTTGACTAACGCGATGTGCGATTAATTCACACCCCTTTGATAATAATATTAGAAAAAATCGATGAACAAATACGACGTCCGACAAAGATTTTTCTAGTAAGTACTTATAGAGCTGAGATGTTTTCAAATTATGTAGGTAGGTATGAAATTATACATATTAAATACATACAACATAATATATATTGCGATAGGTCCTTAAAATAATGGGGACGATTTTTTAAAGTATGCAAAAAATTAATTGAAAGGTTTAAGAAGATATACTGGCCATTTTGTTGGCATCATTAATTATGAATTAAGGAATTAATACTTCTTCACACTCAAGACATTTTACTTGGCAGTGGTAAAAATTATGGTAGGATTAGATACTAACTTTATAGGGGACTTTGCTATTTTACATGAAGTACGTTCTTTAATATTATAGATACCATCATAAAGTTCCTATAAATTAAAAATTATTTTGATAATTTTTCGTACATCCTTATACCGGAATTCCACCTAGTGAATAAATAAAATATTTATATTTTCATACTGTAGACAAATAATGTATGTTGCTATCTTTAGTAAATTGCTCTGCGGGGTGTAAGAGCAATGGGGCTAAATGTTTATTTTACCGCAGCAATAGTCATCCAGGTGCAAAGACAAAGAGGGGCGAGTTCTTCTTAGCTAGGCGAGAATCTACCGGCTGGTATAATAATTGAGAACACTCACACGGGAGACTCTTTACTTAAGGATGAATAAGGATAATATAATAAATACTTCATAACAGTGAAATCTACACAACATTGCTTTGTTTTAGTGAAACAAATAGTTTGGATTTATCATCATTAACCTCAATCAATTCTACGTAAAGACGTTTCCAAATTGATTCCATTCCATTTCATGTTTAAAAACTTATATCTAAGTTTATATTTCCTAACTTCTCTACCCCTTGAGTACCACTGCAAAATTAGGTTTACCCAGATATTATATTCTCTCCTTCGAGTGATATCTCATCCTCATTTCCATTGAAATATTTCTATGCAAATCCTATGTGAACTCACGTGACGTGATGCTACTGTAGTGCTAATGTGGTGGTGTCTTACCTTTTTGTGAGGTGACCAAGATCCATATCGGAATATAAACCTAATGAAAAATAATAATTTTGTATTATGTACGTGTATTTGTAGTAATCATAATATGTTATTTATTTATTAAAAAATGGCAAAATAAAGGTAAGTATAGCCTTTAAATATGAACAGCAAAAATCCAAAAGTTATCGGAAACATAGTTATTTTAACTCACTATATTTAAAACATTCTACAAGAGAGATCTTTGAAATAATCTAGTAAGTACTTCAAATATTATCCAATTTTTATATAGATAAACGTACACTTCTTATTTTAGTTGAACTATTAATGGAAAAAAATATGCATACTTTCGTTTAGATACTACCTACACAATAAATAACTGAAGTAGGCTACTTCAAATAACACTTTAAATCAGGGGGGGGCAAACTTTTCGGATGAAGGGCCAAATTCAGGAATTCAAAATGATCGGAGTGCCGCCGCAAGTAAAATACCATTTTTATAATATTATGTATACTATTTATTATTATGAAAAAAAAATATTACAAAAAAACAGTACAATGAGAGGAATTGAACTGTTTTACGTCTTTCAACATTTTTTAAATTCAGGTGTTAATTTTGTAGTTGAGAAAGGCGTTAAAAGATGAAAACGGGAATCTTTTTAAAAATTTAATATTGCTCGCGGGCCGCGGGTTTGCTCGTGCCTGCTTTAAATGAATAGTTCAGTTTAGCATCATTATTATTATTTTTATTCAATACTGTATACAAGCTAAAATTCTTTTTTTCACCTATATTTGTCTTCTAAAAGATATGTTTCTGAGGTTTTTAGTAATAATAATTGTGTATTTTAAAATAACTAAAATACCCCTTATTATAACAGTTTCACGTATTTTGCTATTTAATTTTTATCATTATCCCACAGTACCTTCCTACATCACAATTAATTCATTCGCTCATTTTATTGTCTGACATTTAGTTCCCTTTCTCGGTCACTGAGCCCTAGTGTCGCCACTCGTTACTCTTCCTAGACCTCTAATGAAATTCTAAGAATGCTCTTTATAGTCTGCCCTAAATCTTTGGAGGATATTTAACAGTGTTGAGTTGGTTAATGTTTTTCATACTTCAACTTCAACATGAACCTCGCGAGTGTAACAATGGAATACTATATTTTTTACTGTGCAAATGTCTACATTAGACTAAATTACATAGGTACTCAAAATAATACTGTGATTATAAAAATACTTTAGATATAAACTTTATCATCAGTAAGTAATTAATTATCTTCAACCCTAATTTTTGTAGTAGGATTATAATATATAATATTTAATTAAGTAACTATTTTTTTATTCAACGAATAATTCACAAGATTTAAAGATGTAATATTCTAATTATTGAACATACATAATTTTGAAATTACTTCTAAGAAAATATATTACAACCAATATAAAGAAATCGTTTTTCAAAAAATAAGACACTAAAAAATTATTAGCAAGTTTAAGTAAATCAAAACAAAAAATCTTAGAGTGATCCGTGACGTCGGTTAGTAATTAAAGTATTACCTACTTTGATTTGAAATAGTAGCTCAATTTGGAAAGCCGAGAGATGCAGGTTCGATTCCTGCGGGATGTCCTACTTTTTCAAAAAAGATTTTTCCTATCGGTTATAATATATTTTTTCATAAGCGTTTTCAAAATTATGTATGTTATATAATATTATAATATATTTAAATTCACAATAATATCCTCGCAATTCATATCTTTGGACCACATGTATGCATTTTATGATTGACAGTGTATTATTCTACATAATTTATCATTCTTAACTGATAAAAATATATTGTATTCTTATATCCATTTATACTAACAATATTTTAAAGATGAACACAATATTCTATTCAAATCCAAAATTAAGTCAATTTAATCTAATTACAATAAATAATAGATATTTCTTTAAAAAGGGTGTTAATATGACAAATATTTTCGTTCTTAAATTAATGGGAAAGGACCGAAAACTTCTGCGTTGTATCAAAACCAGAGTACCTTGGCCACAGTATGAAAGGGCAAAAATACAGCATTCCCAACTCATTATAAACGGCAAGCTTAGCAAAGCAAGACTGATTGCTATGAATGCAACAACACCGAACTATTCCGTGTAGCATACGATAAAGAAAATTACGCTCTGTGATCAACCTCCGATAGGAGATAAAAATGAAATAAGTAGAAGAAAATATATTCCATTAGAGAAATGGGTAAGTAACACATTTTAAATTTAGAATGAACGCTATTTTTGGAACAATTTGTAATGGCATAATATTATATGAATGAATGACAGTTAGTTTTTTTTCCCAATCTTTGCTCTGAATCAAATATATTGAAAAAGAACATTCATTTTAATGTTTATTTCCCAAATGCGATATTCGAAGCCACAACGGCTTCAAAGGTGTCTAACCACCTCACTGATGAACATTCAAACTAGGTACCAACCTTAGACTATAGATACATCTAGACGCTACCCATTGCATTGCTAAATAAAGCTGCGTGCCGTGCGTTTGGTTTGTGGGCGAGCGAACGCATTCGTACACAAATGTTTGAGACCATAGACCATTTCGCTAGTGCTCGTCCAAAGTTCACGCACTAGACGCTCAGAATTAAAATATAATTTTCTATTTTTTACGTTATATAGTATTTTAAGCGGTCAAAATGCAACCATTAGGTAAAAATATCTATAATTTAAGTTATTTTAAAGAAACACTAGGTCACTGATATTAAAATATATAATAATATACAAATAAATTATCACGAACATGACCAACTTACCTATGAAACGTAATACCATCTTCTTGCTTATCAGTACGGTTACCACATATTAATACAATACACAGAACCATCTTTTATACTTAATTAACTAAAAATATTTACCACTGAATTTATGTTTAACACAAAAAATATCAATTTTAGCAACACGCGCTCGCATGTTATCGACGCTTAGCTATGCAACAAACTAATATTTGGCGGTGACACCACAGCAACTCATCTCACACATCTGTAAACCTTTTATCTTACGCTATCGCGTGTCGCAGAGATCATAAGGGTGCCGAATACTTTCTCACTCGCACTTATGTATCGTTTTTGTTCAGGCCTTGGTACCAACGTTTATTTCACACAACGGTTTGTCATTGACTCTGTATTCCTGTTAACACCTCCTGTATTGTAAAAAAGGTATTGATTCAGCGGCTAAATTTTAGCCTATTAGTCTGACTAGTATTGATAGAAGATATATACATACATACATATAAACATTCTTATTAGAGTTTTCAATAATATTATCCCAAAATCCCGGTATTGACAATTATTTCAGAATTAAATTACGTGTTGGTTGGTATTTCCAACATAGGTTCTCACGTAATGACTAACGTTGATTTAGCAGACAACGTTATTAAGAAAAAATATTTAAATATACTTACCTAACAAACTTCTCAAACTGAAAAGTTAACGAATGAAAGAAAAGTATTCAAACAGCCTCATTTAGCTTTGCAGGTAAGTTCTACTATTTTGGAAAGTTTACGAGATTGACCTGTAACTAACTTAATCATTATTTTTGTCCTAGTTGTCTCACTTTTAAACTTCCAGACATCTTTATAAATTAAGATTTTTTTTAAATATTTTTGGATTTTCTCATACTACTTTATAGTCGCATTGTGTATAAAAAGAATATTATGTACTTTTGCATTGTCTATGAGTCGGTTAAATAACATTGTTTTCCTTTTTTAGTATTCTATTTGTTGATCCTCGTTGATATAAAAACGGGTAAAATATCTCAAGGGTAATCGTTGAATAATGCTCACTGACGGTAATCTGACTAATTACTTCAACATTTTTGATCATAATATGAAGATCGAATCGATCAGATTATTGGTTATATTAACAGATTTTGTTTTCATGAGAAATGGATGTCCATAATCTTGGTCCAAACACACTTGTTAATTTACCTATATAATGGAAGGGTTTATATTGATCGTAAGATAGTTTGTTTACACTTCCTAATTCTACTGAATTATTTATGGGAGATTTATGTATTTATTACGTCGATTCGTATCAATACTAATTTGATAAACTCTTAAATAAAATAAATGAGATAAAAATAACATTTTCTATGACTGTAGTCCTTAATTTTACCTACATATTATGTATGGCTCGGTAATAAATTTATTTTTAATTAACACTTTACGGTCCGGTAACGCCACATTGGCGTCCTTTGCAAGCCAAACGTTACGATCCGGTGACGCCTACGTGGCGTCCTCACATAGGCATATCTTTACTGTGAAAAATAAATATGAAATTTAATATTTGGTTGCAAGATCTATCAACAGATGGTTGAATGACATGTGCAAGAAGTAAAAGCACGATGGAAAAAAAATATTGCGCGGTTTTTACAGAGATGGCGGACGTAATACCATTCAGTATTTTTTTGTACCTATACCATTTTTTTAATTAGTTACAAGCCCGTTTCTAGGCAGGTGAATCACGAGACATAAACAAAAAAGGTAATAAACACTCAATGTTATATTCCAGTGTCGTCACTTCAACTTCGAAATTTTATTGTCGACCCTTTTCAGTGGTAGTCAACCATTTATGAACCTGCATTCTTTTTTTTTTAAATGAACGCGATTTTTATCTATGAAATTGCGTGCTATTTGATATTTTGTCTTTAATAGTTTACTACCCATGAAACGTCCACCATGCTTCATCATCCATGATAGAAATTTTATCTTGAAAATGAGAACAGTTATAAATGTGAACGTGTATCACGTTGTTATTTTTGTTCGCTTTTTTCGGGAGATTATTGCTTGTGTAACTGCATAAATAATAGCTATTATTATTTATATTTGTTGCACTAATTTCATTGAAAAAATAATTAATCTAAGTATATTTTAGCTAGGATATATATTTTTTATTAGTTTTAAGTCCAAAAACACTTTTTAAAATGGAGGACCAATCGTTTTTAGAGGAAAACTATGCGGATTGTATGTCAGATATTCCCAGTGACTGTGAAGATATCGGAGATTTTAGTGATATTGAAACAGACTCATCTGCTCCTCTGAGAACACGCCCACGTACAAAATATTTCGCGAGTGATTCTGAGGATCTCCGCCGAGAGAGAACAAGCTATTTGAAGGATTATCAGGAGTAACATTTGACACTGATAATTTAAGTCCTGAAGCTAAATCTAAAAAATGAGTGGAGTTAAAAAAGTGGTTTGGGTTGGTGATAATAATGGGAATTGTCAGAAAAGCGACTCCATCTTATTGGTCGACAAATCCACTTATAGAGACTCCCATATTTTCGAAAACTATGCCACGTAAGCGGTTTTTCAAATATTGCGATATTTACAATTCACTAACAATGAAAAATGAAATTTCACGATTTTTTGTTGAACATAAAGTTTGGATCGAGGATATACAGACATCTGAATCAATTGATGTTGCGGAAACGCATGCACCTTCTATATCTTCTGATACAGATTCAACCCTTAAAACCAGTTCACCTACTTCATTACAAAGTATAGGCAGTATAAAATTACATCAAATATCTCCGCAATTTTCAGTCACAATCAAATATTTCCGCAACTAATAAACGTTTAAGAAGAAAGTGTGAAGTGTGTTCCTCACATAAACTTCGAAAAGAACCTATTTACATGTCCAAAGAGTGTAAAGTACCTCTACATCTACATATTGGTAATTGCTTTTCTTATCATTTAAAAAAGTGTATTAGTTGTTAGTTCATTTTACATTCATAGTTTTATAAACTATTTCAAATAATTTCAGCTTTAGTGTTTGATTTGTTTTAAATATACTCGTACACTATATTATTATGTGCCAATAATTATTTCGTGCCTAGCCAGTTTATCTAAAGGTATTAGCCATAAGATTGAGTGTTCATTCAAATATTTTTGTGGAATATAAGTAGATGTTTGTTTTACAATTTATTGCTCATAGATTTTGTTATATGATTTTTTTACGCACGCCTCTGCACTGTTATTGGATTGTCTCAATTCTTACAAAAATACCAAATTGTAATAAGCGGTGGGAATGTATATGCGTGCATTTTATTTAATTGAATTTACTCGAAAATATGCACGCCACTGCACTGCCTCAGCCATAAAACCCATAAAACCAATAAATCAGATTAGTGTTTGTTCGGGAATGAATGTGCATTTATTTTTAAACACTTCACAGTTTGTGTGAAGTCTTTGTTATTTTATTATATTTGATAATCAGAGATATGAGTAGCTAGCGCTAAAAATGAATTGATACGTATTCTATAGCGGTGTAAAACATTTTGTATTTGAATATTTTATTACATTTTTTAATTAAAAACTAATATATTGTTATTGCTTTATATCAATAGGCTGTTTCCTTTACATTATATTTAACAAATTGAACTAATCTAATAACATATAATAAACAATTTACGAAAATTTACAAATTATATATTTTACCTTTATGGAACGCGGGCCAGAGGTTGACAAGTGTTGAATAAATGACACAATTGGATGCATTGATATATTTTAAGTATTTTCTGAAAATTTTATTGAAATATATCAATAGGTTCAAAAGTTATATCATTTTTAACTTCGCGATCGAAATTTGTTGATTTTCATTTAAAAATACCGGATATTGGTGTAGGTACGTCGCGAAAATTCGCGGACCGTATAGTGACTTAATCATTTTTTTTATCCAACGAATAATATAGCGAATGAAACATTATAATTATTGAACATACATAATTTTTGAAAACACTTCTAAGAAGATATATTAAAACCAATAAAAAAAATGTTTTTGAAAAAAGTAAGACACCACCCCACAGGAATGGAACCTGCATCTCTCGGATTTGGCACCCACGCACATAGACGACATACAGTAATACCTACTATAATTTATACTACATAACTACTGTAATACCTACATAAATTAATACCTAATATGATTTAAAATACAAAAGCCGATAGCCAATAGTAGCTCAATTTAACAACGCTTCAGAAAGTATTATAAAAACTATTATTTAAACTTTGTCGTAATTAAGTATGGCAGGTTCCTTTAGCATAGTGGTCTATGTGCGTAGGTGCGAAACCCGAGCGGTGCAGGTTTTATTTCTGCAGGGTGTCTTACTTTTTTCAAAAAGACTTTTTCGTTTCTCAGAAGTGTTGTATAAAATGTTGTATGTTTAATAAATTTATTATTTTTATCACGCATTTTGTTTTATAAGTATTTACAAAATCTGACATATTTTCAATCAATAAATATTTATTTTCAGTTTTTTTATTCATTCAAAAAGTTTCTATTAACAGCGCTTTATGGTTGAGCATTAAAATCTTCACGGAAACTCTCTTAAAACAGAAGTTAGATACATATAATTAATACCTCTCGGAATCTTGAACGATAGGTCGGAGGATCGAGATTTTACGTCGTGCGATAAAATTTAATGCCTCTCGTTAAATTTTATCACGGGCACGAATGAATCAATTCATCTGGATCGACTTTCCTTTGCATAAGGTTTGTATTATGTAAATCGAAAGACTTCAATGTATCAAGACATTTAGTGGAAACGGTAATACCCGACCGTTTTTCTTATCACGGGGACTTTGAAGTGTAATTTATATAATTTACGGGCGACGAAAAATTCAACATTATACAAAATAAATTATAATAACATTACATAAAATAATGTTATAAAGTTTTACCCAACTCAACGAGCTTGGACGAGCTTAAAACTTGGACTCCTCTCAGAAGAAATGAATTGCTTGTATTAATTATAATGCTTTCATTTCTTAACTGCCATCCTTGGCAGCCTTTCTTGAGTTTTTTTATATATACCATATCGTCACTGTACATGGTAATTGTCGTAGCCCTCACTTTTAACCGAAGTGACATTTTGATGGCAATGGACATATTGCATAGGTACTCTTACACGAATTGGCCAATTATCATAAATCCCAAAAAATATTTCATTTCAAAATAGTTCAAAACTATTTTTAAGCCATTTGTAACTTGACAAAAAAAAATCCAGCCAAATGCTGTAACCGTCTAAATGTAAGCCACTGGTGTGTCAATAAAATAATATATATATAGAATAATAAGTAAAATAATCCATACCTACATTTTTTTTACTTCCTGAACAATTTAATATTTAAGGGTTATGGCAATAATTGGCTTGGACAGTGACGATAATTATATAATCATTGTAGAAATTTGTTATTTAAATAATTTTAATAATGATAACTCATTGTTAGTATATTATCATTTTTATTTTCGTGCACCCCTGGATAAGCAATTATAGTACCGATGATGTTGCGTTGTCTATTTATGTACTGACATACGGAAAATACAATGATTATTCATCTAAATAAAAATGGCGAAAGTCGGCATCTAAGTAGCTACTCATTTGTTAATAATCATCTCATTATCATTCGCTACATAGAAAGATCCAATATCGATTTAATTAATTGTTTATTTTTATACTAATCTACAATTAACAAAAATATTTTAGGTGAAGGCTTTCCTTAGAGAACCTTGTTACAGACCATGTTAATAATTGTTCCCACAATATTCTTTGTTTTTTTTATATCATTACCAATAAAATAGTATTTGAAAGCATCCATCAATTCATCAGACAATTCACAATAATCTAAAAATCATTTCGTAATTTTGAGGGATGATAATAATTATTCACAATTCAAATTTATTCATTTATTTTACAAACAATGAACTTGACAAATTATAAATTCAAAGCGTTCACGACATGATATAAAGTAAGTGTTAACAATGTTGAAATAAAAATACAAGGTTATATGAGTAAATAATAAAAATAAAAGTACATGGAAGAGTGAACCAAGTTGATAAACCCTATCTCATAAAAACATAAAAAACAGCGTCCACCTGAATTCAACCTCATATAAGTGGAAAATATCAATATCAGAAGCGATTTGATAAAACATAGTTAATTTTGAAAACACTTCTGAGAAAATATGTTATAACTTATAACCAATAGAAAAAATCTTTTTGAAAAAAGTAAGAAACCCCGCAGGAATTGAACCTGCATTTCTCGGGTATCGCGCCCACTCATAGACCAATATGCAAAAGGCATCATACTTAATTGCGACGAATTTTAACTAATGGCTTTTAATACTCTCTGAAGCGCTTTCCAAATTGAGCTACTATTGGCGATTGCCTGTTATATTTTTTTTTTTAAATCAGAGTAGGTTTTACTTTAATTACTAACGTCACGGATCACTCCAAGATTTAGGTTATTAGTTAAGGAATACAATATGAGTTACTACTTGGTATATTATTACAATCAAATTCAGGACAAGTGATAATCTACGTAAAAAATATATTTTACGCAGAAAATGGTCTTTAAGTAAAATTGAACTCGTATCAGCCCGGCCATTTTTCTCTTTTTACTACTTTCAACGCTGCTTTTGAGAACACGCTGTTCCTTGCATCTGCTTTGCTCTCCTACAGTTTTCTCTCTCGGTAAGCAAATAATAATATAATCGAGGCTAAGATATTTCCTGCGATACAATAAATTGCCGGCAAATGGCTTCGGCCATTCGGCTTTAGTATCGCGTTGACGTAGGGGGTGTTTTAGTGACATAACGAGGAGGAAAATCGTCGCGGAAGATATCAGTACCTACTTGAGAGAACTATAGCGAACGTTGGGGCTACGTAAAACGTAGCACCGTAGAGGTATCTACGGTTGAAATAAAAATATATGTTAAAACATCTTAGATACATAGAATAAAATATATAATATAAATTTCGTAACGATATGTTTCTGTGGTTGTCACTACAGAAAAGGTCTAATGTATTTATAGACGTTTATTATTTTTCAATACCTACGTAATTGTATCTTACTACAGTTTGCAATATGGAGATCCTGGGTTATGTACCTTCTTTAGATCAGACACGCATTAAAAAACAATTTTTTGCCAGACGCGATTATTTAAACTCGCACCCTCTTCAGAGACGAAAAGTCTGACACTACTCTTCAAATGATGATGTCTGTTTATGTACTTACTTATGCGATATATGCAATTAATTAACAACTTAATTTGTCATATGCAGGTTCAAGTCTCGCTTGGTATACATATCGCTATAGTTCATTCAGGTACATGGAAGTCTCCGGAGCTTGGCATAACCGATTTTATTTCCACGACATTCCATCTTCAACTCTATATAATATTCAAAGTATCTGTCTTACAAAATATTTCCACATTCCGCTCGGCTGAATCCAGATAGAACTGTAGCAGAATATTATAGCAACTTGTCGGGAAAACTCTGACCCTCAGTATTAGGTCAACAACTGAGAATAAATATGTTTCTCTAAAAAAACCTATTATCGCTGGATTTGCGCCAATATGCTTTTTCCAATTAAACTTGGTGCATTTTACTTACGACATATTTAACTAGCATTTATTACACGTAATCAGTGACGTTCCGTGCGGGTAGGCAGATTGAGCGTCGCTTGGGGTCGGCAGTCACTCGAAGGGCGGCAAATCGAGGAGAATCATTTGGTACCTATATATAGAAATAGCTACCTTAACTTAGTAACAACGAGAATATCTTTCCATTAAAAATTTCAGCTCACTGGTTGGAAACAAAATATATTAATTAGCATAACAGGTTTAACGGGACTGTAACTTTTTTATCGGGTTCGCGATATCTAGTTTATTTCAGTTGCTTTTCTGCGTCCTTGGTGACCGTAACCGACACGTGCATATTTGCGAATAATTACAATCTGACTTATTAACCAGTGCGCACG
This sequence comes from Rhyacophila brunnea, assembly GCF_057557595.1. Lineage (NCBI taxonomy): Eukaryota > Metazoa > Arthropoda > Insecta > Trichoptera > Rhyacophilidae > Rhyacophila > Rhyacophila brunnea. The sequence goes on from NW_028232859.1 coordinate 43,238,795, forward strand.
GAAGTTGCGTTATCGAAGAGTCGCTCTGTCATTATGTCGATTATCGATTTAATATTGCCTAAACCTTTTAGATCTCAGGCTAAAAATATCATTACAAATACTGCCAAGTATGAAGAAAACAGCCACTGTTACATTGTCACATTACCAACAACGTCAAAAATCCCTACATTTCGGGAAAATAATATTTATAAATTTAATTTTGTATATTTTAGTGTGGTACTTATATATGTTGTTAGTAATGTATCCATACAACACATTTTTTAGACATTGGAGTCATGAAAAGATGATAAAAATACTGTATAAAAAATGTGGCGACATTTTGGCTCTGCCTAGGGGCGGCATTTTGTCTATGAACGTCACTGCACGTAATGCTTACCAAATTACGTTAATAATGTTGGCTATCGTGTTTTGTATATTAAATCAAGATAGGTATCAATTTAATGCCACTTATTACTAACCGAATCCGGATCACTCCAAATTATTAGAAAGTGCAAGTACGTTAAAAACTAAACTAATCCAGTGGTTATTATGTCCAAGTCCTATTTTTTTCTAGTGGGGTCTTTAAATTACATAATATGTTGAATATATTTAAAGGTACATTATAAAATCTTGTGAATTATTCGTTGAATAAAAAAATTGTTTACTTATACCATAAAATCATATGAAATATATTATACGGAAAACATAATATTTTCGTTAAAAAAATATTTAAGTTTATTTCCATGAAGTATCATCTCACCCAGGCGAGAATATAATTTTAGTGAACGTTTTTCCTTGTTATTGATTTATATGAGGCGTGCACCTTTAATACCGCTGATAAATTTTACATTAAAAAACGTCAAAGACGTTGACTTTAAATTTAATAACCACTTAATTTGTTCGCTCCGTCTTTTGACAAAGTCATTTGAAAACTTTTCTCGATAACGTCGTATTAATTCTGTAATACACGAAATATCGACTCATGAAAGTCTCTCGTTCAAATGTCATCTAGTCTTTTATTTTCCTAGTAAATAATTACAAGATAAAAAGAATTTTTTATATACAACGTTTTTAAATTTTCTGTTGAATCATATAAATTTGACTTGACTAGCTTAAACGTTCAAAAAATTTTGTACTTGATAGAAATAATACTGAAATGTCATTTTGACATTTCATATTGATTTCCATAGTAACGCACGTATATATTAATAATTTAGTTGCTAGGATCCCAGACCTCTAGCAACCAATAATGGTGGATTTAATTACGGATAAATTCCGAAATAACTTTTCATATAAAACAGAATTAACTGAAAATGAATTCAATTCTACTTAAAGATGGCTAAAAGTATTAAAAGAATGTATTGGCATCGTGTTCTGATATATTCTAAAAGTTTAAAATGTCTAGCTATTCGGGAAGTTAAAAATCGATTGTAAAATTTGTTCTGGATAAACAACCACCGGACAAATAAGAATACGACCTAATAAAAACGTTGTAAAACGTATATATTTATAATAAAGCATATATTCTGTCCTTTTAAAGTAAAATAATACCATCGATTTCATAATTATTTGTGGAATAGAGGGAAAGGGATAACTGGATGCCGGGACAATAAGGCGCCACACTGTGGAATGAAATAAATAGACGTTCGTTACGATTTTACTTGACCTTACGCCTGTAAAAGTGTTAAAAATGAATGTTAAAAACTAACTATATTTAACAAACAACCTGCCAGCTTCATTTTGGCAAAAATATTGGTTAATGATATTCATTTAAATATGTCAGTATAATAAGTCATTTTAAAACAGTTGCGATTGAAAATGATATAATGTATTGACATATATTATGATATGATAGGTTGAGCAAGTGGCTGACATCCATTTCTCGTAAAAACAAAAATCTGTAAATATAAACCTCCACTCTGTGGGGTCCATATTATTAGGATGCTATCGTACATGGTCAAAAGAAGACAGTCGTATTGTTAGTGAAAACTGGTATGAAATACGTTCTCAGACTTGAATAAAATTTGTAGAGTCATGATATAAATCTACATTCATTATTGACATGCTTCACTACATATTATACCGTCTCTATTAATTCTCCAATATAACGTGAGCTTTCACTCAAGCAATGATACATATAATAAACTTTTTTAGGCATATGTTTATAAATAGTTCGTATCGACGTAATATTAAAATATGTTTAAGGAATCTTTTTAACCACACCATATTATGAAATAACAAAAATAAACTCTTTCCGTTAATCATAACATGATGGTAAATCGGCGAAGGAAAACATTTTATTGGAGACGGTATATATAATTATAAGTTTAAACGTTTCGAATTGATTTCTAAATAGATTTAAAATGAATGTTGCCAAATAATAATAACAATGATTAAAAGATCTTTCGGTTTCGCTAATGAACATATTATAAATATTTGAAATATACACAATATTTAAAAATAATAAATTCGTTTCCTAGGCAACGGAACAATTCTTCGTACATGTAATAATAAATTCGCTGCCTAGGCAATGGAATACTTCTAAACTATAATCGTCACGATTGCAGTATCATACTGTGGCGTAGTGGTAGTGCGTTCGGCTGATAACCGAACAATCGGTGGTTCGAATCCAAAAGAGTGCGATTATTTTCGTGTGAAAAATAAATTATGTGTTACATGTCACACGCCAAAAATATACTCTGAACTGATTTCCCAAACGTGCCTAAAGAAGTATAACTTCAAAAAAATGATAACATGAAATAGGAAATGTGTTTTTATATTATATTGTTTCATATACCTAATAGCATATTTGCCACATCGTTTTTTGCGATTATCAAACTACCTACCATTATATGATTTGTATTGGATTATTATTTTTGAAAGTATAAAGTACACGTTCTTTTTTCAAATTAGATACGGTTTTATAATATAACACTTGAACTCGTTAAAAAATACAATTTCAAATAATTAATCAATAGTTTCCTAAAAAGTCCCACAATTTGGTACATTAATTAATAAATATTATTTATGAAATTTTATTTGTTTTTTAATGTTATTTTTTAATTTGTACTATGGACATAATACTTTTTAATTTATGAAATATAAATTATTATAAAGTTTTTATCGGTATACATAGCTTTTAGATATCGCTCTTCCTGAACGCTGAATGTTATTTATTAATTATGGAAAATATAATATTCCTAGTGAAATATAGGCGAAGTAAATTCGTTTTTGGGGAGCAAACTCATAAACACATAATTCAATAATTATCTTTAGGTTTTCTTTGCCAATTTACTTACTGAAGAGATACAATCTCGCCGTTTTATATAATTCCTAATTTATTAAAACCCTTCCGCAGCGTGAAATTTTAAGAAAAGCAGAGGGCGGATAAATATGGCGGGCTGTGCGGAATCGCCGCCATTTTAGCGCTCTGAATAGTGGTCGCCAAGAGATGCTCCACGAGCCACAATCGGCAAGCGTTTCCTAAGTTTCAAGCGAGTTCGATCGTTTGGTTTCACATAACATTTGAAAAGGATTGTCCAATTTATCTATTCTTTATTAATTGAACATACATTATTTTGGAAAACGCTTTTGAAAGAATATATAACCGATAGAAAAAACCTGTTTTTGATAAAAACATATGAGACCCAGCAGGAATCGAACCTGCGTCTCTCAGGATTCGCGCCTATGGACATTGGGACATTGACCACAATTCTATAGGTATATATGCTCTCAGAAGCGCTTTCCAAATTAAGTTACTATTGGCAATCGGCTTTTGTATTTTAAATCAAAATAAATGTATGTTAATGGATTTTTTTATATTACATTTATTTTCAGATGATTTGAGAATGTAACATTCTTTATTGGACATACAATATTTGAAGACACCTCAAATATATGTCTATAAAAAATCTTCTGGATACGAATCCAATGGATGAGGGGTTCAAATCTCTACGGGCGTCGTATTTTGTTCATAGATTTTTTTCTGAGGATATCTCAACAAATTATATATATATTACAATAAAACTTAAATAATATTGCTAGAATAAACTTCCTAAAAAAATAATATACATAGTAGATTTTATACACTTATCATTAAATTATTTTAATAACTAAAATAAAATTCCTGATCAATAGGATTACTTTGATAGAGTATAAATATCTGAAGTATTTTTAAATATGTATGTTTAATAATAATGGTTCATTCTTAAATCTTGTGAATCATTCGTTGAACAATAAAAAATATTATTAAATTACTAAAAATATAAACAATTTTAAAACTAAATTTTGGAGAGATCCTGACGTCAGCTAGCAATTAACGTAAGTAGGTATTTATTCTTGATCCGTTTATTTAAGCTACAAAAAACCAATTGTCAAGAATAATGCAATTTGTTAAGCACTTGGTGTATATACTACTAGTTAATTTCCTCATTATTAGATATAACACACGTGGCTCAGTTAGTAAATCATATTGACGCGACTTCAGTGTATGTGGGTTCGAGTCCCTCAGGACGTCGTTTATATTATTCCAAATATTTTTTCCCGTATGTAGCTATACATCTTAGGTATTTTCAAATCACATGATTTATGCTTATTTTGATAATAGTATTGAATATAATACATAGTATTACATTGCTTCCTTTCGTACTTATAATACAAGTAACAAATAACTCAGAACTCATTCATATAAGGCTTAAAAAACAATCTCATTTTTGATGACGAAGTCTTCAAATATCTCACTCCCCAATTGCACATATATAATATTATGTACAGTTACCAACAGAAGACTTCTTAAAATTCCTATTGTATACCTTATGGCGCGATACCATTGGATATACGGGTTTAAATCCCGTCAGGCGTCGTATTTTTTTTAAATGTGATTTTTTTCTAGTGGGTATATTATATCTGATGTGTTTTAAAATTATGTATGTATAATAATGGTAATTATAAAATCATGTGAAATATTCGTTGAATAAAAAAATGGTTTATTAAAAATTGTTAGAAAGTTCAAGTAGACATTATAACTAAATATTTGGCGAGAGCCGGGCGTCGGTTAGTAATTAAGGCAATTAATATTCCTCGATTTAAAACACAAAAACTGATATTCAATAATAACGCAATTTGATAAGCATTACATCGAGGATCATAATTTAGGATTATCGTAATTAAGAATAAGGCCTGTAGCTTAATTGATAAAAGTATATTGGGGCGATACCAGTGGACATACGTGTTCAAAACCCGTCAGGCGTCGCATTTTGTTAAATATGATTATTTCTAGTGGGTGTTTTCAGTTATTTATGTTCAGAATACCGTTAGATAAGTTTTATTTAAACTCTTCAGACATTTGTATTATTCTTCTTTTTTTGCACTTTAACAGGCTATGATGCTTAATGACAATAGTGTAGCGAAGCAATAGTTTAATCTTAGAATTTAAACAATCAGAGCATCTAGGTTTTTAGAAAACCACATACATATTATATTGTGACTGAATTGAACCTGGAGTACCCATACGAAAAGCTAGCGCCTTACGCACTGGACTACGCGGGTATCACGATAATATGATTATATATTATAATAATTATATTCTATCTAGCATGATATTCAGACTGTATTTTTGCACGTGATTTTGAGGGAAATTTAAGTTATCTAGCTGAAGTATTGAGGTGACGATGTTATATGTATTGGTTATGTAGGTAAGTACTTACTTTATTACCAGAGAGGGTTCGTTAACAATGGATGTCAATAATGGTGCTAATGGATGATGTGCTGAATTCTTAAAATCAATACAACAATGATAAACCTATCCTGCGATTTGAGTAGGATAAAAATCCTCGATGTCTCGCGAAGTGTCACAAATAACTGCCCACCCCTGGCTAGAGAAGCGGCGGGCGGCAGCTTGTTTCGCTATCGAAGATTGATTTACAGCGTCCGCTACCTCAGGCCCTTTATTTGGCACCCCCCGACCTCTCCCTGTTGCGGTCTAGCACCCGTCGCGAGCGGACGTCTCTTCCCGCACTCCGATACCTGCATACAACCGAGACCTGCCTACAACTGAGATCTTCACTACAACAAATTACCGACCAGCCCAGTACTACCTACTTTTCGCCGCAAGTGACCAGAGACCTTCTCCGCACAAGCATATACCTACCTTGCAAGCCGAGACCAACCACATACGACCTACCTACCAATCAGAGGACAGCTGCTACCTACTACAAAATGGAGCAGATTTATAGAGAAATTACCAGACTCTCTATAAATAAACCTACAAAAATACGGGAACTCTTGACGCTCCACTTCTTGTTACTCACGGCCTATCATGACGATGCAGAAGAAACAATTCACGCCATCTCACCTGCTCGACCACACTCCTGGAGGTCCAACACCAACAGTTCAAACTTGCCACCGAGACCATCGCACACTTGGACCTACAGGAATACGCAACATCAATACAGATCATCTTCAAGACACCACAGACCATCAATGCACGTGCCGATTAAGGAAGCAGACTCCAGCCTACACGCTCACGATCGAATCTACGTCGTCATCAGGGGCCTCCGCATCGGCACAAACACAGAAGACATCACAAATGACCTTATACGCAAAGGCTTCCCCATAATCAACGTCAGAAGGATGACGCGGGGCAGAAGCAGGCACCCAATGCCTCTCTTCCTCGTCTGCATCCTAGACAACGACAAAGGAAACCAGATTCACACACTGCACTTCGTCCTGCACCGGAAAATCTCCATAGAAAATCCGAGGAGGGGAAATAATCCACAAATCAGCCCAGCTCATAGCCGCATGACTCAAACGCAGACCGAATCCACCACAATCGACTCACCACACCACTCGGAGACTCTTACAGCTGACTCACCTCTACACACGGAATACCAACCGGGCATATTGGATGACAAATCGAACAACAACATTTCGATCTCATCCCATACCCAGACGGATCACATACTGGACGACATAATACCTATCACGGAGGTATCCTTGGAAACGGATTTATCCATCTCCACAAAGGACCCGCAGCACACACCGACCTTTCCCATCACTACAGCCGAGCCGCAAGATATGGACATAGTCGACGCCCCGAAAAAAGGAAAAAAGAAAAGAAAAAAAGTTATCATCCCGAAAGAGACCCCGGAAGTCGTCACCCAGAAAATCGACATCCCGGAAATCAAATTACCCGAGACCCAGGAACTCAAAGCGACAAAAACTGCAGTACCCGAACCAACAGCGACCCCGGAAACCGGAACCACCGAGACTCCGAAAAATGAAACAACGGAAACTCTCACAGCTTCAAAAGCAGAGAAAATTCCGGATACGCTAGTTCCGGTACCACACGACACTGAAGCAGCCGAGACCACAGAAACGGAAACCCCGCCAAAACCGGAAACCGAATATGCTGAGGCCCCGGAGAGCGAGCCGCTGCCGGAGGCTGACATCAGCAGCGACGACGATGTGAACCTATATACTACCCCGGAACCGGACTATATTACTCCGGAACTGGATTTATCTGAGACCCAAGAAGATAGATGGGAGCCGGTCACCAGAAAAAAGCACACGGAGACAACAGAGGATGACTGGCAGTTGCCCACCAAAATACAACAGATCCAAAATAATACGAAACTTCTAAAAGACCGAAAACAAAAACATACAGAAGATTCTCTATGGAGTATTTATTCATATCTCAAACACGAAAGGAATAAAATACACAACCAAGGTTACCTAACCACAGACTGCTGCACAACACTGGACGCCATCAAAGAATGCGAAGACGAAATACACACCCGCCTATACAGACTAGGCAAAAATCCAGAAGAACCCCCGAAGAAGCAACCAGCAGAAACCCCGAAGAAGAAACCCACCACCAGAAAAAAGAAGAATAGCAGCCGCCGATAAACTGCCACCTACGAATTCGAAAAGGAAGCTAGAAAACCACAGTCGCGAAGCAAAGAAAAGGATGCGGTGGCCGAGTGAAGAGCGCGCCAGGCTCTTTAAATAAAATAATATTTCAAAAATCATTATATTTTTGAAAATTGCCACACAACACTTGAACTAGAAGACGGCAACCTCTCCCGGTCCTCATCAAGAACCGGGAAATCAAATCACCACTGAAGAATGAAGACGAATACAACACCTGCACTTGGAGGCTGCCACATCCCCCGGCTCTCTTCAAGGACCGGGCAATTCACATCACCACGTAGATTCAAACGAAACCTAAAACTAGAGATGATGTCCAAGAGATGAAGGGGATCAGCTACGAAATGTGTGGGAACCCCAGCAACTAGGAATATCAAAAGTCAAGTCTGCCCGCATACCGCCCCATTTCACCCCCATTAACACTTTCGTGAGGTAGCCATAGTCTGTTTTATTATTTAAGTGTTCGTTTTGAGACAGCACTGCTTTGCTTGGAAATCTGTAGATAGAACACTACCATGCAGTGGTATTTTACTTAACTTCCATAATATACTATTTACTATATTATAATAGTGTAAAGGTATTAATTGCATAATGAGTGACCACTATTTTTTTAATTTATTTTGATACCTTATTCTTCAATTAGGTACACTTTTACCGTGTATTAATTCAATAATTATCACACCCTGACATATCACTTAACTCCGTCATTTTCAAGCAGTTAATTATCCCGGGAAATTAACTGTTTGGTGTGATATTTTTTTAACACGGCCACCCATATTATTATATCGTCACCTCAATACTACCTACAACTAGATAACTTAATTTTCACTGTTTTTGAGATAGCAATTGAATAGGATTCTACATTTCTTTCTCTACAAAATGATAAAACAAGGTAAGTTAGTAGTTAATGGGAACTGTATTAATTTTGTGTTTGAAAATATTAAATACCTAATAATAATTTCATTAAATAAATAAAATAATATATCTACAATTAATAAATTTTCATACAATGAACATTATTTAATTGCTCCCAATTAGATAAGCACAATTTTCCATTTTTATTTTAAATAATAATTACATATAGCCTAGATTTATGTTAATCAAGTAAGGTTTACATTTCATTTTCCCAACAATGACCAAATCAGAGTTATCTAGTTGTAGCATTGAGGTGACGATATTATATAATATTAAAAGAAAATATATATATATATATATATATATCTATATATATATATATATATACATACATATTCTTTTCAATACTACAACAAGCCTAGAGGCCCAACGACAGTAGTATATTTATTAATACAAGTGAAAACAACACTCAGATTTTGATAAAATCACATAAATATATTGTGTCCTCACCGAAATCGATCCCAGAGCTCCTGTATGAAAGGCCAGCGCCTTTTTTATGCATTTGGAATCAGATAATACGTGTCAACTGTGCTACTCAATGACCTTTGACAGCTCGTGATGTAATGACGTGAATACGACGTAGTGGCGGCTCTCGTTGTGCAATGCGCAAGGCGCTGACTTTTCATCCGAGAGTTCCGGGTTGGATTCCCGATGAGGACACAATAAATGTATGTGATTTTATTATTGTAGATAACCACCTTGTTTATGAAATTGCTCCGAGTGGTATCCGTGTTATTTTGGAGCAATAAAATTATTAACGGAAACGTGTTACAGTGTTTACTTTTTAGAATAGCCCTGCTGGCCATTCTGCTAGTGAACCTGAGTTAAATTGGAAATTCCGTAACATCCGCCCGATATTGATATCGTATTTGACTGTGTATTTGAAATGATTTGTTTTTAGTCATTCTGATTGCCAATTCCTAAATAAAAACTAGATAGATAAACACAGTGAAGAAATACACTGATTCTACTGGTACTCAGGGGTTCCATTTATATCAATATTCAATCAGTAATTTTAGATAAATATCTACGTCAGTATCACACTTGAATGAGAGCTCAAGAAATTCCGCGTGATTGGCGACAATTGGGTACGAGGGTGGGTCAATAAGTCCTTAGAAAAGCCGACAAGTGGCGCGATTAGTACTGTAAGCGGTTTGTTTTCATGCAGCGGCACTACCGATTCAGTATGCTGCGAAGTTTCAATCAGATTGGTCGGGTTGTTGTGTGTTTTTCGTACATTTAAAAAAAAAATTTGCTTGTGGAAAATGGAAAAATGGAAAATGGAGAAAATTGAGTTTAGAGCTGTTATTAAACATTTTAATATAAAAGGGTTAACAGCAAAGGAAATAAAAAATGAGTTGGATTTAGTTCACGGCATATCTGCTCCTTCACTTGCAACTATTTATAACTGGTTAAATGAATTTAAACGTGGTCGTACATCAACAAAGGATGAACCACGCTCAGGACGTCCTGTAGAGGTGACTACACCAGAAATGATCAATAAAATCCACGATATGGTGTTAAGTGACCGAAGATTAAAGTTGAGTGAGATAATTGAGGTTACAGGGATTTCAAAAGGTAGCGTCATTTCTATTTTACATGACAAATTGGGCATGAAAAATATTTCTGCAAGATGGGTGCCGCGTTTTCTCACAGTCGACAATAAACGCAATAGGGTGGTGGCCTCTAAAGCCCTGTTGTCGCTCATGCAACGCAATCCGGATGAATTTTTTCGTCGCTTTGTGACTGTAGATGAAACATGGATACACCACTATACTCCCGAGACAAAAGAACAGTCAAAGCAGTGGATTGCGAAGACAAACCATGTCCAAAGAAGGCGAAAACCGTAAAATCAGCTGGTAAGGTTATGGCTACTGTATTTTGGGATGCACGTGAAATTATTTTCGTTGACTATTTGGAAAAAGGAAAAACAATAACAGGGGATTATTATGCATCTTTATTGGACCAGCTAAAAAACGAAATTGAAGAAAAATGGCCTCATTTAAACAGGAAAAAAATCCTCTTTCATCAGGACAATGCCCGTGTTCACACATGTTTACGATCAATGGCTAAAATTGAAGAATTGAAGTTCGAATTGGTCGACCACCCACCGTATTCGCCAGATTTAGCCCCCAGTGACTTTTTCCTTTTCCCAAACTTAAAAAAATGGCTAAGTGGATAAGGTTTTTTTGCAAATGAAGAAGTCATCGATCGGACAAATGCTTATTATGAGGACCTTCCGAAAACTTATTTTTCTGACGGTTTAAAAAAAATTGAGATACGTCTAACCAAGTGTATTGAGCTCCAAGGAGATTATGTTGAGAAATAAAAAAAAAATACAAAAATAAAAACTGTTTTAATGCTTTTTTCTAAGGAATTATTGACCCACCCTCGTATAGGCACGAGCACCTCTACTCGCACCTGACCACACTACTTCACTGCTGCCGTCTGACTCGTTAACCTTCTCGTAATTTTAATTATATCATTTGCTTTCACTAAGCCCGTGCGACAACGGTTGGATATAGGCGCACGCTTCTTAATCCGCGTATCAATTCATTACTGAAGCACTGCTATCTGACCATTTTGCTTTCTTCTGATGAATTTATTATTGCAGCATGGTTATCTTTAAAAAGTTTTATTTTAACTGTCAGATATCGAGACGAAATTCTACTAAATTTGTACGTACGCAATTTTTACGCTGTGTAAGTTTCATACAGGGAAGTCAGAAATAATGGGTACTGAAAAACCTAACAATTGTGGAGAAGCACTCAACCGATCTAGAGTGTAGAAAGATACGGGATAAACAGATAAATAAATAGAATTCAGATATGCTATACCCCAATACACTACATTTTGTAGCAGGGTTTTGAATATGTGAGTGTCCTATGAAAAGGAAATACACATTATATACGTGTAATAATGTATACTGAAATCTTCAAATGCAGTCCAATATTGAATGAACGTCAGTGCATAAACCAGTTGTGCAGTTGTCAGAACGAAGGACAAGCTTAGAATTTCATATTCTTGACACCTGTTTAAATTTATCCCATATTCTTTCACACTCAAGATCGGTTACCTGTTACTCCGCACCCGTTCGGTATTTCAGTTCCAATTAATTCTGTGTTCCACGGATCTGACAAACAGATTAAAGTGTATTGTTAGTATTTTATATATTTTTTGCATCAATAATAACTACATCGACTGTAGAAAGGATAAAGGATATAACCCACAGTTTTTCAAAATAGGTTTTATTGGATGATGACATTGGATACCACTAAATACACGTAAGCTGCAAATGCTGATTTATTATCTAAATTTAGCTTCTACTTAAAAAAAGAAGGAAGTGAAGTGGGGAAAAACGGCTTAACCATCATATTTTTTGATTTTTCTTTAATTAACTCAATATAAATATCGAATTAGGGATATAAAAACCAAATTATTAATTACTATCAAGCACTTTAAGGTTATGTCTAATTTATATTTTAACTTTGACTGAAAACCATAACAAAAACGTTTTTGTGCCTGCTGTAAAATTTGATTTGTATGGATTAAATGCTCTTTTTCCTTTCTACGGTTGATAGTGAATACAAAAACATTTAAATGATTAAAAATATAGCCAGGTAAATAAAAATACTAATCAGGCACTCATGAATCTTCATTAGTACGTAGATAGAGATGTTACTGCAAAGCGAGACAAATTTAGAAAGGTGTGCTTTTTGTTAGAGACAGAACTAGGCGATGTATTACAATCACAACCGTAAATAACGTTTACTTTGGAATAGGTCATCAATAATTTAGCGCGATTCAATCTTAATTCCAAGTAAAAAGACACACGTGTACCCACTCACCTTTATAGACACGAAAATTGCTATTTCTGTCCACGTAAGACGATGTCTTTTATCGACAGGTGTATAGGTACTAAACGTACTTATACAAAGGTTGAATATAAACATGTCTGGTTACGTCGTGTTATTTATAGATACGACGTACTAATTCGAATTAAGTAAAGCATTATAACAATGCTTCCATAAAGATCCTCATAAGGCCCTAAACATTTTGAAAAAAAAATCATGTAGAATATCGTATACGGAAACTTGTACGTATGCAGTTTGCCGTATCACACTTCACCGTGAAATGTTATATCCAGGGCTCGAAATGGATCGGAGCGCCGTTCATAAAATTCCCAAAATTATCGCTTTGTCTTGTGAAAAAATTAACTTGACTATATGAGGTTGATAAGCCATATAACAAAGAATTTGACACATTTATTTTTATAAAAAACACATCGAGCGCTCCGGTTCGTAAAATTTTCCATTTCGAGCCCTGGTTATATCGGAAATATATAGCCGTAAAATTAAAGACTGTCCAACCTTTTTAGATCGTATAGTACTAACATAAAATTAATGTGTAAATAAAACACGGTTCTTGTCGGCTTACAGGAAGCCAGCAGCAAACATAATATTTTGAAAATAGTCGATATACTAGACTATTTTACAACGTTTTTCTTAGCTCGTATTCTTATTTGTCCAGTGGTTCTTTGTCCGGTACAAATTTTGAAATCGATTTTTAACTAACTTCCCGACTAGCTAGACATTTGAAACTTTTAGAATATATCAGAGAACACGATGCCAATGCAATTTTTAATACTTTTAGCCTTCTTTAAGTAGAATTGAATTCATTTTCAGTTAATTCTGTATTGTATGAAGGGTTATTTCGACACCATTATTGGTTGCTAGGGGTCTGGGGTCCTAGTACCGTTTAAAAAAAATAAAAAAAAAATCGATTAGGTACATGTTCAAACACGCGCGTCAATATCATTTTACTCCCTACTTCAATTATAGTTTGTCAATTTATGGCTACGGCCGTATGTTGTAGCTTAACCACTGGGGAATGACAAAAGAAATGGCGTATTTCAAAAAAACACTACCTTTTTCTTAGGTCAATAATTATTATAAAGCAATCATTATTCATAAGATGTTTATCACACTTAAATGGTCAAGACATAGCTTATAATAAGTATCTTTAGAATCATCTTCAAATGTGTTAATCTTGCCAATTTTTTGAATAATAAAATGCCTAATTCTTGTCAAATTTGGGATCACAGAGATTATCAATATAATTTTTTAACGTGAATATTTTACAAAAATTATCTGGTAATAAATTATAATAATGGTTTCATAAATGCGTTTAAAAATTAATAAACGTAAAAAATCTTAACACCACTGCACAGTTATGTACCGAAATATGACTATATTCTAAAAAATTAGAGCGAGAGGTTTAAAAGAATACTATTTTATGTAACAAAAATACTTTATGCAGTCATCGAATGTTTAAAATAACTATAAAGGATAATAAGGCTTCAAAATTATATAAATAGATTATCTACAACGTTTAAGGAGTGTCCAGGATCATGGTTTTAAAATACAATAAAAACTCAATTTTGACCCACGACGAGCACGTGGGCCGTTAAACTGAAGCATAGTTTCCGTTTACCGTCAGGCAATGTGCTCTTTCTTTGAACAGTATGATATTAGTTTAACGATGACCACAACGAGTCTCCAAAAGAAGATCAAAACACAAGTTTAATCTAATCAACAATATAAATCGAGTATTTCTTTGTGATGGTGAAAGTCAAGTATTGTTATTTAATATATAACGCGTCATAATTCTAAGCACAATATAATTCATTTGTTTAAGTAGAATAATGGTAATGGAAGAATATGAAAATCACACTCTACTTGAATTTGGACATGCCTGAAGTGGGCCAATGATGCCATTATACGGATGCACAGTTAGTAAAATATTTTGACAAATAAAGGCTGGTGTTGAATCGAGTGAAACTATCAACTTGTATACTTATGATTTCGAATAAAAATAATTCATTAAATTAGAAAGATTATGTGTTAAATGAAAATTCCGAGACAGCTCTGATGGCTGGGATGGCGAAGAAAGTTTCTCGAGGAGCTCAGGATCTACCAAGTGTAATACAGAAAATGATGATGATGACTGATAATTATTAATAATATACCTACTTATTTCTTAAACATAATAAAATTATAGAGCGAAATATAATCCATCCTATCTACTTAAAAGTTTCATAGACAATTTATACATTTTAAAAACATTAATATTGTTTTTCTTTTCTCTCCCCTAAAAAAATATTTTAAAATTTTTAATAGGTCTTATGTTTATGTTATTTAAGGACTTTGGTATTTTTAACTGTCAAAACATGATGGTAAGTCATAATATAAACATAATAACGTAATCCACATAATTTAATAACCATCAGGGTCGGTTTTGTTTACTTTAGATATTAGTTATATGAAATGTGTGTATTGTACCTACTGTTATCTCATCACCCAGCCAGAGCAAAAACTAAAGATTAACTAATAAAACTAATCAAATTATTCAAACCTATATTAATTCGTTACCTCAATAGTGTAACTATATAAATATATATATGATGTTACTAGAATCTAAATATTACTGAATCCAATATTAATATTATACCAGTTTCTTCTTTACATAGTGCAGATCGATCGTTACTTAATGGGAATTGTTATGATAAGGCTGTGAAGAAAAGTAGATTATTATATGCATAACTCGCATTTTTTAAATCTGAGTTTCCCAAGCACTATTGGAAAGTGTTGAAAAAGGTGCTCATATTTTTTCATAAATCATGTAAATTCGGATATAAAAAATGATATGTTTAGCACTAGCTGGAA
The DNA here is from genome assembly GCF_057557595.1 of Rhyacophila brunnea. Classification (NCBI taxonomy): domain Eukaryota; kingdom Metazoa; phylum Arthropoda; class Insecta; order Trichoptera; family Rhyacophilidae; genus Rhyacophila; species Rhyacophila brunnea. Next base: position 43,254,340 of record NW_028232859.1, read on the forward strand.
TGTAAACTAATGTTGATACAATATTTTAGCTGTAAATATGCATGCATAATAATGTCAAAAAATCGCAAAAATAGTAGGTTTTTAATAATATGTAGGTACACATACTATAGCAAAACGTCAAATTAATCCTCCGAAGATAGCGATTTTTAACAAGGAAGTCACACCTAGTAATTAGAATGTTTTATAAATTGTGCTGAATATGTTAGTTTAAGAGTTTGATAAAACATTAATACTATCGACTGAAGGTACTTGATGAAATTTGAATTTAAATTCTAATGAATTTAAGTTTTGTACTATTCCATTTTTGTCGTTTTTTGCGACCCGGGTTTTACCTTTCGGCATCTTCAGACCGCTGTGAATACTCACTAAAAGCAAACACACTGACAACGAACACTATTAACGTTAACTTATATAATAAATCAATACAATAAAGTAGGTAAAAACTCCATTACCTACCTATCAAGTCAAGAGTCACAATAAAAAATACAACACACAAATTATGAATAGTTAGTAAAACACCTAATTAGTAAAAACCCATATCTTATAAATAATAATACACTATTGATAAACATATTATAATAAATCGTCAATTCTAGGAACAATGGTAACGTATTGGAAATTAATGGAGTTGACTAGTTTGATAAAAGTTGCAATTGACACTTAAAAAAAATGATTGCGGAACACGATATTACCTCACTACCTCACTACTCTCAAACTGTATTTTGACGTTATACCTACTTCAATTCAATGTATCTCGACATTTTATGCACCTCAATCTAATACTTAAGATTTATTCTAATTAGTATTATTCCAATAAATCCTAATTTGCGGCGATCCATTTGTAACTTTTCCCTGCTTCCAACATGTCTTACTGCCCATTCGTTGTATTCTTCACAAGCCTTTTAATTCTACCGTCATCAAATGTAATCCTCGCTATCAGGAATCAATATTCCCTCCCCCATTCGATTCACTTTTAATGTGTTTTACTCCACTAATCGAAATACCGACAGACGCTACGTATTTATTTAGCTCACGCGATACAAATTTTCAGAGTATTGAGCAGAAGTATTTATACCACATAGGCTAATTTAAAATAGATCGGCAATTGAATATAAAGTTATTTCAAAGACTAATTTGTATTCAGTATTATAGAAAAAAAAACAATTATGTTGACGGAAGTATATATTTTATATTACATTTTGCTATTAATTGTCTTCTTCTTAGACCTTGTAAGATTTCAGATAGAGCATTTGGATACCACAAGAATACCTGTCATTCTCCAATTTGCATAATATGTATTTTCAGGGCATGCCAATATCATGTACAATAATAGGTTACATGTAAATTGTACGTAAAACATTTCACCGTAGCATAGTTTGCCGTGAGCTTTCTATCGGAAAGAGATGACCGTATACTATACGGTCTCCAATTTTATTAGATTCAATATAAACATTAATTCAATTTTCATAGCCGATTTTGGAAAAATTCATGAATGTGATAATGAAAACATAACCTAACCTAACCTACCTTAACCGAACCGAACCTTACAAAAAATCCAATATATCGGCTTTTTTCAAAATTTGTTTGCCGCTGGTTTCCTGTAAACCGACTAGAACAGTGTTTTATTTAGACATGAATTTTATCTTAGTTCTCTACGACCCAAAGAGGTTGGACGGTTTTTAATATACGACCATATATTTTCGATACAACATTTCACGGTGAAGTGTAATACGGTAAACAAACAGCATATGTACACATTTCCGGACACGACAATAATCATGTCATTGGAATTTAACGGATTTCCATGATTCCGAAATCTGGTTGATACCACTTCATAATACACTAAATATATAAGTACCTATGTATGTATGTATATACATTTTACTATTCTATATTTTAAACATTAAATGACGGCTTATTGTACAACACAAACATATTATCTTCCAAACTAAAGTCACCTCCCACATAGAGATGTACACGATAATAATCATGTTATTGGAATTTAGTGGATTTCCATATTTCTGGAATCCGGTATATTATATTCATAATACATAAACAAAATCTTTAAAGATACCTATAGGTATATATAACATACATTTCAATATTCTATATTTAAAACATTAAATGACGGATTATTGTACACAAACATATCTTCCAAACTAATGTCGCCTCCCACATAGAGATGTTAAAAACATATCAATACTTTGAAATATCGATACTTTTCTTTCCATACCGATACTGGCTATCAATACTTTCTGTTTGTATATAAGAGTATACGCTTGATAACTTTGCACTCCGGCTCCAGGATGAAAGTGATCTAATGTATTCTAAAAATACTTTTTTTACGTAATATATTATCGATTTATTTAATTATTACTACATATTATTATATCTATAGAAGTGAATATAATTTTGTCTAATTTTATGCAAGGTAATCAGGCAAAAAGGCGTATTAGTGTAGTAAAAAGTGCAAAAGTTATAAAACGTATACTCTACATGCGTACTCGCACGATACTTGGTCTTAATTGGGCACACATCGAGGCACTTTTAATATGTTTTGATGTGATGTGCGGACTGTGCTGAGGTAGCTCTGCACTAATGTGTACTAAGAATTTACTTCAAGCTTTGGATAACAAAAAGCTAATACAAACTGCCGAGCAGACCAGATAAAGAGAAGTCTTCAATTTATCTTAAATGCAATAAAATTGAGCTTTATACCAACTAGGTCGATGCCCTGATAAATATACTTGAGCAAACATTTCTGAAGTTCTCAGAGAATGTGAAAACCTATCAGCGCCTCGAGCATCCACGTACTTTATATCATTATTATCCATCGGGCACACACAAAAAAAAAATCAGAAGGTGTTTATTTTAATAGTAATAATATTTTGTTATTGATTTTTAAGGCGACGGAGGGAGGCGGATCTAGACCCGAACCCCTGCCCCCCTGTGTACTAGCGCCTGATATCCTTAAGATAATACCAATCAAATTAAAACGTCGCATCTTTAACTTAAATTTGATGAGATACTGCATAAGTACTTCATTCTCTTATATCTTATATCCTCGTTTCTTACTCATACCCATCGCACATTCTATATGCAGGTAAAACATTTTTTAACCTCAACTGTGAATCTTCAAAGGTATGATGACTCACTACTGTAATTAACACTAAACTGGTCAATAGTACTTAGCAATGACTTTTAACAAGGAAGATCTAAACAGACAAAATCATTGTGCATATCACGAATTGTATTTTGATTGATTATTCGTAAGTTTATTTTATAAGTAAGGCTTTGTGCAGTAAGTTCTCGAAATCCACTCAAAAAAATCTGACATGTGTCAGTGCCTAGAAAAATCATATTAAGACAGTGCAAAAAAAATAACAACCAAAATCCGTCCTCTCATATCAAAGATTTCAGCTTTTCTAAACAAAATTATTTTCTGCTCGGCTAGCCCCCTCTCATTTTCGTTCACCCGCGTCTCATTGCCACCGTTTCCTAGTGACAGCTCACCCTAACTGTATCAAAAACAATTCATCCCTCTTCATTTAATTACTTTATTATAATATAAATAATTAACAAAAAAAACTAATAACCATGTGCTTAACCTTATCACTGCCAGCCAATTTTTACTAGGTGGACACTTGTAGGCCAGCTTTTTCCGAAATAAAATAAATCCTTTAAAAAATATGTAATATGATGATAATACGGAATGACAAATATTTGTGAAAACTTAGCAACACAACATGTTTATCAAGTTCATCGTGAATATTTTCACACTAAAATGATAAATATTGTTTAGAAAATATACACAGAATGTTAATTCAGAAGTTATGACGTTTACAAGAACCCACGAATATATTCGTCCGTGGCTGACGCGACATACATGCTTTGGCGAGTTAATTTGTCCGTGGCACGGATCAGGTTAAGTAGAAAATATAATACCGTTTATTAAAATTAGTATTGTATGTTTGTATTCATTACTAAATTTTAATGCGATCTGTTACCACACAAGAAACTTTAATAATATGATAGACGGTATTCTAATTAAGTTGGTAATAAAAACATTAATAATTGAAACTCTATCTCAATTTCAAATCATACAGTCCAGTTTTTTAACCCCCACTTACCAATTAAATTTGTTGTCAGTTAATGTGGTCCTGGATGAGTGCATCTTACAATATACTAAAACGTGTAGAAATGCCAGGTGTTAATAGATAAATCGTTTAACATTAACTACTTAAAATTTTTATTGAACTTTAAGTAACTTTAAACATATTATATATGTCAGGATATATAATAAAAGATTTACCTATCCAGCAGAACATATTACACAATATACAAAATATGTAATCTGTAAAATCTTAGATAGAAACATATTAGTAAAAATCATAGATAAACTGTTGAGAACAAATAATAATGGGTTCAAACTGACATCTTTACCTCAACATATAATTCTCATCCTTTAAATTACGGAAATATATATATAATACGAATTAATGTTAACAACTACTGGTTGCACGTTTTGCAGTGGACTGTAATTTGAAGATGCTGGTGGATTACGGATCTAGGGGAAGGGGTTTAAACGGGATGCCAGACACTGACCTTGTATGTTGTATGTTAGAGGGCTGGCGCGCGTTCGAGCTGGTTCGGTGTTCACGCACTCATGTACTGGTAAACGAACGGTTCGGAATATCACTCTCGCAGTTTTACTTGGGCTTTGATGATGAATGATGATGACATGCTTAGGATGGATGATAGACGCGACGTTCACCAGACCGTATCAGATTTGGCGCAACGAAGGTTGATCAGATGAGTTACTCTGTGGTTAACGAGGTCTCATTCGTATTGTATCAGCTTTAATAAGCCTAGGCGCGTCAGTTGTCTTTAATTAACTGGTTGTTATGTAATCACGGTCGAGAGAAGGTGGGAAGAAAGGAGGAAATCAACCATAATTAACTCAACCAAATACGTTCACCGAGATATGTTAAATTACGTCAATATAACAGCATCTAATTTGTACATAGCGTCATCCAAATAGCGTCAAGTATTACATAAATTTATTAATGGTGTCTTTGCACATGCTAAACTAAACTATCAAATTATACTAAAGAATATCATAATGATTTACTATTTTTTTTTTTTTTTTAATGATTTTAATATATATAATTGTGATACAGAATATACACGAGATTTTAAAATTTAATGAAAGGAATAATTATACTCTGCTATTAGGTGATCCGCGATTTCCAGTTCAGTTGTGAGTTTTCCGGTGGAAAATTGTTTGGCAATTCAGTTACTATTTCAAGGCCCCCACTCACCAATTCAATAAAGAAAACTTTTTCCCCGCCCTGCTTTTTGCCTTGCACGAAAATCTCTGACTGTCCAATTAAAAGGGAATAACACGCCACTGAAGATTTGCTTTTTATGGAGGACAGTGTATACAAACTGACAGCTGGCGGACTGATTGTGAACCCGCTTTAAATCCTCCACGCTATTTATTTAAACACACTACGTTTATCTTTTTGACATGAATTATTAATGGATGAACAGAATTTATAATCAATGAATAATACAAATATGTCATTCCTACCACTTAAAATATAGTACAATATTAATTTTATCAAATTTAATACTGCCTATATTATTTTTACAAAGATTAATCAGTTTTCACACTGATTATTATTATATTATTCCTATTTTACGCACCGCCGGATATCCGTTAAAATGTAGCCGTATTTATGTACATTGCCCATCTACATCAATTATTTGATGAAAAACATCAACTACTTGAACATGTACTGAAACAATCCTGCCTAAAATCTAGGAAGAGTTTCCTTACGTCATCCAAAGCGATGTCAAAGGGCACTAAATGAACACAGAGATGCCCTAAAACCTGCTGGATAGACGAACTCATAAAGTTCGATAGATTACATGGTTGCAAATAACTAGAGACCAAAAAGAGTGGAGAGAGCTAAGGGAGTCCGTCATTTACCAGTAGATCGAACCCAGCTGATGATAATTCATTTTATATACTTAACTCGTATGCCCTTGACATATCCATTAATAAAATAATAGTAAATACATAATACGAGTATTATATAATTTTATATTACTCACAGGACAAAATAATAAGATATAGATGTAAAAGCTAGTTCCCATAGACCAAGACTTTAAAATCACACTTGGTTTACGTAAAACGGAAGTAACATAAAGCCTTCCAGAATTTCCTAAAAAAATACTTATATTGAATTTCGTTTAAACACTTTAGAGAATTTATTATGATACCGACTTGACTATTGAAAATAACATATTCTTTAACATGACGCGTTTAAGTATAATCTCAGATTCCTTACACTCCGGAATGAAACCTTTTTTTATATATTATTAATAACCATGTTCTTGATTTTTCGTACAAGGTAGTTGTTAGTCATTTTGAACAATCGCAAACACCCAAACTTTGAGGAAATCACATACATATATTATGTCCTCACCGGGAATCAAACCCAGAGCTGCCTTACGCACTGCACCACGAGAGCCACATAATGAAACCTTGGGGCAAACCCCGAAGGCCGGAATCCCGAAGGCCGAAATCTCGAATGCTGAAATCCCGAATGGCCGAAATCCCGAAAGCCTAAATCCCGAAATCCCGAATACCGAAATCCCGAACGCTGAAATCCTGAATGGCCGAAATCCCGAATGGCCGGAATCCCGAAGGCCGAAATCCCGAAAAATACAAATATCATAAGTATTCATCAATCAAGTATTTTATACAGAAAATGGACATACTCGTACTAAAAGACTTTTAATAAGCATGCAACTCTATTCAGTAAATAATGCACATAACATGTACAATTCAATAGATCTAAATGCTTTCCAATACACATAGCACATACTACAAAACTTTTATTATTAGAAACAGTACACTTGTATAAAATGGGTATCTGTGAAACTTAGAAGCAACAAAAACAAAACGAAAAAATATGTCGGCTCTATTTTTGTCTTTTTGCATTCTCATCCATTACTCAGACGCCAGATACCGATCTTGCCACCCCCGCCTACTTTAAACCCTCACATAAAATTCTTCTTCTCTTCTCGAAAGGAACAATGTCCTAAATAATAGAGTAACTATTCCAATAGTGTTTTCGTCCGCACCCTTCCCTCTTTCCAGTATTTTTCTTGACAAATAATTGTTTTAGAAAAACTAGTTATAAGCTGTTTTCTGAATCATAATATTTTAATAAACTATTAATTTTTTTGGAACAAGTCTGTAATGATAACCTAACCTAACCTAAAAAATAATCCAGTATATCGGCTATTTGCAAAATTTGTTTGCCGCTGGCTTCCGGTCACCGGCCAGTCTCTGGCACTGGTACGGAAACCATTCCACCAGAATACTGGAAAAGATCCCGGGTTTTTCTGAAAAGAGATTTGGATATGCAAGCCTTGTAGTGTGCTCTTTTCTTATATAAATATAGTTTACTTAAAGTCATGTAAATGTAGTCAAAGTAAAACCAAAATTTGAATGCATTGTGACCTTAGTCTTAAGCAACTGCTCCTGAGACATTCTCAGACATCTAAAAATATGCTTAACATCCAAACGTAGGGTCCCGTGATACGCCTGATTAAAACGGCTGTAGTGAGGGGCGAGTGGGCCATTAACTTCAATGTTTGAATATTTGAGTCGCTTAGAATCATAACTCACATATTGCAATTTTGTCGTTTTTTAGTTAAATATGCCAAGTGATTCTAAATGAATTAATCTATATACCGAAAAATAGTTGAGTATTAAAAGTCAATTTAAACCATGTGAAAATCGTTGACAAAGTTCATTGTTGGTGTAATATGTCGTATATTTCAAAGAATAGAGTTTTGTCACCAACGCCTTCCTAACCAATCGGGGAGCTCTATTTCTCATAGCATGCTGTATGTCTGCAACGTTAGGAGTATTAGGTATATATATTTAAAAAAAAAAAAAAGTTATTCGACTCTCTCACTCATTAATATTCTAGGGAGTTCAATACTGTTCTTCTAATTACAAAAAATAGAGCTCTGTTGGTTTTTAGCGATTATCTCAAAACTTGATTTTTGGAATATGTGAGTTATGATTCTAAGCGACTCATTTTATTTCTGACCTCAGTTTTTGTCAGATCGTTCTAAACATCGATAAAATATTTTTTTTCATAAATAGTTAATAAAAACTTTATTTCACACTAATAATGAGACATTACAAATGTCAGTATAATGAATATAAAATAAATTTACTCATTCAAACTGGAGTAGATTTATTATCGTTGGAATAAATAGTGTTTTATTAACAATTTCCCCATAACAACACGAAATGAAATATCTTGTAAAATAACAATTAATATATTTTTGTACACTGTTCATTTAATCAAAATTATTAGTTAAACGTAAAATCATTAAAGCTATTTCCTTAATACGTATATGTCAGTTTAGAATAATATTGTTAACCTATATACGTATTATATGTTTTATCAATAAATTCAAAAATATGGTATGATATATTACCTTTTAGATAGTCGAAACTTTTCACAGCTCTTGGCTCACGGTCGATGTGCATGTGAAAATATATTTTTACTATTATTCCCACTAGATGCTCGTCTCTTTACGACAGCGATATCCATAGAAATCATATAAGCTTGTCATTCATTTTCCGTTCAGTGATTTTCATTTTGAAATATTCCCTAGAAGTAGTTTCCACACTTCACCAACGACAAATTCAAAATGATAGATAACGAAAACCTTCTAAAAAAGGAATATCGTAGATATCATTGCATACTAAAATAGTGTCATTGTTTTTTTATTATTTCGAAGTAACAGCTGTTTAGAATAGATGATTTCTGATTTAAATTCATGTGTTTAAAAACTTAAAATGATATTATTGTATGTGTTTATTACTCTAAGAATCAATGTCTCGGCCGACTCTTCAATTTACACTGATACGACCGCGTCACAAATACTCCAGTTCATAAGTGGATACGTCAGTCTTTGGTGAAGGATGCTATCACGAAGAGGCGTTTTACGCGGTTACGTACCGAAAATGGCCTGCCCAGTTCAACCATCTTGGTAAATGCTGTATAGCTCATAATTATACTTGATTCTCCACATCCTACTTTTACTCACATGTCCTATTATCCTGTGCAGAATTTACGAGATGTACAAAATAGTCTGTCCTATACCACCATCTTTAAATTGTTAGAGTCGTAACCAGCAAGGTGAACGATAACCTGGAAATAATCGTGATACTTGATCAGGTCAAAGATAACGAGAAAGACGATCTTTCCGGATAGACGGGTGAAATCAATGTGCCACTAATACAGGCTCTTTGAAATGTTGAAGTAGAGCCAAGTTGAGCATTAGAAATAAATACTGTTTGTCATACGCGATGTGATAGAGTTCAATAAGCAGATAAAATTTCATGTCGCTCGGTGGGTGGACAACCGCTGGACAAGTACCATCGTACAGTGGTACCCAAGAGACACTAAACGACCATAGCGATGATCGATAGTCGGATAAACGAACTTTACTCACAAAGTTCGGTGGATGTACGTGGCAGCGAAGAACTTGGGACCGAGAAGAGTGGAGGGAGCTAATGGATGCCTTCATATAATTAGTAGTGATGATGATGATCAGTGCATCTATTATATTTTACATAATACTACTAATGACTGCTATCGACGGTAGTAAGTATACGTATACCGGATCCAGATTTATCCAATATTAATTTCTCTGTTGAAAATAACAAGGCAATTTAATGACATATACATTTTTTTTACAAATTATACAGATTATTTAAAGCTAGCTATTGAATATACCCCAAATTCTTAATTTTCGACCATGAACATAATTGTTTTAGAATGCGTTATACGTGTTCAACATAAATTTGGCGTATTATAACGCTATAAAGATAATAAATATTATGAAGTTAATACAATAATACCTTTTTGTTTATTTTTTATTGTAAACAAGAAATGGGAAATATAAAATTGTAATAGAATAGAGTATGATTGATTTTGTTAATCAATGCTTGAATTAACCGCGAATTTTGATCCAGGAGAATAGATTTAAAATGAAACACCTGGTAAGTTACGATTATTTAGTATTTATATAAAAAATATATTTTCAGGTAGCCATTTATTTTCATCATTCAAAATTCCAATAAAATAAATCTGCGATGTTTGACTCAGCTTGACTATAGGTTATGAATGCATGAAGACTGCATTGGCCTGCTTTATTTTATATTTAAGTTAACCGTATCCTAATTAACAACACTATATTATGGTATATTCAATTAGTTTACTTTACAGGATGGACTAAGAAGATGTAGAGAGTTTGTCTGGAGATAAAAATTATTGGGGCACTGTATGGTATCTCTACGCTCCACTTAAGAAGTGAACATCAACAAAATTAGGAAAAATAATCTTTCAAATTTTAATGGATTTAAGCTTTGTACTATTCCATTTTAGTCATTTTTGCGACCCGGATTTCACCTTTTGGCATCTTCCGGCACTATGTACACTCACCAAAAGATAAATACAGTTAACTCTAACTTATATAACAAATCAATACAATACAATAAAGTAGGTAAAACCTTTATCACCTACCTATTAAGTCAAGGATTTTATATAAAAAAATATAACAAACAAATTATGAATAGTTGAAGTGTTTGTAAAAAACCCCCTACCTTATCATTAATAATACACTCGATAAGCATATATAAATCGTCAAAACTTAATAATAGATCTATCTCTGCTATCTTGAATGATCAACTTAGCTTTTCTAATAGCCCATTGCTATAAAAGATACATGCGAGACTATATTATGGTGTAATGGTATTGATATACATGCATGTATGTGGATGTAGGTATGTATACGTGTGTATCTATATTATATTAGGTAAATTCAACAGAAACATCTTAGCAGTGGATATTTTTTGAAACGTGTTAGTAAATCTTGGACGTAAATTTCCTTTCAAAAACTTTATTCAATAAATTGAAAATGCCCAGTGTACCCACTGAGCCCCCGCTCACTGGGACCGATTAAAACAAATAATAAAGCCCCTCTCCTCGGCGACACTTTTCCTAGAAGCCCCCCACCCTGTTTATTATGCTCTCCAGCTATCGGCCAGACGGCCACCCCAGCTGAAAAACTTTACTTACCCTTAGGTTTCGGGTCCACTTCCGGTGCGTTGCGTCAACCCCAAATATTTTCCCGCGTCGACAGGCGGCGCGATAGACATCTATGGGTGAAAATTATTGTTAGTGAAATAGAAATGGGGAATTCTTATATGTTTCACTTCAACTGTATATATTGTATGCAAGATAAACGTGGAGGGATGTTCTGTTACACTTTAAATAAAATTTTGTAAACATAAAGAAAACGAACTAATGTTACGTTGACTATGAGTACTTACTTTATTATTGGTGGAATATTATTTCAAATAAAATTCGTATATCATGACCTAAGTCCTGTATTATACCTTAGTGTGCCTCATTAACTATTAGTAAATTGACATTCAAGATTTCAATCAATATATATATATATATAAATTTAAACATGCGGTGGGTTATAATTTATTATTTTGAGTAGCAAATACTATATCCATTGGATCAAAATATGAGCTACACAATAACTAAAAGTTTTTAAGTTTAACTAAATCAAGTATTATATTAGAGCGATCCGATAAAAATAGGGTAGACTTTTTCTTTATTTGTTTTTGTTGAATTAAGAATACACATTACAAAAACTGGTGATGGTTAGTTTTTTTTTTAATTTATTATGCCTTACCATAATAGACCTTTAAAAACTATCAAACACTATCTACACATTTTAGTCTAAGTTCAATGAAAACAAATACGTTTGACCGACAATTTTTAGTGTGCACTATTTATGTTGGATCTTTAGGCTATACTTCAGCTGGGGCATGGTCTAAAACGATCGTGACTACGCGACGCGAAGATTTTGCAAACAACGCATGCAGAAAAAAACATAATTTGTCATAAAAAGTCAACATGCGTCCATTTAATGTTATGTTTATTGTTATATTACTAATAATATATTCATTGACATGTTTTCTTTTTCAGGTAAATGGATAACGATTTTTAGTCATCTTTACACGACTTAAGAATTAATTCCCCTTTTCGCCATCACAAAACAAATTGACGTGTCCACAGCTCGACTCTCCGATTGCCAGCCAGTCCGAAATTTCGTCGCACCTATAGTTGAAGATTATTTGCCGTTTCACTGAAGTACCGTCTTAACAACCTACCTCCGCTCTTCGCCACTGATACCTACTTATCCACAAGCTTTCACTGGGAGTAGTATAATAATGATTATTTGTTACAATTCAAAACGTTGAAATAACAATTAAACAAACCACACGACTTTCACAATCTGTCATCAAATAATTTTCACTAGATTATGTCACGTTACAATGAAAATAGCTTAAAAACACGTTCGGCGCCATTTCACATTGGCTGCAATTTTCACGATTTGTTTGAAAGCAAACAGGATGGCAGTTGGGCCATGCGATTAAAGCCCGATTTATTTGTCGTGAACACACACGTGAAACACACATATATACACACGGCTGGATGTTTCATAAACAAAGGGTCACACGTACCGCCATTTTGATTAACTATTGTGTGATAGAATAATTAACGGCGTATTCATTCATATAAATTATTCCGTTGCATGCACAAATAAATGGCCCGAGAACGGAATATACAAAATCACAACAAAATGTTCAGTCATACCCACCGGAACGAATGTTCGAACAATAGACGCTAGTTTCACCATTATTATTTATTTGCAAATTATTATTCTGAAACTTTCAAATAAATGCTTACCTGCGTTTTAATTACAAATATACTAATATAATTTTCTTCATTCTATTATGCTCTAGCGTCAGACCATGGGTAAATCACAAGGTCGTGCCATTTATCTTGATTCATCGGCTTCATTAGCGAAGGGTGGAGCTAGGCTGTTAAGATCCGCGATAAATAGTGCACATTAAACTTTGTTAGTCATAAGACCAAATCCATGTGCAGTGCTGCATGCATCGACGACGACACTCCTCTGCGGGTTTCCGGTCTGCCCGTCGTGATGGTGTCCAAGGTTCAAATACTTGGGTGCCACGGTTGCCGATGATGGTGGTATTTCTAGTGAGCTTGGAATCCGCATGGGTATGGCGGGCTCTGTGTTCAACCAACTTGGAGTCGCATGGAGATCAAGGCTGTATTCTGTGAGAACCAAATGTCGTTTGTTTAACACGTGCGTATTACCTGTGCTGTGAGATATGGCATCTTACTAAGCTTCAAGAGTCTCGGCTTTTGAGCTTTAGGAATCGATGTCTCCGCAAAATCTTAGGGGTACATTGGTACGACTGGCTGGGACACGTATTCCGGATGCTGCCAAAGAGTGCGACACTTCGTACCCTTGTGACACAGCCTCAAGGGTTCCGTTGCCGTGGCCGGCCCTCCCTCACGGTGCTACAAGAGCGACCTACGTGCTGCAGGTCTAACATGGCAGGAGGAGCAAGAGTTGGGGATGGACCGAGGGAAGTGGCGCCAACTTGTGCTTGCCTTATGCCCCAATGTTGGGACGTGACAGGGTGGAAGAAGAAGAAGAAGAGTCATAACTATTAGTTTTTATCGAATTAAGCTAAAAACAATTAAACACTGCTTAAGCCAAAACATAATTGTTTTGGTTTACTTTGGACGATACGACAAAATTGTGCACATTTTTTCATTCATACTTATTTGTTTTCGATGGATTAAGAATACATATTACACATATTGTTGGTTATTTTTTTAAAATTCATTAAATCCTGCCTAATTATAACAAACTATAATAGATTACAAAATATTACTCTATCTATAAAATATTAAAAGTTATGTATGATTTAATTGCATAATTTTAGATATTTTATAAATAGACGAGTATTTTTTACTATTATCTATTATGGCTTGATTTTTGCATGGTTCAATTAAATTCTTATTTCAATGAAAACAAATACGTACGACTGACAGAGTTTAGCGTACACTATTTATGGCGGATCTTAATATTAATAGCCCACATCCACCGACACATTATGCATGTAAAAAAATATAGACAATCAGTTAATTGAATTTAAATGTTCGTATTCTTTCGGCTGTTTCCCTGGTAGTACTACATCCTCCTTAAAAGTCATTAAAAACCATGTGAGACTTCCAGGGTGTAGTTCACTTTCGTAGCATTGCTGCAGGTTGAAGAAAGATTACCCGCTGCGATAGAATCCTAGGCCTTTGTTGGGTGTCATCCATTTATCAACTGTCATGTAGCACGCATGTCAGGCTAGACAATCAACCTGTATAAATCACATAATATATAATCCATAAATTATAAAAAGTATAATTATTGTTCTAATTCTATGTTATATCTATGTTGTATCTTTAATGTCTAAATCTCGGGAGATGCCATTTTCCAGAAAGAGCTCGCTATCCGAATGGGAATGGCTGGAGCAACATTCAACTCGATGCGGAATGTCTGAGACTGGGACGGTCAAAACCAAATGCCGCCTATTGAACGCTTGTATTCTGACGGTGCTGCTTTACCGTAGCAAATCATGGCACCTTACGACGGCTCAGAGCAACCGTATAGGTACTGAGCTTCAAAAACTGATGTTTGCGACGAATACTAGGTGTGCAGTGGTATAACTTTAGGAGCAACGAGGAAATAATAGAACGCTTCATGCAGCCTCTCATCATGCTGAAAGTGAAGAAGCGACGTTGGACCTGGCTCGGTCACGTGCTGTGGATGCCAGAAGAGAACCTCAACCTGGCTTGCCTGTTCTTCAAGCCGACCGGATTCCGGGGTCCCGGAAGGCCGCTAAATACTATCTACGGGATGCTGGTTTGACCTGGAACGAAGCAAGAATACTGGCAAGCCACAGGGATTCTTGGAAGTGCCGCGTGGTGTCCATATGCCCCAATTAACGGGCGGATATGGCCAAAGAAGAATTGATAGTAAAATCTTATATAATTTATACTACTCAATAAAAGGCAATTTTACCTCAGTGCGATTCTGGAAAATAAAGCACATATTGGAAGAATTTTGCTACAAGCAAACCTGAAAGGAAAATGACTTGCGATTTTTTCAACCTTTGTATAAGTTCGTTCTATTTGATCGTTCGATTTGTGTTCTCAAAATAAGTGATGTTTTATAACTTTAACATTCATAATTATTATAATTACGATAGCCAAGCGGTAACGTATCGGCCAATGAAGTCGTAAGTCTCAGGTTAAAATTCCGGGTCCGGAAAAATTCACATGCTGTTTTTCAATGTGTGTTTGGAACGAAAGCATGGACCTAATAGGTCGTATAAGTGGCTAACTTCCATTTCTCGTAATAAAAAAAATCTGTTAATGCAACTTTCACTCAACGACGGTCCATTTTATTATCCGCATGTCGAACATGGTAATAAAATATTATAAAAGTTAAAATTATAAAACTTATCTTGTAAATACGAATGCTCATATTTTTTTGTGATTTTTAAGTCGATTTAAAAAATAAAATTGAACACGATCGTAAGAATATTTTTTTGGTTTTTTTTTTTAGAAAAATAAGTATATTAAGCAAAACCGCGAAGGTAAAAAAATTAATTTGTTTTGAGAGTTTTTGATAATTAAAATACACTCGTTGGCGAAAACCGAAATACTGTTTCGTTTCTCGGTGCGAAATCCACTGCAAGGCGTGTTTTGGTTTCAACAACTTGTTTGTTCATAATGATAAAATTTGTTGAAATTCCTACCCCGAGCTTACAAAATGAAATCAGGCAATTTTTATTCAAGCTTGCCATCAACGATTTTGTTTCACTGGATTCGTTATAAAATTAAGTCAATTTAAAATTTTGTCTACCGCAAAACGATAATAATAAAAATATTTCTTTAAAGCAAGGTAAAAATAATCATGATAAGTACATTATTTTTATGATATTATCTTACCTATTTTTCATAATATTAGTTGTTGCAATTAAATAAATAAACACCGTAAAATAGAATATTTCTCCATTAAAACAACATGTGCAGTCCGTACACGATATTATAAACCGACACGTTACCAGTCAGCAGTAGCGAAGGGTAGAGGTAGGCTGTTAAGATCCGCCATTAATAGTGCACATTAAACTTTTTAGTCATACGTATATATTTTTATTGAACTAAAACAATTTACAGATGTTATTAATTAGTTTTTAAAATATAAAATTGTGCACACTTTTTCATTCATACTTATTTATTTTCATTCAATTAATAAATACGCATTACAGATGGTGTTGGATATATATTTTTTAAATTCATTATGCCCTGTTTATTCCAAAAAATAATCTAAAAAATGTTATTCTATCTATAAAATATCCAAAATTATATATGATTTAATGGCATAATTTTAGATATTTTATAGATAAACGAGTTTTTTACTATTTTCTACTATGGCTTGGATTAGGTAGGGTTTAATTGAGGTTTAAAATTAACAAACACTATCTATGCGTTATTTATGTCGCATCTTAACAGCCTACATCTACCCTTCGCCACTGCCTCTCAGTCATCTTGGGAGTCAATCAAAATATATGAATACACTATAATTTGTTATACTAATTATTTCAAATAATATTATATATTGATGTGTAGTTTTTATTTTGTCGTGTAAGGTATTGATTTCTTTTATGTTACATAGATAACGATTACGCAATACTTTTTCAGTATGAATGTGATCTTTAAATCTCTCTGACAGAAGCAAACCTTTGCCATTGAACTTGCATTCATTTCCAAGATTTGTGGGCTCTTATAAAAAATAAGAAAAGATACCTGTAAACCCGCAAAGAAGTAGAGTGGAGGAGTCCCTAATGTTAAGTGAAAATACAAGTAGCACCGACATACTTGTGACATGTCAAAGACGAGCATTTGGTTGATTGCTTCCATTCACGTGAATAGCTTTTGAAACCACCACAGACAATTTATATCCAGTATGTATTTATATTTTAAAGCAATACTCACTTATTTCGTTTCTTTACTATGTTTTGTAATAAATTACATATATTAGTTTCCTTATCGTGTACTTACATAATATAAAATTTCTTATGGCGATCGATGTGGGTTTTCTACCTTAACACACAGTCAAATTAAAGCTTTTCATAAACCATTTCTTTTATTCAACGAATAATTCACAATATTTTGTGAATCGTTAAATATTAGATAGGAAACTCGTAGCATAATTGGTTAATGCATAGTTAGCGCGATACCAGTGGTTATACGGGTTTAAAATCCCGTCGAGTATCGTATTTTTATTCAAATATGATTTGTTCTAGTTGGTACCTGCGGTATTTTCAAGTTATATATGTTAAATATAATATGAAATGTTACATTCTCAAAATCTTGTGAATTATTCGTTGAATAAAAGAAATGGTTTATTAAGAATTGTTAGCTCAAGTAGGCGTTATATCTAAAATATTTGGGAGAGAACCGGGCGTCGGTTAGTAATTATGGTAATTAACATTCCTTGATTTAATACACAAAAACTGATAGTCAATAATAACGCAATTTGATAAGCATTTCATGTATGACCTACTAGTTTAAAGTGAAGTTATTTTTAAGAATTAGATAGAATTGGTTAATGCACAGTTGGCGCGATACCAGTGGTTATACATGTTTAAATCCCGACGAGCATCGTATTTTTTTTCTAGTGAGTATATATTATATATCTGAGGTGTTTTCAAGTTATAAAGCTTTTGAATTTCGAGATTGTCTACCAAATCTTGAGGTCACAAATGTAGGTACTTTAGATACCGACAGACAGTATGACACACTATGCCCTTGTTGCATAGCTTCATGGATTCCGTCGTGGTGGTTGACCCTGTTTCACACCACAGATTGCAGATGTGATATTGCAAAAGGCTTTTAACGTGTCAATGAACGGTCGGTAATAATGCAACCTTGTGCTTTCTCTATACATTGATGCTGAAGCATGGCAGGATAAATAGTATTTGATATTATTACATTAAAAATATTAAAATATGAATTATCTGTCAAAAATAAAAGACCGGGTAACTCATTGGACGTTTAAGACGCGCCTAGCACGTAACGATCAGGTGGCCATTAGATATAATTAGCATGCTATTTAAATGTGGTAATTAATTAGTTATTATCTAGTCAGCAGTCAATGTAAAGAGAGTGTAATATTTTTGCCACATACCTATTCAATAGTTAGATTTGTGTGCATGCTCTCTCTGTTATTATATTGGTTTTGTAACAGAATATATTTTTTTGTAAATCAATTCATTTTTTTATTAGTTTATAGAGATGTGGACAGTAGAAAGTTGTGTTCTAAGAAAAAATTGGATACCCGACTTTATATAGTATAGTATCCATTCTTTTACCGATATGCAGATTATTTTTTTATAAACAATGCGGATATTCAAATTTGTACTAATTCTGATAAGAATTTTAATTATTAAAAATACACATGAAAATACTATAATGAAAATGGTTATAAATCAGATTACCAGTACATTATTAGTCTGACAAACACCTAGAAGAGATGAACTTTACTGACCTAAAGTTTCTTTTACTGTGGAATTTATTGTGAAGATAATACAAAAACTAGATTGTGTTTTAAGCTTCGTGTTAGTAATCCAGTCCAGTAAAATAGTATTTCACCCTCTCTATTGTGCGCACCGTGGTTCATAGCTCGTACTTTTTGGTCATATATGGTACACGTATACAATATACAATTGCATTATTTAATTGGGATATGGATATACAGTAGCTTCTATTCGTAATTAAGAAAAGAAAAATTCCGTGACAGGAGATGATTAAAGTAGGTAGTTTTAAGGTCAAATTTAATTGTGAGCTAATTGATATATTGGGTAATAACTATTTAAATCTACCACCATATAGTTTATATCTTGATTTTACTCAAATTGATACTGGTTAATTTATCGTACAGGAACGGTATTATTTTTATTTTCTGTTAGGTTAATTAGGGTTAAAATTTAATATAAAAACTTTTGTGCCATTCAAATATATTTTCAGTCCTTATAATTAAATCATTTGAGTGAAATTAATAATCTTTCATTATTATTATCCTACAGCTTTGCCCGTTTTTGCGAGCGATTGTGTGCCTTATTCGTCATGTCCAATAGGTTTAAATGAAAAATCGGCTCTCGGATCGTGAAATATCGGTAAACCATAGTTGACAGCCGTTTGACGAAATACCACCCTAAATCGGTGATTTTCATTCATTTCCCGATACATTTTCCAGCGACACGCACACTTTATTGACAACTGATTATGTCGGGAATTAATTTTTTCACAATGTTTGCAACACTCAAACCGGCTCACCAAAGATGGCCGCTTTAAATTTAAAATGCATTTAAACCGATATCTACAATCGATTTTCACAAACTAATCGCAATAAGATTGACCGATAAACATATGAGAACTGATTTATTTAATTTTTTGTGAATAAAGTTCTTTGTTTTAAGTTAAGTTTCTACACCTCTGACGGAAATCAAGTCTTTTGACACTACGTATTTATCGCGCTATGTATACTCAACTACATTATTCCAATTTACTCACCGCGTGTTTACTTATCAGATGCATTTGAGTAACTACAATTTGAAGTGAGCACAATTTTGTAATACTTAACACAGTCATAAAAAAATCACTTTTAAAAACTAGGTACCACCCGTCATTTGTTGTTTCACAGGTCACAGGTGATATTATTTACGTCTCATGATGATTTTAAAATGCACAGCACTATATAATAACTCACATTTATAACAAGTACCCGTAGATAACTATAATTATTCAAATAAACAATAACATTTATACGAATTCCGATTAAAACTGATCATTTCATTGAAACGCGGGCGCACGAACGTTTCGGCGTTTTAACATAACCAAGGAAAAATATTTCCAAATTAAATGTTACTTTTTTTTTTTGTACGGCTGTTGAATGAATTTTTTTTAACCAAATTTTTTGTAAAAATCTACTGAAATTTAAAATTTTGAATTGGCAGCACTGGGTTGCAGTGTTGCCAAGTCAAAATTTAAAAATTCAGTAGATAGACATAGCAACACTGACTATGCGATCAACCCAGTGTTGCCAAGTCAAAATTTAAAATTTCAGTAGATTTTGACAAAAAAAATAGTAGATTTCATAAAATATCAGTAGATTTTGAAAAATGTCGTTTATATGATTTAAAACTAATAAGAATAAAATAACAATAACTAATTATATTAATTTATTGTAAACAATGATGATCTTAATGGGTAAAATGGCGCTCTTGGGTAGAGTTACAATGCTTTTTATGTCAATTTAGAAGTGTATAACATCAAAAAAGGTCATGCGTAAATCATTACAAATTTATTATTAAAAGAATCATCAGTTAATTTACAATTATGGAGAAACACAAATATCAGTAGATTTCTTGAATTTCGAAAAAAAATATCAGTTGATCTACTAAAATTTCAGTAGACATGGCAACACTGGATACCATAGAATATTATGATATGATAACGTAAAATTTTTTTTATGGCTGTTAAATGATAATTTTTTAAACCAATGAAACTTATATACATTCAATTAGATCATATAACCCAAAAATATTTAAAAGGTATTCAACAATAATTGGTGTTATACATATAATTTAAATCATTATCAACCAGGATCAATCCACTGCTGGATAAAGGCCTCTCTAGCCTGATTCTATTCCTTTCTGTTATTTGAATTCCTGTATTTATCAAAATCGGTGATATTATATTTATCCTCATATTCATATCGTCATCATAATCATCGACTTGAACCAATCCACTGCTGGATAAAAGCCTCCCTACCCTGATTCTACTCCTTTCTGTCATTTGAATTGCTGTATTTATCAAAATCGGAGATATTATATTTATCTACATATTCGTATCGTCATCATCATCATCATCAACTAGGATCAATCCACTGCTGGATGAAGAGTTCCCTAGCCTAATTCTATTCCTTTCTGTCATTTGAATTGCTGTATTTAGCGAAATCGGTGATATTATATTTATCTACATATTAATATCGTTATCGTCACCATCGACCTGATCCAATCCACTGCTGGATAAAGGCCTCCCTACCCATATTCTACTCCTATCTGTCATTTGAATTGCTGTATTTATCAAAATTGGTGATATTATATTTATTTAAATATTCATATCGTCATCATCATCATCATCATCATCAACCTGAACCAATCCACTACTTAAAGACCTCCTTAGCATGATTCTACTCCTTTCTGTCATATGAATTGCTGTATTTATCAAAATTGGTGATATTGTATTTATCTACATATTTATATCGTCATTATCATTATCATTATCATCGACCTGAACCAATCCACTGCTTAATAAAGACCTCCCTAGCCTGATTCTACTCCTTTCTGTCGTATGAATTTCTGTATTTATCAAAATCGGTGATATTATATTTATTTACATATTCATATCGTCATCATCATCATCATCAACCTGATCCAATCCACTACTTAAAGACCTCCTTAGCCTGATTCTACTCCTTTCTGTCATATGCATTGCTTTATTTATCAAAATAGGTGATATTATATTTATGTACATATTCATATCGTCATTATCATTATCATCATCATCGATCTGAACCAATCCACTGCTTAATAAAGACCTCCCTAGCTTGATTCTACTCCTTTCTGTCATATGAATTGCTGTATTTATCAAAATCGGTGATATTATATTTATTTACATATTCATATTGTCATTATCATCATCATCATCGTCGACCTGAAACAATCCACTGCTTAATAAAGACCTCTAGCGAGATGAAGAGTTCCGCAACCTGATTCTACTACTATATTATACCTATTTCTATCGTCCTTATCATTATTGACCTGAACTCATCTACTGCTGGATAAAGGCCTCCCATGCCTGATTCTACTCCTTTCTGTCATTTGAATTGCTGTATTTATCAAAATCGGTGATATTATATTATATCTATTTATATTTCCATTATCATTATGAGCCTGAATCAATCCACCGGTGGATGAAGGCCTCTCTAAGTTGTTTGAATTTCTGTCGGTCATATGAATTGCTATATTTATCAAAATTGCTCATATTATATTTACCCATTCATAATATCGTCATTATCATCATCAACCAAGATTAATCCACTGCTGGATGAAGGTTATCCCAACCTAATTCTACTCTTCTTGGTCATATAAACTGCAATATTTTTTTAAATTTCTGATTTTATATACCTACCCATTTATATCGTCATTATCGTTATCAACCTGTATCAATCCACTGCTGGATGAAGGCCTTTTTAAGCTGATTCCACATCTTTAGGTCTTATAAATTCCTATTCTTATCAGATATAATATGTATTGCTTCATTATTTATCATCATTTGTCTCGATACGAATATCCCGCACTGGGAAACTATATTGTTAAAGGTTAATTTTTAAATCAAAATATGATTTTTTAAATATTATTCTATGGCTGCAAGCATTTATTTTTTATAGACACTGAAACAAAATAAGGTTTAAATTCATTTTTTACACTGCTAACCTTCTTCTATTTTCTCAATGGGACCCGAAGGAGATTAATATCACGTTATATTGGATCGCTATTTATGATAATCACGATTGAGATGTATAATTATTTATCATATTTAAATGCACATACCTACACATATATTGTAGTAAAATTAAAATGACAGTGGTATCAATCAGCGATTGCCAGCTGTTCTGCTAGGCTTAGCAGTCTGAAATGGTGTCAGATGATATTGAGAAGGCCAGACTCCAGAATAGATTACGCACATGACTCCAAATTTGTATTGGCAGTGACGACATGCAGATCGTAAAACTGACAAATCAGATAAATTTTCAGTTGTCTGACGTGAATGAAAATCCATCCCGAAGGGAAAACTATGGCGCCGTCTATACACACTTTACAATTACTATATTAAAATCCAACACCAAGTCACTATGACGAAAAGCTGTCTGCAAGACCTAGCGAGACAGACTGGCGAGAGCCAGCTGGCTCAGCTAGTTATTATAAATAAAGTAAATTAAACTACGCTACTGTTATTGAAATTGAGCAGATAAGTTTACCACAATAAATTAGACCTCTTTTTGTCATTTTGGAGTTGCAAGCATTCAGTATGGTTATTTGAAAGTTAGATATCTTAGGATCGTTATCAAAATGGGCTTACAGTCCGACTAAGTTGTCAACATAAATAACTCAAATGTCAAATAATTAATACCTACAAACTATAGTAATTTTGGATTTTATTTTTACACCACGTCATGATGATTAGAGTTTAAAATAATACCAATTAATTTAAATTCCTCAACTAATAATTAGTACCAAACTATTTCAAATATTTTTTAAATGTGTCACTAGGTTAAGTCATAAAGCAAATTAATATTAGATTATATTTTCGATAGTAGAATTTCTAGAAAAAAAACTAAAGTAAAAATAACACGAATTACTTTATGCATTTGACTTGATTTATACCTCGTGTCTGTCTGTAACGCATGAGAGAAAAGATATATTTAAACGTGTAAGACAGAGCGAGACATGGAGAAAACGTATGAGAAAATTTACACGTAAATGCATAATATTCTAAATTTGAAAAATAAACTAATACTCACTTAAAGAAATAATTTATTTTTATTCGAGTCGTTATAGAAGATAAATTACTTATAAAATATTTACTCTCATAATAGTTCGACATAATATGCTTATAGTACAGTAGATAGATATCGAGTATAATAATTAATTATAGAGAGTATTAATTAATCGACACCTGATATTTTTTTAGTAAAATGATAAAATCAATGTTGGTGAGCGACATTCCTTGGTTTCCATTAAAAACATAAAACGTACCTACGTGAAACAGAGGTTTTTTAGAGATGCTAATAATAATAATAATAATCAATATAAATATAAATAATTATGAAACATGGTCATTCTATGATTACATTTAACATTATCTTATGGTAACATACATGCAAGCCAACCCAGACAAGACGAATACTTAGCTACGAAATCAAACAGGTATAGAGAAAGAAACCAGAGAGACCAGAGATTAACACTTTGGAGGAGGCCTTCCCTCGAAGAGGGGTTCTTACAAACCAGACAAATTAATTACATATTAATATTATATAAACTAGAAATAAGTAGATAATACAACCATAGATATATTCATAGGTTATATATACATATATTCATTAGATATAGTCATTTAACTGTCATTTACTTTTGTTTGTAAGAAATAAAAAGGCTTTTTTATTTATTTAATATACATACAAATACGTCGAAATAAGTCATGTAGTGAAGTAAAAATACATAATTCTACGGGGGTGAATTGTTGTTCAAAGATTTTCAAAATAATAGTACTTCCCCGAAGGGAAAACACCGAAATGTAACGTCGCACCGTGTTTTAGGTGTCTACTACTTTTTCAGTTTCATCACAATGAGGACGATTGTTTTTGAAACAATATGTAGGTAATACAGCCACACTCCTTTGTGGTTTTTAGCCATTTATTCCAATTTTTTTTGGTTTTTTAGAATCAGATAATGTTATGTAACGTCTGTTTTAGGAAATGTTTTGTATTGATAATTCATTTACACTTATTAAAATATTTTCAAATACTTTATAGGGGTCCCGACAAAGCCGTCCGAACTACAACCGCCCGAGCATTGCCACCCAGACATCGCCACCAAAACAATTTAGAAATGAGACAATTTTTATTTTTACATAATATTATTCTTGATTAAGAAAAGAAAAATTCCATGACAGTAGATGATTATAGTACATTATGAAAACAAAGGAGGCGTAATCACCCTTTGTGTTAAGGTCAAATTTAATTGTGCGTTAATTGAAATATTGCGTACTAATTATTTAAACCTACCATCATAGAGTTTATATCTTGAGTTTACTCGCATTTATACCTCTCTAAAAAGATAGGTACGCAAATTAAAAAAAAATACGACTAAAGATGTATAAAAATAATATTAGATATTCCAGGAATTGCGTTGGGTAACTCAGGTATATGCTATGCAGCTGCATCGGATTAAGCACGTTTTATCGGATTTTTTCTTGTTTTTAAAACCAAGTGTTAAAAGTTGATGATTTTAAGTTATTACTAGGGCCCGGATTTATAATATAAATCCGCAGCGGATTTATAATATAAAGCATATTATGCTAGTGCATGTTTTGTTAGGGTGTATGCAGAGCTATGAGAGTTGCACAGAAATCCGTTGTGAAAGACGCAGAATCCAAAAATAAATTTTTATTGTGCATATAAATGCATATTTGAGACGTAAGAGCATATTTGAGACATTCGTGCATATTTCATAAATAAATGCATATTTTAGAGCTTTTGAATGTATAATTTTAGTTTTTTTTTAATATTTTTCGAAATATAACTAAGTTAGGAAGGAAAATAGTTTAGATGCACTTGCATTTTTAATGCCATCTCCGAGCTGTGAATTTATCAGTGGAAAAGTGAAGTCAACTCGGGCACTATTATTTAAAGTTTGCCCAAGTGGAGGTTGAGAGGTAGTTTTCCGCATATAAACAAAATACTGACAAGATACCTATGCGGAAAAATTTAATGCCAGAGCATAATATTGAAAAAAATATTATTTTTTCGGGCAAAAAACAGAAAATAGTATTTAAGAATAGTTAAGTGTGTCGTTTTTGTTTTTTAAGTTATGTTTTGTTTACATTGCATTTCTTATTCAATTATTTGTAGGTACTTGTGAAAAAACTATTTTGAAAATTGTAATTAATTAACTTTATATTCTTTGTTTGTGTTTTTTGTTCTGATATCGTATTATGTTGAAAAATTATTAACTAGTTATTCGATTTTTTGTCAGTAATATTGGGTAAAGTCGGTATTTACAATTTTTCCCACAAAAAATGTTGATTTTTAACTGCATATTTCTTCGGTTTTAGTGCATATTTTATTGATTTTAAGTGCATACGTGCATGCATATAACCATGTTTTTTGTTGCATACAAATCCGGGCCTTAGTTATTACTCTATTAACAGCTGCAACGGACTAAATCTCAAATTGCAGTGATTATAGTAAGTATGTAAATTTCTATCGATTCGTAAATCGAAAAACCAAAAAACACTTGTTTTATATTATATTTTTGTATTTTTTGCGAGCGGTTTGTCCGGGCGGTATTCACGAGCAATGGTACGGGCGGATTTGGTTTAGTGGCAATGTCTGAGTGGTTTTGTCGGGGTGCTAGTTTATAATTTACTACATATTATTTTTAAACTAAGAGCCAGTCTGATAATCCAATATGTGGTGAAAAACGGTTTTTCATTAAACGATCTGTGCATTGTAATTTAAAATGCAGTCCACACCGGATGTCACCTTACTGAAGGATAAGATCAAAGTATTGTTTACTCAACCTTAACGGCGATTAACTATATAAAAGATATAATAATATAATTAAATGTCTTTTTTATTTTATTAATTTCTAAGAAATGAGTTCAGACTCAAATAAACGTTTGTTATAACAACAGCTATTTTTAAATATAGTTTTTACTTAAAACACATAATAAATGAAATGCCTCTTAATACTATGCTTAATTGAATTGTTGTCTTGGTTATGAGACAGTCAGGCACCGATTCTCGACCGAAAATCCAAAAGGAGGTAAATATAATGTACGTTAGGTACTATGTAAGTCTTATATAATCACAGATGTCTTATTGATACCCTAACAAATGCGCATATCGAAAAATATTAGTCTTAGCTATTTGAGACAAATTATTTAACGTGATTTGATCAATCAATATGTAAGTATCTGAAAACATTACAACAAAATAGGGAATTATTTTCAAAGTCAAACATAAACTTACAATTTTAAAAAGTTATAAAATTTTAATTCGTTAAAGCAGGATTTCCCAAACTTTTTCTGCAATGGAACACTTTGCAAACCCGGAAATGTTAACGGAACATTTAGCTTATTTTTTAGGTTGGGTAATTCCTATTAGTAAAATTTAAAAAAAAATGTTAATATAACACATTATTTCTTTAGTAATTTTTTTTAAATATAAAACTATGATATTACCATATTAATATAAACATAAAAATATGAATAAATAAAGCACTTAATGACTTTGATGATTTTGAGTCCTTGAATTTCATATCTTATTGATATCACTCTGATATCACTGATCATCACTCGCCTTTCAATATGAAGTAGATTCTTTACTTATTTTAGTTTTACTTATTTTACTTCTACTTAGTATAAGATCTTTAAATGTGTTGCAGTGTATAAAATTTTTCCAAAGTGTCGCGGAACACCTATTCAGTTTCGGCGGAATACTGGTGTTCCGCGGAACATAGTTTGGGAAACCCTGCGTTAAAGGATCCTATTGTATTATTAAATATTATTTTATGATTATGTTTATCATTAAAATTTAATTTAAAGTATTTTCGTTCGGGCTAAAATATTTTTGAATACTTAATTCATAGTTTTAATTTATTTAAAAAAACAATTTTTCTTAAAAATAAAAATGTGTACAAATTGAAATCCTTTTTATTTATACCTATTTATTCATTCATTATGAACTTCAATATTGTGACTATACCGAAATTGAAAATATTTTTCTTTTTATTATTTTTAGATAGATGCGCTAATTCTCCAGCATCTTGCGATAGTGCTATAATCAGGGAACACAGAATTAATGGGAAATTTAAATTCTTAACGGGGGAACAGGCAACCGATCTCGAGTGTTAAAGAATATGAGATAAACTTAAGCACATGTCAAGAATACATTATTCTAAGCTGGTGCTTCATTCTGATAACTGCTCTCGGTTTATGCACTGACGCTCATTCAATATTGGCGTGTTTGAATGTTGCAACATACACAATTGTACGTCTATAATGTATGTTTCATTTTAGTAAGACACTCACACATTAAAAATTCTGCTTCTGAATTATATTTATTATTCTATTCTGTGTCTACAATCTACATTAGATTCCACACGCTATACGGTTGATATAGTAATAGGCGCATAATTTGGAAGTGGTGAAATCGTTATGATGATTTTAAACTTTCGCAGAGATGACGACAATTGAAAAAGAAGAAGAATATCTTAATATTTTTTTTGTGCGCTA
Source organism: Rhyacophila brunnea (assembly GCF_057557595.1). Classification (NCBI taxonomy): domain Eukaryota; kingdom Metazoa; phylum Arthropoda; class Insecta; order Trichoptera; family Rhyacophilidae; genus Rhyacophila; species Rhyacophila brunnea. The sequence continues at coordinate 43,282,545 of NW_028232859.1, forward strand.
CGAGTATTTTCCGTTGCTAAAAATGTCTGTTTTGAATTAAATACCTTTTTATGAACGCCATAAACGGCAAAGAGGACAAAATATACTCGTTCTGAAAGAAATAAACGTGAGGGACAGGTTCTCTAAAATATGTATCCATATATTTATGCAGTTTTTTAGCCATATAACCAGGAGAAAAAGCAATAATATTAAAGGGTTATAGTCAACGGAAACGTCGTATGTCGACGCAAAAAAAGGAGATAGTCTTCTCGATGATCCAGCCAAGTGAAAGATGCTACGAGTGTCTGAATATCATTAGCTATACTGGTCGTCTTCAAACTGTGTGCCGCGAGCAATAACTTAGGGCGTCACGGACTATTTAATTTATAAATTTAATAATCCTAGACAATCTTAATATGATGCGCTAATGCACGATTACAATAATCATCTTAGCAACTGGTTAAAAAATACTTTCAGATTGATAATAAAGAAGTACACGTAATATATTCAATAATGGATTGAAATGAATTGCTTCAGTGATATCCCGTGCCGCTGTTTATAGTAAATTCTGTGCTGTCGACAAATTGTTTTCCGTGGCACCAACGGTATTATAATATTATGTAAATGGGAGTTTTTAAAAGGTCTCGGCTTAAGAGTTTTAAGAATTGATGTATCCGCTGAATTTTAGGGCTACATTGGTACGACCACTAACAAACACTTGAGTTCGTGAGCGAACACAGCAGCCCTCGGTGATTGCGCTAATCATGAACAGATGCTTTACGTTGCTGGGACATATTGTGTTCCAGATGTCGCCAGAGATTGCGACACTTCGTACCCTTGTGGCACAGCCTTAAGGTTTCCGTCGTCGCAGCCGGCTCTCCCTAACCCTGCAGCGGTATTACAAAAGTGATCTACGTGCTGCAGGTCAGGCATGGGCGCGAGAGTTGGCGATCGATGTATGCCTCATAAACAGGCAAATAAATTTAACTTAAAAAATTAGTTAATGATTTGACTTAGAAACTCACTCGGTGAATTTTTTTCTAATTGGTTTATTTCGGATTTTTTCCAAAAAATATGTATTTAGGGACATAAAAATCTCATTTAAAAAAAATCACAATCCTTCACAGTGGGAATCATAGTAAAACAAAAAAGCTTGATTAAAAGCAATTTAATTTTGCTTCAGTTTGACAAAGCAATCATTTTAATTCTGATACAAAACTGTACAATCAACACGAATTTATTTCACACCATTCTTACTAAACTTATTGATGTTAAAACTGTTCAAAATTTCAGAACCCACCGTCATAAAAGTTTTCGGTGTATATCCTCACTGCGACGGACAGCAGCTTGTCTTTGTAATTTCACAAAATCCTCTCCTCGAATTATTTGCTGATGCGAACAACATGTACCAAACTGAGAATCGGCTTAATTTTCTTGTTTGCGGCCACTATCAAATTTCGCTTGACAGTGGCCGTCGTCAGCAACTTTCCCTATCTCTGACTATTTATAACAAAAATAGAATGAGATCCCACTCATTATTTTAACAAATTAGAAGGGGAAAATGTGAACATCTACATATGAGACCGGGTACACACAGGATGATTAATGTTACGTGATACGGACATGCTTATTAAATTAGTCAAATAACGATTATTCTATAATTTCTCTGATAAGTCAACAAAATCAATTATATGGATGCATTACAAAAAAAGAGCATATCCGAATATTAATATCATTGTTTTATTTTAATCAAGTAACTTTTTATGTAGTGATTAAAACCAAAACGATTAAATTAATATTATTTTTTATTCAATACTTAATATTATATCGATATGCATAATTTTAAAAACCTCAGAAATATACATATTAAATAATTAAATAAGAGTGTGTGTGTGTATGCAAATTTAACATACTTCAAACGTGTGTATATTTAGTATTGAATGAATTTTACTTCACTTCATCATTAATTGGATCTATCCACTGCGTAAAGAAGTCCTCACCAATACGACTTCGTTCATATTACAAATAATATGCATTCCACTGCCACGTACTTCTACAGAACTTAAATATGTTTATTATTAATTATGAAGTCTCTAGGTATATCTTACAGATATTTTATATCTACTGGTACCACTCAATGACTAATAAATGTAATATTGTTATATCCCTACCAATAAACCTAATCACTTTAACCTTACTTAAAATAATCTAACAATGTATGTGCTATAATATTTATCACCAATTAAATTAATGAAAGGCAAAAATAATGACAGAATGTCGTTTCTTTTTGCCACTGCTGACAAGGGTATGTTTTTTTGAAGTAAGTCGTCTTATTCCATTTGTGCCACGACTGACAAAGTTGCGTTTTATAACGTAAGTCATGTTACCTCTCGGATCTAGACATTTCTAATGTGAGCCACTCAAAAGTATGTAAGTATAAATAATGACATCCTGTTTTTTCAGGTATGTTCCCACTTCGTTACTCTTAATAACGGAAATATGCCAGCCAAGTACTTACCTTTGAAAAAACTTTTGTTTCATTGTATGCCCACTGACGGCGCTGCTTCTGTGACGTCACACTATATTCTTTTCAAGAGACTCTCCTTGCTAATCAAAACGAATGATGCCTGATTTTTTTCTCATCTTGGTTCCATTTTTTTCTTTTTTTTGTTCCCAGACTTCTGAGTAGGACATACTTAATATTCATGATTCATAAATTATTCTTTATCATTGTAATCTACGCTCTTAATTATCTTACTTTCTTGTGACGATGTCCCGTTTTTTTTGCTTAAATACAATCTATTTTTAATTTAAAAGAAAATTGTTTCAACGAAAGAAAGCGATTAAAAAAACAAATGGCTGCCGCTTTGGAAGGTGTTGTCGTCCGGAAGGAATTCAATTATTATTTATTTACATTATCATTGGAGACTTTTCAGAAGCGGGATTGTATAAAATGAAAATTTACTGGTTTGCATTTTTTATTATGCACAGGAAATTAATAATCCTACGACTTCCATTTTTCAGTAAACAAGAGAATGCCTCTTAATGATTAATATCGAAGAAATGAATAACTCAAGATTTTCTTGGCATAAAATAACCTAGATCTACATTAATCAAAGACAGATAAATTGTGAGTTAATAAGTATAGTACAGGTGGATGTTGGATTTGACTATATATATAGTGAAGGACACAGTTTTTCTTATAATTTGTGTTACACCTGAGACGATAGAATAAACGAAAAATCATGATGACAGTCCCGGAAGTGGCCGTGTTAATTAATATGCTTCGATTTTTACCTCACGTTAGTAAAATGAGAATCATCATCTTAGTATACTTACTATAAAGAATTTAAAATATTCTACAATTAGTCAAAAACGACTAAATGTAATACTTAGAAATTTCCAGACTGTTATTTTGGCAACTAAAATTGCTGCCAAGCCGCAAAAAGCTTTTGTATTTAAATAACTATTAAAATATATTACGTGTTCTACTTTTTTTCTCGTAGCTTTAATTTAGAAAAATATAGTTTGCCACACGCCTCGTATTTTCTCTAAAAAGTCCTCAAAACTATAATATACTATAATATACACAATATTATCAAAAATGTATTTACAAGTTTGTTTTTCATGGGAGTTTAGCAATTTTTATTTACTTCTTTAAGGACTTAACAAACAACATATTACTTTCATAATCAGCTCGTGTCGATCAACTACTATTTATGAAGGTCTGTTTTAGCTCCTCGGTCCCCAGTTTCTTCACGTCTATCTACATCCGCCAAACTATATGATGTCGTCGATCAAATGATTTTAGTACTTATACAAAAACTACAAATCACTACCGCCTTGCGCTACAAAGACTTTTCCATGGTTTTTGCAAGATGATTCATAGTCCCTGGATGCTGAATGTCAGCATTTTAGAATTTATTTTTGGTGTATGATAAATAATTTTCTCTAACAAAACATACATCGAATAACCTTACGTGCAGATTCGGTAAGCTGAATTTGATTAAATTAGTAATTAATTAATGATAATAATATTCCACTTTTGTGTTGAATTAAAGTTAAAATAAAAAAAATCTTTTACTAATTTTATTTTTCATTACCAAAAAACAAAAATCATGTATCACGCCACATTAATTTGCTCCCTATGAGAGCAATACCGGACCGCCAGTATAATTAATAGTATTGTTATGTTATTCCAGTGTGTAACATGCTGGCTTTTCATCCTGATTCAGGAGGTTTCGAGTTCGATTCCCGATGAGGTCACCTATACCTATGTGATTTTCTCAAAGCTTTGGTCTTTATGTTTGTTTTTTTCTTATATTATTAATTAAACTTGTAACTATTTTAATACATTACTTTTACAAAATCTCATAGCCTGTGTTAAAAATAGTGTTAAAAAAAATATATTATAATGCATAATATAAATAAATAGGAGCATCGCTTTTTACTGTTTTTTTTTAAATAAATAAGTTGTATGTATATTAGTTACTAAACATTGTATTTGATTTAATTATTATTTTACTTTTTTCTTATGAACATACAAAGGTAAATAAAAATATAAATATAAATGCATAAATTGGCTTTTAAAAATAATTAAAAGTCTGCGTGGTGCAGTGCGTCATCTGGGAGCTCCGGGTCCGGTACCCGGTGAGGTTATGTGATTTTTCTCTAAGCCTGGTTGTTTGTGATGAATATATATATATACATATATGGTTGGGCCAATTGTGGTGGCCGCCATTCCTTATCTTCCCACCTACTTCGAATCTACAGATATTATTACAAGTCAGCAGTCACTGGCCATGAGTCGACCGTGATTGCGAATAACATTCAGTTATCTCGAGTGACATCAAAAAAAGTGGTCGTATGCGGGCTTGTTATAGCTATAACGCATAATTATGTTTGATCTTCGTTGCACTAAATCTGATACGGTTTGAGTAAACGTCGCGTCTATCATCCATCTTGAACTTTTCATCATTATTCATCCCAAAACCAAAGTGAAACCGAGAGAGTGACATTCCGAACCATCTGTTTACCAGTACGTAAATGCGCCAACCCTCTCAACATAAAAGGTCGGTGTCTAGCATCCTGTGTAACCCCCTCTTCCTAGATCCGTAATCCACCATCAGCTTCAAATTAGAGTCCACTGCTAAAAGCGTCATATATAGGGAATCCAATCCCGAGCCAAAATTCTGATCCCGGGATTTCGGGATTACAATTTGACAATCCCGGGATTGGGATTTTTTTCCATTGTTAATATAAAATTTTTATATTTACAAATAACATTGATAAAATCGGTCAAAAATAAATCTAGTATAATTTATACTATTTAAGACATTTATTGTTAATATTGTATACGTTAAATCTTGGAAATACACAAGTTTAATGGAGTAAATAATATTGTAATATAAATAATAATGTGAATTTAATATGAGATTGCTATTTCTGATAGTAAAGACATAATGAATAGATCAGCGAGATTTAAAATAGTAAAGCAAATAATCATGGCGTACTTATGGCCTTTCCGCTTCATAAATCTAATTAGTCAGCCAAATATGAAACTGCCGTAAAACGTATGATATCATGGTGGAATTACTTTGTTAAAAGTGCGAAGCATTGTTTTTTTACCAATCTTTCTCATTTTTAATAATCTATGTGAAAAAATAAAATGAATCGGCAACCTACACATCAAACTTCATTCAAACTCAGTTTATTTCTAATGTAGTTATTTTGTATTAAAAGTATTTTTTCTGTTATATTTTCCATAAAAATTGATAAAAAAATCAATCCCGAAATCCCGGGATTATATTTATCAATCCCGGGATTCATAGGTATCAAAAATAGCTCGGGATCCCGGGATCCCGGGATTCGGGATCCCGGGATTGGATTCCCTAGTCATATATGCATATTATTTTTTTGCTTTCAAAAAAATAATGATTTTTAAAGAAATATTAAGCAACATATACCTAATAAGTTTTGTATATAAATATTCACCCATTACGTTTTAGCTTCTTTAACGCATATCATTCGTTGAATCCACGAGATATCTACTATGGAGCAGATAGTTACATTATTAGTGTATGTAAATGAGTGAAGCCATCTCACGTAGTTTAACATGTCGCCCAGATAGAGCAAGTTGTTCGCAGTCTGATATGCATCAGCTACTTGTTTGCAAAACGTGGAGTAATTTACAGATTAGATAAATACAGTGTCTGGAAATCAGGCAACATTAATTCAAGGTGTCACGTCTGTCTAGCCCTAGTCTATCGTATAAGTCAATTACAATAATATGACCTGAAATATAATATTAGATATACGTCTGTGGATGTATTAAACTAGAACAATAACAGTTAGCTAGTTGTAACTAACGTCCTTTGAGGACAATATCAATGAAGAAAAAATGATGTATGTACATATCAATATTTAGATTCTATTGTAGTCGGAGAATAACAAAAACATGTAAATTAATTTATTTAATGAAAATAGATATACTTATGTATATAAAATATGATTATATTTACATGAAATAACTAAAACTAAAAAATATATTGCATGTCACATTGGCGTTGAGTTTGCAATCGTCAAGTTGTAATGGTGTCCACATTGTTTTACCAAGTTGCCACCTAATCAACCCATTTCCGTTTACAATAAATGCATTATTCTCTGCTTTATTTTCTATTACCCAGAGCAGTCCAGTGGAGCTGTATCCACACCATTCAGGTCTCGATTACTTAGGAGGCGTTCCACTAAACGTATAATATTATATATATTTTTGGGCCAATCATGATGGCCCTAATCCGATTTTATATTTCCTACCTACTTACTACACTCATTGTCGCCATCCAGGTAATTTAATCAACTTACGTGTCATCATTCACCCATGATGGCATAAACAGGCAGTTATATTACAAACTCCGTCGCTTCAACATCGGCTACGATACAAGTGAAGCAATGTCAAAACCACAGGATGACTCATCCAGAAGTTATCGTTTAACTTTCATTGCGCTAAATCTGCTATGGTTTAAACAAACGTGGGATTTACCATCTATCATAAACTCATAATCTTCATCCCAAAGTGTAATCATGAAAGTGATAATCAAACAGTCACCATAGGTAGTAGTGTGTAAGTGCGTGAACCCGGGACCTGCTTCAGCTATGCAGCCGATCAACGTCAAATTTAGTGCCTCGACTGAATCCTGTATAAACTGCCCTCCCCCAGCATCCATTACACAACCCCATTTTCTACAGTCCACATAAAAAGCATCACCAGTATTAATATTATTATCTATAAGAGAACCTTAATTAAAATACCCCAACCCAATATTCATTTATTTTGCTTGCAAATCTCAATATTTATATTTAACAACTTAAAATGAGGCGTCTCATTTTAATAAAAATAATTACAAGATAAAAAGAACTTTTTACATACCACGTTTTGTAATTTTTTGTTGAAACTTGACAATTGTATGTATTAATAATTTAGGACAAATAAGGCAATTGTCAACAAATCATTTTTTTGCTATTTTGTAACAAACAAACAAATATAGAATACTGAAATGTCATTTTGATTTCCATAGTAACGCACGTATATATTAATAATTTTTTTGCTAGGACCACCCCCCTAGCAACCAATAATAGTTGATTGGATTACGGATTTTTTCCGAAATAACTTTTCATACAAAACAGAATTAACTGAAAATTAATTCAATTAACTTAATGCTGGCTAAAAGTATTAAAAGAATGCATTGGCATCGTGTTCTGATATATTCTAAAAGTTTCAAATGTCTAGCTTGTCGGGAAGTTAGTTAAAAATCGATTGCAAGATTTGTACTGGATAAACAACCACTGGACAAACAAGAATACGAGCTAAGAAAAACGTGGTAAAATACTCGTTTCTCTATTAATATTTGTGTTTATATCTTAAGATTAGTTCCATTTATTAAATATTTAATTGATACAAATAAATAACATAGTGATAATAAAGTATAATGTGTAGGTATATTCCAACCCTTCCAACCCTTAACTATCACCGAAATAGAAACGTCATTCGACGCGACGTCCTACATATCATGAATAATAAATCTAACGTTCTGCAGATTGGATATGTTAGTTTCAGTTAATCGCGATAATGGAATATCGAACGCTTGGTTATATTATATATATATTATAAATATGTTTCTTCGTGTTTCGACGAGTTATTTGAATGGTAAACGTGATCGTCGTCGATTCGAACAGTAGGTACCCAACGTCAGGCATGAATAATCGCAGGCAACGGTATTGTATAAATTTATTTCGAAGCGTCTGTATTGTATGACAACTAAGTTAGAATAATCGATAGCCGGTTAAATGCGCCATTTACCAATAGAAATTTTACACGGCAGTGCTGGAAACTACATTCATTGTTTTGGCTTAAAAGAAATACATACGTAAGGGGTACATATCTCTTTTTTCAGTGGAGAAGACTGCTAGTAGGCACTTATTTATAGATTACTTTCTTAATAGAAATACGCTTTTTTTAATATAATTATTTTTTTATATTATATACCATAGAGGTATTAAATATAAAGAGGGGCAAGGAATCGGCTTTCTCATACAACTGAATGAAGCAGGCCAACAATAGCCGACAACTTACGAGAAATAGCGACGCGATAAAAAAAATGCAGGACATCACGGAGGATTCACTTTGGCCATTATAACGTAATCATATGAAATGTTAGTGGGCTCGCACATCAGAACTCGCCGCATACGTCTTACGACGAATTCGTCGATGTGACGTCATCGTAAACCAAGAAACAAACGTTATCAAATGGAGCTTCGCAGATTGGCTGATGCAACTGCGACTCTGTGACCTTGCGACATGCCTCGATTTGCAATTGCCAAAGCCTGCATGTCGATCTCGAAAAATGTCGGCTCCGCGCAAGCGCCCAGCCTGCGGCCATCGGCCATTTCTGTCTCTGTCTACACTGATTGCTCGCTCATCGCTGGTCACCGCGTTTGACGTTTGTTCATATAATCAACACAATAAAAATGGCAGACGAGAGACTTCTCCTTTTAAGCGTTTGACGTCAGATGTGCGAGGTTGTAGCATGCAACATTCGTCGGCTGTCTCGGAAGCTTTGATTTATGGCCGTCAGGCACACAAGGCGAGTTGTGATGTGCGAGCCGGCTTAATGTGTAAATCTTGCCGCAAATTGATTACCAGCCTGCCTTACCATACTTTTCCCCCATACTTGCCTGCTTCACCATACTTTTATATAACCTGCCGCCCCTAGGTATGTACACTCTATGGAGCTAAATTAATTTTCTTACTTATACTAGCAACATAAGTTTATAAGTATTATAATTCGTATCCGGAAACTTGTACTAATGCAGTTCGCTGTATACTTCACCGTGAAATGTTGTATCGGAAATATATGGCCGTATATTTAAGACCGTCCAATCTCTTTGGGTCGTATAGTACTGACATAAAATTCATGTCTAAATAGAACACGATTATTGTCAGTTTACACTTTACAGGGAGCCAACAGCAAACAATTTTTGAAAATAGCCGATATACTGGATTATTTGTTAGGTTAGATTAGGTTAGGTTATGTTTTCAGTCTTGAATTCATGAATGTTGCCAAAATCAGCTATGAAAATTGAATTGATGTTCATATTGAATCTAACAAAATTGGAGACAGTATAGTATCCGGTCATCTCTTTCTCATAAGAAAGCTTACGGCGAACTGCGCCACGGTGAAATGTTTTACGTACAATTTACATGTTACCACTATAATTTGATTATTGTCATATTACTTATAGCGTACATAAACAGTGTCCTGTCGATTACTACTACTAATATACTACCAATAGAGCCCAAGAGAAACAGGCTGCATTAATTTCGAATATTATCAGATCACGCATACATACAAACTTATTGTCTTGACATCAGGATTAGTGCCGTATGATCGAATGACGGCTTGCTGTTTATTATAAAAAATAGGCTTATCGGAAATTCGAACCATGTACCTACCTATGTGAAAAGAAATGTATAAAATCATATGATAATAAAAATCATACAGTATACCCTCCTTTAACAGGGACTATTCGTTGCTGCTTCTTATAACAGTTAAGAGAAAGACTCCATTAGAGTAAATTCGACGAAAATACGAAGCTTGCAATTTGAGACATTTTTTGATAATTTTACAATTTAATCAGCTTTAAAAACAAAAATATTTTTATTTTAGGTCAAAGATAAACTTAAAAATTGTGGATTATTTGATGGCTTATTATGGACTATTAAAACAAATAATAAAATTGGTTTATTAAGTTTTCTCTAGTGTTCTGTTGTAAAGATTTATAACTATCTATAAGTACATACTATGTGGGTTCCGTATCCTCTTTTCACCTTGCTGAACTTGCCGTCGGGGTCACCACTGTGGAATTCATCGACGTGTCGTAGGTCACGGTGTTGAGGATGATGATGAAGAAGACGAAGATGGATGCAGGAGCGAGTTTTATTTGCGGCGTAACGGTTGGTACAATAGTATGTTTCAGCAGTTATATTACAATACTATGATAATGCTCCGAGGTCCGAATCTCAGTACAATTAGATTTTGTGCGGGAAGATACGGATATTGAGATAGCATGGACCAGGTGCATAGATTCGAGTGACACTTTCGATCAATTATTATTCGCTATTTATACAATCCAAATAATATTATTTTTATTAAAGTAATCGAGTCAGATATTATCTGACGTTTACGTCAATGAATGGAAAAAACAGTTATGCAGAATTTATTATTGAGGTTAGCTCCTTACCGAATTTGCTATAATTTGATACTATGGAAAATATTTAATTTGTAATTCTATATCTCTATATATATTATGCAGTATAATTACGGAAGGTCTGACTCCTGATATAGAAGTAAAATACAGAATTTAAATAGCCCAAGCTGCCTTCAATAAAATAACACCGTTATTCTGTAAATAAAACCCGAATTTCACACTCCAACAGTGAATAGTCAAACCACTATCTCGTCTGTTGTATTGTATACAGTTAAAACTTTGACTAAACTGGCTTGAAGCATTCAAAATATGGGTCTACACAAGAATGCTTCGAGTGTCTTGGACTGAGACAATCAAATCAAACATCCGAAATAATAAGTAGAACGAAACTATGGAGAAAATTGCACACCACATGTTTTCTCCCACTTAATGTGTACATGATTTCTAGTTTAACTTCCTATTATTACTATATTTCTCGAGCCTAGATAATAATGGACCTTTATTCTCGCCGCATGATGCCACATATTTACTAAAGAATTGGCGTAAAGTTGCGTATTTCAGACACATATTGACCTCTAGTAAGTATAAAATAGGTACTGCAGTTAATATTTTAAATGTTACCAAGAAAGGGTAAAAGGCAATGTCGTGGCTAAAAGACAGTTCAAGTGAGAAAGTCTTAAAGCAAAATGAGATCACAGAGGGTATCACTAGTGTCAGGGTGACTAACCAAGGTAGGTACCTACTTAATTTAAATACTCGCCTAGTCAATTTGGATCTAAAAATATTAAAAAGTAAAAAAAATATTTTTAAGGCAAAAAAGGGCTCAAGGACCTATTTTATGGCTGCGCTTTTTGTGGACTATATTAGGAGTGAGGAGTGATTCGGTTGCGGGGGGAAGGTTATATCAATGATGCTAGATAGTGACTTTTCGTGATGCTGAAACTGGCTCCGTGGTCTTGATTGTTATCCACGCACACTACCACTCTCGCGCGATACTGTTTATTTTGAGTCACTCCGTAGTTTGTTGCTATGTTGTTTTGAATTTACGGTGCGTTACGAGGTACTGCAACCGATACTTTGTAAGCGAATTGTTTCTCGGTCACACGTTTAACCGCGGTTATAGTTTGGAGGTAACTAAATTGTTTTATAAATATGGAATTTATATGGGATTGCGCTGCCATAATTAGCCTAACCACTTTCAATTAAATTGGAAATTAATGTATTTTCATTAAATAGTCTTATCACATTATTACAGATTATTTTATGGATTTTTGCACTAATAAAATGTAGCTTTATTTTTCTAAGGTGATGATATTTAAACACATACTTTTAATGTAGTTTACATTAATTTAATTTAAAAACATCCTTCGTTACCAATTGCTTTCGCTCTAAAATAGCGGAGCTATTTTGTAATACTGAATATATTTTTTGTCGTCCATAAATGTTTAAAAATCTGATAATTTTAAATTAATAGTTTCAACTGATATATAAAGCAATTTAGAAACGATATAAAAAGCATTAAACTTTTTCGTAGAGGTTCGCATAAAATTTAAAACTTATAACGACTTGAACAAGGTCACCTCTGCTTAGTAATCTAAGTTAAAACTTACAAAGCCATTCCGGAAAATCGCACCGGCAATCCGAAATGAGAGATGATAGCATAATCACTTTCTTCGCAATTGTAAAGCCTCGACGCGAGTATTTTAATTTTCCGTCATTTCTTGAGAAAAGCGAAACATAAAAATACGTCGTGATTTATCAGCGTACACTCTTGTGCTAACTCTCCGGTACTTGACCGCCCACAATAAAAATACTATAAGTGTTATTTTGGTCTTGCTTTTTATGAACGTGGACGAATTCTAAAATAAGCTAAAGCTTTTTTCTTTAGCCCAATAATAGATTCAGTAGACTAAAGTCTATAGTCGAATAAAGGGTGAAATGATTGTAACTTTGTAGGTATGGGTGAGATCAAAAATGTGAGCATGCTGTATTATTAGTTATCTTTAATGAATGTGTTTAAAGGCAATAAGGTAGGAAAATGTAATATCCAAGAACACCATGAGTTGTTTCATGAAGATATGGAAAAAACTGCGTAATATGTCTGTGTATTTCGGAAACAATGACAAAATTGCTCTTCCCTTATCGCTAGGGCTGAATTTTATTTTAATGAATATTTTTATTAGTTTTTTAGAATTATTTTCCTTTCAAAAATATACGTAACATTTATTTCGAAATCCGTGCATTAATTTCGTTAATATTTTGAGAAACTGTAATTGGTATCCAAAAAAGAGAAATAAACCTCTTGTATCAGATTCTGAAGGGAATTATCAGCTAAGGAAAGCTAAAAAAAAATTATGTTTAAACTTGATATCTGGGAAAATCCGAAAGAAATAGATTCGACGTATTTAAGATGTGATTCTGACAGAGGTTTCTCAGATTCTACGGACGACCATACATACATAATATGTCTCTATGTTAAAAGATCTTGGGATTAAAGAACATCTCTCGTCTACCTGCAGGAGATGCATTCTTCATTTTTTGACCCAATTGTTAGAAGAGATTCAAGCAATCTGAGAAGGAGGGTGATCACAGGTAACGTTAAAGAGAAGACGATAGGGTTTGCAGTTTACATATTATTCATCAAGAAAGCGACTGAAATAATAATGACCGAAGCAACAATATTGGCGTAGGATTACTCTAAATTGAATAAAATTGTTGCCAGTGACTATAACGACTCACAATTGCGGAGAATAATATGTATATGACTAAATGTCTCCATTGATCTCATTTTTATTTATGTTTATAATACAATTTAAAAATTATTTATTTAGACGGCTCCCGCCTTCATTAACAGAATATATTGGTCATACCAAAAAGAAAATGCAGAGTAGGTACGACACCTCTTCCGCAACCAAAAAAAATATATTTTAACAAAATTGTTGTTTTATGTATTTTTTTGCAGAATAATTGACATTAAATAATAATATTACAATAGGAAAAGGTTCGATACAATTAACGAATCGGAATAGTTAATTTGGACTGCATATTATTTTAACGTTGTAGTTAGGTATGGGCGATTAGGCTATCGGGCATTGAAAAGTGAAGTGATTATCTGCATTTAAACTATGGAGTCCCTCTGACATTACTCATCTCATAGATTTGTATATCGGTTTGATATAAAATCTTTTGATACCAAAATATATACATATACTTATTACAATCCTAATAATATATCAATAACAAGTGTGAATAAATGTATTATTGTAATTTTCCTAATAGTTTTCCTTCATCGTTGCGAACACTAACAAACATTACATTCAAAATGTTATTGCTATGGCATTCTTTTTGGCAATAGAATGTGTAATCTTGAAACCCTTTCAATAAGAAAAAAATCCATAATTATTATAAAAAATTCCTTTGACGAATGTGTAATTATTTTTTTTTTCAAAATGAAATGCGAGTTATCAATTACATTCAACACAGTCTCCAGTTTCCTACCATATAACGTAAAATAACTAAGCCATAGTATCACAATATATATTTAAATACTTTACTAACTGCATTAATATTTTCCACGGCTAGTAAAATATTATATTGTATACTTACTTAACATAAAAACATTTTTACATAAAAAAAAAAAAATAAGAATATTTATAAATTGTTAATATACTACTACCATGCCGCAAATATTAAGTATGTGTCTGTATTGACTGTATTATATAACACATAATAAACTCTAAGTTTTTATAATACCACATATTATTATTGTGTATGTGTAGTGACAAATTATGTTTTTTTGTGTTTTTGTAAGATCGCTATCAGCCACCCCCTCTGATGAGTAAGACCAACGTCTTAGGCCGCGCACGAGACAGCTTTCAATTACCCTTCAACAATGGCCTTACTTCTTGAGCTCTTGAAATTGTTCGACGTAAATTATAATTATTTTATTCTATACTGAAATTAGCTACTAATGCCTTCATGCTCTTAAAAAAAAACTAACTTTTTTATTTGTATGCTTACTAACGTTTACAACTTTAGTAGTGTTTGTTGGTTTTGATTTGATAATTACAACATGATATACATGTAACATGATAATATAATATAATATAATATATAGTCGACAATAACGCTATAAAGAAACAAAGGTTCTCATAATATATGCAGATGGCGTACGTAATGTTACGACCGGAGATGGTCGAATCAGCGTATCATTTATTACAATAAGGCCTTGTCCACATGGCGCGTTTTGATCTTCGCGCGTACTCCAAGTAGATGTGACTAGGGATTGCAATATCGGTATCCAAAATACCGGAATTTTCGGTAATAAGAAAGCACACGCGTTTAAGTTTTTGAAAATGAACTATAAGTTATGTGCTGCTAAAATGCAAATATAATGAGTGAATCCAACAGAGGTGAAAAAATAATAAAACAAATTTCATCAAATATATTTATATAAGTAATTGTCGCGATGAATTATCATAATATTATTTCTAAATAGAAAAAAGCCGTGAAAAAGTGTTCAATTATTCTATAAGCGTTGAATTTAAGAACCTTTTTCTGCAGTCGGACTTATTTGCATCTGATGAACTTTTGAGTGCTTTAGTTAAAATTATTAATATATTCAAATTATTTGTAAAAAATCACTATTTCTACTAGCACCTACTTCTGTTATTTTAATGTTTAAGAAATACCAGTATTCAATAATAAATACCGAAAAACCGGTATTGATATTTTCATTCGGTATTGCAAACCCTAGATGTGACAGCATTAAGCCGTCCACGTACACTCGTGGCAAGACATACGCTATATGGACAATGCCTAAATATTCTATAAAATAATTAATGATTAAAATAGAGCCGCTAGTCCGATGAGAGTCACCCTGCCTGACTGCCAGGTATCAACATGCATTTGTTAGCAAGAAACGAAACCAGACATAGAGTTCAATTCAGTTCGGGTAAGTAAGTAAAATATTTGTAATAACAATATTATTCTTAATCAATAGTTCTAAAACTAAACCTTCATTGTTACATGTTAAATTCAAGCTAACTACTAGTTATAAGATTACCTGAAGTTGGTGGCGACCTAATCTCTAAAGGAGAATCGATAAAGTGGATGTCAGTATAATATACAATAGTTATACTACTATTTTATGTTAAATTTTCCTTAATCTTAATGAAACTTCTTCTGAGATTATAGTCGAGCCTATCGATTAAACTTGTAAAGATTTACCTTATCTCAGAAATCATCAAGTATTGTGTTATACTTTTCTTCAATGAATAAATCTTTTAAAAGAAATTTGACAATGAAACATTCGTTGTTGAACATACGTAATTTGAAGACACCTCAGAGAAATATATAACTACTATAATAAACATACCACATAATCGTGTAGTTCGGTAGCTTTCACAGAAAATATGACGTATTAAGAGCGACGCCGTGCGAGAGGAAACGATGCAATCGACTTCATGTAAAAGCAGTCGGAAATAATATCGGCAACAGTAATTAAATTTACCCTATGTAATTCGTGCGTAGTATAAGAAATCGAAATCTGCGCAATTTCAAAATTAAATTGTTCCACTATATTAAAAATCTTTTTAAATAAAGTCCAGCGGAACTCAAACTCACGTTCACCGGATTCGCTAATAAAGACAAGTAAGGCCCGTTTCAGACGGGACACCAGTGTCGCGCTCGATATAATATAAGAGGCCATTGTACTCGAATAAACGGGCCTTTGTATTATGTATATGAACGCCCCAAAGCTAATGAGTCAATGCATAATTTTGTGTTATAAATTAGAACATAAAACTGGCTGCGGTAATAAAAACAAGTGTATCGGCGGCTTGAGAATGTAGCGGCTGACGGAAAAGTGTACCGGACATGCGTTGACTCATTAACTCTGGGGCATTCATAAACGTAATACAAAGGCCTCCTTATTATACACGAGCGCGACACCGGTGTCCCGTCTGAAACGGGCCTAAACAATTAATGGACTGATGCAGTCATAAAGTAGTATCTTATGGGCACTAAATGACAGAAGGGCCGCGCTATAATAAGCTTAATTAACAAACTCACTGATTTGTTTAAATATACATGCAAACGAAGAATTGTGGACCGATAAGAGTGAAAATAGCTAAAAGAAGTATTCATTCAGCAGTGGACCTCCTGTTGGCGATGATGATTAAGTTTGAGAAGCTTTTTTTATTTAGCTCGGCGGCTTATACTTGTGTAAACATAACGACACACTTTTATCACCTCACCAGGAAATCAAGTTGGAATGCCTCTGGTTTATGGATCGC
Organism: Rhyacophila brunnea; assembly: GCF_057557595.1. Lineage (NCBI taxonomy): Eukaryota > Metazoa > Arthropoda > Insecta > Trichoptera > Rhyacophilidae > Rhyacophila > Rhyacophila brunnea. The sequence goes on from NW_028232859.1 coordinate 43,299,587, forward strand.
ACAGCGGTAAGTTGCGATATTTCTCGTCGAGTCTCGTACACTCGTCCAGCCAATTCCGCCCACTATAAACGATGATACCACAGACATATAACACTATCTTGTTATATGAATGATACAGGCGGTTTCTAAAAAAATATTATGTATACAATACTAAAATAATAGCGCCTGTACACGTGCATGGATTCACTTGCACCAATAGAGTGTATTTTAAACTATTGCGATAATGACTGTTTACACGTAAAAGTGTTAACTGTTTCGCCAATCACATTCTTCAAATGTAAGCGAGACACAATGCTATTATAACTGTATGGTACTATTTAACAGGTCGTGAAAATACATCGACTGATTTTAACCCCCGCCCCCCGATAAAAAAATAAAACCATAATTCACATCCTTCAACTAAAATAATTATAATTAAGGATGGCTGTGACTGATAACACTTATACTTTATTTATACTATAATATTTTTGTGTACGATTACGTATATGTTAAAGCGGTTCAATTATGGACTCTTTTGGTGTTATTTGCATAGATTTTGTTATGCTTTGGAAATATTTTATACTAAATTTGCAAAGTTTAAAATTTTAGTTTTAATATTTATTTTATGACAGCTTTGCACCGTTTCGAGACCCCTTTTACATCTACTGACGAATCGATTGCGGTATCTGCGTCAAAGAAACCAAACACTGCATTGTCTAATTGAATATATATCATAACTAGTTTTATCCGCTTATAGGGAGAGTCAGCTCATAATATTAGTATTTATAATAACTAAATATAAATAAAGTTCTTTACTACTCTCACTTTAAAGTACTGTAAAGCAGACACATCATAATATTTCGCAGACTGGAGGTTATTTTAATAGTTTTTGTAAACATATCTAAAAATTAGGTACTTATACCTACACCCGATCCTTTTTTTGCACGGGGGACACGTACCGTGTAAAAAAGATAAGGTAAGGATAACACAATTTTTTGGTAAATATGTACATACATACGTATTTCTATTCTTTTTAGTTTTTTTAAACCGTGTTAAAGCAAAAAAAATAATGTAATTAAAAAATAATAAAAAATATTCAGTACTTTTTTAAACCGTGCTTTTTTGAAACCGTGAAAAAAAAAAAGAAGTGCAAAAAGAGGATCGGGTGTATATCTAGTTTATTTTATAAACCTATATAAAATTTTATAAACTGAATAAATAATGAAAACAACAATGAAATAATTTATTTGAAACATCCTTTATACGAACCAAGTTTATTTCAGTGTAAGAAGTAGATTGAAAACCGAAAAAAGGAGGATTTTTACTTGAAGATATTTTCGTGGTCGTAAAAAACACCTTTAAAGCTCAATGAGATGAAACTTATAATGCTGTTTGGTTTAACTCTCGTTTATCTTTTTGTATTATTATTTCTATCGTATTGTGGAATCAGAGAAACAAGTGTTATACTGTTTATTAGCAGTGTTAAAAAGAAAAACACATTTTGTGATGCTGTTGCCATAAATTTTATGTAAGTATACATATTATCTACTCATATTTTCTCTACATTGTGGAGAAATACAACATTATATGCTGTACTTCGAGAGAGAAATGCGGTTTAAATTTTATTTATTTAATGTAATCAATTATACTATTTTACAACGTTTTTCTAAGTTCGTATTCTTATTTGTCCGGTGGTTTTTTGTTCGGTACAAATCTTGCAATCGATTTTTAACTAACTTCTCGACTAGCTAAACATTTTAAACTTTTAGAATATACTATCAGAACACGATGCCAATGCATTTTTTAATACGTTTAGACATCTTTAGGTATAATTGAATTCATTTTCAGTTAATTCTGTTGTATATAAAAAGTTATTTCGACACCATTATTGGTTGTTAGGGGTCTGGGGTCCTAGCAACTAAATTATTAATATATACGTGCGTTACTATGGAAATCAATATGACATGTCAAGTACAATTTTTTTTGATCGCTTTAGCTAGTCAAGTCATGTTTATATGGTTCAACAGTATATAAAAGTTCTTTTTATCTTGTAATTATTTATTCATAATGATGGAAAATTATGGTAGTCTTGTAGGTTGTCTCTATTGAATATACATATTATTTTATATAATATACCTACACATTAGTCATATCTTATCTATCAACTATTTTTGTCTAATACGTATTTTTCTGGTGTGAAATAAGTGTGCCGTACTATGGAAAATTGATGAATACAATTTTCTTAATTTATTAATGAATAATTGAAACTGCTTGACTACTGCAACAGAAATATTAATATCTCAATACTGCAAGAGTTATGTATCAGATAGATACTGATCACTGTTTTTATTTGTTGTATTTCGCGGTTCTTAGATCATACTGTTCATCGTGGTCCAAAATACCTTGGAAAATTAATTGTTCTAGGCAATTTGTCTGATAAAAGAGGCAGACGGTGAGATTAGATAGAGTGACCAAATGAAGAAATTCACTAGAAGTCTCGCTTGAGCCCAGTCGGATCCAGGCCTCCAGTGTATTTAGTATTAGATTAAATTAATGCAATGTAATTTTGACTTTAGTGCATGAGTGTGTAATGCGCGTGTGCTGTGCCCGGATGAAACCGACTGAGCTCATGCGGGACAATACGAACCTGACGATATCCATCAGAAAGCTTCCAAAGACTAGAAAAAACTGAATATTGCTGATAAAAATCATTTTTTTTCGACCATGTCCGATCCTTATAGGATCATATGGGCCTCCACAGAGTGGAGGTTTGTATTAACAGATTTTGTTTTTACAAGAAATGGATGTCAGCCACTTGCTCAATCTATTGGGTCCAAACCCTGACTCATACACAAATTGAAAAACAATATGTGTACCTGCCAAATCCAGGATTCAAACCTGGAATCCACGGCGTGATAGTCCAATGCTTAAGCCGCGCGGTATAAAATATTATATAAAATTATAATTTAATATACTTTATACTACTATATAATACGCCGTATAAAATTAAAAGACATTATAATAATATAAATTTTAGTTATATTTAAATTGAGATTGGAATTTTGTGAGTCTGTGAGGATAGCGTCTTATGACGTAGCTACAATCATGGGTTGAATAATATCTTTGATGATTCTGATATCATCAAATTTAAACGCCTAAACTAACTAACTAACTAAAACTAACTAACGCCTTTAAACCTAAACCACGTTTTCATACAATTTAATAAAACCGTATGCCTACCTCCAAATTACTAACTTTGTGCTTATCGTAATATAACCAAAGACGACAAATATATTTTAATAACTTCGTAATATATCATCATTAATTTCTGCTATTACACTGTTTGACGACATAACTGTATTTGTATTATTAAACCTCTCAACAACAACTGACTAAAATGAACGGAGCCAACTGATTAACAATAAGTGAAATATGCCAAAATAATATGAGAAACAGGGTTTTATTAAATGTAAGGCCATTGAAAAAGTCGAATAATTGTAAGTTTTTGTAGACCACCAAAAATCGACAAACAATCCCCGAGAGCCCCGTGATATATCGACAATGTTTTCTTCTCACCTTGAATATCTGCAGTTTATTCAACCTGTCCGGCTGATTTATTTCCTATTGCCCCTAGGGCGTAGGTATGCACTGTGCCTATTTACTCTCTCAGGGAAACAGTAAAATCCGCAAAAATGTTATTTTGAATCACAATAAATCATTATAAATTAATGTAATTTGCCCAGTAGTAAATATAACGGTGAAAGCCTTACTTATATCAACCAAAGAAAGCTTTATCAAGAGAAAATATTTTAAATACCACTAATGTTAACTGTATCGTAAGCAGTGTTGCCATATTTTTCTATGCTGATTATAGTACAAAGGCGTAAAAATTATAGTATTTCTAAAATTTTTATAGTACAGGAACATTTTTCGTCTTGAATCCTTTAAAATTATAGTATTTTGGTATATTTGGCGTAAAATTATAGTATTATACATTTTTCGCGAAATCAAAATTATAGTATTGTACTATAATTATAGTACGGTTGGCATCACTGATCGTAAGAAAAATCCATATTTTACAAATTAAATATTTCAGACTTTGATTCATTTTAACGGGACTTGAATTGAATTGTTTTAAAGAAGGTAACGCTTTTAAAAATTACAGAAAATTTTGGCCAATTCAATTAATTAACACGATTCGAGGCATCTCTGAGGTCATTTAGTGTCCAATTCATCTTCTTAGCGACATCTTCCACATCGCGTACCTACTCTTATCTGCTTCCTTATTCATTTGTTTATTTTGTGGTTTTTTCGCGTTACGCCCAATATCGACGTGTCCGTGCCATGGCGCACTGTTGGATTTCTCTTAGCCGGCTCGCACATCAAAACTCGTTTCGTCTGCAACGTGTCGAATACATCAATGTGAAGTTATCATTATTCACCGTCATTCATCGTCAACACATGTTTCCAAATGGAACTTCGCAGATTGGTCGAGTGCGACTTTTTCGTTTGAAAAAAACATCTAGTCCTCAACGACAAATCGCATGCATCTCGGGCTGCGAGTCAAAGACGCAATAACGCATATGCACACCTACAAATTGGTCATTCCTATACCGGATCGCAGGTCGCCGCATCCAAATATATATACGTTTCGAGAGGTTACTCACGACTGTCGCTAGGTACGTGGCCTTCATATGCAACATCAGAACGACGTTCATAATAAGTTTTATTTATGGCCATGAGGTAGACAAGGCGAGTTAAGATGTAAGAACCGGCTTAGTTACAGAGTTCGTATCTCACACGCATACATGAGCACTATTAACACACATTGGTTGAACACTTTACGCTTAAGACTTACTGGGAGGTCACTTTTGAAGTTCGTCATTATACTAGTGCTCCGCAACCGGTGTGCCGCGAGACGATGCTAGGTGTGTCGTGGAGCATTGCTTAAAAAAACACCAATAATTTAGTATATTATAGAATACTTACTTAATAGCCAAATTTGCGTACATGGCTGGTAACATTTGAGCACCTGCATGAACTTCATAAAATAATGCTAGGTCAGAATGAAAATAATATATTGACATGACCTGATAAATTAGAAGGAGTTAAGACAAGGATCTCTACAAATTTACCGTAGGACCTACCAGACCACAGATGAAAACAAGCAATAAATTTTGGATCCGTCTCAAAAACATTTAACTTTGCTTCAAAAGAAATTTCATCGTTACTTTCATACAATCAATACTACTGGATTCGAAACCCTTTTGCAATCAATGCCAAAAATTTTATGGAAGCGCTTAATTATGCTATTTTCTGGATTCCGGTTAATAAAGAATATCCTCATATTTCTGACAAGGCCATCAAACTAAGTAAAGTAGGGCTAAAAACGTTTACGTTCATTGGAACAAGCAGGTATCATATTAATTAGTTATTTTATTGAAAATAAAAATACATGGGAATATGTTTGGTTCTTCGTCATGCGTTATGTACTTATATTTAATTATTTATCAAATAAGTAGGTAATGTAATTTTGGTGCATGTCCCCCACAAGGTGGGAGGCACTAGCCTGGGGGCCCAAGCTCAGGGGGGGGGGGGGTGGCGTGGCAGGTCAAGCAGATAAGTGAGATAAACACAAATTACAAATTTGCCCTAATAGCAAAAAAAATCGTCTGCGGCGCTGATTTACTTCGCTGACATTAATATTTTAACACATACGATTGTGGGATACAATTTATTATTAACACGACAACTAACCATAATTCAAGTGGATGTATTAATAAATGCAAAAAATCGCTAAACATATAATCTAATTTTACCTCGAACACCATTTGAAAAACGCTATTTTAAAGTATTACACTGTCTTTAACCTTAGCATTAGGTAGGGGGCACCGAAGATTCTGGCCTGGGGTCCATGTTTTTGTGTATAAATTGTTTTACGTGTGGTGTGCCGCGGAATTCTGGGAAGACTTTTAGTGTGCCGTGGGTGAGAAAAGGTTGCGGAGCACTGATATATACCACTATCAATTGACACTGTTGATCAAGATAGACATAGTTGTTTACCCGCTCGATTTGAATTCGATTGATGAGGATCGTTTTTGTTTCAATAAAGCAAACTACGAGGGTGGGTCAATAATTCCTTAGAAAAAAGCATTAAAACAGTTTTTATTTTTGTATTTTTTTTTTTATTTCTCAACATAATCTCCTTGGAGCTCAATACACTTGGTTAGACGTTTCTCAATTTTTTTTAAACCGTCAGAAAAATAAGTTTTCGGAAGGTCCTCAAAATAAGCTTTTTTCCGATCGATGACTTCTTCATTTGAAAAAAAACGTTGTCCACTTAGCCATTTTTTTAAGTTTGGGAAAAGGAAAAAGTCACTGGGGGCTAGATCTGGCGAATACGGTGGGTGGTCGACCAATTCGAACTCCAATTCTTCAATTTTAGCCATTGATCGTAAACATGTGTGAACACGGGCATTGTCCTGATGAAAGAGGATTTTTTTCATGTTTAAATGAGGCCGTTTTTCTTCAATTTTGTTTTTTAGCTGGTCCAATAAAGATGCATAATAATCCCCTGTTATTGTTTTTCCTTTTTCCAAATAGTCAACGAAAATAATTCCACGTGCATCCCAAAATACAGTAGCCATAACCTTACCAGCTGATTTTACGGTTTTCGCCTTCTTTGGACATGGTTCGCCTTTCGCAATCCACTGCTTTGACTGTTCTTTCGTCTCGGGAGTATAGTGGTGTATCCATGTTTCATCTACAGTCACAAAGCGACGAAAAAATTCATCCGGATTGCGTTGCATGAGCGACAACAGGGCTTTAGAGGCCACCACCCTATTGCGTTTATTGTCGACTGTGAGCAAACGCGGCACCCATCTTGCAGAATTTTTTTTCATGCCCAATTTGTCATGTAAAATAGAAATGACGCTACCTTTTGAGATCCCTGTAACCTCAATTATCTCACTCAACATTAATCTTCGGTCACTTAACACCATATCGTGGATTTTATTGATCATTTCTGGTGTAGTCACCTCTACAAGACGTCCTGAGCGTGGTTCATCCTTTGTTGATGTACGACCACGATTAAATTCATTTAACCAGTTATAAATAGTTGCAAGTGAAGGAGCATATGTGCCGTGAACTAAATCCAACTCATTTTTTATTTCCTTTGCTGTTAACCCTTTTATATTAAAATGTTTAATAACAGCTCTAAACTCAATTTTCTCCATTTTTGTACCCTTCTTTTTGTACTTTTCTCAAATGTACGAGAAACACACAACAACCCGACCAATCTGATTGAACCTTCGCAGCATACTGAATCGGTAGTGCCGCTGCATGAAAACAAACCGCTTACAGTACTAGTCGCGCCACCTGTCGGCTTTTCTAAGGACTTATTGACCCACCCTCGTATCATTAGGTACTTTTGTCTTCGAGACATTTATCATTAAGCCTACTTTGCGGGTTTCATGTAACTTCTACTCGTTTCATCCTCATTGCCGATTATTCCTGAAAGTTCAATCCCTTTAAAATAACCTTAATTACCATTTATTAACACTAAATACCTCCTTGGTGTTAATTAGGAACGTATTGCTATCTACTCATTTCCTTAAGGAACAACATAAATATCAGACTAGATTTCCTCGACTGCTTGCAAATGGGGTATTCTGTATCGTTATCTCAAAACGCAACAGCATGCAACTTGCTATTGTGAATGAGTCATTACAGCAATTTGAATTAAGCAAGTCATTACTTCGCCAGAACATATTATTATTACGCAGTTTAGTCTATGGTACGATAATAATATTGTGTCTTAGAGTAATTCTTCAAAGTTCACAAAAAGCTGCAATATATTTAACTACTTAATTAAAAACACGGAGTTATAATAACTATTTAGTAATAGGTACCGACCAACAAAATTTTAGTGACATGAAATATAATTCAAGAAATACAATATTCTTGTAGGTGTGTATATTCTTTCACTACCTAATAGTTCCCTCCGAACCAACCGCCTCGTACCGCACTCGGTGTTAATCGTGCGTTTGAAGGAAAGACTTTCAGTGGGTTCTGCGTTTAACACAGGATTTGTTACAATGTTTGTATTTGCAACAACATGTACGAATTCTCTATAAAACTTTCATATCATGCGCACTTAGCAAAGAGTAATGAGAGAAAGATGAATATCACTGAGAGTGCTGTGAAGTATCTTTGGTTTATTAATGATGATGACATTTAGAGGTTGAGTTATAATGAGGAACTGTACACTCTTTATGAGATGATCCAGAGACTACGCTGGTGAATTCCGGAGTAGTTACCAACAAGAAAATAATCGTCACTGTATTACAATGTTGCTTTTTTCATAAACCATATTGATTAAATGATTTTGGTAAAAATGGTTATTAAAAATACATAAATTTGAAAACACTGCTAATAATTTAAAAGTAAGTTACAACAAAAAATCTTGGAGTGATCCGTGATGTCAGTTAGTAATTACCTTAGTTATTAGTAAACCTACTTTGATTTAAAAATACAAAAGCCGATCGCCAATAGTAACTCAATTTGAAAAGCGCTTCAGAGAGTATTAAGAGCCATTAGTTAAAATGTGTCGCAATTAAGTATGGTACTTATAGCATAATGGTATATGTGTCGCTACATTTCAAAATCAGCCAAGTCCACCTTTAGGTATTTTTTACTTTTCACCCTTGTGACTGTGTATTTGAAAAAACAAAAAGCTGTTTTTCTCCTAATCATCTATTATGAACTTGGCTGATTTTGAAATCTAGCGACACATATGTGCATGGGCGCGAAACCCGAGAGATGCTGGTTCGATTCCAGCTGGGTGTCGTATTTTTTTTTCCAAAAAAAGGTTTTTTAAATCTTGTGAATTATTCGTTAATTATTCGAAAAATGTTAATTAAAAATGGTTATAATATCTAAAATTGAAGCTTATTTGAAACACTATTAGCTATTTATATTCATTTTTCATTTAATATTAACGAAAAATGGAAAGAAAAAACACCAATTTCAGTTGTCAAACCACTGACATGGATCTCTGTGTAAACGTGCTTTGAACGAATAAATCGGGTATTTATATTTGTTTTCATAATTTATCCAGGTAAATTTAAAAGAACAAATATGATTTGACTTTCAAATACTGAACAGGTCTATAAATATTAGTCGTCGTATTTTGATAATTCTTTTATCTAACAAAAAACGCCGAGTTAGCTTGTTAAAAATGATAAAATATGTATCACGTGATGTAGCTATTTTATAATCTTCGTTCTTTTATTAATCTCATTTTTATAAACAAGCGAGCCGGCTCGCTAGTGGCCTATCATATTTTATTTAAGTGTCAGCTGTCTCCAAACACAATACAAGGGCTGCAAATAGATGGCGCTACTGTAATTAAGAATTCCACTTCTACGAAAAGCTCAGTGACATCACTTGACAACAATCAGAGGGGAGAATGCTTCCCTCTGCGATTACATAAATAAAATTTAAGGCTAAATAACATACAGTGACTGCAGAATCATTAGTCTGTCACCTGTCACTGAGGCTAAGCAGTAAACGCAATTTGTGACTTTTAGGTCTCGAAGTATATCCTCTGCCTGGTCTACTCCATAATTTATTATAAAACGTCGACATACAATATATATTTTAATCTTATCATGCCCGTTGAAAGAATTAAAATAGTTCCATGTATAATTTAAAGGGTACACGGACAAAATAAGCAATGTCACACAAAATTGAAAAAAACACTTAAGTATGGTAACACTTATATATTTATACGTATATTTTATCGACATTAATGAAAAATGTAACACAAAATAAATCATAATTTTCCGACAATAACGATTTCTCAATACCTCATACAGGTCCAAAAGTTTGAAAGTCCAATGACGTGTAAAGGAGTGTCAAACGTCAACTTTTATGTTATGTTATGCTCTTACCGGTTGGCAGTTAGTATTTTGTATTGTGTATTTTCGAAGAGTAATTTCGAATTTTTAATTTTTGCGCATTAAAATCTCCGATATACGTACCTAGATGGAAACTGCAATACAGGTCTTGCATGAAAGATACAAAAAAGTAGTTCTTTTTCCACCAATACAAAAACTAGGAATGTCCAATGTGTTCAAAAATTAAATTGTCAATTACGGCAACTTTTGGTTTTGTGACATTTCTTGTTTTGCCCGTGTATCCTTCATTTGAGTACCTGCGTCATATTCAATTTTAAATTCAAATGCATTCATGTTGCATAGAAATTAAAAAATAATATAACCTTAAAATGTTTAAATAAAATACAGTGTAAGGCGAGTAAAAAAGTGAATCACAAGGAGTGAAAGTAAGCCTAACTTATATAGCAACGTCCACTAAAACTTACCCTCACGTAAGCAGAATATATCAATATCTGAACCGATTCGATTGAACGCAATCATTGCCCTGCCGATTAGAATTACCAAAGGCAGGTGAATTCTGTACCTTAGGAGAACAAAAAAACGTATGCTCACGATTTCTAAGATAGTCAGGAACGCACAAGTCAATGGCAGAGTTTCCATTTACACCGCGTGTTTTTCGACCATGTCCGATCCTAATAGGATCATATGGGCCTTCACAGAGTAGAGGTTTGTATTAACAGATTTGGGTTTTACGAGAAATGGATGTCAGCCACTTGCTCAACCTATTAGGTTCATACCCTGACAAAATATGTAGCTAAAACGTATGGTTGCGCGTTTTGCAGTGGATTGTAATTCTAAGATTCTTGTGGATTTTTGGCACTTTTTTCATGCACTTCCTCTGCTTTACCATCGGTCAAGACTCAAAGCTCCCAAAAACTACCAATCTTGTCGAATTCTCTGGATCACGCCACGTAATAATATATCCAAAAACTTGCAAAATGCGACATAGGTACAGGTATTCCGCACGTGAATCACCGACATTTAGTGCACTCATGATTTAACGTTTTCCTCCACGTAATTATTCTACGTTGACTGACACAACTATGCCCATGCAGATTCCAAGTTCATTAAAAAGCCTGCCATCCCCTGCAACCGCAGTACTTAGGTATTCAACCTTAGTCACTGAATATGTATTTCTTCTTAAATGTATATGAAATCGCTGCAATGCTGCTTCTATCAAAACTATCGGAATAAGTATGTATATTATATTATATAATGTGGCTCATCCACGAAGGATGGTAGACCAGAACAACAACCTCTTTTGAAAATAGAAGTAGACACGCCATAACTTAATGATTTAAAATAGAAGATATATGTATAATATGATACCCAACCACCTTTGCCATTTTAGTGTTTTTGAAAATTTATGAAAGGCATCAAGTTTGTAAAAATTGCAACTGGTAGGTATATGACGTTAAATCTAGTGTTTTTCAACATCACAAATACATTTAAACTTCTGCTAACAATGGTAGAATATTATACTAGGTTTACTTAAAAATAATGATTGCTCTTTTGTACAATATATCTTACAAATAAATATAAAACATGTTACATAGGTAGAATATTATAATGGTTTTTAGCTGTATGCTTTATTAATAATTGTGTGAAACAATAAATTCGTCTTCAATCTTAGTTCTTAAGAATTATATTAATAATTAATTAAGTACTTATTTTTTAAAATGTTGGTTTCCATTATTTTTTTATAATACAATAGGTATTATGTAAACATGCATAACTTGAAAACACCTCAGATATAATATATACCCACTACAAATAATCATATTTGAAAAAATACGTTATTTTATTATATTGAACCCTTATATATGGTATCGCGCCAACTGTACATTAATCAATTATGCTACGAGCCTCCTATCCAATTACGACAATTTAAACTAGTAGGTCATACATGAAATGCTTATCAAATTGCGTTATTATTGACTATCGGTTTTTGTGTATCAAATCAAGGAATATTAATTACCTTAATTACTAACCGACGCCCGGCTCTCGCCAAATGTTTTAGTTATAACGTTGATTTGAACTTGCTAACAATTTTTAATAAACCATTTCTTTTATTCAACGAATAATTCCCAAGATTTTGAGAATGTAACATTCCATATATTGAACATACATACATTGAAAACACCTCAGATTATATACCCACAAGAAAAAATCATATTTGAATATCTGTCTGAATTTATATATCTGAGGTGTTTTCAAGTTATGTATGTTCAATTATATGGAATGTTACATTCTCAAAATCTTGTGAATTATTCGTTGAATAAAAAAATGGTATATAATAATATTAGTATTATGCTCTGTCTACAAATGCACAATTCAATAAAATTGTCTATGAATAAGTCACCTCATAATATATAAGAAAAGCATCAGTGTGATTCTGAGCTCAAATTATTACATAGTAAATAATATTATATGACATCATTATTATCTTATGGAGTGAGTTAGATGTTATATTGTTATAATATGCTGTAGTCCAATATTTTATTGTAATATTTCTCCCCTCTTCCTTAATATAGTGCACCAAATATTTTTATTGATCACGTAAGACATATTTTTCTGTGCTGTCGTTTTTATAGCTTCCCGCCCTAATGATGCAACTCCCTCCGCATGCCACTGCGGAAACCTTAACCTCAATCTTTTATCTAAGATAAGAGGTAAATAAATGTCCAACCCAGGGCAGAGCACCATCTCTTCCCCGGCTTCCGCTAAGCAGTCATCGTCCCCGTTCACAATTTATATTTTCATTAAATTCTCTTATTACAAGCGTCGCGTTTATTTTAGGAAGATTTATCTCTCTCCTGACTTCAGATTGCGAAGGTACGGGACTGGATTCATTTACCCACTTTCTAGTTAAAGTGTAATACTTAAATAAATACGGAAGGCGTAACCATCTGATATCCTTCCTTATTTCCTCTGTACAAGATTAATGGCGGCTCGGCTAGGAAATTTGCACGCTTTCCCGTTGACTATTTTTCAATCTAGCATGCTGTTCACAGCAATGCATTATATTTTTAATTACACGAAGCACTATATATAAAACTATTTCCATACTCTTAGAATTAATGACTTTTTCTGTACTAGCATCGCCAGTAGCGAAGATTGCAGAGAAGAGAGAATATAAACGAAATGAATAATTTTAAATATAATTTCCAACCGTTTTTGTTTGACGGAAACCTTAGGACATTTTCTAAAATCTCGAGGAACCCCTATGATAACACATAATAAAGAACCAGAAGAAGGAAAATTATAAAATATACGTGTAAAGAAGTACAGTAACATAACAATGCAAAACTCCACTTAGCAGCATTTTACTTAGAAAAAATACATCGTCTCTTACTATTTTTAGTCTAAAAGTATAAGTATAGTATAATATGCTACAGGTGAAAATCTTGATGGGTTAGTTATTTAAACACACCCTTTGTCCAAACCAATTGTTAATAAACACATATTTAACAATAAATAGTACATCTTACATATAAATCATTGTTCTGTAACTATAACGATATTGTGTAAATTATATACCTACGCTTTGACAGCTAATGACAATGCGTAGTAGGCGGCGACGTTCATTGTTGACAACTGGATTACTCAAATTTTACTTTTAATTTGTCTTTAAAATTTGAAATGTTTAAAAACAGGTCACGTTACACCTTTTTTTACTTTATGATGCACCTTGAAATAAGCATTTAGTATTCATCATGATCATCATCATTTGAGGCGGAGCAGCCTTGGATGGAATCTGGCGTCCAAAATCGTCTTCCTCAGTCCAATCTATCCTGCAAGCCGGGATTCAAATCACCAGGCATTCTAGGCTACACCATCTAAATATGCAATTCAGGTCTCCCAACACTCCTCTACCCAGATTGCTTCGCATAAAGAACTTTCCAGGATTTTAGACCCACTCTCCATTTGTTGAACATGACCAGCATTATGGCAATAAATGTTGATTGTCTGAATAATGTAGGGTTCATCATATTGACTATTGAGTATTATTACTAAATATTCCCTCAAAAATCAATGTCAAAGAGAATTTCCTGAAAAAATTCAAACGTCATTATCTTAAAATATGTTTTTGAGTTGTTTCCGTATATAACTATGATTTCTATATATATATATAGGCAGTAATTGATGTGTGTTACAAAACGATCTTTAACCATTCACCCAATATATACCTAAAATTATTTTCTCCAGATATAATTTCCATGAAATAAAAAACAACATCTGATTTTTCCGAATGCGGAAATCGATCGACCCACGTCACATCAGAATCAATTATTCCATCGTAAGAAATGACTCAGAAATCTCATGATTTACTTATAAAGTTTGCATCGTGCTTTAAAAAAATATAAATGTAAAGTATTTATGTTTAATAACTGTCTACCTAATTATTTGTAATATTAGTATTTGTATTATTTATTATATAAATACTCAGACTAAGTAAAAATTGATAACTGTTATGATAGATATAGCAAAGCAAGATTTTTTTTACGAATTTATTATGCTTATTGAGTCACACTATATAAACAAAACCATCACCTTACATAATATATACTGAGCTTTTTCAAAAGTTTGCTTCGACAAACTTTCTTAATCAAATATTTCTTGAAATTGTAAGTAAAGCTGTAAATCCAAAAATCTGTCACGGTTCTGAGAAAAAGCTTCGTAGCAGCTTTTATTCTTAGTAATGCGGAGTGTGTCACCCACAAGATCTTATTACTTGAAAAACGACAGGAATTGTCTCATCGAATTTGTCCGGATCAAAGCAATAGAGATCGCTAAAGTTTACAATAAAAATGCTAATAAATAACATTTTTATCTCTAATCCCATATGCATAGACTAAACCCAATAAATTCATATTAAAACTTAAAATTTGTTCAAGTAAATAAATAATGAGACAATCAAGGTATTTTAAAAGTCTTGAAAATTATTTGATCTTCTAATATCTTTTATTATGTTGTACTATCAATTCATGGTGAAAATTCATTGTATTATTGATTTAATTTAATAAAACACAAATTATTAATCAAATGTATCTTGTTATTAAATATTTATTAATCAGACATATTTGTTTGGTAATATATTGAAATGTTATTGTAAGTGCGTATTGCTTCGTATTTTGTTTTATGTTAATAATTTTGTTTAGTGTCCTTAATGATGTAGTATGAAATATTGATATCCAATTTCATTAATTGTAATTTATTTGTTATTGACAAAGTATTATTGGATGGTTAATTCAATGTATTGGTAGATTATTTGCGTCGCCTTTTGAATTTATTTTGATAAATACCTGTTCTATAAAGATTATTCACTTGAAAATATCTCTCTGAGGTGGACGAAACTGGTCAAGATTTATTTATTAAAAGTGGAATATGTACTACAAAATGATGTGTTTTATTAAATTATATCAATAATGATCTTCTAATCTTGGCTGCGTGCACAAATTCTCTTCACTTGTCTCTATTCCCAGTGGTTGATCTCCCGTTTGGTATTTCAAACATACGGCAGACATCAATCTTCTCAGTGACTGTAGCTTATTAGCAAATATTCACCTACACCTCACCATACAGCATTTACTGGGCTGACTTCCATTTTACAGTTATTAGGGAAACCTTATTAATGCAATTATTAACTATAAAATGTATTTTTATAATACTATTCTTCAGAATCCATGGGCTTCTGCGGCCTCGTAAATTGTTTAAATGAAAACAATTATTATACGAAATCAATATAAATTGTCAATATTTTTAATAATTGTCGTTCACATTAAATTTAATTAATGTGTTTCTAAACAATCATTATTGATTTATTTTTAAATAAATAATTCTTTAATAATTTAGATCTGCTCAAATATATTTCATTCAAGTTCTTATTATAAAATCAATCACACTCTGGCCTATATAATAATGTTCATCAAATCTAGTTTTTTATATATCTCCCATTTTATACCGCACCTATTCATTAACAGCCATTCGATAGTGATAACTTACCCAAGCACAGTCCTAAAATCTTGATGAATTTATCATACAGATCGTATTAGCTCACGTATACAATTATTTATGTATCAATTATCATACCATAACAATGTTCTTTTAAAACATAAATTCCCCTACTACAATGAATCTATTTTTTTTAATTGTATGGTTATTTGGGCGTGGCGAATTTTCGTTTAACTTAATTAATTAATTATGGTGCTCAAATCCTTTTAATATTCAATCAGATCTAAAAATAAATACTGAGTATATTCTTGAGACCCGATATATTAATATTTTGTAATTGTGATCTTTGTCGTCACAACTACAAAATAAAAGAGTTCCTAAATAGGATAGAATGAAGTATAGTTAAAAGCAAAGAGCATGAGACATAAGAGAAACAAGAGCAAGGGCCGTGAATTACCTGACCTTTCTGAAGCCGAACAATAATTACTTCTGCAATCTCGCAACTGACAACTGTAAAATTTAATTAAAAAAAGAAGGGATTACACAGCAGAAGGCTCGTGCAATCCATGGTTTAAGATGTACATGATAAAGTCCTGGACGCCACACGATCTTAAGACCGTGAAAGATAATAATTATTTAACAGTGTGGAATAAAGTGGGAACAATAAATAAAAGAGCAATTTATATACTTGACAGAAACTATATTATAGCAAAAGCAAGAAATAAGAAATACATTAAAAGGTTATTAAGCGGCTCGATACTGAAATTTAGAAATACTAAAATAAATGCAAGCAGCAACTCGTAAGTTTGAAAAGAAACATTGGAAGAGTTGTGAATCAAATAGTAGTTTTAAAATACCCAAACTGGAACGATCAGAGACTTCAAAAACTGCGGCTGCATCGTGCTCCGTTAAGTGATGTCCATGATAAATTGTTGGGTAAACTCAAGCGGAGCACGACTATACTAGACGACAGTCAGAATCAAAAAGCCAAGTTGCTTGTTCCACACCTCGTGACGTCCGTTGTTAGAAATTCCATCAGCGATATCTGTCAAATCGCGTACGCTCCATCGACGTGACCATAGATAATCGTCGGGGTTGCCAGCGGTATGAAAGTTAGTTATGTTCATTTTGAACATAACAGACCTGCGTCCTGTGGGACTTTGAGCCATCCAAGCTGATAAAAAACGTTGTCATGGATTGAGGCTCTACTGTTACTGTCTGTCGCCTACACCCTGATGTCATACTAGTGAAAGAATAAATTAATTATACAGATGTTTTCTCAATGTTGACATGTTTCAGTAAAAAAAAAAAACATTACCTAAACCTTTCTGAACTGATAACCTCGATCAAAACAATAAAGCATATCTCCCACACGAGGGAGAAACAAACAACAGTCTCTCACGTGTTTTACCTACAAAACCTGTGTACGTACCATGTTTTTTATCACATTATTATGCCGAGACCTGTTTACGTCTTGCCCTGCAGATAAAGCGACAGTATTTTTACATATATGAATTGCAAATTGCCGTCTTTTTATTGAACACATGAATTGCAAATTCTTCTCCAACCGAGACATCGTACTTTCGTCTTATTGTGCCATTTTTTTCTTTATTAAAATAGCCGATTCACAGGTGATCAATATCAGACATCTCCAAACACCAAATATTATATTGAAAATAAAAACTATCGGTACCTATCACCATTATCAATTTATTTTATTATTGTCACGTTACATGATAATATACATAAACCAAAACTAGGTATAGGAAACGATACAGCATTGATTGTCTCTTTCACACCAAAATGCCATACATGCGGAGGAAGATCGATTTCGATTAATTTGGTTTGACGACTTTAACCTTGACTGTATACATTGACGGATCTCTTTGCTGAACAATTTACCGTGACGAATGCCTTCGGACGCCTTAATTTTTAGATTCATTTGAAATGTAGCTTCTTTAAAAAATACATATATATTGTCAGTTTATAAAGAACGAAGAAGATTCAGAGAAGTATTTATGTGTTTTTAATATTTTAGTATCTACGATATAAAAATCATAAGTCTCAATTGTTAAAAATATTATGTTTCTTCTTTTACGGGCCACCATTGGATATTGAATGCATGCGTGTTTTAACGGTCATAATTATTAGGATTGTAGGATCGGCCAACAATATACAGGCCATGGGAGTAAATTCCGAAATAAAATATTCGTGCTAATTATTGATTACCTTCGAACGCAATGAGGTAACAGTTTCGTGTCACGGCCTGGTTATAGTGTACACTGAATCGTTAGTATCCGTTTACGACATGCCGCATCTGAATATTGGATGTCCCAGATAGTATTTAGTCTTTATGAGTTCAACAAGTCTTCCGGTAACCACAGGCCTTGCATGTCATAGAATGTGGAGAAGAATCCTGCCAGCCCAGCCCGTTGAGAAGTCTGTTCGATAATATACAAATCATCAGGTCCGGACCCGAACCCCTTATGTACGCGACTGCATTAAAAATTCCCATTCAATTCTAAATGATTTTTGGCGTATTCTAATTTTAGACCAAATCAGAACTCCCGAAATTAAACCAAAATCTGACTGTTTTCTGTGTACTTATGTAAATTTACAAGACTTCTATATTTAATAATTTATAATTAATAAAAATAAAGTGGCTTTGTTATCAGTTTGTTTTAATCATGCTTGGAAAATACACGTTTTATTCAAAACAGGTTTTTTACATCGTTATGAATAAATTATATCGTTTTAGATTTATGATTGTATGCACTTTTACAATAGATAAAATCAATCTCTGCCATTGGCATACATACTGTCAACTGGCAGTCTGATATTAAATTTAGAGAAGGATCAAAATAACATTATTGTCATCAGTAAGTTGTAGGCCTTTCTTTTTTTCTACTAATGTTGTATGTGGGCTTTCTAAAGCTGATTCTATAATAATACCAATTAGTGTATACTAGGTAGATACTTACCAGAGACCAGCCTTTTTACCTTATCTAAATGTCTAACTCGACTTCAAAATGTTCTTTTTAACATTGAATAATTGTATTACCATTCCCACAGCATAGTTTGTTACAAAGAAAAATAAAGTTACCTCCATTTAGAGAAATCTTCATAACTACCTGCCTGTTCTTTTTATTTGAAAACTGATTGAACGCTTCATTTCAGCGAGAGATAACATTGTAGAAGTAGTTGCCGGCGAAGCAAAGTAAAAAGCTCGATTAGTCACAATGCCAGTACAAAGAAGCAAAAAAAACTTAAAAGCTTTCTATACAATAGACAAACTTTTCAGAGTTCATAATGATAAACTTTTCTAAGACGGCGCTGTCAATACAATTTTTATTCATAGACAAGACAAACTATAGCGTTGAAATATAAGTGGCTAAAGATTTTTTTTCAAACATTTTTTTTAAGGCGATACTTCAGTGAAACGGCAAATAATTTTAAACTATAGGCGCGACGAAATTTTGGACTCGCTGGCAGTCTGAGATAGAACGTGGAGGTATGAATACGTCAATTTGTTTCGTGATGGCGACGGGGGTATTAATTCTTAAATCGTGTAAAGATGACTAAAAACGTTACCCATTTACTTTAAAAAGAAAACATGTAAATGAATATATTATTATTGTTACTAATAGAACAATAAACAGAACATTAAGTGGGCGCATGTTGGATTTATATGACAAATTATATTTCGGTCGGCATGCGTCATTTGCACCTGCGACCCGCAATCCGCGCACCGCCTAGTCACGATCTTTTTAGACCATGCCTCAACTGAGGTATAGCCTTAATAGAATATTTTTCTTTTTAACAACTATCGCATTACATTTTTAAATAGTACATAAAGTATAATATTTACTTACATAAATATAATACAGATATATAAATAAAAAATAGCATGGTATCTAGTTATAGCAATCAGGATTTTAATTTTTAAATCCAAAATGATTGCACGCAGTCCCAAGGTAAAGTGCCGCAATATACATAATTTGAAAACATCTCACGCATATATACATAGTAGAAAAAATCATTTTGCTGAAAAGTTTTTTTAGTGTGTATATTATGTATGAGATGTTTTCAAATTATGTATATTCAGTATACTATATACTGTTATATTCTGAAATCTTGTATCTTATTCGTTATTCAGACTTAGAATGCCGTCCTCTTTCATTTTTAGTCTCAAATTGCATGAAAATTTGGTAGTTAGGTACCTATCCATATATTTAATTATCTATCTTAAACAGACGAGTGCACCATTTTTTTTAAAGTGACACAATAATATCCATATAATAAGTATAATATATACATCAAATACTGAGAATTAAACCATTTCCACGAAACCTACTCTCAAACATCAATATTTTATTCTGAGGCGCTGACAGATTTGTAGGCCTCTGTGAAAATTTAACTTCACGATAAATAATCGTCATTGAGTATTACAATACAAAAATATAATAGGTTGACTTTCTAACGACATGGTTTGCTTCATGGATATCCAACAGTCACTGCTAGAATTTGGTACTTCATTTACCGACCTTTCTAATGTACCGCCACTAAACAACGCATGGCCTGCCTATGCCTACGGGACATTACTGATTACATTGGTACTATTATTAAACATAAATTTTAAAATAGTAAAAACTCTTGTACAGTGTGTAGGTATTTAAAGAAAATTTGTTAAAGCGCATTCAATTTGGTCAAATACCTTCTCTTCCGCGGAATTCGAAGCCTCGAACGAGACCCACAAATTAATATACTAGCAACACCATCTCCTATGATGTATAAAGGATTACTTTCTTTTTTATGTGTCTATCAATTTCTTTGATACAAATATAGTTTATAACATATGTGTCACTCTACGTCAGTGGTGCACAAGCTTTTTGAAAGAAGGGTCAATTTATCCATTTTCTAATTTTTCACGGGCCGCAAAGGGTAAAAGTGTTAAAAATAATGATATATTATACTAGATGACATTGTACATTTTATGTTTTATTTTTAATTTCATAGTTACATAATTTTATCAATTCAACTTCAATCACTCTCCACTTCGCATTACGTGCATATTTGCACGAAGAAAATTAGTTCAGACACGATTAATTTGTTAGAAAATAATAAAAGTACATAAAAAACTTTATACACGCACTATACATACATATGTACACAAACAAATGTTTCATAATCGAATTGTATTTTTTCTGTTAAGACAAGCGATTTTTTAATATCGATTCACAAACGTCTTCCACTGACAAAATTCCTATAGAACTAAGACTAAAATGCGCGTTTTGAAAACAATAATTCAAAAATAGACTGCACCTGCACCACAGACTGTGTGACTCATTGTAAAAAGATGAATTTCGGTCGCAAATCTATACCCGTGAAAATATAATCATATTTAATCAGGGCTCGAAATGGACCGGAGCGCACCGGAGCGCCGTTCCGGTTCGTGACATCGATAAAATTATCGCTCCGTCTCGTGGAAAAAATATTTTGACCGTCTGAGCTAGATAGACCATGATAATAGAAAATGTAGCACATTTATTTTTATGAAATACACATAAAATTTGATAAATATCTTCAGAAAATTGTCGAGCTCTCCGGTTCGCAAACTTTTCCATTTCGAGCGCTGTATTTAATAATAAAAAATAGCATTAAGTTTTCTATCAGTGACGATTCAGATTATATACCGTTGCTACTGCATAATTTGTTCACATATCGAACACAGATTTTTATCATATACAATGAAAAATTTGGTGATGAAGTACTTGTTATTTTGGGCCGCAACAAATGCCATTTCGGGCCGCGTTTGTGCACCACTGCTCTACGTACTAGAGATCACAACTCCGGACGGAATTGTTAGTATCGAGATTACCCACTATTTTTTCAACCTATAATAATATTAAATTCTGACAATTAACTAATCGTGCTTGA
The DNA here is from genome assembly GCF_057557595.1 of Rhyacophila brunnea. Taxonomy (NCBI): domain Eukaryota; kingdom Metazoa; phylum Arthropoda; class Insecta; order Trichoptera; family Rhyacophilidae; genus Rhyacophila; species Rhyacophila brunnea. The sequence goes on from NW_028232859.1 coordinate 43,321,417, forward strand.
TTGATAATTTAGTTTAAACGAAATTTTATGATTATGTATTAAATTTATAGTTTCCGGTCACATATTTTCGTAAAAATTACGAAAAGAGACGAATGGTATTTATCTGAGATTTTTATTACATCGATATCGGCCCACATGCTCAGCGTAGGTCAAAATGGAGGTTTTATGAGCATAACCATGGACATTCCTTAAACGTTGTTGATTATCTATTTATATAATTTTGAAGCTTTATTATCCTTTATATTTATTTTTAACAGTTGATGACTGCATAAAGTATTTTTATTACATAAAATAGTACTCTTTTAAACCTCTCGCTCTAATGTTTTAGAATATAGTCATATTTCAGTACATCCATGTGCAGTGGTGTTAAGATTTTTTATATTTATTAACTTTAAAAGCATTTTTATAAAACCATTAGTAAAATTTATGTCGACATGATTATAGTAAAATATTTACGATAAAAAAATATATTGATAATCTCTGTGATCCCAAATTTTACAAGAATTAGGCATTTTATTATTCAAAAAATGGGCAAGATCTACACATTTAAAGAAACTGATTATAAGCTATGTCTTTGACCATTCAAATGTGATAAACATTCTACGAATAATATTTGCTTTATAATAATTATTGACCTAAGAATAAGGTAGTATTTTTTTTGAAATACGCAATTTCTATTGACATTTCCCAATGTCTAAGCTACAACATACGGCCGTAGCCATAAATTGACAAACGATAAATGAAGTAGGGAGTATGATCATGTCAACGCGCGTGTTTTAACATATACCTAACCGAAAAATTTTATTTTTTTTGAAAACGGTTTTGACCTACGCTGCGCACGTCCCCCCTTAAGAGATTGTTCACATCAGAAATATTTCAGGATATCCGGGTTACAAAGTTGTATTTGAAAACATACGAAGATTAGTAAATATTGATATAATAAAATATTATCATAAAAAATATTGTAAAAATAGTTGCTAAGCCCTTTCAGCTAATTAGAGTAAGTAGGCAGTTAGCAAATAAAAAAATCACCGAGACCCAGATACATTTGGGTTTTGAAATAACACGGCAATAAAAATAAATACATTTAAACAGACATAAACGTGAAGAAAAGAAAAAACTGAGCACGCATTTATTTTTTTACTGTAAAAGCAAGACATTAAACTTTGGCAGGAGAAGGAGCAGAAAAGCACTCGTTTACTTTTCTCATTATATTTTTTTAAAGACGCTCTGAGCGGCATTGCTTTGTGCGCCTAAACAATGCAAAAGGTATAGCATGGATCTTGAGCGGGTCACGGGCTTCCAGGCGCGCACCTGCCGATGTAATAAAACAGAATTTTTGCCTGTAATAACTTGGCGCGGGCGAGGACAGGAATTTGGGCGAATATGCGAAAACTTCATCCGGCGTGCGAGGCTAACGTAACATGCGAGCGTCACTCGGATATTTTCGGCAATAAAAATTGTCTCAGGGATTAATAGCAGAAATGTGACGTTCAGAATGCCGGATGGAAGTTGTGAACCCTTCCGGATTTATTTTTGATATTTCCATACATAATAATATTATAATATAATTGAAAAGCCGAGGATTAAAGGGATTCAACGAAAGGTAAGTAGGTAACCGATTTGAGTAAATAGACTAGCGGATATATAACTATCTATTTCTCAGACCCAGATTTAAATTCTTTATGTCATGTTTTACATCACTGCCTACTCATTTCTTTATTTAAAAATTTAATGGAAAACTGAGATTTATAGATTTAAAAGGTACACGTGGCATTAGTTAGAAATAATTTCAAGATGAAAAGAACTTTTTATATACCACGTTTTTAAATTTTCTGTTGAATCATATAAACTTGAAAATTCTATGTATTAATAAATACTTTTTTTGTACTTGATAGAAATACTGAATAAATATAGAATACTGAATTGTCATTTTGACATTTCATATTGATTTCCATAGTAACGCACGTATATATTAATAATTTAGTTGCTAGAGCCCTCTTAGCAACCAACAATAGTGTTTTACTTTTTACGAATTTTTCCCGAAATAACTTTCCATACAAAACAGAATTAACTGAAAATTAATTCAATTCTGCTTAAAGATGGCTAAAAGTATCAAAAGAATGCATTGTCGTCGTGTTCTGATATATTCTAAAAGTTTCAAATGTCTAGCTAGTCGGAAATTTAGTTAGAAAAAATGTGTACTGGACAAACAAGAATACGATCTCATAAAAACGTAGTAAAACAGTTTGTAACAGTTTCATTAATATCAGCACATCATGTCAATTTATGCGTAAAAAGATATTGTAAATAAATATATCTACTGCTTGTATGAAAAGTAAAGAGTATTATTTTATGTCTAACTGTATTTCAAGGAAACCTTTGTATAAATGTTGTGAATATTTTTTGTCAAAGAAACGTGTCTAAATTGAATATTTTGGTCTGGATTTTACCGTACCATAATACCAATATGTTTACTTAAAAGCATAAGACTAATGTAGTAATTGATAACCAGGCCGTATTATTTATAGATCGTTAAAAAAATATATAAAGCTTTATAAAATTTTACAATTTATTCGGGGAAAATAATTAGACTATTTATTTTGATAATAAACAAGGTGTATTTAACATTGATTTAGCTGATTTACCATTAAGAATATGGTTGGTAGAGTATGAACCGAATTGATTGAACGATTAGTATGGAACCTCTTCGTGTGGCGGTCCGTGTCCACACAGGGTTGTAGCGCCACTTAAAAAAAACTCCCCGCTTAGATAAATTCATATTATACTTAGTTTTGACGGAGTTTTACAGAGGTTTTGACATTTCGTAAAGCAGTCGAGGCTGTTACATTCTTTGCTTTTAGAAACTCCTTCCTCACTTCTCGGTCCTTACTTCTTCGTCGCCACGAATATTTAGTGAAATTTATGAATAGGTACGTCGATCCAGCGAGTTGTAGGACGTCCCTGTGGAGCGTGGTCGTTTATTGATTTTTGGGTACCACTGTAACACTGCATATTATGTGCAGCGGTTGCATACAGTGCCAAGCGACATTCCATCACATTACCATTTCATCTGCTCTGCTTGGCCACCTCCATCACATCGCCCATTCTTATCTGCCCCCTTCTCCATTGGTTTATTTTGTGGTCTTTTCGTGCTATGCCCAACATTCGCCTTCCCATGCCACGTCACACTACTAGTAATTTTTGGGTAAACACTGGTATCACACATTGATTAAACACTTTACTCTTAAGATACAATGAGTGGTCACTTTTGAAAATTGGTATCGTGCGTCCAAATGCGCTTCATGTCAGTTTAGTTCTACGTTGTCTTATTTATCTTATTTATGGTCATATAAATAATGGGTAGGTATTTAGTAATAAATCTAACATAAATTATGCATGTTATTGCTATTTATTTTGATTCCTATGTCATGATAGGAACTAAGAATATTTAATAGAAATTTAATTAAGGCGATGTCTTTACCTACCAGAGGCACGAAGCGGAAAATACGAAGCTTGCAATTTGAGACATTTTTTGATAATTTACAATTTCAACTGTATTAAATTACATATGTAACTGAAAACATTAAAAAGAAAATTGTTTTTTTTTATTTTCAGTCAAAGATAAACTTGCAATCATTGTAAAAAAAATATATAAAATGTGAATTTGTCAAAGGACCCCATCTTATTATTACATGTATTTTATGGTAGGTATTATTAAAATTTAATTTATTAAGTTTTCTGTGGTTTGTCGTAGAGATTTTTGACTAATTCATAGTTTTAGTATGTTTATACTTATTTTAAAAAACGTCGATTTCTATAAAAATATAAATGTGTATAACTTGAAATCCTTTTTCTATATACGCAACCTTACTTAGGCATTGTCCCGGTTTTAAAGCTTGATTTCATATAATATAGACTGGTAGGTAAAGACATCGCCTTAGAAAGTTTCCTTTCTATATTTCAGCCCTTAATCATTCTGTAATATGAAAAGTATTTATTCGGAGTAGATAACTCGGTGACTTAATTTTTTATGGTATTACGTCGAGAAATATTTACACGAGAGGCAACTAATAGAAAGCTAGTTTCGAAATAATATTCTTCACGTCACGAAAGTCAGTTGTGCATACACAATTTCCGAATGGTCGCATTTAACGTTAGTTCACATCGCAAGAAAGTTTGCTTTTCCCGTGAGCCATTAGCCGCGTTTACTTTTTCGCCGCGTCAAATGAAGTTAGTCAAAGCGACTCCACGGTTCGCTGTAGTGCCAACAAGAAAATATTCTTTATTTGCCAGGTTACCTCGGGAAAATCGCAATATTTTGATAACGTAAAGGTAACTCAGCAGCACTATTAAATCTAAGTGTGCCTGTGTAAATATTGGTTGTGAAAGGTCGGTATTTTCTAGACGTCTTTCGAAACGCCAGAAACTTACGTTATTTATCATTATCTCTTAGTATTAGTGCCTATTCCTTGCTAATAACTGCTTTCATATTATTTACTTTAATGTTGTTAACTGTAATTAAAATTTAAACATACATAATTTTGAAAACACTTCTGAGAAAATATATTATAACCAATGGAAAAAATCTTTTTGAAAAAAGTAAGAACGCAGGAATCGAACCTGCATCTCTCAGGTATCGCGCCCATGCACATAGATCACTATGCTTATAATATAACTAATGGCTTTTAATACTCTCTGAAGCGCTTTTCAAATTGAGCTACAGTTGCATTGAATTATTTATGTTCAATAATTAGAATGTTACATTCCTAAATCTTGTGAATTATTCGTTAAATAAAAAAAAATAGTTTTTTTTTTTAAATTTAAACGTATTAGGCCGTATATTTTAGGGTTTAGGCTATTAGTTTCAAAATCAGTAAGCTCCTTTTAGATTTAATTTTTTAAAAAATCTTGTTTCTGATTTTATAACTGCTTTTTCATCGTACCTGTGTATATATTTTATATAATATTAAATCAAGCCCCATCTGTTTGTTAAATAGGATTATATCAGAAGTTGATTGCGAAGTCGTTTATATTCATCAGCTGCCATTTAAAAAAAAGACTAATTTTAAACATGACTGTTTATTATTTTAATGACGTTTAAGACATTTTATTTCTGCTTTTTGTATTTTCTAATTATTTACTAATATAATAATTCTATTTTCAAAATGGTTGAATATGGAGGTTTCAGACATTGCAGCTAAAAGCTCTGCTGTAGTAGGTATCTATCTACCTATTTATTTTCATTGTAATGACAAGTGAATTAAAGTAGTTGAGCTATTTCAACATAATATTGTTTATTATTAGCCTTCACGAATTAATATTATTAAATTTATATTATACCTAGAACGTATTTAAGTATATAAAATTTGACAATATCCGTTTAATCAGTCTGTGCTGATATCTACGGATAGTTATTAAAGCATGTGAATAAAGTACCTACTTACCGTATAATTTTGTTTAAATTAAATCATTTGTTTTCATTGCATCACCATGTTCGTAACTAAGAGTATCACGATATGGGCCTCCAGAGAGTGGACTTTTGTTGTATAAGAAATATATCTTAGCCATTTGCTAAACGTATTACTCCCATTCTCTGGGTCCAAACACAAATTGTAAAAGAATATTTTGTCAAGTGTTCCGGAATTGAAACATAGTAGCCACGACATTATAAACCATCACGTTACGGTTCGACATTATAAATGCGCTATATTTATTATGTAGCTACCTACTTTTTAAAGCTTGTTATTTGTGATCTTCTTCTGCCATGTACATGCCATATTTATATGCGTCTAAGCCAGCGTTTCTTAACCTTTTTGATCTGCGACCCAAGATAAAATAAATAAAATAGCGCGTACAAACAAAAAAATATTTTAGTTTAATAATACTAAATACAGTTTTGGTAAACAATATTTGATCATAACGCTGTCTTTTGATCTTTTTTCTCTTCTCTCAAAAAAACTGCGATCTTTACCAGTGCCGTGAATGTTTTATATTTCGTTTCAAAATGTCTTTTAAGTTTGTTTGGTTTCAATTATTCATTACTTAATACTTCACAACACAGTACCTAATGTGGCTTATCTACTCCGCGATCATTAATGCAGGTGAAACCTATCTCTAAAAATTCTTTTTTGTATTCAAGTTTTGCCATTGTGGATAGAATAAATGAATATAAGCAGACAATATAATGTTAATAGAGAAACAGAGAAGAGAACGTCATCTCGAAAGAAATTATTAGTTTTGACCACTGCGATCGCGTGAAACGACAATGTTAAACAGTGTTGCCAGAATATTATATTCAAAACAATATTCTTGCCAGCATGTAGGTTTACTATAAATTCTGGCAAGAATAATGTTTTGTTGAGAATATTTCGCGACCCCCTAAATATACCAATCGACCCATAGGTTAAGAAACGCTGGTCTAAGCTCTCGCCAATGACACTTTAGCCACGTTTCCTTCATATTTACCTAACTTTCCAAGATTATTATAATAGGCATGAAAATCGAAATATTTATATAATTTTAACAATCCGGTTTATTTGGATACCCGACTGTAATATTAAATGTCTTTTGAAAGGACGTCATAATTTCAATTGAATTCTGAAGGAACTTACTTAGTGAAAAGCAGATTCGCAAAATGCAAATAACCTGTTTATAAGTAAGCAATGTTATTTGCTAGATGACAGGCAATGTAGAAAATCAGAGTGAATAATTTGAATTTAGGAGGGCTTAACTTTGGGTTACCGCTCAATCAAAAACTTCGCCCAACAAATTTACATCTAGATAATGAAAAAGTTCCCAGCCGTGGTTTCTTTCAAATCTAGGCAAAATCAAAAGAAAAGAAATTTTACATTGGTGATTTTTCTAACAATCTATTAAATAATTATCATGATAATAAATAATATAATACGAGGGTGGGTCAATAATTCCTTAGAAAAAAGCATTAAAACAGTTTTTATTTTTGTATTTGTTTTTTATTTCTCAACATAATCTCCTTGGAGCTCAATACACTTGGTTAGACGTTTCTCATTTTTTTTTAAACCGTTAGAAAAATAAGTTTTCAGAAGGTCCTCAAAATAAGCATTTGTCCGATCGATGACTTCTTCATTTGAAAAAAAACGTTGTCCACTTAGCCATTTTTTTAAGTTTGGGAAAAGGAAAAAGTCACTGGGGGCTAGATCTGGCGAATACGGTGGGTGGTCGACCAATTCGAACTCCAATTCTTCAATTTTAGCCATTGATCGTAAACATGTGTGAACACGGGCATTGTCCTGATGAAAGAGGATTTTTTACCTGTTTAAATGAGGCCGTTTTTCTTCAATTTCGTTTTTTAGCTGGTCCAATAAAAATGCATAATAATCCCCTGTTATTGTTTTTCCTTTTTCCAAATAGTCAACGAAAATAATTCCACGTGCATCCCAAAATACAGTAGCCATAACCTTACCAGCTGATTTTACCGTTTTCGCCTTCTTTGGACATGGTTCGCCTTTCGCAATCCACTGCTTTGACTGTTCTTTCGTCTCGGGAGTATAGTGGTGTATCCATGTTTCATCTACAGTCACAAAGCGACGAAAAAATTCATCCGGATTGCGTTGCATGAGCGACAACAGGGTTTTAGAGGCCACCACCCTATTGCGTTTATTGTCGACTGTGAGCAAACGCGGCACCCATCTTGCAGAAACTTTTTTCATGCCCAATTTGTCATGTAAAATAGAAATGACGCTACTTTTTGAGATCCCTGTAACCTCAATTATCTCACTCAACTTTAATCTTCGGTCACTTAACACCATATCGTGGATTTTATTGATCATTTCTGGTGTAGTCACCTCTACAGGACGTCCTGAGCGTGGTTCATCCTTTGTTGATGTACGACCACGTTTAAATTCATTTAACCAGTTATAAATAGTTGCAAGTGAAGGAGCAGATATGCCGTGAACTAAATCCAACTCATTTTTTATTTCCTTTGCTGTTAACCCTTTTATATTAAAATGTTTAATAACAGCTCTAAACTCAATTTTTTCCATTTTTGTAAACAAGCAAATTTTTTTTTTAAATGTACGAAAATAAAAAACAACAATTTGACCAATCTGATTGAAACTTCGCAGCATACTGAATCGGTAGTGCCGCTGCATGAAAACAAACCGCTTACAGTACTAGTCGCGCCACCTGTCGGCTTTTCTAAGGACTTATTGACCCACCCTCGTATAATGCATTTAAATCCATTTAATTAAACCAAAGACACTACAGGGTATCGTCCGGCTATATGAATCCGTTTTCTTTGCGTGTGAGTAGAACCTCAATACTACCACTATTAACATACATAATTGACTATCAATTGTTTTATACTAAATTAACTACAAATGTAATATTTCGTAAAAAAAACTATTTCAGCAACACGTAGTACATTCAGTTTTCCCTAAGCACATCAGTCTAACCAATATTTACCGACATCATTACTAGCTTCATTAGGTTGTGCATTCATATGTCTTCTATCTTACTCTAACGAATATTGCAAAGATTATACGCATGCCGAACGCTTTCTCACTCGCACTTATGGATAGGTATTGTTTGAGCTGAGTTTGCTGATAGACCAGGCTATACAAGCATTTTTTTAATGTTTTTTTCATTGTTTATAAACAAATTTATTTATTTCATGAATAATATAAAAATCACAATAATATGCCTCAATAGATAGGAATACAATAAAATATTATCACCATAATATATAATGTATGAATCGTAAAATGCCCCGTAATAAACCTATGGGATTTACGTCCAAATCACGGGGGATTAAGTTTTGTACTGTTTCATTTGAGTCGTTTTTTGATACCAGGGTTTCGCATTTTAGCATCTTTAGGTACTATGCGCACTCACCAATCGACACCTCCTAAGAAAAAGGTTGGAACTGCGTTTTTGAATATTTTGACTTCATAACTAATTTTAAGATAATAAACCGATGATATAAAAAAAAACAAAAAATCGGTCAATACTTTATGGGTATGACTAAAAAATATGATTCCAGCATTTAAATTAACGTACTGAAAAGTTACTATATTGAAATTCCGACCTTATACGTACATAGGAGGTGTGGCAGTGGTAAATGCACACTGACAACGAATACTAACCAGTATCACAAAAAAACAACTCAAATGGAATAGTACAAAACTTAAATCCATTAAAATTGAAATTCAAATTCCATCAAGTACCCTCGGTCGATAGTGTTAATAAATAGAAAAAAATATCGTTTGGTGAGCAAGACCCACGCCGAATTGAAGATTTAATCATACAAATAAAACGTTATAATTTATAACCTATTAGATAAGTAGGTACATGCTGTTTACATACTTTATATATAATATGTGTAGATCAGTTTACGCGGGGGTTGAAGTGCACTCACCCCATTGGGGGACGGTGATTTCCTTTTTTAAATGAAATTCATGTAAAATACGCACCCTACTTAAAAAAATCGCCTATGGCGATATTGCGAATATTAAATTAATTAAACACGCGATCAAAATGAAAATTAAAATCAAGCCACATGTGCGCCATAAGCATATGACATATTTACAAGTAGGTAATTACATATTTGTAACAATTAAATAAAGAAATTAAAATAATACATAGCTTTCTATCTACTAGTGAACTACGAGTATTAAACTTAAAATACGAGTTGTACAGAATCATAATTGAATTTTTTTTTAATATTCCTGGAAATGCCTGATGTGTTTTTAATAGCTAATGCGATAATTTTACGATATATACATTTCATGGCCATCATCAGCCAGAGTCAATCCACTGCTCAATGAATCACTTATGAGTTCTTCTATCAATATATTATTATATCAATATTTTTGTACCTCCGCAATTCACATGTCTCAGTGAAAGAGAGGTCCGGAAACGGAAAAACTGGAAATAAGGAAAAAAGAAGAGGAGCATGCTGAGTATTTATAATAGTAATGACAAAACAACAAAACAATTAGAATTTATAAGGTTATGCGATGTAGTAAACTAGTAGTTTGAAAAAACCTTAAATGGAAATAGTCAAGATTCGCTGGCAACTCGAAAAAGAGAGAATCACTGGACAAATCATGTCAATCGTCTGTAACAGGCCTGAAAGCCTCTGAACTGAGAGAATAATTAGATTATGTGGAATATGGTGGCAAGGCAACACATTCAGCTGAGAGAAATGGATTTACTTTCGGGTTTTATAAAAAATATAACTAATTATACCTAGTAAGAATTATGTATTTATTTATTTATTAATTAAAAGTCACACATTTTTTTCCAAATTGATGTTGATTGTTTTATTTGTACATATTTATTTATTTAGGCCAACCAACAGGATTAATATTACAGATAATAAATACAGTTATAAAGAATAGTCTTATGTTTAATCTTTTACATCTCTTATAATGATGGTCATAAATTCTAAACAGTGTACCTACACCAATTTAAATTAAGTACATGGAGTTATTATAGGCATCAAAAAATTATGACTAAGGCAAGTAGGGAATAATATCCAACATCTCGATAAAGGGGTATTTAAAAATACATCACACTCTGTGTTTGTTCATAATAATTATTATGATCTAAACTTTAGATTCTAAAGTAACCTTAGAATAATTATTATTGATGGTAATTTTCTGGTCACCAGAGGGTGAACCCTGTAATGTCGAGGGACAAAGGTTTTTTGACGATTCGGTTTCAATTTTTCCACTGATTACGAATCTGCCGCGTGCCACTTGGACACCTTGGGCAAACGACTTCATCTTGGCCTTCATGCCCTCGCATACCACTGAATTATCGGGAATGGGACGATTTGGCACGGCGAACTGACCTCGGGCGCTTGGCCTCCGGTTATTGGCCACAGGTACAATCGGACGCCGGGCCAACTGGACGCCGGCACAATTGGCCGCCGGCACAATTGGCCGCCGGAAGGATTGGACGCCGCACAGTTGAATAAATGCGCAAAGGAATAGACAAACGTAACGATTTCTTGGAGTAAGTAAGCAAGTCAGTTTAATATGCTTCTATCTTCTCAGTAGTTGTACCTTATACATTTCGCGCTTGACACATTTTTAATATGGATTGAGAATAATTATTATGCCTTTTGATGTTAAAAATAATGTTAGATATTAGAACGAAAATAACATTATATTTCAGTGTTTTATCGACTTAATATTATAATAAAGCTTAAACATGTATATTATTATGCATAAATACGTATTTTAAGATATTATGAAATTACAAACAAAATATTAATTAAGTTATCTGCTAAGTATAAATGTTTCAGTTGTTTGATTGATAAACTACTTAGGTACTTACTTGACAGGTACCTACCTACCCAATTTTTATAATATTGATTTATATTGAGAATTATTATTGTATGATGTTTATTAAAATAAAGGAAATTTTTGTTGTTAGAATTAAATATATTTTACAAATCAATTAATATTTGTGTGATTTTATATTAAATTTACAACAATTATTTGATTCTTTCCGCGTCTTTTGAACTTAAAACAGTACAATTTAAGCGTATGTATTAACATAAATAAAAAAATATATTTAATATAATATTTATTTATGAAAACAGAACATTGTTGACATAAAAAATCTAAATTCAAAACGTGCACAACATGAGATTTACATTATACAAATATTACCCTCCCCTCACAAGAGAGAAGAATAGAATATATTATATATTATTAATATATAATAATAATAAACATAAATATAGTTTTATACAGAAAAATAAAACTAAATATTATTAAATTACGAACAGTAAGTAATATAATGTACCTACTTTCAATGCATCAGTAGCTTGATTAATTATTAACATGTAAATATAATTTAGGTAGGTACCTATATATGTATAATTTTATAATAATATCGGCATAGAATACAACGGAAAAAATAATCTCACGTTAAAACAAATAATTGAAGTTTGAAACATAAAAACGTTGTTTCCCGAAAATATTAAATTTTGGACTTGTCGCTTTTTGTAATTAGACGCCTCAATTGATCTACTTTCGTTTTGTAAATGTCACATTCATATATTATTCCCATATATATATTGAATTAAGAACATAATATTCTTTAAAATTAATACACTGTGTGATTTTTAATTAAAAAAGACAACCTTCGCAATCATTTTTCTTATATGTAATATTGCAGTAAAGTGGTATGGTCTAGTACTCTGGTATGTAGTTATCTAATTTTTAAGTACCGAACCTAGCCGAACATGATGTGTATCAAAACTAAAAATATATCGCACGAATAAATATTTAGACACTTATAATAAATCGTCAAATTCTCTATGAATTTATTATAATAAAGTCACACTATCGTATGAATTATAGATCAACCAATAAACACGCAATATTCTACCAGAAACGGGAAAAGATCTTTGAAATAATCATACAGCAAAGAGGGGAAACTTTTGCTATCTGTAAAACTCTCTGCCCCATTTGTCGGACTTGTCGTAAATCGGTATTTTTATTTTGTACGGGAAAAAATTGTTGCCTAAGCCTCTATTCGCAGGGAAGATATATTGCATTTTATTTCATATACAACGATATCTCTGCTAGATAAAAAGTAATTTATGTCATATATCGCACTCTTTTGGCAGAATACTGCATATTATACCTTCTAGATAAAATATAAATACTTTCGTCACGTAGTGTGTAGGTACTCTTGGAAAATTTAATACAATAATATGATTACAATACTCTATTTGGATTTATTAATAAAAATATTATGGTCACAATAACCACATACTAGTATCTGTGTATGACAGGAAGAGAGAGTTAGGATTTAAAAATAATAAATAGAAGAATGGTGAATATTCCAAATTAAGCATATTATAATGCATACCAACTTTAGAAAGGAAAAAGGACGTAGCCCTTAGTTTTTTCAAAATAGGTTTTATTGGATAATTATTATAATGTACACAGTTAAATACACGTTGTGTCCAAAGGATATAAGCTGCAAATGCTGATTTATTATCTAAACTTAGATAACAATTATTTAAAAAAAAAAGGAAGGCACGTGGGAAAAACCACGTAACCACCGTTTTTTTGATTTTTTTTAATAACTCAATAATTAATATTAGATAAGGGATATAAAAACTAATCTACACCAATACAGTGTGTCGCGTGAGAGCAGCCGGAACATCCTCTGACCTCTTTGAAATCACTTCAGGAGTCAAGCAAGGATGTGTACTTGCGCCCTTTCTTTTTATCATCATGATGGATTTAATAATGCGTCAGACGGTTCGCCCCGATAGTCCCCGACAGTGGAATATACTTACATCATGATGACACAACCGATTTATGCGAAGAAAGACTGTGCGACTTGGAGTATGCAGATGACGCAGTCGTGTTTGACTCGACGATCGAACGGTTGGAGGTAACCGTAAACAGGCTCGCCGCGAGCTCGAAACGTGTGGGTCTTCATCTGAATGCGGCTAAGACCAAATCCATGAGCAGTGCTGCATGCATCGACGCCGACACTCCTCTGCGGGTTTCCGGTCTGCCCGTCGAGCTGGTGTCCAGGTTCAAATACTTGGGAGCCACGGTTGCCAATAATGGTGGTATTTCTAGTGAGCTTGGAATCCGCATGGATGTGGCGGCCACTGCATTCAACCAACTTGGAGTCGCATGGAGGTCAAGGCTGTATTCTGTGAGGACCAAATGTCGTTTGATTAACGCGTGCGTGCTACCTGTGCTCCTGTATGGCTGTGAGACATGACATCTTACTAAGCTTCAAGAGTCTCGGCTTTTGAGCTTTGAGAATCAATGTCTCCACCGAATCGTAGGGATACATTGGTACGACCGTGTTACAAACACCCGAGTTCGTGAGCAGACACAACAGTATTCGATGATTGAAATTATCACAAAGAGACGCTTTACGTGGCTGGGACACGTATTCCGGATGCCGCCAAAGAGTGCGACACTTTGTACCCTTGTGGCACAGCTTCAAGGGTTCCGTCGCCGTGGCCGGCCCTCCCTCACTCTTCAGCGGTGCTACGAGAGTGACCTACGTACTGCAGGTCTGACATGGTGGGAGGCGCAAGAGTTGGCGATGGACCGAGGGAAGTGGCACCAACTTGTGCTTGCCCTATACCCCAATGTTGGGACGTGACAGGGTGGAATAAGAAGAAGAAGATATAAACACTAAATTAATAATTATCATGCACTTCAGGGTTATGACTATTTTGTCTTTTAACTTTGATCGAAAACTGTAACAAAAACGTTTTTGTACCTACTGTGTGGATTACGCCTTTTTTTCCTTTCCCCAATCGATATATTATGTGTATAAATGATAAAAATAACAAGTCAAATCAATGCACGTCAATTGGTAAATTTACAAAAACTCATTTAGTTAGTACAAAAAAGTTTTGTCGTTCTCATAAAAAGTAGAGGGTTTAGACTTATCTCCATTTTTCCTGACATACACAGATATTATGTAATAATTATAATTATAAACAAGAAAATAATAATTGCGTTACTAAATTAACATGTCTCCATTCTTTGTTGAGATAATATTTAAATTTAGTTTTTAGTTACACATCAATTTATTACACATTTTTTTTCTTAATTTATAGAAACTTTGTTTCGGAACACTACCACGTAAATTCATTAGTTTTGTATATTATATTAGTTATTGCGAAAACACTTTTTGAAATGATATAACACAAATAATTTTATTTTCAAGATATTATAATATAATTATAAATCTTGTCAAATAACTGTGAAAAGGATTATCAAGGGTAACGGAGTCAGAAGAAGACATTTTATTAATTTTCTATCTATTATATTATTATGTAAGTAAGAAATTAATTTATACATATGTGCGTCATTGTATGCTGGTCTTTATAGAGAATTTATATTATATTTTGTCGGCCTTCTTTCTATTTTAAAGCACCTACAGATTCTTTGGAAGTTTCGCTAAACTGAACCAAATTTTTTGTCAGCTTTCCTCTTTTTGCCTCCCAACTACCCTCGTTGAAGCTTTCTCCCTCTGTGAGTTATGATATTCTACGCCAGACACGCTATGGATAAGCTCAAAGCACGAAAGAGCAAAGCCTTACCTCGAGTTTTCTATAATGGCCTTGCAATACGTTTATGACTTCTTTTTATTGTGCTTTTAACAAACTGGGTATGTTTATTTCTCAGACTGCGTTGTTATAAATCTTTATTGAATTTCTTTTCAATGGCAGTCTCTCTGAATATATTCAAATTACTATCATATGCAATAATATAGTTTTAAAATCATTTTTCGTCTAATTCATATTTATGTAAGACTAGCGGAACCAGCTGGCGACTGCCAGTTGTCTCACTCAGCTTAACTGACCCTGCTAGGCCTGGAAGAACAACCTACTGTATCTACTGATAATATTGTTTAATAAATACATTGAACTGAGAGGAATGGAATCATCTTGGAGAGACCTTCATAAATCAGTGGATTGATCCAAGTTGGTGATAATAATAATAATAATAATAATAGGTTGTATGATGACACCAGTTGTGACTTTACAACTAGACTGCGGCAAGTATAACATGAAGCGTGGCCGTTTCGAGAACTACAATCCTCCCTAGTCCTTTCCTCTTTGTCCCTCTCGCCATGCAATCATTTGAAGTTCGTTATTTGTGCATGTTGGAAGTTCGTGTTAAGTTTTTAAGCGTATTAATAATGCAAAAAGCATTAAAAAGTGTTAGCAGGAGGATTATAAGTTGTGTTATAACCTACTGCGGAGAAGAAAAAAACAAAATGAGTTCACGGGGCCTATAAATAAGGTTGATGATAGAGTCGTTGCAATGACAGGTAGATATTCTTTAACATTTCAGTGTTACCATAATATATAACTAAAAATATTGTCTTCTGGGTCATTGTAGGTAGGTAGCACATTCTGAACCAAAGTAAGGGGGAAAAGTCTCCTAATACTGGCAAACCTTTCATAATATATCGCAGCGCCACAACGGCGGCCATGACATTTCAAGTTGTAATTTTTGCAGTTTCCCATTTTTATGAAAATATGTCTCATTTGATGTCTTTCCTATTTAAAGATAGGATTAAAAAAACATATTATTACATTATGATACAGGCGTAACTATTGAAAATAATGTATTCTCCAACACGTGTTTAAGTTTATACCATTATTCTTCCATACTCATGATTTAAACCTTGCTACAGCCTCACCCAAAAAGCAGCCCACTTCTCATTATTTTTGTATTCCGTGGTGTGTTGGTACATAATACTATTTATAATTATTATTCAACATCTGAATTAAGACCATCCAATCCAATCTTGTAGATTTCCCAAACATTTAAATAAGATCACAAAATTTCTAAATTAAATTCTCGGAGTGTCACAAAGAGCACCACCTGTCCTATATACACAAACGCTGCCTAAACCGTCGCATCACACACCTTCCTCGTACATTGGATACCATTTGGATAACAAACAAACTCAATCCTAGCGCCTCCGCATCGGGTCTCGTCTCATACACCCTTCTGCAGTGGCGGATTCAGAAGGGTCACTCGGTACGTGCCACCCATAGGGATAAATTACATGATAGACTGGATTTACGATCTTATAATACACGGCTTTGCAACCTTTTCAAGCCATGATTCCATTTTTGTATTAGCATGAAAAGACATTTTTAATATGGTAAAGAAACGATTTTAAAAACACGACAATTAATATTAATTTCTCCCAGTGTGTCTATTTCTACTTGTAAATTCGAAATCATCGCTTCCTTTATCCGCATTAAGTTTGTTTCTTATTTTATATTAGCAAACACATTTCGTTTTACTTCAGTACCTAAGCATGTTTCTTGAAGACTATTTTTTATTATCTTTTTTCCAGAGAGTTTTCTATATTGCTATATCGTCAATTGATTTTTTTTTTACTAAAACTGTTATTTTACACTTTCAGGTGAACCATGGTTTGTATTGATTTCTTGAGTAATATATATATATACTTACATATTTTTTTTATAAAATAATTTAATGTAAAATATGTTAATCCCATCTGACGAATGTCCATATTTGACAATCTTTTATTCAAACTTCAACCAATTTTAAATGAATTTTGACATTTGGTTTTGTATAAAATAGTCAATATTTTTTGTATTTCATTTATTATTTAGTTGGCGACCCTACCCCTACTCCATTCCGCTCCAGATAGTTATGACTAAATGGGTTGGAACACAATTAAATTAAACCACATTTTATAACACCTCAAATATCATTTTATTTGACTACGAAACACTACTGTTAATTCAAACAATAGTTAGGTGTACTTTATTAAAATGTTTAGGTCAATTATTATTCAAGTTACATAACAATATTATATTCTAAAAGATTATAAGTTAAAATATACTTTTCAGTTGTACTATTTTTTTGAATTTTCGGGGTTTGATCTTCATATTATTATGGGATTAATAGTAAATGCATTTTATTTTATTACAAATCAACGCTTATAACAATGTAAACGGAATATAATATAATTAATATTCATATTAGTTCAATCATTGTACATACCCTTCTTTTTTTCCTGGCTCCACCCATGTGTACCACCGTTTGTGTACCCAATGTGTACCACCACCTTCTGTGTACCTAATATATACCTACCTACTGTGTGCACACAGACATGGTGAAAATGGAAAAGGCTTGCTTATCCGCCAAACACTGCATCACTACTACATGAGAATTTTCCACACATCGCGACGTCTAAATTTTCTTTTGCCAGGATCGAATTAGCATATAAAGTCATTGTGACTATCTCATTCAAGTTTTTCTCGAAATGGAAATCGTGAAAAGACATCTGAGACAGTTAAGTAGGTACATCATTATTTTTAATAGGTTGAACAAAACGTACATGGTATGTTAAAAAAAGGAAAAAAAGAAGGATATAAAACTGATTAGCTATAAACAATTGAGACGTATATTTCCAAATACCGATAAATCCACAATTCAATATCAATTATAGTAAACGACGTTTTTGTGTGTTCAAGCGTAAATCGCTTGTTTCGTGTTTTTTCTTTCATTCGTATCGTATTTTCAAATTAGAATAATCTGTCTATTTTTATTAGCCGATAAACCCCAAATTATAATACGTATAAGAAAATTAAAATTGTGTATATTGCAATTTATTTATATTATTCTGTGTCTGTATTAAATCGTAAAATACTTTTTAACATTTTTTCGGATGCTTTTGACGAGTTTACAAAGTTATATATAGACGATTCCATATTACACGTACGTGGGGTTACTGCTAAATTCTCTAAAGTCTCTAAATCATGTTATTGAGCAATTGCAATTTGAAAGTTTTCCGTGCCCTCTATAATCAGGCATAATGCTAATTTATTTGTACTGTATGTACTCGTTCTATAATATATCGGATGACAAGCATACATATTTATAATATATAGAAACACATAATCCGTTTTTAACTCTAAATACCTAAACTATCGTCTTACCAACTTTTAGCAGCACTCTCGCGACATGAAAATACGCATAGACTATTTATTTGTTATTGTTAGAATTTTACCACAATAGTGTCGGTTTTTGGAAAAAGACGCCTCGAAGTGTGTTTATTTTTAATGTGTAATCTAATTTATTTAGTATTAACAACGTTTGAAATCATTAAATACATTAAAATAACAATAAAAACACATAACAGTGTTCAGTAATAATTAAATATAAAATATATAAAACATTTGTTTAAATTTTAAATATATTTCTTTAATTTGTAAAATATCTTATCAAGTCCCTTAGATACCTCAGAACTTAAAGCAGCGACTGTATTACCTCTTTGGACGTTATGCTTATTTCCTGTCTCAGGTGCTTAACTGAATGGCACTCATCAGTTCTCTCAGCCAACTGACGATCTGTCTCTGCCACCGCCCTCAAAGTAGAAAGATCAAGATATCTCTGACACGCTTTGGTGATAATATATATATTTTTAATTTTTACTAACCATGTCCTTGCTTTTCGTAAAAGGTGGTTCTTAGTAATTTTGAACAATCACAAACACCCATACTTTGAAAAAATTACATAAATATGTAGCAATCATACCACTCGGAATTATAAAGGTGACACACTTTAATATGTATGTTTTGTTGTCAAAACAAAACAATGGAACGGAAGCAATTGTCAGCATTTCCTTCATCATAACAAGATCTATTGATCTTGTTATGATTAGATTAGTGTATATTGTAATTTGTTTAATTGCTACAATGTATCTTGTAATCTATGAACTGCATTTGTATAAAAAACAGCAAAGAAAATCCTTAAATCCTCACTCCGCTAGAGTCCATCACTCGGAGCTCTACTCACATCGAGTCCATCACTCCGCCATCTTTATCATTGTATTTATTTATTATTGTAACGACAAATAAGCTCTCTCCTCACAACATCCAAACAACAACGAATTTATCTTCACACACCTCATCAATCTCTAAAAATATATTATTGTGTCCTCACCGGGTCGAACCCAGAGTTCCCAGATGGAAGGTCAGCGTCTTACTCACTGCACCACGAGAGTGGTAATGGTGATCATAATTACGAATATTATGCAAATGAGCATAGGTTCTAGTCATACCAAATTTATTCGGTTATTACACGGCAAAAAAATGTTGAAAGGGATTTTGTACATTTTTATAGACGAAAATATTGAACACTAAATTAGTGTATAATATTTTTTATACGATCTACCGGAGAAGTGGGGTTGCAAGCAGAGAAAAAAATCCATTTAAAGTCTCTCTCTTTTTTTTATTGTATTGGATTTCAAAGAATTAAAAATCCAACGCGACACCCCACCATCTTGTATAAGGTTGACCAGATCTTCATTTAACTCAAAGACCATTTGATTAACTGTACGGTTTGTACAATACACACAAATTATTATCTTTATTGTACCTCCGTACCTCGTACCACAGATATCGCGTAGCACGCTCTGCAGAAATGAGTACATCACATTCCATATTTTTGGGCATTTATCAGGTTTCTGGCACTTCCACAAAACTGGTTTTATTAGTAATTCATGTAATAATTTAAGGTGTATATCATGGGTAGATATAACGGTTCTAGTCGGTTATGTGGAATACAGCGGCAAACACATTTTGAAAATACCCTATACACTGGACTATTTGTTAGTTTGGGTTAGTTTAGGTTAGGTTAGGTTTGGTAAGGTTAACCTAACAAATAATCCAGTATATCGGCTATTTTCAAAATGTGTTGTATTCCGCTGTATTCCACATAACCGACTTGTACCGATATAACGTAATGTAATGTACGTACGATATTCATCTCTAAATAAATAAGTGGTAAATAATATTTGCCATTCATGTAGTAGTGATTTTTCATGAGGAAAATTAGGTGTTCATTGTAAAATATTGAAAATATGCTTATATGTATTATCTATTTCTCCTCTTCTTGGTCGTTCACTCAATAATTTTTACAATATGGAAAACTAAACATATTTAAATTGTTATTACTTAATGCCGATTTATCGACAAAGTCAAATTATTACTGGCTTCCTCCAAACCTGTCGGCGGAGAAAAGTTTAATTTCGGATAAGGTACCGATAGAAAATATGTATGTAGTTTTAGTCATTTAACTCACTTTATCACTAACTTCTTAATCTCATATCATCAAGTATACTGATATTATAACAGTAAATTTCGAATACATTTTGGAATTATTTGTCGGTCGATTTTAGACGATGCTATTAAACTCCCGAGAAAGTATTCTGTGGTCCAGTCCTGTGATTTTCTATCGTATCACTGCTTCGAACAGGCTGGAACATTTCAAGCTCCCGGTGTTAAGCCTTCGACATTCTTCCGGAAGTAGCGCCGCAGCCTTTGATGTTTGCACGGCGTCCATTTTTCACGTGTCTTCCGCGTCGCAACGCCCGCGATTCGAATTGCGCGTAATTTGTTAAAAGCTCGCGCGTCACGTGTCAACAATGACGTCACAGGGGGGGACCCTTCGATAAATTTGGCTCGTTAACCCTTATCGGCGATTTACAACATAGGTGAATTTCACTTACGCTACGTATTAACATAACATTTTACAATAAAATTCGTGTCGGTTGAAATATTTTACAAAATATATTCCACAAGTTGTACCTATTAATCAATGTACTAATCTATCTTAATTGAGTAAACAAATAACTAATATTAACAGTTAAATAAAATGTCAGATTTTTTTGTTTAGATATAACTTACGAAAGGGTTAATTGTTAAACTGAGCTATCATACTGCACTCACTTTTTGACATTAATTATCAGTATTTACAGTATTATCAGTAGAGTCATACTTAAAATACCACTACCAACTTATCCAAATTTAAAACGTTGTTTCACCGCAAAAAATTGGTCAGTAATATGGCTCATTTTTGGCTTAATAGGTTCAATGCAGACTCCATTAGATTAAAAAAAAAATCTACCATTTGGTGCGGTTTATACGCTGGTGGCTGGTGGTTTCAACAGGATGGCGCTACGTGAATTTGGCGATAAGTTGATTTCGAGACCTGTCAATTAGCCTTAAATGTCATGCGATTTGATAGCTTTGTATTATTTTCTGTGAGGCTACGTGTGATAACTGGGTTATACTGATAAACCAGCAACAATCATTAATATAAAATTGAACATCCAGAATGCGTTGCGTTTTTAAGATGTTAATGTCATGTATTGATTTTTCGAAAACAAAGTTAATAAAAGTTATTTTTTGTGTTGTTTTTTTACAATTTCAAATTCTTTCGGGCTCTAAAAACACCGTTATATTATACACCCCATAATTGGATATAATGTTTGGCAAGCGACCGATGACGTAGCATGTTTAAATGGTTACTTTACGATACTTTTAGAATATGAATTTAACATTCTATAAGTACAGATGATAATAGCTGTAAAAATTTGTAATACATACATCATTATATTACAAAGTAGGTACTTCGTCGATTATATCTGGAGATGCTTTCCATTTGCAGCATCTATAGGCTGCATGTCACTACTACCAAATATAGAATTTTTTTCTATTAACATTATTAATTATTGTTTTTTCAAAATAATCTTTAGATAACAATGATATAAATAAAATTATCATGCATTTAGTTTAATTAACTATTTTTGTATTTAATATGGTTCTACCTAATTAGTGGAACATAAAGTATTTTTTTTAAATTCATATTATTATAAGTACCTAGGTATATACATTTTTTTATAAGAGAACACTCGATTTGTCCAAAACCCATTACACGTAGAAAAGTAGCCGCCAATGCACATCAAACAGCCTTAACGTGTAATAAAAGTCACCCAATATAATATGGACATACACTGGCACAATCGTGTATAAACTTTAGGATAAGCTTCTTTATGTCATTGAAGGAGATTTCAGAGCCACAAACAGTGTAATTATTAGCTTTCTCAATAATGCTTGATGAAAAACTATCGCCTGGAGGCAAGCAGCATGGAGTACGATGAATCGGATATAAACCAAAGTATATAGAACTAAAAATATTATGAAGGAGTGGGGATACTTCGATGATTCCTTCGAAATTCCAAAAAAGTGGTGCCAAGAAAACTTCAGAGCATGTGATGGTATGTCCGCTCGATGCATCCAGGTTCGCCATCGATAATAATAATACCAATATCTAAGGCCAATAACACACCCTTCACAATGACTAAATGTTGTCGTTGAGCAACGTCTAGGTCAGTGTTGCCAAAAACATGCCAGACATGGTACGAAAACAAGCTATTTGGCAGAAAAAAAGGCAAAATTTTGTGAAAATAAGATTTCAATACTTTTTTTGCCTATTGGTAAAAGTGTAAAAATTCAAAGAAAAAAAATGGTTATACGGATAAAAATCACACCACATTTTTCTTGAAACTCATTTGATTTTTTGAATTAATTAATTGTTTTTTATCAAATTGATAAAAAACAAATAATTAATTTAACAACCTACAATAAGACGTAATAATTAGGGAATACCAGAGACTGGACTACCCGAAAATCGTCATTCCGATGCCACATGCCTAAGCACACATTAAATATCATATCTGATACACATTATAATATTACTATAACGCCAAGAATTCTGCTACTGCTTTATTGTGTTGTTTTATTTCTCAAGTACCAACCTTCCTTCATTATAATATTATATCTAGCTTATTTTTAGCACATTTAAAGCTGTTGAAGGCAACGCTAAAAAACGCTTTAAGCTAGATGAATTTTTGCAAGCTAGCTACGAGTACCTATCGAAAAATGCTAGATCTGACAAGAAGTTGGTAACGCTGGATATGACAGATGGAGAAGAAGAAGTATATAATTGTAACATAAATAAGACATAAAACATCAATTCCAAAGCATGGTTTCAATGACTTGATCTAACGGCTAATTACTATTCATCATAAAGGAAGTACATCAACGTTTATTAGCCTATGATTTTGTGCATTTATTATTAATCAATAAACCAAACTAACATCGCTTAGTAATTTGTGACAATCAAACAAAATTACTCCAGCTATTTTCTCGAGTATGACACTAAATATGAAACATGTATCTCGAAATCCATAAAAAAATAACGAGTTGCCAATAATTTAATGTGCGAATAAAAATAACGACCCGAACACGTGTCTGAAAATGCGCGCAACTCCTCGATACATCATGTAATATAGCCAACTTTGCGCCCATTACATCCAACTAATATATAAACTGCTACCTTCAGATTATTAAAATAGTATACCTTTATATCGATATAAATCATCCACATAATAACTCGCTCTAGCATCGTTAATATAACGCTAAGCTTACACGATAACAGTAGCTTGAAGGCAATGGCAAGGGATTGCAATACCGAATGAGAATACCAATACCGATATTTCGGTATTTCCTATTGGATACTGGTATCGTGAATATAATATATTCATTATGAAAAAATAGAAGTATTTTCCAATGAATATACATCTAAATTCTCTTTAAAATATTAATATTTCATAGAAAAAATATCTAAATACCTACATATTATAATATTATGTAAACATTGTAAATCATTAAAAATAAGCAAAGGTAAGATATTATGATAGAGATCTTGATGTTTACAAATACTAAGTACTTGAATGATTCGCACTTTCTCCTTCGATTGATTTTTCAATACATTTATATTATGAAATGATTTCAGATGTGTATGTGCCCCACTGATAATTCCATCTAATATTTTATTAGTTTATTCTACTTTTTACACTTACACGCCTAATGACAACAGAAGTAAACTAGAGATCGCGTAATCCTACAATAATATACATTCCTATTAAACTTTTTATGTTAGCTAATACATTTTGTTTCCACTTTCAATACAGAAAATATCGGTATTGACTGATTTTTAAAACCGGTATTTCGGTATCGAAAAATACTAAGACACCGGTTTTGAAATACCCTAGCAGTGGCTAAAGCTGCCTATTGGATAGAGGTACACAATTATTACAAACGAAAATATTAACGTTGCTTTTTCGTACAAGGTGGTTGGGAGGGTTAGTTACGAGTACATTGATGTGCAGTTAATTATGTTCCTCCATTTATATATCTTTAATTTTCTTTATGGCCAGAATTAAATATTTTGTGTAGTATTCTTGTGTTGTTTTGTTGTATAGTGTTTTGTAAGGTTTTTGGAGGTTAATATATAACCAATACAGGTGGTATTGGTAAGCTTTTAAAAATTAAATAAACCCTGCCTAGAGTAAACGGTGATAGATATTTTTGTCTATTACGGTTTGGATAGGCAGGGTTTAATCGGATGGAGGTGAATTTCGTAATTATGCTGTCTACGTAGAGTTCTAAGAGTTCATCGCTCCTTCTCTAGTATAGGGCAGTGGTTGATGACTTTCCACACAGTTTGAGATGTACAGCCGTCACATTGACAACAGTCGTCGTCCCTCGATTTAAATCTTTTTAGTTAGGCCTGTTAGTATCTATTCTAAGTCTATCTAGTAATCTATTCGAGTTCGAGTGATATTTTTATATTCCTGTCAAGAGTGGTAAATTCCTGGCAGAGTTTATGTTTGGAATAAATTTCTGCTTATAGATCCTGTGGAGGATGTTGTGTATCTGTTGTTCCATAGCTCTATTGTGTCTTTTTTTAGTTTTTGTTTTGCGTAACTTATACGGAAGTATGTGTAGGTTGGAGGTCTTTTATCTACTGTGGCTTGTTTAGGGTATTTATCAGCTTCCTTGTTCGAATGGACACTCAACTCCCACATATACAACTATGTCAACATATTTTCAGATAGCCAATCTAGTCTGGTAACTCTTCAAAACCCATCATCCACACACCCACTAGTAAGGGCTTCAACACAGCTTCGAATGATAGGAACAAACCCTCAATTATTATGGATAATAAGCAACACAGGGACATTTTACACTTAGACCGGGTTCATTTTGTTATAATATGTTTCCTGTATATACTTGTCCCAAGTAACGCGTGATCTTGTTCTAGCATATTTTGTATTAACAAAAGATTACACAATAAACCGAATAATATTATGTTAATTTTTAATTATTATTTTAGCAGTCATAACATACGTATACAGACTCTATATAGATAAAAGAAGGTTTTTTTCAACACATTTAAATGAAATAAAATTGTACGAAATAGTAAAATAGTCGCATTCGTTTTATCGAATGTATTTCAGATTTCGCACCATTATTATGATGAGTTTTTTTGTGTTGATATTGAAAATAACGAGATATTATCTCGAGACTGACTAAAATTAACATTTTAATAAGTACAATAGTTTTATACGACTGTAAATCAACCAATGTAATACTATTTATTATATTATATTAATGCATAAATATTTTATTTAAACTTCAAAATAGGAAGGCAAATAATATTACTTACCATGTATTTCTTTCATGTTTCCTGCTTTCTTCTTTCAACTTTCAATTTTCTTGTTGGTCATTCGTGACTGTCTTAAAATCTGTAAGTTAAGTGAGTATTGAGACATTACTGTTTCATTAGTTTATGGAATTTTACTATTTCAATAGACGTTTCATCGCCATAAGTCACAAAAAATAAAGCACTAAATTAATTGATTTGAAATATGTAACATTTAATTAATGTTTAGTCTATACGTTATATTCATCGCAAATTTAGCTATTTAACACTGATTAATTAAAAGTCATTCGTCCGTGATAGGCGAGTGTCAGAATACCTGTTTCAGTTATTCTACAGACTATTTAACAGACTAAAATGGCAAACAATTATATGGAAATAATTCAAATTAAACCATACCTTTATTAAATAAAACTATTTCTTATGGCAGTAACCATGTTAAGTACTAATTTATTAATAATATGATAAACTATATTGTTCTTATCAATTCTAAAAGATTCTATAATTAATTAATAGGTCTATACAATATAACATGAAAATCAGTACATTTAAATAATATTTACACAGAGCCACTTTTCTTAACATAACATGACATAGGGCCCAATGACTATATTGTAGTGAAAGAGTAGTGTATTTAATAATAGAAGAGAAACAATCACAAACACCCAGGCTTTGAGAAAACCACATAATCATACTGTCACCACACCGAGTTAGAACTCATGACCCCCGGATAACAGGCCAGCACCTTATGCACTGGACTACGACGGTCACCCATAGTGAGCCCACAAATTACAAAAAATCTTTGAATGGCTTTCTAGCGACGAAAACCGGAGTGCACATATAAAATTATCTATTTGATTTAAGCCTATTGTACGTTGTTGGGTTAATTATATTTCTCAGCGCTTGATTTCAAACATATATATACCAATATATAATATTATCAATAATATATATAGTAGCGCAACAGCATCTGTCAATCTCCATAAATCATCGCGCAGATTTCCTATCAGCAAAGGAGTCCGACAAGGTGATAATATAATGATAATAACAATCTCACCTAAACTATTTACAGCTACCCTTGAAGACTTATTCAGGCATCTTGGCTGGAATGACAAAGGGATCCCCATAAATGGAGAATACCTGAGTCATCTGCGCTTTGCCGATGACATAGTAATTTTCTCGCAAGACTCAGAAGACCTCCAAAGCAGAATGCAGGAACTCTCTGAAGTAAGCAAAAAAGTAGGTTTGAAAATAAATGTAACAAAGACGAAAGTCATGTTCAACTGCTTTGCGGGCCAAAAAGAGATCTTCGTCAATGGCACTCAGCTCGGACAGGTGAAAAGCTACATCTATCTGGGATAACAAGTGTGTATAGATGGGTGTATATTTGATGAAATTATTTGCAGAGTAAAGCTAGGCTGGAGTACTTTTGGCCGTCTGAATAATGTCTTCAAAAGTGACCTTACACTGTGCCTAAAGCGCAAAGTGTTCAACCAGTGTGTGCTTCCCGTGATCACATATGCGTGTGAAACATGGACCCTAAGTAAAAGAGAGATCCAAAAACTTAACAGAGTAGCACAACGTGGTATGGAGAAGTGCATGCTGGGCATAACGCGAAAGGACAAAAAAAAGAATGAGTGGATAAGGAAGCAGACAAGGGTTTGCCTTAAAAGGCAAAAGGTAAAAGGTAAAAGCCTTAAATGGAGATGGTCTGGATACATAGCTCAAAGAAGAGACAATCGTTGGACAAATCTAGTCATCCAGTGGTATCCAAGAAGAACAAAACGTCCGCAAGGTAGACCTAGAGGCCGCTGGATCGATGAAATGATTTTCTGCGGAAGTACGTGGCAACGCAATGCACAGGACCGAGAGAAGTGGAAGCAGCTTGAAGAGGCTTTCATCCACCAGTGGATAGATTCAAGCTGATAATGATGATGATGATATACCAGGAAAATCCCATTATGCCGATGAGTGCTACTTATAGATTCCAAATATGTTATCATATACATTTTAAAGTACTAAATGAATTATTCCTAACTTCAAGTTGTGTTTATAACATTTTTATCGTCCTCCGAGCCATTCAATATTCGATGATTTTTCCTCAACCATTTATCAGTCCGTTAGTAGTCACTGTTAATTGTAATAATCGGAAAAGATCCAGAGGAACTGTAAGTACTGTAACTAGAGACCAATGTTCTATTAGCACTTTATCACCACCTTTGAAGAAGACTAAGGTACTTCAATCACTCTTCTACTTAGCCAAAATATTTAATAAATCCAGCTTAACTACTCGCTTCGTGTTTAGTTACTATTCCACTAAAGCCTGCATTGCATACTTGATTGCGTTCAGGTGAACTTAACGCTAGGTATATGAATGAGCTTCAATCGTACGTTAAATGGGATTATTACATTTTCATTAGATTCAACTCAATACCCCGTTACATTTGCAAAACCGCTAACGATTTACTGGTGTTAACTAATACATACTGAAACACGGAATCAACGTAATATTATTATCAACCCTAAATTAAATAATAACACATTCAATAAAGCGAACATCGATTTAATGTCAAAACAACCTGTTTATAATAATATTGTTAAATGTGGAATTATGTGGAACAAATTCAATAAATACTATTACCTATACAATATAAAAACTTCACTGTTAATAATGTGAGAGATTTATTTAATTAATAAATTACTATCGTAACATGAAAACTTTATATGACACTCTCAAAACAATGCATTATTTCCAAACTGTATTATTCAACAATAATTAGTATTACGCTATAAAATTAAAATTATAGTAATACGTACACAATAATTTGTATTGTTTTATATTGCAGGCCCACGTGCCGTTGACAGGTCGAAAGTTAAAATTTTGGGGTATCTTTGTATGCTAAATCTGAACATTCTGTTGACTGTGGTAAAAAAAGTCCTATCCACGTTTTTCTAAGCTCGTATTCTTATTTGTCTGGTGGTTATTTATCCAGTACAAATCTTGCAATCGATTTTTAAGTAACTTCCCGACTAGCTAGACATTTGAAACTTTTAGAATATATCAGAACATGATGCCAATGCATTCTTTTAATACTTTTAGCCATCTTTAAGTAGAATTGAATTCATTTTCAGTTAATTCTCTTTTGTATGAAAAGTTATTTCGGAAGAAATCCGTAATCGAATCCACTATTATTGGTTGCTAGGGGTCTGGGGTCCTAGCAACTAAATTATTAATGTATACGTGCGTTACTATGGAAATCACAATGACATTTCAGTATTCTATATTTTTTGTTTGTTTGTTTGTTTTTTAATTAGTTCATATCAGGTACAAGTTTGAGCATATTGAGCATAATAATTAAACAGAAAATTTAAAAACGTTGTATATAAATCGTTATTTTTATCTTGTAATTATCATTTAATTTCAGTTATGTGAGCTGTTGTCCCATGTACATTTTGTAATCGGCATTTCTATTATTTTCATCGCTGTGTAGGTAGAGTATATTACGTTTCATAACCTTGCACTCCGTCTCTAGCATGAAAATGATGTAATGTATTCTAAAAATACTTTTTTTTACATATATTATAATATAATTATTTAATTATTACTACATATTAGATTAAGTGATTATTTGATCTAATTTTATGCGAAGAAAGAGAAAGAGGCGTATCAGTGTAGTAAAAAGTGCAAAAAAGTGCAAAGTTATAAAACGTATACTCTACCAATTGCCACAAAACGTTGGCAATTCTTTTCAAAATTCCTTTCAAGTCGTTTCAAGTCAAAAACACACACCTCCCTGCAGAACAACAAAATGTACTTCTTAGGTGTATGACTCAATAGTATGTAAATACATTAATCCAGACGTAGAAAATATTTGAAAACGAATTTTTGATAAATATATTGAAAACCGTAGAAAATACATTTACATATTTTATTTAAAATATGTCAGTTTAGTATTTTAGCCTTCAATTTTATTATTCTACTGAAAAACAGAATTTTGTATGCATAACTACTATTTTTGACATAATAAAATTTATTTTATCTCGCTCAGAAAAATAAGTTTCCAGTATGCAAGGCGCTGGCCTTTCATCCGGTGGCTTCTAGGTGGTTGATTCTCGGTGAGGTCGCTATATATTTTAATGATTTTCTCAAAATCTAGGTATTTGTGATTGATTCACTTATATTGCTAACTATACTACTGTCATTGAACCTCATGTGATGTTGTACTATAAAAAAATATATAAATGTTCATATATATCATTAGTTCAAGTAATTAGTTGCTTACTTCATCCCAACATTCTACAGGATCAGAGCATAGATTATGCACTTCCCACAGTCTATCAGCATCATCCGCTATATTAAATATACAGCGCTGATGAAATGGTAATGGCATGGACATATCGTTCGGCGAGTGGACAACCGCTGGACAAATGCAGTCATACAAGGGGTCCAAAACGACCACAAAGTCAAGTACGATGGATGTCTATAGCAATGTATAACTATGAACCAGAGAAGACTTGGAGCTAGGGGAGGCCTTTATCCAGTAGCGGATAGATCCCTGCTGATAACAATTGCAATATACAAGAAAAAAATCGAAGCAGTAAATTTGTAACTAGAAAAGGTTTAAATGTCTATAAAACTCAAAAATGTCTTCTATGTTCGGGATTTTTTAGTCCAACTTATAGAATTATTTCAAATGGACCTAATTCTGGTGACGGGGCGTAATACCTAATATAAACAATTAGTTTTTTTAGTTAAATAAAAATAAATCAGAGATTGGTTTCAAAGCATTTTTTTTATATTTTACGACTAACTTTTAAAATATTTTTTTATCAATTATTTACTGATGTTAAGAACATTTTATTTCGCTATTCGCTTTTTCTAAATGTTTATTAATAAGTATTTGCGGTCTTAAATAACGTGATTGACAGTTTTTTTTTTTCGATTATTTCAAAATAACAAAATATGTAGGTTACCTAGGATCCACTAGATGAAGAGGACTTATTTAAATAATGAAATGAGGTAGGTATATGCAGAAACAATGGCACGGAAAAAGTACTTACCTTGATAAAAACAATCGCTTTTTACCCTTCATTCTAAAATTTTCAGAAATAAATAATTCGTGCATTGAAATACCGCTGCTTTTAAACAAAGGTTTTGTTTGGAAGTCTGCGGCAGGACCTACATAGCAAACGCTTCTACATAATTTGTTTATTCAGTGAAAATAATAAAACTGTAGTCCATAATGCGTTTTCTGATTATATCCTGCGAACACAATGGCTACGATAATTAAACAGAAAATACAAACGGGCCATTCATTGTTTGACAGGCCGAAGGTTTTTAAAGATGAACAATTTCCTTAAGCTATAGGTAGCATTTCCTTATTATTTGTTTGGTACTTATGATTAATATTTTTTTAATACAAATATCTTGAAGTAACGCTTCTTCTGTCAGATGGAGCACTCTGTGATGTTGTTGTCAAAATCGTTGAAGCCGGTTACAGTTAAGTCATAAGAACTATTTTTCTATGCTAGTCCAACGAACTTTTTACTTCATTTTCATTTGATTACGCTCTATCTCTATGACACAATAAGAACTACAACATACACATGCAATCAATTAAATAATAATGATTCACTCACTGACTTTACATTCTGGCAGACATATTAGCCACCTTCAGGATATCTCTCATTCTGTGGTAGGCTTAAACCTATTATTATTTTTCTATAAAGTTAAATTTCAGTTATAAATAATTCTGAGGGACCGGCAAAAATTGTTCACTATATCAGATGTTCGTTGTATCCGATGTTCGTTATCAGTGAAAAAAAACTTTCAGTTACCACTTTTATTTCCGTTTTAATATATAAATAATAAAATATATACAAAAAGAAAACTTTTAGTTAGGTACCTACTTAATAATATCCATATGAACATAGAAGTTTGTTATAACAATAATAATATGTTTATATTTAATACTTTGGACGCTGAAGACACAAATGGCACGTAATGACCAGGCGGCCGATCGATGTAATTAACATGCATTTTAAAGGTGATAATAAAAATATCATTATCTAGTCAGCAGCGAATGAGTCAAAGTCATTTCCTTGATAATATGTAATTCCACTTCAGCTGCTATTTATTGAAAATTTTCTGTGGAATCTCTCTATTATATGACTGACGAAAATAACGAACCTCTCCAACACTGCGCATTACTTCCGATGTACCTAATGATAACTGGAGTTGTTTGATAGTCTTCACTCTCAATTTCATCATTTTCGTCATCTAAGTTCTCAACAGTTTGATTACCATTTGCTAAAAGTACAATTTCATCATCATCCAAAAGTTCTACACTTATAAGTTTGCTGCGTTGTATGATACTCGTATGTGTTTATTTTCTGCGATATTTTGTTCATTAGTTATAACCGGAAACTTTTGGTATTTTACATGCAAAATGTGTTATATGTGCCGTATATTATATATTATAGGATAGTTCAGTCTGGGCTCACTATAAACGAACAAAAATTACACTCTTCTTATGAAACTTTGATCCGATCTTTTTTTAAATTGGTTGGTTATAACCGAAAGTTTCCTTTAATCTGGTTCGTTATAAGCAAATGTGACTGTATTTTATTTACTTCGCGCATTAACAACTCGCAATATATTTTCATTATTTATATTTTTCCTGAATATTCTTCCCGTGTTTGGCACATGTACGTGGTTTCGTAACACCAAAAAGAGAGATCAACGCGCTATAGGTTAGATATTGCAAAATGAAAAAAAGAAATCAAATGTCCATATTCTTTCCCATTGCTCCATTCATGGTATGTAACAGGGTTAATTCTGTACGTAGTAAATATATTTAATAAATTATCACAACCTCAAACATGAAACAGCTGTTGCGAATTGTTCGTCAAAATCACATTCGAAGGGAGCATACATTGTCGAAACTTTTGCTCGCAAGTTCGTTGATTAAACAACTTCATTATCCTCCACTCCGACTACAGAAATCCGTATCGGATCGGAACATTCGCTGACTGGCACATTCGAGTTGCGATTTTGATTAATCGTCACTATTTCGTATGGCGAAAGGGACACACACACGAAGCCGATAAGTTCCGACACAAGCAAAAACTTCATCTGATAATATGAAACATATTCGCCGGCTGCGGGGGCGAAATTAGTCCCATTCAACAAACCTAATCTATTAATACTCGACTATTGGGGACTAAGAAATAAAAATGATTATTAATCTAATAAATAATATATTCATTAGTGATGAGCACTCCATAATAACATAAGACCATCGGTAGATTATCTAGCAAACCTTGCAAACACTTTATTTGGTTCAAACCAAATAATTTTGATTATATATAAAAATAATCATATATGTTATTTATGCTATGACATAAATTGGTTACTTATATATTATTATATATTAATAAGTTTGTAAACACCACATATAGTAACATCGCTAAGTTACCATTCATATATTCTTATTCACATAACGTCATGGAGACCATTTTTAATATTATATTCATTGTGATTACTTACTAAGTGCAGTAATTAATTGTTTTACACAAATTTTACAGAATTTTTCAACCAAATAATAATACTGACGTGAGGTATTGCTGGCTGTTTATTTACACATTGTGACGGATTGTTTTTTTATATTACCTACAAATTGGCAAAAATAATTTCATAACAGTAATGTGAAATTCTTTGCAAATAATTATGCAATGCGAAATGATTTATAGGTAGCTGTATCAGTAGACCAGTGGACCTTTTTTTGCTTAAATTCCATACAGTTATGCTCCATCTCTATGAATAAAAGTTTTCAACATCTTTGTTTAAAACATATATTTTAAGGAATATATCGTAGTGTTACCGAATATCTATATCTGTATAAGATATTCTAACCTATAATATATCTAATCCTTTCAAAAATCAATCCACAAAAACCTCGTAAATCATATCCATACAACAGAAAAATTTGCTAACCTCACAAATACAATGTCATTTTGTATAAAGAGTATGTTTTTTTTCGAAATTCTATTTAAAACTGAAATTATATTGTTTCACTGTATCCGAAAACGAGATTTATTTTGAATCTATTAGGTTTAAAAGATAGACTAATTTACATAATGATTAGTCCTTGATTTTATTTTATTTTCCATTCCCTGTGTGAAATTGCATATTGTAAGAAATCTTTTTTTTCTACCTACGGTATAGATAAATGTTGGATATCTGTATTACACACAAAATCAATCTATTACATAGCAGATTACATGGGTGGATTTTCCCAGTCTTTGCTGGTCACAATTATATTTATTATAATTATATTCTATCCTGACATTTTGTTTCGATATTGATTGAGAAAAGCCAATTTAACGCTTCCCAACCGGCGTTCTGCGAGTGACAGGAAATATGCCACAAAATATAATTGCTTTTAAATTTTACTCATATATTTAAAAAAATGATCAAATCATCCAAATCGCGACGAAAAATATTTAATTCACTAAATTCTGCTCTATTATTTAATAATAGTCCCCATTTTCCACAAAGCAATAAATGCTCCTCTACATCATCAGTCAAGGTCGATCCACTGCTGGATGAAGGCCTTCCCTAGCTTCCTCCGCTCTTCTCGATCCCTAGTTCTTCATTATCACGTACATCTTCTGAATTTAAGTATAAGCTCTTCTATCCAGCGGGTTTTAGGGTGATTCTGTGATCGTTTAGTACCCTTTGGGTACTACTGTATGAAAACATTTGTAAATCGGTTGTTCACTCGCTGAGCAATGTGTCCACCTTATTACCATTTCAACTGATTAATGACTTTTATCACATCACGAACTCTTGTCTGCTTCTTTATCAATTGGTTTCTTTTGTGGTCTTTTCGCGATATTTATTCCCAGCATGCACTTCAACATACCACATTGCGCTAACTTCAAGAACATGTATATATAATATATATATTATTCTAAAAAATCCTTGAAAAAAAATGGGTAGAAAGGGACATCAATATCCACTGCACTCCTTCTCCGGTAAGAGCTTTGCCAATTAAGTTTCCGGCTCTAGTGATATTCATGTAATAATTTTCAATTTATTCAATGAAACTTATTGAATTCAGTCCTCGGATATTGTAGAAATATTTTATACAAATTATACTCTTTATCTAAAAGTCACTCACTTATAATTTCCTGAGATGCAATAATGGTTTATATTAAAATGGTTCATAGATCACCCTCATCGCGGTTGATAACAAAATGGCAAGTTTTGCGTCTGATGAAAACCACAAGAAGGAATAAGTTTAACCGGCGCGGCAGGCGGGGTTTAATTATCGTCACGTTATTCTCCAGCCGCGCTATTCGAGGAACCTCTCGCAGCCTTCTCATCTCTCCTGCATGCGAAATATAATCACATTTTCAACGCGAGACGGAGCCTCCAGCTGGTCTATATATATACGCAGACTGAAAGTTTGAGATCAACTGATTGCATATGTTGGCAATTATACTTTGGAATTTTATTTTATATATCATAAAACTACGTCATTTTAATATTGTCACATAACAAAAAAAACCTAGCAAATGGCATATTATCATGTCAAATGTTATATTATTTAACGCATGTCTAATAATTCAAAAAAAAAATCCTCAAAAGGCTGTAAACGTATACACTAACCTTCGTATTTAATTATTTAATTTTAAAATATATTAATATACAAAATATAAAATAAATTCTAATGTATTTTAGTTTTGTACTATTCCATTTGAGTAATTTTTTACGAGCCAGGCTTCGTTTTTCGGCATATTCATCTACTATACGGACTCACCAATGGAAAACAACACACTGACTTTTGACTCAAATGGAATAGTATACAACTTAAATCCATTAGAATTTAAATTCAAATTCCATCAAGTACCATAGAATTAATATGATAATTATATTAAATTCTACATAATATATTTAAAACGACAGCTATGTTGGTTGTAACACCATTGTCAATCCTACAAAAATAAATGTATGATGCCCACTCTTAAGTATAAAACTCATAGGTATAAAGAGACGAAATAATCTCTCACTACTCATGAATAATACGTATTTATTTGAAAACCGTAATAGTTTAAGACGATTATTTATACCATATTTGAATTAATGTAGAATGTTATATTATAATTATTTATAGTATAATTTGTAAAATTTAAATTCTGAATCAATAATTAATATGTTAATACTGTTAATATTCTTATTGTTTTAACTACATATACATAAATCTATCTTAATAAGACACTAACAGTTGAAACATCTTCTTTTCATTAAAAACAATTCAATACGAAGATATAGAATTTAATAGTTTATTTTACTTTTAATTTAGACATTTATTATGTATTTAATTTTTTTTTTAAAACTCATACCTACAAAACTACGTATTTACATAGATACATTGAGATACATATTTTAAATAATTTTGAAAGTTAATAGATTGTGCAGTCATTGGATGTTAATTGTTTTAGGTAAACTTGACTGAATATTCACGAAATCATGAAAGGAAATCTATTTTTAACAAGATTTTTTTATAAATGATCATTGCAATTAGTGAAGATATTTTAATTACATGAAATTGTAGCATTAATAAAATATTTCATAATTTCAGCAAAAAAAATACAAATTGTGAATAATATGGTGGGGTTTCCATCTCTACAAATTTGATATATTAAGATATGATATTAAGATAAGGGTAAAATAAAAGAATAAGTAGGGACGCGTTAGGTCATAATTTTTTCATCATGAATAAACCACTAATTAAAAGATATTACATGGGATTAATTCTAGAGATTCAAGGGATAATATATAGATAAATTGAATTTGTTATGTTTTCTGTCTTAATTATTATTATTAGGTATATTTTTATATATCATAAAAGGTATGAACTGTTTTAATAATTGAACTCATTGGTGCTATAAATAATTCTCGTCTGTTTAGTGTCTATATTTAGTATTTATAGTGGATATGTTATACACGTATTAATGATAACTTGGATATTCAATCTATTAGTCTAATATTCATTGAAAGTGTTTACACTTTTAATGAAACGTTTTATAAAGTCAGAAGGACAAGGCACGACTTTTTGCTTATATTACAAAAATGTATATTTTCTTTTTCACTTTAGTAGCTGGTTGTCCAACTGGTCTAGCATAATAGCATATTGATAAGTCTCTCTAGTTAGTAGGTACTTAAAGTTAATTAATAAAATAAACATTTTTTCTCTAAGATTGATTGTTACTCATTCACTCAACCACTATTTAAGGCAGAGAAAGAGATAAGAAAAATTAAACTTACCTACGCTCGGGATCCGAATACAAAAATAATATGATAATTGTACCTAGACAACGGGTTACAAGACGTCTAGTCCCACAGTCATGGCCCCCACAACCGAAAGCGCACCCCGGGCCAAGATATTTAACTTTTCCATAATATTAAGGGTAGTAAGGTGTTCTACAATACTGTTCCCTAAATGATATTCCTCGGAACCCCAGAGTACAGCGAGGTGAAATTATGGGCATTCCATGTATTTTTAGATTTTTTGCATTTTTAATTAAATCCACTTGAATTATTGAGTAAAGTTGTCGGCACTCGTCTTCATAATATTATGGAGTACTGATAGCGACCCTCTTTTTTGGTAGCTAAGTAACACGTAACCCTTTGCCATATTGGATAAATAGCCATCTTATATTAGTGAGGAAACACACTAAAAACAAACAATAAAATTCTACGCATGCAGTACCATTTAATTATATTAATCATTAATCATCATACCACATCGAATTGTCTATATATTTTTAAAAATAAATATCTCTCAATTATAATAGCGCCGCAGGCGACTTTTTCGCTATTAAACCAAATTTGTGATGTGTTTATCTCACCTAACTGCTCAACCCGCTACGCCAGGCCCCTCTAAGCCCGGGTCCCCAAGCTAGAGCCCTGTCAGCCCCCCTTGTGAGGGCCGTGCCCACAGCTCTACGGTAGGCGACATTTACGAATATATATTTCGAAATTAATTTATTTACAAATATTTAATTACTCTAATGAGTAATTCATAATATAATATCATTAAAATATAGTGCAGTACTCCATCATCTTCCTATGTAATACCGGTGGTTTCTTAAGATGTCATCAGGGACTGAGTTAGTAGGCATTCCGTAACTAGTGTGGTCTCGCGGGACTTATAATATTATGATAATGTGTTATAAGTTTTAGTGAGATTTCACCAGACCTCGCATTTCATACTCAACATTGACTATAATAAGTAATATAATGATTTACTTTATCTCAAAATCAAATTAACATTAGTATAAATAATTGGTCAGTCTTCTGGCTAGTAAAATTGTCATTCTAAAATATTCAGTCAACTTTCATTTATCTTCTGATAAAATTAGAATCACTAGCCATGAAAAAAAAATATCGAGACTATAATATTGGCTCAATTAAAACTATCCTGATAACCAACCACACTAGTATTAAATCATATTCAATGTTTGTCAATATCCTCATTCGTAACTTTACAATCGGATATAATAAGTTTAGGTTGTATCCAAGTCAAATTGTTCAAACCTTTACTTACCGGCAGGGACCATTGCTGTTATATCATCAAATTTAACTTACCTATCAGAATCACCACTTCTATAATACATAAGGCCCCCATTGTTTTAATAACCAACATTAACTTTGACAGCAACTGAACTTTGTAGGCGATACTATATTTGAAACAATTAAATTTACAATAGCCAGTAAAAGAGACATATTTAATTATTATATTATGATTTATGACATCGACGAACATTTTTTTTATTATTTTTTATACAATCGTGGGTATTGTAAATCTGTCTCTAATTTAGCATATTTTGACAATAAATATTGGTAGATATAGTTATTCTTTTAACCATTGTAATTTATTATTTATATTCCTCTATAGCGCTTCGGTTGTTTATACTACTTTTAAGATTCAGGTTCGTTATATATCACAGAAACATAGTATATGGAAGAGACCCAGTATTTATATAGAAAAAAATATGATTTTCAATTTCAATTTCAATTTCAATTTTAATTTATTTTACATATTGTGGACATTACAAATTATAAGTTTAAGACGTTCACAACATGACATTTAGAAACAAATAAATATTATTAAAAAAGTATTATGTAATATTGTAATTATGCAATATTAAGTTATTCTATAGTATAAATGTGTAAATACAAAAAATATGAAGTATATAGGTACAAGGAAGTACACCGGATGAGTTAAGCAGACCCTATTTTAAGAATTTATAAAATAACGTCCACCTATACTCATTCTCACGTAGATGGAATATATCAACATCCGAAGCAATTTGGTTGAACAGACTTATTGCTCTACCAATTGGCATCACCAATGGCAGGTTAGTTCTGCTCCTCGGGAGAACAAACAACTGATGCTCCCGATTTCTAAGATAGTTATCAGGGACACACAAGTCAATATTACCAAGAATGGCAGAGTTCTCATTCACACCACGTATTAGTCGAAAAAAATACGTGGCCAAATATTGATATCTTCTAGCACTTAAACTACAGTATGTTAGCATACCTAAGAGAAAGTCAGTTGGATAAAGCCACGGATAGTATCCATATAACCTCAAATAAAGGAGTCTCAAAAATTTCTTTTGAACTCGCTCCACCATAAGGTCATATTTCAACTGATGCGGGCCCAACATTTGTAGCGCCTTTTTACAAATGATAGCTATATGACCACTAAATGACAGCTTACTGTCAAACGTAATGCCAAGATCCCTTACAGATGGTATTCGCGAAAGAACTCTGCCATTCATCGAATATTGGAAAAATAATACTCGCGAGGCTCTGGTAAATGATAAAATATTGCATTTTTCAATATTGAAGTCCAGTTTGTTACGCCTGCCCCAATCTAATATATTGTCTATATCAAGTTGGAGTTGACGACAATCGTCCAAGGTGACAACTTCCATGAAGAGTTTCAGGTCATCAGCGAACAACAAAAACATAGCATTTTTAATGACCATTGCTATGTCATTTATAAAAATCGTAAACAGCAATGGCCCCAAGTTTGAGCCCTGAGGGACACCAGAAAATGTATTGAACATCTGTGACTGATAGACGCCATACGATACGTATTGTTGACGATTCCTAAAATAGCTCCCGAATAACTTCAGAAAACGATCGGACAATCCAATTAGTTGGAGTTTTTCCAACAGGATGTCGTGATCGACTCTGTCAAACGCTTTTGAGAAGTCATTGTAGGAACAGTCAACCTGATGGCCTCTATCTAGTGCTGACGACACATAATCTACAAATACCATCAGGTTAGTTTCCGTTGATCGGCCAACTCTAAATCCATGCTGCTCATTCATTATAAATGACTCAATTTTTGGATAAATCATGTTATGCATGATCATCTCAAGAACTTTTGCGGGTGCCGAGAGAACAGCCACCGGCCTGTAGTTCTCCACTGATGACTCAGCACCACTCTTATGGATTGGAGTAACCTTTGACATCTTCCACAATTCGGGAAAGATACCCGTCTCCATCACAAGATTAAATATATATGAAAGCGGGCCTTTGACAAAGTCAATACACCCCTTTAAAAAAAATGTTGGGAGATTATCCGGCCCTAAAGATCGTGTGTTCTTTAGCTTTTTAATGAACCTAAACACAATAGCAACATCAATAGGAAGGATATCAATAGATTGGGCACCGCGTGATGGTTTTCTTGACGTTGAGGCAACATCCAGATTCGGACTACTACTTGCGTAGACAGACCTAAAGTGACCGGCAAATGCCTCTACCACTCCAGATCCGGTCACCTCTTCGCCTTTCCAACTCATTGAATTGGCAAACCCACCATCCCTTCTTAAAGATTTAACATAGTCCCAAAACGATTTAGAATTTTCGCGGATGCAATTTTCTACCGTTTCTATATGCGCTCGATAGGCCAGTCGAACAGCTTGCCGCACTTTTGAGCGATAAAGACTAAACATTTCATAGTCTTGCTGAATATGCTTAGTCTTCCAAGTTCTATGGTAATAATGTTTGACCCTAATGTCCCCGACAATTTCCCGAGAAAACCACCTCGGGTATCGCCTTCCACCACGACATGGCGACTTCCTTGTAAAACACTGGTCAAAAATATTATAAATAATGTAGAATCAGAGATAAAATAATAATAAACTACTATTGGTAGGTACTTAATGACTTGTACCTCTTAAACGATGAATAATCTATATACACTGAACTCCCCATTTACACGGTAGATACGTTCCACGCGATACTGTGTTAAAAAAACGTGTAAAAAAAGTATAAGTAAACTAAAATACTTTAAAAAATCAAAGGTTACAAAAATTATTCACTATGTTTTAACACATTCTGGCCAAATTTGTCTCCAACATGCATTCAGAGTTGATGGCTTTGCACCGTGTTATTTCAAAATCGTGTAAAAAACCGTGTTAAATAGAGTTCATTGTTTTATCATTATTTTTTTACAATGTTGGATCCTAAAAAGATCATATATGGGCCTCCACAGGGTGTATGTTGTATTAATAGTTTTTTTTTTTTTACGAAAAATGGATATTAACCACTTGTTCAACCTATTAGATCCATACTCTGTGTCCAAATACTCATTGAAAAAACAAACATTTTTGCCAGACTCGGATTTGTACCAAAACCCATGAAATTATAGACCGACACGTAACCATTCGGTCATCGTGGGTGTAATATTATTACTGAATAATTAATTAATTTTGATAATTATTGTCATATTTTTTTCCGCCAATTTCTCCGATGTACATTGACTAATTATGTTTATTTGAAAATATGAATTGTGTAATGGAATCTTTGTTCTAATAGAATAAAAATGTGTAGATTATCAATGTCAATTTTATAGTATGCAGACAATCAACACCCGGTCAATCTTTCTACATTCTGCTGCCATGCTACAAGAGCGATCTAAACAATGCAGGCTTTAGATGAAATGAATGCACGATATGGCACTTTACATCGGCGTACTTAGTATATTTTTTTAACTATTTTTTTTTCAATAATGCCATTTGAGTCTGAAATATTACGTTTGCATGACATATTGATTTTTTTTCAAACAAAGATGCAAGACTATATTGTTAAAAAAGGTTTTATTTTTGGGAGGGGGGAAATGGATAGTCCAGGGCATCTTCAAGCATAAATCCACCCCTGAATCTAATACTTGATAGATATGTATTTAAAACCTTATAACTTTATAATACCTAATAACCTTATGATAGATATGTACCTACTTAAAACCTTATAATAAATATCGACAAAAAGAATCTGGGGTAACTAACTCTGCAACCAATAGATAGTATAAATTCTGGAGATGTTTCTGAAACAAATCATGACGTGAATCAATTTATAAGGTAGAACATAATTTTAAGTCAAAACGCAGACATATTATTTAAAGTAGGTAATAAATTTTGATCCAAGCCACGTGAAATATGTGCCGGTGTGTGACTTCGCATTCGATGATAAAATGCGTGGTTTAAAAATAGCCCCGGGCACTTAACGGTCTCATTTTTTAAATCTGTTACCGTACGTGGGGATGATTCAATTAAAAAATACTTCATCCCTCGGGGGACGGATAGCTCTCTCGCCCCGGCACAAAAGTGTGCCACCCCCCGTCTTCGTAATATTTTAATATGAGAACTGTTATTAATCACTGTCATAAAATACAAGGAGAGCAGGGATGTATACATAAACCTTCTGTAAGGCATATGCCAAACAAAAGAACGGGATCGTAGTCTTGGTAATGCTACAAACATGCTCTAAATTAAGAATGTTTGCGCAGATCCAACTCTTTTCGGAGATATTATTAATATTTTTCTTTGGCTACGGCTATGAATACATTATCGTTCTTTATTATGCTAGTAAACTGCTGTAATCATTGACTGAAAGCTTTTCCGTCGCTTCTTTTGTACATATACTGATAGTATTTTTCACTTGCTTATTAGGCGCCTACTCAGTATTTTACTGACTTTTTGTAAGATTTTTCATTTGTAATTAGTGTTACCCATGTAATACGGCTTCTTTCGATTGGACGACAAAAAGTTAAGAAAAGAATATACATAACTTTAAAACACCTCAGATATGTATCCACTAGAAAAATCATATTTGAAAAAGAAATACAATTTCGACAAGGATTTGAACCCGTATTATTCTCAAAATCCTATGTATTAACCATTGAATAAAAGAAATTGTTTATTAAAAATTGTTAGCAAGTTCAAATAGACGTTATAACTAAAATATTTGCCGAGAGCCGGACGTCGCTTAGTAATTAAAGTGATTAATATTCCTTGATTTAACACACACAAAAACCAATAGTCAATAATAACGCAATTTGATAAGCATGTCTTGTATGACCTACTAGTTTAAATTGTTTTAATTAGATAGGAGGCGACACCACTGGTTATACAGGTTCAAATCCCGTCGATTTTTTTAGTGTGTCTGAGGTATTTTCAAGGTATGTATGTTCAATATATGGAATGTTTCATTTTCAAAATCTTGTGAATTATTCATTGAATAAAAGGAATGGTTTATTAAAAGAGTTAAAAGTTAAGATTTCCCTACAAGATGTTGAGCTTTTTGATCATACATACGGCATTTTTCACACGTGGTTAGTATTTAATATTTATTTTATACAATGATTCTAACGTGTCATCAACACACATATCATACTTATAAAAATAGATAGTAAACTTAATTCTAAAGATGGCAAGCTAGTAGTATGGTTAAATATCTCCCCTCGCCTCCAGACAACACAAATAGCGTAGATACGTTTTTAAAATAGTTAAGTCTGCCTTCAGATAGCTAGTTAAAGGACTAAAGACGATTATGTCGCCCGATTGCATGCCATCTTTTGGTGTGTTTGTATACGATACAGTAAACAGTAAAATTGACACAAAATTTGAAATTTTTCAATAAATAACGGGGTATGTTTAGGTCAAATTATAAGAATGCATAAGCTTACAAGCTTTACCGATGCATCGTCATGATGGTGACAGTATTTTTAATAGTTTCTCGATTTACATTAACTGCATATCTATTACTTATTTTTTTAATCATTTTTAACTTTATAGATAGGTCGATTAAAACCTAAAAAGACACCGATTTGGCTCGATGCGTTCATAGTTATGAAATAATTTATCGATTACATTTACATTTATGGACATAATATATAATATTT
Organism: Rhyacophila brunnea; assembly: GCF_057557595.1. Taxonomy (NCBI): domain Eukaryota; kingdom Metazoa; phylum Arthropoda; class Insecta; order Trichoptera; family Rhyacophilidae; genus Rhyacophila; species Rhyacophila brunnea. The sequence goes on from NW_028232859.1 coordinate 43,365,587, forward strand.
GTACAGTATAATATAGCATCCCCTACTTCCTCCATATGTCACTCTCGCTTGACGTAACCACACATCATCTTTTCACTTCTGTTTAAAAATACCGAACAAAAACTATTTTACAACGTTTTTCTTAGCTCGTATTCTTGTTTGTCCGGTAAAAATCTTGCAATCGATTTTTAACTAACTTCTCGACTAGTTAGACATTTGAAACTTTGAGAATATATCAGAACACGATGCCAGTGCATTTTTTAATACTTTTAGCCATCTTTATGTAGAATTGAATTCATTTTCAGTTAATTCTGTTTTGTATGAAAAGTTATTTCGACACCATTATTGATTGCTAGGGGTCTGTGGTCCTAGCAACTAAATTATTAATATATACATGTCAAGTACATTTTTTTGATCGTTTAAGCTAGTCAAGTCAAGTTTATATGGTATAACAGAAAATTTAAAAAACGTTGTATATAAAAAGTTCTTTTTATCTTGTAATTATTTTATTTATTTTTAATTCTGTCCGAATCTTCATTTCGTTGTCATCTAATAATAAAAAATAAATTACCATTCTTCAAAAAAACGTTATGGCGAATGGTTCTAAGCCATTTACACAATCATTCAACTGGATCAAAATAAGCACATTATTTATTTTAGTCAACCATTGAAAGCGTAAGTGGGATTGGATCGGTATTCAATGGTAAAATACTCGCCTGACAATTGAATAATATCAGCAAATTATAATTAATACAATGTTTTAGAAAGTTTTATTGTTGGCAACATTCTGCATTGGAATATTTATTTTTAATATTTATAATAATTGTATCATTCATTTCCAACAAATATTTTGCCAACTGGATTCCTATGATGGTTGACCACTGCAATAGCATTATTATTCAAGGGTTATGAGCTATACGTATTCATCGTGTTCGCTTTTGAAACATCTCAAGGATATTTTCTCCATTATCCTTTGGGAAAGTTTTGATCTTTGACACCTAAACGGCGTAAGACATGACAGCTAGCACAACACATTTATCCATCAGGTTACTACGTACCTAACTATTATTTATCATAAGGATATTCTCTGGGTTATATATTTTTTGAAATTGCTAATATTATATACTATATGATTTTAAATAATATATACATTAACATTATAATATATTATTATTGTGTAGTAACTCGTTTGCCATAATTCAAAATTTTACATAGCAACAATCACGATTTTTAAATTTAAATTTACTAGTTCCAATGACATTCATATGGACGAAGCATCTGGAAAAAAAATGACACTCACTTTTTTGTCGGGTCTGCCGAATGGTTCGGTTCGAACGGGTTCGCTCAAATGAACATTGACACTAGAAACACTATTCTAACGCCATTACAATAAAGGTCAAACTGCTATAAATTCCCGATGCGTGATATCGCATAATGGAAATTGCGTGACGTCTACCTATACATGTGCAAATGTCGCTATGCGCGAATTTACTTGCAAACTACTGTATTGAGTGCATTGTCCATTTAATAATGTCATTGACTAGTTCGGAAACAGGCTATATTATTTAGATCAAATTAAAAACGTCACTTATAAAAATGAGAAATAGTATATGAATACTTTTAATAAAATAATATAAATACCGGTATCTTTATGACTTTATCTATTATAACGGGTTCTTAATGACATTGAGAATGAAAAATTAGCACACTTGCAGGTAACCGTGTTAGTGAGGGTTGGTTTACACGGGCTTAGTGCTTAACATTCGTAATCACTACTCACACTAATATCACCACGTGTAAACAGGCCGAATTAATAATATTCGGCCTGTTATCCATCACCTGTACCAAACACAGACGCATACTCCTTCTCGTATTAATTCTTATTTGTTACTAAACACTAGACACTGCGACAAGTTGCGAATGCGAGTCGAGTTGTGGTGGGGTACGTACTAACGATTAGTTAATATGATGTGTTTCTATTCACTCGCAGTTGCATTTTAACTATTGTTTATTTGTATGCGACATTTTTTCACTTTTAAGTATTAGTGCGACTACTAATGATTAGTAATCACTACTCGCACTAATACCACTACGTGTAAACAGGCCGAATTAGTAATAAGCCTTAGTATTCGGTTTATGACCACGTGTTGGTATTTTGTGAGTAGCGAGTACCTACTTATGATTAGTGCTAATCCAACTTTAGGCTGGCACGGTCTAAAATGATCATGACTACGCGACGCGAAGATTGTGCAAGTGACGCGTGCAGAACAAAACATAATTTGTCATAAAAATTCAACATGCGTCCATTTAGTGTTATGTGTATTGTTCTATTTGTAATAATAATAATATATTCATTGACATGTTTTCTTTTTCAAGTAAATAGGTAACGTTTTTAGTCATCTTTACACGATTTAAGAATTAATTCCCCCGACACCATCACAAAACAAATTGACGTGTTCACAGCTCGACTTTCGCTCTCCGATTGGCAGCCAGTCTGAAATTTCGTCGCACCTATAGTTGAAAATTATTTGCCGTTTCACTGGAGTATGCTCGGTTATATAGTAGTGGATTGGTTAGGTGAAGCACGGATACGTCATGAACGCGCGCCTATATCCAATCTTTTCCTTGGTTTGCGCGACTGTGATACTGATGCGTGTGTCTAAAAGCACTGACCAAATATTCATAGCAATGGAACGACAGTGAAGGTGAGAGCTTTTGGATCAAATCGTTGTATATTCATTGATTTGAAAAAGATAGTAGCTGAATAAATTACATTCAAATCTAATCCTTCATTCTATGTACCTATATCTGGCTATTTTTCGTAGTGGTAAGTTAGTTACACGCGATCGTTAGTTTAAAAATGATATTGAATTCAATGTTTTCAATACACAACAATAAAGAATAAACGGTAATAGATTCTTATTTTGTCTACGCGTAATCTTCGTCCTCTTTTCTACGGCGTTTCGGACTCAATACCAAGGCCATACTCATGATTGTATCGTACTGTAAGATGTATGAATGCGAACACGGGGTGATATTATACTGTTGTTCATAAACGACAACCAATTTACCAGATAATTTATTTTGCTGAAAGGCCGGAAAGTTTTTAAATATAACCCAACGTTCCTATTAATATTGTCAGCGTTCCTGTGATTTTCGATAGCCTCATTTACTAAACGTGAAAACTATTCCTTATTAGCACTACAGTAACTTTTGAGAATGGCCTCTTCAACGAGTCCGAAATGTCAAAGAAAGAACGAGGAATGACATGCGATGACAACCCGAAAATCTATTAAGATAACATTCTATAGCCTCAACATTATATAAAGAATACACCCTCCATTCTCTCGCTTGATATAATAATTTCATTTCCTTATTTTGATACAGCCAAATATCGCACATGAATTGGTTTGGATTCAACTATGGTTAGCGATAAAAATCACTTTGATCAACCAACTCCACTGCTTTTATTCCGTCTGCAGGAATTGCACATCTAACTTTATCCATCTGTTCACCAAACTGAAAACTTTCGTGATCACACACAACACACACACATGATTATAATAACGACTCTCTACGAGTAACCGCTTGATAAACAATACGTTTATATTATTTTTTCTCTTATTGTACCGAAAGTATAAGGTAATTTTAATTTAAAAAAAAAACTGTCATTAGAAAACATCGACCAACATACACTGCAATAATATCCGTAATATATAGGTAGGCTCCCCAACTTTTTGGCTTCTCTGGGCAACACTGAGTAAAAATGAATAATGTGGTTTCTAGGTACGTAAAAGTTCTTAGGTCAGTTTAGTTGCAGCTGAGATAATCGCATTTGAAATAAATAGCAGTTATCAAAATACTGTAACTTAAAAGTTAATAAATGTGTCTTTTATATTAATTATAGGTTTAAACAATTAATTTTACTCAACTTAAGTTATGTATTTTTTTTTGACCGTGTCTGTTCTTAATAAGATCACTTTATGGGCCTCCACGAAGTGAAGGTTTGTATTAACAAATTTTGTTTTTACGAGAAATGAATATCAGCCACTTGCTCAACCTGTTATATACATACTCTGACTAATACACAAATTGAAAAACAATCTGTGTTCTCGCCAGACCCAGGATTCAAGCCTGGGAACCACGACGTTATAGGTCAACTTTTAAGCCGCACAGCTATCGTGAGTATTCTCAGTTAAAATATTTTTTTTGCTAACAAGTGACAAAATCTGTGATACATGAAAAACCACCAATCTCTAGCAGTCCTCCTCCAGTTCCTTCCATTATTCTAAAGCCTTGGTTCTTCGCTACTACGTACATTCACCGATCTTCATGAGTTCCTATACAGTCTTCTATCCAGTCCATTGCCATTTTATCATCGTTGCACCCTCTATAATCTATATATATATATATATATTATAGATCATCTCTCTAACTATCTTGTCTGCCTCCTTATCCATTATTTTGTTTTGTTTTGTGATCTTTTCCGTGGTTAGTTAATGTAAATATTATATTAGTAAGAATGCTTTTTATAATTTTTATAATAAAATTTAAAAAAATAAAAAGGAACAAGACCTAATTAATAAGATATCTTTCAATATTGATTATTTTTCCGGAAATCTTCAAACCTATTCTCAAATTCATCTATCAAAACGTAAAGAAAGGCTTTTCGCTGTTCACTTACTTGGACGCATTACTATCTATCCAGAGCCACATGCAGTCAGAGGTTTATAGGTTGGAGACACCTGGGTTATGTATACAATTCTATTTTTTAAAGTTAGAAATTAAAATAGATTTCATTTTCTCACGTTCTCTGATTCTCATATTGGTACTTTTTCGATCATGTCCGCCTCTTAGTTAAAGAATATGGACACTACACGGCGCTTCTTCTTGCATCTTCCCAAAGCATGCTAGCATCCCATAAATCAATCATATACGCATTATAGATGTTATGTAGTGTTCTTCCAGGATGCCCGAATCTGGTTTCGTTGAAGAATAGGCAAGCCAGTTGAAAATTCTCTTGAAACATTTTTGGCACGTGGCCGAGCTATGCCCAAAGTCACTCCTTTGGTCTCAGTCTAATGAAAGTCTTCTCGTTACTCCGACAATTATACCGTAGTTAGGTACACAGTTACTCTGAGCCATCGTAAGGTGCCATGATTCGCTACCGTAAAGTAGCATCGTCAGAAAGCCACCCATTACTAGGGACGTCATATCGAAAGAAAGTATCGATATTGGAGTATCGGTGAAAAGGTACCGATTCTCCAAAGTATCAATACTTTTTTGAAGCATGTAAATGTCTAATATTATTATGAAAATATCATTTCAATATTTTACTCAGCTCTCACACATTGCACACTCCCATTAAAATAATATAATGCATCGGCGTCCCATTCGACTCCCGACAATAAATTTCCTCACTGCATACATAATTCGCGGGCGCCCCTGCACTACTTCACAATATATCGGAAAACTTTCAATAAGTAAAACTTTATAACCACCAATGGGATAATAGCCGCATCAAACGGTTCGAAATTTGAAATTGGAACGCCAAAATGAGGTTGGCTACGAAAAGCTTTGACGAAGCTTCAAACAATATAAAGCTGCCGAGATTCTTCAGAATCTTTGTAATTGAATTTTAACGTTGTAATTATTTTGTTAAATTATTTTCATTTTATTATTAAAGCAAAGCGAGATTTCTGACAAAATAAAGTTATAAAAAATGTAAATTTAAGCTGTAAATACATTCTACATAAGAATGGGCATTAATTGAAAAGTGATATTGTAGATATTAGGTATACAAATATTATAAAATGTAATATTTTGCATATTTCGTTAGATCTACTAGATCAAACAATCATAATCAGTTGGAAATGTTCCCAACGGACGAAACCGGCTGTCGTTATTGAAAGTTCTACTAAAAATGAAGTTGGTTATATTTCCTTATTATATTATAATGCCTATTTAAAGAATTAAAAATGAGAAAAAATATTTATACACCTATACGTACAAATAAGTTTATATAAATAAAAATGCTTATCAACGTTTATCAATTTTTTTTTGACTTTATTCGTACAACTTTTTATGTGCTATGTATTGGGGTCAATCAGCTTGCCCAATTTCAGTTTTCGATATTATGTTTCTTATATTGGTTGATATTTTTTTTCCGCTTTAAACATAAATAATTAAAACGTTATATATACTTGTTTCTGAATTAGCTTGATAAACTTTTTATTTTTTTTATTACATACTCTTTAAAGAGCACAATCCTTCTAAAGCTATAAATGAAATATAATTATTTTAATTTGCTAATCACATATTCCAAACGTAATCATACAATCTTCGTTGTTGCTGTAGCTCAATTCGATCACCAGGCTCTTCCAGCTGACCTGGTCTTCAGTGACCCTTTTTCAGTCTTTAATACTGAGAAAAATTCCAGACACTGTCCTGCGAATACTTTATTGGCTTTTCGACTGGCCTTTTCTCCCCCTGTATTCCCTTTGAGGATTATTTTTAGTACCCTTGTCATTCATTTATAAATTCAAATACTTGGTAGGTTTCTGTATTGATGAGTGTTTCAGTTGCACGAAAATAACTTTGTGTAAATTTCAATGACAACATTAAAAAATAGACGAATGCTTGAATGAATTACCATTTTGAACTGAATAGATAGCGTCTATTGAATCGAAGGCACGTTCTAAATTAATATGAGTACTTCATTGCATAAAATGGCACCCTGACAAAACCGCCCAGACATTGCCACCACACCAAATGCGCCCATGCTAGTACTCGTCAATTAATACCGCCAAGAAAAATCCGCCTAGACAAAACCGCCCCCAAAAAATACAAAATTATATTTGGTTTTTCGAATTGCTTATAGATGGAAATTTACATACTTATGATAATCGGTGTACTCTGAGATTTAATCTGTTGCAACTGTTAGTTGAGTAATAACTTAAAATCACCAGCTTTAACAATTAGTCAATGGCTTTGTATGGTAGTATTTCTAATTTAGAATATTTAAGAAGAGAAGATTGTCACATAATATTGAAATTTAATTTTAAATAATTCTATCTTTATTCGTATTTTTTTATGTGTGTATCTAAATATAATATTATGTAATAATGAAAATTGTCTCATTTTTTCTAAGTTGTTTTGGCGCCAATGTCTGGGCGGTAATATCTGGGCAGTAATATCCAGGCGGTTTTGTCGGGACCCCGCATAAAATGTATGTAAATATTGACGCGACAATTTCCCAAAACGTTACATACAAACAATTATAAATTGATTATTATAACCACAAAAAACATTATTAATAAAAAATAGATTAACTTTAAAATGCTATCAAAATATATGTTAGAGTATATTATGCTTCATAACTTTGCCCTCCGGCGCTAGGATGAAAATGATGTATGTTCTAAAAATATTTCGTTTATTATATTAACTATGTATTTATTTATGACTAGATATATTAATACAATTGAATATTATTTGATCTAATTTTATGCGAGGTAATCAAGCAAAGAGACGTATCAGTGCAGTAAAAAGTGCAGAAAAAGTGAAAAGTTATAAAACGTATACTCTAACCCAGGCGTGGGATACCTACGGCCTAACGACCATATTACGTAGCCTTGTAGCCAATTAAATGAATAATTAATTCAGATGCCTCAGAATAAATCCTTCTGTAATTATTTATATTAGGTACCTACTTATTATAATATATTATATTATTTTTGGTGTATATTCATCATCATCAGCCTGAGTCGATCCACTGCTGTATGAAGGCCTTTTCAAGCTGATTCCACTTCTCTTGATTCTGTGCGTCGCTTTGTAGGTCTAAGTCTACCTTACGGATGTTTTGTATCTCTTGGGTACCACTGGATAAATAGATTTGTCCAGCGATTGTTCCTTCTTCGAGCTATGTGTCCAGCTCATTTCCATTTGAGGTTTTAAGCAAACCATGTCACATCGCAAACCCTTGTCTATTTTCTCCAATCCTGCCGCTTTTTGTCTCGTCGCGTTATGCCCAGCATGCACCTCTCCATACCACGCTGTGCTATTCTAAGTTTCTGGATCTCTCTTTTACCAAGGGCTCATGTTTCACACGCATATTATGTTATTACGGGAAGCATACACTGGTTGAACACTTTGCACTTTAGGCACAGTGGGAAGTCATTTTTGAAGACATTATTCATGCGGCCAAAAGCAAGGTTGTATTTATTAATTTTAATTGAATCTTAAAATTATCACATTTAAACTAAAGAGTTGAAAATGACTGATAGGTGCTTATCTAGAAGATCAGCTGAAACCGTGGACCACTATGCTGCAAGAAAATGTTCAAACTATATTAGAAAAGGTAATCATCGCAAATTCATTATAAGGTTAGTAAACTCGAAAATTTTAAAAAAATACATCATATATTTTTGTTTACGTGAAATTCAATAAATATCACAATATAAAACTTTTTTTGTATTTATTGGCCTTGAATCCAATTAGGCACATATACCAATATAGCACATTTTTGAAGACAGGTAATATTTACTAGCATATATTTTTTTTTACAAAATAATGTACATTTTGAAGTTAAGTTTACGCGGATTTATTAAGTTACAGCTAACTTACAACATAAAAAGCTTCCCCATCATTCGGCTACTGCCATAACAGAAAGCACTATAATAAAACATCGCATCTGTCTTGTGATTGGATATCTTGTAGACATCAGAATTATTATGAGTGACATCGGTGAAAACATAAAAATTATATTATTTTATTGTGGTATTGGAATGAAGTCTACGATAAAAATTCTACTGAGTAGGTAAATATCAACGAAATCAATAACATGATTTGGAATGTTTGATTGCGGTGAATTACATTCCAAATTCAAGCTTTACGTCTTCAAGTTATACACATAAGTACCTATAATCAAAAGCTCTGAATTCGGGGGGAAGAAGAGATTTGGGCTTTATTTGTGTTGCAACGGTGGCAAGTAAACTATGTTTTACTCAATGATTCCGTTAGTATTTCATAGTAATAACATTAATCAACTCATCTAAACGTTATCAGACGATTGTAAATTTTTAAAAAATCGGTGTTTGTACTTATGTGCGCACATTAAAAGTTATACTTCTTTAGCGTAACAAAACAAAAACAAAACTTATGATAACTTAGATTCTTCGACTAGCTCTTAATTATCTTGTTAAATTACACACTCAAGAAAAGGGCCGCTTATTGAAGCGCCATTGGTTTACTTATTTCTATACACTTTAACTTATATTACTAAATTGTATAATTATTTCTCGTTGTTTTTATTTTTAAAGAACCAACAGTCACTTTGACGTTTAATCGTTTGTTTACGTAAGGAATTGCAAATTGTCGACAATAATAAATTAGTTGCCTAGGCGACGAAACAATTCTACTATCAAACTTTCGTGTGTAATCAGCTGACTTGTTCGCAGCAATTTCATACCGTCGGGCACTTTCGTAACGGTGTGCGCGCGCAGCTGTCAATTTCTCTCTCTACCAAATGCCCCAAAAGAAGTATAACTTCAAAAATAAGAAAATATTCAATCACTAAAGTAAATCATACCAATACATAAATAAAATCTAAGCATTTTTTGTAAAATTATTCTTATGTTAGATGCGACCCAGTACTATGAGATGATAATGCTGTTGCTATATTATAACCCAATAAACAAAAAAAAAATCCTTCATTGGCTTGATAATTCGGTGACCATTTAGCCTTAGAGGAGAATGTGACGTGTTTTACCATATTCTGGATATAAAAACATCTTGACTAATATCCACAATGGTTTGTCGTGGTGATGTTGATGAAATAATTAAGTGAAATACGAAAGACGATATTATATCAGTAGTTTTTAAATATTTTCTGTTCACATCACAATAAAAAAAAATACCAACTTCTGGGATGGTGGAGCCTCTTGTTAGCCACATATTTTCTTAAATCTTGTGATAAAACTAGAAACACCTACACTCATTTCTTATAGCAGATCGTTATCAACTACGCAAACAATGTGTAAGATATGGGAAGAGCAGTTTTCTACGTTATTTTTTTTTATCTTCTGACAGTGTTTAAACTTTCGAATATCTTGCGTATATTTCGGAATCCTCTGCCACATAGAAATTATAGATGAACAGCTTAATATACGAATGATAGGAATCGCCTTGTGCAACAGTCTCCACGAAGGGACAAGATGCGAGAGGGGGTTCCAGGCAGCTGCGGGCTATTGATTGAAACCGCCAAGTTACTCTTCTTCCACTCGAGGAAACCCGCGATGGGAACACGCGTCTCGTTTGCGGCTATCCGCACGGAAAGATTGGATATTACCGGTCTGGGGATAATGGAAAAAAGTACCGCGGATCTGCGGAATTAATACGACCCGATTGATTGGATGCGAAAGATTCGCAGGAAACCTTCTAGCCCACTTCCGAAAATGTAATTGAGATTTTCATATAATCCATTTAAGACAAAGATTATTCAGAGTGGATATTTAACAAATTTAATGCAATAAGACAATTGCCCTTTACTTACCATGATCGATTTTTTTTTCAAAATGCATCGATGTCAAATAATGTGTGTATTTATTTTAACTTTACGTATAGGTACTCATGATTTTCAAATGTAAAGTAATTATTAAAATAAAAACAGGCTTTTCACAGTAGAATGCATTTATAAAAATGCAAATTTATTCAAACCATCCACAAGAAGACAAAATTTTTGATTGAGAATATGAAATATTCATGAATGATTTAAAATTAGTTATATTATTATTATTCTTAACGGCCCACGTGCTCGTCGTAGGTCAAAATTGAGTTTTTATTGTATTTTCAAACCATGATCCTGGACACTCCTTAAACGTTGTAGATATACTATTTATATAATTTTGAAGCCTTATTATCCTTTATGACGCGCGCGCGTTAACATAATTTTACTCCCTACTTTAATTATAGTTTGTCAATTTATGGTTACGGCCGTTTGTTTTTCTTAACCACTAGGGAATGTCAAAAGAAATGGCGTATTTCAAAAAAACACTACCTTATTCTTAGGTCAATAATTATTATAAAGCAATCATTATTCATAAGATGTTTATCACACTTGAATGGCCAAAGACATAGCTTATAATAAATATCTTTAGAATCATCTTCAAATGTGTTAATCTTGCCGATTTTTTGAATAATAAAATGCCTAATTCTTGTCAAATTTGGGATCACAGAGATTATCAATATAATTTTTTATCGTGAATATTTTACAAAAATTATCTCGTAATAAATTATACTAATGGTTTTATAAATGCGTTTAAAAATTAATAAATGTAAAAAATCTTAACACCACTGCACAGTTATGTACCGAAATATGACTATATTCTAAAACATTAGAGCGAGAGGTTTAAAAGAATACTATTTTATGTAACAAAAATACTTTATGCAGTCATCAAATGTTTAAAACAACTATAAAGGATAATAAGGCTTCAAAATTATATAAATAGATTATCTACAACGTTTAAGGAGTGTCCAGGATCATGGTTTTAAAATACAATAAAAACTCAATTTTGACCTTCGACGAGCAGTAATATTTTATTATACGTTCGGTAAAATATATGAAAGCTCAAACATTATCTCAGATACGGAAAGAACACTAAACTTAAGTGAATTTCCTCAAAAACCAATATCAAAGAGTTTCTTTAGTTTCTCATTCACTTTTTAGTCTTAAAGCTTTTAAACTTTTATGAAAATTTTTATTGGTTTCCATCAGACTAAAACTATTTTATGTTATTCGCATTTCTAAGCTTTGAAAGCTTTTAATAATAGTTAACAATAATCATTTTTGATTTACCGAACAAAATCTGAAACAAATGTAGCCTTTTCCATATAAAAACGTTACACGCTAGATAATACAATAGGTAGTTTTTTTGTATATAAAAAAGCTTATTTTTATCTTTATTCGTCTATCTGAAAAAAATAGGTGGTTAAATTTCCACTTTCAATCTAAAGCAGAGAATAATATGAGTATAATAAATATTATAGTAACAGCCATATTTAAAAATATATTGACAGAATTTCCTCAATTTTCCTGCGCCGGGATAGAAAAGTGTAGGTCGCGGGTTTGATCCTGCGTCTGGGAAATTCGTTTTGTTTTTTCAACGTGTGTTTAATTTAGTGGAAGGACCCAACGAGTGGGAAAATGTTTCATTACCATTTAACGTAAAAGTTTGTTAATATTATGGCCTATACAATCCGCTTAGTAATTTAGTTTTTTCTTACACATTAAATGTACTGTATATAAAATAAATTTATATTGTCTGCAGAAATGACAAATTGGCATAAATTATTAATTGTATCAAATTGAAAGCTTTTTGTATTAACGCTCATAACATAACCTTAAAGGCATGGTGTTGTTTTTCATCAACTTACTGTTTATTATTAATCTTATTTTTGTTTAAATGTTCTATTTAAAACTTGCAGTTCTCTGCAGTGGGCAGAGTGTGCTTAAAAAATAAATTCATTTTTTCAGTTTTTATTCAGAGGTGCCACTGTTAAATTATAATAATATAAAATATTATTTTTTATCAATTACTATTCTGACTGATTCTTGTATATATAATGGAATTGCAAAGTTTGATTAATCATTTTTGTATAAAAAAACCCATAGAATCTACATCTGGTAATATATTATTTTTCTCTTGTGTATTATTATGTATATCTTTATTCTTATTTCACACTATACGGTTTTAACCGTATGGAAAAAATGGAACGGTAAAAATCCGAATCGGCAACAAGTTCCCGCTCTTTTCACACTATACGGTTTATGCAGGGTTTTTTTCCGTCACAATCTCAGTTTCTGGTTGAGTGTTTTGCTGTGCCGTACGATTTATAACCGTCTAATGTGAAAGTGTGCATTAGGTCACGTACACTACTGAGCCATCGGTGGCCGTCCGGGTACCATGAATACAGTGGTAATTAACGGCTGCTATACGGCGTCATTTTGGTTTTTAACCGTCGCGTGTAATATGAAAAGGGCCATGCTTTACTTCACGCCACTAAAAGAATGTCGCCGTTCAATTTTTTGCCGTACGGTCAAAACCGTATAATGTGAAAGGAGCATTTGCGTGATATAGCTCGATTATAATGGTTTTGAATAAAGTTTTTTTTATTTACCACTAAATTTGTTGTAATTTTTAATAAAATACAACAAAAACTATGTTTTCATCATTTTCTCGTAATAAATCCCATGCATCCATAATAATTAATTTTAATTCAAAAGACTTTTTTTTATTTAACTAGGAATTGGAAAAGCAAATAACTTCAAAATGGTTTTAATAAAAGTTAGTGACAATAATGTTGTAGTATTATTTTGTCACTACTCGTTTGACCTGTCATTCTATTACACTTCCAATAATATTCTGTTTGACTTTTTTATCAGAAAACATTTATTTTGTGGTTTTGATTTATGGTTTGAGCTTTGTCAAAGGCAAGTCAACACTTTTTCAATCATTAAATTGAGTTCTCGCTATCCTGCTTCAACACAATAAAATGAACTATTTCTTTTATTCAACGAATAATTCACAAGATTTAAGAATGTACTATTCTAATTATTGAACATACATCATTTTGAAAAACACTTGAAAATATATTATAAACAATAGAAAAAATCTTTTTGAAAAAAGTAAGACACCTGGCAGGAATTAAACCTGCTTCTTTTGGGTTTACGCCCCGTATGCATTGTCCACTATTCTACAAGGTGACATACTAATTACGACAAAATTTTAACTATTGACCCTTAATACCTGCTTGTCAGCGCTCTTCCAAATCAAGCTACTATTGGCAATCGGTTTTTTTTAATAAGTCCAAACCTTTAGTCCAGTTTTTCTCGTGCTTTAATAATTTTGTTATTAAAATTAACATAATGGCGTGAAAATATTTAATGCTGAGTTAACAGCATGCTGCTGAGTGCAGTGTGCGACGTAGAGGTGGAATATTAATTTAATCACGGTCCTGGCGTATTAACATATATTTTGACCATATTCGATCCTAAAAGATTATATGGGCCTCCACAGAACACAAGTTTATAATAACAGATTTTTGATTTTTTTTACGAGAATTTGATGACAGTCACTTGATCGACTTATTAAATCCATACACTAACTCTAAACAAACGTTTAAAAACATTTGTACAGTGTGTATTTGCCAGACCTTAGATTTTAACCCGGGACCTTCGACATAATAAGCCAACTCCTTATCATCGATCTAATTTCTAAGTAAATTGAAATGAGTAGATGCATAGTTTAATAGTATTATAATATTACGATATAGTATAGGAATATGAAAAACAAACGCATACTTACGCTTTTATTTCTTCAATAGTTTGACGCAAACTATTATCGCTTATACGATGAAATAGGATGTCAGCGACGATTTTCATCACCTTCCACTGTTTTTTGCTGTTTTGAACAGGGTGTCAATCCAAATAAGACTCTTGCTCTAGGTCTTAGGTAGGATGTAGCTAGTATGTTTGTAGGTATAAAACGTGAAGAGTTGGTATATATGACTGGGTAACGCTGTGGGTAATAAATACATCTGACTATATTAGGTTAGATGAACAAATTAACTTAGTTTATGTTAGGTTATGATAATATTAATGTTTTATGATTCTAACTATAACAGTTCATATGAAGTTTTATAATATAGGGGTGTATTAGTAATGTATACAGTAGTGCACGAGAGGTCATTATGGCCATGGGTTAAAATCCGTTCCGTGCAAAAAAAACTTATTATATGTTTGTTTCTGATATCTTAAACAAATGTATGTAAGTTTATAATTATTCTGTTTAATTTATATGTTTTGTTAACAATTAAGGGTTTCTACTGTTAATGACCTTCCAATTCCTTACGATTTATTATATATCTAGTAAATTTACATTATTGAAATATTAATATTCACTTTAAACAATAAAAATACCTAAATACGACTATCATAATGTTTTATGTAAAGTTAGGTAAACTTAATAGATTTATTTTTAGACTTTGCTCGATATATTTAATTATATCTTAAAATAAATGTTTTGTAACATTTACTAATATATCGGTATTATTGTATATTTTTTTTCCGACCATGTCCGGTCCTAATAAGATCATATGGGCCGCCACCAATGACATTAATATTATGGACGAATCATCTGGAAAATAAAATGACACTCACTTTATTGTCGGGTCTGCCGAATGGCATAATCTGTTCTAGCGCCATTACAATAAAGGTGATATTGCTATAAATTCCTGATGCTTTTTGTTGGGTCTGCCGAATGGTTCGGTTCGAACGGGTTCGCTACCATCCCGACTGAAAATCGACTCCTTATTATTCTGGCGTTTACGTACCTGAAACAGGTAGTATTTTATTACAAGATGTAAATAAAATGCATTAGTATAAATATTTATTTAAGTGAACTTGTTATCTACTCAATAATCCATGCATAATACGTTTCCGGAAACAGTGCAGCAACATATGCAGTTCGCCGTATAAAACTTCACCGTGAAATGTTGTGTCGGAAATATATGACCTCTTTGAGTCGTATAGTTTTTTTTCACTGTGTCCGATCCTAAGAAAACCATATGGACCTCCACATAATAGTGGAGGTTTGTATTAACAGATTTTGTTTTTACGAGAAGTGGATGTCAGCCACTTGCTCAACCTACTAGGTCCATACTCTCTGATTCATTCACAAATTGAAAAACAATATGTGTACTTGCCAGACCCAGGATTCAAACCTGGAACCCACGACACTATAGCCCGATGCTTAAGCTGCCGCAGCCATCGTGGGTGTATATTTTTTAACAGTTGAAAATGTAATTTTTTTCTTTCATTTTTGACACTACAACAGGCCATGAGGCCCAATGAGAGTAGTGTATCTAGTAATAGAAGATAATCATATCACAAATACCTAAGCATTAAGATAATAAATAATATAAAATAAACACGCCTTCCCTCCGCAGCCCGATATAAGACCAGTGGATTACTTGAAGCAAGCGAAACCGTTCCTTACTAATATTTAAACATGTCAAACTAGTACTATAATATATTGTGTTTTATTTTAATTAATAAGAATAATAATTACTCAGATATATACTTGTTTACTCGAAATAATCTGTAGCATTTATCAACGGTACAACAAAATGAAAAAGGTCTCTTACAAAGTTACATGGGAAATAGTTACGTAATTCTGTTTCCTGTAGGTATATATTTTTTAACACTTAGCTAATTGACCAGTATAACGTATGGGTCGACAGACGGTTCACGCATCTCTTTCAGCATTGATTTCACCATCGCTGTTTTTCATTAATCAGCGTCAATGTAGGCTCTAATAAGTCTCGCAGGCTGCACTTTGTCGCTAATGGGCGCCAGCATCGGCTAGCTGGCGTAAGTGTGACCGACACGACGCCCTGCCCCGCCGTCGCGACGGCCATCCCAATCCGCCTGATGCGGCGATCGATTGTCGACCTACCCGGTAACTATTGCAGCGACTCTAAACGATGTTATGTTAAATAATTATTATTATTTTAACATGTATATGTTTTACCGCTCGCCGTGACATTAAAATAAAATTCTGTGCACCAAATTCAAGTGTAACGCAAAATATTACCCCGATACTCATTTTATTACAATTTTTTACAAGATCTCGACGAGCATGGTGGCCGAGCGGTCGAAGGCTGCTGTAATTGTATAATAATTGAATTGAAATTCTGTTGGCGTGAGTTCGAATCCAATTTCCGACAAATTCTTTATATTTTATTACTTACTAACATGTATTTCTTAAATTATTAATTTATGTTTTTAACCTTAGTAAGACAAATATACGTTAATAAGTGAATACTAGACTAAAAAAATTGACGATAAAAAATATTCTTCTATTTATAAAACGTCTAAAATTGTGTATGGTTTAATGGCATAGTTTTAGATATTTAATGAATAAATGAATATTTTATGACTTGGATTTAGGGTTTAACTTAATTTTAAAAAGTAACAAACACTATTTACATTAGTGATCGGTAAGCTTTTGAGTGACTGGGTATAAAAATCAACTTTTAAAAAAATATTTGGTTAGTGGGTAAATGCTGAGTACCTCCGCTATATGGAAGTACATTGGAATGTGGATATTATGTTTCTTCAATTGCTCTCAGACGTATACATGTTCCAATGTACATCCATGTAGCGGAGGTACCTATCATCAGGCTACTGATGTTTAGTTTGATTTAGGGTGGTATTTAATATATTAATTACAATTTTTTCAATGGATAATTTGTAATTTGTTGTTGTATAAGAATGTGACATTTTTTATTAAACATGCATAATTCAAAAACACCTCAAAAACACACATAGGCAGAAAAAACCTTTAAAAAACGTCGTTAAATAAAAAAAATGTTTAATTTAAATATTAGCGAGTGCAAATACGTTAAGACTAAAATTTAGGAAGATTCTGACGCCGATTATGAATCAAGGCAAGTACATTTTATAGGTATGTACTTTATTCAAACTGCAAAAAGCCGGTCGCCAATATCAGCTCCATAGTTATTAGTCAATTTCGTGGTAATTGGGTACGGTGCAGGTGGTCATATTCATGAAGCACACCAGCTAGAATCCGATGGATGCTGATTCGAGCCCCGACCGATACTTATATTATTTTCAAGATTTCGTTAATGTTGTTTTAAATAATGCTGTACTGATTATTTTTACTTTAAACTAAGTATAATATTCTATTTTCTCATAAATATTAATTTTGGCATATTATTTCGAAATTGTATCGTGATTTTTAAACATTTTGATAAACGAATAATATAATCGCTAAAGCGAAAAACTTATTTTAAAATATTGTGTTATCTCAGAAATAGATTATGAAAACAAGTAACGCCGCACCACGGGCAAATAAAAATGAATCTGAAATCTCTAATATATAATTATAAAAATATGCTTGCGAGGGAGATGGGTGGGCAACCGCTGGACGAAAATGCATTCAAATAGTGATACCCAAGGGGCATTAAACGATTATAATATGACATCACTACAACTCGCTGGATCGACAAATTCACCAATTTCGGCGGATATACTTTAAGAAGCATGGGGACATTTCAATCTTGCAATGGATCGATCTGCACTGCTAATGATAGGGTTTTAGATAAATTTTTTAATGAAAATTTTAATCCTATTAATTTTTTCTCTCGCACTCAATGTTGGGGAGCAACGTTGATCGCGTCTCTTTCTTATTAACGAACTTGCTAGCGGGAAAGTGATATTGTTGTGCCGGAGAGTGAGTTAGCCCTTTCAAAGGAGAAGGCAATATATTCCATTTTTCATATTACTTCCAGAGCGGCTGCAACCGTAATGGCATCTGTGCCGTGGTTTATTCAATTTTCCTCCGCATTTTTTTTTTATTATGGCAAGAGTTTATCACTTGTATCTTAATAAATATTTTTTCTATAATGTAATAATTATGTAATAAATTACCATGTTTTCTCCAAAGCAGAGAATATTTCCATCAAAAGAGTGGAAGCAATTTAAATATAATTTTAATATTATTCGCATGTTACCTATACCCAAAGCTGACTATAATAAAACCGGGGCAGCGAATAGTGCGTTAGGATGGAAGTGCTAATTATTGATTATTTTGTAATGCAATCTGTTCGTAGTGGTTGAAGATTGTCAATTAATTAATGTTTGATCATTTTACAACAATCATTATTTGTTTACAAACAGTTTACTATATTATTGCATTCGAAGAATAAGCAACAACTACTAGCACTACGATCTAAATTTGCATCTTCGTACCCCGGGGTCTAAATACAATCGGTCTTAGCCTACACGCCCTACACTCACAGAATTTATATTAATGCGACTTCGTTATTGGTCATTCAATTAACCTACTGACTCTTTGTTTTAGCTACAAGGATTTAAGCTAGTGTTCCGTGGCTTTGGATATACTTCAACAGCAACACTGCCAGTCACTGTGTTGCCAAGATAAATAATATAAATATATACTATGTCATTATTGAAAAATTATTTGCGTTTTAATGTGTTCATAATATCGCAATTCCAGACAAAAAAATACCCCATAAGTATAAATCCCTGGTCGGCCGAGACTTAAATGGCTAGACTTCGCCACAGGGGTTTTGAAGGTGCTCGGTCAAAATAAATGAAAAACAGCAGCGCTAGATTGCCTGGAATGGAGAAAATTTCTAGAGAACGTCAAGACCCACAAAATATCGTAAAGTCAACAACGTTGATGTTATAATTTGTTCCTCGTTTTCTCGGATATATTTAATAGTACATTCCTAATTATATATATGACACTTTATGAAAAAATATATTGGATAATTTTTATTATAACTAAAACCCTATGGAATATTATGTGATATGTTGGCAGTGATTATTTATCACTATAATAATAATATATATAATTATATGACGTAATATAGTCTGGCACATATGTGTAATTAATATCATTAGCATTATTTACCGTAAACTCTGTTTTTTACTCAGTTGAGTGTGTTAAATGCAATATGAATATAACATTAAATTTATATTATTTAGTGCAACTCTTTAGTATTTAAGATTCTGGGACAATCAACCGTTGCCGACGATTTTTACTCTGAGCGTACGCACAGGTATCACCGGAATAATTTTATTTCAAAGTAAGGAATTTTCTTAAATCATCTTAATATCAAATCGGTAGATATGCAACTATTTTAATATGAAGTGAATTATTTATGGTACTCAAATTACCAAAAATTTTAAATATTAAATAATGTAAACACTTCTCTTGATTTGAAGTATTCATTATTCGAATAAGACGATACAGTATAATGATTAGCTCTCATCGCTACGAGTAATTAGCATACACGCTCCGTTTTAGAACGGATCGAACTAAATTGAGTGATTCGCTGCATAAAAAATCTTGATCGTCGACACATGTCCATGGGTCATTAAGAACGTTCAAAAGTTGTATTTAAGGAAACAATTTTGTTATTATTGTTAAGCCTTTCATAACATATACTAATATAATTATAAGAGTGTGTATTTTTAGATAAACAAATCGTTTAAGAACTTTTATATCAAATCTAGAAGTTTGGCATTGCTGGATAATGTTCTCGCGTTATATGTGGCAATGGTCATCGATAGGCAGCCGTTTCCGTCTTTCTGGTGATTCTTAGCACTCTTTACCTTCCCTTGCTGATTGCTGCCGTGATCAGTGTCAGGTTGGCCTCCGGAGAATAAGGGCCAAGATTTTTGTTTGTGTTCTATGGGGGTATTTGGACACCCCACACCACGCATAACACACCGTCGCACAGCGAGGCATGGAGAGGTGTATGTTGGGCATCACGCGAAAGGACTGTAAGATAAACGAATGGGTTAGGAAGCAGACAGGAGTACGCGATGTAGTAGACGTTGCCAAACTGCTGAAATGGAGATGGACGGGGCATATTGCTCGTCGAAAGAACGGCCGCTGGACAAATGCCGTCATCCAATGGTACCCAAGGGGCACAAAACGGCCACAGGGTCGCCCTTAAAGCCGCTGGATTGACGAACTGATAAATTTCGGCGGAAATACATGGCAGCGAACGACACAGGACCGAGAGGGTTTGAAGAAGCTTGGGGAGGCTTTCATCCAGCAGTGGATTGACCCCGGCTGATGATGATGATATCAAATCTAGCTAGACAGCATTAATACTTGAATAGTATAGACCGATAAGTTTAACGTGAGGCTAGCTTACAATGCACCGGAGCCTCACGTTAAGCTTCTCGGTCTCTACTGATATTATCGCTATGATACTTCTAAATTTGAAACGTTTATGTGTATTCTTCCTTACATAGGTACCATAGAGCAATTTTAAAATTTTATACAACGAGCAATAAGATCACTATTGAATAGAATTATTGAAATTTATTATGAATATTTTTCATATTAAATGGAGTATATTGAACAGAATGAAGAAAAGGCATTCCCCTTTTGGAAATTGTGTGTTTGTATGCGCTATGCGATTAATTATTTCACACCATTAATCGTATCTCGTTTCAAAAAAGCCATTGTTGCTTTCTTTGTCGCATTGGCCACTCGAAGAAAAACTGTGCAGCTATAAATTGCAGAAAGTTTACAAACAAATTGGCATGCTTGGAAGTTTTTTATTCTTATACGGGGTATTTCAATTTATCAGATAATATTTCTAAACATAGTGCATAAGTACAATAATATACAACTTAAATTCAGTATATTTTGTGGTTACGTTTACGCTTCAATACCAATATATTATGTAGTTCATTTAATTTATCGTAAAAGTAAATAAACGTTGTCTTAAAAAAAATCTAAAATAGGGTATGTTTTATTAATCCGGTAGTTCCACCCCTTTCTCAGTGCAGTTTTATATAATGCGGATATTACCTTTATAACGTCTTGAATTTATAATGTACGTGATATGTTAAAATAGATCAAAATAATTAAAAGATAAAAAGAACGTTTTATATCCAACTTTCTTATTTCCAAATTTTATGTTGAATCATATAAACTTGACTTGACTAGCTTAAACGATCAAAAAAAATGTACTTGATAGAAATAATACTGAAATGTCATTTTGACAATATGTCATATTGATTTCCATAGTAACGCTCGTATATATTATTAATTTAGTTGCTAAGACCCCAGACCACTAGCAACTAATAATGGTGTCGAAATAACTTTTAATACAAAACAGAATTAACTGAAAATCAATTCAATTCTGCTTAAAGATGGCAAAAAATATTAAAAGAATGCATTGTCATTGTGTTCATATATATTGTAAAAGTTTCAAATGTTTAGCTAGTCAAAAAGTTAGTTAAAAATCGATTGCAAGATTTGTACCGGACAAATAAGAATACGAACTAAGAAAAACGTTGTAAAAAGCCTCAAAAACGTACATATTAGAAAAATCCTGGGTTTTAAAAAAATGTTAGCTTATCGGGCGAATGCTTTAACCAATTAAACATTAAACGAATGACTCAAGTACCACCCGCACAGATATTTCTCCATAATTGCAAAAGCTAACTTATTTTCCATTTCTAATTTGAATCAAGATAACATACTAACAAATAGCTTTGCTTCATATAGAGCAACATAATTGCTCAAAATATCCATAATAACTGTGTATGTTTTTAATGAATTTTCAATGCATGTATTTTTATTGAATAAAATTCGTATTATTAAATCTCCCCATTAAAATTATTTTAAAAAATATTGTGCATAGTAAATCTGGAATAGAAAATAAATTAGAGACAAAATGGGCCATCTTCTTAACTTATCACCGTACAAAATATGTCAAATATTTTTAAAGATCAATATAATCGGCTGTTTTCAAATAATACTAATTAATTCACAACAATCTTATGTCATCATCATCAGCCTGAATCTATCCACTGCTGGATGAAGGCCTCTTCAAGCTGCTTCCAGTTCTCTCGGTCCTGTGCATTGCGCTGCCACGTACTTCCGCAGAACTTTATCATTTCATCGATCCAGCGGTCTCTAGGTCTACCTTGCGGACGTTTTGTACTTCTCGGATACCACTGGATGATTAGATTTGTCCAACGATTGTCTCTTCTTAAAGCTATGTGTCCAACCCATCTCCATTTACGGCTTTTAATAAACTCTATTACATCGTAAACCCTTGTCTGCTTCCTTATCTACTCATTCCTCTTATTGTCCTTTCACGTTATGCCCAGCATGCACCTCTCCATACCACGTTGTGCTACTCTTAGTTTCTGGATCTCTCTTTTACTTAGGGTCCATGTTTCACACGCATATGTGATCACAGGAAGCACACACTGGTTGAACACTTTGCGCTTTAAGCACAGTGGAAGATCACTTTTGAAGAAATTATTCAGGTGGCCAAAAGCACTCCAGCCTAGCTTTACTCTGCGAACAATTATCTAAACAATAATCTTATGTATCCTATAATTTTAAACATGTATATAAAAGGGAAGAATAGTCATTTAAGATAGTAAATTAAAATGGATTCTCTTTTCCTAGTTACATGTAAATAAGCTGTATCGACTATTTACTAATGCTACAAATTAGTGTTGATCAATGAGGATCGATTTCTTCACTGCGCTCATCGAGACGTTCTAACAAACGAAAATCGTACACAGCTCACATTCAGTTTATGTAAACACGATATAAAATCTCATTGGCTATAAATCACCCCATACTAATCAGGTGATACCTCAATGAGATTGTCTGCATAACGTTTAATACCAATACGCCGACAAATGAATGGCTCCAAATGTTCTACGAACTACCATAAAATGTGTAGGTATCCATCAAATCTATGTGAATCTATGGTATATCCTATGTAGTAAATCAAGTTTACCAACTTGTCGATTTATAATGGATATTATTGTCAACGAAACTTTAAATTATTATTCTTGTAAATTAAATGATCATGTGTCCATATTATTTAGTTTCACCGATAAGGACAGAAGTAGAAGTTGTTGGTTAACGAATAGTATTTTGAACATACTTACATAATTTTGAAAACACTAGAACAGAAGAAGAACACAGAAGAAAATGATTAATTAAATATTATTAGCAAGTTCAAGTAAGTTACGACAAAAAACTTGGAGTGTTCCGTGACGTTAGTAATTAAAGTAATACCTACTTATTTAAAATACAAAATCTGATCGCCAATAGTAGCTTAATTTAGAAAATGCTTCAGAGAGTATTAAGACCCATTAGTTAAAATTTGTCGCAATTAAGTATGACGCCTTTAGCATAGTGGTCTATGTGTATGGGCGCGATAACCGAGAGATGCCTAATATAAGAAATATAACCTAATTTTTAATAGTAAATTACTTAATTTTTTTTCTATCAGGTAGCATCTCTGTAAACGACATTAATGTTAAAAAATACTATGTCATAATTGTGTTCCTCTGAAATACCAATATTAAAAATGCTATGAGAAGAAGGCTCGGTCGGTACCTGAATGAGTGGAGTCGGATCATGTAATAAATTATCCAAAATATTCAAACATCCAGCACAAGAGAAAAAATAAGTTTGGAATAAGTTCTGTTATCTTTAAATATTATTATGGCGTCTGAAATACCCTTCCTAGCTCACAGTGTTTTTGCTATTGGACTTTATATAGTTAGACCTGTTTTGGTTGGCTGGATTTTGAGATCATCGTCCGAGTCGACTACTTAAGGGTAACTCCAAACTATCTGGCGGCCTGCTTGATAGCCAAAGCACCCATTGTTATGGTGTAATTAAACCCACGACTAACTAATGGATGCAGCATATCAACAATATAAGAGTTCTCGTAATTGATCCAATTTATATAGATCTTGGTCTGCTCATAAAAAAAAATCTTCCGTAGACATATATAAACTACTAACGAATGTGATTGAAAAAAGTACCTTACCTACATTGCAATAACGGCCATTATTGCAATTATGCGTACATGACGTATTCACAGGAATTTTTCAAAGAAGATGTGGATGTGTTTGTGGGTATAAACATGAGCTGTTTTAAAATTATGTATGTTGAATATATAGAATGTCACATTAATCTTGTAAGTTATTTGATGAATGAAAGAAATATTCCATTAAATTATTAGCAAGTGCAAGTAGGTACGTTATAACTAAAATTTGGAAGGATCTGGGGACCTTAGTAAAAATTATGGAACTTAATTGATACCTACTTTGATTTAATATACAAAAATCGATATCTAATATTATTAACGTAACTTGATGGTACTACTAGTTAAATTCGTTATAATTAAGTAGGATTCCCGTAGTTTAATTATTGTAAAAGCACATTGGCGTAAATCAAGTGGTTACTGATTTAAGTACCGACGGGTGTTTTAATTTTTCAAAAAAGATTTGTTCTAATGAGTATATACACGAGATGTTTTCAAATTATGTATGTTTATATTTGTTTGTTAAAAAATGTAATGGTTTCCACATTGTTGGTATATTAAATTTTATAAAATATTTATCAATGTAGTTTAAAAAATCAACTCTACCTGCATTGCAATATTGTAAATTTGCGTGAATATCTTTAATCTATTATTTTGCTAATTTTCAATTGTTATCTTTATCAAAAAACTTCTTTAAGTACATCAAACACCTGACATTAACCTTTATAAGTGGTTTAGTAGGTACTAGCAAATATGTACCATCTGTCAACATTATCATACGTCTTTTCACTGTTTTCCTCTCTGGCATACGTTTTAAAACATCTACAATAAATAAATATATCATTACCATATTTTATAATCCATTACTAATCCATCTAATATAAAAAAGCTCACGTTAACTATAATTCGTAGCATTCTTTTTGTAAAGAAGTTGAGTGCGTCTCTACTTTTATAATAACCAATTTATTAAAATACAAACACTCTAGGAAAACTTCCTATATGAAGTAACCAATACTCGTATATTAAAATTCACTTGGTTTTCGCGTATTAAAAATCCTTACTAAGCTGTATTATGCAAATCGTTGAATAATAAATTCTTTCTAATTAAAAGAGAGCTTTTACTATCAAAAGCTTTTTTTTTAAATAATATTTAATCGGTTTTTTAAAATGCATAGATAATTAAAAAATACGATTATGGATAACAGCTATAAATAAAACGCACTGACCCATGTACTTATTACTAATGCCCACGATAGCCAAGTGGTAACGTATCCGCTTGGTAAGTTGAGAGTCTCAGGTTGTAATGACTGATATAACAAAATGTCTTTGTGATGTTATTTTTCAATGTGTGTTTAGATTCAGAGCATGGAATCCATAGATTCAGCAAGTGGCCAACTTATTAAATACTCATAAATAGTAAATTCATGAGGAAAATTTACACAATTAAAAAAGTAGATAGATAAAAACATCACACTCACTATTAAATTTATTTGTAAAGCTATATACCTAGATGTTATTGTGTATAAGTAGATTCGCTCTAATATTATTATTTACGCTTATAAATAAAATATAGTTAATTATCTCAGCTACATAGTAAATTTTTCGTCAATAAGTTGTAACTAACAATAAAATGGTAGAAATTTAACAAAACATACTATGCAATATTGTCCATTTTTGCTCGTTGCGTTTTGAATTTAAATAAAATATTGGAAATTCTGCAAAACGTTTCTTTCTCAATTTAATTTTGTTTCGAAACGGTATCCAATATTTCATATTGGAAATTCTGAAAGCATTGTGCCTTTGTAATTTGAATGTAGAAATTTATAATATTGGTGATCTGAAAACAAGATAAAATGGGTGTATGTTGAAGATTTGTAAATGCACATTATGACACAGATTCTTTAGTACTTGAAGCTTATTTCATATTTTTACACACTTAAAAATTATACTTTTATACTTTATACTTTTTTATTTTTATTATTTTTTTTTATTTTTTTTATACTTTAAATTATGTCATCCAAAAACTCAATTCCATTTTTGAATTCCCTGAACAATTGCCAAACATAATAAAATTATATTAAGAAGTACAATAACACGACAAATAAATATATTGAAAATGTTATTAATACTTTGGACGCTGAAGACGTACATGCGCGTAATGACCAGGCAGCCGATCGATGTAATTAACGTGCATTTTAAAGGTGCTAATTAAAATCTCATTATATAGTCAGCAGCGAATGAGTTAATAATTATAAACGGATAAGTTTTTTTTTTCAAATGATATTATTAAAACTTATCAATATCAGTGGAGAAAAAACTAAGAAAAGATTAAGATAATAACGGAAAAGGGGAAAATATGCATTATATATTAGTTTGATCAATATATTGGAAATTGCACGTTTAATGGAAACGTGTGAATTATCAAGTGAGCGATTGATGTTGATTGAGTATACGTATTACGAACATCAATGGAGTGCTGACTAACAATATTATCATAGCTATTAAATTATAAGAAACTGCATGTTTCAAAATATATGTGTACCCGCACATTTATAATGATAAGTACAACGATTTTTCAACACTATTATATAATAATGTAGTATTCCTTATCAATGTAAATAATTGAGAAGACCTCGGAAGTCGGAACCATACATAATAAATAATTACAAGATAAAAAGAACTTTTTATATACAACGTTTTTAAATTTTCTGTTAAATTATTATGCTCAATATGCTCAAACTTGTACTTGATAATATATGAAGTCAATAAAAAATAAACAAACAAACAAATATAGAATACAGAAATGTTATTTTGACATTTCATTTTGATTTCCATAGTAACGCACGTATATATTAATAATTTAGTTGCTAGGACCACCCCCTTAGCAACCAATAATAGTCTTTTACTTTTTACGGATTTTTCTGAAGTAACTTTCCATACAAAACAGAATTAACTGAAAATGAATTCAATTCTGCTTAAAGATTTCCAAAAGTATTAAAATAATGTATTGGCATCGTGTTCTGACGTATTCTAAAAGTTTCAAATGTCTTGCTAGTCGGGAAGTTAGTTAAAAATCGATTGCAAGATTTGTACTGGACAAACACCCACCGAACAAACAAGAATACGAGCTAATAAAAACGATGTAATAATAATAATAAAATCCTACCATTTGGAGAGATACTAGAATCTGTGATTCTAAATTATTACATTTATTACAATTAGCACATCGCCCGTATTGCGATTGCTTTAGGTTCAAGTCCCATTTGGTACAAAGGTTTATGTTTCCTAATTGTTCCAAATTATATATTTTCAACGAAGAATACAGTGTACTGAAATATTATGCAGGTTACATGTATATTGTACGTAAAACATTTCAACGTGGCACAGTTCGCCATGAGCTTTCTCATCGGAAAGAGATGATCGTACACTATACGGTCTCCAATTTTATTAGATTCAATATGAACATTAATTCAATTTTCACAGCTGATTTTGACCAAAATTCATGATTTCAAGAATGAAAACCTAACCTAACCTAACGAAAATAATTCAGTATATCGGCTATTTTCAAAATTTGTTTGCTGTTGGCTTCCTGTAAAGTGTAAACCGACAAGTATTTGATTTAGACATGAATTTTATGTCAGTACTATACGATGGCCGCGTGGCTTAAGCGTCGGCCTATGGCGTCGTGGGTCCCATGTTCGAATCCTGGGTCTGGTTAATACACATATTGATTTTCAATTTGTGTTTGAGTCAGAGTATGGACCTAATAGGTTGAGCAAGTGGCTGACATCCATTTTTCGTAAAAACAAAATCTGTTAATACAAACCTCCACCATTATGTGGAGACCCATGTGGTCTTCTTAGGATCGGACATGGTGAAAAAAAAACTATACGACTCAAAGAGGTTGGTCGGTCTTAAATATACGGTCATATATTTCCGACACAACATTTCACGGTGAAGTTTTATACGGCGAACTGCATACGTCAGTGGCGAAGGCTCCATAGTAGGCGATTATTTAAAGCCTACCTACTAAGAAAAATAGATCTTCAAGCAAATAATTTATATTAAAAAAAAATACACTGAAAATAATTGATAGTCATCTATCGTCAACATTCAGAAGTACATAGCTTTATTTTATAAATTAGGTTTTTAACCATAACTACTGCCGCATGGATTCAACTATGTTATGAAATATTCGATGGGAATTTAAGATGTAGTTTGTATGCGTTTTCAGTCACGTGACGCCACTGACGCCAGTCTCTGTCTGGCTTTTTATTCCGAAATCATAGGCTGTTTAGTTAGCGCTTACATCCGCACATTTATTCAAAATAATTAATAAGAAGATGATTTAAAAAATAATTTCTATGGGATTTAATCATATATAAATGTTGATTGTTGTTAAAAATATTAAATAATTTATCTCGCGATTTTTATTTATCAGTTATTTATACCTAAGTCTGTCTTTTAAATATGTAAGTATTTTAAAATGTCTAGTTTTACGGGTTAAATTATAAATTGTTATGGAACATATTATAGGTACACAACAACAGATATTTTCGAAGGTGATAGATAATATATTTTGAGCGTATGTTACGTTTATAGGAAAATACATAATTCAAGCTAATTGCTTATTTATAAACTAATTATATCAAACTAATTGAGATTTTGAAATTTCATCGATTTAGTGTACCTATTCATCAGTAGTAATATTGGGTTATCTTCTTATTTCCCGTAAATATATCTGACAAGCTTGGTAACTCCACAGCCTACCTCTTTCCAAAAGCCAACCTTCGCCACTGGTATACGTATAAGTTTCCGGACACGTATTATGCATGGATTATTGAGTAGATAACAAGTTCACTTAAATAAATATTTATACTAATGCATTTTATTTAAATCTTGTAATAAAACACTACCTGTTTTAGGTAAGTAAACGCCAGAATAATAAGGAGTCGATTTTCATTCGGGATGGTAGGGCCGGGCCATTGCGGTTCCTGGCGCCTAAGGCTGCGCGCGGTGGTCGGGGTACGAGGGCGAGTCTCCGCCGGAAGTTGGTGCACGTGACTTCGGTGAGTTTGATGGATGTCGATCGAAGTTGCTCAAGGTAGACTCCGCCATTACGCACGAAAACTTCGTGGACAACTCTCGGGAGAGACGAAAAACTGTTTTATTTATTGATAGATTTCCTTTCGAAAACGATATAACGTATTTTAAACTCGGCGAGAGATTTATATAACTTTTGTTTCATCTTACTTGAAGTTTTCAGCTTTTTCACCAACATAATAATACCTAATAAAATATTGTTTATAATGTAAAATTTAGCAACACACTGTTTTCTATTGAAAAACGCATTAATTAAAGTCAGACTCTTAATAATTACCTCTGCATATTACAGAGACTAGACTGCTTGGTTCGATTAGTTTATCTTCACGTTAGAAAATAATTGTTAATTAAATAATAACTTATATAACATTACCTGAATTGTAATTATCAACAAGTTATTAATATTCTTTGATAACATTGTTTTGTTGCCAGTTGAAAATATCTTAAGGTTTCATACCAGTCTTGGAATAATATACCATTCTTTAAATAGTACAAATAATAAAACATAATAACTGACAAAATTAAGACGTATTTATTATTTCTCGATATATATCGTGCTCTTCACTCATAAATAAACATTAATTAAACGAATCAACTAAAAAATTGCTCTACAACAGTGGTGGCGAAACTATGGCATGCATGCCACTAGTGGCAAGCGAGATGATTTTGCATGGCACGCGAATGTTTTATTTTGAAGAGAAAGAAATAAATATAATAACAATAAATGAAAGAAGACCTTAAACCATTACGGCATTACGTTTAATGTAAATATATAATTGGATTTGTCAGTCCTTAAGCTTTATGCGTCACATATTCTATTATCGCACTTACCTCATGAGGTGGCGGGGAAAGCCGCGCCGCGAACCTCTGATTTTGATCGATTTACAATAATTCAGGCCACTATAGCGAGAGAATGCCTGATCTGATCGGAGCGATTCTGGTTTCAATTTGTACGTAAAGAATAATAGCTGTACCAAATAAGGAACAAAATATGATGTAGCTTGTAGTAGTTGTAGTATTAATTCTGGCAGACAGTTTCAGAATTGGTGGACCGAAATATATGGCGTAATTAAAAAAAGTAATAAATCTATATATGTGTCGCTACATTTCAAAATCAGCCAAGTCCACCTTTAGGTATATTTGACGTTTTTGTAAATTGCTGAAAAAGTACTGCTTTCTAAAATTATTTCTGCATTATAAAAATGTGGAATTTATTAATTTTAAATATTCTATACTCGAAATAATATAAACTTTCACCCTTATGACTGTGTATTTGAGAAAACAAAAAGCTGTTTTTCTCCTATTCATATATTATGGACTTGGCTGATTTTGAAATCTAGCGACATATATATGCTATTTTCTGTGAGTGAGTGATATTTAGAACATCATCATTTTTAATAGAATTATTTAAAACTATCTTTTTCTCCATTTTCGGTACGCCAGACAGTCGAAAAATAATATTTGGGAAATGTTGGCACGCGTATGTAAAATGTTTCGCCAACCCTGCACTATAATATATCAAATATTTTTCTGACATTTCCGTTCTTCAGTCTGAGTATATTATTATGGAGAAAGAATTCCTGTCGCTCACCACTCTTCCTGCATCTTTCCAAGCCATGTCAAACTCCCATAGATCCATCGTAAATATTATTATAATGTGAGTAGTATTTAGCACCTTTCCAAGATGCTACAATTTAGTTGGCTTAAAGAATAAGCAGGCCAAGTTGAGACAATCCTGAGGCATTCGTAGCACGAGTCTACTACTAGGTTCAACGTGGTTTCTTATAGTATAATAAAATACTAAAGTAAAAATTATTGGATGGATACGTAGATTTAAATAAAATATTATAATAATATTCATGTATATTTTTTTTCTTTTATTTTGTTGACTGTCAATTCATGGCGGAACTGCATTGTATTGTGGTTTTAATTTAATAAAACGCATTTTTTTTGTAGTACTTATTCCACTTTTAATCAATAAATTAAGACCGGTTTCGTCCGCCTCAGAGGGTAATTTGAACGAAAATTTGAAAAAATGAGAAAAACTTGAAAATATCCCTCTGAGGCGGACGAAACCGATCCTAATTTATTGATTAAAAGTGGAATAAGTACTACAAAAAAAATGAGTTTTATATAAAAACAACAATTCATGTATATTATTAATTATTATTTTTCATATAAGGTCTTCAATGGGGTATCACTCCAGAAGTTTCAAACGGCAATGCCAACTTCCTCAACTTGAACGATCTCATTTCAGGAGTTGCTTTAAGGACCATTGAAAGTAAAAGAATGACTCTTGAGACTTACTCAATCAAACCATCATAAAGATAATAATATGTACATAGAAAATATATAAATCAAAATTCAATTGCGAAGAACAATAAAAAGTTGGCCAAATGTAGTTATTTCACTACCGATGTAATGTTTTTATTAAAATTATAGATATACCTACTTACCTACTACTCATATTTATAAAAGAATAATAATTTTAAAAGTGCTATAACTATGGACATCTAACGTATTTAAATATGTCTCAATTCTTAATTTTAAGCTCGAGCTTAAGTTCGAGAGTTACGACAGAAAATATGATGCGGTTAGAGCGACTCCAAGTAAGAGAAAACGATTCAATAGGCTTCATGTAAGAGCAGTCGGAAATAATAGGGGTAACAATCTAATATATAAAAATTAATATTTGTGTGTTTGTGTGTTTGTGTGTTTGTTTGTTCGTATTGAATGCGCAGCCATACCGTTCATTGGATTGCGATAAAACTTTGTAAACTTATTGCTTGCACTTGCGCGAAGAGTATAGGCTATACTAATATATAAAAATGAATGTCTGTCTGTCTGTATGTCTGTCTGTATGTCTGTATGTCTGTCTGTCCCGTATGTGTTCCTATACCATTCATCCGATTGCGATGAAATTTTGGTAAGTGGTTGTATGCACACCCATGAAGGTTTCTGAATTAGAAAAATCATCATCTTCTTCTTCTTCTTCATTATATTTTCTTTTATTCGAATGGTTCCTATACCATTCATCCGATTGCAATGAAATTTACCAAAATTGTTGTATGCACACCCATGAAGATTTCTGAATTAGAAAAATTATCATCTTCTTCATTCTATCTTCTTTTATTCGTATGGTTCCTATACCATTCATCCGATTGCAATGAAACCTTCATCAGTTGTTGTGTTAACACCCGCAAAGGTTTCTGAAATAGTACAACCATCTTCTTCTTCTTCTTCTTCTTCATTATATCTTCTTTTATTCGTATGGTCCCTATACCATTCATCCGATTGCAATGAAACCTTCGTCATTTGTTGTGGTAACACCCGCAATGGTTTTTGAATTAGTACAACCATCTTCTTCTTCTATTCTATATTATTCTATTCGTATGCGTTCCTATTCCATTCATCCGATTGCAATAAAATTTTCGTCAGTAATTGTGCCAACACCCGCGAAGGTTTCTGAATTAGTACAACCATCTTCTTCTTCTTCTTCTTCATTCTATCGTCTTTTATTCGTATGGTCCCTATACCATTCATCCGATTGCGATGAAACCTTCGTCAGTTGTTGTGGTAACACCCGCAATGGTTTTTGAATTAGTACAATTATTTTCTTCTTCTTCTTCTATTCGTATGCGTTTCTATTCCATTCATCCGATTGCAATAAAATTTTTGTCAGTAATTGTGCCAACACCCGCGAAGGTTTCTGAATTAGTACAACCATCTTCTTCTTCTATTCGTATGCGTTCCTATACCATTCATCCGATTGCAATGAAACTTTGGTGAGTTGTCATGCGCATGCCCACGAAGATTTATGAATTAGAAAATCATCTTCTCCTACCATTCGTATGCGTTCCTATACCATTCATCCGATTGCGATGAAACTTTTGTCAGTTGTTGTGCGCACACCTGCAAAGGTTTCTAAATTATTATTATATAAAATACAAAGTTTGTTTGTTCCATCCAATTTTGATTTTTTTTTTACTACATATTAATAACATTAATAACGTTTTCATATTTTGGATTCGATTTTAATTTAGTGTTCTTATGTTTGACCTTAACTCCTATTAGAATTATTTTCATATTGCCATATTGTATTACACAGATATTTTAATATTAAAAAAATAATTACCTCTTATTATTTATCAAATATCTAAGATAGATATAACCACAAAGCGACCCTGTGCGAAGCCGGGTACTTCAGCTAGTTACTATTAAAATTATTCTATGTAAATCGTGCGCAGTAGAAGAAATCCCAACCTGCGCAATTTTAGGGTTGAGTTGTTCCACCATAATACTCTATTTCTAGGATGCAAAAAAGACATAACAATGACAAATACATATTTTCTATAACGTCGATAGATAGTCCACTCATGACTCGAAGATACCCCAAATTCTTCATGTTCTACCCTTACTAGCCTTGTGGGCTCTTAGGCGTATTATTTATTCTACATAATGTCTTATTTATTACATCTAAAAATAGAATTAAATTCCAAAATATTTTATTTTAGCAACTTTTCAAGTAAACAATAGCATGTTTTTTTGTTATTTCTATCTAAATAATATAATAATGTTCGCTCTTCTACAATACATTAATTATAAATCTACTCTATCTAAAAACGATGCTATGAAAAATAGCCTCGAGTTATATTTTTATATGCAGTATTAAAATATATTTAAGTTATTCCTTGTAATAATGACATACAAAATTATATGCAAATACACTGTGTTATTGTTATACTTTCAGTGATGGTATATTCATATTTACATCTAATTACATCTATATTTTATGAATAACTGAATAATTTCCGTAGAAATAAATAATACATTACTTACATAATATTATAAATGTTTTTTTTCTTTTATGGTGTTAACTGTCAATTCATTGAAGAAATTCATTATATTATTAATTTAAATAAAACGAAATTTCTTAGTTCTAATTGTAATAATAATATTGTCTGTTAAGATAGTTAAATGTTTTTTGAGTGTTTTTTTCTCTTTTTAAATTGTTTAGTAAAATGTCCGTTTATTATGTATTCTTTACTAGTTGAAAACATTCCTTTAGGGTAGATGAAACTGGTCTAGTTGATATTTAATAAAAGTAGAATAATTTGCACTACAAAATTTGGTTTTATTTAAATTCAATACACATAATATACATGTGTATAATATAAAATGTGAACAATAGAAATACAAACTTTTCGAGTAGGTTGCTTAGTGAAAACTGAAAGTTGCATTCTGAGCGTAACGTATGAAAATTACAAGATAAATCAATGTGTAAGGAGACTAATTAATTATACGATCGCCAAACTGAAAATTCATTGAATAAAAATGAAATTTCAATAATGCAAATGTACAAATGCAATGATACAGTGATACACAGGAGCATGGCCCCCACATGAGGGGGGCTAACAGGGCTCTAGCCTGAGCGCCCAGCGTGGCGACTCGACCAGATAAGTGAGATAAACACACAACACAAATTTGCTCTTATGGTAAAAAAAAGTCGCCTGCGTCGCTATTTTCCTTCAATAGCGTTATTATTTAAAATTATGCGCTTGTACGATACAATTTTTAATTGTGTATCGATACTCGACAACTCCACAATTCAAATGGATCTATTAAAAGATACAAAAAAAAAAACACTAAATATACACATTATTTTTACTGCGTACACCATTTGGAAAACGGCTACTGTAGAGCATCACAGTGCCTTTATCCTTAGCGATAGGTAGAGGGGCCCACCAAAGATCCTAGCCTGGGGGCCCGCTTCAAGATGTGAGGGCCATGCACAGGAGGTACTAAACGAACACAAAACTGGATTAAAACTCAATTTATATATGAAATCATGAGCCGATAAGAATAGAAGGCACTAGGCGATTCCTTCATTCAGTAATGAATTGAGTCCAGTGGCGGCTCGACGACTTTCTAGGTGGTGGGGTTTAGCCATTAACTATTAAATATACACACCCATGTACCTACGTTCTCATATTATACATTATATTCCAAGACGCTTATAATAATAATGATGTTATTATTGAGGAAATGAGTAATTTTTCAGAATAAATAATATAATTATCTGAGTCATCACTTAATTCCCTCTAAAAAGCGTGCTTAAAAATATTAATTTAATTATGTAACACTTATTAATAATTATTATAGACTTACCATTTTTCAATTTTGAACAACGACATGCAGCGAGCGTTTTTACTCACCATGGGGTCGTTTGACTCGCTCCCCAGCATGATAAAATAAATTAAATAGTACATTTAATCAAGTAATTAAGTAGGTATATTGTGACAGTGATAAAAATATCGAACATGTATTTTTGACAAAACGATGTGAGGATGGTACCTATGAACCCTTAAGGTAGAGCCGCCCCTTGAATTGACCTCACTTAATGATGACGACAGAAAATGTTGACATCAGCTGATTATAGGCAAATATATTTATGAAACCGTTCGTATAAAATTGCTCCAATAAAACTCCCACCAATAGATTCGTCCATAAACTACGATAAAACCACTACAAACTGATAAGACCTGGATCCGCCGTGTTTAAACAAAATTCGCACTCTCCGTACGGGTAAGCCAATAATTCTTTGGTAAAGTTTTAAGTACGGTTTAAGGGGATTTAAGTGCGACCACAGCATCTGTGCCCATTGATCTGTTATCTCATCCTATGGTAGTGGCTCCGTCTCAGTAGCGAGCGCCAGGCACCTAGGCACCTACTCGATGGCTGAATAAACACCCATTAAAGATTTATGTTTTAGCCGAAACACGGAAAAGCATTGGACCATGATTGGTGAAATGATGAGAGGATTCCGCGAATTATGTCAGACTTGAAGAAAGTCTTAATATATTCATAGAATAAATATTGATTAAGAGCCAGTCTTATTACGCGATAAATAAATACCTAACAATTATTATTTAATAATAAATATATTTATAATCATATAACACCCACTATGGCCGCGTGCCCCACTATAGAGTCCCAGGTTCGAATCCTGGGTCTGGCAAGTACACATATTATTTTTTAATTTGTGTATGGGCAGAGTATGGACCTAATAGGTTGAGCAAGTGGCTGACATCCATTTCTCGTAAAAATAAAATCTGTTAATACAAACCTCCACTCTGTGGAGGCCCATATGGTCCTATTAGGATCGGACATGATCGAGAAAAAAAATCATGTAACACATATAGCTATATATGCAAAGAAAATTAGTCAAATAAAATGTTAGATAACATTAAATTGTATTAATATTTAGTCGTCATCTAGGAGGGTGTTTAATACTACGTGAGTAGATATATCACAATAATAACATATTAACCAAAACAGCTGTTTCTTTGGTCATCAAAATTGACAAAATACCTACGTAAAATGTTAAAAGTTTTAACAATTTTGAATAAATTCAGAATTGAATAATTTAATTGCTACAACTTTTAGTAAGCCCTGATATAATGACCAAAGAATAATTCTCATCCACAAAGATGGTAAATTTATCATTATTTTTCATTGAAAATACAATATATTTACCTTGATTTAACTTATTATTAACTCCAACGTATACATCATCATGTGGATGATATTTAAAAGCCCTCTACTTTGCCGGAATTCAGTAAGCTTGAAGAAAAAGCTGGTTATATTGAGACTATCTTAAGACATCCTTAGCACGTTGCCATGTGACGAGAGACTGAATGGCTCCATTTCCTATCATACTTATTAAAATTAACTAACTTATAAAAAATATCATTGTATAATTCAGTGGTTTTTTAAACTTTGTGTCTAAATATTTTTCATAGCGGTCTAAAAATACCAAGTAATCAAAGTCAACACAGCCGCGAAATACTTATAGGTTTAAATTGTCTTAAAATTAAATATAAACAATATATTTTATCAAGTCAGTATTCTCATTCCTTCTTTAATATTCCGTCCCAAGTAACGAATGACCTCTTAGCCACAAAAAACATCACTGCAACTATCCTCACTTTATCTAAATTATCATTTTTAATATACTATGTACACTTTATCTAAATTATCTTTTAGGTAGTATTTTTAAAAACCAGTTGCTAAGGTACGAGAAGTGCTGATATAAAATAATTTTATACAGTGAGAGAAAGCATTGGAGATCACTAATTATTAGAGTAACACTCGGATTTATCATTGTTATCATTATACTATTATTATTGTCTGGACTTTTGATTTTTTCAAAGAGTCTGCGGTATCCTGGGCGCCGTTGTACATAATTTGAATACCAATAATATACTTGATATTATTCACAGGGTGAATATTTACATGGTGAATATTCACGTGTTTTTTTTGGTTTCAATATGTACACGCCATATCGAATTCCTTTTTTAAACCTATCTCTGTATCCAGCGCCAAAATAAAGTACCGAGTGATTTATATAATGTCTATGGCCTAGGCGTCAGTCTACCGTCAATTGTAAAAGCTCGCGACCAAGATTGACTTTATTGCAAGTCATTCCCCCTTTAGCACTATCCTGTAAACTTCCATTGGCCGCCCACTGAAAAAAACAATTCCGCCCTACGAAGAGAGTGGACATGAAAGAAACCTGTGTATTTTTTAACTATAATAAAATAAAAAATTTGATACTCTACAGTCAATTCTAAGGCTTGGGATACACGAATGATTTTATGAGGAAGGTTTTATTACTCGTAACTAGGGTGCTCCCTGGAAATGTCATTACTGATTTCATCGTTTAAAGTATTTTTAAATGTAACATATAGGAGGTTTTTATTTTTGTAATGTGGATCAATTCCCGTTTTATCTGTTGCATCGGTAATGACAAATATCATAATTTAATTATATTACGTACCTATTCATATTTTTTAATTAATTATAATCATGATTCCACCATCAATACGCTGGACGAAAGCTTCTCTAAGATGATTATATGTTTTTCGGCCTCTAGGTCTACCTTTAGGATGTTATCTACTTATTCGATAATACTGTATGACTACATTGTGTCCAGTGATTGGGTGTTCTTTGAGCTATATGTCCTGCACATCTCTAGTTAAGGTTTTTCACAAGCTTTAAACCACCACCTGTTACTATTTCTCACAGTAGTACATATTATAGATTTTCTTGGTCCGTTGTAGTTTCATAGAGTCCAGTGTTTCTCAACCGATGGTCCCCAGAATTTTTCTGGTGGTCTGCGAATTTTTGGCGTCCAAATGACTTTGCTAAAGATTCCAATAAAATATTCAAAACCCGCAATTGTTTGTCCATTGTGTTTTTGTTCTTAAAATAGATTAATGGTTTTACATGACGAAATCAACCGCCATGAGATGTTATTATATGTTACTATATAAATAATATTTTTTTTCTGCGTCAGCGCTCCGCAAAACGTTACTCATATTTTCGGTGGCGCGAAGGTGTAAAAAGGTTGATACACTCTAAACTGTCAAAAAGTGCTATGTTTTAACAACCCGTCTCTTTAGTGTGTTAACTTTTAAAGCGAGATAGACAGTTTTGACAGCTTAGACGGCTAACTTATTGTAACAGTTATAATCTTCAATACATAAATATGATAAATTACCGTCGATAGCCGCTTTGTATATAGAATAGAGTGGAATAGACCCATTGGTTGTCTAACTATGTCCTAGACAGTAAGAAACGTTTTATAAACTACTTAACTCTCCAGAAAGTCGAATATGTACCGAGTACCCATTCCTATCATAATATGATAGTACTGTTCCCATATACTACACGATGCTCAATCATAAACAGAATGATCCTCCGGTTGATATGAGGATGAATTATATTCATAAACATTTTAATGAGGGATAGTTGTTAGCTATTCATCCAATCTAATGGTGCCGTCCACTAGATAAAACACACGTTAAAAAATAACATGCATTTTCAGCCACTCGTGATCGATAGCTTCAGCGTTCTAATAGCTAGACCACAATGGGTGTGTGATATATATTGTTTGTTTACTCTACAATCCGATAAGGATCTTGGCCACCTCACGAAGGGATTTCTTATCTCTTTAATTCACTAAAACCTTATTATTTATATCATTATAATTTAAGTCTTTCTCAATTCACTTCAGAATGAAGACCTCTCCTGCTGCCAACTCTTCTACATCCATAGTCTTTCATAGCCAGATTATATTATTAATCCAGCGGCTCTTGGTTAACTTTTAGGCCTTTTTATGGCTCTGTATTTAAGTATCACTGGATGAGTGGATGGTGAGAGTTTTTTATTGATGATGTGTTCATTATAGGTATATATTATATAGATTATATTTTAGCTAGGTGGATTCGAAATATTATTATTAGGTTAGATATTAGCATACTAATCAACAGTCGTTAAGAATCGAAATTCTAAATCGAGAACATTTACCTAATAATATTACAATAATATTATATACACGGAATATGTTTCATGGTTTTTTTTTATTAAATTCCATACATTCTTAAAGCATGTAATTAATATTATTTGTATTTTTCATGTTTTCGAAAAATAACATGCTATATTTTTATTCCGTCAGCTAATATCGCTTAGGAATTTATTTGTTGCACGGAATGCTTTTGGTTTTATGGGGTGATTATTAAAAAGGGGAAAGTCATATAAAAATGTCATTCGACGCTTTTCCATCACTCAAATTACAAATACATAGATACTTACAACAATGTTTCTATCTCAAAATGAATACTTAATATATATTATATAAATATCGATCCCCATTTCAATAAGGAAACAACTCAAAATTTCAAGGTTTTGAGTTAATACCATTCGATGTAAAAAGGTCTTCTCTTTACGTTTACAATACAGCAAAAAAAGTCAAAAATAAATTTCTTTAATGCGTCATAAAATCGAAAAACCATTTCTTCAGTTATTTACTGGAATTTTTCTAGGTTAAATCCTTAACGGCCCACGTGCTCGTCGTAGGTCAAAATTGAGTTTTTATTGTATTTTCAAACCATGATCCTGGACACTCCTTAAACGTTGTAGATAATCTATTTATATAATTTTGAAGAATTATTATCCTTTATAGTTATTTTAAACATTTGATGACTGCATAAAGTATTTTTGTTACATAAAATAGTATTCTTTTAAACCTCTCGCTCTAATGTTTTAGAATATAGTCATATTTCGGTACATAACTGTGCAGTGGTGTTAAGATTGTTTACATTAATTAATTTATAAACGCATTTATAAAACCATTAGTATAATTTATTACGAGATAATTTTTGTAAAATATTCACGATAAAAAATTATATTGATAATCTCTGTGATCCCAAATTTGACAAGAATTAGGCATTTTATTATTCAAAAAATCGGCAAGATTAACACATTTGAAGATGATTCTAAAGATACTTGTTATAAGCTATGTCTTTGACCATTCAAGTGTGATAAACATCTTATGAATAATGATTGCTTTATAATAATTATTGACCTAAGAATAAGGTAGTGTTTTTTTGAAATACGCCATTTCTTTTGTCATTCCCCAGTAGTTAAGCTACAATATACGGCCATAGCCATAAATTGACAAACTATAATTGAAATAGGGAGTAAAATGATATTAACGCGCGTGTTTGAACATGTTTTGTTCTTGTTGGTTTTTGGTGTTGGTTTTTTAGTCGTTTCCTTATTGAAATATGGTATTTATAATATATAATATATAGCTCGAGGAATTTTACACAGGCTGTAATTCAATAATTATATTAGTTTCTAACTGAACAATTTGAGCTCCCACAGAGTGTATGTTCTCGTCCGGAAATTTGTACTTATGCGGTTGGCCTTAACACAGTTCATAATGAGATGTTGTATCTGAAATACGTGGCTATTTAATTACACACTTTAAAACACTTAAAAAATACGTAATAAAAACCACCGGAATATTAGGGAAAGATAGAAGAAAATAGGTAGGTAAGTAAATTAAAATACAATCATACAGTATACTTTATATAAAATTCTGATGGGTTACCTTAACAGACATATTTACGACGAATGATTGTGAACTATTTGGCCAATACCTATTTTAAAACCATGCTCTGAATCAAAATACACATTGAACAAATAATTTGTGAATTTTCTTGATTTTAAGATACTCTGCCACGATATACCCAACTTAAACGATACCTACCTAATAGGCAAGACTATCGTCGACAACCATTTTACTAACATCTCAAATTTCCCTTTGTTTTTTTTTATTGTAGTAGAAAACTGTACAAGTTAGTTTTTAAAAATTCAAATGTATATACTTAATTATATCTTCTTATTATTGCTATAAATTATTAGGTCTGTCTGTATTTGGAATTTTCTCAGCATCTTACATTCAAAGATTCCCAGTTTCTTCCCATATTTTTTATTAAATCCATCATTCTGATCCATATAGGTACTAATTTGGGCACGATGAGGGTTTTGTGTATATTATTTTTATTTCCTTAAGAGGACAATTGAACTCAACTGCCGCTGTAAATCGTAATATAACCTGTTTTTCAGATTAATTCTTCTACAAACTTCTTGATTAATGTAATTTTAGGATTAATGCTTGATTATACTTAAGAACGTAAATATTAAGGCATATATTATTTGGCCGGATTCATAGTAAACAGACGTGTTTATTCTAATCGACATTCTACACTGCCTATTAAAATTATATTGCCTATTTGTCTGTCCGTTCTCTTTTGTTCCGTTATGGCTTAAAAATTATTTCCGAAGCAAAACTTGGTAAAAAAAAAATAGCACAAGTTATCAAATAGAACGGTGGAGTGGTAAGGTGAGTTGCGGATAGAGGGGACAGAGGTTACGTGTCTAAATCTAACCATTGCAGATAATGAATACGTGTATTAAATAAGGCTCTAAGTACCAAACAGTAGTATTGCCTGTAGTTACAAAATACCGAGTCATTGCAGTAAAATTTCATAAAGCAGACCTTTTGAAAAATGTAATTTTACGGTGTGAATCAATCACGGCAGCTTCTATAATTTTAGGTATTAAGAACTCGCAAGTGTCAACACACCATCGTCAGCTATTTTATATTGAATGCTATTGACCACTGCAGTGCTACTTACACCATTATAAATAAAACACGCCAACGGACTTACAACGTCGACAGGTTTAATTATTTTGCTGTATTTTTTTGACTTGCTTGAGGCACTTAGACTATAGTTGAAGTTATTGGCGTTGATATGTAGAACATTTTTCTATAAAAATGTCAGTTTTTATTATTTTGGTACTTAGCGCCTTAATTAATACACGTATTCAATATTATCATCGATTTAAAAAAAAAATGGATCATTTTTCTTCTGCGAATATATTTCAAGCAAGCGAACTCGCAGACTAAAGCTAGTTCTTAATAATTATAATTATGTAAACACTCGTAACGAATTAAGGTGCAACTTCTACATCTAAGTGTATATGAATACAAATAGTAGTCTGCATAATCTTTTAAACTTTGCTAATTTCAATGCATTTCCCAACTCTCACTTCACGAGTGCCTCCGGGAGCTTTTTTACGGGTCGCAGATATTATGAGTATCGTTTAGTTTGAAAGTTTTATCCTTTCAAGAACGCCAAGCTTGCAAGTTTACTTTTTTCTCTCGCAAGCACAAGTTAAATGGTTTGCTTGTCCAGGAAACTTTTTATCTTAGTAGAGGGTATTAACAATCTGCTGTATTGCTTTCTGCTTTGTTTGCTAATTTACACACAGTGAGCGAATTAATTACCTACACGCTTTTGTTTTAATAATAAAACAATCGCAATTGCTTAAAAAACTGAAATAGAAATCGTTTCTGCAAAAATACAAACAAAACAAGTTCTAGGGTAATTAACTGTATTTTACAACGATTTTCTTAGCTCGTATTCTTATTTGTCCGGTGGTTCTTTGTCCTCTTGCAATCGATTTTTAACTATCATCCCGACTAGCTAGACATTTGACACTTTTAGAATATATCAGAACACGACGCCAATTTTTAATACTTTTAGCCATCTTTAAGTAGAATTAAATTAAT
This sequence comes from Rhyacophila brunnea, assembly GCF_057557595.1. Taxonomy (NCBI): domain Eukaryota; kingdom Metazoa; phylum Arthropoda; class Insecta; order Trichoptera; family Rhyacophilidae; genus Rhyacophila; species Rhyacophila brunnea. The sequence continues at coordinate 43,409,094 of NW_028232859.1, forward strand.
TTTCAGCTAATTCTGTTTTATATGAAAAGTTATTTCGACACCATTATTAGTTGCTAAGCGGATGGTCCTAACAACTAAATTATTAATATATACGTGCGTTACTACGGAAATCGATATGAATGTCAAAATGTCATTTCAGTATTATTTCTATCAAGTACAATTTTTTTTGATCGTTTAAGCTAGTCAAGTCAAGTTTATATGATTCAACAGAAAATTTAAAAACGTTGTATATAAAAAGTTATTTTTATCTTGTAATTATTTATATTACAAAATAAATTATGTTCAGAACATGCAATGTAAGTGTTTTACAAACGTATACAGCATAATTATAACTATATGTAATAACATCCACTATATTCATTCTCCTTCGGGGATTAGGCCAGAACCGACTTTGGGTGATCTTATAACTGAGAGTTAGGTTAAAATTAGTTTGTTATTACTGTCTAAATTGGATTAGCTGTAAGATAGTAACATATTTTATCTAATATCTGCCAGGGAGTCAGGTTACATGGATATCAGCCAGCGACAGCATTCATATAAAAAGAAAGCCAACGACGAGTGAGAGGGGGTGATGATTACATATTGTCGCTTACCGCTCATGTGAGATTGTAGGTCCTTTTCTTTTACTGGGTTTTCTTGTGAATAATAGATCATAATAACAGAGAAGTTTGAATCAGTGTTGATTTAATAATGTGATATAAGGCATGGTATTTATTTAGAATTTATAAGAAGTTTATTTTGATCATTTATGAAAACTTTTGACAAGAATCTAAAATTAATCCTATTACATCAATACATGTACGTCATGTATTTAATGGTATTCGGTATTGCTAAAATCTATTAGCTTACCCTTAAAGAATAAAGAAGGTACAGTAAAAACAAAACAATGATTCAGTTGGTCGATGGTGTGCGTGGGGATGTTTACTCCTACTAGTTCTAATAATTATTACCTATCAGCCGATGTACTCGTAGCGCTGACGATGGTATACGTATTACGGTAACGCATTTCACCGCGTCTTGTCTATTGCCGGTAATTAATGTTTTGAAGAGGGACTGCATTATTCACCAAGTATTTTTGTCAAAGCCGTATTTTATAATTTATTTTAATGTATTATTTTATAATTGTTAATTAAATTTAATAAAAGCATATTTTTATCAAACTTCTTCCACTGGACCGATTTCGTCCCTCTAAGTACGATAAAAAACTGCGTTTTATTAAATTAAATTAACAATACCGTATTATATGTATATATATATACTGACATCCTTTTTACGACTTATAACTAGATTTGGAAATTTTACTGGAACCAAACCGTGTAAACATGAAAACTGAGACCCTGTTTTTTTAATTATTGTTGTTTTTTTTAATTTTATTTCTTTTGTATGAAACTATTTTTTGCTTTGTTTTTTTCTACCTTGTTTTTTCTCTAACTGATAACGTGTAATTTTTATTCTAAATGTCATGTTCGGACGTTCGTCCTGAATTAATAATTTGTTATGTACTCAGCGTGTTTTTTTTAAATAAATAAATAAAACTTGAACCCTGAACAGAAATCACAACCTCTCGAAAATGTTGGGTTGTAAAAATTCGGTTATGTGTTTAAATTATAACTTAAATTATTTTATTTAGATATCGTTCAGTTGTACTAAGGCCAGTTATTAGAAATTATTAATTAATATATAAATAATACAAATTTGGTTGAATATTGTAATGTCCATATGCCCCACCTGGTAAGAATATTAATTTTAAAATATCATGTACTTTTGTGTTTTTATATTAAAAAAAATAGGTTGTAGGTATCTACCTAAAAGTACAAAATTAGTATATTTATTTTTTTAAACTGGCACCACATTCGGTATTTTCACTTAAACTTAAACCGGGACTATTTTTTTTAAATACGTTCTAACCGCTTTACCTGCATTAATGAAATAACTCACAATATAATATGAATAGATTATATAATCATACTATTAACTCTAGACATATTATACGCAGGTGAGGCATAATCTCTAAATTCTTTACATATTTTAAAGACATTCACCGTAAACCAAAATACTTCTTATATGTTGTACGTACGAGAAATCATCAGACCCAAACCGAACTCCATGTCTACTCAGCGAAAGCATTCAGTCGAGGAGTTTTAGGCTAAAGAGAGAAATCCTCTACGAGGCGCCCTTGAGCTGTGTCGTTTGTTTTCCATTCGCTGGGTGAAATCCTTCGGAATATTACATTGGCAAGGATATCGCTATACGTCATAATAGTGATGCTTTTCTCAAAAGATAACATTTTACTACATAGGTACATACTAATTACCAACCTAAATATGTAATGTGTAGTGCTCTGTCAGCTTGGCCTAATAGAATCTCCGACTTGCTTATGTGGCGAATTGCAGGATGCCGATCACATCATCTGGGAGTGTCTCCATATGTTGATTGAAAAGGATGAGCTTCTCAAGTCGGTCTGACCCTCAGTTGGACCGATCGGCCATTGCGACTTGGTATCTACGAGGGAAAATTTCTCAGCTTTTAAAAAGTTTGCGGCATTTTACGGCGAGCGAGAAGGCCTTTTTTCATCGAGAATATTGACCGTAATATCGTAGTAAGGATCACGCATACTCTAGTGCACGCCACCCAAGGTCTTGGGAAGTTGCTTCTGTGACACTTTCGGCACAAATTTGAATTGCGCCTAACATTCGTTACGCCACATGTGGAGACGTTGCGGTTGGTGGAGGGAAAAGCAAGTATGTCATGTGTCGTATCCGGAAAATTGTACGCATTCAGTTGACCGTATCACAATTCAGAGTGAGATTTAGAGAAATGTAATACGTATCATCACATAATGTAATTATAATTTATAATTATGCGTATTTTCAATCATGCTACTTTCATCAACACCACTCTATGAGTGTCGAAAGGGAGTTTGGTAATCGAAATTAAGCAAAATGAATTAATCATTGCATTCATACAGCATTATAGTTACCTCAATAGGTACATTGTCTCTTGAGAATGGTCTCTACATGACGCCAAAAACTTTTAAAAGATAAGAACATACAGAGATAATCCAAAAAAAAAAAACAATACGATTCATTGTATCTGGAAATTAACTTTAAGACATACCTATATATGACGTAAAGAGCTTACATTACCGTCAAGGTATTGAGTGTTTAACGTATCCCTGTCTCTGTATTGCTCATGGTGAAATCACTTTTGGCAAAGTCTTGAATGTGGGAAAATAAGTGTGTACGCCAGTGAAGTGGTGTGGGGACACATTGTTATAATGTATAAAGCTTTACATCAGTGATACAAAACCATTAAAATAATGGGAAGCGTTCGATGAAACAAAATACTGTTTATTGATCTAGCAACTGTGACGGTCTATTAACCACAGTGTATCATTTAGGTACTAATGAATATCTCATTATTTATATCAGCCAGTATATTTATATTATAACTTATAACGAACAGCTATTATTTTTAGTTATTAAGAGTATCAGATATTTTAATAATACATTTTGTGTCGCATGTAAGAAACATGAATATTATAATTCTGTTTCATTTATATTTTTTGTTTTAACATAATAACATGCAATGAAACAATATCGTACATTATAAACGAATATACATATATGCACTCACGACGGCCTAGCGGCTCACGCATCGGCTAATAATATCGTGGATACCAGGTTCTAATCTTGGGTCTGACCAATCAATACACACATTTTTTTTTAATTTGTGGTTAGAGTATGGACTTAATTGGGTGAGCAAGTGGCTAATATCCGTTTTTCGTAAAAAAAAATCGTTAATAATATATATTTACGGTGATTTTCTCGTTAATCAGGTTTTGTACCTTCTATAGTAGAGTAAGTATAGTATACGTTTTATAACTTTGCACTTTTTTGCACTTTTGACTACACTGTACAAATTTATAAGACGTTTTTGTGTAGCTTTTTCTGCTCAAAAATAATAGTTTAAACTAAAAGATTATATACAATAAAATTTAATTAAAATAACCGATAATACTGACTATTTATATCGGCCAATGGGTAGCCATATAAAGCAAATTCTATCGGATAACAAATATTATGTTGGTGTTATTGACCGTCTTAAATATTAAATTTACCTCTACGCCTCATTGCCTTATTACCTCGCATAAAATTAAATCAAACGATATTCACTTGTATTAATATATTACTATGTAGTAATAAGAAAAGATAATATATTTAAAAAATATATATTTTTAGAATATTTTACATAATTTTCATCCTGAAGCCGGATTGCAAAGTTACGAAGCAGCAACTTTATCTCAAGAACACTCTGACATACGTATATCTTACTGTGGAATGTTATATTCTTGCCATGGTTTTTGATTACGTTCTGTTTTATAGGATTGTTTCCGTTTATTCTATAGAGGTGTGTATTTTACAACGTTTTTATTAGCTCGTATTCTTGCTTGTCCGGTGGTTGTTTGTCCAGTACAAATCTTGCAATCGATTTTTAACTAACTTCCCGATTAGCTAGAAATTTGAAACTTTTAGAATATATCAGAACACGATGCCAACGCATTCTTTTAATACTTTTAGCCATCTTCAAGTAGAATTGAATTCATTTTCAGTTAATTCTGTTTTGTATGGAAAGTTATTTCAGAAAAATCCGTAAAAAGTAAAAGACTATTATTGGTTGCTAAAGGGGTGGTCCTAGCAACTAAATTATTAATATATACGTGCGTTAGGTACTATGGAAATCAAAATTAAATGTCAAAATGACATTTCAGTATTCTATATTTGTTTGTTTGTTTGTTTTTAATTTACTTCATATCAAGTACAAGTTTCAGCATATTGAGCATAATAATAACAGAAAATTTAAAAATCGTCACTGATCTGGCAGAAGACACTAATTCGAAAAAATGACATTGAGTTAGTTATACCAAAATGTTCCTTATTTCAAACTTTACCGTCTGGAAACCTTCTTAATAAATAAACAGTCTTTATTTTAAAGTCATCCTTTTTACGATTACTTAATAAACTCACATGATAGACGATTTCAAACATTTTAATAACTTCAAAGTCAAATTACTCAAAACTAGTATTCTCCGGTTAGTGTGTTCTGCCAGAACAGAGACGAAATGTTGTATATAAAAAGTTATTTTTATTTTATAATATGACGAACATTCCAAGAGGTTGTTAGGAGAAACTTAATCCATACGAGTATATCAAAGGAATAGCTCATGAACCACTTTTCTTATACGTATATATACTGTACAGTGCTATAGATAATAATAGAGAGTTTACAATTTTGATTTATTTTAGTACTAATATAAACTCTGGTGTTATCAAGTTTTTCATCGCACTTTAACAAAACCCGTTCTTATTTAGAATCTAAATAAAATCTAAATTGTATACGAAGGCCTATAGAAAAACGAATCCATTGACATAGGTATTTAAATATTATTAAATATGTACATAAAAGAAGAAAATGTTTGAAATGAACGTGCATTGAAACGAAGGTAAGAGTGAACTGGCAAAAAGGTTTATATTATTTACCAGAATTTCAATGGCATCATTAGTGACAATGTACCGCGCGGTTAAAATATTTCAAGCCCCATTAAAGAAATAATTAAAACTTTGACGTACACGACATACTTAAAACATAAGAATCTAACCTTTTCAGGAAATAAAAGAAAAACTTGACATTTACATGTTTCAACATTCTAGGCTATTTATTTATTATGAAGATATTTTAGCGAAACAGTGGACTGCCCGTTAATAGATTTGAAATAATTAAGTACCTACCCTAATTAAAGATAATTACAATAATAATTGAAATAGCAGGTGTTTAATAATAATAGATTATTTATGATTATCATACGCAATACTATTTTATTAATTAATTGTCACTATAAATGTTACCGACGTATTATCGCTCAGACGACTATAAATAGTGTCATTGTCACTTTGTCATTGTCACTTTGTCATTTTGTTTTGGGAGAAATAAACAACAAATAATATTGTAAAAACTTTATAAATATACCCTCTAGTTAATAGAGGTTAAACTATTAATGGTGTAATACTACAATACATAAACAAAAGTTCTACTTTTATTCTCTTATTTTTAAGTTTCTGTGCTATCACCTTGTGTTCCTCCTCATTCTTTCCTCGATGTTTCGGGCTCTTTGCAGAGGTTTTTCTCAAGAGATACTCTGCAACGAGTCCAAAACGAAAGTGAATGAAGAAGGAAGGAGACACGGTGACAGCCCAAAAATCAAATACAATAACAACTTTTCATGAAAGGCTCAAGTAATATATAATTATTATTCACCTATCACAATATAATATATCGATGTCATTGATAATTGATAATTCTTATACAAAAATATAACTATAGGTATATAATAATGAATTAATGAAATAAAAAACAGGAAAATAACATATTTTTTTCCTAAAGCAGAGCATATGGGTCTTCACAGCTTAGAGCATGATATATTATTAATTATTTTTTATAAGGTTATTAGGTATTTTCCCATCTGATTGATTGACAAACTACATGATTTTTCCCCGCCGTGATGTCAAACTCGCAATTTATAGCATCATAGAGAGACAATTTACCAATTAAGCTACCGTGGATATATCTTGAAATAGTAAGTGACACAGTATCGGAAAATGATTGACATTATTAGCTTCTCAATTACTGACAAATATGCATAATTATTGATTATAAAAACTTTGATACTCTCGTCACTGTGATAAATGTGAGGCTTTACGTCGGTGTACGTAACTTCTAGTAACCCAGTACCAAACGTCTCTTAGGAGTATGATTTATATATTTTTTTATCGAAAAGGTACCAGAAAAAATATTGACAAATCCAGCCAAACGTCGCGCACAGTATAATTTACAATAATAGAAAATTCACCCCTTTCATTGTTGTTCGCTAAGCAGTCTCGCACCCCACCATTGTGGGAATTTTCCACCGGTGATAATATATGGCGCGAAGCCTACTGCGACGCTTTGAGGCATCTAAAGCCTGAATGCGGAAATAACCCCCGTTTTTGGCGTCACGTGAATAGGACTAGAGGCTTAAATTAAAGGTATCATGATAAATAATTCTAATTCAAAAAGCTCTCTGACATGAGTAGTCTGCTTTTCATGTATAATAACTTCTTGCACATTTTATATCTGAGCTTCTTTCTGTGACATATTATTATTACATTCGTGATAACGTTACATTGCATTTTTTGACTTACCCTGTTACAGTCTTAGATATTTTACTTAAATAATCAAGAATATTATCAAATATTTTGAAATGCTTCTGTTTGGTTTGTTTAGACTCACGATTGTACTCGGTCAAAACCAAATGCGCCGTCTATTCGACGCTTGCATTGACGGTGCTGCTTTCCGGTTTTTGCCAAATCATAACATCTTACAAAGGCTCAGAGCAACCGTATACTGAGCTTCAAAAACAGATATTTGCGATGGATACTGTGGTTAGGTGCAACGAGTAGATAAGAGAACGCACCAAGCAACCTTTCATCACGCTGAGAGTGAAGAGGCGGATACCAGAAAAGAACTTCAACCTGGCTTGCCTATTCTTCAAGCCAATCGGATTTCGGCGTCCTTGAAGGTTGCTAAATACTATTTATATAATGTATACGGCGGAGATACGAGATGCTGGTTACCTGAAACGAAGCAAGAAGACTGGCGAGCGACAGGGATTCTTGGAGGCGCCTCGTGGTGTCTATATGCTCCATCTAAGGGGGTGGATTTGGCTGAAGAATAAGAAGAAGTTTTATTTCCATTACATTGTAGACGCTCTGATTGGTGACTTCATCCCCGTAAGATTCTTAATATTCTACGATATGTCCACATATCCAATCTTAAAGTTTTTGTAATTATTTCTGTGTTTAGGGTGCTAGTTTCTGTAACTTAGATTACAGATAAGAAAGTTTGCTTATTCCCAGGTATATACAAAATGTGTATTAAATACTTATTTATATACATACATAATAAATTAAGTTGGTACCTAATATAAACAGATTTTTTCGATCAAATTTGTGTCGATGAACCGATATTTAAAATATCGGTTCATCAGCAAGTAATGTAGATTAATTATTTTTGTATTGCGTCAAAATTCTTAAATAATAACACATTCCAATGGCTATAAAAGTCTAAGTAATGCCACCTTTAGTGTTGTTTAATGAATTCGTAATAATAATAATTAATGCTCGATTATATAACTTTGATTTTGACGTTTTGAGTTCAAACATTTTTGTTTGGCGGAATCCTTGAAATATTTTGTGAGTCACCCTTACCTGGCTGACAGACATTAAGGCCTAAAAGGGTAAATTACATGATATACGAATAAAGCAATGTTTTTCTAATATTATCTTATATTTTTTTTATAATTTAATCATTTAGTTTATGATAAATACTTTATTTTTTATTATATATCATCCCCATAAAATACTTTGTACCACTCGTTGTGAATTTATTTTATTCAATAAGTAAATTTAAAGCTATATTCTTGCAAAATTTTAGCCCCTTATCTATGACTACTAAAAATGTCTAAAAAAGATAATATACTTTTAAAATTATAGATATAATCTTAATATTTTAAATAAAAATATTCCAATTTCTGTGGGACTTTGAATTTTTACTGTTTTTGATTAAATATGTTATGTATACTATGTTATGTATACTAAAATGTGCCCACATCTTTTCTCTCTTTGAAAATTCTCTTAGTAATAGAGTTACATCATCAGACTTCCTGCTCTCCAAATGAATATCAGGAAGAAGAATATCAGTGAGTAAACTTATTCTAAAATTAGTATGAAGATTTCAACTCAAATATTGTCGCTGGCATACGACATCAACCTGTTTTTATAAAGCTTTCCTCAATTAAATGAGGTTTGTTCACTTTTGTAATTTCATTACATTACTTTAAATTAGAACATTGAAATAATACAAATTCCCCTCTGCAAACGATGTAGCTCTGTTCAATTTCCACATAATTTCGCCTACATTATTCTAAAACGTATCAGATAATTTCATCACAGGAACCGAAACTCAATAAATTATGTTAAATTATTCAATGATGCTATTGATATTCAATCCATTAAATAATGAGAGAGAGATATCGGTGACACAGGACGTGCCACCCCAGCGAGTAAATGACAATTATTATTGGTAACTTGTCGGCTGGGGGATACTGATGCAATGACGTGACTATTCAAATGACCATAAGGTAACTGAGCCGATTACTGGACACTTTTGTTAAAAAATAATAGCAGATGTTATTTTTAATTGAAACTTTGCATTGTATATTGCAGTATATCGGCACCTTACTATTAAAACCTCGTAAGTCGATATTATGGAAAAATGAAGTTTGCTTGATAAAATTTAAACAAAATACGTTTTAAATTATATCAAAACCTCGGTTCTCAAGAACTAGTGTCCATCTATCAACAAATTTTAAAAACTCGTAGGTCTCTTAGTTTCAAACATGGAATTAACAACCAGTGAGCAGATTCATCGATTAGAAAGGTGTTTAAAATATTGTTTGTATTACATTTTTTCTTTCCCCTCAACATTCTTCTCAAACAAACTTACGAGGTTTTAATAGCAAGGTGACGATATATCAATCAGAACATAAACAAGAAGCTTTTTTTTACTTATATTTTTAATGAAATACCTATTTTGTTTACATAGCGTTGTTTTTATTGTGAAGTAAATATAATTTTACTGGTCCATATCCTATAAGAATGTACAGTAAAGTTGTAATCCTTTATTTGTCTTGGATCAGTACCTATTTTCCAAACTAACAATATACCAGCACCTACTACTTTTACAAGTAGCGGTGTAAAGTGACGAATAAAACTGCCACATACAATAAAATCTATTTTTCATATATTACTGGCCAAAATATAATCACTTAAGAACTTGATAACACACAGTAAATTATTAATGCATTGATCCAATCGTCACAAGTGTGTAGCTTAATAATTCTGCTAGTAAAACGTCGGTGGTTAGAGGCCATCCATGGACTGAAACCGTATGTGGTTTAGATCCTTATGCCATACTAAACTTATGATTTTTATTCATGAAAATATATTTTCACTAAATTTGTAAGTGTATGGTATAAACGGATACGATCAGATACTTATAATATACTTTGTGGAAATATATTTCCATGACTAGAAAAGATAAGCTTAGTATAGCACACGGTTCGAAACCGCATACGGTTTCATTCCATGGATGGCCTATTAGTCTACAGGCAGCCGTGCCAGTTGGACATATTACTTAGAGATTACAGTAACGGTACCTCGGTATACATCGATAACGAAATATCGGTTTTTTGGTATTAGAAATTTTAAAAAAAACACCATATCTAAACGTATTTATTTTTCATGACAAAGACTGGTTTTGGTCTGAATTTGGTAAAAGTTAAAAAAACTCTCTCTCTATTTTCGATGGTTTATAGACAAAATTTTCTTTTATTGTGCAGAAAAGATCATTTGATTTTTCATGAATACTAGTATTGATACCGGTATTCAATATGAAATACCAAATTATTGTCTGTATTAATATTTTTAATCGGTATTGCAATCCCTAGGCACATCCTTAACAATTTGAATACATTTTCAAACGTACAATGTCACTGTTCCTGACTTTATTCGACATAAAAGTGTTTTTTATACCTTCACATGTAATACAATTAAGCGATTTCTGATTATGGGTTATTCAAAAGAGTATTTGAAAATAATAGATATTCTTTCAACAAAACTGTCAAGTTTGGAATATTTTCCTAAACAATTTATGACTTTTTGCAGTAATCAATATAGTTTAATTACGTCCATATAGTCTACAGTCTAAATAATTTTGTAAACTTATATTATTTTTTGTTTGAATATTAGTCTCGCCGTATTATATCAGTTTATAAAAAAAGCTCATGCATATTAATTGTTCAATGATTATCAAATCTATTTTATGTCACTTGTAAAATTCTGTATGTATGTTTCTAAACCATTTGAAGACACAAGCAAATATCATTCCAAGCCCATATCTAATATATAAAAATTAATATTTGTGTGTTTGTGTGTTTGTGTGTTTGTGTGTTTGTGTGTTTGTGTGTTTGTTTGTTCGTATTTAATCGTTCATCCGATTGCAATAAAACTTTGTAAACTTATTGCTTGCACTTGCGGGAAGAGTATAGGCTATACTAACATATAAAAATGAATGTCTGTCTGTCTGTATGTCTGTCTGTCTGTGTGTCTGTCCCGTATGCGTTCCTATACCATTCATCCGATTGCAATGAAATTTTGGTAAGTGGTTGCATGCACACCCATGAAGGTTTCTGAATTAGAAAAATCATCATCTTCTTCTTCTTCTTCATTCTATTTTCTTTTATTCGTATGGTTCCTATACCATTCATCCGATTGCAATGAAATTTTGGTAAGTGGTTGTATGTACATCCATAAAGGTTTCTAAATTAGAAAAATCATCATCTTCTTCTTCTTCTTCATTCTATCTTCTTTTATTCGTATGGTCCCTATACCATTCATCCGATTGCAATGAAACCTTCGTCAGTTGTTGTGGTAACACCCGCAATGGTTTTTGAATTAGTACAACCATCTTTTTCTTCTTCTTCTATTCTATATTCTTCTATTCGTATGCGTTCCTATTCCATTCATCCGATTGCAATAAAATTTTCGTCAGTAATTGTGTCAACACCCGCGAAGGTTTCTGAATTAGTACAACCATCTTCTTCTTCTATTCTATCTTCTATTCGTATGCGTTCCTATACCATTCATCCGATTGCAATGAAATTTTGATCAAGTGTTGTGCTCACGCCGCAAAGGTTTCTGAATTGTTACAACTATTTTCTTTTTCTTCTATTCTATCTTCTTCTATTTGTATGCGTTCTTATATCATTCATCCGATTGCGATGAAATTTTGACCAGTTGTTGTGAGTACGCCCGCAAAGAGTTCTGAATTAGTACAACTATCTTCTTCTTCTTCTATTCGTATGCGTTCCTATACCATTCATCCGATTGCAATGAAAATTTGATTAAGTGTTGTGTTCACACCCGCAAAGGTTTCTGAATTGATAAAACCATTTTCTTCTTCTTTTTCTTCTATTCTATCTTCTTCTATTCGTATGCGTTCTTATACCATTCATCTAATTGCGATTAAATTTTGACCAGTTGTTGTGCAAGCCCGCAAAGGTTTTTGAATTAGTACAACTGCCTTCTTCTTCTTCTTCTTCTATTCGTATGCGTTCCTATACCATTCATCCGATTGCGATGAAACTTTGGTGAGTTGTGGTGCGCACGCCTGCAAAGGTTTCTGAATTAGTACAACCATCATCTTCTTCTTCTATTCGAATGCCTACTTACACCATTCATCCGATTTCAATGAAACTTTGGTGAGTTGTCGTGCGCATGCCCACAAAGATTTCTGAATTAGAAAATCATCTTCTACTTCTATTTGTATGCGTTCCTATACCATTCATCCGATTGCAATGACATTTTGATCAAGTGTTGTGCCCTTGCCCGCAAAGGTTTTTGAATTAGTACAACCATCTTCTTCTTCTTCTATTCGTATGCGTTCCTATACAATTAATCCGAATGTAATGAAACTTTGGTGAGTTGTCATGCGCGTGCCTACGAAGATTTCTGATTTAGAAAATCATCTTCTTCTACTATTCGTATGCGTTCCTATACCATTCATCCGATTGCGATGAAACTGTTGTCAGTTGTTTTGCGCACACCTGCGAAGGTTTCTAAATTATTATTCTATAAAATACAAAGTTTGTTGTTTGTTTGTTCCATCCAATTTTGATTTTTTTTTACTACATATTAATAACATTAATAACGTTTTCATATTTTGGATTCGATTTTAATTTAGTGTTCTTATGTTTGACCTTTACTCCTATTAGAATTATTTTCATATTGCCATATTGTATTACGAAGATATTTTAATATTAAAAAAATAATTACCTATTATTATTTTTCAAATATCTAAGATAAATATAACCACGAAGCGACCCTGTGCGAAGCCGGGTACTTCAGCTAGTGTTTTATAAAATGAACTGTTAATGCCATCTTGTGGAGAATTTCTTAACGTATTTTTCTATGTAAAAACATTTTCGGAAAAATAAATCTGTGTCCTATAAAAACGTGTTTCTAATAAAGGTGGTCAGGGAAAGATCATTCTATGTGCATAAATACTGGGGAATATGTATTGTATTGTTGTCAATTGAGTAAATTTTCAAATAAATGGTAGTGTTTATAAATCATATTTTTATGTTAAATATTATAAAAATGGTTTAAAATTATAGTGAAAGATTAATTGTAACAACTATTCAGAGTTTGAAACTTTAAAAATCAATTTACTGAAAATGATACAGATGTGACATAGAATGATATTTGTTTGTGGTCTTCATTTTTATTTAATTTGTTTGTATTTTATACCTTTACACAATACGTGAAACAATATTACAAATTCAAAAGAAGTTCAAATTAACGTAGTATAACATTTGACGTAACGTGTGAACAAGTGTTCTAAATTTAAGCTTTACCGCGTATGTGGACAATGATAAAAATAAAATATTTTAATGATATATTTATTTTAACTTATTTTTAAGTACATTGTAAAATATTTCTGAATTGATGACAATAAATGCGTGGTAGTTTTAAATTTGGCCATAACATTAATTTTTTTCTCATTTTTTTATTATACTTTCTTTAATACTTAAAGATACGTGTCTAATGAAAATTATCGAAATAAAGTTAATTAAAAACCTTTAAATCGTATTTTTTCATAAAATATAAGTGATCTATAAAGGGTTAGAGAGTTATATTACCTGCATAACCCTAAATTGTAACCATTATTGTTTTCTATGGTGTTATAAATAATGAAATATTTTTTCATTTCAATAAATAATTTTTGTATTTTTTTCTGATTTTTATTATAAAATGGATTGTACACATTTTTTATAAAATTATAATATATCGAAAATGACATAGAAATATAAGATATAATATTATAGTACGGCTGGTATAGATCTACCATCATAAATTGGCGTTTCAGGGAGGGCGCTAGTATGACATTGAGAATATTACCATAACTAACAAACAATGGTAATTTATAATTTTTTATTGGTAGTAGATTTCTGTACAAATATTATGCAATCCAAACATGTTGTAAAATTAAATTGCATTTGTAACAAATTTATCCTCGATAAACAATTTTAGTTTCAAATTCGACCGGCCGCCAACTTACGATGGTAGATCTATAGTTCAGTCTTCACCTGATCGGTAAGTCTCGGCGAGCACTCGCTTTAGTAAGTTCAACATGCAACAGATTATTAAACTATATATTTTTTTAAAAGCAAAGTTCAACAACATACCTATAATTAAAATAATTCGCCTACATCCATGGATACGCCTTCCAAAAGAGTGCTCTGGGTGAGGATCAATTTTAGGTTTTCTTTCTCGAGTCGAGAAGCAAAAGATTTGATAAAGGAATAGGTGGTTTGTAATATTATGATACGTAATTTAAATGTGAACATACATTATTGCACCAAACAATTATTTAGTATGACAGTATAATCTTAAGTCTATTCAATCGGCCGATATACTTTAGTAAAAACGTGCGTTATCTGAAACGATTTTTTTAATCTATTTATATTTGGATAAGTATATTATTTTTGGACTGCACTGATAAAATACCTTTAACTTCAGACTACCCCAATGTCATTAAATTTAAAATAAACATGACATGTAGTGGAGTGCGTTGTCTCCCTCCCTGACATTGCACCCTAACCCTTGATCGAGCAGTTTCAGAAATCTTCAACTTTCAAAGTGGCGTATGACAGATCACCTCTTGTTACGCCTATTTTGCGAGTACTTCCGACTGTATTCATTAATTTTGCGGTAGATTGTTATTTGAGCACTTTTCGCAGATTTAATTAATAATGTTTTTTTAAGCGAAAGACTCTTTTTTCGGTATCTATTTTACATATCAATATCGTCATAATTATATATACATACCTATTACCTACTTAGTTTCTTGAAAATATACGTGAAGAATGAGTCAATATCAATCCATCAGATTTGATAAATAATTATTATATTATTATAAAAATGTCTAGCCCCCAGAACTTACTCTTCTCCACTGGTGCGCACAATGCGCAGTTATATAACTATACTAGAAAAAAATACGAGGTGACGGTACCACTTATCAACATTATCATAAACAAAGCAATATTAAGTAACAATATTCATAGCTAAAGAACGAGTTAATTTTAATACCAATGCGTGAGCCAAATACACATACGTGACTAAACTAACGAGTGCAGCGCGCATGAGAAGAATGCAACGTGTGTATTACATTTATGCGATCGCGCAACAAAGACGCGCGCGTGTGTCAGAGATTGACAGACACATAGCTAAATCAAGACAAATATATAACGTTATTATATTATGACAAATCCTGACATTTAATATATTTTTAAATGTTTAAATTTAAATCGGAACCAAAAATACAGCTTTATATATTAGTTTTAATGGGGTAATATAACAAAATAATGAAACCTTACAATTCGGAATACATAATATAGTGAAATAGTAATGTAATATGATAACATAACATTATTGAAGGATGTATAGATTTAATTAATGTAAGGATTTGAACATACAACAAAAAATACAAATGTTCGTACCGAGCGGAATTCCGGCATATACCAAATTACCAATTAAGCAACCAGTATAATACTAAGCGCACCAAAATTTCCTAAAACGTTTATTATCTCAAATTCCGTCAATATTGCTGACCATTTTTTGTTATTTGAATCAATACCTTCGTTTCTAGATGACGTTATGATCTATTCACATTTTAGTTTGAATGACTTTCGTTTGCCAATATTTTATTTCGATATCTACGATATTTTTATAAAAATATGTTTAATTATTGAACATTTAATTTTAAAAACATGAACAAACAAAAAAAAATATTTTTGCACCTCTATATTACCTTGAATAAAAAAATAGTTTAACCATAAGTTTTGCCTAACAAAGTGTTTGAACATAGCATAAACATAAATAATAGTAAATGGAGGTGCCAATTTAGGACTAAGTACCTATCACAAACAAAATTATTTGTATGAATTTATGAACATTTTTTTCCTTGCAGTGATATAACATATATATAATGTGGTTAGTTTTTAAATGATAACGTATATAATCTGATTTTTTTTTTTAATATTAATAACCATGCCCTTGCTTTTTCATACAAGGTGGTTGGGTGAGTTAGTTGCATTGATGTGGGGCTAATTAGGTTCCTCTATTTGTATCTTTAATTTTCTTTAAAGCCAGGATTAAATATAATTTGATTGTTTTTACGTGAATTGTCATCCTTCAAATACAACATTAATATACTTGAAAAATATCATTTTTTTCTAGCTTCCTTTTAATTATCTAGCTTTTAGCTTCTCTAGCTATCCTTCGTAGCTCACTTGTAGAATATTGAAGAACACGTAGAATTTATAATCGCACATTGCACTTTGAAACCTGATTGAATATATGACATATATGAACGGCCGAGTCATGCATGATACAGAAGTTGACATTCAAACAAACTGAAGGCAAATGCAATCTAGTCGACTTTGTATAAGGTGAAAGAATAGTGACGAGTTAGATTTAATGACTTAGAGCGGAATGCACAATCTAAGATTTCGTTCCTAAGGATAAGTCGCCGAAAAGTATGACTTAACTATAGACAATCCTGAGTATAGAGTTAAGGAATCCTTAACCATAGACTACTTTTGTTATGAACACGCCCCCTTCTGTATTACCATTTACCACTGACAGCTGCTGTCAAAATAAATTCGCATGTCTATAACACAGTCCATACACTCAAATTCATTTAACAATGTATCTCAATAAGGATATTGATAGTGTTAATTCGTTTGGCATGTACTTGCAGAATATAATTTTACTTTTATACGCCAACCCAGAGAAATACAAAATACTAGGTGAAGAATGACACTTGAAGCTAGTGTTACCATGTTAAAAAAATATCTTGCGGTGCCTGTGGAATCACGTATAATGACTTATAACGGAAACATAAGAGTATTATAATTAAATATTAATATGTATTTATAGTTATTACATTTATAAAATGCAGTTGTCATATTTTTGTCATCGTTTAACAATTATAAAATAATTTACCTAATTTACCTAACGAGAATTTTTAAATATGGTATTATTTTCAATAGAAATGATCTTAACTAAGGACAATGTATCTGCATAGTGTTTTCTGCTAAGGAAATTTTAGTTATGACAAATTTTTCTGCATTCCGCTCTTAGGACGTCCTAAACTGGAGGGAAGTGGCTTTGGACTGACCTGCGTGAAGGCAGATACTAGGTTCCCACCACCACCCGTCATGTATGTACAGCCGTGGACATGCACAGCTGCCTTCCATGACGCTATAAACGTGTCTGAAAGAAGTAATTTTAAATGCTCATTCCATCCCAAGACGGAGCCACACGGGACTGATGCTGCAATCATACACCGTAGTGCTTAAAGAAGAAAGTTAATAAAGAAAGAAAAATTGGACTGGCTCTGTGTCCGCTGACGTTAAGCGCCCTGTGAATCCGCATACTGAGTGTCACGAGTCGAATGGAAAAGAGAAGAAGCTAAAAACAAAGAGTTGTAGCGCCATGAAAAAGGAGAAGAGAAGAAAAAAATACTTGAATTCGTTTAATCTTCAGTTATCATAATATTTTTTTAAATATTTAAGTTGTTATTTTTATTTTGATTAATATCCCGTTAACAAAAGTTAATGTTGTAATTGACTTGTGGTTACGACTCCAAATTTTCTCCTCTTTATGATTAAAATACTGTTAATCGTCTGACAGACTGATCGAAATTTATCGAATAAGCTGGTTTAAAACAGTGTAAAATTTTCGATAATTCAAAGATTATTAACTGGCGAGTGAACATAAGAGGTATTAGGAATTCAGGAATCGTTCGTGTCAAGAGTGAATAATAATTAATAACGAGAAATTTCGCTAAACTCGTCTCGGAAGAAAATTGTCGACGTATCAATTTCAATAAATTCGATACACTTTTGCGGGAGCTATTAACTGAAAGCGATTTGCCCGTTATTTTTCGTTTATTACATTTTTCCTTCAGTTGGTGTTTTATGTTTTCTTCGTCGAAATAATATTGTATTAACGAGGCTTTTATTTTGCGCCGCACCGTAAGCTTATTATTAAATTACTTTTAGAAGCTGTAGGAAATTCTTGGGACAATTAAAAACGCTTCCTGGAAAATACGTAATATTTCGATAGAACAATAATTCATAATTAAAATATCATTTTAAGCAGATGTTAATTAAATACGCCAACTGAGATGGGAGGGACACCTGGATCGAATTAACGACTCGCAAGTTATTATAAAGGAGACTCTTAATAGATACCCAGAGAGGAAAAGACTTATTGGAAGATGAAGACATCGCTGGAGAAGAACGCCTAAATCCTACAATTCGTGAACAAGATGAGTGAGATTGGGATGAAACATTAAAAATGCAAAGACTCGAATCGAATAACAAGAAGAAGGTGGCCGAGCGGGCTTTTAATGTTATCCATCCTGGGTTCGATCTTGAGAGTTAGAGGGCCAGAATTCACAAGTTGTTTTTCAATATGTGTTTAGATCTATAGTATGGACCTAATAGGCAGTGACGTCCCGTGGGGGTAGGCAGATTGAGCGTCGTTTGGGGGCGGCAGTTACCCAAAGGGTGGCAAATCGAGGAGAATCACTAGGTATATATAGAAATAGATACCTAAACTTAGTAATAACGGAAATACCTTTCCATTAAAAAAATCAGCTCACTGGTTGGAAACAAAATGTATTAATTAGGTACGAATAAAGATTTTTTTGTCGGGTTCGCGATGTCTAGTTTACTTCCATTGTCCTTGGACATCACGTTATTGGTGAACAGCAATGACACGTGCATACGTAATTTAAAATTTATCAAAATATGTTTGCCAATCACTCGCGAGTTTTGGAAGTTGTCAAGTGTATTTTTAAATGTACCTATCTGAAATCGTAGACTCGCAATATTGTCTATTGAAGCAGAGATGGCATTTAAATTAGATTTATATTGTTAGTAATGTATCCATACAACACATATTTCTTAGATATCGGAGACATGAAAGGATGATATTATAAAGTACTGTATAAAAAAATGTGGCGGCATTTTGTCTAGGGAGGTCACTGCTAATAGAAAGAGCAAGTAGCTAATATCCATTTCTCGTAAAAACAAATATACAAATATATACAATCTTGACCCTGCCTGTAGAGGGTTCTTAGGATTTTGATTAAAAAATTGACCATAAATTGCATGGAATATGCACGAATAGGTGAAATATAATAAATAATATATAGCTGAAAATCTTCCTGTTACCGCAACACAACTGATGGAACATAAAATAAAGTGTAGACGTTCAGTGTTCCAAAGTTGTTGACATACCCAAGCATGAAGATGGTGACGAAGAATAAAAATAATAAGAAAAATAATTAATCAATACTTGACATAATATAGGTACAATGCGTAATAAGTGTCAATAGAAAATGTGTTTAAAAAGCTCAACGCGCATTCTGGTACAATGGTCTCTATCTACGGGTTACTGGTTCTAAAGTATACGTTAGTACCCTCCAATTATCAATCTACACTCACCCACTTTATTTCCCTTTAAACTTTCCAGTTAAACTTCCGTTCGATTACAATCCATTGCTTATTATTTAGTACTTTAAGCCAACTAATTATTTAGTGTACCTGGGGTTCTCTATTAACAGTGAAAGTTGACTAGAAATTGAAATTAAAGTAAAAATAAAATTGTGCTAGGTAATCAATGTTCGTTCGGTCTAATGAAGATGCTACATTACAGGAAAATGAGCCGACACTTGATTTTGCTTATTGTATTTCATTCGTCATATTGTATCTCTCGGAAATCAGGAAAAGAGTGTCAAGTTGGGATTATATTGAGATATGGAGATATAGACACGGCAATAAAATTTTAGTCTATGGTTTCGTCATTTTGCAGACTATTTTGAACGATCACCACCTCTGTAAATTCAATGATGGAGAGTGCAAACTCTACTATTTTGAACTATTATACATTATTCATGCTAAGTCCCATTAATTTTAACATTTTCTACGTGTGCGTACGTTAAAACTACTTGCGATATTACATCCTTAGATAATATTTTAACCGAACCGTACCTGCATACCATAGATAATATAGACAACATGCTTATAGAAAATACATAGTGCCAACCACTAAAAACAAAAAACACGCGATTTTGACATGAATCGAAAATGTGTAGGCATGTAGAAAATGATAAAAAAAACTTTCATTGAGTCATGCGGGTGTCGATGCGGTGCGGTACGCGTGAGGTGACCTCATTGTTGTTCTGGTGATTTCGGCAGATTTTGCTAACTGACAATGTTCGTTTAATTAATGGTTGAAACTGTGCTACGAGATGGAAGCATCAGTCTGATAACATTTTAAACACCAATAAAAACGACTTGACACTTACACACTTTTTTCTCGTAGCGGCAACTTACTGTGACTTCACGTCATAGTACGCGACGTGCATCATTATAATATAATATTTGGTACTTCAGGCTCATTTGAGCGGGGCGTGCTGCGTGATGTCACAGTTAGGGCGGAGACAACGGTACAATTACGAGTTGTGTGCTTTGTACGAGCCCCGCATAGTACAATCACTTCTTTCAGACACGTTTAAAGCGTCATAGAAAGCGGCCGTGCATATCCACGGTTGTGCATATATGACGGGTGGTGGTGGGCACTTTAACGTAAGTCCATCAAATTAGGCCGCCATCGTTGGCCCATGTACACAGTATATACGAGTCAGACAAGAGAAAGAAACTGTCATTCGGGAAGCCATAAGGTAAACAAAGAAATAATGATCGACCTCTTACAAGAAGGAGGGATATTTTCGAGTTGGATTTAAAGACCTTGGGCGCCCTTTAGGGAAGCTGCTTTGTACAGACCTGGATGGAGGCAGATGCTGGAGAAGGTCAAGACCTGCATAGGATTGTAACGCCAGGAAGGAAGAATTTATAACTGTATTAAAAAAAAAATCTATGCTAATCTATAAAATATATTTATAAAATAATACTGTTGATAATTTTAGTCAGACAACAACATCTTAATAAAGAACGTTCATTTAATTACACTTGAAGTTGCTTTGTTGTCGAACACCGTAATTACTATATAGCCTATCATTGCGTCTCGTTACAGATTCAATTTCGTATTGGGATTGATCTTGGACGACACCCGAAGCGTGAGGCGTTTCAAATCTTCAATGCTTTACGATAGCATAAGATTATATTCAATTCCATCGAATTTCGCAAATTTATATACAAATATTAATCAGTCCATTTGATTTTACATTTTGAAAATGAGTTTAGTGTAGTAATAATAAAATTATTAACCACTGTAATTTTTTTCGAAAATACAATTGCCCGCAAAGGATGACATTTGTAACTGTTATTATTTGACGACTACTTAACTCTGCTATCAACGGCTGTTGATGTCGTGTTAAACAAACGATTCCGGTCCCGATTTTTTTAATAAGGTTTCCACAACCGTATCATTTTTTGCTAATGCAATAGTTACAATGTGAACTCTTCATATTTAGCGACGTTATTCCTGCTGAGGGTTGAAATTTCCGCTGACTGGGATAGTTGCGTTACCCTCAGCGATCTTCTTCCATGCTTTTATGCATTCCGTAGCTCTGAGGGTCATGTGCTATCCTTTATTTTTGATCTCTCGGATTGGAATCGGTTAACAAATGTTTTGGTTATACCCTTAGTGTATAAAGGTTCTTTTAAGGCGCCCAAAATAATATGTACATATGTTATGAGCATTCAATTAAAAAAACATCTAATCAAAAGCCAATATTATTCCTTTAGACAGCTTCTTTTAGCTTGAAATGTGTCTACTGGTGATTGACCGTTAAGAAACAAAATCATATCCAACTTAATGTATGTGATAAAATAAGGACGGTTTAAATATTGGTAACGCCTAAAGAATATAACCACCGTAACGAATTATGAATGAATTGGTATATTATTGAAGTTATAATATTTTTTGGGGCGTTTAGTAGAGGGTAAAATTGAGAGATGCGCGCGCACACCCTTACGAAAGTGCGACATGATGAAGTTAGCCTTGATCGGGGTATACCCAACGCGCATGTGCGAATCAGTTAGCTGTATACAAATGCAAGGTATTCAGCATAACACGAGGTTATTGTTATTTTTTTTTTTGTTTAACTGTGTATGAATAAATATCATTCTAATTTGATTATGCTTTTTATTCAAAACTTTATTTCTATTTTTATTTCTTTCTTCAATTATTTTATCGTATCTTCTACTTATTTGTTTTGTTATTTTTATCATGCATCAGAGCATTAAAATTACTATTATGTGAATTTATTAAGTTTTCAAACAACTTACAGTTCCACTACAAGGGTGTACGATGCCCGAAAGTGCCGCGGCGCACACTTTGAATATCATTGAAAGTAATCATTAGAAAACATGGAGAATCATAGAACTATTAAGACATGTTACAGAATCTATATTACTGGCTGAATTTGGAAAATTAGCACCCCATTTCAGTATTATTACAGATATCTGACGACGTTGTCTTAGGTCATGACCCGCGTTTGGTAATCGCTGTTAAGGGGGCGCGTCTTGCGCTTGCGAAACTTAAGGCGGCGGCGGTGCGGTTAGTCGCTCTGGTGGCGGCAAGTCGAAACTTGGCTAAGTTTATTAACTGTGGCCGATAAGCGACGCCATTATCCGGCGGTAATGGGAGGTCGTTAGCCGCCGAACCTCCGACGCCTCGGCCCTCCCATGCTTTCACTCCCCCGACCCCGTGCGGACCCTATGAGTATTCCCATCTGAGCCATTTATCCCACTGGAGAGGTAGGTGACCGCCGCCGTAAGCCGACAACTCACACCTCTCGCTATTATTCGTTATCAACAACAATGATTTATGACAAGTATTGACTACCGTTAATTCTGGCGATACTAGCCTTGAAATATTATATATCAACAGCATTCTATTGAAATTTCCGGAGAGTAAGGTAATTCATATTGTAACGAAACGATTTACTTAGCCAGAATTCCAGAATATATTCGTAGATATAAAATCACAATATTAAGTGGACACTTGTAACATTAGTAATATTGTAATATGCAGTGTTACTGCAGGCCCGATCATTAGGGTGATTGGACAGATTGGGCCCAAACCGGGCCTTGTGCCCGAAGTAAGCCGCAATACAAAACGAATAAGACTGATTTTTTTTTAAATTTCAAGAAAACATTTAAAACACAAAACCCACAAGTATTACAATCATATTATAATTATAGAAGAAATCAAGAAATACGTTTCATTCATTAAATTATTTGGTGTCACAATTATTGACAAACATATTCCAAATCAGCTAATTGGGATAATGTGAGATGATGCACAAAATAACAGACGTGACTTGGTTACCGTTAAAGCGAAAAGTATTATATTAGTCATAGGTACGTAATGTCCTAATGAAACTTAAAAAACTTAAGATTCAAAATTATGTAATATCGTAGTATTTTGTGTCTGCTTAAAGGGAAAGTTATCAAATATTCAATTGAACATGCACAATTTGAAAATCTACCATAAAAAATCTTTCACAAAAAAATATGACGCCAGGCCAATGTTCTTTACCAATAGAGTTACCTGCGTTTACTTTACCTAATTATAGCAAAATTAACAAGAGTTTAAGTGCTTTACAAATTACTTTAAAATTGTCAATCGACTTTTGTGGTAGGAATCAAGGTATCAATACAATTACCTTGATTACTAACCGATGTCCGATACGGCGAGTGATTATTTAATAAACTATTTTTTCATTCCACGAAGAATTCCCAAAACACACGTTGCCAAATGGAGCTCCGCAGATTGATCGAATGCAACTGTTTCGTTTGAAAAAAATATCTGCTGTTGCAATCGAAAAATTGCATCCTTCTCGGGCTCCAAATCGAACACATACAAACATCTACGAATTGGTCATTCTTATACCGGCTCGCCTATCACTGCATTCAATTATCTATACGTTTCAAAGACTATGCACCACTATCGCTAAGTAGATGTGCGCGGTCTTCACGGTCTTCACAAGCAACACTGGATCTCAGTTCTCAGAAGGTTTGTTTTATGGCTGTGCGGCACACGGACGAGTTTTGATGTGAGAGCCGGCTAAATCTAAGTGAAACATTAGTGTTTTCAAATATATGCCGAATATCAAGTAAAATGTCACGATTTTTTTTAATCCGCCTAAACTACCGAATCACCAAAATCCTGTTCGATGAATTACGAGTAGCTTTTTAACAATTGTGAACAATCCGAATGGTTTCGGATAATTTACCATCGTACAAAATTTTGTCGGGCACGTGGATACAGGGTACAATGTAAATAAGGCTCTTTCATAAAATAGCATTCATACTGACACCGAAAAACTAAATTTCTGTCGCTCGTGTGCTGTAATCTTTTGTAACACCAAATGCTTCGATAGGTATTTAATACGTTCGCGTCTGGTGCAGTTTTGTGGTGTGACATGAGCTTTATCATCAGGACGTCGCGGCTTTTGTTATTTATCGACCATAATATTTATGGCACAGTCGGTACCTATCGATTAAAGATATTTGAGCTTTGAAAGTAAGCCATACTAACTAGAGCGGAGGTTCTCAACTAGTTTATGATCAGTAGCACATTTATAGCCAATAATAAAGCGGCTGGCACATTTTTCTAATACAATGCAAATGATATAGTAAGTAAGAAGCAAAAGGGCGTCACTCCATTTATTAAATGCACAACAGTCACTCTTTAATTTTTTTAATTAGACCAAATAACGTTATTATTTTTAATTTAAATAATCGGCAAAGTAGCTCAGTATTAACACGAGGCAATGGACAAAAGGCTTTTGACGGGACAGAAAAACATGACTCCAAAAACGTTGCCGATTTTATGGTATCTTTTTATATTATAGACTACATGCTACAAAAAACCTTTAGAACAAATGATAGCATTCGCTTATTTATTGATGCCATATAATTTATTCATTGGTCAGGGAAAATTTACAAGCACTGATCTAGTGGTATGCAACAGGAGATAAAAGTCAACAATATTATGGCCATCTTAAAAGACACTCTATCGTTGAACTGATCAATTTTATCGTAAATATGTGATATTTTAAGCCTAGTAAAGACCGACAATATTTACAATTCGTAAACTTTTGCCGCAAAACAAATGCACATGCACAAGCATTTGTTTGTAACTCAAGACATGTCTACACCTGAAAACATTGCTGTCAAATTAAAAATGTAATTTTAACTCAACACAACCACAAGACGCTGGTTCCGATAAAACTACTGTATGAAATAAAATTGATAGAATTTCATATAAGTATTATCAAAATGTCCAGTCGAGTGTGATACTGACATACATAATATATAAACGACTTGACCATAGGCATATTGAAAGAAATTGAACGACTGTGCAGAGCATTAGATGCATCTAGCAAAAATCTAACTATTTTATTTTATTCATTCTCAACGCTCGAAATGTTACAAACCGGAGCGCTCAACAGTTTTCTGAAAATACTTATTTAGATATTTATCAAATTTTATGTGTATTTCATAAGAATAAGTGTATTAGATTTTCTATTATATCTAGCTCAGACGGTCAAATTATTTTTTCCACAAGACGGGAGCGATAATTTTATCGATTTCACGAACAGGAACGGCGCTCCGGTCCATTTCGAGCCCTGTAATTCTATTATTTATTATCGTATATCACACGGGTGAAATTTAAGACTTTCGCTATAAGTGAAATTGGAATAAGTACAATATTAATTCGTGTTATAGACTAACCTTATAAAAGTTAATAGAGTACCTATTAAAAATGTCTAAATTATAATATCATTCGTTAAT
The DNA here is from genome assembly GCF_057557595.1 of Rhyacophila brunnea. Lineage (NCBI taxonomy): Eukaryota > Metazoa > Arthropoda > Insecta > Trichoptera > Rhyacophilidae > Rhyacophila > Rhyacophila brunnea. The sequence goes on from NW_028232859.1 coordinate 43,435,153, forward strand.
TAAAAAAAAAAAAAAATATCAATTTCTTTCAAACGCTCTCAGTCGATGGAATTTTAATAACTGATAACTTATCGAATTCAGAATACAATTATGTTTATATCAATGATTTTATTAAAATTAAAATGTCTAGACATCGTTGATTAATAGGTACGCTTTAATAATTTCTTTTAAAATTTAGACTATAATATTGTCAATTATATTGTATAAGTGTAATTAAAAATTAATATGAAATGGATAATAATATTATAATAAATTATTTTCTATCATCCAACGTAGGTAAGTAATTTTGTAATATAATACAGACGTATACGTTTTTTTATTCGTACCTACTGCTAGTTATGATAACCTTTATTTTGTATAGTTAAGGTGGGAGCACATTGATATACCCCTAGTATCTAAGTATGGTAAAGTCAACGAAGTTGTAACAGTTTTAAATACATAATCATTAGCAGTGTTTATTTTACCATATAAAATGAAAATTATTAAATATATGGCATACTGAGTTAACATTAGTTCGGTAGCTGTGAAAATATCCAAGCACAAAGATCTGTTGACCGATTCTGACAATTTTTTTTTGTTATAATTACGATCCTGGGCAAACGCTACCATCTTGAAAAATGACGGTTAAAACGAGTTTTATGGGGTAAATGAATTAATATATATACTTACCGTAATATTCTACATTGTATCTTACATATTTTTGGAAAGTTTAACAATTTTATTTTACAACGATATTATAAAATAATATTAGAATTTAACTGTGTTCTCAATTTTGTCAATTTATATCCATTGGTAAAATAAAGCAAATAATGCTGGATTATTTTCTGTATCATTATCACCCTATTTTACTCAACTGCTGGATGAAGGCACTCCTCAAGCTAACTCATCTCTTCTCGGTTACTTGTTCTTTAATGCCGCATAATTCCGTCGAACATTAATATTTTGTCAATCAGTTATATATTGTCAGTCCCTTGTCGCGGCCTTTTGGTCGTATTTTATATACATAACTAGCGAGTACCCGGCATGCGTTGCAATGCCACCCAAAGAAATAAAGTTTATTTATTGAAGTGCTTATGAATACACAATATTTTTTGTTTTTCCGTCTGGTGCATACAGGAATAAATCAGAAGATTTTCCAACGCGTGAGTAGGCCACATACAACAGGCTGTCCATGTGAGAAGCATGGATTTTCCAAATTTGGTATAGGAACGCATACTAATAGAAAAAGATAAAATAGAAGAAGATAGTTTTACTAATTCAGAAACCTTCGCGGGCGTGAGCACAATAACTCACCAAAGTTTCATTGCAATCGGATGAATGGTATAGGAACTCATACGGCACAAAAAAAAACAAACAAACAAACATAAATTTTTATATATGTAGATATATATATATATATTTCTTAAACCATGTTCAATCCTAATAAGATCATTTGGTTATTCACATGGTAGAATTTCCGTATATTATTTTTGCAAGTTTTCAAGTTGTACATATTTTTTATTTTTACATGGATGTTCACTTGCTCAATTTATACACCAAAACTGGCCCAAACACCCATTGAAAAATAGCATATGAATTATCCAGCCCCGGAATTCGAACCGGGGACGCACAATATTATAACTCGGCGCGGTACCTATATACCAGGGGGGGGGCAAACTGCGGCCCGCGGGCCGCATGTGGCCTACCGGGTATTTTTTTGCGGCCCGCCATTATTAATTGTATTTCTGATTACGAATAACTTTTTTATAATTTTTTAAAAAATATTGACAATAGATTAAAATTTAAAGAATTTGTTGTTTCGTAAATCTATTATCTCAGTACGTCTTCCTTGCGTCTCGTCTCACACTATATAACCACTATTTTCTACGTTGAGCACCCCTGCTATATACTATATATTTGTTACGATTCAATTTAATTTAATTTATTATGCTTTTTGTGTCAGCCTGTTATTGGGACCATCACATATTATTTTTTTCTATATATTATTATAATTATACTAATCCTCTGTGATTAATCCTTTTTGGTTGACCTAAATAAAAAAACACTGAATTTAATACAAAAATAGTGTCTTTATGTATATTTGATATTTTTTCAGTATTACCATGTACCTACCTATATTCTTTTTAAAAAAATATATGATTTTATTTAAAATTTATTTTCTTTTTAAATAAGTAGGTAAGTACCTAATTTTTTTATTTATAACACACATTTTCCTGAAATATCATTCATATAACCAACTTTAATAACTGTATCATTTTTCGTAGGTATTTGATACGAATCCCGTATTTCTCTAATATTAGTAGTTTAAAAGTCACTCAGTTTTTACACATACATATAACAAGTTGTTATATCCAAGAACAATAAGGGTACGTGTTGCAATAAAAGTACATTAAAATAAAGAACATTAGAGAAGATGTGAGGTAACGAAAAAAATCTTGTCAATATCTACAAAAAAAAAATAACTCATTGGAATAAAATACTTCTGCATTTTCCGTAGTTAGAATATCATACAGTTATGATATTCGTTTTGTTGGGTAGTAAGTTTTAGATGTTACAGCGAACATAATACATCATGCACGCAAAATGACATTTCCTTCGAAAGCTTCCCTTCAAGCGCTTTAAGTATGTTCTGCAGAACACCGCTTAAACCAATGCTGTTCGCTAAATATGATATATGCCGGCAAATGACGTCGATCGAAGGAAAATATAATATGGTAAAGAGAGAACACATGTCAATTTTGTATGCGAATGCACTGAATCATACATAATAAAATATATTATAAGGGGCTATACTCTTTAGTAGTTATAAGTTAATCAGACAATAATTATTGTGTGATTTATGATTGCCTATTAATTCAGGAATGCAGTAATTATTTTGTTTTCAAGAAAATAACGTTAATCATAGATATTTATGTAAGTATATACAAATGATATTTTATGTTATTAAAGGGAATAAATAGTCACATTGATTATACATAATATTGTGTATGGAAATATATTAAAACAAAAATGTTTCAACTAGTAAATTTTCCATCGATGTAAGAAAAGTAAAGCCTAGCAAGATAGTAAAAGTATCTTCTTCTTCATCTTCTTTCACCCTATCACGACCCAGCATCGGGGCACAGGGCAAGCACACGTTTGCGCTACTTCCCTCGATCCATCGCCAACTCTTACGCCTCCCGCCATTCTAAGCCTGCAGCGCGTAGATCGCCTTTGTAGTACCGCTCCAGGGTGAGGGAGTACCGGTCACGACGACGAAACCCTTGAGGCTGAGGCTTGAGGCTTGAGGCTTGAGGCTTGAGGAAGTATCGCACTCTTTGGCGGCATCCGGAACACATGTCCCAGCCACTTAAAACGTCTCCTCGTGATTACCTCAATCACCGAAGGCTACTGTGTGTATAAATTAAATAAATACATATATATTATTTTTACCACTGAAGCCTCATGGCTTCAGGCCCAATTGTAGTAGTGTAGTGAAACATTAGTATTATATTTAGTAATATAAGTGAAACAATCAGACTTTGAGAAAATCACATAAATATATTGTGACCTCACCGAGATCGAACCCAGAGCCTCCAGATAAAAGGCCAGTACCTTACACTGTGTACTACAGGGGTAATTTTAAACCCCTTATAATATTATACTTCTTTGTTTGACACGCTTTTTACAATTTCCGTTCCAATATAGCGATCGACGAGTTGGATATATCTAGATAGTGTATATGGTAGGAAAATTAATGTTTCACACTTCCCAACAAGTTTCTAGAGCAAATTATCATCTCGTTTTTGGAATTTTGAAAGATTTGGAAACTGAGAGCATTCTCTTCTCCCCAAGTTTTGTTTGTATAGATTTTTTTGCAACAAACGCAGATATTATACTTTTAGTTTTGATTCAATTTAATTGATCACTTGTAGCGTCAAATTGATTTTGTTAAATTTGGCAAATAAGTCAGTACCTATCAGCCATGTCATTTTTTAAATGAATTAAATTGAGCCACGTATCATTGTATTTACTTACCAAGAATTCCAACACTGAATCAAAGAGTGCATAAAATCGATCCAAACATGTACTTTTAGACAACCAACGAACTGCTATTTATTTTAACTTCCATAATAATGAAAATGTGTCACAAATATTTCCTTTCGCGGACCCCGAACGTTGTCCACGCACCCCCAAATTATTTTTAATTTTTCACAGACCCCCTCAACGGTCACAAGGACCCCTAAGGGTCTGTAGGAATCACTTTGGGTACCACTGGCTAGACCTATTTCCTTTTTAATAATATTCAGTTTAAGTAGAGCCTTTAGTAACTCAAATGCATGGATGTACCTATATAACAATATAGTTAACAGGATAATAATCGAACGCTCAAAAGGAGATTGGTACGTTCGTTGGTTTGCACGCAAATTTAATTGCGATCTGTGTTATGCAGAATGTGCAAGCAATCAATTATTATTGGGTTAAAGTGAAAATGCAACCAAATTAGTTTGGCGTACCGCGATGACTCGAATTTGGCCACGATCAAGTAGGTAAGGTTATTTATGAGAGATATTATAACTCCATACTTTGCGTAGTATATAATATCAATATTTTTCAATTTTATTGCTTTCTACCTACTACTCGCCACGTCTTTATATTGTTATGTGGGTATATATTGTGGCGTAAAGATCGTTAGGACCCTTCAATTCATGCTGGGAGTGTCCCGATCCAAACAGGATAATATGCAACATTTGCTTAGACCTAGGGATTACAATACTGAATGAATATACATAGCAATACCGGTATTTCGGTGTTTCTTATTGAATACCTGCCAGTATTAATACCGTTATTTTTCAAAACATACTATAAGAAAAAGAAGTACATATCAATAAATATAACAATAATTTAATATAAGTAGGTACAATATATTTGTAATGAAAACAAAAAACAAAGTAATGAAAAACTAACATTAAATTAATTTTCAAAAAAACTTAAAGTGTTATTATGGTTTATTAGTTAATACTGAAAACACCAATATTTTTGATTTTTATTACCGGTATTTCGGTATCGATTAATAATTGAATACTGGTTTTTAAATACCGGTATTACCTAGTGACAACATCTAGACTCCAGTACAAAAATCATCCATTTTTTCCAATCATATTTTAAAGATTTTTTAAATATATATACCTAGATATAATATTATTTATAATACTACAGCAAACCATGAGGCCTGATGACAGTAGTGTTGTGAAAAGGAAGTATATTAAATTTAGTAATTAAAGAGAAACGATTACACACACAGGCTTTGAGAAAATTAAGTAAAAATATATTGTGACCTCACCGAGATCCTAGAGGCCCTCGGATAAAAGTCCAGAGCATTACGCACTGGACTACGAGGGCCGCCCTTGGTTGGATATTCTCCATCTCTAAAGCCAAGTCCAGACCAATATACATTTTACGGTAAGCATAGAATCATTTTATAAAAACAAGTACATATTATACAAGTTGTATAAAAACTGTTTATAAACATAAATACTAACACACCACCCACTTGGCTCCAAACGAATACAGTGGGGAATTGCGTGAGAGAAGTTGTTAAAAGTCTTTGTTATTATTTCCGGATGAATACAAATTATTTTTAACTGATTTTTTGACACAGTAAAACTAGAAAGGTGGTATACAATATTTTGTTTTCACAACGCATATGCGGAGAGAAGTAAAAGCGCGTCTTAAGATAATTAGTATATTAATGTATATATATATAATATATATTTTAATGGCTACGATGGCCGACCGGTTTGCGAGTCGGCTTATAATATTGTGGGTCCCAGGCTTAAGCCTAGGTCTGGCAAATACACATGTTTTTTTCAGTTTGTGGTTGAAGTCAGAGTATAGATATGATAGGTTGAGCAAGTGGCTAACATTCGTAAAAATAAAAAAAATCTTTTAATACAAACGTCCACTCTGTGGAGGCCCTTGTGAACCTATTAAGATCGGACATGGTCAAATAAAAAATATATGTATATAATTGAATGCAAAAAACCAATCACTTTATTAATTAGAGGTATAAGCTTTATCCGCGATTGATCCGCGTCCCAAATGCGTTTTGAATTAGTTTTACAAACAAGAACCAGCCAGAAGCCACCCAGATGAATGCCATCATAAAAGGGGGGCATTAACATCACCCGTATTATATGGTCATTTTTTTCTTCATTTGAACTAGCGTTGTGGAATGTTGTTTTAATTAAAGCGTATAAATGTATTCAAACAACAGTAGATATAAATTAAATAACAGTGTTTGCATATGTTGAGTTTTGAAATTAAAACATATTCCAGTGGATTTCTGTAGGTATGTAACGGTTAAAGTTTTGTATAATAATTTGTTTTCGGGCATATGTATTTTAGGGTATTGGTTCTGGACCAAAGCCCCCTATGTATAGTCATACCGTGACACGAAAATATAAACGTCGATGGTAGTGCTAATTATTGCTTATACTTCGAATGTAATATGGAAAACTGTTTGTAGAAAATGGTGATTGTTGCACATTAAAATAAATGGTAATGATTTTAAAGAAATATGCAATCGAAAACCTTCATTGTTTGCGAACAGGTTAACGGTTAACGCATTGCATTTTAAGATATTTAACATTGAAATTGCGTAAATTGCGATTTATTATATTCCACACGAATTACCTACACCTGCGCATCTATTCTATTTTTATTTTTATTTTTTTTTATTAAGGAAACAAACCGTTACATATTGATTACAAAATTTTTAAATATAATAATGAAAAGTTATTGCAACTAACAAAGTTTCCATGTATACATTATAATTTAAGTTAAGTCTAACAAGATAGAGAATAAAAATAACATAAATATAAAGAAATTAAGTACATGAGAAAAATGAGGAAGAATAATGAATAACTGAATTATATACAAAAAAAGGTAACATAAAAAAAATATATATACCTATAAGTATATATATCTATTTATACAAAATTTTGGAGATAACACGTTTAAATGAAACAGGTGAATTATTAAAAGGATCAACGGTGGAGAAATACATATTATAATTTAAACAAGAGCGCCGAATAAAAGAGTTTTGTGCATAATTAGAAGCGCTACGACTGATATGGTACAAAGTTTGGTTTCGCGTAAATCTTGATGGACAAAGGAAACCCGCCCTTTCGAGTAGGTTTGGCGAGTCAACAAAACCATTGATAATTTTAAAAAGAAAATATTGTCGTCTAGTGTTGTACCATAAAAGTTGCAGTGGTCGAAATAGAATTAGATAAATCATATACAAGACTGCTTTCGGCCGCTACGGCAGCTATCTAGGGAAGGTTTACATCGAAGTATTAGCACTTATTGTAACAATTACAATAAATTAGTTGTAATTGTTACAATAACTGCTATGTTCTAACAGCACTTCTCTTGGTTATGCTAAATCTTAGAGCGAGACAGTTTTGACTGATTAGACGGCTAACTTATTGTAATTGTTACAGTGCTGATAGTTCGATAAAAACATACCCTAGATAGCTACCGTAGCGGCCGAAAGCAGTCTTGTGTATAGAATAGATGCGCTGGAGAATTTAATTATTGTTACTAATACTATTTACGACTGCTCTCACATGAAGACTATTGCATAGTTTTCTCTCGCTCGGTGTCGCTTTAATACATCATATTGTCTGTCAAAGCTATCGAAGTTTACGACTATGTGATGTTTTTATAGCACTACCAACGTAATTCGCAATTCGGTGACACGACCTGAATATAGTCAGCCTTGGGCTGGACTAGGCATAATATCATTATTTTAGTTTACATACGTTTTTAGTTTGATATGACAAGCATGTAGACTGGAGCAAAGGTTTTTGCGATCATAACCGCGGTACGTTGAATATTTTTGGCTTGTTCTGGGAAGAAAAAAATAATATCATATTCAGAGCGCATAACGAGGCGGCACTTTTATTTTTCTTTTCTAAACTAAAAAAAGATCCAAAAAGGTTAAACGTCACAGTGTTAAATATTCATGGACGCGGAAGAAAAGGTGTGTGTAGAAACATGGCGGCTCTCAACCCATGACTCGTGCCACTGTAATTTACTTATATATTGTACATTCATTCATTTACAAAAACATTTCAAAATACCATATTTTATTTTATATCATATTACTTGAACCCGCCTTATCGTCACATTTACAATTTTTTTACGGACTCTATCGACTATGGACAGGGAAAAGGGCCTAATACACACAAATCAATTTTTACAGAATGCACAAAAAAAAAATTGGTATGTTTTTCGGTCAAAGTTAAAATACAAAATAGACGTACTTAACCTTGAAGTGCACGATAATTAATAATTTAGTTTTATATCCCTAATCTGATATTAATAATTATTGAGTTAATTAAAAAAAACAACACAAATGATGGTTAAGTCGGTTTTCCACGTCACATCCTTCTTTTTTTTAAATTGCTAGTTAAATTTAGATAATAAATCGACATTTTCAGCTCACATCTTTTAGAAACAACGTGTATTTAGTCTCGTACAACGTTATTATGCAATAAAATCTATTTTGAAAAAACTGAGGGTTACGCCCTTTTTCCTTTATAAGGTCGATATATTATAACAGTGACGTGCCATAAACAATGTAGGTGATAATACCAAATCTATACATCGAAATGAATGCACGAATTGAAATGTTTCGACGTCCCCTTTCAAATCTTCTGAGGAATGAATTGCGTCATCTCTTTCAAAGATAATCGCCGTTGGGTATGTTCATAATATTACCATTTTTTTTAATATGCTATACGCGCACTTTGGTCATAAATGTATCACATTTTGTAGGATATTTTGGGCGATTACCAAGAATAAGAAGGATAGTAGGTACACTATAGATTAGCGGTGGCGGACCTATGGCACGCGTACCACATGTAGCGTGCGATAAAATCTTGGAAGAATTTTGGCTATTCTTCATCACACTTGCAATATTGCAATTGAGTCGGCTGGACGGTCATCATTGTTACAATATGAACAAGCATATTATTTTGGTTTAAATGGTTTGTCATGAGTTAATGTTTTGAGTGGCCATTGGTTCTAATAATTGTAAATGTATGACAGTAGCATTTAAATATATTTTCATTGGAGCGTTTATAAGAATGATGTTAAATTTCTAATAAAACAAGTATCTGATGTAAATTATTGCTTATGATCAGTTTTCTCACCAGCATGGTATTTTTGGGTGATTATACCTTCTACTTGTAAATTCAGATATATCGTAATGAATATATGTGTTTAACTAGTCAAATCTTCTGCTTGTATAAGAACAAACATCGAATTTAATTGAGATTTCACCAATAACTGTGTCATATTATAGTATAAGAACAAATTTTAAAATATATATTTAATACTTATATATTATTATTTAATACTTGGTGATAATTTGAATATGCACACGTAAATATTGATTTCATTGTGCATAACATAAAATAAATGAAAATATAATTAATATTTAATTCTACAGGTTTTTTTCAAAAGGTTTGTCGATAACTATCACTTGATAATGGTGTTACAACCGAAATAGCTATCGACAAACCTTTTGAAAAAACCTGTAGAATTTAATATTAATTATATTTTCATTTCTTTTAAAATGGAATTCTACCAAGTAAATGCTAACTCAATTAATATGTGCATAACATGTTTAAGTTCCAACGAGAATAAGGTTCTTTTATTTTTATATAAAGCGCCAGGTATAATAATTCTTAATCCGCAATAAAAAACATTAATTTAATTGTTTAGTAGACAGAAACGTATTAAAATTCTTCGTCTACTCTCTGTATCAAGTCGTAACAAATGTACCTATATTTATTTCAGTTGACAGAGCGGTGCCAACTTTTCCTGGCGTCCAGTTGTCCCAGTGCCGTTTAAAATAATCAATTAATACTACTAATAGACACATAATGCGGTTACCAATTTATATTATCCATTAGCATGCCACTCATTATTACGAATATTTTGGCAAGTACATAATCATAAATAAGTTCGCCACCTCTGCCATCGACCATCTTGAGCACGAGGAGGAAATATTTGTATATGCGCACATTAAATTTTCTGTAATGTCAGTATAATGCATATATCAGCTATATTATATTAGTTATATTATATTTATGAAATTTTCCGATGGGATGCTAACCTGTCATGCTTATCATAAAATAATAATTGTAGAAATATGCAGGTATAATGCCACAATTAATATAACTAAATATATTATTGAACTACAGTATAACCTCGTTTTTACGTGCCCAGAATTCACGTTTTCCCGGCAATTGCGTGTATTTTTTTCAGTCCCGATGTATTTCAGTACATTTAATACCCGCATTTACGTTTTTCTTTCCCACGATTTACGTCGGAAATATTCAAAATATGCGAGTTACGCGCGCTTAACAATGATTGGGTCGTGACATTCGAAAGATTTTTCAATAAAAATTTTAATTGAATGTTGTTTTTTAATAAAACGTTATTTTTTTAAAAACATAAAATTTAAATGTTCTTTTTTCAATACCCCCTTTTACATTTTCCCTCCAATTAGGTTTTTTTTCAGTCCCTTAAAAAACGTAAAATCGGGGTTATACTGTATTTGTTATTACTAATAATATGGATAAAATGAGAATCACTGATATTAGAAAATGAAAACAGAGAGAGTGGGGAGGAACAGCAAAAGCCTTCTGCATCTTAAGATCTAAGGCTTAGGGAAATATTCTCATGATGAGTACTCACCTTTTAATACTTGGCAATCCTGAAAAATTACCTCCCCGTGGAACTGAACCATCTTCCAAATTAAGGTTTTTAATGAGTTTAAAAGCTTCCCACTGTTTTCATTCAGAACGTTATTAAAATCGTCCTTGCGATTTATCACTTTGGCGCCGTGACGACAGGTTTGTTTTTTAATGCCGCTGTATAAACTTGACTAAACGTCATCATACTGATTTACCTGTTAAATCATTAAACTTTATTACAACTATTATCAATGCTAATAATACTTTCAGCAACCCTAGCGAGACCGGTAGATTGTAATATTCACATTTTGAATAAATTTATTAAGTAATATTGAATGACTATGTTTTCTAATCAGTTAAAATTAAGAATGTAAAACGCTAAATTGGATCAGCCTCAGAAATATTCATAATGAAAACATCTGGTATATGATATATTATATGGTATTTATGGTATTTATGGTATTTTTATTTTTATAATTTTGTATTTATTATGTATTATGGCGCATTGGCCAATCGCTGTAATGCCGATATACTCTTTTTCTAAATAAATAAATAAATAAATAAAATATTATGTCCCCTTTCATTTTCAGTTTCAAATTTTCTGAAAATTCGTTATGTACCTACTTACCCATTTTATTCTTTATTTTCTCCCATTGTAAATCGACAAATTCACCACAAAATCTTTAAATTGACATACATACAGGGCTCTAAATGGACAGGAGCGCACCGGAGCGCCGTTCCTGTTCATGAAATTCGTAAAATTATCGCTCCGTCTCGTTGAAAAAAATATTTGACCAACTAGATAGGCCAATTTATATTGGTTACAATGGTTATATTGGCAAGATTTTTTATGCTTCGATTAATTTTTAAACTAAGAAATCCATACTTTCTAATGAAGCGACCGAATCTTTTGTAACACGAATAATCGTCACTGCTCTCAAAAATGGCACTATTTGTATTCTTCCCAACATTCACCGCCCTAATCAATGTAGCATTTATATGCAACGCATGACCTGCCTACCCTCGCGGGAAATCACTGGTTAGACTTCTGCTTAGAACGGGATTTACATTTTTTGAGCAATAATTGTAATATATTTGCAATTTTGGTCAGCAACTTATTCATATAGAAAAATGTCAATATAAATTATACCAATCTGTATATCATATCGGTGTATTAGTAAATAGCTAGTTTGATAATATTTTAAATAGATATTGACTAACAAACATATCTTTAGAATTTATTTAATTTATTTTGTGATATTAAATTTGGTGAACGACATGCTAACTCAATTAATTATCGATCTACAATACATATATTATCAAAAATGTGTCTATTTTTCGTTGAACTTCACCTCAATTTAAAGTGAATATTAATGATAATTTTTACAATACTATAACATAGTACCTACTAGCTTAATACATACCTGTTAGACTGCCGATGAATAAAGTATATTGATATTTTCAACTACATATATAAATTGCATTTTGCAATGTTTGTTAATTTTATTTGCGAGCAATGAAATCCTTTTAAAATACTACAAACAATTAAACTTAAATTCAACAGCCATGCTGAATAACTAACTACTTTGAATAATTATTCATTTAAAATATAAAATATGTAATAAACTTTATTTCTCAAAGTTTAACAAAACATTGTTAAAAAATATGAGCAAACTTTTTCGAGAGGCTGCGTTTAATTTTTTATTCTGCGTCAACTTTGTTTTCCTCTTTGTACAAAGAAAGTAAGTACTTACGTGGAATTTCCCAAGCCGGGGCATTAAGGCTTTATCGTTACATAATCCATCCTCAAAACAAACTGTTTGGTGTGCTTTGTACCGTTATCTTCTCTTATACACTAGTTAAGTATATTACCTATGACCACGATAATACATGCTAATGTGCCAGTTTAGTTTTACTTTACATCCCGATGTATTTTTGTAATCCGTGGTTAGACAATCATTTATTTAAATACCATAATTTAAATTCTTACACATTGTCAAATGGGTATAATTATCACAAAGGGCCGAGGGTTACAGTCGTAACTAACCAAACTTTAATATTGATAAATGCCATATTTTATCGTTTAATACGAGTATTGTTTTTTTCCATTAGCCGATGCATGGCAGAGCTCTCTAGTGAATACCGTTTGTGAGGTATTACGTTTAACAGTAAAGTAACGTTTAGAACAGTGTTTCCCAACCTTATTTGTGCAATGCCCCACTTCAACGCTTCAAAAATCTCCATCCCCCTCCTATCAAATTTTCATAGTTAACTAAAAAATTCTAGTAAGAAAATTAGTGCAATCCATGTGAGCTGCAAAGAGTTTTTATGTGAGATACTAATTTGGTCAATTTTAATCTTAAATCTCCACAGTTTGTGATATCAAAACTATTTTTTTTTCAGTAACAAATCATTTACAGCGCTAAAGCACCGTATTCAACTAAATATTATTATGGGAATGGCAACAGTAATTTCCTTGGAAAGTCATGTTGCAATATCAAAAAATATTATCGAAAATACGTTTTTTAACAAAAAAAAAAATGTACCAAATATTAATGATTTGCACATTGCCCCCCAAAACATTCAAATTGCCCCCCAGTGGGGTACGCCCTACGTTGGAAAACACTGGTTTAAAAGGCATTTGTAACATAACGTTTGGGCGTTTGGGCGTATTTGCCGAGTCTATCCAGATGTTACGGTATTAAAAATTCATTCTAATTCGTTATTTCGAAGCAGGCTTGAGAGTGGGTATATTGTCTGGGCACCGCATCAGTTGAAATACGGCATAATGATGAAGAGAATTCAGTGAGTCTCCCTTACTTTGGGTTGTATCCAATTGACTTTCTCTTAGGTATACTATATGGTAGCTTAGAGTTTAGCATATATGTCACATTCAATAAACATATGTCACATTCTTAAGTATTGTAAATTATCCGTTGAATCAGCTGAAAGATAGCATATTGTTTGCCTTATTGGTTAACAATAAATATAACGACTATTTATCTACTATTTAACTGTTATAATATAAGATCTAAACAAAGCTTAGAATAAATTAATAATTATATTTACTCATTACCCATGCATTCAAAGCGGGTGATTTTTTACGATACGGCCATAATATTATGGCATGCATATTATGCATGCGGATAAAAGATCTACATAGTTAGACAATTAACATAATGTGAGACAAAGTTTGCATCCACATAACAAACCGACCTTTCAGCCGAACTTTGGTTAAACTGTGGACAGCTAGATTAAATATTCACGATGGAAACAACAGCACAACGTCAAACAATTAAACCAGTAACCTATGTCCTGTGTTCATAAAACTAAGTGCTTTGGGTACTTTGCACCTTTAAGCCAATATTTTAACGTTTGCGGTTAATGTATTAAATAAATTATTAGCATTTACCCAAAGTTAACAAATTAACTTCACGTTCTGTTTTTATACCGTTTCTAAAAATGTAACCTTCCATTGATACGCAAAATTATTATAATATTACTGCCTGATATCTGATAGATTTCTACGTTACATATTGGCATTTTTTTACGTAAATTCATCGTAAAGTATCTGAAATTTACTTTAACATCAATGTCATATTTTTTTACTGAGTCAAAAATGAATTATATCTACCGATCATAGGTTCCCAATTATCAATCATATAATATGTCTCTAGAAAGAAGAGGCCACCAATTTAAACCCTCTCTAAATAAATATCATTTACTCCAACTTACGTAATTAGGTTTGAAAAGTTTAGACAATACAATGCTCATATTTGTACGATATATAATATCATAATCATTAGCCGAGACCGATCCACTGCTGAATAAAGGCCTCCTCTAGCTTTCTCCACTCGTCTTGGTCCTTAGTTTTTGCTGCCATGTACATCCACTGAACTTTATAATTTTGTCCATCCAGACGGTTCAGTGTATCCCTGTGGACGTTTAGTGCCCCTTGGGTACCACTGTATGACGGAATTTGTCTAGCGGTTCGGTTGTCCACTCGCCGAGAAACGTGTCCATTCCATCGCCATTCCGCATCATTCCCCATCATCCGCTATGACACATAATATATTATGATTTAATGAAGGGGCTTTTCCAAAATCTACTTATACAAATACATAATTTGAAAACACGTGTAGTATATATTCAACCACTAAAATCATTTTTGTAATACGACATCCAGCGGGATTCGAACCCGCGCCTTTGTGATCTGACCGCTAAACTTAATATTGTGTTCTATCTTGTGAGTATATTAACTAGCGGTTTATACAATTTGAAATTAATAGTATTGTGAAATAATAAAAACATATTTTGTGTGCAAAAGAAAAAGTGAGATACTTACCTCTAAAACTCTAAAATCACTACTTTTCAAGAGAACAACAAGGATACAGAGTTTTGAACATTGTATGAGGACTTCTATATATTATTATATTTTTTTATAGCATTTAGTAGTCCAGAGGCGTTTATAATATTTGACATTTCATAATATTTTATATGTTGCATTAATAATGGTCAATTTGGTATATTTAAGCAATTTTTTCAGACTCTCCATTTTATTTCTTCCTATCCTTAACTAAATTTCAACGAAACGCTAATGAACACTATTAATTATTGATTCATTGTATGTTAGGAGAATAGTGTAATAATAAAAATGAATTAAAGTCTTAGTATTTATTTTAATCTGCAAAAATTGTGATATCTTTCCACGAAAGGTGACATTAGCGTAAGTGTTGAGTTAACAAAACGGCTATATTGAGGTATAGCGGCTGACGGAAAATAGGAAAAGCATTTTCCGCATTCATATGCTCCACACGAGAAAAGCCGCTTAGAGCTTAATCCGATGAATAATTAATTTGGTCCGGGGGCGCGCTAAGTCGGATTAGCGTCCCGCCAAAAATGCCATTCTTCCGATTGCACTGTGGAACTGATCCGTATCCGGAAAAACCATTTGAGATTAAATATATTCCATTCTATAATAAACTGAATTTATTATTCAGAACGTATATAAATAATTGTTATGTAAAAAATTGTAACTTTGCGTCGGTTATGATTGAACTAAAATGACAACTTTTTTTGCCTAACATTATTTATTTTATGACGGAGACTATTAAAACATAAATAATTGTTACTGTATAAAGCCGCATTTAGACCAAGCGAGCGAATAATTCTTCTTCGCCCACTCCAGCAAAATTCTCCGCTTTTTCTTGAGCGAGCATAAGAATTTCGCTGGAGTGGAGAAAGAAAAAACATTAGCTCGCTTGATCTAAATGTGGCTATAGATTATACCGAATTGGAAAGCCAAAACGACGTAAGTGACAAATTGTAAGTTTACAGGAGAGAGAAAAATAATAATTATTTCACTTACATAATTTGAAATACAGATCTCTTCTAAATTTTAAGCTGCCAAATGTAAACATGGCTTAGAGAGAGGAAACTCAAAAAATTCTTATTAACTCATATTATGATATCATACATACCTATTAGAAAAAATCTTTAAAAAGACGACGCCAGGCGGGTGTCGAATCCACATCTTTTGGATTTGCGCCAATATACTTTACCAATTGAGCCATTTGCGTCCTACCTAACTACGACACAATTAGCTAATGTTCATATGATGCAATCCATAAATTGCATTATTGTTTTACAATCGGCTTGTGGTTTGCTTACCTTGATTAATATTACTATCTAGAGACTAGACATAATATATTTTGAGAAAATCTGGAATTCTTTCTGCCATATTAGCTAGCTTAATTTTGAGATTTAAATTCTAATTTGTTCAACAGAGAAAGTGTCCAAGAACGGTGTCATTAAAACTACCAAAAACGATTTTCTAGACTCATAATGTAATCAGAAAGAAAATATAGTCAAGACAGAAATCATCTCATTTTGTATAAAACCAGTTTTAAAGTAGTGAAGTTTTAATAAGTATTATATGTATACAAATGTTAAAATTTTAAAATAGTCATCATTTTCATTGTTAATTCTAATAAACAAAATTCTCGGCAGCAAATCGTCTCTCAGTATTTGCCTCTTCTGTCAAAAAAGTGAGGTTATTTATCACTCGGCATTGTTGCCATATTTCAAATAAATCTAGTGCTGCAAAGTGTCAAAATATACTATTTTCATTGGATTTAAGGACGAAAATTTAATAATAAAAAAATCATCCGGAGCAGTGGAGCACTACAAATTTTCGGTGCTCCGGGTAAAATCCCATTGCTCCAGTGTTCCGTGCTCCTGCTCCGAGCTCCGCTCCAACTGCTCATTTTTCTCGACATCGCGGGTGCGTTTGATACTGCGTGCGGCCCTTGGTTCTGGCAAAGCTTCGGCTGAGACAGATCCCCAGGGACCTCTTTGTCTTGGTTCAAAGCTACTTCAGCAATAGAGAGATAGCCTACAACTCCGGCCCCAGCCTGATTCACAGGAGGACCACCATGGGGTGTCCCCAGGGCTCCGTCCTGGGTCCCCTTTTGTGGAACTGTTTGACGACGTTATGTCCCTGCCACTGCCTCCGGACTGCACGCTCGTTGCGTACGCTCCTGCTTGTTGGGGCGACGAGCCGACCGGCACTTGAGCGTGCAGCTACGGACGCCTTGGGCAGAATCCTTAATTGGGGATTGCTGAACAAGCTGACTTTTGCCCCCAGCAAGACGGAGGCTGTCCTCCTCAGGGGTAGTTCTCGAATCAACATAACTCGACGGCCGCCAACGGTCGTTTTGGCCAGACCTCAGTACGTTTCTCCGAAAAGGTTACGTATCTGGGAGTAATTCTAGATGACAAGCTGTCTTTCGTTCACCACGCCAAGACGGCCGTCTCTAAGGCCAATTCGGCCTATCAGAGAATGGCCCGAATGGCGGGCAGCAATTGGACACTTAAGCCTAGAGCCATTAAAGGTTGCATACGGCGCAATTTTCATAGGAATTTCCGGTTACGCCTCCGGCATTTGGCATTCCCGAGTAAACTCCTTAACTCACGGGAGACGCGCACTACTAAACGGGCAGTGACTTGCGCTGATCTCGCTTACCAAAGCCTACCGCACAACTTCTACTGACGCGCTTGCCGTACTTGCGGGGGTGCTACCCCTCGATCTGCACGTCCAAGTCAGAGGATCGATCACCCTCCTCTTGAGGGGAATCAGCACAACACTCGCCGGTATCCATCTGACACCCCCGCAGAGATCCGAAGACGTTCCTTACAGGAAGACTGTAAGTGACATTGTGTACAAGACCGCATTTGCGGCATGGCAGGCGAGGTGGACCGCCTCCCCCAAGGGGCGGCACACTTACCTTTTTTTTCAGAAGTATTCTGCAGGCACCAAACTAGCCCTGGATAGGCCAGTTCCTCACCGGCCATGGCAACTTCACCGCCAGACTACACGAGTTTGGCTTGATAGTAGATGGGCCGGGTTGTATCTGCGGGCATGACCACCAAGATGTTGAACACATCCTCTGAGATTTCCCACTTATGGAACTCAAACGAGCGGAGCTGTTTGCCAGGTTCCGTCTTCACATGGGCCCAATTGGTCATAGAGATCTGATAGCAACCAAGGCCAACTTTGCGGCATTCGAGAAATTTGCAGCGTCGTATGGGGAGCGGGATAGTCCCGACTCATCTGTAGACTCATCCATTTCAATTCATTACACTCAGCATGCGGGTACACAAAGCGCTTAACGTCAGCGGACAGCAGAGCCAGTCCAAAAAACAAAAAAAAATCTTTCTTAACTTTCTTCTTTAAGCACTACGGTGCATGGTTGCAGCATCAGTCCCGTGCGGCTCCATCTCGGGACGGAATGAGCACTTAAAATCACTTCTTACAGACACGTTTAAAGCGTCATGGAAAGCGGCCGTGCATATCCACGGCTGTGGATATATGACAGGTGGTGGTGGGAACTTTAACGTATGCTCAACGAGCAGTTTTTGTTTACTATCAATTCAGATTTAAAATCCTATTATTTTATTTACAAATCTAAAATATAAAGAAAAACAAATATGTACCACAATTATTAAAACAACAATGTAATAATTATTGTTGTCAACTGTTATTGTCAAAGGGATGTCAGGAATTTTGCAGAAGAGTAAAATGTATGAAATTGTCATTTTTTTGGAAAATGGGTGTAATATAAAGTAAAAGAATTTATATATTGATTTGTTATTTATTTTGAAATATAATAAAAGTGAAAAAAGTAATAAAAACACATCCTACGTTTTTGTGTAGTTTTATTTATAAAAAAATGTACTCTACCTGACATCGATTTGACAATATCAGTTGACAACAATAATTACGTCGTTGTTTTAATAATTGTGGTACATACTTTCACCATACTTTTTCTTTATATTTTAGATTTGTAAATAAAATAATAGGATTTTAAATCTGAATTGATAGTAAATAAAAACTGCTTTTAAGCACAAAAAGTTGTCATCGCAGAAGATATCAATAAGTGTCAAAAGTAATTAATTTTGTATACAAAATATTGTAAGAAATAAATCGATTTGTCCAGATAAATAATGCAATCCTGTCACAGTGCGCTGGTATAATGCCAGCTGTTCAGCAGTAGGTTCAAATACGATTTATTTTGCTCCATTTTCTACAGAATTTCATCTGCTAGGAATAATTATGCGTTTATCTGTATCTTTGACACCCAAGCTATACCGTGAACCCTGGTCGAACTGGGCTTGAACTGTCGTAATAAATTCTAGTATTATCCAAACATATGTACTTAGCACCGTTATTCTTGTCACCATTATTTAATAAGTGCCTTTGAATCACAATGCCCGGATTCACACCACACTTTATTAGAAATATAAACTGACGATAATAACCACATGTTAGTATTATTATTTATTATAGTTAACTATATCCTATATCATGTATCCTTACCTTATTATTGTTTCTAATAAAAGACGGTATTTTTTTTCATTCAAAAGGCTTTATTTTCGAGTTTCACTCAGTCCAACTATCATTCGAGAATTTTTTTCTAATATACTTACTTATTATATGTTTCAATTTTTTTTATATATCGTCACCGTTCAGGCAAAAGTCACCAACCCTAAAAACATAGTTTTGAGATATCGCAATTTGAAAGTTTGAAAATGCAGGAAAAATCAGATTTTAATGTTTTTAAGGTTTCATCTACATTAAATTATTTTCTCATGTCTTCTTAATAATTTCTTTAAGGTAATTTTACTTTTTGATGTTAATTAAAACATCTGGAAGGTTTTGAAGGAGGCAAGGTAGCTCAATTATGGTTTGGTGACTTTTGCTTGTTAATAATCTGAACAATGTTAGCCAAAAGAAGGATCAATAAAACTCACCATCCATAGTATAGTGACTTTTGCTTGTATATTTATAACGAAGGATTTATTTTTTTTATATAGTCAATAATGTCTATTCACCTATAATGACTTTTGCTTGTTAATATTTTATCGAAAGTCATTTAGTGAAAAACAAATAATTCGGATTTAAGCAAAATTTTACTAACTAATGTACCGTGGTGAGTTTTGCATCTTAAAGAACATAATTTTACGCTTCGGGTGACATACTCAACTCAAAACTGCCATTTTCAGGGTTGGTGACTTTTGCCTGAACAGTGACGATATTATATCCATCCACACAATTAAGTTGGATCGAGTCCACAATAGATTTCTTAGATTTCTCTACTTAAGAACATACGGGTTCTTTCCTTATGATAATGACAATAAAATGAATTTCCCGACTCGTTTTCTTCTGGGTATGCTATCAATGCAAT
Organism: Rhyacophila brunnea; assembly: GCF_057557595.1. Taxonomy (NCBI): domain Eukaryota; kingdom Metazoa; phylum Arthropoda; class Insecta; order Trichoptera; family Rhyacophilidae; genus Rhyacophila; species Rhyacophila brunnea. Next base: position 43,455,653 of record NW_028232859.1, read on the forward strand.
CCCTGTCTACCCGAAGAGTGATTGTTCTTTTAAAGCATTTCTTTTTACTTCTTCGTGGGTTCATTTACAATCCGCATATACTGGCAAATATTAATATTCATGTTCCCACCAATATCACTCGTAGCTCCACGGTCTTCAAGATACCTCGTCGCAGGACAGATGTTATGTTTCATGATGCTGTGTATCGTGCAATTAGCTTATTTGATGGCACCATAAAGGTGGATTTGTTTTTTATTAACTATATAATGTTTGTGGACGTATTAAATAGGCTAAATTTATAATTGTATAAATTATCATATTTCATTATTATTTACACATGCTGTCTTTTTATTGTTATTTGTAATTAAGATATTTTTATACATTTGTATTTATTAAGTATTATGGCGCATTGGCCAATAGCTGTAATGCCGTAATACTCTTTTTATAAATAAAATAAATAAATGTTTGGATCGATTCTATGCACTCTTTGATTCAGTGTTGGAATTCCCGGAAAGTAAATACAATGATATTTGGCTCAATTTAATTCATTTAAAAAATGACATGGCTGATATTGACTTATTTGTCAAATTTAACAAAAACAATTTGATGCTACAAGTGATCAATTAAATTGAATCAAAACTAAAAGTATAATATCTGCGTTTGTTGCAAAAAAAATCTATACAAACAAAACTTGGGGAGAGGAGAATGCTCTCAGTTTCCAAATCTTTCAAAATTCCAAAAACGAGATGATAATTTTCTCTAGAAACTTGTTGGAAAGTGTGAAAAATTAATTTTCCTACCATATACACTATCTAGATATATCCAACTCGTCGATCGCTATATTGGAACGGAAATTGTAAAAAACGTGTCAAACAAAGAAGTATAATATTATAAGGGGTTTCAAATTACCCCTATAGTACACTGCGTAAGACACTGGCCTTTCATCCGGAGGCTTTGGGTTCGATCTCGGTGAGGTCACAATATATTTATATGATTTTCTCAAAGTCTGATTGTTTCACTTATATTACTAAATATAATACTAATGTTTCACTACACTACTACAATTGGGCCTGAAGCCATGAGGCTTCAGTGGTAAAAATAATATATATGTATTTATTTAATTTATATACGCAGAAGCCTTCGGTGATTGAGGTAATCACGAAGAGACGTTTTAAGTGGCACAGCCTGTTTTTTATTAACTATATAATGTTTGTGGACGTATTAAATAGGCTTAATTTATAATTGTATAAATTATCATATTTCATTAATATTTACACATGCTGTCTTTTTATTGTTATTTGTAATTAAGATGTTTTTATACATTTGTATTTATTAAGTATTATGGCGCATTGGCTAATAGCTGTAATGCCTTAATACTCTTTTTATAAATAAATAAATAAATTATACTTGTTCAATATAATTTAAAAACAGTAAGTTAGAACCAACACGAAATTCTGAAAATGAAACGAAAAATATATTCTTACAACATTATTTGTATACAAATGATTAAATAATTAACTATTATTAAATAGTAAATATGAAACATAATAAATAATTAATTACAATATTCTAAAAATAATCACTGTTCATATTTTGTATAATGATAATATGCAATTACAATGATTACAGTTTAAATAATTTCCAAAGAAGTGGACGAAGCCAGTTCTCAGAATAATTGGAAAATAATTGGAATTAGTACCATATTATTATATGGTCCTTTATTTTAAGTAATACTATTAAAACGCATCGCATCCAAGCAGCCAATAATGTTTGGTAATTTTGTCAGTAAATAGAAGAATTACTAAGGGTGCCAAAGCAATACAAGGCGATGTTTTTGAGTAGTGAGGTGAATTTTCAACAGATTTCCATTAATTTTACTGCTTACGAGCTCTGCCTATAAATTTTTTCACTTCAGTTTTGTTTCATATATTTGATTCAAATTAAAAACTAACTTTTTGAATGTAGTTGCATTATTTATTTATCTTTTGTTGCAACGCCCATATCCACCTGGGGCGCGAGGCTTGATTGGGCCCAATCGGTCCAATGACCCTAAGACTGGACCTGATTATTGTACCATAATACCCGCAAGATATGCACGTAAGAATAAGTCGTTATTTGCGATCGATAATAATTATTACATAAGACTATTATGTCCCAGTGATGATGAAAACGCTAAGTTAATAAAATACGAACCTAATAAATGTACATACTTTGCTTTGTCTTGGAAAACTTACTATTGTTTTTCATTTAGAATTCTAAATCATTTATTTGAATTACCTCAAAATCAGATATTTCGGAAAACTTAAATTATCATCTATAATTTATAAATTGATACATTTCAATAGGTAAGTAGATTGTTCCTTGACCTAGCGCAAAACAGAGATTAACACATTGCGCTTTTGGTCATTAGTTTGAAGATTCGAGTCCCGTTGATGGGATATAATTCATCAATTACGGATATATTATGTTATTAACTCACTCAATATGCGTATTTAGCAGTGCTTAATACTAGTAAATGAGCTGTACGTTTTGTACGGGGGTCTGCACATTGCGTAGTCCATCAAATAATGGACTTAGGTTACTGGACCATGTACACGTGATAGGCAAGTCACATATCGGAAATAAACTGACATTCAAGAAGCCGGAAGGCAAATGAAGACCCGGTTGACTAATACAAGATGGAGGGATAGTGTCCAGTTGAATTTGAAGACTTTGGGCATCCCAAACTGAAAAGACGTTGAACTGAAACTGAAAGCTTTGGACAGACCTGAATGGAGGCAGATTCTGGAGGAGGCCAAAACCCAAACAGGCTTGTAGCACCAGAAAGGAGACGAAGAATACTAAATACTACTAAAGATTATTTAATGACAATCTTTACATGCAATAATTGAAATGCTACAAATAATGGAAAAAATATTAAATTTAAATTAAAAACAACGGAACCAAACTAGCTACGTCTAAGTATATAATTTAAATTATGATAAGTTCTGTAAGAATATTTGAGATTAGAATTTTATAAGTGTATATATATAAAACATCCTTGATTTCATCGCGCATTACAAAAGCGCGTATTATACATTTCTGGATGTTGCATAATCCCTAATTGTATATTATGTCGTATTATATAGCATACAATCATTCATTCAAAGTATAAAAAAAACAACATCAATTAAAAATATTGTGTTAGGTACTAGTTATAAGACGTATACCTCTACCTTTACTGTCATTGGTGTGATCCGTCCTTTTTGGTCATGAATAGTTGTCCTATTTTCAACAAGCAGTATTCACCGGTGGTATTTGAATCAAAATAAAGCGCCAAAGATATTTAAAAAAAATACATTTTATTATAATAATTATAATCATAGCAAAAATGGAACAAGACCAATAAAGCAAGAAAAATATTGTTGAAACGTCATAAAATTTATATATTTAGTAGTATATAATATATTTTAATATATATATATATATTAATAATAAAACCATTCTATGCAAAATTGTAATGAGCTATATTTTTCAGATTTTATATTATGTATAGCATATTAATATATCCCAGGATCGCGAATCGAATAATGCCCGGGTTCGTGGTCCGGATTCTTCGGATTATATTCCCATACTAAATAATCGATATCACGAAGGCACAGCAGTGGTATTTCGGAACTCTTTTCTACCATAATATCGTTCTCAGAACCGTCATTTAAAATATTTTTCTCCAATATTTTACCTATTTCAAAGTCGGTATCTTCTGAAATCCCTGGAATTATCAAATGTCAATCAAATTTCATGCATAAAATATTGCTGTAATTTCTTACCCTGCAGAATCTATTCCGACTATGTAACACAATAACACCCTTTTGCTATTTTCCATAACACGGTATTCCTATCTTGGATACAAAACAGCTACAACGAATGTATTCAATCTGTAAGATAGTTATCTAATATATTTGATAGAACGGTGTTAGGCAAATCTTTAAATTGGTACCCATGTATCATCATTTGCGTGAAGTATGAGTAATTTATGTACCCGGCAGAGGCGATATTAAGAAACGGTTTTTTGACGTTTGATTACCCCGAGGTAATTAACGCTTGGAATACATAGCATATTTATCACAATCTTTCATAATTTGAAATAGATCTACTGAAGTTTATAAATATATATAATATGTACAAAAATAATATCTAATCACATGATAATCAAAAATATAGTAATAATAATTCGAAATATTTTCTATAGTTCTTTTGTCATTTTTTTTCAGTAAAAACCAGGTTGATGTTGTATTAATACGATACATAATAAATAAAATAACAATAAAATCCCTTCAATTGATTCATTTGTACACTGAGCTCGCTCACAGTTGAATTTTTCAAAAAAATCTCGCTAGCCTTGGCAAACGATCAGATTACAAAGAGATGCACTTTACGTGCATGTGATATAATCCGGAGAAAACTACAACACGCGCCCTTGTGGCATTCCGTCACCGTAGCGACCCTCATCCTGCAACAATCCTATAAAATCGATCCACGTGCTGCAGATCGGACAATACAATATATGTGGAACATCTCATAATAGAATATAATAAGTAAATAGTAATAGAATATTGATATTAAATGATAAAATCACGATAAAGCCATCGCTTGCGAAATATAATATAATAAAAAGATAAAAAAATCGTTCATTAATTTTTCACATCGTATTAATTTGTTAATATTTAGATAAATTGATTCAAGTAATGCTGCAGGTACGTCTATATCTTTAACATTATTAAAATGTTAAAAACTATTAACCTGTAAACCTTCTTTCCATGTATGTTATTCGATTGTTGTTTCGGACAGAATTTAATAAAGCAAGATCGGCTTTTCCAGAGAAGTCATTCGCAGATATATCCAGTCGTCTAATACTGCTGTTCAGCGAGAGCATTCTTGCTATCTATTCAAAATTAATTCAACAAAATTATTAAATATCTTCATTGAAAATCTAAACTTTTTCCAATATGTAATCACTGTATGTAGAGTACACTGATTTGTAACCTTTTCGAGTCGTTGCCCCCTTTTTAAGAGGCCAGTCAACTTGTGACCCTCGCCATGTGATACTTGGATGATTTTAAATTAATGGTACAATAAGTTAAAATTTGTCTCTATGGAAAAAAAAACATGATTACATCAACATTAACGGAGGTCAATCCAATGCCCATTGATGGCATTCACTAGTTTATTTTATTCAGTCATGTTTAAGGCGGAAAAGATACCAATGTACAAAGAAAAACATACAGACATAAACAATTTAAAAACAGAGAAAATATTTCTTCACGACGGAATAATTCCGACCATTCTTTAGATTCATTACTTTCAACTCTTCTGTTTCGGCAACAGTGACGTCCCTTGGGGGTAGGTAGATTGAGCGTCGCTTGGGGGCGGCAGTTACTCGAAGGGCGGCAAATCAAGGAAAATCATTTGGAATATATATAAATGGCTACCTAAACTTAGTAATTACGAAAATATCTTTCCATTAAAAAAATCAGCTCACTGGTTTTGTCAGGTTCGCGATATCTAGTTTACTTCCATTGCCTTTCGACGTCCTTATTAGTCTGATATGTAGTTAATAATGTATCCATGCAACACATTTCGTAGATATTGGACTCATGAAAGGATGACAAAAATAATGTATAAAAAAATGAGGCGGTATTTTGGCGCGGCTTAGGGCCGGCATTTTATCTAGGGACGTCACTGTTTGGCAGCGTTTCAATATACGGGTACAGAGGACACTACATGTCACTAAAAATAAATGACAGAGCAAGTCAATATTCTTTAAGGAAAAAAATTGCATGATTGCTACGTCAGTTTTGAACAGGTGAGCTTCGGAACAAGGAAGTGTGACACTAAAATCTTTTCATTCTGACGTGTATAACGTCGTGGAAGGCAGTAGTGCACAAATCGTCGCTTCATATTATTATATACATGTTGGGTGGAGATGGGATAACTTAAATCGTTAGTAATGAAGAATAATTTGTATTTTATTATCATGCTGTGACAGACCAAAATTTAATAAGAATCACAACCATATCATTATGTAATATTGTGTTCAGGACCTACATTTTTTCCTAAATCGAAATAACTGATATATCTTTCTACCTGCTATTATATTATTTTTTAAATATATTTTTCGATCAAATCTAATTATTTTAAATGTAGATACAAAAATATGATGCATGGAGCCGTCAACTGTCAAATGTACTTATTGCTCTCTTGCCATTATAAATGGTAATTTTCTTAAGACAGACATTAATTCAATTAAAATTTTATCTTACACCTCCAATAAATAATAACCTCTTTGTTACCATTATGAACATTAAATCTGAATTCATAGTAACATGATAATACTACATATTACGTAATGGTACTGTCACTGAAGAATATCATTCCAAGTCTACTATAGAATTCCACAAATTTGTACATTTACAAATTCAATTGGGTTTTATTCGAATATCGCCAATTCCTACTTGACCTAATATTTAAGAAATGATTACCAAATCAGCCGAATAGTCTTTAAGCCCGCAGCCCGATATCAGTAACTCGCTTGGCTTTGTCTTGCAACGAACTAAGGCCGATGCCAGATAGTTGACGCTCTTTTCAGATAGCATGTTCAATCTCAGATCTGAAAAAATATATTATTAGTATAGTGGTTAATATTTTTCAGTTATTCCATTACCGGTTGCATTTGAGTACAACCGTCCTTGCACGAAGAAAATCCAACACTGGTGGTATAATTAATTGTATTCCCAGGCAAAGATTCAAATACATAATCTCCCTTTTAAAATTACAAAAATAAGACAGGATTAAGTATATCCAAAATCGTTTATTTCAATGCATTGTGTTGAGATGAAAATACCATTATTATTAAGTCTGCCTGAAAAAATTGAATATACGGTACTGCTCCCTATATGACCAAATGTAGTCCGGTGTCGTACTTGATAATTGGTATTACATATGAATGTAATTTTACTATATTATAGTAAGTATGTAAATAATGACAATTTAATTACCCACTCCACACGCAAGCAATGACAGCAAATTCATTTCATTTCATTCATTTATTTCCAAAATATTTTGTCATTCGAAATTAGCGGTGTGCAGAAAAAATGCATTTCAAAATTAGAATACTGATGTAACCAAATATATTGTTATATTATGTTATGTATAAAGTATGTACACATACGAATATGAATTCATATATTATCATAACATATCCGCTATATATACATTCAAATTAAAATATCTTATTCATAGAATTTTAGCTACGAGTCACTTTTAGACATTAGTAATAATGACATATATTGTGCTCGTACCTATAAATAAAATAAATCTCTACTAAAAATCATTTCGTTTTATAATATTATATTTACCCAATATGTTCAGTGGTGCCAACGGATCACTTTGTAGACAAAATGCTAACCCTTGCATCCCTCTCTTCCCGAATCTATTATTTGCCATTCTAACGACCTTCAAATTCGTATGCTTCATCAGAACCTGCCCGACAGCCATCAGCGTTTTATCTCCTACGTAGCAATGCGAGAAGTCCAATTCTTCCATTCTGGACTTGTCGGCGACGAATCTGAGGAATATTTTAGCGCATTCGTCATCCAACCTGCTCCTGATACATAGCGTTTTTATCGAGGGCAGAGCCCCCAGGCCTGCGCAGATTGAATCGCAGTCGGCCTGCGTGAACTTGAACGGATCAGTCAATTTGGCGGCGCCGGACACGATTCGCAATTTCGTCAGGTTGGTCAGCTCCGAGAGTACGACCTGCATAGGAATGTGATTGACCGGCACGTCAAGTACCGGTTTCTCCCATTTATTTTCGATGGCGTCAATGGTCCATTCTGAGTGGGTCACCTCCACCACTGCTATTTTCAGACCCCTTATATCCAAAACTTCCACATATGGGCTTACCTAGAAACAAAAAAAAAACTTTTTTTAATTTCAGAGTGTGACAATTTTCATAGTACAGGGTGTTCGCCGGGAAGGTTTACTACTTTAATTTTGTATAACTTTATGGAAAATGAAAACAAAACTGTTTAATGCTGATAAGTATTTTATTGAATGTTGGGAATTACGTATGGAAGACAATGTCAGCTTAATTTTTGCCTCTGTTATCCTCACAAATGCGAGTTCTTTTTACAACATTTTTTATCACATTTCACACATTTCAACCGGTATGTCATTAATTTCGTCAATAATGTTCTGTTTAAGCTGCTGAAGTGTTTCTGGTTTGTTGGCATATACCTTTCTCTTTAGATATCCCCACAAAAAGAAGTCCGGGCTGTTAAATCCGGTGACCGTGGAGCAGTGGCGCACCCAGGGGGGGGGGGGGCAAGGGGTCCTGGCACCCCCCAAATATGAAAATTATCAGAATGATTTTAAACATTGAAAGCCAATAAACTATACCTTGGGTTTAGACAAATAACACGGCAAAAAATTATTTGTAATTCTCCAGCACCCTTTTTAAAACAATTTCTTAGATTTTAATTTCTAACACAAAAATTTCTAAACTGTCAAAAAATTCTCGGTATCCACCCGAATTCTGGAGTGGTGTAGGTCATGGCTGGGGAGGGCTAACAGGGCTCTAGCCTGGGATCCCGGGCTGTGGGGGGCCCGGCGTGTCGGGTTGACCAGATAAGTGAGATAAACACACATCATAAATTAGTTTTAATAGTAATAATAGTACTAATAATAGTAAGTTCAATTATACAATTGTGCAATATATTTTTTTGATTATTATGTGTCGATACTCGACAACTCCATTATTAAAGTAGATGTATTAAAAATCGCCAATAATTCACTGTATACAATTACCCTAATTTGAACTAAAACACAATTTGAAAAATGTTTATGTAGTGTTTCACACTGCTTTTAATCTTAGCGGTGGGTAGGGGGCCCGCCAAATATCCTAGCCTGAAGGCCCGTTTCAGGATGTGGGGACCATGGTGTAGGTACACCGAGTGCAATAGACAAAAGACCGATAAGCGAGAAATTAGGCTGTGCAGAAGAAAAGGATCCTATGGGACTAATTTACATTCTCCTCAAAAAAATCATATAATTTTCCAGTCGCCACAATAATTGATTATTGATTTTGATATAATGTTTTTACGATTAAAACACATTAGATTATCAAATATTTTTCTATAATAAATTTGCCACGTTCTACACATCACGATTTCCAAATATGAACTGTCAAAATTCATTTTTACCAAAACGGTGACCAAAGTAGTAAACCTTTCCGACGAACACCCTGTACATATTATTTTTAAAACACTTTAGATAAATCAGAATAGTTGGAACCCAGTGAATTCCTCCCGGCGTCGTATTATTTTTAAAGTTTTTTTCTAATAGATATTTTAGTTTTTTAAGATAATTAGTACATATAATATAACACGGTTTAGCCCATATTAGGTGAGCATACACAGTATGGAAGTCTCTTGGCATAATCTTACCAAAAAATTATGGTTATGAAACCTCTGGTTTTCAGCTATTCAATTACCCAATACGCTTTATATTATTAAAAAAAAACGATTTGACCAGACGACGATATATAAACTAGCCACCGATCAGTAGGCGAGCATGATTTTCTCTATCTCATAGTGGACATACATAAGACGTGGTCCTATGTGAAATTACTTCAAACTCAGAAATAAAAACATACAAAATTAGAAATTGTGGTTAGTATACTTATTTATTAATGTTTAGACTTCAATGACACAACTATATTATACTGTGGTTTGATGCGGCAATTTCTATATTATCTTTACAATAATGGTAGATAATCGGAAGCAATCTATCACAGGTTCCCAATCAATGGGTCGTGACCCTCAGTTAAGTGTTGACAATGTTGCAAAATCCATTTTTCAATATTCTGACATTTACATAATATATATATGTTGTGTCAAAATTGTGTAACTATGTTTTTGTTTGTGATACTTCAGAAATCGACACTATTAAAACCGTCGACAATAAATCGTATAATTTGACCAACAGTGGAAACAAACAGTAATTATCTGTATAAAATTCAAAAAAGCCAACGAACAACGTATGCATAAACAAAAACAGCCAATCATCGGTTCGAAGAAAAAGACTATTTTCAAGTTATTAGAAAAGGTGTAATGTTTGACAGTTAAAAAACAGAGATCAATAAAGTTATTATGACAATTGTATCGATACGTCTTTATAATACATCCCCAATAACAAAAAAAATGTCTTTTTTGCTTATTTCATCGACACCGTAATTAACTAATTATGTATATATTGCTATCAAGAATGTAATTTAAATTTATCCACTCTATCTAGCTATGTTACTATACGTCATATAAACCCTTGCACAAGAATAAGCGTCACTAACATTACTTATTTATTATTTTATATATATTACACTGTAAATGAATATAATACCATTCAACTCGGTCCATTCAACTTATTCAAACTTAACTTAGCTCTACTCTCCGAGTTGGTATACTTTGAGATTAGTTGACGAATAAACAATACTGTAGAGTGTAGATTAACATCCACTGGGTCTTACTTATTACAGACAGACACCTTCCACTGGTACACGTGAAGGATCTGGGCCCATTGGTAAGGATTTCCATTGCCAAACACATAACAAAGTGTATACAAATGTGATTATTAATAATATACATGTGAAAATATTGTAATGATAATAATGTGAATATAAACAAAGTGAGAAAAGGTGTATCCATATAAAAACAAATATTTATTGAGTATTTTAAACTCTTTTTTGGCTATTTGGATATTTCAAAAGTACTACTAGAGTACTTGCTCTAAAAAGGTTTAGAATCTGTGCAATAGAGTTATATACCTACTACTAATACCATGGGTTTGTAATTAAGTAGACTTTAATAAAATTATCTCAATTGTTTTGAATAAATCCCAGCCCAGTCAAGTAATCTTTTATGAACTTGGATATACGATATCTTCACAATAATGCTTCCTAATAATAAAATTTATTATATTCCTTCTCTGAAATAATCCCTATCCCCTTATGAATAACCGTCCAATACGTACGCTATGTTCAAATCATGACAGAATGAAACAAAAAATACCTTTGAGTTGCACATCAAACGTACACAAAGTTTATATGGCTATTCCTATAAAAATAGACCAATACGGATATTGATGGAGGTTGTAAAAAATGAGGAATAACCAGAGCGGCTAGGTCTGCCGCTGTTCCAACGTCAAAGCTATCCGGCTCCGCCATTTCCAAGTAATCTCGTAAGTATCCGGCTAGATACGTCCTTTTCCAAAAGTCTTCGGTCTTATCCGGGACGATAACCATATCCGGCCATTTTTCTTCGCAGCAGCGCTTCCAGTAGATTTCATACTTGAACAGGAAAAGAGAAATTTTATAAAGTTTTTTTTGTTATAGTTGGTTGTGGGGGAGATGTACTTAATGAATAACGATCTGCCTTATTACGCTACAGATCTCTTTGAGTATTTATTATAATTACGGTGAACATATTTTGATAGCGAGACTACGGGAAACATTTAGTTTTTCGAACGTATTTTTTTCTATAAAAAGTTGTAGCATTTCCGCAAAAAATAGTATTTACTTTGTTTTCAGTAAAAACAAAATTACACCCAACCCGTTCGCAGTCCATAAGCTTTACGTCTCATTTTTTTTTCATCTAAAGCCACCCAACCTTAATATTATCTATTCGATGGATGCCGTGTAAGCAAGGCTCGAAATGGACCGGAACAAACCGGAGAGCCGTTCCGATTCATATAATCACCAAAATTTTTGCTCCGTCTCGTGGAATTATAATTTGACCGATCAGAAGCTCAGAAACTAGAAAGGCCATATAACAAAAAAATCTAATACTATTATTTTTTTATATAATACCTACACATGAAGTTAGATAAGTATGTTAATATTTTCGTGAAATTGTCGAGCGCTCCTGTTCGTAAAATTTTCCATTTCGAGCGCTGCGTGTAAGTCATATAAGGTGTATGGTACCGGATGCTTTCTCCGATTCAGCAAATATAAAGAACACAACTGGGTTTTTCAAAATAGAATAAATCTAAAGGTCATCGTGCGGGTAGTGTCACCGTAATTATAATACGTTATGCCTAGTCCAACCAGGATACATAATAATGTTTGTAAAAAAAAGATTTTTTACAAATACATTTTTTTTATACTAATGCCCCATTTTGTATTTCTCCGCCGATGGAAAACGACTCCAAAAGTACTGACAAAATAGTAAATGTGCTGTTTAGATTACCATCGCAAATTTATACGATGTGAACTGTCTAAATTACATTTAATTTAATAGCAATGTTTGCAGTTTCAAAAAAATCAAACAATTGACTGTGTACCTACGTACATTTGAGTAACAGGAAATATTTTGTAACCATTGTATATGTATTATTACATGTTGGTTTGGAGCTAGCATTATATCATGACATCTTAACGTTAGTTCTGAACTTATATACCAACACTTCAATAATAAAAGTAAATTCCTAACAAATGAAACATAATATGGGATTCTACATAGTAAAGATACTATTAGCAGATTTGTTATAAAGACTGATTTTTAGTCATTCACGTAACCCCTTATGTTCTAACTAATCAAACATACGTTAAAAAACAACTCGTGATATGCGGAAAAACGGAAAGAAAAAACTTCTACAGAAAAAAAAATGTTTTAAGAAAGACAACAAAAAAAAGACTTCGACCTGGATTTCGAAGGGGAATTTGAGGGAAAAGCGTTTGGTCAAAGCTGAAAATGATGTTCGTAATTTTCAACCAAAACCTTTGGCATGCCACCCACTATTACATCATTTTTAAGTTTTTTCGCCGCCACAAACCTGCGAGGACATGTTTACAAATAAGTTTCTAAAAAATCCTGAAAACTAATTATAACACAAACAACTTTCTATCCAAACATCAGTTAACACTGCATAATATAAGACGCGTTACCCATGAACGCTGTATGAATAATTTCCGTAAAATATAATATTGTGTTACGTATACTCCATACACGATAGGCGCTTCTCTTCAAGACATCTTTCATCCGGATGCTCCGGGTTCGGTCCCGGTGAAGTCACAATATATTATGATATATATCATTTTCTCAACGCCGGTGATTATATTACTTATATTACTGATTGCACTTATGTTTCATTACACTACTGTTATTGTGTATCACAGCCTGTTGTGGCGTTAAAAAAATAAAAAGACGCATTTACTTGTATTGTATAATAAAAAAGCTTCAACGTTCTATTATACTGTTATTTTAATATAACACAACATGCATTATAGTTGTATGGATATCCAATAAAATAACTGTAAAAAAAATATTATACAAAACAAACACTTAAGGGGGGACATGCTCAGCGTAGGTCAAAATGGAGCTTTTGTTCTATTTTCAAAGCATGATCCTGGACATACCTTAAATGTTGTAGATAATCTATATATATATATATTTGAAGCCTTATTATCCATTATATTTATTTTAAACATTTGATGACTGCATAAGGTATTTTTGTTACATAAAATAGTATTCTTTTAAACCTCTCGCTCTGGAAGCTATGTTTTAGAATATAGTCATATTTCAGTACATAAATGTGCAGTGGTGTTAAGATTTTTTACATTTATTAATTTTTAAACGCATTTATAAAACCATCAGTATAATTTATATCGACATTAATATAGTGAAATATTTACGATAAAAAAATATATTGATAATCTCAGTGATCCCAAATTTGACAAGAATTAGGCATTTTTTTATTCAAAAAATGGGCAAGATTAACACATTTGAAGATAATTCTAAAGATACTCATTATAAGCTATGTTTTTGGCCATTCAATTGTGATAAACATCCTACGAATAATGATTGCTTTATAATAATTATTGACCTAAGAATAAGGTAGTATTTTTTTGAAATACGCCATTTCTTTTGGCATTCTCGTCACCGTTAAAAAAATCGGTTAGGTACATGTTCAAACACGCACAGTCATCAAATTATGCAGTCATCAAATGTTTAAAATAAATATAACGGATAATAAGGCTTCATAATTATATAAATAGATTATCTACAGCGTTTAAGGTATGTCCAGGATGATGCTTTGAAAATAGAAGAAAAGCTCCATTTTGACCCACGCTGAGCACGTCCGCCCTTTATAATTTATATATTTTTTTTAAATATCTATCAAAATGAAACCGGTCGTGATTTTGAAATTATTTATTAGGTGTTTATTTTTTTTAATACTCTATCTTTCTTTAATAAAATAATATTGTTAAAGGAACATTTTGTCGTACAATTTAAAAGCATTTTACAAGTAAATAATGTGTCATGATCCAAACTAAAGCCGATAAGGGAATTGATTGCGTGTTATCTTTTAAGTTTTGCTAATAAATTTTTGCCCATTCATGTTACTTACTAATTTTAATTTCTACGTGGAAAAAATATCTTCTGGCTTAGGCTGCACGGTTTTATTAAGTCGATGAATGATTCAACTGTGCGCGAAAATTATTATTATGAAAAATAGGACGTGTCAACAATCAGCAGGTGTTCAAGCATAATGATTACGACTTACGGATATCAGTTTGACGGTGAGATGCAAATCAAGGCATGTCGGTAGAATTTCCATGAGATAATCGATATCCTGTTGCAGTATGCCGGTCAACGGCTGGACGATATCGAACATCTGAGATAATCTTACGATTGTCAGATTCGACAGTCTTGGGATCAGGTGATTATCCCAGGTGAAATTGCTTGACGATAATTCGTCTTCTTGTTCTCTATCCGAAATATCTTCATCGTCTGACTCCTCATATAATTTCCTCAACACACTTAAAACTGTGTGTGGAACTCTCATTTTTACAAGGTTAACCTGTAAAGAGATAACTGTGTGAGAATATGGATATACGTTACTCTTATTAAACTTCTGAAAATAACAACGTAACTACGTAAATGTGTAGTTTTAAAAAAAATTAAATAAACTACTTACCATATTCGTTGCTGGGCTTAGCATCCACCGACATATTAAATAGACATTTATTAATATATAATATTATTATGAAATATTATTTGATTATATAATGCCGTGTTCACACTGGCAACAAGTTGCTGGCAACCTCATTTGGCAATTGGCAACCAAATTATCAAAATTTGTTTGACCAAAAATTATTTTAATCGAAATTTAATGAGGTTACCAGCAACTTGTTGCCAATTTGGACACGGTATAATATATCATAATAACAACTGGCATTTATAACTTTATTACATACAAAAAAATATGAACTAAGTTAACCAACATAGTATGTGTTGGTTAACTAAGCACTGGTGACCTAATTTGAAAATACCTACTTAAAAGTTAAATATTATGTGCTATGTTTAATAAATATGCCTTAAAATTACGGCAGTAGCATGATCGGTTTGTTATATTTTTATATGGAGGATTTCATGTCAATGATTTCGATGACGACATTGAGTGTTGAAAACCGTTTAATACCTACGACTTAAATAAGTTAGTAAGCTCAATATGTCGGTACCCAATAAGCTCAAATAAATTTATTTCACAAAGCCCATTGACATATTATGCGATTCTCTCTTGAAACGATAAATTTTCCAGGAGATAAAAAATATTTTCTATTCTACACTCTACAATAACGTCAAATAAAATCGTAGACAAAGCATAATGAACGTGCTCAAAGTACTTCACAATCAAATATTCACCAAAGGAAGCTTATGTTGACATTCGAATGAGTATTTTTTAGCTATTTCTAATGAACCAAACCATTTATTTGTAGATTTTTTTTTCAACTGGGTAAATTTAATAATGTCTTAAAAACAGAAGCACCAAGAACAAATTAGCGAATCGCAAATGGGTTGTGTTTCACCAAGACAACTAGACGCTAGATCACATACAAGTTTGGTCCCTCGTCAAAAATGTTTGCAGCTTGGATTTATACTACCATCTATTTCGTTTTTCGAATGGCAAAACTTTCACTGCTAATGAGGATATCAAATCGTTATTGGAACTGTTTTTTGCCGAAAAGACAAGATCTCTTCTAACGCGGAATGATGCAAAAATGGACGATGTTTCCCATGAAAAAATCTCCTTTCATTTTCATTTGAAAAACGTTATAAATGTTTGACTAATCCATTACCTCAATACATAATATTATTTTTAAGATCAGACTTATAGGTTAGGTCAGGTTATAAAATGCCTCGACAGGCTGTGGTTATATTGAAGATATTCAAATGAAAATAAATAAATACTGTAACAGGAACAACTTAAAGAATTACCTTGTCGAATATCAAATAGTATTTTTAACAACAATCATTGTTGTAGATACAAAACTGGTAAAAGTAAATTTTTCTCTTGAAATGAATAAAAAATGGCCGAGATGTGAAATGTGAATAATCGAACGTGACATTCGTTTGTTTCTATTCAAACATTGGTTAAGCGTTCTGAAAGCACAGAAGATATTTTAAATAAGTAAGTATTCTGCTCTTTCTTTGAATTTGTTCAAGTCATGCAAACTT
Source organism: Rhyacophila brunnea (assembly GCF_057557595.1). Taxonomy (NCBI): domain Eukaryota; kingdom Metazoa; phylum Arthropoda; class Insecta; order Trichoptera; family Rhyacophilidae; genus Rhyacophila; species Rhyacophila brunnea. The sequence continues at coordinate 43,472,185 of NW_028232859.1, forward strand.
ATTGCATAAATAATGTCGCGGATATGTGTGTAGCGAATTGATTTTTGCAGTAAAATTTGTAATTTTACTGAATAAATTACAACGATTTTTAAATATGTAATAAAGTTAAAAAAGCTACTCAAAATAACGAAAATATCTGGATTCGAATAAAATATTTCGACAAACACGGAAATTTCTCATTTATGATAGTGAAACGATTTAATATGTTAACAAATACGTTATATTCAATGAATATTAAAAAAATATATTTCATAAATTAAGTTGATAATATGACATTCATGTCAGTCATGCAAATGACATACAACCCAAATGTCATCAAATAATGTGTGACATATGTATAACATCAATAAAAATACTATATTTATAAAATGTATTTGAAAACGAAGTAGGTCTCCAAGCTTTCCAATACCTATTTGAAGATATCGAAATCGAAAATGTGAAAAATAATATATTGTACTGCTAACGTTTTAACTTTTGAAAATATACCCATAAATATGTATATTGTTATTTTTATGTTTTTAAAAGATCTTTTGTAAAATTGCCATTTATAGAAAAATCATGCGTCGGAAAAATACTTTTCGTGTGAGTATATCAATTTTCCAGGTAGGTACACAGTCGTGTCTACAAGGATATTTTTAAAACGTGTTGGGTCAAATATATTCAGGTAGGTACGTATATTATGTTGAAATATAAATGGGATTTAAAAAAAAAACTGCCTATAATCTATTAATCATTATGAAATAACTATTAATTAAACTGATGGTTACGTGGTAGAAATTCATTATAATGGTTATGAATCAAAGTTATTGTTGTTATTTCTTGTTTGAATTTTATTAGTTCAGTTGTAGTCGACCGTTTTGAAGATGGGCTTATAGTCCGAAACAGATGTCAACATAAATGACATAATAAAGTAGACTTTGGCAAAAATGACTTTCTTTCAAAACTACTATTTATCTGTCTTGCTGGCTTACTCTATTTAAATCCGCAATGATAGGAATATATCAGTTCTAACAAATATTTGGGCCATATGGATAAATTACACAACGACCCTTTAAGACGCCTTGTCCGGCAGAGTTGCAATTATTTGCAATCTTACGATTAGATTATTTATACCGCTGAATTTATTAAACATTTTCTGTCTTTTTAATATTCATTTAACCTTCATATCGAATAATGATTAAAATAATCTTGTGAGTCATTTTTTTGAAAGGAGCCATAATAAATATGCATTTTTTCTAAGATCCTGATTCAGAGCTCTAGAATTAGTACCACATCGAATAAATACATTAACATTTACAACCCAGTAATCTATCAAATAATGCGGTTGGCAATAATTTTATGAAAACGTGATATCGGTAATAATATAGTGACTTTCTGCTTGAATCATGATTCTCCAACAATGTCCATTTATGGCCGAGTTAAATGTTAGTTCTTTCTTGATAATATGTTACATTAATTGTTTTTTTTTATATAATACATTTATATTATATACCTACACACAAAATGGCTTCCTTATAACAATAGAAGGTTATTCTTTCCAATGTACAGAGCGTTTTTTAAATATCGCTTATTAGCTCGACCGCCGATACAAACTTATCAATAATTCCTGCTGACCTTGCTTATTTGTGTTTTGATTACTTCAGGGGCGTGGTGCTACATAACATCGACTGTATTGCAATATTAAATACTTACTTAATATAATAATTCTATTCTTAAACAGAGTATGTATCACGATCACATGCGACAAATGTAAAACTTTTAACAAAGTATACCAGCTCATTTATTCTATACACAAAGCTGCTATAGGTGGCTATCGACAGTAGTTTATCATTATTTATATATTGAGGCGGTTAATTGTTACAATAAGTTAACCGTCTGAACTGTCAAAAAGTGTTATATTTTAATAGCCCCTCTCTTGGCTGTGTCAACATTTAGAGCGAAATTGACAGTTATAATACCTCAATATATAAATATGATAAACTACCGTCGATAGCTGCCGATAGCCGCCTTGTGTATAAAATAGTCTCACAGGAGATATGTTTGCCAATCTGAATCTGGGGTGTTGCTCTGGGGTAGAGCGTTCCACTACAAACAGAATTTTTGGTGAGTCAATACACTTTTTCGCATAGCAACCATCTAATGAATTAAACTGAATATGGCTTTTAATATTTTTTATATAAACTAAATATATATTATCCATTTTTTGTTTATGTATCAAATATTCAGAGGTCTTTGAAAAAGCCATGTCAAACGAAATAGATACCTATCTAAAATTTGCGTCAAAATATTGAAGAAATAAAGTCGGTAAGTACATAAAATATTAATGTAGGTTTTTTCATTCTTGCATTAACGTAGGTAGGTAATAAATTATGCTTAACTATTTATACAATATTTAAATTTTTACGCATTTTGAATTCAAATAGCTGATATATTATTAATTGATATATTAACCACAGTATTTTCTCATTTGCGAAAATCATGCCGCAATCACGGAGCAAGTCTGCTGAAATGGCAACACGTATATCTGTGGATTTTTTCATTTATTTGATCGAGAAGTATGTAGCAAATTTCAACAGCATTACTAAAAACAACCTCTATGCTTGCACTGGCAAAAGAAATCATTGCAAACAGAGTGATAACAAGAAAAGTACGAATAGGTACGTTCAGTTTATATTTAGTACACCGAAAATTATCATTAAAAACATACCTAATAACAATTGCGGAAATTCTTACATTCGTGAATTTTGGTTGGTGTCGTATTAAGGATCATTTTGTGAACATTAGACATTCTTAATTAAAAGTAATGCTAAGTTAATGATTACATACCTAGTATAATTGAAAAAGTATGTTTTTGAACATGCGAGTCGATTAAAATACAAATCACTTTTTATATTTTATTAATTTATACCATTAATTATAATTATTGATATACAGCCCTACGCCACTGCATCTCTCAGTATTGGTGCTATGTAGGTAAGTACGTACTGAGAATTGATATCTGTAATAATCTTACATCGCTCAATTGGGCTGTAATTAGTATGGGGTAGGGATTCCAATCCCGGGATCTCGGTATCCCGAGCTATTTTCGATACCTATGAATCCCGGGATTGATAAACATAATCCCGGGATTTCGGGATTGATTTTTTTATCAATTTTTATGAAACATAAAATAAAAGCGAAAATATAACAAAAAATACTTTTAATAAAAAATAACTACATTAGAAATAAACTGAGTTTGAATGAAGTTTGATTTATACCCATGTGTAAGTTGTCGATTCATTTTATTTTTTCACATAAATTATTAAAAATGAGAAAGATTGGAAAAAAACAATGCTTCGAACTTTTAACAAAGTAATTCCACCGTGATCTCATACGTTTTACGGCAATTTCATATTTGGTTGACTAATTAGATTTATGAAGCGGAAAGGCCGTAAGTACGCCATGATTATTTGCTTTACTATTTTAAATCTCGCTAATCCATTCGTTAAGTCTTTACTATCAGAAACAGCAATCTCGTATTTGATTCACATTATTATTTTTATATATAAATTTAATATTATTTACTCCATTAAACTTATGTATTTCCAAGATTGAATGTAGATATACAATATTAACAATAAATGTCTTAAATATTATAAATTATACTAGATTTATTTTTGACCGATGTTATTAATGTTTTGTGTAAATATATAAATTGTATATTAACAATGGAAAAAATGCCAATCCCGGGATTGTCAAATTGTAATCCCGAAATCAGAATTTTGGCTCGGGATTGGATTCCCTAGTATGGGGTGATTACTGATCAGTGACTCGATTACATGCCGCCAAACACTTGTAGCTGGATCTGTGTAAAAACTAACATCAAAATAAACAAGTCTATTTAAATGTCAATTAGTATTTTTTATCCGCTAACAATTTGTTAAATTGTATACCTTTTGTATTATTAATAGGCGAATAATACAACTTCCTTTCGATGTAAGTAATTAACATATTATGTTTTATTTTATTTTGTAACTGTAAACTTGTTTTCCATACGGTGTATTAGGTACATTATTGACTTCATATCAAAAACAGATATTTATAAGAGACTAAACCTCCAATACAAATAATATTAAAGTCTTCATACAGTGTCTCTTTATATCTTTGTTATATACCTTATAAATTGTTTAACAGAAGTATTCATAATATTAAAAAGTTAGTAAGTAATATTGTAGTTAATTTTTTATAGGATGTCACTTGCCGAAACGAATGTTCCATCTCTCGTTCACAATGAGAGGATCTATAATAATAATCAAGTACTGTATTATGTAAGTACTTTCAAATAATATAGTATACTATTTATTTCTTGTCTGTTTAGTGGAAACCAGCGGCAAACAAATTTTGAAAATAAGACGAATAAGACGTACAAATATACGAACAAACAAATAAGACGTATGGATGAAATGGTGTGAAAATTTTTGTCCCTATTGCTCAAAGTATAGCAAATTATTATGGCTTGTTAGGCAGGGTTTAATTGACTTTTAAAACCTTACCAACACCATCCGTAAATTGTAATCTTAATACAATAAAAACAAATACGTATGATTAGCAAAGTTTAATGTGCACTATTTATGGCAGATCTTAACAGCCTACCTCTACCTTTCGCTCCTGCTATATAGGTACATTATTATAATACATAGCTTTAATATTTTTATTGTCGCATTAATGCATTATTTAAAAATTGTTTACATATTTTATTCATTACTAACAACATGTTACTATGCACTAAACTAATAACTTTTTAAATTTATTTTCTGAATTTCTCCTATATTAAATAGTGCCTTAATCTAATCATGATATTGTACTGGTAATTTCATGAGTTAGTTATCTAATAAATATAATCGTTCAGCGTTTTATTGCGTCTTGAATAATACTTCATATTATTTACTGAAAACACTTTGACCAGTTCGGGCGGTCTTGCAATATTCCATTATTTATTCATTTGAAGTGTAAATTATTACCGTTGCTAAATAACATAAGACCAACTCCCCGCATAACTTTGAGATGAGAAATTATTTTCGAATGAAAATAATTACAAGTCCCTATCAATTACGATGTTGAAATATTAAGAGTTTTGTATAAGCAAAAGCAACCGAATGCATAGATTTCAATTCAATTCGAATTCATAATATTATATTTGGTATAATACGTATACCTCTGTTGATATTGCTTTTCCTGTATTCCCAATAAGAAGCCAATGCAAATAACAGGGAAGTATGCAAATAAGAAAATTTTAATAAAAATTCACTTATAAATAATGTGTTTAGTATGTTTCTTCTTCACCCTTACATCTGTTTCTTTCTTGTCACTAAGTGCGGGTTGATATAATAATGCTGGTTAAAATATGCCTTTAGAATATGGAGACTTCCTACCTATTCGTGACGTATATAATATAAATAAAATATAAGGAAAAAAACAAGGGTCCGCGATAGATTAGAGTTAACTGAAAATATCGAATTAAAGTGGGGTAGACGTATAGCTCGAAGAAGATGCAATTTTTTGATAAATCTAGGCATTAAATTGTACAGAAGAGATAGAAAACATCCTAAAGATGGTGGTCATCAGCTTAGAGCAGCATTCATCCAGCAGTCAATAAATTCAGGTTGATGATGATGGCAAAATAATTAATATAGGTAACTATAAAATACATTAAGTAGTTGATCATTTCAATAGATTTGTGATTCATCTATCCATGAATAAAGGTGTGTTTATTAGAGTATGTTTTCGGCGTAATGATTCCCCGTCTGCACTTTGCCGACATATTCTACAACTAATAACAAAAAAAAACATTAACTGTAGTGCTTGATAAAAAATGTTAATTTCTTTGTTTGTATAAACAACCTTTTAACCACGTGGTAAATTAAGTTTTTAAATACACCTAACCACCCCAAACATACTCTCCCGCCTAGACTCTCTGTCGCCTATACAAAGATAACCTGAAGTCCTCTACGTTACACTACTATCCGTTTAAATCAATTTATAAAACAATTTTAACCTAGTGGCAATTTGCTTTAAAAGGTTTTACTCAGGCATGAATATCAATTATGTTAACTACCTACCACTTTATTTCAAAAAAATATAATGACACTGCATAATTTTCTTCTTAAATTGCTATTCTAAGCAACTGGAATGTGATATTATGTGCCCAACTATTTAATATATTATTCTCGCTATCTAAGCATGTCCAAAAGGACTTGAAATTTTTAAAAATATTTCACACTAAATAGATTTCCGATAAAATGAGTAGGCCCATAAAATTGACTCGGAATTAACGATGTTATGATTATCGGTTTATTGACAGGCGAAGAATTTGTATGGAACAGTATAAAATTATTTTGCAAACTCGAGTTTACTACATAAACTGATTAACTACGCTCGCTAATTTTAATTCCCAGTTATTTCTTAGTAACTTCAATAAATTATTTTGAAGTTGTTGTGTAAAGGATCAATCTTCCGCGCTTATTCTAACATTTGGATAGGTGAGCAATATTTTATAAAAATGTCATTTATCTATAACACAGATGATTAAATTAAAAAATCTTTAGTCAAATAATTTGGAAACCGGTAGCGCTGGATCGTCCGGAAAAAAAATCTGAAGAGGGCCAAGAACCAGAAAGGGTTGTAGAGTCGAGGGTGGTGATAATACACAAGTAAGTAGGTACTACCTTATCTTCTTTTAAGTATAGTGTTATATCATAACATTAAAATTACCATTGTTGTAAACAAATTGAAATAGGAAGTTGATTATTCATATTTTGAAAGAAAATGGCTGAGTGTGACCGACTGGAGAGAAGGAGCTCAGGATAGAGATTCTGGAGTATGGTTGTGCTACTACATACCTGAATGGTCTATAGCGCCAGCGTTAGTAATTATCGAATAAATAAATAACATGTTTATGTAAGTTTTTGTGTAACATGTAAAAATTCTTAATTACTCTCAATTAATTATTATATAAACACCCACGATGGCCGCGTGGCTTAAACATCAGCCTATAGCGTCGTGGGTCCCAGGTTCGAATCGTAGATCTGACAAGTACACAGTTTTTCAATTTGTGTATAAGTCAGAGTATGAACCTAATAGGTTGAGCAAGTGACCGACATCTATTTCTCGTAAAAACAAAAATCTGTCAATACAAACCTCCACTCCGTGGAGGCCCATATGATCTTATTGAGATTTGACATGGTCGGAAAATTATTTTTACCAGGCTTCCGTTCTTCTTTGTATTTGTTAAAAATGAATGTGATATATTATTATCATTTTGGCGATATCTGTGTATATATAAATAAATATTATAATAAGTATATAAATAACTACAAGATTGCGCGCTTGTTACAATTTTAAATATCTATGCAATCTCGTCAACTGTCTTTATTAGGGTTTCCCGTAATTACGGAAAATGCATCAGTCGTTGCAAGACTGCATCACAATAACAATAATCACGACGTATGCATCTTGCAAACACCTGGGAGGTGGGAGTGGTTGTCGAATTAGTATAGGAGCCTTCAAACATTTGTCGCTGGTAAGTGGACCATTTGAGTATTGCAATATTCCCGTTCCTTTGAACAATCTGTCTCGTTTCCTCTCAGTGAATATTACGTTTAATTTAAACAAAGTGAGCTTTGGACCAAACAATCTCGTTTGATTAAATAATAATTAGGTAGGTTTGATACCCGATAGATACCGACAGCGTTTACTATTCCTACAGCGATGCTACACGAGCGATCTATGTACTAATCCTTGCTTTGTTTTATGCTCCGATAAAGAAGCATCACATTAAAGTGAAATATGTATATACTTCTGATAAAATGAAGATTTATTCATACTCAAATAAAAAGGTTCACAATCCTTCAATCTACAATATAATGTCCCGCATTTTTTAGTTTTGTGTTTTTTTTCTAGATATATTTATGGATACCACACGTTTGCTACCGAGGTTTCTTTAATAAAAAATTGCACCCAAACTACACAACTTGATACTAATTTAAAAGAAAAAAAACGGATTATGTCAGAAAAATTCCTTAATGGAAATCATTCATCTATTGGCATATTAGACCATTTTTCAAAAACCATAGAACATTCTTTGTAGCACAAACGGTGGTGATTCTCATAAATTGTTATTATATTAATTGGGAAATAAGAACTGTTTTCCCCAAACTGCAATCTATGATCGCTTTCTTTGTAGTTTTTTCATAGAAGAAATATCACATAGAGACTGAACTTCTCAAAGGACAACATATATGTATCTTAATTACTAACTGATGTCAGGTTCTCTACAATTTTTTGTTATAACGTACTTGTCCTTGCTAATAATTTAATGAACTATTTTTTTATTCAACGAATAATTAAAATTATTCATCAAAAAAGATTTTTTTCGGGTGGTTATATACTTATCACAAAATGATTTCAAATTATATAGGTTTTTTAGATTCTTAAATCTTGTGAATTTTTCGTTAAATAAAAAAGTAGTTTATTATATATATAAATATATTTACGTAGCTCGGGTTTTCGTTATTGCTCTACAAATCTTGTATCTGTACAGAGTGGTCCACTCAGCAGGTGGGTGTATACAACACTCTGTACTTAGAGTCTGATAATAAGCACCTGAGCCTTGCAACATCATCCCTCAATGTGTTTACCGACATGAACTTTACTTGTCTTGTGCTATAATACCATATTATAGTAAAATATTTCATATTATTATTTCAATAAAAGTAGAGACTGTGATTGAGTAGATAGCTAAATCTTAAAGACCTACATTGACTTGAAATTGATAAAATATTGGTTGTAGAAAATAGATAAAGGAAACACCGATACATCACAGTCACTTTAGATGGGGTAAGACAAGATGTTCAATGATGAGCTTATAATGCGCATGAGATACCTACGAATAAGCTGAATAAAATGTTTTTTGTAACATTCTAACATCTTTATTTCATTTTTTTAGCTATCCTTCTATAAAATATATAAAGTGGAGTAAGATTTCAAATGCTTGGAGTAAAATGCAATAGATGTTTGTTTGGAGCAGTGAACTCAACTTTTTTTATTTGGGAAACTTTCAAGAAACAAGGAACCTCTAACTATGCGACACATATGTAAAAATATAAATAAGCACTGGGGCAATATTCAGTAATATACGGAGGTAAAGTACCGTTTAACAGCTCTTTGAGTATTTTAGTCTCAAAATAAATAGCATATTATTAGCGTCGCAGGCAAAAAATGATGGGATATTCATTTTAACATAGCTATGGTACAGACCAATAAACAATGAGATACTTAAAAATGAATAATATCGTAATAAATCATTTTATTTGCTGTAACTGTAACATTGTCGTGCAAATTTTAAACGCTTTATTAGAGATAAAATAAACCGTACATAGTAGGCGGTGACCTTCATTACAACTGACAGTAAATACCTACTTAAATGTTTAAAAATAGGTCACGTTTAATTCATTTTCACTGTATTTCCCAATTTGTGTTGTAGCCTATCGTACATACAAAAAAGAAGGAGTTCAAATAAAGTTCATTTCTGGGATTTTTATGTCAAACCGAACAATAAAAACAATATTATTTTTATATACATTATGTTATTATTTGATCGTTTGAATATTTTATGCTAAGCTCACTAAATCTGTGGTCGGCAACCTGCAGCCCACACTTACATTTTTGGCCGTCTATAAATGGTTGATCATAATGCCATAATATGGAGCCCGTATGTTAAATTATTTAAATAATAAATTGTATAAGATTTATAAACAAATGTACACACTATCAATTATTATTACTGCAGTATATTTTTATTGTTTCAACTTAATGATAAATCAGTAACCCAAACTATATTGTCAAAAGACATATTAAACTAACGTTAAATTGCAGATAGCGGAAGGATGTATAATGGCAAATGGAACATCAAGTAGGTATTTAATTAATATTGCCATTAAAAGCACATTCATATGTGAAAAATAATTTTCTGCAATGAGTCATAAAAATGATACATTTTCTTCTCAGCTGACAAATATTGCTTCAATTCAAATTTGCACATTAGGTTTATAAAGTAGATATAAATAATTTGGCTAAATCACATTAAGCAGGGAGACAAATAATGTTTCAAGAACTGCATATAAGCTGCACTGTTTCCTCTTTATGAATGACGGTTGTTTTATATTTTGTACATGAACTATTTCTGTATTTTAAAATATTAAATTATTACAAATCGATAATTAATTGTTGAGACTAAAACAAATTTTAGTCCAAAAACGTTTCCAACCTCTATACAAAATAATTGATAAAAGATCTAACTTGATTATTACAATCAGTTTATCACCCTAAGGAAGGTAACGCTCTCTACAAGACAAGAAGTAATACATACTTATCATCACTGATCTCTTTTTTACTGGGTGACATATTCGACACCTTGCCTTCATCAATTTGGATTAGTATGACTGACCATCACCAAACCTCAATACTCCATCCTGTCCCACCCATTTTTTTATTATCATTATATATCATCATCAGCCGGGGTCAATCCACTGCTGGATGAAGGCCTCCCCAAGCTTTCTTCAACTCTCTCGGTCTTGTGTCGTTCGCTGCCACGTATTTCAGCCGAACTTTACCAGTTCGTCAATCCAGCGGCTTTTAGGGCGACCCTGTGGCCGTTTCGTACCCCTTGGGTACCATTGGATGACGGCATTTGTCCAGCGGCCGTCCTTTCGGCGAGCAATGTGCCCCGCCCATCTCCATTTCAGCTGTTTGGCAACGTCTATTACATCGCGTACTCTTGTCTGCTTCCTAACCCATTCGTTTATCTTACGGTCCTTTCGCGTGATGCCCAACATGCACCTCTCCATGCCTCGCTGTATGACTCTTAGCCTTTGGACATCTCTCGTGTTGAGGGTCCACGTCTCGCAGCCATACGTGAGCACGGGTAGCACACATTGGTTGAACACCCTACGCTTAAGACATAATGGTAGGTCACTATTGAAGATACTATTCAGACGTCCGAAAGCACTCCATCCCAGCTTTGTTCTTCGAGCAATTTCATCGTGCATGCTTCCGTCTAATCTTTAGAGCGACCGTTTGACTGACATCCGCGAGTTCTTGCATTCTACCTTGGAGGTCTTTCGGGTCTTGTGAGAGTATAACAATATCATCTGCAAAGCGCAGGTGACTGAGGTGCTCTCCATTAATTGGAACACCTTTTTCCTCCCAATCAAGTTTCCTAAATAAGTCCTCAAGAGTAGCGGTGAATAGTTTAGGTGAAATGGTATCACCTTGCCGGACACCTTTGTTAATGGGGAATTTACACGACCGTTTGTGGAGTTTCACGCATGCTGTGGCATCACTGTATATACTGTGCAATATGTTTATGTAGCGTCTGGAAATTCCTTGGTTGCTAAGGGCGTCTATAATTAAGAATTTTTTGATGGAATCAAACGCTTTTTCATAGTCTATAAAACCAAGATATAATGGCAGTTTGTATTCCTGGTAGCGCTCTATGATTTCCCTGACGACCTGTGTAATATGATCCATAGTACTGTAGCCTCTTCTGAATCCGGCTTGCTCTCTTGGTTGGTTCTCGTCTAGAACTGTTTCGAGACGGTTTGAGAGTATTTTCGTGAAAACTTTATACAGAATTGGCAGTAGACTAATTGGTCGATAGTTTTTCAGATCTTCAGTATCTCCTTTCTTACGGAGAATAATAATGGAGGCATTTTTCCATGACTCTGGGATGTTCTCTTCGTGCAGACAAGACGTGAACAGACGTGCGAGCATTCATTCGAGCGATCATTATATATAAACTCATGTATTTACAACACTACAATATGTCACGAGGTCCAAATAAGAGTAGTGTATTAGTAGAAGTTAAATAATCACATTAACACGCAGGCTTTGATAAAATCATATATATATGTATTGTGATCTCGTCGGAAATCAGAGTTCCTTGGTAAAAACCTAGTCCCTTATGCACTGGACTACGAGGGCTGATCCCCAGTCAGATCAAAAACTCTTACGGCACCACTATATAAAAATATTTTCAATAAAAAAATCAGAACTCAATTTCAATTCACATATCCAAGTTTTACACTTTAAGCTTATAACATAATATATTAGCGAATAATGTTCTCAAAATCAAGAAAGAATCTCATAATCTATAATACCTAATTAAAGGGTTGAAAGTCTATAAGGTCTAAATGCCAAAAAAATCTATAACAAGTTTTTTACTTCAATACAATCTATGTGCCAAGCCTAATGATATTCTGAAGTGTCTAAGTTCCTAACTCTACCATTTTTGTCACACAAATATATTGAAATATGGGCGGGGTCTATGAGCCCCTACATCCCCTCTACATAGAACGTTTCAATATTGTCCATCTTTAAATATTATTTTATTCTTCCTTTGTTTATTTTATCTTTAGATTTATGTAAACTTATCATATTATTCTGATGTTCTTCTGTAACTTTGTAAAAATAAAAATGTAAGTTTTCATATATGTATGGTTTTATTCTTTTTTTGTTATATCTCAGTTTCACATTTTTGACCCTATATACTTTCGGCCCTTCAATTATGAAAAGGGTCTGGTCTTACCACGGTGTTCTTACGTCTTAATAACCAATTTCATGATTACGAAATATATTAGCACCTACCTACAAAATGTGAAAATTCTTAAAAGGTATTTGAACTGTGAATATCTTTGACTAGCTCAGGTAAACACTGTTATAATATACAAGCGTGGGAATGCAACTTGTTAACATATTGTTTTTGCTATCTACTTTAAAGCTTAGCTAGTAGGTAACTGCAGGTTGTGATGCAAATGTACTTAAGCTTTAGCGTGAGCTGACTCGGATGATTGAATCTTTTGCACGTAGAGCTTTCCTGAACGTCCTGTTTGCAATGAGACAAATTTTGATTCATTGCATACTAAAAGTAAGGTGTTTTATAGGGTTACATGTAAATTGTACGTAAAACATTTAACCGTGGCACAGTTCGTCGCGAGCTTTATATCGGAAAGAGATGACCGTATACTATATGCCATACGGTCTCCAAGTTTATTAGATTCAATATGAAAATTAATACAATTTTCATAGCTGATTTTGGCAAAATTCATGAATTCAAGAATGAAACCGAACCTAACCTAACCTAACAAACAATCCAGTATGTCGGTTATTTTCAAAAATTGTTTGCTGCTGGCTTCCTGTAAAGTGTAAACAGACAACAACCATGTTTCATTTAGACATGAAATGTACGAGTATGTCAGTACTATACGACCCAATGAGGTTGGACGGTCTTTAATATACGGCCATATATTTCCGATACAACAATTCACGATAAAATGTGATACTGCGAACTGCATACGTACAAGTTTGCGGATAGTATATTCCCTGATATGAAAAAAGTATGTGATATAGCACGAAATATTTTAGTTTCAAACCCTATTAAATTAAAAGATACGCTTATATAATATGTAACGTTATTGCTATTAATTTTAGTGTTAACCTATTTTCCGAATGGGTTTGGGTCGAAATCCCGAAGGCCGAAATCCCGAAGACCGAAATCCCGAATGCCGAAATCTCGAATGCTGAAATCCCGAATGCTGAAATCCCGAATGGCCAAAATCTCGAATGGCCAGAATCCCGAAGGCCGAAATCCCGAAAAATTTAAAAATACAAACAGCAATAATTGCGCAATCGTAACACTTATCTTGAATTGCGCAAATTTTACAAGAGAGACAAAAACCCATTTCCCCACAAAACCAGTGTTATTTGTTAGGTTAGTGTTGAGATTGCGCAATTTTTTCAGGAGAGACAAACGCCCATTTGTTCTACAAAAAATGGTTTTTTTGTCTCTCTTGTAAAATTTGCGCAATTCAAGATAAGCGTTAAGATTGCGCAATTATTACCGTTTGTATTTTTTTTACTTTTCGGGAATTCAGCTTTCGGGATTCCGGCCATTCGGGATTTCGGCCATTCGAGATTTCAGCATTCGAGATTTCGGCTTTCGGGATTTCAGCATTCGGGATTTCGGCCATTCGGGATTTCAGCATTCGGGATTTTGGCCTTTGGGATTTCGTCCGGCACCCTTTCCGAATACTCAGCAACTTAAAATTCGATATACGGATATTAATTTGGTGGCAATACCTACATTTCAATAAAATGTGAGGGTGTTCTAGTACTGCAAACACGAGTTATCTATACAACACTCTGGTAACACAACAAACTGGTAATGATTCTATCGATGTGAAACATTCACTCATCATTTTTTTATCAACGTTTTGAGATATAAATGTAAAAAAAACATAGATGTCTACTTTTCGATATACATAATGGATCATAATAACTACATTAGCATCAAAGGCAACACGGGTACATTTTTATGTACCTATACTACATATTCGTATTACTTATTATGTCAATTATGTACTGAATATAATATATTAACACATTTCCAGACTATAAGTATTGGATGGTGATCAAACTAAAACCCTCCGCCCATTACAATGGCCAGCCGGTACAACTTAACGCAACCTTCCGTTGTATTCCGTCTGGGTATGAAGAAAGATGAAGCGGGAGTACCGTTGCGGAAGTATTAAGGTGAGAAAGAGTATCACTGTGCGTCAAAAATGTCTGCTGGTTAACCAACCGGCCAGCATCGCGTTGCATTGACTGACCGTCGTAATAGGCGGAGGCTCTAAATAAATAACAATGATAATATGTTTTTAATTATTAAATCAGTTATCTAATGTATAAAAATTAATATTTGTGTGTTTGTTTGTTCGTATTTAATGCGCAGCCATACCGTTCATCCGATCGCGATAAAACTTTGTCAACTTATTGCTTGCACTTGCGCAAAGAGTATAGGCTATACTAATATATAAAAATGAATATCTGTATGTCTGTCTGTCTGTCTGTCTGCCCCGTATGCGTTCCTATACCATTCATCCGATTGCGATGAAATTTTGGTAAGTGGTTGCATGCACACCCATGAAGGTTTCTGAATTAGAAAAATCATCATCTTCTTCTTCTTCTTCATTCTATTTTCTTTTATTCGTATGGTTCCTATACCATTCATCCGATTGCAATGAAATTTTAGTAAGTGGTTGTATGCACACCCATGAAGGTTTCTAAATTAGAAAAATCATCATTTTCTTCTTTTTCTCCATTATATCTTCTTTTATTCGTATGGTTCCTATACCATTCATTTGATTGCGATGAAATTTTGGTAAGTGGTTGTATGCACACCCATGAAGGTTTCTGAATGAGAAAAATTATCATTTTCTTCTTCTTCTTCTTCATTCTATTTTCTTTTATTCGTATGCGTTCCTATTCCATTCATCCGATTGCAATAAAATTTTCGTCAGTAATTGTGCCAACACCCGCGAAGGTTTCTGAATTAGTACAACCATCTTCTTCTCTTTCTATTCGTATGCGTTCCTATACCATTCATCCGATTGCAATGAAAATTTGATCAAGTGTTGTGTTCACGCCCGCAAAGGTTTCTGAATTGATACAACCATTTTCTTCTTCTTTTTCTTCTATTCTATCTTCTTCTATTCGTATGCGTTCTTATACCATTCATCCTATTGCGATGAAATTTTGACCAGTTGTTGTGCGCACGCCCGCAAAGGTTTTTGAATAAGTACAACCATCTTCTTCTTCTTCTATTCGTATGCGTTCATATACCATTAATCCGATTGCAATGAAACTTTGGTGAGTTGTCATGCGCATGCCCACAAAGATTTCTGAATTAGAAAATCATCTTCTTCTACCATTCGTATGCGTTCCTATACCATTCATCCGATTGCGATGAAACTTTTGTCAGTTGTTGTGCGCACACCTGCAAAGGTTTCTAAATTATTATTATATAAAACACAAAGTTTGTTTGTTCCATCCAATTTTGATCTTTTTTTACTACATATTAATAACATTAATAACGTTTTCATATTTTGGATTCGATTTTAATTTAGTGTTCTTATGTTTGACCTTTACTCCTATTAGAATTATTTCCATATTGCCATATTGTATTACACAGATATTTTAATATTAAAAAAATAATTACCTCTTATTATTTTTCAAATATCTAAGATAAATATAACCACGAAGCGACCCTGTGCGAAGCTGGGTACTTCAGCTATTATTATATAAAACAATAAAGAACGATTTAGTTTACATAGTATTTTCTAACTCAAATACTAGTACTCGCAAATTTGTCTATGGCTATGAGTCCAAATTAATTAAACAGTAGCTAGTAAATTTTAAAATAAAAGTACCTTCGCAAAATTATTGGCATGTTCAGTATAGATTGATTGAATAAACAGGAAATTGTCGGTTAGCGCCAGTTTGGACATATTTTTTTTGTGATTTGATGAATCAACAACGAAATGCCCGCCAACCATGATTTTGTTTCCGATTAAATTAATAATGCTTTAGTCACCTCATTGAGAAACATCAACTAACTACAACGCCGTTGTAATTGTTTAGTAATTTTATTAATAGCGTACAAGTAATATTTTTATTACCCATCGTCAATGTATGTGTCGATAAAGGCGTTTTTGGGCAAGAAAACCTCTAAGTTGATAAGTTAAAAAAAGAAACAAAGATATTGCTTGAGAATTACACGAATACATTTTTGAATTTCAAAAGGTCTATGATATTTAATTGATTCTTATTATCACATCTTTTTTTGATAATAGCCTTCTGAGTATACAATATATTTTATCACTAATGTCGGTATCTACTAAGTAAGTAATACATGTTATTAAATGTGATTAACAATTCATTGTGTCGACTTTTTTGCCTCCGTCTGGTGCAAGTGGTTCCATTTCATTATACCACTTTACAACTCAGCATTTTGGCCAATAAATACAATATGGCATATCGAAACGACAATAAAACACTTGTTCCGAATTACTGTCCTTGATACTTGACAGCTGTTTGTTTGGATACAAATAATTTACCTACCTTTCTATATGCCGATAGGGTTGCCATATTATTCATTTATTTATAATATTATAACATATTTAATTATATTTATAATTACTAAATACCTAATGAATTTAATTACACAATTTTAATATATGGACCCGAAATAAGAAGGGAAATACATCTGAAAAATTAAAACTAAGTTAAATACGCGTAAGTAATTATAATTCATTATTTGTGTAATGAAAAAAAATTCGATAGTTTTGAAAGAAATATACTTGGACTTCTACTGAGAAAAACGATGAAATAGACTTCATATAAAACCAGTTGAAAATAGTATTGGAAACAAGAAATAAATTCGCCTTGTATAATTCGTGCGTATTAGGAGAAATTGCATTTGCGTAAGTTCTAGATTACTTAAATTGATTCACTATAACAAAATCACACATCAACAATAACAACAACATCATCATCAACGTCAGCCATAATCAATCAATTACTAAATAATAAACTCCTCAAGTATTCTCCATTCTTATACTATTCTTCTCTACCGACATTGAATGTGGTCTTTTCACTGCCGTGAAAATAAAATACACAATAGTTACAATGAAGTAATAATCAAAAAGAAAATACAATTTTCTATTTGCCGGTAAAGCTTTTGGCAAAAAGCTCCGTGGCTTTTAGAAGAGGTTTTCAATAAATTAATAAATATATTTAAGCATTACATATAGTTTTAAGTCAGCTGAAAAATATTGATACGGGGCGGGTTTCGACTCACATCCATTATATTCCAGTCAACATGCCTTACCAATTAACCCATAATAGCTATGCGAATGAAGTATTATCAAATTTCGTTAATACTGGCGAAATAATTTTATTCAAACTATTAATTGTTTATTCAATGAAAGATTTCAGAATAAAGTGTACATATTCATCAATAACTCGTTGAAAATAAATATTTGAAAATAGTTTGCAGTTTCTCTTTATATTTTTAATAATACATATATTGTATTTGTTCATCATTTTCCGACGAGGTTACCATTTTTAGTCGTTCGTTATATGAATTTAATATGACGCCCAATTATTAATTTTAGTTTTATATCGATACATACATATTTGAATAATAAAGCACACAACTGTTTTTTTATTGTTTCATATCACCACAGTAGGTATGCGACGAACGATTATTTGTAATTTGCATGATAGAAAGGTTTGATATCGACTACTCATTATATCTAATACAATGTAATATGATAAGTTTGAGTGACGAGTATTTCATTATCGACTGATGTCGTTTGTTCTATTTTATCTCGATAGATGTTACCATAATATAACTACTGATTTAAAATAATATATTATGTTATATGCATATAGTAATCCAGGATATTATATATTCCAAAGACAAGGAAGTACTATGAGACTTTGACTAGGTATTTGATTATGAATATTGAATGAAAAAGTTTAATTTATAATCTCCCTGGATAGTATTGCCTTTATTAATGGACATCATATTGCACTCTAATGGTTTATGCAACTAACCAACGTGAAAGCCTATTCCTGTCAAATACAGGGCTGCATAAATTTATAAAATCGCAAAAAGTGATCCGTAAGAAATACCACAATTTACAATAAATATGTATACTTTATAATTATATTAATACTGCCCACGATATACATACCTTAATAATATTTGTGTATTACGTAATTTTTCATTAATCCATATATACATAGTAATATAGACTAAAAATTATGTCGCATCCAGAAATACTTACCTCATATATTGTACGATTAAATAATTAACTGACTGACTGAAACGTGCTCGTCGTAGGTCAAAATTGAGTTTTTATTGTATTTTCAAACCATGATCCTGGACATTCCTTAAACGTTGTAGATAATATATTTACATAATTTTGAAGCCTTATTATCCTTTATAGTTATTTTAAACATTTGATGACTGCATAAAGTATTTTTGCTACATAAAATAGTATTCTTTTAAACCTCTCGCTCTAATGTTTTTGAATATAGTCATATTTCGGTACATAACTGTACAGTGGTGTTAAGATTTTTTACATTTATTAATTTTTAAACGCATTTATAAAACCATTAGTATAATTTATTACGGGATAATTTTTGTAAAATATTCACGATAAAAAATTATATTGATAATCTCTGTGATCCCAAATTTGACAAGAATTAGGCATTTTATTATTCAAAAAATCGGCAAGATTAACACATTTGAAGATGATTCTAAAGATATTTATTATAAGCTACGTTTTTGACCATTCAAGTGTGATAAACATCCTACGAATAATGATTGCTTTATAATAATTATTGACCTAAGAATAAGGTAGTGTTTTTTTGAAATACGCCATTTCTTTTGGCATTCCCCAGTGGTTAAGCTACAACATACGGCCGTAGCCATAAATTGACAAACTATAATTGAAGTAAAGAGTAAAATGATATTGACGCGCGTGTTTGAACATGTACCGTTTAAAAAAAAATTAAAAAAAAATCGGTTAAGTATAAATGCGTTTAAAAATTAATAAATGTAAAAAATCTTAACACCACTGCACAGTTATGTACCGAAATATGACCATATTCTAAAACATTAGAGCGAGAGGTTTAAAAGAATACTATTTTATGTAACAAAAATACTTTATGCAGTCATAAAATGTTTAAAATAACTATAAAGGATAATAAGGCTTCAAAATTATATAAATAGATTATCTACAACGTTTAAGGAGTGTCCAGGATCATGGTTTGAAAATACAATAAAAACTCAATTTTGACCTTCGACGAGCATGTCCCCCCTTAAATTGGTTCTACAATACAACGTGACTCTTGGTCGCCTCTTACTACTTTTACAAGAACACGCCTGTTGGCGTAAACCCAATGCTCACTATTTATATAAGTAGTCAGGCCGTGACACAAAACAGTAAACTTCGATGATATTATTATAGTAAAACAACTCGACATTAAAATTGCGCAGATTGCGATTTCTTCTACTGCGCACAAATTACATAATATACATTATTTAATTACTGTTGCCGTTATTATTTCCGACTGCTCTTACATGAAGCCTAATGCATCGTTTTCTCTAGCATGGCGTTGCTCTAACTACGACATATTATTTTCTGTAAAAAAAAAAATAGAACTTCATGCCTATGTGGTAAGTTTATAGTGATAGTTATTGCTTATATTTAGAATGCAACATGGTAAATTTTTCGTAGAAAATAATAATGGTAATAATTTGAATGAAATAATTTGCAATTGAAAATCTTCATTTATTACAAACAGGATACCGTAAAGCATTCGAAGATAATCAATGACCATGTCCATCAATCGATTCGTCACGGTCGGTTTACATATATACCATCGATCTACTTTCCGAGATAACTTCTACATTGCCATTGCAGTGAACGCTGTGCACGGGAAAATGCCTCATAATCCCCTACCAAATTCTATTTTTACCACACCACCTCCTGTAGGCTTTCTCACAAGTCATTCGCTTAACATATTAGGCCCATGCTCTGAATCCATACACAATATACCTATCGGAAACTCAACATGTGTATTTTCCAAAGGCGGAATTAAGGCCCAACTTTCTACGACTCGCCGACATAGTATTTTTTAAATGTCAATTATAAATTAATTTGCTTGCGCCCTCACCTGTATAAACATAAATGATATAAATAAACGAGTTATATCCAGTATACTGCCAAACCATTTATATGACAAAGACTGATCAATCTACGGCCAGACCGCTTTTTACTGTTCAAGATGTTGTAAAATATGACATTGATTGAGTAATAAAGATTTTGTATCCAGATTAAAGCGCTTGGGCATGACATGAAACGGAAAAATCCACCTCCAAAGCATAGACTTGCGCCAAAATGTAATAGTTGCAATTAAAATGATGTCTTAATTAGTCGAATATTCGTGAGCTATATAAGTTTAAATAAATTATAAATATAATTTAATAGTCAGCTATTTTATATAGTTTTAACTGGTCTTAACTAATAAAATAAACCCACAAAATATATTGGATCTCTAAAGATAGCGTACACAAAAAAGAGAGGCACGTACATTATTCACAAAACATTATGTATTGGAAATATAGTTCACTTAATCCGTAATTTCAATAAGTTCAACTGAGTACCTGAGACAGCGAATAAGCATATAAATCCGAAGAGGTAAATAATGCAGCTATTGTTTTAGATACTCTTTTAGATGCTATAAGTTATCTAGAGGACTGGAGGAGGTATTTTATTTATACTTTCTAATCGAATACGAATCGTCAATAGTTTTATGGTTATTAGTTCATTGGTTTATATACGTACTCATATCGTTTAATTTCACACTTTTTGTCACTTATTTTGTTTTACTCTTTTGTTCCTCTATATTCCATATAATTTATTAATTCTTTATACACTTATCAATGTAATCATGTATCATGACTGTAACTGTTTTTTATCTGTGAGACTACTTGCTAAAGCATTTAGTACATACAGTTTAGCCATATAGATATATACATAATTGAGAGGAAGTAAAATTAAATGATATTGCGTAATTCAAAATTATTTTAAAATAATTATACATTAAATTCCTTGAGTCAGTAGCTTAGTTATTGGTAAACCACATGCGCGTTGTGCTAAAATGCTTATTTAACGTGGGTGCAAATCTTTCTTGAACCAAGATTTTTTCAAGGATTTTTCTGAAACACATATATTTGATAAATTCATCCAAATTATCTACCTATTGATTGTACACGGTTTTTAAAATTATTTCATTAATAAAAATGTATTTTTAAATTCTGAAAGACAAAACATATTGTAGTAATATAAAAATAGAAGAGGATGCTATACATTTTTTTAAATACATTTTTTTTTTTTTTTAGAATTATTAATAACCATGTCCTTGCTTTTTCGTACAAGGTGGTTGTTAGTAATTTTGAACAATCACAAACACCCAGGCTTTGAGAAAAACACATAAATGTTTTTGTCATGACCGGGAATCGAACCCAGAACTCTCGGGTGGAAGGCCAGCGCCTTAGCCACTGCACCACAAGAGCCGCCTTTTAAATACAAATTATATTTAATCTCCGTCCTTAAAATTAGATATATGTACCTAATTAATTATTAATAAAGGTGGCAAAGAATATGATTTTTTCACTTTTATGAACATTACATGCTTTTAATTAAAAACATAATTTGATCAAAATTAAATTGATCAATTTATTACAGTATTCATGTCCAAAGATTTTTTGCTTTACTTATCTAAAATAACAGTCTACTAATAAACTTAACCAACATTAAATAATTTAAAACTCAATTTAATTGGGCATAACTATTTTATTCATTTTAAATGTGGTAATAAAACTCTTTGGCGCCTAAATCTGTATTAATTTTATTGTTTTTTTTTTTTGCGATAAAATCAATATAAATATAACATTCGGATTTTATTGTAACGTAATTCAAGTAATAGTGCGAGAGTAAATAAGGTGATAAATTCTTCCAAATTTGCTCATAAGTCTCAGAACCATTCCTAGAAACAAAGTTATAATACTAGCAATGAAAACCTATAGCCAAAATACCAATTTTCAGCGTATTATGTACCATGACCAGGAACTTTGCACACATAGTAAAATTGAATGGAGTCTCATGGCAGTTTATCCCCATTTTATAAGAAGTTCTCCCAAAAAACAATCTCTGCCATTATTTTTTATTGCCATAAGCAAACTGTGGTTAACTTATTTGGGGTTTTTTCTTCTCTTTAAGTTGTTTCTTTCACAAAGCATTATATTATTCGAGTATTGTTTTTGAAAGAATATCATAAGAGATCACAGTATTTTTATAAAGACATTATGTTAGTACCAACACGAAATGTAACGATATTTCGATTCCTTCTGTCTTCAAAAACTTGGTTATCATTGAATAATAAAATTCAGCTAATTAATATACAGGTACGTAATATATATTTACATGTTACGCCCAAACATATAAAATACCCCATAGTGAGCAACAACTGCAGCCATACCCCATTGTAGACGGTGTTGAATGATCATAATAATTATACTGACATCAAAAAGGTACTTTTTGTTATAATATTATGGTCGAGTTTGTTAGACCACAACGCAATGTGTGCAAGTGAGACGTCATGGGTGATAAACCAATCTGACTTTAACAAGGAATAACTTATTTAATGATGTTATTTGTATCCCAAAATATTTATTATTCAATAATACAGGAATAAAATAATTAAATAGTAAAAAACTTTTAAATGAAAATGAATACAAAAAATAAATTAGTTCGCTATTTGGTCATTCAAAACTGCCCACAACGGATTATATTACTGCTTTTTTTTTGTTCACTGAGCATTTTCACCTTTTATATCCTAAGAAGATAAAATCTTTAAGAATGTCCTATTAAAACAGATGAATCCGTTCTAATTGTAATTAACTTATGTTGAATACATTCTAGTGTTCTACGTATTATTAACTGTGTTATATTTTAATTAATACAACGCCTTTACACTACAAATTGACACTTATCACCACTAAAGTATTTACTAAGTTTGAAAACAATCTATCCCTGAGAGCCAGAGTGTCATAAATCCATTTACCTAAGGTACCTAAAGATTCTGTACCTAAATCATCATATCTGCCCGGCCCATTTGACACGTTGAGCCTATTTATAACAGAAACCCAAAATTATTTAAATAATAAACCCATAAATACATTAATTCTGTGCATGAAAAATCTTAAATTACATTTTTTTAAGTATTCTTTTTGGACGTAATATAGTCTCGTGTACAAGTATGTCTGCATTGAGCTCGAGTTTTTTCGCACTTTAATTTTTTATCAAACTTGTAGTTAAGTATAGAGTAAATGTATTTATAATACTTAAGATAAGAATTTTCAGTTGATTGATTAATACATACTACATTTTGTATGTAACAAAAAAGTAATATCGCATGGCAGTTGGTAAATAGTAAAAAAGGTATAAAACTGTAATGGGCATTAGTAAAAATGATATTCATCATTTTTTTCTCAAAATTTGCATATTATGTATTTTAAATCAGATAATAGACTGAAAACTGTCGGAAGTACGTGCGTACACTATTTATTTAAATGTAAATAATATTCTCTTTGGAGTTTTATAACTGGACAATTACTTCTTGTATATTTTATTGTAGGTACCCACATACCGAAACATGTTGCTCGCCTTCATTTGTTTGCGGAAAAAAATTAGCAACATTGCAACACAAAAAAATACTCTGTTTTTCTTGACAAATTATTATTGCACGTTTCTTTTGATACACAAGATTTATTTAAAGATAAAACTATAACAATGACACAACTATTTCTACTCTATAATACAAACAAGATACCTATGCTAAAATCTGCAGTGTTTTAGAAGACTTCGGAAGATTTAAAATAGTAGAAGTAATTAAACGTTGGGGGGCCGGTATTTGAAATATAGATTTTCCATACTATGGTCTTAGAAAACTATCGTTTTTGTTAATTATCATATCGATCTGAAACATTCACTAATATACTTCGTTTGAACATTCATGTCTACGATCTACTTTTCGAGATAATTAAAGTTAACGCCGTTGGTTATTTTTTTATCAATTAATATTATATAATGTATCATATATAATTAATTAATTAATAATGATATAAAATATCGGTCATTCAGTAAAAAAAAATATTTGAAAATTGGAATATCATGCGTAACAAAAAACATTACGTTCGTCTCAAAATACCAATTATTATTACGAATTTTTATAGGCCATCCATGGACTGAAACCGTATGCGGTTTTTACTAAACTTATCTTTTCTGGTCATGGAAATATATTTCCACAAAGTATATTATAAGCATCTGATTGTATCTGTTTATACCATACACTTATACTTACAAATTTTGTGAATTACATTTTCATGAACAAAAATCATAAGTTTAGTATGGCACACGGATCTAAACCGCATACGGTTTCAGTCCATGGATGGCCTCAGTATGTGATTTTTAAACAAATAAGTAGGTATGTGAGATTATTTGCAGGACTGCGATGAGATAAAAACGGCTAGCAGTATTAATTGTTATAAGCGTTAAATTTAAAAAAAAAACAATGATTAATCGTTATTTAGAATATCATTTAAATTGTATTCACAAAAATCGCACTAGAACAGTGTCAATTTTCCCTGAACCAGATAAAGCAATTGCTTCGTTATAAACTAACAAAATTTCAAAAACAGGCCTTTTTATAATAAGAAAACAAATATACAAAATCAGTCAAAGTTGTTTTAAGACACTGGCAATATAACTATTATTTGCTATACCGTTACAACTAACATTTTTGAAAAGAGTACCTACTCAAAACCTGTCAGGACTTGGGGCCTCTACGCATTAAAATAAAAAAAATGTACTAGTATGTATTACAATGTATATAAATATAACAACCAAACATTAAAACAGCGACCATTTTTACCAATGCACCAACTTACAAAATCAATTTTTTTCTGTTGCTATGTACCAATCTAATTATAATAAAAAAAAACGTAATTGTAAATTGTAACACATATATTGTATAGTTACATCACTCTAGTCGAAACATTTTTATTTAAATATTCTCATGGATGGATTTACTGTCGTGAATATAAACCATTGAACTTTCGCGACAATAAACGATATAATGCTTCTAACTTTGTGCATTATACGTATTCTTGTTAAAATTGTCGCGACATTAAGTGTTTACGTAAATTATGCACTTTTGTTGAGACAATAATTTATTGTCGACAATAAATCTACGCATGTGTAAAGCTCCTAAGACTAGTTTTTTATAACGATATTAATTTAACCGTTTTAATTGTGCTTAATATTTATTACATTATTTTTTAATTACCAGATTGATTTATTAATTGCGCGGGCATTCAGAGCTATACAATTATGATAAGTATTACAGAAATAGTTTTTTGTATATACATTTATTACGTACAGACTACTATTTCATTCATCCTTGCTCATTCATGCACGGACTTGACCTTTCAAGATGAACCGCCCAAAAAAAATATAACAACGCCTTCATGTTTCTTTAGATAATTTTGATTCCTCATACTCGCCTATTATTTTAGTTAGTTCATTCGAATTATTTTGTTACTATCTCGATTGAGCTCTGCTAATGCCAGCAAAAACCATTGTCGGCATATATTTAATACATAAATCGATTTTTTTAGATGTTATCAAAATAGAAAGAAAATGCAGAGAGCTAAATTTATTATCAAATATAAAATAAAACCACTAATATAACGCAATTTTATAGAACTAATTCCACTTTTATGAAATATTAAACTGAAACAGTTTTGTCCGCCTCAAAGGGGCACTGTCAACTAGCGAACTAGTTGCTCTCTGGAGGATAACGGCAAGTGGGATACAAAGAGGATGTGTGTGTCCGACTGGACGGGGTTGAAATTCCTGAAAGATGATTGTGCAGTCGGATATGGACCCGAATGGCCTATACTATGTAGGTTCTCAATAGCAATAGTTTAGTTAGTAAGTAACAAAGAAAGTTATGGATAGATTTTAAAAAGTGAATTGAAAAGTTTACTGCGTCGTATGGAGGATAGAATAATTCCGCTCCCTCCTTAGATTCATTACTTTCAACTCTTGACCCCTCTGTTTCGGCAGAGTTTCAGTACACGGGTACAGAAGATACCTCATATCACAAAAAAATAATGAAGGCAGAGCAAGTAAAGTTTCTTTTTTTATTTTCTAAACTCCTTCAGTCTCTTGCAGCTCCATTTCCGGGACAAGGAAGTGTGACACTAAAATCTTTTCATTCAGAAATGTTTATAATATCGCCGGAAGGCGGCCATGCACAAACTGCGGCTACATATTTATAGTATATACAAGATGGATGTAGATGGAATAACTCAAATCATTAGTCCTGAAAGATATGCTATTCCATATACAAAATCCATACTAAACTGATTTTCAACAAAATCGGACTTGCGTCACATTGACTTTGAGGTTCATATTATGTACCTAATTGATAATTGAATATTATAAAGTCGTGTTTACATGTATACGGTATAGTGTATAGTATCATTAGTTTCACTGTTTATTTCTAGAATATGAGACGGACTACAATAGAAAAGGAAAGTTACTAATGTAAAACAAATAGATAATATATTTTCTATTTGTTGAGTGTGTTTGTAAAAATCTTTACAGTAAACTTGTTAAATTTGCATAGCTTTTCTAATGAATCTCATCTGAACTATAACAACACATTATGGATACTTTTACGCTTATTGCAAGTCAAAGAATAGCACTATAGTGTCTCTCAAACATTGTGCATATAAAATCTATAGTTATACTAATGAAAAAAATTATGGTTTTTAAAAAGTTTTTGTTACATTATAACTCAAAAACCAATATTGATTAAACTTACACAGCTGGTTTCTTACGAGATTAGTAGATTTTAAGATTCAAACGATTTTAAAGCTACAAGACAAACTTCTAGAAAATGTTGCGATGCGTGTAAAGTAGCGCACGCCTGCATACAGCCGCTGTGGAACAGCGCGCTTGCATCAACAGGTAACATAGGTAGAAAATTATATTATGAATAAATAAAGGCAATCGCTAGTCTAAAATAGAAAAAATATAGTAATAATGTTTATGAAATTTACAACATTATCCAATGACAATACAATTAATTGTGAAGAAAATGTCATCAAGATATTAAAATATTATAAAAATATGAAAGAACCGATTGTAAATTGTGATGTAATTTGGGGTGAATGATTCTAATTTATCATCATTTTCACCCTGTTAAAGTTAAAACATTTATATTTGACAGCTCTTATAAATAGAAGGGAAATTCATCATAAGTTAATTTAATAAGTTAATTAATCACAGTTCAAAAACGGATAAAAAATTATTGTTAAAAGTTATTTCAAAATATCGTATTTAATCGTTGGCAGTTTTCAGTACGAAGGAGACCAAAGTTCTAACAGACTTACCCCTGACTAAAATATTTCGAGTATGTTAACCACCATTCAATGTTATTTAAATAGTTTTTGTATACCATTTCCATTTCCATTTTGCATATTTTGCATTGCATGCATCACCACGATGGCTCATTGAAAATATATCAGCAGTGCTAAAGCAATATAATAATATTATGCTCTGTTAGACTGACGTGTACTTGGCTTATACTCGGAGACTGAAGCATAATACGGGTGCACACTTATACCTATAAGTTTTATTAATTTCTTTTATTGTGTTAACTGTCAATACATGGTGGAACTGCATTGTATTATTGATTTATATTAATAAAACGCAATTTTTTTTGTACTTAGTCCACTTTTATTTAATAAATTTGGATAATGCGATGTATTAGTAGATAATTTGTGTCGCCTTTATGATTTTGTTGTGGTAAATACCTGTTTTATTATTCAGTTGAAAATGTCCCTTTGAGACGGACGAAACCGGTCCAAATTTATTAAATTAAAAAGTGGAATAAGTACCAAAAAAAATTGCCTTTTAATAATAATAAATATGTTTGATTGTTAAATAAATCGATTGATAAACAAATAATTTGCTGATGTTCGTATTCAATAATG
Source organism: Rhyacophila brunnea (assembly GCF_057557595.1). Taxonomy (NCBI): domain Eukaryota; kingdom Metazoa; phylum Arthropoda; class Insecta; order Trichoptera; family Rhyacophilidae; genus Rhyacophila; species Rhyacophila brunnea. The sequence continues at coordinate 43,500,761 of NW_028232859.1, forward strand.
TGAAACAAGGTACCATTTACAAATAGCACATTACTCCTAAAGCAAAATTGACAATCACTGCCACTTAGAGTCAAGATAGTTATATAATTGTCTGGCAAATAATGCTGCTTGCAAATAATATAACCCGCCAACGCTTCCTCTATTGTCAACTTAAGGTATGGTATAATAAAATGTTTCTTAACCTTTTTACATCGGCGGATCACAAAAAAATTTTAAAATGTTTTGGGGACCATCAACATTGGAATAAAATAATATATATTTAAGTACTTATATAATTGATTTTTTATTCAAAACAATTAATTTTGCAACACAGTATTTGTACATATTAAGACACACAGTAACAAAAAAATGTAATTTAAAAAATCATAAAATACAACATAAAATTCGATTGTTAATCGAAATTGAAATTAAATAAGCTTTCAAAAATGGATATTAACTATTTTTGAACTGCAGAAAATATTTGTGGCCCACCCAAAAATCTTCGCGGACCACCGGTTATTAAGAAACTATTGCATAATATATACCTATATAATTACTACTCACTTTATACACAATATTGAAGAAGGAAGTAATGTGTTAATATATTGGTTTATTTAATAAAAAATATTTTACTTTTGTTCCAAAACTCTTCTATACTTCAATATTTTGCTGTAAGGCCGTCTGTCTATAATGTTACCTAGAGATTTTATTTTCCATATCCCTTGATAGAAACACTATTATGCAAAATATCTATTACGTTTTCTATTTACCTACTTTTATGACCCCACATACCAGTAGTTCAGTATTAGCTGGGAGGTAGTAACAATTTAAAAACCTACCCGCATAGTTCCGATCTGGAAAATCGATATTGCAATAGTGTGATGCTTACATTTCGTAATCGTAGATGTAACATTTTTTTAAGGTTACAATATCTAAAGGTTAAAAAAAGGATTTTAAATAATTTTATTAATATAATTTAAAATATACAGTGCTTAATTTACACAATTTAAACAATCAGGACTATTTTTCTCTTACCATTCATTACGCACACCTTGTGGATGGTATTTGGAGACCTTTCAGGCCACAGGTCTGTTTGAATAATAAGCAGATCAGGTTGATATTCTCTCGAGACGTCCATAGCACGTGGCCGAGCCAGCTCTTGAGTATCACTTCTTCACCATCGATTCTAAAAATTTTAAACATAAAGAATTATTCCATCGGAAGTTTAGCCTCGATAATGTTATCATAAGGTGATACCCAACCGAGGTTCTGTGGAACCTTGGGGCTCCGCTATAATTCGAAAAGCTCACATTAAAGGTAGCCACGATATCTTTAAACCTTTTAGATAATAGGCTAAAAGTAAGATTTAACGTGACCTCAGTTTAACCAATGGAGTGCATATTAATTTGGAAAGTTGAACTTATTTTGGTTTAGATATTGCATCATAGTTATTAATGAGGTAGAGCGGATTCTATGTGGGGAGAGAATTTTTCTAACAGCTACACATAATATGAAAGAACAAAAATAAAATTGCTAGGTACAATATTTGTTAATACATAAGTACTTAGCAGGTAATAATATGTTAGTAAACCTACTAATTATTGTTTACTAACCCTACCAGTTATTATTTACCAGGCCGATAGGCATATCAAACGTTACTTCAAGACATTCTAAAAAATAATTTTATTCTAATTTGATGATAGATTACGCGAAGATAATAAAATTTTCGCCTGCAGCATCAATTTGTAGTGTATCACCCTGGATCTTAATATATTATGTAATCCAAATAGGGGTTCTGCGAGATTTTAGGGTTTCGCCAAACAAAAAAGACTAGGAATCACTATCATAGCATTAATAACATAACGTTAACGCGCGTTAACATGATCTTACTCCCTACTTCATGTATCGTTTGTCAATTTATGGCTACGGCCGTATGTTGTAGCTTAGCCACTGGGAAATTCCAATAGAAATGGCGTATTTCAAAAAAACACTACCTTATTCTTAGGTCAATAATTATTATAAAGCAATCATTATTCGTAGGATGTTTATCACACTTGAATGGTCAAAGACATAGCTTATAATCAGTATTATTCAGTATTATATAAATTATCTTTAAATGTGTAAATCTTGCCCATTTTTTGAATAATAAAATGCCTAATTCTTGTCAAATTTGGGATCACAGAGATTATCAATATAATTTTTTATTGTAAATATTTCACCATAATAATGTCGACATAAATTATACTAATGGTTTTATAAATGTGTTTAAAAATTAATAAATGTAAAAAATGGTTTTATAAATGCTTTTAAAAATTAATAAATATAAAAAATCTTAACGCCACTTCACATGGACGTACTGAAATATGACTATATTCTAAAACATTAGAGCGAGAGGTTTAAAAGAATACTATTTTATTTTATAAAAATACTTTATGCAGTCATCAAATGTTTAAAATAAATATAAAGGATAATAAGGCTTCAAAATTATGTAAATAGATTATCTACAACGTTTAAGGAATGTCCAGGATCATGCTTTTAAAATAGCATAAAAGCTCCATTTTGACGTACGCTGAGCATGTGGGCCGTTAAGGTAAAGCATCAATAGGATTATTATTACAACATTATAATACAAAAAAATACAGCAACAAGCAGATACTGAAAGCATCATAAAATTGTTTACAAATCAATATTCTTCTTCTTCTCCATAGCTATTATAATAATTATGAGGTTTCCCATAAGCCTTTTTAGAGTGTGTCCAGAAGAAATTTCTTGAACATCTTTATTTCAATGTATGTATATAACTATTTTCCTTTTGATTTTCAAACGAATATTTTCCGACTAGCTTTCTTCGAGGAATGCTCGTATGTCACTTCTGCTCTTAAAGCATTTTTCCCTGCTCTCACGTGGTATAGTTTCCAATCCTGATCTTCTAGAAAATGGAAAGTGGTCGCAGTCATGACCTCTTTCGGATGAAAACTGTTTATTCCTATCAGGTTTATCAGTCACCAGTAGCGAAGGCTGTGCGGCTGGTCAATGCACTCCCAAGAGATGTACACCATTTTAGTGATTCGATACTATGTATTTTGTTTTTAAAGTTCTACTCTATTTTCTTGAAATATTTTTGTTTAGAAAATTATCTTTCATTACTGTCTTTTGCCATAAGATTTTTTTGCCTTGTTTTCTACTAACTCGATATACCTGTTCTTTTCATTATATATGCCATGTTATGAACGTTTTGAATTGATAATTTCTTATATTATACTTATTCGATATAGTTTTTTTTTTGACAAATGAATGATAGTAGATAATCTAATTTTATTTATATTATAGTTACGATATTACCGTCAATGAACGTTGACGGCAGTTGTGTTTCAGACAATGTTTGAATGAATCACCTGATCAATTCGTAGAACGAATATCGACCATGTATTTGTTTTTTGGTAAGCTATTATTTTGTATGTATGACCTATGATTAAATAACACGCTCGTGAACCAGCAATAATTTTAATTGCTTTATTAATAAAATATTGTTTTCGATATGCCATTAATGTTATTAATTATTATGGACTTTTTCTTTGGCAGTATATTACTATCTGCCAAATTGAATCATAATCATATTTTACACAACCGATACTACATAGGTTTATTTTACAGTTTCACTGGCATATCTTATACTAGTAATAAGTACATAACTAATTTTGGTTTGTTTATGTCGAACGAGTTTTTTCAAACATTATTAGTCTGCTATAATATTATTTCATTCCTGCAACCCTATGTTCTAACTAGTGATATCAAGTCACCCGACGACATGACGTAATTGTGACGTCAGCCAATACACGCTCGAGGCAAGTCGCCCAACACACACTGCTCACCATAGATATTATTACGCTGAAACACCTATTTGTGTATGGGGACAATGAATAACGCCAGCATTTGACTAGCGTTATTTTCTCGAATGCTATTATCACTCCGGTAGTACGTCACAATGATGTCATATGAGGTCATGTCGATCGGGCGACTACAACTCGTAAGTTCTAACATAAGGCCCCTGGTTAGTAAGGTATCATTCCAATTAATTTATATTACCTGACTTTTTACTAACACCATTAAATGTACCTAAGTAGGTACATTATATTTTCGATAGCTTTAATAAAACGACATTGTTAAAAACTAGTCAATTGTTCATAGTTACTTACTTCACACCGGCTCGTTCTAACATCACGTCCCACGCCTCTTTTCATGTCAGATATGCAACGCGTAGATCGTTATTGTATCAACGCTGCGGGTGAAGCAGGGTGGCATTAATAAATTACTACCTATTTGATATCATGTTTACCCATTATTTTTCGTATTTTAATAAAACAATAGATGTCACGGAGACTTGAAGCTTTCGAGATGTGGCTGTATAGGCGCATCCTCAAAATTCCTTGGACTGACCGGGTGACAAATGTTGAAGTTCTCAATCGAATGGGGAAGGACCGAGAAGTTCTACGTAGTATCAAAACCAGGAAACTACAGTACCTCGGCCACATTATGAGAGGACAAAAATACAGCATTCCCCAACTCGTCATTCAAGGAAAGATCAATGGAAAGCGTAGCAGAGGACGGCGCCGCATTTTGTGGCTTAAGAACCTCCGTGATTGGTACGAGTGCAGCTCCACTGTTCCGGGTAGCAGATGACAAAGATAAGATCGCCTTGATGGTGGCCGACCTCCGCTAGGGGATGGCACAATAAGAAGAAGAGGAATATAATATTTAAATGCAATATATAAATTTAATATAAAATGGACATAAACGTAAATGAGAATCTCCGCAATGTAACGAATGTTATACTGCCATACGAAATAAATTATTTCTGAATATTATATGCTGTGGTTACCCACTTCATCCAGTTGGACCTAACTCGTATTTAAGAAAAGACGACTCAGGATTCTGAACATATGGATTACTGGTCCAACGAATCCTTCAACGAGAAAATGACGATTTTTTTTCAACATACTAATTAGGTACAAATAAAACTGTTCATATTATGACATTTTAGTTTTGTTTAATTGTTATGTTTGCGTGGAAGTTTAAAGCCAGGAACTTCCACGCGAATATAACGTATGTCTAAATCAAATCCAGTGTGGGCATTCCAGATATGCATGTAAAGTGGGCCTTGAACTAGTCCTTATTCTGTGTATGTAGTGAGATTCAAACTACAGATCACATGTTTTACCTGAGTATCCTTTATGCTGTATATACCTTTATACTGAGTTGGCTTCAGGCATAAATCCAGCCGAACCCTAGGCTTTCGCAAGAATTAGGACTTTGCCGGTTTCACCGTGGCTTGTGATATATATCACCAATTTTTACTATCTCCATAAGCGCCTGTTCCAACCCAAACAGGCGTAAGTAACATGTTGGTGATTTTAAGTTAAATATGAGATTAGCTTTACAAAAAGAATATCTACAGAGTGGCAAAAGGGTGGTCTTCATAGATGATTTCAAACAGAGTTACGATTATTCCAATGTGGGCGTAAGTTATAACAGAAAGCCAATAAGAATAAACGTACTTACCACTAATGTAACGTACCAAAATTATAATGATTATAATAAACAAATACACAAACAGAAATACAAACAAAAACATGAATAAAATAATGAAAAAAAACAATTCGGTGTTTTCTCTATGAACTTTGTATGTTTTCTTGGACAACCAAAAAGAATTAAATGATTTAAAAATTAGAATTATTGCAAATAAATAAATCAATTAACAATACTTACTCCAAAGCAATATTATTCTACCATAAATTTAATGAAAGAAAAAAAAACTCCAATACTAAGAAAGAAATTGTAAAATTAACATGAAATTTTTTCACTCCTTTTGCTCTCCTGAATAGTATCGATTTGTCACTTTTAGCTTAGAACAGTCTATATGATACTGGCGAAGGGTGGAGGTCGGCTGTTACGATCCGACATAAATAATGCACACTAAACTTTGTCAGCCATACGTATTTGTTTTCATTGAATTAATGCTACAATTTTCTGATAGTGTTGGCAAGTTTTAATTGATTTTTAAAAACTAACCATCACCACCTATAATTTGTATTATTATTACAATGAAAACAAATAAGCATGACTGACAATGTTTAGTGTGCACTATTTATGTTGGATCTTAACAGCCGTCTTCCATATATTAAATTTCGAACCAATACAACATTGTAGTTGTAGATAAGTGACCAATGTCGAGTATGAAGTGAATAATATTAGGTATATTAAATTTTCCGCATTTATCACGTCCTATTATTTGTGAAACTTTATTTGAGATTCATCAACCACAGTATTACACGAAACTAAGAGATTCCTTGTCGAGGAATCACGTCCCAAGCGCCGCGCAGCCTTGGCTATCGGATGGTGTGATGGCAGACGGAGCCTTGGAAGGGCGCCCCCACCTGGTGCCGCCTTCAGCCGCCGCCCACCCCTCACCGACCTGCTAAGGCGGATTGCTATCAGAGCCCGCGAAACAAGTGCCTGTCGAATTGTTTGTTAGTTAGTTGGTGGTTTGACTTGTGTTATACTAACAACATGGCAGCTGCTAAGGTGAGTGCAGTGTAACAGTTTAATCACTCGTACAACTTTCATAGATAACAAAGCATCTTACGTATTATTCGCATCGTATTTGTAGTATCAATCCTTATAGGATTTAAAAAAATACGTTGGTATTATTACATTCATAATATAGTAAGTAAAAAATTTATAATAATAAAAATCATTTATAGGTAACTCACTTTCAATGATAGTGTTCCAAAATTTCTATATAAACAACAATACGTTAAGAAATATCGAGGATAATAATATTGTGTAGTTCTAATTAAAATAATATCTACACATTACAAAATATTAGGTAGGAACCAACTTGTTCTGTGGATCTATTCTATACTTATCGACCACTTATAGTGATAAAGTGATAAACATTATCAAACTTAGGGTAGGTTTGTACCAAAGTATTAGTACTTATTGTAACAATTACAATAAGTTGGTTGTAATTGTTGCAATAATTGTTATATTTTAACAGCAACAAGAGAGGTGCTGTTAAAATATAGCACTTATTGCAACAATTACAACCAAATTATTGAAATTGTTACAATAAGTGGTCTGATGTTATACATAGCTGTAAGAATATATATTTTGTTTCAGTTAAGAATGTTTCATTGAAGCGAACTAAACTGGTCCTGATCCTTATTAATTATGACAGTACGTAATTACTACATATTCTGTTTTATTTTAATTAATACAATGTCCTCTTACCAATATAATTCACAGTTAAAATATAATTTTAATACTTTTGTTAACAATAAAAATCACTTTTTTTTTAACTCTGTAGTTGTGAAAAATATTAACGTAAAACTTCTTATATAGATATCGAATATAAAGTTCCGAAACATATTAAACTCTGTCTACAAAGAGAACCGCTGGGTTACTAATTTTCTTCTGTAAAAGGAAGAAAAAAATCATTGTTTGTTGCATAGAAATATTGCACTTACGATCCATAGAACGCTCCACCTATAAGGCCTCGACACTACAATATAAAATGAAATTAAAATCGTATCTACCTAATTTAGCTTAAAGTATTTCAATATAGACTAAATCAGTAGGTATCATAATAATATTATAAATTAAATACCTGCATATAACAACATTAAAATTAAATGAGTGGTAACTGCAAATTGTATAAGTACTTCTTTTGTATATATACAAATACTTTCAATATACGTTCGATTCCTGCATTGATCACTAGTCCTTTCAAAAAGTATTCTCATGTTATCATTACACCGGTTTTATTATAGAATAATATACGTTAACACCTTAGTGTTATTCAATGACAAATACATTTTTGAGGAATTGTTCTCACAAATAGTGCGTTGATATGGTTAATGCAGCGAATTTGCGCAGCATTGTGATACTCAAATTAGAAATTATTCACGAGTGTATTGTTATTTTTACCCATGTATAGTGTGTCTAGTTTTTTTGGCAATGAAGTTATAATTATTTTGGCATTTTTGCTGTGTTTTCGAATAGTTTTTGTTTCATATCAATAGGTTATCTTTCGTAACTATGAATATCCTTCAAACGTTTAAATGCTAAATAATGTGCAGGAGAATTAAATTTATATTGCCAGTATATGCGCATTATATTTGCGTTAGCATTCCCAACTCAGGTAGCGTCGTGAAATAGTTTAAAGAAACGTTTGAAAGTACGAGTATCTAAGGATTAGTGAAGACTTCGCCTTAAACCTATTACACGGTTAGTTTTGCAGATTAGTAGAAAAAAATAACTAATGGCCCTGATTTTTTAGATGATGAGAATCTAGATGATCAACACCAGCTATATAAAACAGATTTTTTATTTATAGATTTCATCGATATAGATCACATTATGAGCATGACGTACATCAGATAAAAAGAAATTAAATAAAATAGAATTAAACAATATAATGTGGGTACTAATATATATTTTTTCAGACACAAATACTTAACTATATTATAGTCAAATCGATTGGAAGAAGGTAGGAACACATTGAAAACCAACATGGTATACATTTGCCAGACCCCAAATTCATGTCCAAGATCCATGATTTAATTAGTGAATACATTACTGATCGGCTATAACTGGTATCTTTGATTGTAATATAAAAAAACATCAATAGGGTTCCATTTTAATTGTATTTTTTTTATTTGTTAGTTTTTCTATATCCTTAAGTTTGATAGTTCAATACCTGCATTGGTTCACTTTAATCACTCGATGTATATTTTTATTATAAAGTGATGTATACATTTTAATGTGTGTATAACATTTATTCAATACATCAGGAAATAGTGTAATACAATCATTGATAAATCAGAATATTATCTTCATATATCATCGTCATTATTCCTAAAGCCACAGCCCATGGCAGATCATGGCCTCCTCCTAAAATATTATCCATGCTTGCCGATACAGTGCGATGTTTTCCAGTTTATTTGGTCAAGTATCTTTAAATCCCTCGTGGCACAATCCAGTCATCACAGTTTTGATCGTCCAGGCCAACTTTCTATATTTCTATTCACGTGGGTGATCCAGAATAGTTCCAGTATGTTCATATGTTAAGTGATATTTTAGTCTCCATATAAAGTGTACAGTTCGTTATTGACTTTATCAATATCATATTCTTTACAACTTCTCAGGAATCAGGAATATCTACCTTTCCCTCTTCCTGCTGAATTCTGATCCATAATACTGGGCATAAGTGAGATTTATTGAGAGTTGTATTGGTTTTATATATCCATGATTATGATTTTAAAAACAATGCAATAAGTAATCAAAATATTAATAAAAATTTACCCGGCTAAATGGCAAAAACATCAAACTCATATCGAATCTCATAAAATGTCGCAGCACATTTCATACGATATTGTTTTTTTTTTTGCAATACAAGCCAGTCCGTCGATATAGTAAATTTTTTTTGGCGAATATAATTACAATCGGGAATACTGAATAGCTACACTAAACTTGTTAATTTTCGCAATATGATATGACATATATGTGCATACAAGCTGTTGCAAATATAACGCTTTTACTGTAGCATTGCTGATTGAAGTTATAGCGGTAATTATAGTTTCCCGTAAAGGAAGTTTAAGCGGTTTTATCCATTTTGATATACAAATAATATGTAAACGGATATTCCCCCTAAAATGTTTCATTCATATAAGCTAGTATATTGACAATTGTAATTTGTAATTAAGTTACAAATTTTTATTGAAACTGGATATGATAGTGGTTTTTTAGAATGCATGTAAATTGTACGTATTACATTTCATTGTGACATAGTTCGCCGTGAGCTTTCTTATTGGAAATAGATGAGCGTATACAATACGGTCATCTCTATAGCACTGAGATGAATAAAATACGCGTTGTTCGTAGAGCACTGCAGACAATAATGATCCAATTTAAATCTAACCTAACAAATAATCCAGTATATCGGCTATTTTCAAAATTTGCTTGCCTTTGGATTTCTGTAAACCGACAAAAACCGCGTATTATTTAGACATGAATTTTATCTCAGTACTATACGATCCACAGAGATTGAAACATAGAGGTATTAAGTAAGATTGGACGGTCTTTAATATACGATCATATATTTTCGATACAACATTTCACGGTGAAGTGTGATACGGCGAACTGTATACCTACAAATTTCCGGACTCTGATTTTTTAATGGTTTTGAAACAAAGTTTCTTAATTGTACTTTAATTGAGTCACTTACGTTGACAGCTTTGCTAAAGCGACATATTACGCATCTGACCCTCTGCCAAACTCCCATGGCATACGAAACATCGACATAATATTAAATAACGTATCCCTATATATACTATCCTCAAAATCCAGCTTTCTCATCGCTTTTTGGTGTCACGTACATTAATTTGATTGTGAACAACTGTTTTCAAGGATGAACACACTAAGAGTTAAATTATAATAAAAATTTCTCACGAATACCTTGAGAACCCACTAAGAATATTTGAAACTAAATGGTGCATTAGTTTCACAGAAACAAAGTTACATATTATTAATCTCACTTGTTTTATGTGTATCTCTTTTTTAAATATAATAATAAATGAAGTTCTATTCCGTATACTTACATAACTATAATTCAGTAGCGAAGGGTGGAAGTAGGGTGTTAAGATCCACCATTAATAGGGCACATTAATCTTTGTTAGTCATACGTATTTATTGTTGTTGAACCAAGACTATAGTTTACATAATAATATGGTATTGGTTAGTTTTAAAAACCAATTAAAGCCTGCCTAACCGAACCATAATAGGTATATTTTGGGCGATACGACAAAATTGAGCACAATTTTTCATTTATACTGATTTGTTGTCGTTGGATTAAAAATACATATTACATATAATATTGTTGGTTAATTTTTTTTTTAAATAATGAAGCCATGCCTAAGCCAAAATATAATAAATGGTAAATATTATTCTATCTTTAAATATTTAAAGTTATGTATGATTTAATTGCATAATTTTAGATATTTTATAGATAGACGAGTATTTTTTTTTTTACTATTTTCTATTATGGCTTGGTTTCGCAGGGTTTAATCGAATTTTAAAAACTAACCAACACCATCTGTAAATTGTAGTCTTATTTCAATGAAAACAAATACGTATGACTGACAAAGTTTAGTGTGCACTATTTATGGCGGATCGTAATAGCCTACCCTTCGCCACTGCTATAATTAGGAAATATTATATATTTTATTCGACACAAGAAAATGATATTTTCAATCAATGTAGTCCAGGGAAATCAAAAGGTTGGATCCAATGATTTAAATACTAATTCCGAGATTTCAACACGAAGAAACCGAACGGGATGCAAGGATTAAAAATCCCAACGACAGTGCCGCCGAATCGATTATTAGTATCAGTCACTCACAAGTTAAAAAAAACCCGCATTTTTGCACCGTTCAGCATAATTTACTATTCAATTGTATTAGCATGTATCCGTTTTGCTCGATATTGACTTGTAGTAAAAAAATAATTATTTAAATTTGAGGTGAATTTGGCCTGTATTGTAGTGACACAAAGTGGTTTGTATGAAGGCCAATTTAGTTCGTTGACAGAAGTGTTTTATGCTCCATTAGTTCGATACGCGTGTATCGGGCCACGTCTGAACGTGTTCTTTTATTTGATGTAAATTGTTATCAAAAATGTATTATATCATACGGATTGTGCGCAGAAAAAAATAATCGGCATTTAGTTGCCAAGACAACGCACGCGACGGAACAACAAGTATTTTTATTGTTTTTTTTTTTAAAGCATAAAAACTTTAATTCAAGTTATCAATCTAGCATAAATTATTCAGTTTCCCTCGTAGCCCATGAGTTTGAGTGTAAGGTTGACATGCACTATATTAATATTTAAAATAAGAAAATAATTCAATGATAATTCTAGACAGATGAAAAAAAAAACAGAATATTTCGTATCTCTGCAACTAAATAAGTCAAGGATCATGTTGTATTTATGTTTTGCGATGGGTATTAGTGGTATTACATTAGTATGTTAATAATAGTCTAACAAGTACTCCAAATGTTCGAGTCGTCATACACTGTACAAAAGGCATGCGTTTTTAGATTAGATATATTATACTTGTAATATCGATTATTTTAATGTCAACCCAATAGAAAAAAAAATAATTTTATTAATCTTCATATACCTACTAATTAATAAAAAAATGTATATTCTGATATAGAGATATTTGCTTTTATATCAATCAGCGTTTTGATTATTTCCATAATTTAAAAAAGTATATTTCCAGTTTGTTTGTTCCGTTATTACTTAAAAACTATTGTACTAATATTAATGATTAACTACAACTTAAAGATACAGCTTCTGCACTGTTGATAAAAGTTTATTAGAGTTTTATCTCGATACCTGACAAAAACTATTTTTTTAATATAACTGACCATAGTAGGCATAACTGTATTTTTCATTTATTTAAATTAACATTTCAATTATCTTGAATTTTATTAAATATATTAATTTAGAATATTCTATCTGGTGGCGTTTCTCTGAAAAAAAAAATGGTTTATGATTTTTGTTTAATAATAAGTAGATTTAATATTTTTCCGATACGAAAGTATGACTTCCATGTTATAACGGGAATCAAAGAAACTAAAAGTACCCCACTCTTTTAATAGAAGAACTAATATGAATTTGTTCTATTACAGTACAACGAATTGGTATTATAGAAAAATTGCGATATATATTGAATTATTTGAAAATAGTACCTAATAAAAATGGCACCTTGTTGTTGATTTAGTTACTTACGTTCGAAATTATATTGTCATAATTACGTCAGTATTCATCTAAATAATCATGGTTCATTTTCTTCAAAAATTATATGAAAATGAATTTAAGCTTCTTTAATCATTAGATTTTATAAGTTTGATTCGAATCCGAGACCCATAACTTCATAAACGGAAACTTTACTGCCCGCCCAATAAAGGCACGACTGGTATACGTAAAGCATTATTACCGATCGAAACATTGTTGACATAATAAATAATCAATACTATCAAACTATAGTATTCCATTTGAGTTGGTAGAGTACAAAACTTAAATCAATTAGAATAAAAACAATCATTGTCATGATAGCTATGAAATACATGATTAAGCTACTACGTATTTTATGACATTTCCTTTTGATACATTGGAATGCTGGGTGCATTTGCGTTAAATAGCATCGATTGGTATTCGCCTTGAGCCGACGTGAATCTCAGAATATTTTTATACAAAAATTAATTGACATCTTCGATATGAACTATTGATCCCACGATGGGATTTGTAAATCTCGTGAGAAGCGTAAATTAAAATATTATCGAAACATTCAATTATAATATTATATGCAGCGGAGAGTGATCTCATGTTAACAGCCTTGGATGTGGATGAAGTTAACTTTTCGAAAACGTAAACATATTATTTATAATAATATCAAGAATGCATGCCATTTCTCTACATACTCCAAGGCGCTTCGAGTGTTAAATTGAACTAAACCTATTATAATACATCATTTAGATTATTTAGAACACCTAAGAATATTTTTTTTATTATTTTTACCGAGAAATATCAATTAAGCAACCGATTCCATACTAATTATGCTGAAATTTCTTAACTGTGCATAGTTTGTAAGTTCGAATCAAAGTCTTAACAATTCTCAGTTTGAATGGGATGCAAGTACAAGTTCCACTTTTCCTAATTAGTATGTGTCTGAGATATTTCAAATTATGTAGGTGTATATTCCGTAATGAATGCTACATTATTATATATTGTATATTATTCATTGAATAAAAAATGTTTAATTAATAAGCTATATTATATTTTATAAATCCCTACCGTTGTAAACAACGGTGTGTAAGAAGACGTATTAGATACAATATCTGCAGTGCGACTTCTAAAAGTGGCCGACACGTCAGAGAACTGCACGTACTGTGAAATAATTGAAGTGTTGATTGAAATCATAATAATATACGTAGTAAATATACATAAAATGGAAAAATGATTTGAAGTATGCGGTTGGCGTAGATTCGTAAAAAATAATATACTGAAATATTAGTGAGAACAACATTCTAACAGTATTTGCAAGTAGATTAATATATTTTTTTATTTTAATGAAAACAACTTCTTTTCGCCAATAATTGGCAGTTAATTCCATTAACGTGATTGACACAACATAGCAAACTTTTTACGAGACACGATTGTTACTCATTCGCTTAAATATTCTTTGGATTAAAATACATGATATAATATTTCTTGACAAACTATTCAAGGAATAATTTGATCAAGCTAGTGAAATTCGCAACGTTGACCTACCGATCAGTTGAACATGCTATACTGCTCTGACAAGTGGGAGGTAAAAATAGCGGAATAGGCATTTGAATTTTTTTTTACTATAAACCAAAAACAATACGATATAATTATGTACACCAAACATTGAAAGTTAACAACACAAAAGAAATTACTCTATAATAATAATTTTAATAAACCTTATACATAGAAAGATATATAATTTAGTACGTTCTTACGAATAATTTATTGAAAGTCCCTTAAATGAAATTCGTCATTGATTCCTTATTATTTTAATATGAAAATATGTATTTTTATCGTAAAGTTATCTTACAAAGTATCCTGTAAACTCAAAACACTAACTATAGTTTGAACAGTTTCATCATTATCAATTCATATCGCATGTCACCAAAGAGTTACAACTCATCTAAAAAATCAGGGCCATTAGTTATTTTTTTCTACTAATCTGCAAAACTAACCGTGTAATAGGTTTAAGGCGAAGTCTTCACTGAGCCTTTTTTAAAGAGGCACCTATCGGAAAAATACGAAGCTTGCAATTTGAGACATTTTTTTGATAATTTACAATTTCAACTGTATTAATGAATAAATATATATTTGAAAACATCAAAAATAAAAATATTTTTTATTTTAAGTCAAAGACAAACTTACAATTGTAAAAAATGTAATAAAATGTGAATTTGTTCTATCGATCCGCACCCTAATATTACAAATATTTTATAGTCATATTTATTATTAAAATTTAGTTTATTAAGTTTTCTAAGCATCACCTAAGCGATTTTTGACAAATTCATAGTTTTAATATTTTTTATATCTATTTTAAAAAACATCGATTTATATAAAAAATATAAATGTGTATAACTTGAAATCCTTTTTATTTATATCAAATCAATTATTTTTATAAATATAAATAAAATATTTATATTAATATAAATAAAAATGATTTCAAGTTATACACATTTATATTTTTTATAAAAATCGATGTTTTTTAAAATAGATATAAAAAATATTAAAACTATGAATTTGTCAAAAATCGCTTAGGTGATGCTTAGAAAACTTAATAAACTAAATTTTAATAATAAATATGACCATAAAATATATGTAATAATAGGGTGCGGATCGATAGAACAAATTCGCATTTTATTACATTTTTTACAATTGTAAGTTTGTCTTTGACTTAAAATAAAAAATATTTTTATTTTTGATGTTTTCAAATATATATTCATTCATTAATACAGTTGAAATTGTAAATTATCAAAAAAATGTCTCAAATTGCAAGCTTCGTATTTTTCCGCTAGGTGCCTCTTTAAAAAAGGCTCAGTGAAGACTTCGCCTTAATACAGTTTTACTAATTTTATTATCTACTTTTATAACTGTTTTTTAGTGTCATATGTGTGATTGAATATTATATACTAATATATTAACTTAAAGATTAAAAATCATTTAATGTATAAATGACAACATCATTTTTACATAATATTAGTCTTGATTTTTAGAAGACCATTAAGTGTCTGAATTTTGATAAGTTTTATGTATGAGAATTACATTTTGTGAAAACTTAATTTTAACATTATGTTTCAATGCAATGCTACTCTCAAATAGGTAATATGACGTGTCTCTTAAACATTATTTTACAACGTTTTCATTCCAAAAGCGACATGAACTTGTGCGTACTATAGTGAAGGCGTAATCTTTCAGTTAAGTGCACGTTGGAGTAAATTTGCATAATATATTAGATTACCTACTCCACATTAATGCAAAAATCACGTACACGGGGCTTAGTTACTCTACAGCAGTCACGCCCAGAAATGTTTAGTGTTTTACATTCTTGTACTATGGACTACAAATTAAACTACAACCATACAACATCACTGCATTGTTAGTCCAAAATATTAAATAAAAATAAATTTATATAGGTACGTAAGTATTTAATTATTCTGTATAACACGTTTCTTGCATAATTTCTATGCATATATGCAGCTTACTAAATACACGTACATGTTATTTTTATTTGAGCTTCTATGTTGAGGATCATGACTTCTTTTCAATGTTTCAACGCAGTCAGAGAGATATTAAAAGGCCCGCGGTGACCTCCCTCATCGATATTTTTTGCTATGGATACGTTTTAAGTTATCATTTTATAATATTATGGTTTTGTTTTTAAAAAGAAAACCGCTGATCTGGTTTGAGAATGCCGGTATATCACTTGGATTTTTTGTAGAATGGATATATTCGTCCTTTTTTCGTTCATAGAATACATCACCACAATTGTGTAATTTTAAATCTGTGTATATGTATTTTCTTCATGCTTTAGATTTTAGGTGCCAGAGAATGGAGGCTGTAAATGTCAGAAGTCAAAGATTTTTTGACTGAATCAGACTCAGTTTTTTTTCGCTGATTACGAATCTGGCGGGTGCCACTTGGCTCCTAGGCACAAGCCGCCATCTTAAAAATGGCGATTAAAAGTGATTTTAGAATAATATTTCATTAACCATTAGCCTAATAGAATATTTTTTCATATATTAAATAAAGATCATAAAATTCTATACAAAAAAGATATGGAATATTTTTCTTAAAAAAATGTTAGTCTTCCTTTTTTTTCGGTGTTTATTGCAAAATAATACCGAAAATTTATCTTTAAGTAATTAATTAAATGAGTGAATACCATTTATAAAAAAACTTTGCAATATTATAATTTTATAATGTGAACACGTATCGTATTAAAATTCTTTATGGTAAAATCATTCAGTCGAAGCAAAATATGCTTTGCCAATTTTTTTAAATCGCCACCCCACTATTACAAACAATATTTTGTTCACCTAATCATAAGAAAATTGGTAACCACCTCTAGTATATGATAAACCATGAATCGTTTTAAATAAATAATAATAGTGGATAATTCAAAAAGCCTTTAGTAGAAAATTAAATTCATTTTTTTACTATTTCACAGATTCAACCGATTCAACCAATTCAACCAAAATCAAACAAAAATATTATTAAACATGAAGTTTTTCATATTCCTAGAATATACCTACATTTTTATCCACGTATTTTTGTAGCCATTTTTTATAAAAACTACTCGAGAGTCGAGACTATAGTATAATATTGTATATTTGAATTGAATTAAAAATTGAATTTATTATATCATATTGGATACGTTCAAAGGATAAGTACGCCTCCCTTAGAACCTATAAAATACAATATATATTATATAAATAATGTAAATAAAAAGAGTTTATACCCATAATATAAGTATATTATAATTATCGATAGAAAAAAGTATATGATATGATATAACCACGATATAATTATTATTAAATACTGACATGTCAAAATCCCAACAAACTGCTCGCATATTATAAAATATGTATTTTTAAAAATAAAGTTTGATTTAGATGTTAACTTTACGTATAGCATAGGGCGGCTAAATTTTAACTCATAAACCCAAATATAACTAGCAGATTTTTTTCAAGATCTATAGATATATTTTTACATAGAGTAATGTACCCGGCTGGTATCCACATCCAGTATATAGGTACCAAGTTTAACAAATTTGGAGTTCCATAAATTTTTCCTTGCAATTATTCACTGCACAACAATTGCATTTCAACAGGAGTAAATAGATTTTTAAAATCAATTGGTTATCATTGCCACGGGGAATACTTATATCAAAAGCGGCAAACGCTCATTAATCATCATTTCACAAACACAAAACTTCAGAAAAATGATTTTCTTATGCTTAAAATAGATATCCTGACACAGTCTAATAATGTTAATGGTGGATGTTTTAGATATGTGATAATTTTATTTTGACGTTGAATTTCTGAAGAACGGTGCACGTATTCTAAAAAATTGATCTGCCGATCTCTGACCTATATAGAATAGCACTCATCAGAGCAGTAGGCACATGAATTGATTAATAATATTAAATAAATTCTCGAATTGAAAAGTAAAATGAACAGAAATTATAACAATGCTTTAAAAATTAGTTCCATCTTAAGGCGATACTTCAGTGAAACGGCAAATAATTTTCAACTATAGGCGCGACGAAAATTTGGACTCGCTGGCACTCGGAGACCGAACGTCGAGGTGTGAATACGTCAATTTGTTTCGTGATGGCGACGGGGGTATTAATTCTTAAATCGTGTAAAGATGTCTAAAAACGTTACCCATTTACTTTAAAAAGAAAACATTATACAATGAATATATTATTATTGTTACTAATAGAACAATAAACAGAACATTAAATGGACACATATTGGATTTATATGACAAATTATATTTCGTTTGGCATGCGTCATTTTCACCCGCGACCCGCAATACGCACGATCTTTTTAGACCATGCCTCAACTGAGGTATAGCCTTAAGATTTACATACCACGATTACGTACTATTACGCTTTTAAAGAGTATTTTTGATCAGATTTAAACCCTTTAGTATAATTTGTACTAATATTCGCATGACGATGCTATTGCGTTAATCTGCTCACATTCATTTTAGTATGTACTTAAAAAATATTTATTTTATGCATGCGAGTTTACTACTGGCTAACCAATAATATTGTACCTAAATGACAAACGTATAATGTAAACCGTTGTAAATCCCGCAAATAATAATAAAATAGACCGAAAATACCACTTTCCATCATTTTATAGAATTTTTGACATATTATCGCGATTTTTATATCGAAATTTCCATTATCGAATAATCCAAAAATAATTTTATTTTCCCTGTTTATTGGGTGAATTTAATTACGATTTCATTATTTTATAGCTACCTGCGGGTCTATACTATACAAAAGGCTGCTTTCGTCCGCTAAAACCGCTAACTAGGGTATGTTTGTATCAAATTATTAACACGTATTGTAACAATTATAATTAGCCGGTATTTATTGTTGCAATAAATGATATATTTTAACGGCATGCCTCCTGCCTGTGCTAAAATTTAGAGCATGAGCGATAGAGAGTGAGAGACAGAGAGGCAGTTTCGACTGATTAACTGATTACAATACAATTACAATTATAATATTTCAATATAAAATGTATGTAACAAATACTAACACATTATCACGTTAGCACGTTAGCGGTCGATAGTCGCCTTTTGTATAGAATAGACCCGCGGTTTGTAGATAATAAAATAAGCTTACATATTGCTTACAAATCGAATAACATGTATACAACAATACGTTATTAAGACAAATAAGTAAATTAAGATTAAAAAGATACTAGCTGTCCGGATTAAAGAAAACTTGAACGTGTATATAGGTGAAGCCTAAATATGAAAATGCAAATGACCGAGAAGGACATTTTTCACACATATTCTGAAATGAAAAAGTACTTCTATATTTTTGAAGTTATACTTCTTTAGGCGCGTTTGGAAAATCAGATCAGAGTGTATTTTTGGCGTGCGACATGTAACACATAATTTATTTTTCCACATAAAAAAACACATTCGATTGGATTCGAACCAACGATCGTTCGGTTATCAGCCGAACGCACAACCGTTACGCCACAGAATGATACTACAATCGTGACGATTATACAGTATAATATTATAGTTTAGAATTATTATTATTGAATTGCTAGGCAGCGAATTTATTATTGTCGGCCATTTGCAATTCTTTAGGTAAACAAACTATTTAACGTTGTTACTATAAAAATAAAAAGAACGATAAATAATTATATAATTTAATAATATAAGTTAAAGTGTATAGAAATAAACTAATGGCGATCCAATAAGCGGTCCTTTTTCTTAAGTGTGTAATTTAACAAGATATTTAAGAGCTAGTCGAAGAATCTAGTTTATCACAAATTTTGTTTTTGTTTTGTTACGCCAAAGAAGTATAACTTCTAACGCGCGTACATCAGTACACACATAGAACCAAAACAGTTACTTATATCAAATTGAAACAATTGGAGAAAGCTTTATTTAGAAGAAGATTCATTGCAATAATACTATTATTAGCTATTAACTACTATTTCTAATAATATATTATACGTCATATCATATAGATATATTGAAATCATAAGATGTATTATCCGATATATTATATGACCATGTATAATCACGTAATATATAATGTCATCGCATAATATATATGACAGTTCTCGGTGACAGAATGATATTCAATATAAATACATTTTAGTCACAAAGCTATCTATATTATTTTTCTAAAACGTATTTTCTTTGTCAATTTATGATGACTACGATTTATCATTCTGCTCCTGATCTAACATACCCACTTACATTACATTTAGCAAAACCGCGTGCTTTTTTTGCGTGTAGGTACTATTTTTTTATAAAAATAAAATAACAAGATAATATAGCATTAGTTATTTTTTTCATAGCAACTAGTGAATATAATAAACTGGCATTCGCTTCAGCTATCTTGTTAAGGGAATCAAAGATGGTTCTGTCTTTTGTATGCAACATCTTATAGTGTTTTATAAAATAATTACATTAAAATATGAATCAAGTTTGATTTATTTTAAAAATCATAAATTATTAAATTTAGGTAAGTAATAACAATATATTGAAAATAAGTTGTGTGGAAAATAAAATCTATAGAGGACTTTGTTATTCGAAAATTCATTCCATATACCTACATCACTTGTTCTGCTTGGCTTTTGTCTCAATATTGAATTATATAAAAAATTCTCGCAAAGCGCCAAATCATTTTTTTTCCAGACACAAAGAAATGATCACATAAACCAAAAGATTTTTTTTCTAGCGGCATTTTGGAGATCCGAACTAGGTATAAGAAGAAAATTGAAAATGTCTCACTATGGATTTATCTTGAATACCTATTTATAAACCCTTAAAGGTGTTCAATGTCTTCAATTTGCCTAAATAAATCATTTTTCAAATACCTACTAAATAAGACGTTATGAATATTAAATTTTATAATTTCACTCACAGAAAATAATCTTCAATAATTCACAACTTCTAACGCGCAAATTGAACCCGTACAATTGGACTTATAGATTGAGTAAAGTTATCGCACACTCACAGTGAAGCAATTTAATCTCGATCATAGTGTGCAGATGAGATTTCTTCTAGTGCCCGTCAATTATTTAAGGCAAGAGTAATTATTAATAGTACACTGTGCTATATCGCTTTATATCGCTCGGCGCCTCTCCGACTATGTCTATTAGTAGAACAATGTAACCTTGAACTTGCGCAGATTGCGATTTCTTCTAATGCGCACAAATTACGAATTTTATTATTTTTACTGATACTATTGTTTCATTGCTCTTATATTAAGCCTTTTGTATAGTTGTTTTCTCGCTCCGCGTTGCTACAACTGCGTCATGTTTTCTGTTAAAACTATCAGAACCCACGCTTATGCGGAATCTTTATAACAGATGTAATAATTCTTGAATAACACGAGAATCTCGCAAACAAACCTAATATTCATATTTTTTGAGCAAAGAGTGGCTTGGAATATGAGCCATATTTTTCCAAAGAGCGATAATTTCATATTCTGGTAAATGTTTGCATAATTTCATACATCAAACTCATGAAAAACATACGAAAAAATGTTTTTAAACTTAATGACTTACAGAAACCGATTAATTGTATTCTTCCCATAATGCGACAGGGTGCAGAATATAACACAGCAACAAAACCACAAACACAAGTTAACCCGCATAATGTATATATATATGTTCGGTTGTTATTATTAGAAAAGTGTTCTCAATTTTACTTTATTAATTTCTATAGTAACGGTTTAACAATAATATTTGCTTGATATAATCGTGCCGGGAGTTTTGAGTATCTTCGGTTCGATTATTGCTGACATTAATTGATGAATAAAATTGAATGAATCCTTTCGAAAAACCACGATATTCATGTGACAATATGTTTTCACGTACGTCTCGCTCAGCGGTGATATAATTGATTAAAATGATACATATATAAATGCAGATATTATCTTTAATTTAATATAAATCTTTAATTAACTTTATTCAACGAATAATTCACAAGATTTAAGAATGTAACACTATCATGATTGAACATTCATAATTTTGAGAAAATATATTATAAACAATAGAAAAAATCTTTTTGATAAAAAAGTAAGACACTACACAGGAATCGAACCTGCATCTCTCGGGTATCGCGCTCATACACGACCACTATGTCAAAGGCGTCATACTTAATTGCGACAAATTTTAACTAATGGTTTATGTTCATTAATTTTATCATGCCATTCCCCAATAGAGATCGGCCACTTTTTGCTCTATCATCCGCTATCTATTACAGTTTGGTAGAGCTGCGCTCGTACCAATCACGGAGATTCATTAAACTACGGAATGCGGAGTCGTTTGATCACTCATTCAATAATAAGTTGGGGAATACTCTACTTTTTTCTCTCATACTGTGGCCGAGTTGCTGTAGTTTTCCGGTTTTGATATTATGCAGAACTTATCGGCACTTCTTTATTTGTTTGATAACATCAACATCATTCTGTCACCTTATCAGTTCAACGAATTTTAAGAATATTACGTCTATGCAGCCACATCTAGAAAGCCTCAAATTTCCTTGACATATTCTGGTTAAGAGTAGGTACATACCCACATCAATGAGTATATACCTAAAGGAATGAGGGAACATAACATCGAAACATATTACTCATATTTATTGCAAAAAAAAGTTTATTGGCCAATACAAACAGGGCATAATATTGATGTTATTTGAAAATACAATACGATTTATAAAAAAAGAACTAGAAACACAAAAACGTCGCTTACCAGAAATATTGAATTGTGGAATTGTCCATATTTGGAATGCTTTATATTTTGAATCAATTTCATATGTAGATATTGAGAATTGTAATTAAATTTGTGTATAGGACGAATCATTTCTAAGTACTGCGTAAGTATGCAGAATTTCTGTAAAGAAACCTTATTATATTATAAATGAATTCTCAAATTAAGATGACCTGAGAAATAAACATATAAACGATGATGAAATAGCAATGAACGACGATAGGTACTTATTGGAAATTCTATATTTTTCCAACGAAATCGTATGAAATAGAAAATGGTTCATAATTAAATAGGGCCATACCAGTAAGGTGTAAATAGATGAGGAGCATCCCCAGAAGTATTCGATAAATAAATACCAAAAACAAATAGTATGTATATTCACTTTTTTTCTTCTAAATATTCTGTATTTTGTTATATAGTTAGGGAAAAGTGCAAGACTAGTCAATGCGCTCCGTAAAGACACAGACATTTTCAATGATGCACTGTGCATTTTGTTTTTGAAATTTTATTTTACTGTATAAAATTATTTTCGTTTTTTTTTCTTCTTTCTTGTGAGAGTAATATTAATTTTTATAATGTAAATCCACAATGTTTTTTTTTTCTTAAATAAATAAATAAATAATATATTATGAATAATTCGTAAATTTATAAGTATTTATAATATCGCAGAGCTATCACACCACAATACCACAAACTATTTTCCCCACATAAGATTCAATTAGTTACAAAATCCCAAGTAGATAATAATAGTAGGTATCTACATAATATTATGAAGTAGATGTTTTTTTTCTCTACAACTAAAAGTCACCGCACGCCGTTGGCTCTCACTTAGGTATTTGGTAGTTATTTTGAATGGTGATGCATTACTAATTACTTACTAGGTACTTAAGTAAGCTTAATTATATGTGGTAATATAAAATAAATTGTGAAAATTATATTAATATTTTGACAAGTGAATCAATTTTTATATTAATTAATTAAATAAATCGAAAGACTATCAATAACGTAGGTACCATTTGTGATCAATGAGAGGTAAATACTTTTAAAGTCACCTCTACATCGTTGTGCTGAAAAACCTGTTAAACTATTCTTTCGGATATATCTTTTAATATTACCCATTTAATATTTTTCAGATGCTCTGGAATATGTGCATAGCAGTATTGCTGGCAAACGCATGCAGTGGTGGACTCTTGAGGGTACCAAAGGTGTACAACGCCATCATCAGCTCAAGTGACAACCTGACTCCAAGCCGAGCGTTTCCTCTCATTCAGCCGGTTGTCCACGAGACGGCAGTAGGATACCCGCTGTCACCTGTCATATATCATCCGGTAATTTAAGGATAATACATTAAATATATTTACCAATAACATATACTGAAGGTTCCTGATAAAAATTGGATTTCGCATAATATCTATATGCTTTTTGTAACCAGTGGTGTTAAATAGTGATTTTCTCAATTTTTTTAGTATCGATTACCGGAAATCTTCTTTCGATACATCTCGAGATATTGCATAACGTGGCTAAAGTGTGCAAACTTTTCAGTGATTATTTATTTATTGTTTCTTTGGCCTTTTCTTCTACATTCGTAACTTTGTCCATTCAGCTGATATGGAGCATGCATTTGTATACACACATTTCGAAAGCATCAATTTTTCTGAACGTTGTTACCAAAAGTACGTTATGATTTCTCGAGAAATAATGCGTGATTCTCGTGTCTTGAAATATGTTTGTCCAGAAATGTCGAGATTTACGACGGATATATTATACAAAAATAGATTCGTAACTATTGTTTCCAACTTGGTGCTTTTTGCCAGGATCTAAAATGTTTTACAGTAATTTTCTGGTGAAAACTTTCACCGGAAGAGCTAAACAATATATAGAAGACTGTAGATTTTGAATCTTGATAGAATTTATTAAATTATTTGAGGGTGGATTTTTTTCCTGAAGAGCTAAAAAGATCTTGTCTCACATTTTTTTTGTACAGAATTTGTAAAATTCGTAGTTGAAATAAGCTTTTGATTTCGAATCTTGATGGAAATATTTTTTTAAGGGTGGGTCAATAAGTCCTTAGAAAAGCCGACAGGTGGCGCGACTAGTACTGTAAGCGGTTTGTTTTCATGCAGCGGCACTACCGATTCAGTATGCTGCGAAGTATCAATCAGATTGGTCGGGTTGTTGTGTGTTTCTCGTACATTTAAAAAAAAATGTGGAAAATGGAAAATGGAGAAAATTGAGTTTAGAGCTGTTATTAAACATTTTAATATAAAAGGGTTAACAGCAAAGGAAATAAAAAATGAGTTGGATTTAGTTCACGGCATATCTGCTCCTTCACTTGCAACTATTTATAACTGGTTAAATGAATTTAAACGTGGTCGTACATCAACAAAGGATGAACCACGCTCAGGACGTCCTGTAGAGGTGACTACACCAGAAATGATCAATAAAATCCACGATATGGTGTTAAGTGACCGAAGATTAAAGTTGAGTGAGATAATTGAGGTTACAGGGATCTCAAAAGGTAGCGTCATTTCTATTTTACATGACAAATTGGGCATGAAAAATATTTCTGCAAGATGGGTGCCGCGTTTGCTCACAGTCGACAATAAACGCAATAGGGTGGTGGCCTCTAAAGCCCTGTTGTCGCTCATGCAACGCAATCCGGATGAATTTTTTCGTCGCTTTGTGACTGTAGATGAAACATGGATACACCACTATACTCCCGAGACGAAAGAACAGTCAAAGCAGTGGATTGCGAAGGCAAACCATGTCCAAAAAAGGCGAAAACCGTAAAATCAGCTGGTAAGGTTATGGCTACTGTATTTTGGGATGCACGTGAAATTATTTTCGTTGACTATTTGGAAAAAGGAAAAACAATAACAGGGGATTATTATGCATCTTTATTGGACCAGCTAAAAAGCAAAATTGAAGAAAAACGGCCTCATTTAAACAGAAAAAAAATCTTCTTTCATCAGGACAATGCCCGTGTTCACACATGTTTACGATCAATGGCTAAAATTGAAGAATTGAAGTTCGAATTGGTCGACCACCCACCGTATTCGCCAGATTTAGCCCCCAGTGACTTTTTCCTTTTCCCAAACTTAAAAAAATGGCTAAGTGGACAACGTTTTTTTTCAAATGAAGAAGTCATCGATCGGACAAATGCTTATTTTGAGGACCTTCCGAAAACTTATTTTTCTGACGGTTTAAAAAAAATTGAGAAACGTCTAACCAAGTGTATTGAGCTCCAAGGAGATTATGTTGAGAAATAAAAAAAAATACAAAAATAAAAACTGTTTTAATGCTTTTTTCTAAGGAATTATTGACCCACCCTCGTAAATTAAGTTGTGTTATTTTTCAATTTAAAAAAACACCACAAGCAAGTTCGTATTAAGATTGTTTACATTTTTAAATGATAAA
This sequence comes from Rhyacophila brunnea, assembly GCF_057557595.1. NCBI lineage: Eukaryota > Metazoa > Arthropoda > Insecta > Trichoptera > Rhyacophilidae > Rhyacophila > Rhyacophila brunnea. The sequence continues at coordinate 43,527,310 of NW_028232859.1, forward strand.
CCTACTTCATTTGATTTTCTGAATACGTCAATGGATATCTAATTTTGGATAATCACGAAATGTCTGTTAATTTAAATTTATTATTCGTAATATATGGCAACAACTCCTGTTACAATTCAAAAAGATTTCTTACAAGGACTTTACCTGTTAATATCATACAACCCGACTTGTGAATGTATCGGACCCAAGTAGTGATTGCCCACCCATATTTTAACATAAAATTTTAAATAATCGTGAATCTAATAGTCAACATTAAATACGATTGATAATCAGGACCACTTTACGTAAGTTTGGTTGAAATACGATTCTCCAATCATCTTTAAACCGTTTGTCAAAATCATATCTTATAAAAACTAGCACCCCTGCGGAACTATATGGTTCGCCGGAAACGCTGCAGTATATTCAATACATAGATTATTTAAATAACTATTTTTTTGGTGATTCAATATTTTAAGCACACTCTTTTTGACATTCTCCAATATTCTGTTAATTGTGTTTATTACCGATGTATTATTTTAAGCGATTATAATAAAATTTATAAACGAAGCTTATTAAAATCTGACGATAATATCTTATTTATCTAGCAGTAATTATTATTTAAATAAAACACATAATATTTTATTAGGTTTTCTGGCCAATTATTAATATTTTATGTCTTCATCTGATTATTATTGGGCATTGGAACACTGCCAGAATACACGCACACTCGGGGCCAGACTCTGTTTCATCACTAAATTATACGATGTGAGCTCCCCAATTATCATAAATATTTTCCAATTAGCATAATTTTAAATCAATATTGTATACGCATACAAACGATCGTGAAACAATACCTTTTAATATAATCACTTTTTTGTGTATCACTTGCCACAACTTACTTTACCCAGAGTGTTGCGTTTCCGTAATGCAACAGCACTCGATTGAGTCATCTTAAGATTTAAAAGGGGGCCTCGAATATACCAAAAATTATTAAAATATACAAAAATCGTAATGTGAAAAGATTTTTGAGCAGACAGAAAATTAAGGCAGATAATTCCAATATTAAATTATACATCTTTTATAGTAGATTCCTTGGACATGATTTTTTATTAGTGGAAATACATAAGCTATACATACATTAAAGATTTTGATTAAAGGTTGTATAATTTATAAAACATTGAAAAACCGTTTGAACGCATGGATGTATTTATGAAAAATTTTAATTTGCTTGCGTCAAGCCTGTACTGACTTTACCGAATCACGCCCTTGTCTTGGCGCCATTTCCCTTGATCTACAGTTCTGCGCCTCTTGGCATTATCAGCTATGCAGGGTGTAGATATTGGCAGATGCTATCTCAAGATGACGTAATCCATATGGTGCTATCATAGCCATAGTATTCGAAAACGCGAAGGGACTTATACTGATATTTTTTTATTTACATAGTATGTCTGACCATTCTGAGCCGTTACAAATTTGTAACGTGTTTCACTATCATAAGGAAAAACACAATTTCCTATTCATTGTGAAAGTTTTGGTATATTTTGTGCACTCATTGCATTCATCATCAAACTATTCTCTTATACTGTGTAGACCTTAGGAACAGCGTTATGGTAAGGGAAACTACGCATCTATTCAAAGCGCAGGTACTCACATCTTTTCTTTCTCACACTCCAGCATGAGGCCGTTTGTGGTGCAAAATGAATCAAGTGATACGACGAGGTCACGTGGACTTCCTTGTGGTTTATTTGATAACTACTTTCGCGTAAGTTGGTTAAGGATCAATCTCAATATCATCGTATCAAATTACAACTCGGGTTAAACGTCGTAGGTCCCTGGTACGAATCGTGGGTCTGGTAAGTATTATACATATTGTTTTTCAATATGTGTATTAGTCAGAGTATGGACCTAAAAGGTTGAGCAAGTGGCTGACATCCATTTCTTGGAAAAACCAAATCTATTAATACATACCTCCACTCTGTGAAGGCCCATAATATGATCTTATTAGGATCGGACATGATTGAAAAAAAAATATTACATATAAATGTACACACTTTTTACATTTTATTTATTTTTTGGGTTTTGGGACGCGTTCGACATGTATGTTATTTGATAATATCCAAATATTCAATTTTTGCCTTGACCATTCTCATGTATAAAACTGACATTTGTTACAATAGTTTTTCTCTGCTTAATAATGTTAATAGTACTATTAACTTTTGATGCCGCTTTTAGCAAAGGATCGTCCAAATTATGCTAGGCATCTACATCTCTTTGTCATATACCATTCCCCAAATAATCTCAATCTAATATAACCTCTCTCTAAAGACTAGAAGGTTTCAATTAAATCTTCTGTCAGAATAAAACCAATTAAACGGATACCGTTAATTGAATGACACACTAACGATAAACCATTAAATAAGCCAATGTCCATAAAAGAGAAAGGGCTATATATAAGATATTGAGAATGCAGCCAGTGCTTAGAATGGTGACCCAATGTCCTAGTAATGGGCCATTTGTGAAACCTACGACCAAATACGGTTACAAATTCTTAATAAATTTGAATTCATATACTTGGATTTTACTCCATACTTCGTAGCCGAGACAGTATAGTCTCACAGGGTGACCTGGTCACGCTCAAAGAGACTGCAACGCCAGACCAGACTTGCATATTGCACCGAAGTCAGCTGGTTAATATGTATTACTATTTATTTAATAATATTGCAAGCGGTGCAATGCATATTAAAAGTTATTCTCGAAGCTGCCGACTACAAGTACCATAACTGGTTTAGCGTCTTGTGCTTTCTGCCACATGACCACACCTCTATCGGAAAGTTAGTACAAATCGACTATTTAACGCTGACGTTTATTTCTTATAATAATTTTATTACAAAAATTTGGAAAACATGATATTATACAAAATGTACCACAAATAGTGAAAAATAATCTATTCATATAATATACCCACATAATATTGAAATAACAACATGAAAAACTGGCGACATATATAAACAGTATTGCGATAGTAAGTAATCGCATTAATCTCCCTAGCTTTCAAAATCAGCCTTAATGGATGAATAGGAAAAAAACAGCTTTTTTGTTTTATCAAGTAGGTACACAGTCACGAGCGAAAGTTTATATTATTTCAAGTATAGAATATTTAAAATTAATAAGTTCCACATTTCGATAATGCATAAATGTTAGAAAGCAGTAGTTCTTCAGCAATTCACAAAAAAAGTTAAAAATACCTAAAGGTGGACTTAGCTGATTTTGAAATCTAGCGACAAAAAATACTCAAATACCCAAACAATTTTGTCACTCAATTACCCGACATATGCACTGGTTTATTATGCGTTCATGTGTACCTACATACTGCTTCAAAATTACTAATTAATATTTTTTAATTACTCTTATTAAAAATATATGATTTTTATATATTCTAACAACCCTTCAGGGGTGATTCCTTGGCTTATTTACAAGAAAATGTGAACAAAAAGAGAGGTATATTCTCAAAAATCATCTTTTAATAATGTATAATGTCCTACTATAATAGATTTAAAAAAAATCTCATATGACAAGTGACAACTCCGCATTTTAAATAATAAAAATATATTGTTTTCGGGGTGGTTTTACTCGAATTTTGTATTGAAGACTGTACAAATCTTTTCTTCTGATAATGAAAATCGTATGAAATTTCCTTCACGTTTTATTTTATGTGTCCTGTAAATGTTTACTCGAAGTGCGATTTATCTTTTAAATCATTTATCTCTACTTCTTTGCAGTGGCGACTCTACAACTTTTTATGTGGTAGGGTTTACCCATTAATTATTAAATATACCTTTTTACTCTCTCATATTATACATAGAACCCCTAAGGTAAAAACGCCCCTGCTTCTTTGTGAGTTCCTACTCAGAGAAAAAAATTAAGCTTCATTGGTTCACTCAGAATCTTGTTCATGTTTTTCAGTATATATTAAAATAATATCACTCGTATCTAACGCATAACATATTTGGTGTTCCATACGTGGTGCATTGCCACGTACTTCCGCATACAATTTTCTTCTCTGAGACTGAATAACAAGATTTGTCCAGCAATTGTCCCATCTTCGAGCTAACCGTAGCTCGAAATAGATAATGCCTTATTCATAATTCAGAATGAATAAATAAATATTGTTCCATATGATAAATAAAAAAACTAATTTAATTTTCTAAGAAATTCTATGTTTATCAATAATATTACATTGCCAATATGAAAACAGTAAATTTAAAGGGATTAATTACTTCCGTGTAATAAATTCTGCCAGATATTATTTTGTAAACTCTTTCTCGTTTAATCAAGTTTAAGATTATTCTTAGCCCTAAAACATTTCAACGGATCATTGTCACCATAAATCGTCATTTTGCTTTTCATTATACTTAAGTACATGCCTGTAAAACGGAGATTATCAAACGGTGGTACCCAGAATGAGCTTGATTCACCTTCCGTGATAAACGTATACTTACTTAACAGAGTTTAGTGCCACTCCGTAACTAAATTTTAATAATATCACATATATATACAAATTTATTATATCGTATGTTTTCATATATATATATATATATATATATATATATCGACTGTAGGAAAGAAAAAGGGCGTAGGTACCTCTCAGTTTTTTTTTTCAAAATAGGTTTTATTGCATAATAACGTTGTACGAGACCTAGATACACGTTGTGTCCAAAGGATGTAAGCTATAAATGCCGATTTATTATCTAAATTTAGCTAGCCATTAAAAAAAAGAATGAAGTGACGTGAGAAAAACGACTTAACTATCATTTGTGTTGTTGTTTTTTTAATTAACTCAATAATTATTAATATCAGATTAGGGATAATATAAATATTAAATTATTAATTATCATGAGTATGTCTGTTTTGTATTGTAACTTTGACCGAAAACTATAACAAAAACGTTTTTGTGCATCCTGTAAAATTTGATTTTCGTAAAATACGCTTTTTTCCTTTCCATAGTCAATATAACACAAGCATTTACGATAAATCTTATCGTACTATTGTGTAGAAACATAATGTTGTATGTAAATTGATTTTTTATTTTAAATTTTAATCGACTTTTTGCCTATTTACCTAAGTACTATTCTATTTGAAGCATTTTTACAGACCCGGGTTTCACCTTTCACCATTTTCAGGTGCTATGCACATTATGGTAAATATCCAACTGGCACAGAATATAGTTACTTATTGCATATTATAATATATGTACTCAATAAAAATATTAAAGAATCCCGAAAATTCATTCAAGGCATTAGAAAATCTGGAGAGTTAATAGTTTAAAATATTTTATATTATATTACTTATTTAATCTTTAAATAATTTTATAAGCAGTAAGTAACTATAATAATGTACCAGTAGTATATCCATCATAGATAAATGTGCATAATGCCTGAAGATGCCAAAAGGTGAATCTCGGATGGCTTAAAACGATTAAAATAAAAACGTAAAAAATTAAATGAACCATAATTCAACCTCAAAATCGATTAAGGTACACAGATAATTAAACTCAATAACTTTTAATTCGAAATACCGTAAATTTCAAAGTAAGGTTACACGGGTAGTTATAGTTGAATGAAAACGGAAATAGCTAACGCGTATAGTCACCAGTCTGTGCCAATATATCTCGATATAGTACTGGAAATTATATAGTTTCGTGTATTCAACTCGCAAAACTTCATTCCCACCACATTAAGCAGGTGCACAGTAGGAAAATTTGAACGATTAAATTGATTTGTGGATTGAAGTGCGCCTTCGTGAGGTAAGTATACTATACATTGCAATGGAAAAGACTACCTGTATTGTACGACATACAAAATTAATGAAATCCCAAAAACCCAGACAATATTATATAATTGTGCATTTTCCATAATAAATAAACAAATATGACATTGACTTTTCGATAGGTATCGGCAATTTATAAAATGAATTTTCGATCATAATTTTCGATTATTACTGTTAATTGACAATATGGAAGATTTTTTTATAATTTATTTAATTATTTTTCAAACGTCTAATAATCGTATAGTATGTACATATTATTATATCCTTCACAAAGAGTATTTGTCATATTGTGTTGGTGACAGTACAAAAAACTAGTATGACCGACAAGTTATAATAAAATTACTATTGATAAACTTTCTTTTGAAAAAAATACGTCTGTTTTTGTTGTGCACTACCAAATACCTACTATAGCATGCATGTCGAAATACATAACTTTCACGGAATAGCATATAATTCTTATTATTCACCATGATACTTATTTTGAGTACCAGCGTTTTCTCAAGACAAATAGTCAAAGTGAGACATGGGGTCGACGATAACACTTACCGCTTGTCTCCAGCTCCAACTCAAACCTCTTGCTTCCTCAAACTAGGGGTGCACCAAATGATAGGTATCTAAGTATTTACATTCACAAAGATGATATCAATTCACTCTTGAAAAATCAACAGTAGTTATAATAACCATAATATGCTCTTACGTCAAGTTTCAAATAATTGGTAAGTATCTAGAAGATATTAATCTTTTATATAATTTTGTCAATGCGATCCGCTGTCATATCGCTTCGTCTCCATGAAAACCCGTTATTCAAGTCCTCCATCCAATTCGGTTAAAAAAACTGTACGATTTTACTGATCTCTTTAGTTAATTCTTCGACGTTCTCAAAGCAACTCTACTCTATGCTACTCAAATTTCGGGCATTCGACGCCTACGGCACGAATCACTTCTCCCCACGAGAAAATCAAACAAATCAGACAGTATGGCCAGACCACTGCCCCAATATTAACTTGAATTATTTTATGCTAAGTAGCGAAACGACAAACAAGAGCACCGGGAAGTTAAGGTACTTTGAATATTGGTAACTTTTATTTTCGAAGATCTAATCCACGATGATACTGTGAGAAGGTCGTTGTTGGTGACTTTCGTCTTGCCCCACCTCTAAACCATGTTGTTAAAAAAGTATCCCTAAGGAAGCGCACAGTATGCCAAATAACTCTCAATGTGGCATGGAAGACCTGATAGCGAAAGTGGGATTCTTCCACGAAGGCTAGGCACACATATTTGTTTTACCCAAATGTCTATTGGTGATTTTTAACGGGTTATGGTGGACTTTCCACCAAGTTCTTTGAGCTTGGACTTGTCACCTGACCAACATGTCTACGTGGCTGAGAACTACATGATGCAAGTGACATCCTCTAGAAATATCCGAGAATATGCTCCAAATAGGAAAAGATTCTCAAGTCGGTCCAACTGATGGTTGTTCCCATCGGACAGTTCGAGCTGGTTGTCACAAAGGTCAACTTTGTTGCTTTAAAAAAAAATGTCGCGTCTTATTGCGAACGGGAAGATCTACATAGACATAGTTTTGTATGTCCGTATTGGTTTAGCTTTGTTTTTTGTATTATTATAAACCTATATTAGTAAATTCATTTATTTTATGTTAGTTCTCCATACTGCTCTCTCCCAGGGCATTTTTATCACTATTATTAATAACTCAGTAAACTCAATCAAAGCTCACTCAACAGCGTGGCGACCTCAGTGTTGGGTATCTGCCTTGATACATTACCAGCGAAAATAACTGCTGATGCTTCACATCCAAACGTAGGTTCTCGTGATACGTTAGATTTAGACCGAGTGTGGAGCGCAGCGTTTGGTTTGGAAGTGTCATTGATTGTGTTGTCCATTTTTCAATTAATATGTTTTTCGATCAATTACCTATTTGTCAAAAATACTATCGCGTCCATGTTTGTATTATTGTTACTGTCTAACTAAGTTTTTGCAAGTATAAAAACTAATCATAAGTAAAAAAAACTACCCTAACACATCATTAGAGCGTCGAATTAATTCAGGAACCATGGCGAATTACGTGTGGCAACTTTTCTTGGCACAACCCTGCCTCCGACTGCCAACTGCCAGCATTACTGCCGTTTCGCAAACGACAATTTACTACTCACTTACCTCCTATCTCTCCTCCAAGAGACAGATCTCCATCTGATAATCCGTGACATGGCAACAGGATTAGAATGGACTGCTCGGATAAATTTTACAACAAGTGAAATGTTGCTCGCCTGTTCGCTCGGATTGAAAACTCGATAGTTAGTACCTAAATGAACCACTTTTAATACCCGTACTTACTTGGCTAGATGTGATGAAAGCACTGTTGACCTGATTATCTGAGAAATATTCTAAGTTAACGTGGCTAGTAAATTTATTAATCCAGAATAAATATTGTTCATATTATTATCTTCGAATTTCGATTGTTACTGAGTCGGATATTTTTTTTCTCTACGATATAATGTCATTAAGTACCTACCTACATATAATATAACACTCTTTAAAATAAAAATATATATATCTACAGCAGGGGTTTCCAACAGCGTGCTCGCGGGCGCAATTCCACCCTAGATCCAACTAGCGTACACCCGAAGAAAAAGTTTGATAAACGAAACAAAAAGGACTATAACATATTCCGTGTCCGTAAATTTGTAAGTATGCAGTTCGCCGTATCACACTTCACCGTGAAATGATGTATCGGAAATATAATATGGTCGTATATTAAAGACGGTCAAACCCTAACCTCTTTGGGTTGTATAGTACTGAGATAGAATTCATGCCTAAATAAAACACGGTTCTTGTCGGTTTACAGAAAGCCAGCGGCAAACAAATTTTGAAAATAGCCGATATAAGTACTAGATTCATGAATTTTGCGAAAATCAGAGATGACCGTATAGTATACGGTCATCTCTTTCCAATAATAAAGCTCACGGCGAACTGTGCCACGGTGAAATGTATTACTTACAATTTACATTTAACCTATATATTTACAGTAAATGTTGAATGTGCCTGTTAATATATTGTAATGATATTAAATTTTTGTATTGACATTATTAATAATACCTACATTCAGTGTCAGTTTTATCATCGGTGTCTGAGTACAAGTACCCAAAGTAGTACAAGTCATTATCAACCGGGATCTATATCCACTGCTACATGAAATCCTCCATTAGCTCACTCCACTCTTGTCGATCCCCGATCCTTCGCTGCCATATAGATCTGTCAAAATTTTCGAGTAGATCATCCAGCGGATTTCGCGGCTGTCCTGTGGTTGCTTAGTGCCCCTTGAGTATCACAGTTTGTCTGGCGATTGTTCATTCACCAAGCAACGTCTATCAGATTGCGTTTTCTTACATGCCTCATTATCTATTGGTTAATTTTGTGATCTCTCCGCGTTATGTCCAACATATACCTATCCTTGCCACAATTATTTACCTAAAATCTCTTGCTAAATGAAGGTAAGGTCGGGTTCATGAATATATACAAACTACTTCGATCAATCATTTGATTTTTTTTCTATCTGCAAGTTAATATGTAATGATAGGTACCTGATAAGTCATACCGGCATTTAGCGGCCAAATTTACTTATAAAAAATGATAGTGTTAACTGAAAATTTCTAGCTTATGTCTATTTTTTGAATTACAAATTAGTTTTAATAATCTAAAAAAATACCTTCAAAACTAAAGAGTTGCTAGATGGTTCCGGAAAGGTCATGGTTAGTTTTAAATATTGTATAATATTTTGAGCCGTCCTGTTACTTGAGTCATTCAACCTTTCATTTCAATTCAACTGTAAACTATATCACACTGGAATCGTTCACTTTCTTCAATAAACACGGCTCTCCATAACAATTTCTTGAATATTGGAACCCTCCTTACACTAGACCATGGGTGGCCAACCTTTTCAGCAGCCGGGCCAGATTCTAAAAATGAGATTTCCTACCGGGCCGCACAACCGATTTTTTTTATTATACAAAACAAAATAGAAATATATTATATATTAATAAAATAAAACAAAAATGAGAATCAAACATATTTCTTAGATAAGACTTTTTTTAAATAATAAAAATTAAACAAAATAGGTAGGTAATATAAAAATAACAAATTTTAGTGATAAGTTTGATTTTGTGTGGCAGAACTAAGTGCATCAATATCGATATCGGGTGAAGTTGTTCCTACACGCAAACAGTTTTTCAAATGCACATCAGTGATTCGTGTTCTCACTCGGGATTTGATATGCTTCATCCGACTAAACAGCAAGTGAGTGTTTCCAAATAGTGAAGTCATTATTAGAGCATGTTTGTAAAATGCAGGATATTTCTCCTTGTCCAAATATGTTTTGTAAAACTCTTCCAAACCAACCTGATGGAATTTCTCCTTTAACTGTTCATCGCAACATATTTCACAATGTTACATTTGTAAATTTCCCGGTAATAAATTCACGTCTACGGAGAATGGCGTTGAAAATGCAGCAAAAACCACACCGTGCTTTTTAAAATCTTGAGCCAATATCTAATCTCAATTTGCGAAAATAGCACATCTAGCGGCAGCATTTAAAATTATTTTTATTTTATCACTGCTCCACGGGCCACAAGTTGACACCCAGCGGGCCGCGGTTTGGCCACCCATGCACTAGACCAAGGCATGCCAACGGCTAAAATCTTGGTTTAAGCTTTATCAGTAGGTATATTGTTATCAGCTTTTCTCAGTTATAGTTATTATTTATTACGAGATAATCATGTTATTGCATCAATAGCTAATATGTCACTCTTCTTAATACCTTATTAATCAACTTACCTATCACATAATATTAGTTTCCTGGTTCCTTCTAAGTATCAAATGCTTATTTCAATACTAATCGGTTTTTGTAATTTTCTTCAGATTACATAATTTAATTTTCAGTGTAGGTATATAATATGTTCTGAAGATTATCTGATAATGAGTAAAGATATAAAAAAATAAAATATCTAACAAAGTTAAATGTGTGTGTTCTTTCTTAATAATGTGAGTTAGTACAAATAAATTTGAAAAAAAGTCTCTGGCAGTATGATTTCGTATTAATTACATTAATACTTTGGACGCGGAAGACGCACACGGTGCGTAATGACCAGGCGGCCGATCGATGTAATTAACGTGCATTTTAAAGGGGGCAATTAAAATCTCATTATCTATTCAGCAGCGAAAGCGTTAAGTTCACTTAAAGCTTTCGTTGATATTCCGCTTGATTTCAAAATAAAACCTACAGAGTCAGCTTAGCTTGATTGTATTTATTCTGTTTTAATTAACGATTCTGAAGTGACTAATTCGCCCTTGTCGATGATAAATTAAGTTGTAAAGCGCTCTCCGTGTTGATTTTCGGCATTCAATTAACTTAATGGCGACACTGTTCTTTTCCAGGCGCCGCCTTCTTACGGAGAGCCGGAGATAAACAGCGACGAAAGAGGCAATGACGGAAAAGAACCAGAGCAACAACCAAAAAGCGATCCCGAAAAGGCAGAGTCATCGAAAACTCAAGTCAGCAAACCTAAAGAACAAGAAAGTGCTCAATTCACAGTAGATGCCTCGCAGCCCAAAGAAAACCCTTTGAAATTAAATGAATTCGGCCTCCCGCCGAGTCTCGTTCCGATTCAACAATATTCACAAAAATCCACTTATCATTTTGATCCCTATAATCTTTATAATCCATATTTTTCCGATCCTTACAATGGCTTATTGCTCCCATATAATAATCCTTATTATCAATCGCCGTTCGCACAAAATCCTTTCAATCCCTATGTTGTTCATAATCCCTTCTATAATCTGGACCCTCATTCGCATGGGCAACCTGAAGAACAACCACAAATACCGCAGCATCCACAACAACCGCAGCATCCACAACAACCGCAGCAACCGCAACAACCACAACGTCCACAACAACCTTTCCAGCCTCAACCACCTCAACAGCTACCACCTCAACAGCTACCACCTCAACAGCTACCACCTCAACAGCTACCACCGCAACAGATACCACCTCAACAGCGACCACCCCAACAACTACCGCCTCAACAGCCACCACCACAACTTCAACCACTGCCACAACAACCACCGCCACAACTTCGACCCGTGCCGCAACAGCCACCGCCTCAACTTCGACCCCAACCTCAACCACAACAACCACTACGACCGCAACCACAGCAGCCACAGTTTCAACAGCGACCACAACTTCAACCGCAACCAAACCCCCAACTACAACCACAGCCACAATTTCAACCTCAGTTCCAGCAAGAAGATCCGCAGTGGAATTTCCCGCAAGACTTGTCGCCTCAATGGCCACCGCGATTTGATTCTCCCCAACAACAAGATCGACCACCATTCCAACAACAACCACAAAATACAATTCCTCCACTAAACATTAAAAACAACAACAGTAAAAACTCACAAATACCAGACGTACCGCCTCCGCCCTTGCCTTCAGGTGGACTTAGAGATAACAAGAAACCATCTAGCTAAATAAATATCTACTCTAATGAATATATCGAAATACGACAATTTACCATTATTTTATTAAATAGGTACACCAGTTACAAAATCGATACTATCGGTAAGTACATAATATTATTATGTCCTCTGTTTTCTTCCGCGTTTATAATGGTGAAAAATATTGTCAAACATTTTAAAAATAATATATAAAATTGTTGAACACATGCATAATATTAACACTACAAAATATGCATACTTACTAATAATATGACATATCTCGTAATTTGTAAGTAAACATTCAAAAATCACTTTCCATATTGTACACTGTATCAGATACAAAATATTTCGAATATGAAAAATAGACCGTCAAAATGATTTTATCTCAGACTGAAGATGTATTCGTAGTTCGGAAATTTTAATTTTGTTTTAGTAATAATACAATAAAATGTTATTATTTATTAAATTCTATTTTAAGTTCACGGTTTTATATTGACCACTGTGAAGAATTATAATATAACATTCGTACCACTCGATTTGGATAAAATTATTTTTTTCGTCATTATTTTTTAATTTTTAATGACGTATTTTTAAGTAATCTATTTTCCACATTGTGATAAAATAAAATTGTGGTACAAATTATTTTTAATTGAGCCTTCCGACTATTTTTATCAAATATACTTATATTCGAAAAAACATCTTTTATTTATTCATTATTATGATATTGTTTATTTGTCTGTAGCGGCTGACATCTATTGATACATGTATGAATGAAAATTAATCGCAGAAACTTTCTAAATTTTCTTGATGATTGTTTTAGGGAAATTTGTTCTTCGTAGTATTTTTATTGATTTTTTTCAACCTTTTCATAAATTTCCAGATATTTTTAATTAAAAATATTATTTCCTTAAAGTATTTTTCTGAAAATTGTTCAAAGCGACACTGTTTAGCGTAAACTGACAATTTGAAATATTTTTGATAAAATACTTCATAGAATAAACAACAGATGTCAATATTTAATTTTAAATCACTTATTCATCCAATAAAATGTGAGTTCATTTTAATAAAACGTATTTATTTTATAGAAAATAATCTCCATAAATTTTCACTGTAAAATAGAAACCTTCACCATATTCTGGGTTGATTGCAATTCCCACCCAATTATTTCCTGGTCCTCCATCTAGAAGCCTTGGACGATCTTTGGCTCTCTTCATGTCGAAAATTTCCACACACGTTATATTAGTATATACAGGCATCTGGATCTGAAACCAATACAGTAATAATTGACTCAAAAAAAATATTCCTGTAACAATACCTACCTACATAATTTAGCACATCATCAGTTATGCTAACAGTCCCATTCTAACAATCGCATTTACTGGGATTACAAAATCAAATAAATTCTGTGACAGAATGGATTAATAAGAATAGTAGAAATGAGAAAACCAGTCACTATAGATAGGCCAAGACTTTGTGACGCCAGTTTTTGGTTTATAACTGAACTGCAAAGTTCCTTCAATGTCGTCAAAATATTTTGTTGTTTACAAAGTTGGGTGCACGTTGCGTTAACATGGTAACATTTAATGTATAATATAAGTATTGAAAATAGCACAATATTTAACAAATGTTTATGAGCGTACTTCAGTGAAACGGCAAATAATTTTCAATAGTAGGTGCGACGAAATTTCTCACTAGTCGCCAATCGGAGACCGACAGTCGAGGTGTCCGCACGTCGATTTGTTTTGTCATGGCGTCGGATGAAAATATTCTTAAATCGTGTAAAGATGACTAAAAAACTTTACGTAGGTATGTACTTAAAAAGGAAACATGTCAATGAATATACTATTATTATTAGTAATGTAACAATAAACATAACATTAAATGGACGCATGTTGGATTTTTATGACAAATTATATTTCATTCGGCACGCGTCATTTGCACAATCCGCACATCGCCTAGCAACGATCTTTTTAGACCATGCCTCAACTGAAGTATTGCCTTAAGTGTACCCCATCGTGTCCGGAAACTTGTACGTATGCAGTTCGCCATATCACACTTCACCGTGAATTGTTGTAACGGAAATATATGGCCGTATATTAAAGACAATCCAACCTCTTTGGGTCGTATAGTACTGACGGTGATCCATGTCTAAATAAAACAGGTTCATGACGGTTTACACTTTATAGGAAGCCAGCAGCAAATAAATTTTGAAAATAGCCGATGTACTGGATTATTTGTTAGTGTTAGGTAAGGTTGGGTTTTCATTCTTGAATTCATGAATTTTGCTAAAATCAACTATGAAAATTGAATTAATGTTCATATTAAATCTAATAAAATTGGAGACCGTGTAGTATACGGTCATCGCTTTCCGATTAGAAAGCTCACGGTGAACTGTGTCACGGTGAAATGTTTTACGTATGATTTACATGTAACCGTATCCCATTTCTCCACACTCGAGAATCGTACCTCGTTATCTAATCGTTCCCTGTAACACAACGTCATTATCATAGTCAATAGTAGATAGGTATCTAATAACGGATGAACACTTATAACACAATATAACTAATACGTGCGTAGGTGGTAAAACCTAAATGACGGAATGCATACGCCAGGCACTCTTAACCTATGGGCCGCGACACAAAATTGGCATATTCGAATATTTTTGAGTTGATAATCTATAAATTTACAAAATATATTTTTAAAATCGTATTCAGAATTGGTTTAGTCTTCTCTGTCGGTGACTCTCCACATACCGACACCACTGTCAGATAGTGTTTCTGTATTTTTAATAAATCAGCAACTAAAGAAATCTACGCAATGGCGCAATCATGCTCATTTAATTAGCTGATAAGACATCATGATAATAATTAAATTAATATTAATTAAATTTTAATTATGGAATTACGTGGGAGAAAAGCAACTTGACTTTTTACTACCCTTAATCAACTGACGTAATATTATATTAGAAACATTGAATTTGCAGAAGGTGATATAAAAAAATATTATCAGATATTTTATAAAATTTCAAAAAAAAATCAGAATTTGATCAATATATTCCCAAAGGAGATATCTTCAAATATAATTGGGTAATGGGTATTAATGCAATTTAGGTTGTAAATTGGTTACCTAACCTAACCTACATCATCTACTACAGCAATTCATCTAAATGTGAAGTGACGAAGCACCTAATCTATTATTGTTCTTTGCAGCATCATACATATATTATTATATTGTGTAAGTCATGATAACAACAACCAAATTCTGAAGCAGGCTGAAACCTTATGAAACCACCCATAGATGGAAACCGCATGTGGTGAAACCAGTATGCTATAAGTACTTAACTCATGATTTCTGTTCATATACATATATTATGGGGAATATACAATCATTAACGGTTTTCACAAAGTGCCGATAACATATTTAAAAAATTTTGAATTCACATCGGAAATTGATGGTTTCACAAACGATCGACAACAACTTCCTACTGTCAAATGGTGGGTTTTCACTATGGAAATAAATAGTTCTCACTTGTCAATAGACTATTGTGACACTCAAAAATGAATAGGTGTATCGACGTAATATATATTTTGCTCTTCTTTGCGGTTAAATTAACTAAAAAATATAACTTGAATATAGATACTTAATAATATGTATTGTTCATAGTATATTCAGGTATAATAATAGGTACTTATATAAAATTATGAAAAAACTCGTTTAAAAAGAAATGATCGATTCGATGAAAGGTTATATTAATCAATATATTGTTATATGTACTTATTATGTATGTCATTGTATATCTATAGCCATACTCATATATACTTAATGAGAATATATTACTATGATTAGATATAATAATTTGCAAAATACTGAGATAAGCAGTCTTACCTGCATAAAGCTTTCAGCCTTGGTTATAGCTAGATAAAATGTTTATTCTGTAATGTAATATACGATGAAAAAATACTCAAGTGAAAAAAAATCATTGTTAACTTCTGAAAATATAATATGTGGTAGAATACTGCATTCCATATTGTTTTCAAAAGATATGGATAGTGACATACAACCCATAACGCGACAATATTAGCGAGAGAAAGAATTAATAGTAAAGTAACAATAATATTTGCGATTTTTTTAATCCGTTTTAATACCGATCCTATTGAATTCATCCGAAAATATCACGTTATTTTGTCTGTACAATATATAGTTCAACCATTATTTTGATAATATGTTTTTACGATTTATATCCGTTGTTGTACTGCATTATGCTCTATTACCAATTTTGCATATTTCTAAAATATGCATGTCTAATTGGAAATGACAAAGTGTCACCAGTGCAATATAGCAGCAAAATTAAAACTGTCTATATCCTATATAACGGGTATCATCATTCAATTAATTAGCATCACTTTTATTTATTAAACTGTTCAATTAATTGATAATGTAGTTGCCCCATATTGCCCACAAAGATATGTACCCGTTGTTGTACTGTATAATTTTCCATGATTAATTTGCCATATCTCCAGAGTCGACATTAAAATATGATAAATGCAAAATGACATAATGACACCAGTGCAAAATGATGACAAATAATATAAAACTGTCAGCTCGTGTTGATACACCATTTAAAACGCATGGACTTTCCCTACCAAAACACCATTATGATGTGATTCTTGATAATGCCGTTTAAATAATCCACTATCAATACAATCTCAGATCAAATGTGATTTCGAAAACAGAGGAATGTTCAACTACCAACTTTACTGTCGATGTCATTAGAAACATTATTGTATTACAGGTGAAGTTATCTGATTGTGATTTGAGTATTTTTTTTCACAATCCGCTCACTCTTCGAAATCAAAAGATTACCCAACACTCCCATATTGTCGAAAATTCCTGAACACCAAGACTAAATTTAGCTACTCTACTAATTGGTATCGTCCAGTGATATCCGTAGGTAAAGTGTCGCCCCGTATATTTGTACAGAATTATGGTATAAAACAGCGATTTCCAAACGGGGAGACGCGGAGTGTTGTAAAGGGAGGCGCGAAAAGTTTAACGCAATTAATATAGCTTTTGGTTTGCAGTTTGCAAATGCATAGTTTATAAATCGGCCGCTAGTTATAAACTACATAAAAAACAGTCTTATAAAAGGTTGTTTGGAAACCTGTCTGAAGATATGGAGACTAATTATATAATACCTCACTTCTATACTATTGTGAAGCGCGCTGGCTATCTCTGAAAAAAAAAATAAAGGGGACCTGGGGGCCCGCGCATAGGAGGGGCCTAGCGTGGCGGGTCAACCAGCTAAGTTAGATTAACACATTATAAATTTACTCTAATAGTAAAAAAGTCTCCTCGGGGTTATTGCCATATTGGCGCTAATTTGTTTCAGAGCTATCAAATATTTAAAATATGTGGGTTAAATTGTGCGTTACAATTTGATGTGATACCTATATGATGATTGCATTTGATGTGATACCACACTTCCCTTAACCTCAGCGATAAATAGGTACTTTTTTGACTATTTAAGAGGTGTCTGTATTATTTCATGAATTAAAAGGGGGGAGGCGCCAATATTAGATTTTTTTTAAAAGGGAAGCCTAGTAACATAAAGTTTGGAAACCACTGGCATAAAATGTGAATATATAACTTTTAATATTTTATCATTTTCTTTCGAGTATCCTTTACCGAAAATATACTTGAAATTTTTAGAACTCCAACAAACACATCCACTGAGCATGAGACCAAAGCAGTAAACAGCCTGCACTGATACTACTTGTTTTCTCTAATAGCTTAACATTTTACATTTACACTATTATGTTTCACCTTAATTCCTGCTTCAACTTGAGACAGCTGATCCGAATTCAGGATGAAGTGTTCGGTGTATATGAGTGGTCGCCGAGTGTGGTCACAGATGCCTCTACTCACAATTTGTTCCGGTGCCAATATTTCATTTTTTTCCTCTGCGAAAACACGACTAGATTATACATTTTAATATTTCAATTAATGACACAACAATGAAAATAAATATAAGCAGAAACATTAGCATTCTAAAATTCATTTTTAAAATTTACGATAAACCTTTAAGTGAAGTATATGATTACATAAAAGATGAAAGCTACATAGTCCTTCAAGTTAGTCTCTTTTCATAAAATGCACTATACTCCTACTCGTATATGTTTTTCTGAGCGGGTCAGTAATGCTTACAAATTATTTGAGTAAGCATTTTGCTTGGACAACGTTTTAGCATATTTCCATAGTTTTAAATGAAAATCTTCAAATATATTGCTGGCTCGATAGTTATTTCTACTTTTACATCATTATCAACACTGTGATTAGAAATCACGCATGTTTTGATTCGTATTGGGTAACATAATAGTATATTATAAGTACATAATACAATATTACACAATATCAATTAAATTGTTTTACCTACAGATGCTCCAATTACTATTACCCACTCGTGTAAAAATATCAAATGGACACAATTTAATAATTCACTTTGTATATGGTGTCCCAAAATTCACGCAAAATTTGAATTTTAATTAAAAATGAAAACGCGTTGTTTTTTCGTGAAGCGCTCCATTTTTAATAACCCTGTATCAGCGGTCACACTGTCTTTTTTTTCGTTGACAACACTTTACCGCACAAATGACGCAAAATTCAAATCTTGTGTGAATTTTGAGACACATTTATTAAAGTTTTGATACATAATTATATTTTAGTACGTAATACATACATTATGAGTTTTCAATGCACAATTAATTATTAATTTAATAGGGTGAAATATTATCGAAGCTTCCAAGGGGTGTTGCATGTGAAAATTATTATGCAATAAGATATGTTATCGTCTTGCCTCTCTCACCCAATTCCTGAACCACATCCAAGTTCTCTCTCTCTCAACTATGTTAAATCCGAGCAGTCTTGGAGATCGGGTAACCAACAGGTGAAAGACGAAGAAGTGGCCTTCCGATATTAGGAGAGTTGGACGTTGGTCTAACAGACTAACTTCATGAACGATCTGGATTAAGGCCAAGACCGACCAAGGGATGGTGTCAAATATATTGTAATAAATATGTGAAATTCACAGTAAAATATCATGGAAACAATCTCACATTAAAAATCAATATTGCAGTAAATCATTCCTCACCATTATTTTGTACTGTCGGCAGAGCTACTGCCGAAACATTTGTAGGACTATTATTTAATTCTTTTCCTTTAGTATTACTCTCTATAAGAGGATAACTATATACACCAAAACCACATAAAAACAAATAAAATACACAAATAAATTCGGACTTCATTTTTTATTTTTTGTTACGTATACACTGCCAAGCTATACGAATGACTAAAATCTAAATAACTGAGTACCAAAGATTATTCGTAAATCATATTATATTCGGTATTTGAGTGGTATAAGTGTGTAAACCAAATATGTTAAAGTAAACGTTAGTAAAACTTGGAAAAAATCACTACGGCTAATGATAAAATTAACTGCGGGTCATTTGTGCCAAGCTTTGCATACTCGGAGATTTGTTTTCCAAAGTGCACTGATATACAATAATTTAAATTAGTGTTACGAACCTTTAAATGGTTTTCTTTAAATTTACAAATTAGTTATGTAACCAAAAAAAATATGTTCAAATCTGACTTCGGCCTTTTGCCTATCCAACAGGAGATGTATCATATCTGACCCCACGAGATAAAAAGGTTAGTAGACAATAAATTATTATTGTTTATGATTTTACGAAATTCGGTTACAAAATATCGTTTCAATTTATTGTGAGGCCATCTTTTTTATCGAAAAACATAAATATTTTCAGGCAACCTTTTCGGTTATAAGAAATTCCATGATAAATAATAAACAGATGAATTATCATTTATTTACAATTTTATTTTTATATAGTATGTAGTGCAATTGTTTTTAATAAACCATTTATTTTATTCGTATAACATTCCATATTATATTGAACATACCTACATAGCTTTACTATTTGTTTCAAATGTGATTTCTTCTAGTAGGTGTAATAGACATGTTATATTCTCAAATCTTGTGAATTATTCGTCTAATAAAATAAATTATTTATTAAACATTGTTAGCAAGTTCAAGTAGACGTTATAAATAAATATTTGGCGAGAGCCGGGCGTCGGTTAGTAATTAAAGCAATAAATATTCCCTGATTTAAAACACAAAATAGGATAGTCAATAATAATATTGCGTGTAGGACCTACTAGTTTAAATTATCCTAGTTAAGTAGGAGGCCTGTAGAAAGCATATTGGCGCGATACCATTGTCAGTCAGGCGTCGTATTTCTTTCAAATATGATTTTTTTCTAGTAGGTATATAACTGAGGTGTTTTCAAGCTATGTATTATCAATAATTAATAATATTTTATAGTTTATTGATAAATATAGTCCTACCATAAAGACGCTAAATAGAATATTTATATGGAACCGTTATGATATCCAAACAACATAAAATAAATAGTTGTCATTGGGATTATCAAATTATTTTATGACTTTAATGAATTCCATTTTAAAAATAATATTAATAAATTTACGATAACTGTCTCTGACTGACTAACTGACTCTCTCTAGGATAATAATTGGAATCGTTATTTTCCTTCCAATGATGCTGCAGCTCCATGTCAAGCATTGCCCTTCTCTATGATCTTCAACACATACAGCCCAACCATACACCACATCGATCCTACAGAGCCATGGTATTTCCACCTGGCTGACCGGTGTGGCTTATTTTTGGAAACCGTGTTCTGAGCATTATGGTGTACACATTCTGCTCATATAAACCATAAACCTATGAACTTGGATGAATTTTACAGTGTTTCATTGTACTTACATAATTCTCAAGCTAGACTATAACTTGGGTCCAAAAATCATTCTTAAAACTTTTCGTTCAAAAGAATTAAAATTGTTAATCAATAATATATTTTTTTTATTTTAATTTAATTCATAGGTATACTAGATACACACTTAATACGATAAACAAATTAATAATCGTTGTCAAAATAAAGTTCTCATGTAAATTTCAAATAAAGAACACAAACTTTTGACGTTTAACAAGTTGTATTGTTTTTATTAAACGTCAAATCATTTCAATGTCTTAAAATTATTATCTTCTCAATAATAATATTAGAAACGTATTAATACTTGCCTGACATATTTTTCGTTTACTCTTTTTTGTTCTAACAAATAAATAATTATTGGTTTATAAATTATAATATGTGTATTAGATATTATTGGAATTGTAAAAGTGGACACTTTAACCTCATCTTTACAAACTATCAACTTACTGTACTATCAAAATGGCTGGTAAAGTATACACATATTTTTATATTTATCGTATATAAGTTTCAAGCATGACAGAAAAAGTATTTATTTGAAACTATTTAGAAGTAGTTAGCGAGATTAAATATCACGGGTATTTACTAAATTTAATGGTGTGTGGAACTACAACCAAGACAGGGTAAGAAATAAGATAGATCAGAATACATTTTTCAAGATATAGTGAGGGTATTCTGAAACAGATACCTCTCACTTGTTATCAATGTGAAAATGGTCAGATGGTTTATTATTTTGAATGACATAAATTTTAAAAAAATAATGTTTTGCGATGTGGGTTGTAGGTAGATAAGGTCGCTGATTAGGAAAAGTTGAACCGTTTTAGAATACAGATAAATACCTAGTGCTGTAACTGATCATTCGTGGAAGAATATAAGAATGTTGGAGTACCGGAGAAGAATAACTTTGTGACTAGACAACCTCTGAGATTGTGTCAGTTGCAACATGAAACTGTTGTTCTGAGCAACTGCGCCAAGGGACGAAGTAGCGACGATGTTGTTAGCGGAACCATAATATGGAGATATTATACTTTAAATTTTATTATTACTGTTGTCATGTGTTGCAAAGTATGTATATATTATTTTTGCAGGTTTTTCTATGTTTATATCTACATTCATAATATGTCATCATCAGGGGCGCGACAACCCGGTGTGGGTCCTGGCCTCCTCCAACAGCTCCCTCCACCTGTCCCTATCCAGTGTGGCCGCTTTCCAATTTGGTACCCCCAGAATACGGCAGTCACTGGCAGCTCCATATAACCAGCGAATCTTTGGCCTACCTCTTCTTCTACGTCCTATTGGATTGCTGGACATCACTCTCTTTGCCGGTGCATTGTCATTCATATGGTGCACATGACCTAGCCATCGCAGTCTCCCAATCTTAATTGATTGAACTGCGCTGCAATCTTCGTACAGCCCGTAGAGCTCAGCATTATATCTTCTCCTCCAATTGGTGCCATCCCTGATCGGTCCATATATACGGCGGAGAATTTTTCTTTCAAAGATGTTCAGGGCTCGTTCATTTCGCAGAGTTAATGTCCAGGTTTCCGATGCGTAGGTCAGCACTGGCTTTACAAGTGTCTTGTAAAGAGTGCTTTTAGTTCGACGAGATAGTAAGCGGGACTTAAAATGTCTTAACAGACCAATGTAGCATTTATTCGCAGACATGATTCTCTTGTTGATTTCTTCTGTAATATCATTATTTCGAGTTACAAGAGATCCAAGGTATATGAAACTGTCGACCGTTTCAAACTTGTATGCACCAATATCTAACTTTTGTGCGACTTCTCGTGGTGTGACATAGACAGGCATGTATTTAGTTTTTGCCTCGTTTATTTGTAAGCCCATTCTTTTGGCAGAGGCTTCTAGTGCTGTGAATGCCTTTTTCAGCGCCAATTCTGATATGATTCATAATATGTAAGTACCACTAAAGTGCAAATTACACGAGCAGGTTTTCAGACTCAGTGACTCACACTGATCATTCGGACGGATCGTGAAATATCAGTTTATATTATAGACAGATTAATAAGAATATATTTTAGCCCGACATGACTTGACGATTGGGGTGGCTTAAAGCCGGAAGCATCCAAGTCCGACTCAGTTTTACGTTTGGGTTTATAATAAAATTCGCCTGACTATTCATTATTTTTACAGTCATAATACGATACAAAAATATAAGCTGCTACAATAACTTGCTACTTATCCAAGTGAAATTTTGATGACATTTAAACAAAGATGATAATTATTATGAAGAAAGGGTGTTTAGTGTTGACACCAGGCTGACCGTTAATTTTTTGTATCGAACCCTTACAACGCATGTTATGAATTATTTTTAGCTTAATCGTTGCGTGTAATAGTCGTCTAATCTGTGAATCTGCTCGTGTAATAAGAGCATAAGATATGAGTTCATAATATCAGAACCAGAAATAATATTCATTTAATTCTTTGCTGAGATAATACTGTATCAAGATTCGTATTTAGTTAAAATCATAAATTATCTACCTAATAAAGTTTTTATTGTGAGAATATGTAGATGTTGATATTAGATCAAGTACATTATAAAAGTAGATTATTGCAATAAAAATAACGACCAGAATGCTCGCAATTTTCGTTTTAAATTAAATCCAGATTTCATCAATAACTTTTTAATTACCTTACCAAATAAACTTTCTTATTTTCCACAAATTAAAATATTTGCAACTAATTTACGATCGGAAACGCTCGCTCCACCTGATAAATCATGACATGTACTTTTTACATGATTTTTTGCGTTGCGTTATCATGGCATAAGTATACTATTGTAGCCGATAGGATTAGGTGTTAGGAAATCATATTATTGTATTCATTTATATACGGTTTTTTGTTTGGGATAAAAACGAAAAGTTTAGTAGTGTGTAAGTAAAGCTCGCGCGTGCGCAATATATACACTGTGCTTTTTCAGCGTCTCCCCCGCCATTCTCGCACGGCGCCGCCGGCGTCCACCGACCACTACGCGCTCGGCGTCTCGAATCTCAGAACACTTTGACGTTTCAAAGTAAACACAACAATTCACTTGTCATTCGGTTGCTTTCGGCACCACTATCATAATACATCGCGGGATTGTAAATTAAAAATAAAACTCACCGCCAACCGTAAAACACGACGCGAAATTTGCATTCACAGCTGTGTTGAGTAGTTGTACTATCTCTCTGTCGCGTGTAGTTTCATAATTTATTTTGTTGTCATCCAAAACATGTTGGACATCGCGAGCGTCTGCTGTCATCGGTGTATTGTTTACTTTGACAGATCGGCAGTGTGAAACGCCACCGCCTAAAGATAGCTTGTTATTGCAGCGGAACGCGAAGTTTTCATAAGAAACGCCGGTATATAATATTTGACTCTATCAACTGTCATATTTTCATTGAAAGGTAAGCTCTAATACCCGTTCTTCATTTTATTTATCATAACCGTAGAACAATATTTAAATAACATAATTCTCTTAATTCCCATGAAACACCTGATGTTATGTCATACTTTATAAGATGGTTTCATACTAATATACAAATTAGTTACAATGTAACATATATTAATTTCAAAATCGTGTTATATTATTGCAAACATAATCATTCTTATCGAATTCTGTTAAATTCAAAAAATATATACATACATTGTCAGTAGGTCACGTCACTTTAAAATATACCAATTATTTAGTTTAAATTTAAAAAAAAATGTAAATCGATTACCATTAATGACTTCATTATTAATGTTAAATTACATTACGAGACTACTAATCTAATTATTTTATAAATCTACATACCTAAATGAATATCTATTTTTAATTCTTTAACAATAATATTATAGTAAGCAACTACTTTCTGAAATCATTTTGCTTGAATAACTTAAATGTTAGCGAATCAAAATACAATAATTATTTAGTAAATGACTTATTTGTATTATTATCTATTTATCGTATTATCATAAAATATGTCTTTTCATGTTTAAATTGTGAACTTGTTAAAAGGCAGTGTTAGAAATGTATCTGTATTATTTGGCAAACATATGAATAGTAAATAATGACTTGGTAATTTATAAATATGTGGGGTATTCAAATGTACGAAGATTTTTGAGCAATTCTATTTGGTTTATTGAAAGTTTCGATGGCATTTTAGTATTAAATTTAATAGTTAGCTTTATATAATTTAACCGTTGCAGCTTATTTTCTCCTTTAACAGAGAGTTAATTGAATTGAATTGAATTAATAGATTTAAATTATCGTTTTATAATTAAGTTTTAATTTAACAATTACAGAATAATTTATGAATTGTTTACATTACTTTGTATTCACCAAACTATGTTATTAAACATTAATTCTATATATACTTTGTAAATAAATCATTATATAAATTAATAATTGAACTCTTTTAATAAAAAAAATATTAGTTATGAATGTATACTATAACATCTATAACTGTATTAACGTAATATAAACTTTATTTTTATTAATATCCGATTTGCTTCGGTTTGAAAACGTCATAAATGTAATTTGATTATACAACTTTAATATATATTTTTTAATCAAAATTAAATAAATTAATGTTGTTTTGTTTGCTTAATTCAAACGATGAGTCTCATAAAATTAGACCCCTTTGTGACTCATTCCATTCGAACTACAAATCACGAAATCCCCAATCCAGGCTGTAGACAATAGTGCCGTTTCCCATGCATCTTTGGGGAAATTACAAAGCGAAGTTGTTATTTTAAATGGCCCTCAGTCATAAAAGGTTTTAGCCTTAATTTGGGGCGTTATACTCCCCGCTTCGTGTAAACGGTCGTTGAACCAAGTTTTCGCACTTAAACAATTATTTATCGAAGACGGAAGGAAAATATCAATCATTTTCCATTTCTTTTACTTAAGTTTTTTTTTTTTTTTGTGATTTTACCGAGGCTTTGACTGCGACTCGCTGTCATATCGCCTCTTCTCTTCTAGAAGGGGATCCGTCGATCAGGTCCTCACTCCTATTCTGTTAAATAACTTTACAATTTTGCCTAGCTCTTCCGTCTTACCCACCGCCAGGACACCCTTCAATTCGTCGACATTCTCATAGATATCTGCAATTCGCAGCTGTACTCTGTGAACTTCATATTTGGGGCATTGCAGTGCTATATGTACAATGTCCTCTAAAACATGACATTCATCGCAGAGCTGCGATTCGCTTCTTCCCATGAGGACATCAAATCTTTTGCCCATGGTGTGCCCTGTTCTTAGCCTCAGTATTAACTTAAGCTCATTCCTCGTCAAAGAAGACTCTACAAACCAGGGCACCTCTCGTGGTGTTGGTAGAATCGACTTACTCCATTTCCCCTTTTCTAATGATGCCCTAGGGTGAAAATCTATCCACATACTATGGCACATTTTCTTTATAGCCTCATTCCAGTCCAGGTTTTCTGGTATCCACTGATATGGTACCCCTGAATGGCAAGTTTTTATTTTATGCATCGTAAAACCTACTAAACATAGTAATCGTATGGTGCTGACTTTCGATCAATTCGATCAATTAGACTGTTTTGAGTTTTGGAGTATTGAGATAAGGTGAAAGTAAAGATGCTATTATATGTACCGTATATAGTTATTTACCTTACTACTTATTTCCCATTATCAGACTCTAATCTCGGAGCATAAGATAAGCATACGGTCGTGTCATTTTCTTTGACCCAGTGCCGTAGCTCAGCAGAAAAGGCGTGGGTTGACGTCGACGATAAAATTCATAATGATGTGTTATAAGAGCGTAGTATATACATTATTTTAATTTGGTTAATGTTTTAGTAGGCATGGCGGATGATTCAATAACTGAGAATTTGATTGAGAGGGTGACACTGTTGCTGCAGAAGCCTGGCGATAATGCTGAACTCCTTAGAAGCCTGACTGCAAAACTTCATAGTAGGACAACTAGTCAAGGTAAGTTCTTAAAATACTAATAAACAAAAAAAGTTCGGGTAACTTTAATCTATCACTTTATTCTCGAGCCACATTATTTTTGCTTTATTCACATACCTATGTGCTTATTGGCATCACCCTAGCACGCTCCAACAAAGGGCAGGTAATAGATCACACCATTTTCCTTGCGTCAGCGTCATGTTCCGCGCCTGATATCAAGTAATAACACCTCAATTACTTTCTCCGTGTAAATCTCCCTTTTATTTGTTTGGTGTCGTCTTCTATCGAAAGTTGGCGAACAACTTGAAGTACACCTCCTTATCTTGGGGCAGTCGTATCAGATCCCCAACATCTTGGACATTGAGCCACCTACGAAGATTTTATAGCCAAGTGTATATCCTACTACCTATGCTTCCGTTACCTTCCCCTGCAATATGAGTTGGAGTACATCATACTTATCCATGCGGAACACATGACCGAAGTATGTAGCTATAACTTCTCTTGTCTTATTGGCTTGTCTTAATATCCCCTCATCGATAATGTGATCAGCCCAGGATATCTTCATGGTTCGTTGATGTTGATACAGCCACATATCGAAAACCTCCAGTCTCGTATTTGTCCGTTTATTTAACATCCTGACATCTACACATCCACTAGTAAGGTACATTTTAAGACTATCAACACAGCTTTGTATGATAGGAACAAACCCTAGATTCTTCTGGATAAGAATTCACACATGGATAGCCGGGGACGAAGAAGCTGACAAATAGGCTAAACAACCCACAACAGATAAAAGACCTTCAACCTACACATACTTCCCCTAAGTTACTAAATTTAAACGAAGACATAATAGAGCTATGGAACAATAGATACACAACATCCGCCATAGGATCAGTAACGCAGAAATTTATTCCAAACGTAAACTCTGCCATCACTCTTGCCAGGAACATAAAAATATCACACGAACTCACATAGATACTAACAGACCACGGAGCAGTGCGAGCTTATCTTAAGAGATTTGAATTGAGGGACGATGACTGTTTTCCACGTGACGGCTGCATATCTCAAACTGTGTGGCATGTCATATTATGTCATCAACGACTACCCTATACTAGAAAATAAGCGATAGACTCTCAGAACTCGCATAACCATGAAATTTACCTCCCAAAACCTTACGAAATGTAAACTTAAAAGTCATAAAGAAAATTAATGATATAAATGGAGGAACATAATTAACTATACATCAATGTAACTAATTCTCCTATCCACCTTGTACGAGAAAGAAAGTGCATGGTTATTTATAATAAAAAAAAACATCCAGACATCGATTTCGTAGACCAGTCCGGGTATTATTTAGCACTTGATCCATAAAATTAATTACTATCAGGAAGCAAAAAACAAGTAATTTCAATGGGTCAATACATCTTAAATGAATGCATGTATGTAAAAATTATTGCCATACTGTGCAGATATAATAATTCCGCCATTCGTTTTGTGTGAAACGTGTCATTCCTGCCTCCAAAGAAAACAGAATAAAAAATTGCACAATTTTAGTGGCTAGAAACTATATTCAAAAATAGCATCGTATTCAAAGTTCTTGCCTA
Source organism: Rhyacophila brunnea (assembly GCF_057557595.1). Lineage (NCBI taxonomy): Eukaryota > Metazoa > Arthropoda > Insecta > Trichoptera > Rhyacophilidae > Rhyacophila > Rhyacophila brunnea. The sequence continues at coordinate 43,555,995 of NW_028232859.1, forward strand.
AGAGATTCTCGAATCAAGTCCAAAAATAAATAATGTTGTGTCATTTGTCTCCATAACGTGACCAGAATTTTCATTTTCAATATATCAATGGTTGGGCACACTACTTCCGTGTCATCCTATTTCCAGATAATTAATGTTCTTCGCATACAACCATGAGTAACTCTAGCGTTACAGTTTACATAATAACATTATTCACTGGTGGAAGTGCTTCACAATATCTTCAGTACATATAGTACACAACGTCTTTATGTAATCTGACTTACCGTAATATTAGCATAGTATGTAGATATATATGTATATATATTGATAGCTACATGTACGGCTGAACTTTTTCATACGGCATTTCTCATAATATAATAAAATTTATATACGACAATGTAAATGATATAGCTTTTCCATTCAAGAGTTTTAACGTTTACTTTATGTAATCTATGATAATAATTTATAAAATGTTTTATCTTTTAATTAACTATTTCTTTTATTCAACGAATAATTCACAAGATTTAAGAATGTACCATTCCAATTATTGAATATATATAATTTTGAAAAACACTTGAGAAAATATATTATAACCAATAGAAAAAATCTTTTTGAAAAAAGCATGACACCCGGCAGGAATTGAACCTTCATCTCCTGGGTTGATTTGGAAGAACGCTGATGAGCAGGTATCGTAGCATAGTGGTAATGCACAGGGCGCGATACCCAAGAGACGCAGGCTCGATTCCTGACGGGTGTCTTCCTTTTTTCAAAAAAGATTTTTTTATTAGCTATATTTTTTCATTAGTGTTTTCAAAATTATGTATGTCTAATATCTATGTTTTAGGGGTTTTTCGATGATATAGTAGATTACTACATTAATTTATTTTGTGTCATATTTTTTCTGTTAGGTAGATGCTTTTAAATTATATATTGTGTAATGAAAAAATACCAAACACACCAATACTACCAACGCATGTAATTTGTTGTACTGTAACAAAATTCCACCATAAAAGTAATCTAATAAGGAGCAAATTCCTGACGCTTTGCATAATAGCTTGGATTTATGCATCAATTTCTTATACATCGATGTAAAACGCGCGGCGAGGTAACATGCGATCGAGCACACAACCTCTCGTACATTGGGGTCGTCTCGACGCGGAAATTCGCAAACAGGATCACGCCACACCGCCCAAGTGTGCTTCGCTTTTCAAATAATACCCGCCAAATAATACCGTGTAATTCCGGTTCCGCTGGAAATATCTAACTCGAAATCCGATACGCGGCTTTCGTGATTCAAGTTCCCATTTTTATGGGCCACTTTATTACTCGCTCACTTTATACATTTTATGATCGGATTGAAAGTGATGTTAGGAATGTCGATACAATTTACTTACCGCCGTTGGAATTATGCATAACGTTTTTTACACGCGGTGCGGCAATTTCGCCAGTAGGGTGAATGCGTAATGAAAAATCGAAAAATCATCCTCAGCATAGAACTAACAATTTTTTTGTAACCAATTACACCATTGATAATCAAATTTATTACATATTGCATTCAAAGCATCAAAGAATATATCATGTATATTGCCTACTTTGGCTATTATGTCTTTTACATAAACAAATATATATTAACTTAAGACTCACTTGTGAGTAACTTTATAAATAAATTATTGAGTTGAGATAAACAAAGTGGATTACAGTGCTGACGATAATTCCGTGCACAGTTGCCATACATTGACGACGATATGCGACTTTTTGCTATTCGCGACTCGAATGAAATGAGACCAAGAACAAAACGTGACATGTAATTGATGTGAAGACAAAACTCTTTTTCTTTCGCCAACAAGACAACTCTTTTTACTCAACATTTACGTATAATTTTACAAAGATATAGTTTCGTTGAAATAGAATCAAAGGTTAAATTATTTTAGCTGTTTAACCATCATAATCTTTTCAAAATTGTCTTTAAACTAATATAATATCTATAAAAAATAAATCACGTTTTATCCTCCTAGGTTTTTCTAGTTGTACCTATTGTGGATTTTATTCGTATTCAAATCGAGCACATATCTTTTTTTTATATAGATTCGTCTATTAATGCTCGTAGATTTACTATTTTATTACTTATATGATAATATTCAGCAAAATTTACGTATATTGTCTGGGACGTAGCCTTCACTATGAACGACCTAAATATAGATGGGTACTATGTAAAAATACATCACTATTTTATACTACGAGTATTCGAATATTTACATATGGAAAATATATGATATACCATACAAAACATTTAAAGTATCTATCTGTTATGCGCTATCATTAATCAATACTTTCAACCCCGACACCTATGACTATAATATAGTACGAATCGTGTTTATATTAGGGTAAATACGGGGCGATACATTTGAACGCAAGCATCGCGTGACTATTTTGTGAATATTCATTTCTACAAATGCACATGCATTTTCAATAAAAGAAATTTTACAAATATTTTATGATATTTACAATATATGATAACTTTACTTATATTTCTTTTGGCGTAGCACTATTTCTTTCAATGCGGTACTTATTGTTAGACTGCATAACAAAATTTGAAGTACACAATTTAAAATGTTTATACTTTCAAATTATTCAAGTTGTCTCAATGATTGAGTTGTCGCAGCGATTTGTGCACCATGATGCTATAAACGTGTTTGAATGAAAATATTTTAGTGCCACACTTCCTTGTCCCGAAACAGCATTAAAGAAAGAGTTTAGAAAATAATTAAAAAAAAATTGACTTGCTCTGCCGTAATTTCACTTTAGTGACATGAAGTGTCCTCTCCCGTGTACTGACTGCCAAATCAGATAAGTCAGGAGTTGAAAGTGATAAATGTAAGGAGGAATTATCCCATCTTCTATATATACCTTGCAGAAAACTTTTCAAATGCCTCAAAGTTGACCTTGGTTGATATCAATTCGGCGTGGCCAATCGGGCCCATAGATAAACCCTGGCAAACAGCTCCGCTCGGTCGGATCCTATCAGCGGCAGTTCTAAAGGACGTGTTCAGTATCTTGATGCTCGTGCCCGCATGTGCATTGTGCCCATGTTCTATCAAAGGAATACCATGTAGCTTGGCCGTGAACTCAGCATAGTTGGCTTGGAACTGGCTTACCCAGTACGTTGGTATTAATACACCACCAGCTAACGGGTTAACAATATTCCTGTAATATCTCGATGGTTGTGTTGATCCCTCTTAAGATGAGGGTGATCGTGATATGCAATTATTGCAACAATCACCTCGCGTTGCTCTCGTCAGCAAAAACAGTTAAGGTGTCAAACGATTTGTCTTGACGATATCTAATAGTATATATAATATATATTAAAAAATGATAAAATCGTACGCTGAAGTATGATTTTTATAAAAATGTCAACATATAATATGAGACAAGAATACAATCAAAATTTAAATAAAAACTACACGTCATACAGGAAAGAGCGCAAACTCTAGTAAACAATAAAAACTAACATTCACGAGAAAGAAAAAGGAGGCCGCTCACAGTGATACTGCTACTCGTATCCCACTTTACTGTGGTATTTCCATGGTTGACTCCTGTACTTTTACGGGTACTACATACATTCTTCATGCCCAGATACTTGCGTTTGATACAGCCACTGATTGGATGTAAGCGTTCCAGATATGTCATAAAACAAAAAAGCTGTAGTTATAATCATCATCAGCCTGCTGAATCTATCCACTGCTGGATGAAAGCCTCTCCAAGCTGATTCCCCTTCTCTCGATTCTTTGCGTTGCTTTGCCACGTACTTCCGCAAAACATTATCATTTCATCGATTCAGCGGCTTCTAGACCTTGTGGACGTTTTGTACCTCTTAGATACCATTTGATGACTAAATTTGTCCAACGATTGTCCCTTCTTCGAGCTATGTGTCCAGCCCATATCCATATGAGGCTTTCAACAAACTCTATCACATTGCAAACCCTTGTCTGCTTCCTTATCCACTCTTTCCTCTTTTTGTCCTTTATGCGTATATTTATTTATATTATGTATATTTTGGCGTTATGCCCAGCATGCACTTCTCCATACCACGTTGTGCTACTCTAAATTTCTGGATCTCTCTTTTACTGATAGTGCGTATTATAAAATATTCAATCAGATACCTACCAGCTTTATTGCATTTGACATTTTGTTATTGTGATAACCAACAATTCTGATTATGATTGCCGACAAATGGTGGAGGAGAGAAGAGCAGAAAGAGCGCTCTATCTGCAAAATACGCAGACCGAAGAAGCACAGAAACGATATAGCGAGACGTGCAAAAATGTCCGAAAGCATCTGAGAAAGTGCAAACGAAGCTTCATCAAAAGTAATTTTGAGCAGATGGAAGAAGAAGCAAAACGAAATAAAACTCGATCATTCTTCTCGAAAGTGAGCTTTAAAAAAAGAGGCTTTCAACCTATCACGCACGATCAACAGGGTCAGATAGTGGCAAACAAAGAGCAAGTGCTAAACATATGGAAGTCCCATTTTGAAAACTTACTTCAACGCTCTGTACCAGATGAACCTTTGGAATCGCCAGAAATCGCGACAGCAGAACCCCTTATACCGTCACCAAATAGGCAGAGTTTATGGGAGCACTGAGTTATTTAAAGAATAACAAATCGGCAGGAAACGATAATATTCCATCGGAGCTTCTCAAGCATGGAGGAGAAACCTTTCTTAGTGCCATGCTTGAGCTACTGCAACAAATATGGGAGGAAGAAAAGATCCCTGAAGAATGGAAAGAATCACTGGTCTGTCCTATCTTCAAGAAAGGGGACAAACTCAACTGTGCAAACTACCGTGGCATCTCTCTTCTTCCTACTGCATACAAAGTTCTGTCGAACATTATTCTCGAAAGAATTCTGCCATATGCCGAAAACATTCGGGGTGACTACCAATGCGGCTTTAGACGAAACCGCAGTACTACCGATCAAATCTTTACACTGCGCCAAATCTTTGAAAAGAAATGGGAATACGCCCAAGATGTACACTGTCTCTTTGTAGATTTTAAAACCGCATATGACTCTATCGATAGAGAAGCTCTCTGGAATATTTTGAAAGAATTTGAAATACCGTCAAAACTTATAAATATAATAAAAGTATGCATGGACGGATCCAGAAGTAGAATTCATATGCAGGGTAGTATATCTGAATCTTTTGAGGTGTCAGCAGGACTAAAACAAGGCGACTCCCTATCACCAATGCTGTTCAACTTAGCTTTAGAAAAAGCCGTTAGAGAAGCTCTGAAAGCAGAAGGTGGAGTTACCCTGAACGTGTCCCATAAAATATTGTGCTACGCAGATGATTTGGTGGTGCTCGGAGAATCTGAAGAAGAAGTCAGAGATATTTTTACTCCTCTGGAGGACACAGCGAAAAGGTTGAACCTACGAGTAAATGTGGGAAAAACCAAGTGACAAAAATGACAAGAGGCATTGAACCCTCTGGAAACATTGGAATAAGAAACTCCTCGTTCGAGAGAACCTCTCTCTTCAAGTAATTGGGCTCCAACATTACCTCTAAAAATGAAATGTCCCTAGAGCTCGCTGACCGACTGAGACGTGGAAATACAGCGTACTTCGCGCTAAGTCGTCTGTTCAGCTCCAAAATGCTGTCCATCAAAACGAAATTCCGGGTGTATAACGTAGTCATCAAACTGATCGTCATGTATGGATGTGAAACGTGGGGTTTAACGGAAAAACAAGAAAAGGCGCTCCAAGTGTTTGAAAACAGAATCCTCCGGAGAATACTTGGACCCGTCAATGAGAACCACCGGTGGCGCATCCGCACAAACGCTGAGCTCTTCGACCGATACCAACCTAGAATCACTAATATTCTGAGGTCAATAAGGCTCAGATGGGCGGGCCACGCTGTACGATCTGAAAGATCTAGAAATCTCTATAGGATTTACAAAGGCACACCAGCTGGCACTCGACCTCTTGGCCGCCCTCGACGGAGATGGGCGGACAACATTCAAAGGGATGCGGAAAGGCTGGGGATAGTCAACTGGGAAGAGAGAGCGCTGGACAGAGATGCCTGGAGAAACGTTGTGCAGTTGGCCATGGACCTGAACGGCCCCTAGCACCAGTTTAATAATAATAATAATAAATAACAATTCGAAAGAAATCGTTGCCATCGATTGAAATATACGTAACTTAAAAAAAATATTTGGTTTCATTAGTGAGATTTTTGTTATGTAAAAAAGTTGCCTTGAAAGTCAACATTTTTTTCTGTTTCAATGAAAATTTCTTTTAAGCTTTGAATATCATAATATACCTATTTATATATCGACGAGAGCTTATGAAAATATTATTTTTTGTTAGAAATTTGCATGATGACATTATTGAATCGATATAATACTTAATATGAAGACGGTGATTATTTGAATACTAACTGAAATCGATCGATACCTGTAGATTATGCAAGTTTTAAGTAATGTAATAATATGCTAGTAATGTAATATTCAAAAAAAAACGTTCTACACGAATAAGTCTTTACATTATAATAAGTACTCGACTTAATAACCAATTTCATAAATGATTCAAATTTGAGGGAGGATAATGGCGACGCGTGCGCTGATAACTTTTTCACTGAAAGAGGGAGCTAAGTTTGCCAAGTCACGATCGCTTCGGTCTTTCTTTGTGAGTATAATAATATTAAGATTTTTTAAACTTCGTCGCGTGTAAGTTTATATTTCAGAAGGTTTACACTTATTCGAAATTTGACAAACTTTATAACGACATTAAAATAACCTCGTTTGACGGTTGCCGCAATTTAACTTTCAAATTCTGGCATGCCGCTGGATTTACTTAGATGTGCGTGTTATAATTTTAGATATTTATGTATTTAAAACTTTAAATAATGCTTTGATGATAAATCTTTGTTGTTATTTTATTGCTGTGTTTAGACATCATTTTTGGTGCGATTTAAATGGCATCGTTAAGATATGAAAGTTTCCTTATTTTCTTATGTTTAAATTACTTTTCAAATGATGTTTTTGCGGAACGATTTCAATTATTTTATATCTGATAATGTCGCATGCAGCGATACATAGCATTGAACAATCTTAGCATTCCACCCTGACACGGCGCGGTTTGCTGTTGAACTTTCTGAATAAGTTTAATCTAAAATATTCAGTGATCGCATTAACTGACAAATGTCGGTTAATGCGATCACTGAATCTCTATTTTGTGTGTTAATATTTTGAAGATGCGAATCTAAATTAAATCAATGTAGAAAATTGAACTTTTTCGGTACCTATATGTAAAGTAATTTGGCACAAGCCGTGTTCTTGTATTAAAATTTAAAAAAACAACAACAATAATAAACGATTGTATCATGAGATGAGATTGCAAAATAAATCTTTATTGTTTGCTTTATGCTTTAATTTTAATAAATCCGTTCTATTTTTCACAATATTTATAACATAAGGAAAATAAAATACTTCAAATAATATCTACATTTTATAGCACCACACCGCCAATCGAATTTGAGTCGGTTTGCAACAAAATGTTTTTCTAAATATTGAAATCAAAATGTCCATTAAATAAATTAAAATATCATAGATACATAATTTATGTTTACTTGTATTGTTCAGCAATTTTTCTTTTATTTGTTAAATACTACTACAATTTTAAATGTTGCTTCTGTGTGCTCTTCTTTCCCATGTGCACTCGTCACATAAAGTCCCGTAAATTTAGTTACACTTGCATGCATTCTCAGTCTTGAATAACTGCTTTTGAGACGTTATAAAGTCATACAAATACTGGCGCTTCACACCCAAACATTCATGGGTGCTGTGATGTGGTGCGGGACGGGCGTGGCTTGGTGAAGCCGTTTACTTATAGAAAAGGTAATAATTTGATAATATATTAGGTAACTTTTAGAATCAGCGAGTCTGAGTACAATTATTCGAATAGGTGGAAGTTCGGTGCAAAAGTATAATAAACAAAATGTCATCCTCAGATGGCCAAGTTATGGAAAAAACCTCCCTCGAATATAATTTTATATCTATCCTACTACATTGTAAATTCCGATAAAAAGTCGTATTTTTTTAATCACTTCTGTGTTTGCAACGCAACATTGATGACAAATGAACAAATGAAAAAAAAGAACACAAAACATTGTGAGTAAATTGTTTCCACTTTCAAAAAATATTGAATTTTTATTGTCGATATACGTAATAAAAAATGCACATTAAGCACATAACAAATTATTAATTCAAGACACGTCCACAAAATGACATTTAGAATTACAAGTACAGCTAAATCAAATTAATTAGTAGAGAAAAAAACAAACAAATATATGTGCCTGCCATTGGATAGGAACGGCCGATTTAGCATCTTGAAAGGTTCAACCAATGTGTGCTTTCAGTGGTCACGTATACATTATCACTCGATACAATATCGGTACAAAAACTTACGGTGACACAACATGAACTGTATAATTGGTATAACGCATTAGAATAGAAAAAAGATGAGAGGGTTACATAAAATAGTTCAGCATGATACTCGATATATAGCTCAAACCAGTGATACTCGAGAGTTACAAACATCACCAAAAAACCGCTACAATTGGACCTACACTCATCAGTGAATCAACGATAAATAATGCTGCTGACTATGCTACCGAGTGTATAAGGTGTTATTAGGTTTGATGGATTATTTATGTAAATGTGGATATATTATTTTGTGTTTACTTTCCATGTCGAACTATTTCTTGAATCGTACTTGCAAAACTTTTGGTGCAAAATAAAACCAAAAATGATTGCACTTATGCAAAGTATTATATTCGTCGCATGCCAACTATCATAATAATATTATGCTAGCACGACACGATGCCACCGTTTTCTCATCTTAGTATTAAAATTGATGTAGTATACATTAGGTTACTTTCTAATAAAGTCAAAAGAGGGTACACATATTGAGTTTTTATCTATTAAATATATCACTGTAATTATTCGCATTACATAGTGGGGCTATGCAGCAAGTTTATTTGAGGTTATATGGATACTATCCGTGGCTTTATCCAACTGGCTTTCTCTTAGGTATGCTTACATACTGTAGTTTAAATGCTTGAAGATATCAATATTTTTGGCTACGTATTTTTTTCGACTTATACGTGGCTTAAATGAGAACTCTGCCATTCTTGGTGGTATTGACTTGTGTGTCCCTGATACTCTCTTAGACATATGGAGCGTCAGTTGTTTGTTCTCCCAAGAAGCAGAACTAACCTGCCATTGGTGATGCCGATTGGGAGGGCAAACTCTGTTCAACCAAATCGCTTCGGATGTTGATATATTTTACCTACGTGAGTTGAGTATAGGCGGGCCTTGTTTTATATATTCTTAAAATTGGGTCCACTTAGCTCATTCGGTGTGCTTCCATGCTTTATAATTTATAATTTTTATAATGTTTGTTTTTTTTATAATTCCAACACTCGTATCATTAGTACCTTTGACATGGAACCCGCGAATAAATGACACAGTTTCAAATGCATCGCCGCCAATGATAAGGCTGGTATTAAGATATGTTGATAAACTGTGAAAAACTGGCATATATTTTGGTTTGCCTTCATTTATACGGCGCAATTATTTTTCAAATCTATTTTTCTAATATGTGACTATAAATAGCTTTGAGAAGTTTTGTATAGTCAATAAATGAATCTACGTTATTATAATTATCTTGTGTATTATTTATTCATCTGAAGTAAAACATATGTTCATTATTTATCATCATAACTGCTCAGAAGTTTTTTATCGTTTTATTTAATATATGCACCTACAGATTATTTGGGAAATGTGTTGTCTGGTTATCGCATATCACGATCATAGCCGGAATATTTTGGCAGAGTGTTGACCGATCACTGCACATTTGGGTCATTGCTAGCTCGGTGACCTTGGCTTCACTTCTAGCAGAATAGTGTGGACAATTTGGTCAATTAGTCTAGGGAAAGTTACTTTCACTTGGAACGTAACAGTGACGACTCAACACCTTCTTATAAAATGCAACCATAATTCACTTTGCTTAGAACAAATATATTTTTTTTTAATTTAGTGACATCCAGAAGTATACGATAAATGCACAGCACAGTGTTTTTTTTTTTGGGTTTTCTTCAAATATTTTCATCGTGAATGCGGCTCTTCAATGTATGTAGTGTGTAAGAGCAATTTCCAAAGGGGCCACCGGCTGTTTGATCAAAATTGTTAGTCAACGACGGCTGTTAATAAAAATATAAACTGCTCTTCCCTTGTCAAAATTCTTGAAAAAAAATTATGTTATATTGAAAAACTTTGTGAATTATGAAAGAACTGTATTATATCATCATCAGCTGAAGTCAATCCACTGCTGAATGAAAGCCTCTCCTAGCTCCTTCCACTCTTTTCAGTTTCTAGTTCTTCGCTGCTACGTACATCCACCGAACTTTATGAATTCGTCTACCCAACGGGCTTTACGGCATCCCTGTGGGCATTTAGTGTATTATATAAACTATATACAATTGATATTATTACTACTTATGTTTTTTTTTTTACGACCATGTCCGAACCTGATAGGATCATATGGGCCTCCACAGAGTGGAGGTTTGTATTGACAGATTTAGTTTTTTACGAGAAATGGATGTCAGCCACTTGCTCAACCTATTAGGTCCATACCCTGACACACACAAATTTAAAAACAATATGTGTACTTGCCAGACACAGGATTCGACCCTGGGACCCACGACAAATCTTCTATGATCACCCAGTTTCACAAAATAGTGATAAATACTTTAGAACTGACCACTTTTTATATAATTTCAAGATGTGTTTTTAATAATGTAATATATCATTGCGTTTATTAAACCTATTTTTAGCATCATGTCATCGTTTCCTATTCAAGATTCTAAGATCAAAAAATTGACCGGTTGGATATCGATATATTCCATTTGTATGAGATGAGTTTAGGCGCATATAAATTTGTAGGATAAAGTATACCTATTTAGCTCATTCGGTGTACTTTCTTGTAAGTATTATGAATGGTATTATGGTGGAAATGCATTGTATTTTTAATTAAATATAACGAAATTTTATAGTGATAATTCCAGTTTTTTTTATTAAATGTCAGTTTGGAACAATTTTGTCCGCTGCAGGGGGACTAGTTAACAATATCCCTTTGAAGCGGACGAAGCCGGTCCAAATTAATGTTTAATAAAAAAAGTGTAATTAGTACCATAAAATCGCGTTTTATTGAAATAATAATAATGTGATTACTTATTTTAAGTAGGTACCCACTTACTTTTCTTATATAGATATATTGTCGTATTCATATTGTGAAACTCTTAAATTTATATTCTATGATTTTCGCTCATGGCAATAAATAAAATAAATTTGGATTTTCAATGCCCAACTAATATTTTTATTTTTTTTTGTGAAATTGATTAACAAATGGCATGTGTTTTATAAAAAATCACAAAACAACTTTCGTGGATATTTGATGCGGTATTGCGAATGTAAAAAGTTTTTCGTTTATTATTTCTTCACAAAAAAAAAATCGTACGCCGTGAAAAGTTTTCTTCACACCGCCGAAAATTGAGCAATAAACTTTTACTAATGCAGGAAAATTAGCGAAACGGCTCATATCAATTTTTTCGTTTTTTTTTACGGCACCGTAACTTATTCGTGCGAAAACTTCAACTTACAGTCACGAATGTCGGGTGAACCGTGTGTAATATATCAATAAAACATCTTTTAAAAACGAATAAAAATTATATTTTTCACAATGTATGTTTGACAATAATATGTCAATATTATAATATATGGTTTGCGATGCAGGTGCGGTTTTTTTTATTTCCAAAAAAAAACATCCCCTATAACTTACCTAATTCAATATAATATAATCGAATTTTGTTTATGAACATATTAAAAAATATAATGTATTCTCTTATATCGGGTATATTTCAATTTCATTTTTTTTTTCTTAACATATTGTGGACATTACAAATTATAAGTTTAAGACGTTCACAACATGACATTTAGAAATAAAGAAATATAAAACAGTATTACATAAAAAAGAGATAGATCAGTATAGAGATAGACAGTATGTTATTAAACAGTAGAAATGTGTAAATACAAAAAATATAAATTAGATAGGTACAAAGAAGTACACCGGATGAGTTAAGCAGACCCTATTTTAAGAATTTATAAAACAACGTCCACCTATACTCATCCTCACGTAGGTGGAATATATCGACACCCGAAGCAATTTCGTTGAACATAGTTATCGCCCTCCCAATTGGCATTACCAGTGGCAGGTTGGTTCTGCACCTCGGGAGAATAAACAACTGGTGGTCTCTATTTCTAAGATAGTTATCAGGGACACACAGGTCAACACTGCCCAGAATGGTAGAGTTATAACTTCAGTATGTTCCTCTTAAATTTGATGGCAATTGCACATTAATCCAGGTAAATGAAAAAGTGTATTTATTTAACTATTGGCAAACTGAAATTATGTTAATTAAAATAAAACATTAGATATAGCAAGGTACTGGTTTTATCCATTTGGAGGGACATTCTTAAATGATCAATTTTTGAGTTAATAATTTCGTTTCAATTGTTTATTAAATTGGTACAATCAAATACTTATCTGTCTTTTACAGACTATCTTTTTCTGTGCTAAATTATGCCTAAAATATATCCTAATATCCACTTATTAGAAGAAGAAAAAACTTAAAAAAATTGACCTAATGGGAATCGAACGGACATAATTATAGTTACAATAAGTTAAGTAATAACCAAGTAAACCATTTTAAATGTTTTATATTATTTCCAATTTCTTATAAAATATTATCATCATCAATAGGAGTCGATCCACTGCTGAATGAAGACCACCCCTAGCTTCATCCACTTTTATCGATCCCTAGTTTTTTACTGCTAATTCATCAGCTTGGCGACCTCTATCACACCACGTACCTACTCTTGACCATCTCGTTATCCATTGGTTGCATCCGATGTCGGCATTGTCTTTTCGCGTTATGCTAAACATGCACATTCCCATACACATTAAGTGGTAAACAATCTACGCGTGTTTTGAAAACTCGGTCTTCGTGTCATTGTATTATAAAGACACCACACTCCCACTCTATCTTATGTTATATTTCTCTACGACAATATATATTTATTAGCGCTTACTACCATCACTTTCATCGTGCAACATTGATACATAATTTCGTTGGCAAAATTTTCCGAAATAATTGCGTGAATATTTTAGACAGCTTTTCTAACTGACATAATGATAGATTATAATAATTTCAGTCTCAAGTTCTTTTGACACTTTTCATTTTATTTTATGATTGTTTCGTCTCATTTCAAGCTAATAAAAATTTTAAATTAGGTCATCTTGGCGATATTCGCTAATTAGTTGCAATAAAAATAATTTACACTTGTAAGTATAATTCTTAGAGAATGGACTTTATCTAGATTTAGCAAAAGGCCAACGAAATTTCGTGTTAGGTTTTTTTTAATGACATTATTTTGTAAGTCATGATAATATAATATTATTCTTCTTATATAATATTATATTCTGTGTTGACACACTGCTGAAAGTCGATGTGGTCATGATCTTCGTAGGTGTTAATTATTTGTTTTTCTCTCCAGCCAGCACAATAATTAGAGATGCTCTCCAGTTCCTACGTTCGTTTCGATACTTTTGTTCACTGTTATTATATTAAACGGTATCGGTGCTATCACGAATTATTTGAAACATTTTTTTGATAAAGTAAGTTATTATCGGAGATATTGAATCATAATTAAATACATATTTAATAACGATTCCAAACAATTTCAGTATGATTGAATTGCAAGTATGGAAAAAATAATATTCTCTGTACTGTACAGTATGGCTTATAAAAAAAAAAATGACGGTCGCTTTTTATACTTTTTTCTACTTACATATATTTGCAATTATTATACGTTTAATACAGACATTTAAATAATAGCGCATATAAGCTTTTTATACGTGTGACAATAATGCATGGTGCGACTTTCGCAAGAAAATGTCAATCTTGTTTATAATACAAAATGTCTTGCAGGCTCCCTAACATTTTTCTATGTCTCCATAGAATACATCTGGTAATTTTAGTCGGCAAGTCTATTATACTGAGTAAAATGGCTAAAATAATTTAATCTCATTGCAATCTACTATATTCGTTATTGTTTTTTAAGTATTTGTCTACTGCAAAATATATATTTTTTTAATTAATTAATAATTAATTATCGGTTCGCGTCTTCTCGTCTAGTTTCTTCACGAAGGTAATAATTACTCATGTTAGTATAATCCGTATAATCCATGGTTTGCTAAAGTCGGCACGCGGAGAAATCGGGATCTGGAATCTGAAGAGCAAGTGGTAAAAGTAAGATCCTAAAAAAAATACTGTAAGGTTTATTATTACATTCCGTCGAAAAAAAGTGCAATTAATAGATCGCAACTCATAAAATTGTGTATGTAATGTATGTGTTTTAATAAACTGTTGAGACCCACTCCATGAATTTCTACTTCCATCCATTTACTATGAAGTACACATGAATAGAAGGCATGCGAGTAGTGGGTAATTGGGTATGAGAAATCTCCAGAAAAAAACTGAAAGAACACCATAGCGTTGGTGAGTGTAATGAAAACTATGAAGTCACCAGAGCAGGCTTTACCTTGGATTAAGATTAAACTCTACGTCCTTTTTTTCAGTGTTAATAATAACACATGGAATCTGCGCTAGAACAGAGACAGCAAAAAGAAAATTTATGTTACGAAGCCTTCCGGGTAGAGCCCTCAAGGATCAAATAAAAAGTGAACAGATCTGAGAATTTTTTTAAGTTTAACGATGAAAATTCTGAAATGCACACATGAAAATAATTAGCGAAATTTATACCCCACGAATCTTGTTTTGCTGAAGACCTGCTTTCCGTTATCTTCCCGGCAGACCGACCAAAAGTCGAAGAGATAGCTGGGACTAAACGTATTAATAAAACATACCTAAATATCTACAATATAAGAAGAGAAGCATTTTTTAATTGAATTTAACTCATAGTAATCTGGGAACGACTTTCGTCTCTCGACATGTTATTTATTTTACAAAGGAGCCTGAAAATTCGGAGCAATTAAGCCTTTTGCCGTGGTGTGGAAAGCTGTGGTGTGGACACAGTGCATAAATCAATCGTTAAGAATTGATAGTTTTTGTGATACACAACAGGAGTAACGATATTTCCTAGTTATGCCAACATGACAGCAATAATTAGTGTCGACACTGTTCTTTTGATACCGCTCCTCCAAGAGCAACTTGTGATATGACAGCTACTCAACAGCTGTTTGATGCTCCTGGCTCCCGTCAAATTTTATTAATTATTTGTATTATGAAGTAGCGCACAAAAATACATCGGCTATTAATATGATCAGAGACATAGGTTATTATAATGTTTTTTTCTTTCTTATGCAGAACAGCCACGGCTGGCAGAATTTGATGAATTCTGCCACCAATGAGTAATTATGTAAGTGTCATAAATTTAATTATGGTTATTTTAATGATCGTTATTTCTGCCTAATATTCATGAGTATAAAAATATGTTTTTTTTAATAGCAACACTCAGAGTGTTTAAATAACCATTAATTAATGTTTGGATCAAAATCTGTGTTGAATAACATACGTAGGTACCGTAATTCAGTCAATATTAACTAAGTTAAATTTATTTACCCGTACGGATATTTTGGGCCTCATTTCTTTCATCATTAAGATCGATTTTAAAGTGAAGTATCTCATATGATTTATGTTAAAATTTTCATATATGATATATTTATTTCTGCTATACTCTAAAATAAATCTTTTTAAAAAAACCTTCTGTGATACTAGGACTTATAGCAGAAAACTGAAAATAGTCTCGAATCGAGAGGTAGATAATTAATAATCGGTAATTAATTTTCAAACAAACTTATTTATTTCGGTACCTACTAATTAATTATACATTCGGCAAAGCATATTTATAATGATAATCATGTATTATCCGCGATTATGGAATTGTTTTGTTATTTATTTCCGCCACAAGGCATTGCGTCTTGATAAAAATGCGCCAGTTTCAAATAAAAACAAACTGCTCATGCTTTGGTCAATCAGACACAACTAAAAAAAATCATCGATTTACACTACTTACAGAGGGCGCACACGTAGTTGTTTTTTTGGAATAACGATCCATGAAGTTGGCAATTTTAGAACACAACCCCCCTTGTAAAATATAATATAAATTCATTACATTAGTAATCACCAAGTTATATATATATATTATTGTGTATGTATACGGGGGTAAAAATGTTTATATAAGAAAGCTGAATGAGCGTCCATTGACAGTTGGTGTAAACATATATACAGGTATGTATATGTATCTAAATTTAATATAGTACCAAATGGAACCTTATTTCAGATTTTGTTTTATTTAGAATAAAGGTGACGAAATCATTATTATCGTTAGTTTCATGAATAATGTATAACTTCCTAAAGGGATTTGCTTAGACCATGGCATCTTGTGGGACACACGAAAGCTACATAATGCGTTGGTGAATCAATGGGTGTTGCATTAGCATAGACTATAAAAGACCAAAATGACTTTGCATTATGTTTTTCTATTCATGAATAAGACATTCATTAGTCTGCAGTAACATTTTCCGATAATTCACTTTTAAACGATTTCGATATGGACGCTTTACTATCAGGGCTCGCCAAAACAGCAACCATTAAATATATTATACTACGATACATTTTTAAATCATGCGAGGGAGATTAATCAAATCTCAGCATAAACAACTGGTGTTATAAACACAATATACAACTTTGATACGAAACTAAATATTATGCATGCATACATTAATAAATAGTAAGTACCGCAAACCAGGGTTGGTCAATATGACTTATTAATTTAGTGGCAAAACTTCAGATTCCGGTAACTATATAATTAATGTGAGAACGTTGAAATCTTCATTCGGCGTTGTGACCATGCGATCGATTGGACATACATAAAAAATATTTAAAGATATAAACATTTATTAGAAAATTGAAAAAAAAAAATATTTACATTGTCATTTATAACACATTCGATAGAAAGTATTTAATGATAAAAATAATAATTAATAATACATTTAATTTTCCCAAATAACACACCTTTTATAATAGTGTTTTTAATTGTATCTACTTTATTTTTAAATAAAAAAAAATGTTATTCTTTGCACCTCTTATTGTCTCCCTTTTCCATGTACCTGATCTTTTTCACTCCTTTTTAAGATCCTTTAGGATACCAAAAAATAATGCCCATTATACCTAACATGACTATACGTCCCGTTGTATGTAGCCTATCCCGTTGTCCCCAAACACAGCTTCACAGGGACGCCGAAATGTCCCGTTTTCAGAAAGACAGCAACCCACGGTAACAATTTCAAAAAAAGGCGTAAAAACCAAAAAATCGATAGAAAATCACCGGTAGAAAGGGTATTTTCTCTTATTTAAGAAAAAACACAGTTACAAGTCACATTTCTTAAAGCAATGTTGATTACCAAAGTAAATTCTAATAAGCCCTGCCAAAAATTCCATTCATATTTAAAATCAAAACCAAATAATCTACTTTGTACTTCAGAAAAAAATGTTCTTCAGAAAAATATTATTCCACATAAATTGTTTATTTTCACGTATTCATTCCTGTTATTTTCATTAATAAATAAAAACTATGAAGAAATATGCTTTTTCTTGAATACACATATTATTATTACCTAAAAATTAGTAGATGTCCCGTTTTGAGGAAAAAAATAAATTGTCACGTTAGTTATAATACCTATTCCCAACTTGCAACGGTCTTCGTCATCTTCGACGCACTTTCACCAGTCCTCGTACACTGTGACTGTTAATGCAACTTTGGTATATAACAGTTGATCCAAGTATCGTAAACAATTACAAATCGATGTAAAAGTCTTTCGGGCTGCGAATTAATATCACCAAACACTGCGATGGCATGTTCATCAGGACCATGACTGAAAATACATGACATCTAACCATTCTCATTCCCAGTTGTGGGTCGTGATTATATAGTATTAATTTCACTACGAGTAGTTGTAGTGTGAATTTCACATCCCTGCACTCGTCGAATTTGTGCCAATTAAATTCGCAGATGTGACGTCACGAGATGTGGCTCCGTGCCACGGTTTTCGAATTCGGCGCGTCCGCGGGCTGCCGACCACTGATCGATCAACCGCCGCTTAACGACATCATTGTCGCAGCATTGACATTGAAATGAAAGATAAATAGATCTTTAATGGGACAACGTGATCATTAAAATAATGTTTACAAACACATACAATTATTTATTTATTGATCCCTTCGAAACTCACACTCAACTCTTAATAACATATAACCAAACCCCGCCATAAAAAATGCAATTTTAATAATTGTGGTTCACTTCAGACACATACTTATTAAAAAACAATTTTTTTAGAAAATATTGGTACCGAGCGGGGGATTCCACCGGATTCCGGCAAATGTGCTTTACCAATTATTGAGTAATTTGCACTTTTTATTAACTATTTTTTCATCGATTAATTAAATTGATCTGTCTTCGGAAATTAGGCCGTAACCGGCTTCTTGTAGTCTTATACCTAGTTGGCTATAATTCAGGTAACTCACTCGGCTCTTGTCCTTCAGCAGACCGACATCCTGTGTTGATCTGAATTCTAAATTACGCTGTACTGTAGGTACCTACAGTTTAAAATTAAACTTACACCATTCTCCATGAAGTTATTGTTTATTGGATACGTCCCCAAACTGTAATATTATTCTTCTTCTTGTGCCATCCCATATCGGAAATCGACCAAAATTATGACGATCTTAACTATACTGTCTGCTACCCAGAACATTAAAATTTAGCTTCTTCTCCTACTACATACACCGTTGTTGATCAGTCCTTGGATAATGCGCTGGGAAATGTTGTATTTTTATCCTGTCATAATGTGGTAGAAGGTATAGTTTATTAGTATTTATGCTAACTTCTCGGTCCTTTATCATTCGTTTGAAAATGTCAACATTCGATATCTTGCCATTTAAAAGAATTTAGAAAACCTCCAATATCCATGATATTTTTTAGTTTAGCGTAGCCATAGATAATTTTAAAGCAGATTATATACAACCTCGTGTTTAGGTTAAATTTCTATCGCTCACGTATTATTTTAAGACAAGCACCCTTTGCATATAAGTTGAATTTTAGTATTATATATTCAATGTGAAGCAAAAATCGTTTTAGTTTAAGTTCAGATTGCTCCAGACGATGTGTTGAATCTCAGCAAAGCTCATTTATGTTACCATTGAACGAATAGACTGTACATTGTGTCATATAATGTGACACGCAAACTCTATACACGCACTGGAACCCCTGGCCGCTACACATATCTCAGGATTCCTGTTTTATATTATATTATTATGAATTAATAATTCCGTTTGACATTGTTATTTTCATAAAATTCTAGAGATGATAAAGAAAAAATGATCATTAAATGTATTTAATGGGACTATTTAAAAAATGAATGCAGTAATGGTTTTGTTTGTTTTTTTTTATTACATTGTCAACTGCCAAATACAATAAAACTGTTTTTTGTCTTTATCAACTTTATGCAACTGAAAAAATAGAATACTATCTATGTAGGTACACTAAAATAATACAAAGTGTATAAATATTCAAGACTATTTCTATGTCTGTGTATTGATTTGATTAAGTACTGATATATTTCACTGAAAAAGCTGTAAATAAAATTGATGGTCTGTCGTTAAAAAATTTTTTGAAAACTAAACGCCTGCAACTGTTCGCATTTCTCATTAACTCAATGAAAAGAAACTATAAAATAAATAATGTAAATTTATAAAAACGTGTTTATCAAAATTACTTCTGTCATAATCCGCATATACACGCATACTATACTAAGCTCTGTGGTGTTTAATAATATTATAATAAAGGTGTTTTTTGTTCTCAAAAAAAAAACTCAACAACGAGTTAGTAGTAACCTGCCAAAACTAAATCGTCGCATTGTTTTGAAAGTGTTATGAAATAGGTATATTATGAAATAATTTATTTCTGAAAAATTTTCTTTAAAACTATTTTTGAAAGTTTATTTCTAATCGTAGGTATCTAATTTCTGTGATATGTATTGCACATTTGCATATTTATTTTACTTTCGATTAGATACCTTTATAAAAAGTTATACCCATATGAATACTTTATAATTAGTCGTCTGCCATGAAAACGAAAATGAAGTAAATTAGAAATATGTACAATCATAACATATATATTTATATAGAATTCTGAACAATTCAAAATTAGGTTAGCATGTAGGTTCTTGTAATTAATATAAAGTCATACCCATCAAATATATGATAATAATGAGACTGTTATTATCAGATATTTGATATTAATCAATGTTAAATTAATGTTCTTATTGAATCTAATTAAGTTGGAACATTACTGTCAGTGATGGTCCACGAATACGGCCATCTCTTTCCGGTACGATAGCTCACGCTGAACTGTGATACGTGACGTGTAGTAAATACCCCTTAGTGTAGTTATCTATCAAATTATCTATACGGACCCCAGAAAATACTAATTAGTATGATTGGTGAAACTGCTGTTCTCCACAAAGTTTCTCAAATATTGGAATTAGACAGCTATCCTCACTTCCTGTACCACGTTGATTTCGTCTCCATATATATTGTTTGTGATAAGGAAATACCAGTATGCTACTATTAATCTATGTTAACGCCTGAAATGAACAGCCAAATAAGCTTACGAATCTATCATCGCGACAGTGGATCGGTGCATTGAATTATTTTATTAAGGATTATTATTAACAGCGAATCGATTTATACTTATTTAGGCATACGGGACAATGACAAATGGGATAGCAAGTAATGAGTACATTTCTCAAAATAAGACACCTCCTTAACAATTGAGACCTTAACTTAGATTTAAGACTCCATGGCTCGCAGTCGCGATTGTGCCGCATTTCATGGCTTAACAACCTCCATGATCTGTACGAGTACAGCTCCACCGAAATGTTCCGGGTAGAATATTATGATAGGATAAACATCGCCCTGGTGGTGGCTGACCTCCGTTACGGGTTAGCACGAAAGGAATAATAATTAAACCTTTAAATTAGCGCTAAGACGCACAGTTTGGAAACCTGTGCATTAAATACACTTCTTTTATTGTGTTAACCGTCAATAGTGGAAATGCATTTTATTATTTAAAATTTATTGAAAATTTGTATACGTAGTACTTTTTCCACTTTTAATAAATAAATCAGGACCGATCTCGTCCGAATCAGAGGGACATTTTCAACTTAATAATCTTTATACAACAGGCATTTCTCAAAACAAAATCAAAAGGTGACACAAATAATCTACCAATACATTGAATTATCCATCCAATAATATTTTGCCAATAACAATTTAATTTAAATTAATTTATTAATAGTGGGAAAAGTACCTACTATAAAAATTATGCGTTTTAATAAATTAAAATTAATAATGAATAGATATATTTATTACTAAATAATGGTTATTACAAAATTACTAAAATATCTATAAAATATCTAAAATACCCTGCCATTTGAGCATGGCTTAAATTTCAGTTTAGCTCAACACACAGTTCAGGGTGACATTTTCGTTATAAATACTTGCTATAAATAATTATATTGTGATCTTGACACATCAAACATCTGTCAACAAATTGATACACGTGTCAAATTTATCGCCTGTCCCATTTATTAAAAAATATCGATCAACAAATTAACAATATCACGCTCATTGGACCGACCACATAGTATGCACGAAACTTGTGCAATAAATTAATGATCCCTCATTAATCATCGTCTTTGGCTCCACAAGCAGAGCGGGTACCGGCCTCTTCAATTAGTAGATTCCATGATCGGCGGACTTCTGCTACCAAGAGCCATTCCTGGATACTTATGCACCTAGCATCTGAAATGTTGCAGTGATACTACCAACCCATAGAAGCCTCAGATGTTCAACTCTTCTTCATCTTTCAGACTAACCCATACGTGTGTGTTTACAAAAATGATGCTTTCCCAAAATACTTGCTTATCCATGTGCTGCATGTGATCTGTCCATATTAATTTTCTTTCTAATGCTAATGATAGGGCAGGTTGGGTATCCCATATTTACTGGACATGTTTTTTGTTACATTTTGTTCTACTGTCCCAATAAAAAAATCTCAATGCACTTATACTTCATTGTATTTACATAATTATGTGGAAAACCTATATTAAACTAACCTACTTTGAGATTTTGTTTTTTTTATATTGGAATACCGAAGCAATATTATATTATAAATGTGTGTAACTTTGTATGTTGCAAGCTATTCAATGTATATTTCCTCATGTCTATTTTATAACGTTTTTCTTAGCTCGTATTCTTATTTGTCCGGTGGTTGTTTGTCCGGTACAAATCTTGCAGTCGATTTTTAACTAACTTCCCGACTAGCTAGATATTTGAAACTTTTAGAATATATCAGAACACGATGTCAATGCATTTTTTTAATACTTTTAGCCATCTTTAAGTAGAATTTAATTCATTTTCAGTTAATTCTGTTTTGTATGAAAAGATATTTCGACACCATTATTGGTCGCTAGGGGTCTGGGGTCCTAGCAACTAAATTATTAATATATACGTGCGTTACTATGGAAATCAATAATATGAAGTGTCAAAATTACATTTCAGTAAGTATATTTATTCAGTATTTCTATCAAGTACTTACAAATTTTTTTGATCGTTTAAGCTAGTCAAGTCAAGTTTATATGATTCAACAGAAAATTTAAAAACGTTGTATATAAAAAGTTCTTTTTATCTTGTAAATATTTTAAATCATAATTATTACGGAACACAAAAATATATTCACAAAACAAAATACAACGCAATATTTTCTTAATTTTTTCCTGTATATTGTAACAATAAATTATTTCAAAAACTTTTTCCAGATTGAATAATTACATAAAATTATTTATTTAATTAAATAAACAAAATTTTATCTACCAGTAATCAGAAATATTGAAAAAATGATTCGCACAAAATTAGTTTGCCCAATATTCACATTTTCAAAATCTTGCCATGCTATATAATGAAGATTATTAAAAATAAATCAATGTATAAATGTAAATAGCCCACTAATAGCTGAACGGTAACATATCGATTTATACAGTCATCACGTGTTATTTTTCAATGTGTGTTTCTACCCAGAGCATGAGCATGGGTACCTAAATAAGATGTCATATAAATAAAAAGGATTTCAAGTTATACACATTTATATTTTTTATAAAAATCGATGTGTCTTAAAATAGATATAAAAAATATTAAGAGCATACTTCAGTGAACCGGCTAATAATTTTCAACTATAGGCGCGACGAAATTTTGGAGTCGCTGGCAATCGGAGAGCGAAAGTCGAGCTGTGAACATGTCAATTTGTTTCGTGATGGAGACGGGGGTATTAATTCTTAAACCGTGTAAAGATGACTAAAAAACGTTACCAATTTACTTGAAAAAGAAAACATATCAATGAATATATTATTATTGTTACTTATAGAACAATAAACAGAACATTAAATGGACGCATGTTGAATGTTTATGACAAATTATGTTTTGTTCTGCAGGCGTCGTTTGCACAATCTTCGCGTCGCGTAGTCACGATCGTTTTAGACCGTGCCCCAGCTGAAGTATAGCCTCAAAAACGTTAAAAAATTGAAAACTTAATAAACTAAATTTTAATAATAAACATGACCATAAAATATAATGTAATAATAAGATGTGACCCTGCAACGAATTCACATTTTATTACATTTTTTTACAATTGTAAGTTTATCTTTGAATTAAAAGAAATATATTTTTAATGTTTTCAGATACATATTTATAATACAGTTGAAATTGTAAATAATCAAAAAAAAATCTCAAATTGCAAGCTTCGTATTTTTCCGCTAGGTTCTCTGTTGGCATATAGGATCCCCCTTCATAGGTTGAGTGAGTGGCTAACATCCATTTCTCGTAAACACAAAAATCTGTCAATACAACCTCCACTCTGCTGATTTGTTTCACTTAGGATCGAACATGGTATTTTATATTTACATGGAAATTTTATCTACTTATAACTATATAAAAATTCAACGTAAAAATTGTTTTTCCTTCCGGTGTAAAGTAATAATATTATAGGTAAGTACTTACGTAAATATTCTTGATTTTGCTTTTAACTCTAAACGATTTTCTTTTCGTGTAGAAAAGTCAAAATTGCTCGTATTTCTCCTTTCTTTTGTGGTCCCCGCTTCTTTATTCAGTCTGAAAGTAATTTGTTTTAAAAAATGTCTTATCGTTTCGTACCTTTTGTGTAAGTTTCGTACTTAGCCACTTGTCTTGTTCACCGTTATTCAGAAAATGTATGAAAGCTTTGAACGCGATTATTTTCTTTATGGACATTTTTTTTTAAATTGAGTTGATGGAAAATTCATTCATATTTCAACGTCTTTATCATAATCTTAAAGAATTAATCACATAAAAAATGGGTCCTTACATTTTATATTCTTATATTTTAACAAAGTTTATTACCTACATTAAATCGCGTACGTCTGTTTTCTGTCTATAATTATTTATTTTTTGTCTTCAACCGTTATACTCAGCTTGTACATTTTCATAGTACTCCTTGTTTGTAGACGTACATTTTACTGACAATCCATTTTACGATATCTATACGGGTGCTATCCACTGATTGAGCTCTTTGCATTTTACAAGAACAATAATTTAATAATTCTAGCTTTTAAATAGAGTTTTCTAAAAACTACTAGCTCAAAGGTAAGGGTTCTAGGATAATTACTCCCCAGATAAAACCCCCCCGGATATTATCTCCGTATAAAACAAAAGATGTTCAAATAAATCTTCATTGTCGTAACGAATATTAGATACAAAAGTTTGTTTGAAAATATTTTTTTCAAAACGAAAATTATTTGACTCAAAAAATATGGATATAAATTTAAAATTATACTATCATCAATATGCACATTCAAAAGATATAGAAAGGGAGAAAACACAATTAATAAAATATCGATTTTTTTTAACAGATAATGTATTTTAATATTATTATTTAAAATTATTTATAAATATTTATTAAGCTATATTATCTACATAATGTCACTTGTACAATTTTGTGAACTTCTAATCCAAAATTTTCTCATTTATTTTAATCTATTTATTTGTTTTTGTCATATTTCATTTACTTTCCCAACATCTCAAATGGGGGTGTTAATTATCTGGGATTTTTATATATGGAAGATTAATGGCCAGGGGGTTATGTACACGGACTGTTATTATAGGGGGGTTATGACCAAGGGGTTTTTGTCCATGGGGTAATTGTTCTTTCACCAAAAAAAGACACTCGTCGGACAAGCTAACTTATCCAGTGATAGAGAACTGAGCGAAAAAGTGTATGAAAGATGTACGACTGCATCGAAGAGATCGTTCTCTCGATCGAGAGAAAGCTTTCTGTAAGTATGTGACAACGCATTGAGACTGGGAGCCATGGGGTCACATTGAAGATACCTTTACCTAACAGTACACTGGTCTAGGTTCATGATATTGATCAGGATTCACTAGGATGGCTTTGTTATGTGTGCCATCGGTATGATTATTGATAAGAACATTACATTGAATACAATGGGTAATTAAAATCTTTGTAAATGTGCCGCAGATGCCGTCATGAGATTGTATAACTTTATTTTTAGACCAAACCAAACCTAACCTAGCCTAGCCCAACCTAATATTACCTAATATAATCTTAGTTTGTGATAATGATGCATCAAAATGTATGAAAATTTCAAATTTTAAACAATTACTGGATCGAAAAGCCTATGCGCCGACAGAAAAAGGTATTTATTACAATTGTCTACATGTAATAAACTGTTTTCGTAAAAAAAAATATAAAAGCCCATGACGGCATCTGCGGCGCAATTACCAAAATCATTATATAAGTCAATAATTTAGTATAGCAACATTTAATGAAGTTTATATAACAATAATTCGTTCTTCAGCGTGTGGTATGATAATTCGATTTGTTATTGATAAAATCAAATTACGATTCCTATAATTAGTCTGGCATACAGACAATAATTTATGAACCGTTTAATAAACCACTTTTATTAATTATCGTAACTAATTGTATTAGAATTGATTATCATTTTGTAGTGGAAATAATAAGTTTGCCAACATTCGGATGGAAGAGTTCATTAATTTATTTTGATTTGCTCGAAGTAGACTGAAGTCAATAAAGTTATATCAAAATGCTAGGGGTATTATTAGAGTTCCGTCACTATTTGAAATTCGTGTTCCTACGTGCTTTTATCATAGATAAACATACGGATTTGAAAGAATAATAATCACTTTTTTACTACTGAAAACTTTTTTCACCTGCATGAAAATACAATATTTAGCTTTGATCTAAGTAGGTAAGAAACCAGAAAATACTATTATCCATGTTGTAGCATTGCTTATAATTTAAAAAAATTAAAGCCTATTTCGATGTTTTTTCTAAGTTACGAGTGTGTACGTATCTTAGTATTTATTTAATAAATTAATGTCAGAGATACATTAAGAATTCGCTACAACTCAATCTGAAATTAGTAATAACTCACAGCCGGGTAATCGTTAGCCTTAGTGAACTTGTTTTCTTTTTCACTTGCATGCCTACATATATTGAAAAAATCGTTTCGCCTACATTACTAGGGTTAATTCATTGCCAAATAAATTTAATTATCTTATATTAAACAGAATTACGAAATTCATCGCAGCTTGGTGCAATATTCTCATTAATGTCACCCATTATGTGAAGCTATGCAGATAGTACAAGCATTATGAAAATAGACACATTAATGACTCTCTCTGGAAGCTTGTTTATCGCTCAGAATTTCGCGTTTCATTTTGCCAACATGGCGGGTATATGAGGTGCTATCATTTCCACTATCAATTATTTGAACAGTTTAACAAATGAAAGTGATGCCAATTAATTGAATGACGATACCCCTTATATAGGGTGTAGACAATTTTAATTTTGCCGCCATTTTCCACTGGTGACACTTTGTCATTTCCAATTTGACATACATAGTTCTATAAATATGCAAAATTAGTCTTATAAAATTATGCAGTACAACAACGGGTATGAATCGTTAAAAAATATTATCAAAATAATGGTTCAGCTACAAATTGTACAGCGAAAATAACGTGATATTTTCGAATGAATTCAAGTGACATCGATTAAACAAAATGGTTACGTTAATCACCAAAATTTCCGGATTTGACGATTTGAAAATCCTCTAGTAGTCTATGGGAGAGCAATACATAATGAAAAGGTTACGGCTTGCTGTCATCGGGACGTAGGTACTCTACAATGCGATTAGACTTGCTCTGGTGATAGCGATGGCAGCCATTATCATGATACCGTGATTACATATTTTTATTTTGAATGAACTAGATGTAATGGATATGGAAAGCATGTAGTTTCATCATGATTGCATCACCTAATATATTGGGCGGAAAACACGGGAGTTATTGCAGACCATTTTCATTATCGTGGTATTTCCTGTTTAACCACGAAACACGAGTAAACACCTTCGTTGGGTCGAACCACCAATCTTTCTATACCACTAATAATACCTATAATCACCAAGCGAAGATTGGAGAAAATGTGCCATGTTATCCATCAGATGAAAAAATAACGCCTATGGTGAGATTTGAACCACAATTAACAACCGAATGCACTGCCAATTGCACCACTCAGGCCTACATTACAACAGCATATTTTTAGGAAACAATAAGTAATTTAAAAACAACTAATTAACAAGTTCATTTGATTTCTTGTCTTATTCAAGTGATGCAAGTGAGTAGTAAATCGAATGATAGGTAGGTATATTATGCTACATTATGTTTCAGGACATATACCTATGAACAAAATTACTTCTAATCCACAAGAAGAATGACAACCTTAGTTAGTATACCTACAATATAAATAATATGTACCTAGGTATTATAAAATAAATATAATATGGTTGAAAATAATAAAACAAGTTAGATGTAGGTAGGTACTAAGTTTAAATAAGGTTGTCAATATTCTCACTCTAACCAAGTTGATATTAAATTTTAAGAAATCAAGAAAACAATTTGTTCATTTCACCGCATAAATTAAAAGTATCACTTTTACATTGCGTACACTGCACCTGATTTTCTTTTATTAATATTGTGTGTATTTGTGTTTTGAAAAGAATGGAGACTTTTGATGATATGAATGATATGTCTTGAAGCAAAAGCGGTAATTTAATTAGACCTATGGGTCTATTCTATACCTATCGAACACTAACTTGATAAATAGTATCAAACTTAGGGTAGGTTTGTATCAAAATATTAGCACTTATTGTAACAATTACACGAAGCTGGTTTTTATTGTTGCAATAAGTGCGATATTTTAACAGCAGCAAGATAGGTGCTGTTAAAATATAGCACTTATTGCAACAATAAAAACCAACTTCGTGTAATTGTTACAATAAGTGCTAATATTTTGATACAAACCTACCCTAAGTTTGATAATATTTATCACTTTATCACTTTAGCGGTCGATAAGCATAGAATAGACCCACTAGTTGTGCTACTACCCTAACGTTATACTCGTAGCATCTGTACACGTGCATGGATTCACTTGCAACAATCGTGTGTATTTTAAACTATCGCGATAACAACTGTTGTGTATTGCTAAAAGTGCTGACTGTATATTCAAGAATAAGCAAGACGCGATGTTGTCATATTTTTATAGTACTATTTGACAGGAAGTGAAAATCGATTAACCTCAAAATGATTCTGCACGGTGTAGTTCGTTTTTTTACCGGGAGGTTTGCCACTATCGTTCTACTGTGCAGGCGCAGATATCGAACAAATCCAACTGTTACGTAAAAATTCATTCAAGCTTCCGATTTTTTTTGATTCATGCATGCAATCTTGCAACTTCCAGAATAATACATGTTTACACGTGCATTTTCTTGTTATGGCCGCGATAATACGTACTGTCAGCAGTAAATCCATGCACGTGTAAACGGGGTATTATTTTAAAAATAGTATGTATTATTACTTAGTGAATGCACTAAAGATACACTACAATATATCAGGAACAGCTACATAATTTGAAATGGAATAGTTTTTAACGCCAACGTTACGTCCACTAATTGGTTTTAATTACTGTTGTTTATTTATCAACATCAGTGAATTAAATTCTGACATCAAAGTCTAGATAGGTAAATCGTCGAACTACTTCCAAGCAAAACTGGCTGAATGCCAAAATCCACCTCCATTACGTTGACACTTCCTTAGCAATAAGCTTTTCACACGCGTCTTCCTACTGGACATGAATATGAAACCTTCGAAATTAATACTTCATACATGCAACATGACGTATAATTATTAGTATTTTATCAATCTCTTCAGATCATTCTAGAGCGTCATTAACTCACGAAAAACTTCGTCCGATATCTTTTAGTTATATAAAAAACTTCATAATAATAATATACACTATTATAGTTCCCAAAGCCACTAATATCAGCCTATTCCTTCATTCGGTATCTACTATTTCTTTCCGTATTTCACGCGGGCGATAGCTAATGAAATAGGTTTCTATCATGTCAATCTGTTAAAACTGAAAAAAAATGTATTGAAATCAATGACGTCCCGTGGGGCTAGGCAGATTAAGCGTCGGCAAATCATTTGAAATATATAGAAATAGCTAAGTACCTTAACTTAGTAACCACGAAAATATCTTTCCATTAAAAAAAATAGTTCACTGTTTTTGTCGGGTTCGCGATATCTAGTTTATTTCCGTTGCCCTTCGACGTCCTTGGTGACCAGAAACGACACGTGCAGATTTGCGAATAATAAAATTAGTCTGATATTTGGTAAGTAATGTATCCATACAATACATTTCATAGATATTGGACTCATGAAAGGATTATAAAAATAATGTATGAACAAATGAGGCGGCATTTTGGCGCTGCCTAGGAGCGGCATTTTATCTAGGGACGTCACTGATTGAAATTGCTATAGATACGTAGAAAAGTATCTTATAGTTTATAATATTATATTGAATGCATAATATAAATTTATCTGAAATCGTGTCTAGCAAATTTAAATCCTTTCGGAAATAGAGTCGCGTCGTAGGCCACCGGTTTTCCTAAGCTGGGATATTAAAAGAAAACGACTTTCGCTGAAAACGTTGGAGTGTGTTGACGAGCAATATTTACTTCCGGAGACACGTTAAGAGAAAATTCGTTGCGCAGCTTTCTTTGCACCAAATAATAGACAGCTTTGGACAAACTATATGATACAAATAGCCACGATATTATTTGAGAGAGCTTTTTCAAGAGCTTTTCTCTCCGTAAATAATTTTGCATTATTATTTTTATACAGCCGGTGATTTATTTGATTAAGTTTTTTTCAATCGAATATTAGTCGTAATAAAAAAAACCATTTGGCGTGAAATCTATGTAATGGTAATGTTGTTTTTTTATGCTTTTGAAAGCATTTGTTGTCTTATACATAAAACACCACGTAGTAACTACATAACTTGTGTTTTTCTTTCAGATGCCAGTGCCCGCCAATCGACATTGGACAAGTTATGGAAGGAAAATTCATCGTTTCTCCTGATGATTACGTCATTACTGGAAGTGAGTTTTTTGTACAAACATTGTATTTAAAATAAGATAAAATCAACAGAAATGTCCTTTAGTGACTTTTTCTATTTTTTTCAGATATCACGTGACATCGGTACCAGCAATAATTTGGCGGGAATCATTCGCGAAGCCATCTGCCTTAAACCTGGTAAAGGTAAAATCATCAGAGGTATCTATCATCCTTCTTCGATTCATTACATGTTATATCAAAGATATAATTTTGATAGCCACATATACCTACCCAGTTCTTATATACATAAATACACTATCTATCTACTATTACATTCTATTTCTAATGATCAGCGTATTTTTATGATTTAATGAAAAAATATGCTTGTAAAATCATACAGCAGTTATATTTTTATTAAGGATTTTTAATTATATATTATTAAACATCTAGAAACAATGATTACTTACTGATGATGGCCATCGCTTGAACTTGGGCATTCGCCCAGACTTTACACGAGGGATAGTTATTGAATAGCCCCTTATCCAACTTATTGCATCCTTCTTCTGAAGCAAACCCAAATTGAAAAACGAGCTATACGAACTCTCATTTACGGTTTCTGAAGCGGGCGTCCGACCAAATACTCCACCATTGGGACTAAATTATACTTTTAGCTATTCCATTATTGCCAAGTTTTATATTTGTCCTTTCGAACGATATTCTGTGTATTTGGGTCTTGGCCTCCTCCAGCATCCGTCGTCATCTAGATCTTTCCAAAGCCACTTCTGTCCAGTTTTGGACAACCGATATGTTTAAATCCGACTCGACACTATCACTCCATCATGTACGTGGTCGGCTAGATCTTCGTCTTCGGCTTCTGGAATGTCTTTATTTCTGAATAATAATGACTATTTCACTTAGTTTCCCACCACGAATCTTTATTCGTGAAAAGTTTTAATAGGTATTTAACTTACTTTTCTTTATATACATAATATACCTATACATTTAAAACCCTCATCATTAAACAAAAATAATAAATAAAAAGTGCAGTGTAACTGTAGTTCAACCAGCGGTATCGAGTGAATATTTTGAAGCATGCAATTTAATAAATTTTTCTCATAATTTACACTTTAAATCAGGGGTTACCAAAGTGTGCGGCACGGCGCCTTGTGGTTTTAATTCAAAAATTTATTTATTTTACATATAAAGAACATTATAAATTAATGATTTAAGACGGTCACAGCATGACATTTAGAAACAAATAAATATTATTAAAGCAGTATTATATAAAATGAAATATATCAGTATTAAGTTATTAAACAGTAGAAAAGTGTAAATACGTGCCGCAAGTGGTTGGCTTACAGGGGTGCAGTGGAATATTCTAATATTTTCATTGAAAAAAAAAATTTGGATGAGAAAAGAACCAGTTGAAAAAATCCTGATGCACCAATGATACCCTGATCCCAAAGTCTCCTCTTTTCTAGATGTGTTTACAAATAACTTATTAAACAACATTTAATGATAAAAATATGCATAAAATACGAAGTAGTTATGTACTAATCACTAATGAAACTCGAGTGTTTAACGGACGCGCAATTTTTAACGGTTTAACTAAGTTAATCTTATTAAAAAAAAAAAACGTTGCATTGTTTACATTATTGAAAGCGAGTGAATTTGAAATTTCCATTTTATTATTTACATTTATGAATAATTTTTATTGTCATTTTTTTTCATTTAATATATCATCATCTGACCTTTTAAAAAACTTATCAAATTAAATTTTAATGATAAAAATATTCATAAAATAATATGTAGTTAAGTATCTACTAATAAAAATATTCTATTTTCCAAAAAACCCACACTTCATAATTTTTTTAATTTCTAAGTTTTTTATTACTTACCTAACTAAAAAGAATTCAAAAATATCTTAGTCTTTTCAGATTCGTGTTGATTATTTAAAATGAAAGTTATTAGTAAATTATTGTATTAAATTACGTGTGTCGTGTTCTGTCACTAGATACCGCTAGTAGTATTACATTCCAATAATAAATTGTTATAATCTACTGATAAAAATATACATATATTTAGAGTCATCTGTTGGTATAAAATGAAATTTTAACTTTAAAAAAATCACTCTCATTATTGACATAGTAAATCCACTACATTCATTTTCAACCCAATGTACACATTACTGGAAATGTAAATCATTAATTGAAAACCTGCAGCGCTTCGGAAAGCAGTTAATAAGAAGAACTCCATCGATATCAACGCCGACCAAGACCAAGAAAATGCATTAAAATCATCTTGCATTTCAAAAGTTTTCATTCCTCCCGCCGTTGAACTGGGCCCTAAAGAAATTGCAGCCAAAAAGGGTATGTTATTATCAAAAACAACATTCGTCTTGAGCTCTGCTGTGCTGCGCTTTGATAACTACTAAAACAACTGCTGCAATCAAATAATTAATTGTTCTATCAGAGACAAAACTCATTAAGTGCAACAATTAACTGTTTCACTTAATGAGTTTTACCTTTGATACGGAAATTTGTTAGTGTCTAAATAGAGTTTCTGGAATACCATTAATTAACAACACCATCTATTGCAGTGTAGGTTAAACATCATTAACGTGTTTAAGTTTTCTGTAAATATGTTTTAGCTTTTATCACCCGGTTGCGTTGTCGTATTATACCATATGTAAATATTTTCAAGGACTGTAATAATACTTATTTCTGTTTTTTTTATAATGAATCTATCTATAATGTTTTACTATCTGCATAATCTATTATAATATGAAATGAGACGTTTATTTTCAAAAACTGTTAAGTACACATTTCGGTATTTGTATGTCAAGCCATATTTTGATATACAAATATTTATTTTAAATGTATTGTATTTTCAGGTAACAATTATTGGCCAATAAATCTTTGATTAAAACAAATATATGGATTAAAATCGTTATGTCAGCATTTATTTGTATTATTTTAATTATTCAGTGAATTATTAATTTTTTAAAGATTTTCTATGTATAAATACATACTGTGTGCAATTACATACCTATTATAACGATATTATCATATGTAGATACATATTTTTTGTTAGATTTTGACCATATGTTGACTTATTGGGTGTTGAAAATAGACTCCTCAAATAACATTTTCCATTACTTATCTCCCCATTCTATGGTTTATAATGAACATTTTTATGTACCTAAACTTAAGATTAAAATAATAATTATTAGTTCAAAGTCTTGGATATTTTGGCTTCTTAATAATGATGATGTCATTTCCATCATGCTTCTTCCACAAACTACATTACAACAGAAATGAAAATTCTCATTTTGATAACTACAATTGGATTTTCATATAGATTATAGCTGATTAGACTTTATTTTAAATTGCAGCAAACAACGCTGCTCGGCAGTTGGCAATCACACACATGGTTCGTCAAAATGCAACAGCCACCATAACAAGAGTTATTTTTCACATTAATAACAAAAAGGATCCAAACAGTGGTAATTTGGAACTACTCTTGTACGACTTGCTTTGGATATTGAGTCAACTCTCCCAGAAAGGTACCTACGGTTATCACAATAATTATTATGTAAGAGTGAATTATATATTTAATTTACAAGAGACATCTCTGAATCAGTTTATCAACTAGTATCAATTAATATAATACAGAATGATCAATTATTTTAACTCATTAAATTAATTATTATTTATTGGTTCATTTTCGTTTATTGAATTATTCTCTTAGGAACCATTAAAAACTTTAGATAACCACAATAAAATTATGATACTTAGTACAAAAAATAGTACCGAATTAGTTTACTAGCTACCTTCTCGAAATCTAAAATTATTGATAATAATTTGTTCTCTAATATTTCAGATGCAAAATTTTCCGTAAAGATTCGCATCCTGAGTGGAGTAAAGACAATGCACAGCCTTTTGAAAATGCACTACACCAATACTAAAGTTTTGTTTCCACTTCTGAACATAATGAAACAACTGTCCAAAAATCGTAAGCATTTTAAATACATAATAGACTTCTTTGATTTGTTTTTGATTCGAATAATTATTTGACCATCATAATTATTCAACTAACAATTGTTCAAAAATTAATAATAATGCTATGTGTAAGTACCCTAACAATAATATCGTCACTGTTCTGGCATAAGACACTAATTCGAAAAAATTACATATTGAGTTAGTTATACCAAAATGTTCCTTATTTCGAACTTTACCGTCTGGAAACCTTTTTAATAAATAAACATCTTTATTTTAAAGTCATCCTTTTTTACGATTACTTAATAAACTCACATGATAGACCATTTCAAACATT
Source organism: Rhyacophila brunnea (assembly GCF_057557595.1). Classification (NCBI taxonomy): domain Eukaryota; kingdom Metazoa; phylum Arthropoda; class Insecta; order Trichoptera; family Rhyacophilidae; genus Rhyacophila; species Rhyacophila brunnea. Next base: position 43,591,092 of record NW_028232859.1, read on the forward strand.
TTAACAACTTCAAAGTCAAATTACTCAAAACTAGTATTCTCCAGTTAGTGTGTTCTGCCAGAACAGAGACGATATACTCTTTGGTTCTCGGGTAAAAGGTCTTGTATCTCAGATAAACACATTTAGAATAATACAGTTGTTGAAGTTTTCAAAATGCTATTTATTACTATTTTGCATTTATTTATTGTGTATTAGATTTTTTGATAGGTTGTACCATTAAAAGTTTGAAATAACAATACCATATTGCATTGATTGTAAGGTACATCCTTATTTTTAAATACCAATATTTATTTATAAACAATATATTTTATCCATCCACAATGTTAAATAATTAATTTTTAAATGGTTTAGTAACTGAAGAGCCAAGGGGCTGCAGTTGGCTTGTCATGAATAACAACCAATTCACCACACATTTATTTAGGATTTCATCATCCCAACTACCCACTCCATTGCACCAACTTATCCCATCGTCATAACTGCTACATTTTTAACAGCGATGGTATAAACCCCATCGATTCAAGACACATCCCGAGTTCAAAGACACCAAAATTGAAAAAATAATGCATCTGATAAACATTACAATATGAGATGAGACATGACAAAAGAACTTCTATAATGGAAATTTTTTGTCAAAATCAATTATATAAAAACGAATAAAACACACAAAAAAGGAATAGAATTCTGTTTGCACCGTAGAATTAAAATCTTATTTTCATCAAAACGTGAGTAAACACTTTTGCCCCCGAACCACGTAATTTTAACTGTAAATTTGTCTTTAAAACCATTTGAATACGTGTATTAAATAAGGCTCTAAGTACCAAAAAGTAGTATTGCCTGTAGTTACAAAATACCGAGTCATTGCAGTAAAATTTCATGAAGCAGACCTTTTGAAAAATGTAGTTTTACAGTGTGAAGCAATCACGGCAGCTTCTATAATTTTAGGTATTAAGAACTCGCAAGTGTCAACACACCATTGTCAGCTATTTTATATTGAATGCCGTTGACCACTGCAGTGCTACTTACACCATTATAAATAAAACACGCCAACGGACTTACAACGTCGACTTGTTTAATTATTTTGCTGTATTTTTTTGACTTGCTTGAGGCACTTAGACTATAGTTGAAGTTATTGGCGTTGCTATCTAGAACATTTTTCTATAAAAATGTCAGTTTATATTTTTTTGGTACTTAGCGCCTTAATTAATACACGTATTCATTTATTGTAATAAAAATTCTAATGACAAATTTCTTAAAATCATTGTACTTAATTATATTTTATTTCTATTTCTAGCTACCACATCTGCGATACTTGTACGTGATGGAATTGTGGCAACATATGAAAAAGTTATTCTCTCCCTTGGTTACGTTCCGACAGCACGTTTAAGATTATGCTTAGACACGGTAGATTATCTCAGCAGAAATAGTAAGCCAATCTCATAGTTTGTGCATCAACAATCATTACCATCTAGGAATACAAAATGATTATTTATCTGATTCTCAAAAACGACACTCAGTACTTTCTTATACCCCCCACAGATTCCATCATTTCAGATGACTCCCCTTCTCCCTGCAATCACAGCCAATCCTATCAAGTGCGAGGCTCAATTGAAACGAATATTATATATCCATTCAAAAATGATTTACAGTTTTGCAGTGCCTAGCCAATATTTAGTTACACATTTATTATTGCAATTATTTATTTTTTGGTGTTTGATATAAATATAATCAAGAATGTCAGCGCCTATATCAAGACTAGGGATTCCAATCCCGGGCTATTTTCAATACCTATGAATCCCAGGATTGATAAACATAATCCCGGGATTTCGGGATTGATTTTTTTATCAATTTTTATGGAAAATAAAATAAAAGCGAAAATATAACAGAAAAAATACTTTTAATAAAAAATAACTACATTAGAAATAAACTGAGTTTGAATGAAGTTTGATTTATACCCATGTGTAGGTTGCCGATTCATTTTATTTTTTCACATGAATTATTAAAAATTTGGAAGAAAACAATGCTTCGCACTTTTAACAAAGTAATTCCACCATGATATCATACGTTTTACGGCAGTTTCATATTTGGCTGACTAATAATTAGATTAATGAAGCGGAAAGGCCATAAGTACACCATGATTATTTGCTTTACTATTTTAAATCTCGCTAATCCATTCATTATGTCTTTACTATCAGAAACAGCAATCTCATAATTCACATTATTATTTATATTACAATATTATTTACTCCATTAAACTTGTGTATTTCCAAGATTGAACGTATTCAATATTGATTAACAATAAATGTCTTAACTAGTATAAATTATACTAGATTTATTTTTGACCGATTTTATCAATGTTATTTGTAAATATAAAAATGTTATATTAGCAATGGAAAAAAATGCCTAGCCCGGTATTGTCAAATTGTAATCCCGAAATCCCGGGATCAGAATTTTGGCTTGGGATTGGATTCCCTAATCAAGACCATGTATTATAATAATACAGTGGCGAAGGATGATGGTAGACTGTGGACATCCGATAAAAATAGTGCACACTAAGCTTTTTCAGTCATACTTATTTGTTTTCATCGAACTAAGAATATACATTGTAGATGGCGTCGGTAAGTTTTTAAAATTCAATCGAAACTTGCCGAAACTACACCATCATAGATACAAAATATTCTTCTATCTATAAAATATCTAAAATTTTGCCATTAAAATTTAATGATTAAATCATATAATTATTTACAAAGTTCAGTGTGAACTATGTATGTCGAGTCACCACAGCCTACCTCCACTCTTCGCCACTGTTATAACACTACACTCAAGAATATTTGGCCACTTTTATTTGTCTAGCAATATTATTTTGTATCTCACCTTCCACAATGACAATGATCTCTTTTTGAAACCCAATATCTGAGGTAGTGGTCTTGAATATCTTAATTAGAAATACGTCATAGAATTTCTTGAATAATGTGGTCGAGTCTTTTCGGCTTGTGTCTGACAAATTATCACTGATTATAATCGTCTTCGATACACAGTAACTAGGTACAAATTTTTTTTTAGAGGTGTGCTGTATACAGATGGTTAAAACTGGAGTCATACACTTAGTAATGCGAGTATTCGACCGTTGGGATAAATATGAAGGCAGAATGAGACTCAAACTCTGCTCTCATATTCTACAGACATTGCAGCATATTTGCATTATAAGTAAGGTTTTGTTTAATATACCAGTATACTTTTTTTTATATCAATACTCTATAATAAAATATGTTGACTCGATAATAAATTATGGCAGTGCCATCTGTGAAATATTACTCTAAGCTTTAAATTAATAAATCGTTGACAGTTTGATTGAAACTTTTTCCGTTATATTCCAGAATCTGGTCGCAGAACTTTGGCTACTAAAAAGCATATTCAGGTTCTTCATAGATTCTGCACCGGGTGCCCCGATGAAGAGTCATTTGACCGTCTTGTTGGGAAAGTTTGCTCAATTATCTGCCTTTGTTTGAATAACAAGGCATTACCTGTGATAGCGACGAGTCCTGCTGTGTTTAACCTGTCAAATATTGCGAGTGGTAATGTATTATTTAAATAATATAAACCTGAGATATAAGTCTATATTCTGATGATAATACACGAGTCAAAAAAAGAGTTAGCAAGTCAAAAACTTGAAATTGAGTTATTGTATGTACCATTTATATGATTTTTTTAAATATGGGTAGGAAAATTATTCAAAGCAGTAATCGATTTTTCGGGATATACTATAAAACAGGCAAGTCCAACTTCAAGTAGGCTGTGATCCACACACTTTCCCTTTGTCATTCTTCAACTCGAATAAATGTTTTATATTGGGCTGAGGACACTGGGGTATCACAAATTAAACAACCCTTCTTTTACACCATCATAAAGAAATACTCAGTTTCCGATTATTTGTCACGAAAATGATAAATTTTGGTCTTCTTTTGTACACTCATTGCGCTCATTATCAAACTACTCTCCCACGGTGCAAGAGCCCACTGCGGGATTGTGAGAGGAACTACGCCTTAGTTTTAGCCACAGCGATTTACATCTTCTCTTTAACTCACTCCTGCGGTAGGCAGTTAGTGATTGGTTGTTTTGATTGATTTTAAACCAAATGGTACTACAAGGTCAAGCGAGCTTCCTCGTCATTAATTGAAAACGATTTTCATTTAACGGCCCACGTGCTCGTCGTAGGTCAAAATTGAGTTTTTATTGTATTTTCAAACCATGATCCTGGACACTCCTTAAACGTTGTAGATAATCTATTTATATAATTTTGAAGCCTTATTATCCTTTATGGTTATTTTAAACATTTGATGACTGCATAAACTATTTTTGTTACATAAAATAGTATTCTTTTAAAACACGCAAACATGTTCAAACACGCGCGTTAACATAATTTTACTCCCTACTTCAATTATAGTTTGTCAATGTATGGCTACGGCCGTATGTTGTAGTTTAACCACTAGGGAATGAAAAAAGAAATGGCGTATTTCAAAAAAACACTACCTTATTCTTAGGTCAATAATTATTATAAAGCAATCATTATTCATAAGATGTTTATCACACTTGAATGGTCAAAGACATAGTTTATAATAAGTATCTTTAGAATCATCTTCAAATGTGTTAATCTTGCCGATTTTTTGAATAATAAAATGCCTAATTCTTGTCAAATTTGGGATCACAGAGATTATCAATATAATTTTTTATCGTGAATATTTTACAAAAATTATCTAATAATAAATTATACTAATGGTTTCATAAATGCGTTTATAAATTAATAAATGTAAAAAATCTTAACACCACTGCACAGTTATGTACCGAAATATGACTATATTCTAAAACATTAGAGCGAGATGTTTACAAGAATACTATTTTATGTAACAAAAATACTTTATGCAGTCATCAAATGTTTAAAATAACTATAAAGGATAATAAGGCTTCAAAATTATATAAATAGATTATCTACAACGTTTAAGGAGTGTCCAGGATCATGGTTTGAAAATACAATAAAAAGTCAATTTTGACCTTCGACGAGCATGTCCCCCCTTAAGCTGAATATGAAAATGAAAAATAGGAATGATTAATGCTTTCCTTTCAAAATCACAATGAAACTATTAACTCAATATTCATATTATGCAATCGACCAAAATCACTCCGCAATTGATATTGTGTTGGACATGTCTGTTTTAAAATAAGTCGAAAAGCACTGTTCATTTTGATTCATCTTCATATTCTTAACAAAATTATGAAAAATATTTATCTAACTCCATTCCATGTTGTGACTTACATATCGTCTTTGACACAAAAATAAAGCTTATAACATTAATTGGAACTGATATGGATTTATATCTGCCTCTGTATTTCAGACGAATGGAAAGTGCTGGATGAACCAGACGCAGATGACAATGATGACTATTCTGGAAGTAGCTCCGAAGAAGACAACGCTATCGAAGAGGACAACTGTTTGTTTAAACAAGAATGCGATAGCTTCGGCAGCGAAACCGATAGCTTATTAGGTGAAAACATCGACGATGAATTGAAACAATCCGATGATACAACTACACAACTAAACAGCAATTATATATTTCAGTCAAATTACAGAGATTTAGAAGACTTAAAAAGGTATTTCAATTGACTGCTTATAAAAACAATAATAAATACCAAATTATAATTTTAATAATAATTTATTCATTTCATTGTGACTTTATTTCAGATATAACTCATTTTTCAAAGAGTTCAGTGGCCTACAAAAACAACTAAGACTGATAAAGAATAGATCCAATTCAAAGTGCTGCATATTGGATGGATCTTCTACAAATATCTCCTCGTCTGATTATAATATTAATAGAACAGAACATTCCAATTTATTGAAAGTTTCGTTTGTAAACTCTTCTCCGTCATTGTTTTGTGATTCCGACAATCAATCTCACCAACCAATGCAATTATGCTGTGATATAAAATACAGGAAAGTGTCAGGTACGTTAGCATAAACATAAATAATTATAATTTGCTACATGAAAGTAACTGTGAGACAAAGTGAAAAAATTCAATTTTGAGATACGTATACCAATCGATTGCTGAAAGCTATATCAACACATTTTTTTTAGTTTTTCAATACATTTTCATTTTTCCGCTGTTTACGATATTTTTGTCAGTCATAAACAAAACGAACATAAAATTGGGGCTTCACTGTTTTATAATATTCCTATAATAATGATATCATAAACTTTTGAATCTTATTCCTAGATGTCTCTGTTTATACTTGACATTGAATTAATCTCAATTTCTGTATTATCTAATGACTTTTTTTATTATTTCAGGAAATGTCTCGTGTAATCTTAAGATTCTAAGGGATCTCCTCCCAATGAGCTACCCTGACCAAGTGTATTCAATTATTGCATCACGAGTGCGCAGCATCATTCCTTTTGTGAAGGTGGCTTATCCTGATCTCCACGGTGGAGAGGCTCTTAACAAATTAGAATATTTAAATGAGCTAGAAAGGTCTACATGCAGGTTAGACTATAATGACTCTCTCTGAAAGAACATTCGTACTTATGATTCCTCCAAACAATGACAATTTCGGCTTATTTTTAGGCGAAAACTTATTACGTGCGTTGACCGAGCTATCAATCCTGAAAACCTAATGAATGAGACTGTATACGATTTGGATACTATTTGTTCTGAAGACTCATCAAAATCCATAGATAGGTAGGTAACTACTATAAATTAATAATATTTTCATAGTTTATATTGTCTTTTCTTGTGAAAACTTGTTTCGGATCATAGAATGTTTTATTCCCAATAAAAGGTTGTTGTATCAAATAATTGTTTACTTCTACTGAGTACGATTGAGTGCAAACAAAATCTATTTCAGAATATTGGGGAATGCAGATGTTCAAAAGTTATCATGCAGACAATACCAATTCAAAAAACTTGACTTTGAATCTCGGTTCGAATCTGGAAACCTAAGAAAAGTTATACAGGTATAACAGAATTTGTTATCATTATAATATAATCATATTTTTTTACCTACCATCATAATTCCTGACTATTGCTTTATTTACAGACCGGTCCCAGAGAATACGATCTGATTTTAATGCCTGATGTGAATTCAAATAAGCGGCATCTCTGGTTTTACTTTGAAGTGAGCAATATGTCAAACAGCTGGTCTTATGTGTTCAATATCGTCAACTGTGAGAAATCCGACAGCCAATTCAATTTTGGAATGAAACCCGTCATGTATTCCGTGAAAGAAGCAACACTAGGAAGACCGGGTGTGTTCATTTATATTCTAAGCTCTGTATCTTTTCATGACACATACCATTATTTCACATAACAATTGAAAAACAAAATTAACAATATTATTGATTTCTGAATATTCATTATTTCATTCCATTACACTCAGTAATTAATTATCAATACTTACATGATTTATTGGAATAATAACTCAATTAATTACTTACAGAACAATCTAAGGTAGTCAATTGGGTAAGTGAGCCTGTGAGGAAATTTATCTACATGTTTATTATTTTATTATTAAGTTCATAACAATGGCTATGTAAACAATTATTGTATAATACAGTCGAACTCGGTTATTACGATCACGGACATAGCGAGATCTCGGATGTAATGAGGAAACATTCGTTGACATTTTAGTTTATGATTTCCTACATACAATTATTCACTTTTATAACGAGCTACTTATCGGATATACCGAGCAAAAATATCATCAAAAATTTTCTTATAACTGTTAATGTGTCGATCGTTTAAAAACATTTTCGACCCTAAGCAATAAAATCCGACCGTAGGACCGATCGGATTACGTTTATGACACTAGTTAAGTGTCTAAGTACCTAATTGGTGTTTTCGCCGATAACATTGAAAAGTATCCACGCATATGGTTGAAATTTCATGTAAAAAATCCAAGCTGAAGTCAGTAGATACCTACCAGCGTTCATTACAATAAACAACTTCTTTTGTAGTTTATGAATGCCATGCTTGTTTCGGAGAAAAATTCTAGTTGTGTATTTTTGTGTTATGTGACCGCTCATTTAAAAATACCTATTCTCTGATATAACGAGTAATGCTTATAACGAGCAAATTCAGTCGATCCCATCTTCCTCGTAATAACCAAGTTCGACTGTATATCTTCCATAATGCAATTTTTGACGTACTCTGGTGTAATCAATTTATACGAACGTAGCCACATATGTACTCAATAATTTCATCAAAATGTGGACATTCAATAATTGTCTTCTTAGCTCTTGTAATAATTCTTATAATAATTAAACAAGTATTTTGATGAACAAAAAAATATGTTTTTAGAAGAGAATTAGTCACGTTGATTAGATCTACATTCCCCTGCAGGTGCACTTACCCCCAACTCACCTTTATAAATTCATAGATGTATCGTAATCTGGAATATTATAAAACTATTCAGATAGAGTAGGTTTGGAATAATGTTTTATATAACCAGGCCTCTTAAAATCTCATAGTGTTAATAATTGTGCTACCATATTTTTTAATTATAATGTTAAATATATAAGTATTTCAAAATGAAATAATAATACTTACCACTGTTATATAAAGTCTTTATTCGGACTTCTAGGATGGATAAGAGCTGGATCCGATATATGCTACTACAGAAATAGTTATCAATGTGTTAAAAGTAAAAACCCGTCAAAATGCTATCTGACTGTGACCTTTACAATTGATTTCCCACACTCCAACGATGTCTGTTACCTAGCTTATCACTATCCGTACACATACTCTCAGATGATGGTTAGTCTCTTTCTGTCTCTGTACGTTAATTAGCCGCCATTTAAATATTCTCAACTCCTTCGCTCACGTACAATTTACTAAAATATTTTTTTAACGTCTTTTCAGTCTAAAATGTGGATTCTTTCACAAAATCTGCCCCCGAGTATTTACTTTCGGATGGAAACACTGTGCTTGTCTCTGAACAGTAATGAAATACCTGTACTGACTATCTCCGCTCAAGATACTGTTACTAATCCAATCCAAGTAAGTACTGTTATGTGCCCATCGCAAAAAAAATGTCTCTTTATTATTTAGTTATTAGTAGAATAGTAGATAACTCAGTGACATTAATGTTGGTATTTTTGATTTTTTTTTACTTCAATGTCTGTATTATAAGTATATTAACATAGTCTGCAAACTTAAATATTAAGTATAGCTACGGGCTTGCAACCCATATAGAAAAATAAATAATTTTGTGGATAGTTTTTGGGTTTTTGGAGTTTTTTAATGCGAGACTAACTGTATATAGCACTTTTTTTTATTCTAAAACTACCCAATAAGTTCCACTAGCATTACTACATTGTCTTAAAAACATCTCAATCTCCATTAGATTATTACTAAACTGAATTAGGCATTTAGAATCATCTTCAGAATCACTTTAGAATTATTTAGAGTTATGGAGGGGGGCTACATCTTAAGTAACCCAATGCATCTGAACGGCTCTAAGAAACTACATGTTACCGATTTGATCTCGTGCATGTACACTAACGTTAATTGTACCTATACAAAACAATAAGCGTCAAAGTGATCTGTCAAAACTATTTTTTTCTCTACCTTGCTTTTACTTGTATTTTTTATTCTAAATGTCATGTTGAGAACGTCTTGAACTAATAATTTGTTATGTGCTCAATGTGTCTTTTTTTAAATAAATAAGTAAAAAATTAATAAACAAATATTTGTTCTTCCACATGTACAATGGCGATTGTAAATACCCAAACTGACTCCAGTGGGTCTATTCTATACTTATCGATCACTAAAGTGATAAAGTGATAGATATTATCAAACTTAGGGTAGGTTTGTATCAAAGTATTAGCACTTATTGTAACAATTACAATAAGTTGGTTGCATTGTTGCAATAAGTGCTATATTTTAAGCAGCAAGAGAGGCGCTGTTAAAATGTAGCGCTTATTGCAACAATTACAACCAACTATTGTAATTGTTACAATAAGTGCTAATACTTCGATACAAACCTACCCTAAGTTTGATAATATTTATTACTTTAACGGTCGATAAGTATAGAATAGACCCACTGAGCACTATACCAGTCAATTATTGACCGGCCATGGTGGATTCACTACCAAACTTGAACTTTTTACCCAACAAACATATTGTTGCAAATCGCATCAATTGGGAATGTCTGAGAATGTGCTCCGAAAGGGAAGAGATGCTTGAGTTAATCCACCCAGCTGTTAGGCGCATCAGGCCGTCCGACCTGGTCACCACAATGGCCAACTTTGTAGCATTTAAAAAAATCCGGGGTCCTATTGCGGACGTGCAGACCTCTTTACATAGTTTTGTATGTTCATACAGTTTTAGCTTTGTTTTTTGTATTAGATACCTATATGATAATTATTTAGATTCATTTGTTTATTGTTAGTTCTCTGTGCTTCTCTTTCCTAGAACACTTTTTATTGAATTAAGTCTGTGTAAACTCAGTTAAAGCACACTTGAGTGTCATTAGTAGGCATAAACAAATGCGGATGCTTCACATTCAGACATAGGGCCTCGTGATACGCTTGATTAAGACCAAGTGTGATGCGGAACGGGTTGGTATGGAGGGGACCATATTTGTGTTGTCATTTTTAAATATCTGAACTATGAGAGCATAAAAGCTTACCTAACTCAACCTTCTTCGTAGGTGCTTATCCCTTGATTACAATAGGTTGTGCTAGGTTCTAAATGATCCCATAGCATAAAAATGATGCCATGGTGTACACATAATATAATGACAACTTGTATATTATTACAGCTGTTCGCCTCATTTCAGTTTACATTGCATCGGTCTATTTAACATGTATCCGTCAGTACTCAAAATAGAGACTCTTCTGATAACACCATTCTTATAATTTTTTTTTTTTTTAACTACATCTTACCATCCATTTTAATTCTTTCCTATTTACATACCTATTTATAATTAATAATTGTTGCAATTACCATAGGATCGTGAGATAATCTTCCTGACTTCTCGAGTGCACCCTGGCGAGAGCAATGCGTCTTGGGTGATGGACGGCACGTTGGGCAACTTGCTGAGCTCCGCGAGTGAAAATTTACGAGCCACCTACGTCTTCAAGATTATTCCGATGCTGAATGTTGAAGGCGTCATCAATGGCTGGTGAGTTATCAATTGAAAATGTTTATTTATAATCAAGCATTGATGCATTTCATATGTCTCTATGCCGCTATCGTGTAACTTAAACACAGGATACTAATGATATCCTCTGAGGATGTCCTCGGGAAGGGAAAAACAATTCGACTAGCTGTTGGGCAAATTTACGATGCGCTCTTACGAAATTGATAATGTCGTGCCTGCCACACTACATGTCTGTAATGCCGTATTCTCATTTAACTCATCCACTGTATTTTGAATGACAGTTGAAAGTCAATTGGTAAACGGGAACCACATTTGGACAACGTTGATCAACTTGAAGTTGAGGTCTTTTCTGCTTTTTATAATCAATAGTGAATTATCATTATTGTGTCAACAGGTTACCTAGGCAAATTGCCTACATTAAGCATTATTAGTTGGTACATAAAATGTTATTATAGTGAATAGATTAACCATAAACAAACATTATTTTTAAAATTGCCAACCACTCACAGTGTATATAATATAATACTTATGTGTATATAATAATTATTTGAAATGTTTCTAAATTGATTTATCAAAGTTGGATTTTTGAAGTCTTCAAAATATTATTACAGATAATCTGATGCATATTATCTTCCTTTCATTTTTATTCAATACTTTGCAGGAGAGCAGTTTTAACATAGTTAATCTAATCTAGTAAAAATACTCACTCGCGTTCGGACTAAAACTGCGTATGTTGGACTTCCGCACTTTTGCAATTAATCTTTTTGCTATAGCTTAAGGCACAAATGACTTAAATTGGACATCCACTCTTTCAGTTTTAAAGTATAATAATTGGACTACCGTCATTTTAGAAGTAAGTATTTTGAAAACCATGTGACATTGGACTCCCAAATTTGAGAACGTGAATACACATTTAAATCTGCATACTTAACTCAAAAATGATAAAAATGTGACTTCCGCACTTTTAATTCTAAGGTACAAATTATGTATGCAATGCAAATGAATTTTAATCGGATACATTATTTATTATATTATTAAATTTGTTGAGTTCAAATAATTTAGACATTTGATATGAAGCACAGCTAAGCTGGTAAAGACACAAATATTAAAATCGCTCAGTTGCCATTCCGATTTTCTCACTCTCGCTAAGAATCTCATTTTTATTATTCATTGTGATTACTAACTCAACTACAGTTATAAACGGTTTCTCACAAATCTTCCAGAATTTTTCAACTAAATAATAATGCCTAAGCATAGTATTGTTGACTGCTTGTTTACTCATTGCAATGGTGAAGGGTGGAGGTAGGCTGTTAAGATCCAACATAAATAATTGTGCACACTAAACTTTATCAGTCAAACGTATTTGTTTTCATTGAACTAAGACCACAATGTGAAGTTGTTAGTTTTTTAAATTCAATTAAAAGGGTGATCCTAGAGGCACCTAGCGGAAAAATACGAAGCTTGCAATTTGAGAAATTTTTTGGATAATTTACAATTTCAACTGTTTTAATTAATAAATATGTAAGTATCTGAAAACATTAAAAATATATTTATTTTTTTAAGTCAAAGATAAACTTACAATTATTGTAAAAAAATGTGAATTTGTTACATATTTATGTCACGAATGAAGTTATTATTACATTATAATATTTATGGTCATATTTATTTATGGTAATATTTAGGTGCCTCTGCTGAGCTCTCTGTTAATCCATACCATAGTAGATAAAAATATTCATTTATCTACAAAATATCTAAAATTATGACATTAAACCATATATAATTTTAGATATTTTATAGAAAGAAGAATATTTTTTATCGATTATTGTTTAGTATAGACAGGTATTAATGAATTTAAAAAACACCATCTGTAATATTATATATTCTAATTCAACGAAAACAAATAAGTATGACTGAAAAAGTGTACACTATTTTGTAGGATCGCCCATAGCATACCTAAACTATTATTGTTTGGTTAGGCAGGGTTTAATCGAATTTTAAAACTAACCAGCACCATCTGCACATTGTATACTTAGTTCAATGAAAACAAATAAGTAAGTATGACTGACAAAATTCTGTGTGCATTATTTATGTTGTATCTTATCAGCCTACATCCACCTCTCGCCACTGAAATATTGTGACAGATTGTCTTTTCATACATCCTGTAAATTGGCAAATAAATCTCATAGCAGTATGTAGTTTGAAGTTCTCTGCAAATGAACCTTGTAGCACTTGTAAGGGTCCAATTTCATACATTTAGGCTAAGTACATCTCTATAGAAAAAGGTTTTTTTTAAACATCTTTAGTTGAGTTAGTGACTTGTAAATTGATGTCACACAAGTTGTCATGGGTAGGTATATTAAAACACATCATTATACTTATAAAAATGATTTAATGCAATGGGAAATGGTGGCTTATAGATGGTTTGTACCTGTGTAACGATTTACAATAATATATCAGGCATTGTCCCTATTTCTATTCATTTTTTATTGATGTATATAATAAATCTACCGTATAATTATTATACATTAAACCTAGATTTATGAAATAATCATATCGGCTCTTTGAGCGAATATTTTCAACTCGAACACAAAATTATGTTTTCCCTCTGACACCTAATAGTTGTAAGATTCTGGCAAGTAATCATTAATTACTAAAAGTTAACTATTCAATGACTGAAATTGCCACAACCTTTCTAACTTTGCATCCGAGTTTTGGAATGTATCAGAATTTTCACACTTGGGAAAGTTTACCGGCTAAGTATTGCTGAATTTGAGGTATATTTTGTTTGCGCAAACAATTCAGTTTAGTTTTGACAGCCGAAGTCTAGTTTGATCCGATCGGTGTGATGTGAATAGCTTTTTTCTAATTCTCGATTAGACTTCTCGTAGTAATACTTATTTTTTTATTATTTAAGTCTATTTAAAGTAACTGCAGGTGTTGTTCGAAACCCCTTTTTTAAATTATGTAAATTACGAAAACTGCACGGTCACTGTGCGGAACATCTAAAATATATTCACAGCTGAAGTGACAATTCACTCTTAATAGGACGGAGCTGCGAGCACTTTGCCGGAGATCTTCTGCATGGTTTCCGATTTGTATGTCGTGACGATGTCGGGCTCGATGGTGGAGACGTAGTCATCACCCGAATTGCTGTTAGAGGGAGCTGCCGCGTAAGCGTTAGGATCGTCCCCCATTTGTAAATCAGCATTACGGTTGTAAGGTCCTACTGTGGCCGATCCCTCTTCGTCGACAGAATTATCAGGGTCGACGGGCAGGTGAGTGGGGGTGTCGTTGACGTCTGCGTCTCCGTCGTAAGTACTTGGTGCCGATGTTGCCCCCTTTTCGGTCGGTCCCTGGCTGTCTTGCGCGCGGTCATGGTGGTTAATTCCGGAATAGTGACCGTCGATGGTCGGCGGATTTTTGTGCGCCAGGGCCGAAGCGGCTTTCAAGTGCGGCGATTGGAGGCCGTCGAGCGAGCTGGGGCGCAGTTTTCCGATGAGGTCGTTGAGGGTGAAGTGGGTCGGCAGGTGCTCGGAGCGCGGGGGGACGGGGGACGAGCTGCTCAACGGGGGGGCGGTCGTTGTCGTCGTCAAGGAAAGGGGCTTCCTGCCACAATTCAAAAAATAAACATTGAACATTGCATTTGATTTGTCAAAACTTTCAGCCAAATTTAAATATTTCGCAGACTTACCTACTTATTAATCAAAAAATCAATTGTTTTGCAATTCGTTTAAATTAGCAAGTAGGTAATCTTTTTTGTCTAAGGCAAATTTAATTATATTTTCTGGGCTGAAAATTTTTGAAAATAATAATAATTATGTAAGTAATAATATTATGTGGCAATTTCATGATGAGATACCAAGCAAAGCTCTTGTTTCCCCCATCCACCAAATGAATCAGTAAAGTATGTTTTTCTGGTGGTCATGATTGTTAAGACAGAAGCATGATTTCGAATGTTAGTCATAAAATTAATAATGAAAGTTCATGTGATAAGAAAAATGATTGTGATTAACCGATGTGTCATTTTACATGTTTATTGTGATAGTTCCCAATTCTGTTGGTGGGTGGGCTTTGTGAATACTTTCAGAGGCTAGATTCCATGCCAGGGATAACATCTTTTCTAATATGACTTCAATATTGAATTAACTTGCTTGATATCGGTAAATATCATGAAGCCACGCAATCGGTCAGGGTGCATTTGTCCAACGATGCGTATTAGACTATTGACAAGGCACTGTTCAGAATCTGGCCACTGGTCGTACAGTCGCTTTGGCTCGTATCTCACCTGTCAAATGCTTTACCCCTGCGCCGAAGAGACGGGGATGGAGCCGTAGTTGTAGTAGTAGCATCTGGTCTGCTCGCAGATGAAGTCCTTGATCTCTCCGCAGTGCTTCGGCTCCCAGTGGAAGGTGGGCGCTTTGAGGGCTACACATCCGTCACTCAGTATGTGCTCAGTTCTGCAAAGGGAACATTTGTTATAGCTACACAATATATTGATACTTAATCACTGTAAATTAGTACAGTGCGGACTGAACTGACTTCAAAGCAGATCCTTTTTACATCATTTGGATCGACGGTATGGTTCCGTTACTCAAATTCATTTAGCGTTGTTAGTTAATGGGTGTTATCATTGTGAGGTGGTCCTATCACCTCAATAAATGGAATATTTCTTCTTCTCACGTCCATTCTAATTAATAATATTTTTTGACAAAATGAACAGACAGCATTTTTAGTTTAGTTTTTTTTCAAACTGACTAATTCAAGCAATCCAAGAAGAGTGGCAATACAATCAAATATAGGTAAGTATAATAAAAAATGATAACAATAAATGTTTTTTAATCAATTTATTTGTTTACAATTACGCATGCACCTTAAAATTGAAAAAATACTAATAATTGTCAATTTCGACACTTTTTTTTTTATTTTCACCATTATCAAGACTTTTGATCAAGAACCTTTGATAACCGAAATAGCTATAGACTACGAAAACTAATTTATGGAATTTAATACAGGTAATATAGGAAAATTATAATTCTACCAAGTAATTGCGCAATTACTATAGTGGAACAATTTAAACTTGAATTAGCGCAGATGCGATTTCTTTTCGTACGCACTGGGGGCACAAATGGTGGAGTTAATTATTGTTACGATTTCTATTCTCGACTTTACTTACGTCTAATTTATTGCATCGCTTTCTCTCACTCGAACTATAACTTATTTTCTGTCAAAACTACCGAACTCCATAATATAATTATAATAAATGAAAATTTACTGTACATAATACTATTATATTCTTAGCAGAAAGCCATTATGTTAAATAAAATTGGTCATAGTACTGTTAATTGAACATTTACATATAAAAATCTCAAAATCCTCACCCATGACGTGCAGTCCTTTGGGGAGCAGTGCTACCCTGCGGCACATCGAGGGGGTCCATGCTGGCGGGCTGAGGAGGCTGAGGAGGCGCGGGCTCTGCCCCCGACACCGCCAGCTCGCCTCCCCTACGCATGTAGTTGAAGGTTGCGTTGAAAGGCAGTCCCGTGCTCATCCACAAGAACATGTCAGTGCCGAGGTTGTTGCCCGACGTCCAGAAGTCGTATTTGTTGTAGCCTGGAAAATTAAAATAATGAAACATGATTTTTCTCTTTCTCAGACTTAGGGGGTGGAATAATAATACATTGATGATACAGCTTAAAGCTTAAGTGATAAAGCTTACATTATTAATTGTGGTCCGTAGCGATCAAGTGATTTTGGAAACAAGCAGGCTTTGACTAGCAACCGTCGATTTTATCAGTAACATTATTGTATTAAGATACATTATAGTACAGGTGGGTGAGATAAACTGGTTATTTTTTTCACGGCACGCTCAGCCGCTGAACCCGAAGATTGCCGTAAACACTCACCCATTTCCAAAAATTCCCAGACTCCAGGACTAATTCTAGGTGCTATGAGCTATACCTACTATACTATACCTAGTATACATATAAGTAAATAATCGTATATATTGAAATATTATGATATATTGCAATTATTGTATTGTCATCACGTATAGGTATATTTAAAAAGATGACTATATTTCACAATATAATTGTAAAAATCAATCGAAGTATGAAAAAATTAAAAAAGCTTTTTTATTCTTTCTTACATTTCTGGATGAAAAAGCTCTTGACGGAAAAAGTTTTTTAAAAAGCCCTTGAATTTGATCTCAATCGGAATTGGCCGGCAGAAAATTTGGTCCGGACGAGTTTTAAATTAAGTATCGAGATTCTGGAGAAATCATTTTAAAATAATATTTTCATTTGCATATGATAGGTAGGTACCACAAAAAATGAACGTGTTACTAACGTACCTAATCATTCAAAATAATTTGATATAGGTATATCGCGGTGCAGCGTGCAGACGCAGATACTATAATTTAACAACACACAGATATCAAAAATGATTTGCATGAAACCAAAATTACACTGTAGGCAGTGTAGTCTGTAGGGTACCCACACCTAAGCTTTTTATAATCGACTGCAATCAAGCAAGTTGTGCTTCATTATATTAAATTTTATCTGTGCTTTTCGGATCTTTTGACCTTAGATAAGATCGCGGCGAAGATTCCCATTGTACGCCGCGTGGGAAATTCTCAACAACAAAGGGAAACGAACACATGTTGTCGTTATTAAAAATCTTGATCGCTAATTTCGCCATTGTAGTTTTGCAAATGTGTCAGAATTATTATAAGGCCTCGCCCGTGGGTTCGACGGGACGACCAAATCTATAGATGGCAGTGGACGAACCATTGTTTGCGATTGCGTCACCGCAGCCGTGAGAAATTCAAACCGACGACCGCGTTACCGCACCGAAACGGTTAAAAATTTAAAATAACCGTGAGAGAACCATGCTCATTAACGACCGTAGAAAATGACTCAAACGACCATTCGTATCGAAATTGAAAGGGTAGGAGAGGTAATAAAATAGTGTTTCGACTTTCGAATACGAATTCATTGGCTTATTTTTTTTGACTATGTCCAATCGTAATAAGATCAGATCATATGGGCCTCCACAGGGTGAAGGTTTGTATTAACAGATTTTTATTTTTACGAAAAATGGATGTTAGCTACTTGCTCAACCTATTATGTCCATAATCTGACTCCAAATACAAGTTGAAAAACAATACATACCCGTAATTTGTCTTATAATGTCGTAAGTCCCTGGTTTGAATTGGCTAAAAATTAAATCTATCTATGTCAAGTTTGCGCTCATTATTCTATTATTCACGAGTTCATTTTAATATTAAAAATATAA
The DNA here is from genome assembly GCF_057557595.1 of Rhyacophila brunnea. Taxonomy (NCBI): domain Eukaryota; kingdom Metazoa; phylum Arthropoda; class Insecta; order Trichoptera; family Rhyacophilidae; genus Rhyacophila; species Rhyacophila brunnea. The sequence goes on from NW_028232859.1 coordinate 43,609,537, forward strand.
GTCAATGAATGAGGCATACTAAACTTAATGTAAATCAAACCTAATGACAATCTTTCGCTCAACTTTTACTTTGTTTCCGTTTTTCATGGTGGGAAAAGCTTCTTCTGTAAGTGTAGGTCATAAAACAAGTAGGCTTTTAGGAGAGAATATGATAATTAGTTTACCTCTCAACAACATAATATACCTACCTAAGTGGCTCTAATACCTGAAATATGTTTTTTTTCTAATCAACTTAAATATTGTAGACGTTTATAGACTATTATATTATTATTGTGGAGATTCTCAACAAAAAAAAAATACTTCCGAACCGATTTCATAGTATGAAAAGATTAAGAGCCGCTGATTTATACCAACGAGTGTAATAATATATGGCTATTGGGCCGTTAGAATATCGCGTTACATTGTGACGATAATGTTATTTCTAAGTAAAATTCATAGGTATTATACGAAATCAAATCAAATAATAATAAATTTATGATGTATCTATTATATTACGTCACTGTTCTGGCAGAAGACACTAATTCGAAAAAATTACATATTGAGTTAGTTATACCAAAATGTTCCTTATTTCAAACTTTACCGTCTGGAAACCTTCTTAATAAATAAACAGTCTTTATTTTAAAGTCATCCTTTTTACGATTACTTAATAAACTCACATGATAGACCATTTAAAACATTTTAACAACTTCAAAGTCAAATTACTCAAAACTAGTATTCTCCAGTTAGTGTGTTCTGCCAGAACAGAGACTAGTAATTTACTAGTTAGTAAAAGTCAATATTTTTGTCTCGTAATGCACAAGTTTCACAATATAAGAAAAAGCTTAGTATGTATTTGATGCCAATGCATGGAATGCTTGGACAATATGAATATCGCGTAAAGCCGGGTACTCATTAACGAGTCGTAACTTTAACCGTTCCAGATACTGTAACCAACTCTAGATGCAAACTAATTATCTATTACGCTTGCGAACCAAGTATTTGGCGTCCATACTAGTTACTGTATCTGCAACGGTCACAGTTACGGCTCGCTAATGAGTACCTGGCTTTACATTGCGACGATAATATTGTAATAATGTTATTTCTAAGCGATGTTTATTTATATTAAGTATATGAAATCAAATACTTAATTATGAACATAGGTTCACTAGTAAAGTTGCTAAAAAATAATATTCGTCTCGCAATGCACAACTTTACAATGTAAGTAAAAGCCTATAAGTACGCGATTGTTTATCAGATAAATTGCATCTATTTGTGTATGACATGTGGGTAATAAAATAATCAATGTAATTATTAACTATTCTAACGTAAATAACTCTATTCATTTTATTAGCTTGAGGCTCCAATAAAGTGAGACTTAAGTCTGCATTACACGGCAAGAGGCGTGCGTGCGATCTTTTGATCCCGAGAATACGGGAACGTGAAATCTGTGGAATGAATCTCCCCATTTTATGAGCGAAGCAAACTTTACGATCGGATTGCGATTGCACCACACAAACGCAAACTGCTAATATAATAATATAGCGTATGCACAATTCGCAGTAGATCGGGAGCTTTCCTATTTTTACTTCCATTCGAAACTGGTCGCATTAAAACTGCCAGGATGAACAGATTACTGTAAACTGTATGATTAATAAGCTTAGTGAATTTTCTATAACAAGACAGTTATGTATACTTACATTATATTTTATATGATCAGAATAGTACCTACCTACACTGTCTTTATCATTAAATGGTGTGATTATTTACTTACCGATGGCAACATTTCCATATATTATAATACGGAACTTTACATAGTAATTTTAGCTGCAATCGATGTGCAGTTTTAATGTAGTTACAATATTGCGAGCTTATCTCTGAGCGTTAATTAAAAGCTGTTGAAGCTATCAATTAAAAATCTTTTAATTAAAGGTTTTGCGATATCTACACGTCGTTAGCATCGATCGTAATTGGCCATAAATGCGCTAACCGACTTCTCAAATTTCTTTATTTTTTTTTTACATATATTGAACATTACAAATTACAAATTTAAGACGTTCACAACATGACATTTAAAAACAAAGAAACAGTGTAAAGAAGAAATAAATATATGCAGTATCACAAAAACAGTATGAAAAGTAAAGTAAAAGGTACAAAATTATAAAAAAGTCTCAGCTACTGTATATATAGGTATGTGATGTACTCTGAATAATAACTGGATCATTTAACTAAAATATTGAGTTCAACAGGCCAGGACGGCTTTTACACCACCAAGGAATATACCATGTAGCCACGACCTAATCCTGGGACTAAGTATGAGAATGATAAGATGTTGTGTTTCTGCGATTCTATTATATATAGTGAAGGCATAAACAGTCAGAGAAAACTTGAATCTTTCAAATTTAATGTTAGAGTGCATACGTATGCTCCGTATCAGCTGGAAACAAAATGTTATGGATGCTGAATATGAAAATGGTCAAGGAAATAATCAGAGAACCAAAAAACTAGAAATAACGCCTATGTTGGCCACATCATACGGCATCCCAAAAGATATCAACATCTGCATATTATTATCATTCGAGAAAATATATCGGATAAACGAGTCCTTGAGAGAAAAGTTCGTCCTGGCTGAAGGATCTCAGAAATCTATCCTTGTTTGGAAGAGCTAGAAACAGGGAAAAGATATCCAAAAATCATCGCCGATATCGGCTAGCGAATGTGGCATACAAAGATGTAGAAGTATTATAGTATTATAGTATCATCTATATCACAAGCCTTTACATTATTATTTAGGTACGCGAAAATTTAAACTTATGAAATTGCATTAAGCTGTATTTCGTGGATTATTCTAGCTTACTCACCACGAATCGATGGATTGATTCAACTGGAAAAGATCTTTCGCAAGTCTGATATAGCTGTAGTTGCATGGTTCGTTGTGTGTATTGACTTTTTTCAGACAACTTTTGATGAGAACTTTGTAAATAAGGTTAAAATTGGTACAATTGTTCACAGGCTTCCTACCCTTGGAAAATTGTTCTCATTATTTGGTCAATTTTAATAAGAGGCGTGTTACTTTCTTTTACACGTAGGCAATATTTTGCAGTCGACGTAAACAGTTTTCGAGACGTTCTTTGATTTTCAAATGCCTCTTTGAAAATGCAGAACCCGAGTGCGTTTGCACTTTAATAAAAGGCGAATGATGACAATGCGTCTCTGGTACCGACGCAGCGAGACACGCAGCATCACGGCCAAAGGAAATCGGAGGAGGCAGCACATTATAATGAAATAATGATGTAACAATTTCTCACGGGTGAATGTACGACGGCGGACCCGTGCCCGCAGTCGACGACCACTTCTCTCCTTACGCGGGCCAGTATCACTGGCGCCACACACGGGGGGTCATGTAATATTTTAGTACCTAATTATAATAAAAGTTGCATAAAAAATAAAAAAATTTAATTAACGGTCATATTTATTGAAAACATCATACATAATATCGAATCATTGTTCAACCAAATTGTTTCGGCTATTGATATATTCTACTTGCGTGAGATATGTTTAAACGAACGTTGTTTTCTTTCTCGTTCGGTGTAATTTATTTTTATGTTTCTTTTTTATATTTCTTTTTACTCTTTTAATTACCTTGTTTTTATTTAAATATAGTTGATAATGTTACATATTTCCATGTCATGTTGTGAATGTCTTAAGTTTGTAATTAGTAACGTTCACTATAATATAAAATAGACGATTTGAGTTTGATATTTAATATTATTGTTCTACATATAAAAAGTATACTTATTGCTGTAATGATCTGTAGTAAATCCACCGCACACGCTCCCACATGAAACTACAAGATTTTTTTTAATGCGTTCTTGTACCGAATTCTTTTGTTTTTACATTTTTTTGCCATTGCAGTACCGAGGTTTTCGTCTTTCTCGAATAAAAATGGCTCATTCGTGATATTGCAATGACACCCTCTAATATTAAATTGATCGCGTTAGAAGAGAATGACATGAACTTAATTTTGTTCGTTATAAATACTTATAGTAATATAATATTACTTATAGATAAAACTCATTTTTAACCAAATACAAATGCATTTTATTTGCACGTAGAATGGCAGAAATAATAATAGTCCTGGAAAAACATGATTTAGGGTTTTCAATATAATAAGTTTATTTTTAATCGTATATATCTGTTTACAAGATAATGAGGTAGACATGGTTACGCCACTGCGTCCGTCCCGCCCGACTAGCGCGTGCGTTCGATGCCGGCCCGCCTCGGATGCACGACATGCAAACCATGGCTAATGTCACGATGCACCTCGCGACAAGACTGACATCGCGACAATCTTTATTGCCCAACGCGATATCGCTGATCTCAGCAATATTTTCAATCCAACCTTAAAGTTGTCCGGTTCTAAGCGGCCCCTCACACAGAGAATCGACGCGATTTGAATGCAACTCGGCAATGTCAATCCAGCCAATCCAATCAAAGAAACCAAATAAGAAATATACGGATGGAGCAAGTCTATTCTACCATCACCACGGTTGGTGCCCTGGTTTGTAGAGTCTTCTTTGAAGATGAACAAGCTTAATCTAATACTGAGGCTAAGAACAGGGCACACAAAGATTTGATGTCCTCGTGGGAAGAAGCGAATCGCAGCTCTGCGATGAATGTGATGTTTTAGAGGACATTGTACATAAATAGCAGTACAATGCCCTAAATATGAACTTCACATAGTACAGCTGCGAATTGCGGATATCTATGAGAATGTCGACGAATTGAAAGGTGCCCTGGCGGTGGGTAAGACGGAAGAGCTTGGCAAAATTGTAAAGTTCTTTAACAGAATAGGAGTGTGGACCTAATCGGTGGATGCCTTTCTAGAAGAGAAGAAAGATATGACAGCGAGTCGCAGTCAAAGCCTCGGTAAAATCACTAAAAAAATGTACGGAAATATTGGATACATAAATTATTTATGACATATCGATGCACAGTACCTACATCTATCGTTGGAAGATCATTTCTCAACTTCTTGTATGAAACAACCTCATTACGTCCACTTGACTGACGGACGGAAATGGCAGCTAAGTTACAGCGCAATACCATTTTTTTCAATGAACCATGTTAAGTGTATGAATAAAAATGTAATTTATGAATGTCAACTTAAATTTACAGATAATGTAGGACGAATTGCGGTCGTGTCGGTTTGTATGTGCGAGGCTGCTAATAATGATCGTTCAATATTATTAGGTACTTAGCCCAGCTTCTACGCAATCAACATGATGTTAGCAATCATTTTTACGGTTGAAACATTGTTATTTTGTTCTATTTAGCGAAAATATACTAAAACTATAAAATTTCTTTGATTTACAACTTGTATGCCCTGTAGTCAATAGTACCTAGTAGGTATTTACTATTAAAAATTTAGAAAATATATGAAGCATCGATTTTCGTGTGACTGTAACTTGGATTTTCATTTAAAACTTACCGGCATTTGTTAAGTATGTCTTGATGGAATCGGCTTTTTCTTTCGTTTCGAATGATGCTAATTGCAGTCCAAGTGATCTGAAACATAAAAACAACGATCATTAGCAATTTACATATGTATTATATTTCAAAGAGAAAAATAAATACATTAATTTGAAAAACCCCATAAACATAGATAATAAAAAAAATAGATGATGCTGGAGCGAGTGAAATTCGAACTCACATCCATTAACGATAAGTACTGATCAATGGATGGGTCTTTCGAATTAATCAAGAACTATATTAACCTGTGTATTTGAAATTCCGCCAATGGTAGGCCAACAAGCATTGCAATTGAAAATATCAAGGATGAACAAAGAAAAATACTATTTATTTAATAATATCTTTGCGAATAAGAAATTCACTATGAATGCTTTTTATGTTGTTGCTTAGGTACATGGTAAATCAATAAATACCAACATGAATTAAGTCACTTCTGTTAATAAACTATTGCTTATTTTGCGATTTTCAACTATTTGCAAAAAAATTAAATCGGTACCTATGATGTGTTAAAAGGAAAATCAACAAAAGGTATACGTATTCACAGACTTTTTACAGTGATTTTTGGCCATTCACTAGTCAAATTGACTTAATGTCTTTTTTTCCCAGTGAAAGTAATGTAGTGAAACATATTGCAGTAGTAGATGTGAAACAATCACATAAACATCCAAGCTTTAAGAAAATCACATAAATGTATTATGATATTACGGGGAATAGAACCTGAAGCCCCCGGTTGAGAAGCCAGTACATTATTCACTGGAATACGAGGGCCGCCTGTATCATAGATCGATACATACACACGCAAACATTTATTAGTTTTTTCATATGGCTGCAAGATGTAGAAGACAACATATGCACAGAAACAAAACAACAGGCACTAGTACAAAATGTCATTGTTAGAAATAATTGTTATGACTACAGACAGAGGCACCGGTTGAGAATCCATGCTCGTCATCCTAGTGGATGATAGAAAGAAAAAAATGCAGTTAATTGCTGTTGTATTCAATTAAATGTCACGAATATTTACACTCCATGGACGTTGTATAATAAGTACATTCATATACATAATATACAATAATAATTAAACCAATTAATTGTATATGTATAAGTATATCGATTGTTAAGTTTCAGCACGCACCAGCGCCATTTTAAATGAAATCACTTTTCGATTAAACCTGTTAATGAAATTCTAGGATAACTGTATCGTTGAAATGGCTAACGCTATTTTATTATTACAAGTTTGAAGTTGACACATTAGGTGTATTATTCATGCAGATCTATATTAACCGTTGTTAGCACAACAGTTACTTTGCGAAACTTGCCTTTGGGATGAATAATAAATTATGCATTCAATTTGCACAAAATAGCCATAAACATGTTCTTGATTATTTGAGAGTTGAAAGATAATAAATAGGTAGGTACTTAAGTATACAAATAATGTGTGAACTTATTTTATTTTTGTCTATGTAATTATGTAACAGTTTATGCAAAATAAAATCCAGTTTGTATCGTCCCTATAAAAACGTATCTATGTAATTATTTCATAGTATTACTTTCATTTTATTTAAATGCTTTTAACGCTTTTATACTTCGTGGTTCATCCATTAACAATTAAATTAACGTACTTGTCTTATTATCTCCTTCTTTGGCCGTGTGTTTACGTAATAGACATTTAAGAGCAATCTTTTCTTCAACAACATTGTGTTTGCAATTCTGTGTAGATGTCGGCCACCCCAGACTATGTATCCACGTCTTTCTTTATATACTGAGATGTAGTGCCTACTCCAGTTTTGAAGACCCAGTATATTGGCATAATATAAATTATATTAACGCAATCGAAGCATATCAACCTGGGCCTTCCAAATTTTCTTTTTTCCCCCAGGTTTATTGTCATTAGAATTTATTCTTTGTTATATTTTTTATATTTATGTATCTCTATTTAATTTATTCTCGTAGAGCGGAATGCACAATTTAAGATTTCGTTCCTAAGGATAAGTCGCCGAAAAGCATGACTTAACTATAGAAAATCCTGAGTATAGAGTTAAGGAATCCTTAACCATAGACTACTTTTGTTATGAACACGCCCCCTTCTGTATTACCATTTACCACTGACAGCTGCTGTCAAAATAAATTCGCATGTCTCTAACACAGTCCATACACTCAAATTCATTTAACAATGTATCTCAATATGGATATTGATAGTGTTAATTCGTTTGGCATGTACTTGCAGAATATTATTTTATTTTTATACGCCAGCCCGCAGAAATACAAAATACCAGATGAAGAATGACACTTGATGCTAGTGTTACCATGTTAAAAAAAAATCTTGTGGTGCCTGTGGAATCACGTATAATGACTTATAACGGAAACATAAGAGTATTATAATTAAATATTAATATGTATTTATAGTTATTGCATTTATAAAATGCAGTTGTCATATTTTTGTCATCGTTTAACAATTATAAAATAATTTACCTAATTTACCTAACGAGAATTTTTAAATATGGTATTATTTTCAATAAAAATGATCTTAACTAAGGACAGTGTTTCTGCATAGTGTTTTCTGCTAAGGAAATTTTAGTCATGACAAATGTTTCTGCATTCCGCTCGTAGAGTACATTTCATCTATCCTTGTGACATGGCCTGCCCATTGTAAGCATGATTGCGTTATTATTGGTTCTACAAATAGGCGATAGAGCTCCAACGTTATTTTCTTATATGGCTCCGACAATTTTCTTATGAATTTCCTCTCAAATATAACAAGGGTTTTTGTCATTTTTGTGAGTGCCCAATACCTTGACTCAGGTGTACCACGATTGGTCAGGTAAGTGTCTTGTATTAACGGCATTAATTTGATATTTTTGTTACGTGCTTTGACCCTAAGTGTATCTAGAGAAAAAGCTTTTAATATTTTCCAACATCCCTTCTAGTCCTAGGATTCTAGCCCAAAGCTTAAAATTGCCCGCTAAATTCCACCGATACCTAATTAATAGTTACAAACTATATTACTTTTTTCAAGCATAACCCGTATTACATACAGTACATTTGTGTACATCATATTAAAGTAAAACGTACTAGTATCTACCGGTATGCCGTGTTAATTGTCATATTATTATAATTGCTGGGTGTGGTTCTAACCCTTCGCTTCATATCGCAAAGACTAGTGGTATAATAGATAGATATATATTTTATCAAAAATAAGTCTGCGATATTTTTAATAACTTTTAACATCCAAATGAAAAATTTTAGACGGTTGTTTTCTCACAATTTTTATCAATCTTTTTCGGTGTATGTAATGCCTTACTGATGAATCTTGTAAAATTATATTCTACGTTGTGTGAATCATACATTGTTATGGGTTTATTACAATAAGTGTAAAAATATGTGCATAAATGTGACAATGACGGTGACTCACCTGCAGTATTGGTACGCCAAGAAGTAGTTGAGTTCAGGGCTGTAGGGATTCATGCGCGATACAAAGTACTGCACTCCATCGAGCTGGATGGTCGTTATCCTTTGTCCTGTAACAAACAATGGAGACGGTGTTGTAATGCTAATGTTGTGTCTCGTGTCTCACATGCGCGGCCCTTCCGATGCGCGGTGTCCGCCTCGTAAACTGTATTGTTGATAGTTGTTTACTATCGCGGCAAAGGGTTGACAACAATTCCAATTAATCTACTTTTAACATAATATGTTTTAACTATTAATTACTACCGACATGATAATGCATTATTGATATAAGGAATACATAATATGAGAAATGAACGAATGTATCATTATATTGGGGAATTGGTTTTTAAACGTCGCGGTGTCGTTCTCGCCGTAGCAGCATAGTCAGTTTGTGACCTAGTACAGTCCTACAAACTTATCTAAAGAACGATCAAAAATCGAACAACGAACTACCATATGGACGCCATTTTGAAAACGTCATTCGAATGTCAGATTATGTCCAGTTGCGAGTCTTGATTGGCTAGTTTACGACCGTGGCTCCCCCATCCATTATTTAGATAAGTTTATAGGTCTGTAGGTTGCCGGTCTGTTATTATTTTTATGTGTAATTCAGGTATAGATCATTGGCCTTATACAAATACACCGGTGACTAAGTTGAGTAAATCGATTTAAAGGTTAAATACGCGATTGTAAATTCGATATAACTGTGCTTAACACTCTGCAAATGAGATTTTATTTTCAGATAATCGTATATTATTATTTCATGAAAAAATATTAATCAGAGTTTTTTTTAGTTTGAAAGAGGCTAAACAATGTAAATTACCTATGTACGGTTAGTATTAAAATGATAACGACATCTTATACCCTATGTTCATAAGATCCTAGCCAGACTCATAAGATATTCTGGAATATTGGGAATAAACTCCTTATAACTGTTCAGACAGAGTATTTATTATGTTACCAACTGTATGGTCACGAAACATTTCTTCGTTATATTATTTATTATATATCTGACCAAAAGCTCATTTTTTTACTCGGGATGAGAATGTCTATTTTTGGCAACCCTGTTAACGCTATTGTGCACCTTCTCTCTTCGTACGCGCTCCACTGCATTCTGATATTCAAATTTCGGATCTCGTAAGCGGGAATGCAAGAAAAATATTTTACAAGTTATCGCACCAACGTGGAAGAATAGAATAGAATAGAATAGAATAGATTATACTAACATTAGAATTATACGAAACGACCCGGTTGAGAACGTGGACGTTTTTATCTCATATGCGCTTCACGAATCAAACTATTGTTCCCACGTAGGACTTATGAATCCTGTGACCATTCATATATGGAAATTATTTCTGCACTATTCGTACTTATATAATATGGAAATTAAAATATAATAGTATAAGTAGGTACCTATTTCATTTTTCTGGAGTGGGTATTTTTAAACACCTATTTTATCACTTATAACATCATAGAGTGGAGTGCTAAATTCCTCACATTTTGTGCCACACTATACTATATTTGCAATGAAACTGCATCAATGCATACATTAATTAATTTATCTTCGCGTATCGATGCTGTTTTAGTTTTTAGCATCAAGCTGTTGGTCAACGTTTATAAGTAAAATTCAAAGCGATGTGTATCAGACACGCTCGAGGGTAGACACCAATATTGCGTAGATGCCACCTTCTTCATGGGTCCATATGAGTTATATAGTAGGGTTTATGTGATAAACTTATTAAAGATTATAATATCCACTACGTTTAATTATGTAGTCTTTATTTTGTTATTTACTTGACAGTTCGTTTTACATATTGTTGGCATACTTACACAATTGTATGAGAAATAATTTTCAATTTGAATGTGCATCGTCTGTGAAATGTCTGCTCATGTAGAAGGCGTCAAAGAAAGGAGTTATTAGGATCGCAATCACAAAACTCCTAATGACTACACTGATAAATCTCAAATATTCGTTGTTGCGCTTAATAGAAATGCATTCCGATTTGACAAGCCATCCTAAAACTGTTGTTCACATTCCACAGAATGACTTTTAAAAGCTTTCGTGATATAATTTATATATTTTGACCTATAATAATGTAATTACAATTCTACAAAATTACACGATTCTATCAGATAAGGTACAAGATTAATACAAATCAAAGCTTCGTCACCAGAGTCATGCGACTGGAAAAGTGGAAAGTAACGGCAAAACTACGTGGAGATTCATACCTGTCCGTACGATACAATATTTTGCGACGCATCCATAATATGCGTATGCATACTTAAAATAGTGAGCTATATATGGGTGGTCCACAATAATTATGGATCAAGTCCATCAAAATGGATCCTGAGTTATTTGAAGTTAAAACTCCTGATAAACTCCGATGTAAATTATTTTATTTTGTCTATGATTCGTTAATTAATGTATTTTTGCCTCACAATCTACGCCATTATTGCCTTCTACGATCAATTCGTTATCGCTTCTTCCTTCCACGGAACTACCTAAGAAATACGAGAAGCTGCGGTGGGATCCATTCATACACGACGCCTCGTTATCCCGACCATTGTTCTCGGGAGGGTCGTGGCAAGCAAAGTTAGCGGCCGGAGCGGGCAGAAAATGCGCGCCTTGACCCCGCCACGGCCCGGTCGGCAGCGTGAGGTCGCGGGGGTCGCTCAGGGACCGCAGATTCCATACGGAGAGTGCATGTAATTATCATAACGCTTGGGTGCACCACCATGCGAAGTTAGCACATGTGGTAACTAACACTGGCAGTGAACTTGAGATCGACCCATTCCAGAACGTGCTACGAACCAATGTATACTTATATTCTTTGTTTACTATTCCAGACTTATTATAAGTCATTACTTTCTCAAATTCAATAACCATATACATACCAGTCGCGAAGGGTGGAGGTAGGCTGTTAAGATCCGCCATAATTAGTGCACATTAAACTTTGTTAGTCATACGTATTTGTTTTTATTGAACTAAGACTACAATAAAATTTACAGATGGTGTTGGTAAGTTTTTAAAAATCAATTAAACCCTGCTTAAACCAATCTATAATAGTTTTGGTATACTTTGGGCGATAGACAAAATTGTGCATACTTTTTCATTCATACTTATTTGTTTTCGTTGGATTAAGAACACATATTACACATATTGTTGGTTCATTTTTTTAATTCATTAAGCCCTTGCCTAAATCAAACTATAATAGATACAAAATATTATCCTATCTATAAAATAGCCAAAGTTATGGATGATTTAATTGCATACATTTAGATGCCTATGTTATGGATATATGAGTATTTTTTACTATTATCTATTATGACTTGGTTTTCGCAGGGTTTAATTGAATTTTAAAAACTAACCAACACCATCTGTAAATTGTTGTCTTATTTCAATGAAAACAAATACGTATGACTGACAAAGTTTAATGTGCACTATTTATGGCGGATCTTAACAGCCTACCTACACCCTTCGCCACTGAACATACCAATACATCATGGTAGTTTCAGTAACATTGCTTTGTACATACTAGTGCGGCATATGTGTATCCAGGGAATACAGAAATAAATGGAAATGCGTTATCTATTATGTTGGGTGTCGTAATAAAAAGTTTTAAATCTCGAGTGTGGAATAAATTTAAGCACATTTTAAAGATTGCTTTTTTTCGATAGTTGCATATTCTGTATAATTAAAGTTTGTCACGTAAGCGGAACGCGCGTTCTATATTTTAAGACATTTGGCGCCCCGCGAATTATGACCTTAATAATAAACCGAGCTTTGCTTCGAAACCTTAGTCCATGGTGACTGGACCCAAATATGGGTACAACCAGTATTATAATATATTATACTATAAAAGACAAAGACATAGCATTTATTTTCCTAAAGAAAAAAGTGGAGTCGAGGGTAACTTTGCACATAAATATTATATTATTTCTCTTTACCAAATAATTATGTTGTTTCCTACATTAAAAAAGCCACACTTCCAGTCCGGTTTGCTGACTGAATGTATTGAATATTCATACATTGATTACTGATGCGCATTTATTTCAAATCATTTTCTACACTAAAACATTGTACCTATCTTGCAATTCCCATGCGTTGCTACGAGTCCTCGATTTGACTGTTATAGCCGGGGGTGTTCTTGGACGATCAACCGTACTGAGATGGCAATCGCAATTCCCCTTTGGCAAATGGCTTTACGTCCAATACCTAATATATGGTACTACTAGCAAAAATGCGTTATGATAATTGGCATGCCATTACGTCTTTACAACAATAATTGGTCCCCCTTTGGCGCTATGTTATGTAATAATTTATATTGTCAAATTATTTAAGCGAGTGTATTTCAGTACATTCAACGCAGGTAGGTATGTTTCAATTTATTTTTATAAATAGAAAAAAAATCTCGAATAATATTTTCAACTAGGTAATATTCTATTAGTATTTTTGTTTTTTTTAATGTTCCTCTGGTGTATAAGAGCAAAATCTTATTGACTCGTTCGTTTTTGTAAAATATAATATAGACTTTAAATAATATTAAGCTTGAAAACGCTGCTTTTCTTATTAAAAAATATCTATGTAGGTAATTGGTACAATAATCGGTGAATATATAATGTTTTATTTCCATGTTGGCAACTTCGTATTTAAATTGACGGATTAATTAACGGGTGATATTCAGGACTCTTTTTTTATAATATAAACATAAACTGTCATCCATAAAGCTTTATAATTTGACCGGTAGTATTATATTAATTTACTTAGAATTTATATCATCATAATATAAATAGTCGATTCCCTATAAATTATGTGGATAAGATAGCTTAGAATGTTTTATACCTTAATATTTGAGTCGAAAATACAAATATTATGGAGAGATATTATCATATCAAACATATATTAAGTTTTATTAATCTCTAGGCAACATTTCGTAACAATTTTTTCATGATAAATAAATCTATTTATTGTTTTTTCTTAAGGAACGATGCTGTCTCGGTTGTTAATTTTAAATGAAGTTCACAGACTGTCGTTAACATCGGAATATTCTTATTTCAACGCCCAAAATAACAAGTTCTATTGATGCAAAAGATGCGAAGAGTTCACGAATGATAATCTCATAAAACACAACATGCATTATACACATTATTTTTTTAATTGGACAGGTTTCGCGTGGCGGCCAGACCGAAGGATTTATATTTTGTATATTATATAATATATATTATGACACCCCGAAACTATTTGCCGTCGCCATTCTGTGTAATAGATCCAAAACCGGAATGTCGCGAAAAAAATGAATCTTTGGTTTTACAGCTAAGGCCGTTAACATTTGGCTTGTTTCGAAGCCATCGATGGATCGATGAACACAATTCAGTCAATCTCGATCGTGAAAAAAAACGTATCTAGACTATTTTTTTTTGTATTAAGCCAATGGAACTAGATCACTTTTTTTGGTTCCTCTCAAACTTCCTTGAATGAATGAACGATGCTGTTAATTTGTTTATCTAATTCCGTTATTAAGAAGACATGTTGTGTCCGTTATTAATGTTGCTACTGTATTAATTTTTTATACTTTTAAATTTATGATAATCGTAAAATATCGATGAATTTTTTTGTTGCGAATAACTGTTTACTTATACGATGAACTGACATAATATTGCACGTTAAGCTTTACTGGCTTATTATAGACTATTTACCGGTTTATAATTTATAGTTAATTTTGTGATGTAGTCGTTGGATTTTTTTTATAAAACGGTCATCCTACTATCACATAATATCATCGATAGGTGGGTATGCAAATTAAATTCACATGGAACCTAACTTTTGGTTGATTGATGAGTTTTCGGAAACACCGTTGCCAACTTAACATGTTTCTTGTCAGATCTAGCGTTTTTAAGTTTGAATCTGGATCTAGAAAATGGCGCTAAATATAGTGTTTTTCGGCATCGCAAACAAAAATTTCAGAAAAGGGGTAAAAAAATAATACAAAAACACGTTATCTTTTTTGGAAGAACGAACGATTAATGTTTTTTTTATACAGCCAAAGCTTAGACAATTAGTAATTAATTAATTGATTGAACTGGCATTTACACTGTAGAACTCCATTATAATGGTTTTTGAAACAAAGCTAGTTACACTGTTCAGGAGTGCGAGTCTCCATTATTTATCAAATTTCTTCGCCATATTTTGTAAACATATACCTATATAATAATTTCTTAAAGTTTACGAAACGCATTATAGATACATCAAAGAAAAATCGAATAGATTTTAATATTCTCGAAAAATTGTCGAGCGCTCCGCTCCGTAGAGTGAACAAAACTTCGATCAAATGGTTTTTAATAAAAGCTCACTTTCGCCGAAAATTTAATAATGTAGTGTTACATCGCTGATTTGTCCGTTCCCCGTTTTAATGCACTATAATAATTGTGTGACTAGGTAATGATGGAGGTGGTATCGGGGTGCCTCGACCTGCGAGCGGTCAATACACCTCCGGTCGCGTCTTCGGCACTCGAAGACAGAGCAGTTCAATACATACTCGATAACGTAAAATATAAATTTTATTATTTTTCAATTGACAGATAGATATATTCAATTTACGTGAGCATCGATCCATCCGTTGATGGATCCAAGAATATACGAAAAAATATCTAAATTCTTATTCATTATTAGGAAATTTATGCTGACATTTATTTAGCATTTTATTTAGGAACGCGTCACATATAAAATAAATAAAAAATGTTGTCCCCGTATAATATTGGTTGTACCTACCTAGTCAATCATTATCATTTTTCCACACATTCCGAAGAAAATGTCTTACATAATATAGATTTTATGAAAATTAATATATATATTACACTATAACGGGCTATGCCCAGTGACATTAGTGTAATTAGTAATATAAGTGAAATAATTACAAACACACAGTCTTTGAGAAAATCACATAAATATATTGTGACCTCACCGGGAATCTGACCTGGAGCCCCTTACGCACTTGACTATGCCTATTTACATATAGGGCCGCCTATATGTAAAAGTATTATTACTGGTCAGAATGTCTTTTAATCCTTAACAATAACTGTTTACCGTGATTTGCAAAATGTTTTCCATTATTTTAACGCACCACCACAATTATTTATAATATTCACGTAATTATTATTTTTCTCGTGCGCACCTAATGCGAATGGCAGCAACGCTATTTTTATTTGTTTTCTTCATCAGCCGTCGACTTCAAAAATATTGCTTTTAAAATTGAAACTGCGTAGAAGATTTCAGACTTCGTTTTGTGGAAAATGTTATATTATATAGGTATATAAAATAATGCTATTACAATCTAAAAGTTTGTTTGAGAATGCCTAATTATTTCCCGTTTAACATCTTAACATATTATTTATTTTAAGATTAAGTTAATCATGTATTCAACCATAAAATGGTAAAAAAGTTTTTTGGAATAATTAAAATATTATACTTATCATAAACCTGATTGAAATATTTTATGCACACTAATATACCTACTACATAACAGACTAGGAATGTCAATCATATATAAAAAATAGCAAGTTATAAAATGTTCCAATTAAAAAATACTGGTATAAATGGTAAAATGGTAAAAACTAATGGTAAAAAAGTTTTTTGGAATAATTAAAATATTATACTTATCATAAACCTGATTGAAACATTTTTATGCACACTAATATACCTACTACATAACAGACTAGGAATGTCAATCATATATAAAAAATAGCAAGTTATAAAATGTTCCAATAAAAAAATACTTAATACAACGCTTGAATATACAACACCAATTAAAAATATCATTATTTTTCAGCTAAGTTTCCCTGGCTGCGATAAACAGTACACAGTGAGTACCCAAAGTAGGTGCCTACATTGCTAGTTGTTAATAGTCCGCGAGACGCAAGCTTATTCGCGCGAGGAAACTTTTTCAAAGCACCTTTATAACAGTCATCAAAGAGTCAAGATTTATTTTTATTCTGATTGGGAATAAGAGATGTAACAAAAAAACATGAATAAAAGCTCCGACTCGGTGGGATGCGTCTTCTTTTCACTGCTAGCCAGTGACGTTACAAGAGTATCAGATATATACTATCTTCGTCAAATAATAAATGGGGGTTCAGCCCGTTTATATAGATACCTGAAGATCGGCATACATACAGAATCGTACACATTATAAAAAATCTTGAAAAAATGTAGTGCCGGGCGACGTATTGCCAAACTAGCACCCACTATATTCAGGCCGCAACACGAAACTGTGAATTTTGATCATAGTGTGTAGAAGTTTACTCAACTCTACAGCTGGCGTACGAACAACTGCATTTTGGCCTCTCAACAATGTAGTCAATATCATATATAATTTTGAAAAACACTTTCTGAGAGAGTATATTATAACCAATAGAAAAAATATTTTTTTGAAAAAAGTAAGCCACCCCGACGGGGAATCGAACCCCGTATCTCCCGGGTTTATGCCCCATCCGTCGCATTTAACCAATATGCTACGGCGTGACATACTAATTGCGACAAATTTTAATTATTGGTCAATTTGAATACCTACGCATCAGCGTTCTTCCAAATCAAGCTACTTTGGCAATCGATTTTTGTTTCTTAAATCAAAGTAGGTAACTATTACTATTACTTCGATTACTAACCGATGTCGTGGAATTTTTACAATATTTTTTAGATGTAACTACTTGCACTTGCTAATAATTTATAATTAACTAGGTATTTCTTTTATTCAACGAATAATTCACAAGATTTAAGGATATGTCATTCTGATTATTGAACATATATAATTTTGAAAAACACTTTCTGAGAGAGTATATTATTGATTATATAATACTCATTAGTCAATATACGCGCGCAATTCCGCGTAACATTCAACCTAAATTCAAATTTTAATATAAAACTTCAAACTCAACGTAAAACCAACGTGATAGTCCTTTATTAGTGCCGCGTTCATCCAATCTTTATTACTACAATATAAAACCATGAAAATACCATATCACGCACACTCAACGCAACCTTCTGAACAAGATAATCTTAATATCGGGGCTACATCTGCATCTTCGATAACCCCCGATAAGTGCTCGTCATTGCTTATTTGTCGAATGCAATGTACTCGTAGTAAATTGTTTGTATGAAATGAAAAAATGTTAATACGTTAATTAATATGAACAAAATATGTGACAATCTTAATTTGCTTAAAACATATTAAGCAATAACTAGCACTACCATCGAAACTCGCCATTCAATGCTGCGGCCTTGGTCTCATATAGATTTTGGCAACCACATGTACAGAATTTTGAAAACATTTATGTGGGATTTACACTCGCATAATATGTATGTAACGTTTTTTTAGTAAATTGCTCATTTTGGTCATTGGTTCACTTTTATTGGTTAAATATTCAGTTCCTCAAATATATGAAAATCACCGAGAGTAGTTTTATTGACCCCCTCGTCCGAATTGCCACTGCTTGGAATCGTGAATGTCACGGACCAGCCGAGCGAGGCTGGCGAAACGAGATTAATCGACTCATCACCGATCGTTTAATTCCCGCAATGGCCGCCGATTGAATTTCAGCTGAAGTCTGATTGCAACATAATTGACAACCTCCGCAGACACCTGCACCACCGACTCCGAATGCTTTTGTCAACGTTACGAATTAATTGCGTCTTCTTCGAGATAACTATTACATTTTTTTTCTTCCGCGACTCCTCCATTCGTTGTACTTTAACCGTTCGCGAAATGATACCACACAGGCAGCGCCATTGTAGCACGGTCTAATTTTGTTGTAGCTATTAAATATTCAATTAATTTCTAGTAATAGAATTCTTTGTTACGCCACAGAAGCTTTTTTAATTACGTATCATAGTGTAATATTTTGATATGATTACTGTTATCTTTTACACGTACTGTACTACTGTCATCTTTTGATTAGCTACCCTACTCGTACATTACAAACTGCAATGAATATAATTTATTATACATGTTATTTTACCATGTATTTATTTTTAACACTTCTCTAAAACTACTACCTACTGATAAAACACAACAAAGTTGATTTTTATATGTGTAAAATGAAAACTCAGTAGCTAAAAATAACTCAGTAGCTAAGTCTAAAATCACTACGATTCACGGGAGCCAAAAGAATATCGGAATGTGGATGTCTTTTTATGTGAATTCACACTTTTCTTTCACTTTTCTTTCACTTTTCTTTCACTTTTCTTTCACTTTTCATAATGCTAGAAACATATCGCGATCACGTATTTAAAATGTCATCAGACTGATGCTACCATCCCGTAGCACTTTTTGAACCAAAAACGAATAGTCTCAGTTAGCAAAATAATGCTATAAAAACGTGAGCGTACTTGCTATAACAATCGGAACACTAAATGAGAAAAATTAACAACCAACAAAATCATTGTGACATATATTTGACATTCGGGGGGGTTACACCCCCTTTCAAACAACCAAAATTAAAGATAAGTGAGAGCACGTGACTCAAGAATGTGTAAATCTAAAAAATAAAAAACGTTCTACCACGCGTGTGGTGTTTTTAGTGTAGTTCATTTTGACAGATTTTGCCAACTATCATTATTCTTTTTTGGTGAAAAATGTGCTACGGGATAGGAGCATCAGTCTGATAACATTTTAAATACCAAGGAAAACGACATTGCACACTTTTTACCCGCAGCGCTGGTAATGTACTCGCGACATAATATGTTGTAGCATTATGCTTAATTTGGAATTTTCAATTGTTCAGGTTTATCTTAACAGTTTATTCAGGTATATAGGTATAATATACATAGGTATAAAAACTTATTAAACAAATCTGAGTAGGTACCTACATAATATTATTATGTATCTTACCTACTTATTATTATCTTAAACATGTTTCTCTTAGCGGTCAATTCATATTGTGAGCCGCGTGCATCTGCTGGTATGTCTTGCAACATAGACTCATCTTGTGATATAATTTCATTCAGTCGTTGCATAAAGATAGGGCGTTCAAGAACAGGCCACCATCAATCTTGATATCGAGGTCGTATCCTGCGTCCATACATTGCCCTGTGTAACATCATAAAACCACGGGAGGTCCTTCTATACATATACGTACTTTAATGCAATTTAGTAAACATTGAATAAGAGATTATAAAATGTTGACTACAATAAACTATTGTAAGTCAAATAAATCGATTAATTCAATTCAGATTATTGATTAATTATTTTATTATGGCTGTGCT
Source organism: Rhyacophila brunnea (assembly GCF_057557595.1). Classification (NCBI taxonomy): domain Eukaryota; kingdom Metazoa; phylum Arthropoda; class Insecta; order Trichoptera; family Rhyacophilidae; genus Rhyacophila; species Rhyacophila brunnea. The sequence continues at coordinate 43,629,749 of NW_028232859.1, forward strand.
CTACAATAGTTAATTAGTATCGTGGTTCCGATGGTATTAAAACCACTACGTACCCATTTAATATGTAGACGAAAATTTTGAAGTAGATGCACAATTAAAGTGTGTTTTTTCCATGTATAAATGTTTAAATTATTGACGACCAGCAAGCCCTTGGTCCATTTCCTAATGAGTGTTTTTGATCAGTGTTTTGGTGAGATCTTGATGGGAAAGCATTACCTAACCATTCCTATTTTTATTTCTTTACGTGAAAATCGTTTTCAAATTTACCTTGTCGTACCACTTGATTCGAACTGCATCACTTAGGGCCTGTCGCAGGAGTGAGAGAAAGAGAAGGTATGAATCCCCGCGCTTTAAACTGGGGCGTAATTTTTCCTTACCGTTGCGTAGATAGTGGATTTTTAGTATAGCAGGAAAATAGTTCGACGATTAGTACAATGAGTGCCCAAAAAAGACCAAATCTTTCGACAAGTTTTGTGGTTTGTTTAATTTCTAGCGCATCAGTGTCTTTAGTCAAATATAATACGTTTCTCCAAGTTATGTCATAAGTAATAGAAAAAATCTTTTTGAAAAAAGTAAAGGAATCGAACCTGCATCTCTTGGGTATCGCGCCCACGCACATTGACCACAATGCTAAAGGAGTCATACTTAATTACGACAAAGTTTGACTAACGGCTTTTAATACCCACTGAAGCGCTTTCTAAATTGAGCTGCATTGGCGATCGGCTTTTGTATTTTAAATCAAAGTAGGTATTAATTTAATCAAAATTAAAAATTATATTTGTTCAATAATTAGAATGTTACATTCTTAAACCTTGTGAATTATTCGTTGAATAAAAAAAATAGTTACCTAATTAAGATTATAATATACCTACATGATTATAATGTATAGTGTAATATGTATAGTAGAATACTAGAACTTTTACTGTATAATTAACTTACAAAGATTTTAATGATAATAATATGTTGTATTTTATCAAACCATCTTTCAGGATGTTATAGTAAACATGGCGACTAGCGCGACGTCATGATTTCCTTAATTGATTAATGAATCAGTATTGGCGTAAATACGGAACACTAACGATTTGATCCCTGTATGGCGATTGTCGCCATGAGAGTCCCGCTTCCTGTTCCGATGCGACATGCCACTTGCGAAGCCACCTCTACATGCGACGCGACGCGACGTGACCCGAAACTCAAAATTGTTTCACCTCTGTTCATTAACGCAATCGACCGCATGACAATCTCCAATGGAGACTCCAATCGTAATGCTCATTTGTGGCCTCGTTCTTGCGAAGAACTGATATTTTTATTTTTTTACAATCGTTTATATTATTATAGAATCCTTATGTGATAGATTCCATCTGAAGCGGACATGACTATAAATTAATATATTATGTCGATGTCAATTAATTCATAGGTTTCACAGAGACACGTCTAATCACCTATCTATACTTACATCTTATTCCATCATATCAATAACCAAATTTTTTCAATTTCGACATTTTCTTCGGTCATTCTTTTGAACATAATATCAAAAATATTATGACTCAAGTATTGTATCTTGAAATCTCAAATTAGCATGGATTTTTGTACAATTATAATTATTACTATTCGAAGAACGGATATTAACATAGTTATAAAAAATGAAAACGATTGTATTAATAAAATTGAATAGCTTTCGTTCAGCTAACATAATACTTTTGTCACGAAATAATAATGAAGAAAATTAATCCTAATTTACAAAACATAAACAATTTTTAAAATATGCACCAAGTTTAATTGAATTTAAATCTATGTACCTAACTACATTCAAAAACGATTTTTGAAATATATATCGTCACCTCAATACCACAACTAGGTACCTAACTCTGGTTTGGCCATTGTTGGGAAAATTAAATTTAAACTTTACTTGATTAACATAAATCTAGGCTATAATTATTATTTTAATGGAAAATTATGTTTGTTTAATTGGGAAAAATTAAATAATGTTTAATTGTATGAAAAAATATTGTAGATGTATTAATTAATGCATTTATGGTTTTAAAATTATATATTATTTTCAAACACAAAATTAATGCAGTTTTCGTTAATTTCTGACTTACCTAGGTGTAATATTTTGTAAAAAAATATGTAGAATCATATTCAATAACTATCTCAAAAACAGTGAAAATCAAGTTATCTAGTTGCAGTATTGAAGTGACGATATGCGTTATGCCTCTTATTATAAACTCTATGTATCCAATTTTTACGAAACCTACAGATTTTATACCCACACTATCATAATATCTATAAGGCTAATTCACAATTTGAGTCTATTCATAACATAAACACACAATTCCCGACACAATGAAGTCATAATTATATTTTCCGAACATTACACCCGATTTGGAGAAAATGTGGTTTGGCTCTCAGCTACAGATGTATTTTAATTGAAGTACCTACCGTCTAATAAAATAAGCACTGTAAATTGTGTTCATTAAAAGTAAACAGTGTGAATGAAAATCACGCAGCAGTCACCATCTTTCTCGGAACGAATTTATTTCCAACAGACCCGTTTAAAATAACTCCTGTGTAAATTTCCTGCGACAGCCGAAAAACAGTCATTCCGTCCGATTTGCGCCGGCTCTTCCCTCACTAACCTGTCAATTATCATTACGCCCAGGTGAGCCGTAACGTGAGTCACGCGACATTTCGGTTAAACGGCCGCCCACCTGTGGTTTCACTCTTTCGTTATTTTGTTTGTTTGTTTGTTTTTCCGCCTCTCGGAACGAGATGAAAACAAACATTGAGTAACATCCCGGCCTGGTGAGAAGATACCACAAACCCGTCGGACGCGTTGTAGGTATATTGTTGTATCTACGCAGCGTGTGGCAAGTAGGTACGACTGCCGACCACTTTACTTGTCATTCAAAGACAACTGAACAAACGAAATGACTACGCTTCCCAAATATTTCCGTTTCTGAAGATAATTATTTGTCATGATAATATTGATAGCATAATTAGTAATAGTAATATCATGAAAAGTAAGTGGATTCAGATAGGTAGGTACATATAACTGATCAGTGCATTTATATATATTGACAGCCTGTAATTGCCATACAAATATCTCTACGTTCAATTTAAAATTTATTTTTAATGTATTTTTATATATTTAAAGGGTTGCTTTATTTTGCATATGCAAATTTAGGCATTGTGTAAAATTCTAAGGAAATTAAATTATCAACAAACCAACGTGATTACAATGAAAATATATTATATTATCTTCAACATAAAATAACTCATTGATAATGATTAACAATTTAATATAATCCTTCCATGGGGGAAATTTGTCACTGCAGGGGTGGATTTACAATTTGAGGTGGTTCTTATTATAATTTGGACAAGCTGCTCTTCTTCGTTTATAATTGTTTTTTTTTTCGGTAATGAGATGGAGAATGATTTACTTTTGTGTACGCATTTTACTATATTGGACGACTTCCGTATATAGGATACGTGCAGCGCGTGGATAACTGCGAATAATATCCTGAAGAGCAAAAATGAATTGGATGTCGGAAATAGTCTACTTTACTACGTGAAGTTGTGGAGTGCATTTTTTCAAAAAGACAATAGCCGATTCACATTATTTGATCGTTCTAATTAAGCAGTATCTTACTATGGGTGCTATTGGTTCTGGGGAGGGTAGAAACTTCTATTGCTATAAATGTGATGAATGCCTGGGCTACTTGTTTCCCAACTCTCCCCAAAAACCCAACATATTAGAACGTAACTAAATTAACATTATTTTTTTCATATTACTCTACTTGTTTTTTTGTTAACGAAATAATTTTACATTTCACCATAATCTATTATTATAAGATTTATTTTTCGGGGCTTGGCCTCTAACCTCTTTTGTCCCTATGATAAATCGGCTCTGGCTACTGTTACTTTTTATAACACGCGTTTTTTTTTTTGTTATTTAGGGATGTTTCTAAGATTGTTTTAAATGGTGAATGTTCAATAAATTCCAAAATTTTGTGGTTCGGATAAAACATAATTTAATTTAAATAAACACTATTTTATCGATATGCCGTAGAATGGTTGATTTATCCATAGTTCCAGCAGATTGAAGATACGAAATTATTGCATACAAGAGTAGTAACGGATATGTGGTTGTGGATGTTTTTGCATGGCCAAATTTGCAAGAACAAATGAATTCAGCAATAATCAACAGTTAAATTTTACAAAACTATTTATCGTATTCAGCAAAATAATGGCTAATAAATATTATTAAATCATACACTATATTGATACTTATTCTTAAAATAAAGTTTTGATTTTACCAAATTATTTTTATTAATATTATTAAGTTGGTAATCAACTATAGCAACTCCTGAGAGCATTGCTAAACAGTAAACAGCAGGGAACCTGTTGGGAAACGAGCATTGTACATAGTTTGTTTAACTTCACATTTCTCGTCCCGCGTTTTAAACGGCCCGCTAGTTGGAGCCAACATTACGAAAGCACATCAATGCAATCTCATTACAGGTGGTGTAATTACCTGAGGCATCTCTTTAGCATTCGAATCGCAAAACGTATTTTCCCGATACAGATTTATATCATCGTAGTACGCCTGTCAGAATTAATTCCACTCGTTTAATAGTCCGTTAATACACGGTAGGACATCTCCGCAGACTTTTAATGATAAGATAAAATAGATTGAATATAGAGATACGGGGCTTAGATTAGAATAAAGATTTTCTTTATTTGACATAAATGTAGAGTAGGAACGATCAATATAAATGCTGTTGGGGATCGCCCATAAATGACATCACATGATTTTGGGGATTTTTGACTTCCTCATAGTCACATTTCGTCACACTTTTGAAGTATTTCAATACCTATAAGTAATGTTCTCACGAATTATTGCATTTTCAAAAAAAAAAAAAACTTTATATTATATATTATGGTTTTATGGTGTCGCATTTTATAATAACCCTCCCCTCAGGCCATAACGTCATATAAAGATGAGCCCTAATTAATATACTATTGTAATATAATTAATACGAGGATTATTCTTAATTACAATCTAGTATCACAAATTATTGATTTTAGTTCCGAATTCGGCCGGCAGAAAACTTTTTAATCAGATTGATTGTAGGTATAATGTTTATTTCTTTTTACATGCGGCAAAATTTAAAAAATAAGCGGACACCCTTTATTAATATGTAGACCACAATTTTACCCAAAAATGGTCGATTTGATTGTCACAGCTTTTAATAAAATTAATTATTTTGATAAAAGTTCTTAAAAGACGTGTCCTATAAACTATCATTGAATACAGATTAACAATTATTGTGCATTTACATAACTTGAAAGGGCCTCAGCTGCATGCCGATGAGAAAAATATCATTACCATTTTAGAACTAATGGGGTATGAATGGACACACAACTCTCGTTTACTGAACGAGGCTTAAATTATTTAAGTATTTTTAATCAAAATAATTTTACATTTTTGTGTTTATTCGATACTAAATTTAAAAAAAAACAATCAAATATAGAAATTATGCCTAAAGTGTACCTACTTATCTATAATTTAAATTTGTTAAAGGTGTATGAAAGTTGAAGGGAAAAATTACCGTGATCAAAGATACCCAGTTCAAATTCAATTTGAACATTATATCATTGGTTATTCGGGCATCCATATCATGTGTTGACATAATAATGCGGGTACTAATGCGACAATCCTCTCTTAATAAGATGTTTATCTCTCGCACCGTGCTGATTCTCGATGCCGGGGGTCTTTAGTGATATGCCCTTGTCGCTAAATTATTTTATCACATATTGAACGCATACACATGTAGGAAGTTAAAACAAAATGTTAATATATTTCATCAATTATATTTATGAGTCCATGTTATATTTATGAGGATAGTAAAGTTGTTGGGGAGTGTCCAAAGCCACCCCAAGTTGTCACGCTCCCGATCGTTATGTTTGTACATAGGTACATAATTCGGAAACACTTCAAAAACTATTTATATGTATATAAAAAAGTATTTATATTAGGGAAAAAATGAAGAAACTGTGATGCCGGTCGAGACTCGAACCCGCATCCATCGGATTCCGTTTAATGTGTTTTACAAATTCAACCACCTGCACCCTACCTAAGTACGATAAACATACGACTGAAGCGTTACTCGAATTTCATAGGTAACAATAGTTATAATAACAAGCCCTCGTTAATCGTTAGTAATTGGCTTCACTTTCCTATGTTATAGATATGAAGTCGATACACAAGTACTTATCTGCGTTAGCAGAGCGATAACATGTATTTTTATAAAGTCATGAGTCTCGGATTGAAATCCAGCTCTGGAAAATTCATGTGTTGTTTTTTTAACGTGTGTTTCAACCCAGAGTATGGACGTAATAATTGTTTAAGGAAATCTTGAAAAAATAAAAATCTGTTTGAAAACCTCTCTGTGAGGCACCCAAGATCCATCCACTTCGGATTGTAGAGCTAATTAAAAATACGTAATCTGTGTAATATCTTCTCAATGACCTCACGGAAGCGAAGAAAAGAGATATACCGGATGCTATTTTGTTATCGTAATTGTAAAACTATTCATAAATGGATGTGTGGGTTAGTGGAGATTTGATAGGCATGCGACAAAGGTCCATACGTCTCGGCTACTTAGCTGTGCGGTGATATTGGTCAATTATCACATTAGAAGATGGGACGCGAGTTGTACCTATTTGACGATGTCCTCTTCCTGAAATTGTTTTGGCGTCGCCTCCGCGGTCACTCATCGTCAGCATTACAATATTAATATCAGCTCTACTCGAGCAGGTGATTACGAAATTTTTGACTCGTGTATGGCCTGTCAATGATAATCACTTTTCTTTCATACGCGGCTACGTTATCGTAACATTTTTTTGATGATAATGCTATTTGAATTTTGTATATTAGCTTAGCGTATGTAGCTTTGCACTTGGGCTTTTGTAGATGTGATGTACATATTCATCATTGTAGCTGTGAAATATGTTCAGTAGGTATTTACTTTACTTGTGTAGTTAAGTAGTATGGTGAAACTACACATTGCTCAGGGCTGTTTTTGTTGGGCTTTCAGAATAATAACGACGCTTTCATATACGTAGGTAGTAGGTAAGTATATTTCATATCACTTTTATTATATCTTGCAGTAACGAGGGGTGGAGGTAGGCTGTTAAGATTCGACATAAATAATGTACACTAGACTTTGTCAATCATACTTATTTATTTTCATTGAACTAAAAATACATTTTGCAGATGGTGCTGGTTAGTTTTTAAAAAATTAAATAAACTCTGCCTAACCAAATCATAAGAGTTTAGGTATGCTATGGGCGATCCGACAAAAATACTGCACACTTTTTCAGTCAAACTTGTTTGTTTTCGTTGATTTAAGAACACATATTATTTATTACAGCTGATGGTGTTGGGTTGTTTTTTTTTTAATTCGTAAAGCCCAGCCCGCAAAAACGGAAGCGAGAAAAAATATTTTTCTATCTATAAAATATCTAAAATTATGTATGTATTATTTAATGAATGGCATAATTCTAGATATGTATTTTGTAAACGAATTGTTTTTTACTATTATCTACTATGGCTTGGGTTAGGCAGAGTGAATTTTAAAAACTAATAAACACTATCTACACATTGTGCTCTTAGTTCAATGAAAACAAATACGTTTAACGGACAAAGTTTAGTGTGCATTATTTATGTCGGATCTTAACAGCCTACCTCCACCCTTCGCTACTGATATCTTGTATTGCCATGTAAACCGCAATCTCGTGTATTATTAGTTATCAGGTAATGTTGCAATCACGACTTATAACAAACATTCAAAAACAATATTAAGGTATGAACAAACCCGGTCCTAGCAAGTACGAGGCCTGATTTGAGGATGTGTGCGAAGCCTCTGGGTATAATATTATGTTTCCTTCCCAAGACGGATGCTTATCAAAGTAAACAGTATACCTACTTTAAAAATTTAAAATATTTGTAGCAATATAAGAAATGAAAAATACATGATATAACTATTGTATCAACATGTCAATACGTATTATCTCAAAAAATTATAGCTGCAATTTATTTAATGGCAACTTTTATCGACATGAAATAAAATTGATCAGTAGGAGATTTTTTTTTCACTATCCACGCAATAAATTCATTAGAAAATTTTCCCTACAAATGTTGTAGACTCAGTTCATTTCAAGACGCCCTTTGTTTAACAAGCAATTAAATTTTGCAGAAATATTTTACACTTATTACGATGGGATACTGACGCGTCAAAAATATATTATATCACTAACTACATATTATTCATCACTCATCAGTATAATTAAAAATAATAATTAATGGCAAGGATGAGCCCGGCGTTGTACTACCAATGTGTCTGTATTAGGTATATGATTATATTATAGACCATTTTCTCACTAACGCTCTTTACTAACCCTGGAGCCAAAAATGCCACCTCAAATTCCTCTGGCGCGCACTTTAGTACACCATCGTTTAGAATTTAGATAGTTCCGATTTCAATATTAAACGTGTAGGATATTTTCTAACCCCATCCGGTATTATAATGAATTATGTAGTTTTATGGTTAATGACTCAATATTGTTTATCTTTAGTGACATGGCACGCAATTTTACCTTTCTCAGCAATTAAAATTAACAAACAACCTGCCAGACAATCAGTCTGAAGTGCGACGCATGCGCGAAACACGCGACGATGCTGATTGCAGACCAGACCACCTCTGGACTGCCCAATGATGCATCTCTTTGTTTGCCTTTAAACTTGACCGCCGCGCCGGCCGGGGAAACGCGAAAGAAATCCCGTGGAGTGGATTCTCGTTTATTTTGTAGTTTTTTTTTCTACGCGGCATATTTGCAGGAGATCGCATGCTTGCATTGTTGCGGCATTCCTCGAAGCCTCGCGAGCGTGGAGCGGCGCGCCAACTAAATTTATTATATCGCTGCAAAGTCCTTCAGGAATCAGACACGCATAACGTAGCCAACAAATCTGTGAAGCAAGATACTGTAAAAGCTATTTCTTGACACCGCCATTACAGACCAACGTATATTATTACCTTAAATGATTTTTTTTAATTAAACTTTAATTTAGTCAATGAATAAATTGTGTAGGTAGGTACAATGTTTAGTATTCTTTATACAACATACATAGGTATGTTGAAAAACACCTCAGACACATACCGATTAGATTAATAAAATTTGAAATAATATTGCAGTTGCATATTGCTGCGAAATTTGTGATTGCTTTTGGTAAAGCACACCTGTCGGATTGCGATGGATGTGGGTTCACCCCCATTCGATATTTTTTTTCTAACAGTGATACTGAGGTGTTTATGTTATTTCAAAGTACCTATTGTAAATATAATAATTTAATAAATATCAATATGCCCTTCCATCAATATTGTGTATAAGTAGGTATTTAATTTGAAGTGATCCTTTTAAAAATATTAAGTAGTACATATTATCAGCGCTCGAAATGGAGAAGTTTACGAACCGGAGCGCTCGACAGTTTTCTGAAGATATTTACATAGTTATCAAATTGTATGTGTATTTCATAATAATAAGTTTGTTAGATTTTTTATTATATGGCCTATCTAGCTCGGACGGTCAAATTATTTTTTCCACGAGACGGAGTGATAATTTTACCGATTTCATGAACACGAACGGCGTTCCGGTGCGCTCCGGTCCATTTCGAGCCCTGCATATTATTATTAATAATCAAGTTATATTATTTATACTGCCAACAATCTGCGCGTATTTACAAAATTCGGCTAAATAATTTAAAAAAAACTTCTCACTTTCACTGCATTATATTTTGTCTTTCTATGTACTTGTACTTTTTTCTATGTATATTTACCATACAATAAACATGGCCATAGATAAAACCCAGGTCGCTAAAAATTACTCAACTGGAATAGTAAAAGCTCATAATAATTAGAATTTAAATTCAAATTTTATCAGACAGGTACTTTCGGTCGACAGTACTAATTTTAAAATGTAAGTACTTATTTGTTAGTAAGTTACTCTGGTTATGGCCTCCAAGATATGCGTTGAGGAAAATTACTTCAAACAATTGTAAGTTCAGATAAAAACCCATACTTTATTTTAATTCTAAGCTTCTGAAAGCTCTGCGAAAAGCTTTCGATCAGTATCTGTAACCTTATCCCACTTTATAGTATTATATATTCACCGCAAAGCTGCTTACCGAATATGTATCTAAATAATTACAATTATAAGTACTCGTATAATACTTTCATCTCATACATAAACAAAGAAAAGCAAAAGGAGATTTCCCATATATTTTATTGGTGCGCTCTTATCTCAGTCAGTGAGTGCCGTCATAAAATGGTCAGAGGCTAGTCTGGTCTGGTCTGGATGCCGAGCGAGTCTAAAAATAGCTTCGCCAATAAAGAAACAAAACTAAACTAGCGGCGGGAGGCGGGATGCGGGATGCCAGTCCCGACCTCCTGAGACCTCGCCGTCCGCTGAATGCAGCTGCGACTGCGCTGCCTTCTCGGACCTCTGGCAGCGCACGCCTGAATAAAAATGAGCACATACTCAAACTGCAGGTAAAACGCGGTAATGAACCTATATTTGGATATCTATTAAATATTTATGGTTTACACCACCCTGTTCAGTAGAGTGAACAGCCACAAAGATTACATATTGTTTTTTTTTTCTAAGTAGTGTGAGTTAATTGCTAGAAACCTCCACGATGTGCGCTCTGTTTTATAACGAATATTCGTAATGTAGGTACCTAATGTATTTTTATATATAAAAGCGAATAAAGGCTGTACTTCAGCCGACATGGTATGGTCTAAAAAGATCGTGACTACGCGACGCGCGAATTGTGCAAACGACGCGTGCCAAACAAAACATAATTAGTCATAAAAATTCAACATGCGTCCATTTAATTTAATGTTTATTGTTATATTAGTAATAATAATAATAATATATTCATTGACATGTTTTCTTTTTCGAGTACCTACATGAGAAACGTTTTTTAGTCGTCTTTACACGATATAAGAATATATTCCTCCGACGCCATCACAAAATAAATTGACGTGCTCACACCTCGACTACCGCTCTCCGATTAGCAACGAGTGCAAAATTTCGTCCCACCTATTGTTGAAAATTATTTGCCGTTTCACTTATGTATGCTCTTTATTCTTAGAGTTTAAACTTTAGACAAAATATATTCGTGCAGAAATATACCAGTAACCTGATGATAATGAGGAAGGTGAATGTATTTAAAATCTAAAGATATTTTTATTTTTTTAAATATCGGAAAGATCCAATAGCATTCTTTCTATAAATCTTATAGGTACTTAGGTTCTCACAATTACTATTATCAAAAAAAAAAAATGTCTAATAATATTATAATAACACAATTAATGGCTACATTTCTTTAGTGATGTTGCGTTTATTACAAAGAAAGTTTATTTTCATCGAATGGAAGCACTGATTTGCGTGGTGTTCAGTCCATAAGCTAGATAGCGGAGCTTTAAAAGTTTATGATTATACCTATCTCCCTGCATTATTAATATTATAGTTAGCATTGCATACAATTTATAAGATCATTAAGATATCCTTTCAGCACTTAATTACCAATAAAGTTATAAATATGGTGAACTCTGTGCAAGTTCGTTGATATTAACTGCAATCAGTGACGCCCCTTGACAAAATGCCGCCCCTAGGCAGCGCCGAAATGGCGTCCCATTTTTTTTATACTTACTTGTTTAGGTAGGTACCTACTAACAAAATATATAGGTACTTAACCACTAAATCTAATTTAAATGCCATCTCTGCTTCAATAGACAATATTGCGAGTCCACGGTTTCATATACATTTAAAATTACACCTGACAACTTCCAAAACCCGCGAGTGACTGGCAAAAATATTAGATGAATTTTACATTAGATAAGTATGTAGGTACTTACCTATAATTCGAAAATCTGCACGTGTCATTGCTGGTCATCAATGACGTAACATCCAAGGATAACGGAAGTAAACTAGACATCGCGAACACGACAAAAAATACAGCCCTCTAAAACCTTTTATGTTAATTAATATCTACATTTTGTTTCCAAGCAGTGAGCTGGTTTTTTTTTAGTGGAAACATATTTCCGTTATTACCAAGTTTAGGTAGCTATTTCTAGATATACCTAATGATTCTCCTTGATTTTCCACCTTTCGAGTAACTGCCGCCCCCAAGCGACGCTTAATCTGCCTACCCCCACGGAACGTCACTGACTGCAATCTTCATTATTGTTACAAAGGGCCTAGGTATTGAAACGTGGTAACAACATAAAGTACGGTACAGTAGATAAACTTGAATGAAGATCTATATACGTAATGAAAAAAGGAGAAAAGTGAGGTACCTAGTTGGCATATGCCGGACAGGTAGGCGCCGTGATTATCCAAGAAGTCTGTTTTATAATAGGCGTGCAGGTAACCGCGCTTACGACATTAAAATGATTCTGCGCGCTTTGAAGGTGAGCTTTTTGCTGTGGCCGTCGCATACTTGCTTGCATTATTACAATAACATTATCGTATTGGAGTTAGAGCGAATTTAACGATTTCTAAGAATAAGCAAGATCATTTTACGCATTTTCACATTAAGTACATCAGTAAACAACAATAACGACATACTAGAGGGAAAAGATAATCAGTTAAATAGAATGTAACATTATAATATATAATCTAACACAATTATTACATAGTAATTATTGTAAAGTAATTGTTTAACACTAATTACCAATTATTATAACAGGTAGAATATTAAATAGTATTTAAGTTTTGACGTTATTGTGAAAATTAGATTTCATTTTTATAGGGATGTAAATTTAAGAATTGTGTTAAAAAAATCATGAGAAATAACTTGCTATCTATGTATTTAGCTTGCAATATTCAGTAAGTACTTATTTTAAACAGTAAATTATTTCAGTGAACAAATTTTAAAAAAAAATCTTTTTTATATTATTTAATTATAAATTTGGATGTTTCACTCTTCTAAAAGTATGTACCTAATATTTCTTCTTCTTTCTTCTTCTGTTAAATCTGTTAATACAAACCTCCACTATGTGCAGGCCATATGATCCTATTGGGATCGGACATGGTCGAAAGAATATATTTAATGCATTGAAGAATAATTATTGGAACCTATATAGGCAATATTTACCTTTGGCATTATTAAATTTAACACTAACATTGTTATAATAATATGTTATTATTTATTTTTCATATTACAATTTCCTGCAGTTATTATTAACAAATATAATAATTATGCAATAGTTTTTTTTAATTTTCTGAGATAGCATCAATGTAACAGGAGAAACGCAATAATTTTGCTACCTACTGGCAATTCCGGAAAATCGCTGGTCGTCTTGTACGCGAAGGTATCAACCCACATAATATAAACCCGGCGCCAGTAACAGCGGGATGATTTAATTAAAATTCTCAGCAGCGGATGACATACAATGTCATTTTAACAATATATTGTGTGTCTATCATTTGCATACAAAATAGGATCCTAGATTTATTACCGGAAACGTCTAAAAATTTTATTAGCCATATGATTCGATTACCATTATTATAATAAACATTTAAAAAATCCCAATACAAAAATCTAATTCAACATATAAAGCTGATGTTCCTATAAGTACATTTGTATCAGTAATATTTATCTGCATACAATAAAGAAAAATAGAGTTAACAATGTGAATAACAATTAATTATTATTCATAACAGATAAGCACGTTAATTTTGTTAACTAGGATCTATGGTGAAAAGACTAAGTAATGCCTTAATTTAAATAAAATATTATATACTTGATACATACTCCACATTATGAATATTCTGTTGGATGGACGAAAATAATCCTATTCTATATGAAAATTGAGTGACTAAGAACTCGTATTATATTATAATTCGTTTTAATTATAAATAGCCGAGATCGGTCGTCTTTTGACTGATAAAACAGGTGAGTGCTGTTCAACTGAGACAGCGAATGAGCATACAAATTCAAAGAGGTAATGCAGTCATTATTTTAGATACTCTTGAATAATCCAGGGGAGTGGAGGAGGTATGTTATATATACCTACTTGGTGAAACCTAATACTTACACAAATAGTTTTATAATTATTATTTTATTGATTTATATAATATAATATGTACATACTAATATCGTTTAATTTTACGCCTTTTGTAACTTATTTTATTTTACTCTTTTATTGTTATTATTATTATTGTTTCTCTATATTATAATAATATAATCTGTTGTTATTTTATGTCCGAAGCGTAAGAGTATTGTAAAGAGCTATAATGGGAACGAGCGTTTTTGATATTTTTTATTTAAAATCTTGAGACTGGCGGGGAAAAAATCCTCTTCCATGACATCATGCACAGACAATCCGGCACTAAAAAATAAGTCAAAAAAATCAGGTTCATCTTCTATATCTATAGAGATCCGAGTGTACTGTCTCAAAATTCATTCAGACATTTTTCTGAGAACCCATTATTTTTTAATGATTTTTGAAGGATAACAATAATAATAATAATACTCGCATTCATATAATTAATGACTTAGTTTTCCAGCTGGTAATAACGGCTAGGAGGTATCTCATCTCCTTCTATCTGTCTTCTATAAGAAAACAAGTCCTGGAATGCTGTTGTATGAAATTAATATGGAATTTTCTGGTAAAAACACGACGTTGTTAAGTTTATTGAGTATGCCCGAGAACATCATTCGAATTTTATTCCAGTAATGAAATAATTATAATCAGACTAGCAAAAAAAATATGTCAGTTCCAATTTTTATTTTGAATTACAATAGGTACATGTCATAAAAAACGTACTTTTGAAAAGCCACTGAAAAAATATATTTCTGAGGCTTTTCAAAATAATATATTTTCAATGAAAAGAATTTTATATATTCCTATTCTTCTTCTGTATATTCAATGTTGACATAAAATTGTTTAAAAATGCAAGGACGTCAAAAATATTTCTTTTACGCCTGACGTCTTGATTTAATTTGGCGCAATTTAAATCCTCAGATATTGTGATTATTAACAATTATTCGCAAAACACGATTCGGTAGCATAATTGGTTACGATCACTCATCCGGGAAGTATTTTTTTTACATTGGTGATATTACTTAACTGTTAACGTCCTTGTCGGTGCATTTTAAAGAAATCAATTACATTATATACATAATAATTACATTTGTTATGTTATGTTAAATACGAAAATCTATCATTGACATTTTACCCGGTGGTTCATGAGAGCTCCACCGATATGTACCTTACCTACCGTTACCGCGATTTGTAGATATTATGATGTTACAATCAATCTGTACATTAGAGTTAAAAGTCTGGAAGTCACATATTCAATATTTTGCAGGAGAGCAGTTTTAAGTCTTTTCAGTAAAATTTTTCTACAAATGAAAATTTTCAGAAATCCTAGATTATTTTGCCAGTGTTGAACATCTGCACTTTTGCAATTAATCATTTTGCTACCCTATCCAATTTTTCAGCTCTAAAGTGTAATTGGACTACCGTCGTTTTTGAAGTAAGTATTTTGAAAACCATGTGACATTGGACTCCCAAATTTTCAGCATTAACTGTTAACTTAATACACATTTAAATCTGTATACTCAAAAACGATAAAAATGTGACTTCCGCAGTTTTAACTCTAATGTACAGCAATTGTTTATTTTTTTCCACCCTAATTACATAATTAAACTACACTACCATTAACCTAAACGTGTCGGTATATTATACAAATATTCAAACTACTTACAAATGCACGGCTTATTCAATGTCTACGAGTATCCAGCGGATCTAACCAATACAAAAGAGTCACGATAAATTACAACACCTGCCAGGGTAAGACGATTCGATTCTATAGACGCGACAGTATCGTACCTATTACGTAGTTTTTTTTCCATCGAATGTAGGAATTATTTATTATATGGAGGTTTTTTTCTCGCATATAAAGAAGATCCGAACGTGATTGCCGGCGGGCCAGCGCGAACAGGCCGTCGGCCCGTGATTCACATACATAGGTACGGTACACCCGGCCGGCTAGGTGGAATTATTATTTAATAGTTGGAATACTTCGATGTAATTATTATACAATAGCACGACTGGGAGAAGCAAGCGTAGTGAATCTCGGAGATGAGCTAAACGCTTTATAAAGGGATCTGTCTGTTTGGTGGCTTTTTGTCCATAAAAACTTTTGAAAGCAAATTTGATTAAGACTCATATAAAAACAAACTATCCGGATGATTAATATACACTATTCATTATATTGGACATTGATACCCGATCTATAAAACCATTATAGTATGGCCATTACCCGTTGCCACTGTATGAAAGCGACGTATGTCATGTCATCTAGAAATATGCGATTGATGCGACATTGCGAACTGAAAATTCTGCAAATCTTATCCATTCACTCATTTATGGTGTCAATATACAACAAAATCACAGCATAAAAAGCAAACTTAATGTTAATATCAATCATGAGGACATAAATTTTGGCAACTTGTTGTGTAATGCTCATAAAATGGTATTTTTAGTTCCAAATTTGACCATCAGACAACTTCTCTTAATCAGTCTATCTTAATCACTGGTCCCCAACACATAAAAGTGGTAAACTGATAAAATTATTGACTGTGGTGCAAAATGTAATACATTTTTCAGAGTTTAGATGTTTGAATGACAGACTCGAATATAGACCTTCTTACAAGATTAGGATAGGATTGCACATTTACATTAACTTTTTTTTATAAAATTTACGCGTATGCGGGATGTCAACACACAATTCACCTCGTCGACCGAAAATCAGCGAATTCTGCTGAAAGTGCGAACAATCAGTTATATATAATTAGTACAAGGGTAACGACAGTAATTAATATAGGTAGGTACATTATCAAAACTAGTCAGTTACTGATACTATAGGAAGTGTAAAATTTAATAGTCAACAATAATTAATGAAAGCTAGTTAATTGAAACCAAAATGTACTGTTTGTTTATTTAAAAGTAGAAACAAATCCAGTGAGAAAAATTGTAATGTTTGTCAATAAATAAATAAACAAGCGAATAAAAATGAAACCACGTGTTATGATATATGTTATGTTAATATGATGACTTGTAGTGTCGTTACATAGACGTATTAAAATGGCATTTTATGCAAATATGGCAGGATTAGGTGGGTTGGGCGGTAGCAGGATACAATATGGCAATTATAAAAAGGGATCGCGACTCGAAACAAGTTTGGAACCAGTTGTCTATAGGTTTTCGTATGTACCTATACTTCTATAAATACTACCTGTATGTGTTTTCATATGTGATGAAACAAATTAAAATTAACGTATTAGTAAGTGCCTACCTATATTGTTTTTTAGAAGTTTAAAAGATAATCTATCATACTTAATTTTCAAGGAAAATTTTGATTGAGATTTGTTTTTTCATTTTATGGCATATAATTGTACAAAGTATTCCCTGACATTATTAATGTACGAGAAATTACTCAAGGTATATGTGCGTTATTATAATATTATTATAAGTACGTAGTACGGCGACAATAATTTAGACATCAATGTCAACACTTTTAAGCAAAGACGAACAATCCAAGTGATTTTTTATTCTAAGCGTATTCTTTTTGACTTGGCGGAGTTACATACATGCAGGTACGTGATAGCACGTGCCTAATTACGTATTCCCAGGTGATATACCTGCGTTGTCATTCATATCCGGTCGCGGCTACTAGGAAGGAACCGCAAGATTACTGAAAATAATATTTTATCGAGTATGCGGGTGCTTAGTAACGCATCTCTTACGAAACGTTTCGTAACAACCTTCGCCTTGATTAATGGAGGAATGATTGGCGAATCCTATTCCAAGTTTAACGACGCTTGAATTCATTACGTAATATCTCCGTAAGAAACGTATATAATAAATTAATATCCACGAAATAACGCATCGTCATACATAAGTGTGTATGATACTACGTAATTGTTTTTTACTTTTTACGTCTGTCATTTTTTATGCTAACTTAACAAATATAATGTAATATAAATACATATATACAATAAAAACACATCAAGTTAAAGTTAAAATTTAGACATAAAAATAATTACAGTAATCAATCGCACATCGATGGATTATAAACTTCTATAATATAATAAATGCAGCCATTCCACACATGCAGATTTACCTACTAATGTGGTGTGTATATTACCTTCATGGATTGTTTTAAGCTTTACAGCTGGTAACAACAAGCTTATTTGAAAACTAATACACAATATAGGTTACCTATTCAATAAATAATGCTGGTACTAAAATAGTTCGCTACCTAATTAAAGATTAGATTCTTATGTAAAATATTTTAATATTTTGTATTCATCTTCGATAATGATAATGTAGTATGTGTAGGAGGTACAGTAAGCTCGTAAGCTAACCATCCCATATAAACAAATGATAGTTAGTAGGTATGTGTATAATTTACAAATGCCATGAAAGCTCTAAGACCATGAAAACTTTCTGAGAGCCAATAATATAATAACGTTAAAATACGGTTGTTAGAAGAATTGCCAACATAGTCGTACTCTTCTTACTATTATACCAAAGCCCACAATAATAGTCAGGGCGTGACACAAACTGTAAGCTTCGATGGTAGTGCTAGTTATTGCTCACACTTTGAATGCATTTTGTAGAAAATGATGATTGTTGCATAGATTGTTGACGATAAATGATGATAGTTTGAACAAAATATTTAATCGAAAATCTTCGTTTATTGCAATCAGGTTACCGGATTTCATTCGAAGATAATCAATAACTAGCACTACCATCGTAATTCGCAATTCAGTGCCATGACTTGAATATACGGTACCTACGTATTAGTTTTTAAATAATTACGAGAGGAAACAAGAAAATTAATCTCGTATTACCTTAATTGATAAAAAATAGAAATCGAAAAATAGTTTCTGAATTATCTATGTTTATTATGTAAGGACAATAATTATTATCGATTTTTTTCTATTGGCTTGTGTTAAATGTTTAATTCATAGAGAACTAAATCAATGGCGCGCGTCCAGATTAGAAATGCATAATGCGTCTTCTTGGCCATTGTTTCAGCGGCGTGTGGTTTAGTCAAGTTTAGTGGTAAGTGGCATGGTGGTTAATGGTGACGCACCGCGACACTCGGCGGCCTGCACCACCCTCAACCAACCGTGATAAACACTTATGTTACACCGCGCGAACAAACTAATTATTATAGTTGGTTGGGTACCTGCCTATTGTTTATGGTGCATGTAATTTATCATCACATCATAATAATATTACCTGATAATAACGTAGGTAAATGCTATTAAGCAAATGAAAAGATAACAGTAAATGAAGTTACTAGAAGTTCCCGCATCAAAGAATCTTTTTTTTATTTAAATAATGCAGGTCTATTATGTATACTATATTATGTGTGTTCAATGAATGTTATGTATTTATTTCAATTATAAACCTAATTTGGCTATAACTTGTTATTAATTTTCCTATTTAATAAACGAGGTTTGATCAATAAATTATATAAGTATATATTATTTATAAATACGCAAAATACAATTGATATATTAAATTTATATTTCTATCACTTTTTATAATTAGTTTAATTAATTACCTTGAAGAACTGAGAAGTTATTATAATAATAGGAATACTAATGTATTGTTTAATAAGCCCAATTTTTTTTTAATGGCAAGATTAAATTTTAAATATTTAATATTTTGCCTTTAATCTTAATCTTAGATTATTATAAGTAAACAGTTTCATATATAGCGTAACATTATTAAACCAAACATTACCAGTTAAGTTAGAACATTATTAAATGCCTTCCTAATTGTTAATTTGCCTCCCTGTGTTTATTTACATATAGGTACGTATGGGAAATTCTCATAATAATTTATCAATACATGAGGCATCTTTTTTTCTAAAATACTCTGATGTTATGATTATTATGTTATGCAGGGGCGGCTCTATCTTAAGGGATGATAGGGACCATCCCCATATATCATGTCAAAAATACACGTCCGATATTTTTATCATTGTCAATGTATCCTAGGTACTTAATTACGTGTTTGAATGAACTATTTAATTTATTTTATCCATCTAAACCCGTCGCAATTTTAAAGAGACATTTATTAATACTATACAAATAAACAAAGCAATGATTATAAATTATGTAATAACGTATAACAAATTCTATTCTTCGCTGACCGGGACACCGCAGTACAAATCTCGTTCTGCAAAGGATGTGAATGCAATAGCGTTAGAATACGCATATTGGGGAGCGAATAAAATAACCGTGAGTAAAAACGCTCGCTGTATGTCTTTGTCCAAAACTGACAATGATAAGTCCATAATAATTATTATTATTAATTAAGTTAATATTTTTAAGCGTGTTTTTAGATGTGATTAAGCAACGACTCACTTCCTCATTAATAAAATCATATTATTATAAGTGGCTTAGTACATAATGTATAATATGAGAAAGTATGCAGGTATGTATATTTAATAATTAATGGCTAAACCCCACCACCTAGAAAGTCATCGAGCCGCCACTGATGTTATGTTCTTCTGAGCTACTTGATCAAAAATCAATAGTATTGTCGGACATGTCTGCTATATCGTTCTAGTTTCCTGATCTTGATACAATTACAAAAGCTCTGGTGTGTACAAAACTAAATGATATCAGAAATACCTATATATTTTGCAAACCAAGTTCTATTGTACATGTAGATATTTTATTGTCTAACGGTTGAAATACAACTCATAAGATTGTTTACCAACAATAATGAAGAAAATATTTTTATTTCACAGTGAAAAACCATCGAAGCGAGCCGAGATTACATCTACAGCTATCTATTGCCATACAATAATATTAAAATCATAATAATAATATTAGTTAGAAAATTGCCTTAGATTTTCGCACCTTCAACGCCGTTTTAGCTGACTTCTATTTTCCTGGGCTAGCTTTTTATGATCTTTCTTGTATGTAATCGTTATTCGGGTAATAACGAAGTTCGTGTTTATTTCTTCGCTTATCTTTACTACAGACTCCTTCCATAACTTCTTAATTCTAAAATTGAGATCTATGAACAAGATTTTTAATATTTTTTTTCTTATGTATAGACAATATAATATATTAGATTTGACGAATTTTAATTTTTTTTTGAGTTATTTAGTATTCGTCGATAGCTATTTCGTATGTAACACTATTATCAAGACTATCTTATAAGAAATCTTGATAGTTGCGTGTCAATCGAAAGAGCTGTCGACTTAGAAACTTAATTATTCGGATTGGATATTATTAGTATTTTAATATTGTAAAATTAAATTCTAAAAAATCTCCGTGTGCCTTAAATATCCTGGTGACTACATAATATAGGTATATACTATATTATACTAGATAACTACAGCAAAACAAACAGAACTTTTAACAAAAGTTAACACGACAATAATCTATATTTAGGATTGTTTAGCACTCAAGCTTTTTATTAGTATTTTATACCACTATTTATTTATTACATATTATGCGAACATTACAAATTATTTACATCAATCACAACATGACAAGAAATATATCGAGATTTACGCAGCGCTCGAAATAGAAAAGTTTACGAACCGGAGCGCTCGACAGTTTTCTGAAGATATTTCCATAGATAGTTATCAAATTGTATATGTATTTCATAAAAAATGTGTGTGTTAGATTTTTTATCTAACACGGCCTATATGTAGTTCAGTTATTTTTTCTACGAGACGTAGTGATAATTTTACCGATTTCACGAACAGAAACGGCGCTCCGGTGCGCCCCGGTCCATTTCGAGCCCTGGATTTACGCCAAAATGGCACGAGGGATGTTATGGTTAAAATGAGTTATATTATGTCGGGGTAGATTAATAAGAATGTCATCTTTGACCCCCAAGTAAAAGTTATTCTTTGACAATTTGCTTTACAAGCTTTGCATTTAGTGAAAATATATATAAGTAACCGATATACTTATTATTCTTTTTTGAAATTGTTTCCCTGTGAAATTGTAATTTGTCACTGTAAAATTATGACATAACTTGGAACAACCTCAGAAATATACAAATTATATATTTTATTTTTCTATTTTTTCTAAAATGTATTATTTAGTTTAGAGGTTCTAGTGTGTTCAATAAAGAATACTATATTCGAAAATCATTTAATTTAAAAATATATAATTAATATACATAGTTTTAAAGCCAGTGTGATAAAAACAAATGTACAATGAAGTACCAACACGGAATTATTTTAAGATCTTCTTATAAAAGATCATCCCACTATTTACTCTCTTTCGTTTTCGGATATTTAGAAGACTAGATAAGTTTCGTATTAATCGAGTTTCTACTGACGGTAAATAATAGAAGTCTTTTGGGGGTTGCGAAAAACTAACCTGTTGAGGGTAGGGCGGCCGCGACGAGCACGAGCAGTAAGCACGGGAGGGTTGCTGAGGACATCTTGTTATCAACGCGGTCTGTCTTCTCTGCGGGAAGGTGTTGCGCTGAGCGAACAAACTGAACGATCTCGGGCTGAGCGAGGAGATGGCTCTGTCGGAACGTAGTTGCTCACGCGGCGGTCGTTCGCGGACACTTGCGTTTGCGCACTCCCGCCTCCCTTTTATCGCCTGCGTCCCCTGCGTTCGTTTTCCCTTCCCGCTCTTTCGCGCCGCCATGTTGTTATCACTGCGACGATGGTGTGCATCTCCGGGATCGTCTTCGGGAAAATTTTCGCTCGCCAAACAACAGTGGCGAAGGGTGGAGGCAGGCTGTTAAGATCCGATATAAATAGTTCATACTAAACTTTGTCAGTTATACATATTTATTTTTCTTGGACCGATGGAAAAAAAGTTATTTAAGGAGTTAGTGTTTGTTGGTGTGTTTGCGTGATAGTTTTGTATGGTAGAAGCGAAGGATGGAAGTAGGTTGTTAAGATCCGATATAAGTTCATACTAAACTCTGTTAATTTTACATATTTATTTTTTTTGAACTAAGACTACAATTTACAGGTGGTGTTGGTTATTTTTTTAAAGTCAATTAAAACCTGCGAAACCAAACCATAATATATTATAATAGTCAAAAAATACTCGTCTATCTATAAAATAATAAAATTATACAATTAAATCATACATAACTAGGGATATTCAATAGATAGAATAATATATTTTGTCCATTATAATTTTGTTTAGGCAGGGCTTAACGAATTTAAAAAAATGAACCAACAATATGACGTGTAATAATATGTAATTCTTAATCCAGCGAAATCAAATAAGTATGAATGAAAAGTGTGCACAATTTCATATATCGAATGTAGAGTATATGCTTCATAACTTTGCACTCCGGCTCTAGGATGAAAATGGTGTAATATATTAATTTTTAAATATTTTTTTTACATATATTATCTATCTATTTATTTATTACTACTACATATATTAATACAAGTAAATAATCATTTGATCTAATTTTATGCGAGGTAATCAGGGTAAGAGGCGTATCAGTATAGTAAAGAGTGCAAAAAAGTGCATAGTTATGAAAAGTATACTCTACTTATGCACCCAGTGCCGTTATAGCTACCTGGAGCCCCGAGGTTCTGACATGTACAACAATACAGCAATAGTTGACATGAGTTTTTAGTACTAATAGTGATTATCAGTGTATCGATTGATCTTTACACTGGCAACGCAAAAATGCATTTTTTTAATTGGTAGTTTCTGACGAAGCGGCTGCCACATCTGCTTCATATAAAGATGCAACAATATACATACTAGAAATTAAGTTATCCATTATTGTTGGAAATAAAATATAAAACAAATTAAAACTCTAAATGAAATTTCTCAAACAGATAGTATTCAAAATTGTCCTCGAATTTATCTTTAGATAATAGTTACATAGGTACGTGATAATGCAAATCATCAATTTTATTGTTTACGCATAATCAATCAACAGCATTTACAAAATATATTCAGTTACCTTACTTCGATATAGTTTTCAAATCACCAATAATTAATGTATTCGTCTTCGAACTATATAATTAAATTTAAAAATCGGTTATGGTTTTTTTTTATATTTTGCAACAAGATTTCTGTCGTCAGATAATATTTGAATGTTATTTGATAAACACTACAAAACGACAACTCCGATAAATGAAAAATCATTTTCGCGATGCCGTGGAAATAAATCTTCGCTCTGGAATTGATTCTGAAGCAATTTATTGCACGGCCAACATTGACAAGCTCAATATTATTCAAATGAGACCATTATTACAGGCACCTCCATCCGATCTGTCGATAAATCCCTAAAGGAGTATCGGATATTTTATCGATGAGAACCAAGAATTTCTAACAGGTCATGAAACAAGATTTACTCCGTGCTATAATTATAATTCTTTTCCGATGTCGCTTTCTTTGCAGTTTATGTCATGTCGAATCTGTACTTTAATGTTCCGTGTTAATTTAACAGTGCAAGAACATCTAGATTCTAGTATGTAATCTAGTACCTATTATTGTTTTGTTTGCAGGTTTATGTTAGAATACATTTCAGAATAACTATGAAATAATTATATTGAATAGGTATAGGATGTCTCTGTTTGTTATCAATCAACGTAGTTCAAATTACTGTTAAATACTCTTGATAATCAAAATTCATTTGTATTACTGCCAAATTATTTATCAAACTCTCAGCCATTAACTTACATATTATATTATATGTATATCTTTTACGTACCTACTTATGTCTTTTGGTCATATCATTAGATAGATAAATCATTGTGCTTATCAATTTTATTTGACTGTTTCTGCAATAAAACTTGCGAAGCTTTTGCAATTTATAGTGTTGCAGGCGTTAGAGATATAGGTGTAGATCAGGCGTCGGCAAGCGGGGGTAAATCGCCCCAAATTGGTCTCAAAAATCCAAATCTTGGGGAAAATGAAGGCTAAAAAAATATATAAATAAAATTTCTCAACAAATATTATTTAACAAGCATGGTTTCTATAAATATAATAGGTATATCCATTGTTGATGTTAGTTTGTATGCCCAAAAACTTTCAACGGCAAGGGTAAAATCCTCCAAATCCCCAATTTTTATGTGTCTGCTTTATCACCAATCAAGTATTTATTATACAAAACCATTAATTTTATTGTTTTCTTCCATAATAAGATTGTTATTAATTTTAACCGCTTTATTGCATGCAGCTTAATTTTTATTTGATAATTCTGTGTAGTATTTATGGAACTTATTATTTTATCATAATATAATACATAGTTTTTATAATAACTGTCTTTATTCTCCTTTCAAATTAATTCAATAAACTATTTTAGATTTAAATACTCTTTCAATTTACAAAATTCTCTGTGTAATTAAAGTAAAAAACCTCACGTTCATTTTGAGTAGGACGAGGAGTCGTACGTAGATCGTGCAAATATATTTAGGGGTGATATACCTACAAAAAAGTTCATTAACCCCTGTACTAGATGCTTATTATGTATAGGTACATACTATAGCAGTGTGGCTAATAAAAGTAAATTTCAAGTTTTTTATATAGTTTATTATATTGGAACTGAAAGTTTATTACATGAGTCTACTCTCCACATTTGCCCGTAATAATTATTAAGCTTTATTCTCTAATCACCGTGTCCGCCATCGTGTGGTCTACAGCTGTAAGCTATTTTCATCGTGAAATAAAGATTTTGATAATTAATAATATTAATTTTAGAAACATACTTACAATTTACAATTTTAAGATACACAATATTTTTATAAACACACCCCTTTTATATAACACACAATTTATAAATATTGACGAAATAAAAATACGAATATGAACACTATCGATTGGTAATATCAGCAAGAGTTTATTTACAAACATAATACATTAGCGTGAGTTTTGATAGTTTTGACAAAGAGAGTTTCAGGGGGGCGCAGAGCGAGAGAAATCGGTTCAATATTTAGCAACCGTTATTTGACCTGAATGCTGCGCACTAGAAGAAATCGCATCTGCGCATGTTCAAGATTAAAGTTCGACCAGGAAATACAAAAACAATGGGAAGTGAAAGTGATATAAACTTTAGCTCGAGTGTAGAGAAATTTGTGAATTTTCAATATTCTGTATCGTGGATGAAACTTTTCACGTAAACGAAACGAGCTTTCAATATTGGTAATATTTGAGGACATTTATTAATGAATTGCTCCTCTCATTAAGTTATAACCTAAAACTGCCGTCCTAGTTTTGGTTTATGGCGACTGGCTTTCGCACTTATAAATCTTATAAAAAATATGTTGTGTGCTCCACTATAATATAAAATCAAGAAGTACTTCATTCAGGTATCAATTGCTTACTGATTCCCGTTTACACATTTTAGAGTATATTGTATAATCACTAAAATATTGTAAAGTTGCAGTTCCTATCGTCACACGTCACAAAATGTCTTACCCTTTCTGTATAAAGTACGTCATATTTTTTAAATTATCGATTTTAATATGACATTTTCGAGGAATATTTTTTACTGTAATAAATGGACCACAGCCAATACTAGAGTTGAGCCGTAACGCCGTCGGAAGAAGTAGAAGATTGTTTATACTAACCATTATTCTTCGTGTGTCAATAATTTAATTTACTGCATAAAACGTATAGGTATGATATTTCATAAAAGTGTTCAGTTTACATTAATCATGAGTGGAATTCTGTACGTACATTTCTATAAACAATTTTTCAATAGTTGAGTAAAGACGAGAAAGATAGCACATTCGGTCCATTTGTGTTGTTTTGTTGCTGGCGCAAGTTCACCGATTGTCATCAATTATTGTTTTCTAACTGAGGGCAGGCCAGGCCAACTGCGGCAGTTATCGCGGCATGTAATCAGCGGTGAAAATAATCCCAATGTCGTAATACGTTTTTAAATTTATTTAGTCATAAACAACGGCATTGTTTCTTTTCGCTCTCGATGCAATCTCGACCCAGTGGCGTACTGCAATCAGCTACATACATAATAAACACCATAATCTGATCGACGCCCTTAATGAAACTTGCGAAAAAAAGCTTTGAAAGCTTTGTACTTAATTGAAAAATAGCAATAAAAGGATTGTTTAATTTTAGACCCGCGTTAACTCACTAAGACATGGTCAGGTTTACTTGTCGTGTATTTTTCATTTGAATTAAGTAATTATTTACACCCCGTTCTTAAATAATATATAAGACTTACTTACTATATATATTTGACTAAAACTTAGGCAAATATATTCCCGTGAAAAGCTTGTCAAAATAAACGTAAAAATACTTATTTCTTGTGTAGTTGTACATTATTTTGACTTTCTATTCGGCACACTTTTTACTGAGAGATAAGGTGTCATGCATAATGACGTCACATGATGTCAGTTTGTTTGTTCTGTCCCCCTCCCGTCATCGCACTTCATAAAAAATCGTTTACACCCACTCCTAGGATTTCTTAGAAATAGTATATTCGTTGAAAATCATCGAATTCACTGAATATTTTATTCTCAGACAAAAAAGTTTATATTTTGTTGGCTTTGTGACATCACCATGTTTTAAACCCCTCTCACACTAAACCCTTAACTACAAATCATCACATTATAATTATCAGACCCTTCTCTTCTTCGAGACTCACGATAGTCATATATGGATGACCCCTAAAGCTTAATGAACTAATAACGATAAAGTAAGAAAAAACGTCAGTAGGTCAACCATGATCTTCATATTTAAATAATTACCACCGGTTAGAATCTAATGTCTACCGGTACAACAGAAACTCTCAATTTTAATTTATTTATATTTAATTGACACATTAAATTTTAATATACCAAGTAGGTACCTATCTATATTATTTTCCTCGTATCAATGTATCTATTATATTTATGGGCAAGGTAATAGAACTGTATTTACTTATTATTATGAATTATTAAAATATTGGTAATAAAATTAGCTAAAAGTTTTATAAAAGAGGATTTTATATGAACTTTTTGTAAGACGGCGTCTGTTTGGCAGCCTGTCTTATTATTATGTTATAACGTAAAACGTACGATTTTTTTTATAGTTCCTCTAAATATTCTAAAAATATATGGTTCTTAAAAAAAATGATTTCTAACAACAATGGATGATATATTTATCTCAGTACAGACTTGTAAAATAAATCAGACCACATATCCATCATATTTGCTACAAACGAATCTGCAATGCAAAATGACGTATTGTTGATTTAATAACTATCATAAGCAGCTTTTTTTTCAACTCGCCTTGTTTAAATTTTGGCGCATTCTTATATAATATTGTCAATGTCTTTACTAATTTGGATATTAGCTAAAAACATTTCTTTTCCTGTGTGTACTGATTGATACGTACATAGAATATTATGCCACTTAGGTACTTAGTAATAATTTAGTATCCTTATATTTTGGTTACTTCATGTAGAAACCGGCTCTATTAAATAATAATAATATTATTATCTCTAAATTCCAATCGAAAGTAACTCGTGGAAAATTAAAAATTTTCTTTATATTAACTATTCTATCCCGTTGCTATTAAATTGTGAGTACAGCAATGGTTGTAGACAAGCATGTTCTTCCCGAGAGATATAATCAACAGTGTTTTGTTTCATGGCATAGGTGTAGGTGGACAAAGATCTCGTATTTCACAATGTTTTTATACCGCCTGCGTTCTGACCGCCATCGCCTAGTGAAAGGGGTGGCTCCCAACCGGATACGGACCTTACGATACCCCTATATTAAAAAATCGGTTCATCCTGCATCACAGTAATTATTTTTTTCTGGCAATGATGTTAAGAAACCGATTCCCAGCGCTGTAGCCTAGTAATAATATCGGCAAAAAACCAATTCAAGCTGCATCAAACATGCCGATATTATATAATATGTAAGTTTTAAAAATATATTTACCTATTTTTACTTATAAAAATCTACACTGACTACTTACCTATCTAACTAAATACATAGATACATATTATATTTTAGATGTTCGAAGCTAATCATCTGGAAAATTAAATTGACGATGGTCTTTTTTTCATTTTTTATCTGTAAACCAATGATAACCTATTGGTTAACGTTTCAGAATGATCGATGGCACCAGGGAA
Organism: Rhyacophila brunnea; assembly: GCF_057557595.1. Lineage (NCBI taxonomy): Eukaryota > Metazoa > Arthropoda > Insecta > Trichoptera > Rhyacophilidae > Rhyacophila > Rhyacophila brunnea. Next base: position 43,658,962 of record NW_028232859.1, read on the forward strand.
CTCAGAAATATATTATCTGTTCTGTGGATGGCACAGTCACCACTAAGTTAGTTTTGCTTAAGATGGTTGTATGGGGGGACCCCATGTTTGGAGTACAAGAAGAAAACGAAACTCTACTAAATTAGTACAAAAATGTGATGTGAAAATGTGTAACACTGTGATTTTTTACTAATATTATTTAGTATTTTTAGGTATCACCGAACAAACGGAAATCGTATCATGTAGCATAGAAAATATAAACATAGAAAAACACAATATAGAACAGTATACCTATAAATTAATTTGAGATATCGAATAATGAAATATTCAAAGTCAATTAATGACATCTGCATCTTTTGCATTTCTATCTGGAAATCGACTATGAAGAACATAGCGATAAAATATGTTTCAGATACATAGCAGATACACCAATGACAAAAGTTAGCTTTGTAGGAGAAGCTTATATAGGGATATTGTTTTTGAAGCATCAGAAGTATATAAAAAAAAACTCCACTTCGTTGGTACCAATAATTTAGTGTAGAAGCTGTGCGAGTTCCATCACTAGTGGTCCAGTATTTTTTGGGTTAAAATTGAACAAACGGGAACGGTTACTACGTGTAGGTCTACCTATAGATATATAGATAGTGGCTTTAGGCAACTTTGTGCTAAGCGTTTGACTATTAATGATTATCAATATTTTAATGTCTGTATTTTTTGTTTGAAATTCCAAATAACAGTTTTAATTTTAAAAATACCTACCATTTATTGATTTATATGCACCGCTGTTCATACATAGCCTTTGGCGAGTCTTCCCGTTTGACTTCATCGACGTAATATTTAAAACAGATGTTGTCGTTTTTTTATATACGACAACATTAAAATAACCGTTTTTCCCGGATGCAAATCCGGTGCTAGATTTATGTAATGTGGCCGGTTATCGATATAATGAGCATATTTGACAAGATGAGACAGCTTGCAAACTGAGTTAAAAATTTGACCTGAGCTTTTATCACGTTTGTTGCATAATATTCTATATTATATTATATATCCTATGTTATGTCTATTCTATTATATATTATTATATCTTATTTATTATATCTTCTTATATATTCTAATATTAATATAAATATTATTACATTATTGCTGAGCGCTACATTAATGAATTGTAATTTTAGGTAACTAATGATGAACAGTTCAGATAATTAGTGAAACTGAGGTGGCGCAAACTATCAGCATAACAGGTTTTTTTTTATTAAATAATGGTTCCAATTATAAGAGATTAGCTGCAGGTTTTCGTGCATACGCAGATATATTGGAGTTTCGAGTAAAAGGTTTGAGCGTGTGAAGCCGGCTTTAAACTAGCATATATCGCTGATAAATGAGTAAGATTATTTATTTGTAAGTTTAGTAGATTGTTTTTAACTGAATGATGTATTTTAGCACACGACGGCTGTATGCCTAGCGACTACCCTGCAAATATATATATTTATAATTATAGGAAGAGTGCATACCGTTGGTATTTGTGATATTATGGGAAATTAAAACTTGTGGCAATCGAGCAGGAAACGTTCAGGAAAATCCAGTGCGAATGATCGCATCTCTTCAATGAGTGGTTTGTTAAATCCACTTTCCGTGTGTTTTATTTCTAAACTCAAAAGCACAAAAAGTGGCTTTAACTTAATTGCATGATTGTGCAACATTACATCACACACACACATTCAGTTAACTTGTTTATTTAACGTAATTGTTTTGAATTGTTGGATTGCTGTTTTTCTGAAGTGCTGGATAATAGCCCGCGTTTTAGTTAAGTATGTTTACACGGAAACTAACTTTTAAGCAAAACGAGTAGAGATATGACGGTGTCTCTAACTACCTAATAAACCGTATTATTTTTAAGTTACTTTTTTTTTTTCTTTTATTTTATTAACTGTCAATAAAATTCATAGTGGAACTGCATTGTATTGCTGTTTAATTTAATAAAACGCAATTTGTAGTACTTATTCCACTTTTACACTTCCACTTAATTTTCCTACGAGTATATTGTTGTTAAATCGTAATATAAGAAAATGTTAAAATGCACATTTTCTTTGCACTAATCATATTACAATTACAAAATTATTATTAATAATAAATTTATCAAAGCTTATGCGATCTTTTATAATATATAAATACAAGCTTCTTTGCTTTATCAGCATGTTCTGGTATAACAAGAAAACAACGCTAATGAACCGGAAATACTATCTTAATTAACAGTATAACGAATTAATTGTAGTGTAAATCCTTTGGAGCTAGGTTTAACAACTCAATAACAATTAAGAACTTATAATAGAAATCCCGTATTTTTTTATCTTTATAATAATGTTATAAGGCAAATTAATGTGTTAACGGTTTATCCTTGGTTAACAAGGCTTTATGATTTAACAGTATTGCAAGTTTTTAGTTTTCCACTCGTCTGTTGTCGTCAAGACAAAGAATGATTTTTAATGAAAAATGTTATCATAGTCATTGACAATATACAAAAATTAAATAATATAATATTTACATTATTGTCTCAATATTAATAATTTAACTTGTCAACTGCTTGTTTACAAACTCTGAAATGAATGGCTAGTACCTATGTACTCCAATATTTTGTTGCATACAAAATGGCACCTTAGTCAAATTAGGACTTTCTTCGGTAGGGGCGGACGTGCTCAGCGTGGGTCAAAATGGAGCTTTTTTTCTATTTTCAAAGCATGATCCTGGACATTCCTTACACGTTGTAGATAATCTATGTATGTATGCGTGTTTTAACATGTACCGTTTTAAAAAAAAAATCGGTTAGGTACATGTTCAAACACGCACGTTAACATCATTTTTCTCCCTACTTCAATTATAGTTTGTTAATTTATAGCTACGGCCGTATGTTGTAGCTTAACTACTGGGGAATGACAAAAGAAATGGCGTATTTCAAAAAAACACTACCTAATTCTTAGGTCAATAATTATTATAAAGCAATCATTATTCATAGGATGTTTATCACACTTGAATGGTCAAAGACATAGCTTATAATTACTATCTTTAGAATTATCTTCAAATGTCATCAAATGTTTAAAATAAATATAAAGGATAATAAAGCTTCAAAATTATATAAATAGATTATCTATAACGTTTAAGGAATGTCTAGGATCATGCTTTGAAAATAGAACAAAAGCTCCATTTTGAGCTACGCTGAGCATGTCCCCCCTTAAAGGGAAACTGCATCTTTGCGAAACAATATATTTTTATATATCGAAACATAAATCTACAATAAAACTCACCTATGATCTAAGCCCGTGGATCATTTATTTATCCTTAGGTTTATTGTCCGTGCAATAATAATTGTCTCACAGTAATAATTGCGATGAAGATTCTGGTTTGAATAAACTCAGCCGATATTTTACGACATTCCCGGTTTATGACCAGTTCTGCATTATAATATTATTATTATTTTCGTCCAATCAAGTGGATATTCCGCGGTTTGCTGAACACTCGAAAACGTCCGATAAAAAGTTGAGCCGAGCAGGTTTGCATAACGGTTGAAATGTTTAGAGTCTCGTCGCCATCAATAATGGATAATTTAATCAAAAGACAGAAGACATTATTATAATGGCTCGGATGGTCGGATTTTCATTGTTTTTACCTTTAATAAAATATATCAGAAACCTTTGGACTAAGTACCTACCCAATAAATATTATATTTTTAATTGTCATCATCTTTGAAGGTTTGATAACCCCGAATCCTAGCCTCGTCTATTTCGCCATGAATTGCGCATATTATTGTGTCATACAGGAATTTATACCGAACGCTCTAGCTTCCGTGTTGACACCGTCCAACCACCGAAATTTAGACTATCAGTCGACCTGCGACTAGGGCCGTCATATCGAATGAAAAAGTACCAAAACTCTGAATCGGTATCATATCGAATGCACAAAATCCAATATTTCTTGAAACAATACAGATTAAATCCATTCATTACAATATACGGATTTTACAATTCACAATACTTATATCATGGCATTTTTCTAAATTATTATTCATGATTAGAATAATAATCGAAGGTATTTTTTTTACAAATATACGTATATTATACCCTGAAGACTATGTATAAATAGCTTAATTAATAGTAGATTATTAGCGGGTAAATTAAATTGAGTTTCCATTGACCTCATTGTACCTATAAATGTATGTAGTTCGGAATTAAATTAATTATTATTTAATTATGACTACAAATTTAAAATTTCAATATCCTCGAAAATATTTATTTTAGAAAAATCTTGGACAGAATGGGGTCCTATGCCATATAATATGTCGCATAATTTTCCATCTACAGCTTATTGTTATTGGTAAAGGCTTTGGCCTAATTGCGGTGGCGCTGAGTTGCAAATCTCGTTTGGTCCAAAAAAAAATTCTAATACATAAATGCTGTTAACATAATATGTAGGTACATAACTCTGTTCGTCTAACAAACTGTCGCTCCAATACTGCCTATATATAATGTATATTTTAGTTGTACCACTTACATATAGGTACACTACATACAATGTGACGTCAATTAACTTCAGCACGATTTAATTTCGTCTCGGTATCCTCAATTTGCCGACCCCTGCCAATCAAATCGACCTTGGCCTCCGTGGTTGACACTTGAAATAGAATTTTAACGGTTGTTTACCTTTTTGTGAGATATTTTGCATTATTTTAAACTTCTCAGAGTCATCTTTCTGTCTGTCCAATTCCAATATTATTTGTGCAGCACGTAAAAAATAGAATTCTGTTCTCCAAGAAAAACTGACGCTGAAATTATATTGTGAGCTTTGGAGGAATGTCGCGCACAAACATTGATTAACTGTGAATTTTTATTCTGTTTACATGTTTGCAAATTAAAAATACACACGAAATATTATGAACACTCGTATTTGGGATTTGCGAGAGTCCTGTTTTACCTCACGATATAATATTATATTTATATTCAGACAAATTCGTTTGGTTTATTTTTTTTAATGTGTAAAAAGGCTATATAAAGGTTTAAACTACCATAAATAATTAAATAACTATCAGTAAATAACTCCATAGCAATTCCGGAACATTTAGAGTGTAAATTAAATTGGTTAGCTTAATGTTGTTTTGGAGATGGATTCGCTCTAAACAGTTGTCAATATAAATAACCCAATTATTGTTGAATTCATAATAAACTTTGTTTTATATCCGTTATAATGGTGCTCTGACACGTCAACACATATTCAATTAATAAGATAAAAAAATAAAATACGTAGCATTATGTGCGTTGTTTTGTAAATGGAAAAAGAAATTGGCAGCAACTGGTGACGCCATGCTTTGGTTAGATTCTTACTTGCGTACCGTTATTTGCGATTTTACATTATCGTCCGTCTAAAATAATTACACTTGATTGTAAAAAAAACTATATGAACTCGTCATCCTGACAGATCAGCAAATTTTCTTTACTTCTCTTCCATGAGCCTTTTTTTCAATAAGGCTCTCCACACATCACGACAGCTTGACGTTACCGTAACTCTTGGGAAACTCCTCAGCCCAAAAAAAACAGACGCTTCACTCATGGCGCCTCGTTATTTATGCTCTATTAAGATCTAGTGTGGTTAGGTGGTAAGTTCTCTCACACTGTGCAAAATCATTTTTTTACATGATTATAACACCAATGCAATGCGTTTTTTTATGTTGTTACATTGGAATGAATTAAGTCAAATGAATGTTTGAAAATTTACCACAAATTAATTTTTAATGCCAAATGAACTGCAGTCAATTAGATCATTAGTCGTAGCCACCTTTTTTAAGCTTCAATTTCATATCATATAAAAGCTCTATCTGCATGTATATATATTTAAAAAAATTAGCTTCGGCGTCTTCGAGAAAACTATAAAATATAATCTAATTAATATTGGACATTAAAATCGCTAGCAGACAGAGTTTATGTATAGTGCTCATGTGTTCATTTGTTTTATAATTTACTGGCTACGTATCTTAAACTTTATGTTTTATTATCTGAAGACTGTCAAATGCTCAGAGCCAAAGCAAATTATGTTGAATACCAATGTGTTTTAAATAAAATTGCAACTTTAATAAATTATTGTATAAAACTTAAACAATGATATAAAATGGTGATTTGAAAATTTTAATAATTCTTTATTTAAGAGAAAACAAATCCACCTCCGTAGACATGACTCCGTGGCTGAAAAATACATTACAATATACTGTTCTACAGGTATTCTATACCGGAACTTCACAACTGGTGTGTCGGAAGCGATTACAAAGTGTGCCGCAAGATATTGTTACGTAGGTACAGTCAAATTCAATAATAATAACTGCCTATCTGATAGTGTTGCGTTTAGTTACATTTTGGATCTTACCTAATTAGTTTTAATGAAAATTTCCATCTCTAGGATCACACATCTCTATAAATATTTTTTTGTCGTTGATAATCACTATCAAGATGAAAATTTCTTGGCCAGTAATTACAAAAATATCTAGTATTTTTGTTTTAAATACGATAAAAATATGTTGACTAAATATGTGAACCTTCGGTGTGCTGCGGTTTGAATAGTGTGCCGCAGTGCGAAAATTGTTGAGACAATATTATTTTTTTTTTTTTTTTGACCATGTCCGATCCTAATAGGATCATATGGGCCTCCACAGAGTAGAGGTTTGTATTAACAGATTTTGTTTTTTACGAGAAATGGGTGTCAGCCACTTGCTCAACCTATTAGGTCCATACCCTGACTCACACACAAACTGAAAAACAATATGTGTACTTGCCAGACCCAGGATTCGAACCTGAGACCCACAGCGTGATAGTCCAACGCTTATGCCGCGCGGCCACCGTGGGTGGGTATAATACATGCAATACAAAAATATTAACTATTTGTATCTCAGTCGGTGAATGACCGCACATTTTCTTTTTATTTTCAGTTTTAGACTGAAGGAATACTGAGTTCACGCCAAAAATATATCGAGGGGTACTAAAATATATATATACCTATGTATTTTGCGTCGCTTTTTTCATGAATTTTATTAATTTACAACAGATTCCTTCTATATTCACATATTTTTTTCTGTATAATAAATAGTTTTGGCAAATTCAACACTAATTTAAAATGGGTACATAAAGTGACCACTGGAACATTAATAATACCGAACCAAGTGTCATTCTTAGAAATAATTTCCAATCACTACGCTGAGGTATTTCAAATTTCACGAATTAAAAACTATTATGCCTAACATAATATCTTTAATTTAAATCAATGTATTGACATTACTAACTTAAATTACAGATGGTGTTAGGAGTACTAATCCAAATTTTCGTTTAGTCTTTTGTATCGTCGAATCTTACTCAGCACTAGATTATTTTTTAGAATAAGTATGCAATAAAACGAATGCAAAATTTTAAAATCCTGTGCATAAAATAAATGACTTGTTTAATAATAAGTCGGTTAGGTATATGCATGCAAATCTTGTAAATTTTATAGCGAGAGGGTGAATATTAAGAGTATATTCGGTAAAATTCTATTATTTTATTCTTTTCCTGTGAGAATTTGTGTAGGTAATGTTCGCGAAACCTGCAATGTTTCCTACATTGTTCATTATTTATGACGACAATCAAGTTAATCACCTCTGCAATCATTCGACTCCTGGGAAAGAAAAAAAATACATTCCATGGAAGAATTGGCGGGAAAATTTGCATGACGGCTGTTATGTTGGTGCGATTTGTGCTATAATTCAAATGCGGAAGCTGATTCCTAGAATCGTGGACTATGTCAGTGATAACAAACATTTACACGTGTAGATACCTACTCATGCAGTATATTTTTTAACTGATATAATATTCACCTCTTCTATATTGAAGCCAGTCTTATACAAGGTAAAAAAAATATAGAAAATTAAAATGTACTGTATTTTTTTAGCATGTCTGATCCTAATAAGATCCGCATCTAATATATACACAAGACTACATTCGGCCGCTAAAACAGCTATATATGGTAGGAAAGAATCAAATTATTAGCACTTATTGTAACAATTGTAATACGTTTGTTGTAATTCTTACAATAAGTGCTATGTTTTAACAGTACCTCTCTTGGCTATGATAAATTTCAGAGCGAGATAGTCAGTTTTGACTGTTTAGACGGCTAACTTAGTGTAAATGTTACAATAAGTGTTAATATTTAGATACTTTCCTACCCTATTTGGCTGCTGTAGTGGGCCGAAAGCAGTCTTGTGTTGAATAGATGCGCATAATATGGGCCTCCACAAGGTGGACGTTGTATCAACAGATTTTTGTTTGTTTTTTTTTTTTGCGAGAAAAGGGTTTTAGCCACTTGCTCAACCTATTAGGTCCATACTCCGCGTAACAATTGCGTCCACAACGTCTGCCCGGATTGCTTATCGAACTTTAATATGCTTAATAAATATATTATAATTCAGTAATTAACTGGTTCAACACCACTTACCGAATATTATAAATTTTCGAGTTGATAGACGTAAAATATGCGGTAGACGTCTTCATCTAATTGGTTTAATTAGTTACAGAAAACATAATTACCACCATCATAACATTTTTGTACATTTTACTCGCCTACAAGCGAAATAAATAATTTATATCATTCCAAAATTTACCCCTTAGATACCACCAGAAGGTAGGTATTAAGTTAAAATTTTGCCTAGGTTATATTACGTAGGTACCAGTGTTGCCAACTGTCATTCACAAAAATATGCCAGATTGGGTAAGAAAATAAGCCAGATGGCAGAAAAATGCTAGATTTTCTCAAAACTCAAAAATTATCTAGAAACTAACATTTCAAAAAAATACTTCGTAATTATTAACCTTTTTTAAATAAAAGAAAGATCAAAAAATAATGTCGGATTAAGCAACTAATAAAATAGAATTTAAGTTAAGAAGTTTAGTCATCATTTTGTATGTCAGTTTTATGCAAATCCCGTATAATATTCTGGCTTTATTGTAAGAAGTTTTAAGCTGTTTGGGGTACCTATCGAAAAATGCTTGATTTAACGCCATACGCCAGCTGCAATATTTGCAAGCTAGATGCCTATTCAAGAATGCTATTTCAGGCAAGAAAAACGCTAAGTTGGTAACGCTGGTAGGTACCAAACTTTTAAATTAAATTTATATATGTAGGTATATTAAATATTAATCTTACGACACCTCATATTATAAGTAGGTATATGATGTAGGTGCGCACGATGGGTCAACCCAAAAATGTCGAAGAAAACCGTAGAGGTGGACCAAAATGAAAATGAACCTGAAAAAAGGACAACTTAAAAAAGTATCTTTAACTGAAAATGAATGTAAGTTTTATATAATAGAACGACGATAGTGTTGCTGAACTTTTTTGATTAGGTTGCACAAATATTCGGTATTATCTTGGTGGATTAGATTGAATTTTCTATCACTGGAATTTACATTAATGTAGTAGGTACCTACTGGAATACAAAGAATGAGTAAGTGTAGATAAGTACACAGCATAGGTTTTGCAAGATGGTCGAACGCGTGCGCAAAGTTTTGACTCGACGGTCTTCTTCGCTAAGGTCGATTCCATTGCGAAAATTGCCCATACCGTTGTCAGTTCCCGTAGTGAATAAAATGAGTGTTGTTACCCCTCCGCGATCCATCTTTCATTGTTCACGTCGGAGCTGGCTGGCAAGAATGTGAGAAGCCACCGCGTCCCACGATGCCACCCAAGTCTGGTGCTCTCAATGCCGTCTCCGCGGACATTATTAAATTTGGCGAGTCTCGAAGATTCAATGCCTAGGTCTAGTAATGAAGGTCGCAATTAAATATTATATTTGTATTGCCAGACGTAATGTAAATGATAGCCAATTTGTATTTATTTCCGTGAATACTTAAAAATTCGTTGAATTTTTCACCATAAATAACCATGCCTATACGTCTGTGAAGGCTTTAATTATTTTACTCTATGTTATAGCGGAAAATGGCTCTTAAATATTGTCATTCAATTTATTAATGGATGTATACGTATAGGGTAAGTATATGGAGGCTCCATGTGATGATTAAGGGCGCCTAACTTGACGTACCTACTTTCTTACATGCTTGTTAATGTTAACTTGTTCAACAAACTATTGTTGCTACTCAATGATTTTTTACACTTACAACCCACATATTATTATGTTTAAGAATTTTTATGATGGAAATATTTTAAATGTAAGTAGCAGGCATCTTCTAAAATCGCAAATAATAAAATGCTTGAAAAACAAAATGTTGATGTTTACGAATTCCGACCAATGCTGTCTACTCTGCCCTTCGAAGGAAGAAGGCAGTAACTCGCAAAATTTGTGAAATTGAGTTATGAATGCCATCCGTTAGGTAATTTTGAAAGCTATACATGCTGTTCACTTTAAATAAATTCAGTATTATCACTAAAATACCGTTAAAATCCTTAGAGAAAAAATGGCCATCTGCTAAAATAATACAAATTTCTTAGAAAAATGCCAGTTATTGCAGTTACTGCCTGTTTATTATTACTTTATTTGTATTTTAACATCCTACTAATAAAAATTATCACCGTTTTTTTATTAATTCACAGTACTAAAGTTTGAAAAAAAACACATTATGTCATTTATCTCGAAAGTGTGTGAGAATCAGTTACTGCCTTCTTCTTTAAAAGGGCAGTACACTGTCATTCACAGAACTATGCCGGACAGGACAAAAAATAACGAGGTCGACAGAAAAAATGTTGGATTTTCATAAAATTAAAAATTATCTAGAATCTGGCGATTAAAAAAGTCATAAGTACCTTATTATCAAATTGTTTTCTGGAGAACAAAGATTGAAGAAGAATTTATTGTTTCGATTTATAAATAAGTCGTAGGTACAAACAAAAATTAATCTACATCTGTAGATGGTAAGAAATGTGGTCATCTATTGGTAAGACATGTTGATTTTAAAGCGAATCTGGTGTACTTTTATTCTGGCCTTTTATGAGAAGTTTTAAGTTGTTTGTGGTGACGTTAGATTTAACGCCAGATACATTTTTGTAAGCTTTTGTAAAAATGCTAGATCTGGCAAAAAAAACTTTATGTCGGAAACACTGATTACGGCCAATAATACCCGTGGCTCTCATTGCATCATACTTTTAATGTAATAATACATGTTAAGTTCACCACTGGGTTGAATTCATCTGCTCTTGACCGTGATCTCTGCATCTCTCTAGCATTGACCGGCGAGTCGCAGCTATTTCACTGTCGAGGTCGCGCTCTTGCGAGCGTGGCCTCCTCCCCGCCACCCTCCGCCGTCGCCGACGACTCCGCCGTGAGCGCCCTTTTATGTAATCGACTACCAAAGCTCATGCGATTCTTGTATCAGCTTATCTTGACAATTTTACATATTATTACTGGTACGTTACGTACCTATAACAATCGCACATGGCTTCTTATGAGTCGTCTGTTGCTTTTAAATGTTTTAATAATTCGCTGAAATAGTGTTAAGCAACGTTATAAAAAGTAGTGGCATGTATGTACCTATACACTTTTAATATCAATCTTTGTTTTGAAGTACAAACGTAAAAAATACAGCCAACATTTTATTAAATATATATTAGATAAATCTTGAACTTATAAATACGTTACTGTACCTAGTACCTACCTACTATATTTTGAAAAAGAATAATATTAAATTCATACAGAAATATGGTACCTATATTAGTCACGTTAATAATGTAAACGATCAAAAGAATTTACTTGTAATCATTACAATAAAACAAAATATATACCTAGGTAGTACGTACGTATTTCTTCGATAGCGCCATGCCCAATTCGAGCCCTGGCTTCATCAATTTTCTTCTTCTGAGTATATGTGAAATATATATAGAGTAAATGAATTTAATTATGTTTTCATAATTCACGAACCGGGTCGCACTATTTAATTTTTCCACGAGACGGAGCGATAATTTCGCCGATTTCCCGAACCAAAACTGCGTTCGTTCATTTCGAGCGCTGCTTCCCCCCATTGTCTCGCCGATGAAGTCCCGATCGTAGCGTACATAATCCACATAATTTACTATCGATCACAACATAGTTCGTATACCTACTTACTCATTCCGACCAGCTGTCAATATCTCTCTGAACAGACTACAGTTGTTTTGTTATATTTTTCTTAATTAATAGTACCTAGTTAGTACATAGATAGGGGTTAAAATAGAAATACTTCCTTCACATATTTAATCTAGCTATTGTAAAAAATAAAACATGGCGGAATATTTTGGAATAAATAACATCACATAACACGTTCTTATCTAAAATAGATTCAAATTAAAGATATTAAATTTTCTTCCAGATTAATTTTCCTATAAAAATCGCTGAAAGATAATTTCATTTCGAAATAAGGCCTGTTATATTCAAAAATTGTAATACTATTTATCTTTATAAAAAGTTTGTATGAAAATCAGTAGTCTGGTATCACATGTCAATCAATTTCACACGTTTAGGCTTCAGAAGGTTTTCTTCAACATAAAGATACATCACAATCACTAAAATTGGTTACCTATCTCAATTTTAATCTGTTCATACTGATATCGCTAATAATATTTACATAACTATAAAACTATTTCTTTTCATTCTGACTCAAATGCATGTCCAGTTCGTCATTGAGTAGATACCTACAATAATGGTGGATACGAAATCTGCATGGTTAAAAGTGGTGATGTTATTACTCAAGACAAACTAAACGTGACGAAATGTAATAGAGATTCTTTTTGTGGCTGCAATCGCTAGAAAATCAGTCAAATATTTGTTCAAACAACATTCTGTTGTGTGTACACGCATGTAGCATATAAGTAACATGTCGTCACGTGCCGATTTGGTTAACCTGCGGTATGTTATATTATTTTTCTTTCCGTCGAGTTTTTATTTATTGTATGTCCATCGCGCAGTGCGCGGACCTCGATGCATCCTCTCGACGCGTTGCTCAATACGACATAACACTTTCCCTTTGCGCGGGAGACAAACGGATGACGAAGATGTGGCCACATTATACCGGAAGACCCGATTACACTTATTCTCTGTGAAATAGCAAAAATAAACCACAAAATAAATCATCTTTGAGTCTATCTATAGATTATAGCGTGAAAATGTTGCTACAATATTATATTACCAGTCGGCTCAATATCATTAAATTAAATGAAGTAGGTAAGTATTATTATATTTCGTAAATAGATATCCTTCTTCTTGATTGAGGATCTTGATCCAGATGATTTGGCCGTCTTCTCAACGTATTGGTTCCATAAATAGACCAACACACTATATATATATATATAATTATATATATACTAGCTGACCCGGCAAACGTTGTTCTGCCATCTAAACCATTTCTAGTAAATATTTTGGTTTTTAAATAAAAAATAACGAATGTATTGTAAGTGTGTGGGGATGAGATCTATGACAGAAAGAGGAATGGAGCACTGTAGACGATGACCGCCGATAACATATTCATTGTTTGATCTCTTAAAAGTTAAATGTAAAGTGAAAAAAAATTATAAATTTTGTATGCTAAAGTAGGAAAATGAAATAAAGAAAATCAATATTAATTTTGAAGAGCAATTAAGTGTACAATATTTTTTGTCAGTCCGTCTTTAGCCAACACGAATAAGCTCGACGGTTTGCCCACGCGAGAACATGCCACGTACAATTGTCCGTGTGAAAAACATGGTGTGCCCAGATCTAAGCCGCAAACAGACATCGTTTGGCCTTGCTACTTATTGATTGTCATTGTGAATGCCAATCTAATAGGAAATTGAACGCGTTTGAATTCAATTGGCACGTCTGTAAGAATCATTGTAATTCGTGGCAGCAAAACATCTTCGGCTCGGAATTTGCCATTCAAAATGGTGGCTTCTATAATGTTTTTCATCAAATTTTTAATGACCAATCGCGTGCCATTGCACAGCCGTAGTGGGTTCAAATTCCGAAGTAAAATAACCGGAGATCCAACTTTCAGTCGTAGAAGGTGTGTTGACATGCCTGGTAAATCCAGTGAGTTCAAAAACTCTGTTGGATAATTTACAGCTTCGTTGACATCGCAAACTGTATCGATCGATTTGTATGATACCAAATCGCCTGGCAACGACTGCTGTATCTTGAAGTTTAAATCGTCAACGTCCACATTTTTTGCTGCCAAAATGGCTCTTTCTGCTAGCCACGCATGATTTATGTATTGTGTGCGTACATCGGGAAATATGCGGTCAATGAGAGCATTTTGCGAATCAACGATTCTGCAGAAATTAGTGGGCAATTTTATGCATCCAGTATTTTCAAAGACAGCAACTTTTCCATCGCCGATATCTAACAATTGGTTTGAGAATGTGTCAGCAGATGGATCTTGTAACATTTGCACGCGCATGTTTATTTTTAGCTGGACTTTTTCAACATTACGCCACAGTGGCGATGATTTCAAGCAAGCGTTGATCTCATCAGCGTTCGTTGAACGTGGAGTGATGGAAAGTGTTTGTCTGAAATCACCTGAAAGAAGTAACAGAGTGCCGCCGAATAGTTTGTCGTTGTTTTTTATATCTTTGAGTATTCTGTTCAACGCCTCAAGAGAATGTTTGTGTGCCATAATGCATTCATCCCAGATGATAGTTTTGCATTGTTTCAGCACTGTGGCCATGGACGATTGTTTTTTTATGTTGCACATTGCGTCTGGGTTATTATGAATATTCAGTGGCAGCTTAAATGCTGAATGAGCTGTTCTGCTTCCATCCAATAAAGTTGCTGCAATGTCAGATGATGCAACAGCCAATGCAATGCCATTATTTGATCGTATTTTGGCGAGAATTAGCGAAATGAGAAATGTTTTGCCAGTTCCACCTGGTGCATCCAAAAAAAAGAATCCACCTTGTCCCGCCAAAACTGCCAGCATAATGCGGTCGTAAATGATTTTTTGTTCATGAGTCAGTAGTGGGACATTGCGAGTAACAATCGCTGCCATTTCTGCAGTATCGTACTGCAGTTCACGATTCATTTCGGTGTCCATTAAATCAGAAGTACTTCGATTTGGCGAACTCATACCGAAATGACTGAGTGGTAAATTGGCAATGACAACGCAAAGATCCTCGATAGTAATCAATGCTTCATTGTACATAGCGTCACTGAATGTAATCGTTAGATCGTTGAGCCGTGTACGAATTCGATGCAATATATCGTCAGTCATTGAATCTTTGTGTGTCTATCTACGTGTCTGTGAATGTGTCTACGTGTCTATGAATCTACGTGTCTGCTCGTCCCGGGAAACATGTAGTCAACACTATAGCGAATAGTAGACGAATTTGTGTTGCTGTACAGCCCAATGCTTCTTCAGCAACCATATCGTCCCAGTGATTGTTGTCTTCGAGCAAGCCGAGTGCAAGGCATGCATCTTTATATGTTGGATACTGTTGCCCATTCACTTTGCGTATATCTTGAAATGATAATGAGCCGGTGACATTAACCAACAACAGTCGCAGATAGAAACACTCAATCTGCCTTGGATTGATTGTATATACTCGGCCCAAAGTGTTTGATTTGAATAGGCCGGGGCACGCAACAATTGGTGTGCCTTGCTTGCGGGGCATCCATTTTTTTGTTTGATTCCATGTGAAATAGCGAGGTACTTCGGAATAGAGTAATGTTCGTGCAAAGGCACCGAAAGTATCCGCACGATTACACAATTCGAAAAATTCGGTGAGTGTAGTTTTTGGTGGATTTATGGCACGCTCAATTCCTGTCTCGTTGGTGAAAAATACGCGCTGGCCGTTTTCAAGATGGACGGCTAAATGTCTAACTGCTGGGTCCCGTTCATGAATTGGGAAACCAAAGATACGCCAGACAGCTTCATTGGAGCTGATGTACCGGCCAATTTGGTAGCGCATTATTTCGTCGTTGTCATTCAATCGAGGAGCATTCACATCGGTATTTTGAATTTGAAATACAGCCATATCGCTGCCTTTATTCACATACTTGCAAATGTATTTGATGCTCTTCACCGAACTGCAGAACTGAACATTAATATGAGCATTGAATGTTTTGCTCAGCAGAGGCGAATATGGTACCATCCAACGATTGTCAATGTCAATGTCTGCGTTGTTGATATTTAGTGTAAATGATTGTCCGCCATTATCAGTATTTTTTCGACGATATATTTGATATCCGTCGACATTTGTGATCGTGTCGTTGGTGAAATGTTTAGGAAAACGCTTTGTACATTTTCCATCTGCCATGCAAGGCGATAAACGATTCAGATCACCGCATGGGCCATGAATCATGTTTGTGGTAACAATATCGAACAGTAGTTGATCAGTAGACGGATCTATAATTTCCGCGGAAATTACACTATCGATTTCTTCAGGGCGTATTTTGTCGACTAACCAAATCAAAATGTGTGCATGAGGTAATCCTCGCTTTTGCCATTCTACCGAATACATCCAGCAACGTGTGGGACCGAATACGTGTAATTTTGTAATGAAGCTCATTAAAGACTTCAATTTTTGTTTGAACACACGTGCTGTAATATCATGACGATGTATTGCATTTTGGCCTGGCAATAGCAAAGATGTAATCTCCTGCCACTTTGGATTACATGTAAACGTTATAAATAAACACGGTCGTCCGTACTCACGCACGAAAGTCATAGCATCCTGTATGTATTCTTGGATATGACGTGGACTGCCTACGTAGGATGATGGTAGAATGATAGCCAATTTCGGTGGTGTCGGCGTCGCTCATGATAGCGTCTCGCAAGTGAATGTATTCTTCCGCACGCAACTTCTGTTGATTGTGTTGTAGGAATTGCAGTCGCTCGCTCTCTACCTTCGCGTACATGTTGACCATGAATTGTTGGCACAGCTCACGACATCGCAGAATGACGTTGTCCTGACCACGTCGAATCATCATACGATACGCATAAAAATCCATCGAGCTCACTTTCTTGTTTGTTTCGGCTCCTGTAACAACATATTCAAAAATATTAATTCATTCATAAATATTAATTCAAAATGAATAATGATGTTTATAATGAATGAATTACCTGTGGCGGGATCTCGTTGTTTAATGTTTATCGCATTCGCTGCTAACTATATAATGAGATTTTAATTGCCCCCTTTAAAATGCACGTTAATTACATCGATCGGCCGCCTGGCAATTACGCGCATGCGCGTCTTCAGCGTCCAAAGTATTATGCAATATCCATTTTGTCCCTTCCAGAAAATTAGCGGATATTGGAGAGCGTCGTATGAACGGTGTGTGTCAGCGATGAACTCCAGATTATTGTTTCTTCTTCGAATCACGATTTCTCGCAGCGATGTGCGGTCGCCAACCATGATTCCAGCAACGTCGTCAACAACAGGCGCATTGAATCGACGCACGTGCTCTCCAGCTGGTGTTTTATCAGGATTGATGACAATAGCGTGGTTTTCACTTTGCAATTCGTGCATATATGATTTGAAGAATTTCAATAATTCGTTGTGCTCATTCAATAGGGTGTCCAGTTCGCCGACGATGCGCCTAGCATTAGGCGAATTGAGGTTATTGTAGCCGCAACGTGCATCCACGCGATTGATGTCCTCACCACCCATGAAGTAAATTTGTAAAAAATTATGTGGTTCGTTTGGCATTGGCAGCAATGAACCTACTTTGTGGTACACTTGGCCTTTGATTTTGAACGTTGAATGGAATTGTTGACCATTTGCCGCAGTATTGTGAACTATTGCTGTAGCTCCGAACGAAGTCATTTGAAAGCATGAATTGAATGTGCGAATGGATTTCAGGAACAGATTTGAATCTGGATCCGTGCCGATGAGCAAGCCGTTCAATGGTTCTGGTGGTGTCTCAATTTCTGGTAGTTGCACTTTTCCTGATGCGCAACACATCCCGGCTGACTCATGTTTGAATTTTAGCGCATGACAATGGGGACATTCTTTGTCCATAGCACCAATCAGCACTTTCGGATGAGCGGAATATTCAATATCTGGCTCGTATTCGAATGCAAGACGAAGGAACGAAGCGGATAATGCTCGATGTACTTGTTGGCGTTGTCGGTCATTTGCTCTGCGTGTGTTAACTGCAAACCGGCGCGCTTGTCTCCGTTACAATTGTTGTTGTTGATTTCGTTCAGCTCGTGCCTCTTGTGATTGAGATTTACGCAATCGCGACATGCTCACACGCACATTTTCGTTATCTTGTTGGATTTGTTCGTCTGTGATTTCTGCTCAAATGTTTCGCATGTTTGTTGCTTTATTCGTTTGACGGCTCAAATAGGCCCCCTTGCGTCTTGCTGGCATTGTACACTGTAACACAACACACACACACAAATAGATAAATTAAAATAAATCGTACAACATTTTGCCCACACTGCCTTGTGATATGCCGAATGAAATGTCAAAATAACGCGACGCTTCTCGTGAATTCTTCTCGGACGTAGCGCCATCTGTCATTCAAGAACATAAATAATTTCGTTCTGTTTGAAATACGAACGACGGTTCATTTGTTCATACAAAAATACTAAAATCGCGATTAAAAAATGGGAGGGTAATAGTAGGAGGGTGAAAATTTTGGGTTATAGGTATTTTTTGATGCCAAATAAAAAAAAAATACTAAAAAAAATTGTCAAAAAAATAAAAGAAATTTTTTTCTGGATAGAGATACCCAAATCACTTAGCGGTATGAAATATACTTGTTCACCTATTCTCATACCTAACAAATATACATACAAAAAATCATAATAATCGGTCGAGCTTTAAAGAATTTTTTTTCTGGATAGAGATACCCGAATCACCTAGCGGTATGAAATATACTTGTTGACCTATTCTCATACCTAACAATTATACATAAAAAAATTCATAAAAATTGGTCTAGCGGTTTCGGAGGAGTTCGACCACAAACATCGTGACACGAGATTTTTATATATATAGAGATATACCTACTAGCTCAACCTCTCCCCGCATTCAGTGAATATGTCAGTGAAATACGCGTAAAATTAAATAATTCGTATATTTTATATGAAGTACCAAGACCACGGGTATTGCATTATGTGTGAAAGTATTACTATTAATTCTGTATGCAAATGGAATGTGAAAATATCAATGTTACCATTATTGATAAATATAACTGTCATAAGATAACCGCTGAATAATTGACAAACCAAACGCAGAATCATCGAAATTCACAATACACAAAAGGACTAGTTCCGAAAGCCGCGTAATCTGTCGATAGATCTGAAAACTGACGTCTCGGCTCTCCGGGTTGGATTTAATTAATTTGAGTCTTTGGGTGTAATTTAGGCAGATTGAGAACGATGCGGAGGTAATAATAATTATTGTTATCAAACACGCGTCGCGTACAATATGGGATGGCTCACGGTGAATGTCAACTCGTACCGACTTTTCACCTCAATCGCTCGAGGGCGTTTTTAAGTGCCAACACAACGTGCAGCAAAACCTTTAAAATGTCAATACTTAAGTCTCTCACAAAAAAACATATTATCTGTAAACTTTTGCCGCTACGCAAATGCTCTTTTTGCTCATTCCCTCATGACTGAGGATCGTGATTACCTTTAAATTCTGTCATCGTCCGAGCGGCCATGCTCTTCTACCCCTACATAGTTGTTTCTTCTATCTCACTTTGTTTTAGTTTAATATAAATGTAATAATAAATGTGGAAACCCATTATTGGTCCTTGTATATTATGTAAAAAGTTGTAATATGTACTTTCAATGTCGACTGTGAGGTTTCCCAAATAAAAATAAAATAAATAAAATAAAATAAAATATGCATATTGCACACACATTTTTTTACAAATGCTATGTTTCATCACGATATCGCCGTGTTCATCACAAAATACCATGCAAAAACTGAGGCAGTTAAGTCATAACACATCAAACATGGGTATTCTCCTAACCTGACGCCATCAGATTACCATTTTTCCGTAGTCTACAAAGCCATATTAATAGAAAACGGTTTGGCGTAGACCATGATGTCCGAAGGGAGCTTAATTTATTATTTAGCTCAAAACTGAGGGAATTCTATTGGAAAAGAATTGAAAATTTAAGAGCAAGATAGGAAATAATCTGAAATCATAATGGAAAATATTTATTTGATTAAACTAAATGGATTTTTATGGTGGAGAGGGCTCATTAAACATTTTTGAGACTTCTTTATTTTTGATAGTAGGTATATACCTAATATAATATCTGCATTATTATTCGATAAGTTTTGCACTGGAACTTAATCTGGACCCGAACCTTTAAAAGCTCCAACAGCTCTGGTTGAAGCATGCCACCGAAGGCCGTCGCGAATGCCCCGGGAAAAAAATAACCGAAGATCTCTTTAATACAATCTTATTACTGTTTAGCTGAGTACCTATTTTAGTACATGTACGCGAATTGCTAGCATAATAATAATATGCGAACGCTCGCTTATCACGAATTTGTCAGACATGCGAGTAACGGCAGCAATAAATCACCTCGCTGGGAGGCTGGCACTCCCTGACCATCGCCACTTTGCGACCCCAACTTATAATAACGCCACTTTATGCTCGCCCATTAATACTCTGCCATTCTTGATATTATTGATATGTGGGGGTCCTTGATAATCATCTTAGAAATTGGGAGCTTTAGTTGTATTTTCTTCCAATGAGGTACTATTAACCTGCCATTGGTAATGCCAATTGTGATGACAGTAACAACTGTGTCCAATCAAATCGCTTCGTATATGTATAGTGAGCTGAGTTTATATGGAAATTATCAGCATTCACTATGTTCACTCGGTGTACCCACTTCATAACACTGTTGTATTATTTTGTGTGTTATTACGGTTAGGGAATCCAATCCCGAGCCAAAATTCTGATCCCGGGATTTCGGGATTACAATTTGACAATCCCGGGATTCCGGGACTGGTCCCGGGATTGGCATTTTTTTCCATTGTTAATATAAAATTTTTATATTTACAAATAACATTGATAAAATTGGTCAAAAATAAATCTAGTATAATTTATTATTGTTAATATTGAATACGTTAAATCTTGGAAATACACAAGTTTAATGAAGTAAATAATATTGTAATATAAATAATAATGTGAATTTAATAGGAGATTGCTGTTTCTGATAGTAAAGACTTAATGAATGGATTAGCGAGATTTAAAATAGTAAAGCAAAAATAATCACGGCGTATTTATGGCCTTTCCGCTTCATAAATCTAATTAGTCAGCCAAATTTGAAACTGCCGTAAAATGTATGATAGCATGGTGTAATTACTTTGTTAAAAGTGCGAAGCATTGTTTTTTTCCAATCTTTCCATTTTTAATAATTTATGTGAAAAGATAAAATGAATCGGCAACCTACACATGGGTATAAATCAAACTTCATTCAAACTCAGTAGTTATTTTTTATTAAAAGTATTTTTTTCTGTTATATTTTCGCTTTAAATTTATTTTCAAGAATTGATAAAAAAATCAATCCCGAAATCCCGGGATTATGTTTATCAATCCCGGGATTCATAGGTATCGAAAATATCTCGGGATCCCGGGATCCTGGGATTCGGGATCCCGGGATTGGAATCCCTAATTACGGTGTTTTTGGTTTATGATGTTACTTACTTTCATTGTTTTTCATGACATGCTATGAACGTTTTAAATTTAAAGTTCAATTCATGTAAATAAATGAATAAAAGTGATATCTGAATATATATCTCTTGGGTAGGTTACATTATTGGATTTTCCGACAGAAATCCGTTGAATGTTTTCCAATCGTTATTGGCACCATAACCCTTAATGAGTCGATTTCCAATCGGCTCGGCTGGGCATCCCAAATCCCATGTAGTGTCATTCAGTCATCTTAGTTTCGGCCATATCTTGCCTCAGAGGATGCATACTGGCAGTTTCTTCAACATTCCATATCGATATAATAAAATGAGCTACACATTTAATAAGCCAGCAAAATCTGATACTTTGATGTTTTCAATGTGTAAAATTTAAGTACTTACTTACTGAAACCTCTGGGATTAGTGGTTACTTTAGAACCGATAGTAGAAAGCTAGGTGTTAGTATGTATTTCTTTACAAGGAATTAAGCGATACATTATAACACAGCATTTATTCATGTATGGTTAGGGTTCCGGAAATCGAATTTATTTATTTTAACACAAACATTACAACACATATTTAATAACGGAAGTTTCTCTAAAAGAGTGGCTGCATATCCCTCCTAGCTTTCTATACAATGAAAAATGGCGGGTTACATATTTTCAACAATTTACCGGAAGAGGATGTGGCAAAATGAAGAATGATGTCAGAATGATCCTCCTAAGTAGGTGTTGACGCCTGTTGGTCTTTTCGCGTACCCTCCCGTGTCAAATTCTTTTCAACTTTGCAAATTAGATATAAAAGAATATCCGGTCATGTTTACGTCAAACTATCATTGTAGAGATACTACCTAGGTAGGCAAAAGTATTGCTTTTATATGCCCTATTCTGTGGATCTTACATATTTATAAACAGACAAAACTTATTTAATTATTGTTAATTATTGTTTTCAGTTTCACGATAACGTCGCTTGAAATCGAATTGTATTTTTAATTTAAACTACGACATGATTTATGATTTATTTACATTGTTATTTTATTTTAAACACCGATTTCTATGACTCACCAATGTGTAAAAAATGGTATCCTCCACCCATCGAACCCGGAGTGGTACGCGTTAACAATGTGCCGCGATCATTTTTTTTTTTTTTAGAATTATTAATAACCATGTCCTTGCTTTTTCGTACAAGGTGGTTTGTTAGTAATTTTGAACAATCACAAACACCCAGGCTTTGAGACAAACACATGAATATTGTGTGTCCTGATCGGGAATCGAACCCAAGAACTCTCGGGTGGAAGGCAAGCGCCTTACGCACTGCACCACGAGAGCCGCCCTATGTGCCGCGATCATTGCCGTTGCCCGTCGGACCTGGCCCGGTCTACGTCGGACCGTCAGCCGCGTAAAATTTATACATCTCCGAAGACCTTGGAGGGATTTATTTATACTTGCGCATCTCCATTGTTTATTGCCATAAAATAATATTGCATTTTGTTCACGCGGACTGGCGGGAGCCGCGCGGGCGCATGTTCATAAATCATAAGTTCCTGCGCATGCGCACGAAGGCTCGACGCCCGAATCGAAAAATCACACAATCGCGTAGGTACATACCATCTGCCCGGCCGCCATTGCTTAGTTAGTGCAGTGGTTCTACAATCGTCTTATTATCACAGTAGTTATGAAAAATAACTCAAAATAAAAAAGTTTTCCCAGCCAAGACGTGTTAATTCGAAAAAATAAATTTCAAATAGGTAAAAGAAATTGAAAACCGGTAGCGGTTGTTCGAGTCGTGCGGTGACCTAACCACTAATCACAGCACTGCGTGCTGTATTCCTCATACTGTCTGTATGGGATGTTCGCGAACACCTGCGATTAGCTTACATTATTATACATCGCCAGCTAGTTTCTGCTGCCAATCACCAATCTCTGACCGCACAAAAAACCACCGCGCCGGCCTTTGCCCAATGCAATGCGTCTGGTCTGCCGTAGTGGTTGTGTCTGTACTGAGCCCAAGTCCCTTACACAATATATCAAGGGAAACACATCGGTCCCTGGACCGGGGCAAAATGAAATTGTTAGAATTAAGACAGCAGCGATTTTCTTCGATAAACTAACATTTATTTAGTCTGTATATGACGTATGACTGTTGTTTGAGATGTTTGTGATTTAGTTTGAGTTGAGTCGGATTATTAATATTAATTAATACTGTGGCAACTTCATACTTGCGTCCATAATTAGCAATCATTGTAATTTCACTAATTTCTTGACTCCGTTAACTTACCGGGCACATATATGTTACAAAGAAAAATACACGGATTATAAGATTGAATAATATCGACTGTTTTCACTGTTTGATGATGTCTTCCATAATTTCAAAATCATTCATAAATAAGAAGCTATAATAATGGGTTATAATAGTTAGGTAATTACCACACGTCTGCATAACGATTCAATTAATAGTTATTTTTTAAAAACAATAATTGTCTAAATAACCAACTACTCGTATATTAACCATTATTTAAATCGTAAGGCCCCATCCAGGGTGGACGCGTCCGGCGAAGCATTGAGCGACGTGCAGGGCTCGAAATGGACCGGAACGCACCGGAGCGCCGTTCCGATTAATAAAATCTCGTAGGAAAATAATTTGACCGTCTGAGCTAGATCGGCCATAAAACAAAAAAACCTAACACTTATTTTTATAAAATACTCATAAATTTAGATAACTATGTTAATATTTTCGTAAAATCATCGAGCGCTCCGGTTCGTAAAATTTTCCATTTCGAGCGCTGGCGACGTGCGCAACTCAAACGTCTAACCGTGTGTGAAAATGTTCGTAGACAGTGTCTTTTTTTGGTTATACGTTTATACGGATATACGTATGAGTTGCGCACGCCGCTCAATGCTCCGCCGAACGCGTCCACCCTGGACGGGGCGAGCCTAATGCTAATGATAAATGGGAAACACGTGTTAGGTAGGTATGGTTTTTATTCAGCCAATAATATAAATCAACATTATCGACGATTCAGACCGAAAATTGGTTTGGAAGGATTACATTTAACTAAATAATTTACATTGTATTAACATTGCAAATACATTTCGGAAATGAACCATGCCATAAAGTCTAGTGATAAGCAACATTTAATATTTAGCCATTCAAAACTAGGTCTGAATTTGGAAATAATTGCAAACATAATTTATAGAAAGTATCAAAATATTTCAAAATATTTTATTGCAAATATTGGTTGAGAAACACAAGATTCGTATTCAATCATCCAACACGCGTAGATAAGTTAATTTCAATTATTACCTTTCCGATCTATCGTTATAGCTATGCTACACAATACGAATAGATAGCACTGAAGATGAATACTGGATTAGATCCCAGTACAGTATTCATTAGACACTAGGAGAATGTTTAATATTTTGTTATTCAGATTCGGATCAATCTTTAAATAAAAAAATAAACTACATGTACATATACTATAAGTGACATTTTGGGATGCGACATATAACTAAATTTTCTCATTTAGAACGCATACCATATTGTTTCAAATGCATATCTTTCTACAGCAGGAATTAGTGGATAGTTATTTTTTTACGAAACCACAGATGTAGAAAATGAAATGTTAAATGCACAGCAACATGTAAATAAATATTGAGAAAACGGGTTGTTATTGAAATTTGCAATATGTTTCACATCGAAACCGTGTACATGAAAAATACCAGATAGGTACCACATTTACAATAAATTAAATGTGTTATTTGATATTGGCCATTCAAGATAATATTATGGTCAATTCAAGAGGCTAGAGTGCTAGACTAACATGGTATCCATGGAAATAAGCCAAACCGAATCGTTTATTACCCTCCAAACTTAAGCTGTTTCCGTTTACAACCATTTACTAACTAGTCGAGCGTTCATGGAGGTGCTTGCGAAACTGTATACAGAAATCGCTTCGTGTTCCATAATGCTCCATTCAAATAACTGTGTTTGTACATGCACGTCTATTTGAAACAAGTATTCATTATAATTATATAAATAGAAAATATTTTCCTCTATGGCCACTTTTTGATGTCTATGGGTGCTTAACTGTCAAATAAACGATAAATTTTCGCATTTTGCCGCTAGATATCCCTAGTAGTCTCTATATGTTGAAGTCGCTATTACATACTTTCATATTTCTTTTATTTTTCGATTTAATACTACATTATGGCCGGATAATCCGAATGCCGAATAAACGTTATTGAATAAATATTTAATCATTACAATATTTATTTATAGGAAATCTCTTAACGTGGAGGGTAAACAAATAAAAGTAAATGGTTATCGTGATAGTATAGGTACGTACCTACCTACCATATAATTATTATGCATAAATCAATTCCAGCACAATCATGTGAATTGAGTTGTTAAAAATATAATATTATATTTATTAGATTTTCATGAATCTGCGTCTGATGTGTATTTACTAACGAAACTCTTGAATTCGAAAGCGTCGCCGCTTTTACGAAATTTGCGGCATTGTAGATTAGCTTTATCTACGAAAGCAAAGTTTAGTATAAATAAAGCACCACGATTGAATAAAATGAAGCACCAATTATAGGATCAATTATTGTAAAATAGATAATACCATTAGACAATAATCAAAATAATTCACTGAATCATAATGAAATACGGAAGAAAACAAGTACATATGACAATTATCAACAAACGCGGGCTGTCAATTGCAATTTGTCAAACATCGACTCTGGCAAATTTTGCAATCGGTTCGCTAAACTTATGCTAGAGGGCATTCTGTGCTCGGATTCGGCGAGATGCTTATATACAAAATCTCCATGAACGCAATTATACGTTTCGCACGCCATCTGGCGCAAAATCGCATTCGAAAATTTTGGATTGGGTGTAAGAGTGGGGAACCTTCAACCTTGTATGCCACTGAGTGTGACTTGTATTGAATGAATTTAAAAAAATACGTTAGGAGGCGAGTATACAATGTGATTATTCTGATTAAAGGGTCTTGAATTTAACCTTATTAGATTACAGTTATCTTAATGCGGTCTTTCGACGTGAAAAGGTTATCTACATCTGCTCTAGACTATAGAAAATTGAAGGCAGATATGAAACTAGATGTGTAAAAAAGGCAGTGAAATTAGTATTGAAGTTAATATTGAATGTCAGCTTTACGTCAATGGTTGGATAGGGATCGATATACTTCCAATAGTAAGCAGACAACGCTTATAACTACTACCTATTTAAGTTCTGACTGTCATTCGCGATACGTGCATGGCCAATTCACCATGTAGGTTATTAACGACAGGGTTCCGCAAAATATGTGAAGGGTTCCGCAAGAATTCGCAAAATCTGTAGAATTTTTTGAAACCTTTTTTGGTAATGGAGTAGCGAAAGGTTAAACATGCTAATTGACTATAAATGTGAATATCATAATATTAAAGATATCCACGCTGAATTAATAAAGTTTAGTATAGTATTATATTATATTAATACTATCGACCGAAGGTACTTGATGGAATTTGAATTTAAATTCTAATGGATTTAACAAATGGACTAGTACAAAACTTTAATCCATTAGAATTTAGTATAGTAGATATGAATTTACATAAAGTTTAAGACTAAAACTCGTAAGGGGTGGCATTTCTGATTTATTTAAAGGTTGCACTTTTCCTAATTTTTTACTAGTATATTTTCCAAATTATCCCTTCGGAGTCTGGATTAAATTTTGAATAAGATATATTTATATGGGTTCTCCGAAATGTGATAAAAAAAAACGTTTCAAGGGTTCCGTCTAACAAAGAAGGTTGAAAATCACTGCTCTTAATAATAAGAATTTTATTATTAGTTAGAATGTCTTCTTACACTCCATGTGACAATGCATTTTTTTTAAATACCATGGCAACAACCCCACCACCGGCGCCGATCATTCGTATTGACTAATCTGTTTTCTTCACTTATCGTAAACTATTCCCATGGAATGTATAATTTGTACCTAATTAAAATACTACATTTATATGACGACAGAAATAAATTCAATTTTTAAATCAGTATTCTGGCGCCTACAGTAGGAAGCTTTCAAAGATAACCAGATAAGTAAGGTACTTACAAGAATACGTCGATATGCTTGTTTGAAAAAAGCACAATATTAAAACACATTGAATCAATTTCTTTTGAATTAAAAATTCGTCACAATATTTTTTTGCTCGTAATGCAACGATATAGGTAGGTACCTTCTACGTTACTGCTCTCAAAATATTCCAGTTAATGAGATGTACCAAACCCATTACAGCGATTAGATTCGATGTATTGTATTTTTTCCCATCGTTAAAATAAATCTGTTTCTTCTTGTAAATGTAGGTACCTATATAGGTAGCAACGCATATTCAATACATATAATATATTATGTACTTCAAAATACAATACTACAGCTTATTGTATTTTCTTTGTAATAGGTAGATACATAATTCAATAAAAAGTATGTGCTACCTTTGAAAAAAACATATTTCATACATATCTGACGCCTGTTTCGTGATAATTTTCTTTTGGACGGATAACTTGTAGTCAAGCAGCTTAGCATGGAAATATGGTCACACCGGACGGTTTTTCCACGTGGCATAGGTTTTCATTTCTAATAGGAAATACTCCTAAGTTATTTTAATATAGTATCTATAAAATTCAAGATGTCCTCCGGCGACGATGTTGTTATACAATGTTCACATAACAGTATCGATGGACGGGTGTGATTTGATTAATCTTATTCAATAAATTAACAATGAATGCTTTTTGTATTTACGTTATTTATATCACATTATATTATTTATACAACTACGAGTATTTTTTCACATCACATGTATATTTCAACAATCTTTTTTGATGGTGTTTCTATAATCTCATAAGATAAATTTAACAGTATTTATTTAAGAGGGAGCTTTCGATGTGTGGCTGTATAGGCGCATCCTCAAAATTCCTTGGACTGACGGGGTGACAAATGTTGAAGTTCTCAATCGAATGGGGAAGGACCGAGAAGTTCTATGTAGTATCAAAACCAGGAAACTACAGTACCTCGGCCACATTATGAGAGGACAGAAA
Organism: Rhyacophila brunnea; assembly: GCF_057557595.1. Taxonomy (NCBI): domain Eukaryota; kingdom Metazoa; phylum Arthropoda; class Insecta; order Trichoptera; family Rhyacophilidae; genus Rhyacophila; species Rhyacophila brunnea. The sequence goes on from NW_028232859.1 coordinate 43,687,663, forward strand.
TACAGCATTCCCCAACTTGTCATTCAAGGAAAGATCAATGGGAAGCGTAGCAGAGGACGGCGCCGCATTTTGTGACTTAAGAACCTCAGTGATTGGTACGAGTGCAGCTCCACTGAACTGTTCCGGGTAGCAGACGACAAAGATAAGATCGCTTTGATGGTGGCCGACCTCCGCTAGGCGATGGCACAATAAGAAGAATTTAAGTGGGGATAGAATTTATCTCCTTTGCGTGATTGTAGTAAAATCCAAAACGCTGATAATATCATTGAGACCTAGCCCCCTATGGGCCCTATGTATACTTTCCCATATAGGGATTCTGTCAACCACTAAGCTGCTGGAAACGAGCTGGCTTAGATCGAAGTTTTTAACGTTATTTGCTTTGATGCCTGTGACTTTATTTCTGTCTATTTGCATATTTATATTCTGGCTTCTACACCCTGCCGCCATGCTTATTTTTTAATTTTTTATTCGTTAGTATTTGATTAATTATTTGTTTAATTAAATAAAACACAATTCTATGGTACTTATTCATTTATAGAGTTGTCCAGTAACGACTACTAAATACTGCTTTATTATAATTTTATAAATATCATTGGAATCTAAATTGACACAATCTTTTAGTAAATACGAGTATAATAATTTATTATCTTGAGATAATCAAGATTATTATCTAATTTTCCTATATACAGGTAAAAGATTTACATATTTCAAAATAATGCTCAATGGCGCAATCCTTGCAGTGCAGAAGGATCTTGCTTTATCAAAACGTTCCTAAGTCTTAAAATAGGTAGGTACGTATACTTGGAGATTTTAATTAAGTTCAATGCGATTAAAAGTCACCAGTAGAGTTTCAACCTTATCATAAAATATGAGCACAGAGGTGGGCACCAGGCACCAGGCACCTGAAACAGATGCGTAGGTACGTTATCAGTCTGTTTTTGCAGATGAATTAAATCTTAAAGTTAAAGTGTGCTCAGTGACGAACCTAGATAAAATGCCGGCCCTAGGCAGTGTCAAAATGCCGCCACATTTTTTTATACAATATTTTTATCATCCTTTCATGACTCCAATATCCAAGAAATGTGGTGTATGAATACATTACTAACAAGATGTATACCACTAAATGCCATCCCTGCTTCAATAGACAATAGATATTGCGAGTCCACGGTTTCAGATATATTTAAAAATACGCCTGAAAACTTCCAAAACTCGCGAGTGACCAGAAAACATTTTACACAAAATTGACTAATTATGTACCTACCTACCTATATAATTCAAATATAATTCGCAAATCTGCATGTGGCATTGCTGTTTACCAAGGACGTGACGTCCAAGGAAAACGAAAGTAAACTAGACATCGCGAACCCAACAAACATTATATTCCTATTACAACTTGTATAGTAATTAATATATTTTGTTTCCAACCAATGAGATGAACTTTTTAATGGAAAGATATTTCCGTTATTACTTAGTTTAGGTGGCTATTTGTATATATACCTAATGATTCTCCTCGATTTGCCGCTCTTCGGGTACCTGCCGCTCCCAAGCGACGCTCAATCTGCCTACCCCTACGGGACGTCACTGAGTGTGTTGTTAATTAATTATCATTGATTTAATTTGTATCGAAGGGAGCCTCGAAAGCAGTTAACGCCCGGAGCCTCCAATTACCTTAAACTATCAGAACATACTGACTTTATAAAAGATTAATATTGACATATGGAACAAAAATATTATTTTATTTTAATGTCATTGATGTAGATACTGAATAGCTCTGAATAATAATGTCAGATTCCTATGATATGTTAAACAACTTTCTTGCTGTAGTAATCAGTGATTACCAAACCGGGTTCCGCGTACAGGATCAAGGGCTCCACGAGAATTCGCAAAAAAGCTTCCTTAAAATGTACAACTTGGGACTTTTTGTTAATACAGTAAAATAGAGTTTTCTGTGATACGTTTTTAAACAATAAAGTATTTTGAATGTTTATTTTTATTTAGATATCGCACCACTATTATTGAAATTGCGAGAATGGAATATTTGTTCCAGTAAGTGACGATAATTTCTACTAGGCACTTTTCCTTTTGTTTCTGGTAAAGTATTTAATTGTTAATATAAAATTGCTATATCATTAATATTTTATTTAATGTGTTTTATATGTCTATCCATTAGTTTAGGTTAATCTGAATCGATTATGCACATCGTTGTGTTAATAACGATGTATATTCGAAGTGTATGCAGTAAATACGTTGTTTTAAACCATCACTGAATTTATTATTGCTTAATAAATTTATTACCATATTATGATGGAAGGGATAAGAATAATTTGAGAGTAAATTTCGTAGAGATGACAAAATTTCGCCTGCCGTACTAGACTCTGAGTATTAGTGATGATGGTACTGGTGATATTTATATATATATATTAGAAAGATTTTATATGCATGTTGCCGTTCAACATAGCAACGCAGAATAATAAAAAATGAATTTAGGTACATCAAATATGACACTAAAACTAGTGTTTTGGCTATATTTTGAAATTTTCCTCTTGACACACTAATAATTTCTCAAGGGTTTTGCCAAAAGAAACTTGGGAATCACTGCTATAGTCAAAGTGAAAAAAAATCATTCTTGGATGCTGTTACATGAATAAACCCGTTGCTTGGTTACTCACCAGCGACGCTTTAATGACATATTATAAAATTCCTCGTGTAATGGAGCCGTTCGAAGCTGTTTTCTTCAAACGCATCTACTCCGTAGGGCTCATCCCTCTAACGGAGGAAGTCCGCCATATTATTTTTGTCTCTTTATTTATCGGTTCATCTCTCAACGACACCGCAGCAAATTGCGTTCCCACGCTCGCCGATTTCCGATACAAAATGACCGTCAATATTAAACCAACTTGCGCGCCGGGGTGATCATCTGATCGGCGTAAATTTTTGAGACATTTTAAGAACTTCCATTACAGAATCCATGTTATTATAATGAATTATTGAATGCAAGAATTTTTATTAAGAATGAAATATCTTTAATTTTTAACAATAAAGTAGAGTAAAAAAAAATATCACAATTATTCATCTTGAGAACCTAGTACCCACAATAATCACTCGTCGTAAAAAAAAAAGGTAGCAGGTACACTAGTCGCAAAATGAAACGTTGGGTTATCCACAGGCGTGACCCAAACGTGCAGTCATAAAGTAATGCTCGATAAAAAGATTATGGTTTTTCTAGTAATATACTAAATTGAAAGTGATCAATATATTTTATATTTAAGTATATTCGTACTAAAATTAGATTCATTGGAATTTTTTCGACCACAAACACAAAGTTTTTATGTCACGTCTTTTATAAATTTATTACTATATTAATAATAATCAAACACTTGAAAAAAAATAACGTCGGAATTACTCCACCGTGCGTCACTGACGTTTATGGCCGGAGTCTTGCGGAGTAATTTTTTTTAAGTGTAAGTAGTACCAGAATGTTGCAATAATTTATATACTATCGATCTCATTTTGGTGGGGAAAATTAAATAAAGGTACACATTGTTAGGTGGGTACTTACCTAATAATTATTACGATATAGTAGTTATTAAAAACAGACGAATCTCGCTATTATTTCTTAGATATTTCGACACAAACTTCTGATATGTTATCTGACATATTAGATATACAGATAATCTAAATCATATTTACTTGCTATTTACAGAAATATAACTATACTTATATTATTATATTTCGAAAGAACAAATAAACCGTATACGTAAACATTTAAAAGTGTTTGTTATTTCTTTTAATAATAGTATCATGAAATCCTGAGATTTTTTTATGTTTCACTCAAGTTTCTTCTGTAAATAACGCTCCATCAGGAAAAGATAAAACGATTTGAAACACTTGCGTAGGTGTATCCGATTTAGATTTTCTCAGTTTTCAAGTTTAACGAAAATTGTCGGAAATGTAAAATATGATAATTTTCTGTTTAGATTATTATCTTCTCAACTTGAATAACCAAATTATGCCTTAAATATGCATGATAATATTCAGTAGGCACCTACTGTAAATTACAAAAATCTAATATATTCCATTTATGCACAACAATTGGAACTACACTGTAAAAGGTTCTTTGTCGTTAAGTTAAAATCCTAAATTGAGGTGGTGAATGGTATATGATTAGAGTTGCTAGTTTCCATAAATAGAGCTAATATCTTTACTGACACAATTAAGTTATTTACGTTTTAATTAATCAATCAAATTTTTGTGTGCACTCTTTCAAAAGATGGTATCCACGAGCAGAAAAGCACATTTTTGGCATTGTTAGCTAGATACACTTTCAAATATATAAATGTAATATTATATTTCTGCAAAATATAATTAAAATAAGAATGAGAACAGTAATTTACATTTATTTACTTTATTAAAGTGGAACTTTGCGTAGGTGACACAGGTTGTGATGTGAGTAAGCCATAAGGTGTTGTATTTACGACAACCTTCTCAAAAATACTATTTATCTTAGATTACCTACGCTGGAAGCTGAATGTAAAGTAATATTAAAATGAGTTGTTCAACGTTCTCGGGTGTTATGACTGTCCCAAAAGCGTCGCTCGAGGGCTAGTCAACCTACGTTGCTGTAAACTGACATCTCGTTAATTGCTGGACCGCTCGGCGCCATTTTCTTGCGAACATAACAAAAGGGCATAATGCCTCGGCAGAAACAATAAACGAAACGGCGGAATGCTCACAATTTTCCGTTCGGATCCACTCAATCCCTGCCTGAGCGAAGAACCTCGACGTCATCTCGGAGATCACGATCGGAATGGGAATGCGACGTGGTCTTCTTATCGCTTTATCATGGTGCGGTCCGCTGTTTTGTCTTATGTTTAACCCTTCGCAAAAAGAGAAAAAGCGTCTTTTTACATGTCGATATTATTGTCTTTTAATAACGCGATCTATTTCTGAAACTCATTTAACGTCTAATAAGTACATATTTGTAGTGGTTAACGATAACTAATTTTCGTGTCAAAAATTAATTGTTAATACAACCCCTAGTAAAAAAAAATCTTTCAAATTGAATGAAATCCATATGTGTATGCCATATTATATGGAAATGTAAAAACTAAAATTACACCAGGAGATTCACGCTGATTGTGAAAATTCTCATCTTAAATAATTGAATACTATAATTATGGTAAGGATAAATACGCATTGTACTTTGATAAAGAGCCTTGAAGACAGAACATTACTTTTGCATTTTTATATTGATAATCAATAGTTTAGTTAACTTGTTCACCGTTCGCTTAGTGCACCCATAGTGCATGTCCAGTTATTAGGTATTTAAATAAAATTATTATACACAGAACGCCTCTCTGCATCGGATATTGATATATTCCAGTTACGTGAGGTCTTTTGATTTTTTATTTTTGTATGTACAATCCTAACGCTGTTTTTCTTTAAATATTATATTTATTTTCTTTATTTTTCACATCATGTTTGTATATTATATAGGTATTGTAATGTAAGTACAATTATATTAATATGTGAAATACTTAAATCAAATTGGCGATATTTCTGAGTGCGCTGTATTTGGTTGGGGTCAAGTTTTGTGGAGAAGAGTGGAAGCAGGAATGTATTCCAGTCACTACTAACCTTTTGAGGGTCAGTCGCACACTTGTTTTGTTGATTGTGGGGTTGAGTAATGTATCATTCGCGTGGCGACCTTGTACTTTAGGTGTGTATTCGGTTTATTGATGAATTGAATTGATGCCAGTCTGGTGGCGATCGATTTGGCACTGAATAATGAGGTATATTGGAAGGGTATCGAATGGGAATGCTTAATGGGGTTTTGCAACAATATTGCCGCAAACACATATGTGAAATTCTCCATCGATTCTAATCGATTTGAATCTTTCAAATAACAAAAAAACTCGACATAGTACCTGTATCTTAACTAACCCTATTGCTTACGGCTAGATGATAATATTGAAAAAATTAAGTAGATTCCAAACAATGTTCTGCACGGGTTGGATTTCAGGTGGTCGGTCATTGATACCACCCTTGCGACCCATTCATCCATCGATCGGAATGAATCCATCGCATCGCCCGCGCGCGCATTTTTCGGGACAATCAATCGGCGACAGTCAGCCACTCCGTCGTCATATCTCTCGATTCTTATTGAATCGAAATCCGCGGCGCATTCCGCCGGGTTCACAACCCAAACCGCCTCGGTCGGCCGAAATGACAAAATTGACTGCGGCCATTTGCGCTTGATTAATGTCGTGACGGAGGTGATCAGCGCACGACTTTCAGAAAATGGCAACAAATTAATCATAAAACGATGTTAAACTTCCTCATTCTGATGGATGTGAATTTTCTTTAAAACGGTTGTCGTCAAATTATCACATTGTTTTTTTTTACGACAACGTTTACTACTTGCATATTACGATTTCCTTTTGAGTAAAGGTTCCATTCTTTTCCTCATCCATGCATTATAGTGTTATATTATTAACATAGCCCTCACATCCTGAAGCGGGCCCATAAGCCAGGATGTTTGGCGGATCCCCCTACCTATCGCCAAGGTTAAGGGCAGTGTGATGCTCTACAGCAGTGTTCCCCAAATGGTATTCCGTGTTTTCAAGCGATTTTCTATATTGTTAAATAAATCCCCTTGAATTATTATTGGGTTGTCGGCACTCGGTATCATATTATGAACCACTGGTCGCGACCCCCTCTTATGGTAGCCAAGTAGCGTTCGACCGTTCGATGTTGGATAAGTAGCCATTATTATTCAGGAAACACTAAAAATAATTATAATATAAAATGATTCACGTGAATTATCATGTAGTTATATTATAATATAACAAATTTCTGATGTGTGTTTATCTCACAACTGGTCGACCCACGACGCTGGGCTCCCCTAAGCATGGGACCCCAGGCCTTGTCACCACCCCCCTCTAATTGGGTGAATCTGAAATGATAGTGGAATGTTATAATATAAAGTGTGAAGTAAATTTCTCTTCAAATGAACCGGTATATCAAAGTCACTTATATAATATGTCATATTATATAACTTAATCAGTAGACAAGAGGCTCTTTTTGCTTCAAATTTAGGCTACATTTCTATAGAATACGGTTTTCTCGATATCTTTGTCAATTTATATTTTTTATTAGTGAATAAATTTCGTTGTATGGAATCATTTCTTATGCCATGTCTCATTTTTGCCAATTTGTGCTTAGTGAGATATATACCTATTCCTGATTTGGTATGATATTTCACGATGCATACTATCACTACTATGTGTTGGCTTTTACTTAAGGCATGCACTCGTTAGTGTCACTCGGTCTATAAGCTGTATACCTGCCAAGCCTATTCTCTTGTACACTTTTTTTATAACGATGGAAACAGTTATTAAAAATGTACTGTTTATTGTGCATTACGTTTATTATTTCAACTTCAAATTGCTTCCTCTCCTGTGGCTATTCAGGTACAGTTAAAAATAATCACAATTATGGGAAGCAAGTACAGCAGAGGCTGACGAAGTGCGTTTTTAATTGCAAACTCAAACACATATATACGTATTATATTATAATAAATGTCCGCTTAACTGCTTTTCTCATGTTTCTTTACTAACAGTTTGGTAAGAGATAAGACTATTGAAGATCCCACGTATTGTATGCATATACATTATGAGATAATATGACCTTTGCATTAATTCTGATTCATCCATTCGTGAGATTTTAAATCTTATTAAAATCACGTAATAATTTTTTTTAACTTACTCACAATAATATCAACATTATGAAATTACAATTTGAATGCGAAGTGCATACTATTTTTACTACGTTTTTATTAGCTCGTATTCTTGTTTGTTCAGTACCTACACATGTTTTCTTGTGCGTCCAGTCCTAGCAACAAAATTATTAATATATATGTGCGTTACTAAAGAAACCAACATGAAATGTCAAAATGACGTTTCAGTATTCAATATTTATTCAGTATTTCTATCAAGTACAAAAAAAAGTATTTCTTAATACATAGAATTGTCAAGTTTATATGATTCAACAGAAAATTTAAAAACGCGGTATATAAAAAGTTTTTTTTATCCCATACATACAGCTTCTACAGTTATCAATATCAAGGTTTATTATTATATTAATAGATAAATTAGTGATACACTTACATAGGGTTTTATTGATGATGTAGTATCTATAAATCATATAGGTAATCCAATTTCAATTTACTGTATGGTCATTATTTGAATACTGGCGATTTTATAAAATGACAATTTGGGCAATTTTTATAAAATAAATATAATACAATTTTCATACACACTTTCCGTACGAAAAATCGTCAATTAAATTGTGCTTAAAATCCTGTGATTTTTAAACGATGCAATGCACATATTTATAATTGTATTTGATACTCGTAGCATGTGTTAATATATTGTGTATGTTTGTAAATCACAATAATTTATTATATATAACTACTTGTATTTGTATATACTTTAACCAACAATTTATTGGCCTAATGGTATTTAATTTTCTAAATATATTTTAAAAGCTTTTATAGAAATAAGTGCATGAAATAATTTCTTATCAATTATTTTTTGTATTCATATTGCACGTAGAAACAATGCTTGTATACTTTACCAACTAAAAATTATTGTGTTAGCGCTTATTCGTTTAATAATTCATAAGTATTTACTGTATGAACTGCACTCAAAGAAAACTTTTTCGACGTTTTGAAATCATTCTTAATGGCGGATCCGCATTGTCGATAAAATCAACAATTATCCCGCCATAACTAATCCACGAACATGTAGTTATGGTTTTTAAATAGATTTTTTGTTTTTCTTTTCGGTATTTGTATTATTGTGAGCATTCATGATTGAAAATTGCCATTACTTAAAATCAACAGCAGTGGCGAACGCCTCCCAAACTTGACAGCTGTATAAACTTTTTCCTACCGCACTTTATATTTTTATGTAACATGGTATTGAATATTTATTAAGTCAAATATATTTCATTATTTTCTTAGTAATATTATGATGAACCAATCACAAATTGTGCTTATATTCGAAGCGGCGCAGTTTTACTTAAACCTATAGTAAATTTGATAATTAAATTAAGACACGATTTATTTCAAATAATAAAATATCACATAAAAAATACCCACGATGGCCGCGCGGCTTAAGCGTTGGCTTTTGGCGACGTGGGTCCCAGGTTTGAATCCTGGGTCTGGCAAGTACACGGCAAGTTTTCAATATGTGTATGAGCCAGAGTATGGACCTACTAAGTTGAGCAAATGGCTGACATCCATTTCACGTAAAAAAACAAAATCTGTTAATACAAACCTTTGCTATGTGGAGGCCCATTTGATCCTATTAGGATCGGACATGGTCGGAAAAAAATATACTTATCTATATTTAATAAACAAATTCAATTACCTACTCTAGTTTTGATATCTTAAAGAGGCTGGCCAAAAATTCAAGATAGAGTATCCGATTGTTGTTGTATGCTTGGGGGTACGTAATTAGAAAGCAGCCAATATTATAGTATAATACAGATGGTTGGAAAAAATTGCAGAAAGCCAAAACCCGCCCGGGCTTGTAAGATCAATGTTGAGTATGATTAGTTAGTTGGAGCAGTGGCGCACCCAGGGGGGGCCAAGGGGCCTTGCCCCCCCCCACAAAAACATTGAAATTGAAAGCCAATAGATTAGACAAATAAAAACACGGCAAAAAAATGATTTCAAATTCTCCAGCACCCTCTTAAATTTCTTAGATTTTAATTTCTAACACAAAAATTTCGAAACACTAATGTCGGGTTTTTTTAGAAACTCAATCTCTAATGGAAATGTCAAAAAATTCTCGGTGTCCACCCGAATTCCGGAGTGGTTTACACCAGTGGCGCACCCAGGGGGGGGGAGCAAGGGGCCCTGGCAGCCCCAAACATGAAAATTATCAGAATGATTTTAAACATTGACATCGAAAGCCAATAAAACACGGCAAAAAAATGATTTGTAATAATTCTCCAGCACCCTTTTTAGAAAAATTTCTTAGATTTTAATTTCAAGCACAAAAATTTCGAAACACTAACGTCAAGTTTTTTTAGAAACCCAATACCTAAGGGAACTGTCAAAAAATTCTCGGTGTCCACCCGAGTTCCGGAGTGGTGTAGGTCATGACTGGGGAGGGCTGACATAAATTAGCTTTAACAGTAAAAAAGTCGCCTGCGGCGCTATTACACTTCATGGCCATGAACATTTTCAATTACTTATATAATTGTGTAATATATTTTTTGATTATTATGTGTCAATACTCGACAGTTCCATTATTAAAGTAGGTGTATTAAAAATCGCCAATAATTCACTGTATAAGTACCCTTAATTTGAACTAAAACACAATTTGAAAAACGTTGATGTAGTGTTTCACACTGCATTTAATCTTAGCGGTAGGTAGGGGGCCCGCCAAATATCCTAGCCTGAGGGCCCGTTTCAGAATGTGGGGACCATGGTATAGGTACACCGAGTGCAATAGACAAAAGACCGATAAACGAGAAATTAAGCTGCGAAGAAGAAAAAGAGTCTATGGGACTAATTTACATTATCCTCCTTGCCCCCCCCCCCCCATATTAAATCCTGGGTGCGCCACTGAGTTGGAGCCTATATTTACTGGAACCAGTGGAACCATTATCTGTTTGCTCACCACGAGGAACAGCTCCTCAACAAATCAATGCCAGTCCGGAGCCTTATTTTGCACAACCAAAACAAGCATTTCTATTATTTCTGTGCATCGCTATAATATATATTCAATATTGATCAATATTGCGTGATCAAGTTATGTTTTATCGTAAGTGTTTCGATTAAATTTATTCTGTGTTTTGTGGCGTTGTTCTGTTCGCGTACACGTAGTTTTTAGTATATTGAAATTAATCTATCTGATTAATAGCACCTTCGGGGTACTTCACTGGCATGAGAACACACCAGAAGCAACAGGCCGGTGCGGTGGCACCACTGCGGCAAACAATCTCGCGAGTCGCGATCGTGTCAATGAACCATTTTTTAACTGTAAAAGGCTAGAGATCGAGCCGAGATCGGGAGTTATCTGAATATCATCGTGAGTTTTAAACTCTATGTGTTGTGCAGTAGGTACGGCAGCTTTTTTGAAATTCATCAAACTGCAGTCAGTTGTTAGGTAGATGCGAATACGAATAATCCAACGACCGTTATTCCGAAATCCGATTAAATTATACACCATTATAAATCAATCAATCTATCCACGATTCTAATGAAATCCGAGCATACTGCTTAATTCTAATTTTATTCTACACGTTGTTATATAATATTATGTACAGAGAAATTACTCATTCCCAACTCCGAGTGGCGACAACCCCCTATTCGAATAAAATCATTTGCTTTACAATAATTTTAATACTCGAGCAATTTATATGTCTAGAAGATATAAATATAATCACTGTTTTTAAACCATAATATTCCACCGATTATCCTACCGTGTCCAACATCTTATAACTCTTATAACTTAAAAGAAATGTGTTCATTGCCACCAGATTGACAGTCGCATAATATCTGCATACACATTAATTTTAATACAATGTACAGATTGTCTGTCACGTATTATATAATAGTCACAATATACTGTAGATATAAATTTTTGATGACTTTTGATAACATATGCATTATAAATTATACAGCTGTTTAATATGCATGTACCAGGGGTTCTTAACATATGGGTCGCAACCCAAATTGGTTCGATTGGCAACATTAGTCAACGAAGCATTGAATGTAATATTTTGCAACAACATCCATATTAACATAAGCTATTTTCTTCTGAACATTTTAAAATGTAACATTCTTTATTGAACACACATAAAAAGTGAATTAAATTATTATTAAGTGCAAGTACATTATAACTAAAATTTTGATTATTGTTAATTATTAACGTAATATATATCGTTATTTACCAATGACATTATTAATGGACGACGCACTCAATACAGTTGCTAGCAAGTAAATTCGCGCATTCGCCTGTATAGGTAGACGTCACGCAATTTCCATCATGCGATATCACGCATCGGGAATTTATAGCAATATGACCTTTATTGTAATGGCGTTAGAACAGTGTTTCTAGTGTCAATGTTCATTTGAGCGAACCCGTTCGAACCGAACCATTCGGCAGACCCAACAGGAATTTATAGCAATATCATCTTTATTGTAATGGCGTTAGAACAGATTATGCCATTCGGCAGGCCCGACAATAAAGTGAGTGTCATTTTCTTTTCCAGATGATTCGTCCATATTAATGTCATTGTTATTTACTCACAAAAGCCGATTACCAAAAATTAATACAATTTATTGAGCACTTCAATATGTAAAAGATACTAGTTAATTTCGTTGTAATTAGATAGGACGCATATGGCTCAATTGGTAAAGCACGAATCTAGTGGATACGGGCTCGAGTCATGCTGGACGTCTTATTTGTTTCAAAGATTTTTTCTAGTAGGTTTCCATATAAAGCTACATAATATGTAAATTTCTAACTCCAACGTTAACCAAAGCCAATGACATAAAGTAAGCTTGGCTAAAATTTGATGAGCTTTCATAACTTATTCAAGGTTTACATTATTAAGATTTAATGTTGTTACTAATGTTACTAATATACATAATATGTAATTAATTTTATTAATCATTTCTTGTGTCACAAAACTAAAACTATTTTCCTAATGTGGGATCACGGTTCAATAAGGTTAAGAAACCCTGCCGTAAATCATAGTTTAATCATTAATTATTTTATTAATTAAATACTACACCAATTAATAGTTCAATAATGTTCGAGAAAATAAAGTTGCACGAGCTGAGCGTAGTGTGTTTTCAGGTAGTCGAATGATAGGCGAGCATAATCGATAATTGTTGTTTGATGATTATTTGTATATAATTGGTGGATACAGGTAGCAGGAGCACATTCGCGCGAGCACGTCGTGAATTATTTCTCTATGGAAGCGTGACGGTTTCGCTTCTCGGAATCGTCAGGCAAATAATTGAAAACACGCCTGTGCGAAGAGGCTGCTGCGCTGCGGTCAAGGGCGAAGACCGTGGTCGATTAATGCGAACGAGCCCGCGAAATCGTGCACTCCGAATTGCTATTTACACTTTACTGTTGTGCTTTGCTTTTTCCTATTATCAGAATAAGGAAAATAGTGAAATCATTCCTTAATGGTCCACAATAAATTCTTTTCCAATGCAATACAAGTCTAATTTATTTCGGAGTACCTAAGGCAGTTCAATTTAAATCCATTGTACTATTTTAATTAGAATTTTCCTGCATTAAGTAATTATGTTTTCCGCAATTGCAGACAATTTGTAAATAAATCAAAATGTTATTTTTAATTCCCACACAAATATCAAAACTGGATTTTTTTTGTTTTGCGTTACGGATGAAAATCAAACACAATTAATTCTAAAATAATAAATTAACCACTATCAATTTTCGTGTCCGCTCACCATAACGCAAAGAAATCTATTAGATATCTTCCACATTTCAAAGACTACATAAGCTCTGCTTAGAGCAGAAATTGTGATTATTTTAAAGCTTTCGATAACTTACAGTTTACAAAGAAATAAATATGTTATTATAATATTAATACAATAGACCTAGGATACTTGGTGGAATTTGAATTTAAATTCTAATAGAATTAAGTTTTATACTATTCCATTTGAGACGTTTTTTGCGACCCGGTTTCGCCTTTCAGCATCTTCATGCACTATGCGCACTCACCAATGGTAAATACACACATACGGTGTCAGTGGTGACTCAAATGGAATAGCACAAAACTTAAATCAATTAGAATTATTATAATATTATGTTTATAAAATCTATCTAACACAGATTACTATTCACCACGTCATATAAAACATATTTTATCATGCGTGTTAACGCTCACGTGGTGAATGAATACTTAAAGTGAAGAATGAGTACTTAAATTTAACGTTTGAGGTTATATAATTAATTATACAATAATTATTGTTAAGTAAACGTTAACGAATCTCTTGAAAAGATCAGATGATTACCACTTAATTTCAATGTATCTCGGAATACCAGTATGTAAAGAAAGACAGTTCCCGACTGAAATAAGGTTGTTAATTATTCGATAAAAGTACCTATTACACTTTATTACTTTCATAATTATTCTCTTAATGTGGACTGTTATCTTAATGATAATCTCACTGTGATAAAATATTGCATACATATTAGTAAAAGACAAAAACTTTCAGAAGTATAACCAGATATAGATAATATATATTAGTAAGTATATTAAAATATCTATAAATATGGTTATATTTTGCTAACCCCATTTATCTACTCTTTTCATTGAATAGATAAATATTTTCTTCTTCTTTGTCGGGACGTTATGTTATGATTAAGGATCGTGGCCCGGATGATTTGCATTCTCCTCGGCTTGGCTCCGCCCATCTCATCGCGCAGAGCCCGTGGCATTCTCGGTCCGTCCACCTGGATGGAGCAATTCTTCGTTCTCCCGGACCTTTAACCTGACTAAATACCCCGAATGTTTCCAGATTGCGATTTTCTATGCGGATGAGAGTAGAGTGCAGGCAAGCGTGCGAGAATTGGTTGATGATGAATGAACTCATTCGTCCATAATACGACCCCAGCGAAGCTATTCTATACAAAACTCGGTTATCGACGGTAGTTTATCATATGTTTGTATTGGGAGGTTAATTGTTACAATAAGCTAACCGTATAAACTGTCAAAAAGTGCCATGTTTTAACAACCCCTCTCTTGGCTGTGTTAATTTTTAGAGCAAGATAGACAGTTTAGACGACTAACTTATTGTAACAATTATAATATCTCAATACATAAATATAAAGTGATAATATTTATCACTTTAGCCGTCGATAGCCGCCTTGTGTATAGAATAGACCCACCACACCACATTTCAAACGCATCTAGCTTCTGTCTTTCTCTCACCTTTGCCACTCAAGTCTCAAATGCATAACACAATACCTACTAGGTATGTATAAATTGCGAAGACAAGACGTCTTACTATACGCATTTTAGGCGCTATTGAAATGTTCTTTCTTTTGCAAATTGGTTTCAGTTTCTACATAGCATTTTTACCATTACTATTCTCCATTAGATGCAGTGACGTCCTTAGAGAAAATGCCGCCCCTATGCAGTACCAAAATGCCGCCACATTGTTTTATACTTACAGTACTTTTATCATCCTTTCACGACTCCAATATCTAAGAAATGTGTTGTATGGATACATTACTAACACGATATATACCACTAAATCTAATTTAAATGCCATATCTGCTTCAATAGACAATGATTTCAGGGTACCTACATTTAAAAATACGCCTGACAACTTCCAAAACTCGCGAGTAACTAGCACACATATTTGGTTAAATTTTAAATTATGTAAGTATGTACCTACCTATACATAATTCAATAATATTATTTGAAAATCTGCACGTGTTATTGCTGTTAATTTTTTAATGGAAAGATATTTCCGTTATTACTAATTTAAGGTAGCTATTTCTATATTATATAAATAATGATTCTCCTTGATTTGCCGCCCTTCGGGTAACTGCCTCCCCCAAGCGACGCTCAATCTGCTTACCCTTAATGTCATTGGCTTACCCCCACGCGTGGGCCACGGGACGTCACTGATTAGATGTAATAAGAAGAATACCTACCGAGGAGGTATCAAGTATAGCTGTTACTATTATTAATCTCTTTCAATGGAATGATATATTGATCCCGCGTCTATTTTGGATGTAATAATTATTATCATTTATATCCTTTCAAAAAAATACTTAGTAACTATGACGTCATTTCCACCATTTGACCTGAGAATAAAATTTCTTTAAAAATGATTACATTTTGTAGCGAGCGGGTCGTGAGACTCCGGCGAGAAGCACGATAGCATTTTATTATATAATCAGCCATAAAACCATGAAAGACGATTTAACGGGATGAGCGTTTTTTTTTGTTGGGAAAAACTTGTTTCAATCAAATAATTAAATTGCGCTCTGCCATCTTTTATTGATACAAGTCGATGATCTGTTCGTTTCTTTGTATTGATAATTATCCATTTTGTTTACATTTTTGTACACAGATATTCAAAGAGACTTGAACTTGGAAATAACATAAAATCGTGACTAACAAATTTTTAACGCCGATATTAGACATAGATTTTCCAATACGTACCTATTATGTAACTAGAGCCTTTTCTAAGCTATGTATTTTCAATGAATAATGAATGCTACATTCTGAAATTTTATATCACCTACTAGAAAATACTGGCAGTGTCAACATTATTGTCGATCAGTGTGTTAACTGTGTGTATGTGTGTGTGCTTTTGTTTATACTGGGCCGCTGCTACAGATAAATCAAAACAAATATAATAAAATGTGATAATATCAAATCTGGATATTTTTGATTGTACCTTTTCTTAAATACAAAGTAATTACAATATTAATTACTACTAGGTATATACCTACATACCTAATTTAAAAATCGCCATAATAATAAATTATTTCATATTATTTGTGACACTGACTGCGGTGGAAATTAAAGTGGTAAACCAAAGCATAGTGTAACTCTTCATTTTTCTCTAGGACTATAGCTCGAGGTGGCGCTTGGCCTCCTCAGGCAGATTCCTCCACTTCGGTCCTCCGGTTTTCTTCTTCAATCGATCGCTTCTAGCTCGCAAGTCTCTTTGTACTCTTTTAAAAATTGTTCATCCATACGCGTCACGTGGCCGGCGCATCTCAGACGTTGGATTTTGACAAATTTAACAATGTTAAGCAGCAGGCTTATAAAAGAACTTCTAAAACTCATAGTTATTGCGACATCGTAAGGCTCGTAAGACCACTGGAAGTTAAAGTCTACGCCTGTGAACCGTAGCATAATAAGTCTCAACAGTGTTTTATATGGGCTGACTTTTGTCCATCTTAATAATCTGCTGGATTTAATATGCCTATAGTGCCCACACTCGTTAATGTTCATGACATCTGTGCTAAGGTGTCTCTGACTTCCGTTGCAACAATCGTTGCATTTAAATTGTTTTATAACAAACATACAACTAGGTAACTTCACGGCGAAATTTTCCACAAACAACTTTGTCATTTTTTATCTTAATGCTATACGATTATCTACTTCCGGTACAACACCTTTCGGTGAATTGTGATACAGTGATCTGTATTCGTACAATTTAGAGGTAACATGTAAAGTAATCAATTTAACATAAAGCCATTTCAACATCTATTTCCTACAAATGATGAAAGATTATATTGGAAAAACCCGTAGCAACAAAAATTAAAAACAAACCTCACATTTTTAATGTCCAATGTAGTCCTTCAGTTCCATAATATTATACATTATACAACGTTCTCTTTTCATTGATGCGTTCTAGGAAAAACAATAACGAAAAATATTTTTTTAATCTGATACACAACGTCCTTTAGAGTCGATCGATATTCTGGCGTGCAATATACGTTATAATAACACAGTCATAAAAAAGCTCTTGCAAAAAAGCCCTACGGTCCGTGGATCGGCGTGAACTTTTTGGCCTTGGATTTCTATGCTTTTGTTGGACACAAAGATTTACACGTTTTAGTTTAACGTGTGTGGTTTTATTTTAATTTCTTCGGCAAATCGGTTCTTGGAACATCTCCGATTCGATTCCCGCCTGGCTGTAAACGCCTCTTTCCAGGTTTTTCCTTTTGTATTCGGTCGCACCCTTGGGTGTATCGCCTAATTTATACAATAAATATTATACTTCAGATGTTAAACAATCCTTCACGACCAACCTCAGTGTAAATATTGCCCGAAGATAAAGTTAATTAAGTTGAAAATTTTGTTTGAAAATTGCTATTAAAAAGTAGATATTAAATTGAAATCCGTTATCGAAACCAAGGATTAAAATATCTTTTTCCGAAAACCGGGATCCCAGTATTATCGATACCATCATACACCGGTTTCGAAAATTCGACAATATAAAGTATTTTAGGTATAGGTAGCTGCGCGGCTTAAGCGTTGGACTATAACGCCGTGGGTCCCAGGTTCGAATCCTGGGTCTGGCAAGTACACATATTGTTTTTGTCTGTGAGTAATAGGTTGTTAGTTAGTTTTTTTTTTTTTTTTTTAATTATTCATAACCATATCCTTGCTTTTTCGTACAATGTGGTTGTTAGTAATTTTGAACAATCACAAACACCCAGGTTTTGAGAAAAACACATAAATGTTTTTGGCATGACCGGAAATCGAACCCAGAACTCTCGGGTGAAAGGCCACCGCCTTACCTACTGCACCACGAGAGCCGCCGTTATTAGTTAGTTATATGACCTACTAGGTTGAGCAAGTGGCTGACATCCATTTCTCGTAAAAAACAAAATATGTTAATACAAACCTCTACTCTGTGGAGGCCCATATGATCCCATTAGGATCGGACATGGTCGGAAAAAAACAAAAAAATACCACGAAGGTATATACCTATTTATTTTGTAAATAATATTTTTTAAGATTAAAAGATCTAAAAAAGCTCCTGCCATTGGTTTTCAGTAGAATTTTTACCAAAGCTAAAAAAATCTCTGTCGACTTCGATTTTTCTTTTATTGTGTGCAAAAAAAAGTTTAATATATACATACCGATATTCAATATGTAATACCGAAAAACCGGTATTGATTGATGTTTGTATAAAAATGAAATGAAATGAAATAGTTATCATGTAATAAACCATCCTAATTAATTTAGGATATTATTACATTAACACTAACATTATACTTAAAATATACTTAGGTACTAAATAAATGTTAACTCAATTAATGTTACGTTTTATTCATGATCATAACACGTAAATGCTATTTGTTTATTACAAGTTACCTTACCTATGTTGATGGTATCTTGAGCATATCAAAGGTGACGCACAATCAATCAAAACGTTTTGCTGGCCTATCTTTACCAGATAATGGAGTCACGGCGCGTGACAAGGTGTTTTATAATCAAATCATTTACCTTCGGGCGCCTGAAGAAGTGTCGTTTGATTGACGCTACGCCGTGGTTTTACTAATCGGTTATGTGGGTAACCGAAGTTGTATTCTCTGTCGGTCCTGGAGAGGAATGAGGCATGAGGCATGAGACCAGCCGGACGGAGACTTCCTGCGACTTCTCGCATATCCCCGCATCCTTTTTCAAATGCCAACACATTTTGTGATGATGCGGTGATTACTTACATACGTCGCTCAATTTTTATTTGTAAAGTTGTCACCCTGAGAAAGGAAACGTCAGGCTATTTCTGACAGTGATCGCCAGTAAAATACACGCAGGTTTTCAATCTGCGGACCAACTAAGAAAATAATTACTCAAAAATCGTTAGTCTGTAGTACCCAATGACAATTGGTAGTACCTAGCTATTTTTAGATTATTATTCTTTATAATATCGACGCTGAAACAATCGATTATGTACTTTGATGGTGTTTTTATTAACGTGTACGTGTATTTATTTATTTATATGACTGCAATATAAATAATATGTTTAAAAGGTAAATAACTCGATTACTACCTGTCTACTAGTTCTAGGACAATCACCCCCCGGAAAATAACCCTCTATATAAAAAACATCCCGGAAATCAACCCCTGCCCTACGTATAAAAATAAGTACTCTTTGAATTATATTGATACAAAGTATTGGATACAAAAAAATATTTGACAAGATAAATGTTTTAAAATCAAATTGGCAAAGTAAACATTTATTCGGCAGAGAAAAATATGGACCTAAATTTGCAAAATTATGCACATTTTAGATATAGAGAAAGGAGAAAAATAATTACTAACATATTTAAATCTTCGTTAGAAAATGTACATAAGTACTTATTATTATTTAAAACTATAATCAATCTAATAAAAATATGTATGAAACCAAATACAAAACTTTACCAGCCACAGAAACGTGTAGCAGAATTTCCAAAAAATTCTCATTTTATTTACATATTTATTAATACTTTTTTAACATATTTAATTTAATCTACCAACATTTTCATTCGTCTGATTTTTTTATGTACGGGGGTTAATGTCCTGGGGTTTTTTTTATCTAGACGATAATAATTGTCCTGTCAACTTTAAGCCAAATATCTATCAAGTGATAAACACAATATTTTAAGTAGAATTATAAAACTATAATAAATTGGAACTGTACCAAATAAATACCATCAGTTAAAGGTAACGTATTTTAATGTTGATCTTTGCCTGTTGAGTATCAAAATATAATATATTATACAATAATTAATGCAATCTTCAAGTGAATAATATATCGTTCACATATCAATAATATTTATTGGGCATATTACTGTTAAACTGCTGCTGGTCATTTCCTAGTCAACAGTGAAACTACCTTTAAATTTATTAGATATCCTTTCTGTAACAATAATCGGTTTTCCCCGTAGCCGTATGAAAAAATATGAAACAATTTTTTATTGTTTATGTTTCTGTTTTATCTATTCAAGTCTGAATTGTTATCCAATCGATAAATAGAAGAAAATGTAATCATGTATTATATAGTTTTTTTATCGCCAAACCGTTACTCCTCGGCGTAAAGCTGTTGTTTTTAATCACTTTAATTAAGACATTAAATTCTTTAAGCAGTCTGCATAAACTCAATCATGGACTCAAAAAATTTTACATACTGGCATTGTATCTTCTTCACATTGCATAAAAAAAACACGGATAGATATAATAATATACCTGTGGGTTTTTTTTAGTATTTAACTATCGTGAGGTGTTTCTTGCCCATTAATCTTCGTAGTCCACGTAATCAAATAAACTTCCACTAAATTATAGGATATTTACAAATCAAAAGAAATTTATGCTATTCGTGAGCTGTGCGATTCAAAAATTTACAAAGGCGCACCAGTTAAAACAAAGCAATAATATTTATATTATTATTTATTTTATATATAATCTTACCGTTGATTATGGAATTAAATAATTACTCGTAAAACTATTAACTTTGATTTTAATCAGTATTCACAATATTGTATGACCCGAATTGATTCAAAAGGGAGTGAACGTTCATCGATTTCTACAAATATTTATTCTCCAATATTTCTTACTTTATGAAACTCAGCGCATCTTATGATTAGTTATAAATAACAAAATGATATTCAAATGATCTCTACCTACGTTCATTTTTAATTATCAAATGTATTGGTAGGTAACGAATAACATACCTAATCATTTATCCGTTCTGAATTAGAGATAACTGTCTAACCAGGCAACAACATTTCATGGGCCGAGCGAACACATTCAAAAGTTTATTTAAAAAAAAACTGCTATAGACTACAACAGTAAATAAAAATAATTATAACGTTATAAAAAAATAACTGTGTGACAACTTTGTTTCACTATTAAAAGTTAACATTTACCTATGGGTAGACTTTTACCATACGTCCCGGTTTAACCGGGATTTTCCCAGTTTCACACACTGGTCCCGACGCCCAGACTTCCGCGTATGAATGATTGTCAATAATAAATTTTCATGATTAACCTTAGTAGCATATATGTGATGAGACGGAGGGGAAGGGTGCGAAAAAAGTTCTAACATTATATAAATTCGTATGACTGAAAAAGTTCAATGTGCACTAATTATGGCAGATATTAACAGCCTACCTGGACCCTTCGCCACTGAAATATAGGTATAGTCAGATGATTTTAACGCATTTTGACGTAAAATTAGTAAATTTACTTTTATTTAACAATTCTAATCTATCGTCACTCTTAAAGATATCTATAAGATATAATATACCTACCAAATGTATTACAAAATAAATCAATCTCCGACTTCCAAATTAATATTAAATTTGATGAGATATAATTATTGTCACGTAAGATTTTAATGTATGTATAATATATTTTACTGCCACACCACTGTCACCTATTAGCTAACTAATCCCATTACCTAATCGTTGTTATTTCTTCTTCTTCCAGTTACCGATGCGGTCTTACGAACGAAGACTTGAACAGGCGCTGGAGCAAGCCAAGTCCCGTGCTGCATCCAGACATTTATCACACGAAGGTTCGTAAAAAGCTCCATTTAATCGTTCGTGATATATGCCGCATTATTATTACACTGCTCCATTATAAATTTAACATCGTGCGGTCGCAGTTCGACTTTATTTTCACTAAACCGCAATAGTTAGTTCAAGTTGTGTAAGCGCTTTAAGTATGTGTTTTGGAACATTTTACCCATGTTTATGTTAATTGAAACTTTCAACAGGGAAAAATATTCTTCGCGTATTTTTTCCTGTAAAAAAATATTTAAATTTAGGTAGGTACACTGAAGTAGAAAAAAGCAAATAATAAATGGTCCTTAATGAGAGGTAATACGTAACAGTACAGTAAGTCGAACACGATTATTTAATACAATAAACTGTAATCATACAGTTTAGTCAGTTAGTTTGGTCAGTATTATAAAGAAGAAAGAAAAATAAAAGTAATGAAAAATTAACCATTTACTTAATGTATTATCTACGACTAGGAAATCCAATCCCGAGCTAAAATTCTGAACCCGGGATTTCGGGAATACAATTTGACAATCCCGGGATTGGCATTTTTTCCATTGTTAATATATATTTTTATATTTACAAATAACATTATTTAAGACATTTATTGTTAATATTGTATACGTTCAATCTTGGAAATACATAAGTTTAATGGAGTAAATAATATTTATATTATAAATAAATAAAGCAAATCATGTTGTAGGTACTTATGGCATTTCCGCTTCATAAATCTAATTAGTCAGCCAAATATGAAACTGCCGTAAAACGTATGAGATCATGGTGGAATTACTTTGTTAAAAGTGCGAACCATTGTTTTTTTTCAATATTTCTCATTTTTATTAATTTATAAAATAAAATAATTTATGAAAAAATAAAATGAATCGGCAACTTACACATGGGTATAAATTACTATAAATCAAACTGCATTCAAACTAAGTTTATTTCTAATGTAGTTATTTGTTATTAAAAGTATATTTTCTGTTACATTTTCGTTTTTATTATATTTTCCATAAAAATTGATAAAAAATCAATCCCGAAAGTTTCAGAGATTGTGTTTATCAATCCCGGGATTCATTGGTATCGAAAATAGCTCGGGATCCCGGGATTAGAGTCCCTACCTACGACTATCCTGTGTTCAAAACACATTGAATAACTACAACTGAATTTTCTAAACCCTATATTCGAACCCGTGACCCACGTTATTTTCCGTTATAATATACCAGGGTTTGCGAACTTTTTTACGTACGCGTGCCAAAATTTCCCAGATATTATTTTTCGACTGTCTGACGTGCCGAGAAGTTTTTTATGGGGGGAAAATATAAAAATAGTTTTAAAGAAACTTAAAATTTAAAAATTACAATTGAGTTCTTGAGATTCAATCTTTCCCTAAACCGTGTTTCTAGCTGAATGTATATCTTTTATTCATTGAATATTTTTTCTTTGTTTTCAAAACATTAGTAGGTTTAACATTTGGTTTAATATTTGTATTTTTTTTTTGTAAAAAAATATTTCATTATTATACTTAGGTAGGTACTTAAGCATGCAAAATCATCTCGCGTATCATAGGTTCGCCATCACCGTTGTATAATATATTTATTTTGATCCAGCTATGATATTCTAACCTATGAATAGGGACGTCACATTGAAAGAAGAAGTATTGATACTTTTTTGACGTTCCTACCTATGACATCGATCAAGGGTTCAGCGTGCTAACCTCTATTTCGCGATAGGTGAACTGTGATGACAGTAAATATATAGCAAATTGTAATGTGGATGTTTCTACACACGGCAATTATTAATGTCATCGTAGAATTTTACAGACATGTCTGACATGTTGCGCTTATGTGATTCAACTCAATGTTTATAAGGAATTTTAGATTTAGAATCGTATTCACTTCCTCAATAAAATAAAAAAATAGATGCTTAAGTTGAGAAATAAGATGAGAAGTAATTTCGAATTAAGTCGTTATAGAACCCTGCAAATAAATACCTATATTAAATATTAAGAAGGCATTTATTTTCATAATCGATTCGTATTTTTGCAAAAACTTAGTCAAAGTAATAACCTGTTTATATTTATATATACTCTGATATCGCATTTATATGTGTACCTATCCAATATCAATGGCAGGCAGTTCAGAAAGCTTTCATTTTCACTCAATATTAAATTTGTACATTCTTCTATCTATATGAACATATTAGACTTGGTATATCCATAAAATTGAATTAACGTAGATTTACTAATTGAAACATGTTTACCTTCCCGCAAACTAATTATACAAACATTTATCCCAAGTCAAATAAATGCACATGCAAAAACATCGTTTGGACCACACCTGCCAAAATGGAATGTAATCAAATGTAATGTAGTTTGGACACTCCACGTCGTAAAAAAAATGCTGGTTTCAATAAAAATAACAATCCACGAGACCATGAGTCGTTTCGTCTGATGAAAATTTAAAAAACGCACACCTGTCCACATTTGCCTATTTGTGCAGTGCATTTTCTCACTTTTCCATCCGCGATGCAATTCAAAAAACTATATAATAATATATGTATAAAAACACTTGAAACAGTTTTTATACATTGTTTATTTATGCTCGGGCCAGATGTATGCTGGCCTGTGCTACGTTTAACATTTTCATTTGTTGCTCACTACATGCCTGTATTTTATTATTTGATAATATTTATATATTATTTACATTCGTAGTAGCTTTGCTAAGTCACATGGCATACCTAATCATTAATCAATAATGATTCATTTTGTTTCCTAATAACGCAGGTACATACACAATACGCTGTGTGCTCAGATGGAAAAATCATTACCGGATAACAATTTGCGTTTATTATAAAAAAAGAAAATACATATTATTACTATCGGTTTAATAATATCTTGGTTCGGTGACCTAGGATGATTCTCGACGAATAAAGAACCAAAAAATGCTTCATTTGCATTCCAAATATACCGATTCAATGAAAAAACTATCCTGTTCGGGTTGGTTTATAATTGGCTTCTTCTGGGAGGTCTTTCATTTATTATTAGTTCAAAATCATAAAATAAGCGTGTATGTAAAAAGGAATACTTACTATTTAATGTAAATGCATTTTTTTTCAGAATAGTTTGCTACAAATATGTAGATAAAATTAATTCGGTCGATTAATAGTCTAACATCCATAGTAAACATCAAAAAACATGAAGATCGGCCGATAGGCGTAGTTTTACAAATTTAACACATTTATAATATTGTAAATACATACATTCTTTACTAGTGACTCGATTAAATTGATAAAAATAAATAAATAAAATAATATGGCTAATTATTAATAAGTACCTACGTAAGTAACCTCCCTACCAAAGATGTCGAATCTTTTTCCATAAAAAGTTTTATGTGTTTTCTCTGTAAATATTACTGTTCCAGTTTGGCGTAGGTGCCTTTTTAGTATCCAAAAAACATAGAAGGTTCCCCATTGCAGACGTATTTTTTTCCTCATTTTCATATGTAGGTATAGGCTTCATATATATGGAAGAAGATTCTCGTCAATAGCGTTACTCCCTAACGAAGTTTCGTATTTAGCCTTAGTTTACCGACTGTGGTTAAGTCATATTATATTGAATGTTTTATCTATTTATTGTTAGAGAGCGTCATTTTCCTATGTTGTCATTTTTTTTAAATAAACATAATATTTCAACTTCAGAATCTCTCAAAAATATTATTATTAATTTAATATTCACAAGAATAAAAAAATGTTTAAAACATTACCAAATACAAGAACGTCAAAATTTAAATTTCGATCGATCCCAACGCTATTTATGAATCAATGTTAGTTAATACGTACCTCGATTTAAAATTACAAGAGATTGTCACCGACATTAGCGAAATTTCAACACCTGAATTACGTATTGTTAGAGAATTCGTCAAATTGCTTAGTGGATGCATCGGTAGCATAAACGTTAAACCAAATGGTCCGTAATGCGATGTTTATGTGTTCATTTCATATTCGGTATAAATATTATTCATGCACATTCGTTAAAAAAATACATTTTTAAAACTTGTTTATCTATGCTACATAATATCTATACTATTAATAATAAAAAAAATGATTATCTGCCGTCAGTCCGTTTACGTTTATTCGATTGTAACTGAAAGAACAATATTGACGCTTACATTTTGGGTAGGTTAGTAGAGTTTCATCATCTTCTGGTGCTCCAAAACACGGGGTCTCCGTACAACTATTCCCATCTCAATATCTCAAAAATTGCTAAATTTATAAATAAAACATCTCAAAAATAACTCAATAGATAACTTGGTCAAATAGCAGCCGTAAAATGATGATGTGAGATACGGGTAGAGTAGCTCACGCCACGCCTAGGTCCAACCGTTGTCTTATCGCAACGATTAGAAAAAATAATAACGAATAAGTCGAATTGTTTTGAATATCACTGTCAGTAGGTAGGTATTTCACGGAAACAGTCACGGATGGTCACGCGGAAAGATCCTTGCCAATTGATGAATATAATAATTAAGTTAATTAAAAAAAACGACTGTTTTGTCATAAAATGCATGCACAATGAAAACTGTTTAAGAGATTTTTATGAGTGGAAAAATAAATAATGTATTATTATTAAATTTACTAATTTCCGTTGATAATGACCTCAATATTTTGATTTTTGCATTATGCAATCAACTTTGTATGATTACTTACATACCCATGTAAAATATGTATATTTATGGTATCTTCGTAATGGATTTATAAATTGAATAATAATGAAGCGTTTAACGTTATAAGACTTAATTATATATTATCTCACGAAGGTTTATCGTGAAGTATATTTTTAACTGTGCGCCGTATACCACTATTATCCCATGTCGATCCACTGATGGACGAAGGCCTAACTACATAATACATTTCCTTATGATGAACGTTATTTTAAGATTTCATTTTGTATGCATATAATAGTAACGAATAGTTTTATCAAAAAAATATCTACTGTCGATAATATTTATATAGGTATTTAATTTTACAATACCCGACTTATAAACTGTGTGAAAGTGAACTTTGCATTTTTAGTAGTGTTGACCTGTGTGTCCGTGAAAATTATGTCAAAAATCGGGAGCACCTGTTATTTTTTGTTCTCCCAATACTTAGAATAAAATTAATATGTCACTGGTAGTGTCGATTGGGCGGCAATATCTGTGTTCATTAAAATCGCTTCGGATATTAATAAACATATATTCCACTTGCGTGAGGATGAGTTTAGGCGGGAGTTGTTTTATTCTTAAAATATTAGAGTATACTTACCTCATTCGGTGTGCTTTATAATAATTTACTAATCATACCTACTCTTTATGTCTACTGTTTTTCTAATAAGTACTGCAAATATTTCTTTATTTTTAACATCATGTTGTGAACGTTTTGGATTTTTAATTTATAAATTTCACTGTATGTACACGGCGTGTAGGTACATACAGTGAAATGTATGTATGGCCACGTTGGCCAAGCGGCATAAACGTCGACCTATAATAGCGTGGGTGCCAGGTTCGAATCCTGGGTCGGGCAAATACACGTCATATCGTTTTCTAATTTGTGTATGAGTCAGAGTATGGAGATAATAGGTTGAGCAAGTGGCTAATATCCATTTCTCGTAAAAACGAAAATCTGTTAATACAAACCTCCACTCACGGCCAAAAGAAAAAAGAAGAAAACGTATGTAAATAAATAAATTTTAATAAAACCTTTTTCTTGGAGAGAAGTAAAATATTTTCTGCAATAAAAATATTGACACTAGTTATAATATAAGTTATTTCAGTACTTAATATTTAATTTAAGCCTTTCTACTATGTAGTTTTCTTTCTGTGTTAGCATTCAATGAATTCTGTTTATTTTCATATAAAACTTTTTGTTGAGTGAAATTTAATAACGTTATTTTCATCGCTTCAAAAATGATTTACTTATTAAAGCATTACGCATATTTTCCTCTCCGCCGTGCGCTTTGTTTAGAGTACCTGCTATAATTTTATTATTAATCAAAATTATATAACCACGTTGATTCTAATCGCATTAACTGTACATGATTGTGCTTTTCGTTTTGATGCACAAATTTTAGGGGTTTATCGTGGGATATTCTCACAAATTGATTCACAAAGACCTTTGTCTGTGCGTGCCGTAATAATTCGCAACGGGATAAGGCGGTATGAAAAAATGCGACACCGGGAGGACAAATGAACCAGGAAATTGTAGCGCTATCTGGCTCGGCCGCTGCATCTTTACGATGGTTGTTAAGGAGCATTGAACAAGTGTCGGACCCTAGTCATGGGGCCCAACACTGCCTAATGAATTTGAACTCTGTAGTCTGTACTTCATAGTTGCGAAGCCACAATGTAAAGCCATTCATCTGCAATAACAAGCGGGCATCATGTTATTAAAAGTTTCTCGAAGGGCGCGCCGCTCCAGTCGAGAGCATGGTGGCAAATTATGCATTATTACAGTCTTCAAAACAATAAATTTTATTTTTACAAGTTATATTTATTATCCGTACGCTCAATACTATAATATTCGGATACAGTATATAAATACAGCTTCCGATCAATAATTAAATTTAAAACCATCATATTTCTTTCACCGAATAACATCTAATCATCATTTAAAACTCACATCTTATTCGATTGGCATTATTTTGTTTTTACTCACATACCTACATAGATAACCTCTTATATATAAGTACAGAGATAATACGTTCTAGGTACTCTAAACAGTTAAGTGTTTTGAATATACCTTTTCAATTAAGTCACCAATGAAAATATTTTGTCAATATTTTTTGTGTATCTAATTCTAATAAAAAAACTACAATAATATTGTTCTATTATATACATAGTTTCAGATGTGTTATCAAGATAATATAATTAGTACACAAAGAAAATTACTAAGATAATACTTACAACGACAATAACAATATTGTTATCTTCACAATAATTGTCATCCGATTACAATACCTAGAAATATGTTTGATATTGATTCAATAAATCGGAATGATTGAGATTATATCTACCAATAAATTCTTGCTTTTCAATGGATTTGAAGTTTGGGTCGTTTTTATATAATCGCTTATAACCGATATATTTAGTGCATATATTTATGTTTAATTTACACTGCACTTGACGTGTCTATTAAGTATGTAGTAGACATTTTCAAAAATATACTTATGTGTGTCTCTATAGATAGAACATCGTATAACCGAGAATTGGGGGAGCAATATAAAGAAACACGATGATAAAATAAGACAGCTGGTAAATTTATAATTAAACTAATATATTTTTTGAAAAAAGAATGATGTGGGAATAAAAAAAATATAAACTCAAATGAATTATCCTTATGATAGGTACTTTTTTGATCATGCCTGTTATTAGTCCAGCTGCATAGCTAAACAACGTTTACACTGAAAATTCATCGTTGATGGTAATTACAGAACATTGAAATGTTGGACACCATCTTGGTATTTTATATGGTTCCAATTGCAAAGTTTACCAGCAAAAACACATTGCCGAATTGAAAATCAAACAAATCTAAAGACAGTAATTTATTGTAAGCAGATAATTGTCATTTTTTCTCCGCCATTTTGGAATGTTGGGGCTCTTGGGAAAATATTGAAGCCGGTTAATATCTTGAACTCTTCTTCTTGGTCGTGCACTCATGGCTGAGGATCGTGACCACATTTAAATTTCGCCATCCTTTGAGCGACCAAGACTTTCCATCCTTCTCGATCTTCCGCTTCTCTCAGGGCAGAATGGATGGTGCCCCCAGTCAGCTCTTTCACTTGGTCGCTTCATCGCGCAGACGCTCTTCCTCTGCTTCGCCTTCTCTGGAGGCTACCCAAAACTACCAGTCTCTCCAGGTTGTCCGGTCCGCGCCTGACAATATGTCCAAAAAACTGCAGAATTCTTCTCAATCGTCGAGAGCCGTTCCTTTATCTTCAGTCTCTGGATGATTGATTGGTTCGTCCTGTGCTCCGTCCAAGAAATGCGAAGCATTCGGCGCCAACATCACATCTCAAAGGCATCAATCTTGAAATATCTTATGATATTATGTCTATTCATCATGCCGAAGTCCATGTTTTTATACAAAAGTGCACATCAGTTGTGTTTCCAAAGTATGTCGCCGGACATTATTATAATATATTATATTACAATATATTGTTACCACAGAACAGATTAATAAATATGATTCCGATATGCTATAACCCAGTACACTACATTTTGACGCAGGGTTTTGAATTTGTGAGTGTCCTACGAAAATGAATCACACATTATAGACGTGCAATAGTGTGTGTTGCAACTTAAAATACATCAATATTGAATGAATGTCAGTACATAAAACGACAGCATTTGTCAGAACGAAATACAAGCGTATTCTTAACACGTGTTTAAGTTTATCCCATATTCTTATACACATAAGATCGGTTGCCTGTTTCTCCATACCCGTTAGGTATTTCAGTTCCCATTATTTCTGAATTCCCCGATTGTTACATATAATATATATATATATATATATATATATATATAAATTTTCTTTAAATATTATTTTTATTATTTATAATCCAACACACTGCACGTCCATGGCGGAGGTAAAGATTGTATGCTGGCGCTAATGTCGGTAATGTGGCGTCGTAAATTGCAATAATTCATCGAATTCTATCATTCTGTACTCCATGGTTGTAATTATAGTTTTTCTCTAATGAGATGCTCATAAATATTACCTCTGCACGTCGTCGCAATCGTATTTATTACTTATGAGCCCATGACCCGAAGAAATATTACGATGGCTTTATTTGTGTAATGTTTTGTTAATAAATCATTCACCTACAAATTGTGTAACAGAATAAAATGGCTACATTAAATTTGACGGTGTTATTCATAGCTATAATAATATGTATGCTCTTATCTATTCTCTCATATAAGTATACCATTACAATTAAGTACAGGTCTGTTCAGATTCGTAGAGAGACACTCTTGAGACGTGGTGCTAAATGACTACCTATCACACATACGAATGAAATTTCAGGGTTTGCTGGAGTACATGTCTCGCGGTCTTCGGCGGCCCGCCACGGTGTACTGCGACTTCCACGGTCACTCGCGCAAGAAGAATGTATTCTTGTACGGCTGCGCGCCTGCTGAGAGTTGGTGCCCAAGAGACAGGGATGCAGCCTCCCCCGACGACCGAATTCAATATCTCGTAAGTAATTTCATCATTTATCTTCTCTCCTCGAAGATTGGAGACTTGCACTTTTTATGGGTATTACAGCTCACAAAATGCGATTGTCTGAATCGTACTAAATAGTGTATCGAAATAAATTAACCGTATAGACCAATGATACTCAACTTTTTTTTTTCTTCGGGCCAAATACATATATCTGTTAAGTAACGCGGGCCGCATCACTACTGGTGTGACGAAAAAAATCATGAAATCCCCCTTTTTTACAAAACATTTTTGAGATTTTAAAAATTATGCGTGTTTTTTAAATTAATCGTGTGCAATAGCAACACTCTTATTCCAGATCTGATGTGGACCATAATGACAATCCTCTTCGGGTGTCACTATCTGTCCGTCAAAGTCAAAACGAATCTCAAGATATACGAAATTCCTGATAATAAATGTGTTTCGGGCCGCACATAAAAGCTTAAAGGGCCGCATGTGGCCCGCGGGCCGCAGGTTGAGTATCGCTGGTATAGACTGTAGAAAGGAAAAAGATCGTAATCCACACAAATCAGATTTTACAGGAGGCTAAAAAAACGTTTTTGTTATGATTTTCGGGTAAAGTTAAATATAATTGCAATAAAGTGCATGATAATTAACAATACCTATGGTTTTTATATCCCTAATCTGATATTCATTACTGAGTTAATTAAAGAAAAATCAACAAATATGATGGTTCAGTCGTTTTTCCGACATCACTTCCTTCTTTTTTTTTTATTTCCAGCTAAATTTGGATAATAAATTGGCGTTTACAGCTAACATCTTTGGACACAACGTGTATTTAATCATGTAGGTACAACGTTATTGTCCAATAAAACCTATTTTGAAAAAATGAGAGTTACATCCCTTTTCCTTTCTAAAGTCGATATTATTTTATATTTTATAATTATTGGTCAGTTTTTAAAAATACATATATCTTCATTAATTATTCCAAATTTTGTTTACGTTTATGTAGGTAAGTATTTTTAAATGTGAAATATAGATAGCGTCTGATTTGCGTTAGGTACCTATTACAATTTTGTTTTTCAATTTAAGACGTGTTCAAGTAATAATCTAAGCACTTGTAGAATTGAGAAGATTGAGACATTTTATCTAACGGGATAGCCGTTTTTAAATCTATTTGTGTCATTATCTCGGTACTCAGTCAAAATAGTCATTATTCACTGACTATTTTCATTTGGTACAGAAACGATCATGAACCATCATCGCGCCATCCTCCATAGTTGACACGTCGTGCTTAAGTGCCTCTCGCACGCAAACGTCCGATCCGAGGTTTGCATATTATCTTCGCTGCGATCGTCAACCGGTAACACTCATTATTGGCGAAAGATTTCGAATTTTATGGCCTGCGGTACGAGATCAGGGGTCGATACGCATGTAAATGGCTATAACGTGCGGCCAATGAGACCTTATCTTACTACTACTTACTACTTGGCTACTTACCCACTGTTCGTTCCCAAGTGGCATTTAATTTCTGTTTGCTTCCTCACATCAAACGGTCAGTAGTGGTTACGTAACTTCTCTTCTAAAAGGAAAGATTTATTAAGCATACATCTTTTGATAGACTAATTTTATTATAAAACAATTTTTAAATTACCAGTTTCCTGAAAAGATTTTAAATTACCATTATCATATTGTAGAGAAAGGTTAAGATAGGTAGGGTACATATTGATCAAACAACTTAAAATTATTATTTCTTTTACCGGATACAGTTATTCTAAATAATCGTCATTGTCTTTTCTTAGTACATAACATCCGCTATGACACAGCACCTCCAAGAAGCTCTCTCGCTCTTGCATCTTCCCAGGTTATGCTCTAGCATCCCGTTGTGGATAGATTTAGCGGCCTTCCAGAACTACGCTTGGCTTGAACAAAATGGGGGCCAGGTTGAGACTCTCTTTATGTATCCTTAGCTCATAGCCAAGCCAGATCTAACGTCACTTATTCACTTCCAATGTGACGAAAGGCTGCATATTATTATCTTGTTACTCCTATTGGAATATACAATTCTGATTAATGGTTAATGTGTAAACGATGTTATTGGGACTTTCGTTGCTCAAGCGGCAGGTACAGTGGACAAAATCCAAATCTATGGCCATTCACGGAATCAGTGCTACCTACTACAGATTACAGTCCCTGATCACACTAAGCAATGAACAGGTCAATCCCAAAAATGAGTGACGAACACCAAAAAGCTCTCAAATCCTCAAATTTATTAAGAAACACGAAAGTCCGCCTACTTATAGGTATAAAACATTATTTAGACTCGTATTATGTTACGGTTCAAAGACGTTGACATTAACTATCGGTGATTCCCAAAAGCTACAAGTATTACAGTAAAGAATCTTGTGGAAGATCTTTGGTCACATCTGCGTGGATGACATCTGGCGATGGCGCTATAATCATGAGGACTATAAGCTCTTTAATGAGTCTGGCGTCGTCAGATTTATTCAAACCCAACATCAGCGATGGATCTACCACGTGAGATGTATGAATGAAAAAATACTATAATAGCACCTCACGTTTAATGCTCCAGAAGAAAAACGGAGTGCGTGAAGATTTAATACTTTATAATCTCCGTATGGGATAGAAAAATAAAACGATTTACGAACGAAACTCAATTTCTATTATAAAAATTGTAACACATAATAAATACCTACCTTTTGGTAAGCAGGTATAAACATTGTACTCTGATCACGGTTGTGGCATCAAATATTTTAATTCGTATTATCAAAGTTCATTAAATTTGCACCACTGCAATTTGATAGGAATCGCCAGCTGAAGTACGTACCCACATATGTGAGCACGGGAGGAAAACATGTTAAGTTAATCAGAGCTTTCAAATTAAACCTATAATTTTGGTAAAAGCATGCAGCCGTAATGCCAAAAATTGCCCTGCGGTGCTGTTTGGCGGACATTTTGTATGTTCTTTGTTGCATTAGATACCAAAGGAGGGCACTGGATGCGCTTCCCGCCGTCCGATAATGGACTGATTTGAATTTCGAACGGCTGAGCATCGTCAATTATCATTCAATAATAACATGTTAAGTGTTCGATGTTTTGTACATTTTTTTTAAATCCGATGCAGTAGCCGAATTGTGCACTTAATATATTTTATACATAGTGAGGTGATATTTGAAAGTGATTTAGGGTACTTTATTTAATATGTAGCCATTATAACGTAATATAGTATGATCACGTATTCTTTATTGGAGGAAAAAATAGTGGTATAATAAAAAATTATTTTAAAACCGTTGGCAAAAAAATTTATCTATCGTTGTTGTGTTAGTATTGTTCCTGGAATTCATTTTTCCTCATCATATTATCATCATATATTCATATCATATTAGGCAATTTCTCCTCTCCCTTTTGACTGTCGAAATATCCCTACACTGCCTTCGCCTCTTGGATGCTATATCCGTCCAAACACCGCAGAGGTCCTCTAATCATTTTTTTTCATTCTGGTATCTTAGGTGTCTTCCATTCTCAATACATAGCTTACTAAACGGAGTCACCCTGCTTTAAACTTTGTGAGGACAGGGTGATCACTGAACAAACTCATTATATTAGTGCATTATTTAAGTCTAAAAAGGTTTTTATACAATGAACTATCATTTTTACGATGATTTTAATTAGATGAACAATCACGTAAAATAAAAATAACTATTACAGTTTCTTAAAACAATACATCAACGGCAGACCTCCATTTTTTATTATTTAAAAAAATGCATTAATGCTGCTATTACATAAAATATGAATTCATATACTTTACTAAAATCTTTCTGAATTAAATACTAAACTTATTAATTTCTTTACTTCATCGTTCATATTACATAAAATATTGTATAATTAGTTATTTGATGTTTCAGGCTCTGCCGGCGCTGATGGAGCGCTTGTGCTCAGCATTCTCCCTGAGATCCTGTAACTTTCAAATCGAGAGGGAGCGAGAATCGACGGCCAGGGTCACCGTCTGGAGACAGCTCTCTGTGCCCCGCTCGTACACCCTCGAAGCGTCCTTCTGCGGCTTCGATCAGGGGCCTTACAAAGTAAATAATTTACTCTAGACATATATTGGAAAACTACATTAATGTATTTCAAAAGATAACATAGTATTATGAACTCCATAATTACGTTCGCTGTTGGTAGGTACTCCAGCGCCAGTTTTAAAAGGTCACATTTTTTTATTGATACGTATATTTTAGAGTATTTTTTTCAACGATCTTTTTTGTAACTACTGATAGATCTGTAAAACAAAATGATGCATAAATAAAATCTGTAAGTATGTTTAGGGCTCTCTTTTCAATAAATGAAACAATACCAAAGTACCTAATAATATATTATACCTAATTATACATAACTTGAAATATCTCAGGAAAAATATGGGTACTTTCTGTGACTTGAATCCACAACCATCGCAATTCGTGTGTTATGCTTTACCACAGTTGTAGGTATATTCTGTATAAATATTAGAGTGATTAAAAATTGCATCGATAGCTTCATTTTTATAACACGCTACCCAGATTGCGATGGTTCTTGGTTAAATCCCGTTTGTTTTAAATTACGAACATTTAAAGAATGCTATACCTACTCTTAAATTGAGCATAGTTAATTAAAAACATTAATGTGTACGGTATTTTTGCAACCTAGGAACTATTCACGGGTTAGTTGTTAGCCATGAGTCCGAGTCATTTCTTGGGCACTTGGTCGCAGGATAAGGATACTATGAATAATTCATAATAATAAAATATTGTTCCTTTAGGGCCTTCAGTTGAATACGCAACACTTGCAAGAAGTGGGAAGCGATTTTTGTGCCGCTCTTGCCGCCTTGAAAGACGCCGCCCTTCCAGACCTTCGTCTCATCACCGATCATGATGGGTAACATGATATTAATTCTCCTAACCAATTATGTTTAGAACACCGATTATTAATTGTTATGATTTATTTAAAATATGATCTCCCGGAAATTACCAGTTTTACTATTTTATTTTTTTTTCATTTTTCTACATACATACAGGAATGCTGTTTACAAAACTGATACAGAATACGAGTTAGGAGAGGCAAGATTTTTCTTAAATGTTGTACCTAGTATTTTTTTGTGTGACATTTGCGCAATAACACATTCTCTATACTTGTGTTTTCTCTAATGAAATTTACTAATAAAAAAAACTGATTGCTTAAAACTACCATAATATTAAAACATGCTATTTATTTTAATTACTAACATGCTTGATTTAAAAAATACCTCAAGTAAATTGTTGTTTTATTTTCATAAAAATGACGGCAGCTTTTCTAACTTTCCTGCATCAAAAAGCGCTACAAAAATCCTGTCTGAGACCCTCGTTGGTTTTCGTAAAAGATTCAATAGAGCATCGTGTAGTTGTATGTTTGGTTTTTTTTTTGTTACTTAATAATAAATTATTTATATTCCATTGTTGGGTGTTTTGGCGTTGTGGAATCGCATTAATATTCGTCGCAAGAGAGGCGGCTGCTTCCTTCCGACGGTGCCCCCACACCCACTTACTCAATTATTGTTGTTCCGAGAATTTTGACAATTTATTCTTTGGAGGAATATAACTTGTATAAAATTAC
Source organism: Rhyacophila brunnea (assembly GCF_057557595.1). Taxonomy (NCBI): domain Eukaryota; kingdom Metazoa; phylum Arthropoda; class Insecta; order Trichoptera; family Rhyacophilidae; genus Rhyacophila; species Rhyacophila brunnea. The sequence goes on from NW_028232859.1 coordinate 43,724,589, forward strand.
ATCACATGTATTCTAAAAAATAACCACTTAACCATTAGATACTACAGTAGATATGTACATGGATATAATATGTATATTACCCAGGGGATACCAGGCAAATTAATATGTAGGTATTCAAGGGCTCGAAACGGACCGGAATGTACCGGAGCGCCGTTCCGCGTCGTGGAATCGGTAAAATTATAGCTCCGTCTCGTGAAAAAAATAATTTGACTCTCTGAGCTAGATAAGCCATAATGAAAAAAATCCAACACACTTATTTTTATAAAATACAGATTAAATTTGATAACTATGTTCATATCTTCAGAAAATTGTTGAACGCTCCAGTTCGTAAACTTTTCCATTTCGAGCGCTGAGGTATTCAAATATTCTTAAATAATTAAAAGACAAAATGAACTTTTCATATACAACGTTTTTTAAATTTTCTGTTGAATTATTATGCTCAATATGCTCAAACTTGTACTTGATATGTAGTAAATAAAAAACAAAAAAACAAAAATATAGAATACTGAAATGTTACTTTGACATTTGACTGTATATATTAATAATTTAGTTGCTAGGACCACCCGCTTAGCAACCAATAATAGTCTTTTACTTTTTACGGATTTTTCTGAAATAACTTTCCATACAAAACAGAATTAACTGAAAATGAATTCAATCAATTCTGCTTAAAGATGGCTAAAAGTAATAAAAGAATGCATTGGCATCGTGCCCTGATATATTCTAAAAGTTTCAAATATCTGGCTAGTCGGGAAGTTAGTTAAAAATCGATTGCAAGATTTGTACTGGACAAACAACCACCGGACAAACAAGAATACGAGCTAATAAAAACGTTGTAAAATTAAGAGAGGCTGAGGATTGAAGGACGTATTATAATTTAAAAATTTGTTTTAACACATACCTCTTCCACCAAAAATGATTCAAAGATACGATTGCTTACAGGGTCGGTTTTAACCATTCGGGACCCTATTTTCAACACCATTTAGGATAAATATATATATATTATATGGGTACGTGTAATTTAACAACTTATCTCAAAATAGCGGCAAGGCATTTCATAATATTATTAATTGCTTGCATAATATGCATTTTAATGGCTGCTATCCATATCATCTGAATATGCAATACCTACCCTAATGTTTCTTCATCTCGCCAAAGTGATTACTGAAGCTATTTACTTGTTCAATCAAAATGTTTTGAGAATTATATTTCCACATTTTTTTTACTAAATTTCCCATGATCGATTTGGCTATCTGTGCTCATTTTTTTTCAATTTTGGGGCACCTTGACAGCGCGCGGCCCTACTCCTGCGCGCAATAGCTTTGTACGAAAAGTCAAAATTGTATAGGTGTTATAAATATTTTCGGAATATTTGGTTATATAGAATTTATAATCGCTTAACTATTCAAGTCGATATAGGTACTTGACTCGGTTACCTATGTACATGGATGATGTTAATCCTCTATCACCCATTATTTGACTGTGCAAATTATATCATAATAATTACCTACGGGCTCATATGGAATTATGGAAAATTATTTATAAACACCCTAATAATACCTACCTAATCAATTTATTAATTAAACTGTCGTTTCGTATCGTACCTCCCTTATACTCGTACCTACCTGGTGGCTTTAATTTAAGGGTTACAAAATGATCTTTATTTTGAAATCTAACAATGGCATGGCTTGTTTTTCCGTATTTTTGTTTTTTTTCGTGTTGTTTTCCGTGTTCAACATTTAACATACCAACATATCCTGCAAAAAATAAACAACGCCTATTGATAAATAAACCACATACGTTTAGTATATGTATATCCATTATAATAACTATCAAGTTAAACATTAACAAGCGTTACATATGCCATTACTAAATAAATAGTATAAAAGGAATTTTATTCATTATTGTGTTTTTGATCCCAATACCTTATCAATTTATTTTTTAATGTTAGTAATTTTAAAAACCCACATAAAATTTCCGTAGATGATAATTAGATGCACAGTAAGGTTTAGCAATTGATAGCTAAAAGGAGGACATGTTCTCTTTTTAATCGAAGTTTTGTGTCCATATATTTTCCATTTTGTAAACCCCTAATATCTATTAGCCCATCCCTTCAATCATAAATCTGGCGTTGGGCCCAATCACTGATATACATACATAGTAATAATTGCAAAGTTACAACCACTGCGGAAATTAGAGACATAGCATCAGCTAGCAAGATATAATATATTGTTTAGCTTTTAAATGTTATCTACCCAAGAGAAGTACATATTTATAGTATATAATATAATATGATTTTGACGTCTAATAAACAATCTAATATTTTTATATTTTATATACATAGTTCTCTAATGATGAAAGAAAAATTTTACTTATTAATTCTTAAGTTACGATCACGGCATCTGTCGTCAATTTAAAAAATCATTTTAGTGAGAAGCGAACGTACGAGCCGTGTATACGATTTGCCGTAAATAATATCGATACAGAACTTCGGATATAAATATTGTTAGTTTCATTGTTTCAAGTTTAGTGATACTTTTGTAGGTATGCTGTATGTGGGTTCTAATACAAAATATTATATTATAATTTGTACATCCATTACCATCTCACATCCATCCATTTCTCCATTAATCCGATTTTTGTTATTTTTATAAAAGTATTTTGCAAATGTATTGTAAATAAATAATAACAATTATTATTTATCTGCCAACAGGACTGATGACGCAGACAGTGATGAATCTTGTTCTGATAGTATTCTACAATCCGACTCCGATGAAAATTTTGATTAGTTAATTTATTAAAACAACAAAAAAAATGTATTCCCCTGTTCACTAACAAACTTTTTGTGCTCTGTTCATAATACTCTTTTAAATGTAATGTAAAAAGGATTTTTGTTTATCGTGTTAAAAAAAATGTAATACTGTTTAGTCTTTGTAATTGCTAATTGATATCTCATCTACCAGTACCTACCTATAATAGGCAATAATATACAACTAGATAGATACTTAATACTTATTACTTACGCGTTCATAGTATTTTGGTATAAATTAAATTAATGTCAAGTATATTTAGATCTATATGACATTCGTAAATGACTGCAGACACGAAAGAATAAAAAACTAATAACTTTAAAAAATATATTGACCAAATTAATGAGTGAATATTCATTGTAGTAAATTAAATTAAGTAATTTTACTAGTTAGATATGTTGTGAAAGCCTGCCTATTCGTACTTAAATAATTAAAATTTTGTTCTACTGAATATTGTATTTTAATGGTTGTGAATAATTAGATTGTGGCATCTAAATTTAATTATTTATACAATTAAATTTATGTTGTGTGTGTTGTGATATTGTGATTTTAATTTTAGAACAAAAATTATGAAAATTGTCTGAAGTTCTTAAATTTAACGATGCATGTAATTATAATATAAAAAATATTATATTGTTTAATATCAGTTTATCTAAGATGTTTTCAAATATGTGTTTATAACTTAAAATCTTGTGTTAATTATTGTTTCGTGAATATAACTCTATTTTATAATGTATTATTCAAGGGGGCAGTGTTTTAATATTATTGAAGTTTGGTTCACTTTCCACTAAAAGATTTGATACCTACTTACTTAGATATTATAATAAATTATTGCTTTGCTCACATTTTAATAATTATCTTTTATCAGTATTATAATATATTTTTTCGTTTATATTTATTTATCCATCAAAGTAGCATAAATACGAAAATATTTACAAAAAAAATAAATTGTTTTCGATGCTCCAAAAATTTTATGGTGACATGTTATTTTTAGATAACCTACTAATAAAATTCATGAACTCTTGCCCTGGTTATTTTATTTTAAATAAACTTACCATTTTCTTTGTGATGTGCTTTGTATCAAATAAATAATGCGTATCTTCTATTATAAATGATTTTTTTTTAATACGTATTCATCAATTAATTTTGAACAAAAATGTGTAACACTACGTAAAACGTCAACTTCAGGGTAAAATGTTTTTTTTTAAATATAAAAAAATATTTAAATAATATTCAAGCCAAAACGTTTTGCCTGAATACATTATTTACCAACAATGAAATAAATATTATGAAATACTATACATAATTCATAATTGATTCCAAATTATTCCATGGTGTCTCATGTTGAGGATAATTATTATGAAAAATTATACACTTTATAATAGGTATGTGGATCTTTAATAATCTTGTCAATTTTACAACAATTTATCAAGCATTGAATTTTTTTGTGATTTTGCATAACTACCAATAATAGAACATCTATAATATATTTATCACTCCATGTTGACATGTAGGCAATTGTAACATGCGAAGACAATACACGCTATTATTATTATTGACATTTATCTTTCAATAAAAAAGTATAAAAAAACCTTACTATAAAAAAACCAACTATTTTTCTCTCGAAAGCACACCAAAAATATATTTAGGAATTATTGTCATTTAGTTTATCAGGCTTTTAAAATAATTTTTCCTTTCTAAGAAAGATTGTGAGTAACAGTAAATATACAAATAATTTATTGCTTTACATATCTATACTAATATATCATTCATTTCATACCATCAAATTCTAACATATAGTTTGTTCAAAACATTAAAAAAATAGTATCTGGCAAAAGAAAATCTTTGTGCCATTATCACGACATTCTAGACAAAATGAAAAAAACATAAAAAATAGTATAATAAACGTGATATTTTTATCGATATTTTATGAAAAATAAAACTTGTAAATTTAAAAATATATTTTTCGTTTGGACCAGCCAAACTGCTTTATCTCGATTAGCACGGCGTAAATATTGTAGAACGTATTGCCATTTTTGCAAACGTCAGACGTTTCTTCTTTCATATAAGCACTATTTAAATAAATTAAGAATTAACACACTGGAAACTTTTGGTCATTCGTCTTTAGAAAATTTGGTTCTTGAAGCCACAAACTTCTTGATTTGTTCATAAGTCAGCCACATGCAGATATTCCATGATACCAGCCTATAAAATGAAGGTGTGAATCTGAAACAAAAAACAATTAAACATAAATATTTACACGTACAATAAAGTTATAACATCGTCAATATGATAAAAAAAATCACAGGTTGATAAGGGTTTCCCCTTTCCTATACAGACCTACAAGCTTGTCTGTATAATGACCAAAAATGGAACTACGAACTGCCATAAGACGCCATTTTTAAAATGTCATTCGAATGTCAGATTTTGTCCAGTTACGAGTCTTAATTGGGTAGTTTTCGACAATGGCTCCCCGATCCCATTCTTCAGATAAGTTTATAGGTATGTAATATTAATACTATCGACCAAGGGTTCCTACTTCCTACATGTTGGAATATGAATTTAAGTTTTGAACTATTTCATTTGAGTCCTAATCAGTTTCGTCCTATGGATACCATAGAGACAAGATAATATTATATATTATCATCTAACCCAGAGCTAATAAATAATAAATCATGGGGAATCACGCGATAACTGTATTATTAAGAAGGTTTTAAATATAAATATAAGGCTTAGGGAACTTTAACAAATTTTAAAACCGTGGATTATCGACATATTTAATCTGTTGTAGTACGTCTAACTCTAAAGTGCGTGAATTTTATTATATGATATTAGTTTTTTTTGCGTGCAGTGATCCTCCATTCTTAAAAGTAACTTTTAAATTATAAGTATTCTTAAATGTGGCCACAATCTTGTGTGTCTAAAAAATTGAACGAAAATTCTGTGGAATATATTTAAAAATGAGATCAAATCATCAACGCCAACCAGATAACCCCCATTCTATCTCCATAAATGAAATACATACTTACCACGTTAATAATAAATTTGAATTATATATTGATTACAGAATATTTATCTAGACCAGTGATTTCCAACTTTTTTTAAGTGGTGGATGGAACCCTTGAGACATTTTGCAAAATCTCGAGCTGTCACATATTAAAGTCCAGGTAACTAATTAATACAATCTTTCAATTTTCAACAAATCAATTTATATTATTTTTCGTACCTATATATTTATTTATAGGGTGCATAGGAAGTATAGTGTATAGCTCCACAGGTAAAAATTTTGATACATCAGCTATTTTGACATATTATTATTCGTCCAAAATTATTGAGCAAAAGCCAATATAAATTTAAATTCCTTTAAATTATAATCCCTTATAAATAGTATAGAAAAAATCTATGCAGTGCTAAAACTTTAACGTTAACGTGCGAGTTTTAAATGCGTTAATAAATGCAAAATGAACAGTGCGTAGTAGGCGGCGAACGTCGTTACCAAAAACTGAATTTCTTCATTCTTTACTGCTTCAAAATTTTCTCTTACAAGTAAATCTCCCGCTACCTACTGCAATAATATTGTACCAAAACGATTCCTTAAAAGTAGGTTACGGTAAATATTTTTTCTCTATAGCCAAAGTGGTTTTAGATGTACTTTTTTCGCATGTTTTTGTGAATTGTCGCGGAGCTCCTGACGCAATTCGCAGGATCGCAACTGAGAATCATTGATCTAGAGGTTCAGTCTATTTTAAAAGCTTTTATTTTTAGATACAATTTTTATCTGGATGTAAATAAGAATTATCTCTTATATATTTTCCTAAAATCCTTGATTTAAAAAACTGTGTTTACCCTTTATAAAATGCAGCCGGTCCTTCCTGCATTCCCATTCTCATTGCACAGTCTATCGCTCCTTTGTACTGTCCTTTACTCGAATTCATATATCTTGTCTTTACTACGTCAACTGGAGAAGCGACGATAGTTGCACAGAAACCTATTACACAAGAAACATTCCAAATTAATTAAAAACCTAATCAAGCCTCATTGTATGTCATCAATTATGTGTGTATGTGTGTGTGAGAGAGAGAGAGAGATAGAATAAGTGCGTGTGAGTGTGTGCAATGTGTAGGTACGAAAAATAAAATAATTAATTCAAATGCATCTCTCATTTTATATTCCAAAACATCAGGTAAATATTTGATTTATTAGAGTCCCGATCTATGTCTTTTGATAATGTGGATTAATTGTATTATTACCTGCAATAACAGCTGATGTGAAATGGCACGGAATTGAATCGTTCATAATTTCCCTTCTAAGTATGGCATCCTTAACAATATCATAACACACTATTTCAGCTACGTTTATAATGGCATTACGGCTTATATTTGGTAAAGTTCCTGAAAATAATCAAAATAATTGTAAATTCAATTAGATAACATTATAATAGGCATACTTTGGAATGGCATTAGGTTTATACATAATATTATTCAAGACAATACGTGAAAAACTTGAACCGGATTCGACTTTGCAAACAAAACCTAATGTTTTGAGGCTGTTCCATATTATATTTTATATTCAATAAAGAATGTTCTATTCTTAATTTAAAAATATAATTTAAGTAAAACAATAACGATATCATAAGCTTACCTCTCCACAATCCTTTCATTCCTTCATTTGATCCTATATTTCGATATGCTTGAATTGTTGATTTATATCTGAAATAAGAAAATAAAAATATTCATTTCAAAATTTCAAGGATATTTCTTTCAATGAACGAACAAAATTTTTTAATTAGCAAAATTATTAATTTGAATATCGTATGACAGCATAATATTATCAACAGAGCTTATCTTAAAAGCGAGTGTTTCAATGTATAGACTTTTATAATAATAACATAACATATCTATTAAATATATTTTACCCAACAGAAATTGAGCCCGGATAATATTAATATTTTAATACATTAATCAGTGAAAATAAATGTTTATCACAAAATTATGTTTAATATTTTTAAAAAAATCGGCGTGATCACTAACGGACCTTGCAAAGATTTTAATATGCCACTAAGGAAAAATGAATTACTTAGTTAAAAATTCGAACAAATAAAAAATTAAGATACAAATATAATGTTTTAATTGTATCCACCAAAAAGAATGAATATTTAATATGTTAAAATTTCAATGCGGCCTTTATCTTAGCGGCAATTATAATAATGTTAAGGGGGGACATGCTCGTCAAAGGTCAAAATTGAGTTTTTATTGTATTTTCAAACCATGATCCTGGACACTCCTTAAACGTTGTAGATAATCTATTTATATAATTTTAAAGCCTTATTATCCTTTATAGTTATTTTAAACATTTGAGGACTGCATGAAGTATTTTTGTTACATAAAATAGTATTCTTTTAAACCTCTCGCTCTAATGTTTTAGAATATAGTCATATTTCGGTACATAACTGTGCAGTGGTGTTAAGATTTTTTACATTTATTAATTTTTAAACGCATTTATAAAACCATTAGCATAATTTATTACGAGATAATTTTTGTAAAATATTCACGATAAAAAATTATTTTGATAATCTCTGTGATCCCAAATTTGACAAGAATTAGGCATTTTATTATTCAAAAAATCGGCAAGATTAACACATTTGAAGATGATTCTAAAGATATTTATTATAAGCTATGTCTTTGACCATTCAAGTGTGATAAAAATCTTATGAATAATGATTGCTTTATAATAATTATTGACCTAAGAAGAAGGTAGTGTTTTTTGAAATACGCCATTTCTTTTGTCATTCCCTAGTAGTTAAGCTACAACATACGGCCGTAGCCATAAAATGACAAACTATAATTAAAGTAGGGAGTAAAATTATGTTAACGCGCGTGTTTGAACATGTACCTTACCGAATTTTTTTTTATTTTTTTTTAAACGGTACATGTTCAAACACGCGCGTCAATATCATTTTACTCCCTACTTCAATTATAGTTTGTCATTTTATGGCTACGGCCGTATGTTGTAGCTTAACCACTAGGGAATGACAAAAGAAATGGCGTATTTCAAAAAAACACTACCTTATTCTTAGGTCAATAATTATTATAAAGCAAGCATTATTCATAAGATGTTTAGCACACTTGAATGGTCAAAGATATAGCTTATAATAAGTATCTTTAGAATCATCTTCAAATGTGTTAATCTTGCCGATTTTTTGAATAATAAAATGCCTAATTCTTGTCAAATTTGGGATCACAGAGATTATCAATATAATTTTTTATCGTGAATATTTTACAAAAATTATCTCGTAATAAATTATGCTAATGGTTTTATAAATGCGTTTAAAAATTAATAAATGTAAAAAATCTTAACACCACTGCACAGTTATGTACCGAAATATGACTATATTCTAAAACATTAGAGCGAGAGGTTTAAAAGAATACTATTTTATGTAACAAAAATACTTCATGCAGTCATCAAATGTTTAAAATAACTATAAAGGATAATAAGGCTTCAAAATTATATAAATAGATCATCTACAACGTTTAAGGAGTGTCCAGGATCATGGTTTGAATATACAATAAAAACTCAATTTTGACCTTCGACGAGCATGTCCCCCCTTAAGTAAATTATATTATTATGAGTATCATAATAGTTTTCCCAACTTACATTCCCGCCTGTGCCTGCATGCGTACTTTGACGACATCTGTGGGTTGTGCGAGAAGGACTGCCAAAGCACCGGTTGTGATTCCTGCTGCGATTCTTGCCGTGACATCATACCCACCACCTCGCCGTCCACCTGAAATTAGTCCAAGATGCAATCTGTATTATTGTTTAATTATTCGCCGGCAATAGCGATAACCATCACCTAAGTTATTTTCGCGCACCGACTAACCTTGACACAACAGACGTTTGCGAGATCGGAAATCGCAGTCAGCATATTTATTTGCATTTAATCATAAGTGTGTTAGTTAATCCCTACTCTACCAAAAACATAATGCACTTTCCGGATTTGAAACAAACTTGTTTAACAAATAATAGATGCACTGTAATGGCGTGCGAATCATAGATGGAAGTATCCCCAGAAATAATCCATAAAGTACCTACTATCAAAAAATATTATGTAAGTATCTATTTATGCAATGGTGTGGTAATTTTTTTCAAAATTTATTTAGTACTCGCAAAGCTTGAGATTTCTCATTTTTTTTATTTCGAGATTCACTAATTTACAAAATGAAGAATATTTGATTATCGAGAATTGGACATTGGTTTATGGATTTCTCGAGATTTTTATTGTAGGAATTACACTAGGAAATTGTTGTGAATACCTTTTAAAGAAAATGTTTCGTCCAAAACCAAATTTAAGTTTTGCTTAACTATTCCCCATAAAAAAATGATTCTCATAGAAGATTTCTCAAAAAATGATTATCCCTAAATTTCTGGGAAAAAAAATTCGAGAAACGAGAATCAACATTTCTTGAAATAAACTATAAATCTCGACCATAATCTTTATCTACATAGTATAACTAAAGATTTATGTACAATTTTTGTATCAGTCCGAGTATGGACCTAATAGGTTGAGCAAGTGTCTGACATCCATTTCTCATAAAAATCTGTCAATCGGTTATTATAAACTCCTAAACTCAAACGTGATTGTATCAGTACTGCCTTCGTATATTATATGTATATTTAACTTGGATTGACTTTAAAATAGGTACATACTAAAAATATTATTCTGTGCACTGCAAAATATTCTAATGACTGATACAAGTTGTAAATAATTTGCGACTTTTTTCAAAATACGCTTTCATTTCATTTAAATCATCTACTTTCGTAGTTATTAAAGTATTTAAAATACATTAGGTACTTACTATCGAAGTATGGCATGTAAAATCCTTTTACGGTGTCGTACAATCCAAGTCGGACTGACGCGAAGCACATCTGACGCTGCAGACCAGCTGACAGTCCATTGTACAGAGCCCTAAATTATATAAACATATTGATTAAAAAATATTATTCGCGCCATAGCAACAGGTAGGTATCAAAGTTATTTTTACTCAGTTTATTTCAATCCAATGACAAAAATTATGAATGGCTGTACCCACGTAGTATATTATATATTATAACTAATAAGATAATAATTGTGTAAGAATGATACCGTAGATATAATCGCAAATACACACTAAGCTATAATCAGTCAGTAACAATAAGACTGTGATAATGTATTTAATTAATAAACACATGCAAATTTCCAATATATCAAAGACAGAAACATCGAATGATGTGTGTGTCATTTTTTTCATTAAAAGAAATAATGACCATTGTGCGATTATATCCAGCGATTATTAAATAGGTATATTAAAGTGCATTGATTGCAGTAGTGTAGGAATTATTTATTGCCAAACATACTCATTTTACCTACTTCATTATCTTGTTGCGATCTTATACCTATTATATAACTGGTACCTAGGTATATTTAAAACGGCATAAGTGACAGTTTCCAACTTTTAGGAGAGCAAAAAAAAATGATAAAGTCATAATATATTTTGACTTTCTAACTGCGTACCTACTCTACAAAAAGAAATTAAAACTTTTGGGAAACTCAATGAAATTCTAAACCAGTCATGTCCAACTTTAAGTAGGCTATGATCTACTATCCAGTATCACTTATCAAAACTGGAAGATATTAACCTCTACTTACTCTACTATATTGTATTATAATTTTTTTTCACCTGCATACTGAGGGCACTAAGGTATAACAAATTTAACAATAACACCTTGTCTTTCATCATCACAAATAAATACTCAACTTCCCATTCGTCGTGAAAATCATAAGTTTTTGTCCTCTTTTGGGTATTCATTCATTCATTGTCAAACTAATCTCCTACAATACAAAGGTCCTACTGCACGACGGAAAAGAAAACTACGCATCAGTTTAAAGTGCGGGGATCTTCTCTTTCTCTCGCGCCTGAGGCAGACCGTGAGTGATGCAATACGAATCAAGTGATAAGACAAGGTAAAGCGACCTTTTACGTGGTTAATTTATAAATGACTATCAGGTAAGTTTAAAAAATACGAATGGCTTAACCATTCCTCCCCCTTTAAAATCTCAATGAATCATATAACAACTAGACATATACGACTTTTATATTTTCACTGCCTACTTAATTCCTATAGACCCTATGGTACGATCGACCAAAATCCATCCTGAAATAGACGCGAAATTATTGTTCTAAATAGTTTAATCTCATAAAATTAATATTTTTGTTAAATGGTCGCTTTTTTTCCGACCATGTCCGATCCTGATCATCCGGATCATATTATGGACCTCCACAGAGTGGAGGTTTGTATTGACAGATTTTATTTTTACGAGAAATGGATGTCAGCCGCTTGCTCAACCTATTAGGTCCATACCAGCTCGTACACAAATTGAAAAACAATATGTATACTTGCCAGACCCAGGATTCGAGCATGGGACCCTCTACACTATAGACCGGAGCTTAACCCACGCGGCCATCGTGGGTGTACAAAATTATTGTAGTTGTCGCTTACGCATTTTTTACTTAATTCCTACCTACCTCAAGTTTTTGATCGCATCTAGCTGTTTATTGAAAAGTATTTTATATTATAATATAATATATAATATGTATATTATATATAAATACGTATTAAGGTGGGTCAGTTTTATGGGTATTATATTTTTCAGCTTATTTGTGAACCTAATAAAGAGTCCACTCAACTATGTTTGCGATCAAAACAATAATTTTATTTTTGTTCACAAAATGTTTTTTAAAATAACTTATCCTACCCACTCATATTCAATGCCGTTACAAAAGGATACAAAAAATAGTCATTTATCTTGGGATAGTGATTGGAAATATTTATGTTTGGCAAATAATCAAAACATTTGACAGACATTTTCGATACATTATTACACGATGACAAAATGATTAATTATAGAATATTTATAAATACACATCCAAATGCACTGATATTTACTATGGCATAATTAGGTATTTAAATATTTTACCTCGCGCTTAGATTTTACAGTCGGAAAACAATTAGCTTATAATAATACACTATTACCGCTCAGGCGCGCGCTTGAAAAAGAAAAATTATTTAAATAAATGGAATATTATTTCATCTTCGTCAGGACCTCATGACATGGTCGTAACCAGGATGATTTGGTTATTCAAACAGCGCCCTTCTCAATGACTTGACCGTACTGCTCTCGGCAGGCAATATACGACACGTAAGGCATGTGGTCACTAGAAAATCCGTGGCACTCATAAATTTATGCAACTATCTTGAGCTAAAAGATAAGACATCGTGGAGGACACAAACGGACACTAACCTCGTTTCATAATAACTCGTAGATTAACACCCTGCAGGCTAGGTGTTTATTGCTAGACTCAAAGTTCGGAGTGTCTGGGTACGGGGAATGTACCAGGAAAAGTGCGCTATTGCGCTTTTGAAGCGAAGAGAAGCTATAACTAATATGCGAAAGGTAAACGTGGATAGTCAGTGGCACCAGATAGATTTTATTAAAAAAAACCCACCCCCCGCCGTTTTAAAAATTAATAAAATAAACCGAATGTGTGCCATGGAATTAATATAGAATGTTGTACTTGTTATTTCATATTAATATTTAATCTATTATTTATAATACACCTACTACGTCTCTGTTCTGGCAGAACACACTAACTGGAGAATACTAGTTTTGAGTAATTTGACTTTGAAGTTGTTAAAATGTTTGAAATGGTCTATCATGTGAGTTTATTAAGTAATTGTAAAAAGGATGACTTTAAAATAAAGACTGTTTATTTATTAAGAAGGTTTCCAGACGGTAAAGTTTGAAATAAGGAACATTTTGGTATAACTAACTCAATATGTCATTTTTTCGAATTAGTGTCTTCTGCCAGAACAGTGACGTAAATATTGTTTTAGCTGTACATAAAAACTTCTTGATGCTAGAAGATGGGTGCCGGAATCACTTTGAGATTTTTTATCAGCGGAACAAATTCCAATATTGTCTCAAATGTTAAAAAAAATGATTTTTCGAACAAAAAACAAGAACATAATTATTTTATAAGTTTTTCTCTTAATTATTATATTTTAATATAGTTATTGAGGGCCACCGAAATTGAATTAGCGCCTTCAAGCGTAAATTTGAACCTGATAACAGCGAAAGTGCTTTTTTTATTATCGCGTAAATTTATTTCTATAATGGAAAACAAGTGGTACCTATAAGTTATATTCTAAATAATGTACATAGTAGTTTAATATCAATGTTCGATAACAATGATACGTAAATTGTAGTGCTTAATAGGTAGATATCTAGTTAGGGTTAGCACACGTCAGTCACAAAAATTGACCCTATAATATAACAATGAATATACTTACTTACCAATTTACTTACTTATCCCCTTTTAATTTATTGTAATAAACTATTTTTTTATTATTCAATGAATAAGACACAAGATTTCAAAATGTAACATATATATACTGAATACACATAATTTGAAATATTGAATATACATAAAGAAAAAATACGACGACCGACGGGACTTGATCCTGTACCCGCTGGATTCGCGCCAGTATGTTTTACCATTAAACTACAGCCGCCTTAGATAATTAGACGATTTTAACTAGTAGTTGTTTCTAGTGTATATATGCATGAGATGCTTTCAAATTATGTATAATTTATTATAGTTGGTCACATATTATACAAACTTCTCGGTGGGTACAAGCAAACCTCGCAGACACTTTTACTAGTCAAGTCGCGTTTCGCGAACCAATTCCAATTTCAAACGAAACCGATCTTCGCTATAATGGATTTGCTCATTTTGTCATGAAATTTGACTCATATCGGCCACCGAGATATTATCTGACGTATTAAAAAATATGCCTTAAAATATTGAAAAAATATTAATAGTTTTCCGCATAGATGCATAGTACATACACATAGATAAGAACCTTGTTAACATTATGGAATATTTATCAATCTAGGGTCGTATGCATGAGATTCACAAATACTTTATAGGCTATATACTGCTCATTTGTATGCATGAGTGCAAATGTAATTCGTTGCTTAGCGACGTCATAATGTGTCATAGCGTCCAAATAATGGCAAACTTATAAGATTTCATTCCCCGACCATTAATTTAAAATTTTGAAATTGTAAATGTGTCTGAAAGTGTGCGAACGGTACCATATAAATTTAATAATTATACATGAATAATTATTATGAACTTTAAATAATTTATCAGTTATTTTATCACATTTATTTTATAATTCTACTGTACGAAAGGATAGAGTATTGCCAGTAAACATTTCCATTTGGTGGCAATACATACATATTATTATGACTAACTACACTTTAATCACTTCTATTAAGAGATGTCAAAACAGAATAAGAATAAATGACAGAAATGCAAATGGATTTAGATAATAATATGTAATGATCTCTGTATAATATTATCATTTATACCAATCACCGTATAACACTATTGATGTTACCAGTGTAATAATACTGCATTTCATAAGCGAAATACGAGCCATTGTATTAGTTACCTACTATCTAGATTATAAATATAATGAATGCATTATTAAAATGACATTTGAAAGTTACAGATGAAGCAGCCATTTTGAATGACGTGTGACGTCATATTGCTTACGTCACAAACAGTGATATACGCTATATGGTGGAACATCGGTTAAATAGCTTATAAAGAATTTGGTAATCTCATACATACGGCCCCTAGTTTCTAAGCCATACAGGCGTAGAGTTTAGTAAACTTAACTTTATGTCCTAAAATAAGTTATTAGATTATCTATAATCTAGAATCTATAATGTTACTATCAGCATCCCAAAAGCACGACACAAATCCTACTACTATAATCTAGGATTCTGATCGCTCCCTCTCATTTCCTGGGCCACACCACCCAATCACCGCAATTTGGTTCCCCCAATGACAGAAGGCTTTGCATGACATCGTTGAACACGATCTAAGTTGGTATTTTTCCATGCATTGAATTCTGTTTATAAAATTTCTAAAATTTCGTCAGCAAGACTTATTCCGTGACGAATTTACAACTATTTTTGGTTGATTTAGTGAAAAATATATGACGAAACCAAAAAAAAAATCCTATTTGTGATAAATTATCACATATACAATTTTGATATGACAATCTCGTAATTATCTATAGACACTTTGTATACTTACTTTATTAACCTACTTCGTAATCAGGTAACTCAGAAATAATGAGAACTGAAATACCAAACGGGTAAGGAGAAGCAGGCAATCGATCTCGAGTAAGGAAGACTACGATATAAATTTTAACCCGTGTCAAGAATACGTCATACGTCGAATACTGACAACTACTCTCGGTTTACGCATTGACGCTCATTTAATATTTGTGTATTACACATACTATTGCATGTCTATAATACGTGGTTCATTTTCGTAGGACACTCACACATACAAAAACCTGCATCAAAATGTAGCGTATTGAATACAGCCTATCGTAATTATATTTATTATCTGTGCTGTGTTCATAATAA
Organism: Rhyacophila brunnea; assembly: GCF_057557595.1. Taxonomy (NCBI): domain Eukaryota; kingdom Metazoa; phylum Arthropoda; class Insecta; order Trichoptera; family Rhyacophilidae; genus Rhyacophila; species Rhyacophila brunnea. Next base: position 43,740,945 of record NW_028232859.1, read on the forward strand.
AGTCAAAATATTTATTTTCTTTATATATATATAAGAGTTATATTGTTATGTTTCATATGATGATTTCAAAAATTAATGACTAAATAAATATAGCGATGAAAATAAGTTTTTCTGTTTTAAAAAAGATCCCGTAAATGTAAAATATACTTACTTTGGTCCCTCTTGTCTGGCAATGGTGGTGACGGTCGAAATGACTCCCTTGTATTTGTGCACTGGGGCTGAGTGCGCTCCCAGAACTGTGGCTCCCGAGACGCCCGGCGTCGTCAAAGCTATTTTCACTGGCGCCCCTTCGCCTTGAACCTGAGTAACAGAAACGAGGACATTTTCATCGATTTAGTTGACCGCTAATGGCACGTATAATTTCGTTAGCCAATCCCCTTTAGTTTCATGGGGAAAAGCAATTAATTTTCTTGTGTTCATATACATACATACCCAATTGGACAGACTTCGTTTTAGAGTTGATACAATTTTAGGAAAGCGAAAATGTTGTTAACTAGTTACATAATACTGATTTGTGATTAGGAAAATCCTTGACTAACTATCAACGTAAATTAGAGGCTCACCCTCACCCATCTATGTATCCGGAGTTTATTTAGAATGTAATTAAGTAAATAGGCACACTAAGCTAAAAGTCTGAGGTCATCGAAATTCGACAATCCACGAAATCATACAACATCGTGTTAAAGTTATGAAGAAAGTTGCTAGAGCGAGTAAAAGAGTTAAGAACTTATGCGAAGATAAATTAATCGTTTATCTTTGAGGTCTTGATAATGACAGGACAACCGAAATAGCTTGGAAACTTGACTGAACAAATAAAATGTACAAATGTTAAATTTACTGTCGCATTTGTAAACTTTAGGCTTCCTACCCGAGCTATTTAAACTGAGGCGTGTACTGTCAAAGTATGATATATATATAAATATTATCATTGCAACAGACCATGATAGCACGAATTATTACAATAGTGAAACACATCACAGAAATACTCAGGCTTGAGAAAATCACATATATATTAAAATCAGAGGTTGTTAACGATAACATTCATATCGACATATCAATGAATGAATCGAAATCCCTTATATTAAATATTTTAAATTTTCCTGTAAATTTTTTTTTTTAAATTTTCTACTCGAAGAGGTTATTTGAGTATAATGTTGATTTATCGAGATTCTCAATAATTCTCGAAAAATCAATAAACCATTCTCGAATTCTCGAGAAAAGAATTAATATACTTGAATTCGAAAATTCTCAAATCTCCAGAAATTAAAAAAAACGAGAAATCACAGTCTCTCGGGAATCGAACCCCGAATCCCCGTTGTGAAAATTTAGTGCCTTGCACATTAAATTAAGAGGGCCGGCGAAATATAGATACGAGATATTATTATAACTACGTGTGATCGATGTTTTTAAGATAGGGGTGTTGGATGTGCATGAAACGAAATAATTGTAGTGGTCGGAAAAACTGAAGGAAAGACATGAAGAAACCTAACAGGAATTTCCAACGAAATTTTCTATGGGTTGGAGTAGTGGTTCTCACGTGAAATTTAGCTGTGGCCACACAATTGACATTGACAGTTCTATGGAAACGTCTGGTGGCCGCACAAAATTTCACTGTTGTTGTGATTAAAAAAATTAAAGCTAAATTTTATTTACTAAAAAAATGTAAGTATCAATTTATTTATAGACTAAGTCCATTTAATAATGTAATTTTAAACATTTTAGTAAGTACATATCTATTTTTTTTAAATAGTGCAAAAGGAAATTCCTCAATACTCCTTTTTTTCAATGTGAGCCGCATGGCTGCTTCTAAGTTTACATCTGTCAACTGGCTTCGATATTTTTGTTTTTATGAAGTGCATTACACTGAATGATCTTTCACAGTATACAGTAGTAGGGAAAATTGACAATACTAATAAAGCAATCGTTGCCAATTCTTTGAATTGACTTTATTGTCACAAAAATACATTATGGTCATTTGAGCGTGGAAAGAAATTTAAGACAAGTCATGTGTATTCAACCAATTTTATAAATAAATTTTTGAAATATTATTCTGTAAAGCGCTGGTGGCCGCACCAAAATCCTCTGGTGGCCGCACATGAGAACCACTAGGTTAGGTTAGGTTAGGTAATATACAAACCTGACTTAACCAAACTTTCCAAGGCCATTGTTCACATTAAGTGTTTGTCAGTCATTTTCATGATTGAATTTTATGGATACCTTACTTACAACGTAATTTTTATCAATAAATAAGATCATTATTAAGCATGATAACAAGTTTTATTCAGTGTACCTATAGTTAAATTAAAACTTAAAACTTTAATTAAAGTTTATTAAGTTTAAAAACAGTGTATGTACCTACCTATATAGTTAAAGTTTTAAAAATTTGGCTCTCAAAAGAAATCTTAATCTTGTACTGTTGATATTTGGCTCTGTTGACTAATGAGTTTGCCGACCACTGGACTAGACCTATACGATTGCAAATCTCAGGAGTACGAAAACGGTAAAACTGAAAAGATTTTTACAAGTGCGCGCGCATAATACATACGTAGGTACTAAGACAATGTCTTTACATTTTCATGAAAATAATGAATCAATATCTCACCTGCAGTCGAACTTTGGCTGTATCCAGTGGGAATGTGAGAATGTCTGCCACGCATCCTGATACTCCGGCCGTCAGCAATTTTATTCCGAGAGGCGAGTTGTCGACGGGGGGAGCTGGTGCCATTTTTAATTCTTATATATTTTTATAACACACAAAGTTTTTTTTATCACAATATCACAGTCACTTTGCTTTCTGCTAACTTTTTATCACTTATTTCAACAACAAAAATACCTGTAATTTAAACAAAAACGTTATTAGCATAAATGGTCACTTAATTATAAATTGAAATGGTGGCATTATAGTAATACAAGCTCACTAGGAACCAGAAACGAAGCTGATAAAATCGATTTCAAAGTTAAATATGCGATTATAAATTATTACAGGTTGTTTAAAACATTTTGTAAATGTGTACTCTTCTCAAGTGATACTTTATAACTACACGAAAAATATATATGTTTCTTTATCTTAATTAATATTTTTACTGATTAAAGAATGCCGTCATTTTATAACATTAAAATTAAATGTAGTTGCGATGAAAATAATAACGACATTTTATACATATGGGTTGTTCACAATAATTATGGATCAAGTCCAATTTTCATAAAAAAAAATTGTTTCAGTCGCTAGATAAAACAGATTTTTATATTGTGTGTTAATATCACAATCGTAACTCTACAATTGTCGCATAAATGGCAATACTAGTATTGATAAGACATCAAATTGAATGTGAATCATGTCCACTTTGACAGTTCCTTCAGCAGTATAACGAGGTATTTGCTAACATTAATTTGCAAATATTAATAAAGCCTGAATATACTTTATATTTCGACTATTTATTTAAACTGATCAATGTACTATCAAGACATGGTAAGTATATACAGTGAAAACATTCCTGAATTTTACAAAAGGAGTTTTAACTTTAGGTCCAAATATCTCATTATCCATTTTGATGAACTTGATCCATAACTATTGTGAACCACCGATATAATAGTTAAAGAAATACAATAGTTATACTTATACAAAACAGTTGTTCGAATCCTGTTTCGTGTAAGTATAAATATATTTGTGTTGTTGTGAAAATTGCTCCTAAAATATATGTCAAAAGCACTCGTTTAATCATCAGCACCTTAATTGTAGGTACAAAGGGAAATAGTAAAAAATACATTGAATTGTTCAAGTGATAGTTCGAAGAATCAGCTGAAAAACGGAAGCGTTTTAAAAATATTACAGTTATTTTTACAGACGCAATTCAGTTACATTTTTTATATTAATGATCAACCGGCTGTGAACTAAACGTGTATACAGTAACAGATAATTTTAAAAAAAAGTTAAAGTACCTAATATACACATGTTTATTTGTGAAGTTTAGACGTAGAATGGTTGTAGGTATACGAAGTTATAAATTACAACATAACCATACATATAAATGCCGACTAGTGATTTTAATTCCTGGATTACGGAATTAAAATTCCGAGATCTCGGAATTAGAAAAAGTGCCTAGTACCGGCAAAATATGAATTTATTCTAACAAAAAAACATAAGTACAAGAAATTTCATAATTAATACCACTTCATTTTGTATTGATAATTAAGTTTATAGGGACTGTTATTATAGCCATCGATTTTTTTCATTCTCTCAAAGTCGGAATGTCGGATTCGATGTTTTTAATTTTTTAGTGGAAAAAATATGGTCTTTTTCGCCAAAAACTTATTTCAAATTCAGGATTTCTTCATCAATATATTAAGCGGAATCCTGTAATTTCCACTAGTAGAGAAAATTGCAATATCCATAACATAATAATAAAATATTATTGTCTTATGAATTTCACGTCATTCCCAACTTGGATTCTACATAATTTCACAGGGTTTCAAGTGCGTTACTTTTGTTGCATCAGATCTAATTTGATTTTCTAATTGTTTTTGAGACTTGAGACGAGAATATTTTTGTAAGTCTACCAATAAGTAAACAGGTGTCAATATTTTCTTTTGGCATATTATACTTTTGAAAACACGGCATTATTTAAAGAATAGATATTGAAGAAATTTATGTCAATGTAACAAAATTGAAATAGGTTGATAATCTATCCATTTAACGTCCTAAGTTCTTCAATTACTTTCTGTAACGTAATATTTTTTACGTCACAATATATAAATACGAATATGTCAAAATATTGATTGATAGGTAAGTAAGTACCTACGCATTGTAAAGGAATTATTTTTTACGATTAAATGTATTATGGGTATACCTACACGTTAATTTTAAATTATGATAAAAAAGTGTCTAGCTTCTAAGATTGGATGTATTAACACAGTAGTTTTTGGTAAAGAAGCAAGAAAATGACAGTAATACCTATTTTGGCAAAAATATCAACTGAAGTTATCTGAGAAAACTTTTTACCTAACTTGTCAAACTTTCATCGAAACATGAAGCAAGCAATATAATAGTAAACGTAAATAAACAGTGATATACTGAATTTGTATTGCTTACGAGTCGCGAAATTCACTCTTAATTATTCAATCCCACGAATATGACAAATATTTTTTTGCGTATCAACCAATTGACCTTGTATATCCATTAACATGTGCACTTTTTAGTTCAAGCGCAATTAATTTTAAAAATATCGTTCTTTTTTGTCATTCAAAACCAAACAACAATTTATTTTGTTATTCAACATGGTATTATAAATTAGCATATCATGTAACTCACTTCGCATCATCAATATTGTTCAATTAAACTAATCGTGAACATAATATTGTCACAGGAGTTTCATTACACGATTATTATCAATAATTTATCATCAACACTATTTGTCAATTGAACCATTAAATGTATTTATAGATGCACGTTATACATTAATAAGATTATAATATTATGATTAAACAATAGTTAATAATACAACACCTAATATTATTATTAGTAACCCCAAATCTAGACTTTTTATTGTGGTATTACATTATAAAAACATTTTCACATCCACAACAAAGTAAATATCAGAATCATCTTAACAAAGAAGCTATGACTGTGTTTCTAAATTATTATCCCGGTAGTATCTCGAAATTGTTATATTCATTGTAATTTCCGTGTTGCCATGCTTTGTAGAAAGATATATTTCATACCGATACAAAATAATCACATTTCACATTACTCGTCGTATGTCTACAAAAGTAATAAAGAATTTTCATATACCTTCATAATATTAATATGTTTCAGTCGACTTTTGCGCTGTGACTTGCATTTTTCAGATAATTATGTACGTATGAATTTACTTTTACCTTGACAACGTTCGACTCTCTCTAACAATGCCACAAAGACAATATAATACAAAATCAAAATACTAATATTTCTAAACTTCAACATAAATATAACTTTATTACATTACATATTAAATGTATCAGGAAAATCGGTAAAAAATAATCCTGAAAATGATCAAATACTACAAAGAATGTTTCGTGTAATATGTGAATTAAATGGCCTTCACGTAAATGAGAAAATAATTGTGATTGATTGTATGAAACAATATGTAAGATATTATTACGATTTAAGTATAAATTCACACAATAACATAAACGGTGAGTTATATTAATATTTTGGGACTACTAAAGAATACGTATAAATATTTCACATGTTTTTAACCCACTTTTCCACCATTTTTCTATTCAAGTATCTTGAGAATTTAATGTAATAATCGGTGCCTAGTCCATAATAAAATATATAAGCATTACACTCACATCGTATGATATTTAGAAATTACTCACACTTATTGTATTAATATTAAACTCGTAATATTTTATTTATAATAACAAAACAAAATAAACTCTTATTAATTTGCTAAACATATTATTTTTTTAAATTTTAAATACAAGATATCTAACCTAAATATATGTATATTAGTACTTATTCAATTCACAAATAGTTATTAATTTAACTTAAGGTTTAAACTCACCATAGATTATATGAGTTTGTATAACACTTCTAGCACAGGGTAATCAGGCTACTTAGTTAAAGTGACTTCGCTCTCTGAAATCCTGATTGTATGTGTTCTGTATACTAAGTGCCAAACAAGGCGCTGCCGACAGGGATACGAACTGGTATCGGCTCACCCTGTAGCTCATACTACCACCTGAAATCAAAGAGAAAATAAAATATAATATAACAAACCGCCATAATGTATTTCATAAAAACAAGGTAAAAAATCAGCAAAACAAAACTATTAACACTGACTCCCACGTCATAATTTCAAATATTTACTGCTTTCAAAACAAGTTGACAAAACAGTGTATAATCTGTTTTTAACCTTCAATTTAATATACAGGTAATGAATACGTAATGATGAAAATATAAGTAGATTTCTGTTCATATATTAATAGTAACACAATTATTAAATACGTAATCCGTTATTTTTTTTTATTTTAAATATCCATTACTCAACAATAATGGATACGTATAACATATTTTAGTACAAATGCTAGTTTATACTAAGTGAATAATAATTACTTAAAATATGTAATGCCGTATTATAACCTCATATAATATGTTTTACTTTCCACACTACATTTTGTCATCCATTATTATAATATAAATTATATACAAACGTTTTCCCAGTTAACAAAAAATATTTCAATTCAATATATGTAAATAATGAAATACATATTCTTAGTGTACACCTATATATATTATTACATATAATATATATTAATCATTTTCAATAGAACAATAAAATACAATATGTAATAGAGAGGCGGCTCTCGTGGTGCAGTGCGTAAAGCGCTGGCCTTCCACCCGAGAGTTCAGGGTTCGATTCCCGGCGAGGACATCAAAGCCTGGGTATTTGTGATTGTTCAAAATTACTAACAACCACCTTGTACGAAAAAGCAAAGACATGGTTATTAATAATTCTAAAAAAAAAATATATGTAATATAGAATAATTGACTCAAAAAGTTGTTTATCAAAGTTAAATATTTTTTTGCGATCGATTAATAATATTATGAAAAGCTAACCATAAAAATAAACATAACCACGTGTGTTGTTTCGTAATAAATAATTACTAGGAGTAAATCACAATACAAAATTTCGGTACGCTTGGATATTTTCCAACGAAATTCATGAATAATTAGGTAATGCTACATATGCATAGCATGTTTACTGACCAAACACAAAAATTGAATGTGAAAACTACTCCACAAAATAATATAGGTAGTAGAACACACACACTGACCCATAACTTCTCTACCTTTCCGTACACAACTGAACTGTCACTGCCTGTGATGTGATTACATAGCAATGTTTAGACACTCTCGCAAGTCGACACCCGACGAATATGTTTGTAGACGATTACACACGACTTCAACACAATTATGTACTTCACTCCTTCCGAACAATATATTTATACATTGTGTCGTAAATTCGTGGCGATCGATTTGTTTCAGTGGTCTTCACTGGCGAGCGTTCGCACAAATAAACTTAGGTTAAATACGTGAAAAGTACGGCTACAAACGTTATACTAGTTGGGTGTGTGACGCACGACCAACGCCGACGCCGGTCGATCTGGGCCTACGCTGCTACGGTCTACGCCGTAGACCCATTGTAACACTTTCCGTACAAATCATTGAATTTGTTGAATTAATCCCTTTAATCTACCGCCAATCTGTAACTCAATTAATACAATACCTATTATAACTAACCGAACTTCTCAACAGCTTATCGTGTATCTTGTTAAGTTACATTTTGTTTTTAGGTTAGAAAAAAAACACTTTCTTGACGTTATTAAATTGAAAGATTCTTTTAAAATATTAACCCAGAATATATTTGACTTTTCAATCATACACTGCTAATTATAGTTTACATGGTTTTAATTGAATGTAGTTTTTAAAAAATAACGAAGTTCTGATCTGTTTAGTATTTTTTCTTCTTTTGCGGTGTTAACTGTCAATTCTTCGTGGAAAAACATTGTATTAATTAAAATAAAACACAATATGCAGTACTTTTTAATTAATAATCAGGACCGAATGATGTCCCATTGAAGCAGACGAAAAGTTTCCTGATTATTATCAAACTAGTTGGAATAAGAACTAGCTACTTGTGTTTTATTTCAATTAATCTCAATTCATTAAGTCATTGGATATTGAAAGAATATTATTTTTGCAGTTACATACGTACGTAGGTATTAAAATTAAATTGAACATTTCTTTAGCTAACAATACATCGTAATTTTCTTCAAACGGTCTGTTTTTTACTTGGCAGTAATTCATTTTAATTTTAGAAAATGTATATATCACTTCGTGATAACTACACAAACATTATTTAATACTAAAGTATCAACACTATTATTATCGTATTATATTAAACAATTATTATATTTGGTGGATTAAAAAAATATTGACGAAATATATAAAACATTTTTCAGTATTCAACTACAATACTAATTATACCTAATAGTATATATGTTACGCCGAATGTGCGAAATTGACTATTACATGAATTGGGCAAAATTTTGCCTAAATCATGAAAAATGCAAGCCCGTTGCCTTATTCATGAATTAGACAAAATATCTGGCGAGTGCGTGAATTCTGCAGTAATTTTTCTGCCTAGTTCATGCATTGGACAAATTAGATAGTAGCGCTACGGTGGTATTTTTTGCAACTAAACTAAATGTGTCAAATGCTCATGCATTGGTCAAAATGTACGTGTATTATCTATGGTCAAAATAGATGGTCGCGCTCCGGTGGTGTTTTTTGCAACTAATCAAACTAACCAAATGTGTCAAATGTCATTGATTATAATATAAAAATATACCAATCAATAACTACAATGACGTTCATATCCATTTACTATGCGCAAAAAAAAATCTTCGTGCTTGGGTATCAATTGATTCGTGCTTGGGTATCAATCGTGCAATGGTCGATTGTATGTTTGTGATAGTTTGTTGACACTTGTTAGCTAACCTCAAAATGGACATTCAGTTGAATAATTCAGAATTACAAAACCTAACCTAACCTAACCTAACCTAACCTAACCTAACCTAACCTAACCTAACCTAACCCAACCTAACCTTATAATAATAATATTATATAATTTCCAATTATAACTAATAAAACCATCCGTATTAAATTTACTTTTTCTACTGTCATGTTGACAGTTTAAGAATTCCATACCCTGGCGAATTCACGTACTCGGCAGAAAATTTACCTAATTCATGAATAAGGCAACAGGCTTGACTATTACATAAATTAGCCAAAATTTAGCCCATTTCATGTAAGTAATAGTCAATTTCGCACATTCGGCGTAACATATATAATACGAATAGCGTAATGGGGCATGGAAAGGTGCGTATATTGGGCATAACGCGGGAAGACTATAAAATAAACCAATGGATAACGTATCATACAAGAGTACGCGATGTGATAAAGGTCAACGAGCAATGATAAATACCGTCATACAGTGGTACTCAAGGGGTACTAAACGACCTAGGAACGGCAGTTTATATGAAAGTATGGTGAAGCAGGCAAGTATGGTGAAAAAGTATGGTGAGGCAGGCTGGTAATCAATTTACGGCAAAATTTCCACGTTAACATTATAATATATGGGTACGTTATAATGACCAAAGTAAATCCTCCGTGATGCCCTGCATTTTTTTTATTGCGTCGCTATTTCTCGTAAGTTATCGGCTATTGTTGGCCTGCTTCATTCAGTTGTATGAGAAAGCCGATCCTTACCCCTTTTTTTATTTAATACCTCTATGTAAACGATCTTAGGGGCTCGAACGGTGGACGTACATGGCAGCGAAACACTAGGGATCGAAAAGTGTGGAAGTAGCAGTGGATCGACCCTAGTTGATGGTGATGATTAATTATAATAGCAAAAAGTGCTAAAATAATCGAAATGTTATATCAATATTATTTCAGAATATTGTATTGCATCATCCAATCATTGAAATCAGTTAATATATTTTGATGGTGACTTTACTTTATTTTACTGGCAATTATCATGTTTTTAGATATTCTCGGTTTCTGAACGTGTTATAAATGTGTGGGCGATTTTCAGGCAACCTTCAGAGTGAAAGGGGATGGGGGGAACTTGATTTGTTGCTTTGCGTCATTCTTATCGCTTATAAATCGAATTAATAGTAATAATATTATCAACATAATGTATGAGATTTATTATATTGACAATTGAGATAGAGTTGAGAGAAGTGGCGTACCTACCGCATCGCAACAATGTAATTAATTAAATTCTTACGTTATTCGGTTTTTACCAGAGATTTGCGGTCCGTAGATGCTATAGATAGGTGCACACTGCACAGCATGCCCATAAACAATCGATAAAGTAGGTAATATCATGCATTTATTGTGCAATTGTGTGATGAATTTTACTTGTCTCTACTTCTTCTAAATGTATTATATTATTAATATTTTGTAAAGATTTTTTTAAACTACGACTACTTTATCACCACGCCTGCTAAGAGTAAATTTGTTAGAATACCATATCTACAGTAAATAATGGGTATATAATATGATTTCTTATAGCATCCCTATAAGAAAAAATAACCGCACACCGCTCGTTTATTATTTAACACAGGGCTCGAAATGGACCGGAGCGCCGTTCCTGTTCGTGAAATCGATAAAATTATCGCTCCGCCTCGTGGAAAAAATAATTTGACCGTCTGAGCTAGATAGACCATATAATAGAAAATCTAACACACTTATTTTTATGAAATACACATAAAATTTGATAACTATGTCTTCTAACTATGATAACTATGTATTGTTCTTCAGAAAACTGTCGAGCGCTCCGGTTCGTAAACTTTTCCATTCCGAGTGCTGATTTAACATTATATCGTTAATAGATTATTATATAATATTCCAATTGAAATAAAGATCACAGAAATCTACTTAATGTGTACATCACTTAGGTACTGGACTATAATTTTTAAATTTATTTTCTCTTCAAATCAATACGATGAATAAATGTGTGTTTATAATTTGATACCTACTGGGGAAAACAAAAATAATGGGAAGTGCGTCACCTTCAGGGTGTGAAACTAAGAACTACTCGAGTGAGGAGACTGGAGACATATGGCGTAAACTTAAGCACGTGTTAAATAATATGTTATTTTCAATAGTTACGTCTGTGTGTCATGTAAATTGGTAATATTTGAGGACATTCCGTAGGCTTTGTATCGGTTGCATTTTATGACTTGACCGTAATGTAGTCATAAAACACTGGCTTCAATTTCTTGGTCAATCATGACTGGCTTTGCATTTCTATTTAATTAAACATACCAAAAAACGGAGATAAGTTATGTCATCTCATTTAGAAATACGACGAATAGAAGGAAACATCGAGAGAATTTAATAGAGGCTCAATATTTTTCGATACGAGACTGTTTGATACAATATCATTTTTTGTAATTTTTCAAATTGCAATTGACAGTCTCAGTTCTAGCTTGTTCTTAGCATATACCAGTCTGAAGTGCATTGACATTGCTTGTGGCTCATTCGGTGTCTCTACAGTATAATTAATTGTGAACTATTTTGATTTTTAAAACTAATCCATATGAATTTACATATTAAATAGGAATTGTAGCTTTTGTAGATCGCATACACTACAATGACGAAATCTATATTATACTGTAAGTAATATTTTTCAAATATTATTCCGTTTATTTTTTATCAGCTTTCTGGTAAGTATATTCTTTAACAAATATTTTGGAGACAGTAACAATTATGTGCCTACATAGATAGTCTATCGCGTGACATATTTTATGATTATTACATATGTAAATTCACAACTAAAAAACAATAAATAATTGTCCTTCGTTGGTTGTTATAAATGTTATAATATTGTTATTATTGTTTTTAAATTGTTAATAAATATAAAACGAAATGACAAAGCACATAATAATAAAATTATATATACATGTCCAAGTGACAAAATATTCTACGCAATCGATGTCTGTCTTGTCCAAACTCCAAACAGTGAATATTGCTCCCAGTAATTACATCAAAGCGATCGTCAAACTTTTGAGAACGACAATATAAAATTATTGAGGTTTATCTATAAATATACATTTTATTCTGAATACATCCTGCTGGAATCCATGATACGACTAGGACAGGATAAGTAGATGTAACTACTGCAAGATGGTTGTCAACCATCTTTTGTATTTCTTATCAAGCACCCAAATTTTTTTTTGCTAGTTTTATTCTAAACTTTTCGCCTTCAACAAAACCGCGATTAACATCAATAATTTAATAATCGTTATACAAGGAAACCTTCACAGCTATGTTCCTAGGTGTATGATTGATGGTGTTCATGTATGATCAGAAACGGACTGTTGAGCAAATGAAAAAATCTTACTTATTTTTAAATAAAAATTTAAAAGAAGAGAAGAAGTTAAAAAAGAAAATATTGGAAGAAGAGAAGTCTTAAACCGACAGTGGATCGATTAGAAAGAAAGAAACAGTTCGGCCAAAGATCGTTCCGGTAGATTTTAAAATGTATCGATTTGTGAGAGTTGTTTTCCTGAAAGTATTACGGTTATTTTGACATAAAAAAAACAATGGCCTGTCGACTAACATGTTTTTTTAATAAGTGAAATCTTTATAATCAATGACATTTAACGATCTATAAAATTAATTAGAAATTATGACTATCGTTAGAATCATTTTGTTCACGAAATACTGTATATCTCTAAAAGTATATATTTGTAACTTGTATTGTATTGTATTGTTTGTAATTTGTACTGTGTCTCTCTCTCCTTCTCAACTGTCTTACCATTAGACACATTGTTTTGTAAAGACGAAAGATAAATCTTCTCTGACCACATTTTTGTTTTGGAGCTATTATTTAACATTACACTTTAAATCATTTGATTTACAGGTCAATCAACAGAGTAGCAGTTCTAAATTACCATTTATTACGATAGGAATTTTATTTCGTGGACTTTGATAGCAATATCAGTACTAATACCAATACGGGAAAAGCCAATATAGTATAATATTTGTCTCCAACCGTTTCATTTATATGCTATTTTAGGTAGATAAATATATTATTATACTTATGTAATTATAGTGCATATATATAAACCAGTGACACACCTACTACATCGCGATTGATTTAATCAAAAAAATAATTTTAAAATATACTTTAATGCAATTAGTAGTCTGGGTTATTTTTTTTTTCATTTTTAATCATAATTATATATCTTTGTTCACTGGAAACACATACATATTGAATATATTATTATCAATGCATTAGTGTACATATTTTAAATGTATGTATTAACGTCACACGTGACATTCTATTGTTCTTAGGTATTAGTGAAATGCATTGCAGAACATAAATTTTGTATCACCGTTATCATTCGGTATGCAGATAAAATCAGTATAATATTACTTCTCGACCGTAATGTAATTTGGCTTAACTTGATATGAATCTTGGAGAGTTGCCAGCAAATTGTATGAGACTTCTTTCCGTTTCATCGATTTGATAATACGAGATTTAACTAATTTTATCACAGAATAACGCAGTCCATTTTGCATCCCAACACATCAAACTAATTAAGTACGACAACTTACCGCTCAATTTACATTATTTGATATTTTTAGCAGTACTATTTTTATCGACTTGAGTACAGGTATCCAAAAATAATAACGTGTAAGTACGAATTACCTTGGAAACTACTATTTCATGACACGTCATATTTTACACTCCTCTACAGGGTTCCGGGACAATAATTACCCCCAAGACAAAGACCTCCGAACTAAAAGTTGTTATAGAGAAATCTCGTCGCGAGAATAATAATAATAAAATACCAATCTCGAGAAATTAGTTTTCCAAAATATCGAGAATTTTAATTTCTCAAGAAATAATCGAGATATCGAGAGATGGTTTCTATAATTATTCTTCAACGGAATAATATATTCTAAAAATATGTTTGGTCGGAAGACCTAAAAATAAAAAAGCTTTCGACCTTGATTCTGAATGAAAAAAATACGTAAAAGGGAAATGTCATAATAATTTCGATTTATCGGTAATCTCAAGAAATCTCTAGAAAAAAAAAATTTTATTCATTGTTAGCAAATATCGAGTATATTATTATGTCAATAAGGACATTTTGAAAATATCTTGGTTATTGAGAAATGTTAATTTTGAATATGGAAAAAAATTACAATTTTATTAATTTGCAATATTACACACATGCTCACAAACTGGGAATTATTATTGATTTAAGATCTTTCATTATTATTTATGGATTTAATATTTAATAAGGAATTAATATTCTTAAAACCACATAATAAAAATAACCCATGCTGTTTTTGGGCGGATTTCACTTTACATAGGTACATGTTCAAATTTAATGTGCATCAATTACCCATAATATTTGATGTGCAGTAGGGCGTAGGGATTCCAATCTCGGGATCCGAACTATTTTCGATACCTATGAATCCTGGGATTGATAAACATAATCCCGAAACTTTCGGGATTGATTTTTTTATTAATTTTTATGGAAATAAAATAAAAACGAAAATATAACAGAAAAAATACTTTTAATAACAAATAACTACATTAGAAATAAACTGAGTTTGAATGAAGTTTGATTTATACCCATGTGTAAGTTGCCGATTCATTTTATTTTTTCACATAAATTAATAAAAATGAGAAAGATTGGAAAAAACAATGCTTCGCACTATTAACAAAGTAATTCCACCATGATCTCATACGTTTTACAGCATTTTCATATTTGGCTGATTATGAAGCGGAAAGGCCATAAGTACACCATGATTTGCTTTACTATTTTAAATCGCGCTAACCCATTCATTAAGTCTTTACTATCAGAAACAGCAATCTCATATTAAATTCACATTATTATTTATATTACAATATTATTTACTCCATTAAACTTATGTATTTCCAAGATTGAACGTATACAATATTAACAATAAATGTCTTAAATAGTATAAATCATACTAGATTTATTTTTGACCGATTTTATCAATGTTATTTGTAAATATAAATTTTTTATATTAACAATGGAAAAAATGCCAATCCCGGGATTGTCAAATTGTAATCCCGAAATCCCGGGATCAGAATTTTGGCTCGGGTTGGATTGCCTAGTAGGGCGGTATATCTATACAATATTATGTAGATCCCATTTTGATAATTATTTGCGTTTCCAAATCAACGAAATCGAATTTAATTCGCTGATGTGCATGCTTTTCCGTCGCGAGGAGATAATTTACATTCATACTATATACAGATACGATCATTAAACTAATTAGTATGACGTAGTCAGTAATTCAATAATTATTATTAATTTTGTCCACGATTAGGTCATTATTAAAGTCTAAATGTGAAATTTACTTAGATAATATGCATACAATAATATTCACACTGGCACTAGGCCAACGACCCAAATTCTGACATTTTCAAAAGTTTAAGTTCATTACCAACTAGTTTTTGAATAGCTAACCTTTGGTAGGGCCAAACTATTGACATTGCAGCATTCCTATATCATTAGGAAAGGTATTAATGTAATAATTATGTAATTTGTTATAATCACAGATTGTAGTACCGTTTTTTTTCCATCACATTAATTGAAATAAAATTCATTGACCGGTTAATCTTGAATGTTGGTATTTATTAATGAGATTTCGGCAGATGTTAAAATTGTCGTAGACGATTATAGGTAGGTATGTATTACCTGAAATGCACTGACAATTACACTATTGTCGTCGTTCATAAATGCGTGGAAATATAATCTAGTTGCCATGCCAAAATTAAATCAGTTAAGCAACTCGGTCATTATTCTCAAAATCAAGTAATTTATCACGGCTACAAATCGCATTCCAACTGCATTTCGAGTAAAATAGCACCATTGCTACCAAAATAATATATTACATCAAGGTTTAGTACGAGTATTTTGTTCTAGAGAAAATAAGAAACATGTTTTCATGTCAACAATAAGATCTTATCTTGGACATTTTATTTCATATTTAACATTGAATTTAACCTAAACAATGTATCTTATAATCTTGTTGGTAGATAGATAAGTAAAAATTAATAAAAATAAATAGTTTATAAATATCATAACAAGTCAAATGACAGTTTTCTTAACCCATACCTAAATTTTATACATAAATTGGATCGCGATAATATGCTGAATTTCTTTTGCTTTTCAAATTTAAATATCCAAAAATATTAATCGGTGTTACTTTGAGAGCATTTTGAATTCAGCGCAATTTAGATGATTGCCTGCTACACTACCTACGCTAAAGTTAATTATGCAAAGACGTGAAGAAACCCTTTTCTATATAGACGAAGCCTAAATATATGAAGTTGACGCTGAAAAAATACTAAATTTCAGATAATAATTTTCTACACTGATCGCGCGCGTCTGTCATACGCCGATTCATACAATCGGGCAATTCTATAAATTACTAATTGTAGGTACAGCGCTCTCGATATTTTTCAGAAAAAAATAACATAGTTATTTAATTGTATGTATATTTTATAAAAAAAATAAGTGTGTTCGATTTTTTGTTATACGGCCTATCTAGCTCAGACGGTCAAATTAATTTGTCCACGAGACGGAGCGATAATTTTGCCGATTTCATGAACCGGGACGGCGCGGCGCTCCGGTGAGCTCCGGTCCATTACGAGCCCTGTAATCATAGAAATATTGCTAAAATAAAACTTGAATTAATTATTAATTTATGTTATTTTTTTTATTAATCACTACATACATTTCAACTACAGATCATGTTGGACTTGTACCAAAACGAAAGCATTTCCATTATAATACAAAATAATATGAATTAAGTATATGTGAAAGTAAAAACACGACATATTGTATTGTACCTACATGGATAAAAATACCAAACATTCTCGTCAATGCGCTCAATTGGTTCAATTTGTTCAATGCGCAGACAGAGAGGGAGTGTGTATGTGTGCATGCGTTACAGACAGATAAATCAAGACAAATAATCACTTCCCTCCATTTTGGTAAGTGAATAGCAAAATGTCACTTTTATTTTGTTGTCTGGTTTTTTTCGTCTGGATTCGGGATTTGGAGGTGAACAATAACACACCGGAATTGTTTTGGAAACGGCAAGGTATATTTACGTTAATATTATATAATAGTTTATATAATGTAATATTTAAATAAACGTACATGTCTAACTATACTTCAAATTGTCCGTCCTTAGTTTTGATATTTAAAAAAAAAAACCTACGTCCAATAGATATCAATCTCCAAGGTGTCGGGTATTTTCGGGTTGGAGGTTCGGTAAAAAATAACATTCGATTTTGAGTTTGATTGGGTTTTTCAGAAAAAAAATAATATACTTATCTAAATGAAACCATGTTCAAACAAAAGGGCTGTTCTTTTAAATGAAGGTCACCGTAACCATCATACAACAAGTTCATGAGATTCTTTCTAGTTATACCGTTCGACTTCTGAACTAGGTATCCCACATTTTGTACACAATTGAATATCGATGTTTAATTTAGTCAAATTCAACAACATTGACTTCTATAGTCAAATTTTAATAGCATGTCACTTGCTGAAACGAATGTCATAGAGGTATCATACTATAGGTACTTTTAAATAATGTAGAACCTATTTTTATTTATGAAAATATTATATTAAATAATACGTGGAGGGAAAGCGACAATGATATTCGTGTTCACGAAGAATTTTAATGGGCGATTTATATTTTAAATAATATATTGATTTCAACTTAGGGCTTACTTTGCATATCATACATCTGGCACATTCAAACCGACCTAGTATGTACGTCAATGCAGCAACTTGTAGCGCCATTTGTCTTCAATTTACTGCAATTTGCAGCGCTGTGTCTTAGCCCTTAGGTAATAAATTTGTCTTTACTGTATTTTTTAATAGACCGGTTATCATTTTCACTAAAAATGCGGCTTAGTTCGGTAGAAATTTACATACACGACCCAGTCACAGTTGAACCTATTTGTAATAATTAATTATCGTAGTTTATAAAAATATCTATCTTAGTGTATATAGGTACGAATAATACGATCCAATCTAGTCTCAATTTTATAATATTTAAATTATTCGTGTTATTTTTGATGAATAATAAATCAATGAAAACTGCATTTCTCATGCTTAATTTTCTTCTCGTTTCACTTGAAATGAAAAACAATTCAATAAGTAACTACACAAATTTTATAGTTCATTCAATATTGATTGAAAGGGTTTCTTACGAATTAACGCACATTACATTTGTCATTCCGCGAACTATTAGAAACGTTTGACTTACATTCGTGATTCCTTCTTAGCCACATGGTGGCCTCGAGAAATCTTGTTTGTATGCCAAAAGTATTTTAAAGAAAAAATAACCGTAGCGAGTAGCGACTGTTTACGCGGAAGTATTCATTCCCTGTTTTTTGTAATAATATTTACATAAATCAAGTCGCATTATAATTTAACAATAAATTATTTTTGTACATGCCCTTTAAAAATTATCTAATAACCTATAATTGAAGCAACAAATGAATAATTACAAGATAAAAAGAACTTTTTATATACAACGTTTTTAAATTTTCTGTTGAATCATATAAATTTGACTTGACTAGCTTTAACGATCAAAAAAAATTGTACTTGATAGAAATACTGAATAAATATAGAATACTGAAATGTCATTTTGACATTTCCTATTGATTTCCATAGTAACGCACTTAAGGCCATGCATTAGTTGAGGCACGGTCTAAAAAGATCGTTGCTAGGCGATGTGCGGATTGCGGGTTGCGGGTGCAAAAGACGCCTGTCAAACGAAATATTATTTCTCATATAAATCCAACATACGTCCATTTTACGTTCTGTTTATTATTCTATTAGTAACAATAATAATATATTCATTGACATGTTTTCTTTACGTTTTTAGTCATCTTTACACGATTTTAGAATTAATTGGCCCGTCGCCATCACGCAGCAAAGTGACGTATGTCTGACTCAACGTTCTCTCTATGAATGCGAAGCGAGTACAAAATTTCGTCGCGCGTACAGTTGAGAATTATTTGGCGTTTCACTGATGCGTCACCTTAATAATTTAGTTGCTAGGACCCCAGCCCCCTAGCAACCAATAATAGTGTTTTTCTTTTAACGGATTTTTTTCGAAATAACTTTTCATACAAAACAGAATTAACTGAAAATTCTACTTAAAGATGGCTAAAAGTATTGAAAAAATGCATTGGCATCGTGTTCTGATATATTCTAAAAGTTTCAAATGTCTAGCTAGTCGGGAAGTTAGTTAAAATCGATTGCAAGATTTGTACTGGATTAACAACCACCGGAAAAATAAGAATACGACCTAATAAAAACGTTGTAAAATAATCAGTGTTTAAATAAAAAAAATATACCTTTTAAAAGTCGAGCGTCTAATTTTGTCAAAATAATCACTTTATGAAAAACGTGGATGTCTAAAACTTCACTTGTAGGTATCTAGACTGGTATACCATTGATTGACCTACTGACAGAAAACAGTCCGCAGTTTAAAAAATGGATTAGTATTACATTAGTATTCCTAACACAACCAACTCTACGATATATTTTGATCGTGGCTATGTTTGGTTCTTTATTTTTGTTAGTAACATAAATAATAGAATAACTGTCACTTCGACGGGTATGTAATACTCTTATTATTATTAACTCAACATATTATACTATAATACACTGGCGAAGTGTGGAGGTAGGCTGTTAAGATTCGACATAAATAGTACACTCTAAACTTTGTCAGTCGTACTTATTCGTTTTCATTTAACTAAAAATACAATTTACAGGTGCTGGTTAGTTTTTAAAATTCAATCAAACCCTGTTTAAATCAAACCATAATAGTTTAAGAGTATGCTACGGCCGATCTTACAAAATAGTGCACACTTTTTCATTTTTTCAGTTAGAATTAAGAATACTTTTTACGAATGGTGTCGGTTACACAACATTAGTTGTTTTTAAATTCATTAAGCCGTGCCTAAACCAAAACATATTCGATAAAAATATTCTTCCATCTATAAAATATCTAAAATGATGTAATGTCTTAATGGCATAATTATAAATATTTTTCATTGATAAATGAATATTTTTTGACTATTGTCTACTATGGCTTGGATTAGGCGGGGTTTAATTAAATTTAAAAACTAACAAACACTATCTATACATTGTAGTATTAGTAAAATGAAAAAAATATGTTTAACTGACAAAGTTTAGTGTGTACTATTTATGTCGGATCTTAACAGCCTACCTCCACCCTTCGCCACTACAGTATAATATCACGTAATTAACTAGTATAATAAAATATTGTATCACAGCTTATAAAGTTATATAAAAAAATATCTTATAAAAAAGCTATAGATACATATTATATTGTAGCATTGTAGGGTATTTCCTATTTACTTATTTTATTTCACTTCCATAGATTACAAACATATTGTTATATGTTATTTGAATATTCTGACATGGTGACCAGCATTATTAAGTGTTTTTTTTTAACATTTAGCCTTTTTATCGATTGGTGATACATAATATATATTTTTTTAAATGCTTACGATAAGATAAACATGATGAGATGAGCACATACTTTTGGATATTAGCAGTAGCGGAAAAATCGGATGATTTATTTATGAATAATTCCATGTCGATTTATCACTTACAATACATTATTACGTTTTATCAATTGCGTGTTAATAAAACAGTTATCCGACAATAACAATATAAAAATATAAATGATAAAAAATGTTAAAAAATATAAATAGCATTCCTTGTGTTTTTTTTAAATAATTAATCGAAAACACCTTATCTACAATGATAGCAACAAAAATACTTAAAGAAACATCGACAGATTCGCATCGTTTATTAAATTTTACAAAAATATAATTGAATATTTATAATAAATTACGGATAATATTTTGTCACTTCCTTGGTTTACACTTTTCCATTGATTTTAATATATTGTATATATTTTGAAACGTATTGAAGATTTTTATACAAAAATATATCCGTGTATAAAATAACAATAATGTATTGTATTTTAAGAAAATATTATGTAGCTTCGTAAATACAGCATGGCCCCCACAATGGGGGGGCTGACAGGACTCTAGCCTGGGGGCCCGGGCTTAGGAGGGGCCTAGCG
Organism: Rhyacophila brunnea; assembly: GCF_057557595.1. Classification (NCBI taxonomy): domain Eukaryota; kingdom Metazoa; phylum Arthropoda; class Insecta; order Trichoptera; family Rhyacophilidae; genus Rhyacophila; species Rhyacophila brunnea. The sequence goes on from NW_028232859.1 coordinate 43,762,705, forward strand.
TGGCGGGTCGACCAGTTAAGTGAGATAAACACACATCACAAATTTCCCCTAATAGTAAAAAAGTCGCCTGCGGCGCTATTTCACAAATGGATTTTAATTTTATGATTATTTTTAGCATGTCCCCTGACTAATAAAAATTACTATCAAATATGGCGAAGGGTCACATGTTACTTGGCTGTCGCAAAAGGGGGTTGCGATTAGTGCTTCATAATATGATGCCGAGTGCCGACAATTCAAGTGGATTTATTTAAAAATACCAAAAATCGCTAAAAATCAAAGAATACCTTCTACTTTACACAGAACCTGGAGTTCCACGGAATACCATTTGGGAACACTACTGTATAACATTACATTGTCCTGAATCTTAGCGATAGGTTGGGGGGGGGAGATGCCAAACATCGTAGCCTGGGAGCCCGCTTTAGGATATGGGGGCCATGAAATGCATCGCACCTCAATGTGGCTGTTTACTCCTATAGGTGTTATATTGTTTAAAATCTCTATTGTTTTCACACAGACAAGAATACTTTTAAAGTAAATATATTATATTTATTTGGTTTTAATAAGAGAACATAATTTCTTTAGTTGTCAGAATCTTTTGGTTACCATTTTATCACACCATGCTTATTGAGAATTAATTGTGATGGCATACAATTTTTACCGACTATATTATGAAGTTGTTGAAGTTATATTTCAATGATTATCTCATTTGCCACATTAGTATAATATGTTTATTTATATAAGAATAAGAAATTCTTCGATGCAAGTTGTTTTATAACTAATACGCATTTAACATTGAAGATAAACTTCCTGCCGAAGAATTTAAATTCGTATATATCGGAGAAGAAATATTTCGTCACATTATCGGTAATAGTTGAGAAAAATCCTGATATTATCTGAATTTTCCCTTACGAATAAGCAACAATAATATACACATTATTGTTATCATTGTATAATTTTTATTTCGTTTATGTAAATACTATATTTTATTTTTGAATCGTCTCCGTGTATTCATCTTTCTCTATCTCTCGGTGTTACGGTCTCGTTGCGACATTTCTTTTGAGAACAGCAACACCAACGAGTTCGAAACATCGCGGAAAGAATAGAAGAATAGTTACACGATTATAAATAGCGCAAAATAAAAACATGTTGCAACCGTGAAAGTATTAAATAATAATATGTGTATATAAACATGGGCTTAATTTTGTTATTCACATATTGTGTACACAATATACATTTCTACTGTGATTTCAATCAAACGATTCAGTGAGACGCTTAGACGATTAGAGTCATAACTCACATATTAAAACAATCAAGTTTTGAGATAATCGCAAAAAACTACCAGAGCACTATTTTTTGTAATTAGAAGAAAAGTATTGAACTTACTTGAATATTAATGAGTGAGTGAGTCGATTTACATTTTTTTTTTTAAATATATTTAATTCTCCTAACGCTGCAGACATACAGCATTCTATAAAAAATAAAGCTCCCTGATTGGTTATAATGGCCTTGGTAACAAAACTCACATTATTCTTTGAAATATGTGAATTATAACACCAACAGTGAACTTTGTCAACGATTTTTACATGATTTAAAGTGACTTTTAATACCCAACTCTTCTTCTGCATTTAGAATCACTTATCATATTTAACTCAAAAACGACAAAATTTCAAAATGTGAGTTATGACTCCAAACGATTCAGATATATTTTTCTAGTAGGTATAGTAATATTTTGATTATTCAGATAGGTCAATATGACGTTCTTATTCCCAAATTAACCAAAAAATAATTGTATGTAAATTTCAACCGTTTTATGCGGTAAGGAAAAACAATAAACTATCTGATGTAAGCAGGGAATATGTCGTGGGTGATACATATAGCAAGTATATTATAACAATCACCATGATTCGTGAGTGTGGGTTTTACATAATATGAAAATGTTCGGCAAATATGTTATCTTTAAAGACTTCCGTAAAATTTGTACTTTGCCTTTCGTGTATCAAGTCACAATTCTCGATCGTAAATTCGCAGATATCGTTCATTTATCAGATGGCTCTTCTTGATTATAACTTATAATATTATAAAATACAATGCGATATCTGCACAATACAAAGTTCAACAATACATTTTAATAATACGTATAAAATAAAAATTAACGTGTATATACCATTAATTAGCACGCAATTGGAATATAACATGAGAATGAATTATGTAAGTGGTAAAATAATTGTCAAACTCGTCATGTCAATTATTTATTCTCAAATTTTCCTGATGAATATTTTAGCATGTAAATAGCACCTATTGTTTTTTTAGTTGGCCACATAAACAATTAATAAGTACCTATTTACCTATATAATACACAATTCCGATGATTTTCATTAGGTAAATATATTTTTTTAAATTCAGATGTTTAAATAATAATATCTACTATAAATAACGATGCATATGTACCATAGTAGATAATTCTGGGTAATTTTGTTCAACTTTGTATTATATTTTTATCAATTTAATACAATTTAACACACATAATTTTAAAAACTCTTCCGAGAAATTATATTAAGTATACCCAATAGAAAAAATCTTTTTGAATATAGTAAGACACCCCGCAGGAATCGAACCTGCATCTCTCGGGTATCGCGCCCATGCACATAAACTAAATAATAATACAAAAGCCGATCGCCAATAGTAGCTCAATTTTGAAAACGCTTAAGAGAGTATTAAAAGCCATAAGTTAAAATTTGTCGCTATTAGCATAGTGGTATATATGCATGAGCGCGATATCCGAGAGATGCATGTTCGATTCCTGCAGGGCGTCTATTTTTTTCAAAAAGATTTTTTCTATTGGTGATAATAATATATTTTCTTGGAAGTGTTTTCAAAATTACGTATGTTCAATAAATAGAATGTTACATTCTTAAATCTTGTGAATTATTCGTTGAATAAAATAAATAGTTAATTAATACAATAATTTAATTGTAGGTAAGTTAAGTATGCTGACAGGCCTAGATGCCCCTTGCGAAAATGTTGCCCACTCTGTAAATCGCTATTCAGTGCTACAAGTTATATCAATAATAATTATTACGTATCTAAATTAATAAGATGGACTACGTAGGTATTCACTAAAACGAATAGAATAATAATTATTTACTTGGTAAACTTTTAACTGTGATGATTAATTTATTTATGTTTATTGTATGCTGATTAGGGCTATATTGTACATATCTACTATTAATTAATGCAACATTCAACATTGGTTTTACGCAAATGTCGGGAAGTAGCACCAATCCTCAATGCAACAACTCATTATTTCATTTCCTGATATCCAAGTCAACTAACTAACTCTGTATTCCCTTCTATATAAAGTGAGAGTTGTGGCCTTCATAGTACTCAACTCGGATAGGAACTTATTTTTATTTGCTGACATAATAATATTTTATCAGTGTCAAAGTAATTAAATAATTATTTAGCAGAAATGTTTACAGGACTGTTTACTGATTAGTTGCATACAGTTCTAAATAGATCAGGACGTGTAAATCGTAAAAACAAGTCCGGTATTCACTATTGAGAATCAAATACATACCTACGTATACAATTTTATTTTTTAACTAAGCACTAATTTAAAACATTTTTTTTTTATTTATAACTATTGTAAAACACAAAGCCCACTATAATCAGGCCGTGACACGAAACTATACACTTTGATGGTAGTAGGTACTAGTTATTAACATAGAAAATACCGAAATATTTTTCGTCTTAAATTATCGTGGTGAAACCAGTGCTGCTAAAAATTCATAAAATAATCAAAAAATTACTTTAGTTGGCAGAAAAAAATGCTATATTTTCTCTAAATTCAATAAGTGTCTAAAACTAGCATTTTAAAAAAATAACAGTTAAGACTGTTCTTACAAGACCAAAGATGAATTTCGAATTGTATAAGTCATAAAATAAATGAAGGTTAGAAGTTTAGTCATCATGTTGTATGTATCATTTAGTTTATTGTTTATTTAATTTATTTTAAGATTTAAGGTACAAAAGATAAGCATGTTGATTTTAAAGCAAATCTCGTATAATATTCTTTATTATGAGAAGTTTTAAGATGTTTCCGGTGTCTAAAAACGCTAGATTTAACGCCACACGCCAGATACATGCCTAGTCAAAAATACTTGATCTGGTTAAAAAAAACGCTAAGTTGGCAAAGCTGGGTAGAACGCCAATATAATATTGTTTGTTTTGGTTTAACCGCTAAATTTAGAGACAGATCGTTCTAAACCTGGGTGTGTAGCAACATAAATAAATTGTAGAATTAACAAAAACCTTGTTTCAATTCGTCATTATACAATATGTTAAACATTAAATAAGAATAAGACGATCCGTAGGTAAATTGACTATTTACACACATCATAAAGACATACGTTGTAATGTCATTCCCAATTGTTCGTTAAGTTTTTTCAAAGTAGCCATAACCAATAACTATTTTAGCGGTTTCGAGGTACAATAATAAATTATCTATTAATACATTATTGAATGAACAATTTTATTGTAATGCTATTTTAGCACTGGGTATATTTTTATGAATTTCCCAAGCACACTTCGTGATCTTCATTCTATAAATAATTGACACTGACAATACTTTGCTGTTTATCTTTTCATCACATTCATGCTGACAAAAACATTTTTTAACTCAAAATATATTTCAGAATACGCAAATCCTGAAGAATATGATTAATATATTATATTTTTTACAATCCTACAGCACAAGATGCAAAAATGAAAAATAGATTTCGACAATGTTTGTAAACAAGCTAATTCTAAAAATTATGCCTTGAATGAAAACGTCTGCGGAATTTCTAAAAGAAAGTTCTATTATAAATTAATTTATTCAAATAAAGAAGTAAAAATAAACGTCACTCCATAAATGAATCGATAGATTGGCTTCCATACATATTTTTCACTAATAGTCACTTAAATAAATTACCTGTTTGTCTATTATGTTTTTTAAACTAATACATAAATAATATTGTACACTGTTTTTTTATATATTTTTACTGAGAGTAATATTAAACAAAAAAAAATCAAATGTTATTAAATGTCTGTCACCGACGCATATATTATTACATTTATTTGAGAAAAGAAGCAGCGATTGATATAAAATGGATGAGAAAAATTCTAAAACATACTCACCGGTTCGCTTAGTAGCACAAAAGCAACTGACTGAAATACATTTCCCGCGTTTTATACGTAATATACGTAAGTTATAATTTGTGTCGTATCGGGGTGCCACCTGCGAATAGAGGCACGGCCCGACATGCCCCCCGAACACAAAGTGGGGGGCAGAGCTGCCCGCCTAATTTAATTGATAATGATATAAAAACAAAACAATAACCGGCACATGACGCCACTCTGACGTTTGATTGATCGCCAATTATTGTTATTGATTCTATTACCCAAATTCTACAAGTGAACTTCGGACCAACTTTTACATTTTATTTATTGCGTCTAACAAAATGCACGGGTCCATGAAAAAATTATATTAATATCTCATGATAAAAAATCTAGTCGGGAATTAAAGTGTGTCGGGATTTATTCCGAGATACAGTACAATAAAATTATAACTTCCCTGCATGAAAATATCATAATCATTAGAATTTTTTTAAAGAAAAATCATTGTAAAAAAAAATCAAGACCGCCATTTTGATTTTAATTATAATAATTCCATATTATATAGGTAAGTAAACGTACGATATGTCTTCAATTTTACAGGTATGAGAGTATGTACCTACATATCTACCTTTACTCTAAGGCAGCGTTGGCGAATCTTTTTACATGCGCGTGCCAAAATTTCCCAAATATTATTTTTCGACTGTCTGACGTGCCGAGCAGTTTTTCATGGGGGGAAAAGTTTTTTAAGAATAGGTACTATTGATAAATTTAAAAAATTAAAGTTGAGTTCTAAATATTCTATCTTTTACCGTTTCTGCCGAAGGCATACTTATATTTTATTCTTTGAATAAAATTTCCTCTTTTCAAAATTTTCAAAGAGATCGTGGGAGCATTTTAACCACACTTTTTTATATATTCCCCATCACTGAACGGTTTTCCACTTTTGGCGATTATGTTTGAGGTAAAATAACAAGCAGTTGCATTAGGTACATATTATGTGTGTTGAATATTTTTATTTTTAATTGTCTGATCAATAAATTCTTTTTGTTCATCCTTAATATGCTCAAGGTCTTCTAATACCGTTTTACCGACGAGGCTCTGCATACAACTGTCCTAGAATATAAAATACATACTGCTTTATTGCCTTCGTTAATCATTCCATACTTATCAGTCCACCAACTTTGAAAGTCTCTGCTGATTTTTTGTTTTTTTTTTTTATTTCCACTGGCCATGTTAAAAAGATTTATTAAATTAAATAAAATGCATGCACTTATGTTCACTGACACTTGCTACGGCGAATATCAGCTGGATCTAATAATTATTCTGACCAATAACAAACATAGCCTCCACTTTTAACTCCATTTTTTCACCAAATTTGTTGGCTACACTGCCATTGACATTTAATGTCAGTGATGCTTAAAAATTCATAGGTACTTAGGTGTACGGAAAGCTGAAATATAAATGAAATGTCCGGAAATCATCATCATCGGCACTACAACCCAATGTGGGTCTTGGCCGCCTCCAGGAAATGTCTCCACTCCCCTCTGTTTGCCGCAAGCTCCCTCCACCGCATCAGTCTCAGGGATGCTGTGTCTATTTCTATACAGTCTAGCCACTGCAGCCTAGGTCTCCCGACCCTCCTTTTTCCTTCTGGTCTGTTGAAGAGAAGCCTCTATGGTGGTTGGGTGTCTTCCATCCTTGAGACATAGCCTCCCCAACGAAGTCGCCCTACTTTCACGTGTGAGACTACAGGGGGATCTTCATACAACCCATATAGTTCATGGTTTTACGTTCCTCGCCACGTGCCATCTTCCTCACATACCTACAGCTCCGAAAACTCTTCTCAATATCTTTCTTTCAAAGATATCCAGCTTCCTCTCATCTTTTTTGATAAAGCACAGCATTCCGACCCATAGGTTAATATGGGTCTGATGAGGATTTTCCGGAAATACTATGCATATTTTTTTTTATTTATAAATAGTTCACGTGCAGCTAAATTTTCGTATCTGCCACCTCTGGCACACATGCCATAGGTTTACCAACCATGAAAAAAGGCCAGTGTAGACAAGAGTACACGATTTGATAGAGGTCGCCGAACTGATGGTATCTATGTCACTTGGTGAGTAGACAACCGTTGGACAAATAATGCAGTCATACGTTGGTACCCAAGGTGCACTAAACGACCTCAGAGACGCCCTAAAATCCGCTGGATGGATGAATTTATTAAGTTCGGCGGTTGTACTTGGCAGCGAAGAAGGGTCCAGAGCCGAGAAGAATGAAAAGAGATCGGGGAGGCTTTCATCGACCAGTGGATCGATCCCGACTGATGATTTTGGGCATGCTAACGATTTTCGCTCTGAGGGAAAAGGGAAAAATTACTTTTTTTGTATTCTCGATATATTACAAAATAATAATTTTTGATCTACAAATTTCGAGTACCTATCTACATATTTATTTTAACTTTAAATTGAATGTTGTCTGGACGTCAATATTGAATGATCTCTGATCTCACCAATAATAAGCTGGCCCCGGTGCCTACTGCCCAGCAACAATATCTAATCTATTTCAATACGATTATAATAAATAACATAATAATATGTAAGTTATTGTTTCTACTTCAGTTCATAGTAAAAATATATTATTATGATTGTAATGTGTAGTTACTAATGTAGATAGTCAAAAATATAAGATATGTACCTACCTACTTAGTATGTAAATGTTTCAAATTCAATTTCAATTCAATGTAAAAAGGATTTCAAGTTATACACATTTGTATTTTTATAAAAATAGATGTTTTTTAAAATAATTATTTAAAAAATCGGTGTGTGTTAGAAACAGAAAACAGAATTAACTGAAAATGAATTCAATTCTGCTTAAAGATGGCCAAAAGTATTAAAATAATGCATTGTCGTCGTGTTCTGATATATTCTAAAAGTTTCAAATGTCTAGCTAGTCGGGAAGTTAGTTAAAAAACTTGGACAAACAAGAAAAAAATTGTACTGCACAAGAAAAAATCTGTACCGGACAAACAAGAATACGACCTAATAAAAACGTGGTGAAAATTTAAGTGTTACATCGCGGCCGTTGATTACCGTTTTCATATTATCTTTACAACAAGAGCATTTAAAATATGCCGTTTGTTGTTATTTAGTGTAAACAGGCATTTTGAAAAACGTTGAAGATTTTATGATTAAATTAAAATTCTAAAAAAATATATAGGTACTTAGTTATTTTTCAAGAACATAGTTCAGTCTTTCCAAATGATCTTATTGCATTCATTTAGAGTATTGTCTTCGTTTGGTGCATGTACCTATATTAATTTGTGATATGAATTGCGATTATTTGCCGTTTGCCTTATGTATGCTCATTTATAACAAAAATACCTAGGTACCACCTAATATATTTTTTAAAGTGAATGCTCTGCATACTAGTAGTGTCTAGCGGCAGAATTTCAATCTTGCGGTGTTAGGTTCCATAATTGTATGGCTTTAACTGTCAATTCATGGTGGAAATGCATTGTTTTATTAATGAACTAAAACGCAATTTTATAGTACCTACTAGTACTTACCTAGTTCCAGATTTTTTTTATCAAAATGTTAATTTCAAACGGTTTCATACGCTTCAGAGAGACATTGTAAACTTTCAACTAGTTGTAGGTATTATGTTTTACGAAAAGATTCTTCTTCTCATTACGTCAATTTCGGGTATCATAATCTGCAATAAGGTTGAAACCTAACCTCATAATATTATGCTTGGGCCTTTTGGTACGGTCAAATTATCTTTTTTATCTTAATCAACTTAATTAGTACGATAAAATTGCGTTTTAGTTAATTAACAATAGGTACCTCCCATAATTTATTGACAATTTACATTTAAAAGTGGTACGAACATGTCTCAAAACATTAACAGGATTGCAAAATAAATATAATATTTTCTTTTTACATTGTACTAATTAGAAAAAACGAATAGCGAAATAACACAGTCTTAAATTCATTATAATTATAAAAACTCCATGTTAAAATTGGTCGAAAATATTAAAGAAAAATAAAGGTTGATTAATTATAGGTATATTAATCGAATTCATCTTTGAGACAAAACAATAAAATCCGATCAAAATTTGTTTTGTGTACCTAGAATCTAGATACCTTAAGTTTGTTGCGCATTAAGTCATCAAACAATTTATTTCATTCATCCATTTTATTCATAATTTTTAATATAATTATACCATTTAAAATATTCTCAGCATAATATTACAAATAATAACAAATTTAATTTTAAATATTGCAAATATCAAATCTTATTAGAGTGATGGTAGTGAAAGGAACATTCATAATTTTACGCCAGCGCTAGTTTGTGGAAGGGTTCCTCAACGTGATCCTACTACTATCGGTTGAACGAATTTGTGATATTATACCTATTTCTATCATCCTCATGATTATCGACCTGAACCAATCCGCTGCTGGACAAAGACCTCCCTAGCCTGATTCTATTCTTTTCGACCATTTGAATTGCTGTATTTATCAAAATCTGTGATATTATATTTATCTACATAATATATACATATTATGTATATAGTCATCATCATCAACCAGGATCAATCCACTGCTGGATGAAGGGTTTCACAACCTGATTCTACTTTTTTTTTCTTTCTTTTTTTTTCGACCACGTCCGATCCTAATAGGATCATATGGGCCTCCACAGAGTAGAGGTTTGTATTAACAGATTTTGTTTTTTTACGAGAAATGGATGTCAGCCACTTGCTCAACCTATTAGGTCCATACCCTAACTCACACACAAATTGAAAAACAATATGTGTACTTGCCAGACCCAGGATTCGAACCTGAGACCCACGGCATGATAGTCCAACGCTTAAGCCACCGTGGGTGTATTGTGTGTATGTGGGGGATTCTACTACTAGCGGTTAAACAAATTTGTGATACGAGGGTGGGTCAATAAGTCCTTAGAAAAGCCGACAGGTGGCGCGACTAGTACTGTAAGCGGTTTGTTTTCATGCAGCGGCACTACCGATTCAGTATGCTGCGAAGTTTCAATCAGATTGGTCGGGTTGTTGTGTGTTTCTCGTACATTTAAAAAAAAAATTTGCTTGTGGAAAATGGAAAAATGGAAAATGGAGAAAATTGAGTTTAGAGCTGTTATTAAACATTTTAATATAAAAGGGTTAACAGCAAAGGAAATAAAAAATGAGTTGGATTTAGTTCACGGCATATCTGCTCCTTCACTTGCAACTATTTATAACTGGTTAAATGAATTTAAACGTGGTCGTACATCAACAAAGGATGAACCACGCTCAGGACGTCCTGTAGAGGTGACTACACCAGAAATGATCAATAAAATCCACGATATGGTGTTAAGTGACCGAAGATTAAAGTTGAGTGAGATAATTGAGGTTACAGGGATCTCAAAAGGTAGCGTCATTTCTATTTTACATGACAAATTGGGCATGAAAAATATTTCTGCAAGATGGGTGCCGCGTTTGCTCACAGTCGACAATAAACGCAATAGGGTGGTGGCCTCTAAAGCCCTGTTGTCGCTCATGCAACGCAATCCGGATGAATTTTTTCGTCGCTTTGTGACTGTAGATGAAACATGGATACACCACTATACTCCCGAGACGAAAGAACAGTCAAAGCAGTGGATTGCGAAGGCAAACCATGTCCAAAGAAGGCGAAAACCGTGAAATCAGCTGGTAAGGTTATGGCTACTGTATTTTGGGATGCACGTGAAATTATTTTCGTTGACTATTTGGAGAAAGGAAACACAATAACAGGGGATTATTATGCATCTTTATTGGACCAGCTAAAAAACAAAATTGAAGAAAAACGGCCTCATTTAAACAGGAAAAAAATCCTCTTTCATCAGGACAATGCCCGTGTTCACACATGTTTACGATCAATGGCTAAAATTGAAGAATTGAAGTTCGAATTGGTCGACCACCCACCGTATTCGCCAGATTTAGCCCCCAGTGACTTTTTCCTTTTCCCAAACTTAAAAAAATGGCTAAGTGGACAACGTTTTTTTTCAAATGAAGAAGTCATCGATCGGACAAATGCTTATTTTGAGGACCTTCCGAAAACTTATTTTTCTGACAGTTTAAAAAAAATTGAGAAACGTCTAACCAAGTGTATTGAGCTCCAAGGAGATTATGTTGAGAAATAAAAAAAAAATACAAAAATAAAAACTGTTTTAATGCTTTTTTCTAAGGAATTATTGACCCACCCTCGTATTATACCTATTTATATTATCCTCATCATCATCGACCTGAACAATTCCACTGCTGGATAAAGGCCTCCCTAGCTTGATTCTATTCCTTTCTGTCATTTGAATTGCTGTATTTATCAAAATCTGTGATATTATTTTTATTTACATATTCATATAGTCATCATCATCAACCAGGATCAACCCACTGCTGGATGAAGGGTTCCACAACCTGATTCTACTACTAGCGGTTAAACAAATTTGTGATATTATACCTATTTCTATCATCCTCATCATCATCGACCTGAACAATTCCACTGCTGGATAAAGGCCTCCTTAGCTTGATTCTATTCCCTTCTATCATTTGAATTGCTGTATTTATCAAAATCTGTGATATTATATTTATCTACATATTTATATAGTCATCATCATCAACCAGGATCAATCCACTGCTGGATGAAGGGTTTCACAACCTGATTCTACTACTAGCGGTTAAACAAATTTGTGATATTATACCTATTTATATTATCCTCATCATCATCGACCTGATCAATTCCACTGCTGGATAAAGGCCTCCCTAGCTTGATTCTATTTCTTTCTGTCATTTTAATTGATGTATTTATCAAAATCTGTGATAGTATATTTATTTACATATTCATACAGTCATCATCATCAACCAGGATCAATCCACTGCTGGATGAAGGGTTCCACAACCTGATTCTACTACTAGCGGTTAAACAAATTTGTGATATTATACCTATTTCTATCATTCTCATCATCATCGACCTGAACCAATCCACTGCTGGATAAAGGCCTCCCTAACCTGATTCTACTCATTTCTGTCATATTTGAATTGCTGTAATTATCAAAATCGGTGATATTATATTTATCTACATATTCATATCGTCATCATCATCATCAACCAGGATCAATCCACTGCTGGATGAAGGGTTCCGCAATCTGATTCTTGACAGTATTGAATTTCCATATTTATTAAAAATGCTAATGTTATTTATCTACATATTCATATCGTCATCATAATCATCATCATCATCAACCAGGATCAATCCACTGCCGGATGAAGGTTATCCCAACCTAATTCTACTCTACTTGGTCATATAAATTGCTATATTTTTTTTTATTTGTGATTTTATATACCTACCTATTTATAATACCCAAACCCTACCCAAAATAAATTTTGTTTCGACATGAATGTCCCGCACCGGAAGACTATGTTATTTAAGGTTAAATTTTAATTCAAAAATTGATTTTTTAAATATTATTCAACGGCTGCAAGCATTTATTATTTATATACTGCTAACCTTTTATTATCTAAATGGGTCCCGTAGCAGATTAATATTCATGTTATATTGGATCGCCATTTATAATAATCACATACATTGCTTTATATTCGAATTTATGAGATGTATAATTATTTATCATATTTAAATGCACATGTTTTAACGAAACATTTATATAACTACACATATTTTATTCTATTAAAATATCAGTGGTTGCAATCGGCGATTGCAAGCTGTTCTATTTGGCCTATCAGCCTGAGGTGGACGATGTTGTGAAGGCCAGACTCCAGAATAGACTACGCATATGACCCCAAATTTATATTGACAGTGACTACTTGAAAATCGTAAAACTGACAAATCAGCAAAATGTCAAACTGTCTTGAGGTGAATGAAAATCAATTCCGAAGGGAAAACGCAAGACCTAGTGAGACAGACTGGCGACCGCCAGCTGGCTCAGCTAGTCCCCTATATATTATTATCCTATGAGATTTTAGAAAATGCACCAACAGCTCATTTAAGCGGCATTTTATTGTTATTTTTACATCTGCACTTCGAAATGTGCGCTACCGATTCATCTACCGATTGAATTGAACACATTTCGGAAATTTTCCATGATTTTACATGTACGTGACGTTTATATCCGATATTTTCTTACACACCGTATACGATCACCATATTTACTGTTCACGCTTAACAGAATGACGTCTTCGTCGCTTAAGACCTTCTAATCCTTTATTTGACAAACGAAATCGATTATTTGTATTCAAATATCGTAATGTAGGCATTGGCGCACTTTTTTCCGGTGAAAAAACCATAATCTTGGTACAATTCACTACGTAAATAAAATTCTGGCAGGCGCGTCCGCCACTGTCCGCCATTTCATAGATAACGTGATATTCCAAATTTGATTTTTTTAAATACTTCTTTGTGGCTGTTCACACACTATTTTTGTTATTGAATAATTACCTAGGCTACTGATTTCTATAGATCACAATATAGTCATATTAAACTAACAAAATTGCCATTACAAACAATGAAAGAAATTAATACGAATTGTTATAGTTATCAAAATGGGTGATATTGTATAATATCTACCTATTTTTATCGTCCCTATCATCATCAATCTTGACCTATCCACTGCTGGATGAAGGCCTCCTCAGCCTTATTCTACTCCTTAGTTACACATGAATTGTTATATTTATCAAAATCAGTGATATTATATTATTATCTACCTATCTATATATAATGCCATTATTATCACGAGCCTCAATAAATCCATTGCTGGATGAAGGCCTCTCTACGTTGATTGTATTCTTGACAGTATTGAATTTCTAATGTTATTTATCTGCATATTCATATCGTCATCATAATCATCATCATCATCAACCAGGATCAATCCACTGCTGGATGAAGGGTTCCGCAACCTGATTCTACTACTCAGTTTAACGAATTTGTGATATTATACCTATTTCTATCATTCTTATATCATCGACGTGAACCAATCCACTGCTGGATAATGGGCTCCCTAGCCCGGTTCTACTTCTTTCTGTCATATGAATTGCTGTATTTATCAAATTCGGTGATATTATATTTATCTACATATTCATATCGTCATCATCATCATCATCAACCAGGATCCATTTTGCATTTGCCATTTCGCAATCGAGTGGTCTTCGAAAATTTGGAAATCTGCTATGAAACTATGAAAAATAGGGAACATGCGGCCCGCGGCGAAATATTTCTCCTAATAAAAACGAGCCGACTATGAAAAATTGGGAAAATCCCCAAATACTATAATTTTGGAGGCTCTGTACTATAATTCCACTTTCAAAATATGGCAACACTGCTCTATGGTCTGTACCTGGCAAAAGTATAAGTCTATGGTGCTAACTAGTCTATGGTACTGACACTGCTGCATAGATACCATAGATAAGATACTTAATAGATACCAATAGATACAATAATATTTACGTTGCTGCTAAAAACAGACGAATATCAACAATATCGTCATTTCAGTTGAAATCCAGTTGAAAATTAAAGGTATCTCAACATTATCTACCTTAGCCTAGAGCCCATGCACTAATTATTAATATAGGTACTATATAATGCAGGGTCCTCTGATATTATTGAATAATTCCGTACTACCTACCTGTTTGGCAGAAGCATAATATAAATCGCGTTTTGGCTATTTTGATGCCAATATGGCAGTAAATGCATAGGTACTTTATGTGACGACAAATCATGTAATATAGATAGATATTATCTCTAAAACTTATAGATTTCTCGTTAAACGACTTGGCAAAATAATACATATTGTCATAAATGTCAAGCTCTAACAAGCCAAAACCATGTATGTTATATGGGTATGATTTTGGCATATCAAAGAATTACGCATTCGCAGACTTATCTACGGTATTCTGCATTAGGTACATAATATCGATAATATTATAGTACATGTAGTGGAAGACGAAAATTATGAACACGGTCAGGAGGTCGATTCTAAATGATGCACTATGCCCTTCGCCAAACCGCTTCGACTGAAGCAGGTAAAATTTTTAGTTTTAAAGTGAATATTGTGTGTTCAGAGCTTCGAACGGCATCGAGCCGATGAAGGCTTCAAATAAAACTATTGAAAAATTTTAACGAATTAGGTCATTATCACTATAACATTGTAGAAAAAAAAACGAATGAAAAAGGAGAAACCCCTCAGGCCAGGTTAAAGACTGCCAAATCAGTATTATTTATGAAATCAGCAATACAGAGGGAGTGGAATATAATGTATGCAAAAAAAATGTTCCAACATGTCTTTGGAGTCACCGCAAATTTTATCATATCACATTATCATGAAGTAATTATTAAATATATTGTATAAAAAACCAATTTTCCGATACAGGATTTATTAGTACAGACCTATAAACTTATCTGAAGAATGGCCAAAAATGGAATTACGAACTACCATAGGACGCCAAGTTGAAAATGTCATTCGAATATCAGATTTTGTCCAGTTACGAGTCTTAATTGGGTAGTTTTCGACAGTGGCTACCCCATCCCATTCTTCAGATAAGTTTGTAGGTCTGTAATGGTAATTATTATGGAAGACACAAAACCAGAAACAAAAAAACAAATGAAAAGGAAGAAGTAATTACACACATAAATACCTTTCTGGGCAGTTAACATTTAAAAAAATGTATTATTTGTATTGCAATATGCAAAAGGAAAAAAAATGGTTCGTGTATCATATAGCATGTACATATTGTGTCGATTTTGAATAACACTGGATATCAATTTATTTAAAGTACTAAACACATGCAAAACTTGTGTTTCTTATAATATTCAACTAAAATGTACCTACTACAGATTCACAAGTAAAGCAAAAAATTGCAAATTGACAAGATTGCCCACTAGCAAATGGCAGATGAAGACTATGAATTTAAAAAAAAACGATAAGACAATAAAATTGCTTTTCTATAATTCGACCTGCAGCATGTTTGCCAACGCCTTCTCTTAACTCAAGTATAGTATACTATAAAAGGCAATTATTCATATTTAATTTGATCATAAGAAATTGCACATCAAACAAAACCTCATGTTATAATATATGTGGTACGAGGGAATAGCTGCAAGGGGAACTAACGAAATAGCGTCCTGTGTGATATGTAATCTGAATACCTTAACTCACAACTGTTCAAAGTGTATTAGATTCTCTGATTTTTGTCCGGGACAAAATAAAAATAACATCTTAACTGCAGCTCTATCTTACTTTGTAAGTACATCACCAACTGTCTAGGTCGTGGATCATAAATATTTGCTCCCATGTCATACGCGTCTTGAATGTACCACTGACCATTCGTGTATTGCAAAAGCCCAGAAAACTTCTAACATAGAAATTAGCACATCAACTGCTGACTAGATAATTACTAATTAATTACCACATTTAATACTTTGGACGCTGAAGACACACCCGGCGCGTAGTGACCAGGCGGCCGATCGATGTAATTAACGTGCATGTTAAAGGTGGTAATTAAAAAATCATTATCTAGTCAGCAGCGAATTTTATCTAATGGCCACCTGATCGCTAGGCGCGTCTTTACCGTCCAATGTATTAATATTCCCCATGATTGTTATCAGTTTGTTAGAACAGTACCTAAAGGTACGAATAATTAATTCCGTACTATTTCCGAATTCCGAATTAATTATTCTATACGGAAAATCTAAATAAGTGTATATATAATTAAATACAAACATCACGATATTCAATCCTAAGAGGATCACTATGGGCCACCATAGAGTGACGGTTGTACATTTTTATTAACAGATTTTTTACGAGAATTGGATGTCAACCACTTACTTAACCTATATTAGGTGTATACACTGGGTCCAAACACACATTGATAAACATGTGAATTTGCCAGACCCAGGACCCACGAAACCAAAGCGTTACCGCTCCGTAATTGCACAAGTATATTAATTTATTATTAGCGGAGCCAGCTAGTAGCAGCCAGCCATCTTCGCTAGATAGTAGATTTGGATTAGCGTTCTAACCACATGTGGATTTCAATAGAATAATGAAATAATTCTAATAATAATGATACGTTTTTACTTAACTTTGGGTGCTTGATTGTTCACTGTAATAGGTATTTAAGATGATAGCACGGTTTTTGTTTTAGGGTGGACTTTCGTTATAATGTCAGTTTGACATGATTTCCTTGCTGATTTGTCACTAGCGAGAATAGTTTTATTTTTCTAACATTTAGATTATTGCGGTAAAAATTATTCATTTTTTTTTCGATTGAGCTAGATCCTAATTGATCGGTCAAATGGCTAAGTATTTCTCATATAAAGTTTTTAATATAATTATGTGAGGTGGGAAGCATATATGATCGGTATTGAAGTAAAAATGTTGTTTTTTTTTTTTAAATCAGTAAACGCCTTACTGAATAAATCTAAAAGGGGAAATGAAAATGTTATTGGGACAATAATATCATTATTATTAGAACTATGAAATAATGTAATTTTTATACGGTTTTAAACATACAGGCATTAAATACAGTTCCTGGTATATCTCTGATAATGTAAAATTTTTAAAGATTTTCCTCGATTTAAATTGAAGTAATTTCGGGACTACAAAAATCAAAGTGAAAATGCTAAAAAATCAACAAACTGGCGTTTAAATAAGAAATTAGTGTGTTATCCAAAAGATGTTAGCGTATTAATAGTATTAGATTATTATTGATATTGTTACAATTTGCCCCATTCCCAATTTGTCATTTACTTTTTTAATCTGAAGAAGTAGTTCTATCATCTCGTCATATGCGCTCAGTAGTGTGCGCTCCGGCCCACTGCACCATTATATAATATGAATCAAGACATACCATTGTGTAGTGTAAAGATATGTATAGTGAAATGCATAATAATTTACTTTCATTATTTAACATTGTTACAGATAGCAATGGACAAGATGATGAAAGATTTTAATCCAGAGACATCAGCTCGGGAAAAACGAAAATCATCTCGAAAATCATATAACAAGTAAGTTTGAAATGCTATCCTTAAAGCCAATCGAATAAATGGTTACAGCTGCACACTAGTCATTAAATGATAGTAATCCCCGTTAATTTACCATATACAGGCGGACTTCGACTTTCAAACATTCGACTTACACACAATTCGCTATTTCGCACATTTAAAAAAAATCGTTTTTTAAAACGTCGCGCTGTGGGGTAAAGATATCCCCCTCTCGCTCGCTCACAAGCAGGTGCATTTCTTGCATCCTGCTCGCACCCGTTACTTTGTTTGTGAGCTAGCTAGGATAGGTTTAGTCAAGTCTATGGGTTTAGTCTTGCTAATTTTATTCATTTGAAATATTTCACCCTAAAAATTTGTAAACATGAGTGAGAAACGGAAAAACTGCAGTGTTGATACGAACAAAAAGAAATCAAGGACTCATAAACTTCACACGATCGAGACAAAGATGGAAATTATTAGACTTTTCTGATAGCGGTGAATCTTGCTTCAATCGGACGTTCGTATGATACAAACAGGTCTACAGTATGTTCAATTTTGAAATATATCTTTAAAGACTGTTGCCAAAAGACAAGGCATGCAAGACAATGGAAAAATCTTTGTCATCATGGATCGATGACCAACATCAATGAGATGTCCCTCTGAGCATTTCAATTATTCAAGCGAAGGCTCTTAATTTGCACAAAGATTGGAAGTCTAGATTAAAAGAAGATTCTAACATGGTTTTTCAAGCAAGTAACGGTTGGTTTAACAATTTTAAAATGAGGTATTCTTTTCATAATATTAAATTCACTGGAGAATCGGCTGATGCGGATAAAGATGCTGCAAAAGAATTTATTTCCTCATTATCCAAAATTATTGAAGATGGAGAATATTCCTCTAGCCAAATATTAATGTAGATGAGATAGGTTTATTTTGGAAAAAAAATGCCTAGTCGTACATTCTTATCTAAGGAAGAATCAGTTGCCCCTGGGCATATACCTTCTAAAAACCGATTGACATTGCTTTTTGGTGGAAACTTAGCTGTTGATTTAAATTGATGCCAATGTTAATTTATCAAGCAGTAAACACCCGCAAACCCCACTTAAACATGTCTCTCAAACATCTTATATTTACTTAATAAATAAATATTTTAAAATACACACAATTTTAATTTTTTTTTTACTTCCCTCTAATTTGAACATTTAACATTCACACACAATTTCAGGAACCAATTATGTATGAAAGTCGAGGTCCTCCTGTGGATTGGCTTAGTTTTACACATACACGTTTTCTACAAGTTCGTAACACAATCTGGGTTGTTCATTACTCAGTCATTGTTATTAGACAACTTAGAGCCAAGGAAGTGTCAACTGATTGTGTGGAGCGGTTTTAAGCCAATGAGATGTTAAATCGCTATGATGCAGATGCGGAAGATAAGCCACAAAAGGTTTTGGCTTTGATTAGTATTTTGTTGTTTACCCTTAGTTTATATTGTATAACTTATACATATATCCCATTTTAGCTAAAAATTAGATATTTATTGAATACACTAAATTTTACCTCTGTGTAAGATTATTGCACTTACAACACAACTAATCAAATCCAATCCACAAATACTTCCTAAATCATGTTTATACAATGGATAAATTTATAAATTTAAACATAATTATGTATAGTTTGTTCTTTGATTTAATTTTTTTAATATCGAACTACAATATTTTTGAGGCATTATACAAATTACTTGTAGACGTTCAAACGCTTAACATTTTATATCTGTTTTATAGCCGTAAACCTTCGAATCTATATGACGGATATGGTCATCTCTCATCCAATGGCCTCGATTTATGCGACTGCTTAGACTCAATGTGTCCTGGATGCCATTTTCCATGCCCAAAGTGTCGCTCCAACAAATGTGGACATGAATGCAGGTAATAATTTTAACTAACAGTCCATTACTATCAACTACATGCGTGGATGTATTACTAGCAGTGCGTATCGCCGCTACCATAAAGATGAAAGACAAAATACTTGTATAAGTTGGATTAAAATAGTTTAGGGTCTTTGAATTTTCACACGAGTGGTAACTCCCGCAACATAAATGTCCATGTGTGATAGAATGATGTAGCGTCTCCGACGACAAAATACACAAAACACACCGCGCAGCAGATTGTATCAATGAAATATATTATATACACAATAACTTTTTTTTACACTGTTACACCCCCGAATGGTCCCCATTTGGGGATGTCTCCTCTGTGGATATAAAGAGGCCTGAACCATTATCAAGCCACGCATAGTAAGGGTAAGATTGCGAGAATAAATAAATAATGATAAATATATAACCGGCAACATTGTCCAAATGCCGTTAAAAATATATATAAATGGCAACACCGGATTTTTTACCGACTGACAGCGAACGATTTTCCCGCGCAAGAGACGCTCCTAAATATCGACATTGTAAACACGTACATTTTAACCTCCGCAAAAGTTATTAAAATTATATAAAATGTAACCAAATAGTAGTAAGCAAATAAAAATTGACGTTTTCGACCATTCTGTTCACTCCCAAGTCCCAAATGACAGACGATGTCCAGCAACCAGCATACATGCATCTTCTCGCTCCCGACCTGACGGGAGATGACAATACCTTTCCGATTTTCAAAATTGTATTGCTTTATTTGTGGCATGCAATAAATATAGCAAATATTTTTATGAATAAAATTCAACCCCATACCCCCTCCCCTTTAAATCTTTCGTACACCCGGGGTTCTGCAAACACTGCATAAGATTCGATTTGTTTTCTTTGGCCATATCTACTCAGATAATATAAATAGTATAATAAAAACGCTATACTTAATAATTTGCCAAAATGTATTGTGTTTATTTTTTTCAGAGTCAATCGCAAATGGACTTACGACAGGATTGAAATTGAGGGAAATGATTTCAATATAAAAAATAAGAACAAATAAACATCTTTTCGAGTATTTTTTGAATTTAGTAACTCTGCAGGAGTAAAAACAGTAAAGGTGCAGTAATACGTATTGTGTCTTTTTAATAATATTATTAATATTAATTTAATAATTATAAAAAAAACAAACTAAACTCTAACACAGCTTATTTATTTTTGACATGTCGTTAGGTTTTGGTTTATTTTTAAGTCTCAAAAGACCATAGCCACAAAAACGATACGTAGTACCTACTGTATCTTTAATTAAAAAGCTACTGAAAGTGGAGCTTTAGCAATGAAAGTGGAGTTAACATCACTTAATTATAATTCTGATTTTCAAGGAATACGATATATTATTATCTCATCCATTATAAATATTTTTTCTTTTTAGTTTTAAAATTATCTCCTTTAGCAAATAAATGCATAATACAATTTCAGTGAAATTTTACTAAAAACAACTTGAATAGAAAAGCTGCATATAGGTAATAAAAATTTAATTTTAATTCTGTTGTAAAACTCATCTGTTTCAGTAAAAACATGTGTAATAATAATGAATGTTTCATATTTCAAAGTAATAATGTATTTGAGGTATGTAGCACTTTTATGCATATATGTCAGTTTACACATATTATGTAATAGGTATGATGTATTACGTTTGTTTTGAATAAAGAATACCAATTTATAAAGTATTTGTTTCATTACGATTACTTATTGATTGAATACAAATTAAATAGATACTTGGTCAATAAAACATCATTAGGTAAAAATATATATTTTATTCAAATGTGCAATATATTATCTCTTCATCTGTGAATAAAGCAATTACAATGTTATTAACACATTAAAATATGTATAAAAGAATCTAAAATATGGAAATGATGAAATCATTCTTTTAGAAAAAAAATATGGTTAATTAACATTTGCACTTCAGGATGAGGACTTATTTTGACAAACTCTGTTACAATGACTGGTTGTCAGCCATTCACTCAACTGTTTCCGGTCCAGGCGAAATTTTTGTCCTAATTTTGAACTCATATCGATTGAAAATTAACATGTTAATTTTACAGGTGAAACTTGTGAGCGCATTCCACATCCCACATCAATTACACATTATGTATTTTTTTTTTAAATAAAAGTGAATAAATAATAAGCTACATTACACTATTAATTAAGTTAATGCTCATCTGATGCAGTGATAATTAACAAATGTAAAGTCAGTTATTCTTGTACGTACTCACAGGAGTTAAAAGCTTAGTAGTTATGATTGATAATAATATTATATTTTTAATCTTTAACAATAAATTATTAATGTCAGGTTTTTCTGAGTTTTTTAAAAATCAATAAATTGTTGGTACATATGTATTTCAAACGTCAACATCGGCTATTAGAGAACAATTAATAATGCTATTATGTAAAAAGAATAATATCAAAAATCATAATTGCCTCCAGTTGATAGTATTAATTTACTTTAAATTGAAATACAAATTGTCTGAAATACATGTAATTTTGACAGGAAAAAAATGCTTGTAATCATAATGTCAAGTTACATTTACATTCCATAAATTAAGGATACTAATAAATGGAAATACCATTTCTTAAAACTACATAAAATAACAGCTACTTTGTTCAACACATTTAATAATATTTATCTACTCTTTAAGAAATGTTCAGTAAATACAATAATGGTCAAAATCACAACACAGGAAGCATTATGACATAATACTATAAAGTTGATTTCAATAAAAAAAAAAATTTTCTACACAAAGGCGTAGCTCAGGTTTTTTCTCATACACTAAATTTTCATCATAAAAAACAAAACAATAAAAAAACCCTAACCAAATAAACTCATCTTGGGTTCTCGGTTAGGGATCAATAAAAGATACAATTTTACACAGCAATAAACTTTGGCTTTCACATAACACATATTTTACATAATATGACTAATATGTAAATGACTTACGTCATATTTTATAAGAACCGTGGACTGATGAACTGCCTCCGCTTTCGATTCACTTATCAAAAAAATGTCTCGCTTACAGTGATAACAATAATATAAAACATGATTTCTTAGTATGTATTTCTCTAAATTTTCATCAAATTAATCGTGAGTGATGAATCAAACTCGCTTTGGAATGGTATCATATAAGCAGAATCTACATGACTCTACTCTATGTTGTAAATAATAGAATTTTCTAGCTAAATTCTTAAATTAATTGCTTTAAAAGTAAGAATTTTAAATATGATTCTTTCACTGCTTCAATATAATATAAAACGATGAAAAGTCATCATATTGCATTGCAATTTTTGAAATACAGAAAGTCTTAAATATATTTTTGTCTCATTAAGGCAAGTCGTTTAGTCTTCTCATCGATCAAATGAATCTATTAACATGCTATTTCAGATTAATAGTAAATTTGGTGGTCATAATTCTCTGAAAGTAACGAAATTGGGCACAGGAAAATTTACAGTTTAAATATTGTTAGTAAATTTTATTTAGTTCTAAACGTACTGATGGGCTTCCGAGGAGCGGCCTGTCTCTGACGTGCCAGAAAACTTTGTCCGGCGCTAAGCAAAGCGAACCGCTGATCGACAGCATCCCGGTGACAAGCCACCCCCAATTTGAAGAATGCTGACGTAATAAGTTTTTCTTCTCCCTCCTTCATGGCGTCTTGCGATCCGGTCGCAATCGGACGGGCATTACTCGACCCCCCTTGACCTGACCCTTGAACCTGACCTGGCGCCATCTTCTCCCCTGAGAGTCTACTGTTCAGCATCGTCATGTCTGTTAATGATTGTTGACCTGAATAATTTAACGAGAATTACATACCAACATACAATTTATAAGACAGTGAAAGCATATTATGACAAAGCAAAAAACGAAGGACTGACAAGGTGACAAGCATACGGGGAGTTTAAATCGTCCATTGACAAGAGAATACTTATGGTCACATTCTTACCTGGTGTTCTGGGATCGAGGGTCTTGATGACTTCTTTAGCCTTGTCAATTACTTTGCGATACTTTTCTTCAGTAGCTAATAAATCGGCTTCCTTTTGATTCAGATTGTCTTGTAAACTCTTTGACCTTTGTTTTTCCAATTGCAATGCCGCCATCAATTCTTCCATCTGTGTGCCTGTTAACAAATGGATAGATTCCAATATCATGGTGTTTAAATGTCCACAAAATGTAAATTTACAACAATATGCAAAGTAATATTTTAAATAAGAATAATTCGGCTTTAATTAGCTGTTTCCTTGTCAAAAAAATAACATTTTATGACAGGAAAACCCCATCTTTCTACTTTCATAAAAAAATACTATGATCATTTCTTTAAGCTTCCAAAATAAACAACATACAGATTTCAATACACATAATATTACATTATTATAAGTACATTTTATCGTTAGAACAAAATGTATTCACTCTTAGAAATTTGAATTACATGAAAACTGTGTGAAGGCAATGCGAAACATCTCACAAATGTTTAATTCTTGGTCAAACATAAAAGTAATTCAAGGGGTGCGCTGTAGAAATGTATATTCAGAACTACAGTGTTCGGTCAGTATTTATGAGTTTTTCTTCTTCAGTCAAATCTAAACCAAACAAGTTGACTAGGACGTGATGTCGTTGCACGGTAACCAGTCGTTGATGACAATCGAAACCTAATAGTGGCCAGTAAATGAGCTGCTAAACAACGATCACCAAACTGCAACTGCGGCTGGCTTGTTGAATATTTGCTGATTGTTGTCACGGACTTGGCCTGTTAGAAAGTTTGTTGTCACGATATTAAACTCACAGACAGCACACCAGTTGAAAAATACTGATTTAGAGATTGAATACAGTAAAATCTCATTAATAAAAACACGGATAATTTTAAATTCGCTGTAATTTGAAAACCATACCTTTAATTCGAGTTTCGTAATTCGAAATGATTTCAGAGTCCTGGCATATAAAAATATTCAATAAATCGTAATGAACTACATTATTTCATGAGTCATTGAAAATTATGACAGACTTTTCTTAAAACATCATAAATTACTTATTTTATGAAGGTAAAAAAAAATAATCATTTTATTGTACGACAACATCTTCTTGGCTACGCTTCTAGGCGCTGCTGTCTACTAAATGGGAGGAGCTTCTTAGTTTATAATGAAATTCCGGGTAAAATGGGCGGAGCATGTTAGTTCACAGTTTTAACACGTAGCCAAAAAGATGTTATCGTACAATATGACCCATTAACACACACGGAATCGGAAATTTGGTAGGCACATCTATGATCTTAAACAAAAATCAAAAAAAAATTATATTCCCCCCCCATATAATATTATAATATTTCGTAATTCGATTTTTTTTTTCGATTTCCGGTCCCGTGGAATTTGTATTATCGAGGTTTTACTGTATAAATTTAATATTAATACCTTTTCTTTGGGTTTCCTCGAGTGTTTGAGCCAATTTAAGTTCTATTTGTTGTCCTTTCTGGGTTGCATCACCAGACGAGTTACTCTTTGCTTCCTCCAAACTTGCTTCCAACTGCATTATCTTCTGGTTGGCCTCTCGGCACATTGTTCTCTGCTTATCTAAGCGCTGCCCGTAGTCTTCCAGCAAAGCCTTACAACAAATGAATCTCAATGGCGTTCATACAATAAATTTAGACTAGGCAAGATAATCACCATAGATGAATAAAATCCATTCACTAAACCAGTGCTTCCAACCTTTTTCACCTCACAGCACACTATCTAAATAACAAAAGTTTCACGCCACTGAAAAGGTCTACCTTTTTTTCAACACTAAGGCTCTCTCCAGGGTCCAAACGTATAACCGTGTGTGAAAATTTCGTAGACAATGTCTTTTTTTGGTTATATGTTTATACGATTATACGTTTGAGTTGCGCACGCCGCCGAACGGACGGGGCCTAAGGCTGATTTTCCAGTCACGCTGACCGTCGGCGCTGACGACGATGCGTAGCTGCTCGGCGCTGACTGTCAGGCATGACTCACTGCAACGCTCATTGGCAGAGAAGACTCATCGCCGACGCTATTTAGCACTGATCAATCAGCTTTGTTAGGAAACGCTACATTGTGATAATACATAATATTCGCCGATCAGCGCCGACAGTCAGCGTAACTGGTAAATCAGCCTTAAATTTACATAGGTTGCATATCTCCCCTAAAAAACATATTATTTCTAATAGAAATTTACTGTAGTAGTATTTGAGATATTTATATTTGGGTCGATGCTTGAAAGAGCTACAGCACACGAAAGATGGAAATTAATGTAAAATAATTGTAATGTTGATGCCAAATGCAAACCAATTGTATGACTTTGAGAAGATGCTTTAATTATACTACATAATACATGCAATTATATCATGCGACACACTTCCCAATCAGTTGCGCCACACCCTTTAGGAAGCATAGTTGCATAAAGTGTCTACCTCTAAATCTATAGGTTGCATCTGCTGACATGTGATTTTTTCAATTTAATATGAGTGAATGGCTATAACCAAAACACTCTTATAACCTCATGAGCCGAGATCTATGTCTAATTGTATAGCCAATTTTAAAAAAGGGGAGATAATATTATGGCAAAATAGATTTTCAAAATTAATACTGACAATATAATTACCTGTACGGAAGCTTGGTCACCCTGTGTCCCTTCTTTTTGACGCAGAATTTTATTTTCATGCTCCAACCTGATCAGACGCTCTTTCATGTCTGATGGCATCATTTCCCGTGACACACTGTCTTCGTTGCTTCCTGAAGAAATCAGACAACAAAATTAATAAAACTTGCACAAGCATTATATACTTCAGCGCATCTATTCTATACACAAGACTACTTTCGGCCCGCTACGGCAGCTAGGGTAGGAAAGTATCGAAATATTAACACTTATTGTAACAATTACACTAATTTAGCCGTCTAAACCAGGGGTAGTCAACCTGGTCCCTACCGCCCACTAGTGGGCGTTCCAGCTTTCATGGTGGGCGGTAGGGGTTTTAAAAACATTATTAATATTATTAAAAACTTCGTTATAATCTATTGAAGAGATAGTTTCATCACTTTCCTAAATTGTCATCTATAAAAGATGATGTAACTCCAGAGGATATTAACCACCTCAATGAACTTAAATTGGATATGGAAAAACGTTTTGAAGATATTTTGAAATTGAAGGTGTATGACTGAATGAAAAATCCTTTTACCGCAAATATTGAAGAGGCTGATACAACTTGCCAAGAAGAACTGTTAGAAATTAGATATGATGAAGAAAGTAAACATAAATTCGATAGTGGTAGATATGAAAACCTATGGCAAAATAAAAAAATGCCTGTATTATATCCAAATATGTGGAAAATGATATTCAGTTTATTGATACCTTTCCCCACCTCATATTATCTTGCGGAATCAGGTGGCCGGTTAGAAAATTTTACTACCAACAGATATACAAAAGTGGACGGTAGGTATAAAAAGGTTGACTACCCCTGGTCTAAACAGTCAAAACTGACTATCTCGCTCTGACATTAATAATTATCATAGCCAAGAGAGGTGCTGTTAAAACATAGCACTTACTGTAACAATTACAACGAACATATTGTAATTGTTACAA
The DNA here is from genome assembly GCF_057557595.1 of Rhyacophila brunnea. Lineage (NCBI taxonomy): Eukaryota > Metazoa > Arthropoda > Insecta > Trichoptera > Rhyacophilidae > Rhyacophila > Rhyacophila brunnea. The sequence continues at coordinate 43,790,432 of NW_028232859.1, forward strand.
TAAGTGCTAATATTTTGATACTTTCCTACCCTAGATGGCTGTTGTAGCGGCCGAAAGCAGTCTTGTGTATAGAATAGATGCGCAGATAATTGAATAAAAGAATATGGACTATACCGCTAGTTAGAATATTAGAACATCGCAATTCCTCGCAGGCTTCTTTAAGTGTATCTCTTTCGTGGAGTAGGTTGTCTTTCTCTCGTTGCAATGACAACAATTTTGTGTTAATTTTTTTATTCTCAATCTCCAATTTATCGGCTTTTGCTACCTCTGCATCCCACTTTTCATGTAATTCTGTCACCTATGTAAACACAATAAATAAATTAATAAAATAGTTCATACACCATTTTTTCAACAGTTTTATGTTTTATCTTATATCAGAACATTTGTAACTACGATCGAACTTGGTTATTACGAGGAAAATTGGACCGACTGAATTTTCTCGTTATAAGCATTACCTGTTATATCATTATATAACATTTTTCGCGCCACGTTCTATTTAAGCATAGAACATAAAAAATCTGAAAACCATCGTAAAAATCTCCAAACAAGCATGGCATTCATAAACTACAAAAGAAATTGTTTATTGTAATGAACGCTGGTAAGTACCTTATGACTTCACAAAGTACGAAATTTCAACCATATGCGTGGATACTTTTTCAATATTGTCAGCGAAAACACCAATTAGATACTTGGACATAAACTAGTGTCATAAACCTAATCCGATCCCGTTGACATCGGTATACGGTCGGATTTTATTGCTTAGGGTCGAAAATGTTTTTAAAAGACCGACACATTAACAGTTTTAAGAAAAATTTTGTAGATATTTTTGCTCGGTATATCCGATAAGTAGCTCGTTATAAAAGTGAATAAATTTATGGAGAAAATCATAAACTAAAATGTCAACGAATGTTTCCTCATTACATCCGAGATCTCGCAATGTCCGTGATCGTAATAACCGAGTTGGACTGTAGGTGGAAATCCCATCAAAGGATGTACGAAAATCTGAATTTTTGTTAATTTTTTTACCACTGCCAAGAAAAATGTTTCCGAATGTAAAACTATTATTTCCACAAGTCATTCAAATGGCCAGAATGTCTGCAAAATGTTCCTCATTATTTTAAAGAACCACCAGAATCATATACGTATTCTGGTGGTATATATAATTTAATTAACTGTTGTGTGTTTTCATTTGTTTTGTTCATCTGTCATCGACTTCAAAATACTGTTTTTAAAATTGGAATTGCGCAGAACAACCGCGCACATCACAGCTTAATTTTTTGAAAAATGTAATAATTATATAAGATAACAGATTCTTTACTAAATTGTTATAAATCGTTTTGTCCTTGGTTAAAAAAATATATTAATCCAAGGAGCAGTGATTCCCAACCATGTCTGGGGTTTGGCAAGAATTTACAAAAACTTATTCGTAGAAAATTTTATTCGTAGGATTTTTTTAAATTTACACTACAACAGACCACAGGGGTCAAACGTATTGCATCATAGAGAAGTAGGTAGTGAGAGTTATACCTCGTTTACATGTGCATGGATTTATTGCTGACAGTATGTATTATCGCGACCATAACAAAAATGCACATGTAAACACGTATTTTCGTGCAAATTACAAAATTTCATGCATGAATAAAAAAAGTTGTGAATTTTCACGTGACAATTGGACCGCGCAATATCTGCGCCTGCGCAGTAGAATGATACTAGCGAACATGCCGGAAAAAATACAAACTACACCCGCAGAGCATTTTGATGTTTACCAAATTTCACAACCTATCAAATAGCACCGCACCATACAATGACAATTAATGCGTCTCGCTTACATTTGAAGAATGAGATTGACGAGACAGTGAGCACTCTTATATGTAAACAGTTATTATCGCGATATTAATACACACTATTGGTGCAAGTAAATCGTTGCACGTGTACAAGCGCTAAATTAGCGTCGCGTGAAAATTGAGAAGATTCTAAACTTTTTTGATTCATGTATGCAATCTTGCAATTTGCACGATAATACGTGTTTACACATGCATTTTTTTGTTATGACCGCGATAATACGTAGTCAGCAGTAAATCCATGCATGTGTAAACGGGTTATTACTCTATTTACAAGCCTTACTGACAGTGATGTCAAATGCGGGTAGATGGGTCCATGTGTTGCTTAGGAGCGGCAAATGAAGGTAGGAATGCGAATGATACAACTTCTGGGATTAGATTATGCAGAGATTACAAATTGTTCACACTTGTGGCTATTTCACATCAAAAGACAATGTATCATATCGAAAGAAAATATCAATACTGGTATTGTAGAAGAAATATATTTAAAATCAAAACATTGTGTACTCGTATCAATATGAAACAATCATACTCTATCTCACTCTAAAAGTTAAACAGCCAAGAGAGAGGGTGTTATAAGATAGCACTTTTCACAGTTAACATGTGATAATTAACTGCCTGAATACATAAAGTGATAAATGTGATATATTTATCACATTTAGCTATTTTTGGATGTTAAGTGATATGTTAGAATAGTCTCGCAGGATTGGAAACTATCCCTTGTAAGAACAGACAAAAATGTCTTAAGAGCAGAAGTTAATAAAACACTTCTTGTAACACTAATGCAAAGCACTTATATCTCAAAACGCCCCAGGCAAATATATCTCACATCGCACGAGTAAATCTTGCTTTAAATGAAATACAATTCAAAATGACTAGAAGCTAATTTAATTTTTAACCTTTTTTCAACTTTACTGTCACATATTTAGGCACTACCTTCGTAGAAGAAGGTTTTCTTCAACGCCTGTATACATTACCTGCTTTTTATATATCTCCAACTGGCTTTTAATATTGGTCAACTTTTTAGCATCCTCTTCGTGTTCTATACTTCTCTGCACGTACTCCACATTTTTTTCCTCGAGGAGTTTCACTTGTTTCTTCAAATCAACATATTCTTCCATTCTCTTCTTGTATGACTCAATTGTAACCTCGTAATTTAGAACTCTGTCAGCGGATTCTCTCAAAGCGTCCACTTCATCTTTCAAATGTGCTGCTTCTGATGCTGTTATCTACAAAAAATAAATTTTATGAATCACTAATAATTTTCTAGTTATATAACTATAATGAACTGAACAAATCATGTACAGTGAAACCCCGATTCTACGGTTTTCAAGGGACCCTAAGAAAAAACGATAAATGCGAGAAACGTTAAATGCGGGATACATAAAAAATAAAAAACTCATTTTTCTCCTGGTTTTTTTTTGACGTTTTGAATTATTTTCAGTTTCTCAGCTGGAGTTCTAGTTTTCTTCATGGGGGGCATTTTAGTTGCGACTTATAAAAATTAGTGACACGAGATGCGAGGCAAGCGAGCGCCGACCGACCTGTCTAAACCTGACTGAAAGGTCTGTAGTATGTATCATAAACAATTCGACGAAAGCGAAAATGAAATATATTCAACAAAAATGGTCAATAGGGATAATATTTGTGACGGGACCATAATATTTAGAGATAGATCAAGGAAAACGATAAATCGGGGAACGGTTAATGCGGAATTATTTAATATTGTTCTTATGGGTGTTTGGCGGGACTTTCAAAAACGAATGATCCGTGCGTGAAAACGATTTATGCGAGAACGGTAGATCGGGGTTCCACTGTAAATATATTCGTTGTATTTGTATTGCATACATATTGATTTATTCCAACAGAATATGGACAGTACAAATTACTATTAAGCGTCAAATGCATTATCATCACGTTATGTGCTGTCACAGTAAGCTGCCGCTACGGGAAAAAGATGTGTGAAGTCGTTTTAATTGGTATTTAAAATATTATTAGACTGATACTGCTGTCCGGTAGCACATTTCGAACCTTTCAACTTTTTCAACTTTCAACTGACATTGTCAATTATAAAAATCTGCCGAAATCACCAGAACAACAGTGAGGTCACCTAACGCGTATCACACTACATCATGAACCGCATTAGTCAGTGAAGGTTTTTTCTATTTTCTGCAGGCCTACGCATTTATTATTGGTTTTCTCTGTGGATTTTCTATTAAATTATTGTCTATATCTGGTGTTTAAGTCTATTATCAATGGTCTGCTGGTTGGGTTCTGTTCAAAATATTATCTATAGATGCAATATCTCAAGTAATTTTAAGGTACGCACACGTAGAAACTGATTAAATTAATTAACAGTAAAAAATTATTTGAAATTACCATGAATAATGAATAAATATTCAAAATACTATATTAGAGTTGGCACTCTCCATCATTGAATTTATAGAGATAGTGATCATTCAAAATATTCTGCGGAATGACGAAACCATAGACTAAATTTGTCGCCGTGCTAGCATGTGACAACACGTGACGTGATCATAATGTAATCGCAGCATTTATATACCACATGTCGAATTCGTCAATGTGACGTCATCGTCATCCACATAACAAACGCTGTCAAATGGAATCGAATGTCTTCGCAGATTGGTCGAATGCAACTGAAAAACATCTATGTTTCAAAGCGACAGATCGAGTAGCGACTCCACAAACATGTTGGACGGCGATAAAGCCGATAAAGCCGACCCCGCACCTGCGCAAAGCGCTCGATTCGACCATTTTTGCCATTCGTATCTAGACGTCACTGCTCGCCGGTGGCCGTTCTGCTGCGATAAATGATGCACTGTACATTAATATATGCCTAATTGACGGATGAATCCAATATTTTCGCCTTCTACTTCTATTTCTGCGGTACCAATACATAATAATCACTGTATCAGCGTCTGATGACATATTTGCGTAATGGCGTCTGGCCAGAGTACTTATTATTTTGACATTTCGAGAAGTGAGTGTCGCTAGTATATGTGCGCGTTCGTCACACACAACAATTTTTCGGGAGTCTCGGAACTCGGTCGCGGCGAACTAGGCGAGTTTTGATCTAAGAGTCGCGTGGAAGTCAATGCTGTATTTTGTAAAGACCAAATACTGCTTGTTCAACACATGCATGCTACCTGTACTCCTGTATGGTATCTTGCCAAAGTCCAAAGATCTTGATTTTCCAGCTATGAGAATCCATGTCTCTACAAAATCTTAGTGGTATACTAGTATGATTGCATTATAAACACTCGAGTTCATGAGTTGACACGCCAGTCATTGATGACAAATGTAATCAAGGGGCACCTCACGCGGTTTGGACATGTAATGATGTCGCCAGAGGGCGTGCACCGTTTTGCTACAAGTGCAAGGATTCCGTCATCATGGCCAACCCTTCCTCACCTTGCAGCGGTCTTACAAAAGGGATCTTTACACTCTAATGCTGAAGCGTAACAGAGTGACTTGGTAATAAGAGTACCTATTTTAAGAAATTATAAAAATAAAGTCGGTCTAAATTCAACTCATGTAAGCAATTTTTGGTTCAACACAGCTATTTCCCTTCCAATTAACATCAATGACAGGTCAGTTCACTCTTAAGCCTACTCCAGACTATGGACCAAGGCCTGAACAAAAACGATGCATGAGTGCGAGTGAGAAAGTATTCGGCACCCTTACAATATCTTACAGTAAGATAAAAGGTCTACATACGAGGGTGGGTCAATAAGTCCTTAGAAAAGCCGACAGGTGGCGCGACTAGTACTGTAAGCGGTTTGTTTTCATGCAGCGGCACTACCGATTCAGTATGCTGCGAAGTTTCAATCAGATTGGTCGGGTTGTTGTGTGTTTCTCGTACATTTAAAAAAAAAAATTGCTTGTTTACAAAAATGGAGAAAATTGAGTTTAGAGCTGTTATTAAAAATTTTAATATAAAAGGGTTAACAGCAAAGGAAATAAAAAATGAGTTGGATTTAGTTCACGGCATATCTGCTCCTTAACTTGCAACTATTTATAACTGGTTAAATGAATTTAAACGTGGTCGTACATCAACAAAGGATGAACCACGCTCAGGACGTCCTGTAGAGGTGACTACACCAGAAATGATCAATAAAATCCACGATATGGTGTTAAGTGACCGAAGATTAAAGTTGAGTGAGATAATTGAGGTTACAGGGATCTCAAAAGGTAGCGTCATTTCTATTTTACATGACAAATTGAGCATGAAAAAAATTTCTGCAAGATGGGTGCCGCGTTTGCTCACAGTCGACAATAAACGCAATAGGGTGGTGGCCTCTAAAGCCCTGTTGTCGCTCATGCAACGCAATCCGGATGAATTTTTTCGTCGCTTTGTGACTGTAGATGAAACATGGATACACCACTATACTCCCGAGACGAAAGAAAAGTCAGTCAAAGCAGTGGATTGCGGAAGGCGAACCATGTCCAAAGAAGGCGAAAACCGTAAAATCAGCTGGTAAGGTTATGGCTACCGTATTTTGGGATGCACGTGGAATTATTTTCGTTGACTATTTGGAAAAAGGAAAAACAATAACAGGGGATTATTATGCATCTCTATTGGACCAGCTAAAAAACAAAATTGAAGAAAAACGGCCTCATTTAAACAGGAAAAAAATCCTCTTTCATCAGGACAATGCCCGTGTTCACACATGTTTACGATCAATGGCTAAAATTGAAGAATTGAAGTTCGAATTGGTCGACCACCCACCGTATTCGCCAGATTTAGCCCCCAGTGACTTTTTCCTTTTCCCAAACTTAAAAAAATGGCTAAGTGGACAACGTTTTTTTTTCAAATGAAGAAGTCATCGATCGGACAAATGCTTATTTTGAGGATCTTCCGAAAACTTATTTTTCTGACGGTTTAAAAAAAATTGAGAAACGTCTAACCAAGTGTATTGAGCTCCAAGGAGATTATGTTGAGAAATAAAAAAAAAATACAATAATAAAAACTGTTTTAATGCTTTTTTCTAAGGAATTATTGACCCACCCTCGTATCTGTGAGCTAGTTTCCAAAACTATCGCCATCAAATCGGGGCGAAACGCTTCACATAGCGTCGATAACTTGCGAGCTTGAGTTGCTAAAATTGATATTTTTTGTGTTAAACATAAAGTCAATGGTAAATATTTTTAGTTAATTAAGTAGAAAAGATGGTTCTGTGTGTTGTCTTAAAATGTGGTAACCGTACTGATAAGCAAGAAGATGGTATTACGTTTCATAGGTAAGTTGATACATGTTCGTGATAATTTATTTGTATTTTATTATATATTTTAATATCAGTGACCTAGTGTTTCTTTAAAATAACTTAAATTATGGATATCTTTACCTAAAGGTTGCATTTTGACCGCTTTAAAATACTATATAACGTAAAAAAATAGAAAATTATATTTTAATTCTGAGCGTCTAGTGCGAGCACTTTGGGCGAGCACTAGCGAAATGGTCTATGGTCTCGAAAATTTGTAGACGAATGCATTCGCTCGCGCACAAACCAAACGCAAGGCACGCGGCTTCATTTAGCAATGCAACGGGTGGCGTCTAGATGTATCTATAGTCTAAGCTATGGACATATTATATATGTATATGTCCAATATTTGCCATCAGCATTGGAAAACAAAAATCCAAGGTCATTTGTATCAGAACAATATTCTATAGATACAACTTTTAAACATTTGTATACAATGTTCACCAAACCGATGGTCTGGACTAGGCATTATATTACTACATACTACACGATTATGTTAATTACCTGCAATTCTTCCAGTCGCGAGTGCAACATCAATAGTTCTTTATCTTGGATGAGTGTTTTAGCTTTATAATCATCTCTGGCTGTTTCAATTTTGAAGAGTTCATCTTTCAGTAGGTCTACCTGGCGTCTCATATCGTTGTATCTCACCGTACCAGATAGCGCCGGTCCAATGGAATCTCCACAGTCATCGACAGATTCAGAGATGTTTCCGACACCTTCTTGAAGCTTCGCTTGCAGTTTTTGATTTTCATTCAGGATTGTAATTTTCTCTTCAGTCAAAACTTTTACCTGAATTAGGAGAAAAAATATAGATATAGACTAAACTCATTGCAAGTATAATCAACATACTCGGTTAAATATTGATGACAACACAAAACAACAATCCAAAAGAATACAATAATGGTTAGATATTATCTTCATTTTAATGAATTGTTATCCTAAATTGCAAAGATAAATCAATATTATCAATAATTTATAAACCTAGATTATAATGTTATACATACCTATTATAATACGAAGGTTGTCCAAGAATTAAAGACCTTTATTATTTTAAAAATCAGGAAAAATCTATTTTTATAAAAAAAGCAAACGAAATTTTAGGTACATATCCCACTATTTTTCGACATAGTCCTCATTACGATTGATGCAATTGGTGAGCCGTGGAACTAGGTCCTTGATTCTCTTTTCGTAGAACTCTGCCACCACCGTCTTCAAAAATGTTATCACCTCTTCCTCCACATCCTCGTCGGTCTCGCAGCGTTTTTCGGCTAAATGTAGCTTCAGGTGAAAAAAAACAAGGAAAAATTCGGTGCCAGATCAGGGGAGGACATCCCATTTGAATGAGTCCAAAATGTTCAAAAACACCTAAGCGCTTTTCACACGATTTTGTTTATGAGCTTCCGTCAGCGTTTTGGGCACCAAATGAGCACACCATTGCATACCCCAATTTTCCCATCAAAATCATTTGTATGGTAGACTTACTGACGTCTGGGATCAAAATTTCGAGCTCACAGACTCTCAGACGGTGATCTTCACAAACTTTATCATTGATTTTCTTCAACAAAATGTCACCAATTTAGGACCTCCTTCCTCTCCCCTCAGCATCATGAGCACTCGTTCTACCACTTGAAAACTCAGTACACCACTTCCTGACATTCCGTTGGTTCATCACACTACCATAATTGACTGTGAGACGACGATGGATTTCAACAGGGTGGACTTCCTCAGGGGATTCGACAGCGGAGCGTCCATCTCAAACGGACGCAAAGGTCATAATGAAGCAGCTACCGAGCCAGCTCACCACTCGTTCTGGAGAGGGAAGTTTACGCTACATGCCAGTGCTGCCAGCTTTTGAGAAATAACATCTGCATCGCCAAAAATGAATAAAGGTCTTTGATTCTTGGACAACCCTCGTATTATGTAGGTACAACTAAAATAAAATAGTATAAAGAAAACTAATCCTCGCATCATATGTATGCAGTTAGCCGTATCACGGTTCACAGTGAGCCATCATACTGGAAAGAGATGGCGGTATAGTATTGAGATAAAAAATACACGTTCGTGGAGCATTGCAGACAGTACCAATTTTCAATACGTACAATTTACATGTGACCCTACGACTGAATAAAAATATTATACATAATTATTTTATTGAAATAGAGTCCAACCTGTAAGTCAAGTTCATGACATCGCTGTGCTAAGGTGTCTCTGGCTTCCAAATCCGACTGAAAACGTGCGACATTTCCGCTGATTTCTAGGCTCAGACTCGATCTGTTACGACTGTGAATGCAACTCTCCAATTCCTGAACAGTTTAAAAAGCAAAATGTACAATCATGTCCCACTCCATATTATTTTAGTAAACAATAATGTGTCAAACGTCATAATCAACTATTTACCTGAATAGCTTGCATGATGGATCTTTGACATGAAATCTCCAATTCCATTATCCTAGTAATGTATTCTTCTTTCTGTTCACAATTCACAGCACACCCTAAATACATTTACAACAAAATTAGTGGAAGAACATATTATAAGATAATTTCCAGACAGTGTATATTCCTTCTCATCCAACTAAAATACTACTGCTCAAAATCTGTGTAGAAGTTAAAAGCACTGTTGAAAAGGCTGCTAATTGTGTGCCTGAGTTGAAATTCTGCTGGCTCGGTGTATTTAAATTCAAGATATGGGTGTTTACAATTTATACTACTTTTGTATTCCTCTTAAAAAACCTGATTTGGACAAATGACATAAAACCAATCGTCAATACAAAGTAATCAATTAAGATGGCTTTATATTGTTGAGATGGAACTGAAATGATGATTGCTTGCAAAACATTACATTTTATAAAAAAATCCAAACATGACACATTAATTACCTATATTACATTAAGTAGAGCGTTACATATTATTACTTACTACTGCACCCTGTTGCGCTCCAGCATCGCAACATAAGTCAAGCACAAGGTCGCACCACTTCCTTCGATCCATCGCCATGTTATATATTACTAATATTTAAGTAAGTAATCAAAATCTAATAAAACAGTCACGAATGCTTCCAAAATGTTGATATTATAGTGGTGACCTAAGCTAAAAAAAGTCATTTACTAATTTTCTTTAAAAAGGTGTGTTAAAACATATGCTTCTTTACCTAGAATCAACTGCAACAATCGACTAAGTTCATCGAGGTCCCCCTTTTCAGCGATCTTAACAACATCTGGTTTGGGGAAGTCAGCTAGACTTAAACTTAGAGCATCTTGATAGTAATCTAAAATATACAATCACACATGAATGGAAAAAAAACAGTCTGGAGCAATGAACACGGAAACTTATCAGGTTCTTTGTTCACTGTCACTTTCATATATAGCAGGGGGTGGCCACACTTTTTTTCTAGGATCGACAAAATAAATCAAACAAAGTTCAGACAAAGTTCGACTGATATCGCTCGTAATTATATCATGCGAGAACAATAAATTAAATTAAAACAAAATTTATGTATTTTACATTTATACATATAAAAATACCGATACGAAAAAATCGAATTAATAAGTAATTTCGACATAGTTAAACAATTTACCTGTATATCAAATATTAAAAATGTTATTTTTTTTTTAATTTTCAACCGAATCCATATTTCCATCATTCTGTAATGTCACAGACAAAGGAAACATCAAGCAACCGGTTTTGTCATCTAGTTAATGATATTCTGCCCATTCTTTGTTAAATACTGTTTAATTTCAGGTAACATATCTCTGAATTTTTTCAAAAACTTAGCCCGACTAGCGCCAACTTACATTTGTATGCAACAAAAGTTTGCCGTTTTCCAATCCATATTCTTTTCAATAATGATCGAAATTGCCTTTTTTGTAAAGCTTTACCACGAATTAAATTCACAATTTAAAAGCAACATCCATCACGTGCTTCTAGTTTAACACTATTGAACATAACGCCTGCTGGTGTATAATGCAATGATAACTTTTAAAGTGGGTATTGCTTCATCATTTTTACATAAAGTAATAAACCCAATATGATTCCCAACCATAGCAAGAGCTCCATCAGTCGTTACCGATACTAGTTTATGAATAGGAAATCGAGTATGATTAATATATACGACTTAAATGCATTAAATACATCTTCTCCTCTGGTTCGTTTCTTCTGTGGTAAAACTGTTAATAATTCTCCTGAAGCAGACATAATATCTTCAAAAACCAATCGAATAAAAACGCTTAGTTGTGCAATATCCGTGTAATCTACAGACTCGTCAAATTACAAGGATAGGAACTTACATTATTTATTAATGTTTTTCTGTAAAATTTCTTCCAAGTTTAAGATCATCACTTGAATACGTGTATTAATTAAGGCGCTAAGTACCAAAATAATAAAAACTGACATTTTTATAGAAAAATATTCTACATACCAACGCCAATAACTTTAACTATAGTCTAAGTGCCTGAAGCAAGTCAAAAAAACACAGCAAAATAATTAAACCTGTCGACGTTGTAAGTCCGTTGTCGTGTTTTATTTATAATGGTGTAAGTAGCACTGCAGTGGTCAACGGCATTCAATATAAAATAGCTGACGATGGTGTGTTGACACTTGCGAGTTTTTAATACCTAAAATTATAGAAGCTGCCATGATTGCTTCACACTGTAAAACTACATTTTTCAAAAGGTCTGCTTCATGAAATTTTACTGCAATGACTCGGTTTTTTGTAACTACAGGCAATACTACTTATTGGTACTTAGAGCCTTATTTAATACAAGTATTCACTTGTGTTCTTAGCATGACTGTATTTCTTGATAATGATATGTCATTGATTGAAGACATTATTTCAGTTTTATTTTTAGAATATTTAAATAATGTCTCCCCCCGGCTTTAATAAAACGCTCTTTCCCTATTTCACCATCTTCGAAGGGTTTCTTATGTTTCATTAAAACATCTGCTATTACCAAAGAAGCCAAGGTAGCTACCTAACTAGCTTGGATTTTTCATTAAACTTGGTGAGAAAAAACTGTTGACCAGACAATTGTGAATTCAATTAACTCACTTTACTTTTACGCAACTCAGTACCAGGCAGATAATTTCCATTATGATTTCCATGGACAAATAGAAATAATACAAATCGCGAATGGAGAACTACAAGGTTCTAAGTGTTTGTCCTTGATGAAACAAAAGTAACAATGTGGCAGATTAGAACACTACTTCATTGCTGGGTTTGTTTTCTCAAGGAAGAATACTTAGAACCTTGTAGTATTAGGCTCGCGAAATATATTTTTCATTTGCCATAGTGAAAAAAAAATTCCTCTTCCCATTCATTGACAAGAAATTTAGAAGAAGTCACGAGAAATAGTACAATATATTATTATGTCCGCGATCGACCAAAAATACCTTTGCGATCGACGCACTGGCCATCCCTGGTATATAGAAATAACATTGGAAAAAAGTACATTGGGTTGTGCACGTTTTTGCTGACCGGTGAGTGAGTGATGAGAACATACTCTGCGTTGAAATGTATATGGGCGGTACATGGCATTAAACCCCACGATGGCCAAACGGCTAACGCGTCGGCTTAGTGTCATGGGTCCCAGATATGAATCCTGGGTCTAACAAATACACATATTATTTTTCAATATGTGTTTGGAGTCAGAGTATGGATCTAATAGGTTGAGTAAATGGCTAACATCCATTTCTCATAAAAACAAAAATCTGTTAATGCTAACATGAACTCTGGAGGCCCATATGATCTTCTTAGGCTCGGATATGGTCAAAAATGGCATAAATTTGAAAAAGTGATTAATAACTCATGAATAATGATTACACACATTGAGTGACATTTTGATGCATCATTATCACAAACTAAGATTATATTAAGTTGGGGTAGGTTAGGTTTGGTTTGGTCTAAAAAGAAAGTGATAAAATCTCATGACAGCATATGCGGCACATTTACCAATTTTTTAAAAAGAGAATGGAATGAAAGGTTCAGTGTATTGCAAAATTATTTCCCCCAATTAAAGCACTGCATATATGACATATTTATAAACTTTAGGTTGTAGGAGGATCAAGGTTAGCTAGTTGATATTATTGTAATTTATCATATTATTATTATTGAGTAAGATACACAAGTATGTGTTTATAAATTAGCATCATGTGCCCACTTACACACACCATGTTTTTGAGAATAACTAATTACACTGTGGCATGATTAATAATGACATTCCTTACCGTTTATACGTTCTACTATCTTTTTTAGATTGCTGACTTTCAATCTCCAATTGCTTCCGACATCTGGCTTTATTTTGGAATTCCAGTTGGCTGTAAAGAAGTCTGGAGCTATTTGGGTCAGAGCTTCAGCCATAAATACCCCGTCAAAAATTTCTGTAATTGATTGAAAAGGTAAGTGATAGTAAAATTGCTATGCTTACTTAACAAATTACAATTTCGTAAGAAATCATGAGTACATTGCTACATCAACATCGTAATAATATTGTTTACCGTCGGGGGTGTTGTAAGTTCTTCCAAGATTGAGAGTTCGGAGCCATTTCACTAAATTATCGCACAAGGCTGACTGATGAATTTCCATAATATCCTTGGATAGTTTTGAATGAATATATTTCACAAAATAACATTGACAATATGACACCTAGTCAATAATGAAATGAAAGGGATAAGATAAGTACGAATTGGCAACTGGCAATTATTTCGTTTTCGTTCTTCGTTGTGTCAAATGTCAAAGACAATAAGCAAAATATCAAGAAAGGTTTGATATAGGTATTATGAAGAAACCTTCATTAAAAACTATTTTTCATAAATATCCTCGTCTAGTTCAAAGGGAATATTGGGATATTTTCTCGGCGTAAAAATTATAAGTTCCTTTTATTATCAAATATACATCTGAAATAATTAATAATATTACTGATTAACAAATTATTAAAGGGTGATCGATGAGCGACTAATATCATATTCTTTGGCTTGTAATTTTTTTAATAAATGAGTGATCACGAAGAACCAATAGATATATTTATAAAAATTACAATGGTTTGTTAGATTTATATCACTTTTACTTGTTAAATCGAAGCGTGTGTAAAATCATGTACCTACCTATAAAGGATCGATGCATTGCCGACTCAAGTAATCTAATGCCAGCGCTCCATTGGCGAGCCAAACATCCGAGGACAATAAAATAATTTCGAAATAAATACCTACCTGGTACTTTAAAGCCGGCGCTCCATTAGCACGCAAGTCAGACGATTTACAGTCTTCGGACTTTTTTTTCGCGTGGAGCACCCCAGGTCTGCGGACTTTTTAATCCGCAGACCAGGCTAGTTGGATTTCAAACATGTTTGATATTTTACCTCCGATCGCAATGCAAATTCGATTTGACATTAAGGGCCCGCTGAAGAGCCCGCCGTTCAAATATAATTCAGTATAAAAAGGACCTCGGCGTCGTAACTACGTCAATTTAAATCGATCTTTTTGCAAAAATCACTAATCATCGGAGATTTTATTTCAAGAAATATTATTATTATTACTGATAATTTCTGCCGCGCAGAGAATTATTATTATTTTATGAACACCTGCGAGATGAAGCCGATCAGAAAACAGGGCTGTCAACATAATATTAAGCATTCATATTTTTTAAATGTTAATTTCATCATGGTTTTTAATCAAACCTGTGCAAGTACGTACTGATAGCTTGGGTGGATTTTGTAGCAAACATACTATTGATATATATACGGGTATGTTATTATTATAACCCAATTCAAATTGAACATAGGTTGATACTCAAATACTATTATAGTATGTTTATGATTTCGAGAAAATAATACGATGGTATAATTAATCCATATCAATTATTTGAAAACATTACATTCGCACTTTGCACAAAATTACAAACACATTCGAAGTTTGCCGCACACGTACAGACCACGTGATATTTGTTTACGCAAAATCGTCGCTTTTCAAAATGGCGAATTTGATTACCAGATTTTACTGCGATGAATCAGTATGTTCCTTTTTGTCTTTTTTTATTCGTAGGTTTTTTTACTATGTACACCGAGAAATTTCCATTTATAAACTCGGAAACGATTTTTACAGAAGAGTTTTGGAATATAATACAACCAAAACTGGAAAAAATTCTATCATGGGTGTTGACTTCCTGAATTAGCTAACCCCAGGTCCATGCCACTACGTGAACCACAGTGGATATTAAGCCATTTCCACACTGGCAACAAGTTGCTGGCAACCTCATTAAATTTTACGATACTTACCATAATTGCTTAAGAAATTTTACAATAATTATCGTAAAATCTAACGAGGTTGCCAGCAAATTAACTTGTTGCCAGTGTGGACCCGGCATTAGATGCACAAAACTTAAATAATATATATTATAAATAAAAATTTAAAATTATAAATATATATTATGATTTATGTCTTCGACAGCCCTGATGAAATAAATGTGAAATATGAGTCGGATCAGTCACAGAGCAAATTTATTAACACAAACAACTTTGACACGACCTTTTTATATTAACTAGTAGACCAGATATTATGGACCACATGTTAAAAAATCATATTTTCAATTCTCAAGGCCAATTCTGTAGAACGTCCTCTTAATACGCAATCATTCGGACCGCAAAAAAATCTGTAATTGTTTTAAACATTTTCATTGATTTATTTGTTAATTTACACATTATAAAATGAGAGATTTACCAATTATTTTTTTATTTGTATTTATGAAATTCATAAAAGAAAACGTAAATCTTGTGTTGTTTTCACTGCTATATTATTTTACGCAAGTCTACATATAAATAACACAAAATTATAGGGTTATCAGAAGACATTACGATAATCGCAATTTTTAACTTTTGACAGCTCGACTTTTTTATTCGTTCATTGATCAGTAGTAGGGCATAGACAAATCGGACGATTTATTGTCCTCGGACTTTTGGCTCACCAATGGAGCGCTGGCATAACATTTTGAACGCGAAGTTTAGTTTTCGTACAGCGGTTCTTCAACGGAGGTCCCGAAATTTTTCAAACTTTCATTTCATTCGAGCATCGGTTCTCAAGTCCAGTAGTGGTGACCCTTTGATACATTGGAATAATTGTGAAATTTTTCGAATTTAATATTTCTCGTTTGACGTTTGACGTACGACCGTATACTGAACAATTATATGAATAATATTAACTTTCCGAACTATAATTAATTATAACATTGTGAACTTTTGTGAATCATTGTGAACTTTGTAAACGTGAACAATATAATATAGACCTTTTCTAACTTTGCTGTGAGTTTTAATATGGTGACTTATGTGGTCACCGCCTACTGCAAAACCTTGGCCTGCTACTCCTCATGTGATTGACTTCCACTTCCAACCCTTGGAGCTAGCCGCGGATTTGGAGGCTCATCAATTAAATCGTCTGATTTGTCTATGCTCTGCTACTGATCAACGAACAAATAAAAAAGTCGAGCTGTCAAAAGTTGCGATTATCGTAATGTCTTCCGATAATCCTATACTTTTGTGTTATTTATATGTAGGCTTGCATAAAATAATATAGCAATGAAAACAACACAAGTTTTACGTTTTATTTTATGAATTTCATAAATACAAATAAAAAAATTTGATAAATCTATCATTTTCTAATGTGTAAATTGTTAATTTTGTTAAATTAATCAATGAAAATGTTTAAAACAATACCCCAGATTTTTTTTCGGTCCAAATTATCGCGTATTAATGTCAAATTGAATTTGCATAGAGATCGACGGACGAAGTCTGGCAACTCGGAGAGTAATATCAAACATGTTTGAAATCCAACGAGCCTGGTCTGCGGATTAAAAAGTCCCCAGATCTGGGCTGCTCCACGTGAAAAAAAAGTCCGAAGACTGATTCGTCTGACTTGCGTGCCAATGGAGCGTCCGCATTAATTAATCTAAAGATGGCGCTGCCATGATGACATTGAGTTACTTTACAAGCTGCTTGTGTTGGCGAATTTACAATTTGCTTGTAAACTCGATAAGTGTCGTCATCGAACAAGCTAACAAGCAGATTGTAAACAATCTACCGAGAAAAGTTGAAAGGCGGTCTACTTTACTAGCATCGATGACATTGAGCTACTTTACAAGCTACTTGATTACCTATACTTAGACTAGATATATATTTTATTATTTATAATTGAATAGTTCCTTATCAGATAATATGTACTCTAACCACTATTCACTTTGTATTACGAGCATATTTGCACGGTGGAATTTGATATACCTAAACCCCATCAATCATAATATTATTCAATTAAACACTAACGTAATACGTGATAAAGTACTTATCGGTTTAACTCGATCTATAAAAAATAGCGGAAATGCCGAACCGCCGAACTCATATTTTCTAAAACCAACATTTTTTTATAATCTTTTAATGATTTTAATGTGTGAAGTAGGTACAAAAAGAGTCTTCAATCTCTTTGGTGAAGTAGATACCTATACAATTCATGCCACTGTCAAAGCTTAATATCCCGTTTACACGTGCATAGGTTCACTGTACACAGTAAAATGTATGGGGAAACAATATGTATTATCCTGCAGTTGGCAAGATTGCGTGCATAAATCAAACAAGTTTGGAAGGTTCCAAATTTCAGCCCGCAAGTAAGATTATTTTCGAGCTTCGTTTGCGCAGTAAAGCGATAGGGGCGAACACGCCCGTAAAAAAACGAACTACCTACTCATTTTGAGGTTAACCACCGCCATCTTTAGATTAATAAAGACTGAGCATAACTTTTTGCACAAGCGACGAGTGGTCCACTGCCATACTATTTATTCATAACGTACTTACAAGCAGAGTTTAATGACTGAAGAGTATAAATAAGTTATTAGTTATTGTCGTTTAGAATCGACTGTCACATTGACAAACAACGTCTTAGTGTATTATGATATTATTATACACAGAAGAAGTTTATTTACTTTGATCGTCACTTCAAATTATTAATAACACATAACCACTAAATCAGATGAACTCCAAGGTCTCCAAGATACGTTAAATTAATCTGAAACTAAGAATACTCCGACAAGTGAATACGACAGACGCGTCAGTATGAGCACTTTATAGACAATGACAGGTCATCCATAGACAACGGGAGTCGTGTAATGTATCGGCTTCCTTCTTTAGTGGGAAATGGCTTATCAGATTTTCAATACGACCTGTCAGATAGTAGGTAGTATAAAATGACAACCTCGCGTCTCGCTTACTCTTGAAGAATGAGATTGGAGAGCAGTGTTGTCATCTGTTCAAAGTGGAATTATAGTACAGAGCCTCCAAAATTATAGTATTTGGGGAAAAAATATAGTACGCGTTGTCATTTGTTGAAATTGTATAGGTTTTTTGTATCTCAGAAAAAATAACCGAGAATTTGAGAAACCCGAGACCCCTTTTTATTTAGGTATCTCTTCCGACCAAAAATGCTTACCGACGAATTCAAGAAATTTCATTTTAAACCAGTCAAGAGATTTTTCTACGGTTTTCGAGCAATTTTTTTTCAATGTTCTCCAAATCTTCTTATATTGTGAAATTATGGTACTTTGTACCAATTTGTCGAACGGAAATATCGAAATTTTAGTACCTATTCAAAATTATAGTATTTTAGGCGTACTATACCTGTTTTATATCGTACATAGTACGCGGACCAAAATTATAGTACAAATACTATAATTATAGTACGGTTGGCAACACTGTTGGAGAGACAGCAGCACTTTTACATGTAAATAGTAAGGCCATCCTCCCATGGCGCAACTTATGTCCGTCGGAACTGAAACTAAAATTCCAGCCAGTATCTAGCTAATGTATTTCAATATTTTCAATGGCGGCGAGACTGGAATCTCTCAGCTTCAAAACGGTCGCGAAGAGATGCGACATGCTAGTCGCGCGGTCTCTGATGTTTCCAGTCACCGTAAAACAGTGGTACCAACATCATTAGATTTCGGTGAAAAATCATATTTTCTTACCAAAATTGGTTAAATATTAATTGGAAAATCAAAATAACCGTATGTAAACGCTGCAGCGCGCGTGTTGTCAGTTTTTGTACAACACGGTTGATAGTTGAGTTTGACAGTTTGAGGTTATGTGAATATTATTTCAACTGGGTTTCAGTAGCGCCGTGTGCGAAGCATCACATTGGTCAGTTTATGAGTTCCTTCACCAACTAGTTCCATCAGATTTCAGTTGCGCCGTGGGAGGATGGCCTTTTTGTCACGGTAGACTCTCTGTCACGTAACCTTTCCATTTGGAATAGATGTTTTTGAATGAAAACGTGAATAAACCAATCGAGTGCTTGGAATTTACTAATACAATTACCTGTACGGCGTACATATTGTGTAAACTAATCGAGTGCCTGGTTATTAGTAAAAGCCGGGCACTCGATTGAAATCCTTGTCACTGTGTACAATGGTAAGGTTACATGAAGGATAGCTAGTTTAAAACAAGCACGATTGCCGACAGTAATATTCCATGCACGTGTACGGGCGCTATAACTCTTTACTCGTTCCGGTACCTATGAGGTATTACTATCTTGACGGCCTACATATTTTTGTCTGTGAAAGTCGGATGCAAAGAACAACTAGATTCAGCAAAGCCTGAAAAGAACCTGCCCAATATTTATACCTAGCATAAGAACAGATTAGCATATTTATTAGGTACGCAGGAAACTTGCAGGAGAATATTATTATTTATGTACAAAGAGATTGAAGACTTGATACAACTTTGGTTCACAAAACGAGTAGGCTGACATTTGTGTGCTCCCTCTGCCAATCTTTTTGTCTATGTACCTATATTTAATTTAAATTCTTGAAATCATGAAGCTGGCAGCACTTTCCATTGAATCTTTACTCTATGGTGTTAACTCTATGACATAGACAATCTCTATGATCTATGATGCACTGAACTCGTTCCATGGAGTAAAATAAAACGAGATAATAAAAATGATATAATTGAGTAATTTAATAAAACCTGGCGATGATTTTGAATTCAATGGATAGATTACCATAAACTGAATGGTATAATGATATAATTGGCTCCATAACTAGGTAAGTTCTCGATATATTGTGCATTATTTTCATCGATTTAACAACGCTGAGAAAAATGGCGGCGTATCCCTAATACTGGTTATGCGTTTGTCAAGCTGGGCGTCGAAAACTGACATTTTGCTACAACGAAATCAGTAATTTGTAAAAACATTTCCTTTTAATATTACAATTTTATTATTATTAAAGTTAATATAGTGTATTTTATGCAATAATTTATTAAACGACGTTGGTAGCATTGATAATTGATTTCCGCGCTTTTTTGTCAACTTCTCACTACTTGGGTAGTTACTAATATTTTTTTTTAATTTACAGGTTATACTAGTGAATAATTCGACAATGTCGAATACTGTTATTACAAATTATTCAGATATAAGTGGAAAAAATCCTAAACCTGGAAACCAACTGGTTGTTTTTGCAAATAAGGATGGAACCTACTCCGTTGAGAAAGCAGTATTGGACTCTCTTCTCGGTGAGCATTATTATTTTGCCCTTGTGTCAATGTATTGCTTCTATGTCTATCACCAATCAATAACATAAGGGTGCTTTTTTTACTGGTTCTCTGTCGTCGTTATCTGTCAGTCGCCATTTTGGAATTCAGCTATCATTTTGTCCTCGAATTATAGTACGCGGTCCAAGACATTATAGTATTTCGGCAAAAATTATAGGATGTGTTAAAAAGTTTTTTGTTCGTCACATAAACATAACAGAGAATTCGAGAAATTCCGATGCCCTGCTTTATTAAAACACCTCTTACGACTGAAAAATGCTAACGCCGCCCGCCGTCATTAACTGTCATGTTAGTTTTTTAGAGTATACAACGCAAGACTACGTCCATAGACTAATATCGCACACGGATCTTATATTATTAATATCTGTACCTCAGAGGCAGACGGATGGATGCAAATGCCAAATACCCAATTGTTCAGGAGAGCCAAAAAACAATTTTTATTTTAAACGAATATTCATAACTTCTAAGAAAATATACATATAATGATCATTATTTTTTTATTCTAATTCAATTAAAGTACTTCTGAAATATGTAAGAAAGGAATAAATATAATGCAATTTTATATCTAAAAAAATAAAATAAAAAACATAGTGTGGATTTGCATCCTTCTGCCTCTAAAAATATTTTGTTAAATGTGGATTTGTATCTTATTTACCTAGCCAAAATAAAACAAATTATAAATTTAAAAAATTTATAGGTATAAATATAACAAAGCAAAACACATTTTTTTTCAAATTTTATTATGTATTCATTATCATCACCAGCCTGAATCTATTCACTGCTGGATGAAGGCCTCGCTAATCTCCAAGTTGATTCCACTTCCTTCGTCCCTGTGCGTTGCGTTGCCAAGTTTTTCCGCAGAACTTTATCATTTCATCGATCCAGCGGCCTCTAGATCTACCTTGCGGATGTTTTGTACCTCTTGGATACCATTGGATGAATAAATTTGTCCAACGATTGTTCTTTTTTCGACCTATGTGTCCAGCCCATTTCCATTTGAGGTTTTTAGCAAACTCTATCACATCATTAATCCTTGTCCGTTCCCTTATCCACTCATTCTTCTTTTTGTCCGTTTGCATTATGCCCAGCATGCACCTTTCCATTCCACGTTGTGCTACTCTAAGTTTCTGGATCTCTCTTTTACTTAGGGTCCATGTTTCACACGCCTGTGATTACGGGAAGTACACACTGGTTGAACACTTTGCACTTTAGGCACAGTGGGAGGTCATTTTTGAAGAAATTATTCAGGCGGCCAAAAGCACTCCAGCCTAGCTTTACTCTGCAAACAATTTCATCAAATATACATCCATCTATAGACACTTGTTGTGCCAGATAGATGTAGTTTTTCACGTGTTCGAGCTGAATGCCATTGATGAGGATCTTTTTTGGCCCGCATAGCAGTTGAACATGACTTTCTTCTTTGACACATTTATTTTCAAGCCTACTTTGTTGCTTACTCTAGCGAGTTCCTGCATTCTGCTTTGGAGGTCTTCTGAGTCTTGCAAACTACTATTTATTGTCATCGGGAAAGCGCAAATGACTCACGTATTCTCCATTTATGGGGGCCCGCGTCATTCCAGTCAAGTTCTCTAAATAAGTCTTCAAGTGTAGCTGTAAATAGTTTAGGTGAGATTGTATCACCTTGTCGGACTCCTTTGCTGATAGGAA
Organism: Rhyacophila brunnea; assembly: GCF_057557595.1. Classification (NCBI taxonomy): domain Eukaryota; kingdom Metazoa; phylum Arthropoda; class Insecta; order Trichoptera; family Rhyacophilidae; genus Rhyacophila; species Rhyacophila brunnea. The sequence goes on from NW_028232859.1 coordinate 43,812,800, forward strand.
ATGATGGCGATGGTTTATGGAGATGTTGTTGCGCTACTGTATATATTATTGAAAATATTTATATAGCGCCCGGGGATTCCTTGATTTCTGAGTGCATCGAGTATTGAAAATTTCTTTATGGAATCGAACCCTTTCTCATAGTCCCATGGATAGCGGCAGGTTGTATTCCTGTTACCGCTCTGATTTCTCTGATGACTTGGATATGGTCCATAGTGCTGTATCCTCTAAAGCTCGTTCTCCTGGCTGGTTCTTGTCTAGTACATATTGCAGACGGTTTGAGAGAATTTTATCTTAGTGGATTATTGGATTTGCATCCTTCTGCCTCTAAGGTAGGTATGGCACTTGCATCTTTATTCTATGCATATCTTGGACTAGGACTTCCATCTCTCTGCATCTAATAAATAAAGCCTTTAGCATGACGATTCTTAAAAAAAATCATTTTCCCCAAAAATGGAGTTGCATCTGTCTGCCTCTGAGGTACAGATATTATATAGATTATACTTCCTACGTCCCTCGCTTCACATTATTACGATTTGCTGTGATTGAAGTACGAACATTTTATTGAACTTTAACGCTTTCGCTGCTGAATAGATAATGAGATTTTAATTGCCCTCTTTAAAATGCACGTTAATTACATCGATCGGCCGCCTGGTCATTACGCACCGTGTGCGTCTTCCGCGTCCAAAGTATTAAACATCGACAATATAGACCATAACTTTTAAACGCAATGAAATAAGCAATGGGGAATATTCGCACAACCGGCGAATTCAATTAATTCCATTTTTCAAAATTGTGGTATTTTTGACGTACTATACTTGTTTAATAGTACGCGGACGAAAATGTTATTTTTTTAACCTTTTCGAAGCCGCAAATAAATTACGCCGCAGTGCTTATCAGGCCAAATATTTTTTGTAAAAACAAAAGTTGTCTAAAATTTTTTTTTGTTGTGTTTATTAAATTATAATTTACTTACCAAATATTATATCTTGCATCGAATGTTAGAGTTTTATTCTTGAAGTTAAACCAGTTTCAAATTTTCATTGTCAGACAGGGTTGGCAGACTGATCAAAATTTTCAGGAATGCCTTCTAAATCATCCATTTCTACATCGCTTTCATCTGACTAATGTAATTCCAGGGTCTTGTTCTAACTCACTCAAAAAGTCTTCTGCATCCATTTTTAGAGGAATATCGTAAATAAATGTTTTTATTATATAGAACAAATACCGAAACTTAGTACAAATTACTAAAAAAATAGCTACATTCACAAACACTTCACTAGAACAAAGAACTTAGCACAAAGCAATTAATTATTTTTGAAGAGTTGTAAAACACTTCACTAGAACAAAGAACTTGGCATAAAGGAATAGGTTATTTTTTTAAAAGTTATGAAAAGAGACCGATATCACTAGCAAAACGCTGATAAAATCGGAGCAAATATAACGCGAACAGGTAATAACAAATATTTTCGTAATATTATTTGAAAATAGTACGAAAAACACGCAAAAATTGAGCAAAATAGAACCACGCACAAACACTTCACTAGAACAAAGAACTTAGCACAAAGCAATTAATTATTTTTGAAGAGTTGTAAAACACTTCACTAGAACAAAGAACTTGGCATAAAGGAATAGGTTATTTTTTTAAAAGTTATGAAAAGAGACCGATATCACTAGCAAAACGCTGATAAAATCGGAGCAAATATAACGCGAACAGGTAATAACAAATATTTTCGTAATATTATTTGAAAATAGTACGAAAAACACGCAAAAATTGAGCAAAATAGAACCACGCGCGTTCAAAACAATCATGAATATTTTAAGTCAAGTGGCAGCCCTTATGACATCTGTATACTGTCAGCTGAAACAGTTTTCGAAATTTACCGATAAATCGCTTAAAAGTATTTATAAAATGACACTTTATAAAATATTTTGGAGAACTTCAACAGATGTCAATGTATGTTCCGTTTTTACCAGATTGTCAATATAAGTTAATACGGCGCAAGAATACGCCACCAAAAGTACTTTTAAATACGGGCACTCCGCCATTTGCCGAGATATCTCATCTGTGGCAACCATCGAGTTAATAGTATGCAAACCAAAATGTACTATAATTATAGTTGGGTTGGCAACACTGCGCTCACTGACAGATGACAGGAAGCGGTGGCGGAGAACCAGTAAAAAGACCCAACATAAGTAGTCTCATACTGAAGACCATTCGAAGCGCATTTAAACAATCATTGAAGAATCAAACGAGTTTATAACCGTTTATAGGTTTTACAGCTGACAAAACGTATTATCGCGGCCATAACAAGAAAATGCACGTGTCAACACATTTATTATAGTGTAAGTAAATATCAGACGTGGGCAAATGCGGCTCTTCGTTGGATTAAATGCAGCCCCCAATATATCTTGATAAAAATATAGGTATTTTCTTTCCCCGTTATACTTGTATTTTTGCGAGTTTCCAAATTTTAGAGATTTAGCTAAAAATGATAAATATACTTTTTATTATACTTACTTTATTTTTATTAAATAAATTTTGAACTAATTTGTGTTTTCTTTCCCAATTTTTATTTTCTCTGTTTTATTTGAAATTGTGTATTTAATATTACGTGAGAACGTGACTATGGTGTGGCTCTTTATATATATGAAAATCCAGAATGTGGCTCTCGTTGACCTCAATGCCCATCCCTGGTATATATGTATCATTCATGGATCAAAAAGTTCAGCGGCTATTGTATTTTCACGCGATAGTTGGAATTTGCGTAGTAGAACGAGTGGCGAACCTGCCAGTAAAAATACAAACTACACCTACAGAGCATTTTGACATTTACCAATTTTAAATAGCACCATACAATGACAATAACGCGTCTTAATTATATTTGAAGAATGAGATTGGCGAGACAGTCAGCACTTTTGTATGAATACAGTTATTATTGTGATAGTTTAATTTACACACCATTGGTGCCAGTAAATCCATGCACATGCAATATAAGTTTATTTATTTTAGATATTTGTATTATAAACAATGAAAACCCGTGTATACTTTGATTTGATTAAGTTTGTGTCAAAGATCTCTTAAAATTATGAGCTTCTCTTACATTTGTGATAGAATGCGTAAACAATCTTTAATAATTAAGGCCAAGGTGAGCATCATAGAATTTTTCAGCGAAAAAAACCTTAGCCGATAATTTTTCCAGAGAACAAACACTACTCAAGGAATTTAAACCGAAGATATGCTTGTGTAGAGACACTGACAGTTGCATCATAACCGAAAAATCTAAAATACTAGATTGTTGGGTAAAACCAAGGCCTGAACAAAACGAAACATAGGTGCGAGTGAGAAAGCATTTGGCACGCTCTTATCTCTGGAATATGCGTTAGAGTAAGATAGAATTTCTACGGCTGAATTAAATATTTTTTGTACACATCGCCGGTAAATATTGATTTGGATGACGAGTCATTTAAAAACCGTGAGCATGTGTTGCTGAAATTTATTGTTTTTGTGTTAATAATAAAGTTAGTGGTAATTATTTTTAGTTAATTTAGTAGATAATATGGTTAACTATGTTGTGTTTAAATTTGGTAACTCTACTGAGAAGCAACATGATGGTATAACATTAAATAGTTAAGTTAATAATAATAAAATTGAAGTTCTACTGTGCGATATGCGCAAGAAACATGGCTTCATTTTTCCGAACAATACCCACTCTCCTTATATTATTACTCTGAGGGTAAAACAATCATCTACTAAATGGCGATCTGATGACTCTAGATTCAGCGATGGCGATGGATACAGCGATATTGCAGATAAAGAAACACCTTTCAAGCATGAGTTGAAGAGCAATAAAAAGCCTTAAAACCAACAAGCTCCCAATACTGATAAATTCCAAGGAGAACTTTTCAAAAAGGAAGAAACTTGATTCTTAAATCCTATAAACTCACGGTTGTTTTTTATCATAGTAGATTCTTCTTTTTTATTTCCCCGACGTTTCGGGCTCATTGCAAAGGTCATTATCAAAAGATATGTGTTATGATGGAGTGTAGTTTAGGTGTATCAATGCAAATGCCGCTCTAAGAATGCCAAAAGGAATCCGATTAGCTAAAATCAAACGTTGCTCAGAGTGTGATGACCAGAGATACCGGATCGAATATTGGATTTTGGCACTGTCGGCATCTTCTGGTTTGACTGTACGAGCTGCAGTCGGTTGACAATTATTGTCTTCATCCTCGGAATCCAAGCCTCTTAATATATTTATGAGCTCGTCTTCAGTTAGAAGTGGCGCATACACCTCAGAACTTTCTGTTATCCATCGTAATAGATTCTTGGGTTTCACCATCTTGATTCATGGAGGATATGTTAAATACACTGTTTTTTTTGTTAATTTCTATGTACGGTTTGGGAAATGTCCCCTTCTATGCTTATTGTATCTATTAAAATTTTCAGTGAAGTCAGTTTACAGGAAGCCAGGCTGAAACCGTGCCAATTTTCATAGTCGATTTTGGAAAAATTCATGAATTCAAGAATGAAAACCTAACCTAACAAATAATTCAGCATATCGGCTATTTTCAAAATTCGTTTGCCCCTGGCTTTCTGTAAACCAACAATAACCATAAAAATTGTTTTTATGGAACCGTCATTGGATGATAATTCATCATTTGAACCGTGACCAGGGGTGTTGTCCAGCACAAGGAGAGCTTTTTGTGGGAGATTTTTCTCAAATAAAAATCGTTTCACTTCAGGCACAAAATTTTGATGGAACCATTCATAAAATACTTCTTTTGTAATCCACGCCCTGTTCTGATTTTTGTAAACCACTTGAAGTAGATATTCTTGAATGGCCTAGGATTCCTAGCTTTTCCTATGACCGAAAGCTTCAGATTGTGTGTCCCAGTTGCATTGGAGCATGACATAATTGTGATGCTGTCCTTGGGCACTTTCCTCCCTGGTGCATTACTTTCTTCGCAATAAACATACGTTTTACGATGGAGAAATTTCCAAAATAAACCCGTCTCATCTGCGTTGCATACTTATACGCGGCGAACTACTGAATTTGACATACGAATACTAGTGAATTATAGAGTTTAATTTTGTGCTTTCAACTAGTAAAAATAACAGCAGATTATAGTAGTTGTCGGATAATCAAGCGGCAGATTACTGAGAGAGTACTATTGAATTTCATAATCAGTAATGTATTAACTACGAGGGTGGGTCAATAATTCCTTAGAAAAAAGCTTTAAAACAGTTTTTATTTTTGTATTTTTTTTTATTTCTCAACATAATCTCCTTGGAGCTCAATACACTTGGTTAGACGTTTCTCAATTTTTTTTAAACCGTCAGAAAAATTAGTTTTCGAAAGGTCCTCAAAATAAGCATTTGTCCGATCGATGACTTCTTCATTTGAAAAAAAACGTTGTCCACTTAGCCATTTTTTTAAGTTTGGGAAAAGGAAAAAGTCACTGGGGGCTAAATCTGGCGAATACGGTGGGTGGTCGACCAATTCGAACTTCAATTCTTCAATTTTAGCCATTGATCGTAAACATGTGTGAACACGGGCATTGTCCTGATGAAAGAGGATTTTTTTCCTGTTTAAATGAGGCCGTTTTTCTTCAATTTTGTTTTTTAGCTGGTCCAATAAAGATGCATAATAATCCCCTGTTATTGTTTTTCCTTTTTCCAAATAGTCAACGAAAATAATTCCACGTGCATCCCAAAATACAGTAGCCATAACCTTACCAGCTGATTTTACGGTTTTCGCCTTCTTTGGACATGGTTCGCCTTTCGCAATCCACTGCTTTGACTGTTCTTTCGTCTCGGGAGTATAGTGGTGTATCCATGTTTCATCTACAGTCACAATGCGACGAAAAAATTCATCCGGATTGCGTTGCATGAGCGACAACAGGGCTTTAGAGGCCACCACCCTATTGCGTTTATTGTCGACTGTGAGCAAACGCGGCACCCATCTTGCAGAAATTTTTTTCATGCCCAATTTGTCATGTAAAATAGAAATGAAGCTACCTTTTGAGATCCCTGTAACCTCAATTATCTCACTCAACTTTAATCTTCGGTCACTTAACACCATATCGTGGATTTTATTGATCATTTCTGGTGTAGTCACCTCTACAGGACGTCCTGAGCGTGGTTCATCCTTTGTTGATGTACGACCACGTTTAAATTCATTTAACCAGTTATAAATAGTTGCAAGTTAAGGAGCAGATATGCCGTGAACTAAATCCAACTCATTTTTTATTTCCTTTGCTGTTAACCCTTTTATATTAAAATTTTTAATAACAGCTCTAAACTCAATTTTCTCCATTTTTGTAAACAAGCAAATTTTTTTTTTAAATGTACGAGAAACACAACAACCCGACCAATCTGATTGAAACTTCGCAGCATACTGAATCGGTAGTGCCGCTGCATGAAAACAAACCGCTTACAGTACTAGTCGCGCCACCTGTCGGCTTTTCTAAGGACTTATTGACCCACCCTCGTATTATTGTTATTAATCCACATTATAGTATTTCGATCGTAAAATGTGATTGACATGTATTTATTTGTCCACATATATCAGAAGAGAAGAGCTATGAAAATACTTCCATCAGTGTGGTGCACATAAACGAGGATGGGAAGCCGGAGGATGCCAGCGATCACAGCTCCGACGATGACTCCATCCCTCATGTTAATTTAACGGTCAACTCATTTTACAATACGGATGGATTGGAGCCCCTACTCGATGGTAAGATTTATACAATACGTATTCCCGTATATTGGTGGGTGGCAAACCTTTCAGACATTGGAATTACTTTTTAAATATTATATTATAATAAGTATATACCATGGAATCAACTCCAAGTTGTGATATTTGTATGGAAAAAATACTATATGTATATTAATATTCATTATAATGATTAGTATGTAATAAATCATTAAGAGTTTAATTAGAAGACATGTGATGAATGATAAATTTCATCTGATATTTTTTCTACATCGGGTGGGTAATTGATAAAACAGTTGTCCAATTTATCATCAGTCAGTCAGTCTCGATTGGTATTTATCTTATACTATTATTATCCTATGGCTTGCGATAGGTTTAAAAAAAAATCCATCCCCTGATCGTTCTTTTTTCAAAAACAATAGTATGAATATATGAGTTCCGGAAAGATCAGAATGGACAGTTCCATGCCCCCTATTTTTATAGAAAAAGCAAAATCTGAGAGTCTTAATAAGTAAGGAAAAAAATTGTATCCAATACATAATCCTCACACTAAAGTTTAATATTATGCCCAAGTAGCCAACGCTCAACATAATCGGATCGTCTATAGTTTTTTTATAATAAATTACAAATTACTTGTGTGCATGTCGTTATACATGATTTACATTTGGGTATTGTAATAGCTGTCACCACATGCTCTTCCTCTTCCCAACGGGCTTGATGCAGAGCCCATTTTCAAGAGATACTGAGGTAGTGTACTGTGGTGTGGTGTTAGTATGAATGTAACATAAACAACAGTGATAGTCTCAAACATTATACATGGGGAACATAATTTATCAAAATAATTTGTGAGTAATGTTTCGACCAATGCCTTCATTTTGCTTTAACAGTCGGATTTTGTCGGTCTTTTAAGAAAATCTTTCCATTCATAGTTTTCTGGTTATTTTTGAATAAATTTTATGGTCACCTGAATTTTCCTATATTATATTGATTCTGAATTATTTTTTTTTTATTTTCAGAAAATGAAAGTGAATATGATGAAATCTCCAAAGAGTGTTTCATGCTGTCATTCCAAAATGACCATTGCTACACCCCTTATACGTCTGAAAATCATTCGGAAAGCGAATCCCTGTATCCTGACACCGAGCCCGTTCCCGTCGTTGTCCATAAATCAACCATTCCTAGTTCTAAAAAGATTACAATTTTAGAAAACAAAATATTGACAAAAGGAAAAATTCCATCAATTCCGCTGATCACTGATCCACGGATAATTTTAAAAGGAGTAGACCTTTTAAAGAAATCTGCTCTCTCTTCCAATATTACGCCGATAGTTAATATCAATCGAAATGTTCATTTGGAGAACAGAGCTCTCTTGCTCAAAAAGAACCGAGCGAATGCGGCGGCGCCTCAAAAAGATCGCAGTTCCAGTGAGAGCTTGCAGGAGGAAGATCGGGATTCCGATTCCGATTACCGTAATCTTTCCAAAAATAAGCAGGCCGGCAAAAATTTCAAACCAAAATCTATCATCAATAAAAATGTTAAGAAACTGCTCAATAAAAAACTAGAATCAAAGAGAATCACTTTGGTTAAGAATGCAATATCTGATGCAGATTTAGAGAAAATCGGTAAACCTGTCAAAATTAAAACGTTCTCGCGGCTAAACAACTCCAGGAGAAATCCCAAAAAGGTAATCGGTACAGAACCTTTGAAATCTCCTGAGATTGCGGCTGCTCCGATTGCAACGGTCGATCCTTACTCTTCCATGAAAAATGCTAAAGATAAATTAAAATTAGAACTGAAACCGGACATCTCTAAATCCCCCAAGTCTGTTATTAAGAAAGACAAGAAACCGCCACCGCACATAACCGTTTTGCTCAACGATATGACTTCGCTGTTTTCAACACCTGATGTTCTTAGAAAAAATTCCACAGAAACTAAAACATTCTCTAAACTCCCTGAAAAGAGTCCTGTCGAGTTGCCTGAGAGGCCACCAGAGTTTGCCGACTCTGTTTCTCCTGACGGAATGGACGCTGACTCTCTGAAGTTATCAAAGACCAAGCGTGAAACCAAGACCTATTCCAACAGTTCCAGAGCGCACTCCAAAAATCTCAGCGGCCAGCGGCTAGATGCAAAACCTCCCGGAAAGGCCCTCGACCTTATGTCACCCCTGGACGATGAGATGCTGACTCGCCTGCTACAGGATACCAATCCGGAAATTTTAACACCATCTCACGACGCTCAGATCGACTTTGAGAGTTCCCTCTTGCCAAACATTATAAAGAAGAATCCCCTCCCCGGGGGACCCTGTCTCTCTGCCGGTCCCTCGGCCCCCGCCCGCGTACCCGAGGCCCCACTCTCTCCCGGTCTTGACCTACTAGCTGGGCTGCAGCCGGAGGAGGAGGGTCTCACCGAAGACCTGCTGATGCACGTCGCGCAGCTCGTTCAGAGCTCAGAGAACCTCCAAGAGGTGATAGACAAACAGGTGCTGGGGAAGGTGGCCGATGTGGCCGCGCCTGAAGATGTTCTGCCTCCCAATCCCACAGTTAAGATGGAATTGCTGAACAATCAGTTCAACAAAATCGAAATGGCTGCTTTACCTTCCACCGCTCCCCGGAAGGAGCCGATCCAGATAATGCGAAGCAACGGTAGGATCATAACGCTGCCTCCGATAGAGGCCCCCGCCACCCGCTCCTCCAAGAGAAAGAGTCTCTTGAATACTTCCGTCAGCGAACCGGCCCCGCCCGCCGCCGACCCCTCACTCAGCAAGATGACTACGCCCGCCACGCAGGCTGTTATGATCAAGCGGGCAACGCAACAGGCTCCTGCCAAAAAAATAGTAAAACCAGCCACGCCCCTCCAGCAGCCTCCCGTCACGGTTCAGCCCGCTCCTGCACCGGTACACAAAGATGACGATGATGCTATTGAATCTGATGAGAGTTGGAACTCAGAAGATGATCCTGACAGGTAATAATTGATTACATTGTATAGGTAAATCATTCTACAGTGGCACCATGGTTACGGAAAAAGCGACTTGCAGTTGTAGTGGTATTGTTTGTTAGCATTAAACGAAGCATTGCAGCAAGGAATTCCAATACATACGCGTAACGCCTATGGTGCCACTGTAGAATGTTTTACCTATACATTGATATCATATCCCGCATGCTACATAATAAGCAATAAAGTCATCTAGTGTTCAACAGTAGTATGTGCATATTTTAAAATTTTGTGTTGAACATAATAATATGCTTTTATTACATAAAATATTGTGGAACAGTATGTGTGCTGAAATTATTTTTTAATGACATCATCTTTGACAATCGACTTCAGCGTGTTAGATTCATGAGTGTAAAAACGTTAGTATTGTTATAAATTAGATAAGAAAAAATTTGCATGTACAGTAAAACCCTGTTGATTTGAAATCGATGGGATCAAAAACAAAAAAAATCTTAAATTACGAAATACAAAATGTATGGTAAAAACAGTGAAGCTTTGAAAAAAGATTTTTTTATTACAATTTTGTAACAATGTTTCAAATACAATTTCTTTCACTTCGATAATATCAGTGGTGACCAGCGGCGGCTGGTCTAACATCATGCAAGTGCACTTCACCGCTTGCATTGCTATGAAACATCGTTCAACATCGTAAATCATATTTTTTCTGCATAGGTTTTTAATATTATCCAGGTTATTAATATGATGTGCCCATACTGCCAATAGGCGTTAATACAGACACTATGCACCTTATACGTCATCTTCACTCAAATCATTTGAGCCCCGGCAATATATTTAGTTTACTTAAAATGAACCCAAAGCTTAGTATGAACTAAAGCCATTATAAAACAACATAATCCGTGCTTTTCGCCATGAGTAAGTTCGTGAACATCGTGCGCCAACCGGGTAAAATGACATCACATTGATCTGAGTAGAGAGCAATTACAGATTTGATTTATGGTTTGTTATTATAGACGCTACAGCTTCCTCTTCACACTTCAAATTATGTTTAGTATAATATTTAGCAATCTCCTATGTAAAATGCCTGTAAAACCAGAAAAAATAGAATTTTTAATGTTAAAATTTAAAATGGGTAAGAAATATAATACAATGTCAGTAAGATACGAGGGTGGGTCAATTCCTTAGAAAAAAGCATTAAAACAGTTTTTATTTTTGTATTTTTTTTTTATTTCTCAACATAATCTCCTTGGAGCTCAATACACTTGGTTAGACGTTTCTCAATTTTTTTTAAACCGTCAGAAAAATAAGTTTTCGGAAGGTCCTCAAAATAAGCATTTATCCGATCGATGACTTCTTCATTTGAAAAAAAACGTTGTCCACTTAGCCATTTTTTTAAGTTTGGGAAAAGGAAAATGGAAAATCTGGCGAATACGGTGGGTGGTCGACCAATTCGAACTTCAATTCTTCAATTTTAGCCATTGATCGTAAACATGTGTGAACACGGGCATTGTCCTGATGAAAGAGGATTTTTTTCCTGTTTAAATGAGGCCGTTTTTCTTCAATTTTGTTTTTTAGCTGGTCCAATAAAGATGCATAATAATCCCCTGTTATTGTTTTTCCTTTTTCCAAATAGTCAACGAAAATAATTCCACGTGCATCCCAAAATACAGTAGCCATAACCTTACCAGCTGATTTTACGGTTTTCGCCTTCTTTGGACATGGTTCGCCTTTCGCAATCCACTGCTTTGACTGTTCTTTCGTCTCGGGAGTATAGTGGTGTATCCATGTTTCATCTACAGTCACAAAGCGACGAAAAAATTCATCCGGATTGCGTTGCATGAGCGACAACAGGGCCTTAGAGGCCACCACCCTATTGCGTTTATTGTCGACTGTGAGCAAACGCGGCACCCATCTTGCAGAAATTTTTTTCATGCCCAATTTGTCATGTAAAATAGAAATGACGCTACCTTTTGAGATCCCTGTAACCTCAATTATCTCACTCAACTTTAATCTTCGGTCACTTAACACCATATCGTGGATTTTATTGATCATTTCTGGTGTAGTCACCTCTACAGGACGTCCTGAGCGTGGTTCATCCTTTGTTGATGTACGACCACGTTTAAATTCATTTAACCAGTTATAAATAGTTGCAAGTGAAGGAACAGATATGCCGTGAACTAAATCCAACTCAATTTTCTCCATTTTTGTAAACAAGTAAATTTTTTTTTTTAAATGTACGAGAAACACACAACAACCCGACCAATCTGATTGAAACTTCGCAGCATACTGAATCGGTAGTGCCGCTGCATGAAAACAAACCGCTTACAGTACTAGTCGCGCCACCTGTCGGCTTTTCTAAGGACTTATTGACCCACCCTCGTATTTTGATTTATGTGTCCTCCAATTTAAATCGGTAAAGATAAAAATAATTTTGCTACCTACCACATTTTTGAAAAATTAATATTTTATTATCCTGTGTGTTGACTAAACGCTAAATGATGTTTGTTATTTATAATATAGAAAATTATTAATTCATGAATTCTAGTGATAAGTTAATAATCTTAATACTATTTCACAAAGTGTAGTTTCATAATAATTAATAGTGATCATTATTCGTACAGTGTTAAAATTGCTAAAGATAATGTACTTATATAGATTAAGATGGCTTCCGTTAAAAGTAGGAGGTATTTATCTACTACAAAAGATACAATCGTTTCTTAAAACTAAACCAATAAAGATTTAAGTAACTCGCAACATGTTTTATTAAAAATATAAAATATACAGGTAATTTCCCAAATGTCAATAACGTTTTGTCAAATCAAAAACAACGCCGATTCATTTTTCAATAATTTGTTTCCAGCGCACCCACAAAAATTACAATCCAAAAGATCACCGGCCGCCACTGGTGGTGACGTATTATTATGTTTCATTCATTGAATTAGTGGAAATTGCTAGAAATAGATTTTATGAATACATTATATTACAAATACAGTGTATTTTGAATTAACTGTGTTTGTATACTGTGCTGTATTATACTAATCACATAATGTGTAACATAGATATTTTATTATTTATTAGTATTGTAAAAGATTGCAAATATACCAAGTATTCTGAAATACCAAAAAGCCTTCTGCTTGTTACATTTCTAAAATTAGTAAACTAATAAATTGATCAACTGTTGTAGGTTAGACTGAAATAATTTATAAAATGAGTTATATTATACAGATTGCTTTATGGCATGTGTTTCGCTCACATAGTCATAATCCACTGACTCATTTTATGAATCGTGACATCAACAAGTACAAACGCCAAGTGTCTTGGAAAGATGAAATCTTCATTTTTGAATGATGTGATATTTTTGTCCTTTCAGGCTATGGTGTATTTGCAAACAGCCTCATAATAATCGCTTCATGATATGCTGCGACCTGTGCGAGGACTGGTTCCACGGCAAATGTGTCAACATCACAAAAACGATGGGCCAAGAGATGGAAGAGAAAGGAGTGGAGTGGAGATGTCCCAATTGTTTGAAGAAAAGGGCAATGGCAAAAAATGCCTTGAAGGTGTGTATTTTATGCCTAATCAACGAAATCCCCTTTTGTATTTTTGTCAAAATAAAATTTATTTACGAATTTATAAAGTGTTTTTATTCATAAAAAAATCTACCTAATTCTTGGTGTAGCCTATTAAAACTGAAAGAATTTGTAATATATTTATTTTATGCTATTTTTAAATGGGAAAATCAGAACTGTTTATCGTTTTACACTAACATGCGAGCCCCGCCTTATTGGACTACAGAAAGTAATGACAGTCATCTTTATTTTCTACAATATTTTGAAATTAATACTCCAGATGAGGGCTGTCAACAGTACAATCGTCAGTAGAATAATATTTTTTTTTTTTTTTATAGAATTATTAATAACCATGTCCTTGCTTTTTCGTACAAGGTGGTTAGTAATTTTGAACAATCACAAACACCCAGGCTTTGAGAAAAACACATAAATGTTTTTGTCATGACCGGGAATCGAACCCAGGAACTCTCGGGTGGAAGGCGAGCGCCTTACCCACTGCACCACGAGAGCCGCCAGTAGAATAATATTGCCAATATATAAAATTATACTTGCCAATGTAGAAACTTATCTTTTCATATAATAAATTACATATTGTAATGTTGGTACTATTGCAATTATATAAAAATAATGGTTGGTTAAATTTCTAACACCAAAATCATTTGCAGTATTCCATATCAGAAGTTCATTTAATATTTTGTTTCTGTCTCGTAATTCATTAAATTGCTAATTTCATGTTCAATCTGCATTCCACTTACACTTCAAAACCTCATTTTTATTTTAAATGTAATAACAAAACATTTGAAAATCATGTTTGCATTCTTAAATAAAATATTGGAACACTTTTTTGTGAAGTGTCAAAAAAAGATTGTGAACATAATAGTTTCATCACATAATGCTGAATGCACATATTGCTAAATATGGTAACATGCACAAATGATTTAAGATGTAGCATTATTTCAATGTAAGTATCTACCCCGTTCTGAAAGAAAACGCATATATTATGTCTGTAAATGTTTCTACATATTGATTTTCACACAGATAATAAAAATATATTCCATTTATGTAATTCTCCGAAGACATCAATGAGTTGTATTTATATTACTTACTGTTATTGTGTAGGGAAAACATTGTGTGCAGTTCATAGACAAGTCGCGAGTGGAGAACTACATGGTTCTAGGTGTTTGTCCTTGGAGAAACAAAAGTAACAATGAGGCAGCTTAGAATACTACTTCATTATAGGGTTTGTTTTTTCAAGGACGAACACTTAGAACCTTGTAGTATTAGGGTCGCGAAGTAATTGAGTGCATGATTTTTTATCCGATAATAATACAATTCTATTATGTATTATCTGATTTCACTGTCTACTATGAAAGACTAGAACTTTTGAGGTTCTGGATGTTTTGAATATAAAATTTTATAACAATTAAAACAAAATATTTCGATTCTTTTAGAAAAAAAGTAGAATTAGTAGTGAATTAAACATTGGCGCATACATAATACACTGGCATTAGGATAATATCAGTAGGTACCTGAAACACTTAAGTATATAAAAAACTAAACCAATTACATAGATTCGCCTACTGAAGTCTTGGATATCGAACGTTTGTATGTTTAGATAATTACTGTTGGTAAGATTAATAAGTTAGTTCAGTTTCTTGTGATATTTGAATAACACACTGATGGTTTTATATATATATGGTAAGAATGAGTATATTATGGTCCGTTACACTACACGAATGAAGAAAAATTACAATAATTGAGTTAATTTTTTTTTACTGTTCGAATAGAAGGCGTCAAATACAATATGGGCATTCGGGCATAATATCCCTTATTCAAATATTATATTCATTAAACGATGATGTATCCGTTATTTAACACAAATCAAAATTCAATATAATTCATATTTAATTGTAATCTTCATAACGTAATTCGATCACAACGCACGAACGTGACATAGGTAACATGAACAATTTGTCATTATAAAACATAATTTTCAGATTTAAAAGTCTTAACATCCAAAGGCAAAACCTATGTACGGATACACATTTATTTTTAAAGAATCGTTTTTATTCTGCATTTGGTGGTTTTATCTACTAAGAATGATTTTGTTACCAATTCATTGATGATATTGATAAAATGGGTACGCGATAAGTACTGATCGGATAACATTTAATTAATATTTATTGTTTAATACAGATGAGCGTAACGCGGAAGTCGACAGAGACCAAACCGGAGGAAGAAAGCGCGGGTGTGTTTTCCCATCTGCCGGCAGATCCGGTAGGCAAGTCCCCTCCGGGCGGCACATTCTGCATCGTGTGCAAGAAAGCAGCGCGCGTCAGCAGCATTTACTGCAGTGACGCCTGCATCCTCAAGCACGCGCAAGAGTCTCTGGGTGGTGCAGCGCCTCCTGCCGATGCCGTCGTTAAAACTAATCCAGTTAAAGATGAACCGTCTGACAAACAAAAGACCGTATGTTCCGTTATCCTCATTTTACCACGTTTTTATTAGCTCGTTTTCTTGTTTGTCCAATACAAATCTTGCAATCGATTTTTAACTAACTTCCCGACAAGCTAGACATTTTAAACTTTTAGAATATATCAGAACACGATGACAATTCATTCTTTTAATACTTTTAGCCATCTTTAAGCAGAATTGAATTCATTTTCAGTTAATTCTGTTTTGTATGGAATGTTAGTTCGGAAAAAAATCCGCAAGGTGGCGCTTCGATCAAAGTCAATGCTTGCACTTTTGCGTAACGTCGTTCGACGATTTTGAAAAAAGAATTAACTCGCTTGTTATTTGTTGGTTTTGTACTTCATATCAAGTACAAGATTTAAAAATCTCATGTTATTCAATTAATAAATGTTTGAAAATTTCTTGTAATTGCTCTCTTTATTACGTATTTGATCATTTTCTTTGATGTTGAGTTGATGGGATAATTCATCAAAAAAAATTTTAAAAAGTATTTATTAAGGGCACACATGCTTACCTAGAGTTTCTGTTTTTTCATTTAAAGTTGAACTATGACATTGAATACTAGGTATGATTTTTAAAGTGAAAGTGATATTATGTTACATCTCTTTTACGCATGCTAATATGATTAAAAAGTTTTTCTTTCTCTTTCTGTCACATTCGAATTTGATTACCAAAGCTTAAACATTTACTATGCGTATTAGCTGACGTGCTTCGTCGTTTACAAATTATAACATGAATTTAAAAAATATATGTATTTATAATATTAAATATATTTTATAATGTACACAGATTTTTTTAACAACTATATTATATATACTTTTATTTATTTGTCGCATATTCAAAATGTTCTTGCTATATTAAAATCTTTTTTTTAGCCGGCCAAGTAAATCCGTATTTTTGGCCATAGACTAATAGAAAAAACTCTCTGCTGTCAGATTATGTTGATAGCAAATTGCAAGATACCTAACGAAGGAATTGTGTTTTATATCAGGAATAAGAAACACTATCTGTAAGTACAATATTATGTTATTTATTACTGTAGTAGTATTCTGTGTGTTTTGCATATATTATTCAAGTGTTAATTTATTGTTTTCTTAGTCTACATTAGTTGCGTGGTTAGTTTAGAGGTTATTGCGAGAATGCCTGTGATTTCATATTTATTTGTTTGATATAATCTAAGGCGTTCTAGTTGTTATTAAACATGTTACCTACCTGATTACTTTATTTTAGTTAATCAATCTTTTTTGATGCTTTGTATTATCACTAATCCGTTTTAATTACCATTCTTCAAACAGTCGCACACTATAAAAGATTAAAAATCACACTATTAACAGTTCATATGTTATGTTTTTTGCAGATGGAGAAAATGTCTACCGAGATCTTTGCTTGTCGACGGTTTCATATGAATAAGATGGAATGAAATAAATCTTTTAATTAATAATGAAATAAATCCGACTTTCGGCGTACGATCCGAACATGGCGTGATTCATATAATATTATTTATGACGTAGACCATCAAGCATATATACCCATTTTATAGATTTAATAGTACAATTACAAAAGGTAAATATAAAGTGACTAATGTTTGTAACCTATAGCTATGTCTATCTCGCATACATATTTAAAAAATAAAACAATTTTATAATTACATTTTTGCACTAAATTTATTATCGATAATGATATAAAAGTTGCTAAATTGATTCATAATATTCTAAAATATAATATAATTTTGCATATCAGTTACTTGTATCATATCAGGTATGTCATTTGGTAGAGCTTACTCTCCAAGTCTTTTCTTTTTCATCCTCAATATCACTTTGATATTAGAAACATTGTCTTTCTAACACCATTTCAAAGACTTTAAGTTTTCTAGATGCTGTATATTAATTCTTCTCTTCGGCTATATCTGCATCTTAGTTGCAGCATATGGATACAATGCGGCGCCTCCAAGAATCTCTGTCACTCTAGTTTTTTTGCATCGTTCCAGGTCATACTAGCAGCCCGTAACTCCGCCAGATATGCTATATAGATAGTATTTAGCGGCCATCCAGGACGCCGGAATCCGGTTGGCTTGAAGAACAGGCAAACCAGATTGGGATTCTCTTCAGGCACTCGCAGCACGTGGCCGGGCCAGGTACAAAGTTGCGTATTCACTCTCAACGTGATGCGAGGCTATTTGGTGCGTTCTTTTATCTCCCGTTACTTCTAAAATTACCGCACACCCAGTATCCGTCGTAAACATCTGTTCTCGAAGCTCAGTATACGGTTGCTCGGAGCCTTTGTAAGGTGCCATGACATAAAAACTAGTAAGATATTTAAAATAGCTGCTAGAATGAATACATTGTTGAAAGGAAATGAAAACTGATAATATGATATATCAATTAATTTGTCCATCTGAAGTTGTAGATATCAGTTAATAATTATGTGTTATACCAGTAATTAAATGCTGACTTCAAATGAAAATTGACTATTAAATATTGAAATAATATATTACCAGTTTTGATTTTTTTAAGTACTATACTATATCCATGGTTCATATTACAATGTCATAGTAAAACTTAGAAGAATAAAATATGTCGTAAGACGAAATCAATCTTGGGGTTTTAATATAAGTTAAATAAATAGTACACAGCTAATTTGTTATTACTTTGAATACATGCCATGTCTTTACATCAATAAAAAACAGAAAAACAATTTAATAATGTATAAATATTTATATAAGACTTAACAACGTCTAGTTAGACATCTAGTTAGACACGATGACCTCCATTTAATTTCCTCTTATTTTAAAATTCACCAAGATATATCCTAATAAGTAGGTAAGTATATTACATTTGTACATATAATAAGTAAATCAAGTACTTAACATAAATAATTATACTGTAAAATTAAATTACAATTGAAGCAGTATATATGGACCCCACAGAGTAATTAACAATATAATAATTTATATAATTATATCGGGTATATACTATATTGACACATTTTAATGAAGTCTATTTTTCTTGGTACCTACGTTCAATGATAAATGTTGTTTTATATTGTAACATAAACAATGGTAATATGCATTGATCTTTCTGATTTTTAAACTGTGATATCTATTTTATATATCTATTGATTTCTATGTGTATTATTGATACATTATTTATTTCAAATACAATAATTTCAAAACTAACAGTAAATAATATATAGAAAGCGTCATGTTGTTTAGTTGGAACATCTACTAGGAAATTCCATCCAATCCAAATTCAATTTTTACCAGGTGGGTACTTGTAGGTCAGTTATTTTTGGAATAAAATGAATCCCTTAAAAAATATGAAATAAGAATAGAATGATAAATATTTGTGAAAATTTACCAAATCAACATGTTTAACGTGAATATTTTCACACTAAAATGATAAATATTGTTAAGAAAATATACACAAACAGTTCATTCAGAAGTTATGACGTTTAAAAGATCCCGCGAGTTAACTCGTGCGTGGCACTGATCATGAGGTGATATCAGTTATAATCATTTATGAGGAATGGTTATAAGCCATTGGCACAACCAATTTGGTTTTTGACCTTGAGAACAAAATGTACTTTTTACACGGAACCAAAACTCACGGCTGCAGAGACGAATGCTTATACAAAATATGGCGCAGTGGAATCGCCAGCAAGATCAGGTATCATTATTTAGATGTAAGTATACATATTATTTTGAATTTCATAAAATTACACTCGTTCTGGGTGTCTCGTAACAGTAAACTATATTAGTAAATTAGATATATCTTGATGAACTATAAAATAGTGATGTAATATAGACTTGTTGAAAATATATTAAGCATAATAAAATTTAAAATAAAAATTTAGAAATTCAGCCTTTCTGGTTCTCTAATATTCATAGATCTACTGGTTCTGGGATCTACTATTTCTGGCAGTAGACAATTCATATAAAAGTGATATATCTTTTTTTCAATCTTTTCAATCCAAAATGTCTCGTCTTTTTTGATTAATTCTATTTTAACAGGAAAATTATGTCCCGTCCAAACTCCAAATAAACAGACATCTTTCTTAGTAATATGAAGCTGCCCCTGAATCTGGAAGTACCAATCGTGATTTTTATCTATTACCATATTCCTGTCTTTATCTACTTTCCAAAATTTAATTTTTTTCTGTACAATAGCTTCATCTGCACTTATTCCAGCAGCTGAGAAAGGACATTTTATTTCAATAATTGTATCATCATCGCTGATGCCATCTGGCGTTGCACCGATAAAATCATACACATCATCGATAAACAATCCACATCTCTCAATCTTAATCCGTTCTTGTACACTAAGCTGTTGTAAAGCTATTGATTCATTTTCTTTACCATATTTTACCGCTTTCACGTTGGCTAATGATTGGCTATATAATAAACGTTTTACCAAAGGCCCAAATTTTGTATTTTCTCGCCGCTTACACACCTTACCAAAAACAGAGGCAGTAAGAAGGTTTCGTCGCCTTTCTAGCCATTCTGCACATTCAGATTGTAATACGGTGCGTCTTTCTATATCCCTCCTCTCATAGTTTGTCAGTTTGAGTTTTTTCAAAAAAGTTTCTTTTAACAATTGATATTGATTTTTGTCCATATCAGGTTTTTGGCAACTCTCTCCATAATCTGGATTAGATAAAGGAACAGTATGTATTGGTTTTCGCCAAGATTTTCCTATTTTTTTTTTATTTATTTTCAACCTTCTTGATTCTAAGCGATTTATGAAGGCTTTTGGGCTATTTTTATAAACTTGTTTTTGAATTGTGCAATGTAACTTATTTGTATTAAATGCGATTACCGCCGCTGCACATTGTCCCATGTACGATTGTCTTTGAGAGTAGTTAATTCTCTTGCCGCCTACAAATTTTGCAATCATGTTATTAAAAGATTCTGAAATATTAGTAGAAAAATTATAAATTAAACTTTTTGAATTTAGCACCAAACGAGAATTATATATCATTAATTGAGAAAATAGACTGCATTCTTTTAATGCTGGTACATAATTTACATCAAGCATGTCCTCTGTATTTGGTTCATTTGTACAAAAATATGGTAGACAAGAAGTATGGTCTCCAAAAACATGGTGCGGTCCATTAAATAAATCTTTTTTCAGAGCGATAACCTTTTCTTCGAAAGTACTATCTTGTAGTTTTCTATACTTGATTGCACCTATGACGGCTTTCCGCAGACGTCTTTTTCTTGACGCAATGATTTTTCTTACATTCAAGGGATATCTTGTGTCTTTGGTTAATGCCTCTATTTTGCCACAATAATTTCTAATTAAATGGTTTTTACATTCAACTTTCTCGACAGTTACATTCGGATAAGGGTGACAATCAAGAATTTTTTTGTATGTGCTGGAATCTCCATCAGCAATCAATTTTGAATAAATCAATCCATGTGTATTAATAGATTCTTTAAAGCCTTCTAATATTGCTGTAGATTCCATTCCACCTGACGGACCGGTATAATTTAAAAAGCATTTATGTTGTTGAGCAGGGATATTTTTATTTTTAGCTTTGGCGCACAAATCGCAATATTTATTTTTCACTGACATGTACAAAATCTTTCCGGTTCTTTGACCAATGATCGTGGCAGCGCCAGATGCTGCGGAATAATTGCATCTGTATGAACGTTTCGACCAACAGCCGTCTGCAACAACTGATATCATGGGAATACCAGAAGAATCGACGTCACCATTTTCGATTGCAAGTTGTCGCTCTTCTTTCGCAGCGTTTTCCATACTCTTATTTTTGGTTTCTTCAAACCACTCGTACACCTTCTGTTGACTCTTTCTGTATGTTCTTGCTGTAATCGATGGTACGTCAATTGCTGAACACATTTCTTCCAGATTTGAAAATCCACTGCCGATACTGATTATACTGGATACAAATGCGTCACACAGATTCATTTTGTTTTTGTTCATTTCAGTGGTATATAATTTTAATTTTTTACCACAAAGTTTACATTGAATAAAAAATGTACTACTAAAGTTATCCCGATTTTCCCCAAAAATTTCTAAATGTGATAAATTACAATTAAATGGAGAATCATGGTGGCTAATTAATTGAAGTTGTTGGAAAAAATATGAAAAGTCTATAATTCTACGGCCTTCTACACGGAATTTAGGGCTTGAATCTTCAATTTCATTTTCTATAATAAATTCTTCGTGTTCGTGTTCAAATGTGGGATGAAATTCTGGTTCAGGTAGTATGCTTTGAGGATTTCCATGCTCAGGCATAGTCTTCGGCAATATATCAATACTATAATACATTCAAAAATATTAGTTTAGTAGATAGTTAACAGAAAACAAAATGTATAGCTGCTATTAATTATTGTACCAGATTATAATTTTTGTCACAGACACACTAATTTCGAATAAGACATGGCACAAACATAATATAAAAATAATATAAGTACAAATGATCATTATACTTAATTGTGTGTATTAATAAGTAATACGCAAAACTTCCTTTTGCAAGATAAATAAATATTGTGAACCAAAATTTTCTGTGAAATGTGGTTTTTTCAACTATGTATAATTATGTCAAATTATAAAATAATAATTTCAAACCTTTGTGTTTTTAATGTATTAATATTTCCATCTTTTCTCCTACGTCTTTTTTTGGAACTTCCAGCCATCGGATAGTGAGTTCGTGGCATTTTTTGTAAGTACAATCGATATAAATAATTGTGATAATATTGTTAGGTACCTATGTCAAAAACCGAGGATGAAAATTTCGCATTCCCGCTGAAATAAATGACGTTCATAGTATTGCCAGGCTAAACTTTCGAAATTAAAGTTAGTTTTTAAAAAAAAAATTACATTGGAAAATATTATGTAAGTACAGGCATCC
Source organism: Rhyacophila brunnea (assembly GCF_057557595.1). NCBI lineage: Eukaryota > Metazoa > Arthropoda > Insecta > Trichoptera > Rhyacophilidae > Rhyacophila > Rhyacophila brunnea. The sequence goes on from NW_028232859.1 coordinate 43,835,382, forward strand.
ATTATTATGTTATTTGATGAAAGTATTCTTTAAAATCATCTGTATTATTATAATCTCGCAAATTCATAATTTAGTAAAAGTTAAATTTTCTGTAATATAAACATCAGTAGGTACCTAACCTATGTTGATTCATAATTTTGGCTAAGTAAAAAATATAGATATTTTTACTTCGCGATGTGTTTGGGGTGTTCTAAATTATGTAAGTATGTTTAATAACAAATGTGAAATTCGTAAAACCTCATGTGTATTATTTATTAAATAAAAATAGTAAAACTAATAGTAGATACAAATGGTGAAAAACTTCATTCTCTTATTTACTAAAATATCAATTCAATAATATTTTAGTAGATATGGCAATACTGGACGACCCGATATATGTCACTGAAATAAAATAAAATCTATCACAATTTATAAAATACATACCTACTACAATCATAATTATTTTGAATGTAGAGGGAGATAGTTATAGAAAGGGACAGAAAACTGATTGCTATGTTGCAATATTAGGCAAAATAGATTGCAACAGTGTTAAAAATTATAATGTATGATTTAGTATGACATAACGTAGAATTGACGCAAATACAAATTTCTTCAGATTTTTTTTTGTTTTGTCCTCAAATGTCAAAATATGTTTTCCTTTTGAATAATATGTTCGAATTTGTGTTTGTTTCGCCTATTTTTGTGTTCAATTTGTAGCATTCACTTTTATAAACATATTTTTGTACAATACTTGTGTGTTGGCGTATTTTTTTGGTCATATAAAGTTAAAATAATACCAGCTAAAGATTCCATACATCATACACCAATTCGCAGGTGGGTCTGGCGGATATCAAGATGGTCGAATATTTCGTGGAAACAGTTGTTTTAAAAAGGTCTCTATTTAGTATTACAAATTTATAACTAACAAGATATTTCATCATTTATTCAATGATTAATGATAAACCTTCTGATACGTAGCTTTATATTATTTCGTATGTCTATAATTGTAGCATATTTAAATAACAAAATGTCCACTCGCTTCCATTAGATTTAGAACCAATAGAAACTGCAAATATTATAATTATACTGAATATATTTTACTACATTATGTTTTATAACATTACAACTATCTATAATAAATCGTTTGAGATAATAATTAAGGGAAAAATTTGTCATCATCACAGCCTATTAATGTCACAAAAATATGGCTTCGTTCTCAATTATCACGTTTCACGGTTTCAAAGAATATTATTTTACGTCATAAAAATACTTTATGTAGTTATCAAATGTTTTACATAAATATTTGACGATGAATAAGCTTCATAATGATATAAATAGTTTTTCTACAAATCTTACGTACTATTCAGGCTTAACCTCTGAAAATACCAGAAAATAGCTGACATGGAACACCTTCCCCCTTAATACATAGAATTGTCAAGTTTATATGATTCAACGGAATTTAAAAACGTGGTATATAAAAAGTTCTTTTTATCTTGTAATTATTTAAATTTAAGTGATAGTGGACACATAGTGAATTCTCTATTTAAATAGACCTCTGATTTAAACACCGCTATTTCACACGCTCACCGAGGCTGTGATGGAGTCAGTTAAGCGGAGGGTTCATTTTGCTATAGCTAAAAGTGTAAAAAATAAATATCTTGTCTATAGAACTTTTTCTAAGCCACAAGATTGAAACAATCTTGATGCTGTCACTGCCGGGTTTTTTAGATCGATATGTCGAATTTATTTTTGTTGCAGGTCATAGTTTACGAGCGTAAAACTGGACGATGTCTGGCGGGGCCTAGCGCTCCCACCGAGGCCAATTTGAAAGTTTGGCTTCAACAACATCCCACATTTGAAGTCATACACCCTGGGAAGAATAGCCTCAACAAGATCAAGCCCAAGGTGCAGTCGGTGCTGAAGATCAACAACGATAAGCATATCATCATTATGCAACCGCCCGCCAAGAACCCGACCATTACCGCTAAAACGCCTTCTAAACTCGTAAAAGCTCCCATCGTCAGTCCTAAAACGCCTACCACTAAGCCGCCACCATTAAAACAAAATATCAAGTCGCCTCCTACTCCGAAAACCCCACAATCAAAGGTATGTCATATTACTAAACGTCGCTAGCTTTTTCTAACCATTTTGATTTTGGAATATAGACATGGGATGGTGTATCTATGTCAGTGATGGCAAACCTATGGCACTGTGGCAGATGATTTTGCATGGCATACAAATGTTTTATTTTGAAGACAAAAAAATACCTTTTAAATTAATTAAATAACAATTAAAAAGAAATCATAAAATACAAATATATGTACTTATATATTATTATGTATAATAATATTAAAACACAATGACAACATAGCAATGCGTATTTTTTCGGTTTTATTAATAAAAATATTCAATCAATAAACCTAATGAAATGTACAGTAAAACCTCGTTAGTAAGAACACTGATAATTCGAAATTTTCCCAAAGTCCCTTGAACATTATTTTCATATAAAACCATACCTTTAATTCGAATTTCGTAATTCGAAATGATTTCACAGTCCCTGGCATACAAAAATATTCAATAAATCGTAATAAAGTACACTATTTCATGGGCCAGTCACTGAAAATTGTGACAGACTTTCCTTAAAACATCAAAAATTACTTATTTTATGATGGTAATAAAAATAATCCTGACATTTTATGACTCAATTCGGTAGGCACATCTATGATCAGAAACGAAATTAATGAAAATCAAAAAAAATTTTTTTTTTTCAAAATTTTTATATTTTCTCCTCTATGATCAGAAACGAAATTAATGAAAATCAAAAAAAAATTTTTTTTTCAAAATTTTTATATTTTCTCCTGATACAATTCCTAATTCGAATTTTTTTTCGATTTTCGGTCCCATGGAATTCGTATTAACGAGGGTTTACTGTATTGGCTATCATTTAAAGATAACGGCTGCTTGTTTTTTTGGCTGAAACATAATTGCTAAAAATTAAACCCGTTCAGTGATAGGAAATATAATATGAAAGAAGCATGGTTAAAATGCTCCCACGATCTTTTCAAATGAAATTTTGAAAACAAGGAAAAGATTATTCAAAGAATAAAAGATATGCCTCCGGCTAGTAGAAACTTGGTAAAAAATATAATATCAAGAACTGAATTGTAATTTAAAAACTTTGTAATAGAATTCTTAACTATTTTTTCATGAAAAAACTGCTCGTCACGCCGGACAGTCAACAAATAATATTTGTGAAATATTGGCACGCAAACGTAAAAAGGTTTGCCAACCTTGATCTATGACATCTATGATTTAGTGACAGAGCAAAGTTCAAACTTTATAATATGTAATGCCGTATCCACACTCTCTCGCCGAGACTACCCAGTTGAGACCAAGCGCGAGGGTGTAGTAGGCACGCTCGGCCTTCATTGTGTGCCAAATAGTATCAGGGAAGATCTCGGCGAGAGTGTGGATTTGGCATAAATGTATATTAGTTTTTTTTATATTTTATATAGGTACCTAAAATCTACTAAATTTTTCAGCTCCAGAACCGAACATTTTGTGAATTTAATTATTGCAATGTACGATTAATTCCCACCCAATAGTTAATACGTAATGTCAATTCAAACACTGACAATTCGAATTACTTTATTTAATTCCTCGATATTCTCTAGCAACCTTCAATTAAATCACCCACCTCTACAACGCCAACGCAAAAGAGAGATGAGTTCAAATTCAAAAGTTCATCCGTAGAACCCATCCGGGAGAATGTAAAGAAAACCCTTCAAGAGCAGTTGAGCCTGAGAATGAGTGAATCTCCCGATACCAAGTTCACTCAGGAAGAGATTGTCAAGTTTGCAGTGGACACGGAAATTGAGTTGCACAACCTCTTTAAAGATGTCGGAGCCAAGTACAAAGCCAAATACAGATCGCTCATGTTCAATTTGAAGGACAGAAAAAATTTATCACTCTGGCAGAAGATCTGTGACCGTTCCTTAACACCCAAGCAATTGGTAAGTTAAGTTGCACATAGAAATATCTTATGCAATGTCCATAACCTCTACTAATTTCAACATCTCATGCTATCGAACTATTGTTATTAGTTACTATTTTTATTAATATGGCAATAAAAAGTAAACAGATATACAGAAAATATAAAGTTTTTCAAATCAATGAGATAGACAACGGTTGGATCTAGGCGTGTACCTCTACCCAGCCGTCCCATTTCTAAAAATATTGAGTCAGTCCATTTAGACATATATGTCTGTATCACACTCGACTGAGAGCTCTAGCGAGCCATGTGAACGTCAACAATTGAATTTATCCCGCTCTACTATGATGAATTGTTTCAAGTGTGTTATTTTCGAAAAAAAATATATTAACTTCAGACCTTTTGAAATGAAACTACTAAATTGGCAAAAACAATGTTTAAATGGTGAATGTTTCATTATTATTAGTCCAGTACTTTTTTGAATGATAACAGAACAGAAAGACAAAGGCTTTATTAAAAAAAAGCTATCATGGAAATAGTCTAAATGTTGTAAAGGCAAATATTTTTGAAATCACAGACTTTTTTAATTTCACCGTTAGTATAAATCAGTGATTACCAAAGTGTGTGTTTTAGATGTTTCACAAATTCATTTGCTTTTGTTTTCAGGTACGTCTTTCACCCGAGGAACTAGCAAGTCAAGAGCTCGCCCAATGGAGAGACAAAGAGGCGAAGCACCAGTTAGAACTTATTAAAAAATCAGAACTAGATCTTTTATCTTGCAGTAAAACATATGTTTTGAAAACTCACAAAGGCGAAGAGGTAATATTATTATATAAACAATGTACTTTAAAAACATGTCAAATTCAAAATTTATATCATAAAAATGGGTCAAAACAATGAGTCCTCCATTCCTGATTTATTGTAAACAATTAGTTATCAAGACCATGAAATTTCTTAATGTCACAGGAAAAGTTAGATTAAAAATGATGAATTACACACTGGGAGTAGGCATTTCAATAATTTTAGAAAAACTTTGTTCACCTAAACCTAAACCCACTACTGAGTGTTAAGATAACTCACAGAATTAATAAAACTACAGAAAAATTTGTTTCATGACTATTACAAAGGAATGCGCATACTTTCTTAAAAATATTGCCATTACATAAAATATTTTTGGCAGCAGAAACTGAATATTATAAAATATAAAAAATTCACTTTGATTCAGCCTTATACAGGGGTTAAGTGGATGTATCAAATGTATTTTTTTTAATGTTTAGGTAATGGAAAGTAGAACGACGGACACAACAGAATTGGATCCGAACGTGACCATGGAAGACTTGGTGTCGGCGTTGAACAACTCGGGTGCAGCACCGGCAGAGCCCGTGGCGAGTGGCAGCCGCTCCGCATCTCCCTCTCCACACAAACACAAGCATGACCGCAAGCATTCATCACATCACAAACATTCCAAGTTAGTCTCGGCTCATCTTTTTCACCCATTGTTCGATTTGTTGATGTTCGAAAGCATCTCAAGTATACTTCATGAGACCCTACAAGTTACCAAAGGCTGTCACAATACAAATCTGATAAATCAGGGGTGATAAGCCAAAAGGAATGATTATAGCAAATATGAATTATTTATAGGGTTTGATTAAATTACTTTAGATGTAAGTTGCAAATTGTTATTTGAATTTAATGTGATGAAATATATTGTTACATTGAAAAATAAATTTTCACAATGGAACAACGCTTTGAAAAAATGGCGGAAATATCGTGAGGGTCCGCTCAGTCATATGCAATCGTTAAAAAGTGGGCAAACAAGTTCAAACACGGATGGCATGATATGTGAGACAATCCCTCGATCACCGAATTACTATCAAGGGGATAGCTGAAGTCCTAACGATCTCACATGAACATGTGGAATTGATCTTAATCATAGAATTACCTATCTTCACTATGTTTTGTTTCTGGACACTATCATTTTATGACTGGTTCTTCTTCTCTTGTAAAGTTTTGCAAATACACAGCTGGTTTTGAAAGCGCAATAACAATATATAATGTGAATACATGATTTTAGGCACAAAACCAAACCGCATTACAAATCGTCAAAGAGTTCACACCGACGAGATCATTCATCAAGTAGAAGCAAAAGCAGCAAGACGCCAGCATCAGGGTCGACCAGAGACAGCCGCCCCCACGGGGACGGGCACCGCCGGAAGAGCTCCAAAGATGACGATCGAAAAGAGGACAAGAGCCGAGAGGAAAAGTCTCGCCGCACCTCTTCTTCTTCCCATTCCCACTCCCGATCTGCCAGCGGGAGGTCCAAATCCAAAAGCAGGCGGAAAGAGAGCCCCGATAAAAAGAGTCACAAGCGATCTCGCTCTAGGGATGCCTCCAAAACGCGTTCCCTCTCTAAGGAAAATGACAAGCGCGACTCTTCATCTGCCAAGGAGGAGTCAAAACATAGGTAATTGATTTTGTCTGTTATTAACGATTCCGTCAAACGTTTCTCAGGTCAATAGAGAGTCAATAGGAATGATCGTCACATAAAATGCTCAACTTATCAATCAATACAATATACAATAACTAATAAAATTTGAGGTATACTGGTATGGTTGCAGCTTTATTTGGAAGGGATCTTGATAGAATACCAATGGTTTTGACGGAAATTTCAATGCCAATTTTCTTAATCTAGGAGCAAAGCCACCGACTGAATTTTTAAATGCAAAATCCAGTAGCATCTACCACAAAATCTGGGACTACAGTTGACAAAGTAACATAATAAAATTACAATCAATCACTTCCATCACATTTTAGTTATCATAAACCTATAATTTCATTGGATTCCTGGTTCTCAAATATGTAGGTGTTTTTCAAAATATACTACATATCGACTGTAAAAAGGAAAAAGGGCGTAATCCACACAAAACAAATTTTACAGTAGGAGTAAAAAACGTTTTTTCAATGATTTTCTGTCAAAATCAAAATAAAAAATATACACAGTCTTAAAGTGCATAATGATTAATAATTTGGTGTATTATTTTCCCAATCTGACATTAATTACGTAAGTTATTACAGAAAAACCGATAAAAATGATGGTAACATCCTTTTTCCTTACCAATTTCAAATGTCGTATTTATAAAATACAGTGGATAGCCTTTTTTCTCACTTTTTTTAAATTAAATTCTTGGGAATGTATTTCTTTATAGTGTTTCACTAGGTGTTTATTTAAAATGTATTCATTTCCCATGGTTTAATTATATTATGGTTAAAATTAGAACAATCATAATTTATTATTTTCAGAAAAAAAGTATTTTATTAAATCATAAATGACACATAATCATAACATAATAGTAATAATAATAATAGTAAATATAGCAAATATTTTATTGTAAGTATACTGATTCAAGCTAATCTTGGTTATTTACAATAATTATAACAAATAACCAATATTTGCGGATGTATTTGGTTCTTAAAAATCACTCGTCACTTCGATCAGTGGCTCCTGACAACAAATTAAAACAAAACGCATTTTACTCGAGATTTATGTTATTACTATAAATAATACGGTGCATAATTATAATTTTTGTCCATTACAATGATTTTAATCGTAAATATAAGCGTAATTAGAACCAAGTTCAGTTTAAAATTGTGTTTGACACGTCACATAACCTATAAACCGCACGGCGGTGTTTGTAGTAAATATAGCAAATATTTTATTAATTTTATCATCTAATATAAACAAGAGATCATTAACCAATGATTAAGACACAATATAAGTTGTAACATAATGTTTTATAACAATATACAGAGAATTAACGATGACGCTTCACTTGTGTGGCATAAAAATTTCAAGGCGTAATTTTAAGGACTTACCATTTTTGTTTGTGTTGTTTATTCCATCCATGTTAACACCACACATTTTTAAAATATTTTAACTTCTGTCTATTGCCATTTTCACTTGATTAGTATACTTTAAATGAATTTTAATGGAGAGAAGTGTCAAAAAACGTGTTGACTGACAAACAAGCGGGCGAGACTATTAGGTGGATTAATCTTCATTAAGGTTCATACCTGACCCAGCTGGCTGTCAGCGTTTAGTAAAACTGCCATTATCCTCATACATTTACGGATTAAGTTGCTTACCGCCCTTTTCCTTACCACAAAAGATTGCTTGAACGACTTATAATGTCATTGATGTGGTTTAAGCCCCTTTTCCTGGAGGTAAAATTTACACGCCCTTCATTTCCAAAAACTAAAAGCTAAATTTTGATATTAATTTGTCATTTGCAGCTTAAATCCTTTGGGCATACCATGTATTGAGTTGAATACTTTGCTAATAACAAATAAAACCCACTTTGCAAAAACTGAGGCTTACGCCCCTTTTCCTTTCCACAGTCGATATGTAACTAGCTACGACATTTCAACAAGTGAATTACCAATACCTAAATCTTAATACACAATGAACTAAAAAATGACATGATTGGATTCGTATGTTTCACTACCACTGTGCTTTTTTTGTTTTCAAATAAAAAATCCCAATCGTACCAAACTGGGTGTCGATCTGAGCTGCCTGTTTAATAAAAATCCAGTCAGTGGACTTAGAGTTCTGGAATAGGTCACGTACCGGTTGCAGTTCATTTGGTATACGGGACAAGGACAGTTTTCCGAGATGATTCCACTTATATATTACAGTTCTTTCAAATACCAGCAGAATTTCAGTATGCCACAGGTGCCAAGTATGCTGTAGGTTCGCCATCACCGAACTAGAGTATCATTATAATATTATGTAATGTGAATTAGTCAATTTATTCAGATTTACTGACATAATTATCTTGAAATGCATCCATGTTGTTAAAAAATTTAGTAACTTTTGATAGCTGCATAATTTCGTCCTTTTTTCCTCAGGTCTTTGTCTAAAGAGAGTGACAAAAAAAGCAAAAGTACAAAAGAAAATCAACACAAGGCAGAGAGCGTCTCAAACGAAGTTTCGCTATTGCAAGCGGTCCAGTTGATCATCGATCAGGCGAAGATGGTTAGTGAGGAACCGCCGGCGGACGGGCCTATCCCGCCGCAACAAATCAAAGTGACTGAGGACACATTACTCCCCGATATCAAATCGCCGCCTACTCCAGGGACACCTGAAATTTCAGAGCAGAAATTCCTAAGTAATTTATTTACACTCCCTAACCCCGCTACACCTTCACAACCTTACAGATTATAAGGCAAAAATTCTCAACATGTTTCAGTTGGTTGCTAGAAGTTTACCTACTTATAATAAGTATGTACTTTGAAATTTACTAAATATACGTAGAATGTGTGATGCCTATGTATGTGCAATATTATACACTACAGTAAAACCCCATTTATACAACATGGTTAATTTGAAATATGTCATACAGTAAAACCTCATTAATTAAAACACGGATAATTCGAAATTTGCCATAATTCGAAATTTTCACGAAAAAAAAGTTCCTTGAACATTATTTTCATATAAACCCATACCGTTAACCCTTCTTACGCGGCAACTGACTTTAGTCAGCCTATACGCATGAGTCATCCGCGTGTCAGCTGATCAGAAATGAAATCAGAACGCGCACTGTTGTATTAAGCCGGGATTCGTAACACTTTGAAAGGGTTAATTCGAATTTCGTAATTTGAAATTATTTGGATAATTTGGATAAATATGGTGTGTTAGGAATATGTAATTTTCAATACAGTCAAACCTCGTTAGTAAGAACACTGATAATTCGAAATTCGCCGTAATTCGAAATTTTCGCGAAAAAAAAGTCCCTTGAATATTATATTCATATAAAACCTTACCTTTAATTCGAATTTCGTAATTCGAAATGATCAGAGTCCCAGGCATATAAAAATATTCAATAAATCTAAATAAAGTACACTACTTCATGAGCCAGTCATTGAAAAATGTGAATTTTTTTAAAACATTATAAATTACTTATTTTAAGAAGGTAATAAAAATAATCCTGACATTTAATGACCCATTAACACACACAGAACCAGAAATTTGGTAGGTACTGATAAACCACCACACTTCTGGTCTAGCTCAGTTTCAGTTTTTTTGGAAGGTGGGTATCATAATTGTTCTTTTTGTACTAGCAAACTGTCACTTGGGTTTTTTTATGGGTTTTTTTTTTGGTCTGGATTGGGATGTGGAGATGATGTTTTATAAACGGCAGAGTATATTTAAGTGGATGTTATATAATTGTTACATTTTTTTATAATTTGTTTTACGGAGGACAAAATTCGTGTGTCTACTGTTTGGCTGTTTCCCGAATACTACTCGCCATCTTGTTTCGCAATCACGAGATCCGTTGTTGAAAAAAGGGCGATGTTGCAACATCTCCAACGGTCTTAATTTACGGCATTGCCGGCTCGGCTGTATTATCATTATTTTTATTTCGGAATCAGCGCTTTAAATTGTTTACATTTATTTAATTCTAGGATATTTACTTTGTACGGCGCACTTACGCGTTATTACAACGTAGTGTCCATACTGCGGAATTTTTTTTATACATCTTAATTTTACATATTTTACGATCTAGTTATGAAGTAACACTCTTTTCCTTCTCCTAGCACTATCTAACATTCCTCTCTCTCATTCACAATACAAGTTATCACAATTTATTGGCGTTTTGTCTACACATTCTACTGACATGTTTTACTCATTTGTTTGCTTATGTTTTATTGGCAAAAGCCCAATACCATTCGTCGTCTCGCATACCTTCTGATGTGTTTACCCTGGTCTTCCACGGACCATGTCCTCAGCCTCAAGGATATGGTTCGTGAGACTTATTTCTGGAAAGAAACGTCCCTCTGGGTGATCAAGGGTGCGGCTCGGTGCAGTTTATTTGACTATTTTTTATTTCTTATTTTTTTATTACTCGTTTTTGTTAGTTATTTCGTGCGTGTTTCAGTGACCTTTTGGTACGTTGATTCACGTAGAATGATCTGCAGGAAAAGTGCGTTTCTGCAGTCGGCGCCTTTCGCTACGTCCAGGTTTTTGAGGGTTTAGGTTGGCAGACCTATGTCTTGTAACCGCCCTTTCGTTGTCTGAAGTTGTCGTGCCAACTGTCGGATCATTTCCAGCTGAGGAGAGTGAGAGGGGCCTTCTAGTACGCCCCTTCTTTCCGCTCCTAGTGCATTTAAGTGGCTTTTCGATAGGTTGGTGTTCGACTTCTGTTGAAGGCGTCCCCTGAACGAGAGTATCTAACACGTTTTCAATCCTATCGTACGTCACTAGTCCGTCAGATGTTGTTTGTTTAACGGCGGACGGCCCTTCTGCGGCGCGATCGTTGACGGACGTCCCCTTGGCAACGTCGATCGTCGGATCAGCTTCGCAGGGCACAGATGCCATTGATTTAGCACCTTGTTGTTTCTTTCTTTTCTTCGCTCCCTTACGAGCGACCGGCAATGCTCTTGGCAAGCCTCCTGTTATCTCCTGCTCCACTCGTGACGGGTCGCTTTCAGGTCGGTCGTGTTGCGATGACGTAGTCAGAGAGTGATCAATTCCCATGTCTACATCAGGCGTCTTTGACCCAAGTTGTTCTAGGACGTCGTCTCGAGGGTTGGGGTTTAAAGGAGGCGGTACCCTAGGCTCCGTCGGATCGCTACATATTCCATCACATAATTCCTTCATTACAAACACTATTTATGTCATTCATATCATTTAAGTCAAGGCTATTCGTGGGTATATTACATGGTTTATGGTTAACAATTTTGCTAGTATCGGCATTATATATACTCACGGTTTGTAACGACGTATCTGCTGTGGAAGTCGTCCCGTCATCCCCATGGCTCCTGTTCGTTGTGTTTTTAACTCCACAAACATTCATCACCACATCATTGTCTTTATTTACAAGTTCCCTACTACTAGACGCACTTATCGTTTTGGATGCCTCGCCTAGTGGTTGTTTCTGGACCTTTTTACACCTGTATGTGGTGATATTTACGTTAGCCTGCTTACAGATTGACAGCGAGGGGTTATGTCACCCGTCGCACTTGTTCGTGCTCGAAAGCGTACCGTAATGAGTTTTATTTTTATTTGAGGTCAAACGGGAAATACCACTAGACAGTGCGTCGCGAAAGCGCGTTTTATTTTCACTTTCTCCTAACACTGTCACAGTATTTACAGCCCCTTTAAGAGAGTCCTGCCTTATAACTTTTTCAGCTATCGGAAGGATGTCCTGACTAACATTACTTCCACTTTTGAACACAGGCTTTTGCACAAGCGCTTGAAGAGGGTCCTGCACGACGGTACCTTTGTAGGTGCCGTATGCAGCACGTCGACTGCCATCTGCGAGCCTCAGACGGTGGTCGGGTTCTGCATCTAATCTTCATTTCTCCTGTGTTCGCTGGATCCTTCGTTTCAGTACCTCGCACTCGGAATGTTCATGATACTCCGGGCAGTAGTAACACTTCCGAGCTCCGTTAGCATTTGAGTAACTTCCACGGCCCCTAGTTCCAAATGAACCCCGTCGAGGGTATTGGCCTCTATACCCGTAACTCGTCTGAGCCGGCGGTGCTTCATAATTAGTGGTCACTTCATTCTCCGTTTTTGTAGCGAGTGGTGCGAGGCGTGTATGCGATACCTCGGCGGACTGTGGTTTTGCGTGTCCCCCGGTTTGTTCCATTCGTTTTGTCTGCTCGCCTCGCCACTGACAACTGCACGTTTGAGGTGTGCTTCTTTGAGTGGATGTTGGTACGGTGATGGTCGGGTTTGTTTTTATCATCCGTAGGTCACGAACGACTTCTAGTAATTCTTCGAGTGTCTGCCACTTGCACGCTCCGACCCACAATTGTACTCTTTCTGTAAAAAGTTTGTAAAATATGTCGGCGAGGTCCTTACTACTTGCAGTAGGCATTAACGCCTTGGCGAGGTCTCGCTTGTTTAAGAAGAAGGCATAAGGGTCTTCTTCAGGACGCTGTATTGTGGTTTTCAGTTTGTCTTGTTGTTCCCTGGTCCTGGTAGGTGACTCAAAGTGACGGCGGAGTCGGTTGGTAAAGGTCTCCCACCCATCGTCTGGAGACACTGTTCTGGCCCAGGATTTGGCTTCGCCTTTCAGCTGCCCCAAGGCATGTCCTGTCCAGTTATCCTCTGGGGTTCTATCCAACCGGAAGAACTCTTCGCATCCGGCCAGAAACGTAGCCACCCTATGTTTGGGGTTACCCCCAAACGTCACTTGTAGTTCTGGCTTGTGTGCCCACGGTTTATATGATAGTTCTGGTCGGGGCACTACCATCGGAAGTACACATGGTATACTAGGTGTGGTCACTTCGGTGCGCGGACTGTCATTAACAAAATGGTCGCATTGTTTCGAAATTGGTCGCGAACGCGTTGTCCGTGGAGGCCACTTCCGTGTCGATAATCGGGTCGGCCATGGTTAAGGAGTCTTCAGATGTCTCTTTTTTGGTGTCTGCCTTTGTTTGCGAACGTGTCCGCATTGACATGTGCACTTATTTTATTTTATATTTTTGTAAACAAGATTTATTTTTATTATTATTATAATTTTTAAAACACTTCCGTTGCCACGATGATCTCGCAGTAGAGAAATGGCTTTTTGAAGCAATCGATTAGCTTTTAAAATGTCTTTAAATGCCAAATTTATATCGGTCCACTGAGTCGACAGCAACGGAACGCGCGTAATTTTTTTATCACGGTAAGGGAAAGGTTAAAGAAAGTATATTTATTATTTTTTGGTTCTCATGGTTGAGGAATCGGCAAATCCTTACAATTCACAAGCCGCATATGTTGGACGCCACATGATAAACCACCACACTTCTGGTCTAGCTCAGTTTCAGTTTTTTTTGAAGGTGGGTATCATAATTGTTCTTTTTGTACTAGCAAACTGTCACTTTGGGTTTTTGTATGGGTTTTTTTTTTGGTCTGGATTGGGATGTGGAGATGATGTTTTATAAACGGCAGAGTATATTTAAGTGGATGTTATATAATTGTTACATTTTTTTATAATTTGTTTTACGGAGGACAAAATTCGTGTGTCTACTGTTTGGCTGTTTCCCGAATACTACTCGCCATCTTGTTTCGCAATCACGAGATCCGTTGTTGAAAAAAAGGCGACGTTGCAACATCTCCAATGGTCTTAATTTACGGCATTGCCGGCTCGGCTATATTATCATTATTTTTATTTCAGAATCAGCGCTTTAAATTGTTTACATTTATTTAATTCTAGGATATTTACTTTGTACGGCGCACTTACGCGTTATTACAACGTAGTGTCCATACTGCGGAATTTTTTTTATACATCTTAATTTTACATATTTTACGATCTAATCGTGAAAAAACGAAATATAATCCTGCTGATGCAATTTTCATATAAAACCATACTGATATTCGAATTTCGTAATATGAAATAGTTTTTAACCCAGACAACAATGCAACATTCCATAAATCGAAAAAATCATATTTATTATCAGAAAAAATCTGCTACATTTCAGAACTCCAGCTTTTTGACAGATGGTAGATTATTTATTACCTAGCAATAAATGTTCAAAGTTTAAAAACTAGCATCACCATATTGAAACACAATAAATTATGCAGCAAGCATGCATACGCACATACAAATGGTATGTGCAGTGAAGTATGATGGGCAGAATTTAGGCTATTGTGTGAACTTATTTGTTTTATATTTTGTTTTTTTCCGTTTTATTTTTCGAAAACATGTATTTCCCTCATACATTTCATAAATCTTGATTCGATTTTTTTTCGATTTTCGGTCCCGTGGAATTCGTATTAACGAGGTTCTACTGTATTTACTTCTTCTTCTTCTTTGGCCATATCCGCCCCTTAATTGGAGCATATGGACACCATGCGGCGCCTCCAAGAATCCCTGTCGCTCGCCAGTCTTCTTGCTTCGTTCCAGGTCAAACCAGCATCCCGTAGCTCTGCCTTATACACTCTGTAGATAGTATTTAGCGGCCTTCCAGGACACCGGAATCCGGCCGGTTTGAAGAACAGGCAAGTTAGGTTGAGGTTTTCTTCTGGCATCCACAGCACGTGGCTGAGCCAGGTCCAACGTCGCCTCTTCTCTCTCAGTGTGATGAGAGGCTGCTTGGTGCGTTCTCTTATTTCCTCGTTGCTCCTAAAGTCATACCACCCCAGTACCATTACATACCCACTATCCGTCACAAACATCTGTTTTCGAACCTCAGTATACGGTTGCTCTGAGCCTTCCTAAGGTGCCATGATTCGCTACCGTAAAGCAGCACCGTCAGAATGCAAGCGTCGAATAGGCGGCATTTGGTTTTGACCGAGTACAATCGTGAGTCCCAGACATTCCGCATCGATAGCGAGCTCTTTCTGCAAAATGCCATCTCCCGTGATGTGTACTCCTAGGTACTTGAAGCTGTCGACGCTCTCGATGTTTTGTCTGTCGCTAATCAGAGGGAAATCTGGATCAGGACAGGTGCTATTACACAAGACGTTGGTTTTCTTCACGTCGATTTTCAAACCAACACGAGATGAGTTGTTATGCAACCTGTCGATTGTCTCTTGAATGCCCTCGATTGAGTTGTCGAATAGGACAGCGTCATCGGCGTATTCCAGGTCGCATAGCTTCACCGTGGGGGTAACAGGTATGCCTCGGTCGGGAGGGGCGATGTGGACTGTCGAAAGCCTTCTCATAATCCACAAAGCAGCGAGCCATCGAACTGTTCAGCTCATGGCTCTGCTGGAGAAGATATCGAAGCTTGTGGATTTGGTCTGCACACGCTCGACCAGGTAGAAACCCAGCTAGGTTTTTCCTGGGGACGTGCATTATTAGGTCTCTAAGTGTGATAATTTCACCGTTCACAATGGAATAAAATTTGTTAGCTCTCTTAGCCCTTGTAGCTAGTAAAGGGCAATCGGTATGACTGGCTGAGAAATCAACTAGATTCTTTTCTTTGACTATTGTAAGAGTTCATTGAATGAATGACTATTGGAGAATTTCATTGAATTTAAAAACTAACCGATACCATCTGCCGTTTGTATTCGTTCAATGAAAGCAATTAAGTTTGACTGACAAAGCTTAGCGTGCACTATTTATGTCTATCCACAGCCTTATCCTTCACCACTGCAATCATATCATAGTAACACCTTCTAAATATTCAACAGCTGGAGCTGAAAGTGATCAAGAACCGACGAGCACTGTCGACTCAGCATTATCAGCTATTTGGAATGGATCAGTTGGCATGGTTGATGTTGCCAAATTCAATGTCACAGCATATGAGGTAATGTCTTATTAATTTTTTATAATAAAATCCATTTATTACAATCCATCAGTCATTAAACTCTCATTGTGTGCAATGGCATAGGAAAGCAATGTACATTCAAACGTCTAATACAGTCTTCCCTCACTATTCCGGGGGTTCCGTTCATGAGAAATGACTCATATATGAAAACTGCAAATATCGAATTTCGATCTCTGGATAAAACTTATTTAGCTTGTGGCTTTCATTTGTCTGCAGCAAGCAGCAGGTAGAATGTGACCAAAAGTGAATAAGTGAAAAAACCTGTTCTTTCACCAAATCAAAGCCGCAGGGTCATTTTGCACTAAACAACTAATGCATCAAGACAGTTGATAAACTTGTGACTGTATAATATTATTTTCATTCATATCGTCTTTTAAGAAACAACACCACGTAAGTCCCCATTTGGCGGTTTTGAGTTTTGAATAACATTCGGTAGGTAAAAAAATCCTACACCGTGTTCCTTCTATGGAAAAATTCTTTTTGAATGAAAAAATGATTTTTTTTTAACTTAACACAAAAAAAATAAGTTAAAAGGTATCAATTTTCAATTTTTTGAGACGTTTTTTGTTTCCCCTGAAAATTTTAATTAATTGACTGCGGTGTTGTTTCTTAAGCGACGATATATTCTTTGTTGACATGTCAATAAATTCGTATATCATAATATCAAGATAGTTGGCGGTTAACATTAAAAACTATTTATTAAATTTCTCGTTAAACTATGACAGTTATCAGATTTACATCTTATCCATCATCTGAGTACATTGTTCTACACAATATCTTTACTCAGATTCTAACGGCTAATTATTGTTTAGTGATAGTGATATTCTATGCATCTCAGAGCATGGCCCCATATGGGGGGAGGGGCTGACAGGGCTCTAGTCTGGGGGCCCGGCGAGGCGAGTCGACCAGATAACTGAAATAAACAAACACACTTCACAAATTTGCTTTAATAGTAAAAAAAAGTTGCCTGCGGCGCTATTTTCCTTCAGTAATATTATTATTTTAAATTATGTGGTCATACGATACAATTTTCAATTGTATATCAATACTCGACAACTCCATAATTCAAATGGATATGGAGTTGATAATGAATTGATAATATTAAAAAAAAAAACACTAGATATACACATTAATTTTACCGCGTACACCATTTGGAAAACGCTAATGTAGAGCGTCACACTGCCTTTAGCGATAGGTAGGTCCGCCTAAGATCCTAGCCTGGAGGTCCGCTTCAGGATGTGGGGTCCATGTCTCAGAGTATGGAAGCAAATTTATAATATCCTCTTGTGTGTGGCAGGTTTCGGGGCAGTGCGATGACATAACTCCAGAGCTAGGGAGCGAATTGGAAGTTGTGGGGCGGATCAGTCCTGAGATCGTGTGGGACTACATCAATAAGATGAAGAAGCAGGGCAGTAAAGATATTGTGGTTATAAAACTGTCAGCCGCCAATGACGAGGAAAAAACGCAATACAATGTGTTCTTCAGCTACCTCAACAGTCGCAACAGGTAAACGTCTTTTCTGCATTATTACCCATTAATTTTTATCCCTAGAGTAGAGGAAATAAAGAGGTTTTACCTAAAATGGAGGAAGTAATACAAACCTCTATTGCAACATTTGACAGCAATTTCAAAATGACAGCTTTTTATTCACATGACAACTAACTACCATATGTATATCGTATGATGGAATGAAATTTATATGAGCAAGGTGAAAAAACAACAGCATTTTTATTATTCAGATGAAGGGTCTATTACGTCATAAGCGATTTTTATAATAACACAAAATATGTCCGCAGGCTGGGCGTGGTAAAGGTGAGCGGAACTGGCGTGAAAGACTTCTACGTGCTGCCGCTATCATCTCACTCCCCGCTACCATCTGTGCTGCTTCCTCTCCACGGACCGGGCTTCGAAGAGTCACGTCCGCATCTCCTGCTCGGAGTCATCGTCAGGCAGAGGAGGAAGCGATCTTCGCAGTCCACTTCCTACGTACCGATCCCGACAAAGGTTAGCCTTCCTCAGCTATTTAACGCAACCCTTATCGATACAATAAAACCCCTTTAATACGAACAGAGTTAATTTGAAATTTACATTCATGTCCACATATTGTTGAATAACGCACCAACAACAATTCATTTGAGTAGGTAAAGTAATAAAATAACAACGGTGAAATGATAAGCTGCCCATACACGGCCAGTTTGAGTAGCAGGTTGAACCTGCCACAGACAATAACTGTATGTTAGTGGGCACACCACAGATCAGTTCAAACTACCCCATTTAAATCTTTCAAACTGTCAACAGACATGCCCATATACGTACAGTTATTGTCTGTGGCAGGTCAAACATCAGAAACTGTGGAGGTTGGGTTCGCGGAGATAATACACAGGAGTAGTGTTTAAATTGGTTTGAAGTGAGGTATACTAGAACAATATTGATACACGAATAATTATAACAACTATAGGTAGTTATTTTTCTATTATTAGAAATTATTAGAAACAGATTGACATAAAATACCTACACACTGATGACGTTGGTAAAATAAACCATGATTTCACCAATGTTCCGTATTTTATCGATTCACCGAAACAATAATTATAATCATGTAAATATAATATTATGATCTAGATTCTTTTCTTTTAAATAAATTGTTCCCTTTATAAAATGGGCATATGATTCAGCATTTATCTATTTGGTCATATTTTTCGAATACGGTAATATTTATATATTGATTTTATGCACAATTTTTAAACATGCCACAAAATATTGTGTAAAATAATATGTTTACATAAATTTACCCTCGTAAAAATAAATAAAATATATTTGCGATCTCCGCATACATATTATTACATTATTAACCCTCTTACTCCCAAGTGATTTAGCCTAGTAACACACCCTCAATAGCACGACACAAATCTGGCTAGCTCACTTGTTAGTGCACGTACCATAGGGTGGTTATTAAATGTTTATAGTTTTTTTTTGGAAATGTATACAATGTGAATTAAAGTCTTAAAGAAAATATTAAAATCTGTTTATTTATGTATTTTGTTATAAACACGGTCTTTTTATCATTTCAGACATTACAGGGTTATTACATTTAATTTTTCTATTAACTCTATATAAAACGGGTTATTTATTTAGGAATTTATTTTTTTGATATTCAATTGATAATATTTTTATTTATTTAGTTATTAACTTGCACGCCATAAAGGAGCGTGGGTTTTATACTATAATCCTATAGGAGCCGAATATCGAACTCAACTATCTTGTTAGAAGAGCGAAATCGAACTACATTACTATCTTATTAGAAGGACAGAATCGAACTGATCACACTACTTCTATTTCGGGAGAGGACCTATTTTTTAAAGCCTGTCCCCCTTCAGAGGCACCACCTAATTAGCAGTGCGATCGCGCGTATTATTCCTTAACATTTAATTTGTTATAAAATCTTATTCTAATCTATAAACTAGACAAAATTATTCAAAACATAATTACGGAAGAAAGCTACGGAGAAAGTTAAGTATTTAAGAAGTTATTTCAATTTACAAATTATAAAAACATTGCGAAGAAAAAAATATATAGGTATAGGGATCTCCCGCCGAAAGATTTCTTCGTTCGTTTCGAATCGATATGAACAGTGCACACACACTATCAAAATAGTCGCCCGATTCACGCATATCGAGTGATTGACAGAATACGCAGTGCAGTGCGTGTATTATTTTAAATTTACAGATTTTATTTAAACACGTTATTTATTTTAAATTATAAAATGCAGCTACTGAATTTAATTATACAAAACAAAACTACTGAGCTTAATAGTAACCCTCTTCGGTAATTTTGCTATACATATTATTATATTTTAATCCTCGCTTACATTTATTTATCTCAATTCTCATTTACTCCGGCATTCATCTCCTTTATAGTATAACAATTTTACATCTTCCTCACATACCAGTATACATATTTATTATTAAGATATTTCTTTATTTAAAACTTACGTGCTAGGTACATACCATATTATTTGAAATCATAATTAAACAATTTAAATATTTACTTAATCTATTGACTCCATTCGTCACCTCGCATACTTGTTTCAATTTCTTCCCGCCTAGTGTACACCAGTGCATACACAGAGCGAGGACTTAAACTGAAATAGAAAGATAGTTTGACGATTTTCCAAGGGATTTTAGTTACGAGTTTTATAAAACCGCCGGGGTAAAGATTAGGTGACGATGTTTGGGCCATCAAATATATATTATATTATCATAGATATTTAAACGGTATTTTATGTTGGTGTTAATTCGCCCCTAATTTGTGATGCCCAAACGTCGATCCTAATCTCACGGCCACGTGCTTTGTCCCTTGGACGATCGTCAATACATGTTATGGTACATACATTTACATTTTATTTAGTTATACGATTCAAACTTTAAAGTAACTTAAAAGACTTGTATTAGCCTACAATCCTGATAGGTTATTAGGGAATCTGGTTATATGTTTTTGTTAAGCCGGTTATTTTTTTGATCAGGCGACCTGTACAAACCGTCAGAATTTAGAAAGTGTAGGCACCGGTTAAAGAGCGGGTGTAGGGATCGGCAAAACAAAATGTCCCCCCTTTCAGCGATTTGTACGTTCACCCTGATTTCTCGGCCGTATTCCCGATTCCTCGATAATTCGTTCAGTGTATATTTTAATGCTTACATGTTTAAAACCTTATTTATTAAAATTTTCGTTCAACAATTCTCTTTATTACCATCTTTTTTTTTTTTTTTTTTGTTTACCTTATTACCGTTTCATCTTTATATTGTTGTGTTACTTTTTGTTAGTTAGGACGTAATTGGTTACATTGTCAAAAGCGTTGGGACTTACTTTCGTTATTTATTTTATTTAGTTAATTGTTTACTTCTAGTCATCTCCTCAAAACGCCGTTGTGCGGGATTATTGAGTGTGCTAGGTATATTTATTTTATTTTCCAGTCATCCACTCAAGACGTCGTTGTGCGAGATCATTGAGTTTTGCTGGGTATATGTTTTTCGTATTGATGTCTAGAATATCAATCGTTTTTGGTTTTCTTTTTTTTATTTTATTTTATTTCTTTTTGAGCGTCGGTCGCGTCCTTTGTTGACGTCGAGCTCTTCTTTTCACTGGGTGAATAAGTGTTGTGTCATGAGGGACTGTACCCGTCGGTACAGTGGTTGTCCTCTGGCGAGAGGCGTCTAAGGCAATTTTCACCTCACTAAGCGGTATATCATCGTCAGTCAATCCTTCTACGTCAGGTACCTTGGTCAAGGAGAGATTATGGTTAGTTGTCCCGGTTTCGAACCCGGTTACCTGCCCCTCTTCCCCACAAGATTCCGAGGACGTTTCTGGAGTCCTGATTCTTTTCCAATTTCTCACTACTTTGTCACTTTTTGACGTCGACGCTTCACATGTCCTTCCAGTTGCATCATCATGTCCCAGGGACAAATCATTTGTAGACTCGTCACGATACGGCGACGCAGGCGGGGAGTGTACAGTTCCCTGCGCTATGTCGTGTCCAGTGGTCGTGTCTCGTCTTGCAACGATGTCCTGAGTATCAGGTACTTCCTGAAGGGATGTGTTCGGTGCCTCCGTATTATCTTCCTCTTCTTCTTCATCGGTATTAATATACTCCAGTTCTGGTACAATCGGCGGGTAATACTTGCGTAAGTGGTCCACGTGGAACTTAAAAGGTCTGCCCCGACGCAATACGTAGTACGATACCCGACCTACCTTCCATATAATTTTATGAGGCCCCGACCAACGAGGGTCAAGGCCCGAACTCGCCCCTGGCCTCGTCTTTGGAAATTCTTTCACGTATACAGAATCACCAACTTGGTACGTCGGCGTTTCGGGTTCGTTTTGTGCTCGCCGGCGTCTAAAATATTCTTCCTCGTTTATTAATACGGCGCTATCTATTTCCTCGCTACTCCTCTTCACGTTATTTTCTTCATTGGTACGCAGTGGATTGGACCAATACCCGGGTTTGCACATTTTTCGACCCCAAATTATTTCCGCAGGTGAGAATCCAGTAGCTGCGTTTCGACGACCTCGTAAATCGCCCAATATATCGGGGATGAGATCATCCCACGTATTTTGCTCTCGGCCTATCAATCGGATCCGTAGTCCTTTCTTTATTTCCTGGTTTCGTCTTTCTGTAGGATTTGCGCGTGGTTGGTAGACTCCGGTGTTCCATTGAACAGCGTCCCATTCTTGTAATGCGGCCAACCATGCCGGATGAGAAAACTGAACTCCATTGTCTGTTAATATGGCTCGTGGGCTTCCAAATCGCAATATGATATTATCGCGGACCAAAGGGATAATATTCATGGCCGTCGACGATCGCATTGGGAAAGCCTCTACCCACCGTGAGAAGAGATCAGTAATTACTAAAAGAAATTTGTTTTTACGGCGTGTAACAGGGTATGGGCCCATTAAGTCAAGGGCCAGGATTTCCCATGGTCTTTTTGCCTCCGTATGCGAGGTTTGAGGTGCTCGTGGTTGCAATGCACCACGCTTTCGAGTAGCGCAGATGACACAAGCGCGTACATACGCTTCCACTTGCTGTCTTCGTTTGTGCCAAAAGAATTCACTTCGAATAGCATAATCGGTTTCTTGCGCGCCCGCGTGTCCTCCTTCGTCATGAAATAATTGTATGACATCCCTTTGAAGGGGTGGTGGTACTACAAGGGTAGGACCTTGGTTATTACTTTTTCTCACCAACAATCCGTTTTTTATTTCGAATCCTGCCAGTCTCCTACGGACACCTTCATTTGAGTTTAATCTTATCATCCGACTCCGTGTGACTGGGTCGTTCCTCTGGCATTCAATTACTTTCTGTCTTATATTCACTGTTGTCAGCAGCATTACTGCGGCAGACTCCGGTCTTCGTGTAGGCGCTGCCATACGTTCACTCTCTTCCTCCGGACTTAGAGTGACGCCAGCGGGTTCTTGTGGATACCTTGAAAGATGATCAGCGAGATGGTTCTCCTTTCCCGGACAGTGTTCAGTGGTAAAACTAAACTCTGAGAGGAGGATCGCCCATCTTGCCAACTTTCCCTTACTGTTTTTAGCAGTATTGAGCCACGTAAGCGCCTGATTGTCGGTAATCAGAGTAAACGGTCTATCTTCTAAATAACCTCTGTATCGGGTGATGCCCCATACAGCGGCCATAGCCTCCAGCTCGTTACTGTGGTACCGCCTCTCAGTGTCGTTTATGCGCTTGCTTGCGTAAGCGATTACGTCACGTTCGCCGTTCTCTTTCTTTTGAAAAAGCACAGCGGCTATGCCGCAACCGGATGCGTCTGTTTGAATGCAGAAGGGTCTTTCAAAATCGGGCCTTGCCAACCTCAAAGGCTGTCGTAAGACATGCTTTATTCGGCGGAAGGCTTCTGTTGCTTCTGTTGTCCACCGGAATCGCACGGTGGTTCGAAGTAGCTGTGTTAACGGGGTCGCCATCTCGGCAAACCTAGGGATGTATTCCCTAAGCCAATTAACCAAACCGAGAAAAGATCGCACGTCTTTACGAGTTTTTGGCTCCGGTAACGCTTCTATTTCTTGGAGATGATGCGCCTGCGGCTCATTCCCTGTTGCGGTAATACGATGCCCTAGATAATTTACTTCCGATAATCCAATATGGCACTTCGCTGGTGCGACGCGTAGCTCGTGGCATTGCAGCCTTTCAAACACAAGTCGCAAATGATGGGCGTGCTCCTCCCATGTCTTACTATAGACGATTATATCGTCTAAGTAGACCAGACAAATATTATTCACCAAGCCTACCAGCACCTCTTGACTCATAAGCCGCTGGAAGTGTCCCGGTGCGTTTTTACTTCCAAAAGGAAGTCGTCTGAATTGGTAGCAGCCCCCGTCAGCTGTAGTAAAGGCTGTCAAAGGCCTCTTATCTTTGTGGACTGGAATTTGCCAGTAACCAGATTTGAGGTCCAAACTACTAAATATAGTGGCTGTGCTAAGATCTTTAAGTGTGTCCAGGATGAGCGGAAGTGTTACAGATTCATCGATGGTTACAGCGTTGAGCCTTCTGTAATCCACACAAAAACGTGAAGTCCCATCGCGTTTAGGTACTAGAACAATAGGAGACGCATACGCAGACGTACTTGGCTCGATGATGTTATCAGCTAACATCTGCTCCACATCCTCCTGGATCTGCTTCCGTTTACTTTCTGATTGTTTATAAGCATTTATACGAAATGGTGTTTTGTCTTTCAAATGGATTCTAAATTCTGATGTTCGACTGCAAGGGCCTGTTTCCGCGAATTGGTCTCGGAAATCTTCCATGACTTGTATTAGAGCGATGCGGGCCTCCTTGGGAATATCATGACTTAGTTCGGCCAATGTAATTGGTCCATTTGGTAGAGGTAACCTATTTGTTATACAATGTAATGTCTGTCTTTTTGCTTTTCCAAAATGCACACATCGGCGCTTTAGGTCAATCATTGTTTCTTGGTCTTCCATCCAATCCAGGCCGAGTAGAACGTCAATATGTAATCCATCTAATACCAGTGCCTGAATGTGTACAGGACTATCTCGTAAGTAGCCTTGGATTAAAACTTCGCCTTGCGTCTGTAGAGACTCACCGCCCGCAGTCATCAACGTCACGGGGTTACCCTCTATTCTGGAAAGTGATTGTGCCAAATCACTACGTATCAGGGTCCTGGTGGCCCCCGTATCCAAAACAGCTTCGTAGCATCCTTTTATTCCATTTATCCTCAGTGGTAGCCGAAGCAGATGCTCGCCATTCACTCCCTTTGTGTCCCCCTTATTGGGCAAGTACACTCCAATATAGGGCTGTTCCTTTATGTTAGCGTCTTGGTGTGTACCAATGCTATTAATTCTGCAATTTATTTGCTTTAGAATTTCTCCGTTGGACGCATATTTATCATTTATTATTGTTACAGTATCCTTAGGGGGTACTTCATCGTATTTTATTTTACTACTTACTATATGCATTGTAGATAAACTATTATTATTTTCATTCTTATCTTTCACACTTTTATTTCCTACATTACTTACATGTACGCCACTGTCGATTTTCTCCATATGTTTAACACTTTTATTATCTAATTCAAATGTCAATGCATCATTATTAATTACATCTAAATATTTCACACTTTTATTTTCTATATTACTTATATGTACGCCACTGTCGATTTTCTCAATATGTTCCACACTGCTCTTATTTAAATCAGATATCGATGCGTCATTTTTAATTATATCTAAACACTTCACACTATTTCTTTCATTAATATTTTTTTCAAATGTCAAGCACGTTATGTTATCATTCTTTTCTTTGAAACCAGCCGATGGTAACATAATCGCTTTATTTATGTTTAAAAATCTATGTGGTGTCATATACAAAAACGAATTTAATTGTTCTCGACTTGTAATATTTCGTAAATCACGCATTTCACAAGATGAACTGTCACTAATATCTAGATGCGTAACATTTTTATGCGTTGATTTATCGAACGATGTCATTTTCGATGTTTTGTTTATTGTAGTCTTGTTATCTTGAGTATTTCCACATTTATTATGGACATAACAATTTTTATATACATCTATTTTATTAGAATTTATTACCTGAAAGGTTTTCAAAGGATTATACTTAAAGTATTTATTCAACTTTGCATAAGACATTTTTATATTCTGTGTAGGACAAAGAGAATATTTGTTTACAGTTTCGTAAGGCGTTTCAAAATTTTTACGCGCCATAATATGAGATGGTTTTTCTAATTTTATCAGCTCAGTCTCGGTATTTAAACAATTACTTACTGTTTTACTGCGGGAATTCTCTGCGATGATGACAGCATCGTCGATTTGACGTACACCATTTTTTTCTGACATCCTACATTCATTCAACCTTTCACACTTGTTAATATTTTTATCTTTAAGTACCTTATTATTTAAACAAACGTCGGCGAGCAATGCCTGTGATTTTACATTTCTTTCTTTTGAATTTACTTTATTATTTATTAAATAGATACTGACATTGTCCGTCGAAGTATTGTTTTTATTTTCTAATATAACAATAAACTTCACAGGTTTTTTAAGAAAGTTACTATGACACTTTACACTAGTACACTTTGGAAGAAAGTTCTCAAACGTATCGCCGTCATATGGGGAGACATCAGCAGCGTCCGGGCTCCTAACCTTGACTCGGTGGCGGTGACCAGGCCCTGCGTCGTCTCCTCATTGTTATGACTGGTCTTCTCGTCTTGATGCTTCCTAGTTCCTTCTCCAGGCTGGATAGTCCGGGCACGTGTAATACTCGTAGTACCCGTTCCTGCAGATTTGGCACGGCCGGGTTCCACACTCGCAAGGCATTCGAGGTCTGCCACTTAAGAATCCCCTTCCTCCAATCTCCATAAATCCTTCGAAATCGGACCAGCCAGATTGGCCCACTCGTAACTGGTCTCCTTCATTTAGAAGCTCGATGGTCTGATGTCCAGTGATAGCGGAACAGTTCCTAATTTTGAAATAGGAGTCAGCACCTCCTCCTCCAAAAGGTTGGGGTCCTCCGAATTATTTTTGGCCATGGTGCGAGTCTTGGAGCGCGTTAGCATTTATACACATTTATTATTATATTTACAAAAAATATTTTTTTTTAATACTTGCGTTTTATCAAGTCATGGTTCCGGAGGAAGCCATGCACTTCCTCAGCCTGCACGTTAAGGGCGCCAAAATAACACACCCTCAATAGCACGACACAAATCTGGCTAGCTCACTTGTTAGTGCACGTACCATAGGGTGGTTATTAAATGTTTATAGTTTTTTTTTGGAAATGTATACAATGTGAATTAAAGTCTTAAAGAAAATATTAAAATCTGTTTATTTATTTATTTTGTTATAAACACGGTCTTTTTATCATTTCAGACATTACAGGGTTATTACATTTAATTTTTCTATTAACTCTATATAAAACGGGTTATTTATTTAGGAATTTATTTTTTTGATATTCAATTGATAATATTTTTATTTATTTAGTTATTAACTTGCACGCCATAAAGGAGCGTGGGTTTTATACTATAATCCTATAGGAGCCGAATATCGAACTCAACTATCTTGTTAGAAGAGCGAAATCGAACTACATTACTATCTTATTAGAAGGACAGAATCGAACTGATCACACTACTTCTATTTCGGGAGAGGACCTATTTTTTAAAGCCTGTCCCCCTTCAGAGGCACCACCTAATTAGCAGTGCGATCGCGCGTATTATTCCTTAACATTTAATTTGTTATAAAATCTTATTCTAATCTATAAACTAGACAAAATTATTCAAAACATAATTACGGAAGAAAGCTACGGAGAAAGTTAAGTATTTAAGAAGTTATTTCAATTTACAAATTATAAAAACATTGCGAAGAAAAAAATATATAGGTATAGGGATCTCCCGCCGAAAGATTTCTTCGTTCGTTTCGAATCGATATGAACAGTGCACACACACTATCAAAATAGTCGCCCGATTCACGCATATCGAGTGATTGACAGAATACGCAGTGCAGTGCGTGTATTATTTTAAATTTACAGATTTTATTTAAACACGTTATTTATTTTAAATTATAAAATGCAGCTACTGAATTTAATTATACAAAACAAAACTACTGAGCTTAATAGTAACCCTCTTCGGTAATTTTGCTATACATATTATTATATTTTAATCCTCGCTTACATTTATTTATCTCAATTCTCATTTACTCCGGCATTCATCTCCTTTATAGTATAACAATTTTACATCTTCCTCACATACCAGTATACATATTTATTATTAAGATATTTCTTTATTTAAAACTTACGTGCTAGGTACATACCATATTATTTGAAATCATAATTAAACAATTTAAATATTTACTTAATCTATTGACTCCATTCGTCACCTCGCATACTTGTTTCAATTTCTTCCCGCCTAGTGTACACCAGTGCATACACAGAGCGAGGACTTAAACTGAAATAGAAAGATAGTTTGACGATTTTCCAAGGGATTTTAGTTACGAGTTTTATAAAACCGCCGGGGTAAAGATTAGGTGACGATGTTTGGGCCATCAAATATATATTATATTATCATAGATATTTAAACGGTATTTTATGTTGGTGTTACTAGCATATGTGAAAACTCCCAAGCGTTTTTTGCCAAAAAATCGTTGATTTAGATTTTTTTAAATAAATAATTCTACGCATGTTTTAAAAATTTGAAACTTTTTTTGTGTGTTCTCAATGGTGTATAAAGCAATAATAACTAATAATATTGATAGTTTACATCAATAGAGAAAAAAAATAAACATATTATTATTTCTCTATAGCCATGCACTTCCTCAGCCTGCACGTTAAGGGCGCCAAAATAACACACCCTCAATAGCACGACACAAATCTGGCTAGCTCACTTGTTAGTGCACGTACCATAGGGTGGTTATTAAATGTTTATAGTTTTTTTTTGGAAATGTATACAATGTGAATTAAAGTCTTAAAGAAAATATTAAAATCTGTTTATTTATTTATTTTGTTATAAACACGGTCTTTTTATCATTTCAGACATTACAGGGTTATTACATTTAATTTTTCTATTAACTCTATATAAAACGGGTTATTTATTTAGGAATTTATTTTTTTGATATTCAATTGATAATATTTTTATTTATTTAGTTATTAACTTGCACGCCATAAAGGAGCGTGGGTTTTATACTATAATCCTATAGGAGCCGAATATCGAACTCAACTATCTTGTTAGAAGAGCGAAATCGAACTACATTACTATCTTATTAGAAGGACAGAATCGAACTGATCACACTACTTCTATTTCGGGAGAGGACCTATTTTTTAAAGCCTGTCCCCCTTCAGAGGCACCACCTAATTAGCAGTGCGATCGCGCGTATTATTCCTTAACATTTAATTTGTTATAAAATCTTATTCTAATCTATAAACTAGACAAAATTATTCAAAACATAATTACGGAAGAAAGCTACGGAGAAAGTTAAGTATTTAAGAAGTTATTTCAATTTACAAATTATAAAAACATTGCGAAGAAAAAAATATATAGGTATAGGGATCTCCCGCCGAAAGATTTCTTCGTTCGTTTCGAATCGATATGAACAGTGCACACACACTATCAAAATAGTCGCCCGATTCACGCATATCGAGTGATTGACAGAATACGCAGTGCAGTGCGTGTATTATTTTAAATTTACAGATTTTATTTAAACACGTTATTTATTTTAAATTATAAAATGCAGCTACTGAATTTAATTATACAAAACAAAACTACTGAGCTTAATAGTAACCCTCTTCGGTAATTTTGCTATACATATTATTATATTTTAATCCTCGCTTACATTTATTTATCTCAATTCTCATTTACTCCGGCATTCATCTCCTTTATAGTATAACAATTTTACATCTTCCTCACATACCAGTATACATATTTATTATTAAGATATTTCTTTATTTAAAACTTACGTGCTAGGTACATACCATATTATTTGAAATCATAATTAAACAATTTAAATATTTACTTAATCTATTGACTCCATTCGTCACCTCGCATACTTGTTTCAATTTCTTCCCGCCTAGTGTACACCAGTGCATACACAGAGCGAGGACTTAAACTGAAATAGAAAGATAGTTTGACGATTTTCCAAGGGATTTTAGTTACGAGTTTTATAAAACCGCCGGGGTAAAGATTAGGTGACGATGTTTGGGCCATCAAATATATATTATATTATCATAGATATTTAAACGGTATTTTATGTTGGTGTTACTAGCATATGTGAAAACTCCCAAGCGTTTTTTGCCAAAAAATCGTTGATTTAGATTTTTTTTAAATAAATAATTCTACGCATGTTTTAAAAATTTGAAACTTTTTTTGTGTGTTCTCAATGGTGTATAAAGCAATAATAACTAATAATATTGATAGTTTACATCAATAGAGAAAAAAAATAAACATATTATTTTAGTAATCAAAAAAAAATCGTATAGTGTCAAGGTATTCAAGAATATTATTCAATTCACGAAATCGCACGAGAATTCGATACAGTATTGAGGACCAACTGATATGGGAATGAATTAATTTCAAAAAATAAGTTTCAAAGCACTAAAACTATTATAATAATATTTATTCATGTATTTTTTCACCATTCTACCGACAGAACAGTGGGCATTCATTGTTCGTTCAGCCAGAGTTCATTAAAATTACAAAATTTATAATTATGTGATAAATGAATCATAAAACAACTAAAAGAAACCTCAGAACTTAAAATGTGTCATAAAAATAATGTTTTATTATTTTTATGACCCTCTTTGGCTTCCCGTTCGATAGCTAGAGCAATTATGACTTGTGAGTTATTAGGGTATGCCACAATTATAATCAAGTGTGACACTAAAATAACTATTAGTCACACCTAACACATACCCAATAGCGGCCTTAAGCCTGACAATGGGGTATGTCAATTTTGAATATATTATTTTAATTTGCCTTTTCGTTGTATACCTAAAAGACGTATTGCAAATTAGCTTTTTATACATTATAGAAGATGTACTAGAAATTTTTATATGTAGGTTACTTACCCTTAAAAAAATTTCCATTTTTCACGTTGTCAACTCATCGTTAACCGAAATTGCACCCAACACGTTATAATTTTTTGTAAATTAGGTCAAAAACCAAACTTTGTGTGTCTATTTATACACCTAATAACTGTTGTACTTAATACTATTTAAGAACATAAGATTAAAACAATCAAACACATTTAATAAAAACTCCGTTATAATACCTAGTGTTATGGAATGGCGGGGTCATTTATATATAAACACTTTTTATATTTCCACTGATCTTATTAGAAGGTAACTTTATGATTAATATAGCAGATTAAATTTTAATCGGTAACTTGTATACAATGGTTTAATACAGAAAATGCAGTCGATGGGTTTTACTCAAAGGTTGGATTTAAACTGAACCTACAATTAATAACATATGAAACTTTCAGACAACAATGGTCAGTTTGAAATAATAAGCGACAACAAATAAGAATAAAAAGGTTTGCCGCACAAATGAGACCTTGAAACCACAGAACAAAACTCTTGAAACATTTAAGGAAAAATTTATATCATTCTGTTTCATTTTACATATTGAAAATAGTATACCTGTCTCGTTTTCAGCAATGACCAAAATTTAGTGTATGCAAGCGATAAAACAATATGAAAAAAAAAGGCGTGTTTTGTGCTTTCTTTCCGTCTCACATATGGGAAATGAGAGAGAAAGAAATATTATTAAGAAATATGAATCTTGGTGTTCATGAAATTGACCGAGAAACGCTTGTGAGAGTTGAGATACGTGTGTGTGTATGGTGGTTAGATACATGTACATATAAATTAGCGTGCGTCACGTTACAATCGCTCGCCAAAACGGAAAGAGGCGTAGGATAATAATATATAGGAGATAATTGACATTGTATTATGTATATAGATTGTAAGATATTTATTTTTGGGAGGTCATTGACTATTTGACCCAAGCAGCCAGCCGCCCATGCA
Organism: Rhyacophila brunnea; assembly: GCF_057557595.1. Taxonomy (NCBI): domain Eukaryota; kingdom Metazoa; phylum Arthropoda; class Insecta; order Trichoptera; family Rhyacophilidae; genus Rhyacophila; species Rhyacophila brunnea. Next base: position 43,867,166 of record NW_028232859.1, read on the forward strand.
CATAACGAATATAGTGTTTTGTCTACATGAGATGAAATATGACAGGAAAACAATTGGAATAAATCGTAAATTTGGATCCAAACTGTCGGCCGATGGATCGGCCCAGATGGAGTTTTCGCATAGGTATGGTGGGCCGAATGGGAGTAAAAGGGTTAATAATAAATGAATTTTTATTTTATAACAAGCAACACTGCCGCAGCCGTATCGCACGGTATATTCCACTTTATGTCACAAACATCTAATGCAGTGGTCGGCAACCTACCACCCGCGGGTAAATGAATTACCCACTACAATATTTTGAGTTACCCGCCAAGAAAATATGATAATATTTTTTTCAAATTATTATTTTTATATAATTATTTATTAAAAATACCAATGGTTAAAAAAAGTTAAAATGCTTAGCTTTATTTGTAAAACCAGATGATATTATGGATTTAAACGAGCTTGAGCTTAAATATTTTGAATATCTTGGAATAAATAATCTGGAATTAGAATATTTCTATGGACAAAAAAATTTAAAGATCTTCACCAGCATCTTGAACACACAGAACACGATCACATGAATGCAATATCATGCTGGGCGTCATCACCACAAAATTTTTTCATGCTTAAAAAAATTGCATTTGCTCTATTATCAGTCTCTCAAAAGGTTGCCGACCACTGATCTAATGTCACCCGAAAACTTACGGCGAGTCGAAATTCCAACAGTTTTACAAAAACACGGGAGTGGGGGTTCGCCGGCAGTTTGAACCTGGCATATATCTGGTGGTCGAAAACTGTTTGTCTATGGGCGCAGCAGATATATCTACCAAAGATAACTGTATGTCCGCCATTACGTGTTAACTGGCAGGTTCAACCTGTTACTTAAGCTGGCTGTGTATGGGCAACTATAAGGTGAGGTTCGGGTAGAGGAGCCCTCCTTATCCAACCGGTGTCTAGCTCATTAGTTTGAAACAAATTAAATTGAATCAATCTTATTTTTTCATTTTGTATAGGTATCTTATTTCACGCAGAGGAAGTAGCGGGCTATTGCTAATTTATGATATAAGTTAACATCACAGTTCAGATTAATAAGTGCGAAAACCAGTCACCATAGACCGAGGTTTTGAAGCCAGTTTTCGTTTATAGCTTAATAACAGTCAGACCATAAAACGCAAGAAATACAAAGCCTACTGAGTGTAATCAATATTAAATACGTTCTTCATTTACTTTAATACATATTATGATATAGATGTAACTACAGTAAAACCTCAATCCGAATTCCATGGGAAGACCGAAAATCGAAAAAAAAATCGAATTACGAAATATGAAAATGTATGGGGGAAAAATATTAAAATTTTGAAATTTTTTTTTTTATTATTTTCTTTAATTTTGTTTCCGATCATAGATGTGCCAACCAAATTGGGTCATAAAATGTCAGGACTGTTTTTATTACCTTCATAAAATAAGTAATTTTTGTTGTTTTAAGTAAATTCTGTCCGAATTTTCAATGACTGGCTCATGAAATAGTTTACTTTATTACGATTTATTGAATATTTTTATATGCCACGACTCTGAAATCATTTCGAATTACGAAATTCGAATTAAAGGTAAGGTTTTATATGAATATAATGTTCAAGGGACTTTTTTTTCGCGAAAATTTCGAATTACGGCGAATTTCGAATTATCATTGTTCTTACTAACGAGGTTTGACTGTATTGAAAATTACATATTCCTAACACACCATATTTATCCATACTTAAGAATTACACCTTCAGCCTCGTCCAGAAGGTACCCCTTTCCCTTATTTTTGTGATCTCTGGGTTAATATTATATTTCACAGAAATTTCTAAATCATTTATTTTTTTATGCAGAGTGAGATGCAGATGACATCATGAAAGGTTAAAAATAAACCACAACACCTACTTTGAACACCTGTTACACTGGCCACCTTGAGATGTTTACTTTATGAGCAAATTTTTATTAGCTACCCTTTCTGACAATATAATTACTTCATTTCTTATTCTACGTTAAGGAAGTTACACAATAAAATCTTTATTACATAGTATGTAAATCACAAGATTTCATTTTTAGATTGTGTATTTTTTTACCACAGCAATGAAAATAAATTCAATTATGCAATTTTATTTCTTTCCTACACCAGTTTGAAATCTTATGGAAATTATGTACTTATAATGTAAATGTATAATTCTGACGTTATAAATGAAACAAGCAATAAAATACGCTTTTATCTATCAATGAATGCATTCAATCAATTAACTAATAAAACTATTTCTTTGTTGGACAGATAACCAAGACATCAGAGGAGACAGATCGATCATACACCCCGCCGCCGGATGACTCCTACACTCCTCCGTCTACTCCCAAGAGGTTGCCTCTTCCCGGTTCGACGCCGGTCTTCCCGCCCGCTCTCTCTTCCACCGTCAAAGACAAGATTGCCGCCTCTCTAGGTGAGACTTATACCCTTTTATTGCCCGCATATAACTTTCAAGTTGTCTTTTTCCACGTACAATGTTTTTATGATTCGTTTGATTGCAGCATGCGCAGAAGACGACGAGCCTTACAGTCCTGGAGGGAGCGACAGCAATTCCGCAGACGGCCCCCCTTCACCCCCTCTTCCTCCCCTGCCGCCGCTTCCGCCTGCCCCGCAACAGACCACTCATCTTCTGAGGAAGATGGAAGAACTCGATCAAAAGATTGAGAGAGAGAGAAAACAGATTAAAGATATCACCGACAACATTTCTTCCAGTAAAAAATTGGTCAGTTGATTTCTTAAGTATAGTTAAGACCGTACATAAGTGAAACGGCAAATAATTTTAACTTTGTTTTTCGTCTCCTGAACATTTTACATATTGACGCTGTCGACAAACCAATGCTGAGGCATAAGGCTAAGGCAGTCGTGATGAGTCATTGCTCATTTATGGGAATTTCTTTTCTACTTACGCTTTGCAGTTTGTCGACCAGGTTTTCATTCAACTTCTGGCTTCTTAATTGTCAGTTTTTTATCATGCGTGATTCATCCATCCTGTGTACATGGGCTCCCGTACAAAGTTGACAATTCATTATCATATCTCCATCTCATCTTTGATGAGTCAGAAAACATCACTCAATATGCTCTGCTCGTAGCCCAATAATCTTTCATCTTCTTGCCCAAAGCACCAGGATGGTTTTTGAGCTATACATGACAACACTGTTCTTATTAGTGTTGGTAAAAGATACATTTCAAGTGTCAGTTCAATACCTTGGAACGTAGCACCTTCATTATACCGAAGCGGCATTTATTGCCTAGCGCTATAAATTCTTCTTCTAATTTCGATGTCTAGGCTACTCTCGCTGATCATGGAGGACCCTGGTACACTAAACGGCTGTCGCGCACCCTGAACGTATGACCATCTCTGTCCGACCCTCAGGGTAGATTTGGTAATTTGGGGATATTACTCAAAGGTATGGATTGAGTAATTTCCCCACCAATTGACACCCAAAATTTATCTAGCTACTTTATTCAGTAACACTAAATAATATATTTACTCATGTGAACCTTTTGCAGGACGAACCTTACTCTCCATCAGGCTCACCGTCGGGCACAGATACTCCACTAGCCGCCCTATCTTCCATCTCGCTGCCTTCTAATCTGCAGGAGATCCTGGCCAGCATCAAAAGCCAGGCGCGCCCACCCGCCGACACCGACGAAGGATATGTGCCCACCGCAGTCTCCATCAACCCTGACAGCTCAGCTTTCTACAGGGAGAGCGCTGACGTAGACATGAGAGTGCCGCCGCAACCTTTCCTCCCCCTATCCCTGTCGCGCCCGCTCCCCTCTTGCCCACCTGCCGATACCACTAGCAAACTTTCCAAACTAAGTGAAGCTGAACTTCTCAGCATGGTCCCCGATGAAGAGTTGCTTTCACCAGTCTATCCTCCCCTGCCTTCCCTTCCACCCCTTCCGCCCCTGTCGGATGCCGACCCGCGGGTCAGCCTCCCCCCTCCCCCCGCAAAGAAAAAGAAGCCATCGCAGCCTCCTCCTCCTGGCATGGATGACGAAGACTGACTCTGAGTAGAGTCGCAGCCGGAGGATTCTTAACAGCTTTAATATTTCCTACGTTCTCTCCCGTATCCGACATTCCCGCGCTCGGTCGACTCGAATGTTTGTTCGGTGCGATCGGAGACCTCGTATTTTTCTTTGCGCTCTTTCGCCGGGCGATCGAGATGATCGGTTTTTACGATTTTTTCCTTGTATTTTGATGTACATTTTATTTTAGCTTATGTCTCCTTGAGAATGTGTAGGTTCAAAGATTATATAATTTTTTAAGTAATGAGAAATTAATTAACTAGATTAATAATATTGCTCGGACGACGGCCACGTTTACGGCGAGCGATTCAAGCATTTATGTAATCAATTAACGATTATTGAAATGAGTTTATATTTACTCAAATCTTATATGTAAACTAGCGATGGATGTGTTTTGTAAATAAATGATTTTTGATGCATTGCTTCCTGTTTCATTAATATTACGATTTCCCTTATTACAATCAGAACTGGAGACCAGACCCTGAAAATCCCATAATATTTTAGATCTGGAACCAAAACCTTTGATTTTGAATAATCAAAGGTTTCGGAATTCCCAATTTTTTTTTTTTTAATACTGTAAGATATTTATTTTTATTTATTTATGGTCATCATTGATTTCTCCCCATCCTCAATACCTATGCACATAATATGTATAGGGATTGCAATACCGAATGAAAATACCAATGCCGGTATTTCAGTATTTCCTATTATCGTGAAATATATGGAAAAAAAACAAAAAAAAAAACTGAGTGCAGTCGAGCTCGTTTATTACGATCACGGATATAGCGAGAACTCGGATGTAACGAGGAAACATTTGTTGACATTTTAGTTTATGATTTTCTCCATACATTTATTCACTTTTATAATGAGCTCCTTATCGGATACTGAGTTAAAATATCGTCAAAAATTTTCTTAAAACTATTAATGTGTGGATCGTTTAAAAACATTCCCAAGACAGGATGCCGCCGGGTTCGGATTACGTTTATGACACTAGTTAAGTGTCTAAGTACCTACCTAATTGGTGTTTTCGCCGACAACATTGAAAAAGTATCCACGCATATGGTTGAAAACAAAAATCCAAGGCTTGTGAAGTAAGTAGGTACTTACCAGTGTTCATTACAATAAACAACTTCTTTTGTAGTTTATGATTGCCATTCTTGTTTCGGGGAAAAATTCTAATTGTGTATTTTTGTTTGAATTGTGACTTTTTGTGTTATGTGACCACTCATTTAAAAATACCCATTCTCTGATATAACGAGCAAATTCAGTCGGTCCCATCTTCCTCGTAATAACCAAGTTCGACTGTATCTACCAATCAATATAGATATAAAAATCTCTTAAAAATATATCTAAATAGCTACATTTTTATATGTATGCTATGCTGATGTGTAACCTGACAAAAAAATTACGATCCTGTTAAACTTGTCTCTTAATTAATACATTTTGTTTCCTCTTTCAATACCAAATACAGTAAAACCTCGTTAATACGAATTCCATGGGACCGAAAATCGAAAAAAAATTCAAATTACGAAATGTATGGGGGAAAAATATTAAAATTTTGAAAAAAAAAAAATTTTTTGATTTTCATTAATTTCGTTTCTGATCATAGATGTGCCTACCGAATTGGGTCATAAAATGTCAGGATTATTTTTATTACCATCATAAAATAAGTAATTTTTGATGTTTTAAGAAAAGTCTGTCACAATTTTCAATGACTGGCTCATCAAATAGTGTACTTTATTACGTTTTATTGAATATTTTTATATGCCAGGGACTCTGAAATCATTTCGAATTACGAAATTCGGATTAAAGGTATGGTTTTATATCATCACTGTTCTGGCAGAAGACACTAATTCGAAAAAATTACATATTGAGTTAGTATACCAAAATGTTCCTTATTTCAAACTTTACCGTCTGGAAACCTTCTTAATAAATAATCAGTCTTTATTTTAAAGTCATCCTTTTTACGATTACTTAATAAACTCACATGATAGACCATTTCAAACATTTTTACAACTTCAAAGTCAAATTACTCAAAACTAGTATTCTCCAGTTAGTGTGTTCTGCCAGAACAGAGACGATATGAAAAAAAAGCTGGTATTTCGGTATCGAAAAATACTAGGATACCGATTTTGAAATACCGGTATTGCAATCCCTACATAATATATACTTTTCTTTGAAACACAATACTGAAAATGCTAACTATTTTAAATGTTTTAGCCATTAAAAACATGATTTATGTTTATGTGATATAATAGGTGTCTACCTATGTTTGAGAGTTTTATTGATCATTAGTGAAACCTTTTAATTAACTTATTTAGTGCTGACACCGCGACTGGCTCGTTCGCGTTACCTGGCCATTCGATATAATTAACATGCTATTTATAATTAAAAATTAATTAACAGCTCAGCAGTGATTGTGTTAATAACGGATTCTGACAGCTCCGATTGATTAAATTGTAAATAATAAAACTTACATGAAAGTCAATCCTAAACAATAGTTAGGTGTCCTTCATAATTCTTTCCATGAAATATAATATGTATTTCATAAGACACATCAAATTTATACATGTAATCACATTTCTCATAATTCTGAGTTTAACTTGTTGACCGCGCAGCATTTTATTACCACATTTAAATAACATGCTAATTATATCAAATGGCCAAATAATGAGGTCACAACAGGTGTGCCGTCCGCGTTGAAAGGATTAATAATATTTAGTACATTGTCAAATATCTTCCAGAATCATGATTATGTTACTGTAGTACATAACTATGTATATTTTTCTTTATAAAATGAGTAAGTATGTAAAACACAAAAGTTGGTATTTTCAACATATCAATACCAAGTGATACTCATTTTATAGATTATCATGAACCACCATCAAGTAAATGATGAATTAAGTTGTGCTAAGTGATTAAAATACAGTAAAACCTTGATTTAATAGAACAAAATTTCCAGTCCGTATTCTGGTCGTAAACAATGTTCAGAGCATGATTAGCATGTGATCACACAGCATTATGCACGGTTATTAATTCTGTTGCATGACTTTCGATGACGTTGCAGTTTTAATGCGTGCCGACTGATGGACATAAAAATAGTTTATTTATAAAATTTAAACTTTGTTTTGTTTTTATATAAGTACAACATTTTTTACAGGTAAACTAACTTAAATTGTAAATTTTTCAATATGTGCATTCGGAAAACCTACTTTATTATATAACAGACTTTCAGCTATAATATCCACACCCTCACCTGAATTATTCTGCTACATCGAGGTTTTACTGTATAGTCACTTAAAATGCTTCTTCTGTATTATTTATGCGGATACATTATAACTGACTAACATTATAATTTGCATTATCTTTGCTCAACAATTTCAGTTAAATTCTAGCCATTTGAATTGGTTCTGAAATCAATTCAGTATATTAAATTATTTTATCGCAATCATGTCATAATGAATTTCATTCACAAGTATTCGTATTAATTATGTAATGGAAACATCATTTCTATTATATATTTGTACTTTTAGAAGTACCTAATACCTATTTGACTGTTTTAATAAATATTTTTTTCGAATTCTTTTAAATTATGTTATTTGTTGTTTTTATACCTACATATTTATCATGTTAAAAGTATGTAACAAGAGCCGAGTGTGTGTAATGAAATATGTACAAATAATTTTTGCTTCTTTTATACTTTACTAAAGACCTCAAACAGAAGTAAATTTCCATTCTGTGACATTTACAAGAAAATGTTTTCAGGAGATACGCATTGAACTATCTTTTATGCGTTGAATTTTTTGATGTCTCTTTGTCACTTAAAATAATGTTATTGTACATCCAGTATCAACATTGCTGAAATCGAGATACGTTTCTTTGACCTTAAGGGGTCGGAATGTACTATAAGTATGTACAAGTAAGATTTGATAGTTGGGGCGGGAAACAAGAAAGAGTGGGAGAGCCACCGATTGAGATAAGGCGATTCAACAGGTGTGATCAAAATACAGTCGGCGATTGAAACCATAGACTATAAATACATTGGCCACGAGTACTTGCTGTGCATGGGAAGAAATTGCAGTGGTGTGGTTAAGGGGTTCCACCATAATACATTTGATTTGTTACATACTTCATTGGCTTTGATATACAATTATATGTACCTTACTTTTCACTATACGACATGTTTAATTAAGGTGCAAGTTTGATTTGTAACCCATTTTCTTTTCGATATATGACCAAAACAAATAATACTCTGAAATAAAAACGACAGTTTCCATTTTTGAAAAATGTTGGCAAGTCAATAAAAATGTCTTATTTCTCTTTTAGGCCAGCGCCACACTACGCAGATATTTCATAGCGGAGGATGAGCGATGGAATGCCAATACATTTTATTACATATAATTTGCCGTCATCGGTTGTCCGTTAGCGGACCGCTCTACTTTGGCGTCTGCTCCGTCCTCCGCGCACTGACGGCAAATTATATGTAATAAAATGTATTAGAGTTCCGTCGCGCATCCTCCGCGACGGAATGTAATATGGTGCTGGCCTTATAGGTATAATTTCTAAAACAATATTGAGCCCTCATAATGTAATAATAAGATTGTAAGGTTATTTTTGACTTTAAATAAAAAATAATTTTCTTTTTAATGGTTTTGGATATGTATTTATTAATTAAAATACTTAAAAATATACATTCTCAAAAAAATGCCTAATGTTGCAATCTTCGTGTATTTTTCCGCTAGGTTCCTCTGGCAAGTGAAGTATTCGCCATAAGATAGATAAGCAATAAAATTGTGTCCTTCAATTCTACATTTTTTTCCTAAGATACAAGATAGACTTCAAAACTCCAAGGAAAGGTAAATATTTGTTAAGTACCTATTGGTAAGGTATACGTTTCGGGTGATGTGCAATTCATTTTTTCATTACATTTATTCACACTCTGAGATAGGGGGTATCACATAAAAAAAAAGTATTGACACTCCGCGAGTGGAGAACTGCAAAGTTCTAAGTGTTTATCCTTGGCGAAACAAAAGTAACAATGAGACAGCTTAGAATAGTACTTCATTGTTGGGTTTGTTTTCTCAAGGACGAACACTTAGAACCTTGTAGTATTAGGCTCGCGACTTGTAAGTATCGGTACAAATAATAACGACCATAATTATATTTTGCTGCCATTTTTTAGCGGACACCCAATATCAATCACCGGGAAACAAAAATGTCCCTGACAATTCTCATTTTGGGATACCTTGTAATTGTTATCAATGAACTGTTCATAGAATCTATCACTGTAAAGAGCAGTACTGAGGGGAGCTTATACACTACAGGCAGGCTGGTGCTCTGCCTAGGAGTGGCGCATTCCATAGGGCAGAGATAAATGATTATGTATCACATTTCTAGGTTACTCACATGTGAACATGAGATTTTCTTAACTGCGCGATTAAGGTTTACCGGTTCTGTATGCCAGGATTTTTAGAATTTTCATTTACAATACCTAATGGTCATCTGTACAGGCCTCGCTCTTGGTAAGACCAGCCCTGGGAGAAAATGGGTTATGAGCAGTTATATAGTAGGCCCGGAGTGCGCTTGATAGAGAACGTTCCGGCACTCAATATTATGTTACACCCAATGATTTGAAATCATGCAAATATAGGAATTATGCCATTGTTTTTAACAGGGGAGTGCAACACCTGGGAGGCAGATTTTATAGAGTGAAAAAATACCCTGAAAATATTCATGTTTAATAATATATTATGTCGCATACAGACAAAGGGTGACATATTATAAAGGTCATCAAATCAAAGATCTAACATTTGCAACCTTGACAGAAGGTCTCAGTTCAATTGAATAGGGCTTTAAAATTTTAGAAAACAGGCTTGGAACTAATACTCTCAATTACTGTTATAAATAAATAAATAATATAAATATTTTCATGAAAATAAAATAAATACACCCAATCCTCTTTTGCACGGTTTCGAAATAACACAGTTTAAAAAAAGTGCTGATTATTTTTTATTTACGCTGATGTCACGGTTTAAAAAAACTAAAAAGAATAAGAATACGTAAACACGCCACTGGTGCATACATATGTTGTCACCGGATGTCGCCCAGACATACATACGTACATACATGGCGCCACTAGTCAAGTCACTTCGGGTTCGATACGAGAGATGCACCGTGTGCTTCGGCGTCAGTGTCATTAAATATTTCCAGGGATGAGTGATTTTTTGTCAGCGAAAAACAGCAGTAAACGGGCACGTTTATTGTCAAGTAGCGTAGAATGAATATATTTCTCTATGCTTAGTTAAATTTTAATCGAAAATGTATTTTTATGTATAAATAATAAATAAATTCGATTTATTTTTGAGTTCAAGAATTTCGTATTTTGAGTTGATTTTAAGGGGGGACATGCTCGTCGAAGGTCAAAATTGAGTTTTTATTGTATTTTCAAACCATGATCCTGGACACTCCTTAAACGTTGTAGATAATCTATTTATATAATTTTGAAGCCTTATTATCCTTTATAGTTATTTTAAACATTTGATGACTGCATAAAGTATTTTTGTTACATAAAATAGTATTCTTTTAAACCTCTCGCTCTAATGTTTTAAAATATAGTCATATTTCGGTACATAACTGTGCAGTGGTGTTAAGATTTTTTACATTTATTAATTTTTAAACGCATTTATAAAACCATTAGCATAATTTATTGCGAGATAATTTTTGTAAAATATTCACGATAAAAAATTATATTGATAATCTCTGTGATCCCAAATTTGACAAGAATTAGGCATTTTATTATTCAAAAAATCGGCAAGATTAACACATTTGAAGATGATTCTAAAGATATTTATTATAAGCTATGTCCTTGACCATTCAAGTGTGATAAACATCTTATGAATAATGATTGCTTTATAATAATTATTGACCTAAGAATAAGGTAGTGTTTTTTTTAAATACGCCATTTCTTTTGTCATTCCCCAGTGGTTAAGCTACAACATACGACCGTAGCCATAAATTGACAAACTATAATTGAAATAGGGAGTAAAATGATATTGACGCGCGTGTTTGAACGTGTACCTAACCGAATTTTTTTTTATTTTTTTTTAAACGGTAAGTGATGGAACCTATCTACCATTTTTGTATGGGCACCTAATCTTTTTTTACACGGTTTTGTTTTGCACGATAGTCTTGGAACGTATCCCCCCTGCAAAAAGAGGATCAGGTGTATATAAATTTTTTCATTCATTTTATATTGCCATTATAAAATGATTTTATATTGGGGAAGACGGCAATGTTCAGTTCGCACCTGGGCGGCAATCGCCCATGGTGCGGCCCTGATCGAGAACATAAATGATATGCAAAAAAGGTGATCAATTCCAAAGTATAAATATGTTGCCTATTTTACTTTGTGCGGTAAAATTAAATTTTCCGGCAAGGCAACACGATCTCATCCAAATATTCACCGCTATTCTGGAAGATCTATTCAGGTGAATTTCATAGGAATCGCCATTAGCCTTGCAAACATTTTTTTTTGCAAAGACTCGATGGGTTCCAGGGCAGGATGCCGGGAGCTTGCATCTCGTCGCTTCATTTTTGTCCATCAATACTGATTTTTTTATTATTAAGCATGCCCTTGCTTCTTCCTACAAGGTGGTTGTTAGTCATTTGAAAAGTCACAAACACCCATGCATTGAGAAAATCAAAATAAATATGGTGTCCTCACCGGTATCGAACCCGGAGCTTCTGGATGGAAGTCCAGCGCCTTACGCACTACACCACGAGAGCCACCTATTAATACTGACTAGCTGAGCCAGCTGGCTCTCGCCAGTCTGTCTCGCTAGGTCTTGCAGACAGCTTTTCGTCATAGTGACTTGGTGTTGGATTTTAATATAATAATTGTAAAGCGTGTATAGACGGCGCCATAGTTTTCCCTTCGGGATGGATTTTCATTCACGTCAGACAGTTGAAAATTTAGCTGATTTGTCAGTTTTACGATCTGCATGTCGTCACTGCCAATACAAATTTGGAGTCATGTGCGTAGTCTATTCTGGAGTCTGGCCTTCTCAATATCGTCTGACACCATTTCAGGCTGCTAGGCCTAGCAGAACAGCTGGCAATCACCGATTGCTACCACTGTCATTTTAATACAATATATGTGTAGGTATGTGCATTTGAATATGATAAATAATTATATAATCGTCATAAATCAATCGGATCATAAATAGCGATCCAATATAACGCGAATGTTAATCTCTTTCGGGTCCCATTTACATAATAGAAAAAGGTTAGCAGCATAAAAAATAAATTTAAACATTATTTTGTTTCATTGTCTATAAAAAATAAATGCTCGGAGCCATAGAATAATATTTTAAAAATCATATTTTGATTTAAAAATTAACCTGAAACAATATAGTTTCCCGGTGCGGGACATTCATATCGAGACAAATGTTGATAAATAATGAAGCAATACATATTATATCTGATAAAAATAGGAATTCATAAGACCTAAAGATGTGGAATCAGCTTAAAGAGGCCTTCATCCAGCAGTGGATTGATACAGGTTGATGAAGATAATGACGAAATAAATGGGTAGGTATATAAAATCACAAATTTAAAAAAATATTGCAGTTTATATGACCAAGAAGAGTAGAATTAGGTTGGGATAACCTTCATCCAGCAGTGGATTAATCTTGGTTGATGATGATAATGACGATATTATGACTGGGTAAATATAATATCAGCAATTTTGATAAATATAGCAATTCATATGACCGACAGAAATTCAAACAACTTATAGAGGCCTTCATCCACCAGTGGATTGATACAGGCTCATAATGATAATGGAAATATAAATAGATATAATATAATATCACCGATTTTGATAAATACAGCAATTCAAATGACAGAAAGGAGTAGAATCAGGCTTGGGAGGCCATTATCCAGCAGTAGATGGGTTCAGGTCAATGATGATAAGGACGATAGAAATAGGTATAATATAGTAGTAGAATCAGGTTGCGGAACCCTTCATCCAGCAGTGGATTGATCCTGGTTGATGATGATGACAATATGAATATGTAGATAAATGTAATATCACCGATTTTGATAAATACAGAAATTCATATCACAGAAAGGAGTAGAATCATGCTAAGGAGGTCTTTATTAAGCAGTGGATTGGTTCAGGTCGATGATGATGATGATGACGATATGAATATGTAAATAAATATAATATCACCGATTTTGATAAATACAGAAATTCATATGACAGAAAGGAGTAGAATCAGGCTAGGAAAGTCTTTATTAAGCAGTGGATTAATCCTGGTTGATGATGATGATATGAATATGCAGATAGAATATATAATATCACCGATTTTTATAAATACAGGGATTCATATGACATAACGGAGTAAAATCAGGCTAGGGAGGTCTTTATTAAGCAGTGTATTGGTTCAGGTCGATGTGATGATGATGATGATGATGATGATGATAATATGAATATGTAGATAAATATAATATAACCGATTTTGATAAATACAGAAATTCATATGACAAAAAGGAGTAGAATCAGTCTATGGAGGTCTTTATTAAGCAGAGGATTGATCCTGGTTGATGATGATGATGATGACAATATGAATATTTAGATAAATATAGTATCACCGATTTTGATAAATACAGCAATTCATATAACAGAAAGGAGTAGATTCGGGCTAGGGAGGCCATTATCCAGCAGTGGATTGGTTCAAGTCGATGATGATAAGATGGATAGAAATATGTATAATATCACAAATTCGTTAAACCAATAGTAGTAGAATCAGGTTGCGGAACTCTTCATCCAGCAGTGGATTGATTCTGGTTGATGATGATGATGATTATGATGACGATATGAATATGTAGATAAATAACATTAGAAATTCAATACTGTCAATAATACAATCAACGTAGAGAGGCCTTCATCCAGCAGTGGATTTATTGAGGCTCGTGATAATAATGGCATTATATATAGATAGGTAGATAATAATATAATATCACTGATTTTGATAAATATAACAATTCATGTGTAAGTAAGGAGTCGAATAAGGCTGAGGAGGCCTTCATCCAGCAGTGGATAGGTCAAGATTTATGATGATAGGGACGATAAAAATAGGTAGATATTATACAATATGACTCATTTTGATAACTATAACAATTCGTATTAATTTCTTTCATTCTTTGCAATGGCAATTTTGTTAGTTTAATATGACTATATTGTGATCTATGGAAATTAGTAGCTTAGGTAATTATTCAATAAAAAAAATAGTGCGTAACAGCCACAAAGAAGTGTTATCTATGAAATGGCGGACAGTGGCGCACGCTCCTGTCAAAAGATATTATACATAGTGAACTGTACCAGGATTATGGTTTTTTCACCGGAAAAAAGTGCGCCAATGCCTACATTACGATATTTGAATAAAAATAATCGAATTCGTTTGTCAAATAAAGGATTAGAAGGTCTTAAGCGACGAAGACGTCATTCTGTGGGTCGTAAACAGTAAATATGGCGATTGCATACGATGTGTAAGAAAATATCGGATATAAACGTCACGTAGGGGAACCTGTTGTACCTCGGACCTATTTTCTGTTTTTGATTTTTCATAAATTACTGGTTATAGGTAAAATTGCCAACTTTAGTTGGTTTGATTTTAACATCTGTCGCGCATGCTTTGATACATGTATCAAATTAAATATCTTGATATTTATGGTGATTTTAGGCAATATAAAAAAATGTGGATTTAGGTCCAAGGTACAACAGGGGTGTTGTACCTCGAACATATGAAGGTTGTACCTTGGACATACATTTAAAAATCCTAATAAGGGGACATTTAGGTATCTATGCTAAATAAAAACACAGATTTACGACAAAAGAAAATAAGCTTTTTACAAATATATTTTATGGAACAGAAGAACATTTTTTCATAACAGTTATACTTAATTATAAACCATAATTATCTTAATTAGAATTAGGTAGATATTATAACACATAAAATGAATCGTATTTAATAATAAAACCTCAATTATCTCTTCCTTATCACCCTAATACTTGACCATTTCCTTAACTTGATAAATGTAGATCTAAAATTTAGTAAATTAAGTAAATTTAGATTGGCATTTTTCAGGTAGTAGAATTTTCTGGATTACGTCACCTCAAGGATAATTCTTCGAGTCGATGTTCTCCGACCATTTCCAACCCTTTAGCGATTTTTGCATTGAGCTAATTTTGGCTCCATCCTTGCATATTTCTAGGATCTTTCCTAGAAAATAATTATTCTGTTTCATAAAGAAAAATTACAAAATCCCCCACTTGATATTCTAAATTCAGTGTAGATTAAAATTCATCTGGAAATTCTTGAGGTCCTTCTGAATCGCTGGAGTCTTGAAGTGCAAAATTATCAGCCGATGACTCTGCTGATGAAGATTTTAAACTAACTGATAGCTTTTTCTTAACAGCAGAAACTTTTTTAAGAACATAATTAGTTTTTTTCGATGGAATAATATTTTAAGTCTTCGCCAGCTTGGTTTTCTTCTTATCCTCGATTCTTAATTTCTCCGGTGTATCAGTCAGACTACGAGATCGACCCTTTTCTCGCCCCTGGCGATTATTTTTCCGCGGGGCAGCTTTGGGGTGAGGTCTTATCATAGAAGGCATACTGCAAAGATGCAGCTTCTGTAATGTATTGCAGCAACATATTATGTTCTTCTTCTTCACTGAAAATTTTCTTTAAAGCAAGATTTTCATAAAGGGTGCAGGCTTTTCAGTATTTTGAAAATAATGAATATACTTTCTTATTGTGCTTCTGAGTAACCCGTTTAGTTTCGGAGCTCTGTTCAGCGTATATTTATGTTATTTTATTAATCGGATCGCACTGTGTATTTTTTCGTTATCCGGGCGAACCCTCTTGATTCCTGTCTTGATACGTACGAAGCATATTAAGTAAACACCTGGAACAAGTTTAAACAATAGTTTGAATTAAATTGAATGTTTAAATGAATGAACAATACTAATCATAGTCATACACAATATGGGTGGCAAACGCGTTGTACCTTGGACATGTTCCAGGTACAACGCATTTTTTATGTCCAAGGTACAACACCACGCCAAAATGACAAAAACAATTAATAGTTTTTTTTAGGTAAGGAATACAAAATCTATAATAACCCAATGTTATGGACATATGAAATTTAATTCAATTACACTATTACTTATTCACACAAGAAACATAGTATGGCATATATTTATAAAAAAAAAAAATGAAAAAAACTTACTTTTACGAACGAAAATTTTCAAACTCACTTCACATAAACACGCGTGCCGCTTGCCATCTGAAACTAGCGTTAATTATCCACCAAGATGAAGGTGTTCAAACTACTATTGTAAATTTTAAGATAAAATGGCGCCAATATACAAAAACATGCATGTGTTCGAGGTACAACCCTGTCCAAGGTACAACAGCTTCCCCTACATGTAAAATCATGGAAAATTTCTGAAATGTGTTCAATTCAATCGGTAGATGAATCGGTAGCGCACATTTCGAAGTGAAGATGTAAAAATAACAATAAAATGTCGCTTAAATGAGCTGTTGGTGTATTTTCCAAAATCTCTTAGGATAATAATATATAGGAGATTATTGTTATCCTGAAATTTTCGGTACTTCTTCGTCGAAATATTGAAAAATGTGATTTAGATGAAATGAAGGGGTGGGATTAGGTTTTATAAAAACGTCAATTTTATTTAGCTTTACACCACTGATTACAGTGATGTCTTTAGGCAAAATGCCACCCTTAAGCAGACTTAGAATACTGCCCCTTTTCAGTTTCGAATTATCTGAAAATTCGTAAGGTATGTACCTACCTACCTATTTTATTATTTATTTTCGGCTATCTAGAAATCGACAAATAATACCTACACTAAAAATCTTTTAAAAATTTAAATACTGAGAATTAGAGCACTTCCATGAAACCTACTCTCAAACAGTAGTGGTTTTAGTTACGTAGAGGTCTATGGCGCTGACAGGTATGGAGGCACCCTTGTGAAAAATTACCTATGCGATAAACCGCCATAATAATATGTACCTATTGCCATAGTTACAGGATTACTAAAGTTATGGTTTGATTATTGAAGCTATACTTCTTTAGGCGCGTTTGGAAAATCAGATCAGAGTGTATTTTTGGTGTATGACATGTAACACACATTTTATTTTTTCACATAAAAATGATGCACTCGATTGGATTCGAACCACCGATTTTTCGGTTATCAGCCGAATGCACTACCATTACGCCACAGTATGATACTCCAATCGTGACGATTATACAGTAAAATATTATAGTTTAAAATTGTTCCTTTGCCTAGGCAGCGAATTTATTATTGTCAGCCATTTGCAATTCCTTATGTTAACAAACTATTAATCGTCATAGTGTTTGTAGTTGTTACTTTAAAAATAAAAACTACGATAAATAATTATATAATCTTGTAAAATAAGTTAAAGTGTATAGAAATAAACCAATAAGCGGTCCTTTTACTTGAGTGTGTAATTTAACAAGATAATTAAGAGCTAGTCGAAGAATCTAGGTTATCACAAGTTTTGTTTTTGTTTTGTTATGCCAAAGAAGTATAACTTCTAACGCGCGTACATAAGTATACACACCGATTTTTTTAATTTTTTGAACTAAAATGTTGGTACATACTATCTTAATTAAGCGACCGCATCTTCTGCTTCATGGAAAATCACCACTGCTCTCAAAGGTATAACAGTACCTATTTTGGTTCCTTCATTCGCCGTCCTCTGTAATATGCCGCGCCTATGCAACGCATGACCTGCCTTCCCCCACGGGACGTCACTGAGTGGTTAGTCGATTGTTTAGAATGCCATCTTCAGCATCCCAATGTGCGTCAGCAAGAGTCATTCCGTGACGACGTTACAACCATTTTTTGACTAGGTGGTTAATGAAAATATATAACGAAACCAATAAAAATCTTAATATGTTGAATTACTGCAATATTGGGCCTTTCATTTTCATCTCTTTCTATGGGGAATTTTCTCTGATCTAACGGCCTTTTCCCTACCAGTGCTCCCACTGGAACATATAGCCTCCGCGTTTGACTTTGCCACCCGCAGACGCAGGCAGTGTCAAAATAAATTTTAGACTATGACTGCTTCTATTATTTATTATAAGTGTAGAATCCAGCCTGCGCGGGAAATAGAGGTAAACTACATCTAGTGGTCATTTCAGCGCGCAGCTTAATCGGCATTACCGCCCATCTTTTAGCTTTCCTTCAAATTCTTTCTTCAGGTTTATGAGCAATTTATTTTTAATTAATAATTTTAATGAAGGGTACTGTATAAAATTATAAAATAGAATTTTAAAAATTGAACAGGAATAACATCCCGATTCCAACAAAATATTTAAGAATGTCAATAAAGAGTGCAAACAACAATAATATTATAGTCTATCGATATATGACATAATTTTCTTTATGCCACAGCTAAATAAATAAGATTAGGCAAGTACCTTCCCAGTTTCATTTCAAATAATAAGACTTTTTTCAGTATTCCTTTTTCTTGTCGAGTTTTCATGAGTAACTTCTTTCAAAAATTCCACCCCTTGTATATACATAGGACGGTGTCTATTATAAGTTACCTAACAATGAAAAACTACACCTAAAACATTAGGTACATCTATAAATTTTAAACCGGATATAGGTTTACGGCGATCGCGCCATTCATGTTCAGTATTGGCCGCTGCTTATTAATGAAACGTTGAATGAAACTAAAATATAGATTTACCCCACTTTCCCGAGTAATTGCATAGAATTTATATAGGCATAATATATTGGAACATATCATCGGAAAAGTACCTGCGGCAAATATACCCTAGCCTGTCTAAATCTTATTGGAATCTCACTAGAATTTTTATATTTAATTGAGCGTAAATTGCATAATATTTAAATGAAACGAAATTGTTTAGATTTTATATAACAATACTTACTTGAATTGTTTAATTAATAGAGGATGTACGCGGGAAAAGTGATAGATAACCGACTCAGGCATATATTTTAAAAAACGCGTTTGAAACGCATCGCGGCGGCGCAATATGCATTATGGACGAACGATATAATTCTGTGCGCAGTTGTTTACAAGGTCATGTTTATGCTAACAGAAGATTGGCGTTCCGTGTCATCTCGAATAATATATCAACAAAAAGACGCAATCAGCTTTCTCAGAGAGCAATCACGTTAACGGTAAGGATTACTTCAAATATGTTTTAATTTTATCTAGTGTTTATTACGTATGACACTCTATAAATTTACTTATATCAAAAGTTCATCATCAGTATGATACCTCTACCACTTTCCGCAGAATAAACCGATACGTATATTGTAATTTCTGCACATTTCGAACTTTCTGTTCACCGACAATAATGCAGAAATAAGATACTTCGATAATAATATGTACCTACTCACAGATAAATACGATTTTCCCACATAAAAATATTAGTTTCTGCCATTGAGTTGAATTACCGGTATCGACAGCGGTCATTGTTTTTATTTTGTCGATTGTGTATCAATTCTGAAATAAAACAAATATTTATACGCGCAGTATCTAAGTTTGTTAGGATTGTGTTCATCAAATTCCGGGAAGATGTTTTGGTTTGAATCTTCATAACATTCCTGACCTATTCTCATGAAAACATACGAAGTCAGAAATGCATTCGCTTTTCGCGCTAAAGTGAGATAGCAACAGCCGGCCGCTTATACTAGAAAGAGACAAAACATTAATCCCGGCTGCCGGCGTGCTCGAGCTCTCCGCTATTCTATTTTCATCAATATGCACTACGTCCGTCGTCCGTACAATATTTTATTGCTGAAAATTATTGTACCTATGTATCGGCCATAAAATAAACGCGTCGGATAACTAAGTTAATGTATGACTTAAAAAATACCGCATGCTTCACTTATTTTATATAGCTACATAATTCAATACCTATATCGATTATCCAATTAAAATCTTAGCTGTTGCTCATTCAAACACATGTTAATTCTGAAAACTCGTAAATTTCACATTGATGAGAAGTTTTTCATTCAAAACTATATTATTCAACATTCTCTGAAATGTGTACCTACCTACCCACACAATTATAAAATTCCGTATTATGAAATAATTTATGTAAACTTAAAAAATTGGAAAATTAACTGTGTGCTAAGTAAGAATAGTAAAATTACATTGGTAAAAAATCAATATTTCCCAGAAACCGTTCCCTACTGGCAAAATTAATTTTATCTACATAGATCTTCATT
Source organism: Rhyacophila brunnea (assembly GCF_057557595.1). NCBI lineage: Eukaryota > Metazoa > Arthropoda > Insecta > Trichoptera > Rhyacophilidae > Rhyacophila > Rhyacophila brunnea. The sequence goes on from NW_028232859.1 coordinate 43,887,562, forward strand.
ATCATAAATTTAATAGTTAATTGTGTCACCAAGAAACGCAGCCAATGGAGTTGTTCTCGGATATAAGGTCTATTTTTTTGTTCGGTTTACCACAACAATCTGATAAGAATACTAAATTACGTATTATTTCATTGCTTTGTGCATTCAATGTAATGTAGCACTCATTTTCACACGCCCTCTGCTTCTACACTGTGCAACTAAAGTTTAGTATTTTATAATTATTAATGTAATAATTAAGTGAGATGTAAATGCATTGGACCCAACTGATAAGTAAATTTAACAAAATTGAATGTATATGAATCTGATGTACCTGCTTGAACTGATAGAATCAGCTTTAAAGGTGTAATTTTTTTTCAAAACGAGCATGTAATTTTTTAAAGTAACGTGGATCAGCAGTTTTATCAGTACATTTAGATGATTTTACTAGTAGGTAGCTGGCATTCAAAGCACATTATCTCTTCTTGATTGGTTTAAGTTTAAAGCGTCGATGACATTGAGCTACAAGCCAGCAAATTTACAATCTGCTTGCAAACCCGCCCAGTGTCATCATCGAATTAGCTAACAAGCCGATTGGAAACAATCTACTGAGAAGTTGAAAGCCGGGCTGCTTTACTCGCTACTAGCTGATCTGTGTCTGCGCAGTAGAGCGATAAAAAAAAAAAAAAAACTACTCTATACGTCCTATCAAATAGTACCAAAAATGACAGTTTCAACTCGCTAGCTTGTTGGCTCTGAGCGAGTGGAAAGTTTTGTGTGTCATCATCACAATCGCACTAGCTGACTCGCCGACTAGCAGCTTGTAAAGTAGCTCAATGTCATTGACGCTTTTGTGTTTCTCAAGTTCGGAACGTTTTTTTAAATTTGGAAAAGTGATATTGTGTATAGGTATATTTCATTCTCAAAACAAAAGGTTTGCTTGGCAGATCACAGAATCAGTGTTAACACAATGCTTACGGGCCCTTTTAATTAATTTTGTAATTAACGTGTTAATTTGCATTTGAAAAGCAATTAGCAAAAACACAATTTTGTGCGGCCCGTAAGCATTGGGTTAATGTGGAATACAATTATTGTACATTGAAAATAATGTTTCGATTAGGGTTTTTACAATTTTATTGTTTTAAATATTTCATTACATTCTACATAATATATTTGTCTCAGTCATACATATTTCTCCAGGTTATAGGTAGAAATTACTTTTCATTGATTAGTTTATTCATCGGCGGGAAGTGTGAAGCGAACGGAAAAAAAATAATGATAAATTAATACAGAATCATTTCAAATTAAATGTATTCTTCCTAAAATCTACTCTACCGGTTTGATCGTAATAAACTTAGCCAAAATAAAAACTACCAGTATGGTAGAGATAACGAAACATACTACAAACACATAAAAACTATCCTCCGAGAACACATCTGTAAATGCAGGAATTTGATTGTACAGCTGGTCGATGACGTGCAAGTTTCCTCTCTTGTTACGGTTCATGTTTGACGACATTTATCGCTTTCTCGCGCTCTTCTTTTCTGACTTAGTTTGAACGATGGTCACCACTTGCTCTTTTGGCGCCAACGGAGTAATATACTTGTTGACGAGTTGTATCAATTCAAGGCAGTCCAAGTTGTCACTTTTAAATATGAAAGTGTCAGAGCCAAATGTTTCTGAAAAACATTAGAATATTTTTTTAAATCAACAGGAGGTGACTGAGGTAAAAGCAATAATTTCTATTCAAAGTTATTCATATAACGGCAACTGTTTGAAATTCGTGTGGGGTGTTGTTAGATACAATTGGCTATTCAGTGTTCCGAGTGTGATTGAAAATAAAAAATATAGTTGGACCCATTTCACAATTCTATAACATTTGTGACAAGAGAATAGGTATATCGGTAAAATATTTGAAATCAAAATTTTAAGGAGAAAAATGGTGTAATATGAAATTATTACTATTGAATGTAGGTATTACCTGCGATATCTGGCAGAAGTTTAATTGTTACTTTTGGGTCAGCTCTGTTACAAACAATTTCTGTTTTGATTGAACAATTAGGATTTGCTAGTGCTATCTTTGGTGATGACATAAAATATAGGAAATTTCTGAAACGAAAAAATATTGTAAACATTAGGGATAGGTTTACAATATTATAGTCAAACAAAGTGATATAATAGACAGAGAAGTAAATTAATTTTTAGTTGCTTGACTTGCCATATTTTAGACAATATTTCAGATCGTTCATTACCAGCTTCTCCCCGTTAATCACGAGTGTATAATGTCTTCAAACTGATTTACTAGACAAGCTTGACAAAATATTATATTCTTAATGAAATTGAAAAAATTGAGCAGGAATGTCAACGGAAAGGGAGCTCACTCCAGGCGGCCCGGAACCGTTGATTCACATATCGCTTCCGGATTTAGCTGCGCTGAGGCTAAACACTGCCGTGAGCATATTAGGAAAAGCTTATGGATGTGGACAATGTAGTGGTAAGTAAATTTATTTTGATATTCTAATGAAGCCATGTTGTGACAGTTCTTAAGAAAGCGTGCGAGCTGTCCGACACGTCTTACCTCGTATGATTTACATTTTCGTGAAACGGGTCGAATGCTACTGTTATCCGCTTAACAGCTTTCAGATTCACTAATTTCAACTGTTTACTGATAGCCGAAACGACCCCGATCGATCGTCTCAGAGTACCACTGCGTGGTATGGACATTTTGCGCTAATTCGGTTTCAGTATGACCAGCTGCGGCGACGCGGATCATAGACAATGTATACAAAATTCGGATACCGCGCACATTTTTGGTGTTAGCGATTAAAAATACATTTTTTGTCTGAAAACGGTGTTGAAATTTCTCACACCACAAAAAATTGTTGCTTATCTAAAACTGTGTTTTACATTAAGGAAAAATTATTTAAACCATCCTCAACTAAATATATTTACTATATAGGTACCTAGTATTAATAATTATTGTCATTCAGTAGGCTGAATAATAATGTCGTGCGTCAACTTGTCTCGTATTCATGTTATAGCAACACTTTGATGACGATAGCATATGACGACAAAAATAAAAAATGGCGTGTATAGTTCTGAGCTATTCTGTTCGTCTTTAAATATAATTCTTAAATCGTGCCTCTATTCATAAGTTTAACTTAAATCTTTAAAATGTTTCCGGTTGGGCAACGTAAGTACAGAACCATTGCATCTTCTTTTTATGTAGATTATGATATGGGTGTAGAAAATGCTAGTTGATACAATATAGTACGCCCTTTGTTTAAAATGCAACCAAATTGGTGTTTTCTGAAGCAACCATGATACATTTCTTTGAAGCTTATTGGATTGTTTTAGCTTTTATTGATATATTCGTGGTGATGAATACAAACAAATGCTCATTTGAAACACAGCAGTATTAACTAATCCCGAAAACATCGTTACCAAAAGAATTCGTATATAGTTATGTGTATGTTAATGTTTTAAGGTTATCAGATGTCAATAAAATTTTAGGTGCGTTTGACTCGATTCATTCATTCATGGAACCGTCAATGGAATTACCCAACAGAGTTTCCCGGTCGAATCCGTTAAAAACTATTCTTACCATATTAATTTCTATGCAATTCTTGTGTTTTTACACGTATTTGTATATTGGGTGAAACAATATAAGTAGATGCCTAATAAAAATGCTTTATTCTGTTATTTAAAATTTTTGTTAATCAAAGTTTTGTAGCTATAACTGCGAGGACCTCTTTTCTAATAAATATAACCCTTCTCTACCTATCGTTTTTTTAATAATACACGGGTTCTGTACTCTATATAGGTATATCAAATTTGATGATCAATCAGTTAGAAAGCATCTGATAATTACCTGCAAACATGTCTAACCATGTCTTTCTGTTATTGTTTGCATAGTATTAATTTAATTTATATTCTGCGTCAATATAAGTATAGAACTTGAATGACCTATTTAATATTGCAGTCATGATTCTTGCGTGGACGCTCAATTTTATACACTAATAATATGAAGTCATACAGACTATATTATAATAATATGGTATGTGAAAAAATAAATTAACATTTTCGACACATTCTTCATGAGGAATAATTGGCAACCATTAGCCCAATCCATTGGAATCTTGCTCTGGATCAAAGATACATTGAAGACAATAATATTTATACGATTTTTGCCAGAAGTGGGGCTCGAACTCACACTTGCAGTTTCGGAGAGGACCAATTAATTTCAAACATAACTCTGCCCCTCCTCTACTGTGGTACGGGTAAATCATTCTGTAGTGTACCATATGCGATACGCGCATGTAGTGGAATTGGTTGCTGCAATGCCTGTTTCAATGCTAACAAACAATATAGGTACCTATATCATACAGTGCCACCATGGGGTATGGAAAAAACAACTTGCAGTTGCTGTGGTGTTGTTTGCTAGCAATGAAACAGGCATTGCAGCAAGCAATTCTAATACATCCGTGATTTATTGACAGGTTAGTTAGTGTACAGATTTTGCTTGTCCAGTTTTGAAAGTCTAATTTAAAAATCTAATATGAAATGAATGGTATTTGAATGCGACAGTAATATTTTTCAAATACCTCATTTGGGTAGGTACACAATATTTCGATCCGGTAGGTTCAAAGAAACATAATATTTAATTTTTTTCCACTTTACAGGAAACCCCAAACTCAAGTAAATTTACATTCCACTGACGTTAACAAGAAAATAATTTCACGAGACGCGTATTAAACGATCTTTATTTATTATTTTTTTTAATAAATCCCTTAATGTTACTTTATATCCAGTACCAAACATAACTCAAAATCGCCAAAAATCTAAATACATTAATTCATTGACCCTAAAGGGCCAATTTTATAGTATATAAGTATGATGCTTAAGGACATTTTGTATGATAGTAGTTATCACTGAATTTCAATAAAAACTGGACATAATCTGCCAATTTATGATGATATAAAATAACATTCAAAATTTTGTTTCATCGATAAAAGAGTTTGGCGTCTGACATAAAATGTAAGTAACGGGCATATTTGTAACAACTGACATTTTCTGCAAGGAAAAATTTTAATTTTGCAATTTATGATGTTGTTTGGTAAGTTATGAAATCATATCAAATTTTAAATTCAATGATGCACAGCCACAGAGGTTTTTAAGGTATTTGCATTCATGTCAAGATTCACATCTCAATGCGGCATACCTACTGCTAAGCTAAAACCTCTGCATCTCATACATAAGGTCATCGATGTTTAAAAAAGATTCAGCTAAGTATGTAGTAAGACACATTTTTAACCGTCTTTGTTTTTGTTAAATATTGTACACATCAAACATGTTTTATTATATCATTCCTCATTGTATTTAGTATGAATAAGTGTATTGTAAGCCTATTGTTTTCATTTATATGCATGATTTAAAAAAAAATTAATTATTCAGTTCATTTGAATGTTTGACCCATAATATTATTATATTGCTTCTCATCACTAGAACTGAGTAAAGAAAAATTGATTTTTAAAAATCATTAGAAATCCTGACAAAAAAATCATTAGGTACCCGATCATTGCTAATATTTTTTGTCACTATATAGCTATGCTCATAATTGCAAATATACTATTGGGGGTGAAGTCATCAATTTAATTTTTTATTCACAAATTTATGGAAGTGTCGGTGAGCGGGTCGTAATCGACTTATTTGATTTTCTACAATCTACATAAATAATTACTATATAATATAAACAAGTATGTATAATAAATTATGCTTTTGGTTGATTTTAAAATTGTAGTCCCTCATCACTTCTAAAATGTTTGGGGAAATGTTCTGTAAATGTTGGTATTTATTATTAATCATGCTTAGTGCTAGTTTGCTTATTGGAAAACTACTTTATTGGTGTTGGTATAATAATAGTTAAACTTCTAATACCTACTATATTTGTTACTTCTAAGTATATTCAAAATACATGTATGCAAATCATTTTATTCATAAATTATTCTATTAATAATTGAGTTACTAAGAGTTACGTACAGAGTAAAATGACATAAGTAGAACAGTGGATTCAATATATTTTATCCACAATCACAATTTATTCTCTCATTTTGTAACTTTTTATAACGTAATTTAATATTTTCATTTGAATACCGCAATCTTACCGACAACGGTGAACCATTTGATCTCTTCAGACATAATTTATGGCTTTTAATTTTTTTTTAATGTTCTAATGGCTTTAAATCCATTAGAACTTAAATTCCATCGAGGAACCTCCATCGATAGTATTGATACTTTCTCTATGTGTTCCCATAACGTCACATATGTGTCGCTACAGTCAGTCTTCCTTCAATATGTAATTTATGGTTTTTGTAATTATGAATAGAATAGAACCTTGTAAAGCATCATACTGGTAAAATCTAGACGTTAATTGAATCTATAGTTTAACTTTACAACTAATTAGTGTTTAAACCTTTAAAGGATAACCCCAGATTTCTATGCCTCCCAGTATTGAAAAATGAGGGTAAAGGTTATAATAACCTGAAAGAATAATACACATTTGGACAGTTATCATCGATATATGGGGTCTAAGACGATTTGGCGCCGAGACAACTGCTGCCACGCAATTCAAAATTAAATAGACATTAGGTACTTATATGTACTTTAAAAAAAATATTTAATATTATTTATATTTAAATTATTATATTATGATTTAATAGTTGGTGAGAATTTCAATATGCACATGTAAATAATGATTTAATCGTGCATATGTTTAAGTTCACATGAAAAAAGAGTTTTATTTTATATAAAGCCTTAGGCATGGTAATTCTCAATCCGCAATAAAAAAAACCATAATGTTAAGAGTAATATGAATTAAAACTATTAAGTAGTAGATATAAACTGATTAAAATTCCTCGTCTACGTTCTGTATACGTGTCTACGACAGTGCGGCGTCCAATTGTCCCATTCCCGATATATGCTAATATACCTGCAGTATATAGTAGCATACTGCAATTTGTTCTTTTATTTTCAGATTCTGAAAATTTTAGAATAAATTGAATATTATTTTTGTACAGAACGTGATCTTTCATATTTCTCCAAAGCGCCAACTAATTTAATAACCTATGCTCATACAAATACTATTAGTTATAAACTCGTTAATTTGTTAGTATTTACAATTGGCGCTAGCTTCTCACGTGATTTCATTATTTACAGGTAGGTAGAATAATAAATAATTGTATTATGTTTAGCAGAGTCGAGGAAAACCTTAAATAATTGCTTAGGTTCGAGTTTTTGTCACCGATGCTCCCAGAGTATATGTGGAGAAAAATAATTTACTGTTTACAAACATTTTATTAGCCGCCGTACGTAGAAGACTATGTAAATAGCATGCAGTAGTAGTTGTTGAATCATGGATGCATGGGAGGAGGCATGTGTGGTTCGTTGTGTACATTTTCATGGTGGTGGTGAATTGAGCTCCGTCCTCTCACCCTGTCATGTTTGTTATGATTTTTAGTGCCTTCGTGGACTGCGTCTCCGCCGCGGCCCCCCAGCCCTTCACAGCCTCAGACCAGCTTCGAACAACTCTCACGTAATCACTCATTTAAGACCATATTGATTTTTCCAAATTATACCCTCTGCTTTCTGTACCTCTCGGCGGATTGTAATGTATTTATTATTACTAATATGTACATAACGAAATAATAATGCATCTTAACCCGGGACTGAAATGCAATCCACACATTATAACACTAATTTACAAAGGTCGTGTATTTAACCCCCGAGAGTCCGAAGATTCGTACAGGAGAATTTAAAAAAAATATATTATGTATACATGTACTTGGATACAGTCCGTTTTTCGGTGGACATCGTATCCATTTTTTTTTTTACTGAGTCTACCGGCAGCGGCAAACCCGTAGCTATTCCAATGTATGTTTTATTTTGTGGATTGATGATATTATCGGACAAAATAAAATAATTACTCAGTATTGTCATTATTTGTAGTAAAATGATTACTCCAAATCAAAAATTAATATGATATGAAAAGGTGAAATACTATCAGTTGATGAATGCCTTTCCTCTATTCATTGAGCAATTTGTCTGTCTCAAATTTAATGTAATGCATAACTTTTGTCTATTTTATTTATTCAAAAATTTGTAATATCTATCAAATGAGTAGTCTTTAAAACTTTATCTCTATGCTTAATAGGTATATGTCCTGACTAAAAGAAATGCACAAAATATTTCTTACACGGCCATAGTTTATCTCTTCTGTTGACCGTAACTATTATAATATTCTATAGAGTTTGTAAAAAAATATTTTTATCGGAGGCAGACTTATTCTCTTGGTATGTTAAATTATATGACGGGTCGGTCGGTCGTAGTATGATCAATTTAACAATTGTTAAATGGAGTGTCTGTGAATCCAGACCAGAAACCTGTTCTGACTAAATATTTAGTATATCTGTAAGAATATGTCTGCCGGTCGAGAAACACCGATTTAATCTTACAACGCACCATAGTAGGCTTATTCTGGTAGACGATTTTACACAAAATACTGCTAGTAATAAATATGTTGAAATTTGCATTAACAATAAACACACCTAGAATAAGCCTACTGATACTACTTTACTTATGTATGCATCGCAGGTTCCACTGTCATTAACCTTATATATAAATGTGACCTAACCAAACCCTAATTCACAATGAATCGGGTAAACAGATTCCTAAATGGTAAAATGAACTATTCAAGTATGAACTGGAATGGGTAATAACTAGTTATATACAATATGCACGAATAATTTGAGGAGCTGATTTATTTTGCTTAAAACATATCCTGGACTGCGCTTTTTTTGCATTGCAAAGCTATCTGTCAACCGTAAGGATGTAGTAAATGATTTATATTTTGTAATAATATGATGTGAAGAAACCCGCCAATGGGATCATTCTCTCACAATATTATGGCTGCAGTTTGATTTTATTGTTTTATTGAACTTTTATTGTGTACCTGAAAATAAAATGATTCAAGTTTGGAAATCGGTACCAAATAATGTCTCCGAAATGCGTCTTCAAAAATATGAAGATGCAGGGTAATGGTAGGTTTTTATCGGGTGATTTTTTTTTCTGCACTCGCTTAGAGTGCTACGCCAGTAGATGTAGGCGTGGAGCGATTTCCAAATGTAAGCGAGCGTGTGTGTGTGTGTTGTGCAGCGCCCCCGGCCAGCGGCAGCGTGGGTTCGAATGCGAGCGGAGTGACAGGCGTGTCGGGCGGTAGCGGCAGTGTGGGGGTAGGGGTGGGCGGAGGAGGGGGGCTGGTCCCGGCCACTCCTCAGCCGGCCGCCGATCTGGCCGTGTTCTCTTGCCCGCGCCGCCCCAACCTCGGACGGGAGGGTCGCCCCATCGGCCTGCGGGCCAACCACTTCCAGATTTCCATGCCCCGGGGCTTCGTTCACCACTATGACATCAACATACAGCCCGACAAATGCCCACGAAAGGTAACTCCCGACTGATTCATTTCATATTTAGTTTTCCTATTATTTTGCCATATTTATTACAAAGGATACTCAAATCATAATACCTATAAGGTTGTAATATATATTATGATAGTTATTTCCCTGATTTTTTTTGCAAGAAACCGATATCTTTAAATACTTCAATCTGAGGTGAAGAATGTTACTGATAAGGATGCCCTATCTCAATATCTTATATTAAGTAAATTAATATCTATAAGCTGTACCACTAATTATTCATCTTTCTGTATGAGAAACATTACTGCAGATCTGGATCCTCAACATCATCCTGCAATTGGAATACCATCAATTCAACTTGATTACCTTTTTTGATCATTGTTTGGCCATAGTTGAGATCTCTTAAAAAGAAGGAAGTAAAATATGAGGATTTCGGAAAATCTTTAATAGCAATTGTTTTTACGCATTCACTTCACCATAAACAATTCAATCCGAAATTAGTGAATTCATGTGACACAAGTTTAACACAAGTTTAAACCATATAAATAAATTATTGTTTCCAACTCATGTTTCACATTTTAGCATATTGTAACTACAATTAAAATAATAATTTTAATCTGAAAAAGTGATTTACAAAGATGTTAAATCTTTTTCCAGATGTAGCCGTGTATTTGTATTTTGTCATAAATTCCTCATGTGTCCTCCTATTTTAATTCTAGGTAAATCGAGAAATCATAGAGACCATGGTGCATGCGTATAGTAAAATATTTGGAGCGTTGAAACCCGTGTTTGATGGGCGAAACAATCTATACACGCGCGACCCTCTCCCCATCGGAAACGACCGGGTGGAGCTGGAAGTCACCCTGCCTGGTGAAGGGAAAGACCGCGTCTTTAGAGTCACCATCAAGTGGGTGGCACAGGTAAATAACTGAAACTGATATATTCGTGCTTCATTCAAGATTTCCCCGATTAGCTGAACAGCTGTTTTTTGCTTTCACAATTTCCATTTTGGGCATTATACAAAATCTCCTTGTATTTAAAGCCTTCAGTCTTTGAAAAATGAAGAATATGCTTCTCCCATTGTCAAAAATTAATAATAACTTACACATTAGAATGGCACACGTAAAATAATAAAAATATCAAACTGGTGCACTTTCTCATCAGGTTTTATTTTTGATAGAACAGTGATCTTGGAGGTTTTTATGTTGTGAGTTTATCTATCTGAATTTGTGTATGCAAGAACAACTTGGACGCTGTCTTTGGGATTCAAATGATTTCTTTGCTGTGTAGTAGTGGCGTGGTACACATGCGAAATTTAAAAAACATCAACTTTGTAATAATTAATTTTCATTTGTATTTCTGGGCCTTCAAAATTCCTCCACCCCTAACCCGGTGGGTCCATTAAATTCAGTTTAATGTTTTAATTTATATACACCACTAATATTTTGTTTCGTTTTTGCAGCATAACATTGTTTACTTTATTGTACATTTACTATAGTTGTAATATAATTTCAGGTGTCGCTGTTTGCTCTGGAGGAAGCATTGGAAGGGCGCACCCGCCAAATCCCTTACGACGCCATCCTGGCGCTCGATGTGGTGATGCGTCACTTGCCTTCCATGACGTATACCCCCGTGGGCCGCAGCTTCTTCTCTTCCCCGGACGGATATTACCATCCGTTGGGCGGAGGCAGAGAGGTGTGGTTTGGATTCCATCAGTCTGTCAGACCCAGCCAATGGAAAATGATGCTCAACATTGATGGTATATAATGTCATTTACAATAAAATTTTCATTCATTCCGGATTAACCGGTCAGGTTTAAATGTCATGCCTATATATTTTTTAATGGAAATACAATTTTTATCTACTGCCAAGCATATTGTTTTAGTCTTGGGTTTTTGTTTTTTTTTTTTTAAGGCTTCGGCCACATAGGCAGGTGCTTTGCTAGTCCTGAGCTAGATGCTATGCTTGTCTACTAAAAACACTATGGCCACATTGCTCGCTACGTGCTTAGGTACAAATTCATTTGACATTTGGGAGCGCTCAAGTCAACAATGATATGTCACTCAAAACTCACCAGAAAGCTACTTCTCACAGAGAATTTAAGTTTAAAATTTTGAAAGTCACAAATTCGAACTTGTTGGGTGCATACTAATGTCAATTTATCCCATGCGTCATTATTCATAACCTCATAATATACGGTGTTTGACGTTTGTCATACTGAAGAAACATTCGCCATCTTGCAAAATCCATAGACAATGGCAAAACCACTAGGTGACACAATAAAAATAACCAACACGTTTGTTCGCCGGGAGACTCACGAGGTGACTCATAATCACGTAGCGAAGCGTACAGTGTGGCCATTGCGATGGAATAGTGTGCGTTTGTATGCTAGGATATGTCACATAGCATGTAGCCAGCCACCAAGCAAGGCACCTGCCTATGTGGCCTTAGCCTAGCTGTTTTAATTACAGTTAAGTGTGTGAATTGCTGTGATACGGAGTTAGCAGCTTGCCACTGAGCTGTGTTCTCTCATTCATTTTTCGTAATAAATATTATTATGTACTAACCAAAAAATATACTTTATAAAAAACCTTTAGAAAATGTGCGTTATTTGGAAAATAGATTTTTATTAGTACCCAAGTCATATTTTACGAATATTATATTTGTCATTAAAATGTGATGTAAACGTTCTTCTGAAAGTCGCAAAAAAAAATTTTCAATACTTTAAAATGACATTTTAACAAAAATATTCATAAAATACAATATATTATAATAACATAAATCTATGAAAAGTAGTGTATTTTTCTGTGTATGATTAATTTCTCATCTGAGTGTTTGATGGGTACTTTATCCATTTCCATAACATGTCCAATAGTAGATTCTATTTGCTATTTTCAGTTTCTGCCACTGCATTTTACAAAGCGCAACCTGTGATCGACTTCATGTGTGAGGTTTTAGATATCAGAGACATAAACGAGCAAAGGAAACCTCTCACCGATTCCCAGCGAGTCAAATTCACCAAAGAAATCAAGGGACTTAAGATAGAAATAACCCACTGCGGGACTATGAAACGAAAATATAGAGTCTGCAATGTCACCAGAAGACCGGCACAAATGCAATCGTGGGTGTATTTCTTTTATTCATTCTCAGTTAAAACATAGCCAACGTTCTACAGGTGATTTAATATACTTATCATATATGGCGCTAGTCATGGCACAATATTTGAAAACACATTTTGAATGTTCTACAATAATTATTTATTTATTCAGATTTCCCAATATCATCGAGTTTGCCTGCATAATCGAGTTTCACTGCAGTTCTGGGGGGGGGGGGGTGACTTAACTGATCTCTCATTCATGCCAAATATTCTATTGTTAATGTATATATCGTCCTCTAATTAACACAAAAATGTATCGACAAAATGTCGATTTTTCAGGAGATACATACAGATTAATGGAAACTTTATTTAGATGGAAAAACATTAATCTCAATATACAGAGAAACAAATTAATACAATCACAAAGTTATTTATTACACCGCTCAGACAGACCGTCATAAGATCATGATTTTTTGTATACTGCAAAATTCCTGCTTAATATTTATTTGGTTCATCATTTCTGTATTGGAATTTGGAACCCAGAAATTTTTACCTGGTCTCCATTTGAGTCAATCTTTTTATTTTTCATAAATTTTTTGGCAATAATTTTCGGTCAATTTAAGTCAATGAATTCCGTTGTGTCAAGTTCATTGACGGCGTACTTTCCACCTTTTGATGATATCAAACTTCAAACAGACATTTAAATAACAACACTTGCCTTTCACAAGAAATATTCAATTTCTCATTCGTCATGGAGAGATGAGTTTTGTTCCGACATTCTCAACTGTTCTACTGCTGTACGACAGTAGACAGTAGAAGAAGCTATGCCTCTGTTTAAACCCAGAAATTCGCATCTTCCCGCAGGTGTTATATGTAGTTAATTTAAAAATGACTTTCACACAATCGTTAATGCAATAAAAATGGAAACGGTTAATGCTTCACCTTCAAAATCATATTATATTACAATTGAATGTACATGCCTTTTACATTTTTACGACTCAATTCCGATGGGCCTATGATGCGATCGTCCAAAATCCATCTCTCGATCAGTGCGTTCAACACGCCTGGTATATAGTATAAGCCCCTTATTTTGAAATTTCGTGTCCAGAAACTTGTACAGTAAAACCTCGTTAATACGAATTCCACAGGACCGAAAATCGAAAAGAAATTTGAAATATCAAATGTATGGGGGGAAAATATTAAAATTTTGAAAGCCTATGAAATTTCCGATTCCGTGTGTGTCATGGGTCATAAAATGTCAGGATTATTTATATTACCTTCTTAAAATAAGTAATTTATGATGTTTTAAGAAAAATCTGTCGTGCAATTATGATTTATTGAATATTTTTGTATGCCAGGACTCTGAAATCATTTTGAATTATGAAATTCGAATTAAAGGTATGGTTTTACATGAAAATAATGTTCAAGGGACTTTTTTTTCGAGAAAATTTCGTATTATAATTGTTCTTATTAATGAGGTTTTACTGTAGTACATATTTTGCTCAAACCCACAGCTGAATATTATTTTAATTATGAAATAATAGATGTAAATATAGAATTATTGAAAGACGTAACAATGACGTTTGACTCATCTAGGGTCGCAATATTAATTATAATAGGGTTTCCATGGAAATAAGCCGAACCGAATGGTTTATGACGGTCTCACCTTACGCCGAAACCGTTTATTGCCGTAATAAAACTTGTCGAGTGTTCACCCACTTAGCTTCGGATTTGTATATACGGGCGCCGCCGTGTTCCATTATGCTCTATGCAAATAACGGTGTTTGTACATGCGCGCCTATTTGAAACAAGTATTCCTTATATTAAAACAGAACAATATTTTTTCTCTATGGTCAGTTTTTGATGTCTATGGGCACTTAACTGTCAAATAAATGACAATTTCTCACATTTTGCCGCTAGATATCCCTAGTGGTCCATATATTTTGAACTCGCTCTTACATTTACTTTCATATTATTTCTTTTATTTTTCGATTAATACTACATTATGGCCGGATAATCCGAATGCCGAATAAACGTTATTGAATAAATAATCATTACAATATAAACAAATGAAAGTAAATGGTTATCGTGATAGTATACCTACCTACCATATAATTATTATGCATAAATCGATTCCAGCATAATCATGTGAATTGAGTTGTTCAAAATATTATATTACTTGTATTTATTTGATTTCATGAATCTGCGTCTGATGTGTATTTACTAACGAGACTCTTAAATTTGAAAGCGTCGCCTCTTTTACGAAATTTGCGGCATTGTAGATTAGCTTTATCTACGAAAGCAAAGTTTACTACCTATAAATAGAGCATTCATGATTGAATAAAATAAGCACCAATTATAGAATCAATTGTAAAATAGATAGTACCATTAGACAATAATCAAAATAATACACTGAATCATAATGAAATACGGAAGAAAACAAGAACCTATGACAATTATCAACAAACGCGGGCTGTCAGTTGCGATCTGTCAAAAATGGACTCTGCCGAATTTAGCAATCGGTTTCGCTAAACTTATGGTAGAGGGGCATTAGGTGTTCGGGTTCGGCGAGATGCTTATGTACTAAATTTGGATGAACGCAATTATACGGGCGTATTATATATCTGGCGTAAAATCGCATTCGAAAATTTTGGATGAACACCCTGTTAGTATCCTGTAGGGCTATACGAACATATCACTCAGCTCCAAAATCAATTAAAAAAGATAAAAATGAAATGTTGTATTCAGGCAGTTAATTATCCGGAAATTGAACTAGGCGTGACGGCGTTAACCACGGGCTGTTGAAAGTCGTTGACTAACTCAGTTAGCACATCATACTTGATTCAAAATGCATCCGATTAGAATCTCCAATATTGGATAAAAAAAGCCTAATTGGAGATTCTTATCAGATACACTTGGAATCAAGTAACAGGGGCAGCAGAGAGAATGCCTCAGCAATTATTGAACATAACTGATTTATAAAATGCAAATTGATATGTTGACTTTAGCTACAGCATTAACGAAATATATTTAATGCATGTTTATTATTTTTCACTCAGGTTTCCACTTCAGCTGGAAAATGGTCAAACAGTAGAATGCACAGTTGCAAAATATTTCCTGGACAAATACAAGATGAAGCTGAGATATCCTCACCTGCCATGCCTTCAGGTGGGTCAGGAGCATAAACACACCTACCTGCCGTTGGAGGTGTGCAATATCGTCCCTGGCCAAAGGTGTATCAAAAAGTTAACAGACATGCAGACATCCACCATGATCAAAGCCACAGCTCGTAGTGCACCGGACAGGTAAGAGTGAGATAGCAATCAGTTATTTGGTCTTGCTGCTTAACATTTGAATTGTTTGCAATTGTATGATATGAAATGTAAGGCGGCCACTTTATACCACACATAAGATACAAGAATAAATTTCATCCCATATAAAATCTCAGATGCCGTGGGTGCAGGGTTGAATCCCTCACCTGACAAATGTTTTGTTTTCTAGAGATTCTATGTTATAATGCAGACGTGTAGGCCTTGATTTTAGGTGACCAGAATTCTCGTTTACCAGCTATTTGCGTTTAGTTTCTGCAGTCCTATTATATTACATTTAATTCTTCATTTTATGTTTTTATTTCCTGCATTTTATTACTGAAAAATTCAATTAACGTTGGTGACGATTAAATAAATGCATGGTGGTGACTATTGAAATTTTAAGTTCCACACTCATAACTACTAGAAAAGTAATGCAATGTAGAATGCGCTTCAATGAGCAAAAGGACTAACTTCATCGCAATTAGAGAGGACACATAAAGCTTTGTGGTCATAGCACATGGGCACATGCGTGTCAAAAAGATTTTTTCTAGTGATTCTGTATTCCTCATTATCAAATTATGTATATGTTTAACAAGTCAACGTTGGATGTTAGTTTGGTTTCGAGTCTTTGCCACTGAACGATTGCTGTTGTTGTGCATTGCTGTTTAAGTTTTTTTTTTGAATCTCTATAATTCTATAATTTGCAGATTAAGTTGTTCACCCAGAAATCATGGCAAACCAAATAGTTAAATTCTTTAGTTGAACTGTTTACTTGGAATTTTTTAGAGAGCGAGAGATAAACAATTTGGTGCGGAGGGCGGACTTCAATAATGATTCGTACGTACAAGAATTTGGACTGACGATAAGCAACAGTATGATGGAAGTGCGCGGTCGAGTGCTGCCGCCGCCCAAACTACAATATGGTGGACGAATTTCTTCACTCGGCGGACAAGTAAATATTCACCATTCAATAATTACATCTTAAATTAGTCTAAAGAGATCAAGAAGATTATCCGGGGACCCCGTCCCCGTCTCGGTACTTCATGCATTATGCCATGATATATACCCATGAGGCTATGGGGACTTGATGGGTGATGGAGGGTATATCATTGTTGAACATGAATTGGTTCCTACCAAGTGACTGTCAATAATATGAAAATCGTTATATCGTCCGTTCTAATAGTGGTATGTTTTGAACCGATTCGAATTTTACATTTAAAATTAATACTTTCTATCGGCAAGTCCAATGCCATGATTACTTAACCAGTTTACTACCATAAGAAAGTCAGTGTGACCTCTACCACTTACTTTGTATTGTATCACTTAACTGCCTGCTACAGGAGTGAGAGAATGAGAATATGTGATTCTCCATGTTTTTAACTGATATTGTAATTTCTTTTTACTGTATCGCAGTAGTCTCTTTGCACAGTATGTATGATGATAGTTTGACGATTAGTATATCTAATGGGTTCCCAAGAGAAGACCAAAACTTATCATTTTGTTAACTAATAGGAAATTGAGTATTTATGTATTTGTGATGGTGAAAATATTGTTTCACCTCAGTCAAATATAATACCTAAGTTAATTTAAATTCAAGAATGACAATGGGTGGTGGTAAATGAGATGTACCTACACAATATTCATATAAAACTTTAATATGTATTGCCTTATAAACAATCGATGCATTGAGAATTTGGAATAAACAAAAATATACTACAATATAATATTATGTCTATGCTTGTCTGTATACAATATATTTAAATATTGAGCTGTTGAAGAGATAGAAAGAAAAGTGTTTGAATAGAGCAGTAGTAATGTCGGAGTAAGGTGTTGGCTTGTTCGCAGAGTAAGCAGCAGGCGATGCCGAATCAGGGCGTCTGGGACATGCGCGGCAAACAGTTCTTCACGGGAGTGGAGATCCGGGTGTGGGCAATTGCATGCTTCGCTCCGCAGAGGACTGTTCGAGAAGACGCTCTTAAGTATGTCACTTTCACTTTACCCTCCTCTTCGTGCCCTCTTAGTCTATGAATATCTTTCACAATTCTGTTATCTACTGGGTAGTTTACACGTGCATGGAGTAGGTATTATCACAGCCATAACAAGAAAGTGTAAACACGTATTATCGTGCAAGTTTTTTGAAGAATTTTCAGACGATAGTTGCATTTTGCATGATATCTGCGCATGCGCAGTAGAAATAGTATAGTGACTAACCTGATAGAAAAAAATTTTACCATCACTGCGCAGAGCATTTTGACATTTACCGATTTTCACAACTTGTCCTTACCTGTCAAATAGCAACACACACCGACCGACAACAAATGCGTTCGCTTATGCTTGAAGAATGAGTCAGGACTTTTGTGTGTTATCGCGATAGTTTAATTTACACTCCATTGTTGCCAGTAAATCCATTCACATGTACAGGTGCTAGCTAGAATTGCAAGTGTCTTCAACTTAATTTTTATTTTTTTTGTACCATGTTCGATCCTTCCCAAGAAGACCATATGGACCTCCTCAGATTTTTATTTTTAAGAGAAACGGATGTTGCCCACATGCTCAACCCATTAGGTTCATACTCTGGATCCAAACATTGAAAAAAAACATGTGAATTTTCCAGACCCAAAAATTGTATGTAATGTTACAGAGTTATTTATGAAAACTGTAAGCAATAGGTACTATTGTTCAATTGAGTGAAATATATCATGTGTATGTTTCATTTTGATTTCAACGGAAAAAAAAAAGGCACTTAAAACATATAATTCATTTTGTTTGCAGAAACTTCACTCAGCAACTACAAAAGATATCGAACGACGCTGGAATGCCGATCATTGGCCAACCTTGTTTCTGTAAATATGCCACTGGACCCGACCAGGTGGAACCCATGTTCAAGTATCTCAAGTCCACATTCGTAGCGCTCCAATTGGTGGTGGTCGTGTTACCAGGAAAGACTCCCGTATACGGTGAGAATTCGTTTAATTAATATTACATCTTCACGGTTGGAATGACTCAGGGTATTTCTCACACTCGTCCCTGAATGACGATAAGTCATGTTTTATAATGATCTGGTCATCCTTTGCAGCGGAAGTGAAGAGAGTGGGCGACACGGTCCTGGGCATGGCCACTCAGTGCGTGCAGGCTAAGAATGTGAATAAGACATCGCCGCAGACACTGAGCAACCTCTGTCTGAAGATCAACGTCAAGCTGGGCGGCATCAACTCCATCCTGGTACCGTCTCTGCGGCCGAAGGTGTTCAACGAGCCGGTGATCTTCCTGGGCGCGGACGTGACACACCCGCCTGCAGGGGACAACAAGAAGCCGTCGATCGCAGCCGTGGTCGGCTCCATGGACGCACACCCTTCGCGTTACGCTGCCACCGTCAGAGTCCAGCAGCACAGGTCGGCCCTCGTCGGCGGATCGCCTGACGCCTTTCAAATATTTAAATTCATTGATGCTTAAGATTCACTTTCGCGAATTTAAATTCGCCGCATCGCTTCAAGAACGATTTCAGACGCTCGTCGAGCGGATTGCATCCTTTCCGATTCGCCTCGCGAGTTAACATTATGGACTTTCGAAACACTTGTCGCCTCCGCGTTCGTGTGGAGCGATGTAGACGTTTTACCATCCGTCGAAACGTAGATCACTCGAGTACCTTTTAAGAAGAAGCGCGGTCTTCTCGATGAGGTTCCGGGGGTAGAATCCCGAAAGTGCTGGGCCGACGCCTGCCCGGAGGCAGGGTCCGCCCGGCCGACCGTGTGTCTTAAGTTAAGTTTAAAGAATTATTAAGATATGTTTGAATTGTTTAGTCGATGTCGAGTGTCGAGTAATATTGTTTTGTGTTCCGGTGTCGATAAGCAGGGGCCAGCAGATTGTGAGGAACACCACTCCTTCTGATCCTGACACGCCACCCTCGCCTCCTCGAGAGACTTCGCTCTTCTGGCACAGGCACGTGCAACAATCGCCTTCACTTTCACTCTCACTGTTGCCCTCCACCTCCCCCGCTCTGCTCCATTGCGCCGCTGTCCCATTCCTGTCCCCGGTCAGAAAATATTTTTCTTTTGGAATCCATCACTCGAGCGCGACTGGATTCAATACCCTGAATGGCAGTCACGCTGACTGTTTTTTATACTTTTTCTTATCAAATATAATCAATCATTCACATTGGTGAATGCATAACGTAAATAAACAGATTCAGAATCATTAGAATCTTTTGTGTGCACTTGCGCAATTGTGTAGATTTAATTAATAATATTGCCATTCAAAGTAAACTTAGACGAGCGGCAACACTCAAATCGATGTCGTCCTCATACGGTCGCGCCGATCGTCTTCCGACATTGAATTTCCTCCATCGTCCGGTCGTTGACGATCGATTCCATCCTGAAATGCTTTCTAGTCTAGTAGTAGCGGTCGAGTCCGGTTTGTTTAGTTTGAAGATTTCGGTCTCCAATGTTTTCGAGGCTGAATCCGTAGTTTTCTGTTTGGTTATATTTGTGTTTGTGATTTTGGTAGATGTTTTTGCATTACTTAGTTTTTAGTCGTATTTAGACGGCCGGCCGAAATATTCTCCGACCGCCCCGGCCCCTCCCCCTCCCCCCTTCAGTTTTGTATGATTTGTTTTATTTGCTCTCCCGCGTGACGCGGAGGCCGCGCCCGTTTGAGTCGCGGAGTGGCCTTTAGAAATATTTTTGTCGATTAGTCACGTCCGGATGGGCGATCGAGCGGGCGCGGCTGCGGGAGAGGCGTACTGACCGAAGTGCTGCGTGTTTCAGGCAAGAGATCATCCAAGAGATGAGCAGCATGGTGCGTGAATTGCTCATTATGTTCTACAAGAGCACGGGTGGCTACAAGCCGCACCGCATCATCATGTACCGGGACGGGGTGTCGGAGGGGCAGTTCCTGCACGTGCTGCAACATGAGCTGACGGCGGTGCGCGAAGCCTGCATCAAGCTGGAGGCGGACTACAAACCCGGTATCACCTTTATCGTGGTTCAGAAGCGCCACCACACCCGCCTCTTCTGCGCTGACAAGAAGGAGCAGTCCGGCAAATCGGGCAACATCCCTGCCGGTACCACTGTCGATGTTGGCATTACTCACCCCACCGAATTTGACTTCTACCTCTGCAGCCACCAGGGCATTCAGGTGCGCTCTTCTCTCTCTCACCTCTGACCTTCGTTGTTCAGACAAAAGTCACTATCGGCAGAAATAGTAGTATGTATTGAGTTAAATATGTATGTGAATCGATTCAGAAAAATATACTCCACCGATTTGGATATGATATTGAATCCAATTGTATTTCAATGTTACATTTCTGCTAATGGTGACTTTTCCTTTACTCTTGAGACTGAATTGAAAGGAAGAATTCTCTGGAAATAAAATAGATTATAAAATTTGCAAAGCTTTATCATTTTTAAAAAATAATTCTTTCATTTGAACGATGACCTAGAGTAGATTAATGATGACTATGCTTTCAATTCACAGGGAACGAGTCGACCGTCCCACTACCATGTGCTGTGGGACGACAATCACTTTGACTCGGATGAGCTCCAGTGCCTGACATACCAGCTGTGTCACACATACGTACGCTGCACGCGTTCTGTGAGCATCCCCGCCCCCGCCTACTATGCCCACCTGGTAGCGTTCCGCGCGCGCTACCATCTCGTGGAGAAGGAGCACGACTCAGGCGAGGGCAGCCACCAGTCGGGGTGCTCCGAGGACCGCACGCCCGGAGCCATGGCGCGCGCCATCACTGTGCATGCTGACACCAAAAAGGTCATGTACTTTGCGTGAGCGGTGCGCAATGCGGCCTCTCCCGTTCCACTTCTCTTCGGTTTTAGTTCTAGATGGAAAATGCCAGGCTCACATGTGTATCCGGCGAGCTGGCGATCGCTTTCCTGAATCTTACCGCAATTTCTCTATACATAATTATGACCCACAATGTTCACAAATCTAGCGATTGCGGAATGCGACAATGAATTAATCCCGCATCGTTACGAAATCTTTCGAGACATCAATCTGAATATTGATACGGAAGAGAAACCCGCTCGATTTATGTGAGAGATTCACCCGACCGCTCTTCATTTAAAACTGTCTGGATCTGAAATAATATAGAAATGTGAAGTATTATGCTACAAATGACCCAAAAACTATAAATAACACCACCGTGAAACTAATGCGCATTTGTTGAAGACATCGGTATGCAGTGAAATGAGAAACCCGACTTGTCTTCAAATCGCTGTGGAATCCAACTCGACTCTGGATAACAAAAAGATATCTCGAATCATATTCCCTGTTGCCTGACTAATAATAATTTTTTTGGGCTATTCAAACTTTCAACGATAAAGTACGTTAGGTTTGATGTAAATGAAACATGATTATTTTGTTCATCATTCATTTTCTGTCTTTTGGCTGGTTGATTTTTTAAGAATAAGGAACTGTAATCAACATAATCAAAAGCATCATCTTTATTATTCCTTCATTAAAAGATATCAAGTTGCAAGTTCAATTGGACTGCAATGTGTATCAAGTGACTTATTTACGAAACTGAGATAATTAGCTTTAATTTTTTTTTGTTTTCAAAAGTATATAATGCAATCGGGTCAATGTGACTTAAGGGGGGACATGCTCGTCGAAGGTCAAAATTGAGTTTTTATTGTATTTTAATTATAGTTTGTCAATTTATGGCTACGGCCGTATGTTGTAGCTTAACCACTGGGGAATGCCAAAAGAAATGGCGTATTTCAAAAAAACACTACCTTATTCTTAGGTCAATAATTATTATAAAGCAATCATTATTCATAAGATGTTTATCACACTTGAATGGTCGAAGACATAGCTTATAATAAGTATCTTTAGAATCATCTTCAAATGTGTTGATCTTGCCGATTTTTTGAATAATAAAATGCCTAATTCTTGTCAAATTTGGGATCACAGAGATTATCAATATAATTATTTATCGTGAATATTTTACAAAAATTATCTCGTAATAAATTATACCAATGGTTTTATAAATGCGTCTAAAAATTAATAAATGTAAAAAATCTTAACACCACTGTACAGTTATGTACCGAAATATGACTATATTCCAAAACATTAGAGCGAGAGGTTTAAAAGAATACTATTTTATGTAACAAAAATACTTTATGCAGTCATCAAATGTTTAAAATAACTATAAAGGATAATAAGGCTTCAATATTATATAAATAGATTATCTACAACGTTTAAGGAGTGTCCAGGATCATGGTTTGAAAATACAATAAAAACTCAATTTTGACCTTCGACGAGCATGTCCCCCCTTAATTCAAAACTCCAAATAAATGTGGATCTATGTTGGCCTCATACTCTTTTTGTAATATGCCGCTTGATCCATAATGTGATCCAGTCAATCGGTGCAGCTCATCCATCCCATCTATACTTGCAATTGTTTATTAGATTAGTATTTCTATTTGCAACTACAGACAGCAAAAATGTTTTTGAAATATATTTATACTTTTTTTTTATCTAACCTTTAACTTTTCATATTTTCGATCAGAACGTTTTTTCGACTACAAAAAGTGAGTTTAAGGTATTTCGCCGTGTTTCGCTCGTAATCATTAATTTGAATAATGATAGATATATTTATTAAGACATTTGCCAAATAGCTTAGCGACGAAATCGATATAATTTTGAAGTGAATGATTTTTGTTAGGTGTACTTTTAAATATAATATCAATTATTGAATTCTTCTGTGCGCAAAATAAACATGAAATTATTTTTACGCAGTTTCATTCAAAATCAGTGATAAAATTCTATTTGAAAATAGGCTTCGCATTGGAATGATTAATTTTACAACAGTATGCGTTCATACA
The DNA here is from genome assembly GCF_057557595.1 of Rhyacophila brunnea. NCBI lineage: Eukaryota > Metazoa > Arthropoda > Insecta > Trichoptera > Rhyacophilidae > Rhyacophila > Rhyacophila brunnea. The sequence goes on from NW_028232859.1 coordinate 43,911,251, forward strand.
AAAGTCATCCATTCATATTATTAAATAAAAATGATTCACCCTATCTGTGTTCAAGACATACAGGCAATCGTGAATATTAGCCATAGAGTAGCACATAAAAAATTTAAAAGCCACCCTCAATTTATAATATAACTGAAGAAATACTATCAACGGTAGCAGGCGTGTACATATTATTAATTTGTGCGCTATTTCAAATATATTATTTGCAATATACAATCACACTTTGTTTATAATATTTGTGACTTAAAAGATGTCAGCTCCGCTGACCGCAATCAAATGAAAACAAAGTCAGTCGTTTCCGAGCGCCGCGAGGATTGAATCATACGGGATAGTTTTAAGTTTTAAATATCAAAACGATTATTGATGTAAGGACAATATACAAGGGACTCTGAATGCTGCCAAGCATTTTTTAGTAATAAGTTAGTAATACAATTATCATTTCATCCTAGGATAAGATTTTTTATTATGTTTCCATGCGGTATTGCCATAATTCATATACTTTTGACAGCTGTAATATTTCATTTCTTTAATTAAAAGATTTAGAATACATAGCCATTAGAAACCACACAAAATTAGCCACTCAGCCATTCCCAAAAAAATAATGTAATAATCAAGTCAATGTTTGACCAGAGGGTTGCGACGTGGAATACATTTATTATTATGTTAACTGGTTATTTTACAATAAAACATCATAGTTTTGTATTTGTGATTTTTCTGCTTTAATATATTGTATTGATCGTTGGTAAAACTTTGTATCCGCTAACTTTTTAATCAACATCTGCAGCTCAAGCTATAAACAGTATAAACCTTGAATTTTATTTATAATTAAGAGTTGTGGTGAGTCTGTTTTTTAGATTGTAAGAAGCAGGAAGATGAATAAATTTGTATTGCCAAATGGACAACCAGATTCAAATATTTTTCCCAGCCTGCATAATATGTACATCCAAAAATCCACATTGCGTATGCAGAAACAAAGACTGGTTATGTCAGCTCACATTATTACTGTGCAGGTGTTTTAAAGAAAATGTAGAATTATCTGTGGTGGCTGGGACATATGACGCAGGTAGATTATACATTTTTATTTTTGCAAATTGATATATTGGAAATCTTTTTTTAATAAAAAATTAATAATATCGACCGATGGTACTTGATGGAATATGAATGTAAATTCTAATTGATTTAAGTTTTGTACTATTTATTTCGAGTCATTTTTTGCTTCCCGGGTTTCACCTTTCGGCATCTTCAAGCATTATGTGCACTCACCAATAGCGAATACGCACTGACAACGAATACAATTAATTCTCATTTATATATATATATAGTAATTTGTATTAAATTACTATATACAGGTCCTCATTATCTGAGTATTCGTTATCCGAGTTCCCGTAGGAAAATACAAAAACAAAAAAACAAGCACAATAGCTCACAATCTTGAACTGTTACTTTCAATCCCAAACTCCTATGCTATTTCTGTCTTGCTCACGTTTATTATTTTTTGTCCCAATTAAACCCATTTACTAAGTAATTGTGGTCACCGTTTTAAGAGGATTCGCTTTAGGAGGTATTTTTCAGTCTCAATTACCATCAGGGATAACGAAGATCTCCTGTAAACAAGAATTAACTGTATTCGTTGTTGGTGTGCATTTGCCATAGGCGAGTGCGCATAGTGCCTGAAGATGCCACAAGGCGAAATCTGGATCACAAAAAATGAATCAAATGGAATTATACAAACCTTAAAGAAACTAGTTAAACTATGTGTTTAATGATGAAAACCATTTAATTTGAGATGTACCTAGATAATATATTTGTCACGGAGCTTTATAATTTAAAATTTCTTTTAGCTAAGCACAAAGATACTAATACTAATGCGTTAACTACATAAGAATTATGTTTATATATTTTTTAATTTATTTAAGTCATTTGGCCAATAAAGTATTCCTATTTGTTGAATATTCTTCTTCTATCCGTTTGTTTGAAGTTCTTTTCAAATAGATCTGTTTTGTTTTGTTGATATATTTTTTATTCTGTCGGAACTAACTGAATATGAATATATTTGGGTTTGCATTGCATTTTAATCGTATTTTATAATCCACCGCAATAATGATTGCAAAATACCTGTGTAGTTATATAAAATTTAGACCAAACAAACTGTTTACATAATTTTAAAAAGTGCATGAATTGAATATGTGAAAAATAAATTAATGTAGCCATAACAAAAGGTAACTGGTACATTACATTAAATATATAAAAAGAAATCCAGTTTTTTAAGAAATGTCCTAGTTTAGTAAATGAAAGGCAATTATATTTTTAAAATATACATATGTAAATTCGTGACAGGTCAACAAGAAAGTCTCGTGACAATTTTTGCTAAAAATTGAAATATCCTCCATCATTTTGTATTATTGTACATACATTTATATTAATGCCTCAATTGGAATTAGGTACTAAATTAGTCAAATAAATTTAAATGGCCCCTTAGATTATGACTGTTGATTGAATCGGTAGATTGTAATATCATTAATTATTATTGTCCGCGTAATAACTCATACCCCGATACCTATTAATTTAATTTGTTTAATACTTCCAAATATTTTAAAAATTAAGTCTTCGTGCAGGGTAACAACATTGTAAGCGAAGTGTGCCTACTAAATGTTTATTGACATCAGAGATCTTTTTCCTCTCACATTTTAATCCGACGTATCGTTAGCAACTAAGAAATCATATAATAATTCTTTTCGTTTGTCACAGTCTTCACTGAAACATTGTAAATTTATATTTTAGTCTTGCAATATTCTCTATGCGATACATTGTTTGTGTAATTGTATATTTTTATTTATGATGATTGCCTATATCTCACATGTGTTTCCCAAGCACTTCAAGTGATGTAATAAATTTAATTACAAAAAAGTCACTAGTTTTATTTTTCTATTTCCTTTGTGTATCCCAGTACAGTACTCTCTCGGTAATCCGCCACCCCAGAAACCAGACAAGTGTCCAATTAGTAAAAGCGGCAGATTATAGTGCATACATACAAAATATGGTAAAAATTAAAACAGGTACATATTTCATAAAATTTTTTTTTTTTGAGAAATTTGTCCTACCAAATTACGATTTTATTTATAATCGAAATCAAGTACATATATTTACTAAATTATACAACAGTAAATCACTTGACACACCAGTTCAAGTGAGGCTGATATTCTTAAATGGCTTAGGTCATAGGGATGACTTTCCCTATGACCAAAAGCTTCAGTTTGGGTGTCCCAGTTGCATTGGAACACAGCATAATTGTGAGCGGTCCTTGGGCACTTTCCTCCATGGTACATTACTTTGTTCGCGATGAAGGAGAAGTTTCCAAAATAAACCCGTCTGCGTTGTATACTTGTACGCAGCGGACTACTGAATTTGACAATCGAATACCGGTGAATTAAAGAGTTTGATTTTGTGCTTTCAACTAGTAAAAATAACAGCGGATTATAGTAGTTGGCGGATTACTGAGTACAGGAGGACCTCGACTTTCGCACATAATTGGTTCCTGAAAAGGTGTGCGAATGTTGAATGTTCGAAAGTAGAGGGAAGTAAAAAAAAATTAAATTGTGTGTATTTTGAAATATTTATTTATCAAGTAAATATAAGATGTTTAAGAGACATGTTTAAATGGGGTTTGCGGGTGTTTCCCTTAAAAAGTTATCAAGAGTTAGCTCTTTGCCACGCTTCTTTTTCTTATTTTAAATAAAATATTTTAAATGGTAAATCATTAACTTTTTAATATTGCTTAACTGCTGGCACGAAATGTAAAGTGAACCAATCTTTTAATATTAACGCAGTAAACCCAGTTTTTTTTTATTTGATTACTGTAAGCAATTCTTTATCCTTCCCTTTCAATGCTCTGGGATTTTCTGGTTGATAAATTAACATTGGCATCAATTTTAAATCACCAGCCAAGTTTCCACCAAGAAGCAATGTCAATCGGTTTTTAGAAGGTTTCTGCCCTGGGGCAACTGATTCTTCCTTAGATAAGAATGTACGACTAGGCATTTTTTTTCCAAAATAAACCTGTGTCATCTACATTAAATATTTGGCTAGAGGAATATTCTCCATTTTCAATAATTTTGGATAATGAGGAAATAAATTCTTTTGCAGCATCTTTATCCGCATCAGCCGATTTTCCAGTGAATTTAATATAAACCAACTGTTACTTGCTTGAAAAATCGTGTTAGAATCTTCTTTTTCTAGCCTTCCAATCTTTGTACAAACTAAGAGCCTTCGCTTGAATAATTGAAATAATCAGAGGGACATCTTTTTGATGTTGGTCGTCGATCCATGATGACAAATATTTTTCCATTTCATCCATTACTATGCCGTGTCCTTTAGAAACAACCTTTAAAGATAATATATTTCCACAATTTTGAACGTATTCCTTAATTTTATTTTTCAAAATTGAACATATCGTAGTAGACCTGTTTGTATCATACGAACGTCCGATTGAAGCAAAAGATTCACCGCAATCAGAACGTCATGTGAAGTTTATAAGTCCTTGATTTCTTTTTTTTCGTATCAACACTGCAGTTTTTCCGTTTCTCACTCATGTTTATAAATTTTTAGGGTGAAGTATTTCAAATGAAGAAAATTAGCAAAACGCACAACATGACACGCCCGCACGCGCTCCTGCGCAAGACACCTATCCTAGCTAGCTCACAAGCAAAGTGACGGGTGCGAGCAGGATGCAAGTGACGCAAGAAATGCATTTGCTTGTGAGCGACCGAGAAGGGGATATCTTAACCCCACGGCCAGCGCGACGTTTTAAAAAAACGATTTTTTTTGAAATGTGCGAAAGAGCGAATTGTGTGAAAGTCGAACGTTCGTAAGTCGAGGTCCGCCTGTATACTGTATTCAAATGTCACAACCAAAAATATGACCAGTTTATTACTGCAATAATATTCACGCCCTCTAATGTACAGCAAAAGCACTTTGCATTTCATTGATTAGACAGTCGCAGGTTTCAATTCCGAAAATCTTATATAGGAATCTTCTATATTCTTTGCAGTATGTATTAAAGGCAATCCATTTCGAGTTTATACGCAGCCAAAAACATAACACTTCAGTAATGATGGTCGCACGGCTTAAGCGTTGGACTATTGCGTCGTGGGTCCCAGGTTCGAATCCTGGGCCTTGCAAGTACACATTGTTTTTCAATTTGTGTATGAGTGAGTATGGACCTAATAGGTTGAGCAAGTGGCTGACATCCATTTTTCATAAAAACAAATCTGTCAATACAAACTCCACTCTGTGGAGGTCCATATTGGGATCGAACATGGTTGGAAAAAAAATATTTAGTTGAAAAACTCTGTAAAATCACTTATAAACTTCACACGAGTGACTCAACAGCATAAATGCAATGGACGTTAAAGAATGCCATTTATTGCTTGAGTTACAAAATTGGAAATGTTAATAGCTGTGTACTTCATTAATTTATCCATGCTTCATTCATTCAGTAAATGCGTTCAAGCAGTGACGTCCCTAGACAAAATGCCGCCCCTGGGCAGTGCCATAATGCCATCCCATTTTTTTATACAACGGAAGTAAACTAGACATCGCGAACCCGCCATAAAATTACTGTCCTGTTTAACCTTTTATGTTAATTAATACATTCTTGTTTCCAACCTGTGAGCTGAATTTTTCAAAGGAAAGATATTTTCGTTATTAAGTAGGTATCGAGTTTAAGTAGCTATACCAAATGATTCTCCTCGATTTGCCACACTTCGAGTAACTGCCGCCCCCAAGCGACACTCAATCTGCCTACCCCCACGGGACCTCACTGTATAGTCAGTTAAACACAAAATTGGATAACTAGTGTTGTCAACTGATCGCTAATGATATTTCAATGCACCAACGTAGTGATAAGGCTTGAAACGGGGCCCTAGTCGTTAACTATTCTAAGACTAAGTCGTTAGTTATCTATATTGGAGTGTATATGGCGGATCTACTGAATGCTGGTATGACTTGGAATGACACAAGAAGACTGGTGAGTGACATGAATTCTTGGAGGCGCCGCGTAGTATCCATATGCTCCAGCTAAAGGACGGACATGGCTGAAGAAAAAGAAGATACTACAGTATTTAAGCATGCCTAGTCGGATAAAGCCAACGATAAAATCCATACGGCTGCAAGTAAAAAAATCTTTTTAACCCTCTCCCCCATAAGGTTGTACTTCAACTGATAGGGTGCCCAAACTCACTCTCAAGCCAAGCATTATGAGAGGACAAAAGAGCAGCAAGTTTCATCCCATCAATGATAAAGAAGTATAGGTACGTAACAGAGTTAGGTATATGCCGCATTTTGTGGCTTAATGATGGTGGACAACTTCCGATTGGACATGGTACAAGAAGAGGTTGAAAATTATTAATTCGTGAAGTAGACTATTAGGCACCTACTTATTTTTGTGATGAAATAATACGTTGGTATCCGGACTCGCAGTGTTAACTCTGGTGTCCCATACAAATGAGCGGCATACCGCAACGGGTTAACACTCGAATACCGAATTTTCGGAATCCGTTAGCAAACCCAAAAACCGCCGTCGAGACACGACAAAGGGCGGCCGAAACGCTATCGGCGTCAGTGGAGTAGCATCGATCCTTGACGGTGACAAACTGCCCGCCCAGTGCCGCCCGCGGAATTTCAAATTAGAAAATAAAACATTTCATTGACGGTGCCATTCTGCGGCCATTGTTGTACCATTTGGAGCGATGCAGCGGACGTTGGTCGAAGGCTTTATTGCCCGTAATCAGTTCTTTGGATTTCCACTGGCATTTGCATCGTCGGACCAATGTTAGTTATTACTTATTACAGTGGTGCGAAAACGGTGGCCCGAAGTCCACTTATGAACTTTGGCTATTTTTTGATACCTTGACGAAGTGTGTCAATACATAGTAACAAGCTAGGTATCATGTTTATTTTGTCTGTCCGAAAAAACTAATACAAATTTATTCTTTAGTTACTTAGAGATCATATAGACTGAAACCGTATGCGGTTTAGAACCGTGTGACATACTAAACATATAATTCATGACCATAATATATTTTCACTAAGTTTGCAAGTGTAAGTGTGTGGTGTAAACGGATACGATCTTATAATACACTTTGTAAAAATATATTTCCATAAACTGAAATCATATGTTTACTATAACAATGCCACACGGATCTAAACCGCATACGGTTTCAGCCTATGAATGGCCTCTTGCAGTACTTTATTACAATAACACCTATTCGGATCCCCTCCCCGATTCTCTTTCTGATCGGAGGCAGTGACAGGTTTAGGGACATGACATTTCAATAAGCACCATCTATGGCATCTGACGAAAGTTTTAAAAAATACGCTATATCGCGTCTCTTCAACATTGTTTTCTATGGATTATTTTCTGGTGAATCCGACCTTTTTTGTATTGATTTTATGTCATGTGATCTCAAGATATCTGAAGCAGTCTATACAAATTAGTAGGCTGTTGAAGCAGCGCCGAATACATTTTCCCATAATATTATTATCGATGGCTGCACATTTCTCTAAAATAATTATTAATAATACAATAATTTAAAAAAAATAATTTCTATGGAATTCAGTCAGTCTGTGTTGAAAATAATATAGAAATAAGTAGGTATTTTAAAATATCTACTTTACGGGTTAAATTATTAATTGTTATGTAACACATACTTACATAACGGATTTTTTCAAAGATGACAATATATTTTGAGTGTATGTTACAATAATAGGAAAATATATACTTAGGTAATTAAAACTTATTGTTTAATTTTATATCGTCAGTGAGCTTTTGAAATTTCATTTATTTAGTACCTATGTCGTTGTCATTAATGTGTACCTATTCCATTATTAGTAATATCGGATTATCTTCTTATTTCCCTTAAGTACCTATATCTGACAATCTGACTAGTGTGATTTCTCCGCAGCCTACCTCTTTCCAAGAGTCACCCTTCGCCACTTGTATAAACATTGTGTAAGTATAATATTATTACCCAGTAACGAAGGGTGGATGTTAAAATCCGACATAAATAGTAAACACTAAATTAATTTTGTCAGTCAAACCTATTTGTTTTCATTGAACAAAGACTATAATAAGTAGATGGTGCTAGTTAGTTTTTAAAATTCTATTAAACCCTGCCAAAATCAAATCATAATAGTTTACGTATGCTATATAGCAGGGGGTGGCAAACTTTTTGGATGGAGGGCCAAATTCAAGAATTCAAAATGAGCGGCGGGCCGCAAGTAAAATACCATTTTTAGATATACACTATTTATTATCACGAAAAATAAACATTTCAAAAAAATTAATGAGAAGAATGAAACTGTTGTACATTTTTTTAAATTCAGGTGTTAATTTTGTAGTTGATATTCTCAAAACTGCTTGTAAATGGGCAACGGAGATATTTGATCGTAAAGAATTTTTATTGAGGTTCATGACCGAAAATAGTTGTTCACATATATAAATTGATCCAAAAAACGAACATTTTTATTGTATAATCTTTAAGTTGGTCGAATTTGTCTGAATTAAGGGCATTGTAAAATTTGGAGATTTCTTCACGACGATGCAATTCTCTTAAATCAGTGTCACACTGCAGATCAATAATCTCAAGTTGTAGCTCTGTCGGTACACTATCAATATCTATTGGAGTCGATGTTCAACGTAGAAAATAGTGGTTACTTAGTGTGAGACGAGATGCAAGGAAGACGTACTGAGATAATACATTTACGAAACAACAAATTCTTCAAATTTTAATCTATTGTCAATATTTTTTAAAAAATTATAAAAAAAGGTATTCGTAATCAGAAGTACAATTAATGATGGCGGGCCGCAAAAAAATACCCGGCGGGCCGCAGTTTGCCCTCCCCTGCTATATAGCATGTAAAAATAGTGCACACTTTTTCAGTCATACGTACTTATTTGTTTTCGTTAAATTACAGATGGTGTTAGTTAGTTTTTTAAATGCATTAAGCCCTGTACCAAACCATAGTCGATAAAAAGTATTGTTCTATCTATAAAATATCTAAAATTATGCATAGTTTAATGGTATTTGTAGCGCGGGACCTCTCACTAGCCCCAACTAGTGGCTGAAAGTGAAAATGGCGACCGTAAATCTGACAAACGAACAGTTGAAGGATTTGATAAAAGAGCTGACAAAAGACGCAAAGCATGGAAGTTTTGCGCAGTGCACAGCAAGATACGATGGGACCAACAATAGCAGCCAAGTGGAAGCATTCATCGCAACTGCGACTGTGTTCAGGACGATCGAACACATCAACGAGTATAATTCACTGATTGGATTAGCTTCTATTGGAGAAACATGCTGCTACATGGTGGATGGGAGTGAAAGATACCATCACTTCCTGGGAGGATGCAATGGCGGGGCTTAGGCACGCTTTTGCACCCAAAAGGCACGCGTACAAGGTATACACAGAGTTATGCACGATCAGTCAGAAAGCAAACGAACTGACTGATCTATTCATCAACCAGAAAAGAGCTCTGTTAGCAGAACTCCCGGCCCCGGCACAAGCGGAATCAGTGCAGATCGACATAATTATTGGTTCAACTGCACATAAAAATTCGCGATGGAATGCCGCGAAACACTATCAAAAGTTTCGACGATCTCATCAAAAGGGCTCGAGAGATCGAGGACAGGCTGAGAGAAAAATCATACAAAATGCAACCGGATGAGAATCACCACACGCCAGCTCCATTCTGTTCGTTGTGCTACAGGAAGGGACATCAAGCTGATACATGCCGGAAAAAGGTACAGCATAACAGTAACCCAACCGAACAGAACATCGAGACGCATAGCCGACAAGTTTGCATGTTACGGATGCGGCAAGCCTGGCGTAATGAGATCCAACTGCCCGAGTTGCCAAAAAAAGCAACCATCATCACCGACAAAACTAAGTTTCTGTGCAGTTAATGCACAAGGACCATGTGACACCAAGGCCCGCTACCGACCAATTGTCAAAATTTCGATCGGTACTGAAACTGGTACAGCCTTTTTAGACACAGGTGCTAAGATGAGCGTCGCATCGGACTCACTATATAAGCAACTGAAAAAACAGGGCCATACATTTTATGAGGAACACCCTAATATAGTACTCGCGGATGGAATAAAAAATCTACAAAAAATCCTCAAAACAAATACCATAATAAAGCTCCGAGGACGAACAATACCAATAACATTCATTATATTGTTAAAATGCAAAGATAACAGGACTCTACTGGGTGTTGATTTCATTGAAAATGCTGCAATGGTGCTCAACTTACCGCAGCAGACCTGGCACTTTTTAGACCAACCAACGCGGAAATACGACCTGGAGAGTGAAAGAACAATAAGCAAGTGGGAAACAACCGAGGACACTAAGGTGATGATGGCCGACCTCTCAACAGAGAAACCAATACCGAGTGAAGAGTTTGGAGTATACGGACCGGACATTCTCCTGAGCCCGATAACTGGTACTCCACAACGCCAAGTGGACGAAACAACTCTGCTCTGCTCAAAACTGATGCAAGCAGTAATGCATCAGGGGCTGTTTCACTCCAGGGGGAGGGAAAAGAAGAGCAACCAGTAGAACATGCTGGTCGTCTACTCACACACGCAGAGAGAAACTACTCGATAACGGAGTCAGAGAATGCTATACCCGAGATAGCGTTGAATCTACTTCAACTCACCGACCTCTCAACAGAGAAACCAATACCGAGTGAAGAGTTTGGAGTATACGGACCGGACATTCTCCTGAGCTCGATAACCGGTACTCCACAACGCCAAGTGGACGAAACAACCTCATATCTGCTCCAAACTGATGCAAGCAGTAATGCATCAGGGGCTGTTTCACTCCAGGAGGAGGGTAAGGAAGAGCAACCGGTAGAATATGCTGGTTGTCTACTCACACACACAGAGATAAACTACTCGATAATGGAGTCAGAGAATGTTATACCCAAGATAACGCCGAATCTACTCCAACTCACCGGAAGTCTCGGACGCACTAGGGCAGTGCATGACAATCAGCATGATATCAGGAAGCAATATGCCGACCACAAACGTAGGCCAGACCCTGACCCAGACCCGGGAGATGCCGTACGAATTGCGTCGCATGTACTCAGCAACGCATCAAAAGGCTTCAGGTCCAAGCTTGCTCCACGACGGGATGGCAACCCCATTACCAGGACCAGTAATTCCTCTACGAAAACGGGGAAGACCGAAGAAAGGATCAGCTTAGAACAAACATCAAGAGACAGATTCTGGATCTTCAGCGAAACGCTTATCAGATCCAGAGAGGGAGATTGTAGCGCGGGACCTCTCACTCGCACCGAATACTTTCTCACTCGCACCGCGGCCGTCGCCCACAGTCAACGCGGGCGCCCCCTACCACAGCGCGTCCCCGCTATCGAGGCGTTCCCTACCGGAGTGCACCGGCGTCTCAGCTGGGCGGCGAGGAGAGGGTCGCCTGATTGGGAATATAAGGCGCTACGCGGCCTCAAACAAATCAGTTAACCTTGGGCCAGCTTGGCCTTGACTCAGCATACTAGTCTTGCTTGGTTTGAAAATGGTATACACGGCTTCCCGTAACCCTATCAAACCACAGTGAGCTATTCTTGCTAAACCCTGTTCAACACAGTAGTCTTGCTTGCACTGAAAATGGTATACACGGCTTCCCGTAACCCTATCAGTGTACAGTGAGCTATTGTGGTGAGCCAGGTACGAGCTCAGGTTTCGCCATAGTTTCGCCTTCAACAACACAACAAACCCCTTATAATATTTATTAAGGAAGTACCTACTTTTACCCTTATAGTATTTATATTTTTTTTACTAGTATCTACTATGGCTTGTATTAGGCAGAGTTTAATTGAATTTTAAAAACTAACAAAGTTCCTATACTTCTTGTAGTATTAGTTTAATGAAAACAAATTCGTTTGATTGACAAAGTTTAGTGTGCAATATTTGTGTCGGATCTTAACAGCCTACCACCACCCTTCGCTTCTGATATTACCTAAGTATAATATATCAAAAAAATCATTGCAAATCTTGTGCAAAAACAGTAAGCCACTGAATTTCGATTCTCGAATATCTAATTTATTTCACTTATGTAGGTTTTTACTTATAATTTCGTAATGGTTGTGATGCAAAAGCCAAATCCGATGTGATGTGGATGCTCAGGTCGAACTCGAATTGAGAATATATGTGTAGGAAGATACTTGACCATATGGCAACCACACTTGCAGCTCGTATCAACTACAAAAGTATATCAGTGTACCCAAGTAACAGAATATGAATACTAAATACCTACAATATGACAGAATTATGAGTAATAAACAGCTTCTTAAATCGTTTCAATTGCATATTAAAACATAACATTTCCACGAAGTACTTATCATACTAAGTAATAAGTATAAGAAAGTGAGCAATTTCTTATGCAAGAGTTTATTTTATTGCGACCGTGGCATGATAAATAACCACCATTCAAGATTGCCACTAAAATGTCAGCTTTAACCGCCACTTACGTGAAATGAATGACTAATGTTATATGCCAGTTAGTTCAGAGTTTACCATTAACTAACTGCTTGCTATCATTATATTAAATTGTACATCAGCTTTTATCAATACATTCTCAGACCACATCAAGTTTTGTTTTCTACTATCCGAATAATACAGACAAAACTAGAGAATAATGTACCCAGTTTTTATTTATTCTATCGACTGAAGGTATTTGAAATGAACTTCTAATTGATTAAAGTTTTGGTTTCCTAGCCTTGGTTCATGACGACAGGCTTTCGCATATTTTCCGTTGTATTAAGCAGTCACTTTCACTGCCAGCATTTTTTTACCAGGTGGACACTTTAGTAGGCCTGCTATTTTTTGAATAAAATAAATCCTTTAAAAATATGAAATATGGATAGAATGATATATATTTGTGAAAACTTACCAAATCAACATGTTTCTCGAGCTTATCGTGAACATTTTCACTAAAATGTAAATATTATACACAAAACAGTTTATTCAGATGACGTTTGCAAGAACGCACGAGATAACTCGTCCATGGCCTGACGCGACATACATGCTTTGACGAATTAACTCGGCTCTGGCAGTGATCAGGTAAATAATCAATTATGCTCACGCGCCATTGTTGAGATTAAAAACAAAATACATCAGTGATGGCACGCAGTGACGTCCCTAGACAAAGTGCCGCCCCTAGGCAGTACCAAAATACCGCCACATGTTTTATACTTACAGTACTTTTTACCATCCTTTCATGACTTCGATATCTAAGAAATTTGTTGTATGGATACATTACTATCAATAGGTATATTATACCAATAAATCTAATTTAAATGCCATATCTACTTCAATAGACAATATTGCGAGTCTACGATTTCAGATAGGTAAATTTAAAAATACGCCTAACAACTTCTAAAACTCGCGAGTAACTAATAAACATATTTGGATACATTTTAAATTATGTAAGTATGTACCTACCTATAATTCAAATATTATTTGAAAATCTGCACGTGTCATTGCTCTTCACCAAGGACAACGGAAGTAAAGAAAACATCGCGAACCCGACAAAAAAAATAAAGTCATGTTAAAACTTTTATAGTAATTAATACATTTTGTTTCCAACCAGTGAGCTGAATTTTTTAATGGAAATATATTTCCGTTATTACTAACTTTAGGTAGCTATTTCAATATATATATAATGATTATCCTCGGTTTGCCCCCCTTCGGGTAACTGCCGACCCCAAGCGACGCTCAATCTGCCTACTGGGTTCAAGTGTCATAAGAAATAGTGGATAAAATTCCTACTCATTTAGTTAAATTATTTGGTTTGAATCCAATATTTTTGCAGTTGCGACAGTTACAAGGCGTAAAATTTAGCATCTATGCCCATTAAGGGGGATCATATTGTCGCCCCAAAAGCAAAAGGGCACATGTGCAATTTTGACGGTTTTGAGTTATGAATGCAGTTTTCTTCGTAATTTTTTTTCTCTACATTATGGCCGAAAGCAAAGCAAAACCCATGAATAAGAAAATAAAGGTTACTTGTGTATTTGTAAACTGACTTCTTTTAATGTATAGGAAAAAGGTAACATGTACACGAGTTTAGGAACTATGTGCAATGTTTACATAAATAATGTAGGAAAAAGGTAACAAGTGTAATTATTTAAAAGTGAGTAAGGGCCTCTGTACAAAAAAAATAATTTTGTTGCAGAAAAAGGGCACTTGTGAAAAATTTAAAAACATGTTGGCAGGACAAAGAGGCCCAAATAAATATTTTGGAAGATCACAATAAGCGTAAAGTGGACGCTCGCAAATCAAAAGATGACGATAAAGCTATTCATAAATGCATATAGGAAAAAGGTAACATGTGATTTAAAAATCAAAAATTGACAAATTATAAAAAAAATAAAAATTGCATTTCAATCTTTAGTAATTAGGTCACGTGTTCCAAATTTCATTTCAAAATATTAAGTAATAACCTCCACGATTTTTTTTCACTCCAAAAACACTTAAAATGCGTTTTTCTCTTTCTCTCTTTTGATCTTTGATTTATTTGTCTCAGCCCCGAATAGCAGAATAACTATTAAAACATCGGAAAAATTCACGGAAAAGAAAATTATGAATAAAATTAATTTTCTCATACATTTTGACATTTTGAACAATGAACCATTCGCGCATTCGATAATAAAAGAAAATCACAAAATTAAATCCGTATACAACGCCATCTCTGATACATGACAGAAACAATAAACAAGAAACAAACAAACAAAAGAAAGAAAGAAAGATAGTCGAAATATCTAACTGTCAATGGTGTAGTGTGCCCAACATTTCGTGCTTCATGTCAACAGCTCAATTTGCTGATTTCGATGATTTTTTTTGTTCGTCATTTATTCGTCGTTTGTTGTTCGTTTTGTACGTCAAAATCGAGACGGAGCGCTTCACTTTCATTTAGTTGAACCAAGCCAAACTGCGTTCGGAGGAGTATATTCATTTACGCGATGCAATCAGCACCGAAGGAGATGCAGCTAATGTTGGTCGATTGACTATTCTACTGGCGACGTACATTGGCATGAATATACACAATATGCAATGACATAATATTATGTTCGTCATTACGGTCATCCAGATCTATTCATCACCTTTACGTGCAATCCGAAATGGATAGAAATTGTTCAATTGCTGCCCCCGGACAAACATCAAATGATCCGCACGACATCACCGCACGTGTCTTCAAACAAAAAATCCTGTCGCTGATGAACTACATTGTTAATCATCGCGTCTTTGGGGATACTCAATGCTGGATGTATTCGATTGAATGGCAAAAACGAGGCTTACCGCATGCACACATTCTTATTTGGTTAGTTGAAAGAATTTGACCAGACCAAATAGATGACATCATATGTGACGAGATTCCTGATCCCGAAACCGAGCCAGACCTGCATGATGTTGTAATTACTAACATGATTCACGGACCGTGTGGCACCATCAACCCCCAATCACCGTGCATGGTCGACGGCAAGTGTTACAAGCATTATCCACAAAATTTAACGGCGGAGAATATCACTGCGAACGATGGTTATCCACTATATCGTGAAACGATATCGTAGTCGACAACACTTGGATTGTTCCGTATTTGCCACTTCTTTCCAAAACATTCAAGGCGCATTGTAACGTGGAGTATTGCAATTCAGTGAAGTCCATCAAATACATCTGCAAATATGTCACCAAAGGCAGCGATATGGCGGTTTTTGGTGTTCAAACTCCCAATACCAATGATAAAATCACGCACTATCAAGTTAGTCGATATGTGAGCTGCAATGCAGCGATTTGGCGTATTTTCTCATTCCCCATTCATGAACGTCATCACACCGTTGTACATTTGGCGGTGCATCTGGAGAATGGTCAACGAATTTATTTCAATGCATAGAATGTTGTTGAACGTGCTGAAACACCTCCAGCGACAACATTGACCAGTTTCTTTTCGATTTTCCAAAGCAATCCGTTTGCACAAACGTTGCACTACTCTCAGATGCCACATTATTACACTTGGAATGCTTCATCGAAGAAATTTCAATGTCGGAAGCAAGGCGATGCAGTTCCTGATCATACGGATATGCGTTTTCCTGATGCACTTGGTCACATTTTCACAGTTCATCTGAAGAATGACGAATGCTACTTGCGGTTGTTGCCGGTGAATGTTCGTGGGCCGACAACATTTGAATCACTTCGAACGGTCAATGGTGTAGTGTGCCCAATATTTCGTGCTGCATGTCAATGGCTTAATTTACTTGAAAACGATACTCATTGGGACATGACAATCGCTGAAGTAATTATTGTTTCTGCATCTCCAAGTCAGACACCCACATTATTTGCTATCATTATTTCGACATGCTTCCCATCGAATCCACCTGAACTGTGAAACAAGTACAAGGATGACATGTCAGGAGACATTTTACATTGAATTCGTGTCAGTTCATGGAATCCCGATCTCGGAGTGAATGAGTAGATACATAACCAGGCTTTGCTTTTGATCGAAGAAATGTGTTACCTCATGTGCGGCAGTTTGTTAGTCAAGTATGGAATGCCAACGCCACATCGTGGAATAAACGACTCTTTCAAACGTGAACGTGAATATGATTGAGATGCATTGAACCAATCAGTTCGAACGAATGTACCACTGTTGAACCCCCAACAGAAGGAGTGTACAATACGTTAATGAAGGCAATTGACCATGAAAATGGTGGCTTATTTTTCCTCGATGTGTCCGTTATAACTGGGAAGACATTCCTCATGTTCATGATTTCGCCACTGTTCGTGCACGTGCAAGATCCGAAATTGATGTAGCAGTAGCTTCTTCCGGGATAGCGGCCACGTTGCTAGAAGGCTGCTGAACGGCTCATTCAGCCTTGAAATTGCCGTTAAGCCTTCAAACGACTCAAAAACCGACATGCAACATTGCGAAACACTCAGCAATGGCCAAAGGTTTGGAAGCAAGTAAAATCATCACTTGGCATGAATGCACAATGGCGCACAAACGCGCATTGGAAGCACTCAATCGAACTATGAAAGATCTGCGATCAAGATGTTTTGGAGGCGCAATGATTCTACTATCTGGCGATTTCCGCCAAACACTACCAGTCATTCCAAGATCGACCGCTGCCGATGAAATAAATGCTTGCCTCAAATCATCGACTCTGTGGCGCTATGTAAATAAACTTCAGCTGACGACAAACATGCAATGCATTGCTAAACGATCCATCTGCCAAAGATTTCTCCAAGCAATTGCTGACTATCGGTAATAGCCGTCTTCCTGTCGAATCGAATGGATTGAATTCGTTTCCGCTGAATTTTTGCAATTTCGTCTCAACGAAGGACGACCTCATCAACAAAGTATTCCCGAACATCATTGCTAACCACGATCAACAAATCACAAGGCCAATCCTTGAGTGTTTGTGGCTTGAATCTAGAAAATGAATGTTTCTCTCACGGTCAATTGTACGTAGCATGATCACGTTTCGGCAAACCACCCACTTTGTTCGTTCTCGCACCTGACAACAAAACGAAAAATGTCGTATAGCACAAGTTACTTCAATGAAGGAAATTGACCCGACTGCAACCCATCCACCAAATAGTTTAACAAAAAGTAGTGCAACAATGCTATGCGAATCATATCTATTCGCTTCAATAAAGCAAATGCCTTGCTGCCACGTGAATTACATTCATTTAATGTAATTAAAATACTTTTCATTTTGATTTGATTTTTGCACATTTATTGAACTTAATTTTGAGTATTCATAAAAATTGAATTAAATTCAGCTAATAAGTTAACACAAGATTTCCTGATTCAGAGGCGGTACGAAGTTTGCCGGGTCAGCTAGTTATTAATACATTTGAAATTGTAAATTATCAAAATGTCTCAAATTGAAAGCTTCGTATTTTTCCACTAGGTGCCTCTGCTGGCATGCCTCTCCCCCTTAAGGCTTTGGTGGAAGTAAAATTCAATAAAGATGATATCGTCACCGTTCAGGCAAAAGTCACCAACCCTAAAAACATAGTTTTGAGATATCGCAATTTGAAAGTTTGAAAATGCAGGAAAAATCAGATTTTAATGTTTTTAAGGTTTTATCTACATTAAATTATTTTCTCATGTCTTCTTAATAATTTCTTTAAGGTAATTTTACTTTTTGATGCTAATTAAAACATCTGGAAGGTTTTGAAGGAGACAAGGTAGCTCAATTATGGTTTGGTGACTTTTGCTTGTTAATAATCTGAACAATGTTAGCCAAAAGAAGGATCAGTAAAACTCACCATCCATAGTATAGTGACTTTTGCTTGTATATTTATAACGAAGGATTTTTTTTTTTATATAGTCAATAATGTCTATTCACCTATAATGACTTTTGCTTGTTAAGATTTTATCGAAAGTCATTTAGTGAAAAACAAATAATTCGGATTTAAGCAAAATTTTACTAACTAATGTACCGTGGTGAGTTTTGCATCTTAAAAAACATAATTTTACGCTTCGGGTGACATACTCAACTCAAAACTGCCATTTTCAGGGTTGGTGACTTTTGCCTGAACGGTGACGATATCAAGTACAGAGGAAGTACAGATTCTTCTGGCATTCAGATACATATTTATTTAATTAATCCAGTTGAAATTGTAAATTATCAAAAAGAATTCTCAAATTGCAAACTTCGTATTTTTCCACTAGGTTCTCTGTTGGCATATCGTCGCTATAGGATTGGTTTATCGAATATCCGTTTTTGTCGAAATCGACCTTTGAATGCAGAATGATTTTTTTGTATCTAAATGGACCAGAACCATCCTTTTCTTTAAATTGCTTTGTAATGAAAACAGCATTCATATGCTGTAAAAACAACAATTTAAATATCTTCATGTATTTAAATATAGGATAATCAAATTTGTTTTTCGTCTCCTGAACATTTGACATTTGGTCTATTCGACAAACCAATCCTACAGCGACGATATATGATACCCCTGAATTGTTACGGTTAGCAGTAAACACAACTGGTAGAGTAAGTAGTTGGGCTACAGGCTATCAAATTCATTGAAGGGTGCTGAAAGTAAGGTAAATGATAGGGTGTTCACAAGGCCCCCATTTACATTTTCCCGGTATTTATGTTAGTTCCTTCAAAAATGTAAAATCAGGATCTCACTATATAACTTACACATTAAAGTGTTTGTTTTTAATATTATCATATTGTCCTTCTGGTAACAGTGAAAAAATTAATGTCATCAAACTTTTTCACACTACGCAGTATCACGAGCACACCTTTGCCGTGCATGAAACAAATTTATATGAAAAGTGTACTTATCACTTTCTTTAGAATATCGGCTCCTTCGACAAACTGTAGTCCATATGGATGATGATGAAATGTGGTCGCCAAAAGCTACAATGATGTAGGTGCGTAAGTTGACTTGCTTTCTGGTAAGTAGTGTATGGCAAGCGAGTCCTGGCCATTTTGTCCCAGTTATTTGGAATAATTAAAAAGTGCCGAATATACAAAAAGTGCAGCCTCAGAAAATGGCAATTAGGCAACACAAAAACCCTACATTAACACTGGCCTAGTACACATCTGCCGCCCATACACAATCTTAGTTGTATTGTCAGATTGCATAATTTAATTGTGTCAGTGTTTGCTTTTGCCTTATATTTATTTGCAAATAACTCATTTTATATAATACTAGCTGAAGTACCCGGCTTCGCACAGGGTCGCTTCGTGGTTATATTTATCTTAGGTATTTAAAAAAATAATAAGAGGTAATTATTTTTTTAATATTAAAATATCTGTGTAATACAATATGGCAATATGAAAATAATTCTAATAGGAGTAAAGGTCAAACAAAAGACCACTAAATTAAAATCGAATCCAAAATATGCAAATGTTATTAATATGTAGTAAAAAAAAATCTAAATTGGATGGAACAAACAAACAACAAACTTTGTGTTTTATATAATACTAATTTAGAAACCTTCACAGGTGTACGCACAACTGACAAAAGTTTCATCGCGATCGGATGAATGGTATAGGAACGCATACGAATAGAAGATGATTTTCTAATTCAGAAATCTTCGTGGGCATGCGCACGACAACTCACTAAAGTTTCATTGCAATCGGATGAATGGTATAGGAACGCATACGAATAGAAGAAGAAGAAGATGGTTGTACTAATTCAGAAACCTTCGGAGGCGTGCGCACAACTGGTCAAAATTTCATCGCGATCGGATGAATGGTATAAGAACGCATACGAATAGAAGAAAATGGTTGTATCAATTCAGAAACCTTTGCGGGCGTAAGCACAACACTTGATCAAAATTTCATTGTAATCCGATGAATGGTATAGGAACGCATACGAATAGAAGAAGATGGTTGTACTAATTCAGAAACCTTCGCGGGCGTGCGCACAACAACTAGTCAAAAGTTTCATCGCAATCGGATGAATGGTATAGGAACGCATACGAATAGAAGAAGATGATTTTCTAATTCAGAAATCTTCGTGGGCATGCGCACGACAACTCACCAAAGTTTCATCGCGAATAGAAGAAGAAAAAAAAATATGGTTGTACTAATTCAGAAACCTTCGCGGGTGTTGGTACAATTTCTGACGAAAGTTTTATTGCAATCGAATGAATGGAATAGGAACGCATACGAATAGAAGAATATAGAATAGAAGAAGAAGATGATTGTACTAATTCAGAAACCTTTGCGGGTGTTACCACCAGCGGCGGCTGGTCTAACATCATACAAGTGCACTGCACTGCTTGCATTCTATGAAACATCGTTCAACATCGTAAATCATATTTTTTCTTCATAAATTTTTAATATTATCGCTCACTTATTGTAACGCAAACCATAAACCGATGCGCCCATATTCCCAATCGGCGATAATACAGGCACTATGCACCGTATACGTCATCCTCACTGAAATCGTTTGCGCCCCGGCAATATATTTCGTTTACTTAAAATGAACCCAAAGCTTAGTATTAACTAAAGCCATTATCAAACAACTTAAACCGTGCTAATCGTTTATACCATGCGTAAGTTCCAGAATATCGTGCGACGACCGGGTAAAATGAAAATCATATTGTTCTGAGTAGAGAGCAATTACATATTTGAATTATGGTTTGTTATTATAGCCGCTGCGCTGCGACTTCTGCGACGCTCAAATTATGTTTAATATCATATTTAGCAATCTCGTATGTAAAATGCCTGTTAAACTAAATACAATAGAATTCATTATTTTCTAAATTTAAAATGGGTAAGAAATATAATAGAATGTCGGTAAGATATTTTGATTTGTGTACTGCAAATTAAGTCAGTGAAGATAAAAATAATTTTGGTACCTACCGCATTTCTGGAAAATTAATATTACATTATCATGTGTGTTGACTGAAGGCGAAATGATGTCGGTTATTTATAATAGGTATAGAAAATTATTAATTCATGAATTCTAGTGATAAGCTAATAAATCTTAATACTATTTCACAAAGTGCAGTTTCATAATAATCATTATTCATACAGTGTACAAATTGCTAATGTACTTATATAGAATAAGATGGCTTACGTTGAAAGAGGTATCTATCTACTATAAGAGATGCAATCGTTTCTTAAAACAAATCCAATAAAGATTTAAGTAACTCGCAACATGTTTTATGAAAAATATAAAATATACAGGTAATTTCCCAAATGTCAATAACGTTTTGTCAAATCAAAAATAACGCCGAATTGATTTCATTTTTCAATAAGGTAGGTTTCCAGCGCACCCTCAAAAATTACAATCCAGAAAATCACCGGCCGCCACCGCCAACAACTGACGAAGGTTTCATCGCAATCGGATGAATGGTATAGAAACCATACGAATAAAAGAAGATATAATGAAGAAGATAGTTGTACTAATTCAGAAACCTTTGCGGGTGTTGGCACAACCACTAACAAAAGTTTCATCGCAATCGGATGAATGGTATAGGGACCATACGAATAAAAGAAGATAGAATGAAGAAGAAGAAGAAGATGGTGATTTTTCTAATTCAGAAACCTTCACGGGTGTGCATATAACCACTTACCAAAATTACAGCCATACAGACAGACATTCATTTTTATATATAAGATAATATATAGCCTATACTCTTCGCGGAAGTGCAAAAAATAAGTTGACAAAGTTTTATCGCAATCGGATGAACGGTTTGGCAGCGTATAAAATACGAACAAACAAACAAACAAACAAATATTGATTTTTATATTATAGATAATAATATAAATAAAATAAGATATTATCTTCCCTAAAGAAAAACATACTTGTTGATTGCTAGATTATATTGTATTGATCATTCAATGAAGATGATACATTTGGATCATGATTGTGTTTTGTTGGGTTTTGAGGGAATCGAGTGAAAAGGTTTGCATGAAACGCATTGGAGTAGTTTCACTCGACTGTTGTAGGTGTGGAAAAGGATAAATTAATAACTGCAACTTTGGATTCTTGGCAATAGTTAAATTATATTATTTGTATTGGATATTATTGTTTGGACAAGTTTGTAAATACGTATTTCAACATTTTTGAAATAAAGGCAATACAACATGCTAACTAATAAAACAACAACTTTACCACTTGAAATTATGTTTCTTAGATAACTTACTTTAAATCTTAAGATATAAAAATCACATACATACATAATATATAAATTTAAATCACATTTATGTGTATAGTACATGCATAATAAAGCCAAATACAATAATAACCATACATACAGTTTTGTATTATCTTGTATATTGAATGCGACAGTATATCGATGAATATTACAAAATAGTGTAATGTCGCAGAACATTTCTTTCCCTATATAATATAATATTTCTTTCAAGAATTATTCTGAATAAAGTACATAATTGATTATTTTCAACAGGAAGGCATCTGATGGTATTGAAATATACTTTACCTTACTGAAATACTAACGATAAGGTTGGCTACCGAAAGGAATGTAAATCAACTAAAAAAATATCTGTTAAACAAAAGCATTTACTGGAAATATGAATAAAAGATTTTAGTATGTATTAATTTATAAAGAATAATTAAGCGAAATAAAACGGTCGTAACATACAATGAGAATTGTTCTCAAAAATATATATTCTGTTATGTTTCATGTTATTAAGGTCTTTTGTTATTCAATAATGCAACAAGTTCCCGTGGCCGTTTCTCTTTAGTGCTCGAGTGAAAATAACTAGAAAAGCTCGTCGGTTTAGATATCTAGTTGATGTGATGGATTTATTATTGCAGCAGTTTATTTTCAGGAATAGTGGGAGAAGTGACGGGGGTAGCTCTATTTGACTCTCGCAAACATTCATCAAAACTCTGGACAGAGTTGGAACGGGATGCCACCTTTCCCTGGAAAAAAAACAAATCACATTAGACACCAAGCAAAACTAAATATGTACAGTGGACTTCAGGAGTGCAAATCGGCCGTGTTGATTTGACTGTATACCAATATTATAATATGTTGGAGACAATTCAGAAGAACATTTTTGAGCCTTCTTCAGTTGAGGCTTTTAGTGGCTTTCCACTCATGCATGTGAATATACTGTAGTTTGAAAATTAGAAGAGATCTAGAATTTACTAAATATTTTTTATGCAGTGTAAATGAAAACTTTGCTTTTTGAAATGTTGATCGATTTGTTCTCCAGTAGTGTCAAATTAACATGCCATTGGCAATACCGATTGAGAGGATAATCATATTGCTTCGGAAAGAAAATTTATATTGCCTTTTAAATGGACATTTTAATTTCTTAAAATAAGACCTGTTTAACTATTCAGTAGACACCTCACTGTTATCACCACTCAAATGTATTGTTCTAGTATTCTTATTTACTTCTATGACCTCCAACTGGCCCAGGTCAATACAGAAACAATCCAAAAACCTTATTCTTATCTGAGAATAAGATTCAAACTTTTGCATTAGTTCTCATTTCAATTTAAAACTCACAATGGAGTCTACCATATAAACACCGATTCGATTAATTAAAAATCAGAGTTTAGCATTGTTCAATGAAATTTCACAATGCAATAAGGTAGGTATCAACGCAGACATTCCCTTTCTTTTTGCTTCTACATTGTTTTTTTACAAATTATAAAGACACCTCTACATTGAATAGCACATTGTCTCAAACCTTGAAATTTTGATATGTTACCATATAGAATGTACAGTATCGAAATGTCATGAATTTTTTGAATTTCTTTTTTTTTTGATTTCCACGATATGGTAAGTACTTAATTAAATTTAAAGAAAAATATATTTTCATAGTATAAAAACAGAGAGGCTATAATGAGGAACAAATTATGTAAAATGAATATTGCAAAATACAAAATAAACCGACTTTACTTAATGATTTTATATTATACATATACCAGGATTTGTCAAAGTCACTTATATATGAGTCGTATAGTTCCTATATACGATAATTCCACTTTTAGTCAAAATTGAGATAATGATGACATTTTTTTCTACCGGCAGCGTTCCACAATAATAAAATGTTGATCAGTTCTTAACGGCGATAAATTCATGTGAAAAGAGAGTTTCAAAATATTGATGAATTCCTATCGGCGATAAGTCTACGGTGTGGTTTGTTCCAAAGACCGATGAGCCCATGCGACCTTGTAGACAGCCAATTAGCATCGAGCATTTGTAAAAATCAACATGGCCGCTCTAGCAGTTGCGTTATCAAGTGTCTTAAGTTTTTAGTAGAAATACAACAAAATAATGTCTGATCTTACTCAGAATATTGCTAAAGTGGAAGGAAATACATCAAGGAAAGAGTCATCAATTAGGAATTATGGAAAAAGAACGTGGATCATCGGGAAAGGTATTTGAAATACGACTATTTTGCATGAAATGTTGGCAAATACTGGGTGATTGAGAATTTCTCTCGAATTAAACAATTGTTTTCATTTTAGTTATTCCCGTACTTTTTTGTGATTGTTCTACCTGAACAAAATAAAATCTGTGTGATTGAACTTCCCTCGTTTTAAATAATAGTTTTTTAATAAGATTTTTTTATAAAAAAAATTTCTGTTAAAAATTACTCGGCCTACGTTTATTTAAAAAAAATATTGTGATTACATTATTGATCGTAAATAAATGTCATTATTATACATAATAGGTGCATTTGTGTAAAAGTGCATGTTGTTTTTTCAATGTATGCTTGATGCAGTGCAAGGTCCCAATGGGTTGGGCGAATGGCTAACAACCATTCCTCGAAAAAAGGGTCTCTTAATATAACCTTCACTCTGTGGAGGTTCATATGCTCTGCTTAGGAGCGAAGACGGTAATTTACTTCTTTTTTACATTTGTGTATCTTATTCTACTATCACTTACCTAAAAAACCTTTTAAAGTTACCTAACCATGTTAATATTTATTTGATTTAATTTTAATAATCACTTGTTTATTAGATGAAGAGAAGACAAAACTTATGTTCGATTCGTTCTAATGTATTACGTTTTATGATAATAAATAAATTTAAAAAAATACGATTTTTATTTTACTGACAATAAATCTCACATCACCAATGATTGAAATCATTCTAACAAATTATTTTTGTATTTGATTGTTTTTTATTTACCCTATACTTGTCAACCACTTATCGCTAGTGTTGAGAAACAAAGACCGATAAGTTACACCTACTGGGTTCCTAAATACGATAAATTTGCCAGTTAGTTTCAAATGCCGATAAGTCCATTACTGTTTGGCAATTTCTCCTTTACTGCTACGAAAATGATTAATTTTATTGTGAATATTTGTATAAAAACAACAAACACCATAAAATAAATTCAATCATAGGTTTGCATAAAAAGAAGTAGTATTAAATGAAAATATTTAGTTTGCCAACATTTTATCGAAGTGGACTTATCGTATATAGAAACTATACGACTCATATGATGATCGGTAGATTATTAGAAAATTCGTTGCAGAGAGAAAAGACAATAAATTGTGTAACCTCACCTTTACATTCTCATAAGCACTGCCCATTTTTTCTTCAATGGAACGAAATGATTCAGAATTTCTCATTTGTCCTAATTTTGAGCTAATGCCGACAGTAATTCCACCGAATATTGAAGATGTCTTCTCAGCCGTTGATTTTATGACTGACTCCGTTTTTTGATACCTAAAATAACATAATAAATCGTATCACGTTAAAATCTCAACAGTAATTAAATTTTGATGACTCCACAAAAGATTAGTCGCCAACATATTATGTTGTGGTTTTCAAAACTGACATAGTATTGAAAAAAAAACAATAATGAAAATGAACAGAATAGGTATAGAATCCAGATAATTAAATTTTATAGCCCAAATTAAACATGAGAATCATTTGTAAAGAATATTAATTACGTTACATATTGAAGATAATAAAATACAGATTGACAATTGAGAATTGACAAAAAATATTGAATTACTTGATTGTTTTACCCAATTATTTTGCGTCATAATATGTAAGATCAAGTAATCCTAATAGCATGCAAAGTTTTTACATATTATAATATGGTTGATGTCAAGTCCTATTTCACGCACACTTTTATTTTTAGTTAGTTAGGTTTGAGATATTAAATCACAACAAGTATATTATTTGTGTCGCTGAGTTTCAAAACCCGCTATAACACTTTTTCATTATGTTGAGAAAATCAACAAAAACTTTTTGAACTAAAAAGGTTTTTGAATGTTTCAGTAGTGTTATAGCGGGATTTGATAGACACATTGGTTTTGTTTCATAAATGACAGTTAATCGTAGCGGCTTTTGAAAGAGGCGATAAAATTTTCATGTAGAGATTTTAATAATGAATCAAACGATATATATATCTTAATTATTTGAAAAAAGTGTTATAGCGGGTTTTGAAACTCAGCGACACATTTATAGTAGATATTATCATAGGACATAGACAATAAAGATATTTAGAAAATTAATAATATCTTAAAGGAATTTGAATTTAAATTCTAATTGATTTAAGTTTTGCATTATTACATTTGAGTAATTTATTGAGACCCTGGTTTCGCTATTCGGCATCTTCAGGCACTATGCACACTCACTGACGGCAAAGAAACCTTATTACTAAGTAAAGAAGTAAGTATAAAAACAAGTATTGAAAAAGTGTTTAGAAAAACTGTAGTAGAATGTATCGGCAGCTTGGTATACTAAAATCTCATGTCTCGCTTCCCTATTCGTTCCCCATACAATGAAAGCATTTGACGTTTCTTTATTTGGGTGTCCTGTGTCATTTAGATGTGTTAATAAATGCAAAAGTGATGGTAAGAAGATTATAAGTCGTACTGCGAAGAAGAAATATGACAAAAAGAGCTTATTCGGCCCATAAACAATGTTGACAAAAGAATCGCATCGATGACGGGACAAATCATTTGACATAGTATAACTAAAAATATCTCAACTCAATGGGGAAAATTGCTCTATATCGTTGTATTTGATAATTCTGTTTTTTTATAAGTGGGGTATAATATCTTCTAATCCTGGCAATACTACAATATTTCGATAACAACACGGGCGTCACTGCCGAGCCTCAAGTGCAACTTGTCGCATTCAAGACACATTAGATACTAACTACTAAGGAGCCGTCCACATATGACGTCACACGATTTTGGCTATTTTTAACCCCTCCCCCCCCTTAAAAACAGATTTCTTTTAAAAAATATTTATCCTTAAATCCCCAATGGTTTCAGATCCGTTTATTACTTTGTAACGTCACATTTTCTCTGACCTCCCCCCTTTGTCTAATAATATCAAAACCCCTCCCGATGTCATATATGGACAATTCCTAAATACATTCACTAAGCGCATTCAACTCATACTTGTAATTGTATTAATTTGTTCTATAAGCGGGAATTTACTGTATTGCGTATGAGTATACATTTGCTACTGGTGAGTGCATGGTGAAAATGTCAAAAGGAGAAAACCTTCAAAATTATTCAAATGAACTAGCACAAAACACAAATCAATTAAAATGAAGATATTTGCTGATGACAGAATATCCCAACACAACACATTATTTTGAGTAGTATTAAAATATTATTTTGTTAGTTAGACCCTCTACCAATCTAATAGAGCAGTGTTTCCCAAAGTGTGGTATGCGTACGCCCTGGGGT
Source organism: Rhyacophila brunnea (assembly GCF_057557595.1). NCBI lineage: Eukaryota > Metazoa > Arthropoda > Insecta > Trichoptera > Rhyacophilidae > Rhyacophila > Rhyacophila brunnea. The sequence goes on from NW_028232859.1 coordinate 43,939,458, forward strand.
ACGTGAAGAGTTTGGTGGGGGTACGCGCAGCACCAGGCTTTGGCTGCACCTGGTGCAAAAAGCGTTAATACGACATCCATGCTAGAAGGTTTATCGCATGAGGAAGAAGAGCAATTATTGTTGGAATAAGCTTCCGACGGATTCTTGAAAAATAAATATACGGAGTGTACTTTAATATCATTCTGGTCGCAAAAGCAACATGTGTATCCAGTTTAAATAGAGAAAGTCCTGAAATACATTATGCCTTTTCCGACTTCATATCTATGTGAAGTTACTTTTTCAGCAAAAAATGGAACAGGCTTTTGTACGTGGAACAGCATCTCAGATTAAAATTAACAACCAGGGAACCAAATTATGATGATAATATCAACATAAACAATTTCATCCTTCTCATTAATTATAATGAATGTTATTTATAATATAACTTTTATTTATTTTATTCATATTTTATTATAAATGAATTTTATTTTTCGTTTATAATTATTTAGTTGTGCTAAAAAAGAAAAAAAATATTTTGATTGTTATTAAAGTACATGCAATTTTTTTTTGACGAGGTGTTGCGAAAATTATAGAAGGGGTACATAGATGTCAAATGTTTGGGAAACACTGTAATAGAGCATTAATATTATAGTATAGAGGTATATATAATAGATAAGCAAAAAATGTTGAATTATTCTTCATTAGATCCTCAAGAGCGGTGTTAATTAATAATTATAATAAATTGTCATGGAAAAAGCATTTTATTTATTAAAATAATCTTATTATTTACAAAATTATTACAAGTAGATTGCAGTCCTTAACGTATGACCATGTAAAATAGGTTAACATTGTTTTTAACAGAACACTTATTGTCAGCGTAACCGACAGCAAACTGCAAATGAGCCAAATTTGAAAAAAATAGGTTTTTTACCGCATTCTTATTGGTGTATTAAAATTTAATAAGATTTACATATCAAATTAAATCAATATCGTGTAAAAACTGTGCATACTACAAACCATAGCGGATGAACCATACTATGGAGAGATAATAAAACCTTGTTACCTACTACACTGGCTTACTTTGAGGTAATTCCATAATATTATGGTATATGGAATTAAGTGAACGTAAGAACAGGTAGTATGACAAGGTTTTTTTGCCCCTCCTGAACACAGAACATCTTCAAAAATGGTTCATTTGCAGAATTGCAATTACACTGACAATAAAGTTTCATGAATCTCTTTTTACAATCATTTGCATATTACTTATTAACTTCACATTGTTGATCCCAATTCTTGGGAAAATATCTGTCATAAGTCGAGGACTGAGGAGGAAGTATATTATTATAAAGTTTTTTAGATATCAGATAATATAATATTATTAATTATGGCAACATACAAAATGATATTTTACTAATATATTATTTTATTTATTTACACGTATTATCATAGTGATTCTTTGTTTATGGATTTGTTAATTAGTCATTCAAGTGTCACCAATAATATTATAAATACAATAAGTTGTTCAAGCATTCAATATCACCCAATGAGATAATAGACAACCTAGTTCATCATAAATCAGGTTTTGCTTTTTTACTTACACTGGGGCGTCAGTGACAGCTTTAGTAATTTGTCCGACACAACTTTCAACATTATGATAACTGTTGTGCCATCGAGCAATTCCCTCATCCAACAATAAGATATAAAATAAAAAAGCAGACATTTTTAAAATAAGCTTCAGATTAAAAAAAATGTATATTATTTAATGGAAAGTAGCATTTTAAAATTGGATGGTCTACTTATATAGCCGCATAACAGATCAATAATTTTAATGCTAAAGCAGAATATTATTCCTGTCATCTTTTGTGACTCAATCCGGAGTTAAAATTTTGTAAGGAAAAAAATTATAACAGGTACAAATAAAACACAATAACTCTAATTTAGTATAATGATTCGTAACTGTAAATCTATTAAAAAAAACTTCATATTAGATTTTAATAAAATATTCTAATTCATTTTAATTTACTTTCAATACTAGTAAATGGTTACATGTAATTACACCATAGCACAGTTCGCCGTGAGCTTTCTTATTGGAAAGAGATGACCGTATACTATACGGTTGTCTCTATTTTCATAGCTGATTTTGGCAAAATTCATGAATTTCAAGAATGAAAACCTAACCTAACAAATAATTTGGTATATCGGCTAATGTCAAAAAAATTTTGCCGCTGGCTTCCTATAAACCGAAAAGAACGGTGTTTTATTTAGACATGAATTTTATCTCAGTACTCTTATGACCCAAAGAGGTCTTTAATATACGACCATATATTTCCGATACAACATTTCACGGTGAAGTGTGATACGGCGAACTGCATATGTACAAATTTCCGGACACGCTAGTAAATATATCACTATTTCCGCTCCGGCATATGGAGATATCATTAGTTTTTTTTTTTGAAAAAAAGTCATTGGTCATTTGGATCCACATTCTGGTTCCAAATAAAATCTATATATGAATTTTATCCAACGGATTATGACTCTAAAAACGCAAACCCAACGTGCGTGCGTGCTAACATCCGTTGCTACAATGGTCAGTTTACACCAAAATTTTGTCGAGTGCCAAAATTTTATTATTTTGAATTAGTGTATTATTATTTTATATCTATTAGCAGTGTGTTAACAAAAGATAAGTAATAAATCAAAAATAATTTACTACTCCATAAGATTTACGAAAATATATGATTTGCAATAATTGTAATAAGATAATTTTAATTACAGAAATAAACCATAAAAGAGTTACAGATATTTTAAAGTTAATTTTAAACATTAGAAAAGCAGTGAAAAGTACATACGCTTGGCTCTCCTTCACGTTTTTGAGTCCTTGGTTCATATCATCGGTGAGTTCTTTCCAAACGGATATTCCAAGTTTACGCTTTAGTTCTGAGCTAAGCCTGACTTTGCTGGCGAGTACCATCCTCAAAGTGGCAATCTCTTCTTCCACTTGAGCCAGCTCCTGGCTCCATTCGGCCTTTTGCCGCTCGGCCTCCTCCGCTGTGAGACCGGCTAATTCCGGAACGGCTTCCACACCCGGAGACGCCGGAGTACTCTCATCCACTTGAAATATAAAAAAATAAATTTCAATTAAAAATATGTGACCTACATTTTCGGAACACTTATATAAAAAAATAATGATAAAAGCTTTCCGATTGCGATTGATATTTAATAAATAATAGGAAATCATTGTTTAAATTTTAATATTGTTGATCCAGTGGCAGTTTTTGTGAAACAGTAAATCAGTGAAAGTATAAAAAATCTTGACAAAAATAACTATTGCTGTATCTGTAACACTCAATGGTGGTTTATGGCGGTCAAACCTGTCAGCGCTTCGGGCTTCACCTCCTTGTACCCAAAACAGCTGTATTTATCGACTATACTACGAGCTGCTACATCATTAGATTTCTTGTGGCTTAAGGCGATGTCTTTACCTATCAGAGGCACCTAGCGGAAAAATACGAAGCTTGCAATTTAAGACATTTTTTTTGATAATTTACAATTTCAACTGTTAATTAAGAAATATGTACTTACTGAAAAGATTTTAAAGAAAAATATTTTTTATTTAAGTCAAAGATAAACTTACAATTGTAAAAAAACTAATAAAATGTGAATTTGTTGAATTGGACCCATCTTATTATTACATATATTTTATGGTCATATTTATTATTAAAATTTAGTTTAATAAGTTTTCTAAGCATCGCCTAAGAGATTTTTGACTAATTCATATTATTAATATTTTTTATACCTATGTATTTTAAAAAACATCGATTTTTATAAAAATATAAATGTGTATAACTTGAAATCCTTTTTATTTATATCAAATCGAGCATCAATATTGCGACAATACCTAAGTAAAAATTGATATAATCATATTAGGATCGGACATGGTCGGAAAAAAATGTCATACTGAATTGTAAAAACCTATGTTAGATAGGGTTTTTCACTTTCACAAATAAAACTCACATTTTTTTCTATAAACATTTGAATAACACATTTTTGCAGCTTCAATAACATATTTTATTGGAAGAATTACAGAGTATTGCATCAAAAAACAGGTTAAAAACATAACCAGTAATTTTTTTTTTATTCCATAGTGATAATTCGGATTACCTTATCAAATGTATAGTAACTAACACCTGTATGATTTCTACAAAAGAAAAATTGGATTCCTGGATTATTAAAAATTAATTAAGTACTAAAATGTTTGATTAGCACTTTGAATATTTCCTGACTGCAAAACGGATAATAGGTATTTTCAATTACTTACGCCATACGGTACCTACCTAATAGGATGAAAATACCTCTCCAATGATACCACAAAAATACAAAATCCTGGTAATAACAATGATTCGTAAATTGACATTTAAAAAATCGTGGCACGGTAAATTAGTAAATAATTATTTATGCGTTCTGTTTGACCAGTAGTTAATCACCTTCGTTTCCAAATTTTAGAAACTTTTTGTAGTTATTTTGAGTGGATATCTTGGCAAGGTACGGCTTGGACAGGTCTTGGAAAGTCACTCTGACGTCTCGCATTTTCTTTCTAAAAATGCGAAGTCTTCTTTTCTTGTTGTCCATTATGAATTCAGTCTCGACGCACAGCATACTGTCATCCAGGTCAAGGTTCAGCCCTTGCAGATCCCTTTCGAGATCGGTGCGGTGTTCAGCGTCCCAGTCGTCGGGTCTCCCGTCGAATCCGGCCTCCACTTCATCGAAACTGGGGGTGGCATCTGGATCCAGGTGGATGAAGTATGGGTCCTCCATATACTCCAAACTCTGCGGCTCGCAATCATTGTCAGTCAGCGAATAGACGGTGTTATTTTCGATATCTGGCACGCTGACTTTGAAGGCGCGCTTGTCGTCACTTTCTACCGTTTCTTCTGGTTCCGTCTCCATTATCTTTTGGCATAATAGAAGCGTGTGCCCGCGATCGGTTTTGCTTTGGATAGTGCACGAGAATATGTTTTACATTTACACGGCCGAAACGGTACGCGAAAAAACTTTGCCACGGCTGTCGTTCGTCAGCATGGTCCGAGCAGATCGCTTTGACAGCGGCATAACGCGATATTTCGACAGGCGTCGAAATTTTTACAAAGCGAGCGAAATGCCAACGGTAAACTGAGGTGTTGTGTTTGGAAAGTCGGCGGTACTGCCACGGTGTGCCACGTCCGCCAGCGAACAACGTTCACCGGACTGTGTCTAGTCTGGTCCGAGGCCGGATTAGTTTCATCCGCCATAACTCTTTTACGCCGTCATCTCGGCGACCTCAGCGTCCATTGTCCATCCATACGGACTTACCAATCCATTATAGGTACATACATACGCGCGTAAGTATAAAAATCGCCATGATAAAAGCATTTATTCCTATTTGGATCACTAATTTTCACAACCGATTCATTCATCGCTCATTGCGTGCTTCGAATAAGATTCCTATTAGAATCAATATAACATGGTTACATTCGTTGTGGCTACATGTAAAATAGTAAAAATATTGACAATAATAATTGCCCGCATACCTATGTATATTAAATTTACACACCTCTGTGGCCCACCAGTGGTTTCCAAACGGTTCTAAAAAAAATCGTCGTCATAATAATTTGCTACGCGGCCCTAATCAAAATTGTTTATTCCTTAGCACATGATTACTAAACTAGGTACCTACTGCAAAATATTATAAAACCGAAGAAAAATGTAACACATGGTATATCAAACTATTCAAATAAATATAGCTATGAACTACGTATCAAATACTTTAAAAGCATTCCAATAACGCAGGTTCAATGTTGGAAAGTACATAATGTAAAAGATAGGGTTGCCAAAATAGTGGTCGCATTCTACCGGGACATCATTTGTATTCGTTATATTATAAGTAATGAAATAAGCCGTCAAGTTGTTGATAATGCAAAGTTAAATCAATACCTACTAAAAATATTTTCATCGAAATTGATCTGACGTTCCTTGTTGATTTTGTAATCTAATCTATATTAAAATAGAGAACCATCTTGTAGGCAAATTTATGCTTCATAATAGTTTCTAAAAACTGTAACATTATTCTACAATATAAAGAATGTGTAAGCAAGCACGAGATTTCGTGAGAGATTGAAGATAACTTAATCCAGCAGTGGATTAAGACTGCGAGTGCTATTGATTGTGTAAAATAATTATTTATCAATATATTATTCAATTAACCAAAAATGATGTTATCAGTACCTATCACTATAATCGATAAGCAGTAAAGGTAAATAACATATCCACAATTCACTGTAAATAAACCTATAAAGAATAAGTTTCCCAGAATACAACATGAATGGTTACCCTGCGATAACCGATACGATATGAGTCATAATATGGTCATGCCCAGCTAAATAATAACAGGTAAGAGAGAGAAAGAGAGAGAGAGAGAAAACGCTACAGGTGATATTATTATTATGATTAATTAATATCATCGCGTCACGTAGTATGAGCAGAGGAAAGAGACAAACTGAACTGCACTACGATAAAAAAAAATGCTTTGTATGTTAAGTACTATTACAATAAAATTTATCTACACGACTTTCTAAGCAGCTCAACTTAGAGCGGGATGCAGAAACATTTGTCATAACTAAAATTTCCTCAGCACAAAACACTATGCAGAAACATTGTCCTTAGTTTCTATTGAAAATAATACCATATTTAAAAATTCTCTTTCCTATAGTTTAGGTAAATTATTTTATAATTGTTAAACGATGACAAATATGACAACTGCATTTTATAAATGCAATAACTATAAATACATATTAATATTTAATTATAATACTCTTATGTTTCCGTTATAAGTCATTATACGTGATTCCACAGGCACCGCAAGATATTTTTTAACATGGTAACATTAGCGTCAAGTGTCATTCTATCATTCTATTTCTGCGGGCTGGCGTATAAAAGTAAAATAATATTCTGCAAGTACATACCAAACGAATTATAACACTATCAATATTCATAATGAGATACATTGTTAAATGAATTTGAGTGTATGGACTGTTTCATAGACATGCGAATTTATTTTGACAGCAGCTGTAGTCTATGGTTAAGGATTCCTTAACTCTATACTCAGGATTGTCTATAGTTAAGTCATGCTTTTCGGCGACTTATCCTTAGCATCGAAATCTTAGATTGTGCATGCCGCTCTACATTATAATTATGTAGGTAGGTGGCTACTGTCGATTTTTATCAATTGACATCGAATCCTAAATTTCCTTTAAACCAAAGGTGTTTCAGTAATATTTGGAAATGGATTTCTATTCTACCTGGCAAACCAAAACGAAATGAATTAAGAATATGAGGAATGGTGAATAAGCATATGGGGGGGGGTACAATACAATAAAGGTTATAAATGGGTATCTTATTTATAATATTTTTTGAAACCTGAATTTAGTAACAATAATTATTTATTAAAGCACAATTTTATTACTAAACAAAAAAGAATGACACTGGTAATAATTGTATTATTAATAACGAAGGAGTAGGTACCTACGTATATAATATAATCAATATAAGTTTTAAAATATCTACTTATGTGAAAGGTTCGTAAATTAAAGACAGTTAAATCGAAATGTAATAGATAATAATATTATTTGTACCATGTCTTTATGTATACCAACGATTTATTATAACGGAACCGAAGGAGTAAGTACATTATAATATTAAATTATGGTAAGCACGGTACCCTGAAAGGTGTTTTTAATGTCTGAGGTATTGTAAAATTTAATGCGTCAGTACGTCATCCCTAAAACGTTTTTTTTTTTTTTTAATTGGAACCAAAAAAATATTGTCATTCAGTATAGTGAAAAAATGTTCAAACTATTGATATAATACATACATAAATAATTATGGTGTTGTAAAGAATATTTTAAAACCCCTGAAGTCGTCTGAAGGGTGACTTACCACAATCTCTGAAACGCCAAGTTTAGTAAGTCAAGTATAGGTAGGTGCGAAACATGGACCTTAAATTCAAGAGACTCAAAAACTAGGAGTAAACAAAAATATTGAGTATCATACAAAGTGTGAATACATTGAGGAATGGCCCCCACAATGGGGGGATGACAGAGCTCTAGCCTGGGGGCCCGGCGTGGCAGGTCGACCAGTTAAGTGAGATAAACACACACCAAATTAGATCAGTAGAATTTTATTTTATATTTAGTGTGTTTACTGACTAATAAACATGACTATTTTATCCAATGTGGCGAAATGTCGCATCTATCATAAAAAGGGGGGGGGGGTCACGATCGGTGTTTCATAATAAATGATGAGTGCCGACAATTCGATTTATTTAAAAATACACGGAGTACTGTTTATTTTACACGGAACCCTGGAATTCCACAGAATACCACGCTGCCCTTAACCTTAGCGATAGGTTGGTGGGGGGGGGAGAGGGGCACCGTGGCAAGGAGGCCCGTTTCAGGAGGTGGGAGTAACGCCTTGCGGTGGAAATGAGAAAAGCGCATTGTTCAATTTATACCCAAGAGATCGTATTAAAAAAACTATATGGCGAGCAAAAGTCCGCTGGTTTTATGAGATAATCAAGTTTAGAGAAAATACGTGGAAACGAAAGACTTTTATAATATATATAATAAGAATATAACTGTGAAGACAGCAAGCAATGGATCTACAGTGGCAGAGATGATGATGATGAAACAATTGCAGCCAGCGCAGTGGCGCACCCAGGGGGGGGGGGGCAAGGGGCCCTGGCACCCCCCAAAAATGAAAATTATCAGAATGATTTTAAACATTGAAATTGAAAGCCAATAAACTATACCTTTGGGGTTGACCAGATAAGTAAGATAAACACACATCATAAATTAGCTTTAATAGTAAAAAAAAATCGCCTGCGGCGCTATTATACTTCGTGACCATGAACAGTTTAAATTATATAATTGTGCAATATATTTTCTGATTATTGTGTCGATACTCCATTGATCCATTATTAAAGTAGATGTATTAAAAATCACCAATAATTCATTGTACTTATAAGTACCCTTAATTTGAACTAAAACACAATTTTAAAAACGTTTATGTAGTGTTTCACACTGCCTTTAATCTTAGCGATAGGTAGGGGCCCCGCCAAATATCCTAGTCTGAGAGCCCGTTTCAGGATGTGGGGGCCATGGTGTAGGTACACTGAGTGCAATAGACAAAACGAGAAATTAGGCTGTGTTGTGTTGAGTAGGTTTGCGTATAAATTAAAAGCAATAATACTTTTTTTGTCCGTTTCCAATAATTAATATTTTGGAACCTAATTATTAAAAACCAAAAATCGACGATAAACATTCGGCGAAAAGAACGACTTCGACCAGGATAAACTGTACAAATATACCGCCGTGTATTGTGAAAATATATAAAAGTAATTAAGTATATGAAGAAGAAAAAGAGCCTATGGGACTAATTTACATTCTCTTCCTTGCCCCCCCCCCCAATATTAAATCCTGGGTGCGCCACTGAGCCAGCGTATTGTTATAAAGACGTCGAAATTCGTCTCCATTTTATCTCCACTATGAACTGAACCATGTAATCTAATTATCAGTAATAATTTATGCATAGAAAATGAAAACAATGTTTCTACAGTTTCGCTTTTATTTGATGAGTTGTTATGACCAATCCATAAAAAATATTACAATATTTATAATCAATTGGTGACGACCGATAGCAGCTGGAATAATATTATTAAACGGTATATATAGTATGTCACGCCAATAGATTCAACTAAATTGGACAAACCTCCACAACTAGATAAAGACAGATCAATTGTATTGATCCCGTGCCTGTTGAATAAAGTGTATCATTTTTATGAACATCGAATAATACACAACGAATAATGTTATGTACTTTTATTTCAGACTATGGGCTTCATAGTAGTTCCATTTTTAAGATTTTTACATCTACGTAGCAGAATCTTTTTTCTTTTCCCGTGTTCGTAATAAGGGGGGACATGCTCGTCGAAGGTCAAAATTGTTCAAACACGCGCGTTAATATCATTTTACTCCCTACTTCAATTATAGTTTGTCAATTTATGGCTACGGCCGTATGTTTTAGCTTAACCACTGGGGAATGACAAAATAAATGGCGTATTTCAAAAAAACACTACCTTATTCTTAGGTCAATAATTATTATAAAGCAATCATTATTCATAAGATGTTCATCACACTTAAATGGTCAAAGACATAGCTTATAATGAGTATCTTTAGAGTGTTAATCTTGCCGATTTTTTGAATAATAAAATGCCTAATTCTTGTCAAATTTGGGATCACAGAGATTATCAATATAATTTTTTATCGTGAATATTTTACAAAAATTATCTCGTAATAAATTATACTAATGGTTTTATTATTGCGTTTAAAAATTAATAAATGTAAAAAATCTTAACACCACTGCACAGTTATGTACCGAAATATGACTATATTCTAAAACATTAGAGCGAGAGGTTTAAAAGAATACTATTTTATGTAACAAAAATACTTTATGCAGTCATCAAATGTTTAAAATAACTATAAGGCATAAAGCCCATTGACGCAGCGAGTGCGGCGCTCGCGCAAAATTTCTACAAGTGGCGCGTAAATCATCGAAAATACAACGTAATCAAATACGCCAGCGCCCACTGGATTTGGCGACGCATTATACGCGCCCGCCGCATGAATCATCGTTTTTTCGCGAATCACCGCTTCTCGGCGATACGAATGAAAGAAAATACAATGGAGTCCATTCATTGAACACAGCGAGCAAAATCACGCTCTGGACGGCGTCGTCGATCGACGGGCGAAAAGGCATTATTTAATAACAGAGAACGCATTGTTTAATTTTATTGCATGTCCTTTATTTCGCTGGTTGAATAATGTCGTCGTAAATATTTATTACAAGCCCCGAAATAATATAATATTTTTATTGCTTTGTTATGAGAGACGCTGTAAAAATAATTGTTTTGTGCTGCTTGGGCTGCTTATTACATAGGTGAAGGGTAATGCGCGCGGCGAGAGACGTGTGATTATGGTTATGAATATACACTTAATACGCCGACTTCGCCCGCTCGACGCGTTCTGTGGGCACCATCGCTAAAGGATAATAAGGCTTCAAAATTATATAAATAGATTATCTACAACGTTTAAGGAGTGTCCAGGATCATGGTTTGAAAATACGATAAAAACTCAATTTTGACCTACGACGAGCACGTGGGCCGTTAACAACAAATTTGGGATAAAACAATAGGAATCATTTTTATTTTGACACTGACTTTCCAAATATAAATATGTACCTATTACCATCTTTTTCAAAGGTTATGTCGAGTTTTCCAATGGTATCAATATTGTTCCTAAATGAGTGCTCAGTTCAGTGACGTCCCGTGGGGGTAGGCAGATTGAGCGTCGCTTAGGGGCGGCAGTTATTCGAAGGGCGGCAAATCGAGGAGGATCATTAGGTATAATATATGGAAAAAAGCTACCTACCTAAACTTAGTAATGACGGAAATATCTTTCTGTAATTTTTTTGTCGGGTTCGCGATATTTAGTTTACTTCCGTTGTCATTGGACGTCACGTCTTTGATGAGTAGTAATAACACGTGCAAATTTTAAAACTTCATTTAAATTATAGGTAGGTACTTATATAATTTAAAATGCATCCAAATATTTTTGCACTATACCTATCACTCGCGAGTTTTGGAAGTTATCGGGTGTATTTAAAATGTATCTGAAACCGTGGACTCGCAATATTGTCTATTAAAGCAGAGATGTCATTTAAATTAGATTTAGTGGTATATATTTTGTTAGTAATGTATCCATACAACACATTTCTTAGATATTGGAGTCATGAAAGGATGATAAAAAAATGGGGCGGCATTTTGGCGCTGCCTAGGGGCGGCAATTTGTCTAGGGACGTCACTGGCTCAGTTACCTAACTCAGCAATATGTGTAACCTGGCACGCACACAGAAAAATGGCTTCGGGGGGGGTCCATTTCGTCTAAATATCCAAATATATTTATTTTTATTTTTAATGCAGTCACTGACTTCCGAATTTAACGCTACTAGTTTCCACCGTGGACCCCCTCGCACTTTTCCGGTGCATTCTTCATACCCTGACACTCCGCTTTTTTATTTTAGCTATGAACACCTGGCCTGCAGCTATAACTACCGGTGCTCACCTACGAGTTGTAGTGATGTGTTGTATCCACAAGTGTTCATGGACTGCGCGTGGCCGTCGAAAAGGCTGTTCGACAACCAAAAAATCTTAGTCATGATCTTCAATCATGAAATCCTGACGAAGGAGAAAAATAAATAATATTGATGCGCAAGTGAAAGTATTCAGAAAATGTGCAGGGGATAAGACATATATATATGAATATAGCGTAGTTATAATATGTGTAGGTAGGCTGTTAAGATTCGCCATAAATAGTGCACATTAAACTTTGTTAGTCATACGTATTTGTTTTTATCGAACTAATACTACAATTTACAGATGGTGTTGGTTAGTTTTTAAAAATCATTTAAACCCTGCCTAATCCGAACCAAACCATAATAGTTTTGGTATACTTTGGGCGATACGACAAAACTGTGCACACTTTTTCATTCATACGTCTTATTTGTTTTCGTTGGATTAAGAAACATAATATATATTACACATATAGTTCGTTATTTTTTTTAAATTTATTAATTCCTGCCTAAATCAAACTATAATTGAAAAAAAGTATTACCAGGTGTACAAGTTATGTATGATGTATTTGCATACTTTTAGATACCTATTTTATAGATATACGAGTATTTTTTGACTATTATCTATTATGGCTTGGTTTCGCAGGGTTTAAATTGAATTTTAAAAACTAACCAACACCATCTGTAGTCTTATTTCAATGAAAACAAATATGAATGACTGACACAGTTTAGTGTGCACTATCTATGGCGGATCTTAACGGCGTACCTCCACCCTTCGTCACTGGTAGATACATACAGTAAAATTAAACCAATTATCGGGAGTTTTGGGTTTACAGTCGATTTCAGTCAATGATAATTTATTTGTACTGCCAACTTAGAGCGGGTGCAGTGTTGCCAACCGTACTATAATTATATTATTTGTACTATAATTTTGATCCGTGTACTATGTACGATATAAAACAGGTATAGTACGCCCAAAATTCTATAACTTTGAATATCGGGAAAAATATGTAATAAGTACTAAAATTTCGATATTTCCGTTCGATAAATCGGTGCAAAATACTATAATTTCACAACATATAGATTTGGAGAATTTGGAAAAAATGCTCGAAAAACGTATAAAACATCCCTTGACTTTGGTTTAAAATGTAATTTCTTATTTATTCGGTAAGCATTTTTGGTCTGGAGAGGTACCTAAATATAAAGGGGTCTCGGAGTTTCTCAAATTCTCCGTTATTTTTTTTCTGTGAAACAAAAAAACTATACATTTTCAACAGGTGTCAACGCGTACTATATTTTTTCCCCAAATACTATAATTTTGGAGGCTTTGTACTATAATTCCACTTTGTAAAGGATGGCAACACTGAGCGGGTGATAAGTATGATATTGAACGGCGGAACTGGCGCACTTCCAATGACATATTAAATGGACAACTCACTTCATATCGGCGCGCACGAAAAATTGTGCATGAAAGTCATTCACAGATGTATAGGTAGACGTCACGTGACCATATGACGTATCAATTTCCATTATGCGATACAAGCTTTGAGAATTTATAGTAATATAACCTTTATTGTAATGGCGTATTAGTGTCATTACTCATTGCGTTAGAAACAGATTCTAGGTTACTTACGACTTCTCGGAGATTAGACGTTGTAAATTGTATGGGCAGACCCAGCGGTGTCGCCAGACCGCTTGCAAGCAGAATGTTCATTTGAGCGTAGGATACCGATATTAAAATATGAATTTCGCCATCCGGCAGACCCGACACAAAGTGAGTGTCATTTTATTTTCCAGATGCTTCGTCCATATTAATGTCATTGCGCACTTCTGCCATGATTCAGAATATGTTCGGTTTTCTATATTTAAAAAAAATTGCCCGTCCAGTAAATTAGCTTCTTTGTGAGTAAAATATTCTTGTATCAATTTCAATTCGTCTAGCTCTAGCAAGCGAAGTTGCACTGATTACCTGTACCACAACATTTACCAAACCATTTTTGTCTGCTCGTTCATAATGAGATTTTCGACGTATGTTTTTTTTAACTTAGACTACCTACAACTAATTGGATTGAACTGTACAACACAAACACGATCGTTGACTTCCTTCATTGGAGAAACAACGTCGAAACAAATTAAGTTTTTTTCCCTTTAAAAATGTCACACAAACATTAGGTACATATTATAATACCTGTAAACTTCTATCGTAGAATAAACCTAGCCAAATATTATGTTATTTGAAAGTTTGTCGCGTGAAGTTTTGAATAATGTTTTCTTATTTGGTTGAAAATAATATTGTTTTCGGGCAAACACCTTCACGAATGACTGGTCAAATACAATATTGTTGTAATATTACTACAGTACGCTAAACGAACACTTTTAAGTTTTTTTTAAATATCGTCATGTTATTTTTATTTTGAAAATCAATGCAAACCGCCAAAATGATCGCACATTGCATTATAAAGACTTTCGCAGGGGTCCCAACCATTTTGTAAACTGAGCACTTTTAAAAATATCGGTAGGGCGGCGGACACCACCTATATTTTCAAAGCAAATTTATAGTTAAACACAAATTTATACACAATAAAATAATTGTAATATAAAAATTATTGTTTCTATTCTGAAATAATTACAAGATAAAAAGAACTTTTTATATAAGTACCACGTTTTTATATTTTCTGTTGAATCATATAAACTTGACAATTCTATGTATTAATAAATACTTTTTATTGTACTTGATAGAAATACTGAATAAATATAGAATACAGAAATGTCATTTTGACATTTCATATTGATTTCCATAGTAACGAATGTATATATTAATAATTTAGTTGCTAGGACCCCCTTAGCAACGAACAATAATAACTTTCCATACAAAACAGAATTAACTGAAAATGAATTCAATTCTGCTTAAAAATGGCTAAAAGTATTAAAAGAATGCGTTGTCGTCGTGTTCCGATATATTCTAAAAATTTGGAGTGTGCAAAGTGTGTGGAAAGTGCCGGACAAACAAGAATACGAGCTAATAAAAACGTGATAAAATGAATACATGCCATGGTTCCCTCATACATACAAAGTAAACGTTATACCTATAAAAAATATTATAATATTAATCTCAAAGTCAGTGTGATCTTTGCCATTACTTTTCATTGGCCAGTACCTTATAATTAGGAGAGTATGATGATATCTATGCATGTTAGTTACAACCATAAATATGCTCATCGGTGAGATAGTGATGGTGATGGAAACAAAGAAAATCAGAAGAATAATTATTAAGGAATAGATTGCGGTTCCGATTCGATTGGCTCGGCGATCGCAATCACAATGGCAAACGAAGAGACAGAGAAGTAAAAAATGAGAGGTCAAAGTTAAATCAGGTATTCGAATTGTTATTTTTTTCCTTTCTAAAAAAAATACGGTTTTTCCGGTATTACAAAAATATTTTCTACCATAATTTAAAACATTTTATGGTACTTGGTACCATAAAATGGTACACGGCGCCCCGCTCCGAAACCAATGGTTCAAGAGTCTAAGAGTCCAACGGCCAAGACCCAAGACGTAATAAGTGTTGCGCCTACGACAACTGAAATGAGGAGTAAGATTATGTTAAAACCGATATTTTTTCGGTTTGGTTCCGGTTTTCGTTTCGACAAATATAACGGTTTTTCGGTTTAGTTCCGGTTCGAAGCCCTAGTTAAAATTGCTGCCTCACTAAGTATAACATATCGAATTACGCAGACAAATAGGTTTGAATTCAGTAAGTACATATTTATTAAATAAGTATTTATGAAATTTAAAAAAACGGTCGAATAGTGGCGGGCGCTGATAAATCAATCAGCGGGCGCCATGCCGCCCACGGACACGGTCTTGGGAATCCCTGCTCTACATCATAGTTTCGCATTTTTTTTGGCTCACCATACACTTTTCAAAGAAACCCTTTTTTCATAATAAAATTGTAAGTGTAATTTTAAGACTTTTATAATATTACTAGCTGACCCGGCAAACGTTGTTCTGCCATATAAATTATTTCTAGTGAATATTTTGGTTGTTAAATAAAAAATAACGAATGTATCGTAAGATTGTGGGGATGGGATCTATGACAGAAAGAGGAATAGAGCGCTGTGTAGACGATGACCGCCGATAAAAACAAAAAAACATCAACCATTCATTTTCTCAATTCAAAATGAGTAATGATGTTCATAATGAATGAATTACCTGTGACAGGATCTCGTTGTTTAATGTTTATGCAATATCCGTCTTGTCCCTTCCAGAAAATTAGCGGATATTGGAGAGCGTCGTATGAACGGTGTGTGTCAGCGATGAACTCCAGATTATGGTTTCTTCTTCAAATCACGATTTCTCGCGTCGATGTGCGGTCGCCAACCATGATTCCAGCAATGTCGTCAACAACAGGCGCATTGAATCGACGTACGTGCTTTTCAGCTGGTGTTTTATCAGGATTGATGACAATAGCGTGATTGTCACTTTGCAATTCGTGCATGTGTGCTTTGAAGAATTTCAATAATTCATTGTGCTCATTCAACAGGGCGTCCAGTTCGCCAACGATGCGCCTGGCATTAGGCGAATTGAGGTTATTGTAGCCGCAACGTGCATCCACATGATTGATGTCCTCACCGCCCATGAAGTAGATTTGTAAAAATTTATGTGGTTCGTTTGGCATTGGCAGCAATGAGCCTACTTTGTGGTATACTTGGCCTTTGATTTTGAACGTAGAATGGATTTGTTGATCATTTGCCGCAGTATTGTGAACTATTTCTGTTGCTCCGAACGAAGTCATTTGGAAGCATGAATTGAATGTGCGAATGGACTTCAGGAACAGGTTTGAATCTGGAACCGTGCCGATGAGCAAGCGTTCAATGGTTCTGGTGGTATCTCAATTTCTGGTAGTTGCACTTTTCCTGATTCGCAACACATCCCGGCTGACCATTGTCCATAGCACCAATCAGCACTTTCGAATGAGCGGAATATTCAATATCTGGCTCGTACTCGAATGCGAGACGAAGGAACGAAGCGGATGTAAATTTTCGATGTACTTGTTGGCGTTGTCGGTCATTTGCTCTGCGTGTGTTAACTACGAACCGGCGCGCTTGGCTCAGTTCCAATTGTCGTTGTTGATTTCGTTCAGCTCGTGCCTCTTGTGATTGGGATGCACGCAATTGTGACATGCTTACACGCACGTTTTTGCTAACTTGTTGGATTTGTTCGTCTGTTCTTTCTGCTCTACTATTTCGCATGTTTGTTGCTTTATTCGTTTGACGACCCAAATGGCCCCCTTGCGTCTTGCTGGCATTGTGCACTGTAATACACGCACATAAAAATAGATAAATTAAAATAAATCGTACAAAATTTTGCACGCACTGCGTTGTGATATGCCGAATGAAATGTCAAAATGACGCGACGCTTCTCTTGAATTCTTCTCGGACGTAGCGCCATCTGTCATTCAACAACATAAATAATTTCGTTCTGTTTGAAATACGAATGACGGTTAAATTTGTTCATACAAAAATAATAAAATCGCGATTAAAAAATGGGAGGGTGGGGGTAGGAGGGTTAAAATTTGGGGTTATAGGTATTTTTTATGCCAAATAATAAAAAAAATACAAAAAAAAAAATTGTCAAAAAAATAAAAGAAATTTTTTCTGGATAGAGATACCCTAATCATCTAGCGGTATGAAATATACTTGTTGACCTATTCTCATACCTAAAAAATATACATAAAAAAATTCATAAAAATCGATTGAGCCATTTCGGAGGAGTTCGACCACAAACATCGTGACACGAGATTTATATATATATAGAGATAGGTAAGTTATATGTGAGTATAATTTTTGTATTTCAAAAAGCTGGTTTGAATACAAAAACAACTTGGAACTGAACTTACAAAACTAACTATTAAAAAAATTAAATAACAAAGAAAAGATAAAATTGAACATACAACACGCATTCGAAATGATGAGAGATTGTGAGAAAGATGAGCTTAGTGCAAGGCCAACTATATTCGCACTGAATTGCGAATTATGATAGTAGTGCTAGTTATTGATTATTTTTTAATATAATGCAACAACCTGTTCGTAGTAAACCGAGACTTTCGATTGAATATTTCGTTCAAAATAAATAAAGTATTACCATTTTACAATAATCATCATTTTCTACGAACAGTTTACCATATTTCACTCGAATAATACGCAACAACTAGCACTATGATCGAAATTCACACCTTCGTGCCCCAGCCTGAATATAGTCAGCCGTGGCTTCGTTATGGTTATGACACCAACTTGACATTATTGAATTTGAATTACCCTACTGTAGTAATACTGTAATTTATTATTCTTATAACTGCAATCAGCACTTGAAAATACGTCTAAAATCTAAAACCTAATCGGGAATCTTCATTTTAAGGATAAATTCGATTAAAACATAATCGTACTGCCCAATTGCTCTCCAACGCTACCTACTACCCCACTGGGGTCAGCAATATCACCCGGATTTCAAAAGGGGCGAGGACCTAGGTGAAGTGATGCAACATAGTAACCAAGAGAACAGTCGAAACTTCACGATGTCAAAATGCAATCATTATAACCGCGTAAAAGTAATAATTTAAATGGCAGTAGTGTTTAGACATACCCAGCTAATTAACCGAACGCTAGCTTCATAATATCATAATAAACCTACATGCCTTCATTTAACAAGTAGATTTATAATTATATTGTCACGAGGTTTAATTTTTAAATCTACCAGTGGGTCTATTCTATGCTTATCGACCGCTAAAGTGATAAAGTGATAAATATTATCAAACTTAGGGTAGGTTTGTATCAAAATATTAGCACTTATTGTAACAATTACACGAAGTTGATTTTTATTGTTGCAATAAGTGCTATATTTTAACAGCACCTATCTTGCTGCTGTTAAAATATTGCACTTATTGCAACAATAAAAACCAGCTTCGTGTAATTGTTACAATAAGTGCTAATATTTTGATACAAACCTACCCTAAGTTTGATACTATTTATCAATTTAGTGTTCGATAAGTATAGAATAGACCCACAGGTTCATTTTATGAACAGTTTCATAAGCCGACTGTTGATTTCCAAATTCTAATTTTTATTGTCTTATTTCATTGGACGTTCAAACTATTGTTTCGCCCACCACAGGTTAATGAACTGGCCCCTACTTCGCCACCTACCAACGGAGATATTGTATTCTATGTATGGCGGAAAACCTGATTTACAGACTCAAAAGATAAGAGATTACTAAAATTTCGTCCCAAACGCAAAGAAAATAATTTCAGTATAGGTACAGTCGAACTCGGTTATTACGATCCCGGACATAGCGAGATCTCGGATGTAATAAGGAAACATTCGTTGACATTTTAGTTTATGATTTTTTCGATACATTTATTCACTTTTATAACGAGCTACTTAACGGATATAACGAGAAAAAATATCTACAAAATTTTTCTTAAAGCTGTTAATTGTCAATTGTCAAACATTTCGACCCTCGAAGCAATAAAATCCGACAGGACAGGATGCCGCCGGGGTCGGATTACGTTTATGACACTAGTTAAGTGTCTAAGAAACCTACCTAATTGGTGTTTTCGCCGACAAGATTGAAAAAGTATCCACGCATATGTATATTATGCATAAACTTCATGTAAAAAATCCAAGGTTTGTGAAGTCAGTAGGTACCTACCAGCGTTCATTACAATAAACAACTTATTTTGTAGTTTATGAATACCATGTTTGAATTCGAATTTTTGTATGTGACCGCTCATTTAAAAATACCTATTCTCTGATATAACGAGTAACGCTTATAACGAGCAAATTCAGTAGGTCCCATCTTCCTCGTAATAACCAAGTTCGACTGTAACATATAAGAAAATTATGCTATAGGTACCTACCAGGGAACTGAGAAATAATTTATTTTCTTTTCTGTGGTACCTACCTACTTATTGTAGCTAGTAGCTACACACTGCCTGAATCGGTCAGTTTCATTGGTACTATTTTTCACTGTTCGGTAATGGTTCGGTATGATAATTGTTATTCGTGTTGGCTTCGGCAAACCTTCATCTACCAAATAAATAGACCTAGTCAAATGTCAACATTAACCAAATTCATTTGTGGACATACTAACACATTAATGTGAGCAAATATTTATAAACACGACAGTTTGTGGAAACCAGTTTTGATGTTAACACGATCATATACGATTCAAGTGATCTTGGAACTGACTTATATTATGCCAGGGGATCTCGAATATTATAATATAAACCATAATCCGGTAAATTGTTACTGAGCTGAAGATAAAATTTATTAAAAACATGACAAAGCATATTTGCAACAGCTGTGTCATGGCTTGCACGCGCAAATATGTAGGTAGCTGTAGCAGGTCGTGAAAAAGAAAATAATGCAATGGTGAGTGGCTGACTGGCAAAATCTCTGAGTAAAACCACAACCGGGAAAAGTTGATGGCTAATTTGAAATTAAATGCCACCGCCAGACAGATAATGAAATAAATACTTAAACAAAATTGAAGGGCTTCTTTGAAAAATTGTATAATTATCGTACGTACTAAAAATATGGCAAAATTATAATATTGTGAGAATATAAATTTGGAATAAACTCCTCCAGCTGGTCTGAATCGGTTGGCCCAATTATGGAATATTTTAGACTTGAGTATATTATGGTCATGGCCACCACATATATATCACTAAGGCAGTGTGATGTTCTGCACTTCAGTGTTCCCTAAATGGTATCCCCAATGGGTTCAAAGTAAAATTAAGGGCTTTCTGTATATTTTTAGCGATTTTTCGTATTTTTATATAAATCCGTATTCAATTATGAAGCACTGATCCGGACCCCCGGCAGTTAATTGGCAGTGTGATGTTCTACACTTCAGTGTTCCCTAAATGGTAACCCCAGGGTTCAAAGTAAAATTAAGGGCTTTCTGTGTATTTTTAGCGATTTTTCGTATTTTTATATAGATCCGTATTCAATTATGAAGCACTGATCCGGACCCCCTTTTGTGGTAGTCAAGTAACATGCACCCTTCGATTAAAATAAATTTCTACACGTGGTTTATCATTCAATTATATCAATCATCATATCACATCGAATTGCAACACATAGCCACACATTTATGTAAAATAGTGCGCAGGCGACTTTTTTAAACTATCAGATCAGATTTCGTGGGTTTATCTCACTTAACTGGTCGACCTGCCACGGCGGGCGCCCTCTAAGCCCGGGTCCCTAGGCTAGAGCCCTGTCAGCCTCACCCTTGTAGGAGCCATGATTATGCTCGCCCGTCGAAATGGGATGTTGCTTCTAGACGGCGATTTTATCGGCGGATTCTTGCTTCCAAACCATGCCAGCTATTTTTATCAAAAACCCAAACGTTGGGATCGCGCAAGCGGCGGCGTTAGCCTATTAACGTAGGAAAATATCAAATCACAAACAACTAATAGAACTAAAAACGTAAGTATCCACGCGTACCGACGTACCATCCAACGACGCTACAGGGATCCGATTTAATTGGGTTGTCTGACGGTTGGGTTGCAAATAAAAGAACACCACCTAATAGAATAATACCCGACACACTTACAAACGACCAGATATCAATCAAATTGGGGCTTGGGCCGAATGTCAAAACCAATCGAACCGTCTGAAGAGATTGAACCTTGCTGGAAAGGTTGGTTAAAATTTTTTCTTCCTTTCTTTTGATCATGTCCGATCCTAATAGGATCATATGGGTCTCCACCGTCTCCACAGAGTGGAGGTTTGTATTAAGAGACTTTTGTTTTTACGAGAAATTGATGTTAGCCACTTGCTCAATCTATTGGTTCTAACTCCATACGACTCCAAATACACAAATTGAAAAACAATATATGTATTTTCCAGACCCAGAATTCGAACACGGGACGCTCGATCCACTACATTATAAGCTGACGCTTAAGCCGCTCGCCCATCATGGGGTCGTCCTTATATGTATTAAAATTGAACTCGTTGAAATGGTATGCATACAGGTATAAAAATACAATAACATTTCTAGGTGTCTTAACCTCACTAACTGTAACCGGAACTAAACTCCGAAAACCAGAGAACCACGTAATTATTTTAGAACTGGAGCCCTCATCATTTTGAAAACCCGAACCGGAACCCGTTCGGGGTTAAAATGGTTCATATGTTCTTATTAAAGACCTCCATTACTTTCACCATTTTGTATAGTTAATCTTTCATATGATCGAGCATAATAATATAAATTAATTGAATTGATGTTTACGTGGTAGAACTCCATTATAATTGTTTTGAAACAAAATATAGTAGGTACCTAACTCGGATATCGTAGAATTAACAAAGTTTGTTTTAAAATTTACGCAATTGATTCAATTACAATTCACCCCTAATCGGTTCGTCCCGTGGGGGTAGGCAGATTGACCGTCGCTTGGGGGCGGCAGTTGCTCGAAGGGCAGCAAATCGAGGAAAATCATTAAGTATATATAGAAATAGGTACCTAAACTTAGTAATAACGGGAATATCTTTTCATTAAAAAAATGAGCTCACTGGTTGGAAACAAAATTTATTAATTAACATGAAAGGTTTAACATGAATGTATTTTTTTTATCGAGTTTGCGATGTCTAGTTTACTTCCGTTGTTCTTGGACGTCACGTCCTTCATGACCAGCAATGATACGTGCAGATTTGCGAATTATATTTTAATTATAGGTACATAATAACCTAATAAATTTATCCAAATATTTTTGCCAATCACTAGCGAGTTTTGAAAGTTGTCAGATGTATTTTTAAATGTATCTGAAACCGTGGACCGACAATATTATCTACTGAAGTAGAGATGGCATAAATTAAATTTAGCTGTATGCATATATTTTGTTACTAATGTATACATACAACACATTTCTTAGATATTGGAGTCATGAAATGATGGTAAAAAATACTGTATAAAAATGGGGCGGCATATTGACGCTGCTTAGGGGCGGCATTTTATCTAGGGACGTCACTGGTTCGTCCACCGGAGCCATGAACCGGAGTTCCTTGCGATTTTTTCATTGGAACCGAACCTGTTCGGAATTCGACAGCTTAACTTCACTACGGTCACCACTCCGCCGAAAGGGCTGATATCTTAAACACAATCGGTGGTTTTCAAACATTTTCCGCTCACGCTTCCTTGTGTATAAAGATTTTTCACAACTGTTAATGAGATGGACAAGCCTGGTGTTTCGTTTCGTTTGTAGTTCGTAGAAAAGTACGACTTTAACTTTACTGATTAACTTCACATTAACCGATATTATTTGACAGTATCTTATTACATATTTTGACATTTACCAAATTCAAATGTGTATGAGATTTAAGTACCTAATCGTTAATACATAATCTCTCTATTCTCAGAATTATGTTATGATTTTTTTCATGAACAAATATTTATGTATCCACCTAATCTACTACAGTAACCTAAGAATCTGGACTAACAAAGAGGGAGTACACCACAGTTTCTCAAATTTTTGAAATCAAACTGGATACAGTTCTTCTTCTTCTTTGACTATGTTCGACCGTGAGTTGGAGAATATGGATACCACAAGGCGCCTCCTAGAACCCCTGTCGCTCGCCAGTTTCTTGCGCCTTCCCAGGTAAAGTTAGCATCCCGAGACAAAGTTACCAGGTTGAAAGTATTTTTAAACCGGTTGCTAATCTAGGAGTTAAAGTACATATGTACTTTTCAAAAGCAATTTTAATAGCGTGAGAGAAATAAACTCCATTGAATGTGTATCAGCGTATTGAATAATTGACACTGTTTGCGCCTGCAAATTAGTGCCGGTTATTTGGTATTATTTACTAATTTGTATTTTTTAATCTAACGATAATTTTTGCTCGCTTTTGCAAATGATGATAGCTACGTAGGGCGTTAGTTATATTATCTACTCCAGTATGAAAGAGAATTAAGACACAACGAAACAATTCCGCATTGTTGCATATTTTGAGGTAATGCATGCATAGTTTCAGTTCAGGGCGTTCATGACATTTAAAATAACATGGAAATTGGGTCCTCATGTGAGCCTACTAGAAACTGCTCGATTTGTACATAATAGCGTTCAGTGATAAAATGTCTTACCAAAGGAGACAAGAAGCCGAAGGAAATCAATGGATGCATGTTGGTAGTTTATGGAAGTCTCCTCCTTCAAACTATGAATGAATTTATAGCAAGCGGTATAATAGGAGTGGAGAGTTCAGTAAATACGGCTCTCACACTGCGTGCCCCGTGGAAGGAACATTTGGAAAGATGCGCAAGAAAGTTGAAGGTTTAATTTTAGCAGATTGGCGACAGACGGTTTTTCGTCTAGATGAAGAAATGTGCATGTGGAAGGTATAGTTTGTATAATAATTCGTGAAATATTGCACATGTCCAGGGTTAGTGGATATGCGTCTTGTGAATGCCAAACAATTTCAGAATGGCACTGGGCGCCAATGCTTTCAGGAAAACTTGGAGCTGCTGGGTGAGAACCCATTTTTTGGGTGTAACATAAGACTCCCCCATCCCATAATAGTTTAAGGTGGAAAATTTTACGATAAGGCCTTGTCCAGATGGCGCGATTTGACCAGCGCGTTCTCCAGATACACGTGACCTCATTGACCCGTCCACACGCACTCACGGCGTGACGTCTATCGCGCGACAAACGCAAGAGAACTCTAGAACGCAACGTTTATAGCCATTCCAGAATGAATTACGCGCGAGAGTTTTTATGACTACTCCAAATTAATTACGTCATCTAGTTTGTAAACTACCGAGAAATTGCAAGTTATCGCGAAATATAAAATCTCATAGAAACTGAGTATCACAATTGAGTTATCGGACTGTCTTCTTGCACTCGCGTTTGTTTTTTATGCCGATTCAAAAATTAATTACGTCACCTAGGTTGTTGACCGCCAAATGAAACGCGCTATATGGGCGGAGCACATTTTTGGTACACGAGCGTAAAGCGCCATCTGAACAAGATCTAAGGTTGTGACAACTATCTTCTGCGATAAGGCAGGACTCTTGCTCATCGAGTTCATGTGACACTGGAGATAGTTAAGTTAGTAGAATGACCAACCCCAATGCGGAAGTATTATCAGGGAGAAAAATCATGAATAGCTCACATCAAGTGTGCTGCTCCTACTTCGACAAAGCGCCGGTGCACATGTCCACGAAGATACAAGCTGCCATCTGAGGATGTGGCGTGCAGCAGCTAAACGACCCACAGTTCAGTTCTACCCTGGCTCCCCAAAATTATTTATGTTCCTGGTTTTGAAAAGAGAACTTTGCGGACAGTGATTTCCGTGAGGGCCTATTTTCGGAGCAATAGATTTAATTTTTTTAAACGGTTACATCGTCGAGTAATGAACGAAGTGCATTTAATTATCAGCGCATTTATTCTATACACAAGACTGCTATCGGCAGCTATCTAAGGGAATGTTGTATCGAAGTATTAGCACTTATTGTAACAATTAAACTAACTTATTGTACTTGTTACAATAAGTGCTATGTTTTAACAGCACCTCTCCTGTGTGTGCTGAATTTTCGAGCGAGATAAGACAGTTTTGACTGTTTAGACGGCTAACTTATTGTAACAATAATTATAATACTTCGATACAAACATATGAAAAACTACCCTCGATAGCTGTCGTGTGTTTATAATAGATGCGCGGGGGACGATAATTATTACAAAATAAAAAGCGCTTTCATGGTAAGTAATAAAATGTACACCCTCATATAATAATACAGTCTTCATTGAGCAGGAGAGTATCTATCAATACGTTTGTTACATTATTGCAAACTCAAATATGAAATTGAAATCTTTCGAAATATAGCGGAAACAATAATTAAAATAATCTGGCTACTTATTTTGAGCGTGTTTCACAAAACAAATATAAAAAAAAATATTATCAGTATCAAAGTGGAACCTACCTATATAATACAAATAAAATTGATAAGAATTATATTATTATTGGCGTGGGAGTGAATAAAAGTATAACTGAAATTATTAATTAAAGCCGCGTTGACACGGTCCAAGTACGATCCAAGTCTACTTGGATAGGAATAATTAGTATGAAGATGTGTCATCCAAGTGACAGCTTCATACTATTTATTCCTATCCAAGTGCACTTGTATGTGACATCTTCATACTAATTATTCCTATCCAAGCTACTTGGGCCGCGTCCTACTCATCCAAGTTAACTTGGATAGGAATAAATAGTATGGAGCTGTCACTTGGATAGGAATAAATAGTATGGAGCTGTCACTTGGATAGGAATAAATAGTATGAAGCTGTCACTTGGATGAGACATCTTCATACTAATTATTCCTATCCAAGTCTACTTGGATCGTACTTGGACCGTGTCAACGCGGCTTAAATCTAGAATCGAAATAATGACTTTGCTATTAATAAAAGCGCGTTGACACGGTCTAAGTACGATCCAAGTACACTTGGAACGAGTGCCATCCAAGTGCACTCATATGAGATATCTTCATACTAATTATTCGGGAATGGGACGATTTGACACCGCGAACTGGCCTCCGCCGATTGGCCTCCGGTAATTGGCCGCCGGTACAATCGGACGCCGGCCCAATTGGACGCCGACCCAATTCGACGCCGACCCAATTGGCCTCCGGGAGGATTGGACGCCGCATAGTTGAATTAAATGCGCAAAGGAATAGACGTACGTTACGATTTGTTGGAGTAAGTAAGCAAGTCAGTTTAATATGCTTCTATCTTCTCAGTAGTTGTACCTTATACATTTCGCGCTTGACACATTTTTAATATAGATTGAGAATAATTATTATGCCTTATAATGTTTATTAAAAGAAAATAAGTCTTCCCTCGCTAAAACTTAAAGATGTGCATAATCAATTAATTAATTTTCTATACACGGGTACTTATTTATATTTACAACAAATATTAAAAATAATGTTAGAATGAAAATTAACTTATATTTCAGCGTTTTATCGACTTAATATTATAATAAAGCTTAAACATGTATATTATTATGAATAAATGCGTATTTTAAGATAGTATGAAATTAAAAACAAAATATTAAGTAAGTTATCTGCTAAGTATAAATGTTTCAGTAGTTTGATTGATAAGCTACTTAGGTATTGGGAAGGTACTGGGACGAAATCCCGAAGGCCAAAATCCCGAAAAAAAAAATAATACAAACATCAATAATTGCGCAATTTTTGCAAGAGAGACAAAAACCCATTTTTTGTGGAAATATAAAAAAAATGTAAAATACACACATCAATAATTGCGCAATCGTGCGCGCAATTTTTGTAAGAGACAAATCTCATTTTTGCAGAAAATAGGTTTTCCGATTGCGCAATTTTTTTCAGGAGAGACCATTTTATAGAACGAATGGATTTTGTTTTGTGTCTCTTGTAAAAATTGCGCAATTTGCGATTGCGCAATTATTGATGTTTGTATTTTACATTTTTTTTATATTTCCACAAAAAATGGGTTTTTGTATCTCTTGCAAAAATTGCGCAATTATTGATGTTTGTATTATTTTTTTTTCGGGATTTCGGCCTTCGGGATTTCGTCCCAGTACCTTCCCAATACCTAAGTAGCTTATCAATCAAACTACTGAAACATTTATACTTAGCAGATAACTTACTTAATATTTTGTTTTTAATTTCATACTATCTTAAAATACGCATTTATGCATAATAATATACATGTTTAAGCTTTATTATAATATTAAGTCGATAAAACGCTGAAATATAGGTTAATTTTCATTCTAACATCTAACATTATTTTTAATATTTGTTGTAAATATAAATAAGTACCCGTGTATCGACAATAAATTAATTGATTATGCACATCTTTAAGTTTTAGCGAGGGAAGACTTATTTTCTTTTAATTAACATCATAAAGCATAATAATTATTCTCAATCTATATTAAAAATGTGTCAAGTGCGAAATGTATAAGGTACAACAACTGAGAAGATAGAAGCATATTAAACTGACTTGCTTACTTCCTCCAACAAATCGTAACGTACGTCTATTCCTTTGCGCATTTAATTTAACTGTGCGGCGTCCAATCCTCCCGGAGGCCAATTGGGTCGGTGTCAAATTGGGTCGGCGTCCAATTGGGCCGGCGTCCGATTGTACCGGCGGCCAATTACCGGAGACCAATCGGCGGAGGCCAGTTTGCTGTGCCAAATCGTCCTAGACCCAATTATTCCTATCCAAGCTACTTGGACCGCGTCCTACTCATCCAAGTTAGCTTGGATAGGAATAATTCGTATGAAGCTGTCACTTGGATGGCACTCCGTCCAAGTGTACTTGGACCGTGTCAACGCGGCTTTAGATTTATTTGGACAACAATTTTATAATGTCTTGCTGAAACATTTATTATTCAAACCAAGCTAGCAAAACAAAGTTTATCCTAAAAAAACCTCTTCGTAGCAACATAAATAAGTCTATACGTAGCAGTGAAGAAGGGTGGAAGAAGTCTGTTAAGATCCGACATAAATACGATCAAAGTCGACAAATCATTATTACCAATATTTTGGCAAGTCAGTATAAAAAGGTTTGCCATCGCTGGACTCTTTGAGATCCATTATATTGGTATATTTAAGCCCTGTTGGGAGGGGAATTTTAGTAGTAGGAAAGAACGAATGAATACAAATGAAGGTATTTAGCTGCCAGCACCGCGATTTCCTAACTATCGACTCGTGTGGCACCAGACGACATGACGTAATTGTGATGTCAGCCAATACACGCTCGAGGCATGCCGCCGGGCCCTATGTTAGAACTTGCGAGTGCAAGCCGCCCGGTCGACATGGCGTCATATGACATCATTGTGACGTACTACCGGAGTGATAATAGCACTCGAGAAAATAACGCTGGTCAGACAGTGGCGTTATTCATTGTCACCATACACATATAGGTGTTTCATCATAATAATATCTATGGTGAGCACTGTGTGCTGGGCGGCATGCCTCAGGCCTGTATTGGCTGACGTCACAATTACGTTATGTCGTCGGCTGACACACGAGTTGATAGTTAGGAAATCGCGGTGCAGCGCGCAGTGCTCACCGTAGATATTATTACCACTCCGGTAGTACGTCACAATGATGTCATATGACGTCATGTCGACCGGGCAGCTGGCACTCGCAAGTTCTAACATAGGGCCCCAAGGTAAACGTCGCCTCCTACTACGCACTGTGTAGGTATTTTGTTTTTGTGAAAACGTTTAAAATTTACTGATGTTATAATTACAGCATAATATTTATGTATGATTTATTGCTATATACTATATTAGTATGCTAAGTACTTATTGTTAAGTGGCGTGTTGCAGTCGAGATGAGTTTGTGTGTGCGAACGACCAGACTAAGCAATAAAAACATCTTAATATTATTTTTCAAAACTGTTAGTATTGTCCATGTATTTATTTAACTTACCGGCAGTGAAACCCCCTGCGGGTACCCAAGTCATAAATGTTACTTAGGGGTGCAACATTCTAAGGGGCAAAAAGTTAAGAAAGGATTACGAATAATACAACTTTTAACATTAGGCAATCTGCTTATGCATGACGTGTCTACTGTTTTAAACGTCTACTCCGTTGTTAGTATGTGTCAGCTAGGTAGGGGGTTCTGCGAGATTTTCGACAATATAAAAAAGGTTGGGAATTAAATATATAAATTTGATATGAATGACAGAGTTATCCATAATATATAATTTTAGCATTATATGATGGATTAAAAAATGGATTTGCTCTGTTATCGGCATTCGGATCAGCGTATTCTTGTGAAAATAGAAGCTTAATTGAAATGCGTCCAGAATAATCTACGAAATAGACTAACCACAGCCAACCTTGATTCGTGTGGATGACTTGAGTCAACTACATAATATATGCCAAATATATTGTATAGAAACTGCCCACATAAAATTTTCCACGAATCCCAAAAGGTTGCCGACCACTGATCTAGAGAATAGACTATAAATATAAAGTATATACATATAGATAATATTGACTATGGTACTGAACTAACCCTTCTGATAAATAAACAGTATTTACTACGTGCACTGATTAAGTGTATGGCCATTCTATAATGCTATCCCAATGTTGTGTGTATGCTTTTAGTAGTAAACTGTACTTTTAGCATCCTTATTAGGCACACCTGCTAGAATAAGTCCTCAAGAAATCAAATTATTTAGTAAGTACATTTACATTGTGTTGCTTTAGCATTATGACCTAAAATTTAGTCAAATAAACAGATGGTATATAAATAACACTGAATCTCTTACCAAACAAACTAAGCAGATTCCCAAAATCGACAATTGTGTATCTATTTTTCTCAATTTCTCAAATGTAAGCGACTGTACCGATCAATGATTTGGTTAGTTCCCCATATTAAGTTCACTGATTCTACAGTTTCGATATCACAACAATCACTAATAGCTCTTGTAATACATGGAAAAATACCGAACCTGTTACAGAGTGGCACAGTTAGAAATACTGGTCCCCCATGTAAACATCATGTTATCAGTAATATGAAATGAAAAATTCACAAAACGAATATTTTTATTTAAAACATATTTACAAAATAAATACAATGTTGACTGATTACTTGATAGAATTTATTATTAAATAAAACAAAATATTGGGGAGGCCTACGTCATGGCACTATACAAAACCAGTAAATCCGTCTCTGGTAAACTTATTCTGATTTAAAGTAACAAATTCGATTTGAATGAATGATCTTGAATCTGCTTCCTTATGGAAACCTTAGTCGTGTCCCTATAAACACTCTGAAGCATGTTCCAGTTTCAAATTTGTAAGTAAACATAATATAGAAATATAGATATCTAAGAGTTTCTATGAAAATCGGTGGTCTCGGAGGTCCTTTTCTGTTTGCCTTATTGTATTTAGGCTGCATATTTATATAAGAAGGTTTTCTTCGATATCTAAGATTCAAAAATCCGATGAAAATCTAATCTAGGCTAAAGATTAGAGTGAGTAGTAGTTTCCAACGCGGCAAGCAAAATTTCTCACAGAGTCTACTCTAAATAGTAGTTGTACGTGCTACTCATATACATACTTAATTTGACGACCCTAAGCAACACATGACTTGCCTGCCTCCATAAGATGTCACTGATAGTTTTTATATAATTATTTTAATAAACAGAATGTATTCATTCATGTTAGTATAGATCAGCGATACTCAACCTGCGGCCCAAAACACATTTATTATCAGGAATTTCATATATCTTGAGATTAATTAACACAATTAATTTAAAAAACACGCATAATTTTTAAAATCTCAAAAATGTTTTGTAAAAAAGGGGGGGTTTCATGATTTTTTTCATCACACCAGTAGTGATACGGCCCGCGTTACTCTACAAATATATGTATTTGGCCCGAAGAAAAAAAAGGTTGAGTATCATCGGTATAGATGCATGCTTGAATACTTATGACTACAATAATAAACTATAAAGTAATAGACAATAAAAATTGATTGCATAATATGATAATACAATGTTTACGTCATGTAGAATTATTTTGTATGGCACGATTAAACAGTTTCAGAGATTTGTGCTTTTTTACCTGCTTAATCCGTTGTGGAAGATATAATATTATGTACTTAATAAGAATTTTATAAATTAAAACAAATGTCGGACTGAGAGTAATGGCCCCCTCTGCAGTTGGGTCCCAATGATTTGTGTACTCTTGCGATTAAGTAGCTAGGCTGCTGGTCATTCATATTAAGTATTGATCACAAATTTGAATCAAACATAGAGGTATATCATGATTCATGACTGATTCATTTGTTGAGTGGTCGTACCAATGAAACCATCTTTGTTTCAGCAGGTGGATTTATTGAAGAAATAAGTTTAGTAATCTACCCAAATAAATATGATTTTTGAAGATGTAGGTATACTCTACATAAATAATATGAGTCATTGTCTAATCACTCTAATCCAAGTGGGTAGTTAAATAGAAGAGGATTTTCTCTGGTAAGTACTAATGTCATTTACTAAAAATCTCTCTCAATAGTCAGTCAACGACATACATAAATTGCCATCAATTATTATTCTCAAATAAGAGGACTTTGGTCATACTAAACAATTGTGTCAATACAGAATGTTATATAAAGGCGTATCATAACAAACAAATTATAAACTATCCTACAATTATGTGGGTAAATAAAATACAGAAGACTGCAGAATAAAAGTACAGTACTTACCAATATATTATAATAAATGTATTAAGTAAATAAAAAGTATTTAAATCAATTATACCGAATAATGATTTTCAGTTGTAAACGCTTAAGAGGATGTCTTGAAAGTCCGAGGCTCTTTGAAAAAGTGTAAGTACCTAATTGCATTAAAGTGCAAAGGGATGCAATACCATGAAATTTAATAATAGAGGATGTCACTTACTTCCAGGAGACCAAGTGGTGGGAGAACTCATGTTATAATTTTGTTGTTTTTAATTAACTATGTGAATTACAGCACATTAACAATAATCTATTAAATGGGTACAGTATTTTCTCAAAATCACAGTCTAGCTGGAGTCTAGCCTTTTTGATATAAATACACAAAATATTGTGACGTGTTTCGTCTCACAAAAAATATTCAATCGTTTCGATATCTATGCGCAGAGTTGCCAGATGATGAAATCGAAATCCCGATTTATGACATTGGCAAATTTATACATGATCGGGGCCAATATGGCAATATTCTGTGATCTGCGACACGCTATGCTTCCATAGACAATACCATTTTATTAATAATTCCACAATTTTATTTTATGATACCAAATGACTTGGGATTTATATTATTTAACTTGAATTTGACATTTGAGTAATAGTTTAAAATATATATGAAGTACAGCCAGCTGTCAGATAAACACTTTAAATAAACTTTGAATGACTTTACATTGATTTTACTAGCAACACTGTATTGCCATGAACTTGTAGTTTTCACTTTGGCAAAATCATCGTTTGCGGCTCGCGAGTTTTAGATTGTTTTGGATTTACAATTACTCAGGTAATACAATTATTTAGGAATATAAAGCGAGCTTTTAGTCATTGTATAAATATCCTACTTAATTTGAATACAAAAATGTTTTCTGAAATGTCATAAATTATGCGTAAAAATTACTTATCATGCATGACTGTAACCATGTCTTCCCTTGTACGTTTTTTAGGAAATATGCCTTCTGGGGCTTTATTCGGTAGCAGTAGTGCTCTCGGAGGTGGATCAGGGGGATCCAAACACTTGGTCGAGTTCCGTGCCGGCCGAATGATATTAAAAGATGGAATGATGAACCCCGATAAGAGAAAAGGATTCATTTACGTGTATCAAAGTGACGACTCTCTTATGCATTTCTGTTGGAAGGATCGCACAACTAGTGTTATTGAAGACGACTTAATCATTTTCCCCGACGATTGTGAATTTCTCAGAGTCGCACAATGCACGACGGGCAGAGTTTTCGTCCTCAAATTTAAATCATCTACAAGGAAATTTTTCTTCTGGATGCAGGTGAACATCTTCAGTATCTACCTACTACGAATCTATCTCAGTTGCCTGACATCACTATTCAAATAGTTGACTGTCCTTTCGTCTGTCATATTAATCTGTAACTCGTTCGTCACCCGTCAAACGAAATATTTAAAGGTTAAAGAAGTGAAGCTAAAATCTTTGGAGTATGTACTGATAAGGTCCATTATTTAATGAACGAGCAGCGTCATTGGATAACTTAATCGTTTTTATCTGCGAGAGAGCTTGGTAGCATTTAAATTGCATTAATTCGATTACATCAGAACTTATACTAAAGCCGCGTTGACACGGTCCAAGTACGATCCAAGTAGACTTGGATGAGAATAATTAGTATGAAGATGTCTCATCCAAGTGACAGCTTCATACTATTTATTCCTATCCAAGTTAACTTGGATGAGTAGGACGCGGTCCAAGTAGCTTGGATAAGAATAATTAGTATGAAGATGTCTCATACGAGTGCCATCCAAGTTAACTTGGATAGGAATAAATAGTATGAAGCTGTCACTTGGATGGCACTCGATACAAGTGTACTTGGATCGTACTTAGACCGTGTCAACGCGGCTTAAGACGTAATGGTAAAGATAAAGTAGGTACTTGACATTGTCATAATTAAAAAACGGCCCAGAATTCACATTGTTAAATGTAGAAATCAGAATGAACGTATGTCAGACCAATTTATGCAATGTAATGCAATTAAAAATTGTATTTGTATTTCATGAATAAAAAACATGATTCAACCAGTCGATGACAGAAGCAATGGTCAATGGCGGTAAGGGGATTATAATTAATACGATAGTATCTTTTTTGTGGTAGTGGTTTTTTGAAACTTAACCACATGCCATACAGTTCGTAAACCACTGGTTTTATTGCATAAAAAAAACAAATTCATACCAGACCTTCACAAAATGTACATCAAGTAATTGATTCATAAAATCCTATACTTATGCCAAAATTACATTCACTGTAATTGAAATGTCATCGGCGAAGGGTGGAGGTAGACTGTGGAGATCCGACGCACACTTTGTCAATCATACTCATTTGTTTACATTGAACTAAGAATACAAATTGCATATGGTTTTTAAAATTCGATTACACCCTGCATAACCAAACCATAAGGCTAATGCCACATAGGCAGGTGCCTTGCTTGGTGGCTATGTGCTAGGTGACATATCCTAGCGAACAGACGCACACTATACTATCACAATGGCCACACTGCACGCATTACGCCTTGCTACGTGATTATTAGTCATCTAGTGAGTCTCCCGGCGAACAAATGTGTTGGTTATTTTTATTGTGTCACCTAGTGATTTTGCAAGATGGCGGATGTTTCTTCAATATGACAAATGTCAAACACCGTATATTTTGAGGTTATGAATAATGACGTATGGGATGAATTGATATTATGCACCCAACAAGTTCGAATTTGAGACTTTCGAAATTTTAAACTTACATTCTCTATGAGAAGTAGCTTTCTGGTTAGTTTTGAGAGTGACATCATTGTTGACTTGAGCGCTCCCAAATGTCAAATGAATTTGTACCTAAGCACGTAGCGTGCAATGTGGCAGTAGTGTTTTTTAGCTCAGCACTAGCGAAACACCTACCTATGTGGCCTTAGCATAATAGAATAAATATTCTTCAATCTATAAAATATTTAAACTTATGTTTGATTTAATGGCATCATTTTGGATATTTTAAAGATAGGGAAACGTGTTTTTATCTAAAACGAAAAAAACTGGAACCCTGAAAATAATAAGGACGATGAGTTGCATTTAAAAATGTTATGGCTTCTTGTCCTTTCAGCATAATTCAATATCCGATCCGGAATCTCTGGTTACAATCGACAACTAACCGGGAAAGTCTCAAACAGCCTATTGTGAAGAAAGCACAAATATATACACAATTTGAAATTTTTCATAAAGCATCCCATTTCATTACCAACATGAAGAAGATATTTTAAGTGAGAAATGAGCCAAACGTTAAATAAATCTTAGATTTCAGCTCCAACTAGCTAACATCTTCAGAGCATTAGATTTATTATTGTAATGTCAATCAAAAAACATGAAATTCTATTATGTAACAGTGACATACTTATTATATTTCAGGAGCCAAAACTAGACAAAGACGAGGAGTGGTGTAGACGTATAAATGAAGTGTTAAACAATCCACCAGCACTGGGTGGCGGCCGCAGTGGCAGTGGAGGAGCTCCGGATGGTGAACTTCAAAATATTTTAAACAACATGTCTCAGCAACAGCTGATGCAATTGTTTGGGGGCGTCGGTCAGATCGGTGGTCTCTCGTCGCTACTTGGGAGTATGAGGTACCCATGAGTAACAATTTATCATTTGAGTCGTTAAAGTAGCTCCTGAGGGTTTTTCGAGTTTTGAGTGAATCACGAAAAACTGTTATGAGCAGTGTTTTAACTTTATGTGTAATTTAACCCTTAACACTCGAGTGCCGCCATATCGGCGGCATTAGAAGTTTCCCGTATTACTCGAGTGCCGCCGTAGCGGCGGCACGCCAATAAAATAATTTTTTGTAATATTTTCAGCAATTTTTATAATGCGATTTCAATCAAGTTAGAATGAATAATAATAGGTTATTACATTTATCTGGGAAAGAAGTCGGCAAAAGAATACTGCGTGCGTAATTTCTACATAGTATTTTTATCTAAATCTTCTCTTTTTTTATTCGTAGGTCGCTTGCTTGCAAGCAATGTTTTTTTGTCACATAAATTTTATTTATTGAACGTTCCCAGACTAGAGTGAACTGAAGTTGTTTGTCACGCATGATTTTGAAGTGTGTTTATTTATTTTTATTGGTTCTCGCTTGCGCAGGGGCGTCTCGTATAGTTTACAGTTTTATATTTGAATAGACTGTTTTTGATGACAATACTTACTATTATATTATGCCGATTCAGAACCTTACAAATATAATGTGAAATACTCTAATGAGTCAAATGAAAATTATTACGTATCGATTTATTATTTTTTGAGAAATCTTTTGATAATGTGTACCGCACTGGGAATAAGTTGTTATGAGCCCGAAATTAATTTAGAAAATTTACGAGACGGCTGCTTATATTACAAGTGTATTTGAAGGCAAATCATTTGGATCATATTTACAGTCATATCTATATGTGTGGACGATTTACACTTTATAGCCACTTCTCTACATACCGCTATTTCATTACGATTCTGTGATAAACCAGGATTACATATTGGAGATTGCTTTGTGAAATACCACACAATGAAGAATTATAAATAAACTAAAAATAAGTACAGTATATTCATTATAAATCTATTTTATAGAAATAAAAAAAAAAAAATTTACATTTTTTTCACCTATTAAATGTTTTATATTGAAATTATGCTTTTTACGGAAAAAAGTCTCGAGTGGGTGGTATGTACCTATAAAAAAAATTTGAGTGGTAAAGGTTAAGTCATTTTGTATCTTCCAGGTTAATATTAAAAGTAAAATAAAACCTCAAATTCAATTTATATGGGGCAATATTCCAAATAAATACATTTAAATTGTCCGGAGAGCGGACTTGAGGCGCTCGCTGTCGTAAAGAGCAAAGTTTGTTACATACTCACATTTTGACATTCCATGTCAATAGAGTCGAATTTGGTACTTGCGGGAATATGGTCGGCCGGAAATGACACCTCAGTAGCAGCCCGTATTTATGTCAATTAATATAGATATTTTAGAATTTATTTTGCCAAACAAATATTTTGTAGCCATACTTACCTACTAGCTTGTAGATCTTTTTCTTTTCTTACATTGCATCTATTTAGCTTTTTAAGTGGTATACATACACACATAAAAAAGCATTTTTTCGGAATAATGAATCGTTGAGCGGCGAGAAAGAAATTACAGAAGTATACAAAATAAAAGAATAAGTGATTTCTGGGCATGATTGGAAATTAGTTGATTAAATAAATTAGTAGACCATTATACAGGGGTCCTAAAAATTTGATTTCGAATAAACGATAATCGTCATATTTCGAAAAAGAATATTTTCATAACTTGTATGGGGACTATTTAGTATTAAGTAGGTAACTAAAAATAATTTTAATCGGTGTTTAATTGAGTAAAGCCAAAAAACGAATTTAATGATGTTGTAAGCCGAAACATGTGTCTACTTTTAACTAAATAAATACATCCCAAAAGTATGTTTTTAAACCAAACGCATTTCTTTG
The DNA here is from genome assembly GCF_057557595.1 of Rhyacophila brunnea. Lineage (NCBI taxonomy): Eukaryota > Metazoa > Arthropoda > Insecta > Trichoptera > Rhyacophilidae > Rhyacophila > Rhyacophila brunnea. Next base: position 43,977,426 of record NW_028232859.1, read on the forward strand.
AGTAATCATATCAACATGTAAGTCATTTCCCATGACTTATCGAAATTATCTGAGTTAGTCTATGCTATGTCATAAACCAATATTAGGGTGCCCAATCAAACCTATACATGGGTTCACTGGCGGCTCCTTGCTTAGGTCATTCGGTCATTGACCTGCCAAAATAAATACCTTACAATCGACATAATAATATTAATAATATGTGCAATGTCATATATAATAATATTAATAATAATCGGTGGATTTGAAATTATAGGGCGCGCGATATTGTGTCGACCCAGTCTATTGGGCTTTTTTTTGTTTGGGCGATAATTCCCCGAACAAAAATATTGTGTTCGCCGGCAGTCTGAAAATTGACCCAAATTGAATATTTTTATAAAATTTTCTCTCTCGTTTCTCATACATAAGACAGAGATCGATATAACACAAAATACGAGATTGAAGCTTGTAACGGTGCGTGAATTACTGTAATATCGGCAATGCCCGAGTGTGAGACAAAAGATTTTTTCACCTAATTAAATGAAACAGAATGATAACACTGACTAGATAATTGGTCTCAAGACGCAACTGTGTATGCGGTTCGGATTCGTTGACAGGTTTTGATGAATGCCTTTGGTTATTTTAATCATATGTAAGGAGTTTTTGGTGCAGTTATTGCATATACACACAACGTTTGGTTTTTAGTGATTTATAACATTTTTGTGAAGCAGTTAGTACGCACGCAGTAGCAATTGAAGTCTGTGATACAATTATAATGGAAATGGAAGCACGATTCGCATCCAACGATCATTCCATTATATCCGATTTGTTCAATAAAGAAAATTACACTGATTTTAAAAATAATTTTCCCACACGTCAAGTAAATTTGGTAAAACTGTTAGAAGAAATAAACATAATCAAGTTAAAAAATGAATTATTGGTGTTTTATCAACGAGATGATTTGCATGGCGCTAATAGTGCAGTTTCTCTTCTACATTTTTTACTCAGCAATAATTTCAACGAAACATTTTCCGAGTCGATCAAAGTTCTCCAATTTATTTGCGTCATACCAATGACAACAGTTGAAAGTGAAAGATGTTTTTCCACTCTCAAAAGAATAAAAACCTTTCTACGCAATAGGGCCAGGATAGACTGACCGCTCTTGCAATGCTCAGTATTGAAAAAAAATATGTGGGAAAAATAGACAATTTTTATAATCGTGTGATTGATGATTTTTCAAAAAGCAAAGAAAGAAAAGTGGACCTAATTTACAAAAAATTATAACGCGTTGTGTGCAATTTCGGTTAACGATGGGTTGGCGTTATGAAAAACGGACATTTTTTGAAGGGTAAGTAGGTACCTACCTATAACAATTTCTAGCACTTATTCTATAATGTATAAAAAGTCAATTTGCAATACGTCTTTTCAGTATACAACGAAAAGGCAAATTAAAATAATATATTCAAAATTGACCTGCTAGTTTATTCCGGATTAAGCCGCCAATGCATGGGTTATCAGCATTTAATATAGATATGTAAATATATATAAAGAACTTTAAGGCAGTTATGTTGATTAATTTATCAGAATTATGGATTCGCTTAGAAAGTCGTCAAGTGATTCAAAAATAATGTTCAATTAAGAAGGGTCCCAATAATAATATTTTTTTAACCAAACTAAATTATTTTAAAAACTTGTACTTAAAAGTCATATTCAATATTTACAACATACTTACGTCCGAAACTAAAAATTAATATGGACACCACTGCATTATTCAAACAACTATAGCAAAAATTGATGTTTGGAATGCTTTTATATTTCCAATACATTTCCAGCCTGCTGGATTTCTCAAACGCTTCCTTGATTCTCCTGGTTGAGATTCCCTTACACTAACTAATGAAACATCCATTATTAATAGATAAAAACAATCAAATAGACAAAGCAAAATCACGACATTCTCACTGCACACTCGTGACCAGTTTGACACGATTGTATAGAGAATTTAAAGTAAGTTTCAAATCAGTATTTGAATGGCGGCGTCTGATTGGCGGTTTATGAATAGACAATTTAGCGACTCATTATTTTTTCAAAGAGCACGCTTGGCGACTCTTCAATATTCATTTTGATTTTTTGATGAAATTGGAAGGAATTTGAAACTCAACTGGAAAAGTTAATAAATATCGTTATTATAGATCGATATCGATATTAATTATAGTAAATAATATATTAATAATAAATCTATCAATAGAGCACATATTATGTACATTCAAAACTAAGTTTATCGAAAAATCACCAGGAGCTAGTTTAGCGACTCAGCGCCTCATTTGAATCTATATTTTTCCATTATTATTCATAATATTATCATAGTCTGTTATTATAAAATATTGTCATATCACAGGTTATGCAAATATACCCCAGAAATGAATATGCTCACATTACACTCTCTGACTGTTGGAACATCAATTTTCATAATAATATATTGTAACCATTGGACACAAAAACAGACAAAATTAGATGTGTAGTGATATACATGCGAATCTAGTAATAAATAGAACAATTAATGATGCCAGACTGAGTGGCGGCCGGTGGTTAAGCCGGCTCTCACATCAAAACTCGTCTCGCACTGTGTCGCACAGCCATAAAACAAACTTCCGAGAACTGAGATCCAGTGTTGCTTGTGAAGATCGCGCACAACTACCCAGCGAAAGTCGCGCGTAGCCTTTGAAACCTATAGATATTTGAATCCGGTGATCGGCGAGCCGGTATAGGAATGAACAATTCGTAGGTGTTTGTATGCTACTTCGACTCGGAGCCTAAGAAGGGTGCAACTTGTCGATTGCTGCAGCAGATGTTTTTTTTCAAACGAAATAGTCACATCGACATATGCGAGACGAGATTTGATGTGAGAGCCAGCTAAGAGATCTATTCGGCGTTATTTTTGGTGTCAAAAATGTCTATAACTCACGCATGAAAGTTTCCCGTCACTGCCAATACAGCTCTCATTGTCTTCCCACCATCTGATTAATTTTTTTACCAGGTTAATCAGTAATCCATTAAATTCCAGCCGATCATCAACGAGTCAAAGTTCTCGCTCGAGCAGCGGGACACCAACATCTAGTCGGCCACCGTCAGAGGCTCCGCGGGCGCCAGCTCGCCCACCACGCGCCGCTACCGACACTGCCACCGCCACGCCCACCACACCTGCTGCCCCTGCCCCTGCCGCCACCCCTTCTGCTCCTACCGCTCAGACGCAACCATCCACCACTAGAGCTGGTGAACACTTTTACTTTCATTATAAAGAGAATATTATAATACAGTCGAACTAGGTTATTATGAGGAAGATGGGACCGACTGAATTTGATCTTTATAACCATTATTCGTTAAATCAGAGAATAGGTATTTTTAAATGAGCGGTCACATAACACAAAAAGTCGCAATTCAAACAAAAATACACAATTAGAATTTTTCCCCGAAACAAGCCTAGCATTTATAAACTACAGTAGAAGTTGTTTATTGTAATGAACGCTGGTAGGTACCTACTGACTTCAGCTTGGATTTTTTACATGAAATTTCATCCGTACGCGTAGATACTTTTTCAATCTTGTCGGCGAAAACACCAATTACAGTAAAACCTCCTTAATACAAATTTCACGGGACCGAAAATCGAAAAAAAATTCGAATCTACGAATTATGACATGTGTGGGGGAAAATATAAAAATTTTGAAAAAATAAAAATTTTCATTTTCATTAATATTGTTTACGATCAGAGCTGTGCCTACCAAATTTCCGGTTCCGTGTGTGTTAATGGATCAAAAATGTCAGGATTATTTTTATTACCTTAACCTTTCTAACGCGGCAACTGACTTTAGTCAGCCTATACGCGCAAGTCATCCGCGCGTCAGCTGACTAAAGTCATTTCGATTTTCGTTTGCCTAGTACTGCTTTCGGCCAGGCGCGAAAAAATCTAATATTGATTTAATTTATTCAGAAATCATCCTTCTCTTGACATCTGTCAATGAATAGCCTAAACTTTTGTTCTATCTAATTTAAATAAATATTTTTCGGGAGCGTGTCTTGGATAAAAAAATATCAGTCATCGGGCCAATTCAAACTTGCCGGGTATATTAGTGTCTTATCGCTTCTTAGTGCATGTGCGCCGAAGATATTTGACTGACGCGTTTGTAGCGATACGAATTCGCGATATAATATGTTATATTGTTTTTTAGTGATTGAAAAACTATTTGGTGCATAAACTGTTATATAGAATATGAGAAAGTTACATTGATCAAAGTGAATTTACAAAACATTTTACAAAAGGAATGCTTTTTGAGATTGCATTCATTCGTCTACCTGCTAGTATATTATCCGCGAGTTAATAGTTTCGGAAAATAATTTGAACAAGGTGTAATTTAAATATAAGAGTCCGCGATTCAATATTTCTCTTTGTTTATTGTTGATTAACATTTTTAAATACTATTTTCTGATTATACTAATAGGTAAAACGGACAAAAGTTGTTTATTTACCTTAGTTATCAGTCATTTATAAAGAAAAGATATGTTAAGTAAATAAACATTTTCACACAATTGAAAATTTCTGTATCGGAAAAATTAAAAACATTTTGTGATAGCATATTGTGTGTGGTCGATATTTTGTCATTATTTTAAAATGGATATCCCTGGTAATTTGAGCGATGAAATGGGAGAAGCAATTCATGATCCTGATTCAGATTATGAATTGAGTGAAAATGAGTACTACGATGATTCAGATACTTCCAGTGCCCCATCAGAAAGTGCTGCTGCCGCCGCCTCTAATTTAAATGTAAATCGTAATGTTGACGATCTGTCTTCGTGGACTACTGGACCTTTCATACCAGTTGTTCACGAATTTGATGATTTCTTTTCTGGAGTCAGCCCGCACACAAATTTATCAGATAGCTCTAAAGAAATAGAATTTTTTGAGCATTTTTTGAATTCAAATATAATGGACAGAATCGTAATCGAAACAAATAACTATTATACAGAAGACATTAGAAGACAAGAACCATCGCCGAAATCACGAATGAATAAGTGGGTCAACACAGACGTCCCAGAAATGTACATTTTTTTTGCTGTAAGTATGTTGATGACTAGAAATCGTCACATCACAATAGAGGAACATTGGTCAACCGATCCACTCTTATCCAGCCAAATGTTCGGGAAAGTAATGCCAAGAGACAGATATACTTTGCTTTTGAGGATGTTGCACTTTTCGGATCCCAATACTCAAATTCCTGGAGATAAATTACATAAAATTAAAATTCTGATCGACCATTGCCGAGAAATATTCAAAAAAACAATGATGCCGCACGAGAACTTATGTATCGACGAAAGCATAATTGTTTTCAAAGGTAGATTGCTGTTTAAACAGTACATTCCTTCAAAACGCCACCGTTTCGGCATAAAAATGTTCGTTCTTTGCGATGTGATGACTGGTTATATATTAGATTTCATAATATATTGCGGGGAAGGAACAGATATTGTCGATGAGCAGGGACTTGGCATTTCGGGAGCTGTGGTAACGACATTAATGAACGAATATTTCGGTAAAGGTCATACTATGTGGACTGACAACTGGTATTCAAGCCCAGACTTATTTAAACATCTTCACGAAAAAAAAACAAATGCTTGCGGAACAGTCCGAAAAAATCGAAGAAATATGCCAACATTTAGGAAGCTCAAGAAAGGAGAAGTGGAGTCAAAAAATAGTAGCTCGCTATTGGCTATAAAATGGCACGACCGGCGCGAAGTCCATATGTTGACTACATTGCACAATGATTCATTTACACCCACAGGAAAATTCAATAGGCAGACCGGAGAGCCTATACTGAAACCTACATGTGTTATCCAATATAATAAATGTATGGGATCTGTAGATAAAGCTGATATGATGTTAAGTACACTAAGTTGTATGCGAAAATCAATAAAATGGTACAAAAAGGTGGCTTTCCATATCATAGATCTGTTTTTATTAAATTCATATATTCTGTTTAGTACTATCACAGGCAAAAAAACAGGTCTAGCTAATTTTCAGTTAAAAGTAATCAGGCAAATATTTGAAAAATATCAAGTTCCAGCCACATCCCGCGCACAGCAACCCGTCGACCATCCACTGCGCTTATCAGCTAGAGCGATGGCAAAGCATATGCCGGACATAATTCCTCCCGCAAATAAACGGATAAATCCTTGCAGAGTTTGTCATCTTTGTGCGAATACAAAAAAAAAGCCGAAAACCAAAAAATATTCCAGATACATGTGTTCCGAGTGTAACGTGCCATTATGCGTGTATCCGTGCTTTAGAGAATACCATGAAAAGGTGAACTATTAAAATATTTAAGTGTTTCAAAAATACTAAAATGACCTACCTACATATCAGACGATGTTGAAATTTATAAATTAATAACATTTGAAACTATGTGGATTATGTGTTCTGTTTAGTGAATAGTGTATTGTCATGTTATCAAAATAAACCATTAATATTATCAAGTGGGGTGTAAAAAAGGATTTCTCATAATTTATTAAGTGGTCTTGGATTACGGTTGCATTAACTCTGAAGTTTTGAACATAATTCTGTCATCGACGCACTTGTCCGGAGCCGACACGTCAACAAAATGGCGACTGAAACGTAAGTCACACGCTTTTTGTATAACGCGGCTTGTTCGTCATTCTTTATCATAATCAGGGCACAAATGTTTATTTTTAAGATCGTTAAAAATATTACGACTATTCATAATCACCGTTGAACACTTAAAATATTTTTGATGACTGTATTTGTACATGTTTGACTGACATTTATTGTGATTTATCACAACTTGAAATCATGACGCGCTCTATTGTATTAAAGCGGTATTCTTGACGCTTTGAAAGGGTTAAAATATGTTTAAATTTATGATGTTTTAAGAAAAGTCTGTCACAATTTCCTATGACTGGCTCATGAAGTAGTGTACTTTATTACGATTTATTGAATATTTTTGTATGCCAGGGACTCTGAAATCATTTCGAATTACGAAATTCGAATTAAAGATATGGTTTTATATGAAAATAATGGTCAAGGAACTTTTTTTTCTTACTAACAAGGTTTTACTGTATACCTACAGTCATACTGTATTAAAATGTCAGTGGTAGCAATCGACGATTGCCAGCTGTTCTGCTAGGCCTAGCAGCCTGAGAAGGCATCAGACGATGTTCTGAAGGCCAGACTCCAGATAGACTATGCATATGACCCCAAATTTATATTGGCAGTATTTAATAAAACGCAATTTTTATTTAATTAAAAGTGGAGTAAGTACTACATAAAAATTGCGTTTTATTAAATAAAAACAACAATACAATGCAGTTCCACCATGAATTGACAGTTAACAAAAAAAAAAAGAAATATATTGGCAGTGTCGACATGCAAATCGTAAAACATCAGCGAAATGTCAAACTGTCTGAGGTGAATGAAAATCCACCCCGAAAGGAAATGGCGCCGTCTATGCATACTTCACAAATATATTAAAACCCAACAACATGTCATTAGGACGCCAAGCTGTCTGCAAGACTTAGCGAGACAGACTGGTGACCGCCAGCTGGCTTTGCTAGTTATAATCAATGTCTCTGGTGGTTGTGACACAATTTCAGCCTTTACACTTACATACATTGATTTTACGTGTTACATCCATTAACAACTTATTCAAAAAAAGCATGATTATAACAGTGTTTTTGATTTTTTTTTTAGCTGTGCACTTATCTGATCTGCAAAAGTACTTATCAGGATTGGCTAGTCCGCCTGGTGAAGAAGGGTCATCCGCAGACAGATCGAGTCAAGGAGAGATGGTGGACTTAGCTTCCGTTATTTCCAGTGCAGACGTAATAGCTACCGCCGACCCACATGCTGCGGGATTAATGGAACATTTACCCCCACCTGCACCTGATCAACCCCAGGATGACATCAAGACAACGTTGCTCTCCCCTCAATTTACTCAGGTCAGTTAATTTACGTATTTTATTTAAGTTACATATTTGTTTTTCAATATACCTACAACTTTTCATGTAATCTTTCAAGCCATTAGGGATCACAGTTTCAGAATCAGTATTTTTTCAATCCGAGGATCCTGCATTTTGACAAAAAGAATTAATAAAAAAATTATACTGCATTATATAAAAAGACATACAAGAGATTTCATATTTTTAATGGGTTTATCAGTGGCGAAGGATGACTTTTGGGAAGAGGTAGGCTGTGGAGAAAGCACACTTGTTAGATATATTTACGGAAAATAAGATGATAATCCGACATTACTACTGATGAATAGGTACACAAAAATCAATGGAATTTTAAAAGCTCACTGATGGTTTAAAATTTAATTTGAATTATGCATTTTCCTAAACATTTATAAACGCAAGATACGCTCAAAATATATTGTCATCTTTGAAAAAATCCATTGTTGTGTATCTGTTCCATAACGATTTATAATTTAACCTGTAAAACTAGACATTTTAAAATACTTCTATATTTAAAACACAGACTTATATACAATATCAGATTTCAACTGACATAACTGACTGAATAAATTGTCTTAGTCTATGAATGAACTAACTGATAAATAAAAATCACGAGATATTGAATCCCATAGAAATTATTTTTTTAAATTATCTTATTAATTATTTTTAATAAATGTGCACTTACGTAATATGTAAGTGCTCCTTAAATAGCTTAACGATTTGTATGGGCCGCGCCAGACGTCTTGAAATTATGAGAAACAAACATCATATAAAAAAAACTTTCGATTCACATGAACATAATCCATACAATATGTGAAGCGAAACGAAATGTCGCTTAAACTTTCGAGACATGCCACGAATGGTGCTTATTGAAATATGGGGAAATATCGTAAAAATTTTATCACAATTATAGGATAGATGTCATTGGGCATATTGAATATATTATTATGTGATTATATTATTTAATATGTCAATATAAAATTGAATATTTTTCTTAAGAAGGTAGGCTTTAAATAATCACCTAGTATGGAGTCTTCGCCACTGGGGTTTATATTATGGCCATACTTCATATTTTCACATTTGAAAATGTACTGAACATTGTCCAATATTGAATATGATATTTTACGTACAATACAGTGAAATAATGCTATTTTCAGGAATTTCCAATCAGATTCTAATGGATTATTCTAAAATAAGAATAACTTATATTTGGTTACTATTTATGAAATCTATGAGTGCTCCTGAGCTTCCTTTTTTTGTACACACCTTAACCGTTGAATTCTCTTATTGAACCTGATGCATTTAATGCCACGAATCATCAGCAATTTAGCTATGGAATGAACACTGTTCCGTAGATCGTTCCATGGAGGAAGGAAGATAATTATTATTATTCATGTGTTGTTTTCTTTTTTCATTTCAGGCTATGTCATTATTTTCTAATGCAATTGCATCAGGTCAACTAGGACCGATCATTTCTCAATTTGGCTTGGGGAGTGAAGCTGTAATTGCGGCACAAAACGGTGATATGAAGGCATTTATTAAAGCCTTAGAAAATCAAGAAAAGAAATCTAAATCGCAAGAAGACGTCAAACCTAAAGACAAGGGTGATGAAGACGATAGTATGGCATTAGATTAGTGTTTGTGAAATATTTTGCTTTTTTTTTCCCTAATCCAACAATAATTGAAATATAATAATTTAAATTATAAAACGCAACCACCTATGCTATTATAATGAAAATATATTATTATGTGATGTGGTTAATTTCCAATTATGGTATTTCAGTCTAATAAATATGTTTATTATATTTGTGTACTACTTTTTAATTTTTACACTAAAATCACTTACTGCCGTCCGACAAGAAGATCTAGGCGATAACCGGAAGTCGCTGTAGTCGAAGTGCGATTAACTAAATAGGAGGGGCTTGTTAATTCACAGTTTTAACACGTAAACAAGAAATTCTTGTTCGACAATAATTCAAATTCTGATTTCTAGGCTGAGAAAAGATAGGGCATAATAATAGCATATTATTCATCTTTCCAATATAAAATATAGATTGTTTTGACCAGTGTTTCTCAACCGGTGGTCTGCGAATTATTGGCATCAGATGTATTATACGCTACTATATAAATAATATTTTTTATTTGTGTGTTAGCTAGTGGTCCACAAAACGTTTCTCCGCAAAAAGGTTGTAGTCTAAAAGTGTCATAGGAGTAGTCTAAACTTTAGACTAAACTCCCATAGATACCCCTATTATAACCCCTATCGAAATTTAATAAAATTGAATTTGGCCTTAAAAAAGTCCTTTACCGTTTTATTGAACTAATATAATAGAAGCAGTAATATGATCTTTCTGCATTAAAAGGCTGAATTGCCATTGTAAAATGAAAATCCCATACAAATAAATGTACAATGTCTTTGAGAACAAATGATTTTGTTTTTCTGGTTAATTAATATCTCCTTGTTTTGTGGCTAGTCTGGCTGAAAATCATGTTCCTCTATGCCTGGCTGGAAGAGGTAGATATTGCAGTAAAAATCAGATTTTTTTTATCTTGCGGCAAAGTTCAATACATAAATAAGTCAATGGTATATGTATGAGGGCTGTTCAAGGATTATCCGACCTTTATTATTCCTGTGGTAGCAACTGGAGTTTGAAAGATTCTTTGAGGATATGGATGGATTCTTTTTTCACCCACAGAAAGCGTTAGTCGCTGGTAGTGAGTGGGGGTGTACTTTGCGCCTGTTGGATTTTCATTTCACAATAAATGATGGAACGATTTAAACAGTGGTATTGCATCAAACTAGGCGATACCCAAGCAGAAACTATTTAGACATGCTTTCGGCGACAACACCATGGGCATTAAACGCATTACGGAGTTATAGAACTGTTTCAAAGACAGCCGCTGATCCAAAGAATACAATTTTGAAGGAAATTTGGGTTTCAGAGCTCCACGCAAATAATCATATTGCCCGGCCAAAGGTTGGATACTTTTTGAATGAATTTTAAACGAAATAAAGAATAACACATTTAACTATGACAAGCGTGGCCCCCACAAGGGGGGCTGACAGGGCTCTAGCCTGGGGGCTCGAGCTCAGGAGGGGCCCGGCGTGACAAGTCGACCAAATAAGTGATAAACACACATCACAAATTTGCTCTAATAGCAAAAAAATGGCGCTATTCTCCTTCAATAATTTTATCATTTTAAATTATACGATATTATTACGATTCAATTTTTAATTATGTATCGATACCCGACAACACCATAATTCAAATGGATGTAGGTGCATATTGAAATATACAAAAAAAAAACACTAGATATATTATTTATTTTACCTCATACACCATTTGGAAAACGCTACTGTAGAGCATCACACACCCTTTATCCTTAGAGATGGGCAGGGGGGCCCGCCAAAGATCTTAGCCTGGGGCCCGCTTCAGGATGTGTGGGCCAAGATGATAAGCGTCTACAAACGAAGATGTTAAGAAAGAAAAGTTGACCTCAGTACAAAACACTATGCACAAACATCGTCCTTAACTAAGATCATGTTGTCTATGGTTCACCTCGTCTTAGTGCTCGTCCGTGGTGGTTAGGCGGGCGCGGGGCGGGCAACTCAAACGTATGAACACGTCTCGACGTGTCCGTAGACAATGCGCGGGGACGGGTGTTCGCGCGTGTTGTTTTGGCGCGTCTAGCTCAACGCAGGCAAGATCGTACATGCGGCGGGCTCTTCCCATACTGCGCGCATAGAGGTGTCCGCACTGAATGGACGGGCACCGACGCGGGAAACGAGCGAGTTGCGGGTGTCTCAAACCATCATGAGCTTACCGCGTGCGTCTGGTGTATTTATGGTATTATTTTCACAAAGCATAGATAGTGCAAAGTGATGTAAAGTAGGTATACGTTTTATAACGTTGCACTTTTTACTACACTGATACGCCTCTTTGCCTTATTACGTCACATAAAATTTTATCAAATATATATATAAAAATTATATATTCACTTGTATTAATATAATATGTAGTACTACATAAATATATATTATGTAAAAATAATATCTTTAAATTTCAATAATTCTTAACGCACATATAATATTGTATACTTATTTTACTTATAGTTATAAAGGTAGGTACATAAAAAAATGTTTTTTTTTGTCTATAATTATTCAATATTCTTTCTCATTTATCTCTTTATCTAATTTCTCTGTATTTAAATTATAATATGATTAACTATAATTATTATAATTTATATGGAAACTTTGCTTGTTGCAATATCTTTTTCTAGTCTATTTTATACATATTTGTAGTCTATGTAACTGTTTGTTTTCCTTAATAAAAAAATATAAACATAATAAAAATAAAATATATTAAGTAGGTACATCATTTCCATCATAGAGCCGGGGTGCAAAGTTATGAAGCGTACATTCTACACCTACATTCACACCATATGAACCGAAAAGTCTTTTTTAAACTTTAACTTACATATTATCCAATATATAATCAAATTATAAAATCGACCAAGGGTACTTGATGGAATTTGAATTTAAATTCATATATTATATAAATTTACCAAATAAACAGGAATTAACTGTATCAGATGACAGTGTATATTCACCATTGGTGGTGTTTGAAGATGCCAAAAGGCGATAGTCGGATCGCAAAAAATTACTCAAAAAGAATAGATAAAAACTTGATCAATTAGAATATACCTAATCAAATATTTTCTCATGTTACTCTTTTTCGAAAAACTTGTCTGGTTGTTCCCGCAGTTTCTTGTATAAGTTATAAAATTCTTCTGCTAAATTAGTGCTTTCCATATTGATTTCATTGGTCCCATATTTTGGTGCAAAGTTTTGCCATTTCAAATAGGAGTTTTCCAGTAAAAACTTTTCTGTGTTTATGGTTTCCTATCCCTGATTTGACGCTGAACACGACTGGACGCGCGCGGGCTACTACGGACACTCTACCCGTGCCCGTCCCCGCGCCTATTCCGCGTCGAAGACGCCCCATGACTACGGCCAAGCGCTTAGAGCTTCGGTCGTTTTTTCTATTGAAAATAATACCATATTGAAAATTTTTTTTTCCTATAGTTTAGGTAAATTATTTTATAATTGTTAAACGATGACAAAAATATGACAACTGCACTTTATAAATGCAATAACTATAAATACATATTGATATTTAATTATAATACTCTTATGTTTCCGTTGTAAGTCATTATACGTGATTCTACAGGCACCGCAAGATATTTTTTTAACATGGTAACACTCTTGTTTCTTGCGCGGTATCAGGCGAACATAAATTGAGAGGGGGAGCAAAAAAAAGAATAGGCCTGTCTATCCATTGAAAAAGTATCAATACATGGAATGGGTATCGTATCGAAAGAAAGTATCGTCCTTTAAGGAAAGGATGGCCCACACAACCTGAAACGGGCCCACTCCCCAGGCCAGGATTTTTAAGTTTACTTAGGGTTAATAGCAATGTGACGCTCAATATTAGCATTTTCAAAATGAATGCTGTATTTTGAAAACTTTACAAGTCACTATTGTGTTTTAGTCAAAATAGTGAAAACAATCCTATAGGTATAAAAATAAATAGGTAGGTAGATGTAAAATATATTATTTTATAGCAAATGTTAACCATTGTCTTTAAAAAAAACTACTAACATTTGTGTATTTAGGTAATATGAAGATTTTTGCAACTTATGTCACTGTTTTTTCAAATGTGTCAAGCAACGTTTTCGAAATACAGCATTCAAATGGTGTTCGAGGTAAAATGAAGGATATTCACTGTATTTTTAGTGATTTTGTGTATTTTTTAATATATTTCTATATTAAAAGGTCCGCAGTCCCCATTCACTGCGGACCATTTAATTAATATTTAATTATGACATTTAAATAACATGCTAATTATATCTACCTGTCCACCTGATGGGCAACGCACCAGTTGCGTTGGACGCAGTAAATGGGTCATTTTTATACGACCCAGGTCGGTGTGTCAATTGTATTTACCATTGGTGAGTGTGCATAGTGCCCGAAGATGCCGAAATGCGATACCCGTGTCGCAAAAAACGATTCAAATGGAATAGTACAAAACTTAAAACCATTAGAATTTATATCTATTTGAATTGCGGAGTTGTCAAGTAAAGCGACATACGATAATAAAAAAATGCATCGTACTACTGTTGTTAAAATGTTAAAATCGTTGAAATAAATAGTGCGCAGGCGACTTTTTTAGTATTAGAGCAAATTTGTGATGTGTGTTTATCTCACTTATCTGATTGACCCCCAGGCTAGAGCCCTGATAGCCCTGATAGTTTGTAAATATCGTTGTCAAATTATGGTTGTTTGCGAAGGATTATTTATAATTTTATTATATATCCATCGTTATCGAAAGAAATTATCAATAGCAAAATATCGATGTATCTTTCATAAAGTATTGATACTTCAAAATATCGATATTTTTGTTACGGTCCTGCACTCATGCGTAATACAGAAGGGGGCATGTTCATAACAAAAGTAGTCTATGGTTAAGGATTCCTTAACTCTATACTCAGGATTGTCTATAGTTAAGTCATGCTTTTCGGCGACTTATCCTTAGGAACGAAATCTTAGATTGTGCATGCCGCTCCTAATTTACAAAAAATTATAACGTTTTGTATGCAATTTCGGTTAACGGGTTGGCGATGTGAAAAATGAACATTTTTTTATATTTTTTAAATAACTTTATTTTCTCGTTTTTTAATTTAGAAATAAATTTTCTTGAAATGGAATATCCATTTAGTTTAGTTACACATATTTTCATGAAAAAAATGTTATGTTCTTCAATTTATCGCATTATACTTTCGACCAATCAGTCATTGTCGAAGATACGAGAATGCGTTGCTATTTTACTGCGGCAAACACATATCTTGACTTACGAGAAAGAGCTTCAGTATAATCATCTGTCGGAGTTCAGTATTCTGTATACTTACAAACACGTAACTCAAGATATGAGTTTATAAGGTACTGTTCGGTTAAAGCGGATACAGCGGAAAACGCATTTTGAAAATAGCCGATAAACTGCATTATTTGTTAGGTTAACCTAACCTAACCCAAACTAATAAATAATCCAGTTTATCGGCTATTTTCAAAATGCGTTTTCCGCCGAACAGTACCGTTTATAATATTTATAAAAGTATTTTTATTGTGATACGAGTTTTTTGTTATTACTAAAATCTATTATGTTATAAAGTACGTTTTGAGATACATGTTAGTGGAATTTGTGCGTATTCAAATTCTGAATTCATTACATCAAACAACTCAAAACTGACAACAATTCAGTTACGTGTTTGTAGAAAATTATCGACGCTATGTAATACAACATAACAATATCCAAATAATGAAAAATATATTTAATTTTTTTCATGTTGTGGGCTTACTCAAATATTTATTACTACAATTATTGTAAAACATGAGCTTATATTAACAGGCTTTTTTGAAGAATGTTTATTAGCCACTCCACTCGCCTAGTCCGTTTTTCACCCACGGTTGCTGAGTCAATAGAGCGGCAGTCTGTGAAACCATGGGCCATGGGTTCGAATCCGCAGCTGGACAAACAAAGTAGGTATTTTGTTTTATCAATGTGCGTTTAGTCAAATGCAAAGAACTAATGGGTTGGATGAATAGTCAATAACAATTCCTTGTAAAAAATCTCTTACTATAGCTAAACAACGCACGGACCTAGAACCACACCTCTTTTCGTGCGCATATAGTAGGGATGGATAATTAGTACAACCCTGACCTCGGGCATGTTAACGTCGGAACGCTTTCATGAAAAGTCACACGATTCAATCGTATATTCCTAGTTTTACAATGAATACCCCATATCAATCTATTACAAAAATATTTACAAGGACAAACATTAGAAATTGTTTTTAATGTAGCCGAATATTCATTTATTTATTAAATGAAATTATTTGAATTTATTTTTCTATTGTTAAATATCGAATAATAATTGGACTTCTAAGTGAATTACTAAGAATAGAATTGTTATAAATTTAAAACCTAATTTTTCTGGATTTGTTTTCTCAAAAAATGACAACACAGAATTTTTCTACACGCGACTTCTTGATCTTGTTGCGGACAGCAGTTTAATAATTATCATTATTGAAAGTAGCGTTGCCTATTTGCTACGTGTAATATGGGCCGTTCTCTTCTTAGTCACTCCCATACTGGCCGAAAACAGCCAAACCCAACCAAACATCAAAAAGTTAACGTTTATGTTGTCGGACTTGATGACCACTCTTTGGATTCCTAAGGCATAAAGCCCACCAAGAAAGTGCTCGGTGCGCTCACTACTGAGTAGGCCCCCTCCCACCCCCGCATTACCCTTCACCTATGTAATAAGGGGCTCAAGCAGCACAAAATAATTATTATTATCAGCGTCTCTCATAACAAAGCAATAAAAATATTATTAAATTTCTCGGGGCTTGTAATTAAAATCGGACACGCAATAACTAAACAAAGAGTTCGCTGTTCTTAAATAATGGCTTCTCGCCCGTCGCATCGACGACGCTTTGAGGAGCGTGAATTTGCTCGCCGTTTTCAATGAATGGACTACGTTGTATTTTCGTTAATTCGTATCGCCGAGAAGCCAAAAAACGATGACTCATGGGGCAGGCGGGCATAATGCGTCGTCAAATCCAGTGTATTTGATTACGTTGTATTTTCGTTGATTTACGCGCCATTTGTGAAATTTTGCGCGAGAGCCCCACTTGCTGCGTTAAGTGGGTTTTACGCCTAAATACTCCACTTTGGACCGTACATGGTAATTTGGCTGTTATATATTGTGACGCCTTAGCACAATCAGGGTATTTATGAATAAACAGTGGTTAGTTAGTCATTAAGTAGATTAGCAAGATATGTTAAAAAATCAATTTCATTTAAATTGTCAATGAAATTTATCTGCAATACGAATACAATTATTTATATTATAAACTCACACAGTATTTTTTATTATTAAAGGACTTTTTATGAAGTCTATTTGGGACATAATTATAAACTATTACATAACCACAAATATTACAACTCCTTTAAATTAATAACACTTGCCAAACTCAAAGCGCGCGGCAAGGGAAAAGAATTATGCTCTTCAAAACAAAAACGCAAAGTTAATTACAATAGAAGTCAACTACTTGAGTACATTTTAGAAATGAACATTGAAACCCATTAATTATTATAGTAGGTAGGTACCCATGATAATAATATGTCATATAATTATTTTTTTTTCATATGAAGACCTTACACTGAAGCAAGATAGATGGTATTAAACAGTATGTAATAAAAAGGTTTATTCATTTGGTTTCGACTTGGGAAATAAAAAATAAATATACATCAGTCACCTTCAGAATGATTACCAATTTTGGACAAGCGTCACTTGGGAAACATTACAATAACCAAGTTACTGATCCATTGGTTCTATTATAGTGATATTTAGTGGAAGAAATTTTACTAATGATTATATTATGCTACTGGAAAACTTTTAAATACGCGAGATTCATTGATTTCCCAATAAAAAATAGTACGAGTCTGTTGTATACACCCTATGTTATATGCTGCTATCATCAGATATTAGAGTATTAGACGATTGGTGGATTGTAGGTAACTACCTATATAATTTTTTTATGTATCCGAGATCGTTGAGCTGCCAACGCCATATTTATTAAACAAAAAACGTCCTCAGTCTGTTTGTACAATAATAAGATATTTCAGGTTCTCCCGTGTATAGAAATAATAGCTACCTACAAATACATGAAGTTTCACAATAAAATATAGTGTTATTTAGATATTAAACTAGTTGGCCTGTATTCGGCATTATAATCTATTGCAGGGTTTCCCAAACTATGTTCCGCGGAACACCAGTGTTCCGTTGAACCTGAATAGGTGTTCCGCGACCATTTGGAAAGGTTTTATACACTGCAACACATTTAAAGATCTTCTACTAGGTAGAAGTAAAATAAGTAAAACTAAAATAATTAAAGAATCTTCTTCATATTGAAAGGCGAGTGATGATCAATCTCCATTGATGTTTTGTGTTTGTGTATATCAACATAAAAGTGGGTGCATTAAAAATACAAAAAATCGCTAATAATGCCCTTAATTTTACTTCAAACACCATTTGGAATTTACACCAGTAGATCGTCACATTGCCTTTAACCTGAGCGATAAGTAGGGGGCCCGCCAAAGATCCTAGCCTGAGGCCCGCTTCGGGGTGTGTGGGCCATGATCTAGGTACAAGCGGAGGACCATCTTTTCTCACACCGTGCGCATGAAAAAGATGGGGTATATTGTTTTTACCTGATCGGTTGACAAATCTTGTCAGTTTAACGACAGTTACCAAAATTGACAACGATTAGCCGTGTTAATAAATAACCTAAAAAATAAACTAAGTGCTCCGTTAAAATTTCCTGGTTTGCGAAGTGTTCCATTGCAGAAAAAATTTGGGAAAACCTGATCTATTGCATCAGAAGAGCAAAGAAATTAAACTTTTTATTAAGAAATAAGATTAGCAGGCGTAAATGAGTCTCTTTCAAACTGCATATTATTTTAGCAATTCCAAAAATTTGTGTGGTCTATGAGCAAACATTTTGGTTTCAATGGTTTTTCAAAATTCACCGCGAATTTCGTGTGGATCTGGCTAATTATTTTGTTATCTGTTCAGAGATCACTCAATTTTTTGTGTCTGGCCTCGGATGTGAAATTTTGATAATATTAAAATATTATAACATAAAAATGTTGACAGTCAAAGAGATTGAAGAGAGGAGTCCAATCTCTTTGTTGACAGTAATAATTATTATAATAAATTATAATAAAAATAATTCTAATTTTGACGAATATGTATTTTCATTACTGGTAATACTATATTCGAAAATCGCAATAGACCGAATACATCCGAAAATACACGAATGAAGTCAATCGTTTTACGTTGTACTACAACGGGAACGGGATGCGCGGGGCGGGGGAATCGAGAGCCTTTGTGTGTGATTGTTGTGTTCGTACAATCGTACATTAATATCACATCACATCATACCAAATGTAACCTACACGCGCGTTTGGCAGTGTATTTTTTGTTTATCACGCTAATTTTTTAATAAAAGTTTATATAGTGCGACAGTCATGCGTATTATTACTTGGTTCGGTTAATCATCTGTCAAGTAACAATGTCACTGTGCAGTGCAAAGAATGGAGTAGTTGTGCATACGTACTTATCACTATTTTGCAAGATGTATGAATAACGGATTAAGGGTATCCCTGTGGCGACAGAGAGGCACTCTAACAAGTGCGTTGTGCGCGAAAGGGAAAGATAGTCGGAGACATGGCACGTAGAAAAGGAATTTCTTCTAATACCAATAAAACCAGTAAGTGTTAATCATTAGTATCATTACTAATATTATTATTTTAATTGAATGAAAGTGCTGAACGTTCACCCAGTGGACAAACCGTTTATTTACATCGGAAAATTAAACATTTCAAGAAGTTTAACCATAGGTGCCAGCAGGTGTTTTTGAATGAGATTAATATTTTGTTAATTATTATCAGGTCATAATACTTTTTGTATGAAATACAAATATAATACAGTTGTTTTATTACCCAAAACCCACTCAAAACAAATCCGTGTTAATTTTGTAATGCGTAATTATTTCCGTAAATATTGTGTTTCAGAGATGAGATTTTGTAAGGTGTATCCCATGGGCCACTACCAAATTCACACAAATTAAAACAATAGGTACCTAACCAGTTAATTTTACTTTTATAGAAAATAAACAAACCGACATAATGTAGTTTTTCTAGTTGTAAACATACCGACTATTCAGCAGCGAGGGTAAATCATTTTTGTGTACGTATTTCAATGCACATCGTGCCCAATATAAAATATTCCAATTAAGTACAGGTGTTTTATTCTGAGAACGTTTGTCGTAGGTAATAAATTCTATTTATAGATTACTTCTCACCTTCGCCAAAACCGTACTTATCCTAGTTTTAAATGTTTATATTTAAATACCTACTAGATATTATATTAGGAGTTTAAAATAAACATAAGGATGAAAGTAACAACATTATTTTATTAGGTTGATTGGCTATTATTTTCGTTGAGAGTCAATTACATACCTACCTATTATTTTTTTATTTCTATGCTCAAATAGGTAGCTAGGTGTAAACACTGTAAACTATACACTGAACTGATATGATAGTAGGTATTATTTGTGTTTATGATACGAATGATTGAAAGTAATCAAATGCATGCTGGCAACCCAAATAGATTTGCGAGGTCACCATGACATCTTACTTCCGCGTCAACAAATAAAGTTACGAAAATAAAATAATAACTAATTAAATCGTATTGAACGTTTTTTGAGTTTACTACTATGTTAAGTTTGCTATAACAGCTCCGACGTCAGATTTTAAAGAAGAGATTTAATATTATATTAAATTTATTGGCTCGTCATCAGTTGATCAGATTGCCTTTGATTGGGTGTGTTCAGGAGCACACAAATATTACCAACAATGCAACTGGTATGCGGTTGAGTATAATAAAATAATATTATTCTACTTCTAATGTAATCGTCTATCGCAATGGCGTGACAAAAGCGAGACGAGGCGTCCGCTATCAGCAAACTTTGCTCAACATGCTCTGTGCGTCATCAGCGCAATAATCCAAGTCAATTGACCCCTTAATTGTCACTTTACAGTATGTATACGTTAATATCCTTGTGTATATACCTAATATACTCCACTCGCACTTTAAATCTGTATAATTAAAAATGTAAATATTTACTACCTATATAGGTACGACATAATATTATTATCATACTTCGGCGGTCTAATTCAGAATTGGCTAATTAGAGATTAACGGGGGGGGGGGGCTAAAAAAATAGTGACAAAATTGAGAAATGCAAGTGATGGCTGTCAAAATAATCTAAATGTGGCGTAAAGTAGTAATATACTGTAAATAGTACTGATTATAATCTCGCTTGATCTTCAGTCGTCACTAAGGTTTATTTCATCTTGAGTACGAATAAACTAATTACAATACTAGGTATATTTACTTGAATTCTGTCTACAATATAATATTACATATTTGACTATTATGACATTACGTGACATGTCAAGTCTGTCACTATTTACTGGCGGGGCCATTCATGTTAGTTCGGTTAATTTAACGACGATGTCTCTGCATCCGGACCCGAAGAAACCTCCCCCTCTGTGTGCGCACCCGTGGACATAATAATAATATATCCTTTGTTTTGAATGTCATGGTTTACTATGATGATCATTGTATAGGTAGGTAAATAATTTAAGATACATTTAACACGCGTCAAAAGCAATGGTTTTTACTCAATGTCGTTGGTCTTATTATTTCGGGGTACGACGGTATCAAGAAAACAATCGACACACAGTGCTGAGATATTTTAAAAGAAAACTAAATACTTTGTTCGTTATTTGAATAATAAATGTTCCAGCATCTAGGTATGTGTTATAGATATACCTACCATTATAAATCACCAGGTGTTCGAATTTAGAACTGAGCCTATCACAGTATAGAAACTATTGGGTGATAATAATATGTCAAATATTAGCATGTGGCGCCCTCAATCAACGGACAACTTATACTGGTGGATCTATACAACACACGTTAATTTATATACCTATTTATGTCATACAGGGGGTTAAAGAAAATGTACAAAAGTCGCTGGATATCATTGCGAGTCGCTGCGATAACACGAAACCGAGACGCCAAAGTGGCAATCATCTCGTTTATGCTTCTTTCCCCCGCGAAAATTAATCGCGAGCTAGGTTGATATTATATTGTTATCAGATGGGTGTTTATTATTCACATATTCAAATTCGCCGCTTTTGGCAAACAACGTTCGCATGTGCGTCATATGCACCGGCAGCGACGAGTTATTTCGGAACCCGTACCTACAAGTTGACTCCAAACCGCTTGATGCTGTGTGTGTATTGTACCCCGACTTGTTGCGAACAGGGCCGAACGAACTGATCTGAAATATGTAAACATTCCATTTTCAAAACCACAATACAAATAAACAGAATGATGTTTCTAGGGGTTTTTTATTTGTCTGTGTTCTTCGAATATTCTATTACTAAAATTTGAGTCCATCTGTCGTTATTTTTTTAATTTTATGAACATTGACATCACACAAATCTCGTGTTTTAATTGTATGTACAATTATCACGTGCTCTACCTTTATTTTTGTATAAAAATAACGCCTCATGTTTATCACACTTTTAATTGAAAAAATAGCTGTCGCTATAAAAACATTGATTCATAATATTATGAAGGCAATGGAAATGATTTCATAGTGAAAGGAGATTTTAATAATGATATCGTAAAATAGTGTGAATGGCCCATAGTATTCTCGGTACGGTCCTTTTTACAAGGCTGCTGAGTTTCGCGCGGGAAGTGAACTGCGGCGCGGGGCGCTGGGGAATCCTTCTGGCGCCAGACTGCCAGCCTTCTGTCTGTTCGCCGCGTCTCGCTCGCTCTCGCGGGAATGTCGTCGCTCGTCTCGCTCGGAACGATGTCGTCGCCAAGCGAGAATTAGCGGCGGGCGTTCCCTATACAAACGTTTATACGCTAATCCGCGCAATGTGATAGCAACACAATAAATTAAAATAATTCAAATTTAGAATATTTTTTTCGGCTAATGTAGGAATCTGTATTGCCGATTTAAAGCTTACAAAAATGTAACATTGATAAGTTTTTGGCGTCTACCTACTTAATTAGTTTTTTTTCGAAGAGTATTTGTACACTATTTGCTTATAGGTTACCAGATGTTATTTATTCGATTTTTTTAAAATATTATTTACAATGCTATTTCAACATAAATCACTCATTATACAACGTTTGTAATATTAGTGACCATTTCTTTAAAATAGCACTGGACGAATGGTCACTAATATTAAATTGTACATTGGTTTCAAGTCGTAATCTTATTACCTACCTATATAAAAATGAAGCTGAAAAGCTAATTTTCATAAATCGGTATAGGTACCTACTGTTAATTAATTATTATACACGTTGACTATTTCGAATACGAAGCATATTTGACTTATACCGGAACTAAAACATTCATATTAAAATATAAATGCAACTAACGGATTGACCACGTTAATTATTGTACATACCTATTATATGATAGCTAAATACACCAAACCATCAGTATTTCAAATATTTAAATAAACAATCGTAAGTCTGCCTATAAGCAGTAGTAGATAGACGCATACTTCACATAATATGAATGTTTCTATGGCTAAGAATTCAACCACATAGGTACACAGCGCTGCGAATCAGCATTATACTGTTTTAATACTATATTAATTATGTTCATACCTATTATAAAGCTCCACATTTATAGGACAATCTGTTTCCTATTCGCATGTTATTGACAAATTACGTATAATATAAATAATTATATTCTTATTGTGTTAGCTGCGACCTTTTTGAAGACGTCATGTGGCATGCTCAGCTGTTTAGTTCATCGATCACTTTTTAAAAGTCAATCTTTACAGCCCACTAGATTGTATGTATCAATGTAATACCTATCCGTATTATAACGTATGAACCGATTCCGTATACTGGCTCACGCCGCGCCGTGAAATAAAATACCAACAATATGACGTTACGTAGGTACCTACCTATTTTTTCTTCTTTCACAATACATACATGCCAAGACGTTGTTGTAATAGTAGCAATGCATGTTGCATCTCTGATCACAATAATAAAACAATGATACTTTGGTACTATTATTTATTTACATTATCAGTGAAACAAAGTGCGAAACGCGCATTCAATTGTAATATTTGAGATCATTCAGGTTGCATTAAATTTCTTGCGTTTACTGGCCTGACCGGTATTAAGTCATACACGATATGAAAGCAGATTTTCAAATATTGATAGAGTTCGATTTTCTATCGCAATCTGTGCTTTATCTGTTTACGAAATAATGAAGTGTAGTTGGGGACCCAGGGGCCTTATGTTAGAACTTGCAAAAACAGCGCTCGAAGTGGAAAAGATTACGAACCGGAGCGCTCAAAATTTTTCTGAAGTTATTAACATAGTTATCAAATTTTATTTGTATTTTATAAACATAAGTGTTAGATTTTTTGTTATACGACCTATCTAGCTCAGACGGTCAAATTATTTTTCCCACGAGCGATAATTTTACCGATTTTACGAACCGGAACGGCGCTCCGGTGCGTTCCGGTCCTTTTCGAGCCCTGTGCAAAAATACATGAATAATGTTCTGCATATTATGGAACACATCAAAGGGTAGTTTTTTTTTTTCTAGATGCCTTTATGGATACCTTGCATTTACTATCGAGGTTTCTTAAGGACTTTGGCACGCAAACTACTCTACTTGATGCTAGTCAAATGAAAATTGTGCCGGCTGAGAGAATATGCCTTATTGAAAACTGTTCTTCTACCCGCATCGGGTATTGCTAATTTGAATTCGGCCAGGGCCTATGAAACCGCCTTGCAAAAACCCTGGAAAATTCTTAGTAGCGCAAGGCGGAGGTGATTCTGATGAATATTTTGTCGTATTCATTGGGAACTGAGGACTGCGATTTGTAGTCGAGTTTTTTCCCGTTGTAAAAGAAATGTCGCATAGGACTGATATTCTGAGCATATACTTATCCTATCTTATATGATTGCAGTCACTGGATCTGAAAGGCATGAATCATCATTACATGTCACCATTTATTATTTTTAGTGGGTTGCCTTCCGGATGAGGTTATACCAAGGTTTAGGTCGTTTAGGATTCGGGCAACGGCGAAGTAGGAAGAAGTAATACAACCTAACAGCAATGCTAACTTAACGTTTTTTTGTCAGGTCTACTTAGGTTTTTTTTTAAATATTTTGCAACATTCATATCTGGTTCACCGTGGTCATCACATGATATTAGACCCATATTCCCCTGATTCCCTGATTATACCAGATTTGCTTGAAAATCAACATACGTACAGGTCTTTTGTACTTTCTTACAGACAAAATAAATGGTAGGGAATTACGTGATCTAATACATTTACATATTACAAAGGATGTATCAATTTTTAGCTGTATGGATGTATTAGTTGAGAACAATGATAATAGTCGTATGACTTATTTATAATACCTATTATGAAATGCCAATATTTAGACCAGAAAATCTAGCATTTTTTCTTACACTTACCTTTGTGTGTGTATTTTTGGTACACATCACTGGTATATTTTTGTGAATGACAATTGGCAACATTTTACTTACTATGTTCTTACCTGCTTTCTCATATGTAAAATAATATAATATACCAAACTCAACTGAATTATCCGAAGAAATGTTTGTTTTTCACCTTTAGTCAATACCTATTGCATAAACGTCGTTTAAACTATCATTAACTAGGTACCATGAAATACTTACCTAGTTTAATGTTAATCTCCCCAATGGCCCAAGTGGCGTTGTAACAGACAGATATAAATCATTTAGGATTGAGATTTTGTTCAAGAGTCGGTATAGACCTACAAACTTATCTAAAGACTGGCTGGGGGAGCCACTGTCGAAAACTACCCAACCAAGACTCGCAACTGGACATAATATGACATTCGAATGACGTTTTCAAATTGGCGTCCATGTGGTAGTTCGTAGTTCCATTTTCTACCGTTCTTTAGATAAGTTTGTGGGACTGTAAGAAGTCAGAGATGTTTAGCAGCACATGTTGGAAGTAAGCCTTTGTCAGATCACCCAACAGGGCGAAAGAGGATTGTAGCACCTGTAAATTAAATCATGTTTCAAAGATTCTAAATTACACAATCCACCTCTGTTTAATATAGATATTGGATTCATTCATGTAATATTGTAATATGACGGTTTGGACCAGTGTTTCCCAACTGGTGATCCGTAAAAAAAATTTACCGGTCCAGAAATAATTCAAACTTCTAGCCCATTTTAAAATGCCTATGCCAAAAATTCCAGGGATTTTCCACACATATTTTTGCACCGAGCAATAAGATAGATGTGTTTAAAAATAAGTACGTACAAGTAGAAGATTTGGAAATGTCTCTCACGCTTTTACAAGATTTTTTTTAAATTCGTCTGATATCACCCGGAAAATATTGGGAATGGGACAACTGGACGCCTGGACAATTGGACGCCGCACTGTCGTAGACACGTAAACAGAACGTAGACGATGAATTTTAATCAGTTTCTATCTACTACTTAGTTGTTTTAATTAATTTTACTCTTAACATAATGTTTTTTTATTGCGGATTGAGAATTACCATGCCTAAGGCTTTATATAAAAATACAATACTCTTTTCGTTGGAACTTAAACATATGCACGATTAAATCATTATTTACCTGTGCATATTTAAATTCTCACGAACTATTAAATCATAATATAATACTTTAAATATAAATAATAATATTACATTACATATTTTTGTTAAAGTACGAATAAGTACCTAACGTCTATTTATTTTCGAATTGCGTGGCGTCCAGTTGTCCCGGCGCGAAATCGTCCTAGACCCAAAATATTTGTCAATGTAATGTCAAAATTTACGGGCGAGCGTCAATTCAAAATTTAGCATTTATCTACTATTTAATAATGTTTAATGTTCGTTATGGATATTTGCTATAATATAATATTTAAAAACTAATAAAATATATATGTATGTAAATTATAGTTTTTATCTTCATGTTTAACGAAGTATTTTTCCAATTTTCACCCGTCCGTAAGACGTGTTAATGTGTAAAGGTTGTGGAACACTGGCTTAAATCAACGCGTTTTCGTTTTATCTTACGATTCCTGTTGAAATCTACTACTATTTGGCTGCTATTGCTATATTATATTATAACATATAATCAGTACTTGAAATAAAGAGGGGACTCCAGTTATATAGGTAGGTGCCTACTGGAAATGTTTACTAAATTTTATTCTCGGAATTTACATTTTTTGCTTTTTATATCACAAAAAAAAAAATGTTAAATGTTATTTCATTTTTATCAATCGACTACTGCCTGGCTATCTTCTTTATCATCATATTCAGGGACATTTATCGCAGAGTGAAAAGGCAATTTTAAAGTAATTATTTCCGCGCACTCTTGATAACGGCCGAATACTTGTTTTTTTTTTGATAATATTAATTGGTTTATCAATTACCTACACACAAATTCAAGTAATATTTTGGCAAGTAGTTAGGCGTAATAGTTATTTTTGTTAGTATTAAATTTTGTTCAATGAAATCATTTGACTGTTTCCACACTCATATTATTTTAAATAAATTGTCGGTTTAGCTAACACCTTCTTGTCCTATCAATAATCATTGAAACAATAATATTATCACTTAGTCCGAAATGAAGTGTTTCATTATTATATACCTAATTGGATACCACTGATCCTGACAATTCCCGGAAGCAACAATGTTGCACAAAAGGTACGATCTAATACAGTGATGGCTAACCTATAGCACGCGAATGTTTCAAGTTGAAGAGAAAACAAATTAGATACTTTTACATACTTATTATATAATATTAAAAAATATTTTTTTTAATAAAAATAATTTTAATAAAAAAAGGTTTTTAATAATATTTACCAATCGATGTGCAAACAGAAACGACGAAATTCATGCATAAATGACAGATTGCATTGTATAAAAAATAGCAGGCAGATACTCTTCAAAAACAAGCATTACGTATGATTTAAATTGCATAGGTCGGTCCTTAGGTTTTATACGTCACAAATAATGTTATCGCACTGACCCCATCAGGCGGCGGGGAAAGCCGCGAGCGATTCACAATCATTTTACAATGCTTGAGACCACTGTATCGATAGAATGCCTCCTCATCTGATCGTAGAGATTCTGGCGTCAATGTGTGCGTAGAGAACCAAATTAAGTAATACAGTATTACTAAATTATATATTTGAATATTATAATATTAATAGATTTCTTAAAACTATTTTTTTTTTATTTTTACATCCATGAGCGTCAGACAGTCAAAAAATAATATTTGTGAATTTTTTACACGCATACGTAAAAAGGTTCGCCAACCCTGATCTAATACCTAATCATTTTTACAAATTAGACTTCACGAACAAGCATACGGCTTCATAAAAATTGTGTAGGTATATTCAGTTGGCTGATATTCCGGATTTGCTACTACATAATACGCTCAGTGCTGTTTTGTTTGGTTAGATATGAAAATAAACATTTAGGCAACGCGATCTACTTGTTTCAATCTATAAAAGTTTGGATTACTATTTTTATCTTATCGGTTATCAATGCTGACTCACATATTATTATCATAAGTGAAATTCGAGTACATATTCCTAAAATCGCTGATTTTTAACAGAGCTGTGG
Source organism: Rhyacophila brunnea (assembly GCF_057557595.1). Lineage (NCBI taxonomy): Eukaryota > Metazoa > Arthropoda > Insecta > Trichoptera > Rhyacophilidae > Rhyacophila > Rhyacophila brunnea. The sequence continues at coordinate 44,005,805 of NW_028232859.1, forward strand.
AATCCATACGCTTTGTAAACATTCGCATCCAGTGAAAAAATCGCAATGGGTTTGGTGTGAGTTCGTTTCCCAGCTCTGATCTCTAAATGACACGTGACAGCGATGTATTTGGACATTTAATTTACGATTTTGATGACAGCGATTTCTAAAAACCCAGTTTATGCATGTAACAGGCCGTCTACGGTCGACACGATGATTCTCTTCGATGTGGAGTTACTTATAATGTTGGTAGACGGACTACCAAGTATGCATATAGACGTGCCGACGAGCGATCAGACCCGGTGTAGGTATTTGATTAGTATGTAACCTCGGTCGAGCCAATATACATAGGTACTGCATGTGCCGAGTGGAACGGTCGGGGATCTACCGAAATAGCCAAAAATAACGCATGCAGACATTCAGACTTATGATGCTTTCGATTCTTGGAAATAACGATGTTAATTTTGATAGTCAAGCGTCATTACAAAACGATGCACGCCACTGTCAACTTAAAAAAAATAACATTACACATCATTGAGGAAATTGCACGTTTTTTTAACAGACTACACAGCTCTTGTGTGAAAATCCTTTTTTTTTTTTGATTTGATAATAATACTCACCATTGATTTGACTACATATTTTGCACTCGTTGGCTTTTAAGCCGGCGCTCCATTGGCACGCAAGTCAGACGATTTACAGTCTTCGGACTTTTTTTTCGCGTGGAGCACCCCAGATCTGCGGACTTTTTAATCCGCAGACCAGGCTCGCTGGATTTCAAACATGTTTGATATTTTACTCTCCGAGTTGCCAGACGTCGTCCGTCGATCACTATGCAAATTCAATTTGAAATAATTACGCGATCATTCGGACCGAAAAAATCTGTAATTGTTTTAAACTCTAAAAATCTTCATTGATTAATTTGTTAATTTACACATTAGAAAATGAGAGATTTATCAATTATCTTTTTTATTTATATTTATGAAATTCATAAAATGAAACGTAAAACTTGTGTTGTTTTCACTGCTATATTATTTTATGCAAGTCTAGATATAAATAACACAAAATGAATTATCAAAAGGATTATCGGAAGACATTATGATAATCGCAACTTTTGACTTTTGACAGCTCGACGTTTTTATTCATTCGTTGATCAGTAGCAGAGCATAGACAAATCAGACGATTTAAAGTCTTCGGACTTTTGGCTCGCCAATGGAGCGCTGGCATTACAGAACCCTACCATACGAAATCTCGATAATATTAAACTGTAAACGTTGTATTATGGGTAGCTATTTTTATTAATACAATATTACCAATAAATGCTGTCCGTCAACTACAACGTTTGGCCGTGGCATTTGACCTTATGACAATATCATCTAACCACGTTAGTAGAATAGGACAAAATACTCTATACGGCATGGCCGTTAGTTTGAAATATAAGCACATAATTATTCTTATAAAACCCATCTTCATCCATAATAATGTGTTGGATAAAAAAGTAATTTAATCAGCATACATTACGACGGCAAATCGTTAAAACACATCGTAACAGTTGGGTGGGCTAACCACCAGACATTTCGACCTGCAATATGTACCTAACCTGTTATTACTTTGTCCGATCCCTATCTCTTCATAGCCCGATAGTACATGCTATGTTGCACCAACTGGCCGTTATAGTAGGCGCGAGATATTATTGTCCTTTTTTTAATAATTTGCCGCCATATTTGTAAATAATTATTGTCAAAACTGTAAATTAATTACAAGTGAGTATGTATAGCATTTCATATTGTCCTGTGTTTAAATTGTGTAAACTATGTTTAAGTAGGTACTTACATTGATCTAACTTTGAGTAAAATTTATTAAAATTAACATAACGTCATGATAAAAGATAAACGAATTATGTTTTCACATCGTGAAGAAACAATAATAGGTATGAAAATTTTCTGAAACTTTCTTTAAAGCGCGTTGACACGGTCCAAGTACGATCCAAGTACACTTGGACCGAGCGCCATCCAAGTGTAATTATTCTATCTTATTCTACTAATTATTCCTATCCAAGCTACTCGGACCGCGTCCTACTCATCCAAGTTAGCTTGGATAGGAATAATAATTAGTATGAAGATGTCTCATACGAGTGCGCTTGGATGACACTCGGTCCAAGTGTACCTACTTAGACGATGTATCTATAGTCTAAGACTTGGATCGTGTCAACGCAGCTTTACGGTCATATTTTTGTATTGAATATAAACGTGGCATAATAGATTTATCATTGATTGTAAGGCCTTCAACCTGAATGCTATTATATTTTGAAATAATATTTTTATGGACATATTATAATAATGTACTTGCCTGATCCCCCAAAATACTAAACATCACTTCAAATTCAGTTTTGTCTATAAGACAAATTTCTTTTTTTCGTAAAAATGTTTACGTAACTATGTTATTGTACAACCTTATTATTTTCGGCAAAATTTACATTTCCTGACATTTCGGTTTTATTAATATGAATAGGTACAGGTAGGTGCCTAATCGGTTCATGTGAAAAGGTCGTTATAATTTCTTCATGAATATTAAATGCATACCTACTTGTCCACTAATTTAAGACGCGAATGTGACAATGTTTCCACAGTTCAATGTTCCGGTCAATTTAAAATTACTCAAATAGCTTATGTTTGCCCTAATTATTAATTTTGGAAATACATGATTTTGAAAAACCTCAGAAACAATCAATTCTAAAAATCTAAACTCACATCTTTCATTTTCCGGGTGCGTGCACTAGCCTTTAACGCTATACTTCAGCTGAGGCATGGTCTAAAAAGATCGTGACTAGGCGATGCGCGGATTGTGCAAATGACGCGTGCCGAACGAAATATAATTTGTCATAAAAATTCAACATGCGTCCTCTTAATGTTATGTTTATTATTATATTCGTAATAATTATAGTATATTCATTGGCATGTTTTCTTTTTCAAGTACATGCGGAACGTTTTTTAGTCATCTTTACACGATTTAAAATATATTCCTCAGACGCCATCACAAAACAAATTGACGTGCTCACACCTCGACTGTCAGTCTCCGATTGGCGACGACTGCGAAATTTCGTTCCACCTACCGTTGAAAATTATTTGCCGTTTCACTTATGTATGTTCTTATAACTTAAGCTATACCTATTTCAAATTCTTCCTATTGAAATGCGATCATCGGCTTTCTAATAAATAAGTTAAGTGTCGCTAGATTTCAAAATCAGCCAAGTCCACTTTTAGGTATTTTTGACTTTTTTGTGAATTGCTGAATCGTAAGCGAGACGCATCGTTGCCACTGTATGATGCTATTTGACAGGTTCTCAAAACTGGTAAACGTCAACGTGGTTCGTTGTTTTCCCTGCATTTTCGCCACTGTCGTTCTACTACGCATGCGCATACATTAAAATTCAGAAGCTTCTGAACTTTTTGATCCATGCATGTAATCTTTCAACTTGCACGATAATACGTGTTTACACGTCCATTTTATCAGCAGTCAAAATATATATGTACCTATATTATGTATATTGTCAATGATCACAGTTAACTCAAGGTTACTATCTACCCACAAAATATAAATCTACATCGATAGGGTCGTCGTAGTTGCATAATTAACTCACTGTTTTCTAGTACATTTTTAATCATTAATTAAATTAGCATTTTGAATTTAGTACCTACTTATTTACTCATCCCTACTTCCGTATCCTATTAAATGGTTAACGACAGGCGTAAGTGGAGTTTCCAACTAAATGCCTCTTGATTATGATTATTAATGATGATTATTTATTAATGGGAAAATGATCGAAAGATTCTGAATAAGGTAGAATTTTCTATGAACTTTCTGAGTGCGCATTGCATTCTTTAGCTAATGTAAATCCTTCTGAGAAAAGGTGATTAAAGGTATACCCTGCTTACATTGGTCGTCGAGTCGACGACCAACAGGTAGACCTGTTGTGAATAGATACTTATAATCCACAATAATAAATAATCTGTTATGTAATGATTTCTATTACATACATACATTGTATTGTTAAAGCACTAAATACTGGTGCTCAAAGTATTCCTTTTTAGTTTCCTGTCAACATTATTAATACAAATTTTATAATTTCCATTTACTGAAAGTAGTATGTACTGTCATTTGGATTTTCTCAAACTATTCCGAATGTATCAAACTAGGGGCGGCAAGTTATATGAAAGTATGGTGAAGCAGGCTAGTATGACGAAAAAGTATGGTGAGGCGGGCTGGTAATCATTTTGTGGCAAAATTTCCACGTTAACATTATATTGGTTCCTGATTTTTTTTTATCGCGTCGCTATTTCTCGTAAGTTGTCGGCGGCTATTGTTGGCCTGCTTCATTCAGTTGTATGAGAAAACCGATTCCTTGCCCCTCTTTTTCTTAAAAACCTCTATGGTATCAAATCATTTTCGATAACCGACAACATAACGACAACAACAATTGTAGATCAGTGGTGGTGAACCTATGGTACAAGATGATTTTTCATGACATGAATGTTTTCTTTTGAAAAGAACTAAACATACCTACAATAATAATAAATGACAGATCGTATTGAATTAAAAATAACAGGCAATTACTCTTCAAGAATAAGCATTACGTTTAATGTTAATATATAATTGCGTAGGTCAGTCAGCTTTATGTATCACATATAATATTATCGCCCTAACCTCATCAGGTGGCAGGGGATGCCGCGCCACGAACCTCTGATTTTGATCGATTTACAATGCTCAAGAGTCAAGACCACTACACCGAGGGAATGCCTCGTCTGGTCGGGAGCAATTCTGGTGTCGATTTACGCATAAAGAACCAAACTTATTAAAACGGTAACAATTATATTAAATCATTTATATCCACAACAAAGGCTGCACTACATGAGAAACAAAAACTTGGTGGAGCTAGTAGTAGTAATTCTGGCAGACAGTTTCAAAATTGGTGGACCGAAATGTAAGGTGTAAACCTGAAAACGAAAAAAAAATTTTCATGAAAAACTGCTCAGCACGTTACACTGCTGAAAAATAATATTTGGGACATTTCGGTACGCGTGCCTACGTGAAAAGGTTTGCTAACCCTGTTATATACTGTGCCTCGACACGTATTTATTACTTCATTTTCATACTATATCCACGTTTACAATGTTTTCGCGTTTATATAATTTATACAAATGTTAATATTATTATTATGCTTAGTGGTGAATACTTATAGTGTCAGAAGACTATCTTTTAAAAGTCAATTCGAAACTCATTTTAAGCTATCCACTTTTCGTTGGATGTCCCTATTGTCCAAAGTGCCCTCGGTTTCCTCTCGAGTTACACACGCGTTGTTCTCTGATCAGGCAAGCTCTCGAGGCTCGACGGGTATCGAACCTTGGCCGGTCCAGCCGCCACCTGTCCCGACAACAGGTGGTCCACACAAAAGCTTTCGTTTCTGCGACACTCTTTTACAGGTGCGTCAGAATACCTGTTTCGTTTATAATTTATCCCTTCGCGGCTGGCCTCAGCTGTAATTTAAAACTTTTTCTTGTCAGGTACTAGTGTCCCCCCAAAGGTATTTTTATTTCCCTGCCGTGACCGTTATTCGAAATTAGTAATGGTATAATAGGCGTGTAACACATATCTTATCGTAAATGCAATTAAGACAAATAGGAAGTGAAAGATGGGCTACTCTTTATAAATCATAATTATTTCCTACTAATTATTATTATTCTTGTAAAACTAACTGCTATATTATTATAAATTATAACATAACAGCATGCAGATGATTTTATTGGGCCTACATATACGAAGTGATTTATTGTCATAGTTAATCTACCGTTATTCTATCAACAGTATAATTTCATTGTGGTGTAACGTAATTGGGGATGCCATATCGAAATAATTGGAAGCAAAAGTGTCCTATTGAAAGAATTTATCCACACGATTACTTACTTATAATAAATTTTGAATTTAAAGTGACAGTGATACCAACATAACACCCTTATCGTACCGTAGTATTAAAGACCAAAAAAGATTTTCAGTTAAAAACAAAACCGATAGTTCAGTTCACAACGAAACCGATGATCAAACCAGACAGACAACCGAGGTTATATTGTGGTTTTTTTTTTTTTTTTTTAATATTTGTGGCATTAGTCGTATTTTTAGATCTATACCTGTGGGTATAAAATAAACTTTGATCTTAAAAGTGAAACGGGATAGAGTGTTTTTTTTAATCTTGATGAATGATCCGTTTCTGAAGCAGAGTGGGTCGCAGGTTTGAATTTGCATTTGACAAATTCCCTTGGGTATTCAAAGTATGTGCGTAAAAGGGATAATATAGGTATAACAACATTTCTCGTTTAAACAACACTGATTTTTGGGTAATCTAGATCCAGGGGAAGTGATTATTATTTAAAACTTCTCTGTTTCGCTATCTGCTACTAGTATTTAGAGACGCAAATTGCTCCCTCGTCATTACTATATTTTGTCCATGTCATTATGTATCTTCCTTCTTTTGCCTCACGAGTCTTATAATTTCATCTGGTATTTCGGTTCTGTTCAGTGTATAGTATGAATATAATCAACAACTTATTGATTATTTACGTTTATTTTGAATCGTATACCTACTGTTTTTGTTAGTATTCTTTGTTATTTCGTAGATACTAATTGTTCTCAACTTGACATCAAGTTGTCTATCAAAATAAGAACATAATATTATGTATGTTTTATAATCATTTTTTCTCTCTTTGCGAAGAATTTTTATAACAACCAAAAAATATTCAAATTGACAAGAGAGACGCTCGATAGACGTGGGCGTATTTCGCGCAATGAAAAAATAATGTAGGCACATTTTTCTTCCCGTCTACGAAGCGTGCAAATTGGCAATGTGCTTTGAGATCTCCTCACTCCATTTATTGGCACAGTTAATATGCGATGCCGGAGACAAACGTCTGCAAAATATAAATAAACACGTAGGTAGTTATGTATTGTATATGGATGCCCAGTGTTGCGGAATAAATTGTTTGGTACAGAATTAAAGCGACGCCCCTGCGTCAACCCGTGCATGGGGGCGATTCCCGCCTTGTGCGAAATACTGAAAAAACTAAAGCGGTGAATTTTCTAATTCTGCTCCACATGACTAAATATATTTTCCAGAATAATATGAAGCGAGGCCAAAATAGCTCCCCGTGCGTGGGTCAAAAATGTTTTGCCAATTTGCGACGGTCGCAAATTGATCGTCCGCGTTCAGAGAAAATATGCACATTTCTTAATAATTACTACATCTGAGTTTTAGGACGCAATTGTCTCAAGGATTCTGACAAATTCATTTATTGCAGCGATTGGCGCTTGAGTAATTGAGATCCAAAACATATTGTTGCGTGTGTCTGGATGATGAATACTAACAAACCGCCTTCGTGGTTCCGGATGAATATTGTCGAATGTTTTTGGTGGGGGGTTACTTCAGAATGAACAGTAATTATGTATGGTAAACTGATTTAATGACGCAGTAGAAATTCCAAAGATGTTACACAATATTGTGTTTGCACAACGCGTGTGCGGGGAAGACTTTTATAGTCTCCTTGTACAATGCGTGTACAGGAGAGAAGACAAGTATAAATAAAAGAACGCACCTTGATCTCGCGGCTGTAAGGCGGATACTGAAAACAACAACACTTTATTCATTAGGGGAATGAATCTGGTGCGCATTTAAACCCAAATACGTCACTAATCGGGTTTATGATTGAGAGCGGGTCCAGCCCGGATGCATCCAGAGGAATGCCGTCAGTTGTCAGTACTTATCTATCTCATATGTTTTCGTGAAAGTATATTTAGTACGCTGATAAGTAATACCTAACATTAATGATTGATACTTGTAGGCCTCCGAATCCTCGGCTAGCTCCGGGCCTGGAGTGGAGGTACATTCAACTTGTAGGAAGAACAGGTAGGCACTATGTCTAGTCCAATAAAAGAACTTATTACGATATTAAAACAATTTATTAGGTTCCGCGTCCACAAAGGTCACAAAGTACAAATTGTCTAAGTCCGAAACCACAAAATTATTAAAAAGTCTTATTTAAGATATAACACTAATTACATAACTAACACAATTATTATTCAGTTGATTGAGAATTAATCTACTTTTATCCGTAAGCGAGATTGCGCGAACACGGGGCACCGCGATAAAAGGTTGGGGACCGGGTCCGGTAATGAAAAGATAAACTCGCGAATAAAACGACTAAGTCGCTGGGTGACACTTCACTCCTATCTGTCAAAGTGACAGTAGGTAGAGAGGTAGGTATCTGCCTGTAGGTATCAGGACCTAGGCGAGTACCTCCTCACAAGTCCTGGCGACTTGTATGTGAAAATGTTGTGAAAATCACGCCGCTGACCTTCGCAGGTTCAGGGTCGTAAATGCGGGCGTAGACTGATATTGAATTTAAAAATATTGGGTTTATATGCAAATCTGGCCGATTTCATCCCTTAGCTCAACGTTTTTCGGGTGACAAAATTAATTAACGGTTTCCTTACGAGAGTGGCGGAAATTGTGCAATGACTAATTACCCGCGACATCTACGTAAGGGCCGACTAAGAAAAATTATAGGCGCGAGTCGGCGCTCGCCGCTGGGCAGCGTCGCTCACTCGTCACGTACGTCCTTCGAGTACCTAGGAGTACTGAGATCGTGTAATTGAAGAAGCAGTACCGCAGTGTTTCTGGGCCAGCCCCACGAAAACCGCACCTACGAAGGCGTGCGAGGCATCGACGGATTCGTGGTTGAATTACCTATCGATACAGCACACCCCCCGCGTGGTGGCGCTCTTCATGGCTGAGGGAGGGGCGTTCCCGCGGCGGCCGGCTTTACGGGCCCTAGCGGCGCGAAGGTACCTCTCACCCAGAAACAAGAGTACTACAAAGTTAGCCTGAATGATAAGGCGTCATATGCCAGTGGTTAACTGGGCATATTTGCGGCACCAGGCCTTCGACAGCGCATATCCATCCTTCGGCCAACTACCGTTGGGGGGCTCAACTTTGAGGCGCCCCGACGGCCTGAATACCTACTTGACGTTGGTCTAAGAATATGAACTCGGTAGATTGGTAATTTAATTACAAAATAAAAGCTTAATATAAACCCATATTACGCGGGGAAGTTACTCGATTCTAATATATAAACGTATTGGTCGCGCAATCTTTCTCACGTTAACAACTAATATAGCTCGGTGTCGCCACAGGCACATACTTACGACTAGTTGACGGATGTCATTCCGTCAACCAAACATATAGGCAGTAATAATTGCTTAGTACATACTCATACCTAGCCGATCAAAGATTTCCCGCACTTTATTCCAGTACGTGGTCTCCTTGATCGACCAAAATCATTGATCCGATTCTCCCGTCGCGCGTGAGCGTGATGCCGTCATACACGCGAGCGAGAGGGGCTCTGTCACTGCAAAGCGAGCAAATTCGTATCTCGAAATCGGTTTCTACACATACGACAGAGACGCCGTCGTATGTGCGAGCAGGAAAGCTGCCAGAATACCGATTCGGAAACGCCGCGCGCGGAATGACCGCGGATATTAATAATCGAAATTGAAATGAAAATTAATTGCGCGGGATCGTGATTATAATCGGATCGATGATTGCCTAGGTGTTGCTACGCTTTGTGATTGCACATACGTGCAAAAGGGAGCCTTCGCAACAGGCCTATGAGCATATATTAACAATTACTGTGCCGTGTACGTGCGACGCGCAGCGACATCGATCTATATGCACTTATCACTACGTACATCTTAGCTATCTAATTACATACCCTCAACGCCCATCCATAAGTCCCCCTTTATTACTATTTAATCCTTTGCCTTACATATAATATTTTACAATTTACACTATACATTATTATAAACAAATCATATTTAATTTAATTACCCTTTACCATATTTGACAACCAAACAAAAATTTAATCTTATACTATATTACCTATTACCTATTATTTACATGGTCAGTGGCGACCGACTTAACCATCCACAGTTCACTCTGAGAAGCCGTGGGGCCTGTCAGAGCAAACTGCGGGACTTTACATATGAAATATTTTGTTCAGCTTTGCCAAGGGTCATCATCATTTCATCGGTGGCGCATTGACTACCAGGGTCAGACCGAGCGGCTGGGTGGCACTACTCCTTATGGGAGCGCCCCCCACAGGGGCGGAAAAACCTGTCGGTGACATACTTCTATTGTACCTGTTATTTTGGCATTGTTTCTTGGTTGTTAGCGATGTAATGTAGAGCTCCTACATATGAACATAGCCACGTTAGCCGAATAATATGTCGAAAGACATCAACGCAACTTTTCAACAGTCACATTTAATGCAATGTAGGCAGAGTTAAATTTTCAATTACACACTGGAGACAGCAGAATATGACAATACTCCTAGTAGGTGGAGTCAATAAGCAGGATCCATATTCGTTTACACATGTTGCGTCCGTTGGCAAGTCATCCACCTGACACAGCGGGTGTGAAGACGTAGCTAGTGGTGGAGGATATGCGTCGGCGGATTGGACCTGAACCATGGATGATCCGAAAGAAAAATTGGGCTGCTTTATACGTATATACAGATTAATTAGTTATATAATATTATTAAACATTCAACTTAAATAATACAGATATTTAATGATGTATATTATATACTTCGAGAGCTTTTTATTATTTCTTATTTTGAAAAACTGTAGCTCAATCAATATGCATACCGCCAATTACTATGGATTTTAGTCAGTCAGTAATAATAATAACAAACAATGTACATTATACGCGGGTGATCCATAATCATAATAAAACAATGCATTTGATAATACTTATTCTGAAATACTGATGATAACGATCCGGCCTACTAAACTAGCGTTATCACGTATTTATTCTAAACTAAGGAATTTGCTAAAAGATAACACGATTTTAACAGCATTTTTCTACTAAGTACATACTTTATATTGCTTTGAATTTGTAATCAATCTGAGATTGCTGATGTTTTCTGTAGTTCACATTACAAATAAAAAAAAGAAAACAATTCGAGAAGATCTTATTTTATATGTCTTTTGATATAAATAATATACGAGTAACATGTATTAACGCGCACAACAGCTGTGTCTAGCTATAATATAATAATATGCACATTTTATTATATAATTAGGTAGTATATGAATCTGATTCATTCAGAATGTAAATTGTAAATGGTATTTTGTATTTATCTCGGTTAATTTTATTCTGAGTAGGTGGTAGTATGTATTGAAATAGTTAAAATTCCTAATTGAATCGGAGACTCGTTTATATTTACAATAAGTAGTAGTCACATTTTAAAATATTACAGGTTTCTCATAACGGTCAACTTTTTCATAAAAAGGGTAGGTAGGTAGGTAAATAGTGCTCGCCTTTTGACAGGAAATATTTGTTTAAAATGAAAATTTTGAATCGAATCCAAGAATCAGTTTGCTTAATTTAGAATTATCCTCTTCTTGTCCTCTGTTTGGTACTGTGAGTTATGGAGGATAATCACGTAAATAAGTGTGATTCAAGATTCAATCTTAACTAATAAATAATATTAAGTACTTATCTTTGGCACTATACCTACAATTATTTATACTGACATTGTGGTAATTAATATGAAATTACTTAGGTAATTCAATTAAAATTGAGGTATAGAGAAATCATCGGTTTATAAAACAATGATTTGTAATACTTATTGTAAAAATAGTGACGGCAGGTGTGGTAGTATTTATTAACTTATTATTCAAAACCTTTTTAATTGAAATCACCTTTTTCAACAAAAGATAAATACAAATATACCATATCACAGGATTCGTTTTAATATTAATTAAAAATGATTTCAAGTTAATATCATTTTTATTTCTTTGAAAGTCGATGTTTTTTTAATTAAAAACAATAGGTAAGTATATTAAGTACCTACCTATATTTCGATTTTTTTATCATTAAGGCCATGCATTAGTTGAGGCACGGTCTAAAAAGATCGTCGCTAGGCGATGCGCGGATTGCGGGTGGCGGGTGAAAATGACGCCTGTCAAACGAAATATTAATTGTCATATAAATCCAACATACGTCCATTTTATGTTCTGTTTATTGTTCTATTAGTAACAATAATAATATATTCATTGACATGTTTTCTTTTTAAAGTAAATGGGTAACGTTTTTAGTCATCTTTACACGATTTTAGAATTAATTGACCCGTCGCCATCACGCAGCAAAGTGACGTGTTCCCGGGTCAACATTCTCTCAGTGAATGGCAGCGAGTCCAAAATTTTGTCGCGCGTACAGTTGAAAATTATTTGGCGTTTCACTGATGCGTCACCTTAAGTAATTATATTAATTCATTGCAAACAAATGTTACATAATATGGATAATAGTATTAATAATTACACTGAGAATTAATAAATATGTAAGTAAACAATAATAATAGTAGAAGAGTAAAGTAAAGTAAGAGTAAATTAAAAAATAAGTGGGGAAAGGTGTAATATTAAACTATTAATTAATCAAAATATACGTTTTGGGGGAGATAACTTGTCTAAACATTAATTAATATATTATTATGCAAACCGAACGACTTTACCATAAACTTTAATAACTTTAAAGCAGTGATTTATAATATTTGAATTACTCAGATGAATTGATGTATTTTTGAAATCTATAAATGATATTTCTATGCAATTAAGTGGTATATTACTCTGAGAGTGGTACGTAAAACGTTGGGCATTTTTAGGTAATGTCAGTCGTCATACAACTAACTACTAGTATCTAGTAGGAAGGTACCTGTTGCACTCTCCCAACACAGGATCTCGTTTAATAATGCACGCCGACTCTGAAATTCACTAAGTATCTACTTTAGTCAATACAAAGCATGCTTGATTGGCATTGATAAGATGAATTTTGTAATCATATAAATTTCAGATACGATTTTTCTGAGAATTTTCGTAAGTATTTCTTTATATATAATTAATAATGGCGGATAATGATGAACACCGCCTTGATTTATCTTATCAATGCTATCACCTGTCGGCTATCATTATTAGTCATTACTCATTATACCTATACACAAAGTATTTATAAATTTTGACATGTTTTCTGATATTTTCTGTACTGTAGAGTGATTTTAATTACATAGAGAGAGCAACCTTTTTTTGAGATGCAAAAAAACATTCTATCATTGATTTTCTTCGCCAGTTGATTATTTGGTTATTACTTATATGGTTATTGATACGTACGTTATTATAAGATACACGTCTCTTTCCAAATGACATAAATTCGTTTTTTTGTTTTACCGAAAAATATGCGTTTTACCTCTCGGGTCGGGATTTATGCACTTAGTGGAATTTGATCCCAAAACAGGTAAAAGTGAATTATAAAATGAGCCATACAATCGTACAAAACCAGAATGAATGATCAATATTTATATTTTTAATTAAATTCAAAAGAACGAGCAAAAACTGTCTGCAAAATATAATAATGTATTTTCCAGCAAAATTATAATCACATAGGTAGTTAATTGATTTTATCGACATGGCGCCGTGTGACTTCTTAGTTATTAATTGTAATTGCTCGAAAAATAATATATAACAGAAGACAAGACATACTTATTACAATTAGTAGTGGTTTTCTAAATCTTAAATTAAATCCGCCAGAATATAATTTTATAAAGTACCTACGTATGTAGGTAAGTACCTATTTACGAAACGTTCAAAATTATATTCAATTATTATCCGATACTCTCGGATAGGTAGGTACATTATTGTATTTTTTGTGTTGTGTTGTGTTGGAATCACCGTCCAGCGAAAATGACGTCGTCTAGTTCTAAGAATAAATTAATATACTTACTATTGCATGAATACCAAGTACCAACACGTCAAGTCCCGACACTGTGCGATATCCAGTGTTCGCCAATCTCGCGAGAAAAGTAAAATTGTTTTTATTTGCAATAAATTAATGGGCTTTACCCTGATAACGTTAAATGAGTTTTTTTACTAATTATTATGATTAAAATTATTACTTGGTGATAGTGATATAACTGATAATATTATGAAAATTTAAGAAAACATATTTGTAATTACTAATTAGTGTATAGTCGTACGCGATAAGGAATACCGCGTCCTCACAAGGAGATCATAAATAATATATTGTTTTAGTTATTTGTATAAGACACTGTGTGAAGTTTATAATATATTTTTTTTAATATTTGTGAAGTTCAGGTGGTAATTACATAATATTATCTTCCTTGTCAGGAGGTAACACATGACTGGTTCTGGAAGTGTTTATTATTGTTTATTTATTGGAGGTGGGTGACTGTGTTTTTCTTTTCCTGTGTAGTATACTTATTGATTGATTGAAATTATTTACTTGAATTGCGTTGAGTTATATTTACTTGCGTTGAGTTATATTTACTTGCATTGAATTAGCATATTGATTAATTATAAAAAGCGAATAGGTAGGTACTACTAGAACAATAACAAAATATTTAAATTATTACCCAAAAATTGCATTCAAATATTATTCACTAAGTAATTAAAAAAATATAGCGTGTGATCACACAGCAATTTTAAAAATACTTTTTATAATCAACAAAAATATTTGCAATACTTAAAAAAAATAATATTATGGTTATTATTGTCGACCTCGATCAGACTGACCAGACGTATTATATACATATTATTATTTTAGTTGGGCTATCACTGTACTTATAATATACTTATGATAATGCAATGTATGTACTTATTATCATCGTCCTTTTTAGCTGGTACAGAGTTTATTATTCTAAGCTAAAAAAAATCCAAAAACGCATAACACCGCGAAAGTCTCGTACAATATAATACATACATATTTACAATATTTTACAGACAATCATGGGGACGTGTAATTTTATGTTTATAATCTTTTTAGACAACACTTTTATCTTAAATGTAATCATATTTATATGATGTATGCACATACATATTTTATACAATATCAATCATTTTTATCTGTCTTATCAGTTAGTGATAAGATTAATAATTATATACATATTTTATTTATAGATAAAATAAACAATTAAAATATAAACTTCAGACCTGCGTCAATCGATTTGATGATTAATCGGAAATTAATGAAAATATATTTGCATAACTTCACATTAGTTATGATTTTTTGAATATGATTTAATTCCATGGTGATAATTATTATGAAATCTGTCATTTTCAACTGTCACATTTTATCTAACAGTGACAATACTATTGTACACGTGTAGTTATCCGTCAATTGTAGGAAACGTGTGTTAAATGATTTAATGACTTGTATTTTCCTTAGTCTGTTATGCCATCACAGAACAGGTCAATAATTTTGTGTTTCCTGATTGTCATATAATACGAGTTATCCTATTTGCTATTTGGTTCACGTCGCCAGCTAGTAATAAAATTCATACAAGTAATATTATTTGATTGATATTATAGACCTTGTGATTTTTTCCGTCTATAGTGGAGCAACTTTGATTAGGATTTTTCGGGTACCTATTTAGATCCATACCATACGATCGAGCAGTCGACAAATAGCTAGTGACATTATAATCCTCCCTGAAGCTGAACTTGTGATTTACTCTGGATTATTCTATTTTGTAATAAACGGAGTTTTATTTTAAAGTTTGTCCGCGGATTCAGATTGGGTATTTGTGCTAAACCTATATCATGTTTAATACTTTCAACACAACAGAGGCACAATTAAAGTAGTGTAGTTAGTAATAGAAGATAAATAATCACAAACACACAGGCTTTGAGAAAATCACATAAATATACTGTAACCTGTGACCTCGCTGAGAATCCACGGATGAAAGGGCAGCGCCTTGCGCATTGGAATACGCGGGCCACCTACTAGAATCTAGATTCTAGATGTAGCGGTAGGTATTCAGAAAAGATGGTAACATTTTATTAGTACATATAATAATATAATATCGTCACCGTTCAGGCAAAAGTCACCAACCCTGAAAATGGCAGTTTTGAGTTGAGTATGTCACCCGAAGCGTAAAATTATGTTCTTTAAGATGCAAAACTCACCTCGGTACATTAGTTAGTAAATTTTGCTTAAATCCGAATTATTTGTTTTTCACTTAATGACTTTCGATAAAATCTTAACAAGCAAAAGTCATTATAGGTGAATAGACATTATTTACTCTACAAAAAAAAATCCTTCGTTATAAATATACAAGCAAAAGTCACTATACTATGGATGGTGAGTTTTACTGATCCTTCTTTTGGCTAACATTGTTCAGATTATTAACAAGCAAAAGTCACCAAACCATAATTTGAGCTACCTTGCCTCCTTCAAAACCTTCCAGATGTTTTAATTAGAATCAAAAAGTAAAAGTACCCTAGAGAAATTATTAAGAAGACATGAGAAAATAATTGAATGTAGATAAAACCTTAAAAACATTAAAATCTGATTTTTCCTGCATTTTCAAACTTTCAAATTGCGATATCTCAAAACTATGTTTTTAGGTTTGGTGACTTTTGCCTGAACGGTGACGATATGCTCCCCACTCAGGAATGATAGGTTGGTTGATAATCTAATAGGCGTAAACCCAATCCTGATATTAATTATTCGATTATGTGATGTCAGTAATATATATTTTGTTTAATTATAACTACGTTATTATAGAATGTAGATATTGCATCTTTTCAATTATCACTTATCATCACGATCTGAATTTTAATGTTTACTTCTCATGTTGGTCCGTGGGCTCAAGTTGATTTATCGCGGGCTAATCCTGATCTTTATTCGATTAAGTATATGAATTCAGTAATATATATTTAGTTTTATTATAACTACGTTATTGTAGATATTGCATCTTTTCAGTTATCAGTGTTATCACTTATAGCGATCTTAATTTTATTGTTTACTTCTCATGTTGGTCCGCGGGTCCAAGTTGATTTTTCGCGGGCTACGCCTTCGCACGTCAGAGGTTTGTTTATCTCGCGCAGATCGTGTTCCTCGAGCGTCGAAATTCTAGTTTTGGTCGAGCGCGGCAAAGCCATGGCGAGGGGCGAGGAAATTATTGACGGGCGCCGCGACGTGCAAGGGGGGTACGGCTTCCCCAGCCAAACGTTTCCAACATGGCCGATGGTAGCGCCGGTCTTCCTCAAACTGTGCGATGAGATGACATTCAATTCACATTAGCGTACTCATTCATACGATACACGACGATAATGATGCTATACATAAATAGTATATTATATAAATATAATACTAAAATTGGTTTACTTTCAATTTAAAATTAATATTGATTCTTTATCTGGTTTCATAGTTAAGTTATATAAGCATACCTACTTTCAAATCAATATAATTGGGTAATATCAGCGGGTGAGTTTCAATTAATTTATATAAGCAATCAAACATATTGTTCATAAAACGTCGTAAGTGAATAAAACAAATACCTACGTTTTGTAGTTTTATCCGATGATTAATTGGTTGTTTTAACCTACCCCAACCTAAGTAATAGCGCCTGTACACGCGCTTGGGTTTACTGGCAGCAATAGTGCGAATTTTAAACTATCATGACGATAACTGTTTACACGTAAAAGTGCTGACTGTCTCTCCTCCAATCTCATTCTTCAAGAGTAAGCGAGACGCGATGTTGTCATTTTATAGTATTTTTTGACAGGTCGTGAAAACCGGTTAACCTCAAAGTGAGTATAGTTTGCCGGCAGCTTCGCCACTATCGTTGTATTATCTGTCGCATGAAAGCCTGCAACTGCAGGATAATACAATATTATGTTTACCCATACATTGTCTTGTTATGGCCGCGATAATACTTACTGTTAACAGTAAATCTATGAACGTGTAAACGGTGTATTAGTAGATATTATTTAGTTTAAATGCACACGTCCTTTTTATAAATTTATTCTAAAATCGACAAATATTTTTGATTGTATTGAAATTGTGATTTAGTTTGTGACTTACAGTTGCAATTTTATGTTTGTTACATAATAATAAATGGTTTTGATATTCATACACTGGAAACACTTGCAGAATTTCAGCACAATGATAATGCATTATTATTATTAAACTTGTGTTATACGTAATTCGTTTGGCGCTGGCTGAATTAACTGGACCACTGTTTTGAAATATTTTGAATTGCGCTCGCCGATTTTTTTTTAGGAGGAAATTCCGCCGACCTTACATGGCCGTTCAGGCTATCTATCTATGCATAATATTTAATAACGCAGAATAAATTTTAATAATAGTCATATCCTTGTTGTGATTCTAATGTCAGGGTCAATTTTTTCTAACGTTTTGGCGTTAGAGAGAGTGGAAAAGTGTTCAACGGCTTATTCCAAGAAATGCAAACGAATTAAAATACCTTTGAAAACACATACAAAAAAATACTTTACATTAAAACTCGCACCACGCAACTGGTTGACAGTATACGTACTTATTTACATTTTATGTACGAATTTGTTAGTTAGGTAGTACATTAATTATTTCCATAACTTCTCATAGGTTATCATACTAGTTTCTTGGGTTTCCACCGCGTGTACTTCTTCCTTCTTTCCTCGACGTTTCGGGCTCGTTGCAGAGGCCAGTATCTTATATAAATATAAGGAATCTAAGGAAGAATAAATAAGGAATATCGAGGAAAGAAGGAAGAAGTACACGCGGTGGAAACCCAAGAATCTATTACGATAAAAAACAACCGTGAACGTCTCAAACATTATATTATCATAGGTTCATAATAAATTATAGCCCCTTAAGGTCAAATAAGTGTATCGCAATTTTTGGCAATTTTGAGTTATGTATGGGTATTTGACATAAAATAACAGTGACAAGAGACTTATGAAAAGGTTTAACGGATACAAAAATAATTCAAAATATATTTCCTGAAAACATTTTGTTGTTAATGTCAGTTGGATGTAATTTGCTCGTATTTGAGCTCTCCTGTAAAGTAGAGAAAATGTGATGCGTTTCTTTGACCCTAGAGCTAGGGGAACGGTAGTGTTGCCAATGTTTCTACACACTTCTTGTTGTATAATGTTTTAACATGGTTTTAACCAAATAATAAACATTGTTACATCACGGGTATCCTTACCAATTATTGAATATTTATAGATAGTCACTAAAATAATATAATAATAATACATTATGGGTCTATTTCCTGTCGCCGAATGCATACGGTTTCCATAATATTTCGCTATTCGTTGGCCATTAATTTATTAGTCTCTCACATGGTTGATCAACAAGCTGTTTCCGCTTCCACCGGAAATTCGTAGGTATATCCGAAACCTTCTTGCTGAGTTGCAACCATGTTAAGATATGCAAATGCAAATATGTCTTGTCTATGATAAAGTCATAGACGACAATTATTATCATTCGTGACGTCTGATTTCATCCATACGTACAGCATACTACATTTTATAATATAGTATACTTACGTAATAGTGTACTATAATAATATATGTATAATAATTTCATGATCATACATATTGGTCGCTAATGTTATAAGTACGCAAATAAAAAAGAGTTAAAATAATAATCATTAGACTATTTTAGGTACTTGATTAAAACCAATCATTTTTGTCAACCAAATAATCAATAATATTGATTCATTATTCATATATTCATTATCATTGAACGGTTCCTATAAATATGTTTGAAATAATTTCTTATAAAAATAATATATGAACATAGCTCCATGGGTTTCATGCTTAATTCGTAGCAACACAGATTGAACGAAATTGACTCGCATCGAGGGGTCAGCCATTGAGAGAGAGTGGAGGCCGAGTTTGGTCATTGGCTGTAAACTGTACTGTTCCAATTAGGGTTTGCAATCCCGCTCGATTTTTTTGATCCTACAATCCCGGGATTGAAAATGTAGCAATCACTATATCTGGGATTTATGGGTGTTGTGTTTTTTTCCATTGTCGCGTATTTTTGTGAATTAAAAAGAGCTATTTTCTAGAGATGCATCGTTTAAAATAAACTAAGAGTTTAAATACTGATTGATAATTAATCATGGTTTATAAAACTACTCAATTGCTTGCTATTTACTATATACCTACATATTATAGTAATCATTTTACAACACGTCGTCAGCTAATGCAGAACTATTATAACTCACATTTGAAATATATTCCAGAATATTTTTTTGAAGCAGCCTACTTCAGTTATTTAGTATTCATATAGACAAGTGTATGTACCATTTTTTCATCAATAATCCAACTAAAATATAATGCATACATATTGTATCCATAAAAATAATAAATAACTTCAGTAAGTTGTGTCAAAGAACTCTCTCGTAAAAAAAAATCAAATGTAGGTATGTTTGAATAGTTCTGCATTCAGCTGACGACGTGTTTCGCCAACATAGCACGGTTTATCATCTCTGGCATGCATTTATGTCTATAATAAAAAAAATGATAAATGCACCTATATCATATTTAAAAAAAAATATTAAGCTAGTATATTTTAAATTTATGTGTTTACTTTTTATGTAAAATTGTTATGTACATTGGTACCTACATATAATTGGGCAACATGTCATGTTTTCACTAGTACTCGAGATTCGGGAATCGATAATATTATACCCGAGATCCCGGAATTGGAAATTCTGGCCGGGATTGTGATCCCTATTTCCAATCTGAGGTCTGGCAGCAGCAATGTTGAATTGAGTCGCTGATTCCGAAATCGCCCCCGCCCGTACACCGTAGCGCCCGCAATCCTCGACTGTATTGCCATAGCTATAAAATCAAATTGGTTTAATAATAATTAGCCAAATAATATTATTTTTTTTCTTGATTTTGACAGTTGGGCACTTGCTCATATTTTAGAACGACCTATCGGTAACTTGCTGAGTAACTAAACTGCCAACACCATGAAGAACGTTTATAAAGTAGGTAGATACGAGTATTATGTTATCTATTTAGATTTTAAATTTTAGAACCATGCTATTGTATTAAGATTATATTACTTTATATTGTCATATTTTTATA
Source organism: Rhyacophila brunnea (assembly GCF_057557595.1). Taxonomy (NCBI): domain Eukaryota; kingdom Metazoa; phylum Arthropoda; class Insecta; order Trichoptera; family Rhyacophilidae; genus Rhyacophila; species Rhyacophila brunnea. The sequence goes on from NW_028232859.1 coordinate 44,026,790, forward strand.
TACTCAACTCTACAATGTGATTAGTGCGTAACTTGCAAAATTTTTGAAATTGAGTTATGAATGCTATCCGTTAGGTAATTTTGAAAGCTATATATTCTGTTCACTTTAAACTCAGTATTATCGTTATATTAAATATATGGTATTATCATTAAAATAACGTTAAATCCTTAGTGAAGAAATGGACATCTGCTAAAATAATACACATTTCGCAGCAAAAAGGCAGTCATTGCACCTATTTATCGCAGTTACTGCTTGCTTATTATTACCTACTTAACATCCTACTAGGTAATAAAAAATGTCATCGTTTTTTATTAATTCACTGTATTACAATTTGAAAAAAAACACATTATGTACTTATGTCATTTATCTCGAAAGTGTGTGATAGTCAGTTACTGCCTTCTTCCTTGTAGTTCCTTCCTATAGTTAGTACCTACCTCTAGTTAATCTCAAAAGTGTTTAAACATTATAGTAGCTAAGTACGTTACGTAAAATTATAGTACAACATAGGTACCTACTATTATACTGGTGATATAGATAGAATCAAACAAAGACGTGTCCGTTTTTTACAATGAAATTAAAACGGTAAAAGGCTGTTGTTTGTCTATGACATTGATGTGGAGAACTTTACTCTTTTTTAGTCAAATTTAGTAGGTAGGTAGGTAGGTACCAAATTGGTAAACCAATTTTAGAGAAATTTACTTACTCTGTATAATATCAAGATAATAGTAAAAAAAATGTACATTGAAATAAAAAAAAATATGCTCCTGCGTAAGTATGAGATTTGCGTGAATAGCATTTTTTAAATCTTATTATTTAAGATTATTTTTACGAAAATTGTTTTATTTGTCTGGTCATTTGTCATTGCCGTGCAGTAAATAATAACATGGATATCAAAATTGGACATGTTTGGGTTTGATTCTATCACAATAAATTTTATTGTTAGTTTATTAGTACGGTTGGCAACACTGCAGTGCCAATACACTGGTCGGCAGCGACCGAGCGAACTGCCTTGGCGACTTGTCGAATGTCGCGCCATCGAAACTCCGAACTCGCCTAGCGGGGAGATTCCCAAAAGCAACAAGTCAAACGAGTCTCGCAGCGCATCTCAAACCGTGCGACCGTCGCCCCTCTATTATTTATGTACATATTTTAGATTACAACGGTGGTCATGGTGACCCAGAAGCTTTGAACTCTTGTGAAGATAAATGCATACATTCCAAGATGTTTCACAAATTCTATATTATGCCGGGTCCACATTGGCAACATGTCGCGCGACAACCTCGTTAAATTTTATGATAAGTATGATAATTATCGTAAAATTTCTTAAGCAATTATGATAATTATCGTAAAATTTAACGAGGTTGTCGCGCGACATGTTGCCAATGTGGACCCGGCATTATATTCACCTATTGTTGTACCTAGTCGACATTCGAATATTTTAGGGAGTGAGGATTAAAAGTAGTAGGTTAAAAAAAATTAATACTAGTAGGTACAGATGAGTTAGGAGTAAGTAGTTTTCGCACCAAACACACCCATTTGACTAACCTTCAAATACTAAACTATTAACAATATTATTTTTGGATCTAAAACATTGAAGTTAATGGCCCCACCAAACCACATCCGCCCGCACCACACCCGGTCTAAATCGGGCGTATCACGGGACCCTACGTCTGGATGTGAAGCATCATTTTTTATGACTGAATGTCTCGGGATCAGTTACCCAAGACTAAGGTCGCCATGCACTCAAATCTGCTTTGACTGAATTTACCTGACTTTAAGTTAAGGTACCCATGGGAGAGATGAGCACGTATAGGCAATATTAAAAATTGTAGTAAGTAACAAATTAAAGCTAATATCAAAGTGAAGAGATCTTCCCGTTGGCAGTATAAGTAGTATGATGCAACGCCGCAAATTTTCTATATGCAATAAAATTGACCTTTGTGGTTGTTGGTGGGTCTTGATCTCCAAAATTTTTCTCCGTCGACGATCCAGTCCCGCGTCTTTCCACTAAGCATATTATTTAAAACCCTCGCGATGTAAATCCAGCCATCATAGATTCGACTGTATAGATAGATAGATCTTCTCTTGTCCTCGGGGGATGAATACATAGCCCGCCTTGTTTGCAACTCCTTCGGCATGTGCTGCACGTCTAAAAACAAATAATTGTCAATATTTTTTTTATAATAATAATAATGAATCGTTTAATAACAATACCTCATTTAGAATGGCAAAAGCGGTCATGTAGAGTTTAGAAACTCGCATATATAACTTTGATGTCGATTTACTCAACCAAGTTGCCTATAAGTTGCCAAGAACCTAGGCACTTTTGGGTTATAATATTTTTTTGTAATCCTCAGCTCCTATATTGTAATATCTACCCAAAATTAACATTGTCAAATATTTATTTTACGACCCAATGCAATTCCAAAAACTGCACAATATCAGTATTGTATCAAATTAAAAAAAATCTTTGGTGAGAAATCGAAGCACCTATTTTGAAATAACTCCTGAACTGTATTTATTTGAAATAATTCGTCGTCATTTAATACTCGACTAAGTAGGTACTTACTTATATAATATATCAAAATCATCCTGACATGAAGTATGTAGCTACCTACATACTTTTTACAACGTTTTTATTAGCTCGTATTCTTGTTTGTCCGGTGGTTGTTTGTCCAGTACAAATCTTGCAATTGATTTTTAACTAACTTCCCGACTAGCTAGACATTTGAAACTTTTAGAATATATCAGAACACGATGCCAATGCATTTTTTAAATACTTTTAGCCATCTTTAAATAGAGTTGAATTCATTTTCAGTTAATTCTGTTTTGTATGAAAAGTTATTTCGATACCATTATTGGTTGCAAGGGGTCTGGGGTCCTAGCAACTAAATTATTAATATATACGTGCGTTACTATGGAAATCAATATGACATGTCAAGCACAATTTTTTTTGATCGTTTAAGCTAGTCAAATCAAGTTTATATGGATCAACAGAAAATTTAAAAACGTCGTATATAAAAAGTTCTTTTTATCTTGTAATTATTAGTAATTTAGTACAATATTATGTAATTATTACGGAAAACAATTCAAAACTCGCGTTCACCGTTAAGTAGGGACGTCTTGTTTGTCTGCTTACTGAAGTAAAAAATATAAATGCCCCAACAAAGACTAGGTATACATATATTTTAATTCATTAAATCATTAGTAGGTACTTATCTACCTACAAATTATGTTGTATTATTTATGTAATTAATTGGTAAGCACACTGAATGATTAGTAATATACTGTTTGTTTACGTTACTAATATAAGTAGGTAGTCAGAAGTGTATAAACATTGAATATTGAATAGATCTTTCGGAATAATGCTGTCGTGTAGAATGAGATGTGCGGAGTTTCATACAAAATGACATAATAATTAATTCAAATACGTTACGTCGTTGAAAAACGACTTGTTTAGCGAATCATCGCAGTGTGAGCCGCCAGTTTTTTCACAAACCGCATCAAACTGGATTTTTAAACACTGCTTTTGTCATGCCCCGATGCAATAATAACTTTATCGCTTGAAATATTTTTTTTTATTAATTATGTGAACTTACTGGACTATTCGGCAATTAATTCGATTCGGCCGGGTTTTCTATGGAAATTTTCCATAATAATAATAAACATTTAGGATTATGATTTCTAATTCAATGAACACTCGGCGAGGTTTTCATTTTTATTATGTCATGAATCATGATTTACCATTGGAATACGTCGTTTATCTTTATTTTTTTAATTTGTCATTTGTGTATACTGCCAACTCATCATCATCATCAGGGGCGCGACAACCCGGTGTGGGTCCTGGCCTCCTCCAACAGCTCCCTCCACCTGTCCCTATCCAGTGTGGCCGCTTTCCAATTTGCTACCCCCAGAATACGGCAGTCACTGGCAGCTCCATCTAACCAGCGAATCTTTGGCCTTCCTCTTCTTCTACGTCCTATTGGATTGGCATTGGTATACTGGCAACTATTCTATACTATTTAAAAAAAGATTTCTATATTATTAAGTTAGAACGTGAACACTAAATAGGTATGTTACAAGATGGAAAGGAAGTGGGATGTGTTCATGGAAACGGCGACAGGGATGTTGGATGCTTTGAGAAGAGTCAGAGCCACACCTGTCCACGAAATTGTTGATAAAAATGCGGGGATTTATACAGGTAAATGCAAGGATACTTGTAATGACGATACAAAACAATATTTGGTACGAGATTTTCTATATTATGTATGTATATAACGAGTACCTTTTTCGGAGAATACAATATTATGTAGTTCGCTAAGCAAATTGGTTACCTATACCGGCTAATACAGTGCAATATAGGTATAGCAGTTCGATACTGTTATGATAGAATTCCTATCTTTAATATGTATGTGTGCCTCTTTAGAAATATATAATATTGACGGAAGTCAAAAATTACGTTGAAGGGGGGCGACATAAGGCTTAGCGACATCTAGTTGCAATTTCTAAATTATGAACAATGCGACTGAATGTTTTTAATATGATTTACTACAGAACACGAAAAATAAATTCAAATGTACCCTTTTAATTATTTAAAATAAAAGTTTCTTGGTGATGATTGGTGAATGTGATCATTCTTATGGATTTAATGTAGGTTAATCGTCTTCACCACAGAGAATATTTTTTGAAATTTTATTAATCGTAGTAAATATTATTGTATTTTTCGGTATGTCTGTAAAAACATGGATTTTTCCAGCATTTGTTATAATATCTCAAAATCCTTCTTATATTATTTAATTAAGCTATCCTATTCGATCAATAATATATTTAATTTAAGTACCTAGTTTTTTATTGTAGTTTTATATTTATAAATACAATAAAAACACTAACTACTAAACTACAGTCGGTTATAACAGCAGTTTTTTTTACTTTTCTTCCATAATATTATATTCCAAATTGTACATTCTTTGATTTGACAAAATATTACAGCTGCAACTTTATTGGTCATAAAACTCGCAAAGTAATGTTAAAAGATATCTGCATCTGACTAAAGTTGATGGCAAAAATATGTACTTATCTGTAAATTTCAATCTTTTTAAAAGGAATTGTCAAAGGTTTGTGTTGGGATACTAATTCCGCTTATTTTGATATAAAATACTTCAAAATATCTCATAAACTAACTTGTCAGACTGGTTTCAAAACTTCTGTAAAATTGTGTAAACTGCTATAATAACCGTTTGCCATCACAGTACCGATCCGATTTAAATACATAGCAGCGATTTCAATCTAAATAGTCAATAATTTAATACCAACCCATCTGCTGGCGCTGGTATTTGATCATTGTTTTATCAAGCAAATACACTCATCCCTTATGGCCTTATGCAGACATTGTAAGTTGAAATCATCTCGCATTATGACTGGCAAATGTGACAATATTGATAATGTCTATAATAATATCATTATGTTTGTAATTTATAACATGTTTAGACCGGCTATAAAATGAGCGCGTAGGTATGTATTTCGAAACGACAGCAACTTTTATACACTCAGTCCAATGAAGACAAACCGTTCTTCTATTCGTCATGAACAGGTCTTGAGTATTACACTAAGATGAATAATATCGGCTCAAATTAGACTGAATATTTTTGAATAACATTATCACCCATAGAAGATTTCTTCTGGAACGTTAGCATAAACCTACTATTATTAACAATATTTATATGACCATATTGTCAGATGTATTTCGACTTTTGAAACGTACCAACTTTGATTTAATTTTGTTGTGTTGAAATAGTGTTCACAGCAGAGGTACCAATAGGCAAGGCGATGGATTTGTTTAAACACCTAAATATTTATGAAATATCGTTTTATTAAGTCTGTTTTTTTTTTGCATAAATCACAATGGCCAATAATTAATTATCTAAGTAGGTAACCCCAAAAATTTTTAATATATTAATTAGTACGTACTATCAGGAGTATAAATAGGTCACAATTTTATGACTCGGTGTTTAAAAAAGCAGTGTCCCTGGACAGTCGACAATTTTTTTAATCTACCTTTTAATAGTACATTTTATATGAAAAGTAATTTTTCAGCCCATATTTACATCACCTACTCTCGGTGTGATAGTAATAATATATACCGAGTGTGGGTATTTTACTCTCCGAAAAGGCATTTTCATCAGATCAATTTTGTTGGAGAGTAGTCGTGGGAGATAAGCATCAGATATTAGAAAATGAGTGGAATATGACAATTTAACTATAATCCTGACAAGAGTCTAGGACGATTCGGCGCCGGGACAACTGGGCGCCGCACAATCGAATGACATTCTAAAATAAATAGACGTTCGTGGATTAGTATATGCACTTAAAAATATATATTTAATATTATTATATAATACGCACATGTAAATAATGATTTAATTGTGCATATGTTTAGGTTCTAACGAGAAGAGAGTTCTTTTATTTTTATAGACATGATAGTTTTCAATCCACATTAAAAAAAACATTATTTTAAGAGCAAAATGAATTCAAACTACCAAGTAGTAGATAGAGACTGATTAAAATTTCTCGTCTACTTTCTGTATAAAATCATAACGAACATCTACATATTTATTTCATTCGACAGTGCGGCGCCCAATTGTCTTGGCGTCCAGTTGTCTAATTCCCTGTGGATAATGCATAAATGAGAAAAAAGACTACTCAAATGAATAAATCGCGCCCAGTTGTCTCAATCCTTGCCGACAATGCATAAATATGAGAAAAGGGACTACTCAAATAAATCCAATGCCTCTGAATAAACAAAATTTACTCATAAACGTAAGGAAGAATCGCGGTGATTGGGAGAATTAATATTCTTGCAATACTCACATAACGATAATGGCCCATGGGCCACGAGCCAGGACCAGGATTATTCCTAGTACTACCCAAATAAAGGAACGTAAATAATAATTACTTATTTTTGCATAGACATTCTCAATCATTCACCGTCACTGTTTAAATATATTTTTATTTTTCAATTAAAAATATTAAATAATGCCACACATCGTTGGCACTAATAATTTTCATCGATTTACATGATATATGAGTTTTCCATCATGGCCGTTGCGTGCTACCTTGTTTGACATCTGCCGTGTTCCAACATCCAAGGTCCGCTGGAAGAATTTTCACATTACTCGCGAAAAATTACTATGTATTAGCGACCCATTGTGCAGGCAGTGCTGTACAAACATTGGCCACCAACTTGTGCCTCGATTGTCAATAGCAATTCACCGTCGCATCAATAATAACGTACTGATGTCACTAATAAAATTGAGTGACTCATATTGGTACGTACCAGAATCCAACAGCTACCTGATGACAGGGACGAATTTCGAGCATGACTGCTGCGAATATACAGTAGGTAATTTAAAATTTTGGTTAATAAAATAATATACAGATAAATAACATCGCAATAATCAAGTGAAAGTTGACTGGAAACTATTGATTTACAATTTACACAGATCGCATCCCAACAAAAGATATCCACATTTATGTGAACACGTTAATCAGAATAGGTTAAAGGTATGATCGCATATTTGCAATATTTTTCAATCACAATATATACTATTCAATGTGTTGGATTATATATTATAAAAGCGTGAATGTGAATTTCCAATATACATACACCCTTTTGTAATGTTGGTTGAGTTAATTTTTCTATCGAATACTTACATATTTTTGTGAATTTAAGTGGACGTTGTTTTATAAGTTTTCAAGATAGCGTCTATCAATAGTTCACTCTGTGTGCTTCCATCTACTGTTATTTTTGTTATTTTATTTTATTTCTTATTTTATTACTTTTATTAACTCATATTTCTCTGTCTATGTCATGTCGTGAACGCTTTGAATTGATAATCTGTTAGGTTCATTATATGTAAAATAAATAAATTTGATTTTTATGAAAGACTGCCATTTGTGTGGGCAGATCGGGTATCTATGAGGAGGGTCGTTGATGAGACCCATTCATTTCTTCAGCTGCTGCGTCCATTGGTAAGTCGACGTTGAAAACCCAACAGCCATAAACAAATAAGAGTGTATACCTTCACCATTGGGGGAGGGGGATTAAAAAGCTTCGTTTCGTTATGTCTAAAATACTCGGAAAAACTCACGAAAATGAGGTATGAATCCCGACTGGGGAATAGAAGAAGAAGAGTTCAGTGAGTAGGGACGGTGAAGATTAATGATTCTGGACAGCGCAGGCTTGGGATACCTTCATCACAATCGATTGTCTAAATCGGCGAATTTTGATAATGCACGAAAACGAAGAATAATAATTGTTGCATTACAAAATGGTTGTTATTTCAATTTTACTACATTTGCTACATTACTTTCATATGTTTAATGAATTCGGATTTTTAAAATGTGAGCAATTGAGGTGATTTGAATTTAACGTATCATGCGATATATTATTCATGAATTCAGCTCTGTCTAAACAGATGATTCTGGTACATCCTCAGACCCGGATTTATTGGGATTCTCATTTTGCATGTTTGTTTTATTTATTGCAGAAAACGTTGCCCACTTTACTGCAGTCACCTCTAAGTAATTTCTTTGTGGCACATCTCGTATCTTCTAGTGATTTGATCACTCACTTGCGTCACCAACAATTAAAAAAACTCACGTCAGACTGATACAAAGTTTATGTTTACTTTTTACTGAATTCATTTAAATACTGACTCAAAATATGTTATCTATTGGACGTACTTATTTATGTTTATTTATTCTCTAAGTTAACCTTTACAAATAATTTCTCAACCTAGAAATAAGATGCGGCAGAGGTCCCCAACATATTTCTACGACTCGCACTCCTAGAAAATGTTTGATCAATGTTTTAGGGTTTATCAATGGCGTATTCACTTAAAAAGCCGAGAATCCGGGTCAGGAAGCACTCAATTGTTATTATCTGTACCTACTGCGAATATGAATCTTCCTATTTTTATTTCAATTTTCAAATGTATACATTAGTATTCGTAAGGAAATCAATAATTTTTCTTCAACGATTTCTTTCCCTAATTCTTGCATCGAAATGCCATTGCGCACCCCCTTGGGGTGTATGCAGCAGGTAGGGAACCGTGAATCGGTACATGTTTTATGAAATATAAGAATATTGCTTTATTTGCAATGCAGTGTAATGCATGCGAATGATAATATTATAATCTGTAGAAGTTGTCCTAACTCAGTCGTATTAAAACTGTTGAGAAGAAAAAGATGTTTGAAAAAAAAATCCAGAAAATCTTACACGCTCCAATATACCCAATTGTTGCGCCTTGCGCCAGCTTGTGAGGTCTATGCTTCTTCTCACCATAAAAATATATTTTAACATCTCGTATCTCACTCTAGGAACTGCTGTCAAAAATAACTTTTATAATAATAGTATATAACTATTGAGTATGTTCAAGACCGTCACTTTGCCTAGACTAGATATGGCAGTAGGTAGCTGTAATTGACTTATTACATTCTATTCGATTCTAAAATTTGAGAAGCTGCATTGTTGATGATCATGAAGGGTGACCCATCCAACTTATAGATATTTTTAGAGCATCGTGAAAACATCTTTAAACATGAAAGGTGCTACGAGACGAAAACTTTTGAAAACAACTGCCCTAACTAACAACATATTGTAAAAAATATATATTTGCCATTATTACCTGTCTTATTTCTCTGTAATCATAAATAATAACATAATAATCAATTATTGACTTTGTACGTACCACTGGAATGCCTACGTAAATCAGTATTTACATTGTAATAAGAGTGTAAATTATATAAAATCGTCCTCATTTTGTTGTTTCAGTCACATTACTAAAGCTTTACGCATCGCTCACTGTTTATTTTGTTTAATCAGCTTATTGATATTCAAATATCGAACGAATACCTAATTTCAGATGTTTTGAAGCGCGATGAGGATTCATCCATTTTGACAGATTTAACAACATATTATTTTCGTGGTAAATTAAACTAAAACGCGTTCTAATGTCGAATCAGAAAATTACACGAACCATAAATATTCTATATCTCACACATCGCCAATTATTGTTTTTCAAATGTGTCTCATTCCATGGCCCCCACAAGGAGGGCTGACAGGGCTCTAGTTTGGGTGCCTGGGTTCAGGGAGGGGGGGGGGTGGTCCCGCGTGGCGGGTCGACCAGATAAATGAGATAAACACACATTACAAGTTTGGTCTAATAGTAAAAAAAAAATCACCGGCGGGGCGGCTATTGTACGTCAAGGATATTAACATTTTCAAATATGTGGATGTGCGATGCTATTTTGGATTGTGTGTGTCGATTCTTGACAACTGCATAAAATCAAGTAGATTGATTCAAAATACAAATAATTATTAAAAATGCACCTATCCTTAATTTTACCTCGGAACACAATTTTTGGAAAACGCTACTGTTGAGCGTCAGACTGCTTTTAACCATAGCATTAGGTAGGGGGGGGGCAAAGATCCTGGCCTGGGGGCCATGTCTAATTTACAAGGTTTGAAGCGAGTTCATCTTTTTTTTAGTGGCGCATTTTACGCCATTTTAATGAAGCATGTTCTGATTTTGAATTAAAAAAGTGATATGCATAAACATATTCTACCCATCCGTTTGTTTTTTTATATTTCGTTTGATTCAAATTATAAATAAACAAGTATTTTTTGGGAATCCTTTTGATATAGATGATTTGTGCTTTCTAGTCGTATAAAAATGGTTTTGTGTTTAATTAATTTTGTAATAAGCCCACAATATTCACAATTAAAAAAAAATGAAAATCCCTGTGGCTAAATTAAATATTAATTTGCCTCGCCGTGCCTACTTCATATTCATAATAGTTAGGTATATCGTAACTCTATAAGTAGTGGGTATTATTCAATTAACCGTTGTGGTTGCCAAATTTTTAGAATTCATTTTAATGTTTTGAGACACGTAATTAAATACAAACCATCAATACGTGTGGTATGTTCTTGTGTACCTAACATTGTGATTGCTCCATGATTCATCCGCAAATTATGCATACAATGTGTATTGTACAAGTAATTAAATATGTATTGCGATTTCATTATCGATTGTGAATTTTATGATCACATTTCAATGTTTTTTTTTTGTTTATTATCAGCTGAAAAAAAATGATTTATACCATACATATAAATTATTATCCATTAAGGCTATACGTAACTCAATTGAGGCATGGTCTAAAAAGATCGTGGCTAGGCGATGCGCGGATTGCGGGTCGCGGGTGCAAATGACGCATGCCGAACGAAATATAATTTGTCATATAAATCCAACATGCGTCCATTTAATGTTCTGTTTATTGTTCTATTAGTAACAATAATAATATATTCATTGACATGTTTTCTTTTTAAAGTAAATGGGTAACGTTTTAGTCATCTTTACACGATTTAAGAATTAATACCCCCGTCGCCATCACGAAACAAATTGACGTATTCACACCTCGACGTTCGGTCTCCGAGTGCCAGCGAGTCCAAAATTTCGTCGCGCCTATAGTTGAAAATTATTTGCCGCTTCACTGCCTTAACAGTAATAGCAATATTGAATCATATACAATTATTTTATGGTAGGATCTTAAACACTCTCCAGATGCTCTTTCAACATACCTTCCTACAGTATTCAAAATATATAATTATACCTTCATTTTATTATTATAACATTGCAATTAATTAATATACAAATCCTAGGCGTGCCAATACAATCCCGGTTCGCCACCGCTGCCCTACATCATAATATTATTAAGGCCATGCATTAGTTGAGGCACGGTCTAAAAAGATCGTTGCTAGGCGATGTGCGGATTGCGGGTCGCGGGTGAAAATGACGCCTGTCAAACGAAATATTATTTCTCATATAAATCCAACATACGTCCATTTTATGTTCTGTTTATTATTCTATTAGTATCAATAATAATATATTCATTGACATGTTTGCTTTTTAAAGTAAATGGGTAAAGTTTTTAGTCATCTTTACACGATTTTAGAATTAATTGGCCCGTCGCCATCACGCAGCAAAGTGACGTGCGTCCGACTCCACGTTTTCTCAATGAATGCGAAGCAAGTACAAATTTTCGTCGCGCGTACAGTTGAACATTATTTGGCGTTTCACTGATGCGTCACCTTAATATTACCGTGATACGTCATACAGGCGTCCCGATCAGGGCCGTATTCAAAGGGCCCTAGGCCAGGGTTCGAGAACCTTTTTACGTACGCGTGTCAAAATTTCACAAATAATACTTTTTGACTGTCTGACGTGCTGAGTAGTTTTTAAGAATTATATTAAAAGTGTAAGAAGTATATTATAGCTTTATCACTTTTTTTGATTTTTCAATAATTTTCGCTCCTCCAAGTTTTTGTTTCTTATTTGGTAGGTACAGCCTTTTTTGTGTAGAAGTTAAATTATGTGTTACTGTATTACTTAGTTTGGTTCTTTAAGCACAAATTGACACTAGAATTAGTCCGATCACATGAGGCATTCTCTCGCTGCTATATAACAGTGGTCTCGAGCATTGTAAATCGATCAAAATTAGAAATTCGCAGCGCGGCTTCCTCCGCCGCCTGATTAGATTAGTGCGATAATATTAAATGTGATGCATAAAGTCTAAAGACCGACCTATAGATACAATAATATTGTGATATTCACTCGTCTTGACAATTAGTTTAGTAAGGTGGTACTTGGAGTTAGTTTACCATCTTCAATAAAATTTGTGCTATTTTCTACTGTTTTGTGTCCTCTTAAAAAATTCTGCAAACTGATTCGCTTGCTTACTCGTGCTTTTTGTCAAATTATTTCTCGGAATCCGGGGCCCCTTTGATAAATCTGGCCCTGGTGCCGATGCAAACCAAATTGGCAACAACCCCCAACGAAATAAGAACGTCTCGGAGACTACTTATTAGACATTGATGCAACTGTGTTTTATTTAACGCTATCGTATGTACCAAACGGTAATATGTATGCGATTTTTTGCGGCCGATCACATAAAAATATTAAGGTAAGGACGAGCCTAGTAGATGTCATAGTGGAATTTATTTACCATTTGCGTACGCCATGACAATAATTATAGTTGTGGTTATGTAACTACACTTCATCAGTGCACACATAGTATACATCGGTTCTTAACCTAAATTAATCCAACATAGTAGAATAATAGGTCCATTGTACTAAATTACTTACTTCCACTATGTCATGCCCCGGTGTTGGGAATAGAGCGAGCACAAAGTCGCTTTATTTCCCTCGGTCCATCGCCACGCCTCACTCAGCTCACATCCATATAGGAGCACAGGTGCCACTATGTGTATAATAAACGACATTTAGTCCTCACACTCACAGAATACAGCCTTGACCTCCATGCGACTCCAAGTTGACTGAATGCAGACTCCACCACATTCATGTGAAATTAGTGAATAATATATTGTAATATTATTAAGTATATCAAATTAATGAAACGATACAAACTTCTTAATAATGTTATCAATACGTTGTATGTTTATTTTTATTTATGATGAATATTTTTTTCTTCCAGGGGGAGTTCTTGCTGTGGCTTCACAACACACCCGTGAACCAACCGCAAGAGATTCCATCATGGGTGTCGGAACTGGTATGTCTAAATTTTAAACAACTCCTAAAACCATGCCCACCTCTCATTACTCTTAGTCACCGAGATTGTTTCAATCGAAACTGTATCAAATTGTTGCAACTATCTGGGGCAACCAATGTTTACTTTAATACGTTCGACCCGGCATGTCTAAACGACAATATTTCGCGGATGACACAAATGAACACTAACGATCCTAATAATTGTGACTGTGAAGATGAGTATCCGATAGCCACTTGTGGATGCGACAGCTCGCAATAAACACGTAGGTAAACACATTTAGTTATACCTGTAGGCTAGGTGTTTATCGATATAAGCTTGGAGTGTCTGGGTATGAAGAACGTTCTTTAAAAACTTGCTATATTCCGCGGTTGAAAAGACGAGAATCTTTAAGTAGTGGGCGGGGTAAATGTGGAAGTCAGTTACACCTGATAGATTGTGTTAACCCCGCCCCTCTCGCCGCATCAATAAAAAAATATGAATAATTTATCAAAACGGAACCCACCAAATCATTCTTCAATCTGTGTCCGCGCCAGGTTCCATAGTATAAATATAAATGGTTAGCACTCTGTACTCTGAATCGGTGAATCCAGCGATCCAAGTTCACATTTCGGTGGGACCAAGTGTTTCATTGGTAAATCAATACACATAATAATATGTACTTATTTTACCTATATGTACTAGTTTCTAAACATAAATTACAACTTAATGTTTTAGCTAACTGGGTGTGTCAGTGTGTCTATCTGTCTGTATCAGTCTTTCGTAGGTATACGCGGTATATTTAAAATTTCATTAAGTGATTGATTTTATATTCTGTAGGGACATTTTATATTGTAGTTATTAGCAGATTTTATGTATATCGCCCAACCCACCTGCCCGACCCTTTCAGGCTTAAGTTGTATTTTATTTTAACACGAGCATAACAAAGGAAAGTGAAAGTAAACGTGCCTACTCAAATGTAAATCAAATTATACCGGTCGCCATTAATTTAATAGGCCCTTTCTATTTATTACATTGGGCCCTATCTGTATTAAGACATGGATACGCGTCGTTATAGTAATGCGTTCTCCGCGTTCTATTAAACATTATTATTGTTCTATTTTTGAATTAAATTATGTTCTTATTTTGTTTTTTAAATATAGAATGTATATTAAAATATTTCCACTCAATTTTGTTTTTAGAATAATATTATGTCATTTTGATAGTTTTAGGTCGTTTTTACGACCTTGCTAATTACATTTGGCAGCGTTTGCAATTTTATTGAGATGCTAGGTCGGGGATATTAAAGTTTACCTGATTTTTGTAAAGTTATTGTTGTCATCATTTAACGAGTCTCCATCGGCATCGCGTCGGGCGATCCGACAGAGCTATCTTTTTAATATTGGCAACAGATCCCCGCTGGATGCTGTTACATGATTTTTAAATCAGCTGTTTCGAGTGGTCAGATTATTGTTTTGAGGTGGAAAAAGTTGGCACTGGTCTTCCTATTGACAAGCCACTTTATTGCCGACATTCCTCCGGATTCAAATTATTTTTTAAATCATGCTCTAGTCATTTTATTTGGGAAAATACGTGTGATTTTAATAAAAAATAATATTACCTTGAGATCATACAGTTTTTGATTCTTCCCACACGGAAAAGTCCAGCTATCAGTACAAAAAGATTAATTTTTGAGAACAATAAAATTGCAATTTTCCTTAAAGTACTCCTTATCGATAAATTGACATGAATATTATACTATATTCCTATTCCATGTAGTAATATGCACTTGAATTATACTTAGGTGGCTATGCTTAGATACTAATGAAATAATTATTATACCTAATATAATACCAGAGATATGAAATGTTTCCACTGCTAGGTATAGATATGTTATTAATTAGGTAGATATTTTATTATAGTCGCAGGACGCCATCAGTGGCGCACCCAGGATTTAATATGGGGGGGGGGGGGGCAAGGAGGAGAATGTAAATTAGTTCCATAGGATCTTTTTCTTCTTCACAGCCTAATTTCTCGTTTATCGGTCTTTTGTCTATTGCACTCGGTGTACCTACACCATGGTCCCCACATCCTGAAATAGGCCCTCAGGCTACGATATTTGGCGGGCCCCCTACCTACCGCTAAGATTAAAGGCAGTGTGAAATACTACATTAACGTTCTTCAAATTGTGTTTCAGTTCAAATTAAGGGTACTTATACAGTGAATTATTGGCGATTTTTAATACATCTACTTACTTTAATAATGGAGCTGTCGAGTATCGACACATAATAATCAAAAAATATATTGCACAATTATATAAGTAATTGAAAATTTTCACGGCCATGAAGTATAATAGCGCCGCAGGCGACTTTTTTTACTATTTAAGCTAATTTATGATGTGTTTTTATCTCACTTATCTGGTCAACTATTCGTTTATATAATATGAAATATTTAAAATTATGCCATCACATCATATCTACATAATTTTAGATATTTTATAGATGGAAGAATATTTTTATGGATTATGGTTTGGTTCGGCAGGGCTTAATGAATTTTATAAAACGAACCAATACCGTCTGTAATATACCTATATTCGAAAAAGTGTGCACGATTTTGTCGGATCGCCCAAAGCATATTATCAAAACTATTATGGTTTGGTTTAGGCAGGGTTTAATTGATTTTTAAAAACCAACCAACACCATCTGTAAATTGTTGTCAAGGTTAAATAAAAATAAATACGTATGACTGACAAAGTTTAATGTGCACTATTTATGTCGGATCTTAACAGCCTACCTCCACCCTTCGCCACTGTTATACGGCGCATATAATCGCAATTACTTAGTTTCTTCTGCTTTGAATAAAAAAATCCTCTTTTCATTATGTAACAAAGAAATGCCCAAGGATAATTTTGTCTCATTTCACAAATCTGTTTACATTTTTTTGTAAATTATTTTGGAAAACAAGGTTGATCCTAAGTAAACTATCTGTCTTTCAGAATAGATTGATTGAACGATCGTATAACCTAATTCGTGAACTTTTGCAAGTCTTCTGTTTCATAGGGCTGTCAACGACCTAGCGAACATACGCTGAACCGGGAATATGAAATGCTCGTATTTTTGTACGAATACCGTGAACTCTATTCAAAATACATACAATATCTTTGTCAAACGTTGCACCAAATTATTAAATTTGTCAGTTGATTTGATACCGATGATGGCTTGGCTGTACAAATTCAGTGGCGAAGGTTGGAGGTAGGGTGTTAAGATCCTACATAAATAGTGCACACCAAAGTTTGTCAATCATTCGTATTTGTTTTCATTGAACTACAATTTGCAGATAGTTTTAATTAGTTTTTAACCACTATAGTTTAGGTACGCTATGGGCGATTCGGCAAAAATAGTGCCCACTTTTTCAGTCATAGATACTAATTTTTTTTCGTTGAATTAAGAATACATAATTATTACAGATTAGTTTACGACACGTTAGTTTTTTTTAAATTCATTAAGCCCTACCTAAACCAAACCATAAGAGATAAATATTATTCTATCTATAAAATGTCTAAAAATATGTATGATTTTAATGGGGTAATTTGAGCTATTTTATAGATGTATTATACAAATATTTTTTTACTATTATCTATTATGGCTTGGTCTTCGCTGTGTTTAATTGAATTAAAAAAAAAACTAACCAACACTATCTTGTACATTGTAGACTTCGTTCAATGAAAACATACGTATGCAGTGGCGCACCCAGGATTTAATATTGGGGGGGGCAAGGAGGAGAGTGTAAATTAGTCATATATGCTATTTTTCTTCTACACAGCCTAATTTCTCGTTTATCGGTCTTTTGTCTATTGCACTCGGTGTACCTACACCATGGTCCCCACATCAGGCTAGGATATTTGGGGGGCCCCTATCTACCGCTAAGATTAAATGCAGTGTGAAACAATACATTAGCGTTTTTCAAATTGTGTTTTAGTTCAAATTAAGGGTACTTACTTATACAGTGAATTATTGGCGATTTTTAATACATCTACTTTAATAATAGAGCTGTCGAGTATTGACACATAATAATCAAAAAATATATTGCACAATTATATAAGTAATTGAAAATGTTCATGGGCATGAAGTATAATAGCGCCACAGGCGACTTCTTTTACTATTAAAGCTAATTTATGATGTGTGTTTATCTCATTTATCTGGTCAACACGACACGCCGGGGCCCCCACAGCCCGGGCCTCCAGACTAGAGCCCTGTCAGCCCTCCCCAGCCATGACCTACACCACTCCGGAATTTGGGTGGACACCGAGAATTTTTTGACAGTTCCATTAAGGATTGGGTTTCTAAAAAAACCTGACATTAGTGTTTCGAAATTTTTGTGTTAGAAATTAAAATCTAAGAAATTTTTCTAAAAAGGGTGCTGGAGAATTATTACAAAGCATTTGTTTGCCGTGTCTTTATTTGTCTAAGCCCAAAGGTATAGTTTATTGGCTTTCAATTTCAATGTTTAAAATCATTCTGATAATTTTCATTTTTGGGGGGTGCCAGGGCCCCTTGCCCCCCCCCCCCCCCTGGGTGCGCCACTGTACGTATGACTTATAAAGTTTATTGTGGACTATTTATGTCGGATCTTAACAGCCTGCCTCCATCCTTCGCCACTGCATGCCACGATGTTTGGCGGGCACCCCAACCTATCGCTAAGGTTAAGGGCAGTGTAATGTTCTGCAGTAATGAGGGTTAATAATTATTGTAGTCTTAGTTCTTTGAAAACAAATACGTTTGATTGACAATATTTAGTTTGCAATTTTTATATTTCGGATCTCAACAGCCCACCTCCACCCTTCGCCAGTGCTGTACATAATATAGTAACATTTTCCTGGTAGTAACTAATTAGGCCGATTATGGTCAGTTTATACAATCGTGTTGTCGAATTAAAAACAGAGTGACGAATGGCTGATTTTTTGTAGCCCAAGTCTATCCACCCAATCCATTGGCATGCGGATGTCGAATTTTATTTCTGCAGATCGCTGATGGCTTACTTTGAATACGAATATTTTTTCTCTCTCGGCGATGACACGTCCGAAGTGCGTCGAATGTGGGCGATTGCCGATTCGATTACGGCCAGTATCAAAATATTCATCAGACACCTTTACGATCTCTGCAACTGCAATATTGGCTACATTTTCCTGGTATGATTAATTCGCTTACATATTATAATAAATAACTACTGTCGAACGCAGTACTGCTAAACTCACTATCATTCTGTAGTAGAAGTCAAATACAACTTAGCCTGTTTGAAATCCCTTGAAGTAATTAATCAGTCACTATTTTTCTTTCGTTACTGTTTCCTATAGAATAATGCAACTGATCACTCAGCGTTGCCGATTTAGCGTTTTTCTTGCCAGATTTAGCATATTTCGACAGGCATCTAGCTTTCAAAAAACGCATCTGACTTGTGGCGTTTTTACTAGCATTTTTTGATCCCTGCAACACCTTTAAATGTGCTGAAAAAACGCTAGATATTTAGTTTATTTATTTTCATGCGCATCAAATTTCTGACTATCAGATACATACTTAATGCAGGAAAGTCGATACCTATTTTAGTAGCGTGAGAAATGCAACAATGGCCTTGTAGTGAAATGGTATCATATAATTTAATGTGTGTTTAGGTATGTGACATCAGTTTGACGATTATCGAAATGAAGGAAAGGTATTGACTTCGTTCTTGGTAGAACAAGTAAATTTACTTGCAATTTTATTTACACATAATCTGGCGGTTTTCCCCTGCCAAGTAGCTTGTTTTCGTACCCAGTCTGGCATGTTTTTGTCAACGTCAGTTGGCAACACTGCGTTCACTACGCCTTCCTGCTATGTGAGTCTGAATCGGTTAGATCGATTTACTTAACCGTAGAAAATTTCACCTTCTAAATTCTTTTTCTTGTTTTTTTTCAGCTCACGACTATTTTAATTAACGAAATTTTCACACCATTGCGCCTAAGTATTGCTTACAATTATTTTTCTTGTTTGGTTGTTTAACAAAACCTTTTTAGTTAGAAGTATTATAATATGAGAACCAAAAATCGTAAATATTACCACCATCAATCATCACGGTGTTCGAACAGATTTTAAAATCATGGGATACAATTATTTTATTTATAATTTCTTCAAAGACGCCATAAGTTAATAATTTGGAAAAGACTACAAAATAAATCAATTTTTGAACATTTTAAAGAACTTTTCAACACTTAACACTTAGTATTGGCAAATTTTGATATTGGCACTTATTTTACCAAGATCCAGATTTATAATTCCTTGTGTAATATAGATATCATGTAAGTTTGTTCATTGATATAATTCCAAGATTCACATAAGTACACAATTTTAATATTAAATTGGAAAAATTAGCATAATTGGCCAAAGACATGACGATATTCTGCAATGTATATTGCAATGGAGTTAATTTTAATTACATACCATATGTATGTTTACAATAATATTAATTTAGCAGACAGAGTTGTTGTGGACGCCTTTTTCAAAATGACGACACTGCTGTAAATGCATGAACGTTTATTTGTAATAAGGAAATAATGTAATATGTATAAACAGACCCTGGAAATACCTTTGGCACATATATACGTACATAATTTGGAACACCACAGCGACACGCCTATTGGACGTACTAGATACGTACGATACACTGATCGAGTTGACACGTTGAAATCGCTGAACATAACACATATTATATTGTAATATCAATATATTCAATATCACAGCAGCGTAAATGTATTGAAAAGCTCTGGTATTTATGCAAGAGTAAAAAAAACGTAAATTTGAAACAACAGGTCTGGCCAACTATCGGGGATTCCCAGCACATGACTAGGTGTGTGGGCGGCATCATAATACAAAAATAAATGTCTAAAAAGGTTACGAGCTGCTGTCATTGTGGCTGCATCATTCATTTCGTTGTTCGCCGCCAGACTAAGTTTATTTTGCCTCTCACTTGGTTGGTCGGGCTACGTTCACCTGTACGTACTTACTATCCTTGCCAGAGAACAATAATTCAACGATTGCGTGGATTTGAAATTACGTAAGGGGCCAGTGACGCGACTAGGAATTCGCGTCAATAGAGTAAAAAAACCTCCAAAATACGACATCGGTTTTACGCCACCACTCGATAGACTACTTAGTCAGAAATGTAGTTACAATGATAGTTGCGCTAAGCGGAGATTTTCTTAGACACAAATGACCCAAACTAGTAATAATAATTATTAAATTAAGTTTAATAATATCGATTTAGATTTTACAGAACAAATATTATTAAAATTAGTGTTTCCCGGGTGTGTAGGCAGGTCACGCGTTGCTAAGAGGCAGCAAAATAAGGCGTAAATTGTCAACATTATATACTTACATACATCTTTGATAGTAGATTCGATTTGTTTAATGTAAATGGATTTATTTGGAAAATTAATAGTCGACTTAATTTTCTATCGTAGGGTCGTCAAATCTCTAACTGCGTCGGGTCACTACGTCACTTAATCCGCCACTGGTTGCACTATTGTCAAGAGACTTAACTCTAATCAGTTGATCACACTGTTAAATTGAATATTGCATTGTATATTTCTACATCCTGAAAAGTTGACTAAAGCGCCAACCAAATTGAGGTGCATGTCGCCTACTGTCACGCTGTCGCGGCGACAAATTTTGCAAAATATTTAGAACCATTACCATCTCAGTAAATTCACTGAAGAATGACACTGATGAAGAGTGCCTACTATAATGAACCTATTAGTAATTTGAATTATTATTAATTATTCATGCTGGTTTCAATTCATTTTAACCGTTTCTACGTGTGCGTACGTTAAAGTACTTGCGGCATGACATCCATAGATAATATTTTGAACAGAATCCAACCTTCAGACCATAGATAATAAACAACATTCTCACAGAAAATACATAGTGCCAACCGCTAAAACAAAAAAAAACGTGATTTTGACATGACATTCGAAAAGTGTAGACATGTGGAATATGATGAAAACGTTCAAATCGTCATGCAGGTGCCGATGCAGTGAAGTGACCTCATTGTTGTCATAGTGATTTCGGCAGATTTTGCCAACTGACAATGTTCGTTTAAAGGATCAAAATGTGCTACGGGATAGGAGCACCAGTCTGATAACATTTTAAACACCAAGAACAACGACATTACGCACTTTTTTCCCGTAGTCCGCGACATACACCTCAATTTGGTTCGCGCTTTATTCACATATCTGGGACCTCGTATCATTTATCAAAACGACGCCAGCAATAGATTATTAGAATGGTTGCACTGTCAAACTAGGTACAAGTCCGTTTATCCGGAAGCCAGGAGCGGATCATTGACATGGAGAGTCCTGAACGGAAAATAAGGGTGGTGGGATCTAGACCGCGGTGGTTGGTCTGTATAAAAAAATCCCTTAAGCAATGCAGTAGAGGGAGCTTTCCATTGGGCTTCAGTGCCAATTAAGATGAATGAATTAGTAAAAAATATGGTTTATTGGTAATACAAAACGTGATGAAATCGCGAGATCAACAAATAGTGAAAATCTTGCAGACAATCTCAAGTTACATTATTGTAATGAATCTTCATTTAGTTAATGAGTTTTCCTTTTAATTAAGGAGACACTACCTAGATGCAGATTTCCTGTGACCACCATTGTTCGTCATCCGTTATTATTATTATTATATAATTTGACGTAGGTACTTACGCATTTTTACTCACTCTTGTGGTTTACTGTGTTTTAATTATGCAAGTCGTAACATGTTGTTTTAGACTATATGAAAACTTCGAATGACCACAGCTTGTATGCGTTTTTCTATATTTGGATACGAAGAAAAATAAGTAGCCCGATATGTAGGTAGTACTTCCAGGGTCAATATTATTATGATGATAATATCATCTATGGAATACTATGATTGACAATTATATTATGATACCACACCAGTGTGACACCACACCACTACTGATTTTTTTTGTCAACACATTCACCGCTAATTTTTTTTTTCTTTATTTGGAAGCAATTGAGCTCTTCTCTGAGTGGAAGGCTATAATTAAACGCATGTAAATTATTTGGACAAACAATGGCTTGTAACTACATACCTAGTAACCGATGACATTTGGTGACTAGTGAGATATAGCAATTTAATGTGGCAGTTATCTTATAAAAAAACCACGCACTGTCAACAATTGCATTTTAACCACGGAACAAAAAAATAATGGGAAATTCGTTCTTTATAATTCTCGAGTGTGGAGAAATATAAAATGCACTTAAACACGCGTTTACAGAATACGATTTCCAATATTTAGGTTTGTATCATACTATGCATTAAACTTTGCCAGGTAAACAAAACACGTATTTAATATTGGTAATATTTGAGGACATTGAGTGGGATTTGTATTTTCTTGCCGCCATTACGTCTTAACCAAAGCTGGTTTCAAACTCTTGGTCAATTGAAAGTTTCGCATTTCCATCTTATTAATCTGTTCTGTGATTTTAAGTATTTTCAACAATACTTGTGTACGCGAGTTGGCGTAGTATGGTCCCTGTTTTGGAATTCGTGGTAGGTAGAGTAGGTATATTATGCTTCATAACTTTGCACTCCGGCTCTAGGATGAAAATGTTATACATACTTAATCTATTACTCTAAAAATATTTTTTTACGTTTATTATCTATTTATTTTCTTATTACTACATTTATTATTATATTAATACAAGTGAATATCATTTGATCTAATTATATGCGATGTAATCAGAAAAAGAGGCTTATCACTGTAGTAAAAGGTGCAACACGTATACTCTACATTGCGTTGTGGGCCAACAGGTTTGGAGCTTCACATGAATGTTAAAATATAGTAATAGTTATGACGTAGCTGGGATTTTCTTCTGCCTTAGTTGATTTTCATTATATTTCAGTTGTGAAAAATACACAACATTATAATTAAGATTGTGGGACTTTCTGATCTGACTTCATCCCCGTGTGATTATGTAGTTGGAAAATGTATTTTCTCTCTTGAAAATTTATATGTATGTTTAAAAGGTTGCAAAATTAAACGCGGTGTTCCACGCTCTAAAATAATGCATAATCAATTTCATATATATTTTTTAAATAATTTAAACTATTTCGCGGTTATTTTTAATCGTGGAAGGTAAACAGAATTATTTTCTTAGAATTTATCAAGTATATATATTACCAACATCATTACATACTTCGTAATAAATAACATTCTGAAAACGTCACAGTTTTGTGTGTATGGGTATAATAGGTACCTATAATATGGCTGGCTTATTATAATGTAATGAAATCACGATGACGACTATTAATTTACACTTCCGAGAATCTTTCTTTTGTTTCACGGTATACAATCGCTTGCAATATGACTTTAGTTTACTTAGTAATTCATATCGTATATATACATTTACTTACATATTTATATTATTATTTACTACACGTGCAGGGTTGCTAGATTATAATGTTACCGGGATAAAATGCTCCCCCCATTCCATGTGTTTTGGATGTATTTTTTAATTTACCTAACGACTCAAAATACAACAATGCAACAATTGAAATTTGATATTGTGTGGTTTTCAGCTGAATTGAGTTGTTTGAGATTAATACATAGATATTTAAGAGGCATGTTCTGATTATGTGTGCACCTATATACCCCGTTTACACGTGCATGGATTTACTGCTGATAGCACGTATTATCGCGGCCATAACAAAAAATGCACGTGTAAACACGTATTATCGTGCAAATTGTAAGATTGCATGCATGAATCAGAAAAGTTCAGAAGCTTCTGAATTTTCACGCGACAATTGGACCGTGCAATATCTGCGACTGCGCAGCAGAACGATAGTAGCGAACCTGCTGGTAAAAAAACGAACTGGCGAATTGGCGAGATAGTCAACACTTTTACATTTAAACAGTTATTATCGCGATAGTTTAAAATACACACTATTGGTGCAAGTAAATCCATGCACCTGTACACAGTGAAGTCCCGTGGGGGTAGGCAGATTGAGCGTCGCTTGGGGGCGGCAGTTACTCGAAGGGCGAGGAGAATTATTTGGAATATAAAGAAATAGCTACCTAAACTTAGTAATAACGGAAATATCTGTCCATTAAAAAAATCAGCTCACTGGTTTCATCGGGTTCGCGATATCTAGTTTACTTCCGTTCCCTTCGACGTACTTGGTGACCAGAAACGACACATGCAGATTTGCGAATAATTAGTCTGATATTTTATTAGTAATGTATCCATACAACACATTTCTTAGATATTGGACTCATGAAAGGATGATAAAAATACTGTATAAAAATGAGGCGGTTTTTTGGTGCTGCCTAGGGGCGGCATTTTATCTAGGGACGTCACTGCCTGTACAGGCGCTAATATTATAACACGAATGTTGCAGTTATGTTTCGGCTATCGGGTTGTACCGAATAATCAGATCGAGATAATACTAGAAACCATCCCGATCTCGCTTTTGTACTGGCAACCCTACATACACGCTTTAAGCATTGTGTTATCTTTCGTAACTACATACGATGATACGTTTTATTTGATTATCTTTGTATTGCGTCTAAGAAAATGCTTCTGCATGTTTTTTAAGAAATTTGTAAGATGGTTTCCTCCACGAGAGCTTAGATTATTATATTTCCTAGACATTTTTAGCCGAATTCACACTTGATAAAATAATTCATACTATAATGATGTGATAAGATGTTTCTATCTAGAAACCGTTCTGTCCCTCATTGTCGACAATTCTTGTTAATTTAGTTTGTTTTTTAAGTGCTAATTAATAATTTTCTATGTCTTTAGTATTTTCTTAAATAATATACTATTTAATTTAATAAGCGTAGACCATGGGGAAGTTGTATCTACATTTGAAACAATTAAATCAAGAATTAACAACGAAGACATTTTTTTTATTTCACATATTTTTACGTAATTTTTCCTTCACCGGTTTTGCGTGCGTATGCTTTGACGTAACGAACGTTTGGCGTGTGCGTGATACGTGTTATGATTTAATAGATTGCGGTCAAGCCTCGATAAAGAGATACCTTCTCGCCCGCCATGTAAGATATTTATTTTTGACTATGCGCAGAATAGATTTAAAAGTCCAGAGCGTTGGAGCGGAGCTCGGAGCAGGAGCACTGAAAATAATATGTAGTGCTCCACTACTCAGGATGTTTGTTTTTTTTATTAAATTTTCGTCCTAAAACCCAATGAAAATATTATATTTGACACTATGCAACACCGGAATTATTTGAAATAGTAACACTGCCGAGCAATATTTTTTTTTGACAGAAGAGGCAGATAATGAAAGACAATTTGCTGTCGAAAATTTTGTTATGTAGAATTAATAAATAAAAAGGGCGAATAATAAACCTTATTTCAAAAATACTTATTTTTTAACATTTGTATACATATACTATCTATTATTTTTTTACCCATGGGCAGGCTTTGGAGCGGAGCTGGAGCAAGTATTAGGTCCCGGAGCGGAGCAACTCAAAAAAGGGTTTTCTCCAACCCTCTGTTTAAAACAGCTATGAGAGTCTCGGTGAATAATAATTTAAAATCTAGAAATTATAAAAATATTCGATTGGAGTCATCTATCATAATTAAACGTGACATAACCTAACCTAACCAAACATTACTACGATACTACGAAACCACTATTTTATTTTGTTTAAATGTATGATTCTATCCTACAATGTCCGTTTGTCTATGCTCCTGTCACAAGGTTCCTTCTGACTAGGTATAGTGTATACAGTACCAAAGATCAGAACGATATTTTGTAAAGTAGGTATACAAAAATATGAATCTGTGTTCTAGTTTCAGAACTAATAATGGAATCAACATACATTAATAATTGTCATTCATTATTTTGTAATTTGTTTAAAAACAAATATAATATATTGAACTATGCGTTATCAACGTATCGTTCAGTAGGTTAAATTTTTATTCCCACGATGCCGTAATGAATCAGAATTACAATCTTCATTATAAAACTGTTTTTCCACTGCATTGTACAACTAGGAAGGAATACATTTATTATCATTTTTTTAATATATTGCAAAACATAAAAGATACGGGTTCGTACGTCACATCCTTTCGGTTGGTAACATTATGCATATAATTAATTAATAATGTTTTTTTATTGTGTTTAAGCTGACCAGACGTGGCGCTTTTTAAGCACACTTAAAAAAATCAATATTCAACATATTCAACAATCAACATATTGATAAATCATTAGTATTTCATTTCTCTTAAAAACGACTTTCATACTCCTTTCCATTCTCCCCACGTCCTAAAATGGGCCACCAGTGGTGAAGGGTGGATGTAGGCTGTTAAGATCCGATATAAATAGTGCACATTAAACTTTTTCAGTCATTTGTATTGGTTTTTATTGAACTAAGACTATAATCTACAGATGGTGCTGGTTAGTTTTTAAAAATCAATTAAGTAAACCTTGCCTAAACCAAATCATAATAGGTGTGGTATGTTATAGGGCTAGGCTAGGGGTTTCGACAGAATAGTGTACACTTTTTATTCATTTTTATGTGTTTTTGTTGAATTAAGAATACATGTTAGGTAGGTACACATGTTGTTGGCTAGTTTTTTTTAAATTCATTAAGCCTTGTCTAAACCAACCAAACCACTAGATAAAAATATTATATCTATAAAATATCCAAAATGATGTATAGTTTAATGGAATAATTTTAGATAGATATAAGTAGATGGACGATTATTTTTTGACTAATATCTATTATGGCTTGGTTTACGCAGTGTTTGATTGAATTTTAAAAAACCTAACCAACACCACCTGTAGACTTCGTTCAATGAAAACAAATACGGATGACTGACAAAGTTTATTGTGGACGATTTATGTTGAATCTTAACAGCCTACATCCACCTTTCGCTACTGCATGCCACGTTGTATGGCGCGCCCCACCCCCCAACCAATTCTAAGGTTAAGGTCAGTGTTCTGCAGTAATAAGGGTGTTTCGTATATGTTTAGTGATTTTTTGCATTCTTAAATAAATCTACTTGAATTATTTAGTTCTCGGCATCGGCGTCATAATATGAATGCCTCTTGGCATTCTTCGACATGCAAGGCGTCTGGCCACTGGCTGGAAGCCCGTGCTATTGATGCCATCTGGGGCATTCGATGTTTACTTTAATATTCCTATGCTGCACGTCTAAAAGACAAAACAGCACGGACTACACAAACAGATAAGTACTAACGATAATTATGACTGTTGGGCCACGCGCATTCTATAACCCCTCCTCCCACCACCTTAAAAATGAATAAAAAATTATTATGAATATTTTTTTCGATATGGACCCCCTTTAAACCATTTTTCGTGGGTACTACGTTTTATTTTATACTTGGTCATCCGATGATAGTATGTTAAAAGTCGGCGGATTCATGAATTAATACATTGTACCCATTCAGTCAGCTATAGCAATGGATTTCATACTGTCCTGCGTATGACGAATGAATACTGATAAGGGAAAGACAACACACCGCACACTTTGTATGTGTGCATGCTTCTATGTTATTCACGCAATATTGCAGGCACTATGCTGTTGTATCAGTATAATGTTTGATAGCTTATCAGTATTTTTGTTTTTTTCTGTCATATTGGTGCAATGATTATATAACGGATAACCTGTGTTGTCCAACTTACTAAAACCAATTCTAAATATCTACATTGTATTTAGAAATATGTTGAAAAAATATGTTGATTAATTCCTTGTATATTGAGAAATTATTCTCCGCATTGAGTCAAATTAATATCGTTAATGTATCAATTATAATATAATTTTCTTCATGTAAAATAGAACGATAAGTTTAGTTGTCTTCTTAGCCGGAGATGCATAGTATGCCGAATTACATTAAATCGAAATACTTATACCTAGGTAGGTTGTCAAAAATGACAAGCCTCAAAATAGAATGATACATACAAAACTCTTATTCAGTGTCATTTTTGCCATTTTTAAATTTCGATTTCCCGATAATTATGATTAAAATATTTTTTAATTGGTGTTACCGTGGCTAACGTAAGAAAACTTTATATACCCACGATAGTTAATATAAATTTTGAAAAACGTAATAGTTCCTTTATCAGTGATTACCTGAATCAATTGCGCATATAGTATACCTACCTTGTTATGTATTCTGGATTCGTATATTTTTTATTGACATGGCAAGAAATTTGTATATCATGCTGAGATATCGTGTGTGTTTGTATGAATGTATGAATATATGAATGTAAATGTCACCGTTGTTGATAATGTACCGAATGGGACGTATTTTTAATACTTCTGGTCTGTGGTGTTTGCGTATTTAATCAATTTCCAAAATATTTCAAATGCTTGCAAATAATCATAGATTTTCGGTTGTTTTTACACCCACCGTGCTTGTTTACATTTTTCACTATCCGTTGAACAGCTGATAAACGGCAACATAGCGGATAGCGATTCGTAATATTCTTTGCATATCGGCCTTACATGAATAATCCTTCTAATAATATTATGTCCATACGGTATACTTAGATGTATTTATGCCATTAAATGTAATTTCATTTAAAAAAATCCCTTCTGGCGCCATTTTCAAATTACTGTTAGTTAATATCTTTCTTATAATTCCTCTATTTTTATTTTCTCGACTACTTGGAGAACTCTCAATAACAATGATGCATTGACGAGTTTCTTACGTATTATGTGGTTTCACTGGCTTTGTATGTTAAATTTTGTCATCAAATAACCAACTTACTTTAGCGTTTCATTTCTGACTTGAAACAATTGAATCATAGAGAAGATTCTCTACCGCCCGCGCCCGACTTCGCATATTGACCGCATTGTCGATTCGAATTAAAATATAAGGTCACATTCGAGCTGACCCTTCATGCAATAATGAACGAGAGCATGAATTGATAATATCAACGAAGTAGGTACCTACCTACTGACTTATTCTGACACTCAAGTAACGATAAATACTGAGTATTGATTATACCAATACTCAATACTATCTCATATAGGTATAACGTGAATATTTAAATATGGAGTATGGACGTTCTTATTATTAATTTGTTCTAAAGTTCTTAATTTAAAATCCTGACAGCCTATAGAAAAGTAACCATCACGTACCTACGTCGTACGCATTATCATTATTTGGAGTTTATAACATTATTTGTTGATTTGTCTCATTGTCATTGTCCCGGAGAGATGCACCAACGTTTTCTCAGTACGTTATTGAGGGGTATTTATTAATTAGTAATCTATCGAATTATGAATGGCGTTCGTTTGGCTGGAATGAATAGTTTCCCGGGGCTGCATTAATAAAATTATACCCCACTAAACACTCTCAAAGCGCTCAATACATCGCTTGTCACTCGCGTGCCTGCTTCTGCCGACTCCTGCTACATTAGATTATGTAAACACATTTCTTATCATGTGAATTATATGCTCTGCTCCCATATTGCCGCCACTACTTATTATAGCTAGCAGAGCTATCAACAGGCTATTGAAACTATATTGTAATCTTTACAGAATTCAATCATAAATACCTATTATTATAATTGAACAAAATTGCTTAGTTGGAAATTATTTATCGATATTAAAAAGAAACAAAATTGAACAACTGTCTCTCCTTTTAGTATTATGAGTTATTGGATGAGATAAATTGTAATCTCTTGATAGGTAATCGTTTTTGGGGGAATCCCACCAAATTGATATTAGTTATATTATGATATTGGCTTTGATACAAAACAAATGACTGAAATGAGTTTTCCGTCTGCTCATCATGACAGCCGTGATGCGTCATTGCTTATGAAAATAATACGATAAGTTATCTTGATTCTTGCTCTGTTTTTTGCTTTCTCTCCGTTACACTTATTTGACTATTTGATTGAAATTGATTTTAAAATATAACCCATTTTCGATTAAAAGGACGCTAGAGATTGGACAGGTCCAGTTTTAATCGTTGTCTCCCCCCGTCGCTTTTACATAATCGACACCCCAAATTTCTCTCATTTCCATCACCATGCGAAGGGTTATCGTTTTAAGGCGCCAGTATTTCGGCTGGCACCCTTCTTACACTTACATTATGCAAAATCGCTACGATGCTCAAAATCTCTTGCTACGTTACGCCTGTTTCACAGGATTAGGTATGTACAGTCAATATTAGGAACAGTCGTCGTCGATCCACTAGTATTTGAATCAGTTATCATTAGTTTTTTGTTCACTGGATAAATGCTTCCTCAAGTTTCTCCGTTCTTCTTACTGTGTTGGTACATATTTCCACTAAAATATTATCTAGGTAGGTACGTTCTTTAGTGAGTTATTTGTGAATTATCTGACTGATATTATTTATTTATTTAAGAAAACAATACCTTGTGGACATAACAAATGAAAATTCAGGACGTTCACAACATGAGATTTACATTATAACAAATATTACTCTCATAAGAGAGAAGAATAATAATAATAAAACATTAACAATTTTATACGATATAATAAAGTTTCAAAAAAAAATGCAAATTATAGGTTATCATTGAAAATGTCTATGTCTTTAGGGAGCGCATTTACTAACCTTGCACCTTGCACCCCTCGCTAATGGTGCCTGATCTCGAGAAAAAAGTTCTGACCCAGAATAGGTCATGGCTGCGCGACCACGTAGGTAATTGACAGGCGCATATAAATTTAAATTCTTTAGGACGCCAGGATTAGAAACCATCCCTCGTGATAGCAGGCAAAAATGTTTCAAGAGCTGAAATGACGTACGAGATTCAAGAGAGTGAAAAGTGAGTATGCCTTGTAGAAAGGCAGTCGGAAAGTAATCGTTTGTCAAATTATTAGACTGAACATAGTTATATGTCTTAAAATAAAGACGTAGAAGAAAATTCTTTTGGACGCGCTCTAAAATAAGCTTGTTTGGCTTGTCGCATGATGATGAATCCTAGAAGCTTACTTGCACGTAGAATTATTTAAATCATGAATATTGTGTACAACCAAGTATCAAATATCATTCACTATATCAATAGTTTGTATTGACTAAACAAATAAACTCACCTTAGTAAAACTGTACATACCTATACTTGTTTCAAAATTATCATGTTTGACCACAGACCACAGATGTATTTTGAATGGATTGTGTATTTTTGTTTTGTTTCGCCATTCATTATATACTAAGTATGTAGTATCTATCACTTGGTATTATTTTCGATATTACAGACCATCGCGGGTCACCAGAAACGTCTCATTCCCTTCCACCGCGTTGGCTCCAATTCTGCTAGGTGTGTCTTCTTATACCTAATCATAATGCGTCAACAACAGTTAACTAAACGTTAAAAATCATTCATTGTTGTTTGTAGTGGTTATTTTCACCAACGTGGTTATTTTCCGAGAAAATACTTGTGTCGTGGCATTAAGGCCATGCATTAGTTGAGGCACGGTCTAAAAAGATCGTTGCTAGGCGATGCGCGGACTGCGGGTCGCGGGTGCAAATGACACCTGTCAAACGAAATATTATTTTTCATATAAATCCAACATACGTTCATTTTATGTTCTGTTTATTGTTCTATTAGTAACAATAATAATATATTCATTGACATGTTTTCTTTTTAAAGTAAATGGGTAACGTTTTTAGTCATCTTTACACGATTTTAGAATTAATTGACCCGTCGCCATCACGCAGCAAAGTGACGTGCTTCTGGCTCGAGATTCTCTCAGTGAATGGCAGCGAGTCCAAAATTTCGTCGCGCCTACAGTTGGAAATTATTTGGCGTTTCACTGATGCGTCACCTTAATCATATTGCATTATCCGGATTTTTACGACAACGAAAATAATCTGTAAAGAAACTTCATCGGGAGTCAGAGAAGATCCACACCGGTTGTAATATCGAAAAGCTGCATAGTGCATACCTACTACTTACATGCACCACTACGTTGCTGACATGGATATATGTTTCTTTCGAAGCAGTCATTGCGTTGCGAAATATCTTTGTTTCGATACTATATTACCTAGTCCTAGTACCAATTTCTATAAAATACACCGTTGAGAAACACTCGTCTCAGACTGCTGTGAAATGGGTACAAAAGTGTTAATTTCATGTAAATAATATTGGTGGTTTATTATTCATTATCGTCTTTGAGGCCCATTTCTACTTTAAGGTGTATATTATAATACATATGTGTCGAATGTAGATAATAATTATACAAGTGTACTACTTAGTAGTACGCTAGATTAAAAATAAGATGTTATTAATTAATTTACTACATGACTCAATTAATGTCTATCAATGTATCAACATTTATAATCCGTTTCAATGGCGACTCAATATAAGTACAATAAGTTTGGGAGGTTAAAGACTAAAATATATGTTTTTATCTGTACTTACAATCATTAATAATTGTTATGGGACCAAATACACAGTTTGATTTAATGCTTTTATTTGAGATTTTATCATTTATTTTTCTTTCGATGTTTTCATTCTATAATAAAATGGGACGGTTTTATGCATGTTCGCGAAACTGGGATAATTATTAGCACCTGCCGAATGACATTAAATTTGAAATTTCGTAATGCACGGAGAACAATGTTTTTCTTCGTCCGGTATGTTGAATGATCCAATCGCAAGGTGAAATATTTACCTTACCACGATGAATATTTATATGTTTCTAGATTTCTTTTGAAAATATTGATCCTATTTTATGAATATACTTTTAATTTATGTTTTATTTTGTTTATAACGAAAGTGTAATCGATAATCCCAGGGCACAGGAATTGGAGAAGCAAAAAAAATGCGACAAAATACACTTTTCCTTCCACAAATCAAAGATTGCATATAATATGGTCACATAACAATAATGTTATATTTTTACCATGTTTAATGGTTGCGACATCTTTGTCCTTTATTGCACGATTTGTAATAGATATTACTCAATTGACTTGCACAAAATGTCTGTCTTCAAACCAATAACGGAAGCATTGATTATAAAAGTACGATTAGTCCAAAAATATAATGTCACTGTGACCACTTTTATCTTCATAAAATATAATATGCTTCTGAGAAATCTAGATTTCGCGAAATTCCAGAGAGAATAATTTATATATTCTCGATCACGTTTTCCCCTATATTATTTATCAGTGAAATTGACAACAACCAATTGAACCAATCATATATCTAGATAATGTATATGGGTACATCTATAAATAAAATTATTCCAAATAACAGGTATATAATATAATATATTTATACTGTAGAGTGTTTCCCGTTGAATTTTGGTTATAATATTTTTATCTTGTATATTAATATTTGATCAAACAACTTAGTTTACCAAGAGATCTATTCTGCAACTCTTGTGATTTTTCTCGGAGGTATTCGAGTAATTTTATTCTAGAAAATAATAATATTTGAGCTAAATTTATCTCTTCAAAAATACTTCGTTGACAGTAGTGATAGAATTTGCTGAAGGTGAAAATAGTTATTTTATTAATTTTATATGTTTATGCGAGGTGCAGTCTAGTCTCTGTCGTTCGGGATTCGATTTACTGATACGCGAGGGCTTCCCCTATCTCCTTCAACTCCCATCTGCGATTCAAACCCAAAAACATCCCTTTCCTTGAAACTTTTCAGAATATTTATGATGGGGCATATTATGTTGTTTGTCTGGCTGACTCAAAATATGGGGTTAATTGTTATAATTGTGGTACTCCTCACGCCATTGATTAGTGTTATCGTACTAATCGTGATTCATAGTGATACAGTGTATTGAGAGTGCGTTGAACTGTTTACACTGAGATCGATAAATTCGGCCTTCCAAAAACGGCCTTTCGTTCATAGTATATTTTATGAACCAGCCGGTTTAGCTCCTTCCTAAAATTTGACATGATTGAGTCAGCAGTTCTGTATAATATTGTGCCCACAAATCTAAATAAAATATATTATCTGTGTTCTATATTATACGCCGATTTTAGACAGTTTGAAATATATTATTATATATAAAATAATGTTTTCATTATACCAGGAAAGCAGCAGATAACTCATGCCTTGATATTTGGTAAATTTAATCATTGAGACGTTTCACACTGTTTTTCGTTTGATCCAAGTTTATGTTTATAAAAATACGGAAATAAAAAATGTATATATATATTTACAGAGAATGAAGGAATATACTTGATTTTTCTTTTTAAATCAAAGAAGTAGACAACGGTTGAATCTAGGTGCACACTCGTCTATCCGCACTCATCTCAGTACTAAAACGTTACTATCTGATCATTCAGACCACTTTTCCTATTCGTGATTAAATTTTATTATTAAGTCCAAACAAAGCCCGCGCGATCGATAACGGTTGAATGTCACCTCACCACTCCATCATTGCTATTTGACAACTTTACCTACCTACTCGTGGTGAATTGTTGCATCTAGGAGAATAGCATGACAATAAGTGCCCAAAAGAATACCAAAACTTATCATTTACAAGATGGGTAACTGAGTATAGGTTACTGCCAGTTTTGATGCTGAATAGTAGAACACGGACGCATGCACTTTTTGGCGCTACATCCTTGTGTGCATGATGCCCTTCATGTACGTCTGTCATTCTGTCCAGCTTTCTGCCACATAATCCGGACCATTTCAATTCGATGGTTTGTAGTAGAGGCCTTCGTACAACGTGCAGAGTGCCTCGTATCTTCATTTCCATTCTGAACTGTATATTATCATACGACATATCTAAATACATCAGGATTCACGAAGAACTTCCACCGGTAACTCATCCAGCATTTCCCAGCCACACACAACCTGGTCTTATTTGTGTTTGATACGAGGTCGTTTTAATACACTGGAACGAGGTTGTGTTGAATCCTCGTGCTTTATTGAAATCTCCGTTGTTGTATTATGTGTGATTTGATTTCGCTAAGTTGGTAACAAATGAGATAATAAAGAACTGATAACAATTAATTTAGAAAACAATACAATAAATTGAACAGATGTTTTTTTTACCACATCCGCTGGTGAACGTTGTTATTCCCCTATGGTCCCGTATAAGCATAGTAGCTACAGGAAAGCAATAGATTAGCTTTTATAACCTCAAATATTAAATGTATTATACAGTAGCACATGTTTATTAGTACTACAAACGATAAATAATTAATGGGTGTGTCACACCAGTGCTGCGAAGTATGTAGTTAGTAACGAAGAGAAAAGATAAAAATGATGGCAGTTTAACATTGTGACCACAACATTATGCATAGTTTGGCAATGGGTTTACGGTAAGAATTTAGCCGAATGTTGGTTCAGAATTATTCCAGACATCTATGCAATATGATATACCTACTTATAATTATGCTAGATTCGTGTCTTGTGTCTTTATATGTATTTATATTATATACCTATCTAATATTAAATATAAGTAGGTAGTTAGTTTTGTATCTACTATGCTATCGTATTATTTATTATGAGTTGTAAAGACGTATCGACGCACTTGTATCTCACTATTTTAGCATCTTGATTTTTTTTTCTGTGAAGTTAAGTTTTTTTAAAATTTAATCCTCGCCGATGTCTGTATTGTATTTTATTGATTGTTTTATTTTATTTTTATTAAGTACATTAATTGCAAAACTTTTGTTGTCGTTCACATTCATATAATATTATAATATATGTATGTCATAATTTTATTTGACCATATCTTACCCTAATAAGATCATAAATGGGCCTCCAAATAGGTATTTGGGTTTGATTTAACGGTTTTCGTTTGTTTTTAGAAACGGATGTTAGCCACTTGCTCAACCTATGAGGTCCACACTCTGACTCCAAACACAAATTGAAAAACAATTAAGTGTGTATTTGCCAGACCCAGGATTTTAACCTGGAACCCACATTATTAATGTAAGCCGACGCGTAAGGGCATATGGATTCTTTCCTTATGATAATAAAAAGAATTTTTACTTTTTCGTGGGTTCATTTACAATATACTGGCAAATATTAATTTTCTATTCTTCCCACCAATATCACTCGTAACTCTGCAGTCTTCATGATACCCCGTCGCAGAGCGGATGTGATGTTTCATAATGCTGTGTATCGTGCGATTAATCTGTTTGATGGCACCATAAATGTTGATTTTTTTTAAACTACATAATATTCATGGATGTGTTAAATCGGTTAAATTTGTAATTGTTTTTATCATTTTACTTTAATATTTACATAAGAACATACTTTCTCTTCTACTTTATTGTAATATTTTTATTTTTCTATTTATATTATCATTTTTATATTTTGTATTTATTATGTTATTATTGCGCATTTGCCAATATCTGTAATGCAATAATACTCTTTTTCTAACAAATAAGCCGCTCGCCCATCGTGGGTATATATTATGATAGGTAGGTACATCCTACTGACAGTCAATTTTGTACCTCTCAGATATTATAGTTGTAAATACAGCATGCATCAATGCTCCGTAGTGCACCCGTAGTTATGACGAATGCTCCGTGACCGGGAGAAGACGAGTTTACTGTCCTAGATGGACGTGCTCAAAAGTCGGCGTCGTGCGTCAAGCCCGATTCGGAATCGCTGAGGTAACTCCTCATTGTCGTCTGACTGTATTGGCAACAGTGGCGGTTGTAATGTGAGATTGGGAAGTGTGCTGTCAAAACATACACAGTAGTAAGTAGATTAGAATCTATGCATCATAATTCTAACATCTAACGTAACCATTCGGTCTTAGTTTAGCGAAGCTTAATCAGCTATATGTTGCTTCTCATATTTTGTTCTTAATTCTTAACTCTAGCTATCACTAGGTACTTGTGCTCTTTATGGAAAACATAGATTAGTAGCCATCTGTATTCAATCTCAGTGGCCAAGGCTCCATACTAGGCGATTATTTAAAGCCTACCTTTTAAGAAAACTATATCTTCAAGTAGGTATTTAATTTAAATTTAAATAAATAAATAAAATGTGCAAAATCTAAAAATATTGAGAGTCATCTGTTGTCAGAATTTGAATTTAGAATGCCGACTGTTTAATTTAGTCAAGTTTAGAATCAAAAACAAATGATAAGCGCCATCTGTTTTCAACTGAATGACTGAAATCTAAACGTGATAATCCAAAATCAAATTTCTATAGCTGTTACGTCACATCTCTTCAGGCAAGTCTACAAACTTGGTCTGGATTTATAAGCGCCTCACAGTCAGCTTATATCGTCAGTGAGTTTTTGAAATTTTATAGATTTAGTGTGTCGCTGTCATTAGTGTGTACCTACTCATCAGTAGTAATATCGGATTATCTTCTTATTTCCCGTAAGTATTTACCTGACAAATGTGCTCTCTCCACAGCCTACCTCTTTCCAAAAGTCACCCTTCGTCACTGTTCAATCTTCTATCATATATTCGGAATAATAATAAAAAAACATAAATTGTGGCCAGCGACTTCAGTTATGTCTACTGTGTTTGGTTGAACAGGAAATTATACCATCACAGTCGTAATAGGATAATTATTTTTCTTCGACGTAGACGACGTAAGGGTCTGTTTCATTCAGATTTCAAAATTGAGTCTTAA
Organism: Rhyacophila brunnea; assembly: GCF_057557595.1. NCBI lineage: Eukaryota > Metazoa > Arthropoda > Insecta > Trichoptera > Rhyacophilidae > Rhyacophila > Rhyacophila brunnea. The sequence goes on from NW_028232859.1 coordinate 44,064,989, forward strand.
AGTTTTCTTTCCATCTTTTGATAGGTCTGCCAGGAGGACCGTGGTCAGCGGGTTTTTTGTGCATCATGTTGTGTGGGATCCTAGTTTCGCCCTTTCCACTTGTGCATTCAGGGATGTACTTTTTTGTTTTCCCCATCTATTCTCGAATCTGTTCATTGTTTCATGTGATATTTGAAGTTGAAATTGAGTTTCCATTTTTCAGGCTTTTGATATCGTTGAAGTAAAGATATGTAGGTATACATACGGCTTTCATTTTTAATAAATATAGCGAAAACCTCACATCAATTTTTGTTATTTCGTTTGAAAGAGTGTTTCTCAACCTTTTTACACCTGCGGACCACTGAACTTAGAAACTTTTTGCGGAGAACTAACACAAAAATACAAAATATTATTTATATAGTAACGTATAATGACGTCTGATCGTAGTTAATTTCATCACGTAAAATCTTAATCTATTTTAGAACAAAAACACACTGCAGACACTTGCAGGTGCGCACGGGTTTTGATGATTTGGAATTTTTAGCGTATGCTTTTGGACGCCAATAATACGCGGACCATCAGAAAATGTCTGCGGACCGCTGGATGAGAAACACTGTGCTAGACCTATTGTACAACTTCAACAGGAAATTTGAAAAATAGTTTTTGCTTATTTAATAGGCATTAAGGCTTCGATCTGACCGAGGTAGTGATATATGTATGTGTATGGTGATTATCAAGAATAAAATATATATAGGTAGGTAAACTGAGAAATTCCCATTCTGAAAATGCTTTTCATAATATACCTATATTGTTGAGAACTTTAGCATTGCCTTACTTTAGTCACCGCGGCGGCGAAATCCCAGGCATGCCACTGGCTGAGAACGCGTGTCACGGTTTTGGTCGAGCGGCGAGGGGATGTTTTACTCAGGGGGTCGGAGGGGGAGAGACGCCCGCCTCCAAACCGGTCGGCGCCGCCGGTCTGGCTCCATTCAGAACGCTGGCACGCAACAAGTGTTGGCGACAGCAGCAGCTGTGTGCGAGTCTGTATTGTTGTATCATGGTGCGCTCCACTCCACCTCTCAAATGCCAGCCGGAATACCCGGGCACACATCGTGAAGAATCCGTGGGACTTGGCCCGATATAATAATATTCACCCGTTTTATATTGAAGTTGCCACTCATACTGGTTTTATATTATTGCAGAGGAACCCTGATCTACCGTTCTCGCATAAATCGTTTTCCCGCATGGATCGTTCATTTTTGAAAGTCCCACAAAACACCCATAAGAACAATGTTAAATTTAATAATTCCGCATTAACCGTTCCCCGATTTATCGTTTTCCTCGATCTATCGTCTAAATATTATGGTCCCGTCACAAATATTATCCCGATTGACGGTTTTCATTGAATATTTTTCATTTCGCTTTCGTAGAATTGTTTATGATACATACATACAGATTACAGACCTTACAGTCGCGTCGCTTTGTTAGCACAGGTCGGTCGGCGCCCAGTCTTGCCTCGTATCACGAATTTTTATAAGTCGCAACTAAAATGCCCCCACGAAGAAAACTATAACTGAGAAACTTAAAATAATTTAAGACGTCGAAAAAATCCAGGAGAAAAACGAGTTGCCATTTTTTATATATCCCGCATGTATCGTTTTTTAGGGTCTCTTGAAAACCGTAGAATTGGGGGTTCACTGTACCTTCACTTATGTTATTGTTCATTTCTATAAGAAATCCATTCTTCTGTTTTTCATCGACACAAATTTTTCAATCACACGTTTTTTGAAGTCAGAAATGTCTTGTATCATTCTTTTTTGGATGCTGAGCATATATAATGCGTTCAATCTTGGTTGCGTGATGGTGTTTCTGCTAAAACACTTGGTCTGTTTGAGTGTGGAAAAACATCTTTCACTTTCCACTGATGTCATCGGAATAGTGAAAATTAAGTTTAATAGTAAAACCGTTTTCGTAAATGTGTCAATAAGATTTTTTCTATTAAAATGTTTAATAGTGCTGAGGCAACATCAACATTATAAAAAATATCCAAGCTGTAAATAACAGACAATTAATATGAAACCGCTTTCGGGAGGTTTTCCTGGGCGTCTTACGTGGGCGAAGTCGGCGAAGCGTTGAGCGGCGCGCGCATCTCAAACGTATAACCGTGTGTGAAAATGTTCGTAGACAAAGTCTTTTTTTGGTTATACGTTTGAGTTGCGCGCGCCGAGACGAGCCGTGAACGGCACTCCAAGAAGTATTGCTATTTCACGCTACCAGCTACGGACAAACATTATTGCTGTCGCACTCATTCTCATTACAAGGCATGATTACTTGAGCGCTCTGGGAACGCGCTCCTGAATGGCGAGGCATTCGGCAAAGCGAAACCACACGGGACGATGCTTGTACATTATATTACAATATTACATTATAGTACAACATTGTATAGTACATTTAAAATAGCCGGTTAAAAACACATACTTATTAAAATTTGTTTTTGTATATGAATTAATGACTACGGTAATAGATCAGAACACTTTTAATAAATCAAATATAAATGAAATACATTTCTACCTTAAGCAATAAAATCCGACCGGACAGGATGCCGCCGGGATCGGATTACGTTTATGACACTAGTTAAGTGTCTAAGTACCTACCTATCTAATTGGTGTTTTGTGTTTTCGCCGACAATATTGAAAAAGTATCCACGCATATGGTGAAATTGCATGTAAAAAATCCAAGTTTTGTGAAGTCAGTAGGTACCTACCAACGTTCATTACAATAAACAACTTTTTTTGTAGTTTATGAATGCCATGCTTGTTTCGGGGAAAAATTATAATTGTGTATTTTTGTTTGAATAGCTATTTTTTGCGTTATGTGACCGCTCATTTAAAAATATATACCTATTCTCTGATATAACGAGTACCGCTTATAACGAGCAAATTCAGTCGGTCCCATCTTCCTCGTAATAACCAAGTTCCACTGATGTCTAAGCATTTGGCACGAGGACGGGACATTTTAAACTATCCTCAACAGTGAGGAACACGAAAACGAACTGTTTTTTTAGAATGTTGTCTTTAAATTATGATAGCGTTCGTTTTGTCGTTTTTGCGCAAATAGTATCTCATTTCTTCGGTATATTTTTTGACATGGGATTCTTGTACGCGGGGCAAAATTCTACGAATTATTGAGACGTGTATGGCCAGCTAATTGTGGACGCGCACCTCGCTCGACTTTCCGACGCCAAGCCGAAGTAAACAACGCGCCAAATACTTTGGTATTTTATTCACTGTCCGCACTTTTATGCCCGGAAAATGTTTTTAAAACATTTCGGAAAACTCATTTACTTTCGCCGTTTTATTTGGTCAAGGAGCAATGTCAACAGAACGACTCTGCTCGTTAGTAAATGATAATAATAATCTCAGAACCATCTGCCAATAAGTGTCATAGGTAGTGTGTGGTGGTAACCCTGAAAATATATCACGTCGCAGAAGTTTGGAAAATTATGTGATTTTATATTATGTATGTATGTATTCTATAAAAATAATTTAATTTGCCAACCACATATGTCGTATTTATGTATGAATGTACAGACCACTAAAACATTCTGCAAAGGTTTAAAAAATATACTTCATTTGTCTTGACGTAAATAAATGTCGATTATTTGTCAAGAAATTGTGATACTTTTTGTATGGACTTTCGGTCACGTAACCTCAGTCAATACACCCTCCACCACCCGCCTTCCACAGCGCTGTATTGCGACATAATGAATATTTAATTGCTCACATTTTGTCCCGAACGGAGCCGCACGGGACCGATTATTTGCAACCATGCACCTCGGTGCTTAAGACTGACCCCAGAAAGAAAGTGAGGTCCAGCTTTGTGTACCAGTGTACTGATGCTCAAGATTTTAATCTGATACTACGGAGGAGTCAGGATTATCCCGCTCCCCATACGACGCTACAAATTTTTCAAATGCTGCAAAATTGCAGTCATTCGATCGAAGTGTATGACATATGGTAGGCTCCTATCGCAGAACCTGTTATATTATTATACCCATAATCGGTGTGCGCCGTGGAGTCATTCAATGTCAATATCTTTATCATCAACTGAATGAAAGCCTCCCATATCTCCATACCCTCTTCGCGGTGGTCCTTAGTTCATCGCCACTACGAGTTTGTCGTCGTCCTCTGTAGTCGTTTATTCTGCACTATATGATTCCATTTTTATCCAGTAGTTAAACACTCACCGAAATACATACATATACGGTCCCATGCCCCCCCCCCCCCCCCCCCCACATCCTAAAGTGGACCCCCAGGCCAGGATCTTTTCCGGACCCCCTACCTATCGCTAAGGTTAAAGGCAGTCTGGCGCTCTTCAATGGCGTTTTCCAAATGGTATTCGGGTTCAAATAAATTTCAGTGTATTTTTTAGCGATTTTTAAACATGTAGAATTATGGAGTTGTTGAATATCAACACAAAAATAAACAACAAAAATTACATCGCACAACCATATATTTATTTTTAAAAGGTGACGCATGCGACTTTTTTACTATTGGAGCAAGTTGAAGATGTGTATTTATCCCATTTGTCTGGTCGATCCGCCACGCCGGTCCCCTAGGCTAGACCCCTGTCAGCCCCCGCTTGTCCATGGGTCCAGGGCCATGTCCTGTCCATTGGCATTTCACCGTGATTATTGTCTGTCTATTCATTGATATTTTGTGTGGTCTTTCCGCATTATGCCGGACATACACCTCTCATGCAACGTTACACTACCTTCAGTGTTTGATTGAATACGAAGTAGCTACCTATTATAATTCAGTTTGATAGATTTTGGATACAGTAAAAATAAATATATTTTAATGGTCAATATTTATCATTGGTGAGGCGTGGAGGTAAGTTGTTAAGATTCGACATAAATAGTGCACGCTAAACTTTGTCAGTCATACTTATTTGTATTCATTGAACTACAAGTAAAAATTGCAGATGATACCTACTGGTTAGTTTTTAAAATTAAATTAAACCAAACTACGTAAACCAAACCACAATAGTTAAGGTTAATAGTCAATAAAAACAAATAAGTATGGCTGACAAAGTTTAGTGTGCACTCTTTTTGTCGGATCAACAGCCTACCTCCACCCTTTGCCACTGTTATTTAATTATGCATATAGCAAAAATAAAATCACGTCGCAATTGCCGTCATGTCGAAGACCAGTATAGTTTGCGATACAATGGTAATATTGGCGGTTGAAAAAAAACGCATCAGAGGAAAATAATTTTATATTCTGCCAACGTATTGTCTTCGTATCGGCTTCCATTTCCATCAATTGAACATTAACGGTCGTTCTTAAAACCATCACAAACCTGGCGATAACTGGTTCACTAGCCGCAGATGTTTTTGCCGTCGAAAGAGACTGCCAGCCTCGCAAAACTCAGGTTCTTCGAGTTAAACACAAACTTTATTCGGTTAAATTTAAGCAATATACCTACAGCTGATTTCTGAACGTCTGTCATTTCATGGTAAGTTCAGACATTTGCTATGCTGCTGTTTAATTTATTATTAGTTTAATTAATTTAAGAGCAGATAAATAAGGTATTAATGCGAAAGCCAGTCGTCATACCACATAGGTCATAGATTTGATGACGGTCAGGAATACCAACCCCGCCGAGTTTCCTTATATTAAATCTATTTTAAATGCGCGTTTTTACATGACGAACTTACGATACAGACGTAAATATTGAAAATAACATATTATTTTTGAATGCGACGTGTGTAAGTTTACCTCCACACTCGAGTGTCGTGTCATGTTGCAGCCACACCCAGAAGGTAACCTCACTTCCCTTATATGTGTTCCGTTGGTAATTTTATTAATAGGTCTAAAAAATAAAATTAACGATCAAAATTGTAGAATAAAAAAGGTTAAAAAGACTTCGTTTTGATTATGAAAGCTCTAATCCACATGCTCGCTTTCAAATTGTCATGGGTACATAACCTGACTGAATTATAAATATGATTCACTTTCGGGTCAAAAGTTTTTCAGATATTTTTGAAGAATTTTCTACCGCGTCGTATATTAATTACTACCATCTATATAATATTATGTACCTACTTATATTCTTCAATATTTTTTTCTGATGTCTGTGCCCCTTGGTGGATAATGGTACGTTTACATTTGACACTAATATCGTCATATTTATGTATGACACCATATTCACTTAAGTGTAAACAGTAAGTATATTTGTATCTGCCACTTATTTTGCGTGTGTCGACTCTCACCTACCACTTATTCAATCTACTTATATACGCAAATGTAAACACCGCGTATTCGACAAGTTCGAACTTGGAGCGATATATCACCGAAGTTGGACCACCGTCTACTTTTATGTCAAGTACCTGACACAATATTCGTAGTTTGACAGGTACCTAGTGAATTGCATATGTATATTTCTAAAACAACGGACAATCAATAATCATAGGTACACCATGAATGTATGCCCAACGTTTACGTTAATAAATGTACTGTAGCGATCTGTCAAAAATCATAGACAATGAGAAATAAATCGGATGTGCCGTGTTCTATGGATTTTGTTCGAAAATAAAATATCGCTTGTTCTCGGCACATACGATTAATTCTGATGCACTCTGTGAAGAAAAAATGCGCTTCAAATGGTATTACCTAATTCATTTTGGCCCACACCTGCACTCGTATTAGGTACGATAATATTATATTGAATATGCAATGACGATCAAGTGCTAATATCGCAATGTTACTGTTAATCGTTCTTCTACGCATTTCTGAATTGTGTGTCTTGTTTTTTGGCAAAAGGTCCAATCTTGCAAACTAAAGTTCACAAATTGAGTTGGATCTTCGATTTTAAACTCTGACATTAAACGGAAGGCACCTAGTTCTTCTCGTCGCTGAATCCATTCCCGCACCCATCTAGACCATTTTTTCCTCCTTTTTGTTGCCAAAAGACTTAAAATAATAACACTCGCTGCTTTCTTTTTTAACATTCCCATATTGACAACTGACATAACGTTTTTGAGAAGTATACAAAATAAGTGTCCGAATAAATTACAATATCATATGTAAACACCGCATATATTTATTCCAATGTTGCCATTGAATAAAGTGTCGAGACTTTATTTCAACGAGAAGTATACCAGAATTTTATGTCAGATCCATGCAGGTGTAAACAGTAAATGAAATTTTATGTCCGACACATAAAATAAGTATAACGGTATAAGTGTCAGATGTAAACGTACCATAAGACTTTATTTTGAAACTCCACGAAGTTAGCACAATAATATAAATTGATCAGCCGAGATTAATGTTTATTTCATCATCTGATTTTAATGACGGTCCGCGAATTGTACATCACACATCGCTGCATTTATTGTATCTCTATCTCCCTTTGGCTTAGTAACTATCTACGCCCATACGTTCAAGACATAGCGGTACCTAAACCTTTTCAAACAGATGAAAGGGTTTTTGAAGCACTCACCATGTAAGCGTATGTTTTCCGCGAATGCGTCTGGATAATATTAAAACGTATAAACAATAAAAGACGATATATTATGCCATTATGGTATGGATTTGATTTATTAGTATCTATCTTTTCTTATAAATCTGTACGTAATAATAAACTATTATTATTCTCATGTAAGTAGTAAAATGCAATAGATTTTTACAGTTATGAATCACCACACAATGATTTAATCTAAACTTGAAAATGGCGTGAGATGAGGTAATGTCGCAATGTTTTACCTGTTCTGATCTGATAAAATGAGTCATATTATTGTTTTACATTAAATAGTCAGATATACACACATTCGAGTTCGATTTGATTTGCAAGAAAGGTTTTTTGTATTGAATTAAACATTGCAAAATTATGAATAATGTGCTATTTTAAGATAACTCATTTTTAATTCTTTTTTTGTCTTCGTTTTGTCCAATATCGTAATGGTGATGATTTTGGCAATCTTTTCTTGTTTGCTGCTGCTCAGGGCAGACGGAAGAATGCTGAGCTCAAACCGGTATCTGATATTTTTGAGCCACTGTGCTCTTCTTCTGCCAGGGTGTCGCTTACGGACGTCTTCAATTTCATGATTTGGTGCAGAATTTGATAATTCTCGGGAGAAATTTATCATGTGGCCATTGCATGGTATAATTTTAAATTGGACTTTCATGCGATCTATATTGTCATGGTTATTGTTCGTGTTATGTATAGGTAGTACGCATTGAATGATCTTGTAGTAGTATTATTAACTAACTTTGGAAGCATGAATCCTTACACGGTTAAGATCCTCGATGATCAACTCCATTCCCTATTGTTTCGGCTTCGTCCCGCGTTCCATCTTTCATCTGGTTCCCAGTAATTCACTCCACTCGCTGGTTTCTCACCGCCCGTCCGTTGAATGGCTGATAATGATGCTCCCGGGCGAGTTCTTGGAATCAGTGGAAACTCGCCGCCCGTACTGAATTTTAATAAAACACCATTGTCAATCATTGCCGCCTGCCTCTTTCGATTTGTGCCGCATCATTCTCTGCTGCCAGAGACTGGACGGTGTTGCCACGGTGATTGATTTCTGTCAACTTTAGATGCATTTGAAATAAATTTATTTCAGCTTATTTAGGTATCTACACTCGTTTTAATGTTTTACTAACCCGTTGCTGTGACTTGTATTTATATAGGCTCATGCTTATTAAAAAAATTGATGTTTATTCAGTAACATCATAATTTATTTATTTGTATGAATTAATTGGTTAACATTCTCTATGGTTCCTAAAGTAAAGTAGGACCTATCTCTCCTCCTGTCATGCAATATTTTACGTGAATACACCAGTCACCACCCACCATCATATCTATCTTCCTGATGAAAATATCGTGTTATGTACATTGTTACATTGTGTTTCCGTCAATTTCTAAGATATAAGTATCTCGTTGCTGCCAAAAAAAAATTACTAGACAGTATTCTTCTTTCTACAATATTGACCACAAACTGGTAACGACCTGTTTTTGTAATGATACTATTTTTAACGTGTGCGTTTCGCGGTAATTTGGACGTTTTTACAACTGAAAATTGTATTTATGAACGCGATGAATAAGCCTTTTAAATTCATAATAAAGTCGACATTCCGTTCTCTGGGATTGTTTCTCTTTGCATTAAAGAAGGTCATTTGAAGTTTTGCAGCCCACGCAAATAAAGCAAATCGCTAACGGACGTAGTATAATATACATATTAGTGAAATAATGTTTATATTCAGTTACAAATCAGGTAACGTCTGAAAATGGAGGGAAATTCGACGGCATAATTTATTGTCGTCCTTGAAATTGCATGGAATCGCATTGGGCGAATTTTGGATACTTAGGTAGGTCCTACCTACCTATTTGAAATTCCAATGGCCGTTTAGAATAATATATCTGTTTGAATTAGTCAAATCCGCGGGGGGATTTTGTCTATGATTATTTTGTAGTGGCTACACTGGATTTATGAACGTATTAAATGAAATTCAGATTTTTGTCCATGCTCAATACGCCGTTTACACGTGCATGGATTTACTGTGCACAGTAAGAAAAATTATGGGGAAACATGTATTATCCTGCAGTTGGCAAGATTGCGTGCATGAATCAAACAAGTTTGGAAGCTTCTGAGTTGTGCTGATTTTTTATACGCAAGTATGATCTGCGCATGCGCAGTAGAACGATAATGGTCAACCTGCCAGTAAAAAAAACGAACTAGTTACTCATTTTGAGGTTGACCGATTTTCAATACGTCCTGTCAAATAGTAGTATAAAATGACAACATCGCGTCTCGCTTACTCTTGAAGAATGAGATTGTCAGAGAGACAGTCAGCACTTTTAGGTGTAAACAGTTATTGTCACGATAGTTTAAAATAAGCACTATTGTCGACAGTAAATCCATGCTCGTGTACAGGCGCTATTACATTGGTTAGAGTCAGTGTCGTCCCTAGACAAAATGCTGCCCCTAGGCAATGCCAAAATGCCGCAACATTTTTTCATACAGTAGGTACTTTTATCATTCTTTCATGACTCCAATATTTAAGAAATGTGTTGTATGGATACATTACTAACAAGATATAGGTATAGGTACCACTAAATCTAATTTTAATGCCAACTCTGATTCAATAGACAATAATGCGAGTATACGGTTTCAGATAGGTACATTTAAAAATACATCTGACAACTTCTAAAACTCGCGAGTGACTGGCATATTTTGATAAATTCTAAATCAGGTATACATGTGTCATTGCTGGTCACCAAGAACGTGACGTCCAATGAAAATGGAGGTAAACTAGATATCGTGAACCCGACAAAAAATAAGTTCTTGTTATAACATTACCTAATTAATATATTATATTGTTTCCAACCAGTGAGCTGATTTTTTAATGAAAGATATTTCCGTTATTACTAAGTTTAGGTAGCGTTCTATGTATAGCTAATTATTCTCCTCGATTTGCCGCCCTTTAGGTAACTGTCGCCCCCAAGCGTCGCTCAATCTGCCTACCCCCACGGGACGTCACTGGTTACAGTTTTCAAGTATCAAAACGCATAGTGATGGTCTTATTATATACCTTGTTAGGTACTTAATAATTCTCAATGCCGATATTCCACCCTCGATGTTAATTAATGTTATGCTGGTGTAACGATTACTAACACCACCATCAGACAAGATGCTGAGGAACTCTGCACCTTCTATTTTTGCTTCAATGGGCATACTTTTATTAATACTTCTATGCGGTTTTCCATAAAATTTTGTTGAGAGAAGTGATTCAGAGCAATCGGATTTTTTTGTTCAACTGTCAACATTTAAAATTTCTGAATGAATCCATTTTTTCAATCAGCTGATCGTGTTGCGTTGTCGACAACCCTGCCCCGTGTTTTATACGAATTCGATGTCGTCAGTGTTGTGATTTCGACTGTTTGGCGGCGTGAGTCGCTCGGCCTACGCGGTTCTCGTGGGGAGATTCGATGCCGCTGCGGTCGTTCTCGGAAAACATGACGCGTTCTAGGAAACGAAAGCCCCGCGGTGCGCTCCGTTCCCCCCTCACCACTGCTTTCCGCAACTGTTTTTCATCTCAACGTCAGAACATTGCGCCCAGGGCATGCACAACTCTTCTTCGACAATAATAAAATAATAACGAATTGACAGGCAGAGGATTAAACAAGTACATCTGTTAATTGATTAATTGAGTCAGTATTTACTCGGTAGAATTCTATTTTACAAATGGTAATATAAATTATATTAAATTCTACAGGATATTTTTTTAAGTCGATAGCTATTTCGGTTGTTATTTACTATTGTCTACTAAGTCTTGATAATGGTGTTACAACCGAAATAGCTATCGGCTTACATATTGTAGAATTTAATCGAATTTATATTAAGTATCATTTTGCAAGTACAACTGACATACTCATACCTATATACTATAATGACATACATGAGTTAGGAGCAGTTTTGTGAGTAATTTCTTGAACATGTACAAGTGAGATATTTTTTCATTACTTTAGTTACAAGTCGGTTTACTGGAAGCCAGGTTGGAAAAACGGCAATTTTCATGGCATACTTCTGCAAAATTTATGAATTCAAGAATGATAACCTAACCTAACGTAACAAATACTCCAATATAAATGTTTTAAAATATCATTACTGTTTTCGGTAAAAAGGGCGTCTAGGAAAGAATACGTCAGAGGCCTATTTCGACATCGCTTACGTAAAAGGCCGTAACTGCGTTTTTTGGCTATTTTGATTTAATTGCCTTTTATTAAATAATTAAAAAAATAATACTTACAACAATTATCCAAAATCGAAAAAAAAACAAAAATTCAATCAATACATTGTAATAGGTAGGTATATCGATCAACTAAAAAATTACGATTTCAGCTTTAAAAATTAACGTTGTGGTGTCATTAAAATTTATGAAAATCGTACTACTGAAAAGTACGATTTTGCAGTTCCGGCCTTATGCGTAGGAGGTGTTGATTTGCACCCCGGATGCACGCCACTGGGATTAACGTATAGCTATATCGTGAATGTGGTACCTATATAATAGGCATAATATTATATTAGATATCATCATCAGCCGGGGTCAATCCACTGCTGGATGAAGGCTTCCCCAAGCTTCTTCCAACTCTCTCGATCCTGTGTCGTTCGCTGCCACGTATTTCCGCCGAACTTTACCAGTTCGTCAATCCAGCGGCTTTTAGGGCGACCCTGTGGCAGTTTTGTGCCCCTTGTGTACCACTGGATGACGGCATTTGTCCAGCGGCCGTCCGTTCGGCGAGCAATGTGCCCTGCCCATCTCCATTTCAGCTGTTTGGCAACGTCTTGTTACATCGCGTACTCCTGTCTGCTTCCTAACCCATTCGTTTCTCTTACGGTCCTTTCGCGTGATGCCCAACATACACCTCTCCATGCCTCGCTGTATTAGATATACCTACATATAAATGTACATATAATGCCGGGTCCACATTGGTAACATGTCGCCGGCAACCTCGTTAAATTTTACGATAATTATCATAATTGCTTAAGAAATTTTACGATAATTATCATACTTATCGTAAAATTTAACGAGGTTGCCGGCGACATGTTGCCAGTGTGGACCCGGCATTAGGTGTGCGAACCGGCTAACGTATAACATAATAATAATTATGCCCAGCTGATGAGTAACTAAACAACAACTTTCCTAATGACGTAGTAATGTTAAAAACTATCCACTTATTTACATTTATTATGTGCGTCAGAACTATTGCTTATTTTAATTTAATTTATTGATAGTCAACTAAATAAAATAGTAATACTTACACTAGATATATTGTATCCTAGTTTATTGTGTCATAAAACGAAACAAAAAATCTTTTTACAATTTTTTTGAAATAGGTACCAATTATCAATACAATGTATTACATACACATATACAGAGTTGATAATGTCCATTTGAGGAGGACGAAACCGGTTCAAAATTTAATTAAAAAAGTGGATTAAGTACTATAAAATTGTGTTTTATTTAATTAAACAAATAATTACTCCAATAATACAATACAATGTACTATATTGCAGTTTTGAAATTCACCCATAGAGGCATTAAGGTCACACTTTAATCCTAATGAGTCACTTCATTAGAGCTCTGTACCTATATGTAATTATTATGATATTATGAGGTGTTTTCTTTGCAAAAAATAAAATATTTGTATAATATTATAATCTATTTATGTTTTGATTTAATTGCTTTGCCAATGTTATGTATGTTGTTATCATATCATTATTAATTTGTCCTTGACTTTAGAACTCTTCTATATGTCATTACTTCTTGTGTTCATTTCATTTGAACCGGCCGGCTTGATAGGTGGGTCAGCTATCGAAATAAAAGATTTTACTAACCAGAGTGCTCGATAATTTTTCAAAAATATGAACAATTTTATCTTATTTTTTATTAAAATAAGTGGGTTAGATTTTTTGTTATATGGCCTACCTATATCAGTCGGTGAAATAAATTGTCAGAGCGATAATCTGGGGGATTTCATGAACTGGAGCTGAGCTCTGGTGCGCTCCGGTCATTTCAAACTGTTGGCAGGATCCGAAAAAAATGTACCTCGTTTACCTCCCTAATTTGTTGGTGTATGGTTTTGAATTAAAAACCACACAATTAATTGTTAAGAACTTATACACAGAAGTGTTGTAATTTGTGAATAAAGTAAAATGATCTAATCTTGGGTCTTTTTCTTTTCAGAAAACCGGAATGACAACCCTGGTGGAACGCACACAGAGAAGCCCCTGGAAGATTTTCACACTATGAATAATAATAATGATAGTAGATATTTACACAAGAAATTTAAGAAGATGGCCACAGCCGTGCAGCCCGTCATGCTACAAGTGGACGTTGGGCTGAGTCGCTCCACCCCGTCGCTCTTCGACAGCATCTCCAGTCAAAGCACGTCTCGTCACCTGCCTTCCTCCCCGCTAGTTCCTCCTGCGAGGCGTACGACGCCACCCACCGAGCCGTCTTCGGAGCACGCCCTGGCGCCCATCACTATGCGCGTGGCGATCGCCACTGCCAAATCCGACGATATGAAAATCAGTGACGCAGAACACAATGTACAAATTAGTCATAAGGATTATAATGATAAGCGCATGCCGGCTATCGCGAGAGACATCGACGGCAGCACCAGTTTCGATAGTGTAATTGCTAATAAAATTGAAAATAAAATGTTTCACGCGGGAGAGTTCAGAGAGAACGAAACGAATCTTAAAGAGTCATCAAACAGTCCCGGAAACGGTCGGCACGTGTGTCCGTACTGCAAGTTGAGTTGTGCCAAACCGTCAGTTCTGCAAAAACATATCCGCGCTCACACTAATGAGCGCCCGTACCCCTGTGTTCCGTGCGGTTTCGCTTTTAAAACCAAATCTAATCTCTACAAGCACTGTAGATCGAGATCTCACGCCCTCAGACTTCAAGGCGCCGAAGAGACTGCAAACACGGACGAGGAGTGGTCCCTCGGATCCGAGACCGACACTAATGTCAACAATACCTCCAGGTCGGATTCGGCTTGGAGTAATGATAAGATAAGTTTACACGGCGGCGAAGGATTAGAAAACATCAACGAACTGTCAACAGATTTATCGATGTCTGAATGTGTTTCTCCCTCTAATATTGCGAGCTCGCACGTCGACTCTAGGCCTAAATCAATTTACAAACCCAAGTTTCATAAAGCTACATTTTATCAAGAGGAAGATGACACTCCCAAGAGGGTGCTGTCTCCAAATCCCGATTTAATAAACCGACATATCTCAAAGATTATATCAGATAATGAAGCCATAGTTGATACGTTAATGTCTCCTCTACATGTTAAATATAGCAAAGATATGATTAATCAAAAAAACTGTCACAACGATATCAATTTAAATTCTCATGATTCTTTAAAAAGTGAAAATGTGCCGTTGAATCTTACAAAAAATAATGATAGTGATCCGAACCACAGAAAGAGATGCTATTCGGAAAGTTTTGCCACCCCCGAATCGCTAAAGGGGTCTCAGCATCCTCTCAACCCTGAGGGATCCATTATCAAAGACTTGCTGCTGAAAGCTAGAGCTCAGGCCACCGGACTCCTGCCCGTGACGAGTGAAACGTACGATGCCTCCGAAACATTGTACGTGTGCCCGGTGTGTCAGATACCTTATAGAAGTGCGGATAATTTAGAGATACACAGGCTTTATTATTGTAAAGGAAATTCCGTATCGTCTAATGTGACCCTTAATGGAACTCTATTGAACAATAGAGACATACGTAAATTAAGTAGGCCTGAACATAGTTATATTCGAAGTAATTCAGTCCACGTTACTCTTCCAGAAACATACAATCCGAACACGTTAGCGAAACTCGCCAGCTCCACTTTGAAATGTCCCTCGGGCCGATGGAACAAACCTGAAAATCTGGTGATTGTAAAGAATGACCTGGAAGTTGCGGCTCCGCTGCCATCGCCCGGTCCTCTGTTGGGAAACACTCGGCTGATCGATACGCAGAGTGTTTCCGAATCCCAGCGATCATCCGTTTATGCTAACTATGATGTCAATCTGAAAGTCAACATGATGTCGCCTGTCAGCAAACAGAGAGCAGATTCGCATTCATCAGAAAGTTTCAGCTCCCTGTCTAAAATAAGTGAGGAAAGTCTTCAAAGATCTGAAATATATAGCCCTCCGAGTAAAATGCGGTGCACTGAAACACCGACCACCTTGAGATCCCTAGAAGAGCTTTCATTGTCACCCATGCGACAGAATTCGACATCGTTGCAGATGTTCGGTGGAGAAGTCAAAATTGTCGATACTGCCGGAGGTACTACCACGTTGAGAATTGAACCTACGACATCGCAGCATTCGCCCACTCTAATTTCGCAAAGTAGAGCATCTCCGAAACCGCTCGGACCTGAAACCAGCAGCATAGTCGTGAGGTCGGGCTTGCATTCTGGAGGGACAATGGTTCACAATCCGCCGACTCCGAAAGAACCTCTCCAGTCTCCCCTGCCGCAAACTCCGAGACTCGTAGTCTCGATGACTCCGAATATTTCCACACCAACCTTGACCGTTTCCGGAATGCCTACGCAAAATATGACTAAGTTTCAGTTTCCGCCGATAAGTTCCATAACTGCGTACAATCCTTTGACGTTGCCTCCCGAAAGTCCAGTGGCGTCTCCCAGTGGAGCCTCCACTATCATTCACGGCGGGAAACTGATCCCTTACGTGCCAGGCATTCCGGGTCCAAACTCACTCAATACCTTTATTCCTAATATTCAACAGCTAAGTCAAAAAATGACCAAAAGCATTGAGGCCTTGAATAATAATTTAGGGCCTGGTAATGCAAGAGAAGATCAGAATCACTTCGAAAGGGCGAAAAGTAAAAGCCTGCTTAGCCCCGATGCGGATTATAATATTAAACTACAATCTCCTCGATCGAAATTCAAAATTTCCAATTTAATTTTAAATCACAACACGGATAAGAGAGACCCTTTTTGCAGAGCAATCGCAGTTTCGCCGTTCATCGCTTCCCCTGTCAGTCCCGGGCTTAAATTTGTGCCAACGATAAGAATTAATTTCGAAAATTCAGTCAACCCGAAGACTCCGAATGCGGATTTTAGTCCACTTTCTAAACAGAGTGAGGCGCAGAACAAGATTGATTCAATATTACGGAAGAATACGGAAATACTTCAGAGAAGCAACAGCGTGGACTCTCCGACACACAGAATCTTATCAGTTCAGAGTGAATATAAAATATTTTCTCCGAATAAACCGTCTCATTTTTTTGATGATGCCTGTAATATCACAGATAAACCTCCTATAATTAAAATAAACGAGAAAGAAATGAGGTTGCCCGCTAAAGCTGAAATAAGACAATTTAATTTTGAAAATTTGATATCCAAATCAGAAATTTTGAATAAAACTGTCGATGTTACCATATCCGAAAACATAATTTGTACTTCAAGATCAATGAAGATTGATGACTCGTCCGTCGTTCAAGAGCGTTCCGAAACTGCCTATTTCAAAAAGAGCATCACGAGTCTCGGAAGTGCAAAACTGGAAAGCCAGAAATCTAAGTTTTTGAGACCGACGTCTTTGCCTTTGAAGCCCGGGACGTTCACGCCCAAGAGACATCATGGAATAACCCCCAACGCCAATACTCTGCCACTGATATCTCCGGAGACTCCTCGTCCTGCCAAGGCTTATGGTCAGCTGTATCTCAATGGTCACGCTTATACCTACCTGGGCCTGAAGTGTTCCACCAAAGTTTACTACTGCACTTTGAATCGCCCGCAGCCGACGTATGTTCAAAACCAACATTCGCTCTCCATGTACAGCAATTGGCAGGTAAATGACATTCATTATAATATTATGATCAACAACTTTATATCCAAATTTAAAAATAGTATTCAAGGGCTATCTATACTCCAGGAATTTAAAAGCATTCAATTGTACATAGGTAACAGAGGTGAGTAAATTTACTCCCGAGCTAAATAGGTGATAATATTATGTTCTACAAAAAAGTTTTTAACATTCTGTAAATGAGATCTAGTTTTCAAATGAGCCATTATTACTAACCCATGAAAACAATATGCGATAATTCTTTATGTTTATCAGTATGTTCCCAGTACCAGTGGTCATGCTAAAAAAGGAATCAAGCATTCTAAAAATTCTGGCACAACAGAATGTCCCAATTTAATCTATTTTTCTCTTCTTTCTATCTGGTGTTTTAATAATAATTTGTTATTTCAGGTTTGCTCTGAAGCGACTCCTCATCCGTTGGGGTTGGCTCCGGGGAGAGCCATGTCACATTATGACTCCCGTCACCGTCCTCAGAATACCACAGTCGCCAAAATAAAACAAGACCATATGATGACGCATTCGTCCCAATGGAGTGTCACAGTGGCCAAACAGGAGGTAACTATCACAAGTTCAACCTTTATAATAATAATTATTGATGACATATCTTATCTCCATTTACGGCAAGTGAGAATGTTTCATGTTTGTAAACACTTTCTCATTAGGTTTATATATTAGTGTATTTTTTAATTCAACCTACATTATAAATATTGATCCACACCAAGTCATTTTGATTTTGTCTTGGCTAATATGTTAAAATGTGTATCACGTGACAGCCAGCTGCGGTGATTAACTAATTTATTTCACCTTCATATTTGATCAGAAATAACAGATTTCGGCTTTTTTTAAAACTAAAACTTTGACTATTGTATTGTGGATAAAAACACAACTCAAAATAATTGTATAAACATCATTTTAGAGGGGTTTTAAAATTGACTGCTTCAAATATCACTTGTTATAAACCTTGCTGTATTCTCATTTTATATAATTTTTTTGCAGAGTTCAGACGACATGGATGGATGTGATGATTTAAAGAGGGGAGGTGATCAGCAATCAGGCAGCAAAAATAGCAAAGGACTCACCGGGGGGTTTGAGAGCAATGAAGAGTACACTTATGTTCGGGGGAGAGGCCGGGGACGCTATGTGTGTTATGAATGCGGCATTCGTTGCAAGAAACCATCCATGCTCAAAAAACACATCAGAACACATACCGATGTTCGGCCGTTCACTTGCAAGCACTGCGCATTTAGGTAATTTTAATTGCATTCCATTAATGCATTACACAGAGACGTTGAAGAAATCCTTCTGAACGAAGAATTAGTAGACCTTAAATCAGCTGCAATTCATTATATTATGTCTGAGATAGCCCCAATATATCTAAAAGGCGTATCATTGAGTTGTTACCAGCATTCCCATCTTGGCATTTTTTAATATACATCTGGTATTAAATCCTAGCATTTTTTATATCACAACTAGCTTCAATTTTCCCATCGAAATGCTAGAATATTGCACCAGATTTGCTTAGAAATTAATGTGCTGGCTGTAATGCATAGTTACACGGTATTTTTGGCAGAAAGAGCTAATAGAAAAAAGTTCTCAACTTTGACCCTCGAGTGTGATTTTTAAAATTTCTTGAAATTCTTTGTTTTGAAATGCTAATATTATCTCCTAATATGTTACTTTGAGAACATTTAGCAATTTTTTCTGCCATCTAGCTTATTTAACCCTATCTGGAATTTTTATTTTGTGACATTTTGTGTATTTGGCAACACTGATTGGTAATTGTATTTTATCCGAGGATAGAACCTGTGATGCTTTGGGTGAGGTTGTGCGATGTTGTGCATGCCCAGTGTGCTGTCGCTAATGTCACTATATTTTTTTTTAGTTTACAATTGAGTAGGTGATAATAATATGGATGTCTATTATTATACTTACCATAATTGGCACTAGAGCCCAAAGTGAGTCTTGGCCGCCTATGTTGCCTCTTTCTGCTTAGTCAAACCCTTCCAGTTACTGTCTATTGAAGAGGTCTGTCTTGGGTGGTTGGGGTCTTCCGCCCTCGAAACGTAACTTGCCTGACAGGCTCACCAACTTGTACAAGCAAAATAGGAGTGGAATACATAGTGTTTGTTTTTTTTTTCAGTTTCAAAACAAAAGGGAATCTCACGAAGCATATGAAGAGCAAGGCTCATTATAAGAAGTGCTGCGAATTGGGGATCAGTCCACTGGATGACAGCGAAGGCGGAGATATGAATCAGGGAACGGGCGGAGAGTCTGAAGATGACACTGATTCAGATGATGATGGGAACGAGGGGGAAACTGAATCCAGTGGTAAGTGTGACATGCTTAAACCTTATCACTGCCAGCCAATTTTTACTAGGTGGACACTTGTAGGCCAGCTGTTTTTGGAATAAAATAAATCCCTTAAAAAATATGAAATAGGAACAGAATGCCAAATATTTGTTAAAATTTACCAAATCAACATGTTTCTCGAGTTTATCGTGAATATTTTCACACTAAAATGATAAAAATTGTTTAGAAAATATACACAAACAGTTTATCCAGAAGTTATGATCTTTACAAGAACCCGCGAGGTAACTCGTCCGTGGCCTGACGCGACATACATGCTTTGGCGAGTTAACTCGTCCGTGGCACTGATCAGGTTCAATCATAATTTAATTTTTCAATTCTGTCATACTGCTGAAGAGTCGAGGTGTCATATAATTGAATGTATTCCTCAGATGGTTAATAATTGATGACTCACTTTTCCTCCACTTAATTTTCAATTGTCCACATAATTGTGTGGTAGAAGTATTATAATTGTTATATCTTATCCGATGGGTACTTGACGCAACAATTAACTGACTGATAAATTTTTATTTACACAGATACTGATTCCTCGAAGTCTCGCTTGGAACACGAAGCAGCACACTGTCTGCTGTCGCTGTACGAAGGGCGCCCGGCTCCCGGGCTGGTGTCTTCCGCCCGCCCTACCACATACCCTTATGCTCCAAATCGCACCGATGCGCGGACTCCGGTGGATGATGGGAAATCCACCCCCGGGGCGATGAATCACAACGGAGAAGTCGCTCACTCGGTCATCAGGAAACCGTTTTCTACCCAATCTGTCATTAAACAGGACAGATCGGTCAGCGGTCGAAACTTTCACCCCTTGGATCCGAGCGAGCCCATTGATCTCAGTAAAGCGGATGCCAGAGAGGAGGAGAGCGGAATCGAGAAGACTTCTGCACGGTTCCCGGCCGCCGATATGCTCACTCCCGTTGGAGAACCAGATCTATTGGTGTCTTTGGCAATAAACACGGGGAAACTTCCGCAGCGCCAGAGCAAGTGGCGCGATGATGAACCCATGCTACAGGCGTATCTCACCGAAAAGGCTCTGCAAGACTCTAGAATTAAGCAGAGCCAATACACAAACGGCAGACCGCAGCAAGTGGACGTTAGTCCGGCGGCCGATGACACCACGAGCCTAAAGAACACTACCGTGAGCGATGTGGCTCTGATGAGCGACCGCAGAGGGAGAGTAAACATAGTCATGGTTGCGGATGAGCCGTCTATCATTGTTCAATCTCCCGCTAAAGTGGAAAGAGCCAGCATATCTCATATCATGAAAACAGCCAAAGACAGTGTCGGAATGGATACGTTAGCCGAAATTGCAGCGACTTCAGTCAGGCTTGCCACCCCGCCTCCCGGGGCAAGTTCTGATAGAAACACGTCGATGGTTAATATGGATCTATCGAAAAGTACTGAAAATGCAAAGTTTGTAGCATCAGAATATTTAAAGGTGGTTTGCGGAAAGCAAAGTGAGAATGTTGACACCGGTATGAACAGCTCAAGCAGTACAGATAAGAAAGTGGACAAAGTGATCACTGAAACAGGACCATTCGTCAAAACTGATGAAACGTCGGCGAATGAAAAAGATTCAGAAAAACAAAAACCCAATGCCGAACACATGGGAGTGGCTCGTAATGTTGTGGTCGGAGCGGGGGGAGTCGGATTCACTTCTCCCTCCAACGAGTTCTCTTCGGTGGCCACATATGCCAAACGCCCGCTCACGGAAGACGGCAGATCGGTGTGCGTGGTATGCAATAAGACATTTTCGAAACCTTCTCAGCTCTGTTTGCATATCAATATTCACTTCATGGAGAGACCGTTCCGCTGCAGTGCGTGTGCTGTCAGTTTTCGCACTCATGGCCATTTGCAGAAGCACGAACGATCTGGGTCACATCACAATAAAGTGTCCATGACGTCGACGTTCGGCGCGGCTACCACCACCAATCCGCGACCCTTCAAATGCTCCGACTGCAAAATTGCTTTCAGAATCCATGGCCATCTCGCAAAACATCTTCGAAGTAAAATGCACGTCATGAGATTGGAGTGTCTGGGAAAACTACCATTCGGCACTTTCGCCGAAATTGAAAGAGCCGGGGTGAGTTTGACCGACATAGACACAACCGATTGCGACAACTCCTTAGCCAGTCTGCAGCTTCTGGCCCAAAAACTGCACGAGAAGGATCCGTCAAAACTCGATAAATGGGATCCTGTAGCTGTCACTCCCGCCCTTTTGCCTCCTGGCCATGATTCTTCGGATGACGATGAACCCTCGGACCCCGGCCCCAGGGATCGTGACCGGGCCGGATCTCTTGACTCCCAAGCCAAAACTGTCAACGATAGTGACAGTCCTGACGAGACGAATATTAAATATAGTGCCACGGATACTTAGTGCCAAATTTAAATTAAGTAGTTTTTTTTTATTTAATGTGCAATCATGTCTTCGCATGACAGATACCGAAAGGTAAATCGGTATCAAATCGCCAGTTGGGCCATAATATTATGTATATTTGCTGAAAGACGCTTTATATGTTTAAAAATCCCGACTATATATTATATTTAAGGTCCCTTTATGCGGGACCGTGATAACTATATTTGTAAATATATTTTTTTGTATTAAGATAGGTAACGAGTATGTATAAAAAAGCTAGAATGTTGACGCGCGCCGATGTCTCTCGGGAGATTGTCCGAGATGGGAATCGAGGTACTCGCTTCCGTGACAAACGCTTCCAGGTTAGCTTTATCAGTATTCACGTATCGCCGGTCGGCCGTCTCGATATTAGGTGATCGGCTTTATCGTTTACTGAAATATCATGCTGACATATTCAGAATAGCATAATGTTCATCTCGTTTGGATTTTACCATCGATGGAAACATTTTACTGTATTTTTTATAAGCATATTCTTTGAGAGCAGGTAATGCTATAACAGCGAATAATGGCATATCAGTTTTCAATGATTATTTTGAAAAATAGAATTTACAACTCCTAAAAATGTGCAAGTCTTCCATATCACGTAGAACTTGAAATAAATGTTTTGTTTTATAAGACATTGAAAAGTCATAAGATTTACTTATACTTATTTATTGGTTAATTGTATTTATATTTTATAAGATTACAAATAAAAGACTAATTTGATAAAAAAAAAACAAGCATTCTTGAAACTCTTCCTAAGTCACCCTTCACAGTCTGCAATCAGCGGGCATCAAATACGACAACTGAATAATGAATTAAGGAATAGCATTGATACGTTCACAACATGACATGACAAAAGTAAATAGAAAAATAAGTAATATTACAATGAGAATATAGAGATACAACATGATCTAAAGTGACAGCATTTTTCATTAGACATCAATGGGATTCATCCTACCGGGGATATTACTGTACCTACTGCACATCACTTCACATCGTGATATCAGTGGCAAAGAGCGGAGATAAACTGTGGATATTAAATATAAAAATCTTGAGAATTCATAATGCTATATCCACCGAAACTCACCTCCCGAAAGGAAGGAAAGAAATTTGATTGGACAGATTATAGACTTCATAGCTTAAATCACCATTGGCAGGTTAGTTCTGCACCTTGGGAAAACAAGTAACTGATGCTAGGTACTGATTTCTTGAAGCCATGTGTCTTTTCTCAATCCAGTGCATGGATCCAATGAGTGGGACAACCATTCTTTGTAAAAATTCTGTTAATGTAACTTGGTCCAGTAGTATATGAATTTGAGTATGAAGTATAAATGAATCTCTCCCTCTTCTTGGTCGTACACTCATGGTTAAGGATCGTGACCATATTTGAATTTCGTCATCCTTTATCATACATTATAGGAATAATTTTTGTCTGGCCATGTCCATACGGCGCGAGTCCACGTGGACACCTCAATGAGGTCATCTGTACCTCGATTGCACGCGACTGTAGTCACGGCGCGATAGGTGCGCGCGCAAGTCAAAATGTGCCATGTGGACAAGGCTATGATAGTATTTATTCCCATTTCAAGACATTATAAATCACAACAATACCAAGGAATCGTAATGAGAACTGATTGTTTGTAAGCCATTCAGTCAACCCATATGGTTCATTTGATAAAGCCGATACAAAATATTGATTGAAACAACACTGAATGATATAAAATGTGAGAAAAAGGAACAACCGCCCAAAATCATTAGTTTTGAATTTAGAATCCAAAAATACGACGTGTGCTTACTTGCATTCATTTTGATTTCCAATGTAGAAAGTAGGCTTTTGGGATGTTTCTCAAATTTCTAGTGTATTTAAATACAAAATGAAATCGGAGGTAAGAGCTCTGAAAATTTTAACATTGGAATTGTTTTAAAGAGGAAGGTTGAAGAAATACTAGGTATATGTTAACCAAACATTTCCGTCACCCCCACATTATTCTTTAATAATCAAACATGTCTGAAATAATCAAGGATAGGTATACCAAACAGTTTTTCAAAGGATACGTCGTTTTGTTCTTTTCTTGTACATTATTCTGTAGCCACACTCTCGGCATCGAATAGGATCTCGAGGCTTTATTTCGTTTTCACGGTGACACTCTGCAATGTAAATTGTAACAAAATATGTATTCATGTATTATTGTAACAAAACGTCAAAAATGGTTTTAGAGGTTATCTATGACATTGACAGATGTATGCAGTTATTAATAATAGCGACATTCTCACCTCCGCAAACATATACCATAGGTGTCTTCATTACTGTTTGCTCTTTATTGCTAGGATCAGACATTTCTTAAATTATGCAAGGTTAACAAATTGTTTAGAAAATTATTCACGATTTTGAGCCAAGCAAGCAGTCAAAAGAACGCGATCATAGACTAATGATCATAGATAAGACGTGAGTAATTATCTATGGTGTGAGTTATAGACAAAAATATGAAGTTGAAATGTTAAAAAATAAATGTTGCAATCAGTAGACTTTATTAGTACCTATTAATGAAAGGAGTTTTACCTACCATTAAAACTCTTATTATTCTTGTTGACTTGAAGTCCCTTGAGATGTTGATCGTATTTTTTGCCTTGTGTTCTTCTGTGCTGGCCCCTTTTTACCCCCTTTTCTTCTCGATTATTAATCTCTCTGGTTGCTTATCTTGTTTAGCAGGCTGGCAGGACTGACGCTTCTGTCGTAGCGTCCTTTGTCTTTGGTTATTCAATTTGATATGTCTCAAGGAAACCATGTAGGTGTTCTCTGGACTTCAGAGTCAACAAGAATAATAAGAGTTTTAATGGTAGGTAAAACTCCTTTCATTATTCGCTATTGACTCTGAAGTCCCTTGAGATATCTGTTTGTTATCACCTGGTAAAGCAAGATAGATCCTGCAGGATATGGTGGATGAACCTAACATGAGAATTAGGTATAACATATCTTGCTTTTAGGCTCAGTGCACCGGGCTGGACAAAGAGGTCAACATATTTTGTTCCCCCGCTGTAGAAGTCTGTGTGTATATCGGTCTCTGGTAAAATGTTTTAAAAGTAGCTTCTTGGCGCCAATTTCCTCTCTGCAGGATGTCATCTATGGGGTAATTCTCTAACCAATTTAGAGAGGCGACTGCTGATCGAGTACTGCCTGGTGATTCCTGTACCCCTGCATCAGCGAGTACTGACTTCACCCAATTTCCGATGACTGCTCGAGTCGCAGGTTTTGGGGGGCCTCTTGACGAGATAAATAATGCCGGAATATTACCATCCTCTTCTCTTCTCTCATTGGAAACGCAGATAAGTTTTCGTAGCCAAAATACTGGATCGATGTTTTGGCAACTGGAAGCGCTTAATTTCCATCCAGATTGGCGGTGCCTTGATGTGTCTGTCTTGGAACCAAACACTGGCCATAGAATTATATGGTCCCCATTATCTACTAGGCCATTATCCGCTACACTGAGTAGGGTAAGGTCGTGAACCCGTCGTCCCGATGCGAATAATAATAATATAGCTGTTCTGCGTGAAACTTCATATAGGTTGTATTACTAGTGGTGTTGTTTTCTTGAGGTAGTCCATGATTATTCTTAGATCCCAAATCGGTGGTTTTGTAGGTCTAGTCTTGCGGGTGGATATGGCTTTTAACATATGACGCACTACTATGTTACTGTTGATGTCTTTACTGATCATAGGTTTGCAAAAGGTAGCTATGGCTGACTTATGTACAAGAATAGTGTTATATGAAAGACTTTCCTTATTGTATAAGTGACCCAGGTATCTAGCCACTTCAATCGGCTCAGGGGTATTATAGCCTATCGTGTTGGCCATGCACCATGTCTTCCATTTGTCCCATGCAGGTCTATAAGTTTTCAAAGTGGATGGTCGCCAGCCGGAAGTGAGAAGTGATCTGTCCTCTACCGACCAGCTAGAAACTAACTCTGCCCACCCAAAATTATCCACAACTGGAGTGATAGGTCCCGGACTTTTGGAGGTGGATGGTTTATCACCGTATCCACTAGAAATGACTCCAAGTGCGGGATCGGGTAGGGGGGTTCCAGTGATCTCTGCTGTAGGTCTGCGCTCCAAAAACACTTCTTCCACCATGGGGCCACTAGTAAATATTTTCCTCTTGCCATGTTCAGGTGCGCCAATACTTGTGGAATTAGATTCGGTGGCGGGAATATCCAGGCTAGTTTGAAGTCCCACTGTCGACTGAAGACATCGTCAGTGCAAGGGCATCGTTCGGATTTCGTGAGACATACGTTGCGACAACATGGACTGTGTTGGACGCGAACAGGTCTACGTCTGGGAGTCCCCATCTTTGAAATAGGGGAGCTGTAGCCGCCATAACCAGGTGCCATTCTGGGATAATTTTGCTGCGTGAGAGATGGTCTGCCACGCAGTTGTATTTTCCTGGAAGGTATTGTGCAGTCAATGATATACTGGCCTGGTTGGCGATTTCCAGGATCTGTCGGCAAAGACTTAGTAGGGTTGCGGACTTTGTGCCCCCTTCGTTGTTGATGTAGGCCACCACTGTTTTGTTGTCGGTTTGTAGGAGTAATTCTGATCCCCTGAGCGTTTGCTCCCGGAGTTGTATGGCTGAGAGTACTGCATACAGCTCTTTTCGGTTGGAGTGCCACGTGGATTGGCGTTTTGTCCATGTACCTGATAGATGGTACTCGTCTAACTGCGCTCCCCAGCCTGAATCGGCTGCGTCTGTGGTGAGGAAGTGATTGTAGGTTGCCCTGTGAATCTTTCCTGAGGAGCCCACCACTCGAATTCACCACATGATGTCCTCTCGAGCTTGTGGTGGAATCGATGTTGTTTTGTGAAGGTGGCTCCTTGATAATTGAGCACTCGTACGTTGTAGACGTCGGCAATGCAACCTCCCCTGTGGAGTGACGAAGGTTGCAAAGTTGAGTCGCCCGAGGAGGCGTTGGGCCTGCCTGAGAGACCAACTGCCTTTTTGGATCTGCAATTGCAGGTAGTGACGAAGTGATGTGCACTTCTCCGTTGATAGATATTTCCGATTGTTATGAGTATCCCACGTGATACCCAAGAACTCCCGCTGTTGGCTTGGAATCAGACAAGATTTTTTCTTGTTGATTATCCAGCCTAGTGCCTGCATGAAATCTATCATATAAGTCAGTTGCGACAAAAGAATCTCTCTGGACTGATTTGCCATCAGAAAGTCGTCTAAGTAAGTGACGATTCTCATACCTTTTCCCCGGAGGTGTTCGGCCACCCAGTTTGTTAATGAGGCAAACAGTCTTGGTGCTGCCGACAGTCAGTACGGAAGGCACGTGAATTGAAGGAGTTCTCCTTGGTAAACTAGCCGAAGAAATCGGCGATGTTGTATAGCTATAGATACATGTAGGTACGCTTGGCTTAGGTCTATTTTTACTAACCAGTCTTCCCTTTGTAGGAATGTTGGGACCTTGAAATGGTGGAACAGTTTGAACGGCCTTGGTTGTAGGAAACCGTTTATGCGTTTTAGGTTGAAGACGGGTCTTTGACTGCCGTCTTGCTTCCTTACTAGGTACAGAGTTGAGAGGAAGCTCGGAGATGGTTCTGCCGATTCCAATACTCCCGATTTCTTCAGTTCCGCGATTTGTGAAGTGACCTCCGGCGATTTTCGCGTTTGGAAATCCTTCTGGAATTGTACGGAAGGCATTATTAGAGGAGGTTTTTTTATAAACGGAATACGGGTTCCCGTTATTATTTTTAATAATGGTGGTGGTGCACCCTTGGCCTGCCAGATTTCCTGGAAATGCTGGAGGCGACCCCCTTTGAACGTGGTGAGGGAGACCCGGTCACCTGCGTCTAGGGTAAGTGCCCCTCGCACCACCTCGGTTATCTCTGGGAAAACCTCGGTTGGATGGGCGTGGGCCTCTCGTCAAGCCACCCCTAACCTGGTCTGGTATCATCCTCGTGTATCCCTGCCTCCGAAAGGTGTCCTTGTGTCCACCTGACGAAGTGATAGGTTGACACTCCCTGCCCTGGTCAACCACTTTGGTGGTCTGATCAAAGACCTTCTCACGACCCCCACCTCTTTCTAGAAACACCGCCAGTTTATCTTTATTGAAGATATGTTGGGCGCTAGGTGGGATCTTGTTAAGAGCCTCTCGCGTGAAGGTGTCTTTTATAACGAAGAGGATTTTCTTCCGCCTCGTCTGAACCAACTCTGCCCGTTTTCCACAAAGGATTCGGGTGACGTCCTCAGACACTTTTTTGAGTGCTGAAGAGGTCCCGAACTCCTTTACGACCGTCTCAAAAAAAGTCGTACCGATGGTGTGGTCGCTGACAGAGTCGACCACTCGCTGTAACGCGCCCCGAATACACTCCTTTTGAGCGAGCATCGCATTTTGGAGGCCGGCGATCGTACGCTCAATTAGATGTATCGTTTGCGATGAACGGTTGTAGGGGCGTAACTCATCGTTGAGCCCCACCACAACGAAAGACGGGGCCGCCAAATATTGTTTTTGGGTTTCAGCGTAGCGAACCCCCGCCCAATTATCTGTGTCGAAAAGTTGGAGTCTGGTAAGTTCCGCTACCCGAGCTTTGTCTGACGTCGGAGAAGCAGGCTCCTGAACTACGACACTAAATACAGGCAACGGAATCCTGTTGGGGTTTTCTGCTGTTACTAAACTAAAAAACTTACCGGAGAGTCGATGTTTACCGTCGGCCTCTGCGGAGTAGGCATCACTGCAGGCAGACCCTGTTTGGTCAAGATTGAAAAAATCTGAGATACCTTGTTATCCAGTGACATTACTGATGCCCTCAGTTCACCTACTGGATCGTCCAACAGTAATTCCGACTCATTCGAGTCGGTCTCTATCGCTAGTCCCTCCGCGACGTTGCTGGCTTCATTACGCTCCATGTTAATGCACAAATTTCACAATATAACTGTACTTTAAACGTTTGACAATTTTTTTTCGCTTCTGACAAAGGAAAAAAAATAATCAACTATTGAATAACCAAAGACAAATGACGCTACGATAGAAGCGTCAGTCCTGCCAGTCTGCTAAACAAGATAAGCAACCAGATAGATAAATAATCGAGAAGAAAAGGTGGTAAAAAGGAGCCAGCACAGAAGAACACAAGGCAAAAAATACGATCAACATCTCAAGGGACTTCAGAGTCAATAGCGAATAATACACGTTATGAATTAATAATTATTAAAAATGTACTCCATTGAACCTGAATTGAACGAATCAAATGGCACGTTGGATTTATTTGATTTGGAACCGTTTGGTAGAATGTCCACGGAAACGCTTTTCTGACAACTAATTAGTGTTGCCAGTACTTAAAATTAATTCATAATATATTAGTCTCTAAAACAGAAACATATTTATTGAAACGTCAACTTGTTATGAAATTCTATCCTCCTATCGAGGTCTACAATAATACAAATTTTACAAACTGTCGTATTCATTCATTTTAAATGTACAAATATAAAGAATGTTTCATGAATAGGTAACTATTAAGTTAATTTATAAGATTTATAGGTATGACGAGTTTTTAAAAATTACTTTTGATTAAAGCTTTTCATAATTGACCACTTGTTCATGTCGACAGTATGATATTGTGACTTAGACGACAATCGAACATATTAAATTGATAAAATTCGTTAGGTAATATAAAGATCATTCCGGGTTGATTTAACACAGTTTGAAAAATGAAAATAAATTCTTGGTCTGACATAATAATAATTATAGTACTAATGATATTAAATCGAACTCTTTGCATAGAAAATATGGGCTGGATTTTGAGATAATAAGACCAAAGGCGGCGTTCTTGTTCACGTATGGTTACTTATGAATAAAGGTATTGATTATTAATCTATAATATACATAATTCAAGTCATTTCTGATGGTCCGAGAACGGTTTGATTTTCAATGATACACTGAACCAAACGTCAATCTCAAACCATTTCCGGTCTACTTTCTACTCATACAATTTGTACGTATATTGTCTATGGTTTAATTTGATTTGTTTTGTTCAGGTTGAAAGATACGAACGTTGCTGATCTTTGCAGGTCTTTATTTACCACAAACCAAAAACGCGCTAAATAACAATTCTTCACATTATATGAGCCCTAACATAAAAAAACTAAAAATGTTTAACTTAACCGTTTACCAAAATATAATATTAATAAAATTTAAAGAATATTCAGTATTATTATATCAATTTACAATAATAGTTTTGTAAAAAATGTATATTTTTGTTAAAATAATATATAATTGGCTGAAAATCTATGAATAAAATTAATGTACTGGGGCGGTATTATTAGGGTGGTCTTTTATGTTTCGGGCGGCTGTAATTTTCCACCGGTCTATTGCTAACATGATCATTAAATGTATTAAAATTAAAAAATGAAATTAATGAAAATAAAAAAATTAAAGCTCATTTGTTACAAAATTTAGTATATTTTTTAATAAAAATTGTTTAATTTCAAGAGCCGAAAAAGTAGGGAAATAAGTTTATTGAGTCTGTTATCCAATTTGAAAGTGTCTAGCGTCGTTGATTGTATTTTTCTGTTCTGTCAAACTAACATTGAAAAATGACGATCGAGTTGAGAAAATTATGTCGCTTATGTGCAAATGTGTGCGCTTTGTTTGACACCGATATATTTTGCTACGATGGTCGAATTCACTTAGCGGAGGCTGTTTTGAAATATATAGCAATTAAAGTAGGCTATCTTGTGACACTCCTTGCAGATAGGTTGTGAAATTGTTGTTGATATTAATATTTGACTTTGTCTTCTAGATAAACGCCGACGATACTCTTCCTGTGCATATTTGTCAATCGTGCAGGACAGTGTTGGTTTCATTTGACGAATATGCAGCCAAGTGTCGAAGAATTCAAATATCTTTAAATACCCTCGCTGAGCAAGATGTAATCATTGATGAGGCCCTTCTTGAGACCCTGAAAGATGAGTGCAAAGACGACGAATTGACCAAAGTACTGAAGGAGGAGATCGCTGAAGATATACATATTAAATTTGAACCGGATGACTATTTTAATGACGATAATGATGACAATGATGATCACGAAGATTTGCTCCCTATTTCACACCGTGAGTAGCTGATAAATGTACTTACGTCTTATATTAAATTGTTTTCCATCGACAAATTGATATGGTTTCTGTCATCTCCATAATACAAATTACTAGAATGCAATGTTTACACTACATGTATATTATGAAGAATGAATAATATTTATTTTGCAATGTATTAAGTAGTATTTAAACGAAACCCTTAGATGCACAGAATGTCTAGTTATGTTAAATAATGCCAAAATGACATAAGTACATAAATCAAAATATAATGACGGCCGCAAGTCACAAGGTATTAAAGCAACATTGCCCATGATGTCAGAGTTCTTGCATTTTTTTAAAATTTTGATTTGCCAATATTTTTTCTTTCATCATTTTACAATGCCGATGTAGATACTATACAAACTAACAAACTCCAGTGATAATAATATATTATATTAATTTCGAAATCATTGTATTTTAATTAGATAATTTCGTTTCTGTTCTGGCAGAACACACTAACTGGAGAATACTAGTAGTAATTTTACTTTGAATTTGTTAAAATGTTTGAAATTATCTATCATGTAAGTTTATTAAATAATCTTAAAAAGGATGACTTTAAAATAAAGACTGTTTATTTATTAAGAAGGTCTCCAGACGGTAAGGTTTGAAATAAGGAACATTTTGGTATAACTAACTCAATATGACATTTTTTCGAATTAGTGTCTTCTGCCAGAACAGTGACGATTTGTATATTACTGCGTGACTTTGATATTTGTATATTTACCTAATTGACTTATCTGATATCATATTTAGACATAAACAAGAAGAAAACCAGGAAAAAAAAGAATAAATCCGGGGAATCGAAAAGAAAAAAGTTAAAGAAAAGTCTCTCGTTGAAACTAAAAAAAGAGGGAAATGAAAATGTGAAAATTATATCTGAAGAGGCTTTGGAGAGCGGGTTGGCGGAAGTGAAGGCTGAACAGCTTCTCGCTGATGATGCGGTGTCACCTAAACGCAAACGCCGAAATGTTATTACAAACAATTCTTTCATCAAGTGAGTTACATTATCCTGATTCACTTCTTAACCATCAAATACGCTGCGCTAGACATATAAACATCGTCAAACGAATCGAGTGTGTGTTGCAATGGGCATAATTAATTTAAAACTAATAAGTAACTAATACTAAACAATTTTAAAATTAATTTAAACCAAATTTTGTCACAGTTACTTAATAAAATAATTAATGCACGTCGAAAGGATTATTGGGTAATTGGAAAAAATACTACAAAATCATTTTCTTAAACTTCATTATTGCATATTAACCCATAGCTTACGGGCCGCACAAAATTGTGTTTTTGCTAATTACTTTTCAAATGCAAATTAACACGTTAATTACAAAATTAATTAAAAGGGCCCGTAAGCATTGTGTTAAATTAGTTCTAAGACTAAGTGTTCTAAGCAATCTAAAATGATTGTATCCCTTAACGGTGATATTCGTATAAATTTGCAGAATATTAGTTTTATAAAAGCAAAAATCTATCTTTTCTAACTTACCTATTTCACTTATTTAATTTTAAAACACTTTCATAATATTCAACCACTACAAATTTTTTTTTTGAAAAAATATTACATCCAGCTGGATTCAAACCTGCGCCCCCCAGTGTTTGTGCCCATTTTTTTTTATGTTCAAAAAGATTTTTTCCAGTGGTTATATATTTCTCAGTGTTTTC
Source organism: Rhyacophila brunnea (assembly GCF_057557595.1). Taxonomy (NCBI): domain Eukaryota; kingdom Metazoa; phylum Arthropoda; class Insecta; order Trichoptera; family Rhyacophilidae; genus Rhyacophila; species Rhyacophila brunnea. The sequence goes on from NW_028232859.1 coordinate 44,097,914, forward strand.
AAATCTTGTATGTTCGATAAAAGAATGTTACATTCTTAAATCTTGTCAATTATTCGTTGAATAAAAAAAATAGTTTATTACCTATTTAAAATTTAAGGTTCGTGTGTCACATATGCTCGCTAGAATTTCCCAATTGGTGCGCTTTGAAGAATCACACGAAGAAAGCACATTCAGAGAAGGCAAAGATTCTCTGCATGTGCGACAAGTACCTGTTCACTAGACATTCCATTAATCGACACATCATAAAACACGACATCAACGCTGGGGGTCTGAAGTAAGTCTTGTATAAATATTTCTGAACATGCAATCAATGAGCCAAAAGAGTCAATAATAAACTTGCATAAATACTACTTATTAGTTTTATTTATTTGAAAGTTCTTTTGATAACATTATTTCAATATATTTTCCTCTTTTAAATGATCTATCATTACATTTATTGTATACTAACAGTAGCTTGTGGAGCTTGTGTTACTCTGTGGAGGCCCATATGATCCTATTAGGATCGGACATGGTCGAAAACAATAGCTCTGCTTGAAATATGGAAATGAAAAGTAGACAAATATACAGAATGAAGAAATAGGCTAATTCGATTTGAACTTTTTCAAATCAATATAAATAGACAGCAGTTGGAACTGGGAGTGTGGCCCTCCAACTAGCTGATCCATCCCTAAAAATATCCAGTCACTTGAGATATGTATGCCTATATCACACTCACGGCACATGTCTTGAGTGAGCCTGTGCATACGATACGGCAATTTGAAATTGGTACCTCAGAAACATAATTATGTTATTAGAAAAAATCCTAGATCAAAAGTTGGACAGAATGGGATTTGAACTCACATCTTTTTTTTGTCCGAGTAAGTGCTATTAATTATTCATTGATCTATCGATTCAAGTATGATTCATGCGAATTGTTACTAATAACTACGCTTTCTGACTATTTCAACTTCTGCCAATTGAGAGTTGTAATACAGAATCTTAACATGCTTAAATTCAGTATTGAGTAAGAAAATATTATTCTAGTTACGTAGTCAATCTATAAAAATAATATTTATGTACTTAAATCTTATTACAGATGTCCAAGTTGTTCGAAAGTGTTTTCTACAGAAAAAGCATTAGAGTTACATTTACCATTCCATTTACCTAAAGAAGAATACGCCCACGTTTGCAGCCATTGTGCGAAGCGATTTGCTTCAGCTTTCACATTGAAAATTCACGAGAAAACCCACATTCCGAAAGAACTAAGATACATACATCCCTGTGAAATTTGCTCAGTCAAGTAAGGCACTTTTGATCATTTTTAATTATCTCACTATCCTGTGTATTTAATAGAAATAATGTTTTATTGAATATTTATGTTGTAATGATTTGTAGGTTCACTTCCAAGAGCAGCGTTAAGGCTCACATAAATGCGGTACACCATAAGAATAGACCATTCGTTTGTGACGTTTGCGGCCGTGCTTTCACCAATAAAGGAAATTTGCAAGAACACAGAGTACTGCACAGCGAAGAGAAGATGCATTGCTGTACGCAATGTCCAAAAAAGTACATAATAATATTACTTTCGGTATAACAAAATGACAATAATTTATCTTATCGTCGCTTAAGAAACAACACCGCGGAAGTCAATTAATTAAAATTTTCAGGGGAAACAAACGTCTCAAAGAATTGAAAATTGATACCTTTTAACTTATTTTTATTGTGTTGTTAAAAAAAAATCATTTTTTCATTCAAAAAGAATTTTTCCATAGAAGGAACACGGTGTAGGATTAATTCCGATCGATTCAATCTTACAAAATTACACACTTACCTAAATGATTTATGTCTCACGGAATAGAATGTCCACAAAGTAGTAGCAATCAATACTTTCGTAAACCCAACTTTTAACACAATAAGATACATTAATTTGAAATGATGGGATTGAAATTCGAATTAGAAAATGTACTGCAAAATGTCGAAAAATCAAGATCAGGTTATTATACTGCCTAACTCTATTTATTTATTAGTGCATCTAAATTATTTAAAAATTGGATTTCAGATTCAAAACGAAAGGAACTTTGCAAAGACATGTCGACTGTCACAACGGCACGGCTTATAAGTGTCCTCAATGTCCAGCCTTGTTGAATTCTCGCCGAACACTTCGGATGCACATGTACGTCCATGAAGATCTCTGCAGATACATATGCGCCTTCTGTAATAAGGGATATAAAAGAAGAAAATCCCTCAAGGTATGACAACTATTTCCTCTTGGCGTTATATTGTTTTTATTTTATTACCATAGCAACGTAAATAACTATTGTGAAGCCATATTATTATGTTGAATGATTAGTCCGCCATTCATTATCATGAGTGATATTGTCATATTATTTAATTTGTAATTCGTCAACTTATTTAGCATACAAGTTTTAAAACCCATGGTGGAGTAGTGTCGCGGTGTGAAGTTGTGAGTCACAGAATCAAGTCCAGCGTTTATAAAATTCACATGTTTTTTCAATGCGCGTGCTGGCCCAAAGCAAGGTCAGATGGGCTGGGTGGATAGTTAACAACCATTTTAAGTTAAAAATTCTTAGTCTAAATATGTTTACGACATTATATGTTCCGCTCCGGAATAATGAACCTAGGACGTCCAAGGCCAGAAGAACACATTCCGCGCGCTTCAAAAGTCTGGGATCCGCGGGGTCATGGCGCTGTTGTTGATCTCGGTCACGAACTTCTCTGTTTTTCCGACGGATTTCTTTGTCTCGTGGCGGCGCTGTTTCGAGCGGCCGTTTTCGGTAGCTTGTGTCAAGTCTGTTTGAATTTTGGCGGGGGCGCAGATGAATTTAAAGTTATGAAATTTCAGTGGAGGTAGGCTCCGCTTCTTGAGGTTCACGAGAGCTGCGAAGAGTGGAGGTAGGCTGTGGTGTTTTGGTAAAGTTGATGGTTCGGTCCGCCCTTTGAGGTGGTCTCCTGTGGGAGACCTTCATCTGGTATCAATATGTACGTGAATAAAAAAGTAATTTTATTGCAGAATATAAATTTAAGAGAACGTGTTACTTGACAAGTTTAATTTAATGAAAAAATTAGCAAACCACTATTATAGACCATCTTTGGGTAAACATGACTGCGGACAACTATTTTTGTCGATGAATTATTTCAAATCAAACGTAAGATGTCGCCTTGGTAATGGTTTGTTTGACACCATAAGAATATAGAAGTGTTAAATTGCTGTATCTTATGCTTTTTTTACTAAACTAATAAGAAAATATAAATTTTATGATCTGAATTGCACAAGACGATTGAAACTATGTATTTACATAAGATGAGTGTACAATCATAATTGCCGAAATTTATTGAATGTTGTTTTTTTAATTATTTTTAGTCCCATATGAACTTACACACCGGTGAAAGACCATTTTCTTGCCCATGGTGTTCAAGGACTTTTGCGGACAACTCGAACTGTCGGATCCATAAAAAGAGAATGCATCCGATAGAACTTGCAGAATATGAAGCTCTCCATGGAATATCCCAAGGTTTGTCCCTGACTATTTATTACTTGCATCTCATGTTATTTACAATGCTACGAAAAGATATGATCCGATCAATGTAATGTAATTTCACAAGTTGTGGTGGTCCACGCCATTTATGCTAGCGGTTTGGTTTCGTCGCACATACTCAGGGTTTTATTATAGGAGCTGAAATCAGCCAGACAGTCTCCATAATTATGTTCATATTTTCTTGTTGTCTTTCCCAGATTTCTTTTTGCATAATTATAAGAAAAGGGTTAATTTTTAAATATAAATAATTAGGAATAAAAAGAATTAAAAAGTTTATTTTTCACTAATTGGGGATGAAAATATTCCAAATTTATCTATTTTATTACCAGAATAAATTTGTTAAAGCAATTAAAAAAAAATCCATTTTTAATACGATGTATACGTTTCTACATTTTTCTTATAATCATACGAAACTAATTACAGAAAACCGAGGATATACTGTATGTATATCGGCAATGTTACAAGAACTACCTAAATATACTCAATTTCCTTAAGCCGCATTTAGACCAAGCAAGTGAATGTTTATTCTTCCCCCACTCCAGCGAAATTCTCTTGATATAAACGCTTTTTGTAGAGCGAGCATAATAATTTCGCGGAAGGGGGAAGAATAAACATTCGCTCGCTTGGTCTAAATACGGCTTTACAATTTATCAATGTTTTTGAGAAATTCATTTTCAAGAAATTACTTTTTGAATTTTAATTGTTTTTCCTTTTGAAAATATTGCAGGGTTGGGGTACATGTAGTCCAAGCAAGAGCTTATAGTTTTAATCTAGTCATGCTTGTAATCTGTACATTTAGTTGTAATTTTAATTGTTCCATAATATTATATTATGCAATATTTCATTAATTTTGTGTACATACTTTTCAGAAACTGTCATGAATGATTTTACGGAAAAACGTGTCATTTACAACACGACTTTCAAGAGAAAAGACGTCACGCCAGTTATCGTTCCACACATTATGATAAATCAACCGTGCGAACCCGTCATACAATAAATAGTTTCCACGGGTTAGAATTATCAGTGCAATACCAAATAGGTCTTCACTTAATTTTTTATGTTTCTGCTGATGTTATGGAATAATGCAATCATAAGAAAAAGGCCACTTCATTTGGGAATACATAATATTTTATTTTTATGTACAAAAAATTATATAAATATAATATAAATAAACTATGCTAGATAATATTATGTTACTTGAATTTAGATTTATTTCTACAAAATATACAAATTTAAAAATATACATATACCTTATAGCCAAATTAAACCCAACATTGTACCGAATTTATTTTAAGAGATTAAGTAATTTTATTCCATAAATCCTAATGATACTAAGTGATAAAAACGATTCAAGTTTTTTAGATTTTATTTTACAAACTTTAAATGGCAGCATAAAAATGGTAATGTTTATAATGCTTCATTCAAATTCAAAGAATAAGGCACCTACATACATATAACATTATTTTTGAAAAAATAATAATTTGATCAACGGAAAAAGATTATCATTAAAGAGTACCTCATTCTATGAATATGCACTTCAAAGGATACACATGCAGAGCATTGACATACAAACTATTCCTTATACAGCTGTCTTGACAATCAAATTAAAAAATATATTGCACACTAGATTTTTCTAAATTTAAACTAAAAGTAAGAGATTATATTCTTATTATATTGTGCATTAATGATGACTTGTCGTAATGTAAATCACCACCTTCATTTATCATCAATAAACGTGTACGTAACTGGCTAATTAATAAAATTTCAATTATTTGCGGGCCATGTATTTATAAAATTTTCATTTCCTTATACACATGCAAATAATCGAAATTCAATAGACCAGCCAGTTACATACACATTTGCATAATTAAAACCAGAATTTATATACTATAATTCTTAATACAAACTATATTAGACTAAAATACACATTCCATATTTTTTAAATTAACCATTCAGTTAACATACAATTTATATACAATAAGCGTTCAATAGAAAATTTGTTTGTCTTGATTAAATGTATTCAAATGGTATGTAGCACATTCTTCGCACAAGCAATAAAGGCAACTGCGGGAGACACACTACAAAAAATACTGTCAAAGGACTGAATAATATACACACGGCCACCCATACGAGCATCAACCACAAAGAAGCTACTGCCATCATTGTGGATAGAGATTTTTCACAATAATGGATTACAAATTACATTATATACACGACAGCATTCAAAAGTTCTGCAAGTTTTTACAAGGGTATTTCTGCACAGTGCAGCGCAGTCATCAATCAAGTTGATGCATCCTGATTAGAAGAAAAGATGTATGATTGATCATCTCGTCTTTCTGACTTATGGCACCAATCTGAAAAAACAAAACATTTTATGAGAATAAACTCAATAAAGTCTTTACCTACTTCATTGAAATTTTATTTTAATTTTGTAAGAAATGTCAATTTCGTAAATCAAAAATCCATAGAAAACCATGTTTTATAGATCTACCATCATAAATTGGCGTTTCAGCGAGGGCGCTAGTATGACATTGAGAATGTTGCCATAACTAACAAAAAAATGGTTATTTATACATTTTTATTGGTAGTAGATTTATGTACAAAAATATTAAAATAAAAAATAAACACAATCAAAATAAAAACGCGTTACTTTCTTTATAACCATGAGGAAGAAATGCATAGTTGGAAAAATCATAAATTGTAAAATATAAAGTAGTATTGTGTATATTTTAGTCATGGAAAAAATATAATAAAAAAGGCGAAAATAAATTAAATTCACTCTAAAGACAGTAAAATAGTATCAAAATTAATGGAATTTTAAATAAAACACGATAACAAACTATAAATTACACAAACAATGTAGAAATTATATAACTACTATTATAATGGTTCAATTCCAGATAGACTATCATCCGATTCTGTGTCACTCTCAGGACCGTTTACGGTAAAAATAAAACATCCATTTCTGTATCCATAATAGCATCTCTGGCGTAATATTGCTCTTCCAATTTTATGACATGCTTACACACATTTTGCCATTCTTCTGTGGTAATACTTTCAAAGGCTGTTTCCGTTAATCCACATATATTGCTATTCAATTGTCCTACATTTTTTTGAGCAACCCTCCGTTTCATTGTGGCCCAGATTAATTCTATCGGATTAAGGTCACAGTGATATGGTGGGAGTCTTACTACCGTGTGACCATGACTGGCAAGCAGTTCGTCAATGACGTATCTCTTTGGACCTTTGTGGGACAAAATTAATTCATAAAGTTGGCTTTTTCGCATTTCGTCAACAACTGGAATTCTATGTTCAAGAAGCCAATTCTTCATTTCACCTATGCGATTACCCATTGTTGGACATTTATCTTGCTGCACCGAATGGTAAGATGCATTATCCATTACAACGATTGAGTTTTCGGGTAAATTGGGTAAAAGTCTTTCTGTCACCCATTTTTTAAAATTGTCAGCATTCATGGAATCGTGGTAATCTCCTGTGGATGATTTTGCTTTAAAAATTAATAAAGCATCTTTGATGAAACCCATTTCTCCACCCGCATGCAGAATTATCCATCTTTGCCCGACAGATTCAGAAGCTAAAACGCCGTGAACTTCATTACTTTGCCAGCATTTTGATACGGCGTATGCAGGATGAATGTAAGTTTCATCAATATATACTACTGGGCGCTTTAGATTACCTAACTGTCTATTTTTACGTAAAATGTCTAGGTATCTTGCTCGCCATGCACAAATATCGTATCTCTCAATCAAAATTTTTCTTTTGGACTGACATTTTTGAAATTTAAATCCCATTGCAAGAAGCGTTTTTCTGAGCGTCTCTCGTTCTCCTTTATAGTCCATATCTTCTTTTATAGAAGCCAAAATTTTATTTAATGTTGGCACTTCTTTTCTGACACAATAGAATTCTTGTATTTTATGGCGTATGGCACATTGGTCAAAGCTATCCAGCTCTATTATCTTCTTCCTTGTCCTTTTCTTCCCTGGCGTAAGAATTTTCGGTCTTTCATCTGTCGTCTTAGATGCTTCAATTTTAATTCGGTTAATTGTCCTACTTGATACACCTGAAATATAGAATAATAATATATATCTAAGTATCGTAATTTAATACATGTCGATAATTCTGTCGAGGCGTTATTATGGAATTCGAACTTGTAAATGTCAATTTAATTAATATACAAAATTTTGTAAATCCGTTAACATTCACAAATAATAAGTATTAATTTATATTGCTATCCGACATTAATATTTTTTTATATCATAACTTTGAACAAAACTAAAAAACAGAATAAATTACTTGCGTTGTAATATAAATGCAACTTGGTAACACTGAAAATAACACGTCACCTGTCATGGCCGCTACCCGTTGTATCGCGTTATCAATAGGAATAATCAATCCTTTTTGTCTTTTCTCGTCATCGCAGAACTGCAATACTTTTAGAATTATGTCTCTGGCATTCCCACGAACTGTTTTAGAACTACTTGCCATTATGCACTATACTTATTTCTTCTGTATTTTCAATAACAAAATATATATCCCGAATTCTGCACGCTGACGTTTGACAATGTAAACATTTGACTCCGTCTGGAATAAATTTGTCATAACGTCCAATCAGTAAACGCTACTGAGTTATTTTTAGATTGCACTTCGTCTGCATTCATTTTTTCGTGGAGACATTATAATTGGTTGTTGATTATATTAAAATATAGCTTACTTTAAATACTTACAAATTAATTGGTGCTAAGTAGCTATCGAATAATGTCAAATATTATAAGGTCACATTCGTTTATTAATAATCTAAAATGCTCTTTTTATATTTACAAATGTACAAACAATAAAAATCTTGCGAGCAAGAAAATCAGCATACTTAAATTAGCAACAAACACACGTTTGATTATAAAATACTATATCAAATATAAAATTATGTATAAGGTACATTTCTTATTTAGAAGGATAAAGCTTTTTTTACTTGTTGATCTTTTTTTTATATTTTGTAAGTAAGTATATTTTATGTATCAACACTAAATATAATGTGTTTTTTTTATATTTTGACGCCATGAGAGTTAGATAAACGCAAGCGCAATCCATAATTCGAGAAACATGTTGTAAAATTAAATGGCGTTTGTGACAAATTTATCCTCGATAGACAATTTTAGTTTCAAATTCGACCGGCCGCCAACTTACGATGGTAGATCTATAATAAATGATTTGATCCTTTGACAAGGATTTAACTGCATTTATACTTATTTATTAACACTGCAATATGCCACGAGGCCCAATGACAGTAGTGTTTGTAGTGAAACCGCAGTGTAAACAATAATATTATATGAGAAACAATCAGAAACACCTGAAGTGAAGCACCTTTGTTTCTAGGTCTACTCAATATATATGTACCTATGTCTATTATCTATGGGTCTACTTAAGAATTTACATTTATTTGCATCTTATAAAAAAAAGTTGATCATCACTGTTTTATTTATTGCTGAACTATTGAAGTAGATTCTTTTGTTTTTTATACAATATTCTATGGTCTTTTCATACTATGAAGATTAATAATATTAATTTTATGGGTAGTTAGCCTTCAATGGAAATGGGCTGGACACATAGCTCGAAGAAGAGACAATCGTTGGACAAATTTAGTCATCCAGTGGTATCCAAGAGGTACAAAACGTTCACAAGGTAGACCTAGAGGCCGCTGGATCGACGAAATGATAAAGTTCTGCGGAAGTACATGGCAACGCAACACACCGAGAGAAGTGGAAGCAGCTTGAAGAGGCCTTCATCCAGCAGTGGATAGATTCAGGCTGATGATGAGTGTGGAACAGTAATGAAATTATTTGAAATTTTTCTATTTATGGTTAATTGTTAAAATGATATAATTAATTGCAGTTTAGGCCGTTGAGTGACAGGTAATGGATTTATGTAACTTTTAATAGTAATTTTTATAATAAAACTTGGATAATCACATTACGGCAACTTACATAAATGTAGCAAATTTTACACGTATTTTCGGTATGCTGAACTCCATTATAACTTTTTTTTTCTCATTACTTTTGAATGTATATTTATCGATTAATAAACTTTCGAAGCTATTTTTCGATAACAACTTTACCTAGAGACATCACCTTAACATTGTTTCACATAAAGAATCTTGTTGGTAATTCGTAGGAATAAGAAAAAATGTAATTCTGCAATTTAACCTTGCTTTAATTTAAAATTAATTGTAGAAAACTCAGACACATAGGTATAAACGAAAAAATATTTATTGTTTTTTGTGAACCTACATACTTATTGTTTTGTAATTACTATTATTTATTTACACATCATTTTAATGAGGGTTAAAATCAAAATTTTAATTCACGAAAACACTCGTAAGCTATTAAAATAACTTGTCCCATTAACTGGAAGATGTATCTAAATAAAAAAGAAAAGATACCTATGTGATGCTATGGCTAATACTAATTAGAACTCAGTACAAATTTATAAGACGGTTTTGTGTAGCTTTTTGTGCTCAAAAATAATAGTTTAAACTAAAAGATATACAATATAATATACAATACTATACTACACTACAATACTATACAATAAAATTTAATTAAAATAACTGATAATACTATTTATATCTGCCAATGGGTAGCCATATAAAGCAAATTCTATCGGATAACAAATATTATGTTGGTGTTATTGACCGTCTTAAATATTAAATTCACCTCTACCTAGAGATTAACGATTAACCTAACCAAAGAGATTGGATGGTGGGAAAAACCTATTTCTACCCTTGCATGAAAATTATACTTAGCATATTACACAGGTAGGTACAGGGAAACATGGGAAACCCTAAATCGCAAAATTGTAAATAAATTTATGATAATTAAGTGGAAAATGGTCTTTACATTGGTAATATGAATTGAACATATTTTTGTGTAGGTAGTGGACAAGCTGTCTTGCAATGGTAAAGTTTACACAGGTAATCCGAAGGTGAACATGTTTTCAATAAGGTTAAGTGGCGGACAAAGGATAATATCTGAACACCTTTCAGCTCATTTGGCTGTTTACAAAATACGTTGGTTTCTTTACGTAGAAAGCAGAAAATAATAAGAATTCAACTCGGACATTATTATTTCAGATCTATATAAATTATTTACTCGTAATGTAACAAAACAAAAACACGATTTTGGCTTTATTGCACTCCATTTTCATAAAATAACATAGAATTAATACAATAATAATTAAAACAGTTATTTGTTCTATTTAAAAAATCACCTTTAACAATATCACCCACTTCAGAAACATTAGAATTCTGATTTCAAAATAAATCCACTGCCTTGGGACATTTATTATTTCACCATCGCAAGAAAACAGAATGATCCATCCAGACAATGTATATTGGTCAAACACTACAAAATACTGCTCAAGATAATAGAAAGAGAACCACAGATTCACATATTATTATTTAATATTCTTGATGCACCGTTTTCACAACGAACAAAAGGATTTCAGAACTGAATATAGTCTATCAACAATAATTTCACGCGACTGCTCTGGACTGCTCTCGCTACTCTAGGCATTTTGGTAAAAAAGTTATAATCTCGAGTTTGAAGTTTGATGATATACCTGTCTCGCTCACTCTCGTAAGTTTACCGTACGCGGTCGAAACAGAGATAGTGTGACATCACAGTATGTATAAAACTTTATGCAATGATGGCGAACCTTTTAAATATGTTGTAATAATTTTTAAATAATGTATTTCTAAATCATTTCTTTTGTCATTTTTGCAAGATTATTGTTGCTTCTTAACGGATGCTGAAATTACTGAAATACTCTTAATATGTCCAAAATTACTGTAATAATGACCTTCAGAATACAATTAATACGTACTTACCTATTATTACCATGTCGCCGACGTTAAAATGAATAGCAACCTTCATATGTACGAAATTATTATTATATCGAGTCTTCTTGACTATTGAAAGATTTTGTAGGTATGATATTTTTCAACGTAAATTATAATATGGTCAGTAATAAAAATAGTATCTACTTAAGAGCATACATAAGTGAAAAGGCAAATAATTTTCAACAATACATGGGACGAAATTTCGCATCGCTGTACTTGAAAAAGCAAACATGTCAATGAATATATTATTATTATTACTAATATAACAATAAACATAACACTAATAAGAGGGCTCGCACATCAGAACTCGCCGCATGCGTCTTACGATGAATTCGTCGATGTGACGTCATCGTAAACCAAGAAACAAACGTTATCAAATGGAGCTTCGCAGATTGGCCGATGCAACTGCGACACTGCGACGCTACGACATGCGTCGAGTTGAGTTGGCCAGAACCTGCATGTCGAAATCGGCCAATGTCGACTCCGCGCATGCGCACAGCTGCACAATCAGCCATTTCTCTCCAGACTGTCGCCGCGTTCGGAGCAGCCACGATGCAGCGAATGTCGATATCGCTAGGCAGATGTGCGAGGTTGTATCAAGGAACACCGGCTGCCCGTTCTCGGAAGTTTTGATTTATGGCGGTCAGGCACACGAGGCGAGTTGTGATGTGCGAGCCGGCTAAATGGACGCATGTTGAGTTTTTATGACAAATTATGTTTCGTTCGGCACGCGTTATTGGCACAATCAGCGCGTCGCATAGATACGATCTTTTTAGAGTTTTAGACTATGCCTCAGCTGAGGTATAGCCTTAAATAATTTGTATAATTCTACATATTGGCCACATAATGTTAAGATGCGATTCTGCTTTAGACAAAAAGCGAGTCAAAATGGATAAGAACAAATTTTTTTCCAATTAATATTTCATTTGGTTTTCTCATTAATTGGACAACTAGTTGGCGTAAACGGCATTGCAGTGGACTTGCGGCGACGTAGGATCTTGTTTGATTCCAATTGCATCCTATTAGAACCACCAGTTGGATTTATTTGATCCAAATGGTGATTCTAGTAGGAAGCAAATAAAACCTGCGTCGACGCACGTCAAGAGAATAGAAAATAATAATATCAGACCGTGTATGATACAAAAAAGTACAAGCAGTTATAACGAATAATCTTTTGTGTAAAAACTTTAATTTTAAAAGAATAAAAATGGCATGAGAATGCTCGGTTGTCAATGGTTGACAATTTCTGATTTATGCAATAGTATGGAGCGTGTGATGCAATGTTGAATGTGGAATGGTGTTGAGTACTGTCTATATACTCCCTACTCCGAACTATGCATACTAGGTCAACAAATCCATACCATTCATACAAGGCACATAATAATTTATATATAATATGTATTTTTTCATAACACTATTTTATTAGAAGATTGATTTCAATCAATTTCTCCTTCAACGAGGAAATGGCACCTACATAATATCAATAAATATCATACGTTGTACTTACGTCGTATGTGTTGGATGACCGGAGTTGATTCGTAATAGGTACATACTAACATCGAATTATTATTGAAACCGAAGAATGCACGTGTTCATGGTCTGTGGGCGCTTTATTATTGTTTACCTATTAAGTACCTACAATGCACTTGGACAAGTCCGCACTAAGGGACCAGTCGCCGTCGTGCTAAAAAGATTTTGGAATATTATACCTATGCACATCAGTGACGTCCCTAGACATAATGCCGCCCCTAGGCAGCGCCAAAATGCCACCACAGTATTTTTTTTAACATCCTTTCATGATTCCAAAATCTAAGAAATGTGTTGTATGGATACATTACTAACAAAATATATACCTATCTACCACTAAAACATACAAAATTAAATTAATATATATTTTTTCGCTAAGAGTGGGGATTTTTTTGACGTTGGTAATTTAGTGGTTTCTTACATATCATTTTTGCAATACATTAATTTGCTCTGTCTTGATGAATTACGACGCACTAGTTAATAAGTCAGACTGTATTTGTTCTCAAATCTGCACGGGTCATTTCTGGTTACTGAGGACGTCGAAGGAAGTATACTAGAAATCGCGAACCCGACAAAAAATTACAGTCCTGTTATACATTTTATGTTAATTAATACTTTTTGTTTTCGTTATTACGTACTAGTTTAGGTAGGTATTTCTATATATGCCCCTTTCTCCTAGATTTGCCGCCCTTCGAGTAACTGCCGCCCCCAAGCTACGCTCAATCTGCCTACCCCCACGGGACGTCACTGATGCACATACAAATCAATGGCGTGCGGTGGCATGATGTATCTATAGTTTAAGGGTGACATATTGGCTTGTATGGATACTGTAAAAATGGTTACATGTAAATTGTACGTAAAACATTTCACCGTAGCACAGTTTGCCGTGAGCTTTCTATCGGAAAGAGACGACCGTATACTATACGGTCTTCAATTTTATTAAATTCAATATGAATATTAATTCAATTTTCATAGCTGATTTAGCTAAAAATGCATGAATTCAAGAATGAAAACCTAACTTGACATAACCTAACAAATAATCCAGTATATCGGCTATTTTCAAATTTTGTTTGCTGCTGGCTTCCTGTAAAGTGTAAACCGACAAGAACCGTGTTTTATTTAGACATGAATTTTATGTCTACTATAGTACTATACGACCCAAAGAGGTTGGACGGTCTTTAATATACGGCCATATATTTTCGATACAACATTTCACAGTGAAGTGTGATACGGTGAACTGCATACATACAAGTTTCCGGACACGTGTAAGAATATTACATATTTATACTAAATATTCGTCATAGTACCTATCTTAGATCTACTAATGGTAGTAGGTTTAAACCTCGAGTGTGGAGAAATATGGGATATACCTACGTGTTAGCGTTATTAAATATACGTTATTTATTTTTAAGTTGTTATATCTGTAGCATTATATAGGGTGAAGTAAGGTTATTTGGTGATAATTTTTAAAAAAGCTCCATTTACAATCTTATTTTTTTGTATAGAAAAATAAAAGACGTCGAAATATCAGGACAATATATAATTAAACCCTTACAAGAAATACATATTACACAAAATCCAGGGAAATACACGATTTTTTATGGTTTAAGTACTTAAAAACGGTATAAGTAATTTGGTGATAGCATAAGTAATTTGGTGATGGTGGGTATTTAATTTGGTGATATTGTATGATTTTGAGTTTTTTTGAAGATTTGACTACCTATCTACCTATTTATAATGCAGCATAATAATTTGCACAAAATCGCACATGAATACGTTGTCAATGGCACCAGTTTGACATTTTTCATGATATTTTTCCTTTAGCTCCATGTTTCCTTAGTGTCGTGAGAATTTGTTTTCTCAGATATTCCACAAATCCATTCGTTGTCATTTTGTTATGATTGGTTTTTTGAAGTCGCTTGCGGAGGAAGTGAAGAAACTCGAGGGCATCCACGTTGTTTTACCACAACTACTCGTTCTTCTGCAGCTACGTCTGGTTGTTCCTCTCCAACTGGAGTTAGGCATTTTGCCGAAGAATATATTTTCTTTTTCACAGGAACACGCACTGATAAACTATATCTGGCTTAAAATTTACTCCGCCACCACTTACTGGCTGAATCACTTTCCGAGATTAACAAAGCATCGCGACCCACAGACTTGTCAATTTTATGAGCAATCTCCCTTATCTCCAAAACGGTCAATCCGAAGTCCAACACCTGCATATTATTTATATATGTGACCAATTTTTGCTAATTTTCTACTGTCAACGGAAAAGGATTTCCTATTTTTGAAAAATTCTTCGTTGAATTTCTATCTTCTCCCTCGTTCTTAGAAATATATTTTTTAAAGACGACCATGGAATACCCATGGCTTATGCCGCTTTATATAATGTCAATTTTTGATCCCTCACCAGGTCTGCCGCTTTTTGTATATCAACAAATGAATACGTTCTGTAACATTTGTCGTCACCTTCACTTCTCTTTCCTCATTTAGGTGCAAACAAAAAATGTGGTAAGTAGGTAATTTGGTGATAGTCTATATAACCTGGAATTATTTTTTAAAACATAATTAAGCACCCGTAAGACAATATAAAATAATTTGTTGTAATTTTTTTCACTGGTTTATTCATTTTTAAAAACACCTAATAGTGGCCTAAAAATGAACTGTCGAAAAATGACAAATCTCCTAAAATTTCTATGATATTTGTAAGCCTGTAAAGTTTTAATTCACTAAATAATAACAAAACCGTATTAATGGATAAATATAATAGACCATGCATCATGAAAAACCATTATAAAAACATAAATAGTATGAATATTACCTTGATACAGCTTAAATATTGAAAAAAGAAAGATTTTATTTGAAAAATGTGTCAATTCTCCGAAAAGCGTTCTATACAAACATGTGTACGTCAACTTATAACTGATAACACTTTGAAAATATTTTTTCCAAGTCAAAGAATAGTATAGACATCTATGACGTATTCTTGAAAGTTTTTGGACGGCAGGTTATTTGAATACCCGTAATAATACAAACTATCACCAAATTACCTGTATCCTGTATCGCCACATTACTTTACCTTACCGTACGTACTTACACAAAAGTTTGTCACGAAAAGAGCATTCAATATGGGTGATATTTTAGGACACTCGGCGCACTTTGTGTTTCTTGGGATTTACGGCCTGAGTAATAACGTGGCACGAAGTTTTAGGTATACAGTTCGCCGTATCACAGTCAATCATGAGCTATTGTATCGAAAACAGGTGAACGTATAGCATCGAGATTAAAAATTCATGTTTAAATAAAACACTGAAAAATACGTAGGTACCTAAAAAACTACCGGAAAACAAGGGAAATACAATAAAATATGTAGGTACATAAGTAAATTAGAAATACAACTAAGTACAAAGTATATCATATTATCTATATATAATATTATATTATATGGAATTTTGAAGGATTAAAAATAAAATACCTGATTATCGTCCTATCAGAGTTATTATCAGATTCATCATCAGGATTTGATTCCAATAATTTTCAATTTAATATTCTTATTGAATCTAATAAAATTGGAATATTGCCGTCTGCAAACAAGCGTTGCATCCAAATTTGATTGTAACATTACGTATAACTTACTTCGCGGTTAAATGCTCCAAGAACATTGTGTCATTTTTTGATCTCAATGCTACATGGCCACCTGTTTCCGGTAAAATCGGCCACGGTGAACTGTGATACGGCGAACTGCATACGCACAATTTACATGTAACCGAGTTCGGCTTTAAAACATTAGTCCATTGCGACTGGCTTTTACATTTCACTTTCACATTTTTTACATTTATATTATGTACAATGTGGGGCTGCCTGCACGTGGATCTGAGCAAACTTTTTGGATGAAGGACCACATTAGGAATATAAAATTAACGGTGGGCCGCAAGTAAAATACTATTTTTAGACATACTCGTAAGTACATTATTTATTATCACGAAAAAGGAATTTCAGCATAAAAAAAACATTCTGTAATAGCCAACAATTTAATGAGAACATAATTTTAATTTCAGATGTTAATTTTGGTAGATTCTTAAAACTGCTTGTAAATGTTTGTTCATATATTGTGTAAGTAGGTTGATATAAAATAATTACAAGATCAAAAGAACTTTTAATATACCTACCACGTTTTTAAATTTTTTGTTGAATCATATAAACTCTATGATGTCATTGTATAAACTTGACAATTCTATGTACTTATTAATAATTTAGGACAAATAAGGCAATTGTCAACAAATCATTTTTTTGCTATTTTGCAACAAACAAACAAATATAGAATGCTGAAATGTCATTTTGATTTCCATAGTAACGCACGTATATATTAATAATTTAGTTGCTAGGATCACCTCCTTAGCAGCCCATAATAGTGGATTGGATTACCGATTTCTTCCGAAATAACTTTTCATACAAAACAGAATTAACTGAAAATGAATTCAATTCTACTTAAATATGGCTAAAAGTATTAAAATAATGCATTGGCACCGTGTGCTGATACCTATATTCTAAAAGTTTCGAATGTCTAGCTAGTCGGGAAGTTAGTTAAAAATCGATTGTAAGATTTGTACCGGATAAACAACCACCGGACAAACAAGAATACGAGCTAAGAAAAACGTCGTAAAATATAATTGAAAATAACCAACATTTTTCGAGTAGAATCTTTAAGTTGTTCTAATTAGTCAGAATTAAGATAGACAATTCATATATATTCAAATTTTATTTTTAAAAAGGCGTTACAATGTAGAAAAAAGTAAATTTTTTCAGAATTTTACGATTAAAGCTCGCGGGCCCCACATAAATACTCGGCGGGCCGTAGTATTCCAAGGCCTGATCTAGTCTATCTACGCATCGATGTTTTTTTATTGTACCTATAGAAAGCAAAAATTTACATTTGCACCGGAATTTTACTGAAAATTTTGTTTTATAACAACTGATAATTAATTAGGTGTAGAATTTGCGCATTAGATCGGTACTTTTTTTGTCATGTAATCGTGATATAATTTTTTTAATCGCGTTATAAATTTTTATTACAGTTTACTCTTACGGTTATGTAGCTCTAGCAGTCTAGCATATGTATGTCTCTATTTTTTAACTATACTATTATAAAAAGTTGTTTAACCTACATCTTTCTTTATGACGTGGTTATGCCACTGAGAAGAAACTTGTTAAGAAAAATAAATTATTCATATTTTTTTACAAATTTTGTAATAGTAGGAAATGTATTGGGATTATGCAGATAATTATTTTAACCAACGTTCACTTAATATCAATGAAAGAATTTGTCCAATAAATAGATCAAAGAGAAAGACAATCTAATGGAAGCCTGTTAATAATAATACTTAATATTAATTATTATTATTTTATAGAGGTACCTACCTAGTAACATCAAAACAAGTGAAATATGAGTATCATTTTCGATCAAAAACTATCTTATAAATGACAAATACTTATTCATCTTAATTCTTCCAAAGCTAATAAATGGTTAGTTTTATCAAATAGTGGTCTTCTGAGATTAATAAATAACATATTAACAATTTATTCGAGATAAGTTCACATACACAGTGGCGCGTTTAGTGATGTAGTGGCCCCCTAAATTTAAAAAAGTAAAAATCATTTTTTAATTTTCCAAATAATAAATTCATGAATTTTGGTATGTATGCTTTAGGTAACGTTTTACATTCGGTTGGCGAGAGATACTCATTTCTCTTTTAATTCCAATATGGTTAATTAGCTTTGTGACTGATTTTAAATCTTCCGAGGTCCATTTAAATTTTGACGAATCGGTTGCATTATTTGCGTGAAAGAAATAGGCCGCTGAACATAGTAATTATAAACTATTGAAAGTTATCAACGTAAATTTATACGTTTTATTAACATAGATCGAAGAAGAGACAATCGTTGGACAAATTTAGTCATCCAGTGGTATCCAAGAGGTACAAAACGTCCGCAAGGTAGTCCTAGAGGCCGCTGGATCGATGTAATGATAAAGTTCTGCGGAAGTACGTGGCAGCGCAACGCATAGGACCGAGAGAAGTGGAAGCAGCTTGAAGAGGCCTTCATCTAGCAGTGGATAGATTCAGGCTGATGATGATTAACTTTAAACTTAGTATTTAAGCTGAATCTATTATAGGTAGGTATTATTGTATAGTAATTTGTTAGACATAACTTACTTATCTGTCCATATTGTGGCAAATAGATAATTTTTTGGTTATGTTTAAAGCGGTAAATTCTTTTTTTTTGTTTATCCTTTAATAGCAATGATTTATTTAGTAGTTCTTCTATTGACACGGTATTCAATCAGGGCTTCGAATCGTTATTTTTTTTCGTTTCGGTTTTCGCTTCGGTATAAGTAAGAATATACATATCGTTTCGGTTCCGGTTAACGTTCCGAAAAAAATAACGGTTTTCCGGTTGTAACTTCAACTCCGAGTGATTAATTTTTAAATGTTTTTATTTGTATTACAATATAATTTTCTACCATAATTTTGAACATTTTATATAACTTGTATGATAGCCCAGTACCACGCTCCGAATTCATTGTTATGCTGCACCGCACGGCCGTAGCCATATATATTTTCTAAATATCATAAATTATGAGAATTATGTCGAGATGCGTCAAGACAACTGAATTGGGGAGTAAGATTATGTAAACGCACGTGTTTGAATATATACCGAACCGAAAATAACGGTTTTCCGGTTTTCGTTTCAGTTCCGGTTCGAAGCCCTGTGTTCAATCCGTTCAGGCAATAAAGCAATGCAATAAAATATTTTTTTTCTGGCGTCTACTTAACTTCTTTTCATAATTTGATATGCATATATGCTGCTTTTATCTTGTTGCACATATTTTTTTATTATTTTTATTTCAAATTTACGTTATATTGTATTTAGTTGTATACATTGTAGATACATGGCCGTAATATTTATTAATATTCCGTGTGCTCTCTTTTAACTATATTATTATATATATTTTGTTTCATAAATGCATGTGTCGTTTATAAATAAATAAATAAGATAAAAAAAGTCTTCCTTAGTTATTTGTGTTAATTACAACTTGTGTGCAATTTATAAAATGTAATCAAGGGTTGGGGAAATTTTTGGGCCTTGTTTCAATTTCTATTTTTTTTATCAAGATAGGCAAGGATAGTCTATAATATGAGGAGTCACTTTTCAAAAGGGCTTATTCTCACGTTGAAAATATTTCAAAAAATGTGGTGTATATCGATGACCCAGTATTAAATAGTAACAACTGAAAAAACCTACTTTTGAGATACCTAATCATGTTTTCATATTTTGAATATTTTACAATACACAAGATTTGACAAGTTTTAAAAGGATACATGTCAGAATTTATCTATTCTACATTGAAACGTATGGTCAATCGCCAGTTTTAAATGGAAACAATTCAAAATGGATCGGTACAAAAGTTTTTTTTGAAAGTTTGTAAAATTTCATATGGGTTTTTTGGCTTTCAAGATATCTAAATTATTTTTTTCGAATTGTTTCTGTACAAAACCGATAAGAGCTCATTATTACGAGTATTTTGATACCAATATCGCAAAATGTCGAATTTTTGACTTGTTACCGTTCAATACTGGGTGTCATCGATATGTTTATTATTTTTTTTTTATAGTTCAATTATATATTATTATTTAATCTGACAGTGTAAAGTCTAACAGTCTAAAACTCTCACGATTATGTTGTATTTTTAAATTACACTGTATTTTCTGGGCCTTCGTATACCTCGAAATTCTCACGATTACCCATGTTTTCCAACCCTTGATATAATAAATTTAAAAAAAAGGCTCAGCGAAGACTTCGCCTTAAAGACCTAGCCACACTTTTTATTTACATTAAAAAATAGCAAATTTAATATAAAATATTAATATATTATATTACACAGTTTGCATTATTTTTTTAGTTTTAATAGCTACCGATACAACTTAAAAATATTATTTGTCACGGATCCTGCATGGAAACAGGTAGGTATAATAAAACAATACATTATGTAGGTATCATGTATGTTTATTCTTCAATTAGATATATTATTTTATTAAAGATATTACAATAAATATTGAGATGTTCGATATGATACATCATTGACTAATGGCTATCTTCTAAATTTATTTAATAATTAAGTTTATAATTACTAATTGTGGCAAGATGTGAATCAGTCAAAGTGCCCAAAATTTGGATTTTAATAAAATTTTAATAAATTCGAAGATAATTAATGTCCTATAAATACATAGTGATGGATTTTATACTTTCCATATAACAGTATGCAATCAGTGACGTCTCTAGACAAAGTACCACCCTTAGGCAGAGAGAATGTCACCCCTTTTCATTTTTATTCTTTAATATATTATTTTAACTTGGTAAACGAGCGAGCTTTTGCAATACGAGTAAAATTTTGTAGAAAAGCTGTAAACATATACGAGTGCTTTGGATTACAAACACGCAACCCGAACAATTTATGCTCGCAATCCAAGACTGTTTACTGTGCCTTCTTAACTATATCATTATATATTTTAGGTTATCTTAAACAGACAGGTATTTATTTGTCAAAATCTTCAAATTGTCATATATACCATGTACTGAGAATTAGAGCATTTCCACGAAACTTACTCTCAAACAGTGACGGTTTGATGTAAGTAGACGTCTGTGGCGCTGACAGGTTTGGAGGCACCCTTTTGAAAGTTTTCCTGTGCGATAAACCAGCATTACAATGGGTATACGACAATATCAAGATTTTTTATGCTACAATTATTTTTACACTAATATATCGATATTTTCTAATGAAGCGACCACACCATCTGTTTCATTGAAAACCGCCGCTGGTCTTAATAGTTGTAATATTCGTATTTGTTGCTTCATTCGCCGCATTTTATAATGTTCCGTCCCTATGCAACGCATGGCCTGCATACTCCGTCGTTTTGTAACTTCACAATCTATAATTAATTAGTACATTTATTAAATGGTTCAATTGAAAAACTACTGTAGGGGAGACCGAGGTGGGTTGACACAAAGGTGAGTTGACACAACGACGATATCTCAAAATCTATAACTGTTAAGAATATAGTAATATTGCAGTTTGAACTCTTTTCACAAGTCCACCGACCTGTTGGTACATGCCAAGGCTGTGTGACAAGCGGTTGTGATATGTGCTGCATAATCGACCAAATGTAAATTTTCGGTCACTTTTTTGATTTTAGGCTTTAGTTTAGAGTCCAGACTACGAACATCTCTATATGAACAATGTTATGCACCCCCGTTGGAAAACAAAAATATAATATGGACAGTTGTATCAGAAGTCAGAACATGTTAAATACTCGGAAATAATTAAATTATTTTGATATAACTTTTAAACAGTCTAATAATTTATTATAACAATGCTAAACGAACCAACATAAATATATTGGTTTTGACTAAGCATTATAATTTAGTGGTTTATTCTTGAAAAATACAGCAAAAAACTATTTTTTGATAACATGATTAAATAGAAGCAATTATTAATAATGCGTTTTTAAATCAATATTTTTATATACCTACCTATATGAAGTTTGTATGAAATAATATCAATAATATTATTATTATTTACCAGAGGTGTGTGTACACGTCTACAGAGAGAGTCTACAAGAAAATAACTAAGTAAAATAAAACAAGGAATCGATAATATTATCAGGTATATAAAAAAACATTGCAGAATAATCTCATTTCAAGTTGTAAAGTACCAACTGACATCTTACGATTTATTTGATAAACTAGTTATAAAAGTGAAATAATAATACCTATATAGTTTGTGTATGAAAAGTATTTTAAATATACCAATAGATGGTTCTACGAGATTGACACCGTAGGAAAAACAAAATATATTATCTTCAACATTCGAATGAATGCTACATTTAAAAAATGGTTTTGGTCGCACAAATTAAAATAACTTAAATAATAAGAAATAACAAACGTTTTTAAATATTGACCGATTGAACAAGTACGTGGAGGTTTTTACGTATGAAATCTACTTCCCTAATTTAAATATTCAATGATTTATTAATGATATAAAATTAATAAATTGTGTAAAATATTTTATGAACCATTTATATTTTAAATGATTGACATTATATTACCGCTGAATCTTCTAGGCGTCCAGGACAGACCAGAGACTTTAGGAGATCGAGGAAAAAACATGAGGGAAATTCAGTGACGTTCCTAGACAAAATGCCGCCCCATTTTTTATACAGTATATTTTATCATCCTTTCATGACTCCAATATCTAAGAAATGTGTTGTATGGATACATTATTAACAAAATATAATTACCACTAAATCTTATTTTCTTTAATTGCCATCTCTGTTTCAATGGACAATATTGCGAGTCCAATATATAATTCACAAATCTGCACGTGTCATTACTGGTCATCAAGGACATGACCTCCAAGGACAACGGAAGTAAACTAGACATCGCTAACCCGACAAAAAGTTACAGTCCCGTTAAACCTTTTATGTTAATTAATACATTTTGATTCCAACCAGTGAGCTGATTTTTGTAATGGAAAGATATTTCCGTTATTACTAAGTTTATGTAGCTATTTCTACATATACCTAACGATTCTCCTTGATTTGCCGCCCTTCGAATAACTGCCGCCCCCAAGCGACGCTCAATCTGCCTATCCCCACGGGACGTCACTGGGAGAATTGAAGAGACCATGACACGGGTCGAGTTGTAGCGCCATTGGAAGAACTAAAAAAATATTTAAACAAATTATATTTTTTCTTTGCAAATTAAAGCACCGTGTTTTTTAGTCAAACTAACATAGTCGGCGAAGTAGTATTGGTCTAACGTTCAAAATATCCCGGGCTAAATTCCCGGTCTACATAAAAGTTTCTTGTTTGAATTTAGGGAACGTGAACGATTGTGACTCGTCATTCCGTCCAACATGCTCTCACCCATTCTATTCCATTGTCAACTGGTAGTGGCAACTATAAAAATATCCACCAGTATAAGTTGTCCGCTAGGTGAGGGCGCCACAATTGTTAACATTTGACATATTATCATTCAATACTTTTATACTATGGTGAGCTTAGTTCTAAATTCTAACACTTGATGATTTATGATGGTATATCTATAGTTGACAAAGGAATGGAAAACTGTACCTAAATAATTATTGGTTTACCAGATGCAAACATAATATGGAATACTGCAACGGATGGGTTATTTTATGTGTTGTGGGGGCCAATGAAATGTAAAATTTGATTCGGAGTCAGCCTCGGTCTACCGAGCTGATAAGCGAGGCTCGGCTTTAACAAGAGACTATTTTTTATGCTAATCTCTACGCACCATCATTTTGGATGTTATTTTTTTTTAAATTATCGTGGTCGCCGATAACAATATAGTATAGGAGGAAATTCAATGTGAAAAGGGAAGATTATATTTCAATTTAAAAAAGGAGACATGTCAGTTTTTTGGATACATATTATCATCATGGCCCCCACATCCTGAAGTGGACCCCCAGGCCACGATGTTTGGCGGGCCCCACAACCTACCGCTAAGGTTCAGGGCAATGTAATGTTCTACATTAGTGTTCCCCAAATGGTATTCCGTGGAATTACAGGTTCCGTGTTTTTAGCGATTTTTGGTATCTTTAAATATATCCACTTGCATTGTCAGCACTTGGCATCATATTATTATGAAGCACTGATCCCGACCCCTTTTTGTGACTGATAACCAAGTAACATGCGACTCTTCGCCATATTGGATTAATAGATATTTTTATTAATCAGGAAACACGCTAAAAATAATTATAAAATTAAAGTGAAATAGCCCGAAGGCGACTTTTTTTACTATTAGAGCAAATTTATGTGGCGTGTGTATATCTCACTTAATTGGTCGACCCACCACGCCGGGCATCACACCTTCTAAGTCCGGGCCCCCAGGCTAGAGCCCTGTCAGCCCCCCCTTTGTGGGTCATGCAAACCAT
The DNA here is from genome assembly GCF_057557595.1 of Rhyacophila brunnea. Taxonomy (NCBI): domain Eukaryota; kingdom Metazoa; phylum Arthropoda; class Insecta; order Trichoptera; family Rhyacophilidae; genus Rhyacophila; species Rhyacophila brunnea. Next base: position 44,122,902 of record NW_028232859.1, read on the forward strand.
ATTATGGTAACCCTATTCCTAAATACACACTAACTAGTGCTGGAAATGATGGAATGCGTGGTGGATTATAATATTCTCTACGAAAATAAGATATTTTAAATCATATTATGGATAGGTTAAGATTTCCACTTCTTTTATGTAATAATATATAACATATAAAAAAAATATATTTTAACTATATATAAAAAAATATCGTGACTGAAAATATGAATAAAGTTTCACAAAACATTAAGATGATGTCATGAGTTTCCAATAACAAGCGGGCACGCGAGCGTACCTGTACATTGGCGAATATATTATTTACTTGTCTCATTAAAAAAGTCGCTACATTTCTTATTCAATATCAGTGCTGTACCTCGAAATTAAGTAGGTATATAATGTCAAAAACGATTCCGTTCAATAGTATCTTATCTTTATCACAACAAATGAAAATAGTGTCGCCGTCAATCGCATTACGCACTGAACATAGTCATAAAAATCTAATTGTATGTGAATATTAATGAAGAACATTTTGCAAAGTATGGTCAAGATTAATTATTGGAAGGTTATATTATACGACATTCTGGCCATTTGGATGACTTCGATATTTAAATTGTGGAAATAGTATGGCCCGTTTCAGACGGGACATCGGTGTCGCGCTCGATATAATATAGGAGGCATCTGTATTCGAATAAAGGGGCCTTCGTGTTATGTTTATGAATGCCAAAGAGCTAATGAGTCAACGCATCGCGTTATAAATTAGAACATAAAACTGGTTGCGTTAATAAAAACAAGTGTATCGGCGGCTTGAGAATGTAGCGGCCGACGGAAAAGTGTACCGGACACGCGTTGACTCATTAGCTCTGAGGTGTTCATAAACATAATACAAAGGCCCCTTTATTCGAATACAAAGGCCTCCTATATTATATCGAGTGCGACACCGGTGTCCCGTCTGAAACGGGCCTTTGTTTACATACGTAAGATAATCGAGACATATTCCTAGGCAGTGGTAAAACATGATGATGGGATTATGTATCAAGGCAAGCATTTTAGGCAATCTTTTTATATTCTTTTATAAAGGCATAAAGTTCTTAATAATATAGAATTTTTTGATTTACTTACTATTTTTTTTATTCAACGAATAATTCACAAGATTTAAAAATGTTAGATTCTAATTATTGAATATACATAATTTTGAAAACACCTCTGAGAAAGTATATTTTAACCAATAGAAATAATCCTTTTTTTGAAAAAAATAAGCCATCCATCAGGAATCGAACCTGCATCTCTCGGGTTTCGCGCCCATGCACATAACCACTATGCTATAGGCGCCATAATTATTGGGACAAATTTTAACTAATGGCTCTTAATACTCTCTGAAGCGCTTTCCAAATTGAGTTACTATTGGCGATAGGCTTAAGGCTATACCTCAGTTGAGGCATGGTCTAAAAAGATCGTGGCTAGGCGATGCGCGGATTGCGGGTCGCAGGTGCAAATGACGCATGCCGAACGAAATATAATTTGTCATATAAATCTAACATGCGTCCATTTAATGTTATGTTTATTGTTCTATTAAATGCGGACAAAGGGAGGGCTACAACGGCGGAGCTGATCAAGACGGTTCGGGAAATGGACATCGATTTGGTCCTGGTGCAGGAGTCTTACTCCTACGGCCCCAACCTGGGTTTCAGTGGGGGTCGGGTGATGCACCACGGCCTGGGGTCTATGGCCTGCATCTTCGTTGCGAATCGTACCCTAGTGGTGCTACACCTTGCAGTTGTCGAGCGAACTCTTTGCCGTAGCGGAGGTCTCCGACTGATCGGAGAAGTGAACCTGAAATGCGTCGAGCAGATCGGTAAAATTCTGGTTGCATGCCGTGGCAAACAGATTACAGTGGGAGCGGACGTCAACGTTCAATCATGGCTGTGGGCCCCCCGGGGGCCGCGGTCTGGCCGGGACAATCCGGCGCCCCTCGAGGAACTCGTGGCAACTCACGACCTGACGGTGCTGAATAACTCTAATGGTAAAGCCACATTCTCCACCAACAATGGGGAATCTCACATTGATGTCACTTTGATATCCACGGGTTCTGCCGGACGCATCGTGAACTGGACTGTCCATATGGATGCGTCAGCAAGCGACCACCATCTGATCACGTTCGCCTACAGGACCGAGAGGGGCCACGCGTCTCTCGCTCCACTTGTGAGCGAGTCACTGCCGAGGCGTTTCAGGACCAAGGGAACCGACTGGGTACGTTTTGACCGCGAGTTTGCTGAGGGTCTCGACAGGATGGCCTCGCGCCCTCCGCCAAAGGACATGCACGCTGCGGCTGAGGACCTCACGAATCTCATGATTGAAAAAGCGGAGGGCACTATCGGAAAAACGACTCCAAGACCGCCGGACCTCGCACCCTGGTGGAAGCCGAGACTGACAAGACTGAGAGACGCGATGAGGAGGGCCAGAAGGGCCTTTCAAGCAGCGAGAAGATCGCTGGAGGGGCCGCCGCAGGCGGACCATCCGCTTTCGGTCACATACAAGACCACTAGACTCAAGTTCAAAAAGGCAATCAGTAATGCTAAGAAGATGCACTGGAGGGAGTTCGTCACTGAAATGGGTGGCAATGATCCGTTGGGCCCCCCCTTCCGCGTGATGAAGCTGGACTCACGGGCCGGAAAAGTCATGTCGGCGGTACGGCGCCCCGACGGATCGTTCACCAATAGCTCTGAAGAGTCCACCACAGTCCTGTTGGATGCTCTTATCCCGCAGGACAACGAGTCGCTCGACATTGATAACGACCGATTTCAGCAACTTCGCGTCTATGCGCTGCTCCCCTTAAACACTCCGCGATCTGCAGCTACTACCATGTCCGAACTAGGGGTTCTATTTGCCAGCCTTCCGGCCGGCAAAGCCCCGGAATTTGACTGCATAGATAACGCGCTAGCGAGAAGGGCGTGGTCTCTTGCCTCACACGAGATCACGCAACTCTACAAAGAATGCATGAGTAGTGGCATATTCCCTGGCTGCTGGAAGAAGGGCCACCTCACGGTGATCCCCAAAGCCGGCAGTCGCCCTCCTTGTGACCCGAAAGCGTATAGACCGATTACGGTCCTTCCCGTCTTCGGGAAGGTATTGGAAAGATTGATAAACAGCAAGATTTGTCCTGTCCCACTGTCGGAAAACTGTCCAATCTTGCAAAGACAATTTGGGTTTAGACCCGGAAAGTTCACCGAGGATGCGATTCGCTTTGTGATCGTTTCTGTGGAGAGCTTTGGCAAGGACCTCGTTGCCGGGATTTTTCTCGACATGGCGGGCGCGTTTGATACTGCGTGGTGGCCCTTGGTTTGGCAAAGCTTCGGCTGAGACAGATCCCCGGGGACCTCTTTGCCTTGGTTCAAAGTTACTTCAGCAATAGAGAGATAACCTACGACTCCGGCCCCAGCCTGATTCACAGGAGGACCACCATGGGGTGTCCCCAGGGCTCCGTCCTGGGACCCCTTTTGTGGAACATAGTGTTTGACGACGTTCTGTCCCTGCCACTGCCTCCAGGCTGCACGCTCGTTGCGTATGACGACGACTTGCTCCTGTTTGTTGGGGCGACGAGCCGACCGGCACTTGAGCGTGCAGCTACGGACGCCTTGGGCAGAATCCTTAATTGGTGGTTGCTGAACAAGCTGACCTTTGCCCCGAGCAAGATGGAAGCTGTCCTCCTCAGGGGTACTTCTCGGGTCAACATAACTCGACGGCCGCCCACGGTTCCCTTTGGCCAGACCTCAGTGCGTTTCTCCGAAAGGGTTACGTATCTGGGAGTAATTCTTGATGACAAGCTGTCTTTCGTTCACCACGCCAAGACGGCCGTCTCTAAGGCCAATTCAGCCTATCAGAGAATGGCCCGAATGGCGGGCAGCAATTGGGGACTTAAGCCTAGAGCCCTTAAGGTTGCATACAGCGCAATTTTAATGGGAATTGCCGGTTAAACCTCCAGCATTTGGCATTCCCGAGTAAACTCCTTAACTCTCGTGAGACGCGCACTACTAAGCGTGCAGCGACTTGCGCTGATCTCGCTTACCAAAGCCTACCGCACAACTTCTACTGACGTGCTTGCCGTACTTGCGGGGGTGCTACCCCTCGATCTGCACGTCCAAGTCAGAGGATCGATCACCCTCCTCTTGAGGGGGATCAGCACAACACTCGCCGGTGTCCATCTGACACCACCGCAGAGATCTGAGGACGTTCCTTACAGGAAGACTGTAAGTGACATTGTGTATAAGACCGCATTTGCGGCATGGCAGGCGAGGTGGATCGCCTCCCCCAAGGAGCGGCACACTTACCGTTTTTTTCCAGACGTATTCTGCAGGCACCAAACTAGAAGACTCCAACCTTCGCACTGGATTAGCCAGTTCCTCACCGGCCATGGCAACTTCGCCGCCAGACTCCACGAGTTTGGCTTGATAGTAGATGGGCCGGGTTGTACCTGCGGGCATGACCACCAAGATGTTGAACACATCCTCTGGGATTACCCGTTTATGGAACTCAAACGAGCGGAGCTGTTTGCCAGGGTCCGTCCTCACACGGGCCCAAATGGTCATGGAGATCTGATAGCAACCGAGGCCAACTTTGCGGCATTCGGCGGAGCGGGATAGTCCCGACTCTTCTGTACACTCATCTATTTCAATTCGTGACACTCAGTATGCGGGTACAAAAAGCGCTTAACGTCAGCGGACAGCAGAGCCTGTCCAAAAAACAAAAATTTTCTCTCTTAACTTTCTTCTTTAAGCACTACGGTGCATGGTTGCAGCATCAGTCCCGTACGGCTCCGTCTCGGGACGGAATGAGCACTTAAAATCACTTCTTTCAGACACGTTTAAAGCGTCATAGAAAGCGGCCGTGCATATCCACGGCTGTGCATATATGACGGGTGTTGGTGGGCACTTTAACGTATGTTCTATTAGTAACAGTAATAGTATATGCATTGACATGTTTTCTTTTTCAAGGAAATGGGTAACGTTTTTAGTCATCTTTACACGATTTAAGAATTAATACCCCCGTCGCCATCACGAAACAAATTGACGTATTGACACCTCGACGTTCGCTCTCCGAATGCCAGCGAGTCCAAAATTTCGTCGCGCCTATAGTTGAAAATTATTTGCCGTTTCACTGATGTATCGTCTTAATTTTCTCAGAAGTGTTTTCAAAATTATGTAAGTATATTCAGAATATATATTCTATTAAATACCCAGCAAACATTTCACACTAAACTTGTCCTGAAATGGATAAAAGGTTTCATATTATAGATATTATTATATATATAATATATATAATGATTTCTTCTGACGTTTTCTCCAAATCCTATTCAATAAATTAATATACACCTACCATTATGACCGGGCGACTCTGTGACATCTTCAACTTTCTCCCAAAACGAAGTTCTTCCTTCCACGCATATAAAGTCCGCTATACATCCACAGCATGTCCGCGCAATTGACTTCATGGGATATAAATAAAATAACTAATGACATATTTATCAACTCTTGCTAGGTACTTATTTTTCATGCAGATATATTATAACAGTAGCGAAGGGTGGAGTGTTCATAAATAATGATAGTGATAGTAAACTTTGTCAGTCATTCGTATTTGTTTTTATTTAACTAATACTACAACTTGCAGATGATGCTGGTTTGTTTTTAAAATTAAATTAAAAGCTGTCTAAACTAAACCATAATAGTTTATATTGTATGCTATGGGCGATCTGACAATTTTATTTACTTACTTATTAATTGTTTTCGTTGAATCAAGAATATATTATATTACAGGTGGCGTTCGTTAGTTTTTTTTTCAATTCATTAAGCCCTGCCTAAGCCGAACCATAATCGATAAAAAATATTGTTCTATCTATAAAATATCTAAAATTACGTATGGTTTAATGGCATAGTTTTAATATTTTATAGATAAAAGAATATTTTTGAGTATTATCTACTATGGCATGGTCGCATGGATTAGGCAGGGTTTAATTGAATTTTAAAAACTAACAAACGCTAGGTATATAAAACACACTGTAGTCTTAGTTCAGTGGTTATTAACCTGGGTTCGATCGAACCCCAGGGGTTCGGTGAGTCAGTCTCAGGGGTTCGGCGGAGGTCAAGACACACACCCGACTCATATGATTCTCATATGAACAGCCGTTCATGTTTAGTGTTGAGACAACAGATGTCAATAATGAATACCTCGATGAAATCATTGAAATTCAGCAGAGCCAGGTTCAACAGCAACTTTTCAGAACAACAACGCTCTCAACGTTTTGGTGTCAACAAATGGTAACGTACCCTGTTATTGCTAAGAAAGCTCTGGAGATTTTCATACCGTTTGTTACAACATATCTTTGCGAGCAATCCTTTTCGAGGATGCTGGACATAAAAACGAAGAAAAGGAACAGACTTTGTTGCGAAATGACATGAGAGTGGCACTTGCCAAGGTGAAGCCGTGCATTTCTGAACTGGTCTCTGAAAGGCAACAGCAGAAGTCACACTGATTTGCAGTAAATATTCATTATTATGTTTTTGTTTTTGTGTGAAAATCATGTTTTAATGGTTTTCTTCTTTGAACACAGTGATGTTGATGCACGGTTCATTTTGTGCACCAGTAAAATATATACCTATGTTTTGAATTTGAAAAAAAACATATTTTATTTTTCCAATTAAGAAGGGTTCGGTGAATGCGCATATGAAACTGGTGGGGATCAGTACCTCCAACAAGGTTAAGAACCACTGTCTTAGTTCAATGAAAACAAATACGTTTGACAGACAAAATTTAGTGCGCACTGTTTATGTCGGATCTTAACAGCCTACTTCCACCCTTCGCCACTGAATATATTATTCATGCATTATCTCATGATCTTTTAAATAATATTACCCAGAAAAATGACAATTGGAGACTACGCCAATGTCGCCGCGGGACCGTGATAGGTTGATATTTTTTCTACGAAAAACAAAAATATTGTTCTGTAATGCGTGCGTACAAAATGCATGTGACGAAAAAGGTGATGTAGGCACCTGAATAATCAAAAGTAATTTGCAAAACAAATATCAAAGGCATTACAAAATGGCATTGTTGCTATCGCAGATCACAAGACAACATCTTCTTAAACACTGACTGATTTTGAGGTCCCTTACAATAAAAAAAATAAAACCCATAAATTCCAATGCAGCTATCTAGTAAATAACTAATAAGCAAGTAATAAGTAAGCTAGTAGTAAACTAATAAGTAAGACTTTTTTCCATATCCAATTATTATTGAAGATGACATTAATGATTCACAATATTTTTTATTTATCTATTTATTCATTAATTAATTAATTCATTTTTCATTATATTTGTGTAGTTAAGTTATAGGCCCTTTTGATGTTAGTTACGGGGATTTTGTTATACTTTGCTTGGAGGCTCATAATATGATCTTATTAGGATCAAACATGGTCAAGCGTTTTTATAAGATTTTGGTATACTCTGGCGAATCGATTTCGTCATCTGCGTGAAAGAAAATTGCCGCTAACCTTCTTAATACATTACCATTATATTATAGTATCATCTTTTGTGGATAATTATTTTATAGGAATAACTGTAAAGAAAGGTTTAATAAAACGAAGCTGCAGGAAAAAACAATAGTTGGCGTAAAGGCGATTCGGTAGATTTTTATCTGATACATCTGATATCTTGAAAACACGTAAGTACCTACGTATCTTTTAAACATTTTAAAAACGAAGTGATACGTATGTGTCATTTTATTTTTGGGAATAAAATATTCGCTCAATATAATATACTGATGTTATTAAATACATTAAAACAAACGAACGTCGTTTCAAAAATGAATGATTTTTGCAAATGAGCGACAATTTATTGCCAAATAATAGTAAATTTTCACCTATGAAAGAAATTAATAGTTATCACTTGTCAATAGATTATCGTGATTACCCACAATACTCCAAAATGAACAGGTATAGTATAATAATGAAAAAGGTAGATTCAACACTTTGTCAATATCAGAAGAGTTTCATTTACCAATAAATATGTTTTGTTATTATCACGATATTAACTTACCACTATCACGATCTTAATCCCCTTTACCACGATGTTGCCTTACCCCTTGAGTTCAAACAAAACTATTATTATTTTAATAGCTGTTAAATTTACAAATCCTATTTAATGCATATCAAAAAGGTGAAATTCAACATATATTTCATTTTGTAATTATGTAAGTCCACAGCTACATAGAGTAATTTGTAAAATCTATCACGAAATTACCTCCACTCACTCTATTAACACTTTTTTTATTTTAGTAAAAAATAAGCGTAAAAAGTGAAATTTATAAGGTATTTCAAAATCGTCGGAAAATATAACATGTTTTCGTAAAGAAATTGTTTTTACGAAATCCCGATATTAGTTTTTAATTTAATCATATCTGAATGATTGAAAATGGTAAATTTTTATATATATGTTGCTAATGCTTTTATTAATTTTCTTTATGTTGAGGTAACTAATATTAAAGTAAATTTAAAATTCACGTAATTAATACGAAAAATTAACAAAACAACGGTGGTACTGGTGGAATTTTGTCAGAATAAGTTCATTTTAGATCAATAACTAGCCAAACTCTTGGAAACGATCATGTCAAAAGTATTGATTTTGAAAGTTGTACTGAATTTTCAAAGGTTTGCCAAATATAAGGACAACCCTACACTAGATGTATTCGATACCGCGACGTCACGTTTTACAATCCAATAAATCAGAAGATTTTTACATACTCATATTTTTTATGTTGGATTTCAACCTGGCTTTCCAACCTTTCAATCACCCTTGACGCGGCCTAATGCCTCCATTTCCCTCGGTATTTAGGAGTCTTCAGCTAGTCCTACACAGAAAACAGCTCCAGTGCGTCTACTGATTCCCATATCATTACCTCTCTTCCACCAATAAAATATTGGAGAAAATGCAATAAACAACTTGTAAGTTTTTGAATAAAATAACACGTGAAATTTAATGTATTTTTACGTATAATATACAATAGAAAAAAAACAATTAGATTGCATGAAACAGTAATGTAAAAATAACTATATATATAAAAAAAACCCAAATACATACTTACAACGTTGTAATATGTACCGTTTTCCAAAGCGCAACATACAAGGCATACAATTATTTATTGATATAGGTACCTTTGTATTTCAAATATTATGCACTCTGTAAGCATCAATACCATGGTTACACTGATGATAATTTGGCATTCATCAAAATCGCATGTCACGATGACAAAAAACATTTAACTAACCCCCCCTCGAATTTATCTAATTATTTTTATATACGTACAAAAAAAGACACTCGCATTTGCACATCAGCGGTACTTAGGTATAACTAGGTTTGAATTGACGGGCAGGCTCTCTCAACATTTTAAATTAAGGTGCGATGAACATTTATTTATTTATTTTATTTATTTAGAAAGAAGAGTATAATGGCATTACAGATATTGGGCAATGCGCCATAAATAAATTATGAAACTCATTCTTCATAAATCAAGACTTTAATTTTCTACTTACACGATACTCGGTCCTTCTCCTGTTACTTTCCTGTTATTTACCAACAGCTTTCCTTTGGTATCCTTTCACATATTTTAAATAATTTGTACAATAGGGAAACCACTCAATAACTTGGTTTATTTATTTAAAACAAAGAGTATTATGGCATTACAGCAATTGGCCAATGTGCTATAATACATAATAGATACAAATTATCAAAGTGATTAATAACAACCAATACCTATAACAAGAAAGTGGAAGAGAAAGTATGTGCTTATGTAAATATTAAAGTAAAATGATAAAAACAATTGAAAATAATATTTAACACGTTCACAAACATTATATAGTTAAAAATAAATAAATCAACCTTTACGGTGCCATGAAATCGGTTAATCGCATGATACACAGCATCATGAAATATCACATTCGTTCTGATGGGGAACTTGAACCAAGTTACGAAGACCGAAGAGTTAAGAATGATTTTGGTGGGAACATGATAATAAATAATTGTTCTAAGATTTGATAATTTTATCGCATCAGATGTTTAAATTAAATAATGACACAAAATATTTTTTAAATCAATCTTCTCTCAAATGTTGAATTTTCTCAGAGTGTTATACGTGTGGTTTGGATCTTGTTTGCAGAAATACGTCCAATTATTTTCGTAAGGGCGTTTATAAATAAACTTTTGGATCATTCTTGACACCAGTAGTTAGTATCATCATTATCCTGATTTAAATTACAAAATAGGTAGCCATTTATTGACGGAATCAAAAACATCTTATATAGCGTTGTTATTTGAAATTATTTGCAAGAAAGATAGCTGGATCGGTAGATACGTTGATGGCAGTGTTGCCAATTTAGCGTTTTTATTGCCAGATCCACCATTTTTCGATAGGCTAGATAGGATAGATCTAGCTTGCAAAAAACGCATCTGGCTTGTGGCGTTTTGAAAACATTTTTTGATGCCTCCAATAGCTTTAAATGTGCTGAAAATACACTAGATATTTAGTTTATTTATTTTCATGCCCATCTAATTTTTAACTATGAGATACCTACTTAATGTAGGTAGGTTTGTGGCGTGAGAAATAAAACAATATCATTTTACACGTTGAATCAATAGGAGCATTCATGGCTTTATAGTGAAAAGGTATCATTTAATTTCATGTGTGTTTAGGTATGTCACATCAGTTTGACGATTATCGGAATGACATGGAACGAAACTTGAACGCTGTTGACACATTGTTGTCATTTTAAAATTTATTTCTGGCAAAATGTGTTGTTTTTTACGCGTGTAGACATTTTTTCGATTTTTTTTTACTTTTTTCGATATGCAAAAGGAAAGGTATTGACTTCGTTTTAGGTACAATAAGTAAATTTACTTTAAATTTTATTTTCACAAAAACTAGCGTTTTGTCCTGCCAAATAGCTTGTTTTCGTACCCCGTCTGGTATGATTTTGTTAACGACAGTTTGCAAAACTATGTGTGAAGCATGCTAGCGAGCGGTCAGCACGAGTAGAAGAAGTTATGCGACAATACACGCATTATTTGTACGATCGGCCCTTTATTATATACTGTAGATTACGCACATACCTCGTCAGTTTTTCCAAAGTTTTTTTTTCCTAAAGGCTTCTCAAAATGATGTAGTCTAATTTTCTTGCTCGGCCCTCGAGTGTCGAACCAGCGTTCATGCCCTCGGCAGAAAAACGGTCCTTGGAAAGTGTCACGGCGCGGGGACTTACACCGACTGCCTCGGTATCACAATCCGCGGGTCGACTTGCACCAGTCGACAGTACACGGTAATGCGCCAACTCTCTCGCAGTGCACCTCAAGAGTAACGAAAACACGGCTCAACTCTGCCCGATACATTGCGATAAAATAAAACAGAATGCATCGCGATTTTCCCAGTATTATTATTTAAAACATATCAATTTAAAAAAAGACATAATTTAACAGTGCTGTGAGAAAAGTGCCGTATTTTTATTAACTAATTAATATATAATTTAAAATTAATACCTAATAACAATCAGTATTTGTATATTGTGAGCAACGTATACAGTATTTGTGATAAAAATATATTTTAATAAATCAATTATTTTGAGTTTTAAGGAAATATTAACACTTTGGAACTCGCTGTTTTATATTGTAAGTACAGTGTGAAATATATTTACATAGTAAACATATTAAAATCTATAAAATATTTTTAGAATTCGACATCGTTAATGTTTTCGTGAAATATTGCCTATTATCGTAATGGTACGGTGGTAGTTTTGGGTAGGTACGGAAAAGCCTGAGGCACAGACAAGTTTGAAGGCCTCCTTATAAAAAAAATCTAGGCAATAGACCAACATTGAGTGATTATGTTTTTACTTTACAATTGTTTTATGTTTCAGTTTGTTACATACACTGAGATTGTGAAAAATAAGCGTATTTTTAAGATGTTCATACTTCATACAAAATTGTCACTGGTTACGTAGATACGTACTTATTAATACTAAAAGTAAAACAGATTATTTGGTTCTTGAAAATAGCGAATATACTGGATTATTAGGTTAAAATTCTTGACTTCATGAATTCTTGCCGAAATTGGCTATGAAAATTTTCGCTTTTCCCGCCTGGCTTTCAGTAAACAGACTTGTACCGAATATTTTTCAGGTTTAAGACTTATATTCTTAATTTTTATTCGGGCCATAATCATCATAATAAGTCTTAGCATTGTCTTTAATGAAAAAAACCCTAGAACACAATGAGAGATACCTATTAGAGCTAGGCCATCTACATTTTCTTTTTTATGGTGTAAAAGTCAGAAGGAGATCCACTGAAATTGATAGATTTTTTTTCCTATTTAAAATACACAACATTTATTTCATTATATTGGATAGCCTGATAGCCAAATAACAGTTACCATAGTTAATAAAATTGAAATGGTTCTCTTGAAAAGTTGCTGTTATTAAAAGGTACTCTTAGTATGTAATAATAAAATTATATCGTAATCAATATTTAATTAATATCGTAAATAATCATTTACTTGAATGTAACTGTAACTGTTGGTGGACTATTTCTTGGTGGAAGATGTTTATATGAGATAAAGTATTAGACCGTTTGAGGTACGTATATAATTTGAAAACACCTCAGATATATACATACCTACTAGGAAAACACTTTTTGAAAAAAAACTGACCCTAAGCTCAATTGGTAAAGTATATTGGCGCGAAACCAGTAGTGTCGTAATTTTTCATAGTATGTACTTATATATTATTATATGAGATGTTTTCAAAGTGTGTAAAATAATGTTACATTGTAAAATCTTCGTTGTATAAATAAAATAGTTTATAGTACGTTCGAATTCAAATTTAGATTTATTTATTTACATAAATAGTGAATATTACAAATTAAATATTTAAGACGTTCAAGACAAAACAAAAAATAATAGCAGTATTTATAGATTTCTGGGTTTTCACCTTGTGCTCTTTTTAATGCTGTATTAAAAAAACAGTAGATATAAAAAGAGTATAAAGAGGAAATACAAAAATTATAAAGTAAATTTTAATGATACTTATACCTAGTTTAAAAAAATATAAAACAACGTCCAAGTAAACTCATCATCATGCAGGTGGAGTATATCAATAGGGAGAACATTTTCTGATTTCTACGATAGTTATAATACTTAAGGAAAAAACAGCTCAACACAACCAAAATTGGTAGAGTTCTCATTTATACCGCATACCTATAAGTCGGAAAAAAACGTAGGTAAAATCTCTTCTAACTTTTGGACTACGGTATGTAAGCATACCTAAGAGAAAGTCAGTTGGACAAAACCGCATATAGTGTCCATACAGCCACAAGTAAAAAAACCTAAAAATACATTTTGAATTCCCTTTCATATAATGTTGTACTTCAACTAATGCGGGGTCCAAACAATAGACAAACTCACAAGAAACTCCCTTCATACTAAGAAATTATAAAGCTCTTTATCGTCTTTGTTTTACATAACTATCTTCAACTGATACAAAAATATTCAGTTGAGAATATTTGTGAAGAGCAGACGAACCCGTTATTATATACACCGATAAAGTAGTACACTGTTTGTTTATTTTATTTTATTTTTATATTGAGTATCTAATATTGGTACAGACGACACAGTCCGTGATGAATGATTATATTTTAAACAACAATTTTTAAAGAAATATGACTGCCTTGTTAAAATAAAATAAATAAACTTATCCAAATATTTGGTGATTAGGAGAGACGTGGTTTCAAAGTTTTAACCGTATTTCTATAAATATTTAATACTTACAGTAATGTAGTGTTGAATCTTTTATTAATTAAACTAAACAACAATATACTAAAGTTATTAATTGAAATCGTCACCTCAATACTACAACTAGATAACTCTGATTTGGTAATTGTTGCGAAAATGAAATTTAAACTTTACTTGATTAACATAAACTATAGGCTATAATTATTATTTTAAATAAAAATGGGAAAATTGTGTTAGTCTAATTGGGAACAATTAAATAATGTTCAATTATATGAAAAAATATTGTATATATATAATTTTATTTATTAATGGGTTTATGGTTTTATAGTTAATAAATACAGTTCCCATTAACTTCTGACATACCTAGTTTTATCATTTTGTAGAGAAGGTAATGTAAAAATATAGTCAATAGTTATATAAAAAAATAGTGAAAATCAAGTTATCTAGTTGTAGTATCGAGATATAATTATAATTTAATAGATTTTTGAAAAATCGTAAAAACGTGGTTAATTTTTGATTTTTTATGTTGGCAGAATAGAATAGAAAAAAATCACGATATGAAAATAAGTCAAATGAATATAAAAATACTGTTTGTATGTTAAGGTACATCGTATTTTTTTTCTCATGTACAAGGGTTTTTACTTTCTGTACTGTATTTGTCGCATTTTTAACAATTTGAATTTGAATCATATTTAAAAAAAATCCACGTCCTATTTTATGAAAATGTATCTAAATTAGTCGTTCTATTGGCAATACCTCATGCAAAACCATCTAACAGTAAGTTACTTTTATGTTTATATTATTATGGTATTAAACAATTTTATTATTATTACTGTGTCATTTATTATTTTCCGTGTTGGGCTGATTCAAAAGATATGGGAAAAGAATGAAATTACATACAATTTGATGTAACCATTCTCGTGCATTTGAGATTAAAAAGATATACACATCAATTATGCACATGCAATATAGGTACAGTGTTTAATTTAATAGACAGTTCCATAATAATATAGTTTTGGTTAGATACCAGTCAACATATTGAACATGGTGTTTTGATTTTTGATATGTATGAAAGAAAACATTAGAATACAAAGAGTAAATAATCGGTGACGTCCATACGGCTTTCGTAGTGCAGTGTATAAGGCGCTGGCCTTCCACCCGAGAGTTCTGGGTTTGATTCGAGAGTTCTGAGTTCTATAACAATATTTATGTGATTTTCTCAAAGCCTGGGTGTTTGTGATTGTTCAAAATTACTAATAACCACCTTGTACAAAAAAGCAAGGACATGGTTATTAATAATTCTAAAAAAAATCGGTGTAATGCGTTGCATGGGGTGGCATATTAAGAAGGGCAGCGAATGATGGGACGAATAGAAAAATACTACTAGAGAGGAGTGGCGGTTTTCAATGAAGCAGAAGATGCGGTCGCTTTATTACAGTGATTGCCAAACGGTCGCTCGCGAGCTACCGGTAGCTTGCCTAAGATATTTTTAAATTTGAATGTGATTTGTCGCTTAAGAGTGTTGTCTCAACTGTAGAATCTGTATGGCCTTACATCCCAACAGAAAAGTATCCAATTTTAGTTCGAATTGCGCTCAAAAAATGAAGGGATTGTTTTGTTATACCTACTTATATGAATCAACGTTTTCCACTATGAAGGTGGTTAAAAGTAAATATAGAAACAGACTCACCGGTGTACATCTTGATAATTGCATTCAGATGGAAGTGACAAGGTATATACTCACCGAGAATTGGAAAATTGTGGAGGAAGGTGAATGTCATTCTTTTCACTAATTATATTTATTTTTACTCACACTTATTTCGAGATATTTTTTTGTTTATAAATAAATAATTAAAGTACCCATTTTTTGTTTTATTGGAAGTCCGATGTTCTAATTTATTTTAAGTAATATAATAATATTATGTATGATACGATAAAGGACGATGATACAAATTATACAGAAGGAATATGTATATGTAGCTCACCAGACAATTTCAATTTCTGAAAGTAGTTCACATCCTTATTGAGTTTGGAGACCACTGCTTTATTAGATATCGACATCTTAGTTAAAAAAATAACTGAAGCATAAAAAAGTCAGATAACATAACTATCGTTGTATATACATATTGTAATGGCGGTTTATTGCAGGCAAATTTTTCACAAGGGTGCCTAAAAATCTGTAAACGCCACACACATCACGTGCCTAAAACCACCGCATTTGGGAGTGTGTTTCGTGCAAATGCTTTAATTCTAATTCTTAGAATATTTACATAGTAGTGTGTATGTATATTTAAAGATTTTTGGTAGTTATATTAAATTTGTCTTTTTAAGATATTTGAAAATAAATAACAAAACAGATAGGCGTATCTAACGCATTTTCAGACAATTTGAAACTAAATAATTACAAGATAAAAAGAACTTTTTATATACAATGTTTTTAAATTTTCTGTGAATCATATAAACTTGACAATTCTATGTATTAATAATTTAGCACAAATAAGGCCATTGTCAACAAATCATTTTTTTGCTATTTTGCGACAAACAAACAAATATAGAATAATGAAATGTCATTTTGATTTCCATAGTAACGCACGTATATATTGATAATTTAGTTGCTAGGACCACCCCTTTAGCAACCAATAATGGTGGATTGGATTACGGATTTCTTCCGAAATAACTTTGAGATTTTTAACAAATAATCATTCAAATAAAGTGAGACATGACAAATGATTCGACATTTACTAATTTGAGAAACACTGCTTTATAAACTAAGGATATATTCAATAAGTAGGTATTAACTATATTCAATCGTCGGTGTAATTTTGATAACAATTTTATCGTATCCGGAAATTCGTACGTAAACAGTACACCGCAGGACACTTATTCGTGCGCCGCAGTATGTGAAACATATGAGTTCGTGTAATATTTAATCAAATTAAATGACGAGTTCTTCGTTGAACATTTCACTGTGGAGTATATTTGTGCGTATGCTACAACATGTGGAGATGTATTTACTAGGTTAGGTTAGGTTAGAGTTAATCTAATTGTAACAGCAAACTATCGCCGCATTTTGTAAGATACGTGCAAATGTATTCCACGGTGAAATGTTCAACGAAGAACTCGTCATTTGATAAAATGTTATACGAACTCATGTTTCACGTACTGCGGCGCACGAATAAGTGTCCCACGATGAACTGCATACGTACAACTTACATGTAACCCAATTTTATGGGTCTCACGTAAGTTTTTTTCGTCAGAATTTATTATACTCTCACATTAAATAAATTTCGTCCGCGTCACTATTGTCTTTTAGCTAATATATTTTATATGATTACTTATAGGTTCATGTCTGGAGTATATAAAATTTATCGATATATTTTGAATCATCCAGGAAACCGTTGCTATTGATGGATTAATATAATACATTTAATAGCTTGCAAACTTAAACGATAACACTTACATAGTTTTACACAACTATTACTGCACAGTGCTCAGTCAAAAATACGTAATGGCGCAATGTCTTTTTTGTTCCGTTATTGAGTTATAACAACCGATCAACCGTGGAAGTATTTGTAAATATTAGTCGGTAAACACTCAATTTCACCTTCCATTGCTTCGACAAAAGAAATTCGACTGAGCACACTGCAATTTGCTTGTGGAATTTACTTATGCATATTATCATATTCATACTCAAGTATGTAATAATCATATAACTTCTAAATGTTTGTTAGAAAAGCATGACACTTATTTGCATAATCAATTATACGTAATTAGGCGCAGATAATGTGTACGCAGGTAATTATTTTCAAAAGCCGAAAATTGCTTTTAAAGTACGCAGACGCGTGCCAATTATCTATAGAATCGCACGCAACATAACAGTGTAATAATAACAGAGGTAAATCTAATATGCTTATGATTTTTTTTCTATAAATTTATATTTTTTTCTATACATTAAATTTAAATGTTATCTATAACATTAGGTATAATATGAAAAAGCATATAATTATTGTTGTCGGCTTAGTACATATAGCTAGACAAATTATTTTGTATGTATATTTTCGTCTACCATACTGGAAAATGAGACCCCGGTGGAAATGAATGCCAAGACGCAGGTCTTTTATTTGGGGGTCCCCGAATTCGATCTCGGTGAGGTCACGATATATCTTTTATGTGGTTTTCTCAAAGCCTGGATACACCACTATTTTACTTCACTATTAATTGTCAACAATCATCATATTGAATTATAAAAAATCTCAATATTAAAGTGGACATTTTAGCAAAATAGCAAATCAATATGTGTCAAACTACGTACGGAATGTAAGAGTGTATTTTTTTATGTGAAGGAACCAAAGTTGTTTATATTTTGGCAGTAAAGACATTTTTCACACTTATTAGAGTACTTATAGTTAATATTTATATATACACATTAATTTTACCGCGTACACCATTTGTGTACGTGTTCATTCGTGCTGGCCGTAGATCAGGCGGTTATGCTAAACTTATGTGACATACCGATTATCGCGTTTGTCGCAATTATACGCGGATACGGTATAGTGCCTGGCATCTTTTATATAACCCCCCCCCCCCCTCGCAGCATCCGACCATTCCATTCCGTCATATTACAGTCCACTGAAAAGCGCCGCCAATTATTTTACTACATAATCTAGGTAAGTATTTTTAATAAATATTTTTTTAACATAATCTCAAATAAATATAAAAAATCTTACAGATTACCATATATTCATCATTCAGTTTTAATTGTTTTTACGTGTCTGTGAATTAACCTAATGGTGTCAGTCCATTTTATTTTTTCCACAGTTTAACAGCTTTAGTTTCTTTTAAAATAAGTAAAGCATCAAAGTGCCTTTATCCTTAGCGATAGGTAGGGGTCCACCAAAGATCCTAGCCTGGAGGCCCCCTTTAGGGTGTGGGAGTCATGATTGTGACCTCATGGACATCTAGCATGAAGCTAGTGTCTTACGCATTAGACTAAGGACACCTGTAGATACTTTAGCAGAATATAACAACAATGCTCTAAATAAATGTGCATAGATTTGCAATAATAATTCATGGGGTTATTTTTTTCAAACAAATTCATCGGTATTTATTTGTTCACGAAAGAATTAAATTTATATGTGCAAACCTAGTTGTCTTTGATAAGGGTTATTTACGATGTCCTAAATTTTGTTTTGAGAAATGGTCTCTCGACAAAGTAGTCAGGCTATCGGGCTGATAATCTCACGCTGTAAAAATACAATGTTCCGTCAACTCACGACGGAAAAGCCAACTAGTAGGAAGTTGGTAATCGCCTTCAATTGTGACACTAAAGATTATTACTGAAAACTAAACAGTTAAACCGAAACTACAATTCAATATAATATTAGGCACATTTCATTTGTTTATACAATGGTGTTGATCATGCAAGCGGAAAAAATAACATAGAACGTACACCACTATCTACCTATTCACTATTGCATCGAATCTGAATTGCGTGTTGCTATTAAGATTTTACTGGTAATACGTATTATGTCGACCATGAAAAATGTTCAGACTTTGACTATGATAGTGTAGTGTGTTAGTTATGACGACAAAAGATATCAAATCGAATATTAGATTTTACTGAAAGTATTGGATGCCATGACGTTTTGAAACGTAGCCCATCGTTCCAATTAATATTGTCAGGATTTCTGCATTCATATACCTTACTTCAATATACTATCACCCCTGCAATGCATAACCCAAACATATATTACACTATTTTCTTGATGTTCCTTTGCTACTATACATACATATATATTATTTGAATACTTAATTTTTCTGTACAAATTTGTTAAAGAAATCGTCAAGTAAAATTAAATAGGTAGGTAGTCCCTAATAAATGATTAATTTTACATTTTATTTGATTGATTATAATTCCATTATGACAGAAGTGTCGGATATGTTTTATTTATCCTTGGATGTACGTAAGTTTACTATTAGTATTTTTTTTTGTAAACTGCAAAGGAAATGAGCTGCATAAATGTATGTTATACTATGTTCAAAAACTTGAGAACTATAAGAGGTATTCTTTAAGTAAAAACAACATTATTTCAGTTTCATAATTCTCTTTATTTTATGATGTAAATATTACATTGTCGACGTGTACAGTGTACAGGTATGTAGGTATTTGAAAACAATTTTGCATAACAACTGATTGTCAACAACTTTCAATACTTTCATTACCTATTGTGTACATTGAGTTTGTGTAGTTAGAAGTTAAAGTTAACTAAAGTTTTATTTAACGTGAAGACGTTAAAACAAAGAACTAAACTCCCAAGCAGCTAGATCAATTTTATAAAACACCAAGCAGAAATCCTTAATCCTTTTCTGCTAGAAGATATCTATCAATAGGGCAAAATACTATTAATAGTCATACGAATGTAATTTTTTGTAAGATTGGCACAACTGATGCAAATTTTCAACATATTTTGAAAAACAAATCAGCGAGTAGTATCTTTGACCCGAATCACGCAATTTATTCGCCAGCATATTTAATAGGGGTCTTGAAACAGTTAAAAGAGGTCATAGATTTATTAAATCTTAAACTGAGTCGTATTTCTCGCATATTGAGTAGGTATACAATATTACCTAAAGCATATCAAAATCCATGCAACTTTCGTCAATAGAGTATATAATCTCTATAATATAACCACTCGACTAGATACGTACCTACGTCTACACAAATATAAATTTATGTGTCATTACTCATTACTGTTCAATACATTTTAAATAATAATGGTTTATGAAAAAGATACATTGTTATTTATACTAGGTAGGTAGGTTGTTACTCATCAATTCATTATTTCGCCCACTACATGGCGCTATGCCTATGGATGATGTCTAGGGATTGCAATACCAGTGAAAAATATCAATACCGGTATTTCGGTATTTCTAATTGAATACCGGCATTCGTTAAAACATTATAGAAAGAAACAAACACATAATATATAACTATTAAAATCTCTTTAAGCATTGATATTTTATAGAAAAAGTATATACATTATATTCTGTTACCTATAGAAATATGTATTCATAATATTAATAAGTGAAAATATTGTAAGACATCTTAAAATATTAGTTTGCTTCTCTTGTATCCTTTATGTTTTAAAATTAATTGATTTACGGTGTTTTGGTGGATCAACTTTTTAAATTACAACTGCAAGGAGCCTTTGTATTCAAAATATTTGCATCTTCGCAGCACAGAATTTCTACACTCACGTATACAAGCAATAATTAAGAAAGTAATGAAGAAATCCCATTAATTTCATTTTAGAAAAAGTAAACGTGTCTGCTTTCTTAATACCGAAAATATCGGTATTTTTAATATTTAAAACCGGTATTTCAGTATTGATAAAGACTGGAATCCCGGTTTCGAAACACCGGTATTGCAATCCCTACTTATGTCCTACACAACTCTTGGTCTTACGTTGTTGTCATACTCGTTGACGATTTCTTGATTTAAAAGTTTGAATTGGAATCCCGATATTTTAGAAATAGCCAATTTTATTGATTTTCTCCAATATGTATTTTTTTGTCACCCATATATTTGTAATTTAACAAAGTTTAGGAATGTATGAAAAAAATATTGTAATCTCAGAAAAATCTCATTACCCACCTATTTTTAAAAGATTATTACGTGCTCGCAAATAATTATATATTAAAAAATACAGATACTCAATTAAAACTAAATTATTAATCGATTTTGTTGTTGTTTATACTTGATAATTAATTCATATCAAATCACTTTTGACGTCTGATTCCGGAATTGAAATAAAACTAATCCCGGAATTGAAAATTATGATCGGTATTGCTATCCCAAGCATGCATTACACCACACGTTCTGTCAATCTACAGTACGATAATATTAATATAAATAATGTTGCTATAAAAAAATAAGTAAGTAAGTACAGTATTAGTTACATAATGAAATAATCCAAGCGTTCGTTTATACCTAGTTAACACAGATCTGGTTTATTTAACAAGCCGAGGCATTTAAAGCTAAAATTGCATAAATATCGTATTTTTTGGGCACGACACACCGACGATCGAACCTTTAGCTTCCTAGAATGGCCGTACGTGGTGTGTTCTTTCTTGCGTATGACCAAGGCTTGTTTTTGATGACACAGATTTAACGTTTAAATAATGAAGACACCTACCTTTATTCATTATTTTAACAATACTAGTATTACAAAAAAATCCTAGTAAATACAATCAACAACTCGTTACTAGTCTAAATGTTATCTCTAACAGTTTCCATTAGCATTTAAAGGTTTTAAAATTTAAAGTAAAACATAATATGTGGGAAGACTGTTTAACGTTAGCCACCAAGCTGATCAATATATTATATATATTTGGTTTAGTTATAATTGTTAACACTAGCAACTGAGTGTATATTATGAACCGATCAAATCAAGCATCATCATCATAGAGGTATTAAACGTCAGCATGTTTGGAGTTGGTAACTGAATCGTTCCGTGTAATTAGTATTTAAAGTTGACGATTGCTCACGTCTATAATCTGGTTGGTATTGCTGTTCATATATTTATATCCATGGTGTGGATAAGTGAAGTGCACAGACCGGACGCGAACCGGCATATCCTGCCCAGCACACGTTCCTCGATCATGGTGGCGGTGCGCGGCGTTGGTACGAAAACGCGACACGCATAAGTTGGCGCAGGTCAAGGTGCGCTAATTAATTGGTAAAAATAACACACACACAATAATAAATAATAATATGCCACTGGCGTACAAAACAGGGCCGCCACAGCTGCGTTCGCGCCTATTCTTTTTGTTGTTCGTTGGATAATCGCATCGCTAAGCGTGCGTAGCCTGTGCATTGCTAGCCTCAAAACAATTTCAAAATATACATTTTTCTTATTGAAAGTGCTAGCGTACGTAGCTCTATCATCGATGGATTTCTCTTCAACATCACGATATATATAATACCCCAAATAACCCAAAAAAACTATAATTTTGAGTTCAAAACGAAAAATATTCTATGTAGGTACTATAGTTTTTTGAAAATATTGTAATTTATATATTTTTGTATTCAAATCAGGATTATAAAAAGACGATAACACTGCTTCGCATGCAAAATTAAAAACTATTTGACGTACAAGTGCAGATAGTTGACGTGGTGGACGATGGAGCGTAACACACTTTCAACCTAAATGATGCGCAAAACTATTCGGTGTTAAAGCAGAATTAAAAAGTTGAAGTAAAGTAGAAGATGAAGTGAAAAAATGTACACATAGCAATAGCAATACTCTTGTTCAGTCATTCTCAATCGATGTGTCGCAGGCAGTTAATAGGTGTGTTCTGAAATACAGCAAAAGCCAGCAGGATATTTTGTTATATTAATTGAACTGGCATTTGCATGGCAATATGGTGGATGTATGTTGCTCCGAACTATTAAAACATTTTCATCATAGTTATCTTCGGATCGTTTTGAGGATGTGTTAATAGCTCGAAACAGTTGTCAACATAAATAACTCAAATATCGTTGAATTAAGCAAAACGTTGTTTCAAAACCATTTTTTAATATACCTATATATTCTGAGCTTCATTTAAAACAAGAAAATATCTTCTGTATAACATAAAAAAGATAGGTGATAATCTGCTACGCTATTTTGTTGTTTTTGTGACATGAATTTTCGTATACTTCTCGTACCTATATCCATGGTGACCATCGGGCGCGCACACAAAAAACTGTTTTTTTTTAGGGGTGAGGGTCTATTTTGAAAATGTATGCATAACAATTTTTCATCGATTTTTAAGGTGGTAGGAAGAGGCGGGGTTAACAAAATCTAGCAGGTGCCACTGACTTCCACATTTACCCCAAGTTTTTATGTTTGCACTTTCAATGAAACTTAAATTCTTTGGTTCAATCCGGGCAACGCCCAGGGCTTTTGCCCGGTTCGTCCACCCCTTGCTATTTTATTGGATTATGTGTCACTTTAATTTTAAAACCTCTGATCATAGTTGCTTTATATCAACTGGAAAGGATAAGTATATAACTGCATTACGTTGCATAGAGCAGCGGTCGACACACTTTTAAAGTCAGAAAGATTATTAATTTTTTTAAATTTTAATTTTTAATAAGTTTCCTTATTTTACCAAGTTTTTATTAGCTCATATTCTTGTTTGTCCAGTACAAATTTTTCCTTGTTTGTCCAATACAAATCTTGTTTTAACTAACTTCCCGACTAGCTAGATATTTGAAACTTTTAGAATATATCAGAAGACGATGACAATGCATTCTTTTAATACTTTTAGCCATCTTTAAGCAGAATTGAATTCATTTTTAGTTAATTCTGTTATGTATGGAAAGTTATTTCGGAAAAAAAAATGTAAAAAGTAAAACACTATTATTGGTTGCTAAGGGGGTCCTTGCAACTAAATTATTAATATATACGTGCGTTACTATGGAAATCAATATGAAATGTCAAAATGACATGTCAGTATTTTATATTTATTCAGTATTTCTATCAAGTACAAAAAAAGTATTTATTAATACATAGAATTGTCAAGTTTATATGATTCAACAGAAAATTTAACAACGTTGTATATAAAAAGTACTTTTTATCTTGTAATTATTTTTCATAACTTTAGTGAATTTTAAATTATACCTGTGTAAAAGTTTATACGTTAAAAACTTTAAATATTTCAAAGTAGAAAGACATTACTTTGATTAAAATAAAATGGCATAATATAGTATCCCTTACTGGTTGCAATTTATGCCGCTTGATATCTTAATCCTGAAATTCGAGAATTTAAAATACAAGAATCTCGAACATATAAAAATATTAAAATTTACGGAAATAAAATTCTTATAATTTAATGTGTAAAAAATTACACCGTCTTCATTATATTTTTACGATTATAAGAAACAGTTAACTTTTAGGTAACATATATTAATAAGTATTTGATATCATAAAGATTTTTTTATACCTTTCATTCCTTAGTCCATGCCGCTTCTTGTGGTATATATACACCGCGTGGTGCCTCTAAAAATCCTCATAGATAGCTAGTGTTTTAGCGTCTTCCTATATTACCATGTCAGTATTCTGCTGTATACAACATGTGGATGGTATTTGGCCGCCAGAATCCAGATGACATAAACAAATGCATTACAGGTTGACCAATTTGAAGTATTGCTGAATCAAGAAATAGTACTAATTTACATGGTTTATAAAACTGTTCTCCTACCGAGACTCATTATAATCATAATATAAATTGTCTCTAAATGTAAAAATATTAATATGGATATTTATATTAGCTACCGACATAATTGTTTACGAATACTGGAAAAAATGGCCCACAATATCGTAATATTCTATGTTCACAAATCCTGGGATCGAGAAAACTAATCCCGGTATTGAATATTTTTCCGAATTATAAACCCCTAATATCTATCTACTTAATCCACATAACGGTCAAGATCAGTTTCATCCGTTAATATATCGAACTCCACCGTTTACTTATGACTGGCGTAGGCGAGCCAAGTACAGTGCATGTAGGTCATCCACCTTATTTTCAGTTTCTGCTTACTACACACGTACCTACTTCGATGAATCATTTGTTTAATAACTTTGTAGCTTAGTGTAAAAAATAAATAATGATTAATTTAGATATGTACTTATATTTATTTATTTTAAACATATTAGTTTAATTAATGATACATTATAATCTTGTAAACTCTCTTCGTATTTAATATATTAGAGAAGATTATATTCCTAGATATACGATTACTATCCGTTATTTCATCTAAGATTTGAAAGAAACATACCTTTTCTTAATTAAATCTCAGATTGCCGAACTAATATATTGTTATAAAACTGTTTATGAATTAATCAGTGAATCCTAATAACTGTTCAGGCGAGAATTGGCAAGATATTATGACTAAGTTTAACTTAAAACTTTTTGGTAATTGAGTTAAAAGAAAGATTTTTATTAAACATTTAGTAAATTAGGCTTGATTATCAATAAAGTGATTTGACACAAAATTTGATAATCATTTTAAATGTAGCAAAACGGTAAAAATAAGAGTGTAAATGGAAATAAATAAATGTCCCAAAATTTCTGAAACTCTTTCTTTTGTTTTAATCGGCCAAGTCTCGGAGAAATATACAAATATTAATTGGGAAAACAAGAGATCTTATAATTTCTGTTGCCTTTTTTGATCTGTCAATATGTTTGCTGAAAAAGTATTCTTGAGGAAGCGGACAATACGTCTTATGACGCTGGGTGTGGAGTCGAAGACCTGGCTGCGAAAGTGGAGTGTTTCTACCAAGGGCACACATATTTGTTCTTTCCGAATATACAATGGCGATTGGAGATAACCAAACCGACTCCTGACCACTACACCAGTCAGTTATTGACAGGCCATGGTGGATTCGCTGCCGAGCTCTACGAGCTTGGACAACTCGGCCAACATGTCCATGTGGCGGAGAACCACAGGATGTAAACAACATCAAACCACAAGAGAGACGGTAAAGTCGGTCCAACCAGCTGTTGGGCCCACCAGGCCGTCCGACCTGGTCGCCACAAAGGCTAATTATATTGCATTAAAAAAAATACGATGTCTTATTGCGGACGTGTTTTTTTATATAATTTAGTTTGTCCGTATTGTTTTAGCTTTGTTTTTTGTATCTTATAATATATCATTAAATAATTCATTTATTTGTGTTAAATCTCCGTGTTTTTTTCTCCCATGGCACTTTTTATCGAATTACGTCTTTCAGTAAACTCAGTCAAAGCTCACTTAAGAGCGTGGCGACCTCAAAACTTGGGCATCTGCTACTGAAACATTCCCAGCCGTAAAAAAATGCTGATGCTTCACATCAAACGTAGGGCCTCGTGATACGCTCGATTAAGACCGAGTATGCTGCGGGGCGGGTTAGTTTGGAAGGGTCTATGTTTATGTTTGCCAATATGTTTCCTTTAATATTTTATTACTAGCGTATACATTGCTTACTTAGTTACGAATATTTACTAACTTACGTAACGTATTGTTTCAATTATATCTAAGTACTTAGAATAATTCCAGTGTATGCATCATAGAGCTAGATAACAAATGCAAAGTTTGCCTACTTATTCGCACATTATCTACCGTACTGAGAACAATTATTATGTTTGTATGCAATAAATAATAGACGTTTGTGTATGTTTGGAGTGGGTCTAGGCCGGTCACTTTTGCATAGAATATTAACGCAAATCGGCTTGGTATGATAAGCAGGTGAGTACGTACTCTGTTATGCTAATCTCGTCAGATCGGTTCTCATCAGACGAAGTGAAAGCTATAATTCCTCCAGCAATGATAATGATTAAACATTGCAGAAGTGCGGAGGGAAGGAAATCGCATTGCCCATAGCAGTATTGTTAATGATTAAATTCACAGCTTGTTATTGTACCTTTCAAATCTCAATGTAATGATAGTGTACAGAGAGTAACTTACTGCCTTCTTTACTGGACTTGATTTATATAATGTCAGCTGTTTTGGACTTTAATCTCAACATACAAACTACCAGTATTCATATTTCCTCCAATCAAAAGCAAACATTCATAAAAGACAGTTTTAACCTTACATAAGTTACTAATATTAACAAAGTAAGTATATTATTACCTTTTATATCTTTTAAATAATTTTACATTTTCCGCGTATTGATATTCGCCTTGCAGTTCTAATTTTAAAAACATTATTTTGAAAATAGATGAACAAATCAAATGAAAAGAGCATTGCTGTCATACAAATTACGAGAATGGGACAACTGGGCGCCAGGATAATGAAATAAATATGCGTTCGTTACGATTTTATACAGAAAGTAAATGAGGAAGTTTAATCAGTTTCTATATACTACTTAATGATTTTAATTCATTTTATTTTTAACATAATGTTTTTTACTGATGCTTCATATAAAAATAAAAGAACTCTCTCGTTGAAACTTAAAAATATGCACAATAAAATTTTTATTTACGTGTACACATTTAAATTCTCACAAAATATTAAATAATAATATAATATTTGAAATATAAATAATAATATTAAATATATATTTAAAAGTACCTATAATTCACAAACATCTAATTGTTTTCGAATTTCATTCGATTGCGTGGCGCCCAGTTGTCCCTGCGCCAAATTGTCCTGGACCCCAAATTACGTATTGAAAAAATAATTACTATTATTTTTTATATTGTGGTGATTACTTAAAATAATTAGAAAAAAGCATAAAGAAGATTTTATTGGAAGACTGATTTTATTAATTATTAATCGTGTATATTCAGTGCTTCCCAAATTCATGGGTCGTGGCCCCACTACTAAGATGGAGTGAAACATATTATTTATTTACAAATTGTTGAAAATACTAGAAAAAGAAATGAATTTAGACCGTTAAGTGCAGGGTTCGAAAAAGAAAAGAAAGGATAAATACATTGAAGTAGAGATGGGTAGACTATATCGATAATTGCTGTACAATTCTCATCATCCTAATGGTACCTACCCAATGTAACCAAGACTCAACATATTATATATCTAAGATCGAGGGATCGCTGAGTCTATTAAATGTAATAATCAAGTTTAGCGGAAGTAGGTACGTGATAATGAAAAACAAACGATTGTCAAGAGTGGATACAGTAAGTCTTCACCCAGCAGTGGATCAGGAGTGGGTGAGACGATGGTGAATCAGAAACTTTGATTGTAATAAGATATTATTTGCTAAAACAGTGGTATTTACATTACTTGATTTAATCTGTTATAGTTCTAAGTTATCCGATAGGGGTATACATTTAATCAATCCTACTTATAGTCTGATAATGAGATTTGTATATTTCTAAGTAGGTACAAGAAGTTTTAATTTATGAATATAACTTACTGATAGTGAAAGACTGTTCTTATAAATTGTATAAAGTCTGTGAGAGTTCAGTTTGAGATTTATAGCGTGCTTTACCGTTCTGAGAGTCAGTTTTCCTGATAACCAATCAGGCCAATGGAAATATTATTGTTCATTGGTGCTAGAAGACAGTTAACGGCAATGATAGATTTACATAACGTCTCCATTTTACATAAAACTATCTATCAATCAATTATTTTGGCATTCATTCAAGCGTAAAGGAAAGAAAAAATCGCTTCTTCTGATATTACGGTATTATATATTTTCATTGAAAGTGAACGCGAAGAAAAAAAATATTGATTACTCTTTTCATTATATAAATAAAATAAAACTCAAGAAACGGTTTAATTTATCAATCAATCTTCTCAAGTTAATTGAAATAATACGTAATTACTTGTAAAAATTGTATCATCATCAGCCAGAATCGATCACTGCTAGAAAGAAGCCTATACACACGCTTCTACCATACCCTTGATTTTGCTGTCATTTCTTTAATTAATTAATAAATGCAGCGGTCTTTGAGGCAACTCTTGGAAATTTACTGCATCTTAGGAAAATGTTGACATCTATCTTAAGACATCTACCTAATCCAGTCAGCGAGGTTATCCTTACTAACATATCATTTAACTCCAAAAGTAATAACAAGTGATGAATATGACATGTCGTCTCATTTAATTATCCCGGGAAGTTAACTGTCAGAAGTGAATTTTTTTAAACTCGTCCATACTTGCGATTTGTCAAATGTCGGTGAGTAACACAGATAACACGTCCTACTTGATTTCAAATGTATCCTACTAGAATCTACAATTAGATAAAAAATAACACGTTTTAACTCTGCTTACATTTATTGTAGATAACTGTATTGTTTATGGAATTGCTCCGAGTGATATCCGTGTTATTTTGGAGCAATACAAATAACATACACTGATAAAGATATCTATGTTACTGCGTGGGTAATATTATAGTCTTGTATGTATCTACAAATTATATCCGTTAGATGGTTTTTGGTTCTTTCTGTGTTGTAGCTAACAATGTGTTAAGTTGCGTTTCGGCCCATTTTTTGAATCTCTTACATATATATTCATATTTGGCGATATTATTTTACCGTAGTAATGGATAAGTGGGTTAATATTATTATTGTATGTACCAGTGGGGAAGGGTGACTTTTGGAAAGAGATAGGCTGTAAAGATCTGATAAAAAGAGCACACTTGTCAGGTATGCTTACGAGAAATAAGAAGATAATACAATATTACTACTAATGAATAGGTACACACTAATGACAACGAGACAATAATTCAATGAAACTACAAGAACTCACTGATGGACATAGAATTGAGCGATAAGTTTAAATTACGTATTTTTCAAAACTTTTACACACATTAAAAATCATTAAATAAAATTTATTTTTATTATTAAAAACAATCTAAGTATATTTATTAATATGCTATTAAACGCCATAGAAATTATTTTTTCAAATTAAGTACTTATCTAATTATTAATTATTTTGTACAAAGTGCAGTCATGGCAACAATATCATGTGCGAAGGTTTTAGGCTCTGCGATAGGAGTCTACCATATTTCATACAATTCGATAAACTGACTGAGGTTATGTGATGTAAAGTACATACGAAAAAATATCACAATTACTTGACAAATAATCGACATTTATTTACGTGAACACAGATGGGGCGCTGTGGTATATACATATTTTTTAAAACTGTGAAGATTGTTTTGTAATCTGTATAATAAATTCCTACAAATACTACATTTTTATAGAATATAAAATAATCAAGTGATTATATAAATATGTCAAAATGCCACTAAAAATATTTTTATTAATAAGGTAGGCTTTAAATAATCGCCTAGTATGGAGTCTTCGCCACTGTTTTACTTTATGTACCTACAGAAAGCTGCCTGCAGAAAGTGAGAATGACGTACCTGTATACATAAGCATAATATACTAATAAGCACGGTTAAAAAATAATAAAGTAGGTACAGTAATACTAAAATATTACAATTAGATATAATGGAAACAATACAAGTTATCATTTGAAAAAGAGGAAAGGGTAAAATAAACACCTAATTACAAGATAAAAAGAACGTTTTATGTACAACGTTTTTAAGTTTTTGTTGAATCATATAAACTTGACTTGACTAGCTTAAATGATCAAAAAAATTTGTACTTGTTAGAATTAATAATACTGAAATGTCATTTTGACATGTCATTTTGACATGTCATATTGATTTCCATAGTAACGCACTTATATATTAATAATTTAGTTGCTAGGACCCTAGACCCCTAGCAACCAATAATGGTGTCGAAATAACTTTTTATACAAAACAGAATTAACTGAAAATGAATTCAATTCTACTTAAAGATTGCTAAAAGTATTAAAAAATGCATTGGCATCGTGTTCTGATATATTCTAAAAGTTTCAAATGTCTAGCTAGTCGGGAAGTTAGTTAAAAATCTTAATCCTCCAATGCAAGATTTGTACCGGACAAAGAACCACCGAACAAATAAGAATACGAGCTAAGAAAAACGTTGTAAAATACAACTTGTTTTCGACAACAAAAGTTCATTTCCTGCAATTATTGAGTGCTTGCATTTGCCAAGACGAACAAAGAGAATGATTCCTTGGTATTAAAGATCGCATTGAACAGTGTGGTTTATAAAAATTAACACGAAATCCATCACAAATTTTCGTATATATCAGACGGCCAACTCAACCAGGCCATATTCCTCAGTCCCCGATAAAGAATATTTAGTCGACACTTGGGGTAATTTTAATGATTATTTGATGAATTTTATTGGACTTTTTATACCCTTTGTTTATGTTGAAATTCCGACCGATTTTCAATCGAGGAATTTCGGGTTTAGAATTCTCAACTTTGGATCTGATCCCTAGGATCCCGAAAAAAATATATATTCTGTATTTGTACCTACCTAGCAAAGTAGTAGTATCATTATACGTAGGTAACCCACACGTTTCGACATATTTTACAAAATCTTAAAATTTAGAAAAAATAATGTGTATCATAATAATTTTATTATCCTTACTATTACTACGATGACAAGTAACAATATCTGCAAAAATATACAAAACGAGAATAGTAAACTATTAATAAGAAAAACCATCCTATATTATATGATATTTTGTATACTATGCCATATTATTACTATGCCATAAATATTAAATTATAAGAATGCGTTTTCCATATATTTAAAAAAATATTTAATTTCAGGAATTACAATTTCTTGTAAGTAATATTTCTTTAGTTAAAGAAAATGTGCGTTTTTTCACAACAACTAATCCCGTAATCTAATGACTTCAGTATTATCAATCCCGGGTTTCCCCAATTAAAAAATCAAACGGTATACCGGAGTTGAAAACCATAATGTATTATACGACGGTCAACTGCAAATAAAAAATAACACTAACTTGGAACATTGGGAATAAAATAGCTAATACATAAAATAAAACACATCAATTAATATTGTAGTAGTTAAATACAAATAGTTTATCTTTCCGAATACAAAGATTAAAAAACAAAGTACGACAGATTGACGGATGATAAATTACCGTTAAGAACTTACTATCATTTTTTTATAATATATGAATGACTTCTATTAAGATACCTACAATGTTAAAATTATTTTTGAAAGTTACCAGCGATAATAGTTGAAAAAAGTTTGAATGGAAAATTAACTCAATAAGATTAATCAACGGTATTGTTAAAACACAAAGACACTCGATTGAAATACAACTTATTTTAAGTGCATATCTTGCAGTCGGAATTATGAGCGGAATAATCGATTTAAAAAAAAATAATACTACTTATATTAAAAAATAATAATTAGCAGAGAATGATATCAAAAACGCTAGAGGGATCCATACAGTGTGACCAACCGTACTTACTATTATCCGTATCCGGAAATTTTTACGTAAACAGTTCACTTATAACACTTATAAGTGCGCCGCAGTACTTGAAACATGAGTTCGTGTGACATTTAATCAAATGACGAGTTTTTCGTTGAACATTTCACCGTGGAGTATATTTGTACGTATGCTACAACATGTGGCGAATTTTATGAGATGTCTTTACTAGGTTAGGTTAGGTTAGGGTTAATCTAATTGCAACAGTACTATTTGCAAACTATCGCCGCATTTTGTAAGATACGTACAATGAATGACACGGTGAAATGTTCAACGAAGAATTCGTCATTTGATAAAATGTTATACGAACTCATGTTTCACGTACTGCGGCGCACGAATTCGTGTCCCACGATGAGCTGCATACGTACAACTTACATGTAACCACTATAATCATAGTACAATCATACTATTATTTTAATTCCACAAAATGTAAAATAGTAAGTAATACTAAAATCCTACGGCAAACGAGTCAAAAGATAATTTTGAAGGATTCAATTTGATAAATGCTTCTTGTAATTTGTATGTGTACTTAGTATAAAAAAGGGAATGGGACAACTGGGCGCCAGGATAATTGGGCGCCGCACTGTCGAATGAAATAAATAGACGTTCGTTACGATTTTATACAGAAAGTAGACGAGGAATATCAGTTTCTATCTACTACTTAGTGGTTTTAATTCATTTTGTTCTTAACATAATGTATTTTACTGCGATTTTATATAAAAATAAAATAACCCTCTTCTCGTTTAAGATAATGTATTATTATGCACAATTAAATCATTATTAATTTACGTGTGCATATCTGAATTCTCACCAGGTGTTAAAAATAAAATAATAATTTAAATATAAATAATCATATTAAATATATATTTTTAAAGTACCTATAATTAAAAACGTATATTTATTTGCGAAGTTCATTCGATTGTGTGGCGCCAAGTTATCCCGGCGCCAAATCGTCCGAGACCTGAAACAATGATAACATGGGAGCCATATTAACATATTGAATTAAGTATTGATATCGATTCCAGAATGATGTTTGTACTGTAGAATAATAATTGTTAATTTGTAAAAAAATAATGAAAATTGGTGCCTTGTTTTGACTTATGTGGATACATCTGTGATGGGTACAATGGGATGTTACAAATGAAATAATTATAATGTATATATTGTATAAAATTTCTTTCGATAAATTCAGAATTAAATTCAAATGCATTAAATTTCTATCATATTATTTAGTCGACACTGTTGCAATTAACAAACAAAAGTTCTTATCTTTGAAGGTATGTTTTTATGTACCATGTTCGATCCTGAGAAGACCGTCACTTTTCAGTTTTTTTTTTTTTTTTTACAAAAAATGGATGTTGATCACTTGATCAACCTATTAGATATATACCCTGGGTCCAAAATACGATTTGAAAAACAACATGTGAATATTTCCAGAGCGTGGATTCGGACCCGGGCCTTTAAAGATAAGCCGACACGGTAACCGCTCACTCATCGTGGGTGTGTTTAATTGTATCACTTTAAAAATGTATGTTAATCTTTCTCCAGTAGTTGATTAGTACATCATGCCTACTTCTTTTACGTTATAGACATCATAATGTACGGTTAAAGTTCTAAAAACGTATTCTAATAACGTAATCGTATTGTGGGAGTACGTTGATGAATGTATAGAGTCAACTACCCCGCAATATATTATGTTCAGACAGGTTGCATAAGAATGTATAGATATCATATTTAATATACCTACTGGTATTTATAAATGGAAACACTCGTGGATATTATTTTAGATAGTTTATATTTGTATAACGCAAATATTACTTTACACTTCACATTGATAATTACACGGCAGTAGATAAGGGTTTTTATTGATTACATTAGTACCTATATACGATCTTTTTACTTTGAAACTTAAGAATAAACGTGTGACTCGTAAGTATATGAACATTACGCGGTGAAGTTGGTACACAAAGTCGCGTATATATTGAAATGATCAAATTTCTGACGTTTCCGTTCTGGTTTTGTCTATGCTCATTTTTAGAGCTTAGACATGTCAGTTGTATGGAGTAAGATAAAACCTCTTCAATCGTACCCATCGATTAATTATATATAATAAATAATATAATATTCCATAGCTTACAAACTTTAAACTGTCTGATTTTATTAGTCCACGTATAAAGTATGTTTTAATTTTGTTTGAATTCAAATTTATTTGCACGTATTTATACGTAATCTTTATAAAGTAAGTTTTTCTTTAATATATTTAGTTTTAATCAGCGCAAACCAAGATAAAGATGAGGTTCAATGTTCATGTTTCGTTTATATGAAATGAATATTATTTAAAATTTCGTCAACCGTAAAATCATAAGAAACACAATGTTTACCTACTTGAAAAGCTAACGAGTCACCCGTTGTTAATCGGAAATTTTCTATTTGTAACAATGGAAAAAAATATGAAAAACTTGCGCGGAGAATTAAAAACCGCTTTGGTCTAGTTTTCAATGAAATCGATATTTTTTTTTAAATATTAAAAATAATAAACAATGAAAATCTGACAGGAACAAGGATTTGCGTAACTTCCGTGCCTTGTATTGAAGGTTTTAGTACGGTCTTGCAAAATATAATCGTGTCAAAATAATTATTGTATTAAACGAACATCATTATTTATTTTAAAAGTATATTTAGAAATTTTTCAATTACTTCGTACGGTTCTCATTTCATTTGTATCCAAATATGGGAAAAACGTGGCCATTTAATTCTTCAATGTTAAATAATGATATCTTTTGTGAGCCATGTCTAACATCTACCATTTTTTTAGTACGTAGATTGTATTATATTTTTTTGAAAAGAAAGATAAATGTTTTGTTTCTTCTTCATGTGCCTTATCCGCTACAAAAGTAAGAGGTCACCTTGATTACTGTTTTAAATAGCTCACGAGCCATAATGCTACACCAATAGCTACATGATTGTTTCAGTCAAGGTATTCTACTCCCATCTGTAAGTTTTATTTGTATACCATCATTTATGGAAACTGGCCACCACAGACAATTTAGGACATAGGACAAACTAAGCTATATTCTAATTCAAGATTTTTTTACCATTCTTTTGTTTATTTTATAATTGATATATTATTCAAGATTGGTTTAAAGAAAAATCCACTAGTGCAATTAATATAATTAGCTATGCTTCTTCTTATTGTGCCATTCCTTAGCGGAGGTTGGCCACCATCAAAGCAATCTCAGCTTTGTCATATCTGCTACCCGGAATAGTTCAGTGGAGCAGCACTCGTACATATCACGAAGCCACGAAATGCGACGTCATCCTCTGCTACGCTTACCATTGAACTTTTCTTGAATGACAAGTTGGGGAATCCTGTACTTTTGTCCTCTCTAATGTGGCCGAGGTACTGTAGTTTCCTAGTTTTAATACTACGTAGATCTTCTCGGTCCATTCCCGTTCGGTTGAGAACTTCAACATTTATTTTGTCACCCAGTCAGTCCAAGGAATTTTGAGGATGCGTCTATATAGCCACATCTCGAAAGCTTTAACTCTCCATGACATTTATTGGTTTAGCATTCATACTTCCAAACCTTACAATGTACCATATGAAGTCTCAGACCTAGGTTAAGATCTCGATTGCTAAAGATGCGTCTCATTTTGAGATAGGCAATCTCTGCGATCTCAATTCTTGTTTTTATTTCCTGAGAATGATCTCATTTCTCATTGGCCCATATGCCTAAATATTTATAATGCATCAAAAGTTTAATTGATTCGCTGTTAATGACAAAAATCTATTACTTCGATTAATTAAAATTTAAAGGATATACTCTAATGTGTATTATTAAACGTTATTTTGTAATATTATAGTGACAATTCATTTTTTACACACTTTGGTATCTAAACATTTTTTTAAAATCAAAATAAGTTAATCAAATAACATGGACTGTTCACTTTTTTATATATCAAGAGGGATTTGCATGCATTATAAAGTTATAAATTCTTCAATACACCGAAGAGGAAAAATGTTAACCAGAAAGATACACTGATATGGCTGAAGTATACTTACAGAAAGTTTTACAGTATTCGTGTATCTGTGTAGCTGGAGAATATAATTTTTTTTTGCAAGCGGCAAAGTTCATCGCAAAGTACGCAGGTGACAACTACATGTCGAAAATTATATTAGTTGGATGAAAAAACTTTCGCAAATAAACCAATCCCGTCATTATTTGAGAAGACTAATCTAATCTGAAATCTAGAATCTAGATTGCCAATGAATTTAATAACCCGTTTGTTCTCATTACGGTAACCATCGATAATTTTGTTTTATTAGATCAACCACAATTCAACACGGTGTTTCTAATCTGTGACAGATCCAATTTTTATCAATGTGTAGCGGGACATCCACATTACACTGTGTAACTAGACAACTTATCGGAAATGTATGCCACGAACGTACATGGACTCAGGATTGAGACATTAACATAAAAAAATGTGATTGAAAATCTATTAATTATTATAGATAAACTGAATATCAGACGGGTATAATATATTATATTATAAGCTAGATTATGTTGTAATTTTATGATATAATTATTGTTTGTGATAATATAATACAATCAGTGGCAAACATATTATCATGGTCTCAAAATCCTTCCCATTTTACAACGTTTTTCTTAGCTTGTATTCTTATTTGTCCGGCGGTTCTTTGTCCGGTACAAATCTTGCAATCGATTTTTAACTAACTTCCCGACTAGCTAGACATTTGAAACTTTTAGAATATATCAAAATACGATGCCAATGCATTCTTTTATTACTTTTAGCCATCTTTAAGTAGAATTGAATTCATTTTCAGTTAATTCTGTTTTGTATGAAAAGTTATTTCGACACCATTATCGGTTGCTAGGGGTCTGGGGTCCTCGCAACTAAATTATTAATATATACGTGCGTTACTATGGAAATCAATATGACATGTCAAGTACAAATTTTTTTGATCGTTTAAGCTAAACTACTGTCATCGGGTCTTATGGGCTGTTGCAGTGCTAAAGAAAACCAAAGTAATGGAAATGTAATAAAAATTCAAAAATAGTTCGACTCTGTCTAAATGTCATATATGTAAAAAAAGGTTGATTGTAAAAATGTTGAGTTTTTTGATTGATGAGGATGTACCGAATCCACTAGATATGTGGCCTTGTAAATGTATGCAATGAACCATGGATCATACAAAAAATTAGCTGTTTTTAGTGACTTGTTCACGGTACGTCATTTTGTGAAGGCACATAGGTTAAAAAAATGTTACATACCTGCAAAATTATTAGCATAGCTACTACTGAATTCATGATAATAATTATATTAATAATTGACTATTTATTTTATAGCAATTATTTTTTTTATTTCGATACATAAATTAAATTATAAATATTTAAAAAAAGAATAATAATATGAAATACGACTGCTTAAACTGAAAACCAGCTAACTGCATCTTTGACCAAAAATGAGTTTTTGATGGCATTTTGTTATAAAGCACGTTTTCTATCCTCACACAAAATTTCAAATTCCTTAAGAGGGGACATGCTCAGCGTAGGTCAAAAAGAAGCTTTTATTGCATTTTCAAAGCATGATCCTGGACATTCCTTAAACGTTGTAGATAATCTATATATATATAATTTTGAAGCCTTATTATCCTTTATATTTATTTTAAACATTTGATGACTGCATAAAGTATTTTTATTACATAAAATAGTAGTCTTTTAAACCTCTCGCTCTAATGTTTTAGAATATAGTCATATTTCAGTACATGCATGTGCAGTGGTGTTAAGATTTTTTACATTTATTAATTTTTAAACGAATTCATAAAACCATTAGTATAATTTATGTCGACATTATTATAGTGAAATATTTACGATAAAAAATTATATTGATAATCTCTGTGATCCCAAATTTGACAAGAATTAGGTATTTTATTATTCAAAAAATGGGCAAGATTAACACATTTTATTTATAACAAATTTTACTAATGGTTTTAAAAATGTATTTAAAAATTAATAAATATTAGCACCACTGCACATGGATGTAGTGAAATATGACTATATTCTAAAATATTAGATCGAGAGGTTTAAAAAAATACTATTTTATGTAATAAAAATACTTTATACAGTCATCAAATGTTTAAAATAAATATAAAGGATAATAAGTTTTCAAAATTATATAAATAGATTATCTGCAACGTTTAAGGAATGTCCAGGATCATGCTTTGAAAATGCAATAAAAGCTCCATTTTGACCTACGCTGAGCATGTCCGCCCTTAACATATAAATAAATGCGTTATCGTTCTTCACACCTTCGCAGCTGTTAAATTTCCAATATCATAAATGGAACAACTCCGTTCTTTATATAAATTTTCTTTATACATAATATTATGTAAAAGGGAAACTAAAATAGTGTTTTAATTCATAGTGCAGCTTATTTGTAAAAAAAATTCTAAGTGTATTTTTGGAATTGTTAAATTTCACTCGATAATTAAATTATTAAGTTTTTTCTCCTTCCTGAACAATTTGCTCAAATGGAGTTAACCGGTTTGCAGATTAGGCAGTCGAATAGTTTTATTGGCTCACTATATAAATCAGAATGTTTATACTATGTTTGTCATCGATAACATAATCAGCGAATATAATGTTTTAGGGTTTGGTTTGTCTGTTTTCTCAAATATTATTTTCCGACTGTCTGACGTTCCGAGCAGTTTTTCATGGAGAAAAATGGTTTTTAAGAATTATATTTAAAAATATGATATTGTAGATATTACTCATAAAACATAGCACACACATACAGCCTTATCACTTTTTTCAATTACGCCATAAATTTCGGTACACCAATTTTGAAACTGTCTACCAGAATTACTACTACAAGCTCCACCAAGTTTTTGTTTCTTATTTGGTACAGCCATTTTTGTGTTAGTTTGATTCTTTACGCACAACTTAACAATAGAATATTGCTCTGATCAGATGAGGCATTCTCTCGCTACAGTGGTCTCGAGCATTGTAAATCGATCAAAATCAGAGATTCGCGGTGCGGCTTCCACCGCCACCTGATGAGGTTAGTGCGATATTGTTATATGTGACGCATAAAGCCTAAGCCTTTTTAGGCTAAACTATATTATTATTTATATATGGAAACATTGCTGGTTGCAATAATTTTTCACTATTCTAATTTTAAACATATTTTTGTAATCAAAATGTAACTGTTTGTATTTCTTAATACATAAAAAAAATAACAAAAATAAACGGTGACATTTTTAATATAATTGTAATCAATTATTATAGGAATTCCGATATCGCATAAATAACGTGACGACTCACTATATAATATGTTTGTTATATGTTTATCTACATCTGCACAATTATTCTACAATACACAGTTATTGTTTGTATTACATTGAGTTATCAGCAAAATTAAGCAGAACTATTATAAACATTTACGGTTAAAAAACAAATAGGAAGTAAGTAATTATGTCTTTTATACGGAAGCCTAATCATCAGGAAAGACTAACGTTACTACAGATTACGTTATATACTATTACGAGAAGGAAGTATAAAATTGAAAGAAATGCAGTGTAATTCGTATATCAAAACAGAACATTATGCTGAAACCTATAATTTTGAACGAATTTTGTTAATGTAAACATGGGTTAATTGAATTTTAAAAACTAACTAACACTATTAATTTGCAGTTTGTAGTCTAAGCTTTATCAAAACAATTAAGCATAGCTGACAAAGTTTAGTGTGCACTATTTATGTCGGATCTTTAAAGACTACCTCCACCTTTCGCCACTGCCATTACCAGAGATAACCACAATGTCATTTTTGGAAAATCCTAAGGTGAAAACGGGTAAGGGTAATGACTAAATTTGCAAGTTGCAAGTTATTTCACGTTCTAATTGATTAATGTTTAGTACTATTACATTTGAGTCATTTTTTGCGACCCCGGATTTGCCTTTCGTCATTTTCAGGCTGTATGCGCACTCACCAATGGCAAATACACATTGAAAACGAATACAGTTAATTCTTGTAATAGTAATTTAATACAATTACATACGGTAAAAACCTTTTAAGAACTATTAATGTGTTTACCTTTTTTAATTGTATTAAATTACTATATTAACAAGAATCAACTATTACTATTCGATTGCCATTGTGAAGTGCGCATAGTGCCTGAAGATGCCAAAAGGCGAAATAGGGGTTGAAAAAAATTACTCAAATAGAATAATACAAAACATAAATCAACTAGAATTTAAATTTAAGTACCCTCAGCGATAGTATTATTTTTTTTATTTCTCATTGCTGATAAATATACACTCTTGTACTAGTAGACTTGTTTGTCATTGCTACACTGAGATATAAAAAAACATTGTATTATCAGTGTTACAAGAATATTTTTTTATACAATGGGTTATCATTATTCTGATTATTTTTATGAAAAGCCGTGAATAGCTGTATTTACATAAAACGTAGGTTCGTATTACAAAACATCAAAAATGTGCTTGCGCATTTTTTATAAAACTTTCTTTAACTATTAATTCAACCACACTAAAATGTTATGGGGGTTATATTAACATTTTTTTGTTTTTACGAGACACAAATATTACATACAGACAGACAAACATACGTTGCAAAAAGAAAGTGTTATTTTTTGTTGCCAGACCCGGGTTTAGAAACCGGGACCCGTGACATTATAAGCCGAGACATTATCCGCTCGGCTATCATTGGCCCACAATCTTAATATTCACTATTTATATTCTTATTATTCTATTATATATTATATTCTAAAAGTCTCAAATGTCTAGCTAGTCGGGAAGTTAGTTAAAAATCTTCAATCGTCCAATACAAATCTTGGACAAACAAGGAAAAAATTGTACTGGACACACACGAAAAGGTAGTACTGGACAAACAAGAATACGAGCTAATAAAAACGTGGTTAATTTAGGGTTATTGTCTGTTTAGTTGAAGCCAGCGGGAAACAAATTTTGAAAATAGCCGATATACTGGATTATTTGTTAGGTTAGGTTATCATTCTTGAATTTATGAATTTTGCCTAAATCGGCTATGAAAATTGCCGCTGTTCTCGCCTGGCTTCCAGTAAACAGACTTGAACCAAATAAACATATTTTTTTATTAAAATACTAAGATATTATAAAAAAGGTCTTGGGGTAGTAATATCAATATTTTTTTAGTCATAACTCATTAGTTACACTTGTGAAATAAAGCCTATAAAATGTGCCACATTATTAAAAAAGCAGTGATATTAAAAATTACGATTTTGTAATCAAAATACCAGAGTAAATCATAAATGTATGGACCTACTGGAGTTAGTAAATAAATTGGACACTATATTTTTAACACAACGAAACGCAATTTTACGCTCTATTCTGTTCAATTTTAAGACAATTATTATTCTTTAGCGAGGTTACATTCTACTGAAACTGTGGTGTTTACTGTGGTATTATTACATAGTATTGTGTTTCACCGTTAACATAACAGAGGTACAGATATAGTTACGGTGACCATAATATTATATCATTTATGTTTACGGAGTTGTCTTGGTTTTTCACGTAGAACTTGATTACATACTGTACACTATAAAATATGTATTAATTCTTGTGGAAAAGTACGAGAAATAAAATTACACGTCACATATTGATTTTTTTAATTTCTAAAACCATGTCAAGTATTAACGATTGTGGAAAAAATAAAAGCATAACTAGATAAGTGTTTGTATTATTAGACAAGGTAGATTGCCAATCGTTCGATAATGATGCAAAAAGTTGTTATATTAAAAAGGTTTATAATATTTGAAGATAGAGTAATCTAATATATAAAAATCAATATTTGTTTGTTTGTTTGTTTGTTCGTATTTTATGCGCTGCCATACCGTTCATCCGATTGCAATAAAACTTTG
This sequence comes from Rhyacophila brunnea, assembly GCF_057557595.1. NCBI lineage: Eukaryota > Metazoa > Arthropoda > Insecta > Trichoptera > Rhyacophilidae > Rhyacophila > Rhyacophila brunnea. The sequence goes on from NW_028232859.1 coordinate 44,165,512, forward strand.
TCAACTTATTGCTTGCACTTGCGCGAAGAGTATAGGCTATATCTTATATATAAAAATGAATGTCTGCCTGTCTATTTGTCTGTCTGTCTGTCTGTCTGAACCGTATGCGTTCCTATACCATTCATCCGATTGCGATGGAATTTTGGTAAGTGGTTGTATGCACACCCGCAAAGATTTCTGAATTAGAAAAACCATCTTCTGCTTCTTCATTATATCTTCTTTTATTCGTATGGTTCCTATACCATTCATCTGATTGCGATGAAACGATTCGTCAGTTGTTGTGGTAACACCCGCAAAGGTTTCTGAATTAGTACAGCCTCCTTCTTCTTCTTCTTCTTCTCAAGATAAATATAACTACGAAGCGACCCTGTGCAAAGCCGGGTACTTCAGCTAGTACATTATAAAAACCCTTTTGAAGCCCTTAAATATAATTTTATATAAGAGCTCCAAAGGACTTCCCTCTCAGAAATATACATAATGTGTATTAAAATTCAACTCAACATGGACATAGAACGTGTGTACGAACGTGTGTACAAAAAAAAGAAAAGAAATCGGGGCACTATAAGTGCCCATACGCACTTGCGGCAGGCCGCCTCGCGGCTAGCCGCGGCGGCCTGCCGCCTATCGTTTTTCGTATGCCGGCTAACCGCAGCGGCCTGCCGCATATCGCACTTTGCATACAAAAAGCGATAGGCAAGTGCGTATGGGCACTAAGTGCTAGAACACAGTGGTCGAGCGGGCGGCGAGGCGGCAGCGGCACGTGCAACTCAAACGTATAACCGTGTGTAAAATATTAGGAGACAGTGACCTTTTTTGGGAATTTCACACATGGTTTATACGTTTGGCAAGCGACATTCATGCTGCGTGTTTCCAAATTGCAAATTCCAGTTGCATGCAATGATGATAACAACATTGGTTGCATGTGACAGCAGACTTTTTTTCACCCAAAAACATTGAGTTACAAATAAATAGTGCGGATATAAACCAAATCACACCTGTTTTATGAATGCCACAGAAGTTCAGTAGTTTTTTTCTATTTTCCTCTTTCTCTCTCTATTCTCTCAGGATTACTACTCATGTGTTCTCTTTTTTAATTATTTTCAATAACTTTACGATATATTCTTTTTAACTGGATTTAATATTAGATTTAATTTGATTTATTATGATTTTTGTGTCCAGTTGGTTGACCTAAATAAATAATATTAATAAAAAATGACCATTATTAAATTCGACGAAACAAGTATCTGCGAGTCGACTAAGGATCTTGCGACAATGTCTTTTCAACAAGAATGTCATATAATTCAAAAGTCATCAAAATTGTGAAAAATATGAATCTAATTTTATTATTATAATAAATCACAATGTTGCAATTATATAAAATTTTCAAACATAAAAACACAAAAAGGCTTATGCTACGACTTCAATATAGCCCACATCTCTTTTTACAAATTTACCTATTATGTTTCCCTTGAAAATATGGTCACAGTGTGCGTTTTATTATCCACGGCTTAGACTATAGATACATCTAGACGCCACCCGTTGCATTGCTAAATGAAGCCGCGTGCCTTGCGTTTGGTTTGTGGGCGAGCGAACGCATTCGTCTACAAATGTTCGAGACCATAGACCATTTCGCTAGTGCTCGCCCGAAGTGCTCGCACTAGACGCTCAGAATTAAAATATAATTTTCTATTTTTTTACGTTATAAAGTATTTTTAAAAGGTCAAAATGCAACCATTAGATAAAGATATCCATAATTTAAGTTATTTTAAAGGAACACTAGGTCACTGATATTAAAATATATAATAAAATACAAATAAATTATCACGAACATGTATCAACTTACCTATGAAACGTAATACCATCTTCTTGCTTATCAGTACGGCTACCACATTTTAATACAACACACAAAACCATCTTTTCTACTTAATTAACTAAAAATATTTACCATTGACTTTATGTTTAACACAAAAAATATCAATTTTAGCAACACGACCTCGCAAGTTATCGACGCTATGTGAAGCGTTTCGCTCCGATTCGATGGCGATACTTTTGGAAACTAGCTCACACATATGTAGACCTTTTATCTTACTCTAGCGCGTGTCGCAGAGATTGTAAGGGTGCCAAATACTTTCTCACTCGCACTCATGCATCGTTTTTGTTCAGGCCTTGATCCACGGCTTTGCAATATTACGAACTTAATTCTTTAAAAAGATGTGCTCTATTGCAATATTTAATTCTTCAATTCAATATTCAATTATGAATACTGTGGATGCTTCACAGTCGTCAGTAGCCAAAGAGGGCGGAGAAGAGCAAGTCGCAATTTTTATACAAGCAACTCTATAGTATAATTTTATATGTAATTTTGAAATAATTGATCCATTTATTCTGTAGTGCAGTTTTTTTGACAGTTCAATTAATTACAATCATTGTAAATAATTCAATAAAACTGTTTAATCAACCAGATTCACCCAAACACAATAATATAATCACGGTTCTGAGTACGAGTAAAATATAATTTTAAAATAAGCCAAGTTAAGAGTAGTTTCAAACTATCATAATATACATACTGCTTTGTATGAAAAGGTATACTTAACCATTTTATTCGTCGTTGCTATTTTTATAAATTTAATGGTTTGCCTTTCCCTGTGTTCGTTTAAACGTCAAACGTAATAATTTTTCGTAAAATAGTAACAAAAAATTATTTAAAAATAACACTTCATTTACTAATTAATATAAGTCGATTCACTCGATTTACTTGTACAAGTCCAATCCTCAACATTTTAATTGATCTACACTGGTGGATCACAGAGTAAAATAATATAAGGTGTTTGATTAGGACTTTAAAGTACCTCGTAGTATTGTCAATACAATTCAATTCAATTTATTTTTAACATATTATGGATATTACTATAAAGATGAAACATTATTTTAAAGAAGAAAAAAGTAAAAATAGCGATAAAAATGAAAATATAAAAGAGAACATAATATAAACATATAAAAGCAGTGAAAATACAATTATACATCTATAGAAGTTCAAAGAAGTACACCGAGCTTGCTAATGAGACCCGATTTGAAGAATTTATAAAATAGCGTCCGTCTAAACTCATTCTCACGCAAGTGGAATATGTCAACACCGGAAGCAATTTGCCATCGCCCTCCCAATTGGCTTTATCAGTGGCAGGTTGATTCTGCACTTTGCGAGAATAAACAACTAATGCTCTCTATTTCCAAGATAGTTATCAGGGACACACAGGCCAACACAGCCCAGAATGGCAGAGTTCTCATTTATACCTCGTATGAAGTTAATCAAAAAACTCAAATTAATTTCAATAAACACGATATGCCGGTATATTATATATTATATATAAGAAAATAAAATTTACCAGCATGTGTTATATTATTGTATTTTAATTTCAGAATACCTATGTACTACATTATTTGTACTGTTCTCTGCTACTAGCGCAATAGCAGATATATTATAAAAAAACATAGGTACGTAGATACAATGGTACAATGCATATAATACATATTATGTAAGAATGCTTATGTAATAAATCAAAAGGTATAACAAAATAATGACAGAAGTAAAAAACTTCCTTGAAATACGATATACTTCTATTAATTCGTGTAAAATATTTGTCTGGGAACAAATAGAAATAAACAAAAATGAAAGGCCACCAACGGTCAATAGTAAAAAATGTTTTAATTCATTTATAATGGAACCCGATTAATACAGTAGAAAAACAATCGATGTATCTATTATGGTTTTTTTATTTTTGCGCTTATTTTTTATAAGTAGTTATAGAATGCAGTCGTCTTTTTTACCCGCAAATGCAGACTATGAAAAAAATGCTTCGATGCTGTCATCGTCTCAGATATTCATCATTCTTCTTTCGACCATGTCCGATCTTAATATGATCATAAAATGGGCTTCCACAGAGCAGAGATTTGTATTAACAAATTTTGTTTTTACGAGAAATGGATGTCAGCCACTTGCTCAACCCATTAGGTACATACCCTGACTCACACACAAATTGAAAAACAATATGTGTACTTTCCAGACCCAGTATTCAAACCTGGGACCCACGACGCTATAGTCCGACGCTTAAGCCGCGTGGCCATTGTTCACTATATGTTAAAAGCCTATCTTGAATATCTCATCCTATGGACTTCTAATAACGTTTTAGGGCATTTTTATCATCCCCAAAAACATGTAATTTGATATATGTATTAAATAATTAATGTGGAAAAAATTGGCGCTATTTTATTGACAGGATAAACTTCAGGTAGCTCTTCTTCCTAAATATCAACAAGGGATGTGGAGATGATGTCAAGTTTGGTGCTCTTCTTAAAAGGTTTTCTCTAAAAATAATGTTAATGCATTGTCAACTAATTCTCGGATGATAGTTTTTATTGCCACGACGTACTTCCGATACTTGATTGTCATGTCGATCCAGGAAGAAATCGGTTAGGTTCAGCTTTATATTATATGAATCACTGGATAATGAGGATGACATTTTCCAATTGATAATCTGTCCATCAAGCGACATGGGATACTCATTTCCACATTTGAAATCATTAGATTTGTATTACATGTAACACTGTTGCTTGTTTCTTTACCAATTATGTATTTATATTGTTAAATTTTCTGCTTCAGTAATAGCGGCATATTAGCTATTTAACATTTTATATATACGTCCAATAATGTAGGTACTCCATCCCAGCTTTTATGTTCTGACATCCGGATTTTTTATTCATACATTCTTCTATTTATATGCTGTTCAATAATATAGTATACATACTTTTCGACCGATTCTAGCGATTCTAGAGATACAGGATTGATTTTGTCCGCAAAGCAGTTTATGCAATTATCTTCAAACCTGATAAATCCAAACCTATCACTATAAAATATCACTATTTATTAGATAAACAATCTGGCTTACTTCCAAAACTTGATTTTATTTAATTGTACTATAAAATTGTTGCACTCCACACTATTATTGGTTTTAATCATTTATCTTCATCAAGTTAATATGCAGTCGTTACAAGGTGTTTGTAGTGATTGGTGTTTTTTAGTCAAATTATTATATAACATACCATAGTATCATTATATATTTTGAGTCCTTGGGGGTGCAAAAAAGTCAATATAATTTTTCAAAGAACATTTAAATTGTATCGTAAACAAGTTTTGATTGTCTTATTGGGTTTCAATAATGCTAAATATTTTTTTCTCAACTTATATTATGTAGGTATCAAATTTAAATCTGTATCTGAATGTCAGTGTACATTACATTAAAAAATTATTTCGAGTAAATGATAATTTAAGATTTATAATGCCTTTAATGTAAATGTATTTACGGCACTGAAATTAGCATTTTTTTATGAATAAACTCAAGAGGTGGACTGTCCCTGTAGTCGCATAAGTACCTAAGGGAAAAACTGTATTTTTAAAAAGAGCAACTAACTTGGCATTCCTATAATTATTATATCCATACTCATTGTCAACGTATAGGAAACGGAAAAACTTGAAATAAATCTTTTTATCAAAATGGCCGTCACGTTTCTTACATTAATTCGCAGAAAATTTGAATTACGTGAGGTGTCAAAATTTATATTTTTAAGGGTGCTGGGTTAAAAAAGTGTTTTACTGTCATGCAATTTTGTCTGAAAATCAATTGTTACTAAACAGCCAGGAAATATTGAAAAAAAAACATATCAATGATTTTGTCGACATTATCAGAAAAATATCGCTCGAATTAAATAAGTAGTTTCAATTTATTATGAATATATTATTGAATCTAATAAATTTGGAACATTACTGTTTTGTTTCACAGTGAAATACTCCACGAACAACGTCTTAATGCTATACGGCCATCTCATAACGATACGACAGCTCATGGTGAACTGTGCATGCGTACATATAATTTAAATTTAACCGCCAAATATACCGATAAAAAACTCTAGGCTATTTCTTCGAGAAAAGGTTTTCACCTATGTCTTCGATCAAAATATTTCTTACGATACAAGACAACACTAATAAAAAAAATGCAAGAGTTCCTGAAACAATATCACCTGACGTTGGTTGAAGTAAATTGAAATCTTGCAGGTGAATGATAATAGGAAGCGTACATTTAATTACGAACAGCGACTGGTACCGTGTTTTGTATAAATACTCAGATATCGCGTTCCTTGTCATTAATTAAACAGTTTTTTTTAATGGAAAATTGTATTTTATCTAATGAAATACGCCATACAACACTATCGGATCTATTATAAGTATTTAATTTATAATATATTTTTTGTTTGTTATAAAAAATCAGTATTTTCATATTTCAAGGTAAATTAACATTTTAGCTTTTAATAGGTGCTCATGGGCACAGATAAAATAAATTATTATATTAACAAACTTTTAGATGAAAGATAGTTGTTCGCCATTCACGTAACATATTCCTTGCTGTCGATTAAGCACTGATTGAAGAAACAGTATGTGATTTTTTTTCACATGCAGGAAAGAAAAAAAGCCTCTAAATCTAGGGTCAATAATCAATAATTATTGATGTTACCAAACCAAGAAATAATATAACCAGATAATTTGAAATGGTGTCGCACGAGTTATACATTTTTCAGTCTCACCCACAAGGTAACCCATTTCACATTATTTTTTCTGTTCTCTGCAAGCTGACAACAAGAGTGATTAAGAAATATGGGCATTATATATATATATATATATATATGTAGGAAAATTATAATGAACGCCAAAAGTGTGTTCTTATAAATTGTTTTTTTAAAAAAGGAACATATTTTATTTAGGTACAATTATTATCTTTCCCATTTTCTATACAATATTAAATATTGATTGGGAAACTTACGGAATGTTTATAGGATTTTTTTGACTTTATTCATGCCTACATAAAAAAATATTCATTTCGTCACAACCATTAATTAAGCGTGTGTAATAATTCAAAATATTGCTGTCAATTTGATCTGTCATTCAAAGTTTTTTTAATCTAAAATACCTGAGAGTTAAGAAAAAAAAACTTACGTTGTGTCAGTTGTTCGATAGATTTTCCCTGACAGTTCTTTTCTTGTACAACAATCTACGAAAGCTAACCGATAATTGAGCTGTTTTTTGTATTTGATCGGCGGCAGTTTTCTTAGACGCAGATGATGCAATCGATTCGTTGAAGATTTAAAGACAGTTCAAATTGGTTATGTAATTATTATTAAACAAAATCCCTACAACTAACATCAAAAGGGCCACATAACAACCATTAAAGCAGATATAGATACATTTATATTTTTATGAAGTGCAAAGGTAGTTTGAATTTATGATTTTTAATCAATATTGTTTTTCGTGGTGGGTCTCAGAATCTCTGGTATCCATGTCCCTAAGCCCACCACCGATCTTCATGATCAAAATGATTCGATAACTTAGATATTGACATTTTTATTCCAAAGATATTTTGTGTAATTATTGGTAAAAGTTTTGTTTGATTGATAAGTTCTGTTAATTAAAATAAATATTATAAATTACATTATATTAAATGTGAATGACATTAAAACTACGTAATATTTGATATTAATGTTTATAATAACTATTTTTAAGATTTAAATTCTAGTTTAAATCATTACTATTTATTAGATAACATTGTTATGTGCGTTTAATTTATTAAACTATGTTCAGTAGATGAAAGAAGCTTTGAATCAAATTTATTATAAAGTTTAAATGTTGAATTCTAAGCTGGTATTAACTATTAATTTGTTGAATGGAAATAAATTGTATTATTTAAAATAGTACATAACATATTGTCACCTCAATACTACAACTAGATAACTTGATTTTCACTGTTTTTGAGATAGCTATTGAATATGATTCTATATGTCCATCTCTACAAAATGATAAAACAAGGTAAATCAGAAGTTAATGGGAACTGTATTAATTTTGTGTTTGAAAATATTAGATAATTTTAAAACCATAAATGCATTAAACAAATAAAATAATATATCTAAAATGGTTTTATATACAATTGGACATTATTTAATTGTTCCCAATTAGACAAGCACAATTTTTTCATTTTTATTTTAAATAATAATTATTATAGCCTAGATTTATGTTAATCAAGTGTTTAAAGTTCATTTTCCTAACAATGACCAAATCAGAGTTATCTAGTTGTAGTAAATTGAGGTGACGATATAAATATTCCACATAATTTTAAAACGGTCGAGGTTAGTTTCATCCGCGTCAATAAAATCCTTTTAACTGATGAATAATGTTATATTATTATTACTATTAGTTACATCTCACTTGATGTAAATCTGTCTACGTTCGTTACAAAGGTACTCATTTCATATCGCATTTCATGTGTCATTATTCAAACAATCGCTAGTGACGCAAAATGTGAAAGTGTAGGTACGTATCCATTGAAAGTGTATGCACAGAATATTATTATGATTTGTGTGGTATAAGTAGGCACCTAATATGTACATTATTTTAATAAATACGTTTGAAACAAAATATCATTATATTCATTATAAATGATATTTTGTTTAAATATACGAATATAATATTATGAGTAGATGGAGCAATTATAATCGGTGGTTTTATTTAATATAAAATTATCTATATCGGTAGCCTCAAATAATTTTAATATATTTTTTTTAATATTAGATATACGACTATAAAAGATATTAATGTAAGATAAATTGAATAATTAAGAGTAGCACATCACGATGTAAAAAGTTGAATTACGTATTTGGTATAACGCGGAAAGACCACAAAATGAACCATCGTTAAACGAGGACGACAAAGTTGATTGAATGTTAAAAAACCGTTGGACAAAAAAAAAGTCTTACTATATCGATGGATTCATCAAATTTGTGTCAGCGAATAACTAGGGACTTAAAGGAGTGGGGAATTCTAGGAGATACCTTCATCCAGTAGTGGACTAACTCCAGATAATGACGATGAATATACATAGCACTCAGCTGCTAGAATAATGAGTATTCTTCGGTTTGGTTCGAATAAGCGAATAGTGTGATACTGACGAATCTGATACTGGTTTTGTCGCCATTTTCATGAATAATAAATTGGGTTGTAGGAGGGGTTGATTTAGCGTTAATCGAAGTGCATACAGAAGCAGGGGTCCCAGGGACCTTTTTAATAATAAGCAAACAGTCATTCTGTAAATGTATGGTTTTCTCGCTTAAAACAATCCACCAAATTTTTTACTAAATCATTTTAAAAGGGGGAATAGAAAAATTTACTTTATATTAATATTACGAAATGTAAAATTGTAATATTACAATATAAATCTAGTACTTACCCATAATTAATAAGGTGATAACAATGAAACCCGGGTTTCCATGTCATTTTTGGGTAGGTAGGTGGGTAAATTTTGTTAAAAAGGAGAGGTGGTTAAATCAGTATATGGGTTTTAATAAGTACCAGTTTTCCTTCATTAAAAAAACAAATTGTATATTATTAAGTCACTACATTTTATTTGGAAAGGTTTGCGTAATAAAAAAAATGTTGTAAATAAACCAGATACCTACAGTAATCTGTATATATCCCTTCTTCACAAAGTAAAATTTCGTCAACAAGCCAGTAAATCAACATAGATTTCACAATTCGTGGTTGAATGTTTGATCGAGAGTTATGACTAGCTTTATGATTTTAGATTGTATTTAAGTATATTTTGTTCCACCAAGGCTAAATTTAATTGAATGCTATCCCTCGTCAAAATTATATAGATGAATACAAATAATTGTGTGTATTGACAATGACACCCATAGACAGATTCATAAGTATATTAAAAACTATTAGGTACATACATTATCTACTTATTTTCAAATTGAAGAAAATTAATTTTTATCCAAACAAACGATAATTGAGGTCACTTTAATAGACCTCCATAGGGTAGTCAAGTTATCATATCATGGTCCACATATCCTAAAGTGGGTCCCCTACCTATCGCTAAGGAAGAGCAGTGTGATGTTCTACAGTAGTGTTCCAAACTAATATTCCGTGAAACCTTTTCCACCACGTAAAATTAAGGGTATTTTGCTTATTTTTAGCGATTTTTTCTATTTTTATTCTTTCTATCTTGAATTATTGAGTTGTTAGTACTTGGCATCATATTATTATGAAGCATTGATCTCGACCCATTTTTTGGTAGTCAAGTAACATGCGATATTTCATTATATTGGATAAATAACTATTTTCATTAGTCAAGAAATACACTAAACATAATTATAAAATAAAATTACATTTAATTGTATCGCAGTCACATATTTTTAAGGAAAATAGTGTCGTCAGCGACTTTTTAAAAAAGTATAGCAAATTTGTGATGTGTGTTTACCTCACTTAACTAGTCGAATCGCCAAGCCGCCCCCCCAGGCTAGAGCCCTGTCTGGATTAACATAAATAAACAATGTCTGGATTATGACAATTGATACTTTGAATGTCTAGAAGGTAGTTACGTAAATTTTATATAGACGTCTGGAACGAAGGTTAAAGTATAATTCAATATTAATTAATAAAACTATATAGACATATAATAATATAATATCATAGTACCTATTTATTATAGATGTCAACTCATCGACATGTGCATAATATTGCATGTCATTCAATTCTAGTTTACGGTTATTTAATATGTTTATAAAACTGAGAGTTTCGTCAATCATATCAAATGAAAAACTGATTGAGTCGAGACCTTGTAACGATATAATTTTAAACGCAGGATATGTGGTAAAAATTTACGGAATCAAGTGTTTTGTTGTTTGTTGTCGAATAGTTTAGGAATAATAATTTAGGATATTGAGAAATGAATGATAGTACCATAACAAAAGGCTATGCACGCATTAATACTAAGAAAAGCCATGAGATTCAGCGTTTACTTAATGGAATAAAGTGATATCACTTGACCAATGGGCGTTAAATGGACATATTAGATACCTACATAAAAAGGGTTACATGTAAAATGTACGTATTGCATTTCACCGTACCACCGTTCATCGTCAACTGTCTTACAAAAAAGAGATGGCCGTATAGAATTGAATTAAAAAAATAACGCGTTGTTAGTGAAGTATTGCACATAGTAGGTAATATTCCGATTTCATTAGATTCAATAAGAACATTAATTTGATATTGATTCCTATAGAATATCTGATAATAACCCTGTCATTATTGACAAATATTTGACAGGTACAATTTTATACTTTCATAAGTAATGCACCTATCAGAATTTTATATAAATTATACGATAATATTGAATTTATAATTTATTTTAATTTTCTTTTGTCTTTTCCCTTGTATTTCGACTATTTTTACGTATTTTTAAGTGCGTTGTTTAGACATTATACAGCTAACTGCATACGTAAAAAAATCCTGACATGCATAAAAAGTAATCATTTTTGAAAGTTTGAAAATAACGTAACCGAAAATTTTCATAACTTTGTTAATGATAGTAATTTCAAAATAACTCATGGGACGAATATTTAGTTCAAAAATAATTAATAGTAAACAAATAAAAATATTAACAACAGCAAATTTAAACTATAATTGGTTCACACCCCTCATAATTTTGCTATTAATACAATAATTTCAATATGTGTCATATCAGTATCATTTATTAGCTAATATTCGTGTCCGCGAATGTGTTAAAACTATTTCTTTCTCACATTGAATAGCTCCTTTTCTACCCTTACCGTACAGTTTTGTTGATCATAATTATACAATTTATTACCTACATAAAATCAAACGTAATTTTCGGTTTGCATACTTGATAAAGCTCAGCGTGTGAGCAATTATCATAAAGTAATCTTAAATGGTAAATACGAATTGATAAACTCATAAGTTATTGCATTGGTCATATTACTCAAATAAGTTAATGTTATTATTGGGACTATTGCACGGGTTGGACCATGATCACTTCCATCGTCATTATCCACCATCTCATTTGAATTTTTATGCCAGTTGGACACGTTGAGAGTCTGATGGTTCTTTTTTACTCCATCCAACCACTGGAGTCGAGGTCTCCCGGCGCATTACCGTCCTTCCGGATTTGTCGACTATTGTCGCTTTGATGACAATGCTTCATTCGTTTTCTCACGTGTCCTGTCTAGTGGAATGTTTGTGATTGTTGTGATATCCAGATCATTGCGGACACTACAGTTTGTGATTAAACTGTATTTAGATCGGGCTAAAAATCTTGATTATTTGTTTCTGATCAATAGTTGTTCGATCGACGTTCATGTTTCAGGCCCGTATGATAGTATTGGCTTCATAGTAATATATAATATTATTATCTACTTATTTGCACAGTCCGTATTTACTAAATCAATAAAACTTCACTAATACTTGGAATGACAGTATTTTTTTTTAATTTCACAATTTTTTTTATCTCTGTTCGAAAGTATCTGTTACAAATTGTGTTTTATAACTTGAAATGACCGTAAATTACACATCTCAAAATATGTATAACAGACAAAACCTTTTCGAAACAATAAACATAATATTTATAGATGGCCCTCGTAGTTCAGTGCGTAAGGCACTGGCCTTTAATCTGAGTCCCCCATATGCGATAAATCACAATAAATTTATTTGATTTTCTCAAAACCTAGGTGTTTGTAATTGAATCTCTTCTATTACTAAATAAACTACTGTTTCACTACAAAACTATGATTGGGCCTCGTAGCTTGTTATAGCGTTAAAAAGAATACATGTACTTACATATTCAAATTCAATTAAAATTTATTTATTGATATATAAATAAACACCTAAAAGTTTATACCACAACCACATATTTAAAATATTTAATGGCCCCGAAACAAAGCAGCGCCTTTTTTTTACTATGAATAAAATAATGTGCAAACTAATCAAGAACTCAGTAAATAAATTTTTGTTTGCTTCAATATATCTGGCGCAGAAATCATTTAAAAGTGGAAACATGGCGAACTTATTTATTTTCTTTTGTTATTTTGATTTCCAAAGCTCCAATTTTTTATGAATGCCTTCACTTTGTATTTTTAAACCAGCGAATGCATTAGTGGTCCTTGCATTGATTAATTAAGTCATTTTTTTTTCAACTAAATAGACAAGCTTAACAACAAACTTCGTTCTTAAGCAAATTTGCCTCAAATTTCAACACTGTGATTTGATATTTTTATTTCATTTTTTCACGAGATAGAAAGCGCGCTTCACAATGGTATAGAAGTGAAGTATTATAAAATTAGTCTCCATATTTTCAGACAGGTTTGCAAACAACCTTTTATAGGACTGTTTTTTTATGTAGTTTATAACTGGCGGCCGTTTTATAAACTATGCATTTGCAAACTGCAAACCTGTGGCTACATTAATTAAGTTAAACCTTTCGCGCCTCCCTTTGCAACACTCCGCGCCTCCCAGTTTGGAAATCGCTAAGTTAAAGTATTAACGTATGTGCTACAATGCAGGACAACTTTGTATAATTTGTAAGTGTGCATTTTGTCAATAAACCCCACGATATATAGAATATTTTGTGTCAATGGGTCAAGGAATATTATATTTATAAAGCAGATTTTGAAATTGTTTATTAGATACCTAAGGTTATTCCTATGGTTGATTATAAGTATTGCTAAGTATATAAGAATATTAGATTATGTGGACTGTTTAAAATGACAAAATCAGTAAGGCAAGGTGTACATTACATATTGATAACTTAACCATTTACGATAAGGCGTACAAGTTTCATTTATTATCAAAGGTTATATTTCTGTGTGATGAAACATGCCTTCAAAAAAGTCACTGACTTTTTTAAAGTCAAGGTTTAAAAATAATTAACCGATAATTTTATTATTACACTCTACAGCAGGTAGGTGGACTCGAAATAAGGTCTTCTTTTAACTATACACACATGATGTCAAGTTCATTCAAATAAGGATGACAATCGTGTGTCACAGTCAGTGGCGTACTGTCACATCGAGAACAAAATAACCACAGATAAAAGTAGTAATAACATTGTATGTTTTTATGAAATGTAATCATTGATATTTTTTTAAGCTCACAAATAAATCTTTCGTAAAGTTACTTATCACACTTATTTGGAAATCAAAATTGGTAAATTATATTCATATATACATTGTTTATTAATAAAATCATTATTACGATAGCATTTTTTCAAATGTAATTTTTCTTAGTAGGTATGAATATATCTAAAGTATTTTCAAGTTATGTATGTTAGAATGCTACATTCTGAAATCTTTGAATTATTCGTTGAATACAATAAATGGTTTATTACAATAAGCTTAACAAAAACTTATCGACGTTCTAATTTATTGTAATTCATATCAGTGGCAGGTTTAAGGACTTGAAGGCTCAAAGCACTGACTGATTTTGAACCCCATACGATATAAAATTAAATAATAAGCATAACATCCGAGTACTAACATATCCAGTAAACATAACGATATATCTATCCAATCCTATCCATTCAGTATTAAAAATCACAGTGATGAATAATATTAGTAATTTTTGTACGTATCTATTTGGTTGGTTACGGTACCTATAGGCCCTTTTGATGTCAGTTGAAGAAACTTTGGTATACTTGAATAATTTAATGATTAATTTGAACTGTTTCAAGGCCGTCGAGAAAGAAAAAAGAAAAAGAAAATCGTCGGTGTTCTATATTATGGATAATCCTCTTGTACTGAGAATTTTATAAGAAAACTCGAGAGTTGATGTTTATTTTCATGTTCCTGTGACTTGGTATTTGTTATATGTAAGTAATTAATTAATATTATTTTAAATTACGATGCATAACAAGTCAAGTCAGTTGGATACTAAATAATGATGAACAATGCGTGTTAGTTTATTTATTTATACAGAAAATCAACAGATCATAGGCACGTGTTCCATATTCAAATGTATATTTGAATATGGAACTACTATAATAAAACGGTTATATTGTTTCTTATGTAAGAAAAAAACATCTCTCACGTGCAATATAACAATATGGAAAGTTTATCAATTTATACCCACGATGACGTTGGTGGTAAGTCGATATTTTCAATTCGAGTTTGATTCAGATCAAACATTCGATGAGTTGAAGAAATTGCTAATAACAATTTTTCGTAAAACAAACATGTTTATATAATCTTCACTATACGAATGCCCATATTGTAAGCGAAAATCTTAAACTGACTATTTTTTATTGAGACTATTATAGATGCAAAATAATCCGAAATACGCAGCTGATGAAAATGCAATAACGTAAGAATTTATTCAATCGTTGTGATGTTTCAAATTATCATTTTTAATATATTAAATCTAAGCTAAACGTTGTCTTGTATCATCACTTTCGTGCTGGGATAATTATTTATTGAAATGATTTATTTTATAGTACAAGCATAGAGTTGATTAGTAATGTTTTTGAAATGTACTATAATGTTTTAGATCAAACGAATGGTATAATTTGGCACAAAATTAGGTGCTGCCACTTTTGTGGACTCTCTCCGGCTACTTACTTACGCCATTATTTTTCCAACTTCCATATTTAAATAAAAAAATATTCAGAAATTTAATTTTTAAAATAATAAAAAAAATTAAATATATATACTATGTCCAATTCTGCTAAAATTCAGGTTTCTTAAATATGCGTTTGGATTCAGAATAGACCTAAGCAAGTGGCTAATATCTATTTCTCGTAAAAAACATAAAATAAATAATTATAAGATAAAAAGAACTTTTTATATACAACGTTTTTAAATTTTCTGTTGAATCATATAAACTTGACTTGACTTGACTAGCTTAAACGATAAATAAAAATTATATTTGATAGAAATAATACTGAAATGTCATTTTGACACTCATATTGATTTCCATAGTAACGCACGTATATATTATTAATTTAGTTGTTAGGACCCTAGCAACCAATAATAGTGGATTGGATTACGGATTTCCTCCGAAATAACTTTTCATACAAAACATTGAATTCTACTTATGCATTGGCATCGTGTTCATGTTCTAAAAGTTTCAAATGTCTAGCTAGTCGGGAAGTTAGCTAGAAATCGATTGCAAGATTTGTGCTGGACAAACAACCACCGGACAAATAAGAATACGACCTAATAAAAACGTTATAAAATGATACTATGTACCTCCATTTTGGGAGGGAGCTATATGATCGTCTTAGAATCGAACATGATATTAAAAAAAATATATAAATAATAATGCGGTATAGCGAGGATAATAAAACATTTGATTATCGCATTTACTTCTTCAATATTTCACGGAAAATTTTTGATATTTTGTTTAACATGGGTTATAGAAAACCTTTGCATATTTCATAACTAAACAAACTTAGAAATATTTTGCTTTTATTCACATATTTGAAAACTATCGAATTGTATTTAATTTATTGGATGTTTGTTATGTGATACTGTATTTAACCGGTGTTTCCTTTTAAATTTGTGACGCGATTGACTTTGTGACGAAATTTGATATTTACTTGATCGATTATATCGTCAGGATGGGTCTAGGACGATTCGGCGCCTGGACAACTGGGCGCCACGCAATCGAATAAAATTTGAAAACAAATACCTAGACGTTGGTGAATTAAAGGCATTTTAACACACACACATATATATATATAATTTTAATATTTATAATTAAATTATTATATTATTATTTAATACTTGGTGAGAATTTAAATATGAGCACGTAAATAATGATTTAATTGGGAATGTGTTTAAGTTTTAACGAGAAGAGAGTTATTTTATTTATATAAAAAGCCTCGGGCATGATAAATCTTACTACGTAATGAATAATATTATGTTAAGAGCAAAATGAATTGAAACTTAGATAGAAACTGATTAAAGTTCCTCGTCTACTTTCTGTATAAAATTGTAACGAACGTCTATTTATTTCATTCAATAGTATTGCGCCCAATTGTCCTGGCGGCCAGTTGTCCCATTTCCTCAGGATGTAACCAAAAAAGTTTTATACGCAAGTAAAAATCCCAAGCACTCCACTGGAATATTCAATTAGTATTGCAGTCGTATAAAAAAGATTAAATGTTAACTGAACAATGCATTGGTATTGCTTTATTTGGGAACTTCCGCCATTGAAGTGTGACCTACACAAAAATATTGAAAACCAATGCTGCGTAGGTACAGTAAATAAAATGTATGTATGTACAATTCATTTGAAATGATACACTAAATACTGTCATCATAATCGATCAATATGCCAAAGTCTTTGCGATGGACACTCGGCTTGATTTTAGCATTGGCCCTTGACCTCCTCCTGTGGCCCAGTATTCTTTTCTCAAAGAAGCATTGTGGCAAAAGTGGCATTGAGAAATATTCTTGTACCCTTTTCGACACTGTCCTTACTCCCAGCGCATGCGAAGTTTCTTAATTTGTCACTTTCTTGAGTTTATTACGAGGACTATTTTCAATGCTTATATCTCTGACATGCGCTAAGTATGGTCGGTATAGTGTAGCTTCAGACTTTTAAGATGCAGGAGAGTTTTGACAATCGGTATGAGTAGATTTTGATACGATTAGTGTTACGGGTCCGTATAGTCATCATAAAATCTTCCCCTTATTGGTGCCTCTGCGCGATTTTTAAATATGCAATTTAATTAATTTATTGATAATTAACAAGTAGGTAGGTATCTAAAAACATAATTTTTTTTTTTTATGTTTTGTAATTAAATTTAATATTCATACGGCACGATAAATTGAAAAAAATAAAAATATTATGTTTTTTTTATCAAAAAGATTATTTTAAACTAGGCACTTACACTTTTTTCAAAATTTGTTTAGTCATATTTTAAAGAACGAAGAAAGATTTACTGCAAGTTTATTTTTCACTAAAAAAAGTATTTTAATGTTTTTAGATGTGAATTGATTATTTAAAATAAAATTTATCAGTAAAACGTGTTGAATTGCAGTTTTTTTCTAAATACAGAGGATTAATTAAATCGTTTTTACAGTAAGTTGTAAAAACGGGTAAATCCCAATATTTGCAATAAACTACATTTTGTATTAAAGCGCCTGCTTTAACGTTAATATCGTTTTCCATTGTATTTTAAAATTAAAATATTATGCCAATTTATTATAGATTATTACATATTGTCTAAAATTATATATAAAATACGTACATATTTTTTGTAAAGTTTAAACCATTTTATCGGTTTTTGAAAATATGTATACACTTCAATAATTAGTGTCATTCACTCAATACTTACTTCTTTTTTCTTCATTCTCGTTTCTGATTCCAATGATGTTCGCGGTCATTGTGGCCTCCATATCTTACTTTGCCCGGAACAGGTTATACTTGCCGAATTTATTTGCAGTCATGGATATTTTTCAGATACGATATTTGCCTTTTACCAAAGTCTTTATGCCCGCCAATTTGGGTTTCCATACACACGTAGAGAAGATAACCACAGCTAGATGCATAGTTTTAACTACCCTTATAGGTACTCATTGAATAGGAAGGAAGACTGACAACCAGTACCTCTTTACCAAGAAGATAAATACATATTATAAAAACACTAGAAAGATACAAAAAAATATTAACAGTTCATATGGTGACATTTTTAATTATTTCTGTTTCCAGACAAATGTATGTACTGGGCTAAGGGATGCTTCCGAATGAATATGAAAGCACAACAAGTCAAAACACGATACCCCAAAGTCATAAAGATAGGTTATTATAGCAAAGCGTGATGGAATGATAAGGTTAAGGGCGTCAGGCCGCATTTGGTTCCCTTTATACAAAAAATTATGTTAATAACACTGAAAAAGATAGACAACTGTTTATTTTTGGTTGATTCGAAACTGGAAAAAATATTGGTTGTTTAGGTTATTAAAAATATAGGTTTTTTCCAATATGGAGTTGTTTTATTTACTGCCTCTTATAACGACTGCTATAACTCTATCTGTCATGAGACTCAGAGCATCATTTTGCACAAACATATTTCAAAAGATTTAAAAAGTTTTACGGTACTTTCCCGCGAGTTCATTTTTGGTGTGTACCATAAAGTATAGTTCTACAACTTATCATTTTAAAACTTACATCATCCATAAAAATTGATAAATATTTTATACATCATCTTAATGACTTTAAAACGTTTTTTTGTCTAATTTCTATAAATCTATAATATGTATTTACTATTTTAATTTTCATTATAATACGAGAAATGTCATCGAACATTAAATTTTACTACATCTTTTTATGACTAATTTTATGTTATATATTTTATTGAATAGTGTGTCAAACATGTTTAAAAATATGTGAAATAAAAGGCACATGCAAATTTCTTCAAACATATTAATTAGTTTAGGAATACAAGTTTTAGAAGGTATGACGTGTTAAGATAAAAATCAAAACTATCTAAAACAATTTTACTGATTACAATTAAACTGTTTTGTTGTTTTAAATTAAGTACATAATGAATGTCGTCGGTGAAACAAGATTAAAAAAATATCAACAAATGAAACCAAATTTGAATGGATATTAATAAACTATCATTAACTTTATTTATATAACAAAAAACTACTCTGCGAGGAATTATAAATGAATAAAATTAAGTGTGTTTTTTATAATAGTGGTAATTATTTATAATATTATAATATGCAATCGTTAAACAATCAAACAATCAGTGAGAATCCAGGAAAACGGCAATTAATACGATATAATAATATAATCGACATGAGCTTGGTGACACTACAATACTATTTCAACAACTAATTGTTTTAAAGATGCTTGTTTTAAAAATCTGAATAGTTATTAATAGATTCTTTGTTTTCGTGTCACACACTGCTCATAGCTAAAGATTTTAAGAAACCACCCTTCACTAGGTAAGACCTATGCGTAGACGATTTTATTCTTCCGTCGAACCTCGATGAGCCTTTTCAAATTATTGTTTTCTTCTATGTTGCCAAAGATCTGAATAGTTTATTGAATACAAATTTTAGAATCATTACTAACAGATTAAACTATTGTATATACATAATACATACGATCTTAAAGTTCAGCGCTCTTTATTGCTCATACATAATTTGGTCCAAATCCATAAAAACGACCAGATTGCAATGTTTAAAGTTGCACCATTGGAACTCATACTTTACACTATCTGGGTGAGTCTGCTTATTTATTGAAGTATCGATCCGTCTATGATTTGTGCGAATTAATTTTATTAACCAAACTATCTCCTCGGATAATTTAATTATGATCATCACGCAAATACAATAACTCCGGACACCGTCTACAACGGTGGTTCTCATGTGCGGCCACCAGAGGATTTTGTTGCGGCCACCAACATTATTTTCAGTATTTAATTTAATTAACTGGGCTAACGTTAAATATGCGTTATTGGAAATGAGTCATGACCAAGTACTTAAAACCATTTCAATAATTCCACGGTTAAAAAATTTTGGTCGAAGTTATACATTGACCAAGAATCAAGTCAATTCAAAGAATTGGCAACAATTGCTTTATTAATATTGTCGATTTTTTCTACTACTGTATACTGTAAAAGATCATTCAGTGTAATGCATTTCATAAAAAAACAAATATCGAAGCCAGTTGACAGAATGATGTAAACTTAGAAGCGGCCATGCGGCTCGCATTGGAGAAAATGAGTATTGAGGAATTTCCATCTGCATTATTTTTAAATAAATAGATATGTACTAAAATATTCAAATGTCTTTTATTAAATGGACTTGTCTACAAATAAATTGATCCATTTTTTTGTAAATAAAATTTAGCTTTAATTTTTTCGAGAATTTTTTGAGAACTACTACTGGTCTATAATAGTCATGTTAGCAACATCATCATAATATATTTAAACAAAATGTATTTTCTATAATAAGAATTTAAGAATCTTAGCCAGGTCACACAGACTAGACTGCATCACGTCGAATTTATCGATATGATTTTTTTGTCATTCAAAAAACACACGTTACTCAATATACTGCTGAACATAGTGTCGTATTTTTATGTAGAAAAAGGGCTGCTAGTCGCATGTAAGTAACAAAATTTACTCAACATGGGCTACAGGTATAATAGCGAAATATTGCTTCGGCGCTCGGGCAAATGCTACTGTTCACTGGAAGTGATGCGTGACGTCAACATCCCAGTATGTGTGCGTGTAAAAGAGTTGCAACATTGCCGGATTTTGATTTATGATAATATCGCAGTTGAGACGATTTTGTATATGCTACCGCGCTTACATCTTAAATATTGCCTAAATTAAGTATTTTTTTGGATGTGTTCAAAATTCATGGATGTTTTGTATGACAGTTGATATTATTTTGTAAGCTCATTTTATGTTAATATATTAATAATGATCAGTGATACTAATTATGAAATGTATTTTTTTATTTGCAGAAAGCAAGATTTATCCGCGGTAAACGACTGATGAAGCAATGAGGAAACCAGGATAAATAAAAATTTCGATTTACTCATTTGGAAGATCAAGTGAAATACGTAGTATACACCAAGTATTCAAATCAAGTAGTGGAAAGTATAAAAAGTTTCAATGATGCGATACGTCAAAATGTTTTTCCGGAGGATATCCAAAGACTTGAAGCAGAAGGAATTGCTGCCTCTGAAAATACTCTTCTTTGTGCATGCGTCAAGTAAGATTTCTTTAAATTTATATTATTATTTTTATTCTAATTAAGTGTGAATAATATTTCTTTGTGAGACGGTTTGTATATTGTATTCTATGTTTTTAACATTTATATGTTTTACCGCCCGCCGTGATATTAAAATAATTGTGTGCACAAATTCGAATGTAAAGCACAATTAATGTTTCCATTACTATTTTATTACAATTTTTCACGTCATCGCGACAAACACAGTTGCCGAGCGGTCTAAGAGGCTGCAGTAATTTTGAATTGAAGTTCTGTTGGCGTGGGTTCGAATCCAACTTTCGACAAATATTTTTATAGTTTATATACACTGCTGACCTGTTAATTAATATTTAATTACCACATTTAAATATCATGTTAATTATATTCAATGGCCAGGAATGCAAACGCGCCAGTCGCGTTGTCAGCACTAAATGAATTAATAATCGAATACTAGACTAATTAAATTGACGATAAAAAATATTCTTCTATTTATAAAATATCTTAAATTTTGTATGGTTTAATGGCATAATTTTAGATATTTAATAAATAAGTGAACATTTTTTGACTATTATCTAATAGTAACTTGAATTTATGGTTTAATTGAATTTTAAAAAGTAACAAATACATCAGTGGTCGGTAACCTTTTGAGAGACTGGGCAAAACATATACATGTTCCAAATAACTTTCGTGTAGCGGAGGTACACAGCATCGGGCTACTGATATTTTAGTTTTTAGTTAGGTATTTATAAATGTATTTAGGTATATACCAATTTTATTATTGTTTGGGTCAATCAACAGGATAAATCACAGAGAATAAGTATAATTATAACATAAAATAAAATAATATGTGATGGTCCCAATAATAATTGATTATTTTAGGAGCACATTGCAGGAGTACGGAGCAATGGAGCAATGGGGTTTTACCCGGAGAACCGGAAATGTAGATATTTTATAAATAGAAGAATATTTTTTATCGTCAATTTGTTAAGTCCAGTATTCGATTATTAACGTATATTTGGTTAAAAATATAAATTAATAATTTGAGAAATACATATAAGTAATAAAATAAAATATAAAAAATATTTGTCGGAAGTTGGATTCGAACCCATATAAAGGTAAAACATATACATGTTAAAATAAGTCTTTTTATTGGTACTTACATCATATTTTATGAACAATTCTACTATTAAAATTTATTATGATAAGTTCTTTATAAGGTGTCATAACGATTGTTGTAGGTTTATAGTTTTGACATTTAAAAAAAATACATAACTGTGTATAACTTGAAAACCTATTTATTTACATCGATTCGAGCCACGGTATTGTGACCGCAATAAAGCTCGATTCGAGATAATAAAAATCAAAGTAATACACATTTTTGTTTTTTTATAAAAATCGATATTCTTAATTAAAAATAATTACAAGATAAAAATAACTTTTTATATACCACGTTTTTTAATTTTCTGTTGAATCATATAAACTTGACAATGCTATGTATTAATAAAAACTTTTTATTGTATAAATACTGAATAAATATCTATTATAGAATAAAAAAATGTCATTTTGACATTTCATATTGATTTCCATAGTAACGCACGTATATATTAATAATTTAGTTGCTAGGACCCACTTAGCAACCAATAATAGTGAGTAGTAAATATTACTTTTAACGAATTTTTTCCGAAATATACAAAACAGAATTAACTGAAAATGAATTCAATTCTGCTTAAAGATGGCCAAAAGTATTAAAAGAATGCATTGTCGCGTGTTCTGATATATTCTAAAAGTTTCAAATGTCTAGCTAGTCGAGAAGGTAATTAAAAATCTTGCACAAACAAGCAAATTTTGCAAAAAAAAAATTGTACCGGACAAACAAGAATACAAGCTAATAAAAATGACGTCTTCTGAAGAACCTATCAAATTACATTTTAATGATAAAGATATTCATAAAATAAAATGTACTAATAAAATTCTGACTTTCAAAAAACGAACGCTGTGAGTTTATTTTGTAACTGTTTTTAAATGCTTATTGATTATTTAATATAAAAGCTATCAGAAAAATATTATATTAAATTGCAGTTTTTCTAATAACGTTACTCACTAAAGGCCAGATCCTACCCTTTACTGTTGATACACGAGTAATCTATTATTTTACAGCAGTTGTTTATAACCATGCCATATGAAAGCAAACCTTAATATAGAATCCAAAGATAAATGTGCCGCAGAGGTGGACATGAGATTTTACAACTTTCTTTTTAGACAAAACCAAACCTAACCTAACTAACATAACCTAATCTACCCAAACCTAATATTACCTAATATAATCTTAGTTTGTGATAATGGTGTATCAAAATGAATGAAAATTTATTATTGAATCGAAAAACCGATGAGCCGACAGAAAAAGGTATTTTTATTATAATTGTCTACATAGAATAAACTGTTTTCGTAAAAAAAAAAAATATGAAAGCTCGTCTCCACCTCTGCGGCACAATTACCAATCCAAAGTATGTGGGTATTTCACATTTTCACTTAATTCCTATTCAGAAAATAAAAAAGAAGAAGACAATGGCCACTATTTTTACTACTGAACTGAATCCAAATATAAATTATAACAGTTGGTATTTAAAAGAATGTATCACATAAATATTGCATGTGAGAAGAGCACTCTAAAGTTGTCTGCTCGAAAAAAATATTTATACGACTTATATTAATTATATGATACACATTTTCAGCGCTGTTTGTGCTGTACCCGTATCTGACGATCCACATGCGAGAGTTGGGCATAAATGTGGAAGAGACGGCCATTATGTCTGCCGTCACTCCTGTAGTGGCCATCGTCATGCCACCCCTTGCAGGAATGCTGGCTGACAAGATTGGAAACTTCAAGGTAAGAAATAATATTCATCACAAAATATAATATCGATTGAATTAAACCAAAATTACGTTAGGCGTATTATGTAGAAAAATGAGTTGGCGTTAGATTATTTTGAATATCAAAATTTAGATGTTGTTCCGTGACAAAATTACAACTATTTTTAGCAAGGTATTTAGAGACAAAACTTCTTTTTTTAAATTGCTCTCTTACAATATTGCCAATTGTCACTAATGTTCTTTGGATTAGCATGGTTGATATAAATCCTTCCTTAATTTGGAAACAATCTTTCTTAAGTTTGCTCTCGTTGCTCTCCACCATCTCCTGCCTTTTGATCTGTAACGCCAGTTAAACACGCCGAGAGGAGTCTAGATTTTTCTTTTATACTCCATCCAGCCACCTATCCTGGTTTCACAGCATGTCATCATCCATTTGATTTGTTGATATTAATCGTTTGACGCTAATCTATTGTTCATTCTTTATATGTGTCTCACTCAGCGAAGTCTTTAGATATTTTATGCTATCCAGCTCATCGTAGACACTGAACCTTAGACTATAGATACATCTAGACGCCACCCATCGCATTGCCAAATGAAGCTGCGTGCCGTGCGTTTGGTTTGTGGGCGAGCAGTTTTTTTTTATAAAATTTTCACAAATTCTTTTTGTATGCCCAACTGTGTTTTACACTTTGGTATATTATTTAATAGTGTATAAAATACAGATTTTCGTCATTTGCATGTAGATTCGGTTTCACGATAATTATACTGTCTTGTAAATTTCAAGTCAATAGCGAGGTCATCCATTTTTAAAAATCTAATATTTTGATGCTCATGTTATTAACTTTCCAAGAATTCAGTAAATAACAAGATATTAATGTTATAAGACCGTTTTCTGAGAAAATCAACAATGCAAATTATTGTATTGTATAGGATTGCACGTCATAGTTTACCAAAAAATAAATTCAAATTGATGTTGCGGTGATGCATCCCATTATGCGACCAATCGTCATGAATAACTGAATATATATATATTACTAAATACGTTGACAAAAAACTTCTATAGAATTCTGGGTCTATCTATATATTATGTAAAAGAGGAACTGACAAAATAGTGATGTTTAAATATTAGCTGTAAGTCATTTACAGTCATTTTATATTAGTATATCGTCACTGTACAGCGTATTTGTCGTAACCCTCACTTTGAAGTGTCATTTTGATGGCAATGGACTGCATACTCGTCCATAAACTGGCCAAGTATCATAAATCCCAAAAATCATTTCATATAAAAATAATTCAAAACTAATTTATAAGCCATTTGTAGCTTGACAAAAAATATTCCAACTAAAATCTGTAATCCTCTAAGGCTAGGCCCACACTAGACGAAAGTTCCGTCGCGGTAAATCCGTTACTAAACATTGCAGCCACATTCAATATTCCGTGGCAGTTTATCAGTCGACTGCCAACGTTTTATTTACTTGCGCACGCGACGCCGACTATCCGCCGAATGTGCCACGTTGCATTAAGTAACGTACAATGCGACGTCGCCGATCTGACGCTGACGGAAGATCGGTTCGCGGAGGATGGAGCAAACGCCGATGTTCCGATTTTCCGCGTAATGTGCCCGATGACGGCAAATTATATGTAATAAAATGTATTGGCGTTAGTGTAGCGTTGGCACTTGACTGATAATGTACCACGAAATATTGAATGTGGCTGCAATGTTTACCGGATTTACCGCGACGTAATTTCAGCGACGGAACTTCCGTCTAGTGTGGGCCTAGCCTTAATGTAAGCCATTGGTGTGTCAATAAAAGAAAATTTTCAATTTGTAATAAAATAATATATATATAAATTAATAAATAAATAGTATATAAAACATTATTTGTTCTATTTTCAAAATTGACACATGACTAAATCTGACATTCAAAATTATAATGCTTCCGCCTAGTATGTAACACTCCCACGGAAGTACCTACGTTTTTCAGCCAATCAAGTGGATGCAATGTCATGGAAGTTAAATCTGAACAATTCAGTGACTAATACGTCAATCGTGTTATACTTATTGGTTAACAAAAGCGAAATATAATGGACAGGAAATTTGAATGCCCTGAATATCTAATGGTTTATCATAAAACCGATGACAAATTATTTAGATTTTTTTTATACAGTTTATTCTATATATTTTACAAACTATAGAAAATACATATTTTAGTTAAATTTGATATAATATTAATAAAAAAAATAAAGAAAATAAGCAAAAATTTTACTTACTAACGAATGCAGCGTATTATATGAAGAATAAAAGAGGTTTCTTAAACGATCCACTTCGTAAACAAGCATTGCTATTCTAATTTTCCATGGGCGCAGATACACGGAATTGTAGTGGACGTGCGTAAACGTGCGTCCACTGCAATACCGTGTATCTGCAGTCTTACATGTCTGCAGGTGTCTGTATTTTGACTAGTAGGTATATGAATATTGTCAACAATGACATTCACATCGAGCAGGTCAGCAACTACGTCTATCTTGGACAACAAATATCAATTTATGGTGGTATGTATGCCGCGATTGCTAGCAAAGCCAAACTGGCATGGTGTGCATTTGTGCGCCTGAATAAGTGACTTCCCATTGTATCTTAAGCGTAAAGTGTTCAACCAATGTGTGCTATCAACGCTCACGTATGGGTGTGAAACACATGCATGTGAGAGAAATCAAAAAAATACGAGTAGCGCACCGTGGCATGGAAAAGTGCATGTTGGGCATAACGTGGAAAGATCACAAAAGAAACCAATGGGTGAGGCAGCAGACGAGAGTACGCGATGTAATAGAGGTCGCTAACCAGATAAAATGGCAATGGGCAATACATGTGAATATTATGTAAATATGTTAATATTTTCGAAAAATTATCGAGCGCTCAATTTTCGTAAAATTTTCCATTTCCAGCACTAGCTTAATATAATGGTATACTACTTACTTCCCACGTTTTGTCATCTACTTATACTCAGATATTTTGTCTTTTTAGAACCCATTAACTCTGCTTACATTGCAATAAGTGTGTGTATTGTAAATTAACTCTCAGTTCTTTGACATATTCTGCTACCTTTTCTACTTTAATATTGAAATTTTCTGTGTGATAGAATATTCTGGAAGACATAGGTAGCATTGAAATTCGGTCCATGGTAATTATTCCGCAAATCTGTACCGGTAATTTGCGGAAATGGGAAAGATATTGCGGTTAAACTCCGTTTCCAACTGAAAATTATGGCCAGACATTTC
This sequence comes from Rhyacophila brunnea, assembly GCF_057557595.1. NCBI lineage: Eukaryota > Metazoa > Arthropoda > Insecta > Trichoptera > Rhyacophilidae > Rhyacophila > Rhyacophila brunnea. The sequence goes on from NW_028232859.1 coordinate 44,193,286, forward strand.
CAGATCAGATAAGCTGTTACATTCCGTCTCCTGAAACATTTTCGTATGCAGTTCGCCGTAGCAAACTTCACTGTGAAATGTTGTACCTATTGGAAATATATGGCCGTATATTAAAGACTGTCCAACCTCTTTGAGTCTTATAGGAATGACATAAAATTCATGTCTGAATAAAACACGGTTCTTGTCGGTTTACACTTTACAGGAAGCCAGCAGCAAACAAATTTAGAAAATAGCCGATATACTGGATTATTTGTTAGGTTATATTAGATAAGGTTAACGTAGGTTAGATTAGGTTAGGTTTATGTTAGATTACATTAGGTTAGGTTTTCATTCTTGAATTCATGAATTGTGCCAAAATCAGCTATGAAAATTGAATTATTAATACTATCAACCGAAGGTACTCACCAAAGAATATGCTAATCGAGTATATTATTATTAATAAAATAAGGGGTTTTTTCTAACACTTCAATTATTCATAATTTGTTTGTTATTTTGTATTGGGACCCTTGACTTGATAAGTAGGTAATGGAGTTTTTTTACGCACTTTATTGTATTGATTTATTATCGAGTTAAGAGTTTTCGTGGTCAGTGTGTGTTTGCCTTTGGTGAGTATACACAGCGCCTGAAGATGACGAAAGGCGAAACCCGAGTCGCAAAAAAATACTCAAAAATGGAATAGTACAAAACTTAAATCCACTAGAATTTGAATTATTAATGTTCATATTGAATCTAATAAAATTGGAGACCGTATAGTACGAGGGTGGGTCAATAATTCCTTAGAAAAAAGCATTAAAACAGTTTTTATTTTTGTATTTTTTTTTTATTTCTCAACATAATCTCTTTGGAGCTCAATACACTTGGTTAGACGTTTCTCAATTTTTTTTAAACCGTCAGAAAAATAAGTTTTCGCAAGGTCCTCAAAATAAGCATTTGTCCGATCGATGACTTCTTCATTTAAAAAAAAACGTTGTCCACTTAGCCATTTTTTTAAGTTTGGGAAAAGGAAAAAGTCACTGGGGGCTAAATCTGGCGAATACGGTGGGTGGTCGACCAATTCGAACTTCAATTCTTCAATTTTAGCCATTGATCGTAAACATGTGTGAACACGGGCATTGTCCTGATGAAAGAGAATTTTTTTCCTGTTTAAATGAGGCCGTTTTTCTTCAATTTCGTTTTTTAGCTGGTCCAATAAAGATGCATAATAATCCCCTGTTATTGTTTTTCCTTTTTCCAAATAGTCAACGAAAATAATTTCACGTGCATCCCAAAATACAGTAGCCATAACCTTACCAGCTGATCTTACGGTTTTCGCCTTCTTTGGACATGGTTTGTCTTCGCAATCCACTGCTTTGACTGTTCTTTCGTCTCGGGAGTATAGTGGTGTATCCATGTTTCATCTACAGTCACAAAGCGACGAAAAAATTCATCCGGATTGCGTTGCATGAGCGACAACAGGGCTTTAGAGGCCACCACCCTATTGCGTTTATTGTCGACTGTGAGCAAACGCGGCACCCATCTTGCAGAAATATTTTTCATGCCCAATTTGTCATGTAAAATAGAAATGACGCTACCTTTTGAGATCCCTGTAACCTCAATTATCTCACTCAACTTTAATCTTCGGTCACTTAACACCATATCGTGGATTTTATTGATCATTTCTGGTGTAGTCACCTCTACAGGACGTCCTGAGCGTGGTTCATCCTTTGTTGATGTACGACCACGTTTAAATTCATTTAACCAGTTATAAATAGTTGCAAGTGAAGGAGCAGATATGCCGTGAACTAAATCCAACTCATTTTTTATTTCCTTTGCTGTTAACCCTTTTATATTAAAATGTTTAATAACAGCTCTAAACTCAATTTTCTCCATTTTCCATTTTTCCATTTTCCACAAGCAAATTTTTTTTTTAAATGTACGAGAAACACACAACAACCCGACCAATCTGATTGAAACTTCGCAGCATACTGAATCGGTAGTGCCGCTGCATGAAAACAAACCGCTTACAGTACTAGTCGCGCCACCTGTCGGCTTTTCTAAGGACTTATTGACCCACCCTCGTATATGGTTGTCTCTCTCTGATACGGCGAACTGTGCCACGGTGAAATGTTTTACGTATAATTACCATGTAACCATTACATTCTGATTAAAAGTATATTTCTTATTATTGTGCGCCAACAGTTGCTGCTTGCAATATCTTCAGCGATGGGAGGAGGTGCAGCCTTACTGCTACTCCTGGTTCCAGTCGGACGGGTGACTGTCACGTTCCCGGTTCGCGCTGAGCTAGTCGTCGGATGCCAGGACCCATATTCGATTGGCGACGCCATCTCTCCAGCGCTGAGGATAGAGGCCGCGCAATACTCGTGCGAACCCATGCATCCGTTTGCTTACGATGTAGAAATGAGGTAAGTCCTAATATTTATATTTGAAAAAAAAAACATAGTTTAACGGACCGGTGAAAAAAATAGTAATATTTTGTAGGCCGCTAACACACAAATAATAAAAAATATTATTTAAATATTATTTTCATTATTTTTTTTAAAGTCATATATTGTAACAGAAGACCGACTGAAAATATGTGCGGACCGGCGGGTTATATTAGATCAGGGGTTCACAAAGTGTGTCCCGCATGGCTTTTTGATGTGTCCTGCGAGATTTATGTTAAATCTGTATTAATTTTAATATTTTTCAAGATCCATTTTCATGTAATCCAGACGCTGTTTCCGTAAATATGCAGTTTGAATTAATAGATTTGTAAAAGTACATAGACGCAAAAGCATCATATTGTGATAAGAATTTAATTGAATTCACTTGAGGTATATCCAAATATAGTTAAACATGCTCATCAAATGGCTTCTTTCTTTGGAAGTACTTATACATACCTATTTGTGAAACATTTTATACAATGAGCATTAATAAATCAAACTTAAGATCAAAATTAACATACAACCATATCGCATCTGTTTGAGTATTCACATCAGAAAATTGGAGCCTAGATTGCAGGATTTAGTTTCAAACAAAAAAATGCATAAATCACATGGTGAAAAAATTTTAATATTTTTTTTGTAAGTTTATTAATAAGAGTAATAATAATATTTTTTTTGACTTATGTTTTTTAAAAACAGAAAATCTTTACAAAAAAGGGCGGCTCGCCAAATATTTTTGGTTTCAAAATTGTCCCTTTGATGAAAAAGTTTGTGAACCCTTGAATTAGATAATACATATATTTGTCTTTTAATGAAGATTTTTCACAAATGCTATCTGCATAATTTCGGAGAAAATGCAAGGGACGGAAACTTTTTTCCAGGGTCAAATTTGGAATTATTTATATATTGAAATTATTTTGACATCCGCAACGCATAATTTCAACATATTATATGATATAGAATTTGGAACACCAGATAGTTTCTTATGTAGATAAAATATATGAAAATGGTATTAAAATCGGTATTGCAGAAAACTGTAGGTACGTCTCATTTGTGCTGTGCAAGTCGCATTATTCCTATAACATATCGTATAATATCTATCTAATTTCAAATAATCTATAACGATCGATTGACGTCAATTGAAAACTGTAATGGTATGTTTATCTAATATATTACAATATATATGTATGTGTTTTTAAAATTAATCTATAATGCATGAGAGAAAACGAGACAGTTAGAAAACATATTAAACATACACGTACAAACGCAATTTGAAAAATCATTTATTTTAATCCAGTCGTGAATGAAAACAAATGACACTCACAATAGTTTGATAGAATGATGCTTACAGTGCGGAAATAGTATATTGAGTGATTATAGTATCAATAAATATCTAAAAGATTTAAGGGTAATTATACTAAGAATAGGGAACTGTAACCTCAAGCAATATACACAATCAATTAAAAACTAGAAGATTATGGTAGATTATGCATGAAGAAGAATCATCAGCTAATCGTCGTCATTTGACAAATGAATGAGTTGAGCGATGGCATGTTCAGCAAAGTCAGCAGATTACGACTCGTAGTCTTTACGTCATGGTGATAAAGCAGGTAACAGAGTCTGAAACACCAAAACAAATACTGTAAAACATAGCATACATGTACACATATGGCAGAGAAGGAGATAAGGAGAAGACGTATGAAAATGTTGACAGGTGGTACTACCGCCTAATAATATTTAAGTATAGCTCGAAAAATTGCTATAACCACAGAGATCTTATGTATCAATATTTGACATTATTCTCAATTTTAAAACCATGACGTTTACAATAATATTACTTTATCGTGTTGATATTTTAATTTATGTGATCGTGGAATCCCCGAAATCCAGATTGTTCAGATATATAGGCCCGTTATGAATTAGCCAATATATAACGATATGAATATTGTAGTTTATTTGGAGATATTGATTGATGTAAATATTATTGTTCTAAATAAATTAGTATAAAAGTCGAAAGAGAAAAGTAAATAAAATGAATCAGAAAGACTGTTGGGTAAAACCAATGAACTCAACATCGGGGTCGAATAGAAACTCTGTGTTCCAAGATGAGTGCAGAAATAAAATTTATTACAATCAAAAATACTAAAATCTACGCAAGCGACAAGGTCAAAATAGTACAAATAGATTGGGGATAATATTTCAAGAATTCATTAAATATTGTGTTAACTAAATAGAAATTAATTAATTAATCAATCAACATTAGTGAAATCCTGATAAAATATTTACACACGTGTGAATATTTAACCTGACTGATTAATAAATTTATTATTAATTCTCGGTTTGTTTTTTGTGGAATCGATTTTGTATAACATTTATTGTAGAGTAGAGGCAAATAATAAAAATGTCAGTCAGTAATTAAATTATCCAATTTTAATACTAGTATATCCAATTTTAAAGAGTTACTCTACTTTTAATCAACAATGTTATGAAGAAATGTAAGATATCAAGGCGGAATTAATGCTAATAATAAAATTGTGGGGCTAAAGACCTCCGTGAAAATCTTGAAAATTCTATAAAATTGTTATTATGGATCTATTGAAAACAAAAATTTACAAAACTCGTCATTTCTTATAAAAACAGCTTGATGCACAGCAGTTTTTGTACAAATAATTTTCAGCACGTTTAGTTTGTAAATAATTGCACTTTTAACAATTTATGTATGCAATAAAGTCATTACTGACATGACAAAAAGTATGTTAGAACAGTTGTTGTTTATTTAGATATTTGAAATGAATTTCAACTCTTGTATTAAATAAATAATATTATACTCGTAATACAAGTTGCAGCCAGAGCCTCAGTAAAGTTGACAATATAGCTCAGATATGAAATTGGATTCAATCAACGTTTTCCTAACAATCTACAACATAGAGGGTTAACCATATTTTCTTTTAGACCATAAATACCCCTAAAACTACAATTAAACTTTAAAACATCTTAAGCCCTTTTTGGTCAAATAAAAAATACTCTTCATAGTTGTTGCATATAAGAAGGTTAGAAGAATTATAAATTAGCAAAAAAGTGATTAATTTGTCTAAAACAGCGTAGAAATGGAATGAATTCCTATATTATGTATGGATCTCCAGATAGATTATATTTTTACAGTTTTTTTTTACGATCAATGGTTGTCATGCATAACCCATTGCGTCCTAGATCTGTACCAGACAAAAATTGAAGAAAAAAAAACAAAAAAAATATATAATTTTTGTCCGCCGGGGGATTTACACCCGTATAATATACATGTCCCAGAGACGGGAGCTTTATAAACCACTCCACCGTAAGGATAAAACCAGTTCAAATTAATTAAAGTTGGTTGTTAATAGTATATTAACTTTCAATGTATTTGCGTATATAGAGCTACATTTTTTTTACGATTTTATCATTAGTATTTACTTCTTGAGTTTGAAAAATGTAGAATTAAATGCTAAACATTTTAATAAACATAATTTATTTGAATTATTCGTATTTCAAGCTCAATTTGGAAGTTTGATGACACTTAATTCACGTTGCTTCATCTAAAGGTCAAATATGGACAATTTTATAGACGATCATTATATTTTTATGAACCATTATGTCTTTGTTTTTATTAGATATGATTTTTTACATTGTATCTAATAGAAATGATTATAAAAAGATCTTTGATCAGTCGCGTAATATAACAGCCTAAATGTGTGACACAATTATTCAGTTTTTATATGAAAAGTTTTTAATCACGCACAAAGGTTTATGAAACGATGAAGGTTGAAGTCTATTAAAAAAAATAAAAAAAATGCATTTTATTTGGTAAAATTGATAAAACTAAACTGATCAAAATGTATTTGAATATATAATATAGATTTTTTTTTACTTCTTTGTAGTCATTCTCTCATAACTGAGAATCGTGACCACATCGAAGTACAGTATTATTATGTGCGACGGTCCTCCACTTTTATTAGGGCATCACAAGCTTCACTTGGCTGCTGCAGTGCGCTGATACTATGTAACTGCTTTGTCTTCTCTGAAGGTTAATACCACTAGTCTCAAGATTCTCTAATCTACGTTGAAAAATATATCGTAACGTATCTTACACAATTTGGTTGACAGTCGATCTTTTAATTGTGAGTCTCTGAATGATTGATTAGGTTGGTCTGTGGTATATCCAACAAATTTGAAGCATTCACGCATCAAAATGTCAAAGCCATCACTTGTCATGCCTTTAGGGAATATAATTCAACACCGTACACAAATAAATATCTGGAACACTAGCATGAGTTATTATATTTGGAAAAAAACTAAGCCGACATATTTTATTATAATACATATTGTTTTAATAATTTATTCATTCTTCTTGCAATGGAAACCATTTTACAAACATTTAATATGGTAGACGAAACATCAAAAAATTCAATAAGACGTCTTATCACTATAAGGAAGAATTGAGGAATTTAAATTCCAACGATTTTTTGACACATTACTTAACGCGGACCAGATAATCTGGAGAGATTGGTGGTTATATTCTGTGGAAGATGAAACAGATGAGAAGCGTCGACCAAGTGAAAGAGCTTACTGGGCAATTATCGTTCTGGCTAGAGAGAAGCAAAGGTCCGAGAGAGTTTTGGTTGCTCAGAAGATTAAGTACTGAATTTTGGTGTTCACGATTCTTAGGACATGAGGGGAAACGACATAGAGAAAGATGTTCATGTAAGTATACTGAATATTTTGTTAGTATTAAAATTGATTATTGTTTCAATAAATACAAGGTGTAGTAGTTCTGGTTTAAAACTCGAGAATTTAACTATACAATCGTATTATCAAACATATTATTCTATGTTTTTATTACGCATAAAAAACTAATGACATTTTGAATAAATTATTACACAATATTACTAATCGCACATTCTTACTAAATTGTAAGTATTTTAAAAAAAGGGCAACACAAGAATTAAGCTATTTTCAAAATTTGTTTATATTAAAAAAAATCTACAATCACGTATACCTATTAAACCACACAAAGTACATAATGGTTGCATGATTTTCTGACAAATTATCTGTCAAAAAATGGTGATAATGATAATAATTGCAAAAAATGTTGTATGTTGAAATTTAATTTGATTTATACATAACAAATAGCAAACATGTATAATAAGTACTGACTTAATATAATATGCTAGTATTAAAAATTATTATAATATCGGAATATTCGCCACTTATTTAAATGTAGGTATATTTACATAATATATACATGTCCCAAACAAATATAATGTGATATTTTTACATAATAATTACATATAAAACGCAATATTATCAAAGATATTAAAAAACTTTCTTCTAATGAGATGGAGCTTAAATGTATGAAATTGAACCAAAGCATGACATCTAGTCAATTGATTAAGTTTAGCTACGAGTGACTTTGCAATGCAGGTTCATTTGAAGAGAATTTCACACTTCTACTATGATATTCAACTAACTCACTCAATTGGTTAATTATTACATAAATGATTATTTGTGCAGATATTTCTAAAATAACCATTGGATTGATGTATAAATTTAAATACGACTTCAATTTGACACTTCACAAATAATATCGTATCACAGTAAAAAATTTGATGTAAAATTTAGCTGAGGAAAGACACTTAAATCTCAATTTTATATATAGGCAGGCAAAAGTAATACGTTGGCAATATTTTTTATACGATAATCACTTAAAATACCGAGAACTGCGTATATGCACTATGTAAACAAAGCAACATACTTCAAACCAGGCCGCCATTTTGTTTTCGAAGCTGCCAATAGAAGAAGAAATAATTACAAGATAAAAAACTTTTTATATACAACGTTTTTAAATTTTCTGTTGAATCATATAAACTTGACTTCACTTGACTAGCTTAAACGATCAAAAAAAATGTATTTGATAGAAATAATACTGAAATGTCATTTTGACATGTCATATTGATTTCCATAGTAACGCACATATATAATATATTAATAATTTAGTTGCTAGGACCCCAGATCCCTAGCAACCAATAATGGTGTCGAAATAACTTTTCATATAAAACATAATTAACTGAAAATGAATTCAATTCTACTTAAAGATGGCTAAAAGTATTAAAAAATGCATTGGCATCGTGTTCTGATATATTCTAAAAGCTTTAAATGTCTAGCTAGTCGGAAAGTTAGTTAAAAATCGATTGCAAGATTTGTACCGGACAAAGAACCACCGGACAAACAAGAATACGAGCTAATAAAAACGTTGTAAAAATAATGTTAACTCGTTACTAATACAACCGCACGTTTTATCATGCAATTCGAAAATCGAGATACTTTCGAAATTGCTAATACGGAATGTGTATAAGAAATCAGAAATGTTTAAATCCTGCGCAATTGGATTGATCCGATTCGATAGACATTCATCGAGCAGTGGATAAATTCAGACTGCTGATGAAAATATTCACCATATAGGTATTTTATAAATCTAAGTAGGTAAGTGATATAAATATAAATTACCATGTTTGATATTAAACGGCACTATATGCCTTCACGGAGTGGAGTTGTATTTAGAGTTATTTTACGAAGAATAGTCGTTAGTCACTGAAGTATATAGTATATACATGTGTTTTAATTATTGAAATTGTTTACTATCCCAATAAAATGGATGGAGATTCTTATGGAATGCATGTCGTCTATTAAAATTTCAATTAAAATTCCATTAAAATGTCCTCAGTCAATATTATTATTTTTGTATAAAATCCTGAATGCGTATTTAATTTGACTATTAAAAGCCTCTCATTAAATCGTGATGTAAGTACAATTTGATGAGATAATATAACACTTTATGGTTTATGGTATACTATTATATATCATATTGCGTAGTTACTAGTCAGAATTATTATCATTACCACCACAACTGGTGATGAAGTATTGCATAATTATGAGTTGAGCATATTTTCTGAGGTTACTATTGGATTTTGTAACGAAATTGTGAAACTTTGTAAGGGCTTGGAATGGCGTTTCTTTGCATACCAACCTTGTAAAGTGATTAGGATTTTCTACAACCTTAGACTAGACAATTTACTTTATGTGCAGGTTAAAATTAACTGGGTTTAATAGAATAATATCATACTAGCTGGTGGGTATCACTACATATCGACTGTAGAAAGAAAAAAGGACGTAATCCACACAAATAAATTTTTACAGGAGGCATTTTTGTTATGGTATTTGGTCAAAGTTAAAATACAAAATAGACATGATAAATATTAATTTAGTTTTTATATTCCCAATCTCGTATTAATTATTGAGTAAATTAAAGAAAAACTAACAAAATTGATGGTTAAGTAAGTTTTCCCACATCACATCACATCTTTTTTTTAATTGTCAGCTAAATTTAGATAATAAATCGACATTATTTGCAGCTTACATCCTTTGGGGGTTACGTCCATTTTCCTTTCTAGGGTCGATATGGGAGAACATTAGTGTGGGATTTGTTATTTGGTAGAATAAAATTAGTATAATGCAGATGTGGCTAATCCAAAAATTATGGATTACGCAACATGGCATAGTAATGTCATAATATGCATGTTGGCAAATGACATGGCAATTCGTTGGACATATCGCTTGGCGAGTGGACAACCGCGGGATAAATGCTATCATACAGTGGTACCCAATGGGCACTACACGTCCAAAGGAACTCACTAAAGAACTCATAATTCAGGACCGATAAGAGTAGAGGGAGCTAAGGAAGGCCGTTATCCAGCAGTGGATTGACCGCGGCTGACAATGATGATGAGGTGTGGCGAATATTTTTATCATGCCCAAAAACATACAAAATATTTGTGATAAATCGTGGCGTGCCAAGGTATTTTTACAACGTTTTTCTTAGCTCCTATTCTTATTTGTCCGGTACAAATCTTGCAATCGATTTTTAACTAACTTCCCGACTAGCTAGACATTTTAAACTTTTAGAATATATCAGAACACGATGCCAATGCATTTTTTAATACTTTTAGCCAACTTGAAGTAGAATTGAATTCATTGTCAGTTAATTCTGTTTTGTATGAAAAGTTATTTCGACACCATTATCGGTTGCTAGGGGTCTGGGGTCCTAGCAACTAAATTATTAATATATTATATACGTGCGTTACTATGAAAATCAATATGCCATGTCAAGTAATTTTTTTTTGATCGTTTAAGCTAGTCAAGTCAAGTTTATATGGTTCAACAGAATTTAAAAACGTTGTATATAAAAAGTTATTTTTATCTTGTAATTATTCTAAAAGTTAGGAACAGCATTTTAACTTTTAAACAATATTGCCAGTTTTTGTTTATCTCGCCCGGAATACTTTTTTTAAATAAAATTTAGTCCGTCTTCTTCTTTTGACTTTTCTTACCAAATGTTTTTAGATTGAGATTTGAGAAATTCCATTCCTAATCAGTCGACTCATTTTTCGTGTCATCTCGTGTCATTTTTCGACTCATTAGTCGACAGATTTTCATCTGCACAAATATGCCTGTAACCCTAAATGCTATGTTCGGTGTCAACAATGCTAGATTTAACGCTATAACTCAAAAACTCTAGATCTGGCAAGAAAACTGCTAAGTTTGCAATAGTGGGTGCTCTGTCGACCAGGACGTCCTGCGTGCAAATTTATTGAGGTTTTACATGCTTATACACTAAAATCATTTGTTTTGGGTATCTGTCGTTGCTAAAGTCGCTAGCCTTGCGAATGATATTAGATGGTATATTAGCATGAATATCGGAATAATGCATTTTGAAATTGGAATATCTGGTGCGACGGAAGTCTTTTTATAATATACATATTATGTATCTGAAATATTACAAAATATTACAATATTTAAATTTATTGGCTTGATTGGAAAATAGAAAACAAAAAATGCGAATATACGTTCTTAAAGTACACTCAAAGTGTGTAGCTTAAGCATTTTATTATTATGAACGAATGATAGTATATACCTACATAGGTAGTTATATGTTTTAGAATTAATGTACGTTAAATATTATTTAGAACGTTTTTTATACAATATAAATACAGACACTAACTTTTGTACGCATATAAGAAAAATACAGAAAAATTAAAATTAAAAATTTATAAACAATGACTGTAATTTTGTAATTATTTGTCCTTTGTTTTCATAAGTACCTCCACAGTATTTGTTTACACGTCAAGTTAATACGTTTCTTAGAATATAATTATTATGATTAATAATTGTCCTTTACAAAATGTTATTATGAATTCAAAATTATATAAAAAAATATATGTCACTTCAAGTTGATAGAAAATCTATGGAAGAACTAATTTAAAAAAAAAACAGGAAACATAACAATACGAATATTTTTAAACGTCAAGTTTAATTGCTTTATACTATATCAGAGATGGTAAACCAATGACACGCGGATTATTATTGTGTGACATGCGACATTAAAAACATGGTTATAATGCTTTGGATGTAATATAGGAAAAGATTCATCATTCCTGAACTAAAACAAACATTAATTCTTTGTCACTATGATAGTTATGCGCTCGAATGTGGTATATTTATCAAAAAATGCACATACACGTCGATATATTCGATTCTAAGATGATCATAATATGGGCCTCCATAGAGTATTTTATTTTTAGAAGAAACGGATGTTAGCCACTTACTAATCCTATTAGGTCCATACTCTGACTCCAAGTACGCATTGATAAACAACATGTGAATTTTTCCAGACCTAGTATGACCCATGAAATTATACACCAACACGTTACCGCTTGGTCATCAAAATTATTAAATTTAAAAAAAAAGTTAAAAAAAGCTTGTTTTCCATTGTTTTTTTTTAAATATCAACAGTGAATAGATTATATTTACTCATTTTTGCAAGCTTAGTACTAGCCACAGTCAGAATACAGACTCTTTTCTAGTCAACTGGTCCAAAATAAATTTATACGTCATGTAGGTACATAAGTAAAAAAGGGACACACGAATTTTCTACATAAAAGTAAAACGACTCGTTATCTAATGAAAAGTATTGACAATTAATTTTATTAATATCGAGAAGTTCAGAGAGCGATACAACACTGTGATACTGTAATATAATAGTTTAATAATTATGGAATATATAAGTCTATATAATATCATGGCCCCCACACCCTGAAGCGGGCCCCCGGGCTAGGATTTTTGGCGCCCCCCTACCTATCGCTAATGCAGTAGAGTTTTCCAAATCGTGTACGAGGTAAAATTAAGGTGTATTTTTAGCGATTTTTAATATGCACATCCATTTGAATTAGGTATGTAGTTGTTGAGTATCGGCACACAGTTAAAAATTGAAAAAAATGAAATTATTAATATTATTATAGTAATCTTTTTTTTGATCAAATTTGTGATCTCTGTTTATCTTATGGTCTTATCTGGTCGACTCGCCACGCCGGGCAATTCCTAAGCCCGGGCCCCCAGGCTTGAGCTCTGTCAGCCCCCCCCCTTGTGGGGGCCATAATACACATAAACATACGTTATTCATGATAGGTATTAACTAAAAGTGTTAAGGATCTAGGACTCGAGATATCTCCAGGTATCCCCGCTGGGTCAATCCGTCAATGGCCACCATGCTACGGTATATGACTAGATACCTACTAGCTAAATATTTTAAACATGTCAAACTTTTCAAGATACGATGGTCACTGATTCAAATATATTACGTAGGTACACAATATTGATTGAATTATGTTTTGGTGTTTGCACGTCGGAAGGCCGCAAACTGTTTTATTGAAGAATATCGACCCAAATTGGCGACAGCAAAACACACAACACGTAAAAGTGTCATTTGCGTTGAGAAAAATAAAGCACTTAACACGTATTATATAACTATTAGTATTTTTTACTTAAATACACTTGATTTTTGAATATAATTTGCGTATGTAACAACGTCATTTAACACGTCTGTGGATTGTTAAAGTACGGAATTAAGTAGGTTAGAAGCAAAAAAGATTCTCTCCATTTATAGAATACACAACAGCCACTCTTTGAAATGATAATATTAGACCAAATAGCTTTACTATTTTTAATTTTTAAACAATGGCCAAAGTAGCTCAGTATGCTCTTAATAAGTATGATAACGTATTAAAGTATGTAAAAAGTTAAACCTGTGAACGACAATAAGTTTTCATTTTAAATTTAAGCAGTGGATCAAATTTCTTAGTATACTATAATAATATAATAAATACAATAAAACTTATAATATACCTAAAATCCCTTCAAAACTGAGTAATTATTTTTATCTGGATATCTCAATATATAGGCGATGGAGAGAAATCTAAGTAATGTAGTCGGTATATAATAAAATTATATGAAAGGAGAGTAACTATAAATAATATTTGAATTTTTGAAGTGCGCGACGTTAATGATTGTTAATTTACGATTATTATTTAATTTCTTTTATTGTGTTAACTTAAATTTAATAAAACGCAATTTTACTTAGTACTTATCCACTTTTATTATTTAATAAATCTGGGCCGGTTTCGTCCACCTCAGAGTGACATTTTCAACTGAATAATATTTATAAAACAGGTATTTACCAACACGAATTCAAAAAGGCGACACAAATAATACCAATACATGGTATTATCCGTCCAATAGTACTTTGTCACTAACAATTAAATTAAAATGAATGAGATTGGATATTAATATTTCATACTACACCAATAAGATACACAAAATATTCTAAAATTATTAACAATATAACATAAAACAAAAAATTAAGCAACAGCAACATTTCAATAAATTATAACATAACACAAATATTTATGATTAGTAATCTGAGAAAGATATTTTTATGATGATATAATAAAATGTTCACAAACAACACTCCTCTCGCGTTGGTTTGAAAATCAACGCGAAGAAAACCAACGTCTTTTGTAATAGCACCTGTCCTGATCCAGATTTCCGTCTAATTAGCGACGGACAAAACATCGAGAGCGTCGACAGCTTCAAGTACCTGGGGGTACACATCACGGGAGATGGCATTTTGCAGAAAGAGCTCGCTATCCGAATGGGAATGGCTGGAGCAAAATTCAACTCAATGCGGAATATCTGGGACTCACTATTATACTCGGTCAAAACCAAATGCCGCCTATTCGACGCTTGTATTCTGACGGTGCTGCTTTACGGTAGCGAATCATGGCACCTTACGAAGGCTCAGAGCAACCGTGCGTGGTGTGCGTGGTATGACTTTAGGAGCAACGAGGAGATAAGAGAACGCACCAAGCAGCCTCTCATCACGCTGAAAGTGAAGAGGCAACGTTGGATCTGGCTCGGCCACGTGCTGCGGATGCCAGAAGAGAACCTCAACCTGGCTTGCCTGTTCTTCAAACCGACCGGATTCCGGCGTCCTAGAAGACCGCTAAATACTATCTACAGAGTGTATATGGCGGAGCTACGGGATGCTGGTTTGACCTGGAACGAAGCAAGAAGGCTGGCGAGCGACAGGGATTCCTGGAGGCGCCGCGTGGTGTCCATATGCTACAATTAAGGGGCGGATATGGCCAAAGAAGAAAAGAAGATAATAAAATGTGTTGATGATAAATGATTTTTAAGACTAGTAAGAAAATATGCGGTAATATAATATATTGCACATATTATGTGGCTTACTCCTTGTGGCTGCCCTGTGATAATACGTAATCAAAATATAATTCTACGTTTAAACTTTTCTGTTATTGGGACAGGTCACGTCAAAGTCTCGCCATTAATTTTGTTTATTCGTCGAACATGACCAGCCCATTTTATTTGGAAAAATTATATTCCTCAGATTATGTTGGATTCCCCAAATTCCTCGTTCACACACTGCAGTTACGATATTTATTAATTGTCATACTGGTAAATATTTTTTCAGAGTCGAGACATGTGGATTCGTATGCGATTGGCTGCCAGGAAATGGAACTCTCCCTCTAAAAGACGCCCTTAGCTACGCCGTCAAAGTGCGAACGCCCAGCGATGCAACAACAGAAGTGTACAGATACCCACTAACTCCTGCAGACATTCCATCGTCAGCTATGACAGATCAAACTAGTCAACGAGCTCTCACAAACAATGAACGATATAAATCTTCTCTCAGAAGAATGTCAGACACCGCCTTGTTTTTCCCCGCCGAAGGAATGTACAGTCTCAATTGTAAAAAGACGTACGAAAATGTTACCGATTTTTTCTGTGAGTTTGGATCAAATGAGACTATTACAGATAACTCTGGAAAGTTTTTCATGACGAAAGTTATGCCTTTGACGACGAAAAATAGCGATCAATTGGTGTCTCTATCGGCGTACACGCAGGGAGGTACTTCTAAAGAGTTTTTGGTAGAAGGACTAGCAGAGCTGACGAAGAACAAAAGAAATTTGACTGAAAAGGATATGCACGACGTGAAATACTCAGAAGCTACATGTTTTGACTATTATTCAACGGTAATTATGACAATAAATTGCATCCTGTTTATAAATTATTAAACGTGAAAATTTGTGCACTCCTTTTAATGATACTAATTTATTATGTCTAGGAGTATTTTATCTTTTTTTTAAAGCTTCAAATTTACATCCATATAAATTATTTCTAGCTAGTAACAAATATCTACAAGTAGGTTAATGTACGAGGGTTTTCCAAGAATTAAAGACCTTCATTACCTATTTTAAAAATCAGGAAAATTTTATTTTTATAAAAAAGCATACGAAATTTTAGGTACATAATTATTATTATCTCCACTATTTTTCGACGTAGTCCCCGTTACGATCGATGCATTTGGTGAGCCGTGGCACTGATCCTTGATTCCCTTGTCGTCGAACTCCACCGCCCCCATCCTCAAAAATGTTCTCTCCTCTTCCTCTACGTCCTCATCGGTCTCGAAGAATTTTCTGGCCAAATGTAGTTTCAGTTGAAGAAAAAGATGGAAATAACTCGGCGCCAGGACCTATGAGTAGGATGACGGACGAGGATGATGGACGGAATGAGTCCAAAAGGTTAAATAACACCGAAATCGTTTGTACGGTATACTTATATACTGACGTCTGAGATTAAAATTTTGAGTTCATGGACTGTCAGACGATGATCTTCACGAACTTTATCATTGATTTTCTTCAACAAAACGTCACTAATTGAGGACCTCCTTCCTCTCCACTCCTCATCATGAACACTCGTTTTAACACTCTAAAACTCAGTACACCACTTCCTGACATTCCGTTGGTTCATCAAATTACCTTAATTGGAAGTGAGATGATGATGGATTTTAACAGGGTGGACTCCTTCTTGGCTGAGAAAACGAATGACTGAACGCACCTCGCAGGCGGTGGGATTCGACAGCAGAGCGTCCATCTCAAACGGATGCAAATGTCATATTGAAGCAGCTACCGAGCCGGCTCACCATTCGTTCTGGAGAGGGAAGTCTATGCTACATGTCATGCTGCCATCTTTCGAGAAATAACATCTGCGTCACCAAAAATGAATAAAGTTCTTTAATTCTTGGACAACCTTCGTACTATGCTAGTATTTTCAGATGTCGATATAGTAGGGTTATAAATTCTCACAATTGCACTTTATCTATCATTCTTGGCCATTTGTATTCGCCAAACCCATCCATCAATTTTGCAGGTACCCTAAGAAGAAAATCAAATCACTTTCCTGATATAATTCGACTAATATACATAATCTTCCAGCAAGACCAAGAAGTATCCGTGGAAGTGCTACTGCATGAGCGGCCAAACGAGAACAAGACGAAAGAATCTGTAGGAGTCGCGATGCTCTTGACTGGATGCTCACCAAGATGCCTGGCGACCACTCCGAGACATCGTCTCTGCTCAAACCCCAAGGAAGATGTGGTGCTTGATATTAGTCTGACATTTTGGTCATACATGGCGGTAAGTTATCAATATTTTATTTTACATTATTTGTAGTTGTTAAAACTTACACAATGTATGGAATCGCTACTTATTATAAATGGTAGTTTTAAAATAATAATATGTTCGTAACCAAAGTTATCGGATTAATGTAATATTTTTTTTTACGTATTACAAAACTTGCTAGCGATTGAACATTATTTTTAGTATGATACGATTGGTAACTAGATATAAATATCTGCGTTGTCGGCACGGCGTGCAGTATTCGTAAAAAATATTGACCTAATATTTACGTCTTGCTCTCGTTAATCGTTTTTTATGTGTTATTTTACGGGATTTTTCATTTAAATAAATTAGTATTCATAATGACTGAATTGGTTAAGCGGAATTTATTAAAGCGTGGGTCATGGGTTTGATACGGCAGCTTTGAAAAAACATGCTGTGTTTTCATGTGTTGCTATAACCTAATAGGTTCGGCGATTTGTTAACAACCATTCCTCGTATCTACACTCTGCGAAGGCTCGTGAGTTTCATTTAAGAGCCAAAATGGTAGTGTGCTTTTTTTAATATTGTTATATTGTATAACATCCTCGAAGGAAACCCAGCGGGAAAAAGGCCAGTGGGAAAGCCACGCACACAATTGGGTGATAACATTACAAAATATCCCAACCAGCTGGTAAAAATCAGGAACTGGAAAAGACGTGCGGAGGACCGTTCCGGCTGGAGGCGGCTAGGGCTCGACTTGAGCTGTAGCGCCATCGAAGAAGAAGTATAACATAATACTATAATTGAATCTTGTAACACCGATGCACTGGTGCTTGATAACTTCGTTTTGCCAGACTGATGAAAGTATTCCTAGAAGGCTTAAATTCTGTGAAAGTACGTGGTAACGAAAGGATAAAAATCAGCTTGGGGAAGGTTTCATTCAGCAATGGACTACAATGGACTACAATGATGATAATGACTATACATTAATAATATTATATAAATTTAAACAATGATAAGAATGCCGTTAGATGTCTTAAGAAATGAAGATTTTGTACTATAAACACATTGCTGCCGTGCACCGATATTATCCATGACAGTTTTCATGTATGAAAGTAGTTTTGTTGTTATTATGTAGGTAGGTAAGTACATGGAGGGCTTTTCAAGTACCGGAACTTAACATTGAATCGGTTCCATGACGCAACGATTATGCTCACTTCCGTGCGTTGGAATACAATCTCCGATACGTGAATGCTGATAGAGTTATAAATAATAAGATACTGTTTTTCCTACTACACAATTCTACATTTTAGAAATAATATAACAGTCGCGTACGATTTCATAATTTTCAGATAAGTACTATAACAATTTTCTACATTCTCTGATTATACATCTGGTTTCTTTATAAAATGTAGACAACTCTGTTATTATAAAAAAATAATTACAAGATAAAAAGAACTTTTTATATACAGCGTTTTTAAATTTTCTGTTGAATTATTATGCTCAATATGCTCAAACTTGTACTTGATATGAAGTAAATAAAAAACAAACAAACAAATATAGAATACTGAAATGTCGTTTTGACATTTCATTTTGATTTCCATAGTAACGCACGTATATATTAATAATTTAGTTGCTAGGACCACCGCCTTAGCAACCAATAATAGTCTTTTACCTTTTACGGATTTTTCTGAAATAACTTTCCATACAAAACAGAATTAATTGAAAATGAATTCAATTCTGCTTAAAGATGGCTAAAAGTATTAAAAGAATGAATTGGCATCGTGTTCTGATATATTCTAAAAGTTTCAAATGTCTAGCTAGTCGGGAAGTTAGTTAAAAATCGATTGCAAGAGTTGTACCGGACAAACAACTACCGGACAAATAAGAATACGAGCTAATAAAAACGTTGTAAAAATGAATATCAAAGAACAACTTTTCACAGAATATTCTGGGAAAAGATAAACCTTTATTGGTTGCTAATGAAATAAGTATCTTCTATGAATACAATATAATCATTATCATCTGCCGGACTCAGTCCTTTGTTGGTTGAATCATTTCTTCCCTTAGTTTCTTTTACCCTTCATCTTGACAGGTTTGTCAATCCATGGGATTTTAGGACAGCCATGTAGTGATTTAGTGTTCCTTGGGCAATATACTGAATGATGCATTTTCCATCGTTTATTCACTCGCTGAGCGGAATGACCGAACGATTACAAATAAAACGATGTTTTGTAATAGTATGCAATTTATTACTTGATGTAATAATACGTTTATATAGTTTATCCACGTGGTTTTGTGCGTGTATGAAATTATATAATATAATTCAAAATGATATATTATACTGTCTTTTGTTTTATTTATTTACATGGATTATAATATATTATGCTTACTGATTAAAATAATAATATATAATATTATTTGTCATTTTGAAAATTGTATTACCGTATTTTAAATAATATATTTTTATTTTTACTAACATTTACTAAAGGACAGTAAATTAAATTTAAATGAAAATAATTACAAGATAAAAAGAACTTTTTATATACAACGTTTTTTATATACAAATGTTCTGTTAAATTATTATGCTCAATATGATCAAACTTGTACTTGATATGAAGTAAATAAAAAACAAACAAATATAGAATACTGAAATGTCATTTTGACATTTCATTTTGATTTCCATAGTAACGCACGTATATATTAATAATTTAGTTGTTAGGACCACCCCCTTAGCAACCAATAATAGTCTTTTACTTTTTACGAATTTTTCTGAAATGAATTTCCATACATAACAGAATTAACTGAAAATGAATTCAATTCTGCTTAAAGATGGCTAAACGTATTAAGAGAATGCATTGGCATCGTGTTCTGATATATTCTAAAAGTTTCAAATGTCTAGCTAGTCGGGAAGTTAGTTAAAAATCAATTGCAAGATTTGTACTGGACAAACAATCACCGGACAAACAAGAATACGAGCTAATACAAATGTTGTAAAATATTACGTTATGAAATGTAATTAATTAAAAATATTTACGTAAAGTTATCCAAGTATTGGATCCAAGATTTTGAAGTAACCAGTAATCGAAAAACATCTTTTACGATATATATACTATACTTTATCTTGAAGTATATGTTACGGTTTGGTATTTTTTAAGATACAATATTATATTTTTTCCAAGCTTTCGTACACGAAGAAGGATAATGGTTGAAAATATTTCAGTAAGTATGTAGGTATTAAGTAGGATGCGAAATACGATGGTAGTGATATTTACTTGAATTTAATGCGGTAATATGACCGCAGTGCATGACGATTATCGATTGTATATTTCGTTCAAATTACAATGATGTATTTCAATAAGCAACAGTCATCATTGTCAATAAAAAAATTACCATATTGCATGCGCGTAAGCAATAACTAGCACTACTATCGAAGATTATATTTTCGTTTCACAGCCTGATTATAGCGGGTCTGCTGCTATGCGTAGGGAGTAAATATGTTTCAGATAACATACTCTCTTCATTTCGATATGAATTTTAGACCAAAATTGTAAAGCCAATTACAGTTGTAAATATACATACCAAACTAAAAAAAATATACTCTTAAATTATTAATAAAAAACTTTGTTTCCAATCCAGCTATAAGGTAATTTTTAAAACTTACTGTAGGTTATTCCATTTCTGTTCAATTTTCATTTTCATTTGAAGTACGAGTGTTATTTATGTAAAGACATGTGTAAATAAAAATTCAAAGCTCACGTTTGACTGGTAACTATGAACTTTAACATACGAGACTACTATTAATTTATCAATATCACGTAGGTACGTGATGCCCTATGAACGAATTAGTGTCCCCACCAATTGTATGGTATACATTAGACCTGAACTTGATAGTTTTAGCTAAGTGGATAAAGACACTACTTAAATGTTATTACCTCCAATCGCGAGCAAAAACATAGTGTACATTGTACAGGGCCGCATGCAGGATAAAGCGTGTTAAAATTCTGAAGCATGCAATAATATGGTAACTGCGATCATATTTTTCAGCATTTAATCTGTCAAACGAAGAATCTTAAATGAAGTCTGAACTTGATTATAACTTTTTAATTTAATCTGGACGTTGCAAAAACAAGATTTCAGAACACTGGATGCAACAAACCGAACACAACCAGGTCGCACGTAGTAGCTCGTCTTGAATTTTGTAATTGTACCTGAATTTGTAACTTAAAGTCGGTGTGACATTTTTGTAAGAAACAAAACATCTGCTTATCGTGTCTGACAAATTTCACTTGACTTTTCATTAACATATAAAAAAAACAAACGTAAGTATCTAATAATAGATAGAGCCATAAAAATCACTTTAAAAGTGATATTTTATAGCAAAAATATTTAAATATTTACACAGTATCGTATATAGGCACCTTTAAAAATATGTATTGATAATATTATGATAGAACTGATGATATTTACAAATAACTTGAATTTGATTTAGTCGATTCAAATATTTCTGAATGTCCTTATGTTTTTTTTGAGCTGTGAAAGTATTGTAAGACATCTGAAATATCAGCTCAAATCTCTTGTACTTATCCTTATTTATTTATTATTTAATTAATAATTGATGTATTTTGATCGATCAACTTTTAAAAATAAAAAATACATAGTAGCGTCTGCACTCAAAATATATGCGTTCTGGCTGCACAGAGCTTTAACGCTCAATTTAAAAGGCAAAAAAGTTGAAAGTAATGATAAGTATCTGCATTATTAATGCCAAAAATACCGGTATTTTTTATATTTAAAACCGGTATTTTGGTATCGATAAATACTGGAATACCGGTATTGAAATAGCTATTAGTACTTCAATCCTTAGGCAAAGTTGAGTGGGGTTTCACTCGTATCCATCACAAAGGTTCTTATACCACCAAATGCAGTGTCTTCATCCGTTACGTTAACTTATTGAAATTTATTTGGATAAAGAATTGGGGAATGTCCTCTCATAATTTGACCGATGTACTGTAGTTATCTGGTTTTGATATTATTTGTTTGAATACGCAAAAAATAATTACCCCGTCAATTAAAAAAAGAACATGCGTCAAAATAACCACATATAGAAAACCTCAATATTTATATTATTACATAAGAATTATTAATGTATAAATATGAATAAGCAATTTATGTAATTGCTTGTAGATGTGCCCGATTCACCCCTGTAGTATTGCGGTGATGACTGATGTGTGTTCTATGTAACTTCTAGCGTTATTAGAACCTGTTTGAAACAATGAGCTGCCACATCCAGGTTTTTATAAAATACTCCCGTCGGAAAAATCAATTAAATACCGTGACATTCGTAAATGACCAAAGAATTTTTAGGTAACATAGACTTAATGGGATATGTCGTTAGACAAGACGAATCTAACATCTGACATAGATTATTATTCTTCTGATTTCGGTGACCAATTTCCAACATAACGTGACATTGTCTTTACAAACCATTATTCAATGAGCTTAGTATTTTTCATCGCTACACAATGAATTGAGCATCAAAACATCAAGATATTGAATATAAATAAATTGAGAGTATTCAAAATTAATATAGTAATAGGATGGTGAATAATTTTTATAGTTAAAACAATTCATATTGCAAACAATTTAACCACGTTGTATATATGTATTATATTCAAAGATGTTGTATTATAGAAGAGAGAGCCTACTTTGGTAAGATATAATATGTAAAGGGGGAGTGCCTAGTTGTTATTCGTTTAGTCAACTACCCCCGTTAATATTTATAATTCAGACGGTTGATTTAATATTGTGACATGTGATGTTGTACGGGCAGTGTTGAAGGAAAACACGCGTTGGTATTTTATATCGTTTATATGGCACAACTACATTAGTAGTGTCAGACAGCAGATAGCATGAAGTTATATTAAACTATATTTTTGAGTGTTAATGTTTGTCCTGATTCTTTTAATTTGATAATCTCTACGTATATTGAAGGTCTCCAAACAACTGTTATTTCCGACTCGCAATTGTCTATGCTTTAAACATGCGCATAGAAAATAACGTGTCAGTTATAGAGTTGGGTAAAACCTCTACATTATAAAGGAAATATCAGTTTGTCATATTTCCACATATGGCATCTTTTAAAAAAAATCATTGGCACATATTATATTTACCATGTATAAAGTTCAAAGATACCGTAAGACGAAATTCGGTGCAATGAAACTAATTATATTTCCATCAAATATTTATTAATAACTAATTATGTTATTTCTGAGATATACGTTATAATTATTAATGCTGTTCATCATCATCATCAGCAACTGAAATACTGTTCACAATACACTAATTCCCTGTAAACGGCATCGTTATTGTATAAATAAACTTTTCATAGTATTCAAAACGTCCATGTATTTTGAACTTGGTTTTACCATAATGAATAATTTTCTTTTTAACACATAACATTATTAAAAAAGAAATCAATGTCAGTTGAAGCTTAATTACGGCTTTAATATATAATTTGAAAAGTTTTTGCCTCTATATGCCTGAATGCACCCCTATTGGAAAATTTGCGAGATTGAATTGTAGCTAACTTAATCAGTAGACCATGAATCTTTTTTTTTGTTTCAATGTCATCCATTTACGCTCCATCTTTATAGAAAAAGGGTTTTTCCAATATCTTTGATTATACTTTATACCTAATATCCATTTGAATAGTTAAAAAATAAATTATAATGTTAATGATGTTAAATACGATGTTTTTTTTATATAGATATTTATGTACTTACCTACCAGTGGCACGCGGTTGATCCATAGATATTGTAGAAGTAGTAATCAATATTATGTAGCACCTATTTTTTCCTACCTAAATACATATTTTTTCAGACTTATACGCGGCGTAAATGTGAACTCTGCCATTCTTGGTGGTGTTGGCTTATGTGTCTTTGATAATTACCTTAGGAATCGAGGGTATCCGTTGTTTGTTCTCCCACGGTGCAGAACTAACCTGCCATTAGCAATGCCAATTGGGAGGGCAGTAACCATGTTTAATGAAATCGCTTCGGATATTGATATATTCCACTTACGTGAGTGTGAATTTAGGTGGACGTTGTTTTATAAGTTTTTAAGATAGGGTCTATCAAAGTTCACTCTGTGTGGTTCCATCTACTTTTATTTTGTTACTTATTTTATTACTTATTCTCTGTATTTTTATTTTAAAATTTATTAACACTTATTTTATGTCATGTCGTGAACGCTTTGAATTTATAATTTGTTATGTTCATTATATGTAAAATAAATAAATTTGATTTGATTATGTAATAATATTATTCAGATATTATATATAATTATACTGAACTCGTTAAACGATCACTGGCAGAATTATACTCAAATCAATTAACAAAATTTACATATTTTTTCGATTACTTTAGGTCAGAGTGTTTATTGGGATCATTGGTGGAACGTCCTTCGCCATGTTTGAAGGAGCTGTCATCGCCATTCTTCGAGAACACGAAGCCGACTATGGCCTGCAGAGAATCTATGGAAGCATTGGAGGAATGATATCTTCACCGCTGTCTGGAATGCTCATTGACTACGCCAGTCAGGGGAAAGGATATACAGATTTCAGGTTCGGTATCTTTGAAATAATGAAAATAAGTATTATAAATCTTGTAGGTATTTAAGTCAAATAAAATTATTTTTAATTATTTATTTTTAACATAATACTTGTTCAATAACTTAACTGTTTTTATTAGAATGAGTAAATTGAACGAATTTGAATTTAAATTAAACAATTTTATAATAATTAAAGTTGAAAAAAAATAGTTTTTAAAAATATTCTACGATATTTGAGTGATTTATTTTGACAGCTGTTTAAAGTTATAAACTATCTTTAGAACCAGACGACAATAAACAACAATAGGACTTGGGTTACGTTTTGGATCTCGTTATAAGAGGTTATGATTCTTGAATGCGGAGAAATATGTGTTAAACGTTAAAGATTGGTACAAGTCGGTTTACAGGAAGTTAGACGGATGCCGCGCCGATTTTAATGGCATTTTTTGGTAAAATTCATGAATTCAAGAATGAAAACCTAACCTAACCTAACAAATAATCCAGTATATCGGCTATTTAAAAAAAAATTTGCTGCTGGCTTCTTGTAAACCGACAAGAACCTAAAGAATAATATGTTATATTTTGTATCATCATACGAGTATTATTATGCAATAAAGTTTGTTTTAAAATAATATAAACTATTTTAGAACATTATGAAGACCTTTGTATTTCTTGTGTTTTATGGGTTGACTTTCATTATGTCATAAACCAAAACTGCCTTGATTTAAGTCATGGTTTATGACGATTGGATTTCGCTATCTATCTTATTAACCTGTAATGTGTTTGGAACAGTCATAAGATAACTGATACACAAATATATTTGAAGGGTGTACCTATAAGTAAATATTTATAGTGAAATAAATAATAACAAAAGTAAATATAAATAAAGTAGAATATGGGTTAACATAATTTAATCTCCCTTTCATAAACAGACAACTTGTAAAAATATAAAAATAAATAATTTAGAAGGTCAGTCTTAATAAAAACAATTAAAATAGTATTAAAGGTCTCATGGACAAAATTAAGCTAGTGAGTTATATTAATTATTTCGTCCAAGGGTTCAGTACAACTATCACTTTCCAAATATTTGTTTCTAGTATAACCGTTCCCATAATATGTATATACAAGAAAGATTTATTTTTCTTTCTATTAATAATACTACATTAAATTTACAGGTATAATCATTTTATGTTGATTTTACAGGCCAGCGTTTTATCTGTATGCTATTCTGAAGGTTGTCAGTGGATTTCTGATGATGACAATCAACTTGGAATTCAAATCACCGGCGACGAACCTCATGAACGACGTGGTATCCGTGCTCAAGAATGTGGAAATTGTAGCACTCTTTGTGGTCTGTTTTGTACTAGGTAAGTTGTTTAATTTTCCGCGTTATTTACATATTACTTTTGTGTGTGAATATGAAGGTGTTTATACGACAACAAAGGAAATTTTAATCAAACTATAAATTTTATCCTTATCGACAATTTTTGAAAATTTTTGACAATTCTGGTTTTTTGTTGAATGCTATCTTGTTCTAAGAAGACGCATCATTGTTTTGCTGAGAGATACTATTGCTGTGTTTAAAATTTGTACTATTATATTCCATAGTCTAAGATTATATTTTTTAGCATCTTTAGGCATCTTCAGGGGCTGTGCACACTCATCAATGGCAAATGCGCATTGAAACAGAGTGTGGTTAATTCTTATTTGTATATCAAATTAAAACATCGTGAAAACATTATTATAAAGAAAACAAAAATAAGGAAGGATAAATGCTCGAAATAAAAGTGCTGAAAACATCAAAATTGCCCACTTCTAATACATTTTTAACAAGTTTATTAAAACGTCATTAAATACTAATAAAATAATGAAACTCTCAGTGTGCATTTGCAATCTGTGAGTGTGTATTGTGCATGAAGAGGTAGAAAAGCAAAATCCGAGTCACTAAAATGATGAATGAATAGTAAAAAACTGTGTTCGTAGGCTTTCAAAAACATATATAGGTATGCTTACACACTGCAGTATGCAATATAGAAGAGATCTTTAATTAATTAGTTACGTATTTTCTTCGACTTACACGAAGTAAAAATGAGAACTCTGCCATTCTGGGTAGTGTTGACCTGTGTGTCCCCGAGGACTATCTTAGAAATGGAGAGCATCAGTTGTTTATTCTCCCAAGGTGCAGAACCAACCTGCCACTGGTGATGCCAATTGGGAGGGCGATAGCTATGTTGAACCAAATTACTACTTGGACCTAATAGGTTGAGCAAGTGGCTGACATCCATTTCTCGTAAAAAACAAAATCTGTTAATACAAACCTCTACTCTGTGGAGCCCCATATGATCCTATTAGGATCGGACAGAAGAAAGAAGTTGATTTATTCCACTTGCGTGAAAATGAGTTTAGTTGGACGCTATTTTATAAATTCGTAAAATAGGGTCTCCTTAGCAAACTCGGTGTAGGTACTTCTTTGAACTTCTATAGATGTATAATTGTATTTTCACTGCTTTTGTATGTCTATATTATGTTCTCTTTTATATTTGCATTTTTATCGCTTTTATTAGTTTTTCTCTTCTTTATAATAATGTTTCATGTCATGTTGAGAAAGTCTTCATTTCTTCACTTCAAAACTTATCATTTGTAATGTCCACAATATTTAAAAAAATAAATTGAATTGAATATTTGTTTCTATCTTCTGATTTTAGTAGTAGGTACATAGAGCCAAATAAACACGTCAGGCATAATCGTTATATCCGAAACGTTGTTGTGAAAATAACTGCAATATACACAAAAAGAGATCGTGTAAGCTATTCCATACTGAGAATGGAATCAAAAGCAAATATAATTCGCCTGTCTCCGTTATTTTGTAATTGACACTGGAATTTTGCTGTGAGCAGTTTTTGTTTAAGAATATAACAATGGCTAGAATTGTGATTTTTTCACACATGCACTTAATGAACTTTAACTATGCGGATTAAACTGAGAGTTTATTTAGATGACAATTATTATAGCCCGTGGATCCCTAGCTCCTTATTATTGAAATTTATTTTATTATGAAGATCGCGCTTGACAGTAAAGATCAAAAGATTTTTGCATGGAATACGTTATTAAAGAGAAAGAGTAGAAATATACTGATTTGTCTTGAATCTAACTTATTTACCTTATATTATTTCTCAAATCGATGAGATATATATAACAATTAGACATAGGCAGGAGCTCATTTACTCAGGCGTTCCATATCTATGAATATTCGATCAGTGTATTTTGATGTTATAACACATAAAAATAATGTAGATGTTTCTAAATTATCCAATTAATAACCGATTTACTTATTAAACATATAATCAT
Organism: Rhyacophila brunnea; assembly: GCF_057557595.1. Classification (NCBI taxonomy): domain Eukaryota; kingdom Metazoa; phylum Arthropoda; class Insecta; order Trichoptera; family Rhyacophilidae; genus Rhyacophila; species Rhyacophila brunnea. Next base: position 44,221,553 of record NW_028232859.1, read on the forward strand.
GTTGTGTAGACGCCTAGTGGACATTTATGTACGTGTCCAATACAATAAATTTCCAAACGAGGAATATTAAAACTTACGATAATAAATAATAAGGTTTTTATGAATGATTTCTATTATTGTGGTAGGAATGGATACCTACACATTTTTGCGGTGAAATTTCGTGGCATACCGCAATAGATTGTCTTTTAAAGTTATATAAAAAAAATACGTGGGTCAATGCTCATAATAAAGATTTCTAATCTGAATAAGTAATCATGCAGATCAGCGTAATCGACCGTGATTAACTATATAAAGCAAGTACTTAATTTACATTTGTAATCGCCTTAAAAAGTGGTTTTTATTTAATTTAAATACTGTTTTAATCTTGCGATTTGATTCCACACCTGGTGGTAAAAAAGTACATATGGTAGTAATTATTTAATAGAAAGTAATTTTACTTAAAGACCAGTGGCGAAATTTCGATATTTACTGATTAATTACCGCTTATCTTGACACGTAAACATAATTTAAATATGAGAATTTGCTAAACACAATATTATCTACCAGAGGATGGTCGCAAAATAACGCAAATTGATTTATTATTCAGCAAATAATAAAATTAAAAATATATAATATGTATTTACATTATTAAAATACTAATTTTTTGATTTGTAATCGTAAGTGATTAGCGATACACTTAGTAGAAATAACAAAGATCAGTATGTAAACAAATATTTTAAATGAATTCAGTTCACTCTGTAATTTTTGATTTAATCCGAATGTAATATTATAAGAGATTACGTTACACTACTCAATGGTGTTATATACCATGGCCCCCACAAGGGAGGGGGGGGGCTGACAGGGCACTAGCCTGGGAGCCCAGGCTCAGGAGGGACCCGGTGTGGAGGCCCGATCAGATAAGCGAGATAAACACATAAGTATCACAAATATACCCTAAAAGTAAAAAAGTCGCCTGCGGCACTAATTTACTTCAAATGTTAATGTTGATTATCGTATTAAAACATGTGGTTATACGATGTCATTTTTGATGTGTGTCGATACTCAACAATTGAACAATTTAAGTAAATATATTAAAAATTGCTAAAAAAAATATACTAAATACTCTTCATTTGACCTCGAATACCATTTTGTAGACCACTGTAGAGCGCCATATTGCCTTTAATCTTAGTGATAGGTAGGGGGGCTTGCCAAAGATCCTGGCCTGGAGACCCACTTCAAGATGTGGGGGCCATGCTATATATACTGTATAAATATAGGTATATTATAATACATTAATCGGTGAATATATGGTTGTTCTATTGGTTTTTGTACTCATTTACAACCATTCAGAAGGTAGTCTTCACCCCTGTTAAACACTATTAATTAGCATATCTAGTGAAGTTTAGCAATTATTAAATCAGCAAATCTTCAGAATTAAAATATGCATAATGATAATATTTAGAATACGTAGTTTTGTTTTGTTGTATTATTACCAAATATTAAATTTTAATCCAGCTATTCTAATAATAATATTTATATTTTTTACAGTTAAATAACAATATTCTGATGTTTATGAAGAATATTTTTTTAAATTTGGTACTTGACATTATCTTGCGTACTTGCGTAGTAGTTATGGAAGTAACTATGTTGAGTATTATTAATTACTGGAATTGATTCTTTGTTTCAGGTACCGCATGGGGTTACATCGAAAGTTTCCTATTCTGGTTACTCCAAGATCTTGGAGGTTCCAGGAGTCTCATGGGTATTACGATTACAGTTGGCGGTATCGCTGGCATTCCTCTCCTGGTAATGTCGGGTCCCATTATTGAACGGATCGGTCATGCAAATGTCCTATTTATTGGATTTCTATTTTATTCCGTCAGACTCTTGGGTAAGTTTTCCCTAAATAAATAAATGTAATTAGGTGTAATAAATAATAATTTAAATAAAAGGGGGGGGGACTCTTTTCAAGGTATCCAGCGTTTGCACAGTTGAAATTCATGAGGTTTAATATGTATCATATTAATCACATATGACATTGTTAAACATGGTGGACAAAAAATAAACAAATAATAGAATACCAGGCAACCACAAATTCAATTTATATAAAACAGTATGCTGATATTGTACTGATAAAATACTCAATTTAAACTTTAATGCCATGCACTAGTAGTATTTAATGATTGAAGAATTGCATTAATAATGAAATAGAAGTTATTTGTACAGATGGTCGTAAATAAATACATTAAATATGACACATTTATGTAAAGAGCATACCTACTTGCTTTGCAAACACAGATATAATATTTTTTGAAAAACACAATTATCGAAAATGACAATAAGTTAGCAATTATAAAAAAAGTGTTAAGTATACAATAAAAAAATACATACAGGTTACCGAGTACTTGCAATGCTCCGCCAGTTTATGAAATCACTCATAATATTGTGGGAAAATGAAATATGCTGTTCATGAATAATTATTTTAAAATAATTAAATTCACTTACATACTTTATATATTTTTTTTTAGTTTCATAATATGACGTGTCGTAAGCCCCGTTTTTATTACAACTATCATGCCACAAGTTTAAAGACTATTATTCCATTTGACAGTCAAATTAAAAAAAAAAGTAAATTTTTCTAAGTCGAGTGCTGAGGTAGGTACCTAAAAGATAAATTAGCTTTTAAACAGAGCATTTGGACCTTCACAGGATGTAAATTCTGTTTTATAAAAAATGGTTGTTAGTAATATGCCAAACTGATTAAATCTTTGCTTTGAAGTAAACCAGTGCCATCTTAACGGCCCACATGCCTAACGTAGGTCAAAATGGAGGTTTATGGTATTTTCAAAGCATTAGCCTGAATATTCCTTAAACGATGTAGATAATTTATTTATATAATTTTGAAGCCTTATTATCCTTTATATTTATTTTAAACATTTGATGACTGCATAAAGTAGTTTTATTACGTAAAATAGTATTCTTTTAAACCTCTCGGTCTAGTTTTAGAATATAGTCATATTTCACTACATCCATGTGCAGTGGTATTAAGATTTATTAATTTTTAAACTCATTTTAAAGCCATTAGTAAAATTTATGTTGACATTATTATAGTGAAATATTTACGATAAAAAATTATATTTATAATCTCTGTGATCCCAAATTTGACAAGAATTAGGCATTTTATTATTTAAAAAATGGGCAAGATTACCACAGTTGAAGATTATTTTAAAGATGTTTATTATAAGCTATGTTTTTGACCATTCAAATGTGATAAAACATCCTACGAATAATGATTGTTTTATAATAATTATTGACCTAAGAATAAGGTAGTATTTTTTTGAAATAAGACATTTCTATTGGCATTTCCTAGTGGTTAAGCTACAACATACGGCCGTAGCCATACGTTGTCAAACGATAACTGAAGTTGGGAGTAAGATCATGTTAACGCGCGTGTTTGAACACGTACCTAACTGAAAAAAGAACGATTTTCTAAACGATCGAATAAGGCTTTAAAATTATATAAATAGATTATCTACATCGTGTAAGAAATGTTCATTCTAATGCTATGAAAATACCACAAAACCTCCATTTTGACCAACGTTGGGCATGTGGGCCGTTAATATACAAAACCTGAGAATATCTTTTCTCATAATCGTATTTCATAAGCGAGTGGTCCCACTGTTCAGCCGTCAAAATCAGATCCCAGATTGCCTGATATATTGATTTGCAAAACCACATAATTATTAACCCTTTCCCGTTTCGAATTGAAAAAAAATCGCAAATCAAATGCATTACCTATCAGTGTTATTTATAATAATATACATTCTTGTTACTCATCAGCTGTCAAAATTAGACTATTATTTCATACAAAATATTGGTGGTAATATCTATTTCCAAAATTTTTCTTTGGTAGCATTGAGCTATAAATTACGTTTGTGGAAGGTGTGTTAATGTCAGTGTATTATTTATCATGTCAAAACTTAAGTCGGCTTTGAGTATCGAATCACATATCGAAGAAATATCATATGAATTATAATGAGGGTTATTTTCAGGTAGGGACTGGTTATTTTCCATTCGATCGACACATTGGGTCTTTGTCCTATTTACTATTTTAGTTGAAGGTTTAATAGCAGTTGCTATTTTATAAATCCTTTTTTTAATTCAAAGCGTCATCCAAATACTAATCTTCTTGTTAAAATTAATATAAAATCAGTGATAGATGAATCTAATATCCATTTATTTAATTTAAGGTTACTCCTTGATCTACAACCCTTGGATGTGTCTGATCTTCGAAGCCTTGGAAGGAGTCACGTCCTCGCTGGCTTTTACTGCCGCAGTGACGTATGCAGCTCGACTTTCTACTACAACGACTGACACCAGCATTCAGGGATTATTGGGAGGCCTTTATTACGGAGTCGGTGAGTTAGATACTAGCACAATAAGCAGAATATTATTTGGATTATACTAACAGCACTAGGTAATAAAAAGTTCTGTCATAAACTATGAAAAGAAGAATGTACGTCGTCATTTTTATATAGCAAAGTACTACCAACGTCACGTAAGAGTTTTAGTTGTAAACATAAAAAATCGAAAATGAGTAGGTATTCTTAATTAAAATATCCAAGTAATGAAAACATAAATATTCACATATATCATAAATAAACAGATATCGTATTTTCAATTGTATCACAGTAGTAAAACCAAACACTGGCACGCTAATAAAATGCTTGTGACATTAATAATTATTGTGACAATTAATCGCTGCAGAGTTGATCACTACAATCTTGAAACATCCATAGTTCGCTTAGGTATAATAGATGATCCTAAATGTCAATGCGGAAGCGACAATGAAAATATACATTACATAGCTCAGCCAAACATCAAAGCAATTTTTTTATTCAATTATTTTTGAGAGAATTTAACCTGCAAGTATAAATTATAATACCACATGGTTGATGCTAACATGTTATATAATATTATGTAGGTACCTACCCATTATGAATAATATGTACTTTTTTGTTCTATTTTATACGCATTAATAATATTAACTAATCATGTAGGTAATAACAGTACATAAATACAAACAGTACAACTAAATAAGCCTTAGCTGACACTTAGTATCTTAAAAAAAAGATAATACGTTACATTTGTGTTAATTATATTCAACACAATATCTTTTAATATGTATAATTATGTAGCGCAGCATTTTCTATATATAACCAGGTTAATTTTAAATAAGTGGTCAATATAATATACAACATGTGATATTTTAAACTAAACCAATTAATTAATGTTCATGCATGGCTTTCATTTTTTTTTAAATAAACAAGACACCTGCTTGAATCAAGTTTGCAGCATTAATTGATTGCATATATTTATACTAAAAATAACAATTCGGTTGCATTTGTTATTGTTGTCGTGTATATTGGAAACAAGTTTCTCATTTCATCGTCACGGATGTTCAAAGAAAGTGAACTTGATCAATCGATTTGTGATAAGAAATGTAGTAAAATAACTTAAATTATTACCACTATGGATAATTTTATTACATTAAATTGCATAGCAAAATAATTACAATATTCATGATTTAAAAATAAATACACGTTTGAAGTAAAAGCGTTGAATAATTTCAAGCTAAAATACGTCTCCACAATATATACAGCGTGGCTTAAAACATTAAAAATAAAAGTAACTTACTATTATCAATATATGTATAAGTACTACTATAACAATAAAATATTTTTTGTTAACAATTATAAATAATATTAAGTAATAGTTCATTTTTATTAGGGGTCGTCTATTTATGACGTCACGTCCTGAAGCAGGAAGAGGGTGTGAAAAAAACGTTGAATTCAATGGGACATCAGAAACCCAACAAAATATTAACTGATTTTTTTGAATAAAATAATCCGTCAGAACGTTATATTTAAATCAATTACTTTTAACGATTGTGTTTTTAAATAAATGGGGGTGGTCAACAATGTGAAATAATTAAGACTGAGGTAATTTTTTTGATGACGAAGTATGCTGATGAGGGGGATGACGCTCAAACATAGCGATATCATTTAATGCTGATCATTTATTCCATTTATATAATATTATAATGTTGTAAAATTTCTTTTACTGTATTAATATTATTATTAATTAATATTATAATTTGTTTTTTTAGGTAAAGGATCTGGAAGCTTGATTGGTGGTTACCTGATGAAGGCGTTTGGTACAAGACCTACTTATCGAATATTTGCCGGAGCAACTTTGATAACAGGTTGTGCCTACTATCTATTCAATAGGTTGTATTTAATGAAGCAGCCTCAAGTAGAAGGCAACGACATCTGTAAGAAACATCCTAAGATAAAAGACGTAGAGGCTAATGATAAGGTAGAAAACGGTATTACCGGGCGAAACGAAAAGATGCGACTGAAAGACAACAAAGAAAATGTTAATTTATATTTAGAAAACATTCCAGTGAAAAATTTAGGAATTAATAATCAAGGTTATCAGGTCGGAGATGGAGATGGAGATATTGATAAAATAAGTGATGTAATTAACCATAATACAACGATAGCATTAAATAATTCAAAGACAAATGGACTAGAAAATCCGGCATTTATTGATACAGAGTCATCTGGTGTCAGAGACAGAAAACGTTTAGGTAAAGGAGTAACGCACGCTGACATGGAAAATGTAAAAAAAGATTTCACAGGTGACAGCCATGATAAATAATAATAAAAATAATATAGTTTGGTAGAGATTTATAAACTACCTGTTGTACATAACATGGAAAATTTCCATAGCCAAATATGAAGATTTTCCTTCATACCACCTATTTGTATAAGTAGTGGAAATTGAGATTATGCTTTTCATTTCCCGTTGGGGGTAAAGTCGTTTTATAAAAGAAATAATGTGACTAGTAAAAATATTTGTACATAATAATCATTACCTATTAAATAACCAACAAAGATTTTATATTTGATTTTTCAAGGCACACGATCATCAGTACACTTGTCTTGACTTCGTTTTTAAATCTAATTGAATGTTATAAAATAAAGATTTTTCTCGAAGACACGTCGTGCGTAAACAGCAGACAAATTGAACCAATTCTTCGAAAATTGCACGAAGGTTAATACTTACAGAAGAGCATATTATTAAAATGTAAGTAGGTACCCGAAGAAATTCTTCTTCTTTTATACCATGTCACGTCGTAGCATTGGGGTATAGGCAGGGAACTCAGAAGTAAGGTAAGTAAGCACAATGTCTCGCGCCTCCCATTATGTGAGACCTGGTAGTAGCGAATAGATCATTTTGCAGCACCGCTGCAGGGTGAGGATAGGTTGGCCACGGTGACGGAGCCCTTGCGGTTGTGCCACAAGGGTACGCTCGCACTCTCTGGCTGTATCCAGAGTAATCAGTACCTAATCGGAGTTATCAAATGAGTAAAAAAGTAAAGCATGAAAAGAGTAAACGAGTATCAAAATATGAGTAAGTAAGTAGTTACCAACCATAATTATTATCAAAAATATTTGTTTTTAGAATTTTTGTTAAATTCTCTAATTATTTTCAAAAGAAAATATCGCCTCTCGAATAAATGCTACTTATTTACTTATAAATTAGTAGATAATATTTTATCTTCACATAAAGTGTTGATTTATGTAAACTCCATTTGGCTGAAATCATTTTCTGTATTTTGTGTATTGGGCTGACGGTTGCGGCCAACTATCATCCGAACAAGTATTTTCGTACAAATTATAGGACATGAATAATAATAATTGTTTGTGAGTATCTAATAATAATTTCAATTGTGTAAATGGTCAAGAAATAAAGAAGGAATGCTACGAAATAAAAGAGAAATACTAATATCGAATAAATTATTAAATATATTATATTTTTGGTTGTAAAGAGATAGTTACACGAATGTTATGATTACATTGTGATTTACAATTATTTATTTGTAATAAATTTGTATTGGTATGCATGATTTTTTGTTTTTAGTTATAATATATATTTTTTCATTAAAATTTTTCCAATTCCAAATATTTTAACAATGGGAAAAATAATTTAAAAAAATACATTCCAACATAATTTTAATTTCAAAAACACCGTTCGTTTCATATATTATGATGTGTATTACGGATATTAAAAATATATTTCGTGAAAATATACATTTATAATAAAATATGAAAGTGGTAATGGAAATATTTTTTTTCTTTGCTGCAATCAGTTTTATAAGAACGAAAATAATAAAGATTTATTCAGAAAAAACGTGTAAAACCCGAATTTCGCATAAATATCAAATTGAAACTAATACAAATCAAGCCCAGTACCATGTATGTAAATTTTTTTTAAAATTTATTATTAAAAATATCATTCATAGTCATTGACTATAATATAATTTATTTCTGAAAAAATAGGTGTCACGAAAAGTACGGAATTAAAATACAATCTGTAGCATAATATATGCTACACGATGCACTAAAGGGCTCTTTAATTAATCGTATACAATGCGTAGATCGCCTGCGTTGAACGCATTAGCAAAATATGGAGACAATACTATGCTTTGAGACTAGTACAATGAAATTTATATTATCATATAGCAAGGAAATGCAAATTCATTCTAATTTATAAGTATAAATTTGTATTTTTATAGTTCCTAATTATTAGAAAGATATAAATAATATCTTTAAAATACGAGTAATTTAAATAAATATATTTTTATAAAAACTTTTAGCAATGTTGCAAACAAAAAAATATTTTGCCTAACTTCTGGTTTAATCTAGTTTATAGATATAATATAAGTACCTACTCATGAATTACCCAACACGATTTTTTTCTGTGTATATAATACCTACCATAATTTGAATATATTATATTGACTATTAAAAAACCGTGTGTCATAAATGCTTAAGATTTTTGAATACAAGATTCTCTAATTAGTCTAATTTAATAACTAAGTAATAATATAAAATTACGTCTGATGTTATGGGATGTATTATGCAATTCAATAAAATTTACTGATTTAAAATTATTATACACTTACAAATATATTTCTATATATTACAACTAGGGTGAATACTCCACCTTCCAGATATATGCACCTAATAGAAAAATACGAAGTTTATAATTTGAAACATTTTAAAGTGTTTTAATTAATGCATACGTACCTACCTAAAAACATTAAAACGAAAAATAAATTCTAATTTCGGTATAGTTACAGTATTGTAGCTTGATTTAATATTATAAATAGATTTTTAAGCTATTGGTTTTTGAAGGTTTGGAGGTTTTTAAGCTAAACACATATTCATTTTTTTTTTAAATCGATGTTTCTTTAAATAAATATAAAAAAATTAAAACTCTGAATTAGTCAAAAATATTTAGGTACTGTAGATTAGAGAAAACTTAATTAACAAAATTTAAATAATAAACATGACCATAAAATATGGGATCCTTTATGTTTATGAAGTCACATGTTGTAATGTTTTAGATACACTTTATAGTGTAAATTATAAAAAAAAGTATTGTATTTTTCCGCTAGGTGTCTTTGGTAGTTGGAGTATTCACCATAACAAGGTGACTACGCATATTGCGCATTTTTTTAAATTAAATTTATTTGTGAATTTTTAAATATAATATAACAATATATTAAATAAAACCACTTTAAAATGTAATTATATATTTTTTTAATTTTGTTGCTGAATATTGCACTCCCCTTTAAATTCAAATGCGCTTCAAAAACGAAATTAATATGATTCATAATTCTTGATATTTCGAAAATATTTTCACAAAATTATGGTGTAAATTTTTGCGTAATTGAAAACAATATAACAATATTTTGGAAATACTATTAATAGTGTTTTTTCATGAATTTTATTCAAAATTATCATATGTACTGTTTATTTCAAAATATTAAAGGGTGCGTATTGTTATTTTTTTCCAATATTTACATTCCACAGGGCTGGCCCTGCATTAAAATAGGCTGTATATAACTTAAGCATGAGAGTATTTATTACAGTTATTTGTATCGTATGAAAAAAAAACTAAATAACATAATATTATGTAAAAATTAGATATATTTATAAATAATAAGTGAAACAAATAAAGATAAATTATTTTATTGAAAAAAAAGAAACAACAGTTTTATTTACATTCATATAATATATTTCGACATCAGAGTAAAATAAAATATCTAGCTAAATTTTTGTAAAAAATATAACCATATTTTTAGCAACTATATCTATAACAAAAATATTGTTGTTATCAAAGTGAACGATTGCCTAAAATTCATAAAGATATTATGAATTATGTATACCGGTATTTCCAATACTTTTTGCTACCTGACACTCGATTCGAGATATTGAGTCATTATACAATAAATCAAACTTATCATATCGAAAATTTTCGGCCGCGTACCCCTTAAAATTATTCACGTAGCATAGTTTGGGAAATACTGATTTTTTTATACCACTATATTCAAACAATGTCCAGTCGATAACAAACTGATATACATCGTAACTAATATTTAAGTCAAATAACTATTAAGTACAGTAATAAATTAAAATGTAAACATAGTTTGACTAAATCTTCAGCTCTCAATCTAATTATATACGAGTAGGTAGCTAATTAATAGTAGAAACAAGCATAATTATTTTCTTTAAATTAAATTTGAATATTTTACAGAAAATACAACCGAAAATTGATAGTATCTGATGTACCCGATATGAATATATTAGGCATACGTGGGGATTAATTAATATTAGTTTTCGTTGCGCGAGTGCGGAGAAATCGAAACTATTGAGTTACTAAAATCTGCCCCATGTATCTATTTCTTGACTATGAGCAGTTTTAAGCAGTGGTTCATAAACTTTTCCGACATATTAATTAATTAATATAAAAAAGTGATTGACCCCTTTTTATGTTTGCTTGTGATATTCTAATGAAGATTATTCGCGCATGCGATTTTCACACACTGGAATTTCATATCAAAAATATATAATGCATTCAATAATGATTATAAAAGTGAAAATGATGAGGACTTTAACTTGATTCACACCTCCACCTATTGTATAGCCTTTCACCCAGGGGCCCCGAGGTCGATGCTCAGTGAGATCACAATAAATATTTAAGTGATTTTCTCAAAAGCTTCGTGTTTGTGATTGCTTCTGTTATATTCCTAATTACATTACCATTTCATTACACTACTGTCATTGGGTCTCATGTGCTGGTGAAGTGTTAACAATACGATATATGTATCTATTATGTATACATATATATATTATGTATATGTAAATATCAATGCACAGCTTGTGATGGTGCATCAGTTGAAAGACAACGTAAAGAATTTAATTATTTTTTGTCAGCATGACTTCAGAACTGTGTGTTTATCTTGCATCCTATGCGATTAATCTTGACAGTTTGCCGATCCCTTGTTTTGACTAACAAAATTGTGATTTTTATTGGAATTGATGTTTATATTATCTTATGCCATACAAGTGAATGAGTAAATTATAATACGTGCCTAAAATTAAGATTTGCACCCTCTTTAATTTGGACAATTTATGATATTATGAGTTATGAAGCTGTCGTGTCGTTATGTTTTATCATAGATGTTACTATTAAAACAATACAATTAAAACTAATCACAATTTATTTTCCATATATTTTGTCGCTGACCTAACTATCGCATTGGTCACAAACTTGGTTAATATTTGAAGACTTTCATCAGACAGTCCCCAACTCTCTCCAAGCGATCTTCTCGTCTTCCAGTGCTGAGGATATGTAATCTTGTGTCTGGCAATCGACTTGACGATCAGTACCCCAACGTAACAGATGAAATATATACTAAAATAGAGAGGAAGATACCATAGCTTTTTACCTAAGTAATAATAACTGTATCGATTGTTGACTCTCTTGTCTTCGACTGCTGGTGCCTCCGTCGTGGTGGTCGGTGGAGGTGGTGGCGGATGTTCATGATGGTGATGGTGATAGAAGTCACTGTAATCGATCTCTGGAGCGTGATCGTGGTGGTGATCATGTGGATCGTGGTCGAATATTAAAGAAGGGTATGAATCAACGCCTGATGAACCCATTCCTGACGATGGCGGACCATCAGATGGTGGAAGTTGAAACTTAAAATCTCCATCGTGATGACTGTGGTGATGATCGGGCGGAGGGTAAGATGGTGGTCCACTATCCATTTGGGGAGGTTGGTAGCTCATATAAGAGTCACTCGGCGGTTTATCTTGAGGGCTGTCTTGCGGTGGTGCGTCATATGAATAAGAATCCATTGCCGGGGGGCTAATCACCTGTTGCGGTGGTTGTACAGGTGGGGGTGGAGGCGGTGGGGGCATGGGTGCAGGAGGCATTGGTTGTCTGAAAACGGTAGGAGTATTTTGTTTTGGAGGTAAGTACGGCTTGGATGGGTTATACCTGTCGAGGGCTTCGCCTCTTGCAGGTTGAGGTTCGTATTGCGTGTCGTCGATGCTCGTGAAATCTTCATTTGAGGAGTATGATGGATAATAGTGGAGTTTTTGTGGCTGCCGTTGAGATGCAATATTCTGTGGGTTACTCCATCTTCCGGTGCTTTGTAGTATTGTGCGAGGCAGATCGTCCGTGATTCTGTCGACTGTTTCGTTTTTGCTGTGCCTGTAAAAAAACAAACATTATATATTAAACTGACTGCAGCCTTTTATATATGCCGCACTAATACATATATTTAAAAATGCCAGTATATTTTTCGTTAATTCTAAAATAATTATTAAATATTAACTATACCTACATAATATTTTCGGTTAAATAATATTTATGTGTTATATTAAAGTATTTGATGGAATTTAAATCGTCACGAAAAACAAAATTATACACCGTGAGCAGTCGTACCGAAAAGAGATGGCCGTGTAGCATTGAGATTTACAAAAAATGACGCGTTGTTTTGTGGAGCATTGCAGACAGTTATGTTAATAGTTTCAATAAGAAGATTAATTTGATATTGATTGATATTAAGTATCTGCTAATAACGATGTCACTAATATCGGATACTTGATAGGTACGACTTTATACGTACGAGCACTTACTGTAATTGTAGATAAATTATACGATTTATAATTTACTTGTCTAGGTACCTATTTTCCTCTGTCTTTTCCTTGAATTCCGGTGGGGTTTATTACGTATTTTTAAATGTTTTATTTAGACACGGTAAAATCAATATCTGATACGTTTATAGACTACTAAAAATAAATTTTCATATATTAGTAGCTATAATCCAAATAAGCACATATTATTTTTAACGAAAATAGGAAAATAAAAACTGCATAATTAATACATAAGTATGCTTAGTTTATTTATCTAAAATGGTGTGTCATTAATCAAAAATTCCCTGATTTATGTTTTGCCGCTTTCTTCAAAGAAGCAGGTAAAAGATAAATGAACAATGAGTAACTATTATCTATGCAGTGTATCCATACATACAGCAGTACAAATCATAACGTCATTATAAGTAAGATATTTATTTTTCAATAAAAGTTTGTGCCGTTACTCTTATTATATGAATATTTATAAAAACAAATATTTTAAATAATATTTAATAAATGGTTATTAATTATATTTTTCTGTTTAAAATATCTGCAGACAATGCCACAAAAACTTGTTTTTTTATATATTTCATAAAGAGGTTTTAAATGTTAATTATGCAAAACACAGTATGAAAAATATTAATATACGATCAATTCTTAACAAGACTGATAACAGGTGTGAAAAACTGTGTAAATCCATTTTCTATTCATCAGTCAACATTGACCTCATTAATTAATAAATTGCTCATGTTATACTAACTTCAGTAATTCTTCCATCTTAGGAATAGCATCTGGCCAGCCGTCTTCTTGAAGTTGTATCGAAGGAACCGTTTCAATTGTATAGCTCGCGTTAAGATTACTAAAACCATCTCTAGAATTTACATTAAAAGTATAAGAATCATTATTTTTAGACTCATGCTGTTCTAAATTATCATTATGATGTATTATATCCCATACATCCTGAACTTTCATATTTGATAATTTCGTAGTCGGTGGTGTATTCGTCGTTGTAGATTTTTCATTCGTTATAATTTTCTCTTTATCGAGCATTTCTTTTACAGATAACATCCTTTCATTAGGTTTTCCTTTCGTCTTTGCGGATCCGGCCCTAAATTCAGCAATGATTATATCAGGCTGAGTACTCGTTGAAGGACGTACTGTAGTATGTATCTGTTTATTTTCAATATATTTATTTGGAGGTTTATTTTCTGGAACAGGCGTAGGTAAAAATACTGGATAAAAATCGTTCTCTTTTGACGATACGGAATCCGGTGTCACAATATAAACGTTTGAATCATATTGTCTGGCAGATTTCACAGATGCTGAATCACAAATTCTAAAGTCACTCGCAAAAACAGCGAAATATAACACAAAAGCACAGTAGATTGAACGATGCTTGAAAAAAATTCTTCCCATCTTGAGCGATGCGCGTCTGTGATAGAATATTTTTTTATGAGAAGTTACCGCCGGAAAAGCTCAGATGACAATGTCGTGATAACTTGAGATAGAGATGGACACTCGTTGAAACGCTAAATTGTTTCACCCTAATAACACATAGCGGTATTATTTGGCTACCGTGTATCGGACCTGGCAATGTTTATTCACGACTCGTTAGATCTAGTTTAGTTGTGTTACATGTCGGTAAAAGCCTATATACGAGATGTGCGTAAGTCATTACTGCGATAACAGTTTTCTTTAAATGTGTATTGTTAAGCTATTGTCAATTTAAATGGAGGTGGTTTATAATGGCAATAGATGGACACTAATTAAATCATAGAATATATCGGACATCGTTTGTATTGTGTTACATTTAACATAGTCGCGTCTCGTATATTTTAATTTTGTAAAATATATAAAATTGAAACACACATTAACTACACTAATTAAAATTGTGATTAAAAGGTGTATATATGTTCCTACATAAATAGGTATTGGTATAAATTATTATAATGAATTTTATTTTTAATACTCGCTTACAATACGAAAAAAATATTACTCCATATTCTGATAATGTTTCGACCTTAGACTATAGATACATCTAGACGCCACGTTGCATTGCTAAATGAAGCTGCGTGCCGTGCGTTTGGTTTGTGGGCGAGCGAACGCATTCGTATTCAAATGTTCGAGACCATAGACCATTTTGCTAGTGCTCGCCCGAAGTGCTCGCACTAGACGCTCAGAATTAAAATATATTTTTCTATTTTTTTTACGTTATATAGTATTTTTAAGCGGCCAAAATGAAACCATTAGGTAAAAATATCCATAATTTAAGTTATTTTAAAGAAACACGGTCACTTGATATTAAAATATATAATAATATACAAATAAATTATCACGAACGTGTATCAACTTACCTATGAAACGTAATACCATCTTCTTGCTTATCAGTACGGCTACCACATTTTAATACAACACACAGAACCATCTTTTCTACTTAATTAACTAAAAATATTTACCACTGACTTTATGTTTAACACAAAAAATAGCAATTTTAGCAACACGGTTATCGACGCTTAGTTAAGCAATAAGGTAAGATTTGGCGGCTACACCATAGAAAACCATCTCACACATCTGTAAACCATTTATCTTACTCTAGCGCGTGTCGCAGAGATTATAAGGGTGCCGAATACTTTCTCACTCGCACTTATGCATCGTTTTTGTTCAGGCCTTTCTGGCTTCAGGTCTGGTTCAGGCTGGTTTCGACATATTTAAGAAATATAATATTTAAATGATGTGTTACTTCATTAAGCATATGGGGCTCCATAAATTCGAATTTAAATTAACGGACTTAAAAAAAAGGTGTTGTTCGCCATTCACTCAAAACATTAGACTATCAGTCGTTATTAAATAACATTCATTAAAAATATATAGACTTTTTGCCAAAAATGGGTTTCAAACCCTAACGTATGGTTTAGAGACTGTCACTGTATCAATTACTCCACCGTGAGTATTGTAAAGTAATTATATTTGTTTGTATCGAATGTACACAGACACACACACACACACACACTCACGCGCGTGGATAAAACACAGGAAAACCTCGTGATATTGAGATTAAAAGTATTTATATTAATGTTTTGAAAGAAATTAATATTATATCCACGGTACAAAGGAGTGAAGATACATGCTGAGAAATTTGGCTGGAAAAATAATTGTAATTTAATGCTTCAATAAAACTTTTGTCCTAGGCATTTACTTGCAAGCCTTCAAATATTCATTGAAATTTTTCCATTGATATAATTTTCGCATTGTTTTACAATATTTTACTTCTACAGATGAATGAAAAGTATCTGAAATACTGGATTTTTTAAAAAATATTATTGAAATGAATAGAATTTAGGTTGTGTATAATTTTTAATTTATTTTAAATAGTAATTGCGCGATTTTCCCACATAAAGAAATATACGTCATGTTTCTTAAAAGATTGGGTGTACCTTTGTCCTTACAATAGCTAATTAGCTAGGTATTGAAATATGGATAATGTAGGTGTTTTTTTTATACTTACCGTAATATAAGGACTATTATTTTATGTACTACATACTAATACATACACATCTACTTCATAATATAAAAGATAACCTGTAATATTTTTCTTAGGTTTTTAGTAAGTTGATGTCACACTTTACGCAAAATTGTCACACAATTACTCATATATACATAGAATTAATAGAATTAATTTTGGTACAGATGACGTGATAATGCGAAGACAATAAGTTTTATTTAATTTTTGGGGCGGTCTAGTATACCAAACATGGGTCTCCACACAACGATCTAAAAAAAACTAACTTTTTTTGTTAATATCTACCGGAAACCTTTCACTGATAGCTTTCTCATAGATGATTTTGAAGTGGAAATGTAAAAAAAAATGGGAGTAAATTTTTTGAGATAATGGAACTCAACCATTGCATAAGTGCGTGTTATGGTTTTAAATGTGTAGCAAAAAACGGGTTGGGGCTCTGTGGGCCTATTCTATACACAAGGCGACTATCGACGGTAGTTTATCACATTTATGTATTGAGGTATTATAATTGTTACCATAAGTTAGTCGTCTAAGCTGTCAAAAGTGTCTATCTTGTTCTAAAAGTTAACACAGCGAAGAGAGGGCTGTTAAAATATAGCACATGTTGACAGTTTAGACGGTCAACTTATTGTAGCAATTAACCACCTCAATACAGTAGCGCACCCAGGGGGGGGGGCAAGGGGCCTTGGCCCCCCCCAAAATATTAAAATCATCAGAATGATTTTACACATTGAAATCGAAAGCCAATAAACTATACCATACTTAGACAAATAACACGGCAAAAAAATGATTTGTAATTCTCCAGCATCCTTTTCAGTAAAATTTCTTAGATTTTAATTTCTAACACAAAAATTTCGAAACACTAATGTCGGGTTTTTTGAGAAACCCGTTCCCTAATGAACTGTATAGTGAACCGTACCTAATGAAATTCTCGGTGTCCACCTGAATTCCGGAGTGGTATAGGTCATGGCTGGGGAGGGCTGACAGGGCTCTAGCCTGGGGCCCGGGCTGTGGGGGGCCCGGCATGTCGGGTTGACCAGATAAGTGAGATAAACACACAACATAAATTAGCTTAATAGTAAAAAAAGTCGCCTGCGGCGCTATTATCCTTCATGACTATGAACATTTTAAATTATATAATTGTCCAATATATTTTCTGATTATTATGTGTCGATACTATGTTTAACGAAATTGCTTCGGGTGTTGATATATTCCACCTACGTGAGAATGAGTTTAGGTGGACGTTTTTTTATAAATTTTTACAATAGGGTCTGCTTAACTCATCCGGTGTACTTCCTTGTTTATGTACTCGTAATACTGTTTTATATATTTTTGTTTCTAAATGTCATGTTGTGAACGTCTTAAACTTATAATTTGTAATGTCCATAATATTTATATAAAAAAAATTGAAATAAAAAAATACTCGACAGCTCCATTATCAAAGTAGATGTATTGAAAATCACCAATAATTCACTGTATAAGTATCCTCAATTTGAACTAAAACACAATTTGAAAAACGTTAATGTAGTGTTTCACACTGCCTTTAATCTAAGTGGTGGATAGGGGGCCTATCAAATACCCTAGCCCAGTGGTCGGCAAACTCATTAGTCAATAGAGCCAAATATCAACAGAGCCAAATTTCTTAAGGGGGTACATGCTCAGCGTAGGTCCTAATAGAGCTTTTGTTCTATATTCAAAGCATGATCCTGGACATACCTTAAACGTTGTAGATAATCTATTTATATAATTTTGAAGCCTTATTACCCGTTATATTTATTTTAAACATTTTTGATGACGGCATAAAGTATTTCTATAACATAAAATAGTATTCTTTTAAACCTCTCGCTCTAATGTTGTAGAATATAGTCATATTTCAGTACATAAATGTGCAGTGGTGTTAAGATTTTTTACATTTATTAATTTTTAAACGCATTTATAAAACCTTCAGTATAATTTATATCGACATTATTATAGTGAAATATTTACGATAAAAAAATATATTGTAATCTCTGTGATCCCAAATTTGACAAGAATTAGGCATTTTATTATTCAAAAAATGGGCAAGATTTACACATTTGAAGATAATTCTAAAGATACTTATTATAAGCTATGTCTTTGACCATTCAAGGTGTGATAAACATCCTACGAATAATAATTGCTCTATAATAATTATTGACCTAAGAATAAAGTAGTGTTTTTTTGAAATACGCCATTTCTTTTGGCATTCCCCAGTGGTTAAGCTACAACATACGGCCGTAGCACATAAATTGACAAACTATAATTGAAGCAGGGAGTAAAATGATGTTAACGCGCGTGTTTGAACATGTACCTAGCCGATTTTTTTTTAAAACGGTAACGGGTTTTGACTCTTCTCCTCAGCTGCTTTCTTCCTTACATCATCGACAAAATATTTAGTGCAAAATTACGAGTTTTTAGTTGTAGTATCTCTCTAAATTTGAATGCGCCAATTTTTCCCGACACATAAATACAGGTCGGTGCCATTTAAGTTTTGAATAAACGCCAAGTCTCGGTCTATTCAACATTACATTTACGGTTATCCTCTTCCATTTTCTTTGCTTCTTCTTTGTAGCCATGTCAAATATGGGAGAGAGCATCTGTGGCAGAGCCGCACTCAAGGGGCCAAAGAGCCGCATGTGGCTCGCGAGCCGCGGTTTGCCGACCACTGCCCTAGCTTGAGGGCCCGTTTCAGGATATGAGGGCCATGGTGTAGGTACACCGAGCACAATAGACAAAAGACCGATAAACGAGATATTAGGCTGTGTTGTGTTGACTAGGTTGTGTATACGTTAAATGCAATAATACTTTTTTTGTCCATTTTTAATTAATATTTTGGAACCTCAATATTAAAAAACCAAAAATCTATAATAAACATTCGGCGAAAAGAACGACTACACCCACTACAGTCGTTGGTGGTGTAAATCAAAAAATCATTTTTTTCGGTGGAATTCGGCATAAATATTGTAGCTCTCTAGACCAGTGTTGCCAAAACTTTCGACATCTGTGTACCCCTTCTATAATTTTCGCAACACTGAGTACTTCTCGTCAAAGAAAAATGCATATAAGTACTTTAATAACAATCAAAATATATTTATATATTCCTTTTGTAGTACATTAACAAAATAATAATAAACGAAAAATAAAATTCATTCATAATAAAATATAAATAAAAGTTATATTATAAAAAATAACATTCATTATAAAAATGAGAAGGATGAAATTATTTATAATGAAACGACAGATCATCATAATTTGGTTCCCTGGTTATTAATTTTAATCTGAAATGCGGTTCCACTCCCAAAGGCTGTTCCTTTTTTTGACTTAATGTCTACAAATGCTGAAAAAGCAATTTCTTATGGATATGAAGTTGAAAATGGCAATGTACGAGGGTGGGTCAATAAGTCCTTAGAAAAGCCGACAGGTGGCGCGACTAGTACTGTAAGCGGTTTGTTTTCATGCAGCGGCACTACCGATTCAGTATGCTGCGAAGTTTCAATCAGATTGGTCGGGTTGTTGTGTGTTTCTCGTACATTTAAAAAAAATGGAAAATGGAAAAATGGAAAATGGAGAAAATTGAGTTTAGAGCTGTTATTAAACATTTTAATATAAAAGGGTTAACAGCAAAGGAAATAAAAAATGAGTTGGATTTAGTTCACGGCATATCTGCTCCTTCACTTGCAACTATTTATAACTGGTTAAATGAATTTAAACGTGGTCGTACATCAACAAAGGATGCACCACGCTCAGGACGTCCTGTAGAGGTGACTACACCAGAAATGATCAATAAAATCCACGATATGGTGTTAAGTGACCGAAGATTAAAGTTGAGTGAGATAATTGAGGTTACAGGGATCTCAAAAGGTAGCGTCATTTCTATTTTACATGACAAATTGGGCATGAAAAATATTTCTGCAAGATGGGTGCCGCGTTTGCTCACAGTCGACAATAAACGCAATAGGGTGGTGGCCTCTAAAGCCCTGTTGTCGCTCATGCAACGCAATCCGGATGAATTTTTTCGTCGCTTTGTGACTGTAGATGAAACATGGATACACCACTATACTCCCGAGACGAAAGAACAGTCAAAGCAGTGGATTGCGAAGGCAAACCATGTCCAAAGAAGGCGAAAACCGTAAAATCAGCTGGTAAGGTTATGGCTACTGTATTTTGGGATGCACGTGAAATTATTTTCGTTGACTATTTGGAAAAAGGAAAAAAAATAACAGGGGATTATTATGCATCTTTATTGGACCAGCTAAAAAACAAAATTGAAGAAAAACGGCCTCATTTAAACAGGAAAAAAATCCTCTTTCATCAGGACAATGCCCGTGTTCACACATGTTTACGATCAATGGCTAAAATTGAAGAATTGAAGTTCGAATTGGTTGACCACCCACCGTATTCGCCAGATTTAGCCCCCAGTGACTTTTTCCTTTTCCCAAACTTAAAAAAATGGCTAAGTGGACAACGTTTTTTTTCAAATGAAGAAGTCCTCGATCGGACAAATGCTTATTTTGAGGACCTTCCGAAAACTTATTTTTCTGACGGTTTAAAAAATATTGAGAAACGTCTAACCAAGTGTATTGAGCTCCAAGGAGATTATGTTGAGAAATAAAAAAAAAATACAAAAATAAAAACTGTTTTAATGCTTTTTTCTAAGGAATTATTGACCCACCCTCGTATTTCAGGAATTTCTCTGTTAAAACTGGATACACTTGTTGCATTTGCAACCTAAATGATGTTTAAGTACACTCCTTATATATATTTTGCAAGAATCAGTCTGAAGCTAATAATTCCAACAATTGCTCTTCTTCCGCTTGCGATAAGCCTTCTAGCATGGATGTTGTATTAATGCTTGTTGCACCAGGCGTAGCCATAGCCCGGTGCAGCGCATACCCCCACCAAACTCTTCCCGTACCCCAGGGGGTACGCGTACCACACTTTGGGAAACACTGCTCTAGACCAAGCGGGTAGCACAGCCGATATTATTTTTAAGAAATGTTTTAGCAAACTAGGTGCACATGTCCAGCATGGTCGCTGTTAGTCACTTCCAATCCGCCAGTCGCTGATGACACGCTCAACGGTTACCGCCACTATGCCTCCACTTAGGCTAGGACTATGAGAAACTGTACAAATATATCGCCGTGTATTGTGAAAATATGTAAAAATAATTATATGAAGAAGAAAAGAGCCTATGGGACTAATTTACATTCTCCAACTTGGGCCCCCCCCAATATTAAATCCTGGGTGCGCCACTGCCTCAATACATAAATATGATAAACTACCGTCGATAGCCGCCGATGGAACTCTTGTGTATTGAATAGACCCAGTGGAGTAGGATCGGATTGCGGGGGAGGGGCTCACTAATTACTATGATATAATATAACTCAGACATAAATATAAATTGCATGTAACACTTCTGTTTCAATTTGTAAAAAAATACATGATACTATATCGATTGGTAATGTAGTTGATACTTTTATTTTCAATCTCGGGTTACATTAGTATACATTTGAGTATTGTAGCGGCGTGGCTTCGAAAAGAGACTCGTAGATGGCGCTACCCATTGACTGGACGCCGCAAGCGCTATGTAAACGGATTAGGATTTAACTCTATGTTAATTTCTCACAGTCTTACAGCCAGTCAGCTTAGTCTGATTAGCTCTGGCCCTTTTGATCATACAGGTCCTCACCTTACACTATCGAGATTCGTTTCTAGTAATAACTGTGGTTTTAAAATCGTCTTAAATTTGTAATTTGTAATGTTCATGGTTTGTAAAAAATAAATAAATTTGAATTTTTAGTTGTCAAATGTGATACCTACCTGAGCTGAACTAATTCTTTGACAAGTTCATCTGGTTATTTGGTCGAGCGAGTCATCTTATCTTGTTAATCTGTCTGTTTTCGTGTACCGCTTGAAGTATTCTCTGTTATTGTTGATTAATCTCTATGAACTCTAAACCGGAAGTGTTCCTATGTTTATAAATAAAACAACTCAGTATAATATTTAATATTTCAAATTTGGAACAATAATAAATGAAAAATGTAAAAAAATACTAATATACCGTAATACAACGGTAAAAGAACGAGGCCGGAATTCGAATATCGCTCTAAATTTGACTATTCAATTTAGGCACATATGCGAGTATCTATTAAATTAAAAAGGCGATAAAATATATATATATAAAAAATGATTAACGTCTAAAAAGCCAATTGATCTTGAAACAATGCTTTTAGACCCAGGGAAGTGTCTGTAGCCAATGTTAAAAATGAGGCTGTGCAAACAACTCTGGTAAATGAGATGTCACGATATTCAGCGGACATCAGCGCCCGTTATGTTGTCACCGAATATAGGTCGACTTTTCAGCTGACAAGATAGTCACCGTACGCGAAGAATGTATCTATGAAAATGTTTTCAAGCCTTATCACACCGAGAACTGCGACTGAAATTGAGAAAAGTCAACAATTTCTTTTGTCAACATTTTGTTTGCTCTGTCGTCTTATATCATCGTGGAATTTATATATATTTTGCAGTAATACTTTTATTCTTCATTTTCGTTTAACGGTTGGTAGTTTTTGTCATCAAATTTTAATCGAAAAAAAATGAAAAATTGACAATATTTAAAATATTTATAAGCATCAGGTATAAGCATTTTGTTCAATTTAATATACACTACAATTTAAATACATATTTTAGTTACGGCGATGTAATGAAAGTTTATTAAAAATGGTATTTTTACGATCAGTGGCGCGCTTAGGGTCGTGGAGGCCCAATGCACTGACTAATTTTAAGCCCCCCTCATGATAAAAAACAAAATAAAAACCATTAATTCCAACGTAGGTACATAGTAAAATATCAATTTAAGTATCTCTAGTCTAGTTTATTAAGGGATGACAGAGATGTCTTAGAGTTTTTTTTAGTATGTATCTGTTTTTGGTTATCAGCATTTTGATATGCTTTAATAATCGTATGACTGGTTAGAACTGTTTAGAGACCACATTAAAACTTATGATGAATAGATTGCGTCATCTGCGTCAAAGAAAATCGCCGCTGTGTACGATGATTGGTTGTACGATATTCAATAGACTATTTATACCCAACATATGGATCAATATATCAAAACCTCTGACCTCCTCATTTTTCAAAAACTACAATGGCCGAGTGAGTAAATCTATTTGCATTTTCTTTCTCTGAATATTATAAAAATCAGTATGATTCAGTAACATATATTTCTAACATACTGTGACATAGGCATTTTTTGCTGTTTTTAGAAAAAAATGTACTAAAGAAATGACAGTTGTTGTGTAACGGAGAGTGAAATACTTTAGTATTTAATTAATTTGCGATATCATGCCTGAGCTCAATTTGCAATCAAGCTCCTGAGAAGTTATTCTGTGATGTTATCAGAATAAATTTAAAGCACCCTTCTTATATTATGTTAAGCTACAGTATGTGAACTAAAATCTAGGTGATGTCATGATGTGGCGTATGGTACATAAAACGTCGTATGTAGGCTTCTCGTGAAAATTAAGTATGTCTGAGGTTTTAAAGCTCAATCATCTGATATAGAGCAGCAATCGAGAGTTTTATCTAATAAAATAATGATAATATAATAATGAAACTATGAATCTAAAAAAATGTATTAATTACATAGTATATTATGAGGAGAAAAATTGTAGTTTAACTATACGATAGCATTTTTCAAGCGATAGGTCACTTACCAATTAACATCCAAGATTCACAAATTGTAAGTCATATTATATTGTATGGTTTTATCTGTCAAGTTATTTTGTGGTGACTCGTCATTACTTATGCTCTTTAAACATTGTAAGAATATGATAATTTTCGCTTAATTAATAGCTTAATAGAAGAAGGGTTAGCGATTCGGGAATTTTTGAATTCTCAAATCCCGGATGGAATGTTTTTTAAATCTTAATTATTAGCTTTTAAACGAAACAAAAAAATGATAATTTCACATTAAATCTGTTTAAAAAATACGAAAAATATTTTAAATCACAGTATGTACATACCTACTCGTTTTTCATTATTTTTTGAAAATTATATTCACGTTAATAAATATATGTGTTTATATATTTATTGAAAATATTTCATACATTACAAGGTTTTGATTGTGACATTGCAGAGAAAATATGTCCACTAGCCAGCACAGAAATTCTTAAAATATTGTGATTGGGATTAAAATCACTAATCCAAAGGACTTAAAATGATGTCTAGGATTATGATGTCTTACTAGAACTACAACATAATATAAATAAATAGTTTATAGAAAATTATCTAGGTTTTTAACAACTCAGTAATATCCGAACGATTTCCCCGTTCCCAGAGAAATGTTTCTCAGAAGACACACTTTTAAGTTAGCATATGGTGCAGTGTAAAAGTTTTATAAAAAACCTCAATATAAAACGTGGATTATCCGCAAAGTAAATAGGTGGAGCGACATTCAATTTGATGCGGAATGTCTGAGACTCACGAATGTATTCGGTAAAATGCCGCCTATACAATGCTTGCGTTCTGATGGTGCTGCTTTAGGGTAGCGTATCACGGTCATCACAAATGCTTAGAGCAACTGTATACTGACATTCGTGATATATTATGCTTGTGGCAGACTAAAAAGGTAATCTCTCATCACATTGAAAGTGATGAAACTATTTTCACCTGACTCATGAGAGTTTAAACATGGCCTGTCTGTTCTTATAACTAACTAGATTCCGTCGTCCTGGACGGCCGTTAAATACCATATATGGGTTGAATACGATGGAGCTACGTGATGCTGGTAAGATGCAAATAGACTGATGATCGGCAGGGATTCTTGGAGGTGCCGTATCGCAAGGAGCAGACATGAATATAATACGGAGTAATTAAAACCTTAATGTATTAAGGACTTTTTATATATCTAAATAAATAATATGTAGATTGAAAACACCTGAATATCATCTCTAGTTTATGAAAAATTAGATGCAGTTAGTACGGATACGCAAAATAGGGACTGTGTGTTGAGTGTGTAACTGTGAGCAGCCTAAACTATGATTAGTTAGCGAGCGAGACTTGTATTTACACATCTCATAATCCAGCCCGGCCGCTTCACAAATGCCCGAATGTCGATCGACGCCATCATTATTGCGACACTGCTGGAAGAAAGAAGAATACGCACCACAAAGGATACTTAACAAAAAACAAAAGTGAACGAATAAAAAAAAATACTTCAAATAATAAAAATGCAGGATATTTCACGTGCCCTATAAAATTGACAGTTTAAAAAAATAATGTGTATTGGAGAAGTGATATACAAAAAATTAACAAACACTACCAGTGTGACATAGTTGTTTTATTTAAATTTTATTTTTATGGTGTTTTTTTATTTTTCGCGTCATGATGGGGAAGTAAAAGTGTTTTTTTTGTGATTGTGAAGTATTGTTAAGAAGCTATATATTTTTTAACACATTTTAAATATTTTAGGTAAGTGTGAGTTTGTTTCATATAATGTTATTGTAAGTATACTACACGTAGTTACTATAATTAATATACATTTCTAACGTAGAAAAATAGGATTATTATATATCCAATATTATTTTATGCAATGCGTCTTTGAAATTATATTTTAAAATATTTACAGTAGAAATCAATATAAGTAACTATAATTTTAAATTGAGATGAAACTTAATTATAGTATTGATGCGTTAATAATTAATTTTCTTATAAATATTCATCGATATATTTATTAATACTGACGGTACACTTATTTTAAGTCAGTAAAATACACTTCAACCAAATTAATATCTATGTAATTAATGTTATACTTATTGAAAAATTCTTATTACAGTAATATAAGCTAAAGCTTAGCCAAAACTTGCAAATAATGATCAATCAATTAATATGACATGTTTGCGTATTGCATCATCTTTACAATTATGATCTTTGTAAAATATGATGTTATGTCTTAGTTAGTGAAATAAATACATTATTTATGTCCATTGTTTTTGATATTCGGGCTGTGCACATATGTTTGTCACTCGGCTACTTTCTGGGCATTTCATTATTTTTTACTAAGATTTACATAAACACATTTGCCATTACACTTTATGACATTGAAAATGATATCTATAATAAGTCTGATATATCAGATAAAGAAGAAGGAAGAATACGCGATGACAACTTAAATAACAAATAAGTCTCAAGCAATATTGAGTAGGTACCTATGCATATTTGAATTACTGTTATCAAATCAATCGTAATAATGGTTAGTTAAGTTTTTCACCACAAGTCTATAAATAGATGGCGCTACTATCTATGTGAACCTTAAAAATTATTGTCCATTGATCATGTACATACAGACCTACAAACTTATCTGAATAATGTGATGGGGGAGCCACTGTCGAAAACTACCCAATCAAAACTCGTAACTGGACAAAATCTGACATTCAAATGACATTTTCAAAATAGCGTCCTGTGGTAGTTCGTAGTTCCATTTTTGGCCATTCTACAGATAAGTTTGTAGGTCTGTACACTATTTTATAATAGTTTTAATTTCAATTTCAGGTGACAACATTAGTAATGGAGAAACGATTTAGAATTACCAACTGTGGCATGATGCTGGCGTTATGTAGTTTGTTGGTTATACTGGCTAATACTGATGCAGCGCCTCCTAAAAATGATGTTACAGAGTCACCATTTCCAGTTGCGACTGTCATACCGTGGGTAAAAAAGCCCGTCACTAGGTAACTATAAAAACAATAGTTTTTTTATGCACATATATTTTTAAACATATAGACAATATCAAGACTTTAAAAAGAGAAGAAAAGAATCAGTGATGAAGAATTTATTAAGAGATAATTTTAATGTTTACAATTTTTATGGTAAAAATAATTTAAATACCTACTATACCTACCTAAATTCCCACAAATAGTGAAAACTGATTTACTCATCCATCTATATTCATTTAAATCGGGGGAATTTATATATTATTTATAAAAAGTATTGCATTAACAACACGTCGAATTTATGAAACTATTGTCCAGGAATCCTAACTCAGAAATGTTTGTTAATAAGTAAACACATCGAATCTTGCAGATATATACAAAATATTCATTAATCGATGTACAAAATATATTTCATAAAAACTGATCAGCGAGCGTTAATCTGTGTCGATTTCTCACCTATCAGTACTGTGGGTGATTCTATAAATCGTTTTCCTTCACATAATTTATATATTATATTAGTTTTCCATATAATAAGCATATCCAACTTCAAGTAGGCTATAGGTGAAAATGCAACATAATTCCTTGGCATGTTAAACATGTGAATAGTGAACTTCCACCAACCACACTTCCATAAGCATATTACTGGTGTAACTGTTACTATTTTATTTGAATCGTTTTTAGCATCTGGGTTTTGCCTTTCGGCATCTTCGGGCATTATGTACATTTACCGGGGACATATTTATAACTGATAGATATTTGTAACCGCTGCGTGTACATAGTGAAAACGACTCAAATAGGACAGTATGATAGTAAAATCAATCAGGACCCCGCGATGGCCGAGTGGTAACACTGGTAACGTATTTGTTTGATGAGTTGTGGGTATCCGTTTTGAATTCAGGGTCTGACAAATTCGTATTTACACATTTCTACTGTTTAATAACTTAATACTGATCTATCTCTTTTTTCTAAGTAATAGTGTTTTAATAATATTTCTTTGTTTCTAAATGTCATGTTGTGAACGTCTTAACTTATAATTTGTAATGTCCACAATATGTAAAATAAATTGAAATCTATTATCTGTCAATGTGTGTCCAGAGTATTGACCGTTTAGGTTGACCAAATGGGTAAAAACCATTTCTCGTAAAAAAAATCAGTTACGAAACGCATTGTTGAGGCGGCCAAGGTTTACATTGGATTGTAGAGCCAATGAATAATCAATCAGATTATTTGTAATTATAATATACCTCGTAGATTTACTGTGTACTTCGACATATTATATAGTGCACACTATACTTTGTCAGTCATACTTATTTATTTTCACTGAACTAAGAATATAATTTCCATATGGTGCGGTTTGGTTTTTTTTAAATTCAATTAAACCACTGCTAAACCAAACCATAATAATTTAAGTATTCTATGGGCGATCCAACAAAAATATTACAAAGACGAATTAAGAATACGCGTTACAGATGGTTAGTTTTTTTTTAAATTTATTAAGCCCTGTCTACACCAAACCTTAATCGATAAAAATATTCTCCTATCTATAAAATATCTAAAATTATGTATAGTTCGATGGCATAATTTTAGATGTTTTATTATATAAATGAATATTTTTTGAGTATTATCTACTATGGATTGGATTATGCAGGGTATAATTGGACTTAAAAACTAACAAACACTATATGAACAGCCTATCTCCACCTTTTCGCCACTGGTGTACTATGTATTACCGTTATGATATATTCTAGCTATTTTGTAAATATATTTAACTATATGATAATCGAAACAATATGCATTTTACATTAGTGTGATGTCAGAATTGTATTGAATCAAAAACCTCCTCACACGTCACAGCAAAAAGATACTTTACCTTTCGTGTTTCTTTTTAAATTATTCATTACTGGTCACCTGAGTCATTATTGAGAAATTTGATGTAGGTATCGCACGTAAAGAGGTTTAACTTAAAAAAATATATAAAGAAAATAAACACATTTTGTGTTACTCTTGCTTGTCTACTTTTGTTGTTCCATCGGCTTAAATATATGGAATTTATATTTCAGATACGCTGATAGTTACGAAGATTATGAGGAAGGATCCTCGCATGGCTCAACAGCATTGAAGTCTCCATCATTCACACCACCTCAACTCATTCTCACATTGATGAGAACCGTTGTCGACGTACTCAAAGGAATGAATGCGAAGAAACTTAAAAGCGATACAACCAAAAGAAAAGAGAAAAAAGATCAGCCAATCGATGTAAAACACAAAAGCAACCAAACCATTTTAAATGAATCAAGTATTGAACGAACAGGAAATTCGACGATAAAGCATGGATCTAGAGGAATGGATCATATGGACCATGATATTAGCTATGAGGATATAATCCATGATGATTATCATCATTACCATCCGGAACCTGAACCTGTCGTGGTTGTTACAACAGCTGCTCCGAAAGAAATGGTGAAGCAGTCTCGTTACTCTGATCCGTGGTCGGGTTACTATGATTTTATCATTACAGAAGGTTCTTTCAAGTTCTGGAGCTTTTTCCAGGTGAGTTATAGTTTTAATTGCAGATATTTCAATACAATATAAACCTTTATTGTATGCATCGCAGTTTTCAATGCATATATTTATTATTACTATAAAAAAATACCAGGTGATGCGCTTACAAATTTAGTCAACAATAATATATTTTTTATATTATCATTAGGAAAGCAATTTAGGGTTACAATATTTCGAGCTAAAGAACGCGTCGATTTGAATACCAATGCGTGTGAGTGAAATGCATATAGTGATTTGAGTAGATGCAACGTAGGTGTTATATTCATGTGATCGCGCAACAACTACGCAAACTCTTTTGAATACAAATTTATACATGTCAGAGAGAGAAAAGTTATGCGTTAGTTGTTAGTAAGTTGAAAATGTCCCTCTGAGGCGGACGAAACTGGTCCTAATCTATTTATTAAAAATGGAATAAGTACTACAAAAAATTGCGTTTTATTAAATTAAAACAACAATACAATGCAGTTCCACCATGAATTGACAGTTAACAAAATAAAAGAAAAAAAAGGTTATGCGTTACAGACAGACAAATAAATCAAGTAAATATATAATGTAACTGTATATCAATGTATATGGCACTCATTCCAGATAATTGACTTAGAAGTCAGGAGCATCAATTATTACTTGTGCACCCAAAGTGCATAATTAACTTGCCGTTGGTAATGCCAATTGGGAAGGTAATACCGGTGATCAACCAAATCTCTGGACACCCATACTAGAACGGTAGTCCCTAAGATAGAAATATATCTTTAAGATCCAACTTAGATTGAATACAATACCCATACATAATAATATATCATATAGCAGGTAATAAAACTACGGAAAAAGGCAGTGACCCAGAACGATATCATTTAAAATACGATAACGCCTAACTAAGTCGAGTTGCATTAGCAACTCTGTATGGTGCTTATTGCCAAGTGCGACTTAGTTAATTCACATGTTTCTACATCGTGATCTTAGTCACCACAACGGTCAGTTTTACTAAATTATTTAAAAAATGTGGCTTCATACGGTGAGTGATAGGGTCCGACATTTTTCTAAATTAATCTTTTACAATTACCCATTTAAAAAAATATTAAGGCACACTGACAGTGGCTTAATATTAGTAGAGCGACGTATATCACAGGTCCGATCTCATGAAAAGCATGAATGAATTTAAAAATAAATATAGTTTTTTGTGTGTTTGATATAGTTTGAGAACTCAATTTAATTTGTTAACTCATTCGCTGCTGACTAGATAATGATTTTTTTTTAATTACCACCTTTAAAATTCACGTTAATTACATCGATCGGCCACCTAGTCATTACGCGCCAGGTCTGTCTGCAGCGTCCAAAGTATTAATATAAATTACAATCTATGGAGGCTTGCATGTTATTTAAATCCATACATAAGTTTTGGGGAGTTGCCTTTTCTCTGATCTATATAAGTACAGATGATTCACATCGTGATTTCGATTAAATACACAGAACAGATAATAAATAGTATTCCGATAGGCTATATACCAATACAGTAAATTTTGACACAGGGTTTTGTATGTGTGAGTGTCCTACGAAAATGAACCACTCATTATAAACGTGAAATAGTGTGTATAATATACCAATATTAAATTAGTGATAAACCGAGAGCATTTGTCAGTATTCGACGTATGACGTATTCTTGACACCTGTTTAAATTTATCCCGTATTGTTCCTTACTCGAGATCGGTTGCCTGCTTCTCCTTACCCGTTAGGTATTTTAGTTCCCATTATTTCTGAGTTTCCTGATCGAGTATAATTAAGTGGAGGGGTGGTTGGTAGGCATTATTTAATTTTTAATTATTGACGATTTTAGTAGTAAGTAATATGTATAAATACTCTTATTTTTTATTCATTATATTCGTCTGTGCGATGTTTGTCCGAAACGACTTCGTTCAACAAAAATTCACCTTACAAGGGAAACAACTCAAAATTTCAAGGTTTTGAGTTAATAATACCATTCGAAGTAGAAGTGTATTTTATTTATAGCTATTCAACAAAAAAAATAATCAAACTTTTTTTCAAAGGGTCATAAAATCGAATAACCTTTTCTGGGATTAATCATTAACCAATTATAAACGGGAATGCATGGGTTGATTATTTGTTAAACTGTACAGTTTCATTGTAAATTGCACAAGTTAATTTGAACAAAATAAAAAATAAACATATTTACCTCAAAAATTAAGGCTTTACTGAAATAAGAATTTGTGCAACATTTTCAAATGGCATTTTCAAAGGTATTTTGAATTGTTTCCCTATATAACTAAGATGTCGATTAATGTTTATTAAATTTACATAATTACATTAAAAAAACCTCTGAAACACATATATTAGAAAAATCCTAGAAAATATCTTGGACCGAACAAACAGAAACACATATATATCCCTCTACTAGATAAGTTCTCTTACCATCTACCTACATATCGACCCATATTCTCAATATATATATATATATATATTATATAGCTTAATAATTAATATTTTTTCACGTTTTTTTTATTATTTTAATAGATTGAATAAACCGGGAACTCAATTGACAATTTGTATTAAAAGTAATTTAATAATAAAACGTATACGTTTCACAACTATTTAGGTTAAAAGCTTTCAGTTAGTTTCTGAGTAAATTGTTATTAATATAAAATGAAATGGTCGCTCGTAATAACAATCCGTGACCATCGATCAATGAAAAGATAACGGTTCTTGAATATTGGATCCACTCTAGAATATTATTTTATATATGTAACGAAAGATACCTATAGGATGCCGTAACCGGGGAACTGTTTGCGAATCGTGATTGCCCAATTGAGGCCTATTTTCTTGTTACATTATGGCGACGAACAACTAAGGTGATAAATGAACTTTCAGAGTAATTCGTAACAAATGAAAACGCATGTTATACTATGATGACTATATTCAATTACGTCAAAAACAGTTAGCGAATAAAACTAGCATTTATATAAAAAAAATACTTATAATACAATGGAATACACTTAAGTGTAATGTGCCTAATAAATAATATTGATTAATTATTAGTTGTGTAATATTACGTACTTAACTGTATTCATTTTAAAACTGTAAGTTTATCTTTGAATCCAAAAACATAATTATTTATATTTTTAATATTTTAGATAGCTACGTATTGATAAATTGAAAAACTTTAAAATGTAAATAATTATCAGTTTTTAATATTCAATTGTATCTTTCGTATTGTATCAATAGATGTCTCTACTTTCACATCACGTTCCTTTAAAGTTTTGAAGTGGAATTTTATAGACTAGTTTTCTTCGAACGATCTGATAAAAATGGGAGTAATAAAACGAATAAAAAACTCATGTCGATAGAATCAGTGTTTTATAAAATGTATATATCCCTAAACTTTATCAGTTACAGCTATTACATACACAATTTTTATGTTTGAGTTTACATCAATGTCAATATTATTATTATGAGTGAGAAAATAATTATATAATGTGTTAAAGAGACAAATAAATCAGAAGACTTGACAGATCAGATGAAAATAATATGAGTGGGGGAGATTTAGGATTTCAAACGATATTTATTCGTGTGTTAATTTAATACCGTTAATAAATCATTTATTTAATTGAGCTAACTGTCAATTCATGGTAGAAATGCATTTTATTATTAATTGTAATAAAACCGCAAAATTTTTTATTAAATAATTGGACCGGTTTCGTCCGTGGAAATAGTAAAATAAAATTTGTGTTTTTATTAAAATTATATAGGTATATAATTTATTTATAGATATTCTTAACCGACAAAATTCGTGTGATGAAGGGTAGAAAAAATGTGTGAAATTTTTTTTTTATATATGTATATAGTGAGTGAAAGATTAGGTAATAGATCCATCTAATGAAGTTATTTTGAGCTAACGTAAATTAATTAAAAGTGAAACTATTAAAGTATCTACTCCAACTTCAGTGCATAATCTTAATATTGGCGTATATTTTCAATGCTCGTGATAAAATATCCGAATTTAATTATGTCTTTATCACGTTATTGATATAATAGTCACCGTTATATCACGTTGTATTTTCATCTTTATCACCAAAATTGAGTTGTTCACGTAATTCGGACCAAGGTTGGAGATAATTTAAATATTTTACAGGCATTTCAACGGCTAAGTCAAAAAATAAATTGACTCTACGTGTGATTTTCTCATTTTGCAAAGGCTAATCGTGCTTTTACATCAAGGTAAAATGCTTTTATTGTTAAAAAAATAAATAATGTAGAAGTGTCATTTATCAAATTTGAATAAGTGGGTAATATTACTTGTTATGGTTTGGTTTAAGCAAGGTTTAATTGAATTTTAAAAATTAGCACCATCTCCAATATTATATTCTTAGTTCAATGAAAGAAATAAGTAAGACTGACAAACTTTAGTATGCACTATGTATGTCGGATCTCCATAGACTATCTCCACCTTTCTCTACTGATTCAAAGTGAATTTATATTTTCAATACTGTCGCTATCTGTAACGCCTTTATGGTAAAGTTATATTTTATTTACTGTATATCCCTTTTTTCAGTTGGTTTGTACAAATTATTTAAAAAAAAAAACATCTTACTTAAGATATAGATTTAAGCGCATGGGAAAGAACGAAACCCAAATTCTTTTTCTCAATTTCATTATAGTTGCACTTAGGCACCCCACCATTAAATTTCAATAATGATTATGAAATAAGCTCCACTATATTATATAATATTTATTTAATACGTGGTTTGTGAAATATAAGGGAATAGCATAAACTATCCAGTGTTGCCAAGTCATTGGCAAAGTACCTACTTCATTTATAGATAATGTTATATTACCATCATAAAGCGTCCGGTATTCGATTTTAAACATTTTTTCATCTACGTACAACTTTATATTAAGTTTACCTACCAATCAATTTTACTTAGTGTTACAGTATGTGTATTAAATATATAAAAAGTAAGAAACACTCATAATAATTAATAACATAAAATATCCATGTTAAATAATAAATGTTTTTTAAAATGCGTAGTTTCTGAGGTAAAAAGGCAACGCTACATACTCAGATGAATGCGTAATAATTTGAAGAAAAAAAACCGTCATGAACAACGTCTACGACATAAATCAGCTCGGTCGAACGTGATTTTTGATTCATAGTATGTAGATATTATTATGAAATCTTTGCAATTTCAAGGTAAATAACCTCATTTAAAATTATGAAATGTTAAAGGCATTTAAGGGCTTCATAGCGGCAGAGAAGATTCCTTCAGAACACTTTAAGGTCCGCCAATGAATAATATTAAGTAAATTTATAATTAATAGGAATTGTATTACTGTTTTTTTATGTATTATGAGTCTTTAGAGATATTTCAAGTTTATGCAAATCGGCCTTATTTCATTTTCAAAACTATTGTTGGATCAATAAATAATATTTATACCTATATATCGAGTAAACAACCCCCGGAAAAATGCTGTCATATGTTGCTACCCGACGAGATTAGAACCTGTAACCACTGGATTCGTACAAATGTGCTTTTACAATAAAGCTACGGGCATCCTAATTAATTACGACGATTTTAACTAGTAGGTCTTACATGAAATGCTTATTTTAAATTTATATTTCTTCCCACCCACTTTTATTTGTAAATTTTTGACAGAAATTTCTTCATTATAATAATATATAAAATAAAACATGAAATAAGTGTGATATGTAATTAGCCATATTTAATAATGATAATGACTGCTTTCATCCATTTAGAAACATTTTTAACTGGTGATAATATCCATCCAAGCGGTGAAACTTTTTTAAGTACGGTAGATGAAAATTAAAAAGAGTGAATCTAGCTGACCTGTGATCAAAGATATAAGAAATAAAAGATAAAGGAGACTTTTTCATAGACCATAGACTTCTCAATTAGGATGCGCGTACGACAATGATTGCGCTATTCCGGCCATCGGACTTGTGATATAGTTAATACTCGTATTATAATAATATATAGAAAAAACCACAATTGTAGATGAAGGCAATTAAAATGTAATTTTTTAAAGTATTAATTAGTTTGTGTTTGCATTATTAGTTTGCAATATAACAATATGTAATATGTAACAGTACCTATAAATTCCAGTTCATTGACATTCCAGTATAAATTAGGTTAGCCGCACAACCCTACTCATTTTTAAATTTCGTGGGCACTGAGTTTTATTTTAATTAATCAAATATATTCAGCTAACTTTGAGTTATTTAATTAATTTCATTACTATTTATATCTCATGTATATTAACTCAACTGGCATTTACATCGTAGAATTTCATTGTAATGGTTTTGAAACAAAGTTATTTTTGTTAATTCTACTTTAATTGACTCATTAACGTTGGCAACTATTTCAGGCTATAAACCCATTTTTGAAACAGTAGTATAGTCGACCTTTTCAAAACCACTATATTTGTACCAACCGGGAATAAGTAGGTAACTACGTAACATGACAAGGAATTTTTCAAGGGAACGATTTAAGCTTTGTTAATTTATATTTAACTAGCTGAGCCAGCTGGCGGTCGCCAGTCTGTCTTGCTAGGTCTTGCAGACGGCTTGGCGGTGTTGGATTTTAATATAATTGTGAAGTATGCATAGATGGCGCCATATTTTCTCCTTCGGGATGGGCTACCACTGACATTTTAATTTTAATACAATATATTATGTGTAAGTATGTGCAGTTAATATGATAAACAATTATACATCTCAATCATTGGAATATAAAGCAATATATTATGTGATTATCATAAATAGCGATCCAATATAACGTGATATTATTCTCTTTCGGGTCCCATTGAGATAATAGAAGAAGGTTAGCAGTGTAAAAAATGAATTTAAACATTATTTTGTTTCATTGTCTATAAAAAATAAATGCTTGCAGCCTTAGAATAATATTTAAAAAAAACAAAATTTGAATTAAAAATTAACCTTAAACAATATAGTTTCCCGGTGCGGGACATTCATATCGAGACAAATGTTGATAAATAATGAAGCAATACATATTATATATCTGATAAGAATAGGAATTTATAAGACCTAAAGATGTGGAATCAGCTTAAAGAGGCCTTCATCCAGCAGTGGATTGATACAGGTTGATGACGATAATGACGATATAAATAGGTAGGTATAGAAAATCACAAATTTAAAAAAATATATCAATTTATTTGAACAAGAAGAGTAGAATTAGGTTGGGATAACCTTCATCCAGCAGTGGATTAATCTTGGTTGATGATGATAATGACGATATTATGAATGGGTAAATATAATATCAGCAATTTTGATAAATACAGCAATTTATATGACCGACAGAAATTCAAACAACTTAGAGAGGCCTTCATCCACCGGTGGATTGATTCAGGCTCATAATGATAATGGAAATATAAAGAGATATAAAATAATATCACCGATTTTGATAAATACAGCAATTAAAATGACAGAAAAGAGTATAATCAGGCATGGGAGGCCTTTATCCAGCAGTAGATGGGTTTAGGTCAATGATGATAAGGACGATAAAAATAGGTATAAAATAGTAGTAGAATCAGGTTGCGGAACCCTTCATCCAGCAGTGGATTGATCCTGGTTGATGATGATCACGATATGAATATGTAGATAAATGTAATATCACCGATTTTGATAAATACAGAAATTCATATCACAGAAAGGAGTAGAATCAGGCTAAGAAGGTCTTTATTAAGCAGTCGATTGGTTCAGGTCGATGATGATGATGATGACGATATGAATATGTATATAAATATAATATCACCGATTTTGATAAATACAGAAATTCATATGACAGAAAGGAGTAGAATCAGGCTAGCGAGGTCTTTATTAAGCAGTGGATTGGTTCAGGTCGATGATGACGATGATGATAATGACGATGATGATAATGACGATATGAATATGTAGATAAATATAATATCACAGATTTTGATAACTACAGCAATTCATATGACAGAAAGGAGTAGAATCAGGCTAGGGAGGTCTTTATTAAGCAGTGGATTGGTTCAAGTCGATAATGATGATGATGACGATATGAATATGTAGATTAATATAATATCACCGATTTTGATAAATAAAGCAATTCATATGACAGAAAGGAGTAGAATCAGGTTAGGGAGGTCTTTATTAAGCAGTGGATTAGTTCAGGTCGATGATGATGATAATGATAATGACGATATGAATATGTAGATAAATATTATATCACCGATTTTGATAAATACAGAAATTCATATGACAGAAAGGAGTAGAATCAGGCTAGGGAAGTCTTTATTAAGCAGTGGATTAATCATGGTTGATGATGATGATGATTTTGATATGAATATGCAGATAAATATAATATCACCGATTTTTATAAATATATGGATTCATATGAAAGAACGGAGTAAAATAAGGCTAGGTAGGTCTTTATTAAGCAGTGGATTGATCCTGGTTGATGATGATGATGATGACAATATGAATATGTAGATAAATATAATATCACCGATTTTGATAAATACAGCAATTCATACGATAGAAAGGAGTAGATTCGGGCTAGGGAGGCCATTATCCAGCAGTGGATTGGTTCAAGGATGATAAGATGGATAGAAATATGTATAATATCACAAATTCGTTAAACCAATAGTAGTAGAATCAGGTTGCGGAACTCTTCATCCAGCAGTGGATTGATCCTGGTTGATGATGATGATGATTATGATGACGATATGAACATGTAGATAAATAACATTAGAAATTCAATACGGTCAAGAATACAATCAACGTAGAGAGGCCTTCATCCAGCAGTGGGTTTATTGAGGCTCGTGATAATAATGGCATTATATATAGATAAATAGATAATAATATAATATCACTGATTTTGATAAATATAACAATTCATGTGTAAGTAAGGAGTCGAATAACGCTGAGTAGGCCTTCATCCAGCAGTGGATAGGTCAAGATTGATGATGATAGGGACGATAAAAATAGGTAGATATTATACAATATGACTCATTTTGATAACTATAACAATTCGTATTAATTTCTTTCATTGTTTGCAATGGCAACTTTGTTAGTTTAATATGACTATATTGTGATCTATGAAAATTAGTAGCCTAGGTAATTATCCAATAAAAAAAGTGCGTAACAGCCACAAAGAAGTATTTAAAAAAATCAAATTTGGAATATCATGTTATCTATGAAATGGCGGACAGTGGCGCACGCTGCTGTTAAAAGATATTATACGTAGTGAATTGTACCAAGATTATGGTTTTTTCATCGGAAAAAAGTGCGTCAATGCCTACATTACGATATTTGAATAAAAATAATCGAATTCGTTTGTCAAATAAAGGATTAGAAGGTCTTAAGCGACGAAGACGTCATTCTGTGAGGCGTAAACAGTAAATATGGCGATTGTATACGGTGTGTAAGAAAATATCGGATATAAACGTCACGTACATGTAAAATCATGGAAAATTTTTGAAATGTGTTCAATTCAATCGGTGGATGAATCGGTAGCGCACATTTTGAAGTGAAGATGTAAAAATAACAATAAAATGTCGCTCAAATGAGCTGTTAGTGCGTTTTCCAAAATTTCTTAGGATAATAATATATAGGAGATTATACAATAATCTATTTATTTAATTATACAAACAAACTATAACAAAATAATTTTATAATTTAGTTATATTTTCCCTATTTTGATACATAATTAATAACTTATTTAATTTAGAAGTTATGATTTATGAAAGTGTGAAAACAAAACTTACTTACTTATTCCCGGTTGGTACAGTTATTTTCTATACCTAATACTTTTTAACACATAAAAATTTATGTAAAGCTAGGTATATAATAAATATACTTATATGGAAATATTAAGGCTATACCTCAGTTGAGGCATGGTCTAAAAAGATCGTGGCTAGGCGATGCGCGGATTGCGGGTGCAAATGACGCATGCCGAACGAAATATAATTTGTCATATAAATCCAACATGCGTCCATTTAATGTTCTGTTTATTGTTCTATTAATAACAATAATAATATATTCATTGACATGTTTTCTTTTTCAAGTAAATGGGTGATGTTTTTAGTCATCTTTACACGATTTAAGAATTAATACCCCCGTCGCCATCACGAAACAAATTGACGTGTTCCCAGCTTGACGTTCTCTCTCCGAATGCCAGAGCGTCCAAAATTTCGTCGCGCCTATAGTTGAAAATTATTTGCCGTTTCACTGATGTATCGTCTTAATATAATGTATACTTATATAAAAGGTTTAAATATAATTAAGCTGAGTTAATCAATTATCTCAGTGTGAAAGCTCAGTTACCAGATATAACTAATTAAATTGCAGTAAATTTGTCTAGGGTTAAAAGGTGTTGAAGAGGTTGTACCAGGTAGCGATTGGTAGACGATGAACCGCGAACTACAGGCTCGAGAGCGTAGATGATGTCGGCGTGATAGGAAGGGATAATAATGTGAACATCTCCCGCGCGGTCCTTCGCAGGACGACAATAATCGTAAAATTTTACGATTTCCCAGCCGGCGCACTCTGTTCCGCGGCTTTCGCGCTAATGTTTAATGCTTTTACGTGAGTTTTCACTGCCAGCCCTTTGCCAGAGGGACGAATCGACCAAAGGCTGCCCGTAAAAAACATATATTTTATAATCGCTATAGTAACTTAAAATAAATTTATACTATAATAGGAGACAAATTGCTTATCCGTCACATCAGTTAAACTTATAAATTCAGTTATCTCCATAAATATGTATTCCAAGTTATAAATTGATTGTAAATGCGATTAAAATAATATAAAATACATTTCAATTATATTAGAAAACTATATTTTCATATCCATTAATATCGGTAAATAAATGTTACCGACTTTGCGACTAATTTTCAATTTATTAACGGAAGAAGCTATACTATACAAGTATTTTAATTAATAAAACAAATATTAAAAAAAAACATATTCCTAGAAGTAACTAACTTTAAAACTAAGTATTGTTTGAAACTAAGGATATTGTTTTAAAAAAATTTAATCCTTCATTTTTTTGAATTTCCCTAATATTTATTGATAAAAAATAATATTTAAGATTTAGTCAAAACTAATTTAATATGCTTACAAGTAGGTATTATGCGTACTGGTTATTATTGAAGTAGTAGTAGCTATATTAAACAGATGTCCTGATTGCAGGTTTATCTAAATATTGAATAAAATAAAACATACCAATTAGTAAATAATCCACGAAATCAGGACTGGGTTCAAGCGGACATTATCAATTGATATAAAATCGATTTATACATAAATAATAATAATACTAAGGTATTTAACAGTTTTTTTTACTAAGTTTTTACTAAATGCCAACTGGTTTTTAAATCAAAAATTTCACGTGTATTGTTTTGTTTTAATTGTTATTTACCATGTATACCTATTTTAATATACAAATATGATCTGGGTATTTTGTTTATTATGTTGATAATTAAATTATTGTATATGTAATATCGATTCAAAATACATTATATTTAAAAAAAAAAATGTATTATAAAATCTAATTTAGATTATTCTACTCTACTGAAAAATATTATTTATGAAGTTGAAACATGCAGTGAATGTATTTTTGTTGCAGATATATGTAAATTAATAACAAAATAATTGTAGAGTACGGTCTCTTATGTAATGTGCACTTTAGCAATGAAAATGGTCGTTAAAGATTACAATCTTAGAACCCAAACAGTTTTCACGATATTTAAAAGTAATGTCTTGCGTGCGTGCTGAAATGTATAACAATAAAATATTTAACGTAAATTGAATATGTGAGATTTTATTGCATTTACGCAAATGTTATCACAATATTAAATAATCGTTCTAGTTGTAAAGTCAGTTATCTTATAAACTTGGATTTAGAGTTATTCACATAAATCTCTTGTAGTGAAAAAGATTGTAAGTAATAAATAATATATACATGTAAATGGTAAAATATAGTCGCCCATCGCGCCCTATCGGCGCCAATTTGGCGCCGGTGTTACAGGATGCAGGACACGATGAAAATCAAAAAAAATTAATCATATTTTGATTTTTGTTGAAAAAGTTGAAATTACTTAATAATATATGTAGCTATAATTTTATGATGTTAGTTATATACAG
Source organism: Rhyacophila brunnea (assembly GCF_057557595.1). Lineage (NCBI taxonomy): Eukaryota > Metazoa > Arthropoda > Insecta > Trichoptera > Rhyacophilidae > Rhyacophila > Rhyacophila brunnea. Next base: position 44,263,562 of record NW_028232859.1, read on the forward strand.
TCCTATATATTTTTCAACAAATATTTGATTTATAAAATCTATTTTTATTTAAATTTATCAAAATAATGATCAGTTCGCTAGGTATGAGGTGTTTGAGACAGTAAAAAACATAAAATGGCCCTCCATCTTCTAAATATCTTGAAGAGTATTATATTTAGCTCCAGTTTTAGTATATTCTCCTTTTATTATTTACTTCTATCATGGACTTTTTATCCATGTCATTTTGTATAAAAAAAGGCTAAAAAAACCCAAAAAACTATATTTGACATGTTTTTTTCATTCCACTTATACACAAAGTTTACTTAGAATGTAAATATTTAATAGAAAAATTCAAAACCTATAAATATTTAAAAGATTTATTTGAATTGAACGAATAATACATGAGTTATATCAATTTTAGTAATCAGTGTGCCTTTTTAAGTGATCCTGAAAATTTAATTCTATCTGGAATGGGTTAAAGCACATTCAAAATATTAGAAGACCGTGATTTAATTTGATATCTCTATTAAATAATATATTATTACCGATCTGTGGACAAGTATTACTGACTTCTGGCTTGAACATTATTTTTATGGGAAAATGAGATGGATTAATTATCTCATTAAAACCGTTCGTAAATATACCAACTTATTAGCGCCTGTCCACGTGCATGGATTTATTTGCACCAATAGTGTGTATTTTAAACTATCGCGATAATAACTGTTTACACGTTAAAGTGCTGACTGTCTCGCTATTCTCATTTTTCAAGAGTTGTCATTTTATGGTATTATTTGACATGTCGTGAAAATTTGTTAACCTCAAAATGAGTCTCTGCGTGGTGTAGTTCATTTTGTTATCGGCAGGGTCGCTACTATTGTTAAAGGCATGTTAGTATAACCTCCATTCTGTGATTGAAGGCTACACTAACACACACACGTAAAGTTAATTATTACCTTAATTTAATCTATTTATTATAATAAATAATAATACTTTTTTTATAAATCAAATGCATTGTGAAAAATAATAAATCTTATTCCAAATAAATGTTTATTTGTGTTGAGTATATTTTTAAATCGTGAAATATAGATGTCAGTATATTATCAGTGTATTTGTCTATACAAAAGAAAAAACAGAAGCGAATGTTCATATATATTAGTAAAAATAATCTAATGCTGGTTTTAATATATTTCTTAAATTATTCTTTCAGCTCTTCACGGCCGGAGTCCTGCTATATTCGGCCCTCGCTGCCGTTTACTATGCAAAGTTCAACCCAATCCAACCAGATTACGACACCACATACGACGACTACTTCTTCGGCAGATCGTTGGAAGGAGATGCACCACAGGCCGACTCGACTACCGCTACTCCTGCTCCAGGATGGCTCAGTGGACTCACAGGAACGACATTTCAAAGGATCATGGATACTATTTCGTCAATGGAAGAGAAATATTCATCCAAAGAATGAACGAAATCATTATACGTATAATATGGTGTTCAGTATATTTTTTTTCAAGCATTATAAGTATTATTTTTTTAGGAACGTATAAATATATATACAAAAAACCATGCGCACTATGTGCTCGTTTTTATATATTTAAAAATATTTGACTTACGATATAACAGATTTTTGTACTTTGGTTAAAAGACTTGAAGTGAATATTTTAACTAGTAGTAGGAAGGATAATATTATAACCATTATTTAATTAATACTATCATCTGTTTTAACTAAGAGCACCTGTTAATTTACAATACCTATCGCATAGTATTGTAAATTAACAGTTTCAAAAAAAATATTTTTTAGCTTAAAATAATATTCTATTTAAAAATTAGTTTATAAAATACTACAGCTGTCGCTTATTTGCATTAAAATGATACACTTTGTTATGTATTGGGCATTTTTAATAACTATTTAATACGTTATCAGATTAGAATATTTATTGATTTTTCAATTGCATCTAATAAATAAATTTAGAATTTATTATTATACGTGTTCGAAAATGATGATGAATTAAATAGTTATTTGAATCACACACTATTTAAATATATGTAATGCTTAGAAACTGGTAGTTATCATTTTTTGAATTAAATTACACACAAGAATAATAATATTCTTACTTAAGTGTTACCAGTTAAAGTGCGCATGTTAGGTTTTTACCCAACGCAGCAAGTAGGCAGATAATGTATCTATTGTCTATGATCACAATCACCAACAGCGTTTAGATTACGCCTGTCGTATTGCCTTGTATCACTCGGCGCTTTTCTTACTCGTTCTTGTTTCCTGCCCAAACTATCGAAACTTAGATAGGTACATTAATACTTACGTACTATTTACCTACTTGCCTTATAAACTAAAGACATTTATTTTGTTAACGACTTGCTAAATACTATTTACTGTTTAATATATATGCTTAATTACTGACTATTAAAAATTATAATGATTTTTTTTTTTATATAAAACACATCTAAAACTCTAAGGTTTTTAAGGTTTCTATTGAAAAGTACATATTTCATTTGTGTAATGGTTTGATAAACAAAAAACATTAAAATGAAACAAAAATTTGAAAAAAAGTAATATACAAGTATTATTTTTATATGTTATATACAGAGCAAGGTTTATTGGTAAATTTTAAGAGATCATGGAAGTTATGTGAAGGATTTACCTAATTTAGATTTAATATAATGTTAAGCAATGTTATAAACTTGTACATTGTAAAATAATATGTCTTATTTCGTACCTATATTTATGACAAGGTTAGCGACAAGAGTCAGCGAGTAATTTATTTATTTTTCATATAATTAATATATTTAAAGAATAGAATTATAGAATACAAATTTCCTATATAACTTATATTATATTTATGTAGGTACTTATGTTCGACAAGGTTTTTCCTTTACGCCAGTATTTTTATGAAAACTTGGTACAGCAAGTAGAAAAGCTTTGTTGAACGTATTTTTCAAAAATAATTTAATTAAAAACTAATTTAAACATTGTACATAATTTATTATATGACGTATTAAGATATATTTATTTCCACACATTAAATTAGTAAGTTTTTGGAGAAATTATTATATTATGATGAATCTGACATAAAATTAAATTCAAAAATAAATTTATTTTTTACTTATTTTTTGCCCTTATTTTCCTTTTATATTTTATAATCCACAAAGAATTTTTTGAAGAATTTATTGTTCTTTTATATAATTTGATATAATATTTATTTAATTAAACGAGGAATCGATAATATATTAAGATGTGAAGTGGTGCCGATAGTAGGGTGCCTATCTCTAAAATGATTAGTGTGCCCTCAATTCACGCATCTGACAACAAAATCACATAACGTCACTGTCCAAGCCAATTGTCGTAACCCTCAAATATCAAATTGTTCGGAAAGTGAAAAACTCAGGGCATTGGATTTACTTTACTATTTATTTAATATTTTATATATATTATTTTATTGCAAATAAATAATTTACTTTATTGATTTTCCTTTTATTCACACTAGTGGCTTACATTTAGAAGGTTACAGCATTAGGCTGGAATATTTTTTGTCAAGTTACAAATGGCTTAAAAATAGTTTTGAAATATTTTATGGGATTTATGATACTTAGCCAGTTCGTGTAAGAGTTTGCAATAAGTCCATTGCCATCAAAATATCACTTCACTGGCCTGTACAGTGACGATAATATTATTTTTGCAATATGTGTTTGATCCAGAAAAAAATCTATGAATATGTTGCATAAATGGCTTACAATATTCGAATAAACAGTATTATTTTATATACATTTAGATAACTATATAAATACATATTGTGATAATTGTGTAACCTACAGTTCACTAATTAAAAATAATATAATAAAAAATATGGTATTAATTCCTTTTATTGTGTTAACTGTCAATTCATGGTGGAACTGCATTGTATTATTGATTAATTTAATGAAACGCATTTTTTTAGTACTTATTCCACTTTTAATAATAAAAGTGGAACAAGTACTATATTTTTTTATATTTTATTTAATGAATCAATAATATGGTATTATAGAAGAAATTTTCAATTTCAAACTGAGAGAAAATCTTAACAGAGAACGTTCTTATTGATTCAAAAAAAAAAACATAAACATGAATATAATCCTAACACACTAACTACAGATGTGGTGTGTTATTCTTCTTATATACGGTAGAAAGTTACAAAAAGCAAATACATACATCGAAAGAGTTTAATTTATTTTCTCAAATTCTGTAATCGTAGAATTGAAATTACATATCCGTCAACGGTTTAGTACTAATATAATAAATATAAACCGTATTCGTACAAAAGTTTAACGTATAAGTACAACAATATTCGTCTATCTATATAAAAACATTTTCATATGACTAATATAATATATTATATTATGTCACTTCATTTTAGCGCAGGTACTTGAGAAATCGAGTATATTACGACGTGAGTTAAGTAGAAAAACACAGCATGCGATGGTAAAAAGTTTATTTGACGATCGACAAAAAATGGGTGACCTCGAAAATTCGTCTCATATAAAAAAGGAAGATAACATTATTTCGACACAATGAAAACGTATGTCATTCGGATGATTTATTTTTTGGTCTAAATTTGAAGGCGATTTGTCTATTTTTGGAGGATTCTATCGGCACAAAAACTGTGCCATTTACATTTCGCGTGCAGGTTGGTAATTGACAGGAATACAATGCAAAGTAATATTGTGATATTTTTTAAAATATTATTTTTTGATAAAAAAAACCTCTCGCAGAATAACTATAATTAAAAAATATTTTATAATAATGGAATAACAATACTTTAATTTTAATATATTAGAAGATTTTTATGTTTATTTATAGTAAATATTTATATGTTACATATATTATAATATATTCTTTTTAATACTATAAAAGGCCATGAGGCCCAATGACATAAGTGTAGTGAAACAGTGGTATAATTAGTAATATAAGAGAAAAAAATAATTAAAAGAAAAACAATCACCGACGTTTTGACACAGTGGCGAAGGGTGGAGGTAGGCTGTTAATATGCGCTATAAATATGTTAGTCATACGTGTTTGATTTTAATGAACTAATACTACAATTAACAGATGGTGCTGGTTAGTTTTTAAAATTCACTTAAACCCTGCCTAACCAAACCATAATAGTTTTCGTATACTTTGGGCGATACGACAAAATTGTGCACACTTTTTCATTAATATTTATTGTATTAAAAATACATATTACACATATTGTTGGTTCAGGTTTTAAAGTCATTAAGCCCTGCCTAACCAAACTATAATAGATAAAAAAATATTATTCTATGTATAAAATATCCAATATTATGTATGATTTAATCCATTGTTTTAGATATTTTATAGATAGACGAGTAGTTTTTTTTACTATTATCTAATAATGGCTTGGTCTACGCAGGTTTTAATTAATTTTAAAAACTAATCAATACGATCTGTATATTGTAGTTTTAGTTCAATGAAAACAAATATGTATGACTAACAAAGTTTAGTATGCACTATTAATGGCGGATTTTAATAACCTACCTCCATCCTTGTATTGATATGTAATTTATATATATATAACACAATATAATATATACATATTTATTCTTAACAATATAACAGGTCATCAGGCCCAATGACATAAGTGTCGTGAAACAGTGGTGTAATTAGTAATATAAGTGAAAAAATCACAACACCTAGGCTTTGAGAAAATCACATAAATATTATGACCTCACGGTACTCGAACCCGGAGCCCCCGGATGAAAAGATATAATCTTTCGCACTAGACTACGATTAGCTGTTTATTGTGAAGCACAAATTAGAATGCGTGTATCTTGTTACATGGTTTAGGGGGTACTATTCAGTATTCGCTTATTGTCACGTAAAATACATTTAATTTGTTATATAAAAACCATAAATTTATAAAGCAACGCTTTACGCACTGGACTATGAGGGTTGATCGTAATATCATTGCATTTGATTAAATATATGAAACAAGGTTTATTATCATTAAGAACAGAAAAAAAGTCCAAAGAGTCAAACATATGAAGATGTTGAACTAAAAGTAACCAATGGTCATTAAATAAATTGGTACTTCAATAATTATTATAACCATATTATACTTTGAATTAAGATTAATATATATTTACAATGTAATCCATTATAAAAACATCATCGTCATGGATTATGGATTATTTTTATGCCATTCGTCAGTGTCACGTACCATAATAATAATATGAAGTTGTAAGATTTTTATTAAATTCAGAATTTATTAAAAGTGATCAATCGATAGCATGAATGTTTCTTTAGAAAAATGTTTTGTGTCTGAAGCACCAGACCACCTCCAATTTAAAATATCAACTGTCACAGAATTTACAACCGTGTACTCAATTATTTAATGTTTGTGTTTACGTGCAAATTATAATATATAACGTTCAAGTGAATACTCAGTCTACCAGAGACACCTAACGGAAAGTAAGAATTTTGCACTTTGAGATAATTTTCTTTTTATTGTTTCTGAAATATTCAAATGAAAAATATTATTTGTAAAGTAAAAAAGGTTATAAAATGTGAATTCATTAAAGGATCGCAGTCTTATTATTAGGTACCTACTTATAATTTTATGGTTATGTTCGTCATCAAAATTTAGTTTCTAAAGCTTTTTAATATTCTCGGTTGGAAGACATTATATTAAATAAAATGAAACACAATAATATAAAAGTATAATATACTTATTCCACATATTTTAATAATGATCAGGACCGTTTTTGTCTTATTAAATTTAGTGAAGAAGAAAAAACTGTGCTGGACAATAATTTGATACATTCGACTTGACATCATTGACAGATGTCGTTAGTTTTCACATGATTATTTCGATACATACGAACTATTTGTGGTAATAATTATAATATAATTATATAAAACATTAATAATAACTTATATTCCATACGCATCGATTTTTTTCTCATTATAATATATTGATTTGTATAATATATCAACATTGTTTATCTATACTCATCATTTTGCCTTCAACTATTACTGTTTTGTATTTATTTAATTTAAAAACAAAAAATTATGGACACAATAAAAAATCACGAGATGTACTGGTTCTAATCAAACAAGTTAAATAAAAATACATAGCAAATACAGACTCTTAGAAGAGAGAAGAAAATTAAAAACATAAATAATGTTAAACGATAAAATAAAATTTGAAAAACAAAATACACAGCATATCAATGAAAATGTCTATATCTTCGGGGTGCATACTGAATACATGAAAAAAAAGTTCTGATCTGATCCATAGCAGTCATGGCTGCAACCACGTAGGTAATGTACGTTATTATCATAATTAAAAGATACGTTTCGAGTCAAGCTACACGTTCAATAACCATTTAGTATCGCCTCTTCGCAACTGCTTGTAAGCACATGTATCTTATGGAGGATTATTGTCATATGTATAAATTAAAATCCAATTTTAAACGTAACGATGGAATAATGTACCTACGGCGAGAATGATGTATGAAATAAATAAATATGATTTTACTATTTATATTAGTATCGCATACCGAGTGGTCGAGCGAAGATCCCCCGCTGGGTAAGTAAATGTTACCATAGTAAATAGTATAATCATTCTCTGGCTAACTGGATAATCGAACCTTATTTCTTGCTAGACCCTACACAACACTTCAGCATCAGTTATTAATTTATTGAGATTCTGATTCAATCATAGTAACACGGATTTTTTAAAATTCGAATTTTTCTTTAATTATTCTTCGTGTCTGATCTATATAAATTCAATCTGTAACTGTGATCTATTTATTTATAATATTTTCTGATAAAACTACAAACATAATATATATAAACTTTTTCAATTCATATAAAGTGTATAATCACAAATTATCAATATATTAATTTAGTACCACAGAACAGAAATTGATTGATAAGATAGAAATCTAAATGCCATCGTCATGGACCGAGGTTTTGAAGTAAAATGGTTTATAACGGTGAGGCCATACAACTCAAATAAAATAAAGCGCGCCGATTTGCTTCAATTATTGAAAGCGCGTTACATTTATGTGACAAACCTTATTGCATAAATTATGTTTAAGTTTATCACACTCGAGATAGCATGTAATTTCTCGCTCAGTAGGGTAATGTTGTGGTCCCTGTTTAGTATTAATAGTAGCAGTGAGTACTTATTTTTCACAGGTAAATATGAATGGTATTTGAAGATACTGAAAGGCGAAAGTCAGGTAGCTAAAATGATTCTAATGAATGAGGAAAAAACTTAAAATAAAAAGGAATTAATATTTTATTTTTACTTTACCACTTATATGCGTCAGTCCAAATTTTCTAATGATTTCTTATACTAAAATACTAAACTTTTATGATCATTGCCATAGTAAATATATTATTGTTTAATACATTTTCGATTTGATTATCGAGACCCTGTCAGACAAGCAGTTAAGTTCGACTATACGATAGGCTTCGCTGAAATGAAAAGTAATATTTTTTGCTAAATACCTCAAATGGGAATGAATTGGACACATAGTTCAAATAAATATCAATCTCTGGATAATATAATCACATAGGACCGAGAGGAGTGTAATCAACTCGAAAAGACCTCTATATAGCAGTGGATAGATTCAGGCTGATGTTACCGAAATAATATTACACTTACATTTTTTTGAAACTTTGATTTATAAAAAAAATCGCATAATACGAGTATATTTATTTTCTGTTGACACAATCACTGTGATGAGAAATACTTAACTTTCAAATCTTGCTTATATTCAATTTTATTAAAAGATGGGTATTTTTAAAATATACATTTATATTAATTTCATTGAATTCAAGTATTGGTATACACTAAGGCCTGAACAAAATCAAACCATAAGTGCGAGTGAGTAAGCATTCGGCACGCTTACATCTCATCTCTATGCGTCAGAGTAAGATAGAATTTCTACGGCTGAATTAAATATTGTCAGTAAACGTAACCGGTAAATATGGATTTGACTGATTTGATTCATTTAAAAACTGCGAGCACGAGTTGCTGAAATTTATTGTTTTTGTGTTAAATATAAAGTTAGGTTAAAATATTGTTAACTAAGTTGTGTTTAAATTTGGTAGCCGTAGTGAGAAGCAACACGATGGTATTACATTTCATAATTAAGTTGATAATAATACACTTGAGGTTCTACTGTGCGTCATACGCAAGAAACACGGATTCATTTTGCCGGAAAACAGGCGCTCTCTATATATCACTACTCTGAGGTATACATACTTTTATAATGACTAGGGTCGGTTTAAAAAATAGTTTAAAATAAACATTATCGGTTGATTACATAGTATGTCAAAATAAATTAAGATTCTAACTCAGCGTAGAAGTCGACTCTGATTTTATTTTTAATTTATGTGAATGCCATACTATACAATTTGTTTTATAATAATCTAGGTACTTATACATGATTTTATGCTGAAGAAAATACGAATTATTGTACCGGATCAAGTTCATCAAAAAGTCTACTGTATGTAAAATGTATGTACTAAGAATATTGGTAGCTCGTAGCTAAGAATTAACATAAGGTACCCATCTGTGATTAAATAGGATTGTTAATGTAAGTAGAGTTTAGTGCTTGTGTTATTTAGCTCTAAGCACGAAAAGATAGTAATATTATTCTGCGAATAAATACAGGCTAGTAAGTATATTAAAGGAAACACTGTGCATATAGTACCTACCTAAGTAAGAATTCAAGTGGCCTGGTTTAAAATATGAGATTTCAATTGAAGCATTAATTACATTACGATTAGTAGGTTTCTAAACGTGCAACGTGTTCTGTTATATGCCCATGATGGCCGAGTGGCTCCAAGATCTGGCTCAAGTTCTAAATTTTTCAATTTCTGTTTGAAGTCAGAGTATGTACTTAATAGGTTCAATAAGTAGCTAACACACATTTTTCGTAAAAACTAAAAAAAATCTGCTAATAGGTACAAACCTCTACTTTGTAGAAGCCCATTATGATTTTATTATTAATAAAAACGTGCAACTATAGCGTAGTAGCTAGAATGGTTGTTATTGGTTTTAATGCCTTTGGTGGGTCTGGGTTAATATGGTGACCCTCGTGGTCCAGTGTGTAAAGCACTGGGCTCCCATCCGGAGACTCCCGGTGAGGTTATAATGGTTTATGTGAGTATTTCACTTTTACTATTGCACTACTGTTTGACTACTTATGTTGTTAAAAAGAATACATATTTAGGAATATATATTTCCAACAACTGCATGTTAATAGCTGAAAAGCGATAGTTCGCGACTTCGTAGTACTCGTAATAGACTGATTAAATTCATTTTTTTTTTTAATTCAATGTGATAGATCAAATGTACACAATATCATCTATATAAGAAGTATTATTTGGTGAAATTTATCATACGATTAAAAAATAAATACATGCCTACTATTATTATATACATATTATAATTTTATTTATTGAGTATTCAATATGCTCCGCATTTACAGCATATATATACCGTACGCCACTAGCGTGTAAGGAAATGGTGATGGAAGTAATTATTGAACCTGTAAATGTGCATGGATTTACTTACACTAATTGTGTGTATTGTCTTGCCAATCTCATTCTTCAAGAGTAAGCGAAACACGATGTTGTCATTTTATGGTACTATTTGACAGGTCATGAAAATCGGGTAACCTCAAAATGAGTCTCTGCGCGATGTAGTTCGTTTTTTCCCCGGCAGGTTCGCTACTACCGTTCTACTGCGCAGGCGCAAATATCCAAGAAATCCCAACTGTCGCGTGAAAATATAGAAGCATCCGAACTTTTTTGGTTCATGCATGCAATCTTGCAACTTGCAGATTAATAGAGTATCCGTTTTATAACACTGATACGCCTCTTTCCCTGATTACCTCGCATAAAATTAAATCAAATGATGTACATTTGTATCAATATAATTATGGAGTAATACAATAATAAATGTAAAAAAATATTTAAAAAATATAAACATCCAAACGATGCATAAGTGCGAATGAGAAAGTATTCGGTACCCTTATAATCTCTGCGACACGCGCTAGAGTAAGATAACAGATCTGGGAGATGGTTTGCTACGATGTAGCTGGCAAATCTTAGCTTATTGCATAACTAAGCGTCGATAACCGTGTTGCTAAAATTGCTATTTTTTGTGTTAAACATAAAATCAGTGGTAAATATTTTTAGTTAATTAAGTAGAAAAGATGGTTCTGTGTGTTGTATTAAAATATGGTAGCCGTACTGATAAGCATGAAGATGGTATTACGTTTCATAGGTAAGTTGATACATGTCCGTGATAATTTATTTGTATATTATTATATATTTTATTATCAGTGACCTAGTGTTTCTTTAAAATAACTTAAATTATGAATATTTTTACCTAATGGTTGCATTTTGATCGCATAAAAATACTATATAACGTAAAAAAATAGAAAATTATATTTAAATTTTGAGCGTCCAGTGCGAGCACTTTGGGCGAGCACTAGCGAAATGGTCTATGGTCTCGAACATTTGTAGACGAGTGCGTTCGCTCGCCCACAAACCAAACGCACGGCACGCGGCTTCATTTAACAATGCAACGGGTGGCGTCTAGATGTATCTATAGTCTATGATTACATCGTTTTCTATACATGTTTACAGATGCATTTTCTTATTATGGCCACGATAATACGTACTGTTAGCAGTAAATCCATGCACAGGTAAACGGGGTATTACACTAAAAATATATGTTACGTATGTGGATGGGTCAATAATAATATGATGCTAACCTTTATTATCTGATTTCAGTATCGTTAATAATAATAATAATTTTACTATATAGGTAAATATTATCCATCACACGGCTTTGACGGCTCTTGTAGTCCAATTTTAAAGGTACTTACTTTACTTTACCTACTTCACTTTTCATACCGGGTTTGTCTAAAGTCTGTGTATTTTTGTGATGTGTTTCACTGGGTACTGTAATTGGGTGTTGTGGCATGTTGTCATGTTAATAATAACAAAAAAACACGCCGAGAAGACGAAATCACCGCTCAGTCAACAGATAAGAAGTGTTCCAGAATCAATTGAGCTAATATGGTATCTCTTTGGCAAGTCATCCATCTGTTTTGAATAGATTTCTTATGATGATATACATTGTAAAGCAATTTATTCGGAGAGATGTAAATTGCTTTGCGATATTTGAGCTTGGGAGTGATTCCGGTTTTTTATCGGATTAGATCCGGTGTCATTTACCGAGAAAAAATATCCAGTGATGACATATCTATTCTGATACATCAATTACTTATCTGTATACGTATATATTAGTATTTTTTTTTAATTTTAAATCGATTTTGATCCAGACAGCGGTTAAAATAACATCTTATATTTATAGGTTTCCATAAATATGAAACCCGAAATATGCACAGGTCTTATGCACTGTTTTAATTAAAAAAAAAACATTTATAATTTGCTACTATCGACCGAAGGTATTTGAATTTAAATTCTAATGGATTTGAGTTTTGTACTATTCCATTTTAGTAATTTTTTCCGACCCAATACGTTGCCATTGTTTTCTCAATAGGTATTGACAATTTTACACATCTTGAATGTAGTATTATTATTGATTATTATTTAATGATATATTATTAGGGTTTTGACGATTTATACGCTTATTGATTATATTATTAGTGATAGGGATTTTTTTACAAACACTTCAACTATGTTTTGTTTATATCTTCTTGATTCTAATTCTCTAAGTACTTTTCTATCCTGCTATGTTTGTTAAATAAATAAGATTGAACCGAAAGTTGATTGCAACGTCATTTATATTATTTGTTCGCTATTAATTTTACTTTATGATTAAACTTGATTTCGTATTAATTTTAAGGGGGGACATGCTCAGCGTAGGTCAAAATGGAGCTTTTATTGCATTTTCAATGCATGATCCTGGACATTCTTTAAACGTTGTAGATAATCTATTTAAATAATTTTGAAGCCTTATTATCCTTTATATTTATTTTAAACATTTGATGACTGCATAAAGTATTTTTATTACTTACATAAAATAGTATTCTTTTAAACCTCTCGCTCTAATATTTTAGATTATAGTCATATTTCAGTACATGCATGTGCAGTGGTGTTAAGATTTTTGATATTTATTAATTTTAAAAAGCATTTATAAAACTATTAGTAAAATTTATGTTGAAAATATTATAGTGAAATATTCACAATAAAAAAATATATTAATCGATTATCTACAACGTTTAAGGAATGTCTAGGATCATGCTTTGAAAATACAATAAAGGCTCCATTTCGACCTACGTTGAGCATGTCCGCCCTTAATTGCGTAAAGGATATTTTAATGGTTTTTTGCGATTACCTTGACATGGCAGAAAATGGAGGCTACTGACTTTGAAACTAACAGCCTCATATGCAAGCGTGTGACATTACCTATAGACGAGACCTAGAGTGATTTTTAAATATTTTAGTAATAACACTCTTTTAAAAAAATATTGACCATTAAGACAAAGAATTACATCAAAACATTGGAAACAAAAGTGATTGGCTGTATAATTTTTATTATGATAATTTTGAAATTTTTATAACTTTTATCGAAATAAAAAAAACAACTATTTAAGTTAGTGTGTGTTTTGACCGTATCCATGAGTAAATAACCCTATTATGCATGCTGAATCAGAAAATTTGAGACGTGCTAAAAAAAAAACAAACAAATAAATAAATAAGGCTTTAGCGGTAAACCCAAAGGCTTTGGATGCAAGACCACCTTTTAAAGGTTAATGGATATAATGCTATTGCTATAAAAACACACATTAAAAAAATGAAACAAAAACACATTTGTAATGTTTACAAACACACTTCACGTATTTAGAGGAACATTAATATTATATTCCTTCAATATAATATTCTATCTGTTGTCAGCTCTTATTTATTAATATATTATAATATTCTCAATACCGTTTTAGGCTTGGGGATTCCGTATTTATTTCTACATATTCCAATTACCGTGATTTGATATCGCGTAAAATCAGGTTAATTGTTTTTTGGGGAATACTTAGAGATATAATGAAATGTTTTATCTTCATTTATCAAGTTATCAAGCAGATTAAGCAAGTGGCTAATATCCATGTATAGTTAACAAAATATTAAAATACTTTTTGTGAGGTGACCACGATACACATGATATTAACACGTAGAGTAAAAAAAACATTAGAAAGATCACAATATTGAAACACTATTATCTAAAAAATAAAAACTTTCAGTTAACAACGTATTGTCAGTGTATAACAATATTGTAGAATACCTTTTTATAATAAATTGTCACGAAGTTCAAAATATTTGGTATGATTTTTTTAAATTATTATGGTAATTATTAATACGAGAAATTAGGCTGTGAAGAAGAAAAAGATCCTATGGGACTAATTTATATTATCCTCCTTGCCCCCCCCCAATAATAAATTCTAGGTGCGCCACTGATCGCCACTATAGGATAGTCTAAGTTTTCATACATTTAGATTATTGCGTTATAATACGTTTTATTTATTCAATGGGGGAAGATCCCATTAGATTGAAAAAATGTAAAAACTATTTCTCATAATGTCTTTTAAGATACTCGTAATTACCACCCTGAAGCGGTGTGTCCATATGCTTTGCTTTGGAACAAAAATGGTATTTTATTTTAAAATTCTTTAAAGTACTTAATATACTAATGAATAAATTTCAACATGCAAAATTAATTATTTAACAAATTATCTGGGTGGGAAAATAAAAAAAAGTATTATTTCTATCATGTACAAAAGTGGAAAAAGTAGCAGTACATATTGTACCTAATTGTGTAATAAATGTCATAATTGACTATATTTCACTATACGTATATTATATTTCACTTATAAGTGATGAATGATAAAATAGCAAAGAACATGCATAATAAGAAACATTATTGGAATTTTATTTTTATTGAGTAGGTATTAATAGTTACTAATGATATAAAAGAAGAAGAATGGTTACTGTAATTTTAAATACAATAATTATTATCATAAAATATATAAACATCATTAATTTTTAATTACCTACTTGTATTAAACGTCATATCAATTTCATTTACCTACCTAAATGTAAAAATAATACAATTATTACTGAATCACGATAACTACCTATCTATTATATATGGAAGTATGTGATACTTCGACGTTGATCTGAAAATAGTATCTATCAGACATTTATAGCCATTTTTTTAGGGGGCTTAAAAAACTGTTTTTGTCGGTATCAGTGTTATTTTTATTTTTCAAGTAAAATGATTTAATATTAGTACTAAAACAGTCGTTTAAAGATGTACGGAAATTGTAATATCATAATAAAATAAATCAAGCAGATAGATAATATTTCTTTTTAGTTTCTAGACACTTCGATGCAGATAGACACCATTGTCCACGTCAAATTTGAGCATTTTAGGATTTTTTCCGTAGAACAATAATATTTCTATTTGATCCGTCACCATGTTGTACAAAATACACCAATAACCTAGAATTCGCCAAAACTGCAGATAGATACTATTGTCAGATCAACGTCGACTTACTATAATATTGAGAAGAGCGTAATATGTACCTATATAATGTAGTTTCTTATTTATTAAGTCTGAAATTATTCAATTTATTGATATAAGTATTACAATTATCTTCATCTTACAATAAATGTCTTGATTGAAATTGATTATTTATGGGTGCTAATAGAAATGTCACATTTTTTCGATTATTCCTGCATATTCTAAATTTGAATTCTGATACGTCAAATGAAAACGTTCGCAAAAGAAAACAAATGACAATCAATAGTGTATTAGTTTGACAGATAAAAAACAGTGACGTCGTTTTAGATTATAGTTTTGTAGTAATTAGTGAGGAAATATACATTTATTTTTTGTAGCACGCCAATGTGCCGTTTACAGATTTGAATAGTTTTGTGGAATATTAATTTAGATTTGTGAAATATCGATTACATAGAAAGTATTAAGCGACATTATAATCAATTTGCCGTAGATAGCCGGCAAGATGCGAAAATGTATGGTGACGGATATAAAACGCTATTTAAAAACGATTTTATCTGTGATTGTGTCGAGTTTTATCAGATTGTGCCGGATTCAAATGGAAGTAGATTCGGGACGCCAAAAATTGAAGTGAATTCCTTTAATAATCAACAAAATGGTATTTAAATAAAAAAGTTGGTGGTTTTCCAAAATCTCTTAGGATAATAAAATATAAGAGATTACATGCGCTCACGCTGTCCAAAATCGTGTCAAAGCGGCAGTCTTTGCATTCATTCAAAACGAGACTCGAGGTTTCGAAACCTCAGCTAGTATAAAAAATGTAGGTATGTTGTTTCTTCAATATGTATTCGATCCAGTGAACTGACTTAAAGAGTTGAGAAAATAGCTGACAACTATTCTTCTTAAAAACATTTTTTTCCATAACAACGTGTAAGCCCATAATATTTACTAACTACTTCATGAAAAAAGATGGTAATTTACCTTTTCTATAATATAAGTGAATGATTTACCACAACTCATAGAGCATAGGGTAATAGAACCTCATGTAAAAGGAGAATCTCTTGGCAACGCAACCTCCGTAAGTGGTTTAATTTCCAAGGCACAAAATAGATCAATACATATATGTAATTCAGATACGCTATACCCCCCAATACAGTACATTTTGAAGTTGAGGATTGAATGTATGTATGTCCTAAAAAAATGAAACACTACAATAGTGTGTTGCGACGTTCAAATACACCAATATTGAATGATCTCCAGTACATAAACCGAGTGTAGTTGTCAGAACGAAGGACGGAGAGGTATACTTACTGCAAGTTGGTCGCCAATTTTGAAGAGTTTTTCTGGAGTTAATCTAGAACTGCGCTAAAATACGAAGCGATTATGTTGAATAACACGCAAGTACATAATATTTAAATTTACGGAATTGAGTGATATTAATCTGTATCTTGAGTAAGCTAATACAGTACTATTATTATAACTTATTTTTATTATCGGATTACAAATTGAATAGTAAGCCACTTAAATATATGAAAAAATATGTGAAAAACAAAGAGAATGATTAAAATAACAATATTTTATTAAGAAACACTGCCAATCATAATGGTTGTTAATTTATTATTTATTCAAGTTCAAGAATGTTGTTAATTAGATTTTTAATCTATTTTAATCTCCGAAAATTAGTGTAACTTCGTAATATTGCAGTTGCGAAGACTTCATACTAGGCGATTATTTAAAGCCTACCTTCTTAAGAAAAATATTTTTTAATTGCATATTGACATATTTATATAATCATTTGATTATTCTATATTATATAACAAATGATTTAATTTGCCAGCAACATCTGTTGTATATGTAGGTATGAATAAATACAGATTATAGAACAATCTGTTAAAGGTTTTAAAAAAATATGCCACAGCGCGCCATCTGTCTTTAACGTATTTATCGGATTATTCGTCTACTAATGATGATGTTTTCTGTATGGATTTTACGTCACGTGACCTCAATCTGTCTATCGCATTATATGCAATATGGTAGGCTCTGAACCTAACCTAACCTGCGCATAATTTATATGGCATTTAATCACATATAAATAAATATAGCTATTTATAAATTAAAAATATTTTTATGATGTGTATAAAAATACGTAATTTTAACTCATCGATCAATTTTATGTCATCAATGAGCTATTGAATTAGTGTGTCGTTGTCATTATTATGTACCTATTCATTAGTAGTAATATCGTATTATCTTCTTATTTTCCGTAAGTATACCTGACAAGTGTGCTCTTTTTCGCAGATCTCCACAGACTACCTTTTTACAAAAGTCACCCTTCGCCACTACGAGTTAACTCGTCAAAGCATGTATGTCACGTCAGGTGAACTCTGAATAAACTGTTTGTGTATATTTTCTAAACAAAATTCATCATTTTAGGTTAAAATATTCACGAAAAACTCGAGAAACATGTTGATTTGGTAAGTTTTCACAAATATTTATCATTCTGTTCCTATTACATATTTTTTAAGGGATTTATTTTTATCCAACAATAGCTGGCAGACAATATTTTCTAGGTGGACACTTGTACCACCTATAAAATATTGTCTGGCAGTGATAAGGTTAGTAATTGAGTATTAAATTACAAAAAAATAACTTTAATGGAAGGATTCATAAATAATAGGGTTTCATTCATCACATTTTTCGTTTGGCGGGTTTGTTCTTAAAATGTAATTAAAATACCTACAAATGTCTATTAAAATTCCAACTTATTAAAAAGGTACTGCACTATTAAAGTTATATACATGTAATATCAACCTATATAATGCACCTACTAAATAGAACGAGTTTTAAATATTGCCAGCACAGGATTGATCGTATAGTGTTACCAGAGTAGAAACAGAATGTCACGGCATCGCATGGGTATGTAGAATATGTCATACGTAGATTACTGCATTTAAACTTGAGTTACTTACTTTGTGATCTCAATCGAAACAGAATAATTATTACAGCATATACTTAAACATTACATAATGTGGAACGTCAGATGTCATTTCCTATTAGTGAACACAATTACTATTATCTGTCTGCGTTTGTAGAACACTTTACAATCTCGGAGAACAATACCACAATATTCATAGTGCGTAAGTAAATATCTTATTATTTATTATATTTGTATATGCAATAACAACAGAGGTAGGCATATTGTGTGTATTTAACCATACTAGCTAAATGTTAAAGCAGTTTAAAACGATCAAAATACATAATATTATGTGCATATTCATCAAACATATTCAAAACTTCCATTTAAAAATCTCTTAAATCATTTAATTATTCTGTTTGAAAAAACGTGATTTCAATTAAACTTTTATTAACACATTAGATAATAATATGACGATATTTAAATACTATAATTATTGATGCAATAAACGTTATAATACTAATTCGAAAAAATTACATATTGAGTTAGTTATACCAAAATGTTCCTTATTTGAAACTTTACCGTCTGGAAACCTTCTTAATAAATAAACAGTCTTTATTTTAAAGTCATCCTTTTTACGGTTACTTAATAAACTCACATGATAGACCATTTCAAACATTTTAACAACTTCAAAGTCAAATTACTCAAATTAGTATTCTCCAGTTAGTGTGTTCTGCCAGAACAGGACGATATTAAGTACTAATAATTATTTTTTAAATAAGTAATTAAACTTTTTTGGTGTCAGCATCACCGTCTTTCTTGTTATCTATTTATGAATTGGTAAATATTGCATGCTACAAGTCCTGTATTTCGTACACCCAGAACGCATTCAGTCATATCATGCTTTGTGCTAGAATAAAAAAATAACAATATGACTTAATAATGTTTTTATTTTCAAAATTATACATCATATTACTTAATGCGTTTTTACCAGGACGTAGAGCGTAAAATTCTATATATTTTGGCAGTTAAAACAGACAACCATCAAAAACTGACTTAATGCGTTTTGTCAGTATACTATCGATATGCATACTCATTTTTTTCTTCCAAACACGTAGAAGTAGTTAGCCCACTGCACTTCTTATCGGTATGTCATAATATACACTTTCGATAGTTAAATAAAGTTTGTAAGTAGATTTCTTTAAATCAAACATATTCGTATGAGTATTAGTAAATCCAGGTTATAGGCTTGACCGACTGAATATTTGATACACAATAATTGTAAGAAGTATATTGAGATTATACAATCTACGCTGTTTAAAGCTGAATTATTTTAAATTGTACGTGGTGGAAATAGTGAGATTCTGGATGTAAAACCGAGTGTTACGGCTTTGAATCATGTGTATGACGAATTTACATGTTGATATTTTTACAAATTGTATTTTTTCTACTTTGGATTAAGAAGTTAAGCAATCATTTAATCAGTCGAGTAAATTATTAATAATAAATACTCGAAAACAGCCTGTTAATATAATATCCATTTTCTGGTCTATGTATACTCTGTAAAATGGTAATTTATATTATTTATATTATCCGATCAGATTCATCTTCTTTCCAATTATTTTCTGCGTAAAATGTATGACTAATCATTTGGCTAAAGATTATTGCTGGTAAAAACAATCACAGGTATAATGATATTAGTTGATAATTAATCTATTTAACAAACGGTTACGATAATACAGTTTGCGATTTATTTAAACAAAAAGAAAAATGATTATTACCATTCCTAGTCTACTAAAATACATGAAAATCTTCGTTTAATAATAACAGGTATTACAAACTAACACTTAATACAAGTTTTACATGCAGTAAGTTAGTAAACATTTATTGACTAAATTTAAATTAAATCAGAGCTTTCGTCCGGCAAGCGAAAAGCGTCTATTTGAATCACACTCGGTCGAATATTTCTTCTATTTTTTCACACTTTACTAAGTTTTATTTTATCATTCATTTGGTCATCACAAATATATATATATCAGGCTATGGATATCGAGTGTGGAAAAATGTGTGATAAATACACGTGTTAAAAAATATATTGTTATTTTCAATAGTTAAGGCCGTTTAATATTAATTTGCACTACGTAAATGTAACGTGTATTCAACATTGAGAGGGCAGTCGGTAAACCTTGGTACATAGCGATGGCTTTTATATGTATTTTTTTTATAAATCTCTTATGTGTTACAAAAATTGTGGTAGCTACTCTCCAACAAGAAGATTTAGGCAAAAGCCGGAAGGCGCTGTTGTCGACTAAATGGGAGGACGTTGTTAGTTTATAATGGAAATGCGGTTAAAAATGGGAGGAGCTTGTTAGTTCACAGTTTTAACACATAGCTAAGAAAATGTTGTTCGAGTATAGTGATAAAGTATTACAGAATAACACTGTATAATTAGTACGTCTTAATTTAATAATCCTCCAATTATTATAGTCTCTTTAATACATTTATTACCACCCTCGAGCCAGATTACTTTATGAGACAAAATAAATGTTAGATACGTGTTAAGTGGAGACGATAGATGTTGATGATAAAGTTTACGAGTTACTTTGATATAGCGAGTCTAGTTATACGGCGGGAAAAGTTCGATTACACAATTTTATTTCTTTCATGGCTAGTTGCACTTGCTCCGTAAACTTGAAAAGTCAACTGAACGTATTCTGTCGCGTAACTTCAGCGCAGCCGCGAGTTACATCCAGCTTTGAATTCAAAACAAAACAACTTCTACTTTAATCAAACACCTATTTTACAGTAGAGATGCCGTATTTATATCTCTGATATTTCGTCAAGTGTAAAACTGTAATTTTTCAGTAAACAGCTTAAACTTTTAATATCTCTCGGTAAACCGTTAAATTAAAATACAATTACTCAATTTAATGATATTAACCGTAAATTATTAGTGGAAGGACTATTGTATTAATTTAAATAAATGACAATATTACGTAAACCCAGCGATGATATTCTTTGATGCAGGTAACGCAATCTATCCGTCAGAAGATTCAAAATGGGGCTTCGAAACAGTTATTATTACCCAACGTATAATAAAATCCCTGCAACTAACATCAAAAGAGCATTATAACAAAACCGCACAAACGGATACGTACCTATTTAGACACAAAACAATAAATCTTTAATATTATTATGTGTTATTAATACTGTTATGTTTGATAATAACTGGATAGAAAAGAGATACATTGATATTTTATTTAGGTATGTTGGTAGTTGGAATTTATGGTTTTTATTTCATTTTTTTTATTGTGGGGACCTCAAAAGTCAGTCAGTGTTTCAGGCCTCCAAGTTCCTAAACCCACCACTTAAATGATATATTGTCAAGAGGCCAAAACTGATCCTGATCATTATTAAATTATATGGACTACATAAATTAATATTGTACTACTTTTATTAATAATAAAAATTGTAATGCTAAATTTTATGAAAATATCTATCGCATTAAAAAAAACTTTTATGTCAGAGACGAATTCATTTATCTGAAATCAAATATGGCCGTACACAAGCAACATATATAAATTGTATGTACATTATTGTGTAAATGAATGAAAACAATAAAATGAAAACTTTTTGTTAATTTTACAGTATACCAACCGTTTAATGACTGCTTTTTGTTGGAAAACATATTATGAATATTTGGTTGCAGTATAGTAAACAGCAGTTTCAATTGAATCTCTAAATGGCTATCTGTCAATAATTGTTACCTTAATTGTGTCTTATTTTGGGTTAGATAAGATAATGTAGATTCACAGCAATAAATAACTCAAAATCAGGAAAGCATTTTACGGGCATCTACGGGATTTTACATATTTCAATTGGATCTTTCTTAGCACCAAATAGTGACTAGATGCCTTAGATGGTTGCACTAATTCATGAGATCCACTGACTCATACTTTGAGTATTGTAGATTGTCAAAGAGAGAGGGGGCAACTCATTGAGAAAGCTGATTAACAGTCAAGTTATCCGGGTCACGATCCTCAGTTATCAGGTCCTGGCGAAGAAGAAAAAGTTATATTTCATTTAGCATATATACCGCACCTGTTTTAACTTAATAATTGTTAATTCTTTCGACTGTCATATTTGTCCATAGACAGAATAGTAAACTAATAAGACTTTTTTTTACAGAAGTCTTCTTTTATAACCAATTCACTTTTTTAGTTACTCGCAGATTTGTGACGAGTATTCCATCGTAACATGTTACGTATTCTACGGTCATTAAAATTTTATATTCATAGACATGTTTAGATAGTTTAATTATTTAATTACAACAATAAAATAAAGGATTATTAAGTTTAATTAATACAACATTATCAAGGAAACCAATATGATGATATCATAAATCTAAACTGGTCTTTGGATTGTATAAACTGTGGAAACGTTATAAAAAGTAAAAATAGTTACCTAACTCTAACATAATTAAATTGTATTTTATTTTTAATTATAATGTTTTTTCACTAAGAAATTACGGTAAATAGTATTTTCTAGGGAATATCCCATATATTATCAAAACTAATCAAGCGCTGTATTAAGTAATAAAATAGTTTCTTTTTTCCTTTATATGGATTAATAGAATATCATTAAACGTGAACTTTAAATAATGTAATAAACATTTTCTGAATATAAATAATATGATTGATTACTACCCTAAATCTCTTTTAAATTCACCAGCTGGTAAAATATGTGGAGATTAATTTAAAGTCACTAAAATAAAGATACTTATTGATTTATGTCGAATTTTTAGTTTGGTAGGGCAACATGTTCCATTGGGTTTTATCAAATTTGGCTTCCAAGTTCAAACTAACCGCTCAATCTTTTGTTTTATGGGTCGGTGGATGTAATCATTCCATTGTTCGGTTGTTGCGCTCGCGGCGAAGACGGCATCTTGGTCGTCATTCGCGCACGGCCTGGCCTGCGCAGCGGACGTAAGTCGAAGTCGAGCGTCCTCACCCAAGCCGGCGATTCGGTGCACCATTGATCGCGTAAAGTTGACACGAATTGCCCATCATCATCATCAGCTACGATGATTTCGCATCGGAAGTCGCGTACGAGTTATGTTGGACACCCGAATGTATTATGAACTGTTCGTGCGGAGTTTATTAATTTACGGCGATAGTGCGTTTCTTGGTTTAGTGGGTAACGAAAGACTTTTTATTTGTTATTATAAATGTGCAGTTAAATAATTATGTATTCGTTTATTTTTCTAGATTATTGATAAATTTATAGATTACTATTATTTAATAGAAATCGGTCGATACCTACGATGATACACTATATTTTAAATTTTTATTTAGTGATATTAGGAGTATTAGGGGCTATTTTTAGATATTTTCTATTCATTAAGTGCTTTCAGTATATATTCGATATTATAAAAATATCATAGTTATAAAGCTCTACTGAACTAAATCTAATTTGTCATAAAAATGAGTTAGTGGTAAATTAAAAAAATCATAGATTATTTACCTAAAGTAATGTAAAGTTTAATACGATTTTCGAAATATATATTTCATAGAAAGTTAATATTATTGAATATAATTACATTATAAATCAGCAAAAAAAATTAAACCAGGGAACACAATCTGTTTTCTGTTTAAATTTGAGAAAGCTCAAAATATCCGCAAATATAGTATCAATTGATATTTCTAACTTTTATAATATTATTTTATAAACAAATTAAAAATAACCATGAACTTTTTTCACTTATATTACGATTTATACTAGTTATTTTTTATGTCAGTTATAAAATAACAATTTCACTACCGTTTATATTTAATTCCATCTAATAGTGATTTCTGAATGACTCATAAATAAACTTGTAATAAAACATCTTGAACTGGATATTTTTTCTCACTATTACTTTGCAAAATATATTGTTGTTATCTCGACCATTGTTTGAACCATGATTATATATTTTAAAAACCTGATAATATGAATCATTTATTGCATTGTTGAACAGTAAAAAAACAATAAGACAAACATTAATGAAATTAACAAAATAAATAAATCATAATACTATTGATAGATTTGTTTATATTGTTCATTGAATTGAATATAAGTATCAGGCAACTAGCAAATTTAACGGAGCAAGGTGACATTGACTTTGATGCAGCATTTTCAGTTCAAGACGCTAACGTAACTCACATTCCATTTATTATTACGAAACCATCGTGGTGCTTCGCTTCGAGTTACCTTCGCTCTGATTAATTGGTCGCGAATAAAATTGAACACTGTATTAGGGATACAGAAAACGATTCAGGTAGATGAAACCTTTCGTTGAACCTTAGATAGTTAATTATTATTTTAACTGGTAACTTTCTTTTCATTTAATATGAAACCTAAATTTTAATTATTGTTATAATTATGATGGCAGTGTTTATATACTTTAAAGCTATTTTTCATTCAATTTGTTCAATAAGTAGATGGTTATATATGAAAAGATTATATATTTATATTTCTCAGTTTCCTGGCAATATGTTTTTTTAATGAATAACGTATTCTCTAGCGTTTTAGTACAGTAGTTATACTATATTTTTTCTTAAATATTATTCAAATATAAATTAATTAGACGTGGCATAATATTATTGGACAAACTGGAATAAAAAATTCACATAGATGTGTCTATAATATGGTAAATTGTTTTTTTTTGAGAGATTATGTTGCTATGTATTTATTAAATTTGACAAATTTAAGTAACCGATTGAAAATTACAAACAATATTTAGGACATAAACAAAATAAAACCTTCAATCTACAAAGAATGTTTCGTTTTCACTGTTAATCATATTTATAATTTTGTTTCAAATACATGATTTTTGCTTTTCTCCTATCAACATTAATATTACATTGATAATAACATTGTTTACTTTTATTTTTTGTATGTCATATTAAATGAAATGAGTCGATTCATATTTTTTTAACAATTGAGTATTTATTTAATTGCAGTAGGTAGATTTTTATCAATTATGTATATATATACGGATAAGTAGTGTTTAAAACGTAACCTATGCATATAATTAATTATAATACTGAGAATCGTTAGTGTTAAATCAAAATGATAATATATTGTTAATGTTTATTTATTCCACTAGAACCAGAAATACAGCAATAGTGAATTACGCGTGTACTGGAGATAACATTTGAGAAGACAATAAATATTGAGTACATTTGACTCATGACGTGAAAGTGCTTCAATTGCTATCGTGTTTACCGACCTTTGTGTTTGCTTGGATTCATTTTCAAATGTGCCTTTGACCTAATAAGATAGCCAGAGTGGATCGTGGATAATAAATTTAACAGTGACTACAAAATGAAGACAATGGAGTCGATTTGTGCGGGGCAAAAGAAATTTCGGCCGATGCTGACGAATAACAGCTTCTACCAGCCTCCTCTTCCGCATCATTCCAGAGGGGCAACATTAAGACCTCAGGTAAGAGAAGTTAACTTTATATCCAATATCTTACCGCCTTAGCGTTTTCCCTAGATACATACGTGCATCTATACAAAGGACATGCATATTATAAACCTAATAATTTAAGTATGAAAACCTTAGTGAAATAGCAGGTATCAAATTTTTTTATACTTTCGAAGTCATTTCGATTTTTTAGTTTTAAATCTTAATAAATGCATAAATATTTAAATGATACTTTAAACGTCAACAATGAAAAAATAAATAAAAACAATAATAATAGATTAAAATTAAAATACGGTTTATGTATCACTCTGTTTGTCTTCTTGATTAATGTGACACGTGTTTTTGGTATTTTCATTAACCAAATTATCTACATCAGTTTTAAGTCCTGAAGTACAAATTAAAGTATAAATATGTTTATCAGGCAGTCTAAAAGAAACTTTATTATTTCTTTACCTATATCTATTCTATAAGTAACTATTTTTATCTCTAAAAACGTGTGTTTGCAAATAGACGTGTATTAAAAATGCGACCATCACCATCTTTGCAAAACTAATTAATTTTTCAACTTATTTAGGTAATAATCGATGTCTTTCAATTAATATATCTAACTATACTTTTCATTTTTCTATAAAATTTATTATGTATATGAATATGTTATGTAGGTATGGTTAATTATTTATGGGCCGCAAAGATGCACGTCTGCATCAAAACGTAGATTTATCACTATTATGGAACAATGCACCAATCTATTTAAAATCAACTTTAATGTTGAAATTCCTAAAGGTTTGAGTCTGAGATTTATATTCTGATAGTGTGGGTAGACATTCTATTCTGCAATAATACTATTATAATATAGAAAATTTCATGTAATAAGTATAATGGGATGTCGGCGAAAAAGAAACATCAACGCACCGGCACACGCGAAACTCCGCAACAGTATAATACTAGCAATTTCTTTTACTGCCTGTTTTATTGACCGTCAATGATCGCAAACCTTAGAAAATATAATACGTATATAAAAATAACATTATTGTCTGAAAGCGATTATTTATAGTACCTATTTCTTGCTATCTCACGCTCATGTGAAAACCATACGTTTTAAGTTAGTGGTAATAATCGCTACCTGCTAGCGATGTAGCGAAATGTAAATTAACTTAGAACCCAAACATTCAAAAACATGATAAACAGATGCTTTGATAAATGAAAATAAGAGACTTAAATAAATAATTAAATCATATTAATTGAGTTTCCATTATTAACTATCATTGGTGTAAAAGATTGTAAGTAGGTACCTACCCAAACACTTGCATGAATAAATAACTACCAAACCCGGTTTACTTATAAGCTTATTATCTAATGAGTTAATGATATCTATCGTAGCTTATTAAATTATATGCATTAAGCACTATGTATTTGGATTGTGCGTTACTTTAAATAAACTTATTATAATAGAGTAAGGTATGTAAGATGTAAACTAAGAATAGAGTTAAGTATTAGTGTGATTATCTTGGTTATTGTCTTTTACAATCTAGCATTTAATTGAATCGAAGAAAGATCTATTAATTTGATTATAGTAACAATAAATACTTGCGTACTATAACATACTGTATTATCCAAGTAAACTTCAATAAATAAAAATAACATAGTTTTGAGATATTTGTAATAATATAATATTTCTAAATAAATAAGCAATATCATAACTTCTGAGAAATTAAATATTAAGATAGTTAGTGCATCATGTCATTTTAATAGTGAAAACAAAACTTAAAACCTTACTCAAGAATCCAGTCTATTAGTATGAAACTCGGTAACATCAGTTTTTGTGTGAAATGTTAACAAATCGAACTGAATCTAACCTAATAATGCTGATTTAAATAATTATGAAATTTAACAAATCGTACTTGTTACCATATAACTTGATTATTACAACGTTTTTATTAGCTCGTATTCTTGTTTGTCCGGTGGTTGTTTGTCCAGTGTATAAATCTTGCAATCGTTTTTTAACTAATTTCCCGACTAGCTAGACATTTGAAACTTTTAGAATATATCAGAACACGATGCCAATGCATTCTTTTAATACTTTTAGCCATCATTAAGTAGAATTGAATTCATTTTCAGTTAATTCTGTTTTGTATGGAAAGTTATTTCAGAAAAATTCATAAAAAGTAAAAGACTATTATTGGTTGCTAAGGGGGTGGTCCTAGCAACTAATTTATTAATATATACGTGCATTACCATGGAAATCATAATGACATTTCAGTATTCTATATTAAATATAGACGGGCCCTAGAAAAACGGTTGTAAGTCTGAAAATAGCGTTTTAGGTTTTATTCGCTTTTTATAATATTTAATTTTTTATGCATGTCCTGTAAAAATTTCAGGTCTCTAGCATAAAAATTGACGAAGTTAGGTTTTTGACAATGGTGCTCTATAGGTATCTACATATCGCATCGACCAAATTTGTGTTCACAGAAATATCCGAGGAGTATAGTCATACCTCGATAATAAAAGTGCACTGCGCTTTATTTTACGAATAAGAAGATTGTTATACTTACTTTAACATTCTTTTACGGAGATCTTAATATACTGCATGGTTTATATTGACGTATTACATTAATTTAAAAAAAACATATTGGTTTATCTCCGAAAAATATTGGTATTTGCAGTAAGTATTTGCATCATTAGTTTAAAAGTTAGTCAATATTATTGTGTCAGAATGTTAAATTACTATATTATTTAATATAAAACAAATACCGAAAAGAAACGGAATTAATTTTCACTTACATAGCTACGTTAAAAAACTACTCAGTAATTAATATTACCTTAAACTTACTTATATTAATTTTGATTCGCTTATTTAAATTGATTCACTGCATGATAAAGACCTCTTCAAGCGCTCTCTAACTCTTTTCGGTTGATTACTCTCCCACATAGATACCCAACAAAACAATGAAGTAAAGTTTAAATTTGAAAATATTATATTATTTAATAGAAAACAAATATCATATATAAAACGTTATTTATATATAATTATATTTAATTACTTTGCAGTTACTTACTTAATTTAAAATTACTTTGTAATATTCTAATATATAAATTTAATTTACATAAATACCCAGTAGAAAAAGACATTTTAAATTAAATATTACTATGACTATAAAAACAAATATTTTGCACCTAAAAAGGTAACTACCTACAATATTATGTTTTAACTACAAAATGTTATTTTATCATTAGTAGAAAATGACATTACATATTTTGGTTAAATTAATCTTGCACAAAGATAATAAAAAATCACTATTATCATGGTTCAGTTTGAAAACATTACTAATTGCAGACTAATTTTTTATGATCCAACCAAGTTAAACAATCGTTTTCATTGCACTTTGAAATGGAATTATTTATGAATGGCTTGCTTTGGAAATAGTATAATAATAATGAACTTCGTCTAAATATCATTAGCACGTATCTACGTGTTCTGAGTATTTTTGAAAATATAAAAGGGTACACATTAAGTATACTATGCATAATTTTGTATTTTGAATATTCCACAAAGATAGAAATTACCCAAGGAATTATATTATTTTATTAAATGCAGTTCGCCGAAAGGGATTAAGCGGCTGGGATTTTTGAAGACGTGAAGTTATCCATAATTGTTAACAATACAATTTGAAAGTAAAAATAAAATTTTAATGGTCAATAATTGCTAAAGCATTTTATGCTTATCTAAGTAGATATATTTTGGAAAAAGGATGAAATAAAGTAAACATAATGGTGTTTAGGTATTCAAACCCATTGCTGGTGATTGAGAATTTTTAATATTACCTACCAAATAAAGACATATATTATAATCTTAGCATTGGTGAGCATAATTTTTGATGTTAGTTAAATTTGTTCAAAATAAATATACAGTGTTGCTTTTAACTAACAATAACATTTCTATAATATTTTCATCACAATTTGACATGGCTAATTTGAGTTTTAACACTATATATACATAAATATTATGTATCTATAGTTTGTGAAAAACTCAAATAAACCATGTCAAATGGTGATATCGTACACGGTATTTCGTAGATTTTAATTAAAATATCAATTGGATTTGATAAGTCTGTAATGGTAAGTAGATACTTAAATTCATATGCTTACCTCCTATTCACCTATTGACTATGATTTTTATAAATTATGAAAACCACTTTAAATAGTAACTACCTAAGTATTTACTATTTCATCCAATTTAAATCGGTCTGAATTCTACATTTTGTAAAACTATCAAAATAAATAAAATAAATAGTTATGAATGGACAACTGATATAATAAACTGTGTTTCCTTGAGAAAATTTATATTAAAACTCTACGCAATCGATTAAATAACAATATAACATTTCAAGAATATGCTACTTGAATGCAAATTATTTAATTTTTTTCCGTATATAAAAAAAATGCAAATCCACACCAACAAAATAAATTTAATTAAGTATTTAAATTTGAGAGCGTTGGTACACATTTATTTAAACTTTTTAAATAAATAATAAAAATCATAAAACCTCACATTAATTAACGTAACTGAGCTCAATTAAGAAATATACTTACTGATGTTTCATGATTTATGTTGACAATAGAATATAATCAATCTATATTTAATTATAATTGGCAATAACATTCATATCAACGATAGAGATTAAAAAATACAAACGATAATTATTATGGTCGGAATTTATATGAAATTTGATAATCTAATAAGTAAGTGTCCCTACTTGTTTAATTATAGAAAGGTATTATAAAATTAGATGCACAAATAAGGATACTCTTAAAAAATAGAAGGTAGGTACTGACAAAAAAAATTTCTCTTGTTTATACAGATACTGTATGAATATCATTTTAGATAGGAACCTAATCATAATTATCGAATGGGCTTGTAACTTGTAATACAAGCCTAATAATAATATTGATTATATTTTTTTATAAAGATTTCTGATGATGAACAGTTGACTGCGGTCTCATCTGAGAACAAAGGTAATAAATCTCTCTTTTATTAATAATTGTTAGGTATACATAACATTAGTTATTTTGTTAATACGTAGTCATAATTTTCAAACTATAAAATTTATATTTTTGCAAATAGTATGATGCTTAGATAGGTATATCTGTGCCAATTGTTCAAGAATATATTCCAGTAGTTGTTTACTACCTACATTATTATGTTCAAATAAGCAAAGGGGTTAGTAATTTATATTATTGTATTAAACCGTACATATTATGTTTTTTTCTAAAATGGTAATTACTATTTAAATAAAATTCATTCCCTCAGAAATACAATGATGCAGTTAATATAATAAGTATATAAGTAATTATTTCCCTAGTTTTCATAATTAAGTCAATTACTATTTTTACATTAAAATTGCCTGTGTGACTGAAGTGATTTACATGGCGATTGACATTATGTTTTTTCAACAGTTTAAATGAAAATTGTGTTGTAAAGAATAAAAGAACATTTCATTTAGCTATTTTTTAAATCTAATAGTTACCAGTGTTATGTACTAATTTCTTATATAACTTCTTTATTATTCCATTATTAACATTTTTCCTGAATGTGTATTGTTTCGTAATGTACATGTTATCATTATTTATAAAAATATCAATAATAATTTACAAAAAAATAAAACAAATCATACTTAAATACTTTTAAATTATAAAAACTCAGTATAAAAAAATATATATGTCAATATATCCCCATACTCTTTGTTAAAACTTTATAGACACGCTGTATTATTTCGAGTTAAACATTGCGCAATGATGGTTCTTCCGTAGAAGAGCATTATAAATATAGGAGTACTGAATAAAATCGTATAGAGTAAGAAAAACGCGACGTAAAAGAAGGTTCAATCTCAGAGTATGAGTCTGTTATGCGGAGTCTGTAATCTATTTCGTCCGCGCAAAAGCATGTTGAATCAAGTCAAAACACCAAGCGCGTAATATTATTCCAAATAAAAACGATTTTTTGACATTATCTCAGCTGTTTATTAATTAATCACCATTAAATTTTGATAGTAATATAGACCATAAAATGTTCTATCTGATTTATTTAAATAAGATAAGAATAAACTCAATCATTTTATATGATGAATTTAATAGCGTAAATGTTTTAGTTTTTTCGCTCTCCTGAACAATTGTGATTTTAGACTTACACCGGTTTTTCCTGGGGCCGTCGATTAAAAAATGTTTGTTTGTTTTTATTTACTTCATATCAAGTACAAGTTTGAGCATATTGAGCATGATAATTCAACAGAAAATTTAAAAACGTTATATGTAAAAAGTTCTTTTTATCTTGTAATTATTTTATTTATTATTTTTATAATTTTAAATACTTTTAAAGCTATAAAAACATTGAATTGTATAATCTAGGTTGATGCTGTACTGATACTATGGTAACCTAATGAACACAAAATATATAATAGTTATAATAAAAAGATCAGACGTTATAAAACACTGTAAAACTGTTAATATATTAGATATTTTAAAAATTGTAATCTAAATTTAATTGTATTAAATAATCAATTACCTGCTATACATTGTATTAAAAAATTGATTTTGTACCAAACTGAAATCATTAGTCGTTTCGGTTAGAAAAATACACTGATGGATTAACTGCACACCATATTATTAACATATTATCTGTAAATCAAATATGAAATAAGTACTACATACTATATATGCCTAATAACTACATTGGCAATGGCAACATTTGGCGTATTGCGCTGCAAACAAGAAACAGTTATTTAATTAGACGGTTGGTTACAGGAGACGATATAAAAAAAGTTCTGCCACAATCACAAGTGGAAACGGGATTATCATAACTTCCGAGATTATTTCTCACAGATTTCGGCTTATGTGATGTACGCCATTGTTTTTGAACCATACAACAATGGTGCTTCATTTCAGGTGATGTCACTTTTAAAAGTTCAAAATGATAATGAAACGGAGTCAAGATTTGTTAACATCTCGAGTAAACTAAATATCTTCTAAGGTGTTGGAAGACTCATGCTCATTTTTTTAAGTTGTCACAAAAGTAGTTTATTAAGTTTTGTCGAATTTGTGTTTTACGCACACTTAAGTGAATTATTGTCAATTTTTTAAAATAAAAGTTAAATATACAGTTTTCATAAAAAGTTTCTTGGTTTCAGTAATAACATGAGACCGACATTCAAATGAAAATTTCAATTTTTTAAAAATTACTTTTTTACCATGTCCGATCTTAAGAATATGGACCTCCATAGAGTATAGGTTGTATTAACTGATTTTTTTAGGAGGAATGGATGAATAGCCACTTGTTTAACCTATTAAGTCTATAGTAAAGTTGACACGACAAGCTGACGTGGTCGGCCATCGTGGGTAAAAATAGTACACATCTATAAATCATCAATAAAAAAATATATGAAAAGTATACTTTCTTTGATATATTATTAAACATATCGTTTAGTATCTGCGTATTTCAATGAACAAATTAACTGACTCGTGAAGAAATAATTTTGATTTTAGTATTTTATTGAAAATAATATAATATATACCGACAAACTGTAAACGTTAATACAAACGAATATGTAGTATATATTTTGTTATTTATCGTGGTTTTAAATACATACAAAATTATTATTGAACGTGTTATTGGCAATGACATATTGGTCGTGTATGCGACTGAAAGCCTTTAGAACTAATATTTTTTATTTCGTTAGATTAGATGTGGACAAAAAATATGATACTGATGTGTAGGTTCTGCTAATAAACGTCATAAATGAAGCACATTTCAAAGTAAGGTTTAATAGCTCGGACAGGTGTAAGAGTAGAAGGGGCAAATCGAGAGTACTTATTGTATTTTTTTTCACAAATAAAGGTTTAATAATATTTCTAAATAATATATTCTTCTATTCAACCAATCGATCTGATTATTTAAAAATAGTATGTATTTATCTAAGTATCTAGTAGTATACGAGCAGAAATTATTTTTGAACGAATAACATTTATACATCGAGAATAATACTAGAAAATAATATGTCGTTAATAAACGCATTAAAAATAATTGATTGCTTGTTTGGTTTTCTCGTCTTGTAGAATTGATTTTTTGTTAAACCATATTGTTCTAACAGTAAGTAGTTGTATAAGGCGATTAAAAGTATAGGCGTATGATTCTCAAAGTAATTTAACGGAATTTAAACAAGAAATTACGACTTGCAAGAAAAAGAACGGATGTCGTTAGCGTTACAGTAACACAGAGTGTCTTTTTAAGAATAGAATGTATGAAATAATCAAAAGGTAGATATTATATTCTGCTCAAAAACTGACAACCCAAGAATTTTTATTAGCAAGCTAACAGAATTGACAGAGGATAATTAAATTACGTGAAATCTGTTATTAATTTACTAAGGCGCTAATAAAAAATATATCACCCAATTATTATAGTGAAGGACCTGGTAACTAACATAAATACTATATATATAAAACAATAAATTTATGTAATACAGGACACACTTCATAATCATTTTAATAATCTTATTTCCTTGATCAAGTAATTACAAAGGACGGGATTTGAAATACCTCGGCCAACGTTTTTGCATGGTAATTTAAATATTTAAAGGATATAGCACATACCTTGACAATATGTGAGTTCCAAGCCCACTGGATCCAACGAGTTTTAGTGGGTATTTTGTTGAGGTTTTTCAAATTGTATTTTTATAATATGTTCAGTTCATCATACGTTAATCATTTTGATTGTTATGATTATATTTTTAAAATCTTAACGTTGATTACATTTTGAATCTACCGTTATGTTATGATGATATAATATTACGATCACCCAACACGTAATTAAAAATATTATTATTTTATTTATCATATTAATTTAATAGGTAATCAATCAATAAAAATAACATTTACTTATTACGGCGGTTCTTATTATTGCCTATTTACCGTTATATTACGCATCATTAATATGAAAATCATTATCAATTTTGTCTATGGCTGATTTAATTGTTTTAATAATTTAAAAATTGTAATACAATAATATTTTCATTATAATATAATTATCTCACTACCTACCTCTATATAATTTATTGTGAAGTATGTGATAATGCTATCTTTAAGATGTTATGTATTATTATATAACCATTAGTACAATAGATAAAATCTAATTATGTGACTGATAAATTGAGCGAATACATGATAAAATAAATTCCAGAAATTAATAATATGGTGTCATCATTCATTACGGTAACAATTTATTTTTCTAAGCAATGCACAGAATTGTTTAATTAAAAATTTATCATCATTATCATCAGGGGCGCCACAGCCCGGTGTGGGTCTTGGCCTCCTCCAACAGCTCCCTCCACCTGTCCCTATCCAGTGTGGCCGCTTTCCAATTCGGTACCCCTAGGATACGGCAGTC
Organism: Rhyacophila brunnea; assembly: GCF_057557595.1. Taxonomy (NCBI): domain Eukaryota; kingdom Metazoa; phylum Arthropoda; class Insecta; order Trichoptera; family Rhyacophilidae; genus Rhyacophila; species Rhyacophila brunnea. The sequence goes on from NW_028232859.1 coordinate 44,298,948, forward strand.
ACTGGCAGCTCCATCCAACCAGCGAATCTTTGGCCAGCCTCTTCTTCTACGCCCTATTGGATTGCTGGACATCACTCTTTTTACCGGTTCATTGTCATTCATACGGTGCACATGACCTAGCCATCGCAGTCTCCCAATCTTAATTGATTGAACTGCGCTGCAATCTTCGTACAGCCCGTAGAGCTCAGCATTATATCTTCCCCTCCAATTGGTGCCGTCCCTGATCGGTCCATATATACGGCGGAGATTTTTTCTTTCAAAAATGTTTAGGGCTCATTCATTTCGCAGAGTTAATGTCCAAGTTTCCGATGCGTAGGTGAGCACTGGCTTTACAAGTGTTTAAAAAAATGTATAATAACTGTTTATTATGAGCTAGCTACGTAATTTACGTATATTGATAAGGTTTTAATAGTAATTGGTTCATAATATTGATAATATTATTATTATATAATCAGCCGGGTTCCATCTACCACAAGACGAAGGCTGCTCAAGTTCTCTTTAATCATTCATCTTAATAATATGTACTTAGTTTTGCGTTTCAATATATTTCTTCAAACTTAATTATTCAATTTATTTATTATTTAATCCAGCAGTTTTTCGGACGAGTTTTTAGCCGTTGTTACCTCTTATGTATGACTCAATGATTACAATTGTACACGATCAATGTACCCATTCCATTTCAATATCTTGAATTAGATGACTTTTATTATATAATATAGTCTTTTAAGTTCTCTCACACATTTCGTACTTTTCCTATCCTCACCTGCTTTGCCAAACATATGCAACTATTCTCATTTGCACATATATTCTATACACAAGGCTGCTATGGGCGGGGTAGTTTATCATATTTATGTATTGAGGTATTACAATTAGTTAGCCGTCTAAACTGTCAAAATAGTCCACCTCGCTATAAAAGTTAACACAGCCAAGAGAAGTGTTTTGTGGTTTAATTTAATAAAACGATTTTTTTTTGTAGTACTTATTCCATTTTTAATCCATAAATTAGGACCGGTTTCGTCCGCCTCAGAGGGACATTTTCAACAGTTGAATAGTCCACCTTGTAATAGTCATTGCAATAGTCCACCTCGCTATAAAAGTTAACACAGTCAAGAAAGGTGTTTTGTGGTTTAATTTAATAAAACGCATTTTTTGTAGTACTTATTCCACTTTTAATCCATAAATTAGGACCGGTTTCGTCCGCCTCAGAGAGACATTTTCAACAGTTGAAAATGTCCCTCTGAGGCAGACAAAACCGGTCCTAATTTATGGATTATAAGTGGAATAAGTACTTTAAAAAAATTGCGTCTTATTGAATTAAACAACAATACAATGCAGTTCCATCATGAATTGACAGTTAACAAAATAAAAAAATATGGTGTTGTTAAAACATATAGGGATAACTTATTGTAACAATTAACTGCTTCAATACAAACATTTGATAAATTACCTTTGATAGCCGCCGATAGCAGTCGTGTGTATAAAAAAATATGCGTTGAGATGTATTGAGGATTCATGATGTATCGCATGGATTCGTAAAGCACAAGGTATCGTTTATATATTATTATCATTCAATATTATAGTTAAAATGTATTAAGCAAAAATAATTACCTATGTTATAAGTTATAATCACATATACACGAGTTCAAAAACATATATTATAATACATATTATATTATTCCTATGCGTACTAACTGATTGTTATGTCAGTAGGTGGACACTTAATTCTATGTACGTATTTCTTCCGTAAATATATCTAATTTCATGACAAAGTTTTTATTTGTTATTTTGTGTTTATACTCAACGTATCACTTAGCTAGTAGATAATTACAATGTTTTATGAGTTTAAAATCCAAAGACAAAGTAAACCTGCTTTTTATGACTCTATAAAATATATCGTCTATTATACAACATATTTATAATTATTAATGACAACGGCACATCTTTATCTACAATTTTGAATATAAACTATCGATTTACTAGAAAAATAATACAATATTTTAATGTGTTTTGAAGTATTTACTATTTAGATATATATATATATATATATATTTTGAATTTTATTTACACCATGTTTTTATACTTTAAAATTATTAATTAAATTCAAACTATAATTTGCAAGAGAGGTGGGTGAAATTAATTAATTGATTAGTTAATTAAAGTTACCCGTTCATGTTAATTAACTAATCGCTAGTTTCCTTGGTGAATAATGTAGTATTAAATTAATAAAACTCTTGAAAATGAATCGGGTCTTGTGTGAACCCATAAACCGGTTTTTTAATCTGATATATATATATATATATATATATATATATATATATAAATAAATGAGAAATATACATATGTCAAAATTTATTTTAATTTGTTATAAAAATCATTTTTATCCGAAATCGGTTTAATGTTATTTATTTACACACAGGTTCACAGGCTAATAACCTGAATTGTTTAACTAACCGCTTATCCCACTGTAAATTTTATTACATAAGCCATGTGGAGCGTACTTGTAAATCATATTTAATTTCAGATAATATACTGTATCTTGTAGTTTTTTTTATGAACCGAAATAAAACATATGAATTCTATAATAAAATTTGTAGATCGTTTAGCAAAAATACCGCCAATGAATTTCCCACTCAGACGGTGTGATGCTATTCAAATACCAAGGAACTCAGAAATAATGGAAACTGAAATACCTAACGGATAATGAGAACCGGGCAACCGATCTTGGGTAAGGAAGAGTCAAGAATACGTTATACGTCGAATACTGACAACTGCTCTTGGTTTATGCGTTGACGTTCATTTAATATTGGTATATTACACACACTATTACACGTCTATAATGCCTTGTTCACTTTCGCAGGACACTCACACTTACTGTATTAGTATTATAGCCTATAGAAATGCTATTTATTATCTGTTCTATGTCAAATACTAACATAAGAAATATTGAAAAATATTTACTGAAGTATTGAAGTTTTTCTCAATAATTGCCAAAAGGTTACTGCTGAGAATATTTTTAAGTATAGTTTATTTATACGGAAGTTGGTATGCTTAAATTTAACACAATTTCATGGTTATTTTTATTGGCGATTGGTTATAGGGTTGCCCACCTCAGGTTTAAATAATTCTTGAAGTACCTCCTTCTCTTTGTGTGTCACAGAAAAGCTAATGATTGTGCGATGTCGTGACTCGCGACCGGTCAGGCGCTAGTTACGTCGCGTGTGAAAACGGGACACGACCGCGAAAATTTTCTGTAAAATGCCAAATAAAATTAAAATAAACTTACCTACATACCTCATCATTGGTAGCACAACATTGACAATAGTCGCACGATATAACATTTTTTGTATCGTTTTTTCACCTTGTTAACAACAACATTGAGTTTATCAAATTAGCACGGAATATTTCATTTTTGTGATGGCAATACATTTAAAATACAATATGTCAATTTGTGAAATCTTTTTGTAATTCATTTATCAAGTTATAATACCAATTACACAGTTATCATAAAAGGTTAAAAAGTGACCTGTAACCATAATTCAACACGCACGGTGCACTGCTATATATTATATTATTCTATTTTGATCGTAAACGTCTTTACGCATGATACACAAAATTTCCCACTATTTTTTATATTCTAAAAACAAAAAATATATTTTAAGACAGTTTTATTCAATTTAAATTAGAAGAAATTATATATATATTATATACGGCGCTAGTGTCAAATTAATTTTGTTTCAAATGATCAATATTTAAAATATAATAGTTTTTAATATTAATATTAATATTATCGACCGAAGGTACTTGATGGAATATGAATTTCAATTCTAACGGATTTAAGTTTTGTACTATTTCATTTGAGCAGTTTTTTGCGACTCGGGTTTCGCCTTTCGGCATCTTCAGGCGCTGTGTACACTCACCAAAAGGCAAACAGACACCGTATATTGAGAAATGAGAAATACTTTTAATTAGTAGCGATATTTCAATCTCAAAGTATTTTAAATCAAATTTGAATAATATTATTTCAAATAGTAAGCAGAAATAATTGAATTAAAAAATATCAAGACTGTAAGTAGGTAAAGAATGCGATATTGACTGCATACTAAAAATAACCAACCAAATGAAATATTAAGCCCGGGTCAAATCACTGACGTAATACCGTAATGATTACACCAAAAGAACTGTGGGAACGTATTAAGTAAAAAGATACATATCTTAATTTCACTTGTCAGTTCATAGAAGACGGTATAAAACGGATAAAATACTGAAAAGAATTAATTACATTTTTTATGCTTGCCAAAATGACAAACAATAATTGCGTCTTTTCCCGTATCGTAAATATTCCCGTATCGTTCAAATAAGTGATGTGTAGTTATAATAAGTCTTTCAGCAAATTTGTATTCTTTTTGATTTATTTATAAATATTGATTGAATAAATTATGATTGTTTAATGACGGTATTACGGAAGGTAGGTATGTATCAAATACCGTTGTGAAGTCCAAAGTATTGTATTAAATGAGTTGAATTTGATTTAATTTTGAAGCGTAGTAGAGTTGCTACTTCATAACTTTGCACTTCGGCTCTAAGATGAAAATGATGTTATATATTCTAAAAAGATTTTTTTACATATAATTATTATCTATTTATTTTCTTATTACTACATATATTTATACAGGTGAATATTATTGATCTAATTTTATGCGAGACAATCAGGCAAAAAGGCGTATTAGTGTAGTAAAAAGTGCAAATAAAGTTTAAGTTATAAAACGTATACACTAACAGCAGATTTCTATGAGCTTATCTTGGAAAAACATTGTATCATTGATTAAATTCCAAATTCATAAAACATCATCTTCGGCACAATAAGCAGTAGGTATTTTAATAAAAATGTAATCATAAGACTTACTTAGTATATTTTTGAATATATTTTGTCATTATTGAACTAATTCATAAACTGTATAGAAAATTTAAATAAACAAGAATAATGTGATTTTAAAATACATAATAAAGACTTCAAAGTTCTTGGTCTAAACAAATGTGTAAAAATGAATTCGCTAGATTATTATAAAATGTAATTCTACCTAATCGTTGGTAAATTAATTAACACTTTTAAGGCACATAAGTGCATATATTCTTTTTTCATAAATTATTGTGGTCAATGGGTCCGTTAGTTTAGATCCAAAATCTCCTCTTGTGTGATAGGGTACTAATGAATCAGGAACTTCGGTGTTATGTACTTTACTAAAGTGCCTTCAAGTTGAATACCTAAATTAAACCATTCGTGATTAAATCTATAAAGCTATTAAAAAATACATAAGTAATCATGATATCACGCCTTACGCGTTCGCATTAATTTAAGTGTAATGTTTTTTACTTTGGGTGTTTTTTAAGTTCGCTAACCCCGTCGAGTTGTAGGCAGTTCGTTTGTAGGCTTTCCATTGGCACCTGTTGTCGTCTTCTCTACGAGCATCATTTTATGAACCGACTGACCGCGAAATGTTACTTAGTGGGTAAGCCATTACGCTGACAACTGCGTGAATCGTTATTAAGTAGCAGTAGTAAGTTTTTGCGGAAATACGTAATCATAAAAAAGAAGCCAAAAAAATATGCTGTATTTGTACGAAATCAAAAGTAGAGCATCGCGAATTTGAACAGTTCTGTACTAACTTTTTACTACGGACAACTCGCGTGCTATTTCTTGCGGATATACATAATTCAAAGCACGGAATTTAATTTTAAATAAATAATATGGTAGGTAAATAAATAGGTATTTACAGTTTTTACCGGGGCGATTGAGTTTTGCATGTCATTTTTCTTACATATGACTCCAAAGACCCTTCTCAGTATCTTCCTTTTTAAAATGTCCAGTTTCATCTTACCTTTTTCGATAACGCATAGTATTCCGATAAATAGGTTAATATTGGCTTGATGAAGATTTTTCTTGAGAAGAACTTTGACTTAATATGTCGTCGTAAGTAGGATTTGTTTGCCAAAGTATCAGATATTCTACTAATTTATTGGCACGTGTCATATTGAGTGATTATGCATGATTTCAGGTGTTTAATTTTTTAAATAAGCAGTACATACCTAAAAAACATCGCCTTACGCGGTTAAAGACGTGATATAGTTTAAAAAGAAAACATTGTACTTTGAATGGTGTCCGATAATGCCTTGAGGCATGCATTTTTGATCGCGTTAGATTTTGCATTTTATTTTAGATATGGTCACCATTATAGCTTAAGTCAATACGTAAACAAGATAATAACCAAAACTGTGGTAATGATATATTCTATCAGTAACCGTTATGGTAGTATTATTAAAACGATTAACTCTAAAATTAAGTAGGTAGGTAGCTAATTAGCCCATAACGAAGCTACTTAGTTTAGGTATACCTAATAATAATAATAATAATAATATGCACTATGTTAAATACGTGAATGTAAACAGAACTTATGAAGTATTTTAAATACCTAATATGAATAAAATAATATATATTATTTACCTATTTTCAAAATTCACAATAAATCCTTAAATAAGAATTTACATACAAAATAACACTTGCTAAGATAAAAATTAAAAGCAAATAACGCAATTAATAACGCAGCGTTGTGATATTAGACGGGTTGACATTCGGCAACCTGTCAAAAAATTAGGATGGCCTGACCGACAACAGACTAGTGCCTCTGATGGAAAAACGATCGAAGTTAGGAACCTCCGCTGCTATTAGAAGTGCATAAATTAAAGCAAAATTCTTATACATAACTGAAGCAAGAAGAATTTCTTCTACTTATATATATTTTAATATCTCAAAATTGGTGGCTCAGATATATGAATTTGTCGTATGGTGAGAAGATTGGTGGAGGCTTACTTGCATTCATATAAATATTATTTTTTCTTCAACGATCTGTGGTCCCATTCCTTTGGCAAGCCTTTTCAGTAAATGCTTCTTTTACGGCTGGATCTGATCTTGCCACTATATCTGCATCATCAACATGTCCAAGGCAATGACATTAATATGGAAGCATCTGGAAAAAAATGACACTCACTTTATTGTCGAGTCTGCCGAATGGCATAATCTGTTCTTAACGCTATTACAATAAAGGTGATATTGCTATAAATTCCCGATGCTTTTTGTCGGGTCTGCCGAATGGCATGACTCATATTTTAATATCAATATCGCTTGCTCAAATGAACATTGACACTAGACCTACTGTTCTAACGCCATTACAATAAAGGTGGTATTGCTATAAATTCCTGATGCATGATATCGCTTAATGGAAATTGCGAAATTTTGTCACGTGACTTCTACCTTTACATGTGCGAATTTACTTGCTAGCTACTGTATTGAGTGCGTTGTCCATTAATAATGTCATTGGTCCAAGGAGTTTCACGACTTTATTACAAGTAATTAATAAGTATTAGGAGAAAGAGCAGTATATTGTCTAAAACTATTATTTATGCGTACCATATTAGAGAGTTATACCCCGTTTACACCTGCATGGATTTAATGTTCACAGTAAGTAAATAGCCATAACAAGAAAATGTATGGGTAAACATGTATTCTGCAGTTGCAAGCTTGCATGTATGAATCAAAAAAGTGTGGAGGCTTCTGAATTTTCATGCGACAGTAGGGATTTTTTCGATCTGCACCTACGCAATAGAACGATAGTGGCGAACCTGCCGGCAAAAAAACGAAATATACCTACTCATTTTGAGGTTAACCAATTTTTACTATCTGTCAAATAGTACCATAAAATGACAACTCGCTTACTCTTAAAGAATAAGAATGGAGAGGCAGTCAGCACTTTTAAGTATAAACAGTTATTGTCACGATAGTTTAAAATACGCACTATTGCTGCCAGTAAATCCATGCACGTGTATAGGTGCTATTATTCTACATTCTACTTTCTACATAGTAATTTATAGTCATCAGTTTACTGGGGATCATCAATACTTTGAAATATAGTATAATTTTATGGTTTCAATGAAATAATATTTAGATCTATTTAAACATTAAAAATAAATGATTGCTAGATAACTATTAAATTAAAGAACGTATTATTACTATACAACTGTCAAAAAAACTCGGTAATACCTGTTTTGTATTATTTTATATTATTGAAGTCAACGCGTAGACTATTAATGAATGAATACCTAACAATTAATAAAAATATGTACTTATCTTAATAATGATATTTTATAATCTCTCTGTAGCAGTATAGCGATTTGCCGCGAAAAGCGACGACTTTGTAAACGGCCGCAGAAAAAAGCAATTGCTCTGAACGAAGTAATGTTGCAACGTAACTAGTAGGTACCAAGATCAAGGCTATGCTGCGCTTTGGTGCAAGTGAACTAACAAGTCTTCAAGTGAATAAACTCTTCAAGAAAGAGGCCAGGTGACATGGTGCTTTTTATCACTGATAAAATTAATATTTTATTTATCTTTTTATTATATTACTTGACAATATAATAATTTATTGTAACAATAATTTTTGTTACGTGCAAACTCTGAATATAATTTCTTTCCCAAATAAATGAAGTTATATATATTGAAATTTCATGCAGGCGTTTTAGTGTGAGTTTTAAGTTTTATTAAACAAAACAGCGCTTATGTGATCTGTTTAATAATATAATTAGAATGACCAAACAAACGGTAAAAAAATCCTTGGGAACAATGAAGACAATATGCGACGCGAATATATTTCTACTCTCACGAATATAACTGTAGCATTTTTAGCGCTTTATTAGTCAAAAATTAGCGTGAATGAGCAAATTGCATACAATAATAGTATAATTTTCTAAGTAAAGTATCCAGATTGTTAATTGTACACACTAACTGACTGTAAGTTGTATTCTTTAAATTTATTTGAGTTTTTTGAACTCATCACAGACTTCTGGAAATATGACAACATATGATTAATTATTGCGACATCAACGTTCAAATATATTAATAACTTTATCATAGATACGATAGTGATTTTTATCTACTATGATATGTTTTAAAATACCTTATTGAAGGATATGGAGATTTTCCAATTCAGATATATTTTTAGATAAGTATTACCGATATTTCTTTTAAATTTCAATAATGTTATTTTCTGTGCTTACAAAGTTTTGTTATAAAAACGCCTTCAAAACTTCAGCCAGTTCCAAAATTACTTTTCATTGGAAAAGGGTTTCCTTGTATATAATTATAATTAAAAGCTCTCCCTCCAAGACAGTTAAAAAATAGTTAATTTGCTTTATGAACCTCCTCGGCAAACAGTTTTACCAATGTATTTCATTAAGTTATGTGGATACTTTTTTCGTTTTCACAAAATAGATTCTAAAGTAATAAAATAATAACTTCAAATGCATTTAATAAAACATATTTTAAAAAGAGGATAGTATATAGTATATACGATATTACGATGCATCCCCGATTAACCCCAGAAAAGCACTGATTATAGAAAAAATATTAATAATATCATACATATTTTTAGATTGATTAATATCGAACCTTTTATAATTATTGTATAAGATTAATGTATTTTTTTATAACACGTTTTCTAGCACGCTTTAAAAAAACCGGCTAATCACAGTATTCACCACTTTGAAACTAAAATACACTTTAAAAGGAAAAATAACATAAAAGGTTGAACTGTATTTATCAATTTAATAAATCAAACTATTTTTACTACCGTTTTAGAATGATAATACTCCTTTTAAAAACATCGTATAATGATAAATTGTTACAGTACTACGTAGTAACATAACTATATCTAAGTATATTATAGACTCATTGGCGGATGACAGTTACAATAATTGGTATAGTTTATTTTGATATCAAAAGTTTATTAATAATGGTTACTCAGTGACAAAGCAAATATTTTTCAGGTTCATCTGATATCTAAGAACAATAGAAATACTGTCTCCGAGTTTATTTCTACATATTAAAGCAGTTGGTCAGGCACGTTTCGCGATAAAGCCAATGCTTGAAGCTTAAAAGCAACATCATCTTACAAACTATATGATATTATAAACTTCATACAAGTACACTGTTAAAAATATCTTTAATGCAATACTTCTAAGTTATCGAGATATAAATAATAAAAGAAAGTTAACGTTTACTATCGAGCTGGTTCTATTCCGAGAAATGAGATAATTTGCACGATATTTCCTTTGCCTAGTTCAAATCTAGATCATTTAAATTTATTTAAAATACGACTACGTGTAGTATTAATAAAACATATTTCAAACCAGTCATTAAGTTTTTATGAAAACTTTCTATAAATACTTGATGTGCATCCATTAAAACTTCAAACACTTGACATATTTACAAAAAAAAACAGAATAACCAAAAGAATGTTTTTAAAATACTATAAAATAATTTGTAGTTATTTACATAATTAAAAATATTAACCTAGTTATTTTATGTATTTATTATAGAAATCTTGTATCTTCATATTTCCATATTTATTTAACCGGCATAATATTATTAGACAGGTAATCGAACTTAATGTCCCTGTGTCAATTTCCGGCATAGTAAATAAATTGATTTATTTATTACCTGCTATTCCAAGAAACCAATCAATTAAATTAGCGTTACATATGCCAACGTTAATGCTGTGAACTTAATAATTTTAATATATTGTAATATACAGTAGATAATGCTTTACACTGTTTACTTAATAAATTGATTTTGTTTTACACGATTTTATTATTATGGTATTACAACCCTTGGTGGGACCTCCATCTTGGATCATCTGACGCCAACACTCTCCAGTTGCTTTTAGCGAGCATTCTCAAAACTTATGTGGCGCAGTCCAACGATCGCAGTTTCAGCCATCTACGTCTTTTCTTGCCCTCGGGGGTTACGTACATATCCCACTTTGCTGGTAACCCCTCCGGAATTTTATGCAAGTGGCCGATGTAACGCAGTCTCTGCATTTTCATATCTCACCTGATTTTTTCGCACCTATAAAGTATGTGCAGCTTCTCATTATATTTCAACCTCCAACCCCAAAGATTTTTTTAAGATTCTCATCTCAAATATATCCATATTTCTATCACCAGTTTTGCCTAGAATTCTGATACATACGTTAAACGCTGGTAGGAAAGTTTTATAATATAGATTTTTTTGTTTTTTTTCGAGTGTACCTTATTTTTCAGAAGCCTTTGGATACCAAAATAGTATCTATAAGCGAGGTTGATCCGGCGTTTTATTTTGTGATTTGTGATATGGATAAGAAATAAATTACAAATGAAAATATTGGTAGGTGGATCTTTTTGGTAAACGATTTGATCTATTGGTTTATAAACCTTCTGAAACTAAAGTACCTACTTACTCAAATGCGACCGCGTGCAGTTGAGACAATGATAGACAATACATTGGCACAAGAAATAACGAACAGTGATTCTTTTAATATAAGCCAGATCAACCGTTACATAGTCGATTACGTTACATTACTGACGATCTCAACAACAATTTCTTCTACCGGCGAATAATAATAATGATTGCAGATGTAATATTTGTCTTGAACAACGTCAATATTATTTCCTCGGATTTAACTGTCAACAGCCGCAGACAATGCTTGGAAAATATTTAAATTGTAGTTAACATATTGTTGTTTTGATGGCACTTCTTGCAATTAGGTTTGTTTACAGTTGACCGACATTGATAGACTTATAATAATGACACACATTTTATACTGTTTAAGTCATTTGGCAATTATATAACCATTTATTGTAACGGTTTAAGGACGAATCAACTTGAATGCACTTTCACTGATTGTTAATACATTTACTAAGAAATGGTAGTGTATATAATACTATATAGGTATACAAAACCAATAAATGAGAATTGGAGATGCTGAATATTGAAATAATATACGTGTACAGGTGACCAAGTTGAGTACATCGAATTCAAAGTTAAACATACGATTGTAAATTCTATATTTTCGTTTTCAAAAATCTGTAAATGAGACAACATTTTAAAATAATTACCAACTATTGGTTTGGGATGGCCACGCGGCTTAAGCGTCGACCTATGCCCTATAGCGTCGTGGGTCCCAGGTTCGAATCATGGGTCTGACAAGTATATATATTGTTTTTCAATTTATGTATGAGTCAGAGTATGGACCTAATAGATTGAGCAAGTGGCTGATACCCATTTCTCGTAAAAATAAAATCTGTTAATACAAACCTCCACTCTGTGGAGGCCCATATGATCCAATTAGGATCGGACATGGTCGGAAAAACGATATAACATGTTTTTAAGTCTCATTGAATTTATAATATAGGTATTGACTTTACACTTAATTAGTAGATATCTACTAGAAATTTTAAATTTTCAAAATTTCATGCATTATCATTCATTGGTTGATTGAGATTTGATAATAACACGATTCATATAATATATAGTAAAATAGTAGATATCATGAAATTAATAAAAGAAATAATATATTTTCCATGTTGGTAGATGTATAAATAATTAATTGATAAAAACAAAAATCTAAAAGCGTAGCTGGTACATATTTAGTTAAAATTAAAGATTATTAATGAAACGGTAATAAAAATAAACATATTAGGAACAAGATAATTTCAATAAAAATATCATTCAAAATTCTATAACCAAATAAAAATATTTAACACTTATATGTTAATTACATAAGTATATAAATTTGTATAAAAAAATAAGCTACTGGTGTGATTCTATTATCGGTAAACTGTACATTTGTTTATACTTGCAAATCGTATATCTAATCAAACATCATTGTTAGTATTAATTTATGCTAGATTATAAGTAGGTGGTTTATTCACATTCTATATTACCATTCTAGGCATGCTCTTATTTATTAGCCCAGACAAAATTCGCAGGGTTGGCAAGCAGTGTAAATTTAATTTAAAGATTTTTTTATGAAACATAATTTAACTGATTTCTAATGTTAATATAACATGTCTCTATTTCTCATTGTAAACTCCATGATCACTCTGGTATTATAGTACTTTGACAGCCTTCTTCAGTTTTCTTTATCTCTGCAAGCCGTGTGATGGATGCTATTGATTGTTTTCCTTCAATAATATTATTGATTCATCACTGCTATCATTAATAATAAATAATTTTGGTTGAAGGGTGTGAATCTTATTGTATTTTTTGTCATGGGGTCTTAAAATGAGTCAGTACATCTGGCATATACGTCGATAAGCTATTGTTTTTCAGATACATTACCCACAGCAATTAACCTTTCGAGGCTTTTTGGGTTACGGCAAATATTATGACTAAAGGAATGCAAAATACTATGCAGGTTCATATATATATAGATTTAATATATATAATTTACTATCCTAGGTTCAATCTATTGGGGCATATTTTTTTCCATTGACCAAACTAATTAATTTGCATTTACGTGGATTGAGACTAGACTGGTACCTCTCTAGTGATTATTGTTTCTTGAAAATATGATTGTCAACTGTGATTATGTTTGTATCTCTATTTTTCATATACACTAACGCCATACGAATAAATGATTGAAACTGCAATAGTATAATATGCTAATAATAAATACATAATATTAATATTAAAGTTCTAAAATAAAGTTTTTTTTAAATAAAAAGAAATTTTATCTAATGATTTTTGATGTGTATAAATGTTTTGAAAATATGTAATTTAAACTCTTCGCTCAATATTATGTCGTCAGTGAGTTTTTGAAATATCATCGTTATCATTAGTGAATAGGTACCTATTTATCAGTAGTAATATCGTATTATCTTCTTATTTCTCGTACATGATAAGTGTGTTTTTTTTCTCTCATCTCCACAGCCTTTCTAAAAGTCACCCTTCGCCATTGAAATATACGTAAGTATACAAAATTTTAGAATGTAGGTAACATTCCTAATACTCCTGACAGTCGTAGATTTTTTCTAGAATTATATTATAGGATTTATAATATATCGCAAAATAATGGAAGTTAACAACGAATTTACATTTAAAAAAATAATAGGATGAAAATATTAAAATTAATAAAGCAATATATTATGGTCATCCTTTATTGAAAACATAATGACATGGTAAGAATTTCGTAAAGTTGACACCCCTAACCCAGACGTGCATTGTCATTGAAAATCGCCAAAGATATGTTAAGTCGTCGAAAAGTACCGTACAGCTGCGTGTCCTTGACCGTCAATGGCCTACTTCCGATCCTCGCCTGCTTGCGCATTATTTTTTCACATACCGGTTTAATCCGAGCCTACACATGCCGCCTTTCCTTTTGGGATCGGGTTTTGGACGAAATAATAAAAAAAAAACCGTCGAATTTCATCTCGGAGTCTTATTACGTTTATCCTGGTGTTGAGATACTGTTATTTTTATGACGGACGTGTAGATGTTGCATCCATGTCGTGTGAACGACATTCCTAGAAAGATTTTAAGCTAAGGAGAAAGGTTGTAAAAGGTGTCTACACGTATTTGATTAACGGCTTATATCGTGGGCCTTAATATAAAAATGAGATAAAAAAAGTTCTATAATATTATTATTAACATGCTAACCGTTACTATAATATATGTGTACCTGAGACCATGAGAATTTGTCCAAAAAGAATACTTTCTGGAAAAAGCAATTTAATATTTTTTAAGTAAGGCTTTAGAATTTGTAGTTTTCTGTTATGACTATACTTAATATGTGAATTGGTTTTTAAAGCTATGATACTTTCGGTAAAAAATCTTCTGGAAACACAATTTAAGAATTTTTAAGACGGTTATATAAATTTTAGTTTTCTTTTATGAATGTATTTCTAATGTGAATAGTAGATAACATAGTTAGATGGTAGAAACAAAATCTCTTACAAAGTGAAGTTTAGGAGGCTATTTCTATTATTATGGCATGGTAACCAAATATCCTAATTATTGTTTATGGATAGTGGATTTAAATGTGTAAATACGTCCGTCTTACAATATATATTATTAAGAAAACACATATCTATCTACTAAGATATCATAATTTTATTTGAAACACAAAGTACTTCAACTATATTCTTTGAGCTGTCTCTATAGGTAATGCATATTTTAATTTTATGGTTATTAGTAAAGAAAAATATCTACTAAATAAAAATCAAAGGATCGGTATAAGTGTGCACTTTGCTACAAATTGATTTACTATTTTTAAAGATAAATGATTGAATTGAATAATTTAATGACTATCCTTAGTAACATTTTGATATTAAATTATGCTTTTTAGCATCAGGTTTAAAGGACGCAACAAGATGCTCAATGGCTTAGGTTTCTCCACACTCACATAAATTAGAGGGATTTAATTTACACGTATGCATGTTATATAATATATTATATATCGAGTATGTTGTTAGTATCTGCAGTTTAGGCATACGATATATTTGCGGAGGAGTTTGGCTCCAAGGAGCTCTTCCATTGACGAAGATAGATGTTGCTTTCCCCAGATTACTGCCATTTCGCCAAACCGCGATTATTTTAAACTGGGTTTTGGGATTACTGCGAAAAGTTTGTTAGTCTCAAAATCTTGTTTTGTAGTAATTCAAATTTGAACGTTTGATATGCCTTCTAAAATCAAGCATACTGCTCATTTCTTTGTGCTTATGTGCATGTTCTATATATCGGATGACTTTGACTTTTTTGAAACATACATATTTATATCTTCTTCTTCTTCCACCCTGTCACGTCCCAACATTGGGGCATAGGGCAAGCACAAGTTGGCGCCACTTCCCTCGGTCCATCGCCAACTCCTGCGCCTCCCGCCATGTCAGACCTGCAGCACGTAGGTCACTTTTTTAGCACCGCTAAACCACTCATCCGGTGAGGTATGGCCGGCCACGAGGCACATTGAGGCTATGCCACAAGGGTACGAAGTGCCGCACTCTTTGGCGGCATCCGGAATACGTGTCCCAGCCACGTAAATCGTCTCTTCGTGATAACTTCAATCACCGAAAGCTGTTGTGTCTGCTCACGAACGTAACGCGGTCGTACCAATGTACCCCTAAGATTCGGCGGAGACATCGATTCTCAAAGCTCAAAAGCCGAGACTCTTGAAGCTTAGTAAGATGCCATGTCTCACAGCCATACAGGAGCACAGGTAACACGCACGCGTTAAACAAACGACATTTAGTCCTCACAGAATACAGCTTTGACCTCCATGCGACTCCAACTTGGTTGAACGCAGAGCCCGCCACACCCATGCGGATTCCAAACTCACTAGAAATACCACCACATATTTATATATATATACATAATCCATTGTTAACTCTATACACCTAAATTATAGACTTAACAACTTTTGGCAGCAACCTCACAATACTAAAAGTGCTGTTTTACTTTCTTTTGTGCTGTGATGTTATAATATTTTTTTTAATTTTAGACATATTATGACAAGTTTGTACTTAATAATTAATCAATGAAAAATACGACTATGTATTAGTATCAGTGTGACATAATAATGTTTTAAGTATATTATGTGACTGAATTACTATAAACTAACCTTTTTTTTTAAATGAGTATGTTCTTAGTAAGCCTTGTGGACATCACGCTTCCAATAGACTCGTTGTTAAAATATACTAACTGACCTCAATATTTGTATCGTAACCTCACAGAAATTTACAGTTTTTTTTGTTATTCAGGTCTTACGACTATTACGACTTTTGTCAAGAATAAAGAATAAAATTGTCACGCAATAATGACTGTATAATTATTCGATTATTCAAGATGATTCAACAGAATTATGGACTTCACACCAAACACAGTTTTATTTTACGAATATGGCAAATCCGAAACGTCTGAATTATATTTTATTATCGCTGGAGGTTTTAAATTCTAACTGCCGTTTAAATATACTATTACTACAGGTAGAAAATAAATAATTTATTACATTCATCGTAAAATCGCTTTTTTGTTAGTGTATTTGGATGTGTACCAGGTTTGTTTGTAGTATACCCATAATTTCTTAACCTGGTCATGTGAAACAGAAACAAATCACTTGACAATACGTATAAGATTAACCCAGTGACCCTGGAACGCCTCCAATATTTGCAATGAGCACATAAGCTGCATGCAAATCCAGTCTTATTGTCAAAATCCCACATGTATTCCGAACACTACTTGTAACCATCCAAGCATATATTTTCCCGCATTAAACACAGTTGGCATTCGAGAATTTTTTGTTGCTCTGTTATATTCTTCGCCTTTCAATGCAAATTCGAATTTGTTAAGTTAAAAAAGCGTACATAAGTGATAAATTGCGAGGAAAGCAAAATGAAATAATTAAGGTAGGGACTGAGAAATAAATTAGTACAGTTGACATGTAAATAAAAAATGAGTGAGGATCAGTTTTCTCACCACAGTGCCACCACAGTGTCGTGTCACCATCATCACTAATACATAATTATTCATGAAACAAAATGTAAAAATGTAACTTCTTTGTATAAAAAGTTATCAACATTATTAATTCATAAAAATGGACTACATTTGATCGATATAGTGTATAAATTAATGTTGATATTGTTTTAACAGTAACATATATAATTGAAATGTTTTTGCCAGACTTGTCCTACTTCGAACTCTAAAGAGATTAACAAGCATAAAGAACAAACTATCATTTTTGTAATCTTATAAAACCATTTTTTTTACCACGTCCGAACCTAATAAGATCATATTATGGGCCTCCACAGAGTGGAGGTTTGTATTAACAGGTTTTGTTTTTGAGAGAAATTGATGTCAGCCACTTGCTCAACCTATTAGGTCCATACTCTGACTCATACACAAAGTGAAAAATAATATGTGTACTTGCCAGACCCTGAATTCGAACCTGAGACCCACGACGCTATAGGGCATAGGCCGACGCTTAAGCCGCGCGGCCATCCTAAACCAATAGTTGATAATTATTTTAAAATAGTGTCTCATTTACAGATTGTTGAAAACGAAAATATAGAATTTACAATCGTATATTTAATTTTGAATTCGATGTACTCAACTTTGTCACCTGTACACGTATATTATTTCAATATTCAGCATCTCCAATACTCATTTATTGGTTTTGTATACCTATATAATATTATATACACTACAATTTTTTTTTTAAATTTTATCAGTTGCTAATGTGACTTTTGGTATGATAAACAATTTAACGCTACAATTAAACCATTTTTTGTCCAGCTGTTTTTTCATTAGTATCGAAATTTATTGACTACTTCAGCACAAAAATCAAATAGGTGTGATCATTTTAATTAATTTTAATAAGAGTAAGATTTGTCATCAAACTATTAGCTGATAAATAGCTAGGCCATTTAATTTGATTTGCATGGCGATACACCATTCTCTTGAATAAAATAAGCTTGAACTCGTATTCAAAAAGTGTGCATAGCTGGACTCAAAAAATTTCTAAATATTATTATTGATTGTCAAAGGGTGGAGTAGGAAAATAGTTGGTATTCGATGTTTAATCCACCAACTTAATGATTAGTTAGATCATCGTGCATATCAGGATTGTCTGTCTCGCTTCACTCTAAAATCAAGAGAAAGATTTAGGTTACACGTAATGACATACCATATTTTCCTTATTGTGTTTCTAAGAAATATTGTAAAACTTAAACGATACTGTTATTTAAATTCCGGAGAACACGTTTAAAATTATTTAGGTTAAAAATATGAATTTATGTTTACCTACTTAACCGTTAGGTATTAATGAATAACGTAAGTATATTTTATAATCTTAACATCGTAATAATGCATGGGTGAAACGTGTGAACCGGTGCATTATTGTAATCATGATTAATTGACCAAAGCAGAGCCAGTTTGATTTTTGTTTAAATTTCACGCATTTTTGGTAATTTTGTAGATGTGCCATATTGTTAAAATGGGGAGCAAAAAAGGCGTAAGAGACATGATTTAAAGAACCCCATCTCCACCCGTTATATATACACGTGCGATTTGAGCACGGCCGTCTTCCATGATGCTATAAACGTTTAAAAATGAAAAGATGTTAGTGGCACATTTCCTTTTCCCGATACAAAGGTGCACGGGACTGATGTAGTAACTAGGCACCTTGATGAGCAAATTTACACGAAAACAAACGAGTTAATAATTTTATTGAAAGAATGTTTTATATCAAAATATTCCTGACGTCATTGAGGTACCGTAAGACAAGACCTTTTTGGGTATTTAAAAAAAAATACATTCCTAAATCAAAATAAATTTCCCGCGGTTTTTGTGGTTGAACAACAATTTTGATAGTTGCGCATTATTAATATCACCTCAGACAAAACACATTAACTAGCGAATAGTAACAACTTAAGGATAAGCGGGGGCGGACTTGTCCCGACTGTTTCTGCGAGCCGTGGGCGCACTCGGTCAACAGTCGTCGACATCTCTCATAGGCGTCTGACCGACGAATGGACACCTTGACCATTGCGGTCAAAGTCCTCGATTTGACCGCATTTCTGT
Source organism: Rhyacophila brunnea (assembly GCF_057557595.1). Taxonomy (NCBI): domain Eukaryota; kingdom Metazoa; phylum Arthropoda; class Insecta; order Trichoptera; family Rhyacophilidae; genus Rhyacophila; species Rhyacophila brunnea. The sequence goes on from NW_028232859.1 coordinate 44,318,386, forward strand.
ATAATTTAAAAATAGATTTAACATAAATATTTTCATCGAGCTTTTTGATTGCAGTGTACACTATCAATGTTTTATTGACATTTCATTATGCAAAACTGAGCGTATTTAACTATGGTAAAATTAATTATGAATGTAACATGTCCAGTCACAGGCATGCTGTTTATTTATTGTTACAAACAAATTGTAAATGGTAATTTGAGTATGCAAAAATGTATGTTTATATCAATTACGTTGACGGCCCACATGCTCAGCGTAGATCAAAATGGAGCTTTTATTGTATTTACAGAGCATAACCCTCTGGACATTCCTTAAACGTTGTAGATAATATATTTATATAATTTTGAAGCCTTATTATCCTTTATATTTATTTTAAACATTTGATGACTGCATAAAGTATTTTTATTACATAAAATAGTATTCTTTTAAACCTCTCGCTCTAATGTTTTAGAATATAGTCATATTTCAGTACTTACATCCATGTGCAGTGGTGTTAAGATTTTTGTAAGATGTACCTAACCGATTTTTTTTTTTTTAAATGGTACATGTTTAAACACGCGCGTTACCATAATCTTACTCCCTTCTTAATTTATCATTTGTCAATTTATGGCTACGGCCGTATGTTGTAGCTTAACCACTGGGAAATTCCAATAGAAATGGCGTATTTCAAAAAAATACTACCTTATTCTGAAGTCAATAATTATTATAAAGCAATCATTATTCATAGGATGTTTATCACATTTGAATGGTCAAAGATATAACTTATAATCAGTATCTTTAGAATTATCTTCAAATGTGTTAGTCGTGCCCATTTTTTGAATAATAAAATGCCTAATTCTTATCAAATTTGGGATCACAGAGATTATAAAATATATTTTTTTGTCGTAAATATGTCACTATATAATGTTAACATTAATTTTACTTATGGTTTTGTAAATGCGTTTAAAAATTAATAAATCTAAAAAATCTTAACACCACTGCACATGGATGTACTGAAATATAACTATATTCTAAAACATTAGAGTGAGAGGTTTAAAAGAATACTATTTTATGTAATAAAAATACTTTATGTAGTCATCAAATGTTTAAAATAAGCATGTGGGCCCTTAAGGCAAAATGCTGTTACTGATAATAACGTTTAAATATAGAATATTATTGGTTTCGTTCAAATAATTTAATCTTTAAATAGAAGGAGCTTTAAATGTTATTTTGATGATATTTTAAATTAGAAATTTTTTTTAGAAAATGCATGAAGCACGGTTAAGTTGGTAAACTCTACAAATATTTAATATGTGAAACTTTAACGGTTGTTTGTTATCGTAATATAGTTTTGTGCTTCCGCCGCGTATTCTTCCTTCTTCTTTCCTCGAAGTTTAGTTGTCATTGCAGAGGCCATTCTCAAGAGATGAATCATCTTTCTTAAGAAGAGATTCATATTTTGGGAATTGACTAGCCCGAAACGTGGAGGAAAGGAGGAGGAAGAACACGTGGTGGAAGTCCAAAAATCTATAAATGTTAATATCACTCAGTTGCCATTCCGACTTTCTTATTCATATAGTGGCTTCCATTTGTATGTTTATTGTGATTGCTTACCTATTGCTTATTAAATAGCCCTATTTTAAACAAAAGTTATCAGTAAAATGCATTAAATTTTAGACTCTTGCCGTTAAAAGAATAATTTTATAATTGATAAATACCTTTTTTAAAATGCAATTTTTTTATTACTTATTCCATTTTTAATCAATAAATTAGGACCGGTTTCGTCCGCCTCAGAGGGAAATTTTCAACTGAAATTTAAACGGACAAAACCGGTCCTAATTTATTGATTAAAAGTGGAATAAGTACTACAAAAAAATGTGTTTTATTAAATTAATACTTTGGACGCTGAAAACGCACATGCGCGTAATGACCAGGCGGCCGATCGATGTAATTAACGTGCATTTTAAAGGTTCTAATTAAAAAATCATTATCTACTCAGCAGCGAATGCATGAATCAGCAGTGAATTGACAGTTAACAAAATAAATGATAAATACCTAATAATTAACGCGGCTGTTCTATAAAAATCCGTTATTATGTTTTTTTTTTTTTTTTTTTTAAATTAAGCAATTGAATGGAAAACAATATTATTAAGTAATTGTTAATTTATTCAATTATATATGCACACATTATATTCATACGTTTCAATGGTTTTTTATATACGTACATATATATCTAATATTATTATTCTGGATAAATCGTTATTTCAAAGAATAGGTTACATGATTATTTTTTCATGTGAAATATACAAAATAATTTATGGTTGGATTTTATTTTATAATCCGAATTGCGTGCCAAGCCATGATAACAGTTTGCAAGCACTGATCAAAATGTCTGTGCCCACCCAAGTTATAATAATATTATAATGTTAATAAACACAGTTAGGTACATGTAAATAGACATACTGAAAAGAAAAAAAAATGATTACATTTATACTCGTACCTATATTAGTAATCATTATCAAGTTGAATATCAATTTTAGTGCCTAAAGGTTTTTTAATGTTAACATCCCTCGTCATGTTATATCCTGTGATTACACAACATCAAAATAATACTATTATCCAAATATAATTAAGATTTTTTGCTTAATATTAAGTGTATTTACTTACATGCCACAAACTTCAATTAAGTAAATATTGCTTTTAATATTAACATCCGTATGAAAAAATTACCATCAATCTAATTCTATCAAAACGATATAGGTCTAACTATTGAAAGTCGATTGCAAATAAAATCTTATTTTAATGAGATATTCTCATACTGAGATCACAATAATTAATATTTTAACTTGAAAAATATTGCGTGCCTATATAGATTTGATTAGGAAACGCATTTCTGGATCAATGATGCCTGCTCAAATTGCTTTTTCTTTGTGATATTTTTTAACATCTAAGTATACATACAATATTTGTATAATATAATATGTGAATGGTTCTTATACATATACTAAACAAATATTTCAATTAAATTTAATATTCATAGCATAGCATAGCAAGTACTACTAGAAAATATAATACCGATTCAAAATGAAATGTTGATAATAATTATATTATACGTAGTGAATAAAATTAGTTTGACGTGAAAAAAATATTAATATATATATTACCACTCACTTATTATTATTTATTTTGTGCCAGCGATAGTTCACGTTATTTTTTTTCAAATCAATGTAACAATTGACGACATTGGTTGGATCCAGAATCATATATCTTTCCGATTTCTTCGCCTCAATTGAAGTATTTTTAAACTATTTCTTTTATTCAATTAGGCATTTTTTCTGTTGGGTATATGCATATAATCTTTTCAAATTATGTTTGTTCAAAAGTGTTGTTGAGTTGAGTACATACGTTTTACTACGATTTGCGTAAAATACTTTTAATGGTACGGTGCGATGTTTTTATGTTTGTATTCTCCCAAGGTGCAGAACCAACCTGCCATTGGTGATGCCAATTGGAAGAGTAATAACTGTGTTCGAACAAATCGCTTCGGTTATTGATATATTCCACCTATGAGATTAAGTGGATGTTGTTTTATAAGTTCTTAAAATAGGGTCTACTTAATTCCTTCAGTGTATTTCCATGTACTTGTACCTATCTATTCAATATACTTTTTTTTATATACTTACTGTTTTTTTATAATACTGTTTCTACTTATTTGTTTTTAATACTTATGTCTTTATTTTTTTTCACGTTATGTTGTGAACTCTTGAATTTGTAAAGATCACTATATATTAATATATTAAATTCTACAGGTTATTTTTTTAAGTCGATAATTATTTTGGATGTATGCACATATCATTCAATAGTTTTATACTATGATGAGCTTAGTTCTAAATTCTAACACTGAACGATTTATAGATAATGGTATTAACACCAGTCAATAGTGGTGACTTAGGCCATGGAAACGTACGGTCTACGCAAACAAAATAATTATTAAATAAACTGTGCAAAAAAAAAAAATCTGAAAATGAATACGGTTTCCATGGAAGTAGATTTTATTCTTGAATTATTCCAAGGTGAGAGAAAGATATCATAGCGTCTCACTCTATGAGTTTTATACTTAAGCGTATATAGGCTATAACTCTATAATATAAGAACTGAGCTAGATTTATAAAACTCCTTTAAAGGATCAGATTTTATGATCCACTACCATATAATATTTAAATTAGTTTCGAATATAACTTGAAATAATATTGAATTCATTCTTATACCATTTGAATAAGACTGAATTCAATTGATGTTCTACTATCATGCACCCACGTCATGTTGGAGCGGTACTCTTTGTATAAATATATAAATACGAACTTGTAGGTCCAGGCGTGTACACAAAAAGTGGTTTAGTGTGGGGGTCCATTTTGAAAAAATATCCATAATATTTTTTATTGATTTTTAAGATGGCGGTGGGGGGTTTCTACAGACTTCTCCATTTAACTCGTACAATACTTACAGCTTATCGTTACTTCAACCGAGGAATAACGTAATTTTCGGGTGCATTCCCCATACCCAGACACTCCTCACTTTGAAATAAACACCTGAACAGCAGTCCACCATCAGACCACTAATCAAATCGCTTCTGATATTGATGGTGATGGTGATTTAGGTGTATGTTGTTTTATAGGTTTTTAAGATAGGGTCGATCAACTTAGTTCACTCTGTGTGCCTCAATGAACTTTTATTTTTCTTATTTTATTAATTATATTATTTACTCAAATTATCCTGCAATTTATTTGAAAAATTGTTAACACTTACTTTATATTGTCATGTTGTGAACGCGTTGAATTTATAATTTGTTATGTTCATTATATGTGAAATAAATAAAATTGAATTTGAATAGTCGCGCGTATTTATTTTGGTATTATTTCGTTTTGTCAGGCTGTGAAAATGGCGGGAAATTTAAAATTCACAAAGTTAGTTTTGGTTCAATTTCAATTTCAACTACCTCAATGCATCCGGTTACAAACCCTGCCTATGGTTTTATTACGATGGTTACACTACCTACTAAATAACATTCTATATTATCAATTTATCAATGTAGAAATATTGTAAATTGCAGCCAAGTCTTCTTTATGGCCCATAGTTTTATGTAATTACATAATGACTATTATTTACTATCATCGGGATGGTTGCGGAGAAAATATACTGTTGCATTATTAAATGTGAGAGTTCTCATTGTTTCCTAGAAGAAATTAAAGCCACCCTTCGATCATTGAATATTCTCAGAAGATTTTTATGGTCTATAAAATATAATGCACTAAAACTTAATTTCAATTTGCCGGTATTACCTTGATGATCGCTAATAAAGACAGATTCCTTACAGTAACAATTTTATCTATCTAAGCTGTTTACTTTATGTAATTTAAATAATTGGATGTTTATTGAAATTAGAAGTCTAATATTACCAAAGATGTTGCATATATATATACCTACAAGAAGTGGCGGCTCAACGACTTTCTGGGTGGTAGGGTTTAATTATTAAATGTAAGCACCTACATACTCTCTCATATTACACATTATGTATTAAGCTACTTCTAAAAATCATTTTATTAATGGGAAATGAGTATTTTTTTTAGAATAAATAAGAAAAAAAAAATGTTTAAAGTATTAACTTAATTAATAATAATAATAAGTAGTGACTTACCATTATTGGTTTTGAAGAACGACATATAGCGAGCTTTTTTACTCACCTAGGGGTTATTTGATTTGCTCCTCAGATTCGTTCGCATCCTTTGTGGAAGGAGATTTGTACGGCGTCGACGGGATATGACATATTCAGCGAAAAATAGACGTTATAGCTTTTTTAATTTGTACATATGTGTCACGGTGAAATCGAGCGTATTTAATTAAATAATTATTTTAATACCTAATTTACAAAATTTACAATCATTGCTTTATTTATATAATATTAATACATATATCTATAAAATATAGACGGGTTTAGACGGATAAAATAAATAATTAGTAATTCATTTAATCATTATTTAATAAAATAAGTATAATATGTCCAATAATAAAAATATCTGACGTATATTTTTGACATGATGTGGATGTGGGGATGATGCCTTCGAACCCTTAAGTTAGAGCCGCCCTTGCCTAATATATAAAGCCTTCTGATGTATCTCTACCAATGAAGGGAATTCCAGTTTGTTATAAATATGCATGGTACTATGGGAATTAGCATGAAAAGTCAGAACGATATTTCAATTTTTCAATGAAAATTTATGACAAGCCGGAACTTACATAGTTTGTTTTGAGAAATACCTATCATCAATTCAGTCAGTTATCTTGAAAAATAAATTGACGATTCATTTATATCTGGAAACCGGTATATCTATCGATGAAGATTTTAGATTGATAGCATCATTAACACATTAAAAAAAACTGGAAGAAGGCTGTATGGGAACAAAAATAAAATTCTACTAAATAAGTACCAACTATTATAATCCATAAGCTGTGCGAGTTTCATTAATTCAGTAGTTTTTCAATAGTAATACCTGGTGGTGCTCTCCGTAAGGCGCTGGCCTTCATTCGGGAGCTCTGAGTTCAATTCCCGCTGAGGACACAATATGTTATGTAATTTTTGCAAAGCCTGGATGTTTTTGATTATTTATTACTAAATACACTACTGTTAAACTACACTACTAACATTGGGCCTCTAGGCCTATATTGTAGTGTTAATAAGAATGCATATATTATATATTACCTTAGAAGCCAGTCTAATTTTATTAAATTGTCTAGGTAATATTTTCATTTGAATTCACGAACATGGATCTTGACTTTATGACAGTATTTTGTAAGCCATTTACTCGACATATTAGGCAAATTATCTGGATCTAAACATACATTAGTAAAACAACTTATTGGTAAAATCAAGATTCAAACCCGTGACACATGACTTCAGAAGCAAAGATGCCGTCAGCTGTTCACGGCGGGCGATATTCACATTTATAATAATTATAATTATTAATATAAATTAATATAATTCAATGGTTTACATATTTGATACCATCATTCTATTCCGCTATATATACCAACATCACATATATTTTTATTTATTCTAATCAAAATTAATAAATATGAGACCCGCGTTAATTTAGAACTGGGGTGATAAAATAGTAACTTGGAATCGTAAACTGAAAGTTTCACCTATTGATCTAAAAATAAATACTCCTGAGGCTTGTCTGGCAGATGGATTTAAATTATGGGTGCTTATTAAGATTATATAACAACATACTCGGAGCTTAGATATTTAACTTAGGGTAGTTATGTTTAATAAACTAGGAATCGCGCATCTCTTAATAACCAGGATTATTTCTGTGATGTTGTGAAACTTTAAAGAGGGTTTAAAAATACTTAGGTGCTTTACTACCATATTCACAGAATTACGAAATGGTTATAATATCAAAATATGTATATGCAAATAATGATGAAAGACAACAGGGAAATTATTCTAATTTTTTTCATGAAATACAGTACTGGTACAAGGATTTTAGTTTAATTCAAATGATTATTCTTTGTTATACGAGTATTAATATGGTAACGTCACACAATAGAACAAAAGCACAATATGCATTTGGTAAATTAAGTCAAATGATGTCATTCTTAACAATTTATTCGAATTTTAGTCATAGAAATAAAACAATTTAAATTATTAAATTGTTATAACTATTTTTTATTCAACGAATATGACACAATATTTGAGAATATTAGAGAGAAATTATTATGTATATTCAATATATAGAATGTTACATTCTCAAATCTTTTGTCGAATAAAAAAAATAGTTTATTAAATTATTAGCAAGTCTAAGTACGTAAAAACTAAATAATGGAGTAATCCGCGACGTCGGTTAGTAATAATTAAGGAATTAATTGATACCAACCTTAATTTAATATACTAAAACCGATAGTCAACATTAGAATGCATATCGATAAATAGTTCACGTAACAACTACTAAGTTTAAATCGTCGTAATTTAATAAGATGCCCGTAGTTTAATTGGAAAAGCATACTGGCGCGAATCCAGCAGATACACGTTCAACTCCCGTTGGGTGTCGTATTTTTTTCTATAAAATGATTTTTTATAGTGTGTTTATTATGCATGAGATGTTTTCAAATTATATATATTCAATAACGTAAGATATTGTATTTTTTCTTGAATAACATTTTTTGTTATATATTATAACAGTATATATAGCAACCGCTGGTATGTATCGTCATTATTTAAGAACGAATGAAAACTTTCCTAAATACCAATATATTTTTGACAACTTCCTTATAATAAGAGTGTCCTCGTAAACATCACCTTGATGAAAATAGCTATCTGATTAAGTGTTTTTGACTGGTGCTGATGAGTGACAATCGTCATTTTGTTTTTTTGCAAACGCTAATGATATCATAAGTGTGAAAATTGAGATAAATTAACTTATTAACTAATCAAAAACATTTTATTTGAAGGCTGCGGTGTATTTTTTTGTGCAAGTACGTTTAAAAAATATTCATAATATAAAAGATTAACCCATGAATAATTAGTTCAAGAAATACTGCAGCAAAATGTATCAGGACTGAGAACGGACCCTGTACAGGCTGTATAAGGTGATGATTTGATCACTTGAAAACACCCACTAGTGGAAAGTAATTTTAATGCGATTTTTGCTAATTTACATGCATGATTCCTCGTGAATTAAATACAATAAATTATCCATACAGATAAGAAACCTAGGGTGTCGGTTCATATTATTCTTTGACCCCTCTGATATGCCTGGCGCCCCCATAGGTTGGCATTTTCACAGGTAAAATAAACCGTTGTAAAATATGCACTGGTTAGCGGATGTCACTTTATTATTACATGATTGTGTTTATCATTAAAATATAGTTTAGTGATCAGTTCTATCAAAGTTTACGAATAGATTGAATAATTAATTGATGTGTTCTGTTTTTTCATGTTCTGTTTTTTCATGTTCTGTTTTATCCGGTTACCATTGTGACCATACCGAAACCTGATTTGAAGTGGAGTTAACTGACTACAATAATTATTAATACCTTCAATAATTATAAGACATTACCAAAAATAGTATTTTTTTCTAATATATAATATATTTTGTTGCATATGAATAGTGAATGTAATCTTGTACGTATACGCAATAATATGTTGCTTACAAATGTTTAAAAATTAAACTGAAGGGTGGAGATAAGCTGTTAAGATCCGCCATAAATAGTATATATTAAACTTTTTCAGTCATTCGTATTTGTTTTTATTGAACTAAGACTACACTTTGCAAATGGCGTTGGTTATTTTTTAAAAATCAATTTAAACCTTGCCTAAACAAAATCATAATAGTTTTGGTATGTTATGAGCGATTCGACAAAATAATGCAAACTTTTTCATTCATACTTATTTGTTTTCAATGAATTAAGAATACATATTACAAATCTTGTTGATTAGTTTTTTGTTAAATTCAATAAACCCTACCTAACCAAACCGTAGATAAAAAATATTATTATATCTATAAAATACCCTACATTATGTATAGTTTAATGGCATAATTTTAGATGTTATATAGATAGACGAGTGTTTTTTGATTATTATCTATTATGGTCTGGTTTTCGCAGTGTATAATTGAATTTTACAAAACCAACACCATCTGTAAATAATTGTAGAGTTAGTTCAATGAAAACAAATACTTATGACTGACCAAGTTTATTGTAGACTATTTATGTCGAATCTTAACAGCCTACCTCCACCCTTCGCCACTGAGGTATACTATACACCAGGAATAGTCAACCTTTTTATACCCACCGCCCACTTTTGTATCTCTGTTAGTAGTAAAATTTTCTAACTGCCCACCGGTTCCACAGTATTGGTGATTTATAAAGTAGGGAAGTAACTTTACTTTATAAAATTTATAAAGCAGAGTTACAAGTTAAAGCATATTATGATAATTACTTACCAAATATGTAGTTACTTTATGTCAGACTTTCGCTAAGTTTGGCAGAATAAATCTTTATAAAACAACTTACTGTAGTTAAATCTATATATATATATATATTTAAATACTTTGCATATAAGTCTGATGAAATTAAATTTAATTAATTAAATATTTGGTAATAAGAGAGGCATTTTCTTATTTTGCCATAGGTTTTCAAACCCTTACCGCCCCCTATAAAAGTTGGAACGCCCACTAATGGACGATAGGGACCAAGTTGACTACCCCTGCTATATATACACTATACAGGTTTTCAGTAAGACATCATAGATTATGGTCACAAAGGTGTAAATTTATTCAACAAGTAATAGCGTTAGATAGTCCAAAGCCAATCACGGCAAACAATGCCACAAATGTTCACCGGATGCGCACTCGACAGTCAATTAAATCCCACCGATCGACGATGATTTGGCTGAAGTCAACTCTCATACCTATTACCTATTATTCGACTCACTGTTGTTTCGGAGATTTTTTTATATTTACTAACAACGTCTTCGGCCAGTTTAATAGACCTGTTGATTGGTCTAGCGGTTTTGGAGTGTCATTCTATCAGGTGTTTGACAATCGTAATTATTTTTCAGAGATCCTGATTATAGATAAAAATAATTTCTTCATATTGTCAGCATTTAGAAAGTGAAATAAAAATTGTTTTAATCAAAGATATACGTAAAACCTATCCGATAAAGCCTGATAACTTATCATGAAAATCAGAATCATCATATCTGATCTGCCTAGCTGCATAATTAACCTGTCATTGGTCATTGTTTCGGATTATTATATTCCACTTCCGTGAGTATAGAGTAGATGGACGTTGTTTTATAAATGAATAAAATGATATACTTATTATGCACGTTATCTATGATTTTTGTATTTAATCTTTTAGGTTTATAAATATACAATTTTTAATGTAAAATAAATATATATATTTATATATAATAAAAAAATCTGTGTGTGTATTTATGTACGCGCATTAGAAGTTACATTTCTTTGGCGTAACAAAACAAAAAATAACAAAACAAAATATTATTGCAGAATGTACCTACTTTGGAAGAAAAAAATCTCAAAATCTGTGTTTGAAAATTTGAGCAAACCTTTATTTCGCCCATCTTTACTTAAACAGATGACTGTACAACAATTTTCGTTAACAATAATAATAATTTATTACAAATCAAAAGTAAAACATAGCCTATTTAATGGTTTAACTGAAACGTGATATTGGCTTTTGTGATGAAATTATTATTGTCTTCAATTATTATAAACCGCTAATAAATAAATCGACATGGGATATACGATAAATATTATCCTAAACTTTAAAAATATGTAATTTTGTATATGAAGTGTCTAAATATTGTAAATTTACAATATACCATTGTTAGAATTATTTACCAACTCAACATTCACAAAATTTATTTATTTATTGATATATAATTTTACTCATACATAACAGTTGCAACATTCAGTCTTTACCCAACCATCCCAAGCCACAGCCCTCAATATCACAGCTGACAAACCGCCAGCATTTTAGAACACCCGAACATCGCCGCGCAAAAAAAAAATGTTGCATCGGCGGGCAAAACTTCCGTCTTACGCCAAATTAATGCGTTACATTTGCGCGCGCAACTTCGTTCCACCCAAACGCGCCCAAAGAAGTATATCTTAAAAAAAATGAATTTTTGATAGAGCCAACGTACATGAATACCAAACTAAGGTTATAATCAAAGTCATTCATTTCTATAGATCCACCAGTATAAGTTGTCCGCTGAGTGAGAGCGTCCCATGCTAACATTTGATATATCGTTCAAAACTTTTTATACTGTAATGAGATTAGATCTAAATTTGAACACCGGACGATTTATGATGGTGATATACTATGCGTCAAAAAGTATTTTGTACGCTGGGCCATAGATTTTTTTTGTTATATTATTTAGACAAACAATAATAATGAAACGTGAATTTAAAATATTTTATATTTCAGAAAACTAAATTGAACTAGTTGAAAATACATATAGTATAACTAATTAATTACTACTAAATTAATTCTGGATACGTGTTTGTAATCCAAAACACTAGTATATCAAAGCGAATTTCCCCATAATACAATGGAAACTAACCTAACCTAACTCGTGTGATGTTTTTCTGCAAAATTTTTTTCGTGTATAAAGTTAAAATCTATTTAAGTCTTACAAAACACTCGCAGACCAAGTTACTTGCGACCCAAAGTTTCATTGTATATTTATTTTTTTCCAGACTAGAGCCTTCTGTGATTTTCATATGAAACTCGCTGAAAGCAATTGCAGTATTCAAAATATATATATTAATTATTTCAATATGTTCAGAGTTTATATGAAAATTAGTTGTCCTAGCGATGATTTCATTGCAATCATTTTCATATTATGTTTACAATATATATATATAAGAAGGTTTTATTTAACATATTAACGAAACGAAAATTTTTAATACATACTCATAAACCACGTCACAACATATATTTCGATAATTTAAACTAAAATGTCCTTGCCACTTTGTGTAATTGATTTTTTTATTACCAAATAAGATCATCAGTTGTTTTTATGACCCTGAGAAATCAATTTAATGAAGGGTCTGTATTGTGCAGGTGTTGAGTACCTCTGTACTAAGATTCCCGAAGCCAGTTTGTATCTGTTCGCCAATAGACTTGCGCATCACGATTTTTTTTCTTTAGAAACAAATAAAGGATTTCGGTTCCGCGTTAGTACATTTTGTACCATCTTTCGTGAGGTCAACAGCACCAAATCGATATGTCCTAAAAACATTTCGGCATTCTTTTTAACTACAGACTATTGCGTCTAATAAATACTCAATGTATAAAAATATTTCTCTGTGGGCACTTACTATACTTAATTTACGTTTTACAAGGATAAAAAACACGGGGATGGATAATTGGATTTTTGTTCATTGGGTGTGGTTAATCGCGTAATTTAAATATCTACCAAACTAAAAATAATACCAAGTCTTTAATATAAAATATGTACTAGAGTATTAACTATGAACTATAATAAATTAGGTAAAATTAACTATGGACATAAGTATGTAAGTTTTTTTATTATAATAATATGTGTACCTAAATGTAAAGCTTACAACCTGGATACAGTCAAGATCTATTCTTCTTCATTTTTACTTAAGAATAATTTGCTATTATTATTTGAGATGGTTGTTTTTAATGTATTCTTGCATTTCGCTGTCTGCATAACTGAAGATATTGAGAAAAATATCTTTCATTTTGTCAAACAATCATATAGCATAGCAATAAGGCAAACTACTTGTTTCGTGACGATTCTTGGTGTTTCGCTAACGATTAACCTTTCCAAATTATTGTTTTCCTATATAGTCCTATCATAAAAGAATTGGACGTATTTTAGAGAGCCAGTCTTTTACGTATTGACCGGAACCGACTTCTAATGTTATAACTAGGTGTTGCTTACATTTAATTTGTAATAATATTTATTTTTTACTGTATTTTATGTATCTGTAAAAATTTGATTAGGCAGTAAGATAGACATATCTTTACCTGAATGTTCTGCCAGTTAGTTATTTCCGAAAAGGTTACACGGTGGTCAGCCAGCGACGGCTTCAAGAAATGAGAAAGTTATTAATGAAGCAGAAGGGGTAATGATTATATATTTATTTGGCGCAATGTAAGGTGACAGACTAAAGCAGTGGTCTCCAAACTCAATAAGGATGTGAGCTACTTAAACATATTCCTTCTTTATATTTTTTTATCATCGTCCTTTATCGTATCATACATAATATTATTATACTACTTAAAATAAATTAGGACATCGGACTTCCAATAAAACATAAAATGCGTAGATACTTTAATGAATATTTATTTATAAACAAAATAATAATTGAAAAATATCTTGAAATAAGTGTGAGTAAAAGTAAAAAAGAATGGCATTCATTTTCCTCCACATTTTTTTCAATTCTCTGTGAGTACCTTGCCACTCCCATCTGAATGCAATTATCAAGATGTACATCCGTGAGTATATTTACTTTTAACCATCTTCATAGTGGAAAACGTTGATTCACATAAATAGGTAGAACAAAACAATGCCTTCATTTCATTTCGAAGTCAAATGATAAAATTTGAGAGGCCAATTTATAAACATGATAAAATATCCTACGCGAGCGACCGTTTGGCGATCACTGAGCTAAAGGAAACAAACCGACATGATTTTCCCTACATACTCCTTAATTAATGTACTACAGAACAATCGTTATATTATTTAAATAAATATCTCTCCGAAGCAATTTATTGTACATTAGATTTTCCACTCCCCAAGTATTTACAGTATATTATTTACTTTATAATGAATATCACCAGTCATGGAATAGCATACGATTTTAATATCCCAAAACATCAATCTTACGTACTTCTTATTCTTTATCTGTGTTTGCTTTTTACGATACTATGTTTTCATAATTTGTTCAAACGCATCATTGATTAATGTTCACTATGCGATATCTACTCTGCAACGAAGCTCTGGTATGTGTACTGTCAGACCCAATATAAACAAAATCGTCAACTATGCATCTCCAATACTTAAAGAGCATCGTTGACGGTATTACCTATAGATACTTACTTGTATTTAAAATAATTCTGGATTCCGAACATCCATATTAATTTCGGTGGGGAAATCAATATATATTTACTTCTCTTATTAAATTTATACCACGCAATAAAGACTTGACAGAGTATCGCACTATGTAAATGGTCGTAGTTTAGATCAAAGTCAATATAACGAGAAATTTAAGAAACACAAAGATTTAATTTCAATATGTCAATGGATTAAAAAAAAAAAATCGGTGTGAGGTGACTAGACGACTAAACCTAAAGTATATACGTATAAAAATGATTATTCACACTATATTAATATATTAAATATTCAAAGAGTGGGTATTTATTATCTCAAAACAATGTTTATGTTGACGTTGACTTTTGCCTGAATGTCAACGGAATATGTATATGATTGTGAATTTTATGTTCAGATTTCCCCCGAATGCGATAATACAGTACCTAAATATAGGAAAGATATGCATATCACTATGATGCTGCATCTCACCACATAAAATATTTTTTTTTTGCCTCGAAATAGTAATATTTTTTTTTGTGTTCCACAATACAGAATAATACTATCCTTTGATTCATCGGATACCTATCTGTAGTTTTTAAACTGTTTCGTGTTATTATTTTGTCAATATTTGTATTAAACATCTAATGTTAATATTTAATAGACCAATTCTTTTATTCAACGAATAATTCACGAGATTTTGAGAATCTAACATTCCATATATTATATATAAAAATACGATGCTTGACTTTCAAATATGATTTATTCTAGTATATTATATATCTGAGGTGTTTTCAAGTTATATAATATGTTCAATTAATGCAAATATTTTTCAGTAAAATATGTTCGGCAAAACTTTCTATCGGTGTTTGTAATCGACTTATTAATTTAAAGAAATTTTGCGACTTATATTTACTATGATATTCATTTTCTACAATGTTTATGTATTTCTTATATCAAATTTAATAATAAATAGTAGCTTGCAATTATTTATTTTACAACAAACAAATTTATAATTAAATATCTTTTTCAATTATTTGTGATTAATATTCTATTATTACGTGCGTGTGTTTTTACTTAGGCGCCTGGCTAGTATATTTTTTTCCCGACACATTTTTATATACTTAAAGGTTTTTATACAAAAACATTTTAGATAATAGTATGCTTTGGTAAGTACGTACCAATTTGAATCAATTTGTCGACAAGTATGCATTATGACTGTCAGTTAGTTAAAAGAAAATCGTTTATTATATTATTACATAAAACGTAAAAAATACATTTTCACGAACAACGTGCAGCAAACTTGCGTTAAAATAAAATAAACGGATGCTTCACTTTAATAATTCATTGTAAAACCCTATGATACAGCATTGAAATCAATTTAAAAATCACGCTTCGAATAATATAATTGGCAAATTAATAATAGCCGGCCGTCGAAAAGATTCATAATTTTACAAACACTTTTTGGATACAATAATATTATGCGAGTGTGTAGTTTTTTTTTGACTCTTTAGTATATCAATCATATTATTATAATAACTTAAACAAATTCACTTAATGTATAAATTAATGTTTTTACGTAATACATAAAAATAGCAAAAAGATAATTGATAATTAATTGCAATGTTGCCACAAAAAAATGTATGTAAAATATGTTTATACTGGATCAAAATATTTATGTATGTTTTTTTTTGCATAGCAATACTAATAACTCGATTTTATGGTTGGTAATTTTATATAATTATTTAAACGGATGTGTGATTATGAAGTTTAACGCAAGAAAATTATTCTGTCCATCAACTAACTTACTGAGGTTTTGACAAATTATATCTCATTTCCTTTCTAAGTTCATGGTCACCGTATTGTCACTGATTTTAGCTGTAATAATTATACTATTATATTTGACAAGTTTTTCTATTTGTGTCAAAGCCAATGTTTATTAGTTTTCATATAATCTTTGTAAGAGTATTTTTTATTTCAATAGTTTGTTTTAGACATAAATCTTCCTTACTATTTGACACGTCATGTCAAATGATGATATTGGTGCTTTTTAACTATTGTAGAAAACTCTCGCTTTCACCTGACCATCACTGCAATAAACCAATGTACCTTTCCTCTCTTCTTGGTCGTGCACACATGGCTGAGGATCGTGACCACATTTAAATTTCGCCATCATTTGAGCGACCAAGACTTTCCATGCTTCTCCATCTTCCGCTTCTCTCAAGGCAGAATGGATGGTGCCCCCAGTCAGCTCTTTCACTTGGTCGCTCCATCACGCAGATGCTTTTCCTCTGCTTCGCTTTCCCTGGAGGCTACCCAAAACTACCAGTCACTCCAGGTTGTCCGGTCTGCGCCTGACAATATGTCCAAAAAACTGCAGAATTCTTCTCAGACATATCGTCGAGAGCCGTTCCTTTATCTTCATTATGTACCTCTGTACAATGTAATATATAACTAACCGAGGGGAATGGGACGACTGGCCTCTGGACAATTGGACGCCGCACTGTCGTAGACACGTCGCGAGCCTAATACTACAAGGTTCTAAGTGTTTGTCCTTGAAAAAACAAACCTAACAATGAAGTACTATTCTAAGCTGCCTCATTGTTACTTTTGTTTCTCCAAGGACAAACACTTAGAACCTTGTAGTTTTCCACTCGCGACGTGTAGACGAGGTATTTTTATCATTTTCTAACTACTACCTAGTAGTTTGAATTCATTTTACTCTTAACATAATGTATTCTTTATCGCGGATTGAGAATTACCATGCCTAAGGCTTTATATAAAATATAAAACTCTTTTTTCGTTGGAACTTAAACATATGCACGATTAAATCATTGTTTACGTCTGCATATTTACATTCTCACCAACTATTAAATCATAATATAATCATTGAAATATAAATAATAATACTGAATATTTTTTTTAAAGTACCTGTAAGTACCTAACGTCTATTTATTTTCGAATTCCATGGCGTCCAGTTGTCCGGTGCCAAATCGTCCTAGACCCCTAACCGAGGTAGCGTATATGCGGTTAACAATGTGCGCTGGAAGAATTCTAGTCGAATAATTGTTGACGAAAACTGTTTCTAGATCCTTTACTTATATATAATATCCATTATTTTAAGTCTTAAAATCATGTTATGGATTATTGCAATTTGATGTTTGTCATTCCCTCTAAAATTAGACATAATGCCAATTTCTTTGTGTTTTATGTGCACGTTCTATATATCGGATGACCTTGATTTTTTTGTAGCATACATGTTTATATAAAGACACATAATCCGTTGTTAACTCTAAATACTTAAATTATCGACATACCAACTTTTGGCAGCAAGACCATATTATTAATATTATTATTATCTATTTAAAAGTACTGAATAAAGCTCACTGGTGACTTGTTATTGTTAACCTCTCGACATCTCCATTATACACATTTTTAAAATGAGGTCTATCTATTGTATATCAATCAAAATTCAGAAATATATAATAATAAACTTTATGAATTCCTTAAAAAGATTTCTGTGTTTGATTCTTTGATGGAATACCTACATAATGCAGCGAGAGAAATCTCAAAGACGAGTTTGCTTATTGCAGCTGACCTCAAGTTGGTCAGATAAGGTTTCGGAAGTTCATGTTTTGTAGGCCATTTGCTATTTGATACGTTGTACAACGAGGTTTTTCAATTAGGTATTTCAAGGTGTTGTTTCGAGGGTAATTGCGCTAGTAGCGTCATTTGAAGTCCGTGTGTGTGGCATCACAAAATGTTGCACGTAACATGTTGCGTTATTGATTTTATCATTTTATTATGGAGTTTTCCATGACAGGTGAATGGTCAATGTTTTATCATAATTGCTAATACGTGCATAAGAGACGCCTTAAGAATGGACTGCAAATTATGCTGTTTGACGTATGTTCATGATATTTATTTTACACCTTATTTTAAGCAAACAAATATTGGTTAAAATATATTTAAAGATGGTAGATTTAATTATACGAGGGTGGGTCAATAAGTCCTTAGAAAAGCCGACAGGTGGCGCGACTAGTACTGTAAGCGGTTTGTTTTCATGCAGCGGCACTACCGATTCAGTATGCTGCGAAGTTTCAATCAGATTGGTCGGGTTGTTGTGTGTTTCTCGTACATTTAAAAAAAAAATTGCTTGTGGAAAATGGAAAAATGGAAAATGGAGAAAATTGAGTTTAGAGCTGTTATTAAACATTTTAATATAAAAGGGTTAACAGCAAAGGAAATAAAAAATGAGTTGGATTTAGTTCACGGCATATCTGCTCCTTCACTTGCAACTATTTATAACTGGTTAAATGATTTTAAACGTGGTCGTACATCAACAAAGGATGAACCACGCTCAGGACGTCCTGTAGAGGTGATTACACCAGAAATGATCTATAAAATCCACGATATGGTGTTAAGTGACCGAAGATTAAAGTTGAGTGAGATAATTGAGGTTACAAGGATCTCAAAAGGTAGCGTCATTTCTATTTTACATGACAAATTGGGCATGAAAAAAATTTCTGCAAGATGGGTGCCGCGTTTGCTCACAGTTGACAATAAACGCAATAGGGTGGTGGCCTCTAAAGCCCTGTTGTCGCTCATGCAACGCAATCCGGATGAATTTTTTCGTCGCTTTGTGACTGTAGATGAAACATGGATACACCACTATACTCCCGAGACGAAATAACAGTCAAAGCAGTGGATTGCGAAAGGCGAACCATGTCCAAAGAAGGCGAAAACCGTAAAATCAGCTGGTAAGGTTATGGCTACTGTATTTTAGGATGCACGTGGAATTATTTTCGTTGACTATTTGGAAAAAGGAAAAACAATAACAGGGGATTATTATGCATCTTTATTGGACCAGCTAAAAAACAAAATTGAAGAAAAACGGCCTCATTTAAACAGGAAAAAAATCCTCTTTCATCAGGACAATGCCCGTGTTCACACATGTTTACTATCAATGGCTAAAATTGAAGAATTGAAGTTCGAATTGGTCGACCACCCACCGTATTCGCCAGATTTAGCCCCCAGTGACTTTTTCCTTTTCCCAAACTTAAAAAAATGGCTAAGTGGACAACGTTTTTTTTCAAATGAAGAAGTCATCGATCGGACAAATGCTTATTTTGAGGACCTTCCGAAAACTTATTTTTCTGACGGTTTAAAAAAAATTGAGAAACGTCTAACCAAGTGTATTGAGCTCCAAGGAGATTATGTTGAGAAATAAAAAAAAAATACAAAAATAAAAACTGTTTTAATGCTTTTTTCTAAGGAATTATTGACCCACCCTCGTATGTACTAACCAAAGGAAGGCAGCAAACATCGTGACTAAAAAAGATTGGATTGAAATGAATACTAGGTGTCGATTAGATTTTTCGGAATGCTCTAATACCGAGATTTTAAAATTAAAATTCATTTTTTTAAAACATATAATGAACATTACAAATTATTAATTTAAGACGTCCACAACATGACATTCAGAAACAAATAAATAATTAAGTTTTTAAACAGTGGAAAAGTGTAAATATGACAAAATATAAATTATAATTTATAAAACAATGCCCACCTATACTCATCTTCATGCAGGTGAAATATGTCAATATCAGAAATGATTTGGTTGAACAGAGTTATTGCCCTCCCAATTGGCATTACCAATAGCAGGTTAGTTCTGCACCTTGGGACATCAAACAACTAATGCTCCCGATTTCTAAAATAGTTACCAGGGAGACACAGGTCAATACTACAAAGAATGGAAAGAGTTCTGATTTCCACCATACGTCGGAAAAATACGTGGCCAAATATAAATATAGTGTTTAAGCTACAGTATGTAAGCATACCTAAGAGGAAGCCAATTGGATAACGCCACGGATAGTATTCATACAACCTCAAGTAAAGGAGTATCAAAAATTTATTTTAAACTCGCTTCGTAGGTCGTACTTCAACTGATGCGGAGCCCAAACAATCGATCCACTCTCGGATGGAAAAAGATGAGTTTGTAAAGCTGATTACCAAATTTAATAGTACTGGAGTTGTACAAAATATTTCATTATAATTTAATCTATAACTAACAACTACTGTTAAATACTAATTTGAAGTAGTAAATTATACACAAGATTTAAGAATGTAGCACTATTTATTGAGATAAATTTGAGAAACTTCGAGCTTATAGTTATTGGTTACTTTTACATGATTATGTATGGTGCAGGTGGATAAATTAGCTAATATTTTTTCTAATCGTCACATTCCTGAGACATTCCAAATTATGAATACTGTTATGTAGGTTTTACATAGAAGACTCTATAGATAAGTAGTCAATTACCTTATTGATTATGTCATTAGAACTTATGATCATATTTATATAGCGACGTATTAGGCATAAGAAAATATGTAGGAATTAAATTAATAATTTAAAACAAATCTTGGTTGAAATAATTTCACGAAAACCTTCCAGATTGTCTTTTATATTTTTCTTTATCATGTCGAATATTTTCACAACACTTTTTAATTAATAAGTTTTCAAAGGATATTTATTTTGTATGTAGTATATTTTGTTGAGATTTGAAATTATGTCATCTCATATTATATTAACGTGAATAGTTTTCTATTTAGACAAATGAAACAGTAGTCAACAAAAAAACTGCAACCTTCGCAATGATAGAAAATAATTAAATTCAGTCAGAAGGTTGGAAGCTTCTTTATAATATTAATTAAAATAATTTAAAAAAAGCACACGTCATATATGTATTATTTTAACTATAAATAAAGAGGATAAATCTGAAATCGGGTAGACCATTGAAACATTATTATCTAATTCTTTTCTTCATGGCTATGCAGATACAGCCATTTATCCTTAGTTAATTAAACAACCAGTTATATTGAATCATTGCATGCTTTTCAATCATCAGCAGATTGAGAACTAATATTTACATGCCGATTGCTGCATTTTTAATTTAAAACAGTACACAGTTAATAAGTCTTGTTTCTAAAGCTGTTTTGCGTAATTTGTTGAGACGTCATTGCGCATCATGAGCCGGTGGAAGCCATGACCCATCTACTATCACGCGAGAAGACAAACCTAAAGTTAACCATATTATAATAATTATTCATATTGGTTATTGGGTTTTATGAGATTGGCGTGTCATTTTGTAATACTTTAATCAACCAAGGTTTTTCATGACTAGGCATTTAACTAAAACTTTGATAACATTAACATTATTCCGTAGACTTTTGAGTCGTATATCGATGCATGCAATTAACTGCCATGTAAATATAAATATTGTATTTGCGATGAGTTATTAAAAAATCGTGAATAAGTTAATATATGAGTTTCCCATATTTTATTAAAAACACGGTTTTAAGTAAGTATATTAAACATTATTTAACATTATTATATTTAACAAATAACGCACAATAACATGATATATATAATAATAATCCTCAAAATGTAATTCAGTATACAAGTCCATACAACAAATAACCATTTTAAACAGTTCTGTATATCAATCAATTATGTGTTCACATATCAAAACTTAACTTAAACACAAAAAAACGATACAAATGAATAAACAACTACAGTTGCTATTCCTTGAATTAATGATAAAAAAATTTAAAAGCAAGCAAAATAATTATTACAAAGTTTTATGCGACATTCTGCACATTTGGATGATTAATTAATTGTGGAAATAATACTATTGAACACGTAAAACAGGTTTTTATTGGCAGTGGTAAGAAAATGATGATCGGATTTGGATAATTTTAGCAATATTTTTATATTATTTTTAGTCCCTAAATTATAGATACTAGCATACATTTTCTAATATTTAAGACTAATTTTTAAATCTGTACATACATCGTTTGACAGGCTTTATATCTAGTTTTCTATATTTTTAACGATTGTAGGCCTTTGCTTAATCCCATAAGATTAATATTATTGATATAACCTATTAAATGTATTGACACATCGATATATGAATACTATTAATTAAATAGTTACCCCTAAACCATGTAACAAAGTGTATACATTCTAGTTTCTGTTTCACAATACACAGCTAATCGTAGTCCAGTTCTTACGGCACTGCCCTTTTACTCGTGGGCTCCGGGTTCAATCCCGGTAAGATCACAACGTATTAATTACGTGATTTTCTCAAAGTGTGTGTGTATGTGATTGTTTCACTTATATTACTAATTACACTACTGTTATTAGGCCTCATGGCCTGTTGTAGTATTAAAAAAAGAAAGAAAATAGAAAAGCATGTGCCTACAAATTTACCGATTTATTCTAATTAAACCCTGAATATCAAATTAATACATAGTACAATTGTAAGTAATAGAAAAATATAGCTACTTATATATTAAACAAAGTGATTAATAAATATTCTCACCAAACATTATAACCAATTCACTAGTCAGGTAATCCGTCATTAGCTGTCAATATTATATTCTTGGATTTAAAAAACAATATACACCTACTGTGGAATTTATCTAAAAATAATATTTATGTTAATAATTAATAAATATAGTGTATGTGCTTGACGTGTCAAGGCTTCTGTTACTCGTGTTACAAGTGCTTTTGGAGTTATGTAATTTGTTTTTAATTAATAAATACAATGAACTCAAAACCAAGGTAAACGAAGATACAATATTATTTATTTTGATATAAAACTTATTTTAGTAGTATGATGTATTGCACATGATTTGATTATGTATTATGATTTATAATAGTATATAAAACACATGACTTTTCATAACTTTAATAGTATGAACTACTGTACTTTTTGGTATATTAATAGAATGTCATGTTTAGTACCATATTTTCATCCATTTAAGCTGTTATTTAGTCATTGACGTTGGAAGGAATTAATTCATACCTAATTTTATACACGAATCTTTGTTAACACTAAATAAATTGTCATTATTAATTCTGTATAGTCGCTTTCACAGTTAATGTCCACAATTAAGTATTGATCGTTAAACGGTTATTATATATAAAACCGATTATGTGCAAATATTTTGATTTACTTACTTTAAATAATTCCTATTAATTCTTAAGTGTTCTTCCACAATCTTCATCAGTTTTCTCTGATTAAAATTTAATTAAACAGGGTTAAACATTCCAAAGTTTTATAAATGAAGTTATATGGAAGTGCGGATAAGAGATTTTAGCATTTGCCGCATTAGTAAAATAGTAGTTTACTTAGGAATAAATTATATTTAACTGTAATATATTATTCTACTATAAAATAACATTAATTATTTGATTAATACTCTGGACTTTTTAAAATTTAAAATACTTAAAAATATATTTTTAATATTAATAATTTTACATTTCTACATCTAGTTACATTCATACTGGAATGACAAAATTTGAATTTAATTGTAAGGACATCATAAATAAATTTAGACGCAGTATCCGAATAGTATTACTTTGATTTAATTACAACGCCGGCTGGCTTAATTTACACGAGTCATAGACGGATCGATAGCTCAAACCTGTCTGTCAACACACACTACCACACGCAGCGTTTGACCTCCGCACGCCTTCCCCTTCCGAAGTAGGAAATGTAGAAGCTAGTCGGCAGGGTACGGCTGCACGGGGCATAGATTAACTATCGCAATGTTCGCCGAAACTAAATGACAAGATTAGCCATCCAGACAGTGGAAGATAATAATATGGATTTGAATCCAACCCAATTCAACTTTTTTCTAATCTGTATGTTTCTGAGGCTTTATACATCTTTCACTATTTGGATATGAGCTAGTATCATTTGTGCTGTAGGTATATCATTTTATTATATATATTTATTTTTATTAACAAAACATATCGATTTGTTTGACAGTAATTTTTCATTAAGTAATTATTATTTCATTGCGTATTTCATAAATGCATTCATAATTATATGGTCCCAGTAGTATTAAACTCATCTAAAAGGCACAATAGGAAGTCTCTTAGAAAATAAAATAATATAATAATAGTATTCATTTCAATCATATTGTATTCCTTACAAAAGAGACTTTATAATCAGCTACCTTTAACGAATATTAAAAGTTTTTTTGACAGACTTGTCAATCAATACATTATACATTGAGAAGAATTATAGTTAAAAAATGCATATATAATAATCCATTTGGATGTGTGTGGTTGTATTCCAATTTCAAACGAAGAGCAATGGCTCTGGCCGTGTTCAGTTTTTCATGAGTAAATGTCAGAACATCTTAAGTAACCAGTTGAATTATGATTCTAATCGTACTAACAAAAACTTGTTTCATGCGTGGATTTTTTCTACTCCTAGTAACATAGAAGAAATCCAGCTGTGAGAGGCAATTATCAAACGGCAATCAATTAATTAGAAAAAAACGATTTAAAATGTACATAAACTCTTAATCGTTTTGAGACCTAATTAATAATGCAAAGTAACGGAAATTCAAAGACAAAAATGAGAAATAACCCATTTAAAGTCAACGACTTCTTATTTATGCATACATTAAGATAAAATTTTATGTTAATTTGAATGCGTTTAATAGCATTTATCTTATTAAAATAAACTAATTATTCACACACCTATCATCATTCGTGTGTCTAAAATTATTTTAAGTGTAAATATTATTTATACAGGTTTACGTGAAAATGGTGATTTTTAAAATTGATGATGTTCTTATATTTTATAAATATTTATGTGGAATTACAATTCGAACATTTTTTTATAACTCTCATTAAAAATGTGTACTACTTCTTCCACTAAATTTTATACTGATATGGAGTATTTTCATCCGCTTCAATGCGACATTGTCATCAGTTGACGATGTCTCACTGAAGCAGACGAAATCAGTCCTGATTATTATTTAACTATGTGGAATAAGTACTAAATATTGCGTTTTATTTAAATTGTTCATAGTGTACTTCGTAGGGTCTGGCAATAAAAATCACACATTGTTTTTATCAATGTGTTTGCACCCACAGTAGGTATGGGCCTTATATATTGAGCAAGTGACTAAAGTGGAACAACTTAACCTTGAAATTCCGCAGATTGCGATTTATTCTACTGCGCACGAATTATATAGGATAAATTCAATTATTGTTACCATTATTATTTTTGACTGTTCTTAACTTGACGTCTTTTGCATTGTTTTCTCTCTCTCTAGACGTCGCTTTAAATAGTCATATTTTTGTCAAAACTATCGAACTTCACGCTTATGTGGTATGTTTATAACATATATTTCTTGTAAAACCTGTTAAAAAAAACCTCTTCGTGAGGCGGTGTAGATCCATATAAGATTGTAGAGCCATTTTTAAAAAAAGGATGGGAGAACTAGTGACCAGAAAATGGAGGACGGAATAATTTCGATCCCTTCTTAGATGCATCACTTTCAAATCCTGACTACTCTGTTTCGGCAAAGTTTCAGTACACGGTTACAGAGGACACTTCATGTCATTAAAGATAAATGACGGCAGAGCAAGTCAAGATTCTTTTTATTTTCTAAAAACTATTTCTTTAAGCACTAAGGTGCATGGTTGCTACATTGGTCCCGTGCAGCATCGCTTCGGGACAAGGAAGTGTGGCACTAAAATCTTTTCATTATGACACGTTTATAGTGTCGTGGAAGGCGGCTGTGCACAAACCACGGTTACACATACATGGCGGGTGGAGATGGGGTAACTCAAATCATGTCCTGTACAAATTTATATTTACACCGTACCGTTTAATGTTTTTTGAACTGAGTATTTATTGCTCATGGCTTGCTATAGTGATATAGCGCACACTTTGAATACAACTGAATTAACCCAAAGAGTCAATGCTATGCAATAGATTCAAACACATATTAAAAAAATAACGCGTGTATTTGATTTTTTAAAAATTCAGAAATGGATATTTTGGCACTTGGCTGCCTATAATTTTGATCATATAATGGCTATTATATGATCAAAATGTATAATATTAATAAGAGATTCATACGGTAATCTTATTACATAGTGTTTCAATAGTACAATATCTTTACATGAAATTTCTCGCGCCTTTTTTGGAACGGAATTCTAAATATGCCTCTTGGATAGTTGAATAGATTTTGTGATAATTAATGATAAGAAGCCAGATGTCCGGTCGTCGGATCAAGTTATTACCTTCCTGTGTCCGTGGAGCAGCTAATTGGAAGACAGCTGCTGATGATGATATCACAATCACAGACATGCTCTTTTGCCCCGATTAGGGTAACCATTCTAAAAATAATTATATAAATATAATTATTCTAAAAATGTCGTTTTTTAAATATTTAAATATCATTCATTTATTATTTAATTTATTAATTTATCAAAATGTCTAGCTACCTGAAACTACTTATTATGGGATGAAATGTGATTTGGTGTGAGATTTTGCTATTTTGGCAGTGAAAAATAAAATTAACACAATGGGCATTATACATTTTGGTTTTAATATTACCTAAAAGTGGAGTAATATAATAATATTATATTAAAAAAAACTATTTGTAACTTTTATCTTGCCCATTCATAAGCAATAATTTTTAAATTTAAGCTTAATCTAAAATAATTACAAGATAAAAAGATTTTTTTATATACAACGTTTTTAAATTTTCTGTTCAATTATTATGCTCAATATGCTCAAACTTATACTTGATATGAAGTAAATAAAAAACAAACAAAGAAACAAATATAGAATACTGAAATGTCATTTTGATTTCCATAGTAACGCACGTATATATTAATAATTAAGTTTCTAGGACCACCCACTTAGCAACCAATAATAGTGGATTGGATTACGGATTTCTTCCAAAATAACTTTTCATACAAAACAGAATGAATTCAATGCTACTTAAAGATGGGTAAAAGTATTAAAAGAATGTATTGGCATCGTGTTCTGACATATTCTAAAAGTTTCAAATGTGTAGCTAGTCGGGAAGTTAGTTAAAAATCGATTGAAATATTTGTACTGTATAAACCGGACAAATAAGAATACGAGCTAATAAAAGCGTTGTAAAATAATGAAAATTTATCAAAATAAGACAGAACAAATATATTTAAAAAAAAATTCAGTGCACCAACCAAGTTTTTCTGATAGGTTTTGATGGGATATTCGTTTGTTTTTTTGATATTGTATATTAGAATACGCAGGTGAAATATAAAAGGTGAAAATCTTTTGAGTTTTTAATAATTCGTTTTGAATTTAGAATGGTTACATATAAACATAATAATTTATCGGAAAATACACCTTACCGAAATTATTCATAAATATTGTACGTATCGAAGCTCTTGAAAATTGTTGGATAATTCCTATCAATGGAATTTTTTTTTTATCCATAACTAAATAATGCTGCAATCATACAACGACAAAAAAAAACAAGTAAAACAATCTTGGAATGAAAACACAAATTCGTTTTTGATTGCAGTCAATATTGCCAATGTTTGTCATATGTCAATATTTTACATGCAAAAATTTACTCTTATTTAATGAATTTTATTTGTTTAGAAGTACCAGTTAAAATTCCATAAAAATACTGAAAAATAAAAATCATCATCGTCAAATTGGCGTTTTTATTTCCAAAATTGACATCTAGAGTATTTTGCAAATTTTTCATTTGGCAAATGGCATTAAATCTAGTGTTTTTCGATACATAAAACATGTTAAAACTTCTCACAAAAATTCTAGAAGATTACTTAATTAGACAGATTTGCTTAAATGTTTCATAATGTAAAATAACATTTTAGTGATGGCTTAAATTCGTATAATATGTATTAATTTTTTACTTATATGAACTATTTAATTTTTCTTAAAGCACTGTTCTTGTGAAAATAATGTTGATAATTACTGTGCTTTAAAAAAATACTATTTTTTAGACTGTTAGTGAATTGTAAATTGCCCTTCAATAATTTTGTACAAGCAATGCGTCGCGTTACGCACTTTCTACGTTTAAACATTGTAATGGACTAGTATGGCATTCACAGAGGTAAAGTGTGGTCATAATACACATCAAATACGATCATCATCATTGTTGGTTTCAGTCTTCTGTTTTGCTGATTGCCGCATTGTTTGCGGCATCCATCAAATGCGAAGAGAAATAAATACTTGAAGTTTTGTTTATTGCTTGTCAAATGCATGATTGGGAAGACCTCGTGTGTCGGTGATAGCTTATTTGATTACACTCACAATAATCGTATTCGGTTTGGGGACTATTAATAATATATCTACCATTGAATCATAGCGAACGACCACAGTGTTTTATTCTATTAGTGTTCTTCCAACTTGTAAACCAGAGACTACAAAAACGTTTTAAATTTAACGTTCGAACTTTGAAAAAAAAACATGAAAAATGACCAAAATTTCTGGTGTTTAGAAGGTTTGAAAAATTATCCGTTGTAGGAAGTTTTTGTGAATTGCTTGAAATGATTAGATGTTTTATGGATGCAAAATTCTACAGAGACGTAGATAGATTGTTTGATAATACTATCGCATTCAATAGTTTCATTTTTTTTTAGCAAATCGGGATTTATGAGATTTAAAACATATGTTATTAGATTTAGATAAATCTTTCATAGAAAGTCGTTTTGTTTATTTATTTAAGAAAACAAAACATTGTGGACATAACAAATATAAATTCAAGACTTACATAACATGAGATTTACATTATAACAAATATTACTCTCACATGAGAGAAGAAGATAATATGTAAAATAATAATAATAATAAAAAATAAATATACTTAAGTAGGTACAATTTTATACAGAAAAATAAAACTGTGAAAACAAAAAACATACAATTTTATACGGAAAATTAAAATTTCAAATACAAAATACATAGCACGTCACCGAAAATATCTACGTCTTTGGGGAGCGCATTGACTAGTCTTGCATCTCTCGCTAATGGTGCCTGACACGAGGAAACGGTTCCGATCCAGAATAAAGCATGGCTGCAACCACGTAGATAATTGATAGGCGCGTGAAAATTCAAATTCACTAGAACACCAGGGTTGAAAACCATCCCTTGCGATAACAGGCAAAATTGTTTCAAGAGCAGTAGAGACCGACGAGATTCAAGAGAGTTAAAAGCACAGAACAGATAATAAATAGAATAAAGATAGTCTATATTCAATACGCCGCACCTTGATTTGAGGGTTTTGAATGTGTGAGTGTCCTACGAAAATGAAGCACGCATGCGCGTGCAATAGTGTGTGTAATACACCAACATTAAATGAGCATAAATGCATAAATCGAGAGCAGTTTTTAGTATTTGACGTAAAACGTATTCTTAACACGTGTGTAAGTTTAACCCGGATTCTTCCTTACTCGAGTCGGTTACTTGCTTCGCCTTACCCATTATGTATTTCAGTTCCCATTATTTCTGAGTTTCCTGGTTAAAAGAAAGGATGCCTTTTAGAAATGTAGTCGGAAAATAATCATATGACGAATTATCGAAAGGAAAATTTGCCCATTTTTATTATTTATCGTCTCTTGTTACTGTATTATTTGTATTATTTATTCTACCTAATCTAGCCTCACCGCAAGAGATGCTTTCTTCAATTCTCCGGTTCGGTCTTCGGTGTTAAGACGAGAGAAAGGTGATCTCTGTTTGAGTCGCTGGAAGAAGGTACCAATGGCGTGCGCCTTATCGATGGGGGGACGCTATCGAGAAAGCGACTGGATTAACAATAACGGAAGTAATAGAATCAGCGCGGAATCGCTCTAAATGGAAGGAAATTATTGGCAACGCTTATAAATTCAGTGATAACCATCCTTAGCAATGAGGCACAGGATGTGAAGATTATTATTTATGAAAATAAATAAAAAATAAAAATGTCGGAGTACAATATCTTGGTATATTTAAGTTTATAAATTATAAAAAAAGACGCAATATATTGCATATTCTTTAATAATGATCAACGCATCTATTCTATACACAATACTACTATATTTTTGTATTGAGGTATTATAATTGTTACAATAACTTAGCCGTCTAAACAGTCAAAACTGTCTATCTCGCTCTAAATGTTAGCACACCCAAGAGGGGTGCTGTTAAAACATAGCACTTATTGTAACAATTACAACTAACTTTTTGTAACAGTTATAATAGCTCAATACAAACATATGAAAAACTATCATCGATAGTCGCCGATAGCGGGTGATAGCAGTCTTGTATATAGAATAGATGCGCAGGACCGGTTTTGCCTGATCAACTTTATTTATTGAATATATGCTGAATATATGTGAAAATATGCTATTAAAAAAAAATTCAATTCATTTTACATAGCTTCACATAATAGTAACAATACCTTGATATTATCTTTATTATAGAATGAATGATGGGGTGATTTGAAGTTAATAGTGTGTGAAATTGTGAGTAACATCGCATAGCTATCTACAGGAATGGATGTGAGAGTAACCAGCTCACGTCCGGCCTATAGTCTCGCCGACGAAGTGTCATTGACCATCAGTAGAAGTTAAATTACACCAAGTTGTGGAAATAGCATGCAAGAAAGTAAGAAGAGATTCTGTACAACACTAACTATCTAGTTTTATTATTGGAATATGTTTAAATAATCCAATCGTTTTTTAATTACAATCAATTATAATAAATGGAAATGTTTGTCTTCATAAGTTTAACTAGAAGTTTGACCATTGTGTATTAGTAGACATTAATAGCACCAACAGAAATTAGTATGCAAGGAAGTAGGGAAAGAATGATCTAAACAAAACTCTTTCCCCTTAGTTTATATCGTAACGTCAACCATTATTATCTTAGATGTTTGTGCTGACGTTACGCCTCGTAGGAGAAGTGGGGAGAATTTAATTAAGCCTAATACTTTGTACATGTCTTTGTACTTGTCGTCTATTGTACGTGAATTCCCCAGACGCTGATATTATTTTTTTGCATAAAAATCATAACTTATTTTTTGACGTAGGTACTTACATACGTATCTGTTTGCCATTTTTGGAAACATTGAATAAATTTAGTCAGTACGATTAACTACCAATTAATAATAAAACATATCTATGTTTAATATATATAAATATGTTTGTATGCCGCAAGGCTTCTGTACACTTTAAATTAATGTCATAGGGTTTAACAAAAATATGCAGTGTTTAAAAAATTTCAACTTCACACATAAATCGCAACTGATATAAGAAACGACAACGTATATAATGATGTGTTTAAATTGCCTTACGTACTGACAATCATACAATCTGATACATGCATATATAATTATATTGTATATAGGGATTGCAATATCGGTATTTTAAAACCGGTATCACAATATTTTTGAATACAAAAACACCGGTATTATACATCAGACAATACCGATATTATGCGGTATTGAAAGTTTAAACAAAATGTCGTAATTAACATAACGGTTTAATAGGATTGTAATTTTTGTCGGCTTAGGCGAAGTCTAGTTCACTTCCGTTGTCCTTCGATGTCCTTGGTGAACAGAAGTGACATGTGCAGATTTGCGAAACACATTTGCATTATAGACAGTTACATCCTTAATTTTAAATTTATCATAATGTGTCTCCAGTCGCTCGCGGGTTTTATAAGTATAAGTTGTCAGGTGTATTTTTAAATGTAGGTATCTGAAATCGCGGTAAAATACTATTCGTTTAACCACTAGTAATCTCTATTTATTGGTAGATACTCTTTTTTGACATATTTCACAACTACCGGTATTCAATAGGAAAAACCGAACTACCGGCATTGGTATTTTCATTCGGTATTGCAATCCCTAATTGTATAGCACGAATTTAATGAAAGCACATAATATTTATTTTATCAATTTATTAATTCATATTTTTATTTAATTTTCAGGTGAGTTTCCAAGTAAATATTCTAATGGCTGCATATTATTTCCAAGATACGTCTAATTAATGTAAGTTCATTTTATGTACCATTGTACACAATAATTAATGAAATCATTTCCACATTCTAAACGTATATTTAAAACATTGTCTTATCTAAGTATTTAGTTTCAAAAAATCGCTTAGCTAGTAATTTAAAATATTAATTCAAATAAAAAAAAACTCACCAACATCACATTATTTAAAAGCTACCATAAACAATATTGAATACTTAACTAAAAAATCATCTCGTCGATTAAAATGTGTTCCTAATGAAACGGTTTGAGTTGCCGCGCTAAAAGCTTTTTGATTCACCTTAGTTCAACAGCCTTAATTTAATTGTTATATTTTGATTGTTCTGTCAAGCCATGCAATATCCACAATAATGAATAGATGTATCATGATTTAATAGTAAAAAAAAACATTTTGGACTCTTCATTGCTAGTTCAGAAAGTCTTAGTTAACTTAAACAATATTGCGTTTACCAACTGCAAATTTTACAGTACCTGTGTATTTGGTTCAAAAGCTGGATTAATGTAATCTAATTCAACATAAATAACTATGCAAAATTATGCAAATACTTGTATGAGCTAACAATAAACTAAATTATCACAAGAGTTTTTTTTTAGAAAAAATTACTGGTTACTGATAACCAATATCCATATTTCATATTATGTGCCTAGTTTAACATGTAGTACGTACCAGTGGCGAATGGTGGAGGTAGGTTGTTAAGATCCGCCATAAATAATGCTCACTAAACATTGTCAGTCATACGTATTTGTTTTCATTGAAATAATATTACAATTGACAGATGGTGTTGGTTAGTTTTTAAAATTCAATTAAACCCTGCGAAAATCTAGTCTTAATACATAATAGTCAAAAAATACTCGTCTATATATAAAATATCTAAAATTATGCAATTATATTATTTAAAATAACTTAGGATATTTTATAGATAGAATAATATTTTTTATCAGTTATAGTTTGGTTTAGGCATGGATTAATGAATTAAAAAAATGAGCCAACAATAAATCTTAATCCAACGAAAATATGCATGAAAAAGTGTGCACAATTTTTTCGTATCGCCCAAAGTATACCAAAACTATTATGGTTTGGTTTAGGCAAGGTTTAATTGATTTTTAAAAACTAACCAACACCATCTGTAAATAATTGTAGCCTTAGTTCAATAAAAACAAATACGTATGACTAACAAAGTTTAATGCGCACTTTATATATCAAATCTTAACAGCCTACCTACACCCTTCATCACTGGTGTGTACATTACCAATTATAATATTAGTATACTGTATTTTTTGACAGTTATTAATACTGGAATGTGTTATGCGGTATTTGATATTCTACTTTTGGCATACGTCATTGATGGTTCCAATAAATTGGTTATTAACTGATTTGGGATACTCTCTCAGTCACGTATTATACCATTAATCAATCAGACTCCAATAAAATGTCTTTAATATGTCATTATGAAAACATTTTGATTATATCTGATTGCCGAATGTATATATTTACGGTTTGTTAATTAAGCTACGACTAGATAACTGTATACATTTTATCATCAGACACCATTAAACATTGATGCATATTATGTATAGTTAGTTTTAAAATTACATCATATTTATTACAATATTACTACTAGTATTAGCCAATTAAACCAAAAACAATTGATTATATACAAATTATTATCATGTATTTTAATTTATATTAAATTTGTATACGCAATATATTACGTAAATACCAATGAGGCGATTAAATTGAGAGGGAATAGAAAATAATAGTTATTTTGATTTTACTTTAAATAACTATTTTTTTATTCAACGAATAATTCACAAAAGAATGGAAACATTCTTTTTGTTGAACATACATAAATTGGAAAACACTTCTGAGAAAATATATAACCAATAGAAAAAAAATCTTTTTTTTTTTTTTAAATACGACATCCAGCAGGAATTGAACTTACGTCTCTCTCTCGTACTCTCTGAAGCACTTTCCAAATTTAGAGTTACTATCGGCGATTGGGTTTTGTATTTTTAATCAAAGTAGATATTACTTTAATTACTAACCGACGTCACGGATCACTCCAAGATTTTTTTGTAGTAACTCACTCTTGATAATAATTTAATTAACGAATAATCCACAAAATTTAAGAATATAACATTCGTTTTATTGAACATACATAATTTTGAAAAGACTTTTGCGCATCTATTCTATACACAAGACTGCTATCGTCCGCTATCGGCGGCTATCGAGGATAGATTATCATATGTTTGTATTGAGGTATTATAGATGTTACAATAAGTTAGCCGTCTAAACAGTCAACACTATCTATCTTACTCTGAAAGTTAGCACAGCCAAGAGAGGTGCTTTTAAACCATAGCACTTATTGTAACAATTTAAACTAACTTATTGTAAAAATTATAATACCTCAATACAAAAAAAAATATGAAAAACTACCCTCGATAGCCGCCGATGGCGGCTGATAGCAGTATTTTGTCCTTTTTTTAATACGTCACCCAGCAGGATTTTTCTATTGGTTATATATTTTCTCAGAAGTGTTTTCAAAATTATGTATTTTACATGAAATTAATATTTATGTTTTTTTTTACATTTGTATGTATTCATAAAAAGAATAATATCAACTGTCTGTCCATACCAATAAATAAATTAATTTACATAAAAAAACTCACATAATATCTACAAAAATGACTTTATTCTGATTTCCAACGTATGAAAATCAATAGGTAGGTATTTCAAAAAAATAATGTCTTCTGCATATTCATTCATTAATTTGTCACGAATTTAAAAACATTCTTTTTTAATTGGCGCAACAATCCGATGTGTATCTAAGGAGTTTTTTTTAGAGAAATAGATATTATTACTTTATTCCACCTATTTAATTCAAGCTCTGGGTTCAAACTCGTTCGAGAGACTCCAACTTGTGCAGACCACCTTTGCCTTGATGCGATTGGATATTCTTCAGCACACTCCTTCACACGCTCGGCTATGGTTTCGTTCCTAACTGAGTAAGGTGTGCCAGTTTGTGAAAGATCGCTTACTGAACATTGTTCCTCAAAATTACCAATCAAACTTTTATTCAATGCTTCTATTAGACAATCCCTCACGCTGTAATGGCGACGACAATATGGTCATTGAGTTAGAACTATTGATCCATGGTTTTGATAGTAAAATTCTACATTTTTTGTTCGCTGTTCGACCGTGAACTTTTAATTTCCAAGGTCTCCTCAAAAATATTTCAACCCCTTAGTAACTTTTGGCCCATTTTGTATAGTATATAATATATACATTATAAATTGTCATATTAATCACAACAAATTACCTATATTTAATCTCAATAATTTTATGAGAAATGTAATTTTAAACTGATTGCAAAAAATGTGTCGATCTATGATTAATAATGCAAATTAATATTTATTAGAATACTAACATCAAAACACATTTAGGCTAGTTCACTGTTTTGCTATATTTAACCTTATTTAAAGAACTTAACGGATGCACTATCAAAGTCATGCTGTGTCTGAGAACAAATTAAACCTCTGTTTTATCTTAAAAATTAAGCTTCAAATAACATTTTTTTACAACGATTTGTTCAATTCATTATAGATTCGCAAAATCGTGAGCATCGGTGAATGAGCTATGATTATAAAGAACTGTCGACATGGTTCGATTTATTATGTTGTTATCAAAGAATTTCAACAGATACCAATTGAATATTAAATTAGATTAGTTCTATGAAAATTTTAATTATTTTGAATAACGCAGATAACTGAGAAAGGATCGATATTTTTGGCCTCTTAAATATTATTTTTAAAAATAACCTCCCGTTATTTCCAAAATGCACATCAGTGTCCATAATGACACATGCGTAGTAAAAAAGAGAGAAATGGGATAGCGGATTAATACGCGAGGACAAACAAACAAAACAACTGAAAAATGAATTAAACATGACCACATGATGTTAGATATACGATAATGAAATTTGGTAGAATTTGGTAAAAGCCTAAAATTAAAATTCACAAGATACATAGTTCAAAGAAGAGAAAATCGCCAGACAAATATAATCATTAAGTGATCCCTGAGAAATCTTCAAACACAATAATAGATTATTAGTGCTTATAAACAATATAAATACTACACTCAAGAGGTGTAAAATCGACAATTATTATTATTTTTAGGTTTGACAATTTATTATAATATGCTTATCGAGTGTCGAGTGTAGTAAGATAGGGGATTTTTTACATCACTTACCACTTCAACTATTCATAATTTTTGTTTGTTATATTTTTTATTGTGACCCTTGACTTGATAGTTAGGTAATTGAGTTTTTACCTACTTTATTGTATTGATTTATTATATAATCTAGCCAAAGCATGTATGTCGCGTCAGGCCACGGACGAATATATTCGCGGGTTCTTGTAAACGTCATAACTTCTGAATAAACATTCTGTGTATATTTTCTAAACAATATTTATCATTTAAGTGTGAAAATATTCACAGTAAACTTGATAAACATGTTTTGTTGCTAAGTTTTCACAAATATTTATCATTCCATTCTTATTTCATATTTTTAAAGGATTTATTTGATTCCAAAAATAGCTGGCCTACAAGTGTCCACCTAGTAAAAATTGGCTGGCAGTGATAAGGTTAAGAGTGTTCGTGGTCAATGTGTGTTTGCCTATGGTGGTTATACACAGCGTCTGAAGATACCGAAAGACGAAACATGGGTAGCAAAAAACGACTCAAATGGAATAGAAAAAACCTAACTCCACTAGAATTTAAATTCAACTTTCATCAAGTATCTTCGGTTGATAGTATTAGTATTGATATAATTGATATACATTATTTGCTTTACATTAAATACGTTTGAACAGAGCTTTGGTTGAGCACGCGCTTTTGTGATGCCTAAAAATCTATGGATACATTTTATTAGAAACGATGATTATGAGGCCGATGCCCTGGGCATATTTGTTTTGGTGCCCACAGGTATCACATATGGGCATGGTCTAACTTAGGCAGGTGCTATGGAATCTTTTGCATTGCCCATCATACATGACGGTATTCGTTTCATCTATATAATATATCATTATACTCATATCGAATGCCCGACTCCACCCATTGGAAATATTTGAAACGTGTTGATATACAATACTTCTATTGGCATATATTATATAACTTAGCGAGTAAAAAAAAAATATATGTGATTTATAGAAAACAATTATATGTTCGGTAATACTCGATGAATATCATTCAACAATAAAATAGATAAAATCACAATTGAGGGTAGTAAATTAGCAAGTATGGATATTTTATTAATAGCGTAAGACAAGATAACATACAAAAATCACGGATTGCCCGACAGGAAATTCATGGGTAAATTACAATCTCGTCTTTCGATCAATTCCACGCGTGTGTGTATTTGGATTTACACTAACTATCATAAACCCACATAAATAAATTGTATACAATCCACCAGTGACAAAGAGTGGAGGTAGGCTGTTAAGATTCGATATAAATAATGCACACTAAATTTGTCATTCATATTTATTTATTTTCATTGGACTAAGAATATGGTGCTGGTTAGTTTTGAAAATTCAATTAAACCCTACTAAACCAAACCATAATAGTTTATGTATGATATGGGCGATCCGACAAAAATAGTGCACAAATTTTCAGTCATACGTATTTGTTTTCGTTATTAAGAATACATAATATTACAGTTGGTCTTGGTTAGTTTTTTGAAATTCATTAAGCCGTGCGATATCCCATAATCGATAACAAAATAATCTTTTATCTAAAATATCTAAAATTATGTATGGATTATATAATTTTATATATTTTATAGATAAACGAATGTTTTTTGACTATTATCTACTATGGCTTGGATGAGGCAGGGTTTAATTGATTTTTAAAAAATATCAAATACTATCTACGCATTGTTGTCTTAGTTCAATAAAAACAAATACGTTTGACTGATAGAGTTTAGTGTGCAGTATTTATTTCATATCTTAACAGTCTACCTCCATCCTTCGCCATACTTTATTATATTAATTTATTATATGAGTTAGAATTAATTGTATTCGTTGTCAGTGTGTATTTACCTATTGGTGAGTGCACAGAGTGCCCGAAGATGCCGAAAGGCGAAACCCGGGTCGCAAAAAACGACTCAACTGGAATAGTATGAAATTTAGATCCATTAGAATTTATAAATGTTCTAGATAGTCCACCTGAAAAATATTAAAAATTATTCTTCATCGACGAAAAATAGGTAGGTACCTGATTATATTATTTTGCAATGATCCGTTATGAATTTTGATTTCATGTGTGTATTTTCTGGATGAAAAATCAACTGTAATTTAGCTGAGGTTTGTGGTTAATAGATAGTGTAGCTAGCGTGTCGGGTCACCTTTATTTCAAATTGCAACCACAGGTGTGTATGACATGTCCAGAAAGAATAATATGTAGAGAAGAAGTTTTTCAAAACTTCAATCATTTTTTATGAGAGATTTTAAAATGTTATTTATTGCCAATTATTTTAACATTCAATGTATTAATATAACGCAAGCCTTGCTTTTTGCATCTATCAAAGTAGGTATCTCTATAAGTTTTTGTTCCAATTGGATTCGAGAAGTGATGTTTTTTCGACTACGTATAAAAACATAGAGAAAATATAAATCAGGCTTGTAGATAGTTTTTCTTGACTTCTATGTAGACTAAATATCTAGTGACTTTTTTCTAAATAAAATATTGGTTGTTTTTGTAGACAAATTTGGTACTTGATAAATACTAAAATTTATGAATAAGAAACACGTCAACTTTGAAATTTTTGTATTACCAATTTAAAACGATTGGGTATATTCTTAAACATATTTTTTTAAATGTCGATTTTCTTCACAGTTTAATGAGCGTAAAAACTAAACAGTTGATCATGATATAGCATTTTTTAAATTTACGTTTTTCGAGTAAGTAATTACATGCAAACACAACATAAAAACGATTTGCGTGATTCTGTAGTATAAACTACTGAATGCCAAAGCAGAGTAATTGCCCCATTGATGGTAATGGAAGACAACGGGTAAAGGATACCAATCGATACCTCAGAGTTATCGCCTGTTTTAATCATTGTGTGATTTGAAGTCACAAAGATTAACGTACACGTCATTTTATGTGTTTTAAAGTAGTAATGCATTATGCTTATACAAGAATAAACACCGCATCCAAAAAAGATAAATTAAAACTGTCGACCTGTCTTTTGTATACAATTTTGTATATCGATGTTTATATTCGTTTTACGTGATCTTTTTGTAATAAATATCATGCACCGCAATAAACATGACAACTAAATTGTCATTAGAATAGAAGATTCAATAAAAAAGTCGCCGTTATTTTTTTTTATAAAAAAGTAACGAAAAAGAAACAGACGTGATCGTTTTCCGATTGTCGTTAATATACAAATCATGTGATGGCTCAACTCTCCAATAATACGGGATTAACCGAAACGACTCCATGAAAAAAAAAACAACCATAACGAATTTTTGAACATCCCGTAACGTATCGTGTGAATGAACTCGTTTGAAATGATAATCCACCTTCTCCATTTTTTTTTTAATTGTTGTCATGTTCGAGTATAATACTATTTATAAATAAAAAAACAATACAGTTAACGCATTTTGAAATCATCTATGAATCAAAATTAAAGCTACTTATATTATCAAAATTGGACGATAAATCTTCGTCTGCTCGGCATTTTTGAAAATTGATGGATTGTGTAGATGATTACGTGACAACTGCCCAATAACAATTTTTATACGTATATAAATAAAATATTATTATGAATACATTTTTATTGAGAATGCAGTAGTATATTTACTACTATAATATTAGCATGGCCCCCATATCCTAAAGCGGGCCCACCTGCCTGTCCCTAAGGTTAAGACGATACTTCAGTGAAACGGCAAATAATTTTCAACTATAGGCGCGACGAAATTTTGGACTCGCTGGCATTCGGAGAGCGAACGTCGAGGTGTGAATACGTCAATTTGTTTCGAGATGGCGACGGGGGTATTGATTAAATTATTGTAAAGATGACTAAAAACGTTACCCATTAACTTGAAACAGAAAACATGTCGATGAATATATTATTATTGTTACTAATAGAAATATAAACAGACCATTAAATGGACGCATGTTGGATTTATGTGACAAATTATATTTCGTTCACCATGCGTCATTTGCACCCGCGACCCGCAATCCGCGCATCGCCTAGCCACGATCTTTTTAGACCATGCCTCAACGGAGTTATTTCGTTAAGGACAGTGTGATGGTCTACACTCTACAGTACTGTTTCTTAAATTATATACGAGAAATTCATTTAAGTATATCAATCATCTTATCATATTAAATTGCAACGCACAATTACATATTTAAAATATTTACTAGTCTTGAAGTAAAGTAGCGGCGCAGTCGATTTTTTTTATTATTAGAGTAAATTTGTGATGTGTATTAATTTCACTTAGCTGGTTGACCCGCCACTGGACCCAAGGCTAGTACCCTATCAGCTCTCTCCCTGCGGGGGCCATGTTCATAAGCCATTGTTTGCAATATTGACTCGATGTGTTTGTCGACATAAATATCACTTTAGTGATGTTAATAGTCAATTATTCTTGGTGAACAGATTCTAAGGCGTACATAAGTACCGAAAATGGCCGAAAATGATAGTTTATAGACTTTTTTGGAAAAGTTTTACATCATTATGATACGCTGACCCTTTGTCATCGGATAAATTAACATTTCACATCATATAAAATATATTATTAAATTCGTCATTTAAAATTGTGAATAAATCCATTATGAGATTATCGTGGTTATGTAATTTTAATTTTATTGTTAATAATATGAAATTATAATATATATATTTTGCAATCTATTTGTAATTTTTGAGAAATTGTAAAAGCTTGCGTTGTGTATTTTCCATGATATGTGTATTTTATAGTGGTTTATTTAATTATTATAATATTTTCTTTAATTAATTATGTATTAATAAATAATTGGAGAAAAATAATAAAGTAGGGTGATCTATCTTACAATCCCCCACGTGAGTTTATTATATAAATTAGGGATACTTACAGACTTTTTTTATTTAACTAATTTTGTGCAAGATTACATAACAACAAGATTTTATTACGATTCAATTAAAAACATTTAAATTTAACATCGTTATCCAAGAACGTGTTGGTCACCAGTTGCATTTTTCCACCACTTTTCATAGAAAGTAGTAAAATCTTATAAATATACCTACACATTTTTCATAATGTGATTGTAAAAATAAGTCAAGGGTATAAAAAATCTTGGAAACATAGTTATTGCTATATTTTTAAAACGCAATGGTAGCTTAACGGTCCGCATGCTCAGCGTAGGTCAAAATGGAGCTTATATGGAAATATGGAATTTTCAGAGCATAACTCTGGACATTCCTTAAACGTTGTAGATAATCTATTTATATAATTTTGAAGCCGTATTATCTTTTATATTTATTTTAAATATTTGATGACTGCATAAAGTATTTTTGTTACATAAAATAGTATTCTTTTAAACCTCTCGCTCTAACGTTTTAGAATATAGTCATAATTCAGTACGTCCATGTGAAGTGGTGTTACGATTTTTTAGATTTATTAATTTTTAAACGCATTTATAAAATCATTAGTAAAATAAATGTTAACATTATATTATGGTGACATATTTACGATAAAAATTATATTTTATAATCTTTTTGATCCTAAATTTGACAAGAATTAGGCATTTTATTGTTAAAAAATGAGCACAATTAACTCATTTGAAGACAATTCTATAGATACTGATTATAATCTATGTCTTTGACCATTCAAATGAGATGAACATCCTACGAATAATGTTTGCTTTATAATAATTATTGACCTAAGAATAAGGTAGTATTTTTTTTGAAATACGCCATTTCTATTGGAATTTCCCAGTGGCTAAGCTACAACATACGGCCGTAGCCATACATTGACAAACTATAACTGAAGTAGGGAGTAAGATCATGTTAACGCGCGTATTTGAACATGTACCTAACCGATAAAGATTTAAAACGGTAGAAACGTAGAAGGAATGTCCAGGGTTATGCTCTGAAAATTCCATAAAAGCTCCATTTAGACCTACGCTGAGTACGTGGGCCCTTAAGGCACCTTGCATAATATATAAAATATTGTTGAAACTAGTTTTGTACTATGGTTTAGATACGTCGATATTGACTGTCAGTGATTTTTGATGAACCTGGTTTCGTCGTTTTTTTGGGAAATGCGTTATCTTCTGGGTGCGGCTGTAAGAAGTTTTAAATCTCTAGTGGGAAGAATTATTCATATAAACATAAACTTAAAAACGTGTTAAAGAATGTTTTACTTTCAATATTTAGATATGTATCATTATTAGCAAAATCTGGCTTTAAACTCTTCATATATGGCAAATATTTTTTGCATTTCCATCTTATTGATCTGTTCTATGATCAAAATTAAATATCTCCTTAGCCACGTGACAAACTAAACTATCAATATATGGATATACATAAATCGTGAGGTGACTTAACATTGACTTTGTACGAGGATTGATTGTGAACTATTTGATCAGTTCTTAATTTTTATGATGTATGTACAGTAAAAAAGACGACCCTTGTAGCTTAATGCGTAAGATACTGGGTTTTATCCGAGGGCTCTGAGTTCATTTCTCGATGAAGTCACACGACTGAAGATATGTAATTTCCTCAACGCTTATTTTTATGTGATTTTTAACTGTTATTACTATACTATTGTTTCAATACCACTACACTATAATTATTACGATACGTGGTATATTGCAGTGTTGATATACATGTTCTTTCGTTGTCACTTTCTACCTTCTGCAATCCAGTGAGAATGTTACCAGCCGGTGAAGAGCTTTTCCAAAACTGTTTTCACGAGAAATGATTATTAGATACTCGCTCAACTCATAACTTTCATGCACTGTATCTAAACATACGTAGAAAAAAACAACATATAAATTTTCCAGTTCTAAGATTTGAGTTTGAGTTTGAGTTTTGAGATTTGACCTAAGACTAATAGATTTACAGATCGGCGCTATGTCACTACATCACCGTGGAAGCTAGTTACCATATTAAGTTTTTTACGTTTATTTAATGTTATTTAAAAAAAATATGGCCTCCAATCGTTTGAGATATTGACCGGATTGAATTGAATTATTTTTAATGTAAGTATAATATATAATATTTCTTCTACGTCAAATATTGACTGACATGTTATTAGTAAAATTCACTTTGTATTAAATTGACTATAACAATATCGTTTAAATACATGCATGGACACTGTATAAAAAAAATGCAAACCAAAACCGGCAACTATACGAGCTCTTAATTCAACATTTGCTAGTTTTGATACTAAATTCATTAGTTAGGCACGTTACACACGAGCGACTATCAGTGTTGAATATTTCCAAGGATGGTTCGTACAAAACTATGAAGCTTGACGACTATTTTGTAGTGTTATTTCACGAACGCCTGT
Organism: Rhyacophila brunnea; assembly: GCF_057557595.1. NCBI lineage: Eukaryota > Metazoa > Arthropoda > Insecta > Trichoptera > Rhyacophilidae > Rhyacophila > Rhyacophila brunnea. The sequence goes on from NW_028232859.1 coordinate 44,362,445, forward strand.
TCGACAATGACACACAAAATGTTATTCAATTTATTCATGGATTTTTATGGCAGACAAGGGGGTTAAATAATAATATTCAAAAGGTATCGTGCAAGTGATTTTTAAAACCTATTATGTGTCTATTATAAAAATACGATTAGTGTAAATATAATTTGCGTCACGATATTATGAAGTTACTATGAGAAAATAATATTCTGCTATTGAATAAATACATATATTTTACACATTCAATTATTAATAAATAAAAAAATCGTGTCAATATTATATATGCGTTGTATTTTAAGGAGCATTGCTTTTCCTTTCATCAAAGTTTTAACAAAGGTTATGTACGGATTCTGAAATAAAAGACAAACGTTTTTAAAATAAAAATATAATTTAATGGACTATCTTCCAAAATAATAGGCGAATGATTACCATGTTGATTAGGGAAGGACTAAAGGGAAGGAACTCAACTCTAGTTAAATAGTAATTTAAAACTTATCTCCATTTTCCTTTATATACAGAATAAATGCGAACTTAGTAAAAATAATTACAAGATAAAAAGAACTTTTTATATAAAACGTTTTTAAATTTTCTGTTGAATCATATAAACTTGACTTGACTAACTTAAACGATCTAAAAAAATGTACTTGATAGAAATACTGAATAATGAAATGTCATTTCATATTGATTTCCATAGCAACGCACGTATATATTATTTAATAATTAGTTGCTAGGACCCCCTAGCAACCAATACTGGTATCGAAACAACTTTTCATACAAAACAGAATTAATGAATTCAATTCTATTTAAAGATGGCTAAAATTAATAAAAAAATGCATTGGCATCATGTTCTGATATATTCTAAAAGTTTCAAATGTCTAGCTAGTCGGGAAGTGAGTTAAAAATCGATTGCAAGATTTGTACCGGACAAATAAGAATACGACCTAAGAAAAACGTTATAAAAAATATAATAATATTTTATTCTTATCCGAATATCTTGACCGTAACCAATGTTAATATTATTAAATTGTTCTTATAACGTTATTAAGTGAATTTATTAGGTCAATCGGTATTATTTTTCACTTGAATGGATATCTATGTAGATTGACTAGCTGTTTTGCTTAATGTCTGGTGTTATATGGACATTTCTTTGAAGTTTACCATCATAGCTTACGATAAATCCGTGTCACTGGCCTTTATATTGCGCTTTTGTTGGTGTTTTGCGGTGGATGAATGCATAACTGCAGATTAATTGTTGACATTACCGCTTTAACCGTAACTAAAAACATATTATAAACTGATTGATTGTTAAATTAATAAGTGAATGAACTATAAAATATTGAATGTCAGTACAAGACTGGCCTAGTTCTACTTGTCCAGCATTCTACGATCATCTAATAATACCACGTAATATTGATTTTTTTCTTGGAAAGAAAAAAAATAGTTTCAAACTTTTATTTTATAATTTGATAATTATTGGCAATAATTTCGATGACTTGGTGCAACCTTAGCCGGCTCTTACATCTAAACTCGCTTCGTCTGTCACACAGCCATAAATCAAACCTTCTATTGTCGAACAAGATCTTCTTGTCAATGTGTTCAAAATGTGAAGTAATAAGCCTTTCCTATTTTTAGCAGCACTTCGACTGTAACGACTTCCGGTTATCGACGAGTTGTCCACGTGTTAAAACTGTGAACTGACAAACCCCTCCTATTTAGTTAATTGCATTTCGACTCCAGCGACTTTCCGTTATTGCCTAGGCCCTAGATCTTCTTGTCGGACAGTAGGAACATCGATCCAGTGTTGCATATTGAGACCACGCACATCTACCTAACGACAGTCGCACATATCCTCTCGAAATGTATAGATATTTGGATGCGGCGATCGGAGAGCCGGTATAGGAATGACCAATTTGTAGGTATTCATATGCGTTCTGGCGTCTTCGACTCGCAGTCCGGAAAGCATGCGATTTGTTGATTGCAGCACTAGATGTTTTTTTTTCAAACTAAAAAGTCGCATTCGACCAATCTGCGGAGCTCGTGTGTTTTGTGAATAACGATGACATCACATCGACGTATTCGATACGTTGCAGATAAGGCGAGCTTAGATGTGAGAGCCGGCTGACATCTCGTCAATAGTTGTAACTCATGTTATAATTATTGGAAATATTTGTTGAAAATTTTATCAGCAAGAATCATAACCAGGCTGCTTGTAATTCTTGTAATTCTTGTAATTAAATCTTTTTGCGAGTAACATTTTCTTGTTATTACTTATGTAGTAATGTGATACTTTATCAGCCTGATCTGATATTCAGTGGCTTAAATTTCACTATTATATTTCGATCGACCCGCAAGTACATATTGATCTGAGGCATTGTAAATATAATTAATTGAGGATGTGATTGATCGATTTCACCGAATTATAATACTCCGTTAATGCGAGCATAAAAAAATCTTCAAACACAGTTATTTTAAATGGAACTTTACTTGTTTAGTTACCAGGGTTACAGGTTAATTAAAGACTGTCAAAATTAGGTAGATACGTTAATAAATTTAAATTTTCTGTTCCATTTGTTTCTCTTGTACTTAATTGTATGACACTAATATAATATAGAAACTCAAATTTAGTTTAATATAGGTAATGAATAAACCCACACTATAAGATAATAATTAGAAGATAAAAAGAACTTTTAATATACCACGTTTTTAAATTTTCTGTTGAATCATATAAACTTGACAATTACTATGTATTAATAATTTAGGACAAATAAGGCAATTGTCAACAAATCATTTTTTTGCTATTTTGCAACAAACAAACAAACATAGAATACTGAAATGTCATTTTGATTTCCATAGTAACGCACATATATATATTCATAATTTAGTTGCTAGGACCACCCCCTTAGCACCCAATAATACTTGAAAAATACTTGCGTTCACGTAGAAATTGGCTAAGGTATCTTCTGTTTCAAAAATCTAGAGCTTGTAATTTGTTCTGCTTTATAATATAGAATTCGTTAACATATTATTACTAATCACAGTGGCCAGTAGGGGAGGTAAGACTTCACATAAATGGCGCACACTAAACTTTATCAGTCATACTTATTTGTTTTCATTGAACTAATAATATAGTTTGCTAATGGTGCTAGTTAGTTTTTAAAATTCAATTAAATCCTGCCTAAACATAACCATAATAGTTTGAGTAAGCTATAGGCGATCCGATAAAAATAGTACACAGTTTTTCAGTCATACTTATTTGTTTTCGTTGAATTAAGAATACATATTACAGATGGCCTTGGTTAGTATTTTTAAGCCTAAACCAAACCATAATATATGAAAAATATTCTATCTATAACATATATAAATCGATGTATGATTTAATGGTATAATTTTAGATATTTTATAGCTGGACGAATAGTTTTTACTATTATGGCTTAGTTTACGCAGGGCTTAATTTAATTAAAAAAAAGTAATTAACACAATCTGCAATACTTTGTAGTCTTAGTTCAATGAAAACAAATAAGTATGACTGACGCAGTTTAGTGTACACTATTTATGTCGGATCTTAACAGCCTACCTCCACCATTCGCCACTGATATAACATAGATACTGATGGAAGATTTAAATATTTTTAGAAATCAACACAATACCTATTTTTGTTTTTATCTTGCATTTTCTTTACTTTTTTATCCAAATTTACTTATAATTTATATAGGCAATAACCTTTATAAATACTCATAGTACAGTACTAAAAATACTGTGGTTGACATGTCACTCGACAAATGAACAACCGCTGGACAAATACCATCATACAGTGGTACCCGAGGAGTACTAAACGACCATAGGAATGCTCTAAAACCAACTGGATAAATTTTGATGGATGTAGAAGAATTATGGACAGAGAAAAGTGGAGAGAGCTAGGGGATGCCTTCATCTAACAGTAGATCAAATCCTGCTTATGACGGTGATGATGATTATGCTATTATTAATAATACATAAATGTTATTACTTTTTTTAGTTTATCTCAATGTATCTAGCAGGAAATTAATAAACGTAACAAATACACGATGTTAATATTTTAATAAGTACAAAACCAATACTTATTTTAAATATATAAGTGAGCTTATTTTTAAAACATAAGAACGTGATATTGGAAGCAAATGCAACAAAGTCCCATGTAGTCACATTGGACTGTGTCGCCTTTGCTTCCAATAGCCACGACTGTGTACTATTTTCCTTTATAAATGAATAATGGCATTGCGCGAAAGCATACTCGAGCATACACCGCGAGAGGCCGCTATTGCACAATACCCCCCGGATAAAAAATATAACAGTAATTTCAATGTACCTACCTATCTCGCGTGCGATGGCACGACTCATAGTCGGGCCGGGCCATTGCTGTGACACTTTTGTTTCATATCGACCAACCTTTTGATAGGCAAACTCCAATACGTGTGGAGGTTGAGTATTATATAACTAGGTACGTTTTATCATTTGTTTAAAACATTGCTCTCATTTTTCATTTTTATAATATCATCATCAGCTTGAATCTATCCACTGCTGAATGAAGGCCTCTCCAAGCTGATTCCACTTCTCTTGATCATGTGCGTTGTGTTACCACGTACTTCCATAGGCTTTAATCATTTCATTGATCTAGCGACCTCTAGGTCTAGCTTGAGGATGTTTTGTACCTCTTGGGTACCACTGGATGATTAGATTTGTCTAGCGATTGTCCAGCCCATTTCCATTTGAGGTTTTTAGCAAACTCTATTACACCGCAAACCCTTTTCTTTTTTCTTATCCAATCATTCCGATTTTTGTCCTTTCGCGTTATGCCCAGCATACACCTCTTTATACTACGCTGTGCTACTCTAAATTTCTGTATCTCTCTTTTACTTAGGGTCCATGTTTCACACGCGTAATATGTGATTACGGGAAGCATATATTAGTTGATCAATATTATATAGATCATGACGTCTCTGCATGACCAAACAGCCAAATTCCTCTTATAATTTTTCTGTTAATGCATATGATCTTTTTGTCGTATAGGGCAGCTGAGCTAGGCCCCTATCCCCTACGTGTGAATCGTTGTTGGGGGAAGTTTCTTTTCTCGTATGTGACGTGAGGGCATGTCTTGGTTGATTGTTTTAATAATGTTGAGAAGATAAATAAGTTTATATTGGTGGCGGAGTTAAGTCCGTTTCTTATCGGCATGTGATAAGCGGTTCTGGCTGTTATTGGTGATCTTCTCTAGGGTCGGATGACTACTTTAAGGGAGCCTGTGCTAATACACATTGACGGGGGCAGGAAAACAACATATTAAAACTTATTTTATAAAATGTTAAATATTTATAATAGTCTTCTCACTTTTTTCTGTATGATTCTTACGTCTTTCAACAACGTTTTATTTTTGGCTGATGAAAACCAAAGTTATGACTTTTACGTATCTGAGATACAAATTATTGTATAGCAAACATTTGATAATATTGTATTTCATTGAAAGCTACCTATTTTTATCAAGTTTTAATATGCTGAAAATAAATTTGTATGGAGGTAACTGCTTTATCGGCATCAGCAAAGCTATTCTATACACAAGGCGGCTATCGACGGTAGTTTATCATATTTATGTAATGAAGAGGTTATTTGTTACAATAAGTTAACCTTCTAAACTGTCAAAAAGCCCCTCTCTTGGCTGTGTTAACTTTTAGAGTGAGATATACAGTTTTTACAGTTTAGATGGCTAACTCATTGTAACAATTATAATACCTCAACACATAAATATGATAAATTAATAATATTATAAGTATATAGAATAGATTCTCGAGAGTGTTTTCAAATTTTATCTTTCTGACCTCGGAGGATCAGCGTTATAGCTATTTTAGACCTATGAAAAATCTACCCCTATCGGTGATGTAAAAGCTCATAAAGCAGGTTTTTGTCTCTTGTAATAAATTATTATAACATTTTGTCATATCGGAAGTTTTAACAGGTCAACACATAAATTTAATCTATTTTATAGGTTTAATGAACTTATCTTTATAGCGCACGTGGATTTACTGTCGGCAATAGTGCTTATTTTAAAATATCGTGACAATAACTGTTTACACGTAAAAGTGCTGACTGTCTCTTCAATCTCACTCTTCAAGAGTAAGCGAGACACGATGTTGTCATTTTATAGTACTATTTGACAAGACGTATTGAAAGTCGGTTAACCTCAAAATGAGTGGTTCGTTTTTTTACCGCCAGGTTCGCCATTATCGCTCTACTGCGCAGGCGCAGATCTTACTTGCGCATAAAAAATCAGAACAATTCAGAAGCTTCCAAACTTGTTTGATTCATGCACGCAATCTTGCCAACTGCAGGATAATACATGTTTCCCCATACACTTTCTTACTATGCACAGTAAATCCATGCACGTGTAAACGGGGTATAAGATATTAATTTGATTATTTTAACAGTATTCCTATAATTTATAATATTGGATAAATTTAATATTACGCACCGTTGTAAGTTGTCAGTAAATATATTTAGTTATATTCATATATGTATCTCGCACATGTCATGTATTATTTACGATAAAATAAACTGATTCCGGCTTCTTATTATAATGCAGTGTTATGAAACAGTTAAAATCTCATGCTGCCTCAAAATGATACGAGTAAGTAGCTGTTTACAGTCTATTGCACATTCACAATATGATAGTGAACCAGAGGGTAAAATAAAATGAACTTGTCTTGTTGTGTAATAATATGAAGGTTGTCAAACTATTCAAAATCAGCATTTCAAAAAACATTCCTATTATAACTTTATTAACCGATCAGTAGGAACCTCTTGAAATCCTCATGAATAACAGTAAATTTTTTTATCATAAAATAACACAATTTTACGGTTTTTAATGTTATTTTATTACTTTGAATGAACTGAATACTTACATATTTTAAAACTACGTAGAAAGTAGATTTTTTTGATTTACTTAGAATAAATTCTCTTCGGTGTTTCCTATTGTGAATTTGTGTACTTGCTCGCAATTTTCTACGAAATAAGTTATCGCACATACCTAGCTGTATCAAGTTAAACCCAAAATAAAATTTCTGAATACAAAATAAATTGTTAAGGTGAAGCCTTTACTGAGCCGTTTTTAAAGAAGCACCTAGCGGAAAAATACGAAGCTTGCTATTTTAGATTTTTTTTGATAATATACAATTTCAGCTGTATTAATTAATAAATATGTATCTGAAAACATTAAAAAGAAAAATATTTTTTGTTTTAAGTCAAAGATAAACTTACAATTGTAAAAAATGTAATAAAATGTTATTTTGCTGAATCGGACCGCATATTATTATTACATATATTTTATGGTCATATTTATTATTTAAATTTAGTTTATTAAGTTTTATAAGCATCGCTTAAGAGATTTTTGACTAATTCATAGTTTTAATATTTTTTATATCTATTTTAAAAAACATCGATTTTTATAAAAAATATAAATGTGTATAACTTGAAATATTTTTTATTTATATTAAATCAAACTTCAATATTGGAACCATACATAAATAAAATTTGATAAAAACCTTCACCTTAAGTATTATTTTTAACTGTATAAAACACTATTTGTAAATATATTGCTATAAATGACCTCATAGACGAAGTTCTTACATATATGTGCTAAAAGTGTATAATATAATTTTTGACCTTATTCCTCTTTGTTCACAACACACTTGATTTATACAAAAATACATTGATTTTAAAAAAATCATGTTTTAGAGGCAGGTTACAATGCCCTTGTCCACACTATTTTCCGTTATTCTGGAATATATCACAACGTATTTGAGAAACGAGGGTCATTGTTCAGGGAACAAATTATTATAGTACTATAGGCAGAGTTTTAACTTATTTTCAGTGAAAGTATTTAATATTATATCATATGTTAATAATTTATATTGTAAATTACTTAGTAGTCTCAATCGACAGTATTTATTTTATAACATTAAAGCTTAAATAGTTTAGGAAGCACGAAGTATAATGCAACAATTTTCAAGATCATGGGAAGTGATAGGCATTTGTTTGTATAAAACTCAGTTAGCTACAAGTTACAAGATACAGGTGTCAATGTTCTGTTTTAAAGATGTAGGCATAAAACAGGTTGCGTAACAAATTTCATCTAAACATTTAATTTTTTTAAATTTCCATTCAAGTATATCTGCTGTTGTACATGAATGGAAGCTTTTAATCATACTTGTATAAATATAATAACACAGCTTAGTAAATAAACAATGTTTTTCTTTATAAAATTAATACAACCGATTGAGGGTACTCCTATAATAATTTAAATTTGAATTCTAATTGATTTCCTAGGTGGTTCCAATACTAACGAAGAATGTTATATTTACGACTTTTTTATAAATAGTAAGGCTTTAAAAATTTTGTATTTACAATATGTCTAACATTTAAAATTATATTTTTATCAATATTTTAATATCTGTTCAGATTCAGTGTTTGCTTATTTATAATTTATAAAACTTGGTATTCACCACACAGATATTGTTTGTACACGTGTTTAACTCACTTGGTGAGCTTTTTAGAATATGGCAATTAAAAATTACATTTAAGTTTGTGAAAGCCTATAGTCAATATTGTGTTGTAGGGAGTAGATTGGGAGATTTTTCCAAGTGAGCAAAACACATGTCGTAGAAACACTATATAGATAAATGTAGATGTTAAAGATCTTTTAATACGTCAATTTAGTTTATGTATAAACAGTAAAAAAACTATAATATGTGTCAGTTGTATGTTCGATCAACATTTGTGAGTGTGAATAGTGCCTGAAGATGCCGAAAGATGAAAGCCGTGTCGCAAAAAAAAACGATTAAAATAGAAAAATCCAGGGAACTCGGAAATAATGGGAACTGAAATACCTAACGGGTCTGGAAGAATATGGGATAAACTTAAACACGTGTCGAGAATACGCTTGTTATTCTGACCACTGCTTTCGGTATATTCACGGACGCTCATTCAATATTGGTGTATTTGAAGGTTGCAACACACACTATTGAACGTCTATAATGTATAGTTCATTTTCGTTAGACACTGACACATTCAAAACCCTGCGTCAAAATGCAGTATATTGGAGTATAGTCTATCGGAATTCTATTTGTTAATCTGTTCTGTGGAAACAACGATTATATAAAATTATAGACATAATTTAATATTACGTATAAGATCAGATTATTTATTTGTTTAGATATTTCTTCGCATAATTTCGACCCTTACAATATGCCAGGTGATGTCACAGCTATTTTTTAGAAAGATTGATTGTAAATTGTTTACTTAACTCCTATTTAAGAAGGCAATAATATACGTAAGATTCGTTAGAATGTATATGTATAAAAAATACTATAGATTAAGGTATACATTATTTAAATTGAAATATTATTATAAACACGGCATATCGAAAACTGTGAATGAATGTACAAAAATAATATAAATTACCTTTTTATCTATTTGAAATATTATTAAATTTATCTTATCAAAAACTAGATTCTTGAAATTATAAAAAAACGGAAACACTTAGAAAACTCGCTGCGTATATATGAATTTGAATGTTATTATAAAACTTGTATTTACAAAAAATCTACAGTATAAAAACTGGACTTGCTCTGAGTTTTATGAATTACTTTGTTTATGGGGTTAAATTAATGAGAAAATCGAGCTAATGATGTCAGCCTACAAGGAAGATAGTATTGATTTATCACGATTCTTGTTTTTTTTATTATTAGCAGGAAGTTTAGTTTATTCAACTCAAAATTTATAAATATTTCCATACTATAAGTTTATTTCATTGTTGATAACTACATTAATTTATGCAATCTTTCTCAAACTGTCACGAAATTCGTACTACGAATTAATGTAACGTATTTTAGATTATCCGAATGATTTATATTATGTTATTAATTATACTATGTTATTGATTATACTATGTAATTTAATTATATATTTTTTTAATCAACACTGATTACACAAGGTTTAAGACATAACCTTATTTTTGTATTAAACAATTGATTTCTCATGATCTCACATATAAATCAAGTGATGATTTAAATTACAAATATGATTACCATTAATTGATGGAATTTGAAATACCTCAGATATTATACTTTTCTGCAAGAAAGATACTCGGGTTGGTAACTCAATTAGTTAAGACCACTCACCCGGAAAGTAATTATATATGTTCAAACTCCACTCGGTCCAAGATTTTTCTATATTTTTTTATGTTTATGAGGCTTTTCAAACTATGTTTTTGTAAATAAGATAAATATGTTATTTTTTATCTGTATTCTAGATTTCTATAGGAATGAATCTTTAAAAAATGTGTCAGACTATATTAACTATATAACAATTATGTGTACAAAATATACAATTTCGAAATACTTCTGATGATGGCCGACCACCGATATTTGAAGGCACGAGCAATAGAAGATTTTATTACAATTTTGTGTACATACTACTTTCACAATTGTTTTTTATTACTCTATGACTAGTTTCGTTTTTATGAAATCGTTTATCACTCGGTTGTTTTTACGATACGTGTTTCATTTACATGGTGATAATTACCAAGTACGAGTACTATACAGTCATTAACATGTCAAAAATATTATTTAATTAATGTTATTTAAAAAATTAAGTGATTCCAAATTATACAATAATACTTATAATAACCCCATAAACTCAATTTATAAATTATCATGTCATTCCAATAAGAAATAATTACAAAAAAATGCATCAGGCAAATATTTAACTCGGAAATACATATATTATTTAATAATATTAATACTATCGACCGTAGGTACTTGACCCGGGTTTCACCTTTCGGCATCTTCAGGCACTATGTACACTCACCAAAAGCAAACACACACTAACAACGAACACTATTAACTCTAACTTGTATAACAAATCAATACAATTACTATCAAAATGTTTTTTAAAAACTGCCAAATTGTCAATGAGTTTATTTTGATACAAAACACTTTATATAATATTTAATATTACACAACATCAAAACACAAAAGGCTGTATATAGTCAGTTGACTACATACTCATTCATATGCCATGAACGTTGCATTTGAATCATTTATTCAACCAATATTCCACATTAATTAGATAATCCTTCGCATATAAGGATATAAGATCACCTTTACCTTTTATATGTATAATAAAATTGTATTTATACAGCATATTTTATTAGTGAGGGTACCGAACCGCGTATGCAAAATATAAAAATTATGACGTTATGTGGTTAAAAATTATTACCACAGATAAAACCGTAGAGTATAATAGGGATAAAGACTATAATTTTGTTATATATATATATACCTATACTTGTTTATAACCTCAAACGTACGTGCCCCTTAGAATTTAATGCTTGTTCACGGAGTGATTCAATATAATATATAACATTATTATACAAATCGTATGGCTCGTAAAATGCCCTTGAATATTCAATGGAGGTATTGATTTTTTATGTAATTCGCTAAATAAAAATTAATATATCTATTATGTAATATGAAATCGATATAAACGTGATTGAACTGTTAAATTAGCCTCGGCTCAGTTGATATTAGATGGTCATGTTATTCAAAAATTGGTAGATAATTCACATTGGTTGTAGTGAAAATAGCTCTGGACTATTTTGTAAGGTGTCTATAATATGACCGAAAAAAAACAAAATGAATTTGCACTAAGAATACTTACAAAAAAATAATAATAATATTTCTTTTAAAGTTCTACAGTGTAATGATTTTCTTATGGGCATACAATGTGTGTAGTTTCTATAGTATTACTCCTAGAGCAACTACCTAATATGTATATTGCTACCTTTTTTGGACCATGTCCAATCCTAATAAGATCATATGGGCCTTCTATGGGATTTTTTTTACGAGAAATAGATGTTAGCCACTTGCTCAATCTATTAGGGCCATACTCTGACCCAAATACAAAACAATAACAATATCTATATTTTCTAGACCCAGGATTCGAACCTGGGACTCACGATGTTATAGGCCGACGCTTAAGCCGCTCAGCCATCGTGGGCGTGGGCGTACTATAGGTATAGATAACATTCCAATCATCACACCCACCAGGTGTCAATAAATTACTAAACGTATGCCTCTAATGACACCTTCCGTTATTCTCGGCCCCTAGTTTTTCACTATCATGTACTTTAACATACTTGTATACGAGGTAGTCATTTAGTGTGATTGTATGATTGCATTTGTCCAGTGGCTATACAATCGCTGAGCGACATGCCCAACTCATTGCCGTTTCATCCGCTTTGCATCCTGTATTAAAAATGCTTCCCGTTTGCCTCCTTATCCATTGATTTCTTTTATAGTCTTTCTGCCGTATTATAAACATAAATTTGTCTATACCACGTTGTTAGTGACAGTTTTAGATACAAGAATACCTCGAAAGAAAATTGAAGTTATGCGATAAACTGCTATTGGGTGGTAAAATAGGGCTATATAGGTTACATGTAAATAATTGTACGTAAAACGTGTCACAGTGGCACAGTTCGCCATGAGCTTTCTTATCGGAAAGAGATGATCGTATAGGTACTATACGGTCTCCAATTTTTTTAGATTCAATATGAACGTTAATTCAATTGTCATAGCTGATTTTGGCAAAATTCATGAATTCTAACCTAACCTAACTTAATTTAATCTAATCCAATCTAACCGTACCTAACCTAACCTAACCTAACAAATAATTCAGTATATCGGCTATTTTCAAAATTTGTTTGCTGATGGCTTCCTTTAAAGTGTAAGCCGACAAGATCAGTGTTTTATTTAGACATGAATTGTATGTCAGTACTATACGACCCAAAGAAGTTGGACAGTTTTCAATATACGACCATATATTTCCGACACAACATTTCACGGTGCAGTAGTGTGATAAGGCGATCTGCATATGTACAAGTTTCTAGATGCGATATTTTAATTCTTTAATTGATTGTTTATAATTAGTTTGGTGGTATAAGTAATATCATGGTAATATCTTTGGATTTTACTTACATTTTAGTAAGCAATAAATGTATTGATTTTATAATCAAGAAAACAGAAAATAACGTTAATAAATCATTAAGAGCACATTATTAATTTATAAAATAGTAGTAAAACTTCATCTGTGAGAAAAATTTACTTCTTCATCTTAACTTTTTATGAATAAAACGTACTTCACATTTTTTCTCTTTACAATATGTAAAAAATCTAACTCAGTAAATTGGACCCGAGCATCACGACAATTTCATTTCACGGCGAGATGACATTTTTTTTCCTCAGTTCAATTAACTCTCACAATAATTAGTCGAGCATTTTCGGCGACGGAAACTTTTCAGAAAAGATTCGTCGAAAAATGTTTCTAAGAAGTCAAAATCGAGAAAGCGTTTTGTCGAACATTCTCGGCTCCTGACTGACAAACGAGACATTTCGATCTCAATTTAATTACAATCTTGAATACTGTTGGAATTTTCTAGATTTTTGATGAAGGAAAAAAATGGCTTCTTCTCTAAGGATGCGAACATAACTGAAACACACAAATCAATATGTGTTACAAACCTTTAACCATATAGATCTATATAATATGAAATGTCAACGGTTTTTTCGCCTGTTCTACTGGACTTCATTTTACTTATTCAAATTTTGAACCAGTCCTGTCATTCAGACTAAACTTATATTTTCTTATGATATCAGCAGGGACGATGAACCCTTATTTTTTTTTTCTTATTCAAAGTAGCACATGATTCCAGACCATTGAGATCACGCAGCACGCTCTTTTCGAATGAGCCCAACACTCTTTCCATGCTTTCAGTCATGGACCCCATAAAAGCAGCTGACAGGGCTCTAGTCCTGAGGCTCGAGCTCAAGGAGAACCTGGCATATCAGGTAGACTAAATAAGTAAGATAAACACACATCAGAAATTTGCTCCAATAGTAAAACTAAGTCTATTTTACTTCACTATATTCACATTTGAAAATTACTCGTTCTGCGATACCTATATTTTTTTATTATTATGTGTCAATAATCAAAACAATCATAATTGAAGTGGTTGTATTCAAAAATATAAATAAAACGATACATATACCCTTAATTTTACTTCTAACACTATTTGGAAAACGTTTCTGTAGAGTGACTGTCTTTAATCTTAGCAATAGGTCTCTGAGCCATACATGGCAACTGGTCTTATTAATGTCAGTTATCCTTGTTATCCACCTTTAAAAACCAGCAACATTTGATAATCTTGAATATTCCATTCTTAGATACAATATAATATATATTATGGAATAATTCCCATGTACAGATATATAGAAGAGCTTTTTATGTAAAAAAAAAACGTTGAGACGTAAAATAATCAAAAACAGCTTTGGTAGTATTATCCTTTCTCTATCATAATAAGCTTTATCCCTACAATATTAAGAAAAGTTGTTTAATGGTATTACTATCATTACCAGAGGCTTGCATACGAGGGGCGCACGTTATTAAATTCAAAGAGTAAATTTTAGCATATCGATTGTTCATTTATATTTAAAAAAAGAGCTTTTAGAGTAGGCATTATATATTTTTGTGTATAACTTTTTTCATTTACCAAAACGTTCGAATCAAAATAATTTAGAGGTGTCTTGTCTTGCAAATATTTTAAATGTTAATTCATTGTTAGTCATCCATTCGATTCAGAAGGAAGGAATAGGCTTACTAAAAATCTCATTTTACAAAAAACCATATTAGCATTGGTTTAAATTTGCCTAAGTCCCAACAATTTTTGTTTCTAATTTTTGGGGTCCCGACAAAACCGCCTGGACATCGCCGCCCAGACATTGCCGCCAAAACAATTTAGGAATGAGCAGAATTTTTCTATAATCTAAGTGAATGAGACAATTTTTATTTTTAGATACACAAATAAAAAACATACGAATAAAGATATAAAAATATTTTGTATATAAGTAGACTAATTTTAACACTAAGAGTATCAGCATTTCTCGCGGGATTTCATAGATATGCCAGGTATTCCATTAGGGAACTCAGATATAAGCTATGTTGCTGCATCGGATTAAACACGTATTATCGCTGATGATTTTAAGTTAATACTCTACTACCAGCTGCAACGGATTAAATCTCAAATTACACTGATTATCGTAAGTATGTAAATTTCTTTCGATACGAAATTCGGAAAACCAAAAAAGCAGTTGTTTTATATCTTTTTGTATTTTTTGCGGGCGGTTTTGTCTAGGCGGATTTGTCCGGGTAGTATTGACGAGCAATGATACGGGCGGATTTGGCTTGGCGGCAATGTCTGGGCGGCAATGCCCGGGCGGTTTTGTCGGAATGCCGTAGGAAGTGAAATAGTAGAGTAATAGTAATACTAGTAGTAGTGAAACAATCACAGACACACCCAGGCTTCATAAAATCACAAAGATATATTGTGAATTCAGCGAGAATGAAACCCAAAAACTCACATATAAGAAGCCATTAATTTTTGTATTGGACTACAAGGGTCACCGGGAATATCAGATTGAGCTTTAAT
The DNA here is from genome assembly GCF_057557595.1 of Rhyacophila brunnea. NCBI lineage: Eukaryota > Metazoa > Arthropoda > Insecta > Trichoptera > Rhyacophilidae > Rhyacophila > Rhyacophila brunnea. The sequence goes on from NW_028232859.1 coordinate 44,378,001, forward strand.
GGATTGTTTCACAATAATAAAAGGCATCACTAATATCAATGAAGTAATATTGTTACATTATTTTGTTCTATGATTCTCTGGTATAGATAATGATATTAATACAATTAATCATTTGGTTTTATAGGGGAGTATATGCGCCACTTTTGTATGAAACATAATCCCTACATGGCATTATAATGGCTATATAGTAATAAAGGTATCTATCTTATTGCTGGCTGTCTCGGAGGGCGAAGGGTTCTAATAGAGAGGTGCAAACAAACAGTTTGATGATCTTGGGTGGTCTTGGATACACGACGATTTTACAAACCATCCAGCCCCGATATATTGTCTGATTTTATATAACGTATGTACCATAAACGCTGTCTCCCAAATTTGTCTAAAATGCTAAAAAAATATCTACTTATGATCAAATTTATAGTATTTAATTTATTTTAATTACTACATTACTCATAAATAGATAAAACAGAAAGTAAACTTCATTAATAATTAGCAAAATACTTAATATAACTCATTTTTATTTACTTTACTATTCGTGTGGTTTTCATAATATTATTATATATATATATTGTAGCTGACACTAACCCGTTGATTGACCCACCGTCATAACGTCTTAAATATGAGGGTAACATACTTAATAATTGACAGAAAAGAAAATTACAAATAACGAACTCAAAACCTTCACTAAACGACATAACGTTATATTAAGAAAAATAAGTAAGTATAATGTAATAACATAATAATATAATGATGAAAAAACGTAGTAAGGAAAATGTATAATAAAATATGTTGTTACAAGGAAGTACTATATGTAAGCTATTTGAAAATTATCGTAAAAGAACGTCCACATACCTTACTCTCACTCAAGTGGAATACATAGGTATTCGAAGCAGTTAGAATTAAGTATGACCAAGAGAAAATCAGTTGGATAAATGGTATATACACATAATCAACATTATTGATTTAACTTAACATAGGGTGTTATGATATTCGTAAATTTAAGTATTACATAATAAATAGAAGTAAGTATATGTATTTTTATATAATAAAATATATAACCTCTCTCTGATTTAACATGTCTCCATCGATATAGAAAATTATTCACCTCCATATAGACAGTATGAGAAAACTGAAACAAAAATGTCATCGTCACTCACAAATTAATCTCACCACCACTTTGATTGGCTCTCCCGAATTATTTTCCACCAGTAGGAGGATGCAGTTGGCGTAATTGGTGGCCATGCCCCGTCAGTCTGCGACGGCATTCCTCGGGAGTTGCATGCTTGGCGGGCCAGCCTGGTCTTTAGCATTCAGGAGTGCATTTTTGTACCCTGTAATGCTGTTAAATTCGAAATAAAATCGACTGCGATGAAACGCACCAAATATTTCCGACATTTCTTCTTACTACATTTTGAAGAAACGAATTTAAAACAACAATGTTTAGGGGAGAATTTAATGGGCAATGACAATTCAAATGTATAGCTGACATATTTATATGGATATTATTTACTATATTTTTTTTTCCAAGAGATAATAATATTTATAATAAAACCTTTAAACCAAACAAACGATTAATTTTGTCGTGTCAACTGTCAATTATTCTTGATAGATTAGATAACTTAAAATAGTGCAAAATATTTAAATCTATATGGTAAACTAATTATCAGTTGGTATTATCCTTGAAATTGGACATTATTATTACTATCTTAGATTTACCATCTTTTCATTAGGTATAAAGATCAAAAAATAAATCCCGATTACAGATTTTCATTATTTTTGCATTATAACTTAATTTAAGCCACGTTTAATACAGTTTTTATAACATTACATTTTTGTTGTTAAGGAAATCTGGTATCTATATTAAAATAGGGTTATTAGAATTTTATTGGTTATTTTATTGTAATTAAAACGATGTGCCTCGTTGTAATTGACAAGTGACTCAAAGATTCGAATCAATCACTCGTTCCTCAGACGAATCGATCTAGTTATTGAAAGAGCAAACAAATTCCACTCAATGTCAGCATGCAATCAATGGCGAGGACCGGATGATAAGAGTTATCGACATTCTCGACCTCATTGACTCGAAAATAGATTCATGCAAAACACATTGAGCCAACGATCGCTCTTCGAAAATTCCTTTCACGTCGCTGCAATAAACAAGTAGCTTGACCCAAATGGGCTTGAGTCAAGTTCAATATCGGCCAACTGCTAGCCCGCGGAGATAGTAACATTGGCGTGCTCTCGGGATTTGGATGAAGTTGATCATATTTTTAAACATAGAGCAACGTACTACGTGCCCAACCGCTCGGTAATGATGTATTAAAAGGTGTTTCATTAGGATTGTTTATAACTTTTGAAGAAACAAAGTGAAATAAAAAATAAAACATTGTACAGAAATTGGTGGTATATATTGGACTAAACTCGGAAAAAAAGACCAATGACTACGCTCCGGCAGCCATTTTATGTGCAAAACTCTGTGAGATCTTAATTGCTTTTAACGAGTATGCTATATTTTGCAATACATTCATAGATATTTAATTTACACTGCTTTCGCTAATGTTACCGAGCACCGCCCTAACTGACAAACGTCTAGTCTAGTCATACATAGCTAGTAAACCATTGAAAGTTCTCTTAATACTATACAATTTTCATTCAAAAAATAAAAAATAAATATTACCATTTTAGGACAAAGAGACAGTTTCTTTTTACGACTTTAGGTTATTAGCTGTTCAACAACACGTTGAAAAATCAACATCTAAATTAATGAGTTATCACAAAAGATCAAATGCGGTATTTTCCTCAATTGTCCGTCGTAGGTTGCATTTTATTAAAGGGTGCATGTTAGAATACTGGGCACTTTATATAATTTCTCATATAACATTATATAATTGAGAGGAATATCTTGTGAAGAATCTTTGTGACTATTAAAGCGATATTTGAAGATCAAGATATACTAAGAAGCTATGGTGAATGGATGTGTAGAAATGTTTCATGAATTAAAGATGAGATTGCGTTGGATCAGCCATGTGTGTATACTATTGGAGGCGGTACCATCAAAACAGCCTATACACACATCCACTTATAGCAAGATAAGATAAAGGGTTGAAACTTAAATGTCAACCATGGATTTGGAAATACTTGCCCAAATTAATTGGAAAACAGTGGCTCTGGAACGTCAAAAAGTTTCTAAACCAAATCAAGACTCATTGTAGGTTGTAGAATCAAGAAATATGATAATTAACCCTCTTGTTTATTGCTATATTACAGTGGCGAAGGGTGGGATGTAGGCTGTTAATATCCGCCATAAATAGTGCACACTAAACTTTGTCAGTCATATGCATTTGTTTTCATTGAAATAAGACTACACTTTACAGATGGTGTTGGTTAGTTTTTAAAATCCAATTAAACCTTGCGAAAACCAAGTCATAATAATAATAGTCAAAAAATACTCGTCTATTTATAAAATATCTAAAATTATGCATTTAAATCATACATAACTTTGAATATTTTATAGATTGAATAATAATGTTTTTTATCTATTATAGTTTTGTTTATGCAGGGTTTAATGAATTTAAAAAAGGAACCAACAATATGTGTAATATGTATTCTTAATACAACGAAAACAAGTAAGTATGACTGAAGAACTGTGCACTATTTTTATCGGATCACCTAGTTTACTCAAACTATTATGGTTCGGTATAGGCAGGGTTTAATTGATTTTTAAAAAACTCACTAACACCATCTGTAAATTGTAGTAAAAACAATTACGTATGACCAACAAAGTTTAATGTGCACTATTTATGGTGGATCTTAACAGCCCACCTCAACTCTTCGCTACTGAATATATTATTATAAAATGTTGTCAAGAGATCGCTTTTTACGCCACTGGTGTAAATGCCTTATTGCTGAGCTTTGGCATCGGCAGTGCTGTATGATTAATGCATTGCTTTTTGCAGTGTTATGCCGGCACTACACTATTACAGCACACGACCCACTTTAACTTGAACTCAGAAATATTAAAATCAGAGGTCATCATGATACTAAAAAAATCATTATCTTTCATCTCGCAACAAGCGACAACACAACAAAACAATTTTTTGTACAGAACTATTTTTTATATTAGTTATTCTAAGAATTTTTTTTGCCTTTTCTTTTTTTAAATATTATTGATGATATATCAAAGAGTAATTTTAGATGACATAGATCTATTATTTTTTAAAGTTTAATGTCATACAAAGACGAAGTACAACAATAATTTATTATACACACATACATCTACATATACTCAAAGAGAATAAAAAAAATCAGGGTTGTTGAACAAAGCTATCATTCCTTTTTTATATAATAATTGAAAAATCCTCAAAACATACGTATTAGAAAAATTCCCAGAAATAGTTGTAGCGAGTGGGACTCAAACTCACATCTTTCACTTTCCGTGTGAGATCTCTCACTTTTAAGCTATCGATCCTTCTACAATTCAAGCGAATTCATCTCATAACTACGATTTAATTGAGGTATTTTTAATTTCAGTCTATTGAGGGCTTACTATGTTCGGTACTCGAGACTGGCTCCAAGCGGGAGATGCTCTGCTGGATTTGAACCTATTCTCAGAGGTCATACTCGGTCAGCTATGTCATGTTTTTGTCAACCAATAAAAAATATCACTTGTATTTCTTTAGTTAACAAAAACATGATTTAATATCTAATCTCTGGATCTCGGAGTCTTAAAGAATGAACGGTTCAAATCTGCCTGGTAAATATTTAAAAATAATATCACTTGACATTAAAAATATAATTTCAAATATGTTAAGTATAATTTATTGGTAAAAATACTAAATATATACTACAACGCTTCTATGGATTAAGTAGTTTATACTGATATTTATTATAATAATTATTAAACAAAATGAGAAGTATGTAAAAGTAAGGTTCCACCGAGACTTGAACTCGGATCGCTGGATTCAGAGTCCAGAGTGCTAACCATTACACCATGGAACCGTGATATTCGTATTAAATATATAGTAAATAATTAATATTATTTACTGTTGACGTATTTTATTACCAAGTTACAATTTCTGATTTATTGCTCTTTTAAACATAAATATTATGACGTTTTGTTATGATACATTGTGTACCATATCTTTGTTTATGTTATTATTAATTATATGCGTTATATCTACATATAATAATTATATTCGTATATATAAATACTAAATGCAGCGTACAGCATCAATGCCATTCTTTAAATAAAACGAGTTAAAATTAAATAGGTATACAGAGATTTTTTATCGCATCTATATATATGTTATTTAAATGATAGCACTATCTATGAGATATTATCCTTCTTCTGGTGCTATATTTTATCGAGAGTCAGTAACAAAATTGCAATATATCTCCACTTAACCATTGTAAAATTTTATTTTTGAGTTATTGATGTTAATATATAGGTATGTTCAATGTTGTGCAATAAAATATCTTTCACCAGAATATTAACATTAAAATGGATTAGTATTATACAAGGCATATGCGTATATACAAGTTATAGTTGGATCTCTCTGAAGATGCGTTCATAGCTAAATAGCTGAATTAACATAAACTTTGTATGTAAACCATTCCGAGGTCTATCATGTAAACACCAGTTTATTAATTATTCAACTATTTTTTAGAAGAAATCTACATTAACGTAAAGGTTTTGATCAAGGTTTTTCGAGAAATATGTTTTCAGAAATTTCGAGAATTCTCATTTCTCACGAAACCATCAATGAGAATTCGAGAAATTGTAAATGGGAAAAAATTAACAAAATAAATTTTAAATGAAAAAGAGCTGCTGAATTAAAATATCTCATTTTTTTGGCAAGAAGAACTAAAAAAAAGCTCTTGTCTTATAAAAGCTTAAAAACAATTTGGCCTCAATGGATTGAAAAGCAGATAATTTGGGACGAGTGAGTTAAAAAAAATAATGAAGATATTTATAGATATTTCTCGATATCTAAAAGAAATCAATAAACTAATTTCGAATTCTCGAGAAAAAAATCGAAAACTATCAAAATTTAATCTCGAGAAATGAAAAAACCGAGAAATCACAAGCTATTAAATATATACAAATATATTTTATAAAGACTGAATGAAAAGTATTATAATAAAAGTGTTTTCGTTAAATTATTGAAAGCCTCGATGCATTTAAGTTGCAATAAAGTCTAAGTGCATTTCTTGCACTTCCCTTTACCGTTATATAATTGCTGTGAAACCGTTTATCTTTGATATGCCTTTGAGAGATAATAATAGTAGTTCTTTGAAAATGATAACCACTCACACCACAGAAATTGAAAGATCGTCATCGCAACAGAATATAATATTAAATGTTCAAATGTAAGTATCAGAAAATATACGTACAATTTGCTGTAAGCGTAAAAATATTAACTTAATCTATAAATACAGGTTTTAATAACTGTTTGTGCATTATTACATATAAAAAAATTGATTCAAAACAATTTAATTTTAAAATAATATAAAAAATCGGGCAGTGATAGATTCCACAATTTGGTTTAATTTTAAATGTATGTATCTAAGTATTCAGTCATTATTATATATCATTATCTTCACGAGAGCTTAAAATGATGTTATTTATTGGATATTTTAATCATTAAATACGTAATGATATTTTATTAATTTTTGCTACAAACAATTTATTAAAATTTTCAGTGAAATAATTTTCTATGAAACACGCGAGTTTTTCCACGAGAAGTACAGACATATTTTCATTGCAAATAATTTGGTTAACAAATAATATTAGTTTGCATTATAAAAAAACTAGGTTCCACCGAGATTTGAACTCGGATCGCTGGATTCAAAGTCCAGAGTGCTAACCATTACACCATGGAACCTGTGTTATAGCTATAAAAAGATAGTGACAGAATGATATCGTATGCATGTTGTAATCATAATGAGTAAAATTATGCATCGTAATGATAACTTATTATTAGAATTTATTACTATCAATAATAATATAATATACAATTAAATACCATTTTAAAATAAATAAGTTTATTATGTTTATAAATAGTATTAATATTATTATAATAGTAGGGAACGCAGTAGACAATAGACATAATATAATATATTAGTTTAGTGAATTGTAATACATGCACCTATTCTAAATACGAGTGATGTCTTATATTTATGACTAACATAGTTTATTTTGTGAATGTGCATGTTGGGTATAATGTTAAAGGAAGATAAAATACAGTCATCTACATGACGTTTCAAGAAATTTACCAGTAGGTAAGACCAACAAAAATATAATAATAGTATTTATTTTTATTTATTTAAAAAAGACACTTTGAGTACATAACAAATAATTAATTCAGGACGTTAACAACATGACATTTAGAATAACAAGTACAAGCAATCAGTTAGAGAAAAAACAAGGTAGAGAAAAAAACAAAGCAAAAAATAGTTTTATACCAAAGAAATAAAAAAACCACAATAATTAAATTGAACAATAAAATAGAATTTAAAAAACAGAATATATAATCTATCGCTAAAAATATCTATATCTTTAGGGAGTGCATTGACCAGCCGCACAGCCCTCGCTATTGGTGCCTGGTGCGCCTGACATGAGGAAACAGCTTTCACCCTCTCTTTCTGCAACTCTCTCCCGCGCGTATATGCAAGACCATGGCAGGGTAGTGATGTCACGCGGCTAACCAAAACAAAAATGTAAAACCAGCTTCTGCACGTCCACCGATGCGACATTTTGCTATTCTGCATGCGTTCCTTGTCGAGTGAAATTTGTTACACGTAACAAGCAGCTATTTTTTTCTATGAAAAAGTACATTGAGATAGATGTATTTTGTGAATGACAACAAAACCACATCGAGAAATTAAACCTGTTGCTGTCAAGCAACGTTTTTATGTGCGACAGGGCTAGGAGTGATGTGAAAAAAAGTCTCGAAATAGTGAGAAAAAGAAACCGACAAGTAGATTTTAAAATGCTACGAAACGTATGATTACAAATTTACAATTGATTATTGTAGAACCTAAATACATCATAATTTTAACACCATTAAAACTATGGAGTATAGACTAATGTGAGCTTTGGCAATGTCCAGATCTATCCAGATCCGATCTCTACAGCCTACCATGAGCACCCCTCACTGTATTAGCCTCCAGAAGGTACAACCAACTAAATCAAAGCTTTTCTTTCCAGTCTATTGAAGAGAAACCTCTTGAACGGTTGTGGCGTATCAACGGAGTCACTTTCTCATATAATTCGACACTGGTTGTCAGGATGGATCACGTTCAGTTCGTGGCTATACCTTCCAAGCTAATAGTTTTTAAAAAATTGTGACTTCATACTGAAAACGTGAAGATCTCTTCATTTAAATCATTTAGCAGATTTATATTAGCGTTTCATTTATATTTTATTATTGTCTGTTCTCCTTGCTCGTCTCTCCCATGGGTACCCACAACTTGGAGCTATGTAAATTCAGTTTAGAGCATACTTGATTTCAGTCTTGGGTATCTGTTACTAAGACTTTCCCAACTGACGATGCCTCACATCCAAGTGTAGGGCCTCCTCATTAAGATCGGGTGTGGTTTCGGGGCGGCTTGATTTGGAGTGATGTTTAGTGTTGTACTTACCTAGCCACGACGATACCATCTTCATCGCATATAACGCTAGAGACCCTTGTAATAATGGTAGACGATAGACGAATTTATTCACACCTCACATCATCACTCCACCGCTGCTATCTGATCACTCGTGATGAAATATTGCAAGTACGTTATTTTCAAACATCTTTATCTTACAACAAAATGAAACTTTACTAAATTGGTACAAACAGTGTGATATAATATAATATTTTTCAGTTTCAATAATATTTGTACAGTAGTTTTTAAATAATTGTAACAATATAACAGGACAAAGAAAATTGAGAAATATATATACCTACTCGTAAATTATTGTAGGCTATCATGGACATAGTCAAATGCTTATTAAAATTAAAAGGCAAATATTTTGAAATCACAAATAGCAACATCAATTGTATTGTATAATATAGAATATATTATTATGGATTACCACAAAGCAATGGTCCAAGTTCAAGTGAATAAATATTACGTCAACGAATATTGTTATTTTTTTTTTAACAATTACTAGTTGCTCTTCCTGATCTACCGTCCGACCACCGCCAATTAAAATAGATTGATATTTCGCAGCAGACAAACGCACCGAAAATAATTAGATACATAATATTTCAAGTATCTCATTATCCAATCATCGCGGAACAATCTTCATTTCCACAATTAATCATTGTCAAATTACATAATTATAATGAAGCAAATAATATTTAAAGACATATCATTACTAATAACTAGACATTGTAAATTTTGCGTAAAAATAATCTACGCAAAAACATTCTACGCTCAATATATGTAAATAATAACAAATTGTTTATCTACAATTACTGTGTGATTTGTGAATGAAAAATTATAAAATAAACTTATTATATTTTGTTGAAAATTTTATATTTGAAAATACATCAGATTTATACCTACTAGAAAGCAGTGACGAATGTTGGAAGTAGACTGTTAAGATCCGACATAAATGGTAGACACTAAACTTTGTTAGTCATACGTATTTGTTTTCATTTAATTAAGACGATACATCAGTGAAACGGCAAATAATTTTCAACTATTGGCGCGACGAAATTTTGGACTCGCTGGCATTCGGAGAGTAAACGTCGAGGTGTCAATACGTCAATTTGTTTTGTGACGGCGATGGGGGTATTAATTCTTAAATCGTGTAAAAATGACTAAAAACGTTACCCATTTACTTGAAAAAGAAAACATGTCAAAGAATATATTATAATTGTTACTAATAGAACAATAAACAGAACATTAAATGGACGCATGTTGGATTTATATGACAAATTATATTTTGTTCGGCATGTGTGATTTGCAATCCGCGCATCGCCTAGCCACGATCTTTTTAGACCATGCCTCAACTGATGTATAGCATTAAGACTTATAGCGAAAGTCAACCCATAATAGATAGTATTCAAAAAAATATTCGTATAGGTATCTATAAACAATCTAAAATTATGCCATTAAATAATACATCATATTAGATATTTTATAGATAAAATAATGATTATTTATCGGTAATGGTTTGGTATAGGCAAGGGCTTAGTGAATTTAAAAAAATCTAACCATCATCATATTCTGCAAAATGTATTCTTAATTTAACGAAATAAATAAGTATGACTGAAAAGGTGTGCACAAGTTTGTCGGATCGCCCATAACATACAAAAATTATTATGGTTTGGTTATAATTATAATTTATTTTTAAAAACTAACCAAGACCATCTGTAAATTGTAGTTTTAGTTCGATAAAAACAAATACATATGACAGAGTTTTATGTGCATTATTTATATCGGATCTTGACCGCCTACCTCCACCCTTCGCCTCTGTTAGAAAGAATCTTTGAAAAACTACTAAAAAAGAAACTCGTATCTACTGAATTCGTGCCTATGCGATTTTGACGCGAATGTATTGAATACAGATTCAAATCTCCCTGGGCGTGGTATTTTTTTAGTGGGTCAGAACCTCACACCTCAGAATGTGTTTTTATATTATGTATGTTCAATATAAATTATGTTACATTCTCAAATCTTGTGAAGTATTCGTTGAATAAAAGATTTATTTAATTTTATGATAGTGGCCTAAAAAACCCACATTGGGTTTTAGACTCTGCAATCCGATGTGGATCTTGACCACTTCGCAAATAGGTTTAGTAATATTTTTTTTGTTTTTCGAGAAATCGGTATTAGTAATTTTACATGACCTGGGTCAAAACATACATTGAATAAAACAACATATCATTTTCACAGTGTTAGGATTTATACCTAATAGCCGACTTTATAAGCTCGGATGTTCCAATAAATAAATTAAAGAGCCTTAATATCTCGAAATACGCTGACAGATATAGTGTAATAACCATGGCCCCCACATGTTAAATCGGGCCCCCAGGCTATTATAATCTTCGGCGCTCCCCTACCTATTGCTAAGGTTAAAGGCAGTGTGACGATCTACAGTTATTTATTTCAAATAGTGTTGGAGGTAAAATTTAGGGTATTTTAGCGATTTTTTCTATTTTTTAATACCTAAACCCACTTGAATTATGGAGTTTTTTTTTTTTTAGAATTATTAATAACCATGTCCTTGCTTTTTCGTACAAGGTGGTTGTTAGTAATTTTGAACAATCACAAACACCCGGGCTTTGAGAAAAACACATAAATGTTTTTGTCATGACCGGGAATCGAACCCAGAACTCTCGGATGGAAGGCCAGCGCCTTAGCCACTGCACCACAAGAGCCGCCTTGAATTATGGAGTTGTCGAATATCGATAAACAATAATCAAAAATTGCATCACAAAACCACATATTTTTAAATGCTAGTAGTAAAATAGCACCGCAGGCGACATTTTTTTACTTATAGTACAATTTAATGATGTGTATTTATCTCGAGCCCCCTGGCTAGAGCCCCGTCAGTCCTCCCTTGTAGGGGCCTTGGTAATAAATCTCAGCAATAAAAATGTCTATTTAGTACAATATATTTATAATATAACAAGCAAATTTAAATATATTGTTGATTTTTTTTTAAAATATATATATTTAATTGTAAACAAATCATTGTTTAAAGATTATACGATTATTACATTAACTTATTAATAATAATTCCTATTACGCATTCAAATATTAATAAAATGTTTAGTTTTATCTGTTATTAATAAATAACTATCTACAGTTACTATGTCTTATTACTGGTAGGCATTATTTAACCATTATTAATGAAGTCTCGTATTTTCTTGTAAATGACACTCAATAATTTCCATTTACACATTTAGTGACACCGTTTTTTACGTATATTATTTATCAATAATTAATTCATGTGTAATATATTTTATTATTTATGCACCTACCATTGATGCTCGATAGACCGTTGCTATAAAACCAGGTGTGTTTGTTCTACTTCTCAAAGATGTATCACATATATGCTGATGAGGGTCACATAGACCTTCACCTTCTTGAGGTCAACTATAGATCTGTGGCCTCCTATCATCGGAGCACAAAAAACTGGTGATTGATGTTCATCTTTATTATTATGATGACGATGTACAAAGTATTTATTTATTTATTTATTGCAGGCTTATTATTTAAGCCATGTTTTGTAGTGCCTAAAACATTCTTCGATAACAACATTGTGCCCGTGTATATTTTGGATCAATAGCAATTTATAATATAAGACGTGTACGGTCGTGTCAAGCATATTATTATATGGCATCTCTTTATAAATTGGACCACTTATACAACTTTAGATAAAGCAATGCCTTTTTTAATCCCAAATAAAATCTTGGTATCTAAACTTGAAAAAGCTCACACGTGTCGTAGAAACAATTTATTTGCAAAATACCAATTAGTGATACATTTTAATCATGAATTGGGTACCACTAAATAAATGCTGAATTTTTAAAAATGAGCAAATAGTCGACATTGCCGTTTGATTTATCTTGAATATAATATAATATATAATTCGTGCATGAATGCATATTTTTTTAACTCTCTTAACATATAGGTACATAAAGTGAAGGGATTTAATCTAGAGCTCTGCAGTACCTATACCGGAGTGATCACGGTCCTCAGTCATGAGGATTACGACGAGGAATTATATGATCATGGATCTATATTTTTGTCTGATTTATCAAAGTTGTTGAAGAAGGTTCTTATGGTTTCCCTATCAAAATCACTGAAGTAAATTTCAGTTTGTCATAAGTGGCATTTTTATGTGCGACGAACAATAAATGTCTTTCAAATTCTTTAAGGTTCGTATTAAAATAAATTTAGTACATTAAGTGTCATTTTTTGCTACATTTTTATATTTTATATTATAGCATGGCTTTATTGAATATCTTTGTTTTTTTATAAGTGGATTTGAATGATATTTAACGTTTGATATACAAATACAATATAATCATGGCAATACGCGGTCTAATTGATGTCCAAATATTTTATAGAATCTTTAGAATATTACAAATTTTATTATTTAAATTTTCAATTACAAAGGCAATATAAAAATATTATGAGGATAGTTTTAATTATCGTTATGACTTATATTTAAAAAAGAGGGTAAATATAATATTGTATAATATGTACTAGTAAAAACATAGACAATAAAATTATAAAATAAAGCATATTATGAAATCTCATACAAAAGTAGTGATAGTGAGTGTAGTACAAGAGTAGTGTCTACCCGCTTTCGGTATAGTTTTCAGGCCGTGCGGTGCTAAACACGAAGGAAAATAATAATATATACATATCCAATTAATTGTAGGAATGAGATCTCTCTATATTTGGTTGATAATAAAATATTATTTATTATTTTGTTCAAAGTTTTTACAATTAAATATAAGTGTACATATTATTTCGTAACAGAATATTATTACACCAAATGAGACATAAATCAACATTCATCCTAATACACCATTCAGTGCACATGTTTTTATAAATAAAATACAATACGTTCCATAGATTGCTTTGAATAAAAACTGTTTATTTAAAAAGCATACGTATATGACATTGCTGAGATATTTTTATGAGTGAACTATATCATGATAAACATAAGTCAAAGGTGAAAGTAAGTTTATTTTCTTATAATCAGTTTTATTATACTAATATTTAAATTTAAAGTTTGCATGTAAAACATTGAAAATCTTTTTAATAATATTTACTCGCAGTTTTTGCGAAATATTTAATTATTAACTTCAATGTTAAACGGGTTTACTTTTTTTTGTATTGAATTTATACTTCACCAATGTAAGAAAATGATTCATTCACTCATACCGATGTTTATATTCAATCTTATTGCTAATATAATATTAACTTTAATAATTAACTTGAAATTTAGATAACTGATTATAATGAAAAAAATATGTTTTCGGTAGTATATATTGATTACATACAATTTAATTACATAGTATGTTATTTTTTTTGTAACGATGTATTTTTAAAGTGTGATAAATATGAATGCAATTAAATATGTTTTCGTATCAAATAAAAAAAACTACAATACACTCATTTCATAGTATACCCATCTACGTACATAATATTGTATTCAAAATTTTTATTCAATTATAAATGGGATCATTTTGAAATACATTTGCAAAGGATTATAATTTAATAGCATGACGATTGAATTGATAAAAAAATCATCGCGTGTCTAAATTAAGGAACATCAAATTTATACGCAGTGATTTAATATATTTTAAAGCAGCCTAGGGCTATATTGTTAGTCTGTTTTAAACTGCCTTTTTACTAATTATTCTTTTATTTTAATGAAATACACACTTCACAACTTGTGGCCATCAAATATTATGAATATTTTTTAATAGCAATAATAAGACGTATATATTTTAAGCTTCTTTAAAAAACTAAGTATAGACTACACAATTTATCAAAATTAATTATTATGTCACCTTTTTAAAATAATTCACACTTTACTTTCTTATTGACATAAGATGGCTATCTTCAAGATAGTCCATGCAATTGTTTGTTTGGATAATGCACATTCCTACATGCTTAACTGAGGTGGGATTAGTAGTGCAAGTATGTAATCTATTATCATTAAATTGAGGAAGGTCGAGTCTGTGTCCTTTTGACCTGTTGTATATATACATAAATATGAAGATATATATTACTATTTATGAATGAACGTTAATATTGAGCATACCTTTATTATTATTATGATTAAGATTTTTTAGATGTACTAAAATACAATAAGTTTCTATATAATTCAGAGACAGGAGATTTTTTAAATATATTATGATGAATGGCGATGATGTTTTATTGAAACAACATCATAACGAAGGACTGTATCTCAGACGTAAACAGAAAGTTCCGACAAGTAACGACCCTTATTAGAAACTCTTGAAGACGCACATGACATACACATACGTCAGGACCTACAATTACATTTCGTCATGTAATATTATGTTTTGTGTTAACTATAAATTTCAACAACTAAATTATAGCAAAATTAATCTCTCAAAGATCAAAATAGTATCATAAAAGAACACGTGCGATTATTATTAATAATAAAAATAATCGGAAAAATGAGGTGACTCATAAAAAGTGGTCGAAAACAACAAGTTTCACTTATTTAACATATTGTGATGGTCAATATATGAATCCTGTATACGCACGCTACTCAAAAACAAAGGTTTGAAAAATTCTCTCTATGACGCTCTCGGTACAATGTTTATGAAGGTCGATTGTTCTTAACACCACAGTATATGCCCCAATGGGATAATGTATTTGAAAGGTTTTTTTAATTCCGTCAAAATGGCTATTATATTTGTCAGTGGCGAAGGGTGTAGGCAGGTTGTTAAGATCCGCCATAAATAGTGTACACTAAACTTTGTCAGTCATACGTATTTGTTTTCATTGAAATAAGACTACAATTTACAGTTAATGTTTGTTAGTTTTTAAAATTCAGTTAAGCCCTGCGACAACCAAGCCATAATAGATAATAATTGAAAAATACTTGTATATCTATAAAATATCTAAAAGTATGCAATTAAATCATAAATGACTATTGTAGTATGGTTTAGGCAGGAATTATTTAATTTAAAAAATGAACCAACAATGTGAGTACCTAATATGTATCCTTAATCTAACGAAAACAAATAAGTATGAATGAAAAAGTGTGCACAATTTTGTCGTATCACCCAAAGTATACCAAAACCATTATGGTTTGGTTTAGGCAAAGTTTAATTGATTTTTAAAAACTTACCAACACCATCTGTAAATTGTAGTCTTACTTCAATAAAAACAAATACGTATGATTAACAAAGTTTAATGTGTACTATTTATGACGGATCTTCATGGCCTACCTCCACTCTTCACTACTGATATTTTTGACTGATAATTTAAGTTATCCGAAAGAAGGACACACTGGGCTACTAATTTAAAAGAGCATAATTCAGTGAAACGGCAAATAATTTTCAACTATTGGTGCGATGAAATTTTGGACTCGCTGGCAAACGGAGAATGAAAGTCGAGCTGTGAACACGTCAATTTGTTTCGTGATGGCGACGGGGGTATTAATTCTTAAATCATATAAATTATTATTATTAAACTGGCGCTAGGGGCCGTTCAGGTCCATGGCCGACTGCACAACGTTTCTCCAGGCATCTTTGTCCAGCGCTCTCTCTTCCCAGTTGACTATCCTCAGCCTTTCCGCATCCCTTTGAATGTTGTCCGCCCATCTCCGTCGAGGGCGGCCAAGAGGTCGAGTGCCAGCTGGTGTGCCTTTGTAAATCCTATAGAGAGTTCTAGATCTTTCAGATCGTACAACGTGGCCCGCCCATCTGAGCCTTCTTGACCTCAGAATATTAGTGATTCTAGGTTGGTATCGGTCGAAGAGCTCAGCGTTTGTGCGGATGCGCCACCGGTGGTTCTCATTGACGGGTCCAAGTATTCTCCGGAGGATTCTGTTTTCAAACACTTGGAGCGCCTTTTCTTGTTTTTCTGTTAAACCCCACGTTTCACATCCATACATGACGATTGGCTTGATGACCACGTTATACACCCGGAATTTCGTTTTGATGGACAGCATTTTGGACCTGAACAGACGACTCAGCGCGAAGTACGCTGCATTTCCACTTCTCAGTCGGTCAGAGAGCTCTAGGGACATTTCATTTTTAGAGGTAATGTTGGAGCCCAAGTACTTGAAGAGAGAGGTTCTCTCGAACGAGGAGTTTCTTATTCCAATGTTTCCAGAGGGTTCAATGCCTCTTGTCATTTTCAAATACTTGGTCTTTCCCACATTTACTCGTAGGTTCAACCTTTTCGCTGTGTCCTCCAGAGGAGTGAAAATATCTCTGACTTCTTCTTCAGATTCTCCGAGCACCACCAAATCATCTGCGTAGCCCAATCATGTAAAGATGACTAATAAACGTTACCCATTTACTTGAAAAAGAAAACATGTCAATGAATATATTATTATTGTTACTAATAGAACAATAAACAGAACATTAAATAGACGCATGTTTAATTTTTATGACAAATTATATTTCGTTCGAGCTCGAAGAAGAGACAATCGTTGGACAAATCTAGTCTTCCAGTCGTATCCAAGAAGTACAAAACGTCCGCAAGGTAGACCTAGAGGCCGTTGGATCGATGATACGATAAAGTTCTGCGGAAGTACGTGGCAACGCAATGCACAGGACCGAGAGAAGTGGAAGCAGCTTGAAGAGACCTTCATCCAGCAGTGGATAGATTCAGGCTGATGATAATGATGATATTTCGTTCGCCATGCGTCTCTTACACAATCCGCGCATCGCCTAGTCACGATCTTCTTAAGCGAAAATTTTGTTTTAGAATTCCACTCTGTCCAATAAAGATAATGCTTCTTCCCTTCGTGCATAATATTGATTATACTCGGTATAACATAAAGGTTGTGATTGAAAACTCTTGCGAAATAATGAACAAATGCAATTCTCATTTATTCAGATTTTTGTTAAAGGGAAAAACCGTTTGGACGTAATTTTTTAGCTTATAAAAGCTCTCCAATTTTTAATTCTGGACGTCAATAAATAAGTTAATCTCGACTCCTCCCAGTATTGGATGACAATATACATATATGGAAAATATTTAAAATCTTTTCTTGAATAAATACTATAATGTATATTGGATTTTTCAATGTGTACGTATATTGTAATGGCTTTATTTGCATAATAATTCTTTGGATGACTGATGCATGCAGTTTATGTCACGCTGCGCACGATTGAATTCATATTCTCACAGTAACACTGGTCATTATGCCCCATTACACCGATCAATGATTATCTTATATTCCATGAATAATTGTAATGAAAATAATAAACACAATCATTTCATTTATTGTTATGGATTGTTTGTATTATTGCCAGTAAATGGTTTCATTTTAGTATGCATACAGAAATATTATTTTATTATCATAGATTGAATAATATATGCACCTCCTTCTAAGAACTACACGATCAATACAATAATATAATATTATTACGATTTACTAAATTAAAAAGAAGCATTTGTTTATAAATTCATTTCCATGCGATATGTATATTATTTGTTTACGACACCCATCATAAATTGCGTCTCCTTAATGCATGTAAATATTATGTGAACGGTGAAAAATATAACAAAAATGCAACATATTATGCGTACCTATGGGTCTATTCTGTACTTATCGACCGCTAAAGCGATAAAGTGATAAATATTATCAAACTTGGGGTGGGTTTGTATCAAAGTATTAGCACTTTTTGTAACAATTACAATAAATTGGTTGTAATTGTTGCGATATGTGCTACATTTTAACAGCACCTCTCTTGGCTGTGATAAAATTTAGAGCGAGATAGACAGTTTTGACTGTTTAGGCGGCTAACTTATTGTAAGAATATTATAATACCTCAATACAAATATGTAATAAATACTATCACTTTAGTGGTCGATAGTCGCCTTGTGTATAAAATAGTCCCGCTAGTGTAGATAACACTATTATTATTATTATTATTATCTTAACAGTACCATTTTCATGTAATCATTAAAATTAAATAGGAGTTTAACAATATTTTCTGAAATTAATTAAAATAAACCCAAAAGTATTTTATTGTACACAATTTTATTTAATAATACTGAGGGAATAAAAAACGTTTTAGCCAAATATGATCAAAATAGATCCGCTACGCACCACCCCCGGGCTTTATCGGGAGTATGACGGAACGGACTGAGAATATCTCAGGAATAGTTACCCAACATTGAGATTACCCAATACAGAAGAGCATATGGAAGCAAAATGCAACATTTCCAATCACATTTTTTTAAACATAATATGGGTCAAAATTGCTATGTTGTGAGTTGTGATACTAGGATCCTTCGTAATTGATGAGTTGACAAAATGACTAACGACTAACCTTCGTCAAGTAATATATCTTCACGCCTAGAATATTTCTAGATTACAGTAAAACTTATGATATGCTCTTTTTACCATTGGTATATAGTCGATGTAATACTTTGTACACATTATTGACATGGAATATTCTATGGACATGACATGTATTAAGCATTATAAATATACCTAATACAGTATTTTATTTTAAATAATAGAACATCTCTTCAATAAAAATTAATAGCTAACGCCATTAGAGTGATGTTTACTAATGTCTTATTTTTCTTTCTTTGCAGGTATGGACTACTAACTATTCTATGGAGTTTTTTTTTCCTAAATCTTCAAATATCATGAACACAAGTTGACATATTGGTAAGTGAACGGTATTAAGGTTGTATATACCATTTAGAACTAAATGTTTAAAACATGTTATTAACTTTACTTACACCAGTAGCGAAGGGTGGACGTAGGCTGTTAAGATCCGCCATAAATAGTGCACATTAAACTTTGTTAGTCATACGTACATATTAGTTTTTATTGAACTAAGACTACAATTTACACATGGTGTTGGTTAGTTTAAAAAAAAATTAAACCCTGCCAAACCAAACCGTAATAGTTTTGGTATACTTTGGGCGATACGACGAAATTGGCACACCTTTTCATTCATACTTATTTGTTTTCGTTTGATTAAGAATACATGTTACACATATTGTTGATTCATTTTTTTTTATTTCATTAAGTCCTGGCTAAAACCAACTTTATTAGATAAAAAATATTATTCTATTTATAAAATATTCAAAGTAATGTATGATTTAATTGTATAATTTTAGATATCTTATAGAGAGAAGAGTATTTTAGACTTGTATCTATTATGACTTGGTTTTCGCAGGGTTTAATTGATTTTTAAAAACCAACCAACATCATCTGTAAATTATTGTAGTGTTATTCAATGAAAACAAACATGTTTGACTGACAAAGTTTAGTGTGCACTATTTATGGCTGATCTTAACAGCCTACCTCCACTCTTCGCCACTGGCTTATACCATTATAATATAAATATTCTGTATAATTTAAAACTAATGGGTTAATATTACTTATTTTCTATTATAATAATTACAAATTTAATTATTTATATTGAGACAGTCAGTGATTATTTAATTGTATTTTCCTTCAAATTGATTTGTGTTTTTTCATACGATTATTAGTAGGTATATTTAAGCAAGGCTTATGTTTAGGTCACGCAAACGAGCCCTTATATAATCGTATAAAAAACTCAAGGCGTAACCTTAAATCAACTTGTTTTCAACCTCGCATTATTATTTTTTAGTTTTTTTGTGGTTTCGCGAAATTATAGCAAGGTTATGTTGTTATGTATAATACTGCTCTAAATGAGAGTAGTAAAAAGTTAATAGTTCTTGTCTACAATATTTAATGTATAACAAATACATTTATATTTTGTAACTAATTTAGTAAAATGTAAATTATATTACAAACAACATAAATTCCGAATCAATGTTTTTACCAACTATATATTATTTACGAATCAATATTTTCACAATGACTTGTAAGCGATCTGCTTTCATTACGGTAACTAAATAAGACATCATTTAGTAAATTGTTTCATAATGGAAATTTCGTGAATCCGTTTGTATACCATCTTATTTTGGATTTCCTATAGCCACGTCATAATTCAATAATAATATTATAAGATGAGTAGATTGAGAGTTAATCAAGCAACATTTTTATAAAACTGTTTTTTTAATGTTGCCAAGGAATTCAGCATTTAATTGATAATAATTTATAATTGGATTATCTCTTGGTATTCAGCACATATAAATATTATTTGTAAGACACGTATTTTGCTCATTTGATTAGTTTTTTTAAGTATGAGTGCCGAAAATTATATTTGCATTTGTTGAGAGTTATACCTAATTATTGTCAATATTTTATGGTAAAGAGTAGAAAAGGAGGTAATATGTTATAGGAAAGCGGTAGTTGGTATAATCCAAATGACATTGAGTCAGTATTTCACACAATTAAATAACATATATAAAAAATAAACATTTAGTTACAGTTGACAGTTCTTTCAAATCATAACTATGACATGTTAGCTGTTGGATTTTATTATAATAATACATTTATTTGTGTACCCCTTCCTAAATAATGTATAAACCACAAAGTAGTTATATAAATAAATGGTAAATAAAATACATAACAGATAATGGAATATGTTTTGCGCCTTCCGCTACTTGGCCGTGGCTATGCTACAATTGAGTTGCATAGAGTCATAACTCACATATTCTAAAAAATCGAGTTTTGAGATAATCGCAAAAACCCACCAGAGAAGTGCCTTTTGTTATTATTCCCTTGAATATTAATGAGTGAGTGAGTCAATTTACATTATTTTTTTAAATATATATAATACTCCTAAGGCTGCAAGCACACAGCACATTATGATAAATAGAACTCCCCGATTGGTTACTAAGCCCTTGGTGACAGAACTTACAATTTTCATTGAAAAATGTGAGTTATGATACCAACAGTCAACTTTATCAACTATTTTTCTTTATATGGATTAATGCCTTGTATCTTTATATAGATTAATGCACTTGGTATATTTAACTAGAAAATGAGAAAATTTTTAAATGTGAGTTATGACTCTAGGCGACTTAATTTTATACTTTATTTTGTTTTGATATATTATTTATTTGAGCAATGAGTGCAATACAAATAAACAGATTTCTCGAGAATATGCAGCCTCCAAAAAGCCTTGATATGTTCGTGGACTAATAATGTCTAATGACGATCGTAGTGTAATTAATTGAGCATGACATAAGACTCGTTATAAGTTTCATTTTAACTATGCCATGTTGCTTTACTGTTTGACTGAGAAATCAATTGTTCCTACGCACGTCGCTCGCGAAGGTAATAAATAATTATTATCTTCAACCGTGGAATCATAGGCAATAGAATATCTCATAGATCTAGAAGAATAGCACTTAGGTAAAACGTCATCTGCATAATAATTGTGGAGCACTTTAGTGCCCATCCCTCTGTGAGAAACATAACCGTAAAAGCAAGGTATGCACATTTTGAAAAATATTCATTTTAATTTACATAAGTTGCATAAACAATAATAATTGACACATTTGACTTCTTGTAAATTTATTATTATTTCCTGACGCAAATTTTCATTATACATACACAGCGATGTATTAAACCATTTTTTTCTAATTATATAACCTTTAAAATAGAACTACAAAACAAAATAACCAAAAAACGAATTCGTTTAAAAAAAAGTTTAAACGGTAAGTAAGTACTTGTTATACGGCCCCACATTATATTGTCAAATGTGGAAGCATATTTACTATCTTGCCATGTCGTGTTTATACTGAAAATTAATATCTAAACAAATATCTATAATAACAATAAATTGTAAATGATTCTGCTTGTGTATATCTGGGCAGATACATTTAGATTGCAATAGTGGTGGTCATTTGAGTTTTTTTCTTTCATGTTTTCGATTCTACTAATGTGTCTACTTGAATATTGACATTTTATGGATGCATCATTTTTTTCAAATTACAATTTATCAATTCAACATTAATTAAACATTTTAACTAATAAATTTAACAGGTTCACAACATAAGTAAACGTTGTTAACAATATTTAAATAAAAAATATCATAATAAATGCAATACATACAAAATCATAAAAGTGCATTTTAAACTTTATAAAATAACGTTAACTTATAATACTCACCCTCAAAATGTGGAATATATATTTTTCAGTTGTTCAAATGTGGAATTTAATATTATTGTAAACAATACATTATTAATAATCTCGTATTCAATTGTTATTATGTTTATTGTATAATTACCTGTATAATTTAGTATTACATTGGTAGTATGAAGCGGTTGGCTGACTTACTTGTGACATTTCTCGTGCAAACAAGCAGTTATTTATCAAAGTTATAGATGTACCTGGCGACCACAAGTTAGTGACTTCATCCAGCTGAGAGCAACATACAGAGTGAATAGTCCCTGTTAAAGCATTACAATTTTTCTTGACCGCAGTATGCGGGAACTCTGACAATTTACATCTAATAAATCGTGTGGACTCATATATAAAAGTCACAGAGTACGCTTTGTCATATTATATTTCGTTACGCACTATAGTACAAACATAATTGTATGAGTATCTAATTAAAATAATGTTTAAAAAAGAATAAAAACAATATTTAAATTTTGGTTAGTGACATTGGCGGCTTAATCCGGAAAAACCTAGCAGGTCAATTTTGAATATATTATTTTAATTTGCCTTTTCGTTGTATACTGAAAAGACGTATTGCAAATTGACTTTTTATACATTATAGAATAAGTGCTAGAAATTGTTATAGGTCGGTACCTACTAACCCTTCAAAAAATGTCCGTTTTTCATAACGCCAACCCATCGTTAACCGAAATTGCACACAAAGCGTTATAATTTTTTGTAAATTAGGTCCACTTTTCTTTCTTTGCTTTTTGAAAAATCATCAATCACACGATTATAAAAATTGTCTATTTTTCCCACATATTTTTTTTCAATACTGAGCATTGCAAGAGCGGTCAGTCTATCCTGGCCCTATTGCGTAGAAAGGTTTTTATTCTTTTGAGAGTGGAAAAACATCTTTCACTTTCAACTGTTGTCATTGGTATGACGCAAATAAATTGGAGAACTTTGATCGACTCGGAAAATGTTTCGTTGAAATTATTGCTGAGTCAAAAATGTAGAAGAGAAACTGCACTAATAGCGCCATGCAAATCATCTCGTTGATAAAACACCAATAATTCATTTTTTAACTTGATTATGTTTATTTCTTCTAACAGTTTTACCAAATTTACTTGACGTGTGGGAAAATTATTTTTAAAATCAGTGTAATTTTCTTTATTGAACAAATCGGATATAATGAGATGATCGTTGGATGCAAATCGTGCTTCCATTTCCATTATAATTGTATCACAGACTTCAATTGCTACTGCGTGCGTACTAACTGCTTCACAAAAATGTTATAAATCACCAAAAACTCCTTATATATTATTAAAATAACCAAAGGCATTCGTCAAAACCTGTCAACGAATCCAAACCGCATACACAGTTGCGTCTTGAGACCAATTATCTAGTCAGTGTTATCATTCTGTTTCATTTAATTAGGTGAAAAAATCTTTTGTCTCACACTCGGGCATTGCCGATATTACAGTAATTCACGCACCGTTACAAGCTTTGATCTCGTATTTTGTGTTATATCGATCTCTGTCTTATGTATGAGAAACGAGAGAGAAAATTTTATAAAAATATTCAATTTGGGTCAATTTTCAGACTGCCGGCGAACACAATATTTTTGTTCGGGGAATTATCGCCCAAACAAAAAAAGCCCAATTGGGTTGACACAATATCGCGCGCCCTATAATTTCAAATCCACCGATTATTATTAATATTATTATATATGACATTGCACATATTATTAATATTATTATGTCGATTGTAAGGTATTTATTTTGGCAGGTCAATGACCGAATGACCTATAGAGGGAGCCGCCAGTGGTTAGTGATAAAACATTATAAATCAAACAATGATAATATAGAAATTTTTATTTGGTGTAACATTTATATTAAAATTGATTTGCTTTTATATTATTATGGAATCATAATATTATGTTAAGTTTTCTTGATTTAATAATTCATCTTAAAATCCCCTTATTGATGACCTGATCATATCAAAATATCCTCATAATTCGTTAAAATAGCCACACCTCTAAAGCCTTCAGTCTCGTGGTAGTATATTCCTTTACCGTCAAGATTTCGCCTTCATATGTATATCAAAACGGATGTAATATATGATCAGATTGTTTTCCATGACATGCCCAAGTCTATGATTTGATTATTGAAGAGTTATTTCATTTTACAAAAATGATTCGCGCCATTTCAATAAGGAGCATGGTCCCCAGAACCGCAAAAGTCTAAGAGATAACTGATTACAACTAATTCCATCAATGGTAAATGTAAGATAGGCGTGATTTTTTTTAAGCATGTACTAATAGATAATTTTTAAAAGTTTTTAATATCAATCAATGGTAAGAATTTTAATTGAATAATATCTATTTATTTCAAGGTATAAGTTCACCAGTTTTAATGTTAAATGTAAAATAATGGTTTAGCAAGTAATACTGTTAAAAATCAGTTGTACAAATAAATAACCATTATTTAATGACATGGGTTAATAGATAAAACACATATCCATTTTTATTTTGATAGTATGAGAAGTAAAAAGTATTCAATGGGGCGTACAGCATTTTAGGATTACCATTCTCGCAAATATTGTATATTAATCTATGCTTGCACACAAAATTCATGAATATTCGGTAAGAACAACTATTGATGATTAAATTTATTAAAAGAAGACCAAGTAAGAAGTTGCAAAGGTGAAAAAAATAGCTAGAAGAGCATTTGACACAGAAAAGGCGAATAACCTCAAACGTGTGGTGTTTAAACTCATGATACGAAAGCTGCTAAAAAAGTTATTTATGTTAAAAAAATCTGTCCAAATTAGATTTTATTCTGACAAACTGATATTTATACTTACATAGCGTTAATTATTAAAATAATTCCGTATGCTTATTTACATAGTTACATAGTGATTATTTTACTACTTACCAATCATCATTTTTTACATGCTGTTGATATTAAATGATTGCCACTATTTAATAAAATACTTGCTATTTTTGAATAAGATTCTTGCTGTTTTTGCATATATACTTACCGAATAATTTGAAGCCTTTAAAATTTAAAAGGTTAATTTTAACTTACATTATTATCCAGTTATCTAGTTAGTTTTTATTGCCTTACGTGTATACACTTTGAAAGTGTAGCAACGCACTTTGCTAGGAATGCAGAAAATTACCCGCGATAGTTATGTACCTATAACTAAAATTACAATGTTTGCAGCAGATGTGATAAATGATACGGTCTCATTGTCCAGCCAGTCGGGCTGTTTTGTGCATCTCGCGATCTCACGGTAAATAACTAGATAGGTAAGAAATCGATTCATAGATAATTTGATTTTGATTTCAGCATCGGGACAATTTTCATGTCTTAAGAATTGTGGAGAATTTCCCACGATGACAAAACAGCGATGAGTTAATCAATATTGTGCATTTTTAAATGATAAAACAACACAATAACTCACTAAAATGTAACAAATAGTTTAAAATATACTATTATTAATTATATTCTTGCAATTTATAACTTATATCTATCCACAATTGTGTAAAAGTTAATAAAATATATTATTGGATAATTTTAATACTATTTTACACTATTAAATAGGATATGCTATCGATATTTTTTTATCTATATATTGTGCTTTCCCATGGTGTAGTAAGGAAGTGACGTCAAACTGTTTCAAAGATAACAATCATGGGAAACATATTTTTGCTACCTACGTAATCAAATACATGTTTTTAAAGTAAAGTCATTTGAATAATTTATATTTTATTAGAAAAATACAATTTGATTTACTGAACTACTTCATGAATATTGTCTACGGTCACCTCCAGAATCCGGATCACAGAACTGATTTCTGCGTTTTATTATTGAGAGATATTTTTATTTTATAAATCAACCACTTTAATGCTCTGAACGGGTCTAGGACAATTTGGCACCGGACAACTGGACGTCACGGAATGCGAAAATAAATAGACGTTAGGTACTTATAGGTATTTAAAAAAAAATATTCATTTATATTTCAATGATTATATTATGATTTAATAGTTGGTGAGAATGTAAATATGCAGACGTAAACAATGATTTAATCGTGCATATGTGTAAGTTCCAACGAAAAAAGAGTTTTTTTTATTTTATATAAAGCCTTATGCATGGTAATTCTCAATCCGCGATAGATAATACATTATGTTAAGAGTAAAATGAATTCAAACTACTAAGTAGTAGATAGAAACTAATTAAAATATCTCGTCTACACGTGTCTACGACAGTGTGGCGTCCAATTGTCCGGAGGCCAGTCGTCCCATTCCCCTCTGAACTGTTAAATATTGGTGGACAGATTTTATCATTATTATAATTTTTGCCGTTCAACTTACATCGGGTCTTGTCTTCCTATAGTAGTAGATTCCAAGCTCGGCGGTCCGTATGCTGCCAAAGTCCTTCCAATCATGGATGCTCATACACGTCGGCGTCGGCGTCGGCGAGCATCGGCGCTGGCATTACCAACACACCAAAGTCTCGGACGCCCAACTCTTCAATGCCCTCTAAAAAAACCAAAAAATATATATATATCTATATTTGGAAGTTTAATAATTATCAAAACTGGCATCCTTAGCTTACATGTGGATCTTTTGATAAGTTAGAAATGTCCTTGAAAGGAGATAACATTGCTCCTGATTCTTCTTAAATAATGTGGATTTACCACCAGATACTTATTAATAACATACATATTATTATACATAATATAGTTTGAAAATACTTTTGAAAAAAAATATACCAATATAAAAAATCTTTTTGAAAAAAAAATACGACACCCAGCAGGATTTGAATTTTTGCCCCCGGGAATTTGCGCCTATATGCTCTGACCACTAAGAATTTAACGCTTTCGCTGCTGAAGAGATAATGAGATTTTAATTGCCCCGTTTAAAATGCACGTTAATTACATCGATCGGCCGCCTGGTCATTACGCGCCGTGTGCGTCTTCCGCGTCCAAAGTATTAAGTTATAGCAATAATTACTCTCTAGAGCGCTTTATTAAAAAAAATGAGGGACGATGACTGTTGTCCATGTGACGACTACACATTTTAAGCTATGTGGCATGTCATCAACGACTGCCCAACACTAGAAAAGGAACGATGAACTCTCAGAACTTCATGTAGACAGAATAAGCATGAAATTTACTTCCAAAAACCTCACTCTAAACAACAAAACAACACAAAACACTACATAAAATATTTAATTCTGGCCATAAAGAAAATTACAGACATAAATGAAGAAACATAATTAACTGCACATCAATGTTTTTAACCCTCTCAACCACCCCGTACGAAAAAACTGGGTTATGGTTATTAAAAAAAGCGCTTTCAAAATTGAGTTATTTATTAACAATCGGATTTTGTATTTTAAATCAAAGTATTGGATTATTTTAATTACTAATCGGTGTCAAGATTACTCCAAGTTTGACTATAACATAGTTTAACTTGCTAATAATAATATGTTATATTTTATTCTGTACTAGCTGAATTACCCGACTTTACGAGAGATCGTTTCGTTGATCGATATAAATATTATATTTAACTCACTTGAATCTATGGTAAAAATTCAAAATTGGAAGGAATAAACAAAGACACTTTGTGTTATATACATATAAAAAAGATACATAAAGCCGGATATTAAAAAAATGGTTTATGCGTTTATTCACTGCAATGGCAAATACCAATATTAGCGAATAAAGTTATACTATTGAATAAATATTGTTTTATTGCTAAAAGTTTCTCCAAAAATATTTAAAATTATGATGCAAGCTTAAATTCTCACGTATTGTCAATCTCACAATGCTGAGGTAACTATAACAAATTATCAAAGGAGCAACATAACTTTGGGTACGAATAAGCATGTACGGCGAGGCGTGGAACTAAATTACCGCATTTACGGCTTTCGTTGTAATGGCGACTTGGAAAATAATTTTACGGTCTATTCAACTTATGATTTTACGACTGAAGCATGTGAGGTAAACTGGACATTAAAATAAAACTTCCAGTGGCTTATGCACAACTTTGATATTTTACAAACGAGAATATAGAAATAAAACTATGCAAAATATTATGTAAATATAACAGATCAATATCGAAATACAGAACATGTTAAAAGTAGATAATATATAAAACACACAAAATAAAGCGGGAAACTAGACGGCTATCTCAGAAAAAATTATGAGGACCAACCAAAAATAAACAGGTGACGATAAAATAGAAGATGGGAGACGCATTGGAACTCGTAGATCTGTAATAACATATGGACAGACCGGAATTAGTGTAATATTCAGGATGTAGTAAAGTAGTTGATAAGAATACCTACATATTATAAGAAAATCCAAAAAAAGACAGTAACACCAAATGCGACTTGAACTTACATCCATTTAAGAAGCTACCTGTGTACATACTATCCATGCAAAAAATTCTAATAACTACACGTTTGGTGTAATATTTAAAATTAATATTTTTCCTTTAATTTAGAACTTTTTTGGTAGTTATCATAAGTAAAACGGTTAGCTAATAAGGAAAAAATAGTTTATTAAATTATTAGCTAGTGCAAGTACGTTATAACAAAAACTTTTTGAGACCCGTTAGTGATTAAGGTAATTAATAGTTTGATTGAAAATACAAAAGCCGACTACCGAACAATAACGTAATTTAAAAAGCGCTTCAGAAAGAATTGTAAAAACACTAGTTAATTTCGTCGCAACTAGATACGACATAAATATGTTAGTAACACGTAAAACCCCTCTAGGTGTCATATTTTTTAAAAAGATTTTTTCTAGTGGTTACATATTTCTCTGAGGTTACCACACTGTCAAATTATACATAAACAATATATTAATGATACCAATATAATTAAATTTATTTTTGTTCTCCTCTAAAGTGCCATATTGACTCTTATGTTATTTTCGCTTAGCACCTTTGCTATTTTTTTTTTTATATATTTTGTAATAATAATAATGTATTTTTATACTTTTAAAAATGTTACTAAATGAAGCAAATTACTTTTTTAACGACATTGTTCCTATCTGTATTTTTTCCTATTTAAATTTAATGAATGTGTTGGGTCACTACTGTGGTGTTCGATGTGTGGGCTGAGGATGATGAGGATGAAGTCTACGATGTAGCAGGGTGAAATTTATTAGCAGCGTATCGGTACAATCGTATATTATACAATGATAGTACATATAATCTACCGAGATAGTTACGAGCTAGGTACTTAGATTAGACTAATTATAGAATCAGCGTTTTAAATTGAGTAGCGAAATGAAATATTATTTGTTATTACAGTTGTAAGAAAATATGATACTATGAAAAATGATTATTCGACTAATACACCGTAATGGTATAATGTGCTGTGATGTGATGTAATAATATACCGTCTCTAATTTCGCCAACCGACTTGCTGATCTAGCTCAGTTGTTTACTGGAAATGGATTCGCTGGGAATATATTACTGCAGAGTAATTTGATATCTTAAACAATAGATATTTGATCGCTATTATTCTGCAGCTACAAATGTATATTGCATATAAATAATGTTATATCATCTTACGTTAAAATAACTTTTACTCTAACGTGCTTATAATATATTTTAAAATAAAACAATAGCGACAGAGTTTGGAGATTTAAAAAATCGGTGTGTGTACTTATGTACGCGCGTTAGAAGTTATACTTCTTTGGACTTACACTGGATTAAGTTGATGAAAACGTACGTGATTCATCTGTGTCTCATATAGCACATGATAATTGTAATTTAATTATTGTATTGGACCAAAACTCATATTTGCCATACAGCGGTTATAATCGATTCAGAAGTACCCATGTTGAATTAATAAAAAAATCAATTTTTAATATATTTTTTGAATTACTTACCAACTCAACATTCACAAAATGTATGTATTTATTGATATATAATTTTACTCATAAATAATACTAATATAAATATAGCCTCAAATCTTGATACATAATCTTTACAATAAAAAATAAATATACACTCCAATATAAATAAACTTTTATGAATATAAATTAACAGTATAGAATGTTAGTCTCCAGAAATTTGTTTATAAACATATATATTTATTATGACACAATATTGGTTATGTTTACAACACGTGCTCTTTACTTGGTTGTATTGAACGACTAACTAAATGACACTATGCGTATGTACCCTTGAGACCGAAATGAATATAATCATAATAATAAATTATGTGTTACATCGGCGCGCGCAACTTCGTCACACGCTAAAAATACACTCTGATTTGTTTTCTCAAACGCGCCAAAAGAATTATAACTTCAAAAACATAATATTTTATACAAAAAAAAAACGCCACTGCACTAAACAATGATGCACTATTTTCTCCGACCATCGTTTGTACATTAACGATTGGTAGACGTGGCATGAACAAAACGTCTTTCGTCAAGATTTCACTGTAGTATTGAATACCCTATAACATGATGGTTTTTAAGGAAAACAAAAAGATTTTTTTTCTTTATTCATGGGTAACGTTTTATTATTCATAGATACATAATTTTAGTTTAACGTCAATTTTTATGACTAGGTATTATTAGAAAATATAAGTGAAATTTAGATTTTTTTTGTCTATTCTTCTATAGATGACCACACAATACTCATTTTTACATGTAGGTATCGCATATAGAGAAAAATAAGATAATACAATAATATATGTATGGCGCCTTTATCTTACAATAGAACGAGGCCGAGTTTTAAAATTAAACGCAAATTTTTACTTCATAATAAATCAAACATTAGAAATTTATTTTCATAACCATTGTTAAAATGCAGGTATTATCTACGTGGGACCAATCCTTCTAATAATATATTATATAATATAATATATAAAGGCACCTCGTGGTGTCCATATGCTCCAACTAAGGGGTGGATATGGTCGAGGTAGAATAGTTAAAAATATACTTTAAATTATTTAAAGGTTATTTTATTAGTAGTAAACTAAATAATTGATGCATTGTGGATTCAGTATACCTATTAATTTTGATGTATACTTAATTCATTTTTTTGTTAATATGACTATAATATTATTATATTTCAAAATGGCTTCTTTTTATTTATGATATTCTTACAATTAAAATAATATAATATAACACGTATTTAATATACCTACTGCTAGTCGTTCGTATTGATGTATTTTTTAATCGATATAAATATTTCAAATGCTTGCCAGTATTTTTGATTATTTTGCTTCAATATTTGTTTCTACTACACCCATGGCCCCCACATCCTGAAGCGGCCACGATATTTGGCGGGCCCCCCAACCTATTTTCTATAGTAGTGTTTCCTAAATGATATTCCGTGGAACTCCAGGGTTACGCGTAAAATAAAGGGTATTCCGTGTATTTTTTAGCGATTTTTCGTATTTTTAAATAAATTAGCTTGAATTGTCAGCACTCAGCATCATATTATTATGAAGCACTGAGCGCGACCCTCTTTTGTGATAGCCAAGTTACATCTGGCCTTTCGCCATATTGGATAAATAGTCATTTTCATTAGTCAGGAAACACTAAAAAAAATTATAAAATAAAATTCTACTGGTTTCATAGCGCCGCAGTCGACTTTCTTACTATTAGAGCTTATAAATTTACGGTGTGTTCATCTCATTTAACTAGTTGATCTGCCACGTCGGGCCCCTCCTGAGCCCGGGCCCCCAGGCTAGAGCCATGTCAGCCCCCCCCTTTGTGGGGGCCATGACTACACCCGTCATTTTCTACTCACCACGTGCGTTGATTTCTCATTTTTTTTAAAAAAAAACCTCCCACCGTTGAATAAATATCTAATAACATTTCGTGACATTCTCTGCATCGGACTTTTAATTATATATTACCAACTTAACATCGACATCTCTGCCTTTGGCCATAAGTATGTAGGTATTAAATCAATCAAAGCTGAAATAAATACTCAAATCAAAATAACTTTATTGTACCATACAGTGTAATAGAATATTACTAATATTGTTGGATCAAGTTAAAGCAAACACTTCTTTATTATATCCTATGTCAGTGCCCTTTCCCATCTGCAAGTTAAGTTACTCGTTCACTGCTGATTAGAGAAGCAACAGCCCGAGGCATCTCTAAGACGGGTTCATTTCCATCCTCGCATCGTTTCTCCCGCTCCACTGGTCTCCCGGTCAACTTTTTTCTCATCATTTTGCGATCGCCATAAATTCCTCAAGGAATATACACTATACTGACTATACGTACAACGGCATGGTGAAATAAGGTTTCATCCAAGTTTTTTTTTTATATGTCGATGTAAATGCAGCAGTCTGCAACTGGATTATAATATAAAATAATATTTAATATTGACCGTACTGCTTCTGTGAGCAAATTTGACAACTGCAATGTTGGTATTAAATGTTATTGATTATATACATAAATAATAAACATAAATATCCAAAAACGTTAAAAAGATGTTTTTACTTGAAAAATAAACGTGCATATTTTGGAAGTCATTTTTTTATTAGTACATAACATTTAATGAAAAATCAATTTTAACAGTTTAACAGTAGTTTCTCAAAAAATGAGAAAATTATTTTTGAAAAATTCGTAGTTTTAACGTATTTGTTTCTAATTTGAAAAACAGAGATTTAAAAAAAAATATATAAATGAATATAATTTTCATTAAAATATACCCACTAAGATTTATGCAGTGTTATTAAATATATTTTCAAATATACTTAAAGTTGCAATTTTTTAATTAAAATAAGTATAATAATTAAACAGTTTTTATTAGGCGGCTCTCGTGGTGCAGTGCGTAAGGCGATGGCCTTCCACCCGAGAGTTTTGGGTTCGATTTCCGGTGAGAACACAATATTTATGTGTTTTTCTCAAAGCCCGGGTGTTTGTGGTTGTTCAAAATTACTAACAACCGCCTTGTCCGAAAAAACAAGGACATGGTTATTAATAATTAAAAAAAAAACAGTTTTTATTCAATAAATAATAGGTAAATTTTAAGAATGTAACATACGTTACTAAATGTATAATTTTAAATACCTCATTTATAAATATAGGTACCTATTATAAAATAATATTTAGAGACGTCGGAGGCACAAATTTTATTGGTTAGTATTGTACCGATTACGTAATTGGTAAAACATATAAGCCGGAATCCTATGTATTCTGGTCCAAGACCCAATCGCTTTTAGTAATATGTATATTTTTAGTACTTTTTAATGTAATAATGGGTAGTTCGATAATAAAAAAATACAATCCATGCAGAATCTCTCAAACATAAGTTAAAACATTTTTTTTGTTACAAAAAATGATTAGAAATTCACTCAACCAGCCCATTGGATTATTTGATGTGGATAAAAAAAATATAGATTACAAAAATGTGTGTGAATTTGATCCAGTTGCCGAATTCGAACTCCACATTTACGGTTTCGAAGAGGGCTTTCTCATACTATCTCTCGTGTAAATATTGTTTCCGTTCAAAAATAGGTAGGTACATAAATTAAAAAATAAGTCACTATCAAGTCGCATGGACATATGGACGCATATAGGTAGTATGGATTCACTATAACATACTTTATCTTACGACTACAAACATCGGATCGATATTAGGGCCACAGTCTCTTATTTTAAATAGGTACACCAAGATATTAAAAAAATATCACTAAAAATTGACATACCTAATTATTTTTATGAAGCAGATTTCTCTTTATTGGTGGGTGAGAAATCGAATTGACCCGGTGTCAACGGGATAAATTCCAGTAAGCTGGCGAGTCCGAACTGCATGTTTTTGCAAATTTTGTATACTTATATAAAAGTACGATAAATTAGAGACTGTTAATAAATGCTGATTGAATGAGATCATACGTAAGATTTTCAGACGGTTTTTACGGACTGTTTTTATCACATTCTAATCACTGATTTTTTTAAACTAATTATTGCGCACCAATTGTATCGTCTAAAATGTACGTCCACACAGGGGCCAATCGGCCACGCAGACTTGATATCAACCGAAGCCCACTCTGATGCATTTGAAAAATATTCAGCGTTGCACTGAGAGTATGTTAATCGGATTGATGTCAAGTGATCCATAAAATCATCATCACATTCAAATCTTGATATTCAATATGCGTAGAGTTGGGTATTTCCCGAGAAAACCTCAATCTCGAGATTCGGAATTTCCCGAAATGATGAAATTTTGAATTCTCGAGATTCGGGATTTCAAGAAAAGATTTCTCGAGAATTCTCGAGATATCATGAAATTTAAAAAAAACCTGTAAAATCCTAAAATCAGTGTAAAAACAGACAAATTCAAAAAAATATGATTTTTTTTTATTTATGTGAAAAGGCAAACAAAATAGAAGTAGGAAAACAAAAATAATTCAAAACATTATTTATTAAAATAGTATTTCAAAAAGACAGACAATCGCGTACGATTTCGAGACACAAAATTCCCTGATGTTGCGAAATGCGGGATTTCCCTAAATGTTATAAATTTCGATTGTCGAGATTCGGGATGGAAAATCTCGAAAATTTCTCGAGAATTCCCGTCGGGAAATTCCCGAAACCCAACTCTAACTATGAGGATACAGAGACGAGTGAGCACGTATAATATTTTCTTTCACGCACGTTTTTTCATATGACTGTACATACATGATGGGTAGAAATGGGAAACCTAAAATTATTATAATAGATGAACTATTTTCAAGTGACTGGATAAAGAACGAAAAACTATTAATTAGCTGTTGTTTCAATTAATGCTTGAACAAAAAACTAAATAGTACGTACAAAACCAACTGTAATACTGTAATTTTTTGTTTTTTAATTGATAAAAATATAATATATCCCTTATACGTTATTGTATCACAATATTAATCATAATCATCAAGCAAATTATACAGTTTACTTATTTTTACGCTAGAGGAAAATCATAGGTTTCACCATTGACTATGCGTTGATGTCTTCTGATGCTAAAGCTTATTCGTGATGGAAGCGAAAGCTTTGAACAAACGGTCGGAGCCGCATTCAATTTATTTCGCTATCGTCGTTGCGCTAGCGTGCGACTGACGGACAGCCCCATATGCAAAATATACACAAAAAGGATTACGTTAAACGGTCAAAGCCTTATTTGAATTTTCTTTGACGTATTTATGCGCACGAACGCAACAATGCTGCCATGTTGAAAAGGGATGCTGAGAATTGGACATGCACGTTCTATACAATCCTTAATAACACGCTGTATATCCTATATAAAATGTAGAAATGTAGAAAAATATGATATTATTATATTAAGAGGGATATTATACTAAAGTCATTATACCAACCGAATAATGTCGGATATATATCTATACCTCTATGTGCATAGATTATTAATTTGTATTGAAACAACGAAACGGAATTTTTGAATTTTTGCACTTTCATGAGGTATCCAAAAGTGTATGTCCTAGATACGTGAAACGTCTATGGGTGATCATACAAACACTTAATAATGTAATAAAAACTAGCTTCGATTTGAGTGTTATTTTTTTTTAACTATTAGGTGCAAGCAATTTTATATAATGTATTTAATTTAAATATGTGTTTTAAAATGATTAGATAATAATTAATGAATAAACTTTAAAAAATCAAAATTTCAGTAGAAGAAATAAAAATGAATTTCTTTAAATTTTAGTCGGAGTTCACACTCAAATTCGACTCAATACCAACATAGTTATATATCAGAACTATCAAACTTCACACGCATACAGGTGCAACATGTTGACACGCCAAAAAGTCGACCTGTTAAAACTGCTAAAGTAAACGTTACGGCGCCTATATCCGATAAAAAAACAGTGATTTTGTATTAGCGATTACCATGTAACGCCATTTTATTATAATCACCGCATTGTCATTTTTAACTGCACATAATCGACATTCATGCCCGGCCCTTCCAAATTAGTTGCATTCGAGATCAGAAGTTTTTTTGTTCAAAGAAAAATATTGCATGTATACCATGTGTGCGGCAGTTTATCAAGTTAAATATATTTTGTGAACGCCAACAAAATCACATAAAAATTCGACGTGTTGCAGTCGAGACAAGTTTGTATGTGTGACCCGGCTTAAAAAATAATTTAATAAAGCTAATTGATAAAATATACATCCACATACGCAAATCAACCAATTGTTTCTCATAACTCGACAAGGAAAACATGTATTTATTATTTCACATTATTGTTAAATACGATATAGAAATAAATAGCAGTAGACATTATGTCTACAAAAATTTGCTGTCTATAGTCTACTAATATTATACCACCATTTGTAATAACAAAATATATTTAAACTGTTTTCACTGGCATTGGTGCTTGAGGCGTTGATCGTCAGCTAATAATTCTCAGGTTGCCGGTAGATGAAACATCCATAATATATAATAATTATTATCACTCAAAGGTAGTTATATTCTAGTTTTGTATAATTGTATTCCAAGAACATGCCGTGATTGAAAACTACGCAGAAAATACCTAATAATTATCTTCGCGCTTGACTTTGTAACACTCAACACGAACTATATATTAAGTAGCTTTATCATTCAAAAATAATACTTATGAAAAACACTATCATGCATAACAATAACTAATATGTATGGAATTATAATTTTAAACGTTGAGTAGTTTAGTCATTGGCAAAGTCAAAAGAGCGAATATGATATAGAAGAATGCAAAATCGCTGTAATGATCACATGAAGGATCTTACAGTTGTCTTTCTACCCATATAGTTTTCAATGCTGTGGATTGCAAGAAAGAATCAAATCAAATCAAATCAAATCAAATCAAATCAAATTTATTTATTTTACATATAATGAACATAACAAATTACAAATTCAAAACGTTCACGACATGACATAAAATAAGTGTTAATACATAATTTTTAGCTAACCGGCAACCGTGGAGTTTCCACTCTCGACACCCATTCTTTTATGAATGAGTGAAGTGGCCAGTTATCCGCCCTCAAAACAGTGTCCGTGACATCAGAGGGGATACCTACCTTGAAGGATGCGTAGTCCCCCCTTGATTTAATTTTCACGACTGTGAAATCAGCGGTACATAACTTATTTAAATAGGTTAAAACATCAGCCGTTGTTGTATCTCTGTGAAGCGGGCAGATGTGATACTGGTTCACAACAGTTTTCGCTCGTCCAGCGAGGTTTCCCCGAATCGCGACACGCCGCTTCCGTGCAACGGTGGCCCATCCAATCTAAGGTAACTGTCAATTCATGGTAGAACTGCATTGTATTGTTATTTTTATTTAATAAAACGCAATTATTTTTGTAGAACTTATTCCACTTTTAATCAATAGATTAGGACCGGTTTCGTCCGCCTGCATCGACACTTTTTGACTATCATGTCAAAATCACGTTTTTTTTGTTTTCAGCGGTTGGCACTATGTATTTTCTATAAGAATTCTGTCTATTATCTATGGTCGGCAGGTTGGGTTCTGTTCAAAATATTATCTATGGATGTCATGTTAAAAGTAATTTTGCATTTAATTAAGCATGAATAATTAATAATAATTCAAATTACTATTACATTATAGTTGGCACTCTTCATGTGTCATTTTTTAGTGAATTCAGATGGTGCTCGTTCAAAATATTCGGTACTGTTCGGTTATCAGGAATACAGCGGAAAACACATTTTGAAAATACCCGATAAACTGGATTATTTGTTAGGTTAACCTAACCTAAACTAACCCAAACTAACAAATAATCCAGTATATCGGGTATTTTCAAAATGTTTTTTCCGCTGTATTCCTGATAACAGAACAGTACCAAATATTCTGCAAAATGACGAAACCATAGACAAAATTGGTCGCCGCGACGGCGTGACAGTGGCGACATGCAACTCAATTTGGTCGCGCTTAAGAGTATTCGCCATTAGCACCAACACGTCACCACTCTTTAAAATA
Organism: Rhyacophila brunnea; assembly: GCF_057557595.1. NCBI lineage: Eukaryota > Metazoa > Arthropoda > Insecta > Trichoptera > Rhyacophilidae > Rhyacophila > Rhyacophila brunnea. The sequence goes on from NW_028232859.1 coordinate 44,416,708, forward strand.
TATAATTACACATTATACCATTATAAGCGATGGTGCCCACAGACGCGTCGGGCGCGCGAAGTCGGCGAATGCAGTGTTTATTCATAACCATAATCACACGTCTCTTCCTGCGCATTACCCTTCACCTATGTTATAAGCGGCCCAAGCAGCACAAAATAAATATTATTACAGCGCCTCTCATAACAAAGCAATAAAAATATTATATTATTTCGGGGCTTGTAATTAAAATTTACGACGACATTCTTCAACCAGCGATAAACTGAACACGCAATAAAATAAAACAATGACTTCTCTGTAATTAAATAATTGCTTTCCGCCCGTCGATCGACAATGCCTCGCGCAGCGTGTTTTGGTCAATGAATGGACTCCATTGTATTTTCTTTCATTCGTATCGCCGAGAAGCGGTGATTCGCGAAAAAACGATGATTCATGCGGCGCGCGCGTATAATGCGTCGCCATATCCAGTGGGCGCTGGCGTATTTGATTACGTTGTATTTTCAATGATTTATGCGCCACTTGTAGAAATTTTGCGCGAGTGCGGCGCCTGACGCGTTCTGTGGGCACCATCGCTAAGTACACACCTAACAATATTTCATTGTTATTCTCTTAGATAATTTTATAACCAAGTACGACGCACGTGGTTATAACACAATAATGTATGGAGGCACCTATATAATTTTCTTGTTTTGACGTATAGGTAAATACTATTGTATTTGAGATTGGTCACGGTTTTTGCATGTTACAGAATCGGAATATACGACCAAGGACTCGCCTCATATTTTTTTATCAGAGCGCTTTTGGGAGCTTCGTTTTGATTAATTATACGTTAACATGGGAGCAGGTGCTTGATCAATGATCAAAGAGTACCTATATATATAACCCGAACTGAAATAATGACCTCATCAGTTCTTGTGTTATATTTTATGTATATATTATTGTTCATTATGATGAGTCAGTGGTGCCTCGTAGGGATGAATTTACCTACACTAGTGTGTTATACATTCGGTTATAATTATTTATGTACTTCAGGGCCGACCGAAGTCCGCTTTTTCCGAAAATATGATGTACTTACATTATCATAATATCAATTCACCTTTTAAGTCTATTCATAACCAAAATCTTAATTTTCTAAATCAACCCTTAAGTCTATGTAATTAATTGTTGGGAAAAATCTTAAATTTCGTTTTCCCAAAAGTATTTTTGACCGAACAGCTAACACGTCGGCTTATAATGTCGTGGGTCTCTAGTTCAAATCCCGGCTCTTTTGTTTTTCAATGTTTATCTGAATCCAGAGTATGTACCTAATAGGTTAAGCAAGTGACTAACATCCATTTCTCATAAAAATAAAAATCTTTTACTGCAACCTCCACTCTGTGGGGGGCATATGATATTCTTGGGATCATACATAATAATAATAAAAAAAATGCACTTAAGAGACACTGGCCTTGAGCTACAGATATATAAACTGATATAATAATAATATACGAGTATGTAATATTAAAATTTTTAAATTTTTGACGCCCACGATAGCCGAGCGGTATCATGTCGGCCTATAATATCGTGGGTCCCGAGTTCATATGTTTATCAATGTATATTAGGAGCTTGATGGGTTAAGAAATTGGCTAACAATCATTTCTCATAAAAACAAAAATCTTTTACTAGAACATCCACTTCGCTTGGGCCTATATGATTGATTTTCTTAGGATCAAACATGTTAAAAAAACAATATGTATTAAATGAATTCTAAAGTCAAAAAAATCACCGCACTTTAGGTCCACATTTCTCTCATAAACTACATGTATATCTTTATACAAATATATATGTAAAAAAATAATTCAATGATTAATTTTATAATTCTTTTAAATTATTACATTTTTGCAACATATCTTTTAAAAGAAACAACAAACATTAATGTAGGTTTTGGGGGTTTTCTATTAAATTAAATATAACCCTATAAAATATGTATTATAAGAACAAATCATATTCATTTCAGCCAGGAGTAATGATGATCCATTCTATATTTCTAAATATTAAAGATATAATGAAACAAGATTTTTATCAATATGTGGATTTTTCTATATAACTTAGCTAAGATAAGCATATAAGTGTGTATATAATTTGTAAACGCCTCAGAAACAAATCTTGAAAAAATATTGTCCTGGACAGGACTCGAACGTACATCCATCGGATTCTGATCAAGTGCTATATCAATTTTGCAATCTGCATCCCACCTAATTACGACAAAATTAACTAATAGTTGTGCAACTAAAGTGATTTTTAAATTTCTTTAGGTACGTAATATTGGCTTCCAGCTTTTGTAGTTTGAATCAATGTAGGTACTAATGGGAACTTAACTTAATTGCTAGCCGGCGACTGGAACTCTCCTAATTTTAGTTTTAACATACTTGCACTTGCTAATAATTCAATAAACTATTTATTTTATTCAATGATTGATTATTCACAAGATTTAGAAATGTAATAAATTTGTTACATCCTAAAATCTTGTGAAGAATGTATTGTTTTTTGTTGTACAATTATTTTACAATCAAAACTACCTTTTTGTGTTAAGAGTTTTAAGATATAGAGATGTTTTTATAATTTTAATCTCTAAAAAATAAAACTGTTTATTTCTGTCAATTTATTGATTTTTTAAGAATAAATAATATTATATTGTTACGCCATTGACTTTAAGACGATAACATGGGTGTGAAGTTGATGGTTGACCGTCCATCGATGTCGGTATTTTTTTATTATTTTTTGTCCATGTTCCTTTGTTGTTCCATATCCTCGTTCAATAACCGAGCTCAAAGCTCCCATGGTTTAATTAATATTCAAAAAATCTCTTATTATGTACCTGTTCTTCCTAATTGGAAGTCAAGATTTTTTAACGCTGTTCAATTCAGTTTAAAAAAATACACATGTAAGTTTTTAGTCATTCTTAGTCCCAATTACAATTTTTTTTGTAATGATTTTTTAAATCTGATTAATTTGTTGTGTTAACAGCTACTTAAGTATTAACAAATGTATTATTTTACAATCAATAGCATATTCATACAATACGTGTCACAAAATTACGCACGACTAATTATGTATTCTGTAATTTGTAAGTGTTCTTACTTTAATAAATGCAAAAGTAATAAATACTTTTAATACTCGTATATTAGTAAGACTACACTCAATTTTTGATAAATTATAGTAATTCAAAATGACAGAAAGGAAAGAGATATGAACCTATTAATTGCATATTGATGTACACACTGATATATAGATAGCCTTGTTGTTATTTTAAATTTTAAATTTTGATTTTTTGACAATTAATAACATATTTTTTTAATAAGTAAAAACTTGCAAATGACACAATATAAATAAGTTGAGTAATTATTATAAATTAACAGTTAGTATAATCTTTAAATAATTTAATGGTCGCTCTATCAGTGGTTAACTGAAATAATTCACACATTTTGCATACAGTATTTCTTGTAATATATACTGAATTCGTATATTTTAATTGACATGGCAATAAATCTAGAGTGTTTACGAAAGTTGTTGATAATACAATCTAACGTATTTAATACTGCTAATTGTTCTTATTTGTGTTTTTAATCTATATGTTAAATGTTTACAAAGTAAACCTAGATTTTTAGTTGTTGTTTCGTTAATATTTGCGAGACGTGACTGATGAATATCACCTGTCACTAATATATCACGCATTCTCTTACACGGACTACGTTTATTTACTTTAAGTACATTATTTCTTCCTTTAAACAATCGATAAACAGCAAAATAGCGTATAATGATTCATGACATTCAAGCATCATACCTGAGAGCTTACTAATAAAAGGAATATACCTAATCCTAGAATGTATTCAAATTTATTACATTACGTGTGATATTTTTTGTATATAGGTATTTACTTACCACATAATCAAATGACATGCGCTATTAGCAAATATTTATAAAAAAACACAGTTTTCGTGTGATACGTAATAATTCGATTGACGCTTCAACCCACAATGGAATAAATACTGATCGTAGTTATTTGATAAACATGACTCCGCAAGTAATGCGTTTCAATAATATAAACATAGTACATACCTAATTGCTATTGTATGAACCAATTCTCACTGACAAGTAATAATCCCAAATACAATGTGCTTGTCAAATTCCATTCCTCGGCTAATTGTTTTGTAGATCTTACAAACGATCTGAGAACAATTATTAAAAGGCAATCAATTTTTTTATATTAATTTAGTTTATATATATATATATTATTCAAATGTAGATTATATACGTGGAAACTTTATTACTACACTAAAAAAGGTGTTTTGTATTTTTTCCATTTAAAAAAAAATTACTATGATTGATTCATATTAATAATATGGTTAGTCACCACATTTACTCCACATAGGTTACAAAAACCAATTGCTACTTTATACATAATGAACTTGCTGTGTCCGCAATATTGATTTGCTGATGGAAGCACCATGTAAAGAATAAAATGGCCTCTCTTAGCGATATGTTCATGAATATAAACAGATGAAGGTTACTAAAAAAAATCTATATATATCGGAATTACGTCGGGGTCACCAATTTGGTAGTAAAGGAGAGGATAATAAATTAAATATACTTTTACATCATTATATTTTACCTAATTTCTTTTAATATTAATACTATCGACCTAGTACTTGATGGAATTTGAATTTAAATTCTAATGGATTCAAGCTCTGTACTATTCCATTTAAGTCGTTTTTTGCGACCCGGGTTTCGCCTTTCGGCCACCTTTAGGCGTCGTGTACATGAGTGTACACGACGCCTAAAGATGCCGAAAGGCGAAACCCGGGTCGCAAAAAACGACTTAAATGGAATAGTACAGAGCTTGAATCCATTAGAATTGTAATTTCTTTTAGTTACATAAATAATCACTGAGTTACTTTGCGCCAGCGCGTCACATCAGTGTTGCCATAATTTATGTATTTACTAATTAATTAAATAACAATTTCGTCCTGACAAAGCTATTATTGCAAATTTATCTCATGTCTTTACAGCATTGCTGTTCCATTATACTAACACATTTGTAGGTGTACCTACACATTTTGTATTATAAAATACATATTATTTTATGTAGTTGAAAGTTAGCACTTATTTAATAATTTAAGTATAATAATTTCAATGAGAATATGTCAAATACGTATTCATGTGATCATTGATATATTCTGATAAGACGTTTACTTGAATATTGCCATGTGAGGGAGTGTTCATGTGATTGGTCGTAAAGTGGATAAGTCTCTCACCAACTCCCATCACTCCATATATCTCATACTTTGTCTAATTCTTCTGTAACTAAATTATAAGTTACATGTACATTAAAAAGGTTCTGATGGGTTTGCGGTTTGCCAACTTTTAACCAAACATGTCCATCTGCTTGTCTTAAATTGTCATCAAGTTAACCGTAAATCCATCACGTAATACAAAGTACAAGGCAACATCGCTGGCTTGGACATTGTTTATCATTCGTAATAGTCTCTTCGTCGCCTTGAACGTGGAGTTAAATCTGAGCGCGCATTGTCGAGAGGTTATCCTGACTGAGAATCTCTGTTTAACCCAGAATAGTGCTTCTCAATATTGCCCGTCTTTCAATATTGTTATATTCACATTAATTCAATATTCTTTCTTAAGAGGGAGGCTTCTCCATACCAGAGGCACCTAGTGAAAAAATACGAAGCTTACAATTTGAGACATTTTTTTGATAATTTACAATTTCAGCTTTATTAAGTAATAAATATGTATCTGAAAACATTAAAAAGAAAAATATTTTTTGTAAGTCAAAGTTAAACTTACAATTGTAAAAAAAATCTGAATTTGTTACATATTTATGTCCACATATCACATTATATTTTATGGTCATATTTATTATTACAATTTAGTTTATTAAGTTTTCAGTTTTTCCTCGTACAGATTCTTTACTAATTCGTAGTTTTAATATTTTTTATATTTATTTAAAAAAAAACATCGATTTTTATTAAAATATAAATGTGTATAACTTGATATTCTTTTTATTTATATGAAATCTTATTGAGGCATGGTTCAAATATTTAAGCTTTGTTTGTTCAATGCCTGTTTTAAGTTTATTGTTTGGTTGATAATGTCCATTTGAAGAGGACGAAACCGGCACAACATTTAATTAATAAAGTGGAATAAGTACTATAAATTGTGTTTTATTTAATTAAACAAATAATTAATCAAATAATACAATGCAGTTCCACCATGAATTGACAGTTAACACTATAAAAAAATGTGAAAGGGTGAGACGCGTTCTTTAAAGCGGCTTCCAGAACACAGGTTTCCATTCATAAATTTATTTATGAAATATATTATATATTAAACAAATATATATTATTAAATATATATTATTTAATATATATTATTAAATAAATATTATTAAATATACATTATTAAATATATATTATTAAATATATATTAATAAATATTATATATTATTTCATAAATTCGAGTGATTTTATCGCGATCGTACAAGTGTATACCTCAGATTCGATGGAGCCATCGAATTAAACCTTGATAAAAATAAAATTATATAATATTTTTAAAATATGAAATTTTAAAGATAAATAACTTGTGACCAACATTAACATGAGCATTTGTTAATTAATGTTCACTGTTAATAAGTTTTATGTGATTACAAAAAAACATAAAGAAAACATTACAAAACTAAATGTTGTGATGTTGAGAGGCAGTGTTGCGGTGCATCGGATGCGAGTGCAGACTTCCCCGGACGTCCTTGAAGGGGACGTTTGCACCCTGCACTGCATCATCTCGCTTTTTGTCTTATTTATTATAACTCTCCGCGATAGAATCCTCTCGCGATCCTCCTCGCGTTGCCTAACCATCCGTTTTTTACATCGCTGCCTAGGGAAAGTGATAAACAATCTTTGATAATAATTGGCGTCAATTATTTTACCCTACGCAAAAATAAAACTACACTTGCTCTTGGCTACGCAGTGAATCTATTATACTGTTAAGGTTTAGATTAATTCTTGTTACAATTATTACGTCGTTGTATATATTACGCTTGTATGTAGGAGTATGAATATCATAGTTGGAAGAGACAAGACATGTATTTTTTAATTTATATACTACCGGTTCTTCTTCCTTTATATATTTGAATATCTGTAAGAGCCAGTGATAATGCATTAATAATAATATATAATACAGTGATTAAGAGGTGCGTACAATTCTGATGCTTTGACTTGGGAGCCCCCTTGTGTGCGCATATTGATGCAGTGCATCTTGAGTACCACTGTAAATTCAAACTTCAAAATTCTAATCTAAGTATTTATTATTACATAATATAGTGTACTTTACAAATTATAATTTCAAAACGTATTTACAATATTAATACAAAAACAGAGTAATTAGAAAAGTAAACAGAAACATCAAAAAAATTACATGGAAGTGCACCGAATATGTAGCTAAGTAGACCTTATTTAAAAAAATATATAAAACAACGCCCACCTTAACTCATTCTTACGCAAATGGAATATATCAATATTTGATGAGATTTTATTGAACACAGTTATTGTTCTAATGATTGAGATTATCAATGGCTGGTTAGTTCCAGACTATGTGAGAACAACAACTACTGATGCTTCCGAAATCTAAGGTAAAACGGAACTACCTGATCAAACTGTTGTCCACTTTATTCTTGTTGAATGGTTTTATTTTATGGTCTTTGCACTCGATACCCAATACGCACATTTTTATGCCACGTTGCGTTACTAGTAATTTTTAAATATCTTCAATTTATTTTCCATACCATAAATAATATATTTTTCCATATAGCATCTAGGTTCCAAGGCGGAGAAAATCTACCTGCATAGAATTTGGGTTATATTAAAATACTTTTTACTGACAATGATTACTAGCCATTAGTCCACTCATTTTCTGCATACTCTGAACTCACTTGTAATATTTTTTTATTAGATGTGAGATCAATCTCGTACCCATGGCCTTAGCGACCACCAAATACCGCAACGCCAGATACATATTATAACACACGACTTTTATTTTTCTTTAAAAACTAATCTTAAATACATTAACAGTAAGATATTGCATTATATTCATTAATACAACCTCTACTAGACCGGGTGCTGTGATCGAATTCGTATATATAATTAGCGAGATACACTTTATTTTTTGATTCATCTACTAAACTTAGTTAGACGATATTGTATAGTTTAATTGAACATGTATAAAAATACACTAAAAATTATTGGCATATCCTATTAAATTATTTTCAGTTACTGGGTGCCATTAAACTGTCGGTTAATTTAATTAACATTCTGTAAACATTGAAATATTATAATATCCAAAGCGTACAATAGGGTATAAATAAATATTACTTCTTCAAACACGAATATATGCATTGAAAGTAAAAAGCCACATATGAAGTATTTTCTCACCTTTAACGGAAAAAAATGTATGGTTGACAATCAATGAGAGGCTGAGATTCCCACAGATGAGCATTCTCGTATGGTCAGGTAACAGGTACGTTCTAACAACGTCTCACTGCGCATGCGCTAACTAAACGATAAAAGGATTAAATAAAATAAGTAATATTATTGTGACGCGGCCTCTTTGTATGTATGTGTATGTACAAATAGGGCCAAAGTGAATTATGACCAGCTAAGGATGATTTGTTATTCCGATTACTGGCAATAATTCGCTGTAATCACACTCAATGAAGGTGTAATCCATAATAACACATATGTAAATGTATATTTGTTACCTATATAAATTGATAACCTTATAAAAATGTCAGTAATAAATTGATAAAAATAAATATACACAGTTAAATAAATAGCAGACTACATAGGTTAGTCATATTATATATTGAAGTCAAGAACAAAATTTGTCGTTCTTTTGTAGACCTGTCAAACCAAAAATAATAATTACAAGATAAAAAGAACTTTTCATATACAACGTTTTTAAATTTTCTGTCGAATCTAATAAACTTGACTTGACTAGCTTAAACGATCAAAAAAATTGTATTTGATAGAAATAATACTGAAATGTCATTTTGACATGTCATATTGATTTCCATAGTAACGCACGTATATATTAATAATTTAGTTGCTAGGACCCCAGACCCCTAGCAACCAATAATGGTGTCGAAATAACATTTCATACAAAACAGAATTAACTGAAAATGAATTCAATTCTACTTAAAGATGGCTAAAAGGATTAAAAAATGCATTGGCATCGTGTTCTGATATATTCTAAAAGTTTCAAATGTCTAGCTAGTCGGGAAGTTAGTTAAAATCGATTACAAGATTTGTACCGGACAAAGAACCACTGAACAAATAAGAATACGAGCTAAGAAAAACGTTGTAAAAATAGGGTACTCTAGAGACCAGTGGCCAAGAGTAAGCTTAATTGCCTTGGTATAAGTAAGATAGCCTTTAGACATTCGACATAAATTGAGCACACTACACGTTGTCAGTCAGTCATGCTTATTTGTTTTTATTGAACTAAAAATACAAATTGGAGATCCTTTTTAAATTCGTTTAAACCCGGTGTAAGCCAAACCATCATAAATAAAAATATATTATTCTATCAATAAAATATTTAAAGTTATATATATGATTTAATGGTATAATTTTAGATATTTATAGATAATAGATAACATCAATTATCGTTTGCTTTAGGCAGGGTTTTATTTAATTTAAAAATATCAATACCATCTGCAATTTATATTCATAAGTGTGTCTGGCAGAGTTTAGTTTGCACTATTTATGTCGGCATAACCTACCGTCACCCTTTGCTACTGGTAGAAACTATCTAATTTTAGTTTTACATTTACTAATTTGCGCCTACAATGGCTGATCGGCTCAGGTTCAAATCTTGGGTCTAGCAAATAAACATATTGGTTTTTCAATTTATGTTTGGAGTCAGAGTATGGACCTAATAAGTTAAGCAAGTGGGTAACATCCGTTTCTCGTAAAAATAATAATTAATACAAACCTCCACCAGGCTCATATGGTCCAATTAGGATCGGATACAATCAAAAAAAGAAAGGAGGAATTTATATTCATAATTTAAAAAATGAAAACAATACACTCCATAAAAAATGTTTTTAAAATCTTAAATTCACGTATTATTGTGAAGCAAAAATGTACCTAGTAAAATTACGTTTTCCAGTAATATTACTCTATAAATATCAGAATTCCTAGAATAAGGTTGATGGTCCATTGTTGCTCCTCCGATGGAAAAGAAACTCCCAAGAAAATAGCGAGATCGTAAGATGCATTCACAAAACCTGTATGTTAACGCAAGTTAACACTGCCTTCGTATATTGTATATTTTATGATATTTTCAAAATTAGTACCTACGCAATATACCTAATAGAGTTTAAAAAACATGCTAATTAATTTATTATATTATGTACATTTCGCTTTATATCGTTTGTAAAACCGTGAGAATTAATTATATTAGGGACATTTATTATAATATATAAAATGTGGCTTAATGTATATATTTAATGTTGTATATAGCATGCTTTTGAAACTGTGGATTCATTTGTTTACCTAGTGTCCCTTGTCAAAAATACTAATAACACAAAATACAAAATAAATCGCCTGATCGATAAAAAATATTCTTTTATCTATAAAATATCTAAAGTTATGTATGGTGTAATGGCATAATTTTTGATATTTTATTGATAGACGAATATTTTTATACTATTATCTACTATGGCTTGGATAAGGTAGAGTTTAATTGAATTTTAAAAACCAACAAATACTATATACATTGTAGTCTTAGTTCAATGAAATCAAATACTTTTGGCTGACAAAGTTTAGTATGCAATATTTATTTCAGATCTTAACAGCCTACCTTCACCCTACGCCACTGATAAATATGCACGTTTAATACGGCTGCATTGTATGTTTGATGCTAGGGGCGGCAGGTTGTATAAAAGTATGGTGAAGCAGGCAAGTATGGGAAAAAAGTATGGTGAGGCAGGCTGGTAATCAATTTACGGCAAGATTTCCACATTAACATTATATCATATGATTACGTTATAATGACCAAAGTAAATCCTCCGTGATGCCCTGCATTTTTTTATCGGGTCGCTATTTCTCGTAAGTTGTCGGCTAATGTTGGCCTGCTTCATTCAGTTGTATGAGAAAGCCGATTGCTTGCCCCTCTTTATATTTAATACCTCTATGGTTTGATGTATACACATGCACTGAACGCACAAGCGAAGTCCAACCATAATGTCAAGCGTGTTAAAGGTAGTTCAATGTATCATGACAACAAAATTTAAAAAAAAAATACCGGCATAAAAAAATATTCTTATATTATAGTTAAGTTACACGGAAAACAAATTTCGAAATAGTAAAAAAACTACTCTCCAGTTAATTTACTTTTTATTAGTTATATCTTTATAACCATGTATACCACATAATTTAATGTGATAAATAAAATTTAAAAAAAAACTAGTGTGTCAGCTATAAAGGTAGCGTGATGTCGTATTATAATTTGGTATATCGTATAATTATAAAAACTCCTGTGATATGTTCATTTCTTCATTATTTTTTTTTAGCTTGTGGTATTATATTTTTCGGTGGAGAAAATGCGTTATCAGCATTACTTGCAAAAAAATATCACACGTTTTCAACAAGCGAATTTATCAACAAAAAATAGATCATTGATGTTCGGTCATATTTTTATAAAGTTATCTGGTTAAATCAATATCTAAGGATTCAAAGTAAGATGCCTTCTCAAACTTTTGAATAAAAATAATGTAAACATAATAAACAAGCCTTTTTCTAATCAACCATTTATTTTTATCCTGTCCGATCCCACGAATATCATATTATGGATCTTCATAGAGTAGAAGTTGTATTAACAGATTTTTTTTGATTTTACGACAAATATTTGTTAGCCAATTGCTCAACTTATTTGGTCCACATTCTGGGTCTAAACATTGAAAAACAACATGTGATCGACAACACAGGCCGACACGTTACGCGCTCGGCCATCGTTGTGCCGCTAAAATCAACCAATATCAGCAGTGAAACAATCACAGAAATTCTAATTGATTTAAGTGTTGTGCTCTCCCATTTGAGTCATTTTTTGCCTTTTGGCATCTTTAGACACAAATGGCAAATACACACTGACATAAATTCAAATTCCACCAAGTACCTTCGGTCAATAGTATCAATTTTTTTAATCACATAGACACTTAAAGCATAAGAAAATTACATAATATATTATATTGTGACCTCACCGGGAATCAAACTAGTAACACTTGATGTATAAAGCCAGTGATTTATTAATTTGACTCCGAGAGCGGCTAAAAATATAGTATTATTAAATAAAAATAAAAATGTTAAATATAATGAAACCAAAACATTAATTGAGCTACTTCAAAATTGTAGAATTATTATAACTTTTTTTCAAAGCCATTAAAAAGATGCATACAACAATATGTTATATACCAATCCAGATAAAAGTTATTGAAAAATGATATCTTAAAATTAAATAAATAACTATAATTTATATAGAAACCTAAAAGTTATATAAATATGTATAGAAAATATAATAATACACTAAATGCAATGTTTTCTTTTGTTTTAGGTATGCAATTGATATCAATCACTATGATGAAACACTGTAAGTATACATCTGATGCAGACAGTTAATATATCTATACTAGGAATAAATATAGCATATTATATTTTATTTTAGTTAATACAAAGTGTTTTAACTAATAATAAATTGACAGTTATCTTTATTAAAATTATCATATAATACGAGACCGAGGTAAGGTAGATAATTGGATCTAAACTACGGGTGGTGGTATTAATCTATACTTCTTTTCACCTTTCGATCTACCGAATATGATTTGAGTGAATGACAAGCAATGGACTGGAGTCAGTGGCATGTAGACAGATCATTCATGGTGAATATGCGGCACATTATATGCAGGATGTGATCACTACACATACGTTTTAAAAATGTAAGTTTAGTGAATAAAAAAAAAACATTTTTTTATTTAAGTTATAAATGTCGTTAATTCATCAGAATTTTAAAACCACAAATCGAAAAATTTTATTAAAAATAGTTGAAATTGATGCCGATTATTTCAATAACTTTATACGTTATGATTTATAAGTCACTTTTTAGGTTATTGTATTATTTTTTTAATCAAATAATTTCAACTAAAGTTTGTACCAATGGATGAATGTCAAAAAAAGATATAATGATGGGAAAATTTGCTGCTTCAGAAACTTTACCAAGAATTTCTTTAAATACTCGGTGAGTTATGCAAACACAAAACGGGCCTTTGCATAATATATTCAATAGGTAAATAAAGTAAATATTACAAAAGGGTTTGTCGCATGGGCTTTGGGATGGGTAGAAATACAAAACAAATCTCTTGACTGTTTTTAACAGCGCGGCGGTCAAACAGTTCGCCTATGTTTGTATGTTTACACAGAACTTGACGATTTATTTTCCAACTGGGCGGTAATATGTGTGATAAACAACATTTGAGATTGTCTAAAGATAAGCATAGCGGACAGTCTGTATTCATCTTTGCTATCCCATACATTATATTATTTATTAGAATACGAGCATAGATCCCACTATGAAATTGCAGTTTTTTTTATTCCACGGTGTTTAGAATCTGGTTTTAACTTATTTGATTCGTATTATAACTATGTTATTTATCTTTAGATGTGACTTCACCTTATTTTACTATGTGGTGGCATTTTGTATTATAATGAAAAATAATTACAAGATAAAAAGAACTTTTTATATACAACGCTTTTAAATTTTCTGTTGAATTATTATGCTCAATATTCTCAAACTTGTACTTGATATGAAGTAAATAAAAAACAAACATACAAACAAACAAATATAGAATACTGAAATGTCATTTGGACATTTCATTTTGATTTCTATAGTAACGCACATATATATTAATAATTTAGTTGCTAGGGTCACCTCCTTAGTAACCAATAATAGTCTTTTACTTTTTACGGATTTTTCTGAAATAACTTTCCATACAAAACAGAATTAACTGAAAATGAATTCAATTCTGCTTAAAGATGGCTAAACGTATTAAAAGAATGCATTGGCATCGTGTTCTGATATAGAAATAGATAATATATAAAATTTCATTGATAAGTCACTAATGACGCTTTTATTTTATCTTATATACATTTTCCAATTTCGCGCCGAAAATGCGTACGGGTCTTCTGTACAGTTTTAATTTAAAAAAAAAAACATATTGAAGTCAAATAATGACGTCATGACAGATTAAAATAGCTTTGCTGTCATTTGCATCACGGACTAAAAATAGTTATTAATTAAATTAAACGTGAATATTATATTTTTTAGTGACTTAATTAAAACAATGAATAATATTTTTCAAAGCATGAAAAGGATTTATTGGAAAATTTAAGAAGACATTTTTGTCATCATTCTGTATGACTTCGTTAATAAAATTATTAAATGTAAGAATAATACTTTTACACGGGTACACAAGACATTTTCCTTGGCAGTAATAAAATAATAATGATCGGATTAGGTTTTTACTACCTTTATAAAAGGATTTTAGACAATCTTTTTCTGTTATTTTACATACAGAATATTCTTTAATTATTGGTGACATATTCCTAATAATTAACAATTATTATTTTAATATTGTTTTCGTATATCCTTGATCATTCAAAAGTCTACACTTTTCTCCTAGTTTTAAATAAAGTCATTCATAGTTATATACTAGAAGTGTACATCACTCTCAAATGTGTAAAACTGATTAGACTAATTAAAATATGTTCAGTATATATACAAGATAGTAATATATTAAATAGAAAGTATAAAAACATACCGAAACCTTCCTATGTGATGCATATTCAAAGTGCATTGGTTGTGATAGCTTGAATAATATTATGTATGAATGTATATGTTTAATATTTCCACAATGCGGGCATTTTCTAATATAATTTACTGATAATATGTAAAACCCATGTGTATATATTATGATACCGATTATACATAATATGCAACATGCATGTCGAACGGAGAATATAATAGACAGAAAAAAATAAAAACATTAGGTAAGTACGTTGATTAAGAGGCAAAGATTTCTAAATGATATACAGATATTTTAATTGTTTTATTTGTATGTAATAAGACAAATAATACATTAGTATGTCTTATTTATCGAATTTTAATTAAGTATGGAATGCTAAAAGTTTTGGTTGGTATTACTATGTATAACCTCATAAAGTATAGCATTTCTCTCTAATATTACAGAAATACTCTCCTATTAGGTATCTACAGTTTAAAATTTGACAAACTTGATTTAGGTGGAGAATTATAACTACGTCGAATAAAACTCAGTTTTAGATTTAGTATGACAAAAACAAAACAACTACCTATGCGATGTAATCAAACAAAAAATAGACTCAAACCCAATTAAAAATAATCGTCTACCTCATCTAGGTGTCGCTTCGTGGTGGCCGAATTTGTCGTTTCTTTGATGTACAGCCGCAAAGCTGTACCAAGTAGTTAACAATTACAATATCTCGTGGAATAAGAAGAGGCATGCAGTATTTGCAAGAGCCAATGACCAAAATGGAATTCAAGAACATTTTTGTTACCCCTTTCAATAAACGCTGAATAGTTGACAGCGATAACATTGTGCGAACTCCGGCAATTGATCAACGCTGATTATACTCGTATATATAAATTTTAAATCAAAATATTATAATTATAATACATTGGAGACAATTGGCGTTAATTTGGCGACGGTAAAAATGTTTTATTTTTACATTTAGATATTTCTTCAAACTCTACAAGTTTACCTGCATATTTAAAAAAAAAAGTGAAGTGTAAAATAAAGCATTTTGATACCTGTATTAGTTAAAAAATATTGAAATTCTTCTTCTTCTTCTTCTTTCACCCTGTCACGTCCCAACATTGGGGCATAGGGCAAGCACAAATTGGCGCCTCTTCCCTCGGTCCATCGCCAACTCCTGCGCCTCCCGCCATGTCAGACCTGCAGCACGTAGGTCGCTTTTGTAGCATTGCCGCAGGGCGAGGAAGGGCTGGCCACGGCGACGGAACCCTTGAGGCTGTGCCACAAGGTTACGAAGTGCCGCACTCTTTGGCGGCATCCGAAATACTATTATATATTGAAATTAAACGTATAATAAAAAAGTTGCAACAGTAAACTCTTATCAAATTTACTACAAAATTTTATATGGCTTTTGGTGCACTTTTTTCTCCATTTATATCTGTCTTCAATGGGTTAAAAATGTTAAGATGAATTCTCTCCCTACCAAGCGGAAAATACGAAGCTTTCAATTGGAGACATTGGTAATTTACATTTTTAAGTAGGTATGTGATTTTAACCATAATCGTTGAATTTAATTATTTTTCTAATTTTGCATTTGTCTTTCTAATTTTAAATTCTAAAGTGAAGGTCAATATCAGTTTTTTTTTATTCATTTCTACCCTACAGCTCAGTAACTGTTGCAGAAAAGATAAAAAGGTACTGTTCGGTTAAAGCGGATACAGCGGAAAACGCATTTTGAAAATAGCCGATAAACTGGATTATTTGTTAGGTTAACCTAACCAAACCTAACCTAACCTAACCTAAACCAACCTAACCTAACCTAAACTAACCCAAACTAACAAATAATCCAGTAACCGAACAGTACCGATAAAAAATATTCCTATTCAATAATATGTATATTTTTTTAATTTTATAAAACTTTTATTTGATATGAGATATAGTTGAAAAACTGAAAATTATCCACAATTTTTCAAGATGAAGGTCTTACCACACTGCGCACGATTATTGATTTTTAGTATATTGTACTGGGCAATATATGCCCAGTACAATATACGTACTAATGTATGTACAATATACGTGTAATATATTATATAAGTACGGCATAATAAATGTAAAGTCTCCCCAGTTAAAACCCTATTATTTATGACTAGGATATACATTATCTCGAAAGCCTTCAGTCTTCTCCTGATGATTCGTTCTTTTACGTTCAGGTGTCTACTATGTACCTATGTACCAATACGATAATATGGATATAATGAAGCATCTGAACTCTTTTTATTGGATGTTTTTCACTTTTCAAAAGAGATTCTTACTATTTGAATTCTGATCTATACTGGGGCTCAAGTATTTGATGCCAAAAAGAAAAATTCGAATCCCAAGAGGCGACCAATGCTAGATTAAAAAAAAAATCAAATTCAATTTCCATCGATAATACTGAATCTATAAATATTAATTTTCAATTCATTGGTTTTAAATGTTCTTTTGTAACGTGCGCATATGACAGGTGTTTACTAAATAATTGACGGACAACAAGACAAAGAAGCTACATTACTACTATCAATTTTGAAGGTATTATTAAATTCAGGAAGGAAAATAATATGAAAAATTAATTCAAACAATTTATCCAACGTCAATGATAATGTACTAAGTATTAACAATTATTCAATTGGGTGACGATTATATTATATATTTACGTCCTGGTTATTTTATTAATGTGAAAAAATTCTATGTATCTAAATGCTCATCATTCGAATCAATCGGTTGTCAAGTATTTCCTTGCATTTAATTGTTACCTGTTAACACAAGCCATGATTTGTCATTGAATCCAAGGACTAATGAATATTATGATAAGTCTAATAAAATATACTTTTGCAAACTGTAGAAGTATCATCGCGAATCGTGATCACTTCCAAATGGGCAACCCGTACAATCTATTATATTTTAATTTGATATTAATTCCTGTTTAATTATTAATAATTTATTTTATCTATTGAAGCAACTAGTATAGGTTTATCCGAGTATAGTGATTTCCAACCTTTTAGTTTGACGGAACCTTTGGAACTTTTGGAAACCTTTACTTCTCTGACAGATATTACAGTGCAGAGCGACAAGCATAGGTAAAGTTTATCCCTTTAGCTGATATGACGCTCTTTACTATTTACACTCCCAAACACTCCAAATATGACGTGTATAAATTTGTTATAACATTCATTTTGTACTTTTTTGTGTGGCTTTTACCCGCGGCGTATAATATCGTGAAATTCCGGGTTTAGCAAATTCAGATATTATTTTTCAATATATGTTTGGATCTCTCTTTTACTTAGGGTCCATGTTTCACACGTATATGTGATCACGAGAAGCACACACTGGTTGAACACTTTACGCTATAGGCACAGTAGAAGGTAACTTTTGAAGACATTATTCAGGGGGCCAAAAGCACTCCAGCCTAGCTTTACTCTGCGAACAATTTCATCAAATATACATCCATCTATAGACACCTGTTGTCCCTGAGAGATGTAGTTTTTACCCTGTTAGAGCTAAGCAACATGGAATGGAGAGGTGCATGCTGGGCATAACGCGAAAGGACAAAAAGAGGAATGAGTGGATAAGGTGGCAGACAAGAATTTGCGATGTTATAGAATAGAGTTTATTAAAAGCCTTAAATGGAGATGGGCTGGACACATAGCTGGAAGAAGAGACAATCGTTGGACAAATCTAGTCATCCAGTGGTATCCAAGAAGTACAAAACGTCCGCAAGGTAGACCTAGAGGCCGCTGAATCGACGAAATGATAAAGTTCTGCGGAAGTACGTGGCAACGCAATGCACAGGACCGAGAGAAGTGGAAGCAGCTTGAAGAGGCCTTCATCCAGCAGTGGATAGATTTAGGCTGATGATGATGATATGTTTGGACCCCGAATGTGAATTTATGCATTTCTCGTAAAAATCCACGAATAGAACCTCCACACCGTGGAGGCCCATATTGTAATCCACTTAGGATCATAATGATATAATTGACTTAAGCTGACATCCAATATATGCAATGAAAAATTACAAATACACGTCTGCATAAATATAAGTATATATATTTTGATAGGTCTACGTAATCTACACGAAATTAACTGTCTAGTGTTGAATTTTATTATTTAAACACATTACCTACCTTACCGCATGAGATGACACTGACAGCAATGTTGGTAACTAATCATTAACGAGTTACTGTTACTGAAAAAATCCCCTACTAAATAAAAATACATTTTCTGTATAATATTTTAAATATTTATATCTGTATTAATCAACGAAACGTTATTAAAAATCCCAATTAATTGGAGAATGTTTCTTGAATTTCGAGAGTTGCAACGCACCAGTCAGTTAATGCTTGTTGAATTCACTTTAAATTGTTTGAATAATATAGTTAAGTCATGTTTAATACTGCTAGTCTTTCGTGTTTGCATAGATAATTAGTACTAAAAATATTTGTAAGTATATCCAATGTACTTTTAATCAACTATATGTATTTGATTTATATTTAGAACACGTAATTAAGTGACAGGTGTTTTATTAAGTGGTTTCAATTTTACCGCCACATTTACGGAAAGTGCTTTTAAAAAAGAATTATTTTGAACATTTAGTTTGGCCATATATCGTGTAGGTAATAGTTATTACTGAAGTGGCTAAAATTTACTTTGATGTGAATATTTGTGGCATTGTAGAACGGTGTAATAAAAAATATTAATGTATTCAGTTGTCAGTCAATGACGTCGATTACGCATAAATCATTGTGTTTTTTCAATGCTTTTAACTTTTTTTACCCTTATGTTGAAGTTACATTAAACCACAATATTGATATATTGCTAAACTATTTATTGATACATATATATTGTGTTTTATTAATAGTATCCTGATGCACCTTTATGAGTTTAAGAATTTTCTCAATCTGTATGGTATAGTTAGCTACAAATGAGTAGCCTAACCTTTGTTGACCCCAATGAAACCAACCCGCACTGACCCCCAGATGCTGCAAAAGCGTCCAGTAGCCAAACACGCCTCGGGTTGTGTTGTCGCATAGAAACGTGACCGACAGATATGAATCTCTCTCGACTAGTAGATAACCAACCAAGTTAGTAAAAATATTCATTCGATCCTTGGACTTGACCTTGCTCCTTGGTTATAATGACCTCTCTGAACCGAAGCCTTCACAAGAGGCAATTTTAATATTCCTTTAATGATGCTAAAATTATGTTCGACAACATGTTTTCAATAATACGAAAATTTACTTTTTCTTATATTATATACCTAAGTGCTTGAATAATACAAAAGTTATTTGCAATAATTTGGCGTAGAAGTGAATAAAAAAACGAACTCTGTACCTTTGAAGTGAAACTCGAACAATAAGTGTAATTGACATCCAGAATTAGCCAAAGTTGTTATTGACGTTTTTATACTTGCTTTAAGACCTTCAGTGGACATATAATTCCAGTATGGAAGTATCTTAAAATTATTTGAGTTCCAAGGACAAATTCGACTAACCCATTTAATCAATGCATTGAGTCGCAATATACGTCGTCACCCCATTTCTAACTTTGACTTTTTTGAATTGTCATCAGTTATCATATGTAACAGATGTATGTAATTTTGATTTCGATTAAAATTTAACAGTCATTAATAATATTTTATGAATTTACATCAGACTTTGCAAGTCAAAGCTAATAGACTAATAATATATTGATTAGATGCAATATTCTATATAAATTTACTCAAATAAATTGCAAATATTAGTCAGTTAGAACTAGTTAGCATAATTAATATACAACAATTATTCAACTAACTTCACAGTGGTATTATTATTGCAAGAACACCCATCTCTGGCGCTGAGAGTACGGATTCAATCCAGATTAAGGACCCAATAGATTGGTTAAATAACTAACTATCATTTTTCGTTTAAATTCCGTTAACATAATTTAAACTCTGCGCAGGTCCATATAGCCCATCTAGGAACAAATATGGTTATTTGAATTGAGAATTTTAGTAAATTCGTCATTTCTATAAACTTGATATTATTGACTTTTTAGTACTTATTAAACAAAAGGTAGCAGAGTTATCAGCTTCCAAAATAATTTCACAGACGCTTCATGAAAGCCTTATTATTCTTCTTGGTCATTCCTTCACGGCTCAGAATCGTGAACACCATGTAATTTTATCATCTTTTAAGCGACCAAGACATTCCACTCCTATCTGCTTCTCTCAGGACAGAGTGAATAGTCGGCTCCTTCACTTGGTTGCTGTACGCTCTTCCTCTGATTTGCCTTCCCTGAAGACTATCCAAAACCACCATTCTTTCCAAGCTATCCGGTCCACGCTGAACAGTATTTCCAAAAAGGCCTCTAAAAGTCGAACTCGGTTATTACGATCACGGATATAGTGAGATCTCGGATTTAACAAGGAAACATTCGTTAACATTTTAGTTTATGATTTTCTAAATACTTTTTTTCATTTTTATAATGAGCTACTTATCGGTTATACCGAACTAAAATATGGTCAAAAAATTTCTTAAAACTGTTAATGTGTCGATCGTTTAAAAACATTTCGACCCTAAGCAATAAAATCCGACCGGACAGGATGCCGCCGGAATCGGATTACGTTTATGACACTAGTTAAGTGTCTAAGCACCTACCTAATGGGTGTTTTCGCCGACAATATTGAAAAATTATGCTCGCATATGGTTGAAATTGGATGTAAAAATCTAAGGTTTGTGTAAAGATGTTGTTAAACAACTTCTTTTGGAGAAAAATTCTAGTTGTGTATTTTTGTTTGAATTGCGACTTTTTGTGTTATGTGACCGCTCATTTAAAAATACATATTCTCTGATATATCGAGCAAATTCAGTCGGCCCCATCTTCCTCGTAATTACCAAGTTTGACATATATATAGGTATATATATTGTTTTCTTTTTTGATTCGTGGACAAATAGGAAAATGTCATCTTATACAAATAGTTATATTATGTATCTAATTTTAAAAGTTATATCAATTTACATTCAATTAATACGGATATCGTCATATTAATAACAACCATTAAATGAACGAAGTTTTTTTTATAATATTAGTTAATTTAATCATAAAGATCCTAAAATAAAAGGCGTAACAGACGAGTGCAAGTTTAAAGTGTACTTATAAAAAGTGTAGGTAATAAATTATTTTTCCCGCGCATCTCGATATAAGCAAGCGCTTTACTCGAATAGCATTTAAACTATTATTATCATAACACTCTGAGTCGTTCATAATGACCGGAAATTATTATAAAATGCAGGTATGGTTACTAATGCACTTCATGTAAGTACTATACCTACTTTACCGTGCATAATTTGTTATTGATACTGTATACCCTCCATAAATTGTTCATTTCTTCACAAAAGTGCGTAAAGTTTCAATGTTTTAATAATATAGAATCGCAATAATTACATGTAAAGAACTCGCCAAGATTTATATTCAGTATTTTATATTAATTGAACTGGAATTTACGTGAAAGCTTATTCTACAGAAATGGAGGGGTCAACATGTGAAAATGAGACAAAAAAATATGTTGATAATTTTAATCGAACTTATCTCATTCGCTGCTGAGTAGATAATGATTTTTTAATTAGCACCTTTAAAATGCACGTTAATTACATCGATCGGCCGCCTGGTCATTACGCGCCGGGTGCGTCTTCCGCGTCCAAAGTATTAAGGTGATGCCTTTACTGAGCCTTTTTTAAAGAGGCACCTAGCGAAAAAATATGAAGCTTGCAATTTGAGACATTTTTTTGATAATTTACAATTTCAACTGTATTAATTAATAAATATGTATCTGAAAACATTAAAAAGAAAAATATTTTTATTTTAAGTCGAAGATAAACCTACAATTTAAGAAAAATGTTATAAAATGTGAATTTAGTGCAGGGTCCCACGTTATTATTACACATTATTTTATAGTCATATTTATTAGTAAATTTAGTTTATTAAGTTTTCTATTTTTTGACGTAGAGATTTTTGACTAATTCATAGTTTAAAATTTTTTATATTCAAAACATCGATTTTTATAAAAATATAAATGTGTATAACTTGAAATTCTTTTTATTTATATTATAAAAAATATTAAAACTATGAATTAGTAAAATTTCCCATAAGAATAAACTTCCATATTACAAATCCCTGTTTTATCATCGACCTTTACAATAGTGTATTTGAATTAACTATTTGTCGATGATTGGATTTGTAAACTTGCAACTTGTAAGAGTAAGTTTATAGCTAGACGATGACGTGACCTGATCCTTCTCAGCTTATCCGTTATCCGGATGTGCTGAGCCATATAATCTACGTAATAATAGGATGAAAGGGCACCAAGGATCTGTAATTTCATAGGACACACGCGAGCGGATCATTTCAATAATATTACAACGGATTAATTCACTTGTCAAACTGTAATATCATATTGTTACATAAAAAATCTTACAAAATGGTAATGTATAGTTGAGTCGAATACAGATCTAGAGAACAAATATTCTTTTATTATGAAACCTTGTAACACTAATATTTCATAAAAATTACAGATTATATCATCTTTTTTTTTTTTTTTGATACCTACCTTAATTTAATATACAAAATCGATAGCCAAAATTATAACGCAATTCGATAAGCATTTCATGTAACAACTACTACTAGTTAAAATCGTCGCAATTATCTAAGGCGTCCGTAGTTTAATGGTAAAACATAATGTCGCGAATCCAGCAGATATAGGTCCCGTCGGTCGTCGTATTTTTTTCTGAAAAAAAACGATTTTTCTAGTTTCTTTTCGAATTATGTATATTGATTATGCTAATCTACTACAAAGATTCCTTATTGCACAATTATTTAGATTCTTCTTTGATTAATTTTATATTATATTACATAAGTAACAGACTAATAGAGGCATTGGATATGCAATAATATAATGTAATATTTGTCACAATATATATACGTACGTATAAATGTGCTGCATTGTATATTCACTACCAATACCAGTGCGTTCAAAGGCTGTAATAATCCATACGTAAATTGATCATGTTTTTGTATCAGAATTTATTTATTATTTTTGTAACAGGTAAATTGCACTAGAGTTGAAATATTGTGATTATGAGCCTACAAAAGAAAATAAAAACTAGACATTTCAAGGAAAGGCTTTCAATGACGTTAAATCATATTAAAATTGAAATTTTATCTTTTATAGTTTATTGTATACATGATTTAATTAAATTTAAAAAAAATTAACATTATCTATTTTATTAATTCTGTGATATTATTTATTTTTTCGACCATGTCCGATCCTAATAATAGCATATAGGCCTCCACAGCGTTTATGTTTGCATTAACATATGTTATTTTTACGAGAAATGGATGTCAGCCACTTGTTCAACTTATTAGGTCCATACTCTAACTCATACACAAATTGAAAAACAATATGGTGTACTTGAAAGACCCAGGATTCGAACGTTGACATTTTAGTCAATTAATGTGTACCAGTTTATCAGTAGTAATATCGTATTATTAGGTATTATTATTATGTACCTACTTCCTAAGTTCACTCCTCATCACTGGTACTGGCTTGTGTTAAATCTAAAACAAAAAAAAACTCACATCAAAACTACAGAATCAGAAAATAAAAAGTCTCCAACAAAAGTGAAATCTTTGGCCATTGTATCAAACAATAGGTAGGATTACGATGTCAGAATATTAATACCCATTGTACATGTGTAATCGCATAGATCGACATTACTTCTTGGTTTATTTATCATTGCCGATTTATCATAAATAGGTTTTCTTTATTATTTACCAAATTTATCAAATATTACAATCAAAATATTATTATATTACAAAAAACTTCAAGAGTATGATCATGTTGGTATTCGTGACAGGCAGCCGCTCTGTGCACTGAGTGCCAGGCATCATGAGATGGTTTTATGAGAGATACTCAATTCCCTACATAGTTACAACGCAATATTCTACTAATGCACTCTGCATTTTGTATTTTCCACACGGCAATTGTATTGGTTGTATGATTAAAATCGTGTTTTTACTAAATTAAAATATTTTTTATAATCGCTACTGCATAAAATACTATACGTTAAAGGTCAAGAAAATCAATAATGAATATTAAAACTAGTCGTTAATAATGGAGAAAAGGTATACAGAAGGGAGTATGTACCAGTAGCGAAGGGTGGTGGTAGGCTATTAAGATCCGCCATAAATAGTGCACTTTAAACTTTGTTAGTCATACGTATTTATTTTTATTGAACTAAGACTACATTTTACAGATGGTGTTGGTTAGTTTTAAAAAATCAATAAAACCTTCCCTAAACCAAACCATAATAGTTTTGGTATATTTTGGGCGATACGACAGAATTGTGCACACCCTTTCAATCATACGTATTTGTTTTCGTTAGATTAAGATTACATATTATTACACATATTGTTACACACATCTGTATTTCTGGCACCCAACTCGAGCAAGTCAGCAGCTACATCTATCTCGGACAGCAGGTGTCCATAGACGGAAGCATGCACGATGAAATTGCTCGAAGAACAAAGCTGGGATGGAGTGCTTTCGGACGTCTGAATAGTATCTTCAAGAGTGACCTACCATTATCTCTTAAGCGTAAGGTGTTCAACCAATGTGTGCTACCCGTGCTCACGTATGGCTGCGAGACGTGGACCCTCAACACGAGAGATGTCCAAAAGCTAAGAGTCACACAGCGAGGCATGGAGAAGTGCATGTTGGGCATCACGCGAAAGGACCGCAAGAGAAACGAATGGGTTAGGAAGCAGACAAGAGTACGCGATGTAATAGACGTTGCCAAACAGCTGAAACGGAGATGGGCGGGGCACATTGCTCGCCGAAAGGACGGCCGCTGGACAAATGCCGTCATCCAATGGTACCCAAGGGGTACGAAACGGCCACAGGGTCGCCCTAAAAGCCGCTGGATTGACGAACTGGTAAAGTTCGGCGGAAATACGTGGCAGCGAACGACACAGGACCGAGAGAGTTGGAGAAAGCTTGGGGAGGCCTTCATCCAGCAGTGGATTGACCCCGGCTGATGATGATGACATATATTGTTGGTTCATTTTTTTAAAATTCATTATGCCCTACCTAAACCAAACTATAATAGATAATAAATACTATTCTATCCATCTAAAATATCCAAAGTTATGTTATTAATTGCATAATTTTCAATATTTAGTATTTTTTGACATCTATTATGGCTTGCTTTCCGCAGGGTTTAATTGAATATTAAAAACTTACCAACACCATCTGTAAATTGTAGTCTTACTTCAATGAAAACTAATACATATAACTGACAAAATTTAGTATGCACTGTGTATGGCTGATCCGAATAGCCTACCTCCACCCTTCGTCACTGGTATGTACTAATCTATAACATTGTAATAAATATATTTTTTACAAAATATACGACCACTACGTATTTAGAGCAAATTGTATTATTTCATTAAAAATCTCAATGTGGTTACGTCTGTACTAGTATTATAATATAAAATATTGATAAGATGTTATGTATATTTGCATTTACCTACTAAAATTATTGATATTGAGATCCAATAATAATAGCTTTATAATTTTAATATACCTACTGATTGTGATTATAATTTTTATATTTATACAGTTAATAATCTCATTGATTGTTCTACACCTGTTTATTTATATTATATTGTTCTGAATTATTCACATAAATTTAATAATACACTAGACATTCTTTATTTCTTTAATTCTTTTTAAAAACCGGTTTTGAATAAATTACATATTTGAGATATAAACATTCGAGTCAATGATCTGAAACCCGTATTATAATACTATGAAATTGCAAAAAATAACCATTGATTATTTTCACAACAATAGCGATTTTTTATTTATTTAAACATAGATTAATAACCAAACAAAATCATCGGCAAATAATTCTATGGATAAAATACTTTGAATAGGTACTTGCATGCTGCATTGTTTTTATTTATTATTTTCCTTGTGGGTGATTCTTTGCATTTTCTTTATACTTAGTTTTTTTATTGCTCTTACTAGTGATAGAAAAGCTCGTTTTAAATTGATTTACCATGAACTTACTTATGGCGTCTGCTGAAAGGCAATAATTATTGACGTGGAATCATGACCCTTCTTACATTACAATACTCTGTGGCATGTCAATTGGTTTGGTAAAAAATAACGAAAAACAAAAACATTGAACTACTCGTGATATAAGTATTAAGGATTGTTTTATATATTATGAAATAACCACAGAACAGATAATAAATAGAATACCAATAGGCTATATTCAATACGTCGCATGGTGAAGCAGGCCTTTGAATGTGTGAGTGTCCTACGAAAATGAAGCACGCATTATGCACATGCAATAGTGTGTGTAATACACCAACATTAAATGAGCGTAAATGCATAAACCGAGGGCAGTTTTCAGTATTCGAAGTTAAACGTATTCTAGACACGTGTGTAAGTTTAACCCGGATTCATCCTTACTCGAGTCGGTTACCTGCTATTGCCTTACCCATTTGTGTATTTCAGTTCCCATTATTTCTGAGTTGGAAAGGGTAGAAAATGTTAAGTTATAAAACTAAGAGACTATTATTTTCTCTGTGAATAAAATATTCCGTTTTCAATAAATTTATGTTTTGAAGAATGATAAGTTAAAAGGAAGAGTTAAAAAATGTGACGCAATTGAGACAGGGGGGTAAAATATTTTGTTATAATATTATATTATTATTTAATTATATAATATTATAATATAATATTATTTTATATTATAATATTATTATTTTGTTATAATATAATATTAACATATTGACGGGGTCAAGGGTCTGAAAGGTACCCAAAAACGTGTGAAGTCATTTATGGCCTAATACGATATTTTTTTGTTACATTTGAGAACCGTTGCAAAACGCTTTTAATATGGTTAAATTAGTAAGTAGCTATGTATATATTATATTCTGCATTGGCACTATAAACGTCTTTATAAAAAAAAGAAAAGGAAAATGGTGACTTGATGTTGATATTCTTATGCAAATCTTTTTCTAAAATCTAATAATGACAAACAATTTGTATAAGTGACATCGTTTAGGCTTGGAAATCTCGCAAATAAATCTGCAATCCGAAATGTCATGCACATAATGGTGGCCTAGGTATATTTTTCAGATTCGCCATCATATATAACGACTCTATGTTTATCTGTAGAATAAGATTTGTCGCCATCGCCAGTGAAGTAAAATGTTTAAATGTAATTCTCTTATCAATGAGGTGCTAGGCAAAGAAATAATATAACCCATATAAATACAAGTATTTATTTCAATACATTATTTTAGTCTTGATATCCTCGATACATGTGGAGACTATTATCAAGAGATAATTTTATGAAATATAAATGCTGCTCAAAGTTATGTGTGTAATAAATAATACACACGTGAAATCAAAAGTCGGAGAAAGAAGAATATGAAGAAAGAATATACACTAACACACCAAAAATATATTTACTGAAAATTTACTTGCAGAGTTTCATGTTTTCTTGTTCCCTGTTTGTAACCTTTAAATCCATCTTACTATAATATAACAATTACGTTTTATATGGTAATTTTACAGCAGACTGACTCATACGTCATAGTATTAAATCTTTGGTTGTTATGTTGCTTACCATAAACTTAAAATTCATTACTTATAATAAAGTCAAGTTCAAGGCACATGTTAATTGAATGCGGTCTAGCTAAGTCACATTACAAAACCGGTTCGTTTTTTCTCTCTATATAAAAGTTAATTGAATTAGATTATCGAGTTGGCCCCAATCTGTGGTATTGACATTATTTTTTTTCGTATGCTGATTTGCTGTTGATATTCGAGATTAAATCAAAATGGCGGCATAACTGTTATTATGACAAAAAAATATTCAAATTCAAATTGCGGTCATTTTTTGCATCGTGTATGAAGATATGTTTTGACAAAAACATGATTCTGACGATGAACATGATATTAAATACCTCACATCTTGAAAATTTAAATTATTCTATTTGTATCACCAACCCCGTTTTGTACCACCAATATTGTTTCTAAAGTCACCATAAATTTATTTGTTTTATTACTGCTTACTTATGTATATTATTTACTTTCTGATTACTTATATTAATTATTTAATTGTCAATTCCAAAATGGAATATCCTAACCAGAGCATTTAATTAAGCGAGGATTAGTCAGTTAGCGGTTTTTTTTACGAATATCTAACGGTTTAACCGGTTCAAACCATAACATTTAAAAAATATATTTCATGTTTAAATATTGACGCTCAATCGATAGTATTTCAGTTAAAATAATGGCTATCTATATGTATGTACTTTCTCCGTATATATTAACGATTGTCAGTTCGTTTCAGGGTAGTAAATAAATTTAGTAGGTATATTTTATTTATTAATGCAGCACTACACAGTTTGTGATGTGTCTTCTTACATAACTTTATTTATGAGAATTCGGTCGGTTAACCGCGTAAAATTACCTAGATTTCGGTTAAATAAGAACCGCGCGATTACCCGGTTTCGGTTTAAACCGATTTGGATGCTCTAATACTGAAATTACTATTTAGTATATACAATACCTACTGCATATAATACAATACTGTAACAATGTATTGTATTGTAACAGGTACGTTAAACAGATTTTTTGTTTGTTGTTCACATAAGCCTGGTCGCACATATAATAAAATCGTCGGCTATGTTTAGATACTTGGCAGTGGTATTCGTGGGTAGGTTCAAATCCGGAAACTTGTACGTATGCAATTCGCCGTATCACACCTCACCGTAAATGTTTATCGGAATATGGCCGTATCTTAAAAGCTGTCCAACCTCTTTGGGTCGTATAGTACTGATATAAAATTCATGTCTAAATAAAGCACGGTTCTTGTTGGTTTACACTTTACTGGAAGCCAGCAGCAAACAAATTTTGAAAATAGCCGATATACTGGATTATTTGTTAGGTTATGTTTTCATTCTTGAATTCATGAATTTTGCCACTATGAAAATTGAATTAATGTTCATATTTAATCTAATAAAATTATCGACCGTATAGTATACGGTCATCTCTTTCCGACAAGAAAGCTCACGACAAACTGTGCCACGGTGAAATGTTTTACGTACAAATTACAAGTAACCTCAAATCACGGGTCTGGCAAATTCACATGTTATTTTCATGTGTGTTTGGATCCAAAGCATCGCCCTTATCGTTTGAGAAAATGACTGACGTTCAAAGAAACCTTTTCATGAGTCGACCAAGATCCAAATCAAATTTCCAATGGAAAAAGTATACTTAAGCACGTTATTGAAAAGTCGTTAATATGTTCTCTGGATAATTAATGATCGGTTCAAATTTTATTTTTTTATAGACCTATAGACCACGTTTATAAAACTTGTACTGGAAGATATCTAAGTAGATATTCGATAATATGCTTGCACTATAAGTGATAATACGAGGCATATCGGAGCGGTTTTACATCATTTACAACTTTGCCACTATTACGTGTCTTCGGTATAACCAGAAGATCGAGTTATATTCATAAGAAGAGAGGTCATACATTTTTAATTACAACAATAATTAATATCAATTGCCTACTCAAATAATTTAGTATATGTTATCTTATCAAAAAGCTAGAATTTTCCGAAATATTTTAATCTAATATTGATTAGACTATAGTAACTATACCAACAGAGTGTATAATTAAAGAGCTCGGATGATAATGAGTACTTGTCACTCAAATATCATATAATATTCAGTCGATATCAAACCTTTAAATCAAACAGTTCAAAATTAACCTCTCAATTAACTAGTCGTTACTAGTATACCCTCGTTGTTCTAATATAAAATACTAAATTCACGTAGATGATTATATTAATATTATTTACATTATTGTAATAAATTTCCAAAATGTAATACAGTAACAATAAAATAGCCGATAAAAACAGTTCTGTCTCTCAATCAATTATGTATCCACATATCAAAAATCAAACTTGGTAGTTGAACAACTACAAATAATAGTAACCCCTTAAATGAATGAAAAGACAGGTACATACATTCATAATTAGAAACATAAAAACATACCTATTAACGTCTCTATCGTTTGGCTAGTAAAAAACAGCTATGCATCTAAGATGATATCTCGAAATCCATTTAATTGTATTATACTTTTCGTGCCATCCCCCATCCGAGATCGGCCATCATCAGGGCAATCTTTATTTTATTATATGCTAGACGGAATAGTTTGGTAGAGCTGCAATTGTACAAATCACGGAGTTTCTTAACCTTATCACTGCCAGCCAATTTTTACTAGGTGGACACTTGTAGGCCAGCTATTTTCGGAATAAAATAAATCCTAAAAAATATAAAATAGGAAAGGAAAACTTAGCAACAGAACATGTTTATCAAGTTTATCGTGAATAATCTCACACTTAAATGATACGTATTGCTTAGAAAATATACACAGAATATTTATTCAGAAGTTATGACGTTTACAAGAACCCGCGAATATATTCGTCCGTGGCCTGACGCGACATACATGATTTGGCGAGTTAATTCGTCCGTGGCACGGATCAGGTTAATTTATAAAATATGGCGTCGTAATGCGTGCTATCGTCATCTCATTATGTAGCCAAGGCATTGTAGTTATCTGGTTTTGAAAATATGAAAACTGGGAGTTACTTCAGAATGTTGATTCAGTTCACTCCAATTTTTATAGGTATACATACATCTTTATAGTCAAAATACATTACAATATGAATAAAAAAATCTTGCCTCACGAAACCGGTCATGTCCTTTATTAAAATTTTCGGATATAATTTTACACGTATAAATAGTGTTCGAAAATAATGTATTATTACAATTACGAGTATAATAACATATTGTTACATTGTTAATGAGTCTATTTTTATCTGAAAAAAAATACATTAGTTGACTACACTTTTTTTTAAAACAAATAGGGAAAAATACAATATAATTTAAAATCTATAGATTTAGTTTAGTGAATTGGACTAAAAATAAAGTAAAAAAATAATGCAACTCATTTGAGGTAACAAAATCACGTTCGTATCACCAGCGGACGATGATAATAAGACGAGATTAACTTGGACTCGATTCTGTACTCCGAGTGTACAAAGTGTGGCATTGACCGTAGAAAAAGAGGAGATGTGCACGCTTCTTTACTAAAGTACCGATTGCACTTACCAATGCATCATAATAATATCCATTCCACTATAAGGAGCTGGAAGGACAATCAGCCCAACAGCAAAATCACCATTTTGAATAAATTTATTAAAAAAAAAAAGAATATTTTCAATCATCTTTTCACAATTAAAACAACACTTAATAATTTGATATAAGTATGTGTTATTTTTAATATATTATATACGTTATATTAAACTTTTTTGAGTTATCAAATTTCCTATTTTTTGTAATATATTATTATAATCATTATTATTACTCCAGTGGGTCTATTCTGTACTTATCGACCGCTAAAGTGATAGATATTATCAAACTTAGGGTAGGTTTGTGTCAAAATATTGGCACTTATTGTAACAATTACAATACGTTGGTTGTAATTGCTGCAATAAGCGTTACATTTTAACAGCGCCTCTCTTGCTGCTGTTAAAATATAGCACTTATTGCAACAATACAACCAACTTATTGTAATTGTTACAATAAGTGCTAATACTTTGATACAAACCTACCCTAAGTTTGATAATATCTATCACTTTATCACTTTAGTGGTCGATAAGTATAGAGTAGACCCACTAGTGTAGGGAACCTGTGCCCTCATAGGCTATTATGCGCGAAATTTTGATTGAATGCATTTTTTTTTTTAATTTACTACCCGATTATTTTACAAATGTAAATTTTGAAGAGCTTCTAATGAAAGATTTTTTTTAGTATGGTCATATTATATAAATATATTATGATCGTATTTTCCTCTTTATAAAAAACGTGTATTTTTCATACACTAATAAAGGTAGTACAAAATATTTCATTAAAATATACATATGTACGTACATAAGTACTCTTGAAAACCATTATTCAAACTCGGTCAATCTCACTGAAAATAAAATGGCAAAAAAATCTTTATTATTCCAAATATCAAAAAGTACGGGGATTGATCAATTGGGCATATTATTTTCCATAATTCTTTCTTACAATAGATATTTCTAAAATAAATATTAAGCCTTGTGCAAGAGCTTTTATGGCCAAATTTTAAAACAGCTCGTTTGTCTGTCTTGTATAAGGTACCTACGTAGGTAATTTAAAAAAGGATAAATAAATTTAGAAGAGTACTACGTATACAATTTTAAAGAAAGTTTTTTTACTACCTAGTAACAAAGTGCCTTTAACAATGTAAAGAAAATATAAGTTTTTGTTAATTGAAACGAAAATACGCACCCAACGAGTCCAACGACCTTAACTTAATGCTGCCGTTTATTGTAAAAATGTTTCTCGGATTTTACTCGGGTTACTTAATTTCAACAATTAATTTGGCAATATAAATGAAAATTGTCTTGGGCCATTTTTCAGTTAATGCATTGGTTTATTTGAGTATAACTAAAAAAAATGCTATATGGGTACATGGGTACATTGTCATTTAATACTCTCAATATAGCTAGGATAAAAGTATTAATGCACTCTGGTATAGCATAATATTGTATTTGGTTAGGTTGAGTATCGAATTTGAAAGCCAAAACATTTTGGAAAAAAAATATATATTAATTTATAGATTTAATAAGATATCTTGAGTATCTTAAAAATTCACCAGTTAGTTATTACGTGAGAAATTTGCAGGTTTGCAGCTATATATGAAAACATATTTAAATTTTCCCTCAAAATTAATTAGTTGAAAATAATTGTCTTGCATAAACTTGGTATAAGAACTATTTCTCTTATTTGATGTTAGTAATTAGCATAGTAGGTATATAAAGCAATCCGAGAAAGTATTATAGATTTATTCAATATGGAAATTAATTGATTGATTTTATGGGGTGTGGTTTTAGATTCACTCAAAAAAATTGGGGCGTGGAAAGCAAACGAAGACAACATTTATCACTAACTTAACACTAAATATCCTACAAAACAGGTTCAAAAATCATATACAAAAGTGTTATGAATATTTTATTTTGATAGAAATTTATTTAATTTAAATATTAATCTAGTTCAACAATTTCACTAGAACTCTACAAAATATTGTTCAATCAATCGATTTCGCCGTTTCACGACACACTTAGTGTGTATATATTCTTTCACGTCGTCATTTATTTTTTAGCTTTCCTCCCCAAGAAGTCAAAATAATACAAAGTGACATATTTCATTCAAAATTTTGAGCTTTCTTTCTCACTTTTTACGGCTAGAATCTCAGTTCTGATTTTCTTCATTCCTTTCCTATTCCCCCCCCCCCTACCAATAATTGTCATTTCAAACAATATTGGCCAATAACTAATTGGCTAATAACCGTTTGGACTGTCAAAAAATGCTATGTTTTAACAGTACCACTCTTGGCTGTGTTAACTTTTAGAGCAAAATAGACAGTTTTGACAGTTTAGACGGTTTAACTTTTTGTAACAATTAATATAATAATAATAATACATGTACAATACACTCAATACATGAATATGATAAACTACCCTCTATAGCCGCCGATAGCAGCCCTGTGTATAAAAGATACGCTGGAGTGTAAACGGTGATTATATCTTTGTATTACTTCCATATTGTTTTATTTAAACTGTTTATCAAACAAAAGCTTAAATTTACTCATATTTATATTGTAGCTGAAGGAAACAGGAGCAAAAAAAAGGGTGGACAAGCGGGACAGAAGGCATGGGCACATTAAATGTAATAATATGTATAAGTTGTATATCGTAATTAAATTAGATAAGTGATATAATGCCGAGTTGCTAATACCAATTATTTAAATGGAATAGTAATATCAATTAGAAATTTATTTGTAAATCTTTAATTTATCTTTTGTGAAGACTGTTAAGCACATTTTTTACTTATTTTAATCAATTTAGAACATCGCTGTATTATTTAATAATCTTGCAACGTGAATGCCCTTAAATTAATACAAAGATACACATCTCCGCGAAGGCTTCATTAAACTGTGTATGAAGAACGACGTTTGAAACGAAGTCTATAAGTGTATATGGCATGACGTATCCGCTGGAAGTGGCGTTGCATAGCGCAGGTGTTGAGAGGTGAGAAGATGCTTCGATACGGCCTTGCAATTTTAACTCTAATCTCTTACGTCTGATAAGCGTATAGTATATTCATAATGATTGATACTGGTATTAGTTCAATATAAATATTTTATTTTTTACACGTTCATTACATCTGAAGGATATTAACTAGGGTAGTTTGGCACAATAATTCATGAAGTAAAACTAGCGCAGGCAATATTTCAATCAGGTCAAGTGCATAGTTAACGTTTGATAGCCATCTGCATGGCTTCCACATCCTGAAGCGGGCCCCTAGGCCAGGATGGTGGCCCTCTACCTATCTCTAATGTTAAGGGCAGTGTGATGTACTAAAATAGTGTTCCTCAAATGGTATTTTGCGGAACCCCACGGTTCCACGAGTAAAATAAAGAGTGTTTTTAGTGTTTTTTTTAATATTTTTAAATAAATTCACATGAATTATTGAGTGGTTGGCACTCGTCATCATATTATAAAGCATTGATTGCGACCCCCTTTTGTATAGTCAAGTAACATACGACCCTTCGCTATATTGGATAAATAGCCATTTTTACTAGTCGGGAAACACATTAAAAATAATAAAACTATAACATACAATTCTACACATGAATATCAATCATCACACACATCAAGTTACATTGCATATTTTTAAATATTAATATATTGTAAGTAAAATAGCGCCGCAGGCGACTTTTAGAGCAAATTTGTGGTGTTTCTATCTCACTTAACTGCTCGACCTGCAATGCCGGGCCCTCCTTAAGCCTGGGCCCCCAGGCCAGAGCCCTGGCACCCTGTCACCCTTGTGGCCATCTGAATCATACACTTTTGCGTTTGCTGCAGCTATAGAAAAAAAAAAACATAATGTCGTGCAGTCATACAATATTTTTTTAATTTAAAATATTAACATTCATATCAAAGCCAATATGGATTAAATTCACGGTTACTCTGCACTGGCGTTAAAGACTGTTTATTTTTCAATAAATTAGTTCAAATGACGTGAATGTATAAGCACTGAAGATCAATTTGGGCTCCAGACACCCAAATACGGTCACAACGGAGAAAATCATGGTTTTGTAATGGAATATTGTTGAGTGCTGTGAGGAGGCCTTCATCCAGCTGTGGAACGACCACATATATAATAATGATAAAAAATAATAAAAAGCGTTTTCAGTACATTAACATCCCCGTTTTATGACATTGCATTTTTTTTTAATTGTATTATCCCCATTCGTCTAAGACATATTTTAAACAAACTATAATAATTATGAATTTATACCGCCCTTCTATTTCATATAATGTAACATCCACTATGTAGAGATCCATATACACGGCTTATGAGCGAACATGAATATATTTTGTACTTTTTTTATATTTCATGGGAGGTACGCTGCTCATGAAACAATGGAAAATTAATGTTAATAGGCTATTTTTCTCATTACAAACATATAATTTAAATATTTTAACGCAAATAATGTAATTCTTCGCAAAAATAATAATAATTTGTTAAATAGAAGACTATAATATTATGCCATGTCGTCATGGGCCTCACATCCTGAAGTGGCCCCCCAGGCTAGGATCTTTAGCGACCCCCCTACCTATCGCTAAGGATAAAGGCAGTGTGGCGCTCTACAGTAGCGTTTTCCAAATGGTGTATGCAGTGAAATTAATGTGTATATTTAGTATTTTAATACATCCATATGAATTATGGAGTTGTCGAATATCGATATACAATTAACAATTGTATCGTACAACCACATAACATTATCGACGGAAAATAGCGCTTCTAGCGACTTTTTTTTGCTATTAAAGCAAATTTGTGATGTGTGTTTATCTCACTTATCTGGTCGACTCGCCACGTTGTGCCCCCACGCTAGAGCCCTGTCATCCCCCCCTTGTAGAGGCTATGCATGTCGTTATTTATTAATAATACTTTATGCGATATAAAAGAATCAGATTTCTCATCATATTCAATCATATTAAAATATAGGTATGAACGAAGGAATGCTTACATACTTTTTTAGATGGTATACATATTATAAAATATAATTATCTTATTTTTATTTGTATCTAATATTTAATGGCTGTAAGATTTCGCTTCAGAATTTGTGCAAGCAACACCACTTTTCTTAGTTTGTAATTTGTAATTAACGCGTGGAAATTGAATTTGATATATTTCATGCATCGAGGTATTAAATATTTCATGCTTTACATTTTGCCGCAGATACAGGTTTGGTTGTAAGGGATTCCACATTTCATTATATTTTCTTGAGTTGGTACGTCATATCATGCTTCGGTGTATGTCGGGGCTTGCTATATTTGGTACTTGAGACGAGTTCTGGGAGGAAATTCTCTGCTAGTTTTACACATTCTTCGAAACCCTCACAAGATAAATCCATTTCACATGCGTCCTCTTAATCAGAAACGTTTACATGTATGATGGGTTAAAGCTTCTCACAGAGTTAAGCTATGTTTTGTACATTTTGTAAACGTACTTGACGTGTTGCATATCCTTCTATTTTACAGTTTTGTCAATACGAGCTTTAATTTGGTGTCAGGTTTAGGTACTAATTAATATAAATATGAACGATACGATATTGTAATGGAACGGCGGGATCATTTTCATATAAACACCTTTTATATTTACTTAAGCTGATTTTATTAGAAGCTAATTATTATAATATATGTAGCAGATTACATTTAAACAATAACTTGTTACAGTATGGTTTGATACAGTTATTGCAGTCGATACGTCTTTTGCTAAGGTTGAATTGAAACTGAATTTTAAAGCTATTTTGATTAATTATATAAAACAAACATTGATATTACGTATGTAATTCTCAGACGACAATCATAAGAAAGAAGTCTGAAACAATGATAAATCTAATCTTTATCAAAGGCATTTCCAGACATTCATTGTACTGCTTACTTTGATTTAGAATAATACAAATATAAGCTCAAATTGCGGGCTATAACAATATTTGATAAAACAAAAATTGACGGATTTTAATCGAATGGCCAATTAACTAACCCTCACAAAAATTTGAATAATGCAGTGAAATGCCTTATATGCTCCGTCCAAAGCAAATAATGTCCAATGTCGATCCATTGTAGAATGAATGCCTCCCCTAATTCCTTCCATTCATCTCCTAGTTTTTTTTCTGTCAATTGACACCGAGCTTTATGAACGTGATGTTGAACCATACTTGGAGTCCATAAGATACGCGCTTAACTTTAGGTGGCCAATATCTGTAACTTAGATTGCATCGCTTACACTTTACAGTAGCAAACATAATAATACGTTAATTATAATAAGCTAATAAATACATTTACGTAAATAAAACAGTCGTCCAGAATAAAACCATTTAAAATACAGTCAAGATACCCAGTCAAGCTAAATTATCAACTCTGGGTTTGTTTGTTTATCTGTTTATTGCCAAGTTAATCCAAACGCTTCTGCATCACGCTATATGTATCCATCTATTCAGCGGGTCATTTATTTGTCGAGAAATATCCGGTAAATTGCAATACAATTTTATCAGCATAGTGACCTCTGGCACATCACATAATCTTGTCTTCCTAATAGTGGAGAATGTTGATGTAAAGTTTTATTAAAAATAATTTTGAAATTACCTTTGAATACCTACATTTGAATATGTTTAAGTGCGGTGATAAAATATTGTTTACGTATATAACAATAGTGATGAGACAAAATATCCCGCCCAATTGTTATATCCTTCACCTTTTATTAAAATTAGGATGTACGAATTACGAATGCTTATTATTTGTTTATTTTTACGTGGTCACATACATTTCAGTATAATCATTTTTTAAGTATTAAGTAGTTTCTGAATGCATCATAATTCATCACAATTTGTTTTTTAGTCCTTAGATGTCGTGACTTAACAAATAAGTATTAAAATGATCCACTGCTAACACTGCTGAGTCATATATACACCTAACAAAAGCAAATGAACTGCTTAACACGCCTTGCGATCTGCTAATTATTAATCGTTTACTGAATAAAAATATCTAGGTACTAATATTTGCAAGGATTGTCTTAGATCGTGCGTGATTGCATATTATTTTCGTCGAATATTCTCGATGTTGAACAAGAGTGCACGGAAAATCGACTCCCTTCAAGATTGTCAAACTACAATATATCGGGTACCCTTTTTACCATGTTTTTATTAGCTCGTATTCTTGTTTGTCAAGTACAGATTTTTTCTTGTTTTTCCATGATTTTTAACTATCTTCCCAACAAGCTAGACATTTGAAACTTTTATAATATATCAGAACACGACGGGAATGCATTTTTTTAATACTTTTGGCCATCTTTAAGGAGAATTGAATTCATTTTCAGTTAATTCTGTTTTGTATGTTTTGGAAAAAATTCGTTAAAAATAATATATATTACTCACTATTATTGGTTGCTAAGTGGGTCCTAGCAACTAAATTATTAATATATACGTGCGTTACTATGGAAATCAACATGAAATGTCATTTTAACTTTTCAGTATTCTTTATTAATACATAGAATTGTCAAGTTTATATGATTCAACAGAAAATTTAAAAACGTGGTATATAAAAAGTTCTTTTTATCTTGTAATTATTATTATTTTAAGCCTTGAAGATTATTTAAAATAAACACTAGCATCAATGGAGAAAAATTCTTTTTAGGTGAAGGTAAACGATGGATAAACGGTATGTACCTACTGATACCTCTCAGTCCCAGCACTCATAAAGAGTACGGAATAACGATACCCTATCGCCAAGGTGGTTATTATATAATGAAAACACGATATTTGGCAGCGTCGTCTTGGTTTATTGAGTAACTTTATATAATAAACGATAAAACAATTATTATTGATCTAAATAGATTCTAACTGTCAATTCGTGATGACAATATTTTGTAGTACTATAGTACTCTACTTAGTTTAATAATAGTAATTGATTATTATATTACGGTAGCTATATTATTCAGTGGGTCTATTATATACACAAGGCGGCTATCGACGGTAGTTAATTATATGCATGTATTGAGGTGGTTAATTGTTACAATAAGTTAACCGTCTAAACTTATTTAAAGTGCTATGTTTTAACAGCCCCTCTCTTGACTGTGTTAACTTTTAAATCGAGATAGACAGTTTAGATAGTTAACTTATTGAAACAATTATAGAGCCTCACTACATAAATATAATAAACTACTGTCAATAGCCACCGATAGCCGCCTAATGTATAGAATAGATCCACAGGAATAGATAAAAGAAACATTCTTTTAATTGACTGCAAAACTTCTTTCTGGACTTCTTCTTTATGGACACCACAATCCATATTACTTATCAAATAATATTATTTATGATGAAATAGTGTAAACAATAATATTATGTTGTAATGCTTTGTAAAAGTTATTATTCATATTCTTGAATACCACATTGAGGTGGTAATAGTTTTGTGAATCTGTTTCATGGCCCTCACAAGGGGGGGCTGACAGGGTTCAAGCCTGGGGGCCCGACGTGGCGGATCGACCTGATAAGTGAGATAAACACATATCACTATTTTGCCAAAACGTGGAAAAAAGTCACCTGCGGCGCTATTTCATTTATAAAGTCGTATAATTTTAAAATGTCTAGTTGTGTGATGTAATTTTTGATTACTGTGTATTGATATTCGACAACTCCATAATTCAAGTGGATTTATTCAACAATACAAAAAAATCGCTAAAAATACACCGAATACCCTTAATTTTACCTGAAACAACATTTAGAAAACAATTCTGTAAAAAGTCCCACTGCCTTTAACCCTGGCGATGGGCAGGGGGGCGCCAAAGATCCTGGCCTGGAGGCCCGCTTCAAGATGTGGAGGCCATGATCTGTTTGCTCGTGCACGGTCAATTACCGATTTATAAGGGCTCGTCCCGCGCCACCCTTTCAGAAACATTTGCCTACAATCAGACGATTACCTGCAAAGAATACACAATATTATTACGTCATTTGTTTATCAGGTACAGGTGGACATGACTAATTTATTTGTTGAGTTTAATGCACGACAGCTGATTTACTGGCGGTGGAATTTCACGAATTCACCTTGTCAATAATGCCCATTCATATGTCTTACAATCATATTTTTACAATTATCATTTTATTACTAATCGATCGATTACGTAGACAAAAGTTTTTTTTTTACAATGTGCTGCTGTGAGAAATGGATGTTCGGAGTTACATGAAAAATAACGTCATGCACCTCGAAGAGGCGTGGTCTAAAATTGGCTGATAAATTCACACGTTTATTAAAAAAACTATTATGCTAGAAACACATTACCATCACGTCACGTCAACTCACGTGCTTGAACCATCAGAAAGTTTGATAATAAAAACTGCCAATCTATAAAAATAGTAATTTATACCTCCCTTCCAAACCACTAAAAACAAAGATAAGTACCTAAGTAAAATCACTGACTCTAAAATATGTATATTTTCAAAAAATAAAATAAAACTTTCTATCATTCGTGACGTTGGTGATGTCGCGTGATACGCCTGAGGCAACTTTAGTGTGGTTTTGATACATTTTAAAACACTATTTATTTACGGCCCAAAATGTGCTACGGGATAGACAATAAAACCAACAGTGCACAGTTTTTCCCTTGACGTGGGGCTATTGTGAGCTCGCCTGCGCTCACATGACGTGATCACAATGTGTTTCTAGCATTAAACTATAAAAATGTACGATGTATTTTCAGTGTGTTTTTGATCCAGTGTTATGTTAATGTCTCCTTTTAGTCCAGTCATATTAGGGTTTTATCTGTAAATAATTTCCCAATAAGAGGCTATTCATTTGTATAGTGTTAGTGCCCAGTAATAACATCAATACTCGTGCATGCTGAGCTGCAGCCGCCATCTTGGGAAATGGCAGACGATTTTTAGTTTTTTTAGCTACGAGTATATTATATTATTATCATTAACGGCAAAAATAGACATAGATACTTCGAGTTTAAAGTCAATTTAGATGATTTACATTCATTTGTATCCTAATCCATTCGTATGTAATACAGAAACCATACACTGTAAACCACATCCGGGAGAAATAATGGCACTCTACGAGCGATGCCTCCAAGTATGTCTATGAAGAAGAAAGTCGCGCAACTCTCGAAGGTGCGACATACAAAATTACTGTAGTGTATACTAATAAATACTATTTTTAACTTAGGACGGAATTATTTTCTTTCATGCAGGCGACTAGACGCCTTGCGCTGGCTCTGTTTAGACAATTATTTTTCTAGTTTATATGTCGTCTCCACTGCTAGGTAGGAAACGAATAAAGAATTTTTATTTCTCATCGTTTATAGAAAATGCTAATGATAAAAAATATTATTTGCTGGACACAGGATAAGCACATCTTCCTAGGTCCAGCATCTAATCCCAAGCCCTCTTATCATGACCTGCAAAGCGTATTCCTTTCATGTAACAACGTTGCAGCAAGTGATCCAATGTAGGTTACCCGTCCGATTGTGCCACAAGAGTGTGTATTCCGGCACCACGTGGAGCGCCTCTTCATGATCAATGACTGACGCATCTGCGTGTGAGCTCGAGTGTTTGTTACGCGTTCGTACCAGTCAATCTCAGACACTTCGAGATTCTTTCCTTCACACGTTTCATACAAAAGATTACGCAGGCAACAAAAAAGTAGTTTATTGAAAATAAGTCTTAAAAATAATAATCTTCACTTAACTACGTGTTATAAAGTTTAATTCAAAGTGCATCTACATTTTTTTCATGTAAATTATCTATCTTTAATAAAATAAATTAATAATTCATTATAAAATAAGACAGAACATGTAAACAGATTAATTTCAAACAAGTATCTACAATGTAAATGTTTACTACCGTGTTAACGTCATCATATTAAAAAGTGCACACTTATTAAGAATAATTACGTAAACAATCGCTTGGATTGTCCGGAAGAAAAAATAAGCACTGCCAAAATCAATGTTAACCTCTTGGCACAATGAACTACGAAGATTTTTTTTGCAAAGGGAAATAAATTGTATCGAAGGTCAAAATCATTTCGCGAAAATCTATAAATAATAAACGGGGAATACCTCAGATATACGTTTTTTGTGTGGTTAATTATGTAATGTGATATAGCAAGGATAATTAATCATCTGATAATTAATTTAATTTTTTTCGACTTATATGATATCATTATGTTGATAATTTGTTGGTTTAATGTCATCGCGAGACTTCACAGCCGTCGATAATATATTTTTATTATCATTATTCAATGTCAAATTTGATTCTCAATAATGAAATTAAATAAATTTGTATTTTTGTAATCTATCACCTTTGATTGGCCAATTTTCTCATATTAATACGTTTTGATCATTCTTATGATATAATATATCTATCGGTGGCTTGACTATGAATCATCACTGTAATCCAATGGATCTGCTCTGTTCTCTTGCCTCTATTAAATTAAGTTGATCCAAAACTAACCATTCAATATAAATGGTGAACTCTTTTCAAATTCATATTTTTAAGGGGGGATAAGGGGTCCATGATTAGGACCATCACTAATTAATTTATTTTATATCTTAAACTAATCAATATTGTGTACTTTTTAATTGGTCCTAATATATAATAAATAAAAAAATATATTATTCTGTACAGGTTTTGTATTTAATCTTTAATTCTAAATTAAACTAATGCCATGAATA
Source organism: Rhyacophila brunnea (assembly GCF_057557595.1). Lineage (NCBI taxonomy): Eukaryota > Metazoa > Arthropoda > Insecta > Trichoptera > Rhyacophilidae > Rhyacophila > Rhyacophila brunnea. Next base: position 44,460,591 of record NW_028232859.1, read on the forward strand.
ATAAAAGTTTCTAAATCTGTCGTTTAAAAGTACCAGTAGGTATTATAATAATATTATGTTAATTGAAATATTATTTTTGACAGTTACATTTTTTTACTATAATAAAAGGGAAAATTCTCGACGTCGATTACGATGGCTCAATCTGTCAGATCTAAATAATGATAATGAACATTTTAAATCAGCATATTGCATAGATCGTAACACAAAGCAATCAGTATGACGGGTTTGACTTTCTGATTGTTGTTTTGATTTTCTCTGTAGCTATTTTCACAGGTCATCGACTATATGTTTTGATTCATATTGATTTCAAAACGTCAATATGCTTAACAAATCTCTTAGAGGTTGAAGGAATTCATAAAATATATTGGAAAGAAAACCAAAAAATAATATTATATTTAAATAACTACTATTATTTTAAATTATTTTATCGTAAAATATCTATTGAAACGGAAACGATGCCAATTCACACTTCTTTAAGTTTGTTGATTTTCAATATCGCAATTTAAAATCTCTCATATAGCATAGTTATAAGAAATAATTTGCATGATTCAGTGTCAAATTGGTAGATTAACAGATAGAAAAAGATCAATCGGATGATGAAAGATGATAGTTCAAATCCGGCAGCGAATTTGGCAGTTGCATCCGTCTGCCAATGTGGTACAAATATATACCTACTTCAACTCAGGAGGAAATTGGTAATTAACTTATTTTTACTGTTATGATAATGATATTACATAGTCTCAACCAACGTAAATAAATTCAAAAATACAATAAATGGCATGAAAAAAGGATCCGAGAAATTGATTCAATATATTACGATAATGGTCGGAAGGTCATGTTGAATTTTACCATGGATAATTCATAATATAAATAATAATTTTTATCAGTATAAACACAATTTATTATACTAATATGTATTACTAATTAAGAAATTATGCGCGAGGTTTTCCTCGTTTCTACCCAATGCATTAAAACCCCAAAGATTACTGTTGTGATATAATAAAACAATCTTATACCTAATATTATATTTCTTGGCGTTTTGGTTTCAAGATCACGGATGATTTCGTATTTAATTGATTATTTACATCACCAATAAAATACTAAAAGAAATATAATTCATCAAAATCAAGGTGAAACATATTATTATTGTACGGACATCTTAAGAAGATTCCTCAAGGACGTGTAATTTTTAATTTATTATAATAATACTCAAGATTAGTGATATAATTAAATAGTTTGACGGAAGACGGTGGCTACTTTTATTTAAGTTTTTTTTAAATATGGTGTTTAATCGTCTCGGAAAAAATATACGTATAATAATATTTTAATCAAAGCCAGAAAATCATGTTAGTAGTATTATATCCGTGCGTGTAAATAAAAGCTTTCGCATAATCTTTGTACGAGCTTTTTGAGAATTATGTCACGTGTCTTCTTATGCATACACAGTGAAATTGTTGCGATATACTTACTTACCTGTAATTAATTGATATGGCTGCAACATTGCATACAATATCTAAACAGACAAAATATGGGTTATTGACATCTGACAAAAATCTGTAAGAATATCCCTTATTCAAATACTAGGTAGGGTTCAGTTTTGAGTAAGTACATACAATATTATTAATAACAAATCTCTTAAAATTTAATTAGGTATGTATTATTTTATTTTTATTAAAGTAACAATAAAATTAACGTATGCAAATTAACGCAGTTTGAAAAATGATCAACATTACGTTGCAGGTAGAATTTTCATCAGCTAGTTTATCACAAAAGAATACAAAAAATATGGAATAATTCTGGCAGGACTAAAATTTTGTAGTCATTTTGTTTTTCATACATACACTTAGTCCACATAATAATACGAAAATTCTAGAAACACTACCCTAATATCTATTAACATATTTTTAACATGGAACATGTTTTACTCATGATCTCCGACGCAAAAGCGTTACGAAAAATAGACGTAGAATAACTATAGACGTGCAGCCTGCCCGCGGCCCGCGCCCCGCCCCGATTACTTACGCGCGCTGATTATTTTCATTTTACGTTCAGTAGCCTACATTCTGTGCGACGTATTGTTCATCTGTTATTATTACTTCTTTAGTTTTATTATTGTAATTACATAATTTTCAGAAAAGTAAAATTGTTTGAATCCTTTGGATTCGGTTACTTTGACAATTAATAAATTTTCTTTCGAATTTGGACAACCAGCATTCAGAGAATCAGTAGGCAAAGCATGTTCCATGTTTAATAATTTTAGCCGTCAGGGCTTATTTTCTATAAGACTAGTTTTATTTTATAATGATATTTATTAATGTATGTTAATGTATTTACGTCAGTAGTTAAGTACTTCTTCCAAATGTTTTATTTTATGCAATAAATAAAGACTGGTAATAGTGTCTTTAGAAATAATTCCCAAAATAATCTCAACATAAGAATCAATTAAATTAAATAATTTAAAATAAATATTTTTAGATTTTTTAAACATTAAGAGTCGAATGTAAGGAAATTGTAGGAAAGGAATTGGTAATATAATCATATTTCTTGGCTGATCTAATTATATCAGCAGCTTTTGGAGTTTTTCAAAAATAAATGAACATATTAATGAGACCTTTACCATAATTAATAATCGCAAACGTCGAAAAAATATTTACTGGGAAAATTAAATAGGTACCTACGTAGTTAATATAATATGTGTATACATTAAAATACTGTTAATTGTATAACTAAACATGTTGATAATATTCGTTCCATTGTTGTGTTTAAAGTGGTATCCAGAAGATTATGACAATTATACAGGTACATCTTCTAAATTATATCGTCACCTCAATACTACAACTGTTTTTGAGATAGCTATTGAATATTATTCTACATTTCCTTCTCTACAAAATTATAAAACCAGGTAAGTCAGAAGTTAATGGGAACTTTATTAATTTTGTGTTTGAAAATATATGATAACTTTTAAAACCATAAATGCATTAAATAAATAAAATAATATCAATTTATTATTAAGTATTTAATTGTTCCCAATAAGACAAGCATAATTTTTCATTTTAATTTAAAACAATAATTATAGCCTAGATTTATGTTAATCAAGTAAAGTTTAATTTTCCCAATAATAACCAAATTAGAGTTATCTAGTTGTAGTATTGAGGTGACGATATAATAGTCCTGTTAGTAGACTTAGAATATCTCTATATTCATGAAGGAATCATTTATTTTAATATATTGTAATTATTAATAACATACCGTAAACAGTAGTTACCAACACGCAACCTATCGGCAACGTTAACAGTTTTATTTAATAATGAAAAAGACCTGAGTCCGGCAGAAAAAATATAAATTATTTCAGCTTCACAAATTGCCTTAATGACTCTTGCATTATAAAGAGCGATTCACACATATTATGCATTATGTAATAAATAAAAGATGATTTGTGCATTGTGTGCACGTGAGATTAAACAGTGGTGCGGAACGAATTTTACTCTTAAAGACAACATACAGTTTAATGATATTATGCATTAAAATGCATTATGAAGCAATAATTGTTACGTAATGCTGCACATCGTTCTTCCTGGTTTTAATATTCACTTATGCACTTTCTCATTAAAAAATATTTTTATGAGAAATTGTTGTGGGATTGTGTGAACGGTCAGCGGCGGAACATAGTGGCGTAACGAATTTTTTGTTTTTGAAATTTTTATGATTCTACAGGTGAATTTATAATCACAGAAATAAAAAAATATAACGTATTAACAAAGTCTATAATTTTTTGGTGAAAGCTATAAAATATTGTATGAATATATCTCGAAAATAATAAAATATATACTACGGTATATTAGTTAATGAGAATACATGTCACCCAAAGTCACATGCGGGCTGCGGGTCGCGAGTTGGACACATCTGCTCTATAGTATTATTTAACACAAATGATGCAAGAGAAATAAATATTACTTCGATAAGTACATAAAAATCCTAATGCTAAACGCATAGTGATAAGACGAAATAAGAATAATGATAATCATTATGGGTTAAAATGTATAGGTATTCAAATGTATGTATTTTTACATATACTTTATAAATTATAAATTTAAGACGTTCACAACAAGACATTTAAAAAAAATACTTTATCTCAAGGTTGTTTATCTTGTTCACTCCAGATGTAGCACATCGTCATTTCGAATATAAAACACAGTTCATTGCTATATTTTCTTGTATCTTTTATTACGGTTTCTGATGTAATACCCCGTATATACGTGCATGGATTTACTGCTGACAGTAGATAATATCACGACCATAACAAAAAATGCACGTGGATAAAAAAGTTCTGAATTTTCACAATTGGACTGTGCGATATCTGCGCCAGCGCAGTAGAATCATAGTGGCGAACCTGCCCGTAAAAAAACGAACAACACCGCGCAGAGACTTATTTTGAGGTTAACCGATTTTCACGACCTTTCAAATAGTACCATACAATGATAACATCGCGTTTCGATTACTCTTGAAAAATGATATTGGTGATACAGTCAGCACTTTTACGTGTAAACAGTTATTATCGCGATAGTTTAAAATATAAACTATTGGTGCAAGTAAATCCATTAACGTGTACAGGCGCTATAAGACTATGTCCCTAAGCACATTTTATTTCTGAAACTACAATAATAGTTCTACAATAATGCTAGTAGATCTTCGTTATTAGTCATTTTTTCAACCCCTATTTAAAGATGAAAGTTACATATTTGCGGTTATTATATATGTATAATAATCATTTAGGTATGTAATGTCAATAGAAAACATATTATATAAATGATACAATTATTAGCATTGAAATGAATATAATTTGTGACATGAAAATCAAGCATGTCTTTCATTCATTTACAAATAAAAATAAAATGTGAAAACAATTAATTATTATGTAGGTATGCAGTATTTGAATACCGCTATATTTGTTATTTTTATATGACAATAAAATCACGAGGTTATTTAAATTAGCAGTCTAGAACTTAAATCTGGTTATTTTCAGAAATCCGCTTTGTTTGAATACAAAAAAAAAATACCAACGGCACAAAACTTGTGAATACAACGTCAACAATGTCATTGACACTGATTTTTTTAACAATTAATTCTGTGATTTATCGAATGCACGAAAATTGATTATATTAAGCTTGTCTCGCCTCAGAATGACATTATAATAAAACGGCGTTGCGAATTAATTTGAAATATTCACGCGACGGACCGCCACTGCTAAGACATTGCTCTTGAAAACGGCAAGCAATGGAGAATAATTATTTTTGTATTGCGTCAAAATTCTTTAATAATAACACGTCCCACAGGCCATAAAAGCCTAAATAATGCCACCTTTAGTGTTGTTTAATGAATTTGTAATGATAATAATTAATGCTCGATAATGTAACCTTGATTTTGACGATAAAGCCTAGTCCTAGTTTTAAACCAGTGATTTCAAACATTTTATGGTTGACAGAATCCTGGCTTAATAGCTGACACATATTAAAGGCTAAAAGCGTAAGTTACAAAATATACGTGTAAAGAAATAGGCAGCAACATACTTAGGTGAAAGTTTTAAAAGACAATTTATCTTACATAATATGCCTACTTGTTAAAAACTAACTAACTAACAGACAAATCAAATTGATACTACATAACTCAACACTGTGCTGAAAAATAACGTACACTTTAATATTTATTTTTAATATTATTTTAATATTTAAATAGCCCAAATGATCTTCTTAGAATCGAACATGCTCAAAAAAAGAAGATACCTACTTCAATAATATCGACGACGCGATATCTAGATAATACACTTTCAAAATGCTTCATTGTTTAAAAATATGTCACGTGAAACCCATTGTTGCTGGGTCTAGGACGATTTGGCACCGGACAACTGGACGCCACGGAATTCGAAAATAAATAGACGTTATGTACCTATAGGTACTTAAAAAAAATATTCAATATTATTATTTATGCTTCAATGATTATATTATGATTTAATAGTTGGTAAGAATGTAAATATGCAGACGTAAACAATGATTTAATCGTGCATATGTTTAAGTTCCAACGAAAAAAGAGTTTTTTATTTTATATAAAGCCTTAGGCATGGTAATTCTCAATCCGTAATATAGAATACATTATGTTAAGAGTAAAATGAAGTCAAACTACTAAGTAGTAGATAGAAACTGATTAAAATATCTCGTCTACACGTGTTTACGACAGTGCGGCGTCCAATTGTCCGGAGGCCAGTCGTCCCATTCCCTTGTTTCTCTACTATTAAATTGATTTCAATATATGCTTTTTACGCTAGCTTTTGTGAATACTAGCTGAATCCGGTTGGTTGTACATCACTGTTATAAGCTAAACAGAAGTATTAATAATATTTTTCTAAAAGGTGACTCACTTTTTCTTGTGGTAGCCTCTATAATATTATTATAGTGTTGATTTTCGTGAATTAAGTTATGCCATACACGTTAACGATTTTTATCTAATTAACGGACCGTTACCTTACTACAGACTAATAGTTCCTTGATTAAATTATAAAAATCTGATTATATTATTATATTTAACTGTTTTGGTTAACTTAATACTAAAGTGCATTGTAATTTATTCACATTTACATTGTAATAACTATTTTGGATATTCCGGTTCGTATAAGCATAGTTATATCATAGTGGGAATTACACGGGTTAGATAATAAATGTAGCCTGCACTAAAATAGTGGACAGAATACCACATGCTTGCTCGAATCTCGAGGCTGGCTCAAATACACATGCTTCTTTTTCAATGTGTGCCTGAACCTGACGCTTTGAAAAAATTGATACAATAATTCAGTAGGGAAATAACTAAAAATTACAAGATAAAAAGAACTTTTTATATACAACGTTTTTAAATTTTCTGTTGAATCATATAAACTTGACTTGACTAGCTTAAACGATCAAAAAAAAATTGTACTTGGTAGAAATAATACTGAAATGTTATATTTATTTCCATAGTAACGCACGTATATATTATTATTGATAATTTAGTTGCTAGGACCTACTTAGCAACTAATAATAGTTTTACTTTTTACGGATTTCATCCGAAATAACTTTTCATACAAAACAGAATTAACTGAAAATGAATTCAAATCTTCTTAAAGATGGCTAAAAGGATTTTAAAAAATGGATTGGCATCGTGTACTGATATATTCTAAAAGTTTCAAATGTCTAGCTAGTCGGGAAGTTAGTCAAAATCGATTGCAAGATTTGTACCGGACAAATAAGAATACGAGCTAAGAAAAACGTTGTAATAATAATAATAAAAAAACCTTGTTCTTAGATAATGGCGTTAGAAATTGTAGACACAATTTTTCAATTCAATTTTACAGCCTTGATTTTTGAAGATTTTTTTAAATTTAGTCTAACGGAATTTAGCCACGATGAAAAATTTTTTTTTTGAAATTTTAGCAAAAAAATCAACCCAGACATTCCACTATATAATTGTATTAAAGATTACTCCCGAAAAGGGTTATTCGACTTTATCATTCATTGAAAACATTATTGACTAATTTTTTTCTGCATTATAAAGATAACAGTTTTCTACATCGGATGGTATTATTGACTAAATACTTTTTAATGTTGAGTTGTATTGTATCCGTATATAAAGAATTAAGGTACCGAAATGTAGAATAAGCAATCTTGGTAAAAAAAAGGTATGGCAAAAGAACCTCAGTTCTTCAGGAAGCAGACATAAAAATATTATAAAAGTGAAAAAAAAAATGGAAAAATATTACAATAATATATCTACTTAATGCTGTATTTCTAACACCCGTCTGTGATTAAACGCAAAATTTTCGCTATGTGGCCTCCATCCACTAGACCTTTCTCGAGTTTCCGCGTACCTTAAACCACTAAAACTAAGGCTCAAACGATAATTTTAAATTTCTTCTGATTTATACTTGGTATCACTGACTTCCTATATACGATAGGCCATTAGATAAATTCGCATAAGTTTAACATATACGCAAGATAATCGGAACCGTTTATTGATCGGATTACCTATTGTGATATAAGGCACTATGTACTGATTTTCAGCCAATTATGATGCAGGTAAACTCAAACTGAACGTGAACTTTCTTTCTACTTTCGCGATTTTCTTCTGTAAGAGCGTCTCCATAAGGAAAGAAAAAATCAAGCCGCATTGTTTGATAATAATTATTAGTCAAATTCTCTGTATTTACTGAAAGAACTTAATAATTTAACAAGTGTGGGCACCTTTTTTTCTTTAAATAAACAATTTATTTGGCATTGGTTAAGATTAAGATACTAAGCAACAAAATAATCTACCCTTGTTAGTTAAATCTTAACTTTTTATTAATAGATAATAATGTAAAGAAGATGCAAACTATTTTTTTAATTAGGTAACTGCTTGTAATAATAATATATCTATCTATGCTGCCTTTGTTTCAAAAAGCTTCAATATTTCATATGAACTTTGACAATTTAACAGCACCAACCTGATTACGAATAATTGTTTTTATTACTTAATAATATTTTTTTAAATTACGGAATATAAGTTAATTGAATCGTGTAATAGTCAGAGATCATATTGATACTTATTATTTATCAAAAAGTGATTTAATAATTGTATATTTTTCGTTATGGAAATTAACTTATTTGAGACCTGAGGAAAAGAAGGACATAAGTACTAACGTACCTACATGTATGAAAGAAAAGCAGTCAGACGAGTAAGTATGTTTACATGTTAACCTTAAACACACGTGTAATCTTCAGATTGAAAAATGATTTTTAGTAACATGGTGAAGATGGAATTAATAATTTATTCTAAAAGAGCTCTAACAGCAGAACGTTACGATGGTAGTGCTAGTTATTGATTATTTTTAATGCAATGAGGTAACCTGTTTGCAGTAAATGAAGATTTTTGTCCAAATACATTAAGGTATTACCATTTATTTAATCATTAGATAACTGGCAATACGATAAATTTACAGAATCACTTAACAGCATGATTATAGTGGGCCCAACAATTTTACGTATAGCTTTTCAATTGAACTTCAATATTATGAATCAGGAAGATGAAGTCTTGCGAAGTAATATCGTTTGTTAGGTATTGTTAAATCAATCAAAGAAATTTGACTATCAGATCATTGTACCCCAAAGCTGGGCACGTCACGTTATTAATAATTACCGTAACATATTATGCAAAACGTATAAATGAACTAAACTGAAAAGCATGCCATGCATATTCATACTCTCATCATAATCATGTATGTCAGAGATGAGTAACCTACGGCCCGCGGGTGGCATGATTCCTGGAAATTAAATATATTTTAATTGAATTGTCCGAATAAGAACATACTGCATCGTATACTTGTAACTAAATAAAACATATTGTGTTGTGATAAGTTGTTTGTTATTCAGACTATGGTTACATTTTCTCCGATTACGACAGATTGCCTGATGTACGTCGGGGATGGCACGCGGTGGTTTTCGCTTATAGGGATGCTAAAAAAATATTTACTTCCTTACTATTACTATCACTATTATATACCGTAAGATAATTAATCTATTGGTACTATAATTTTAGTCCTGCCATAATACTATGTTTTTGCATTTCCGTAGTAACTATATATACCTATATATATTTTTTTCTTGGGTGTACTATACTTTTGAAACTATACATAGAATTACAAAAATGTATATGTTCGGTAGGAAACGAAACAAATTGAGTGGCTCGATTCGCGAATTATTTTTATACGTAATATGCATAGGAAAGTTTTTCTTGACTAAATCCGTTTTCGGACAGGAATTTTGTTTTTAGGAAAATATTAAAAAAGGCTCTTGTTATGATTTTAGCGGGAGAGACATCTGTTTTTTTGTAGAATACTCCGTTTGGATAATAATTAATTATGAGAAAAATATATTTATATAAATACAAAGTTTTGGTATTAAATTTGGCTTTTTGTGAAGATAAATGTTGCGTATCACTGTAATATGGACCAATAAAAAACCCTATTCTGTTAGCTGCCTAATGCAACAACAGAAATTTTAAAAGTACGTTTAATATTCATTTTTCATTACCATCGTACAAGGCGAATGCTGTTTTCATTCATAGTACACCTACCTTGATTTAACTCACCTATCCAGAAGTTTGCAATGTTTTGCAGCGATTCATTCTCAGGAGGTGCACAGTCGCGACGATTTGTACGGTTATATTTTACATATTAATAAAGGAAGAATATTCCTTGCTGAATCCTGGAATAAGTTGTTTGCAATCTTGTTCACACTGATACATGGATAAAAATATATAAAATATATAATATAATATATATAATATAATTTAATATACACAAAAAAAACAAACAAAAGTACTTAAATACCGTGAACCCTGTTCAATAGACATCTTTTATTGATATTCGTGACTTCAAAAAACATATACTTAGGTACCTAAATATACAATACATTTCCACAGAAGAAATATTTTTTTTATATTTAAAATAATAAATTAAATTGGACATTTTTACAGGCGTGTAATATAATAATTTGTTGTAATTTATTAAAGTGCGGAAATCGCCAGATCATCGTTGTTGTTTTAAATGGTCTTAAATGCATCGTGATGATGGAGTCATTTCAATTCATCAATGTGTAACCCCTATACGGCAATCTTTCAACACACATGTCAACTTTGATGGATGCTCAAAACGAAAATGGATATCAGAATTAAAAATAATATTCTGTTATTGATAAGAATATTCTTTATGAACACTTCACAAGGTTGTAACATAGAGGTGTTTATTTTTAATATAAGATGTCATAAAACTCATTACTGTAATCGTTGTATACTATCTGTGACGTCACGTGTGGGTGGGCAGGTCATACATTGCTATGGGGCGGCAAATGAAGGAACAACTATTGAGTTCATCACATATTTTGAAATTTATGGCGGTTTTCGATAAAGCATAGAATACGGTATCTTTGTTAGAAACTACCGACACCACAGCTTTAAACAATCATGAAGTGGCCTTCAAACTTGTCAGCGCCTCATACATCATCTACGTTCCTAAAGCCACCGCTATTTCAGAGTAGATTTAGTGCAAATACTTTGTGTATGTCAAGTTTTTAAAGATTTTCGTTTACGTTTATCTATTTAAGATGGATAGATGAAAATGTAAAAGTATTTTTTGCATACAATTTGAAACTAAAAATAAAAGGGTACGGCATTCTAAGTGTTCCTAAGGGCGGCATTTTTCCTTGGGACGTCACTGCCCACTGCCCAGTATATACAGTGACATTTATCATCAGTAATCAATTACAAAATATCCACTCAGTGGCGGTTTTAAATACGCGGAGGACCGTTTAGAACCCCCTTACAACGATTTTTCTCATATTCTTCCTGAGTGTGATTCGAACTCAGATCTTTCACTGTGCGGGTGAGTGTATAATTTGAAACACTATATACATAGATGGATCGATAGGCTCAAGGATAAGAGCATTCATCCGAATAGTGATAAACGTGAGTTCGAATGTCGGTCCAACTTTTTTCTATGGTTTATTTATGAGGTTTTTCAAAATGACATAATTAAGTATGTATTTCCAAAAATAAGAATCTTACATTCTTAAATCTTATGTACCTATATGTTACGCCGAATGTGCGAAATTGACTATTACATGAAATGGGCAAAATTTTGCCTAAATCATGAAAAATGCAAGCCCGTTGCCTTATTCATGAATTAGGCAAAATATCTGCCGAATCGAAATATTCATTTACTATGCCCAAAAAAATCTAGAACTATAATATGATAACGGAAGAATTTTATTAAAAGGTATTTTCGCGATTTGATTCGTGCTTGGGTATCAATCGTGCAATGCTCGATTGTTTGTCTGTGATAGTATGATTTGATAGTTTGTTGACACTAAACTTATTAGCTAACCTCAAAATGGACATTCAATTGAATTCAGAATTACAAAACCTAACCTAATAATAATAATATTATATTATGTCCAATTATAACTAACAAAACCATCCGTATTAAATTTACCTTTTCTACCGTCATGTTGACAGTTTAAGAATTCCATACCCTGGCGAATTCAAGCACTCGGCAGTTAATTTACCTAATTCATGAATAAGGCAACGGGCTTGACTATTACATGAATTAGCCAAAATTTTGCTCATTTCATGTAATAGTCAATTTCGCACATTCGGCGTAACATATAAAAGTAATATTAAATTTAATAACTTACTGAATATTGCCTTGCTTGACGGATAATGGATGCAATGTCTAAGTGCATATTGTTAGTTTCATACCGGCAGTCTAATAGTATCAGAATTAATTATTATATTACCAATACTAAACTAGTCCTATTACACATTATGTATTTTCAAGTATATATACGTCATGTTGTGCGAAATTGGCCTGTGATATATGATAGTATAATTATTTTACAACTATTTACAGGTGGTATATTAGTACAATCCATGTTAATCTTAATCTACAGATATATTTCAAAAGCGATTAGTGGAAGGACACTATATACAGTTATACTGAACCAGTAACTCATAATAGTTGCACTTAATTTATAATAAAACTAAAAATATTTCTTCTATAATGGCTTCCGCTTATGTGGGAAAAATTAAGTAACAATAAATAATATGTCAGTCGTTATGATAGATATAACCGAAATAAAAAATAACATTAGGTTTCTATCTTTTATGTTAGAATTATCTTAAAATTCAAGGTATTAAAAATTTGGTGATATTGGGTGTTATTTTTAAAAATGACATTTTGTTATATTAATAATATTGGATAAAAAAATTAGATTAGGTATATTTACGCCCACAATGGCCGAGCGGCTTACGCATCGGCTTATAATGTCGTGTATCCCAGGTTCGAATTCTGGGTCTGGTAAATACACATATTATTTTTTTTAATTTGTGTTTGGAGTATTGGACCTAATAGGTTGAGCAAGTGCCTAACATCCATTTCTCGTATAAACAAAAATCTGTGGACCCAACCCTGTGGACGCCCATAATATTATCCAATTAGGATCGGACATGGTCAAAAGAAAAGAAGATTGAATTTCATCGACATAGCTTGTATCAACCGGGGAAAAGTAGGTAGGTAAGTCTTGTTTTTAGATTAGGTAAGTAATATAACTTCTAAATTTAAAAAGTTATTTAATTATTTAAGAGCGTACTTCAGTGAAACGGCAAATAATTGTCAAGAGTAGGTGCGTCGAAATTTCTCACTAGTCGCCAATCGGAGACCGACCGTAGAGGTGTCCGCACGTCCATTTGTTTTGTCATGGCGTCGGATGAAAATATTCTTAAATCGTGTAAAGATGACTAAAAAACTTTACGTATGTACTTAAAAAAGAAAACATGTCAATGAATATACTATTATTATTAGTAATATAACAATAAACATAACATTAAATGGACGTATGTTGGATTTTTATGACAAATTATATTTCATTCGGCACGCGTCATTTGCACAATCCGCGCATCGCCTAGCCACGATCTTTTTAGACCATGCCTCAACTGAAGTCTTAAGAAAAATAGGTAAAATTCAGCTGATTTATAAAACTATACAATTCAATTTGTTTTTAATAATAAATAAACAGATTATAACATAATTAAATAAAATTATAAAGTTTAAAATCGTTCCCTTGACAGGTTTACAGTATTATAGATAATTAATTTAGAAAATGGTTGTTATTTTTACATCATTTCGGGTACTAAGTATGTAATTTTTTTATTTTCGTGCCCACCACCAGGGGAATGTTTGCTGTATCGTAACACTCAAGGAGATTCTTAAACCACAAAATTATGCGTCGTTATGTGGCTATTATACTGTAGTTTTCTTGTATAATACGCAAAACCTTCTTGGTATTTTCCCATTCATTCTAGGACATCAATGTTTGTATCTCTCTCTCTAACCCCAATGAACTTTGAGGATACGTCTATACAGCCACATCTCGAGGGCTTCAATTCTCCGTGATATTTCCTCATTTAACGTTCATGTATGCATGCCATAGAAAAGTAATGGTAGGACATAGCAGCAAACCATACGCAATTCAGTTCGAGGTTGACGTATAGTTTACTAAGGAGACGTATCATTTTGCTATCTGAATAATTTTTGTTTTTTTTTTTCTTGAGACTATCCCCATTTCTCATTGCTAATTATTTATATTGTGTCGCGTATAAAGTATGTAGTCGATACTTACTTTGTACCAACTACACCCGTTATTCGTTTGATATCTGATAGGTTGCTCGTGAGTCGTGTGTATGACAAGTGTTCGGGCAGAGTTGAATAATACACGAGCTGGTGTTTTATAACTTTTATATTATGGCACACATTAACTTGTTTGGTATTACATGGTGTTAAATTATATTATATCGCTAAGGTTTAACATGAATCTTTTAACTTGATAATTCAGCCAAGGACTGGAGCGTCCTTATTACCTCTACACAGGAAAGAGGTCTCTAGACAACTGTCAGATTCTTATTTCCGCTTCGCCGCTGTCTATGCCCCAAACATGAGCATAGACAATGGCGTGACAGTTATAGAGTTGGATAAAACCTCTACAAGCGCTTTCAATTATTGGTTCGGTGTACTCATAATTACAAACCTTATGTTTTGTACTGGTAATAATAATTTCGTTTTATTGATGTTAATTTTTAACCCATTTATTGTACTATTTAATCAAGTTGTCATTTATTTTAGCCTTTTATTTATTATTAGATGTTTTTAAATAAGTATAAATGATATTAAAAACTTATAGTGTAGTCAATCACTGCATATATATTATATACCTACATTGTTTAACTGAATCCCATTAATGAAATGCGTTAATTTAAAACCACATAACAGAGACGGAAGTGAACAATCCAAGCAGTAAAAATATTATTTTATTTGTGTTTCGGCGATGAGGCATTTTTGATGCCACTTATTTTAAGTAAATTGTTACCAAAATTTAGTCATTGTCTTCAGATTTCAAGGCTCCGCACTACACACAATGCCGAATTAAAAAAAATTAAAACAAAAAATCGACAGATGACATAAAAAATGTGTTGATGATTCTTTTTCGTACCGTGGTCTTACATATACTATGCATTTATCTGTTTCCTGTAATGTGTGATCTAAAGCGAGTGATCTGAGTGATCCTAAGACCCAACTAAATGAGATTATTTAGGTTTTGATCAACGTAATGTTTACTATTCGTATACGTTTCTAGAAATACAGAATTACAGGACAGAAAGACGTACTGCAATTATTTAGTCACCGACCTTCTCTAAAAGAGAGCACTACCTATAAGAAGAATTAAACAATAAACCTACTAACAATTTAACAATAATAATATAATATATCTCTAGACATTTAAAAAAAATGGATCTACACTCCTAATAAATCAAACTTCATTCAAACTCGGTTTATTTCTAATCTAGTTATTTGTTATTAAAAGTACTTTTTCTGCTATATTTTTGTTTTTATTTTATTTTACAAAAAATTGTTTGAAAAAATCAATCCCATAAGTTTCGGAATTATGTTTACCGATCCCGGGATTCATAGGTATCGAAAATAGTTCAGGATCCCGGTATTGGAATCCCTACTCTCCACTACTCTACTATAGAAAATAGAATCCGCATCATCATTATTGGCTCTACAATAGCATGTGGGTCATAGCTACATACCTACATTTTTAAAGGGTGGAGGTAGTAGCTATGAATGAGTAATGTAAATTTTATATTTGTTTGGATCCATGACATGAAAAAAATTAATAACAATTTCTCGTTAAAAGTCTTTTAAGAAACCTCTAGGATGCATTTGCGAAACGTGAAGGTAGTATGTGACGATTCGACGTCCACACTGCACACTGAACTTTGACAGTCATACTTATTAATTGTTTTCACTGAACTTAGGTTTATCAGCGTTGCCAGATAATTATTTTACCAAATCGGAATTTTTACCGGGTGCAATAAAAAAATCTGGATTTAGGAGCAAAAATCGGGAAAACCTAAAAAACGCATAGTTCAATATTTATAATGTTTATTTCTATAATATCAATCATAAATAACACAACACAAACTACGAGGGTGGGTCAATAATTCCTTGGAAAAAAGCATTAAAACAGTTTTTATTTTTGTATTTTTTTTTTATTTCTCAACATAATCTCCTTGGAGCTCAATACACTTGGTTAGACGTTTCTCAATTTTTTTTAAACCGTCAGAAAAATAAGTTTTCGGAAGGTCCTCAAAATAAGCATTTTTCCGATCGATGACTTCTTCAGTTGAAAAAAAAACGTTGTCCACTTAGCCATTTTTTTAAGTTTGGGAAAAGGAAAAAGTCACTGGGGGCTAAATCTGGCGAATACGGTGGGTGGTCGACCAATTCGAACTTCAATTCTTCAATTTTAGCCATTGATCGTAAACATGTGTGAACACGGGCATTGTCCTGATGAAAGAGGATTTTTTTCCTGTTTAAATGAGGCCGTTTTTCTTCAATTTCGTTTTTTAGCTGGTCCAATAAAGATGCATAATAATCCCCTGTTATTGTTTTTCCTTTTTCCAAATAGTCAACGAAAATAATTCCATGTGCATCCCAAAATACAGTAGCCATAACCTTACCAGCTGATTTTACGGTTTTCGCCTTCTTTGGACATGGTTCGCCTTTCGCAATCCACTGCTTTGACTGTTCTTTCGTCTCGGGAGTATAGTGGTGTATCCATGTTTCATCTACAGTCACAAAGCGACGAAAAAATTCATCCGGATTGCGTTGCATGAGCGACAACAGGGCTTTAGAGGCCACCACCCTATTGCGTTTATTGTCGACTGTGAGCAAACGCGGCACCCATCTTGCAGAAACTTTTTTCATGCCCAATTTGTCATGTAAAATAGAAATGACGCTACCTTTTGAGATCCCTGTAACCTCAATTATCTCACTCAACTTTAATCTTCGGTCACTTAACACCATATCGTGGATTTTATTGATCATTTCTGGTGTAGTCACCTCTACAGGACGTCCTGAGCGTGGTTCATCCTTTGTTGATGTACGACCACGTTTAAATTCATTTAACCAGTTATAAATAGTTGCAAGTGAAGGAGCAGATATGCCGTGAACTAAATCCAACTCATTTTTTATTTCCTTTGCTGTTAACCCTTTTATATTAAAATGTTTAATAACAGCTCTAAACTCAATTTTCTCCATTTTTGTAAACAAGCAAATTTTTTTTTTAAATGTACGAAAATAAAAAACAACAACCCGACCAATCTGATTGAAACTTCGCAGCATACTGAATCGGTAGTGCCGCTGCATGAAAACAAACCGCTTACAGTACTAGTCGCGCCACCTGTCGGTTTTTCTAAGGACTTATTGACCCACCCTCGTACAAAACTATTTAACTATCAAAATAATAATATTAAACAATATTTTTTCATGACACTCGCCTATTTGTAGCTACTTAACTGAAAATTTTACTTCCTCAAGAGTTTATTTCTGTTTCTTAATATATTGGTAAAATTCAGCAAACGAGTATATTATGTTGAATTGAACAAGTGATTCTGATTTTATGAACTCAATAGAATATCTATTTTCATCCGACCATTTTAAATTCATTTGAGAAAATACCTGTTCAGTAAAGCAATTAGACGTTGGTATCCTTCCAATAAATGAAATTAGCTTGAAAATACTTCATGCGTTCTTAACTTAAACGTCTTATTTGTATTTTGTTGAATAGGTAATCGCCAATTTAGCTGTCCCGCACAGGACAATCTATTATTGCTTAAAAAGCGGGACGTCCCGCAAAAATCGGAACGTGTGGCAACGCTGCTAAGAATACAATTTGTATATCAGTAGTGGTTAGGTTAGGTTAGGTTAGATTTAATTAAACACTGCCTAAAGCAAACCAATACATTTTAAAATTTGTATTCTTAATTCGAATGTCGAATTTCCATAGACTACCGTCACCTTTCGCCAATGCCTTCTAAAGAGGTTTTCTAAAAGGTTTTTAACGGGAATTTGTTATTAATTTCTCGCATGCTACGGATCTAAATAAATGTGAAATTATTAAACAGGGGATTCGGAATTGGATATTTTGCCATTCGTCCATCGCAGGCACTGATAAAATTATACATCATAATTATACAGAACGAGTAAATCTGTAATGGCACGATTTTAGCATAATGTTAACAGTCTCATCAGTGATCACTATTATATCGCTTCCTCTAATAAAGTTCAAGCATGCAGAATTTGCATAATATTTCAGGCGATGTGGTAAGTTATTCCTCTTCTTCCTTGTATAAATAATAACAACGCGATGTGCCGTTGCATCTTCACGGTCAACGCGAACGCTGCGGTCCGCAAGTTCCATCAAATTCCACGACATGATGGAAAAAATTACCAATGTTTCCACTCGGGAATCTAATCATACTGAGATTGAAGATATCGCTCTCACTAATTGCCTTAACTAGCCATCATAGGAATAACAACGTACCATAAAACGGTCATCGATTTGCACAGATACACAGATTTGTACAGATAGACTATTTTTTCATAACTTTGGCGCGCTCTTTTATAGTCAATAGACAAAACAATAGTGTAATAACCATAAATAACAATAATCATTGTGGAGGTTTTTGCTATTTTAGGTAGGTAAAATCAATTATTTTTAGTAGGTTTTTACATTCCTCGAAGTCTCAGAAATATACATAATAATTTTATATTATTTTAAAATATACTACAACCAGTGACGTCCCTCGGCCGCCGCCTTTAAGCAGACGTGTTAATGCTCTCTCTTTTCATTTTTAGTTTCAAATTATCTGAAAATTCGTTAGGTATCTACACTTACACATTCACATACTTACTCAGCGACATTTAAACAGACCAATAAACCAAACTTCTTTAAATTGACATACACACCATCTACTGAGAGTAGAGCATTTTCATGAAACTTTTAAACTCTAAAAAAGTGGTGGTGTTAGGTACGTGGAGGTCTGTGGCGCAGTCAGGTTTGGAGGCGCTCTTGTGAATTGTTTTCCTGTGCGATAAACCGCTATTATTAGTATTTAAAAATAAGTATGAATGCTGTAAGTAAGGTTAAATGTGATTTGCCATACAATTACACAATAAATACCTACAAAATATAGTACTTTACCGATTAATTTTGCAGATACTCCATATCTACAGCATCTGTGAGCTACTACACGCCACTGCACAGACTTTTTTTTTAATAATCTTGAAAATCTATCCATAGTGCCAATAATCGCGATCAACAGTAAATTATTAGTACCTACGTCTTAATAATAATTTATTTTTCTTTTATTCACAGAGCGACTATGGATTCACAGCCGCCCACTCGGTGGGATACTCGCGCGGTGGGAGCAGTGGCAGCGGCGAGTGGCCTTCATGGGGGAGTCCTCCCCCGCGAGTCAGACCCCCTTACCCGCCGCCACTGCCCACTTTCATCCCTCAGAAACCATCGCGGACGAGGCCTTGCTCCGCACTCCTCGTTGCAGCAGCTCTCCTGGCACTCCTCGCAGTTTTGGCTGCAGCGGGACTAGCGCTCTATATGGGTGCTTTTAGAACGGATACAGCAGAACGTGAGTATTTCTCATAATATCAATTACGTTACAATATGAGTCCACTGTATACAGACTGTAATTAATCTAATCATCTCTAATTCATTGAACATGCCTTATAACTAATAATCATGCTACTATTATTCATTGTTCGAGGAAGAATACATAAATGGCGTATGTTGTATTTTTTATAGATCAAATGAAATTTTCGCGAAACCAATATAATAATTTTTAAAGTTTTCTCTTTTTGCTATAAATGCGAAACCGCTACATCTCGAGAAATTTCGAGATTATTGTTACTCGAGAGATAATGAGATTTTGTTCGGGTTCCTCGAGAATTTGTGAGATTTGATAAATGTTTTTTATGTCTTCCGGTGAATACGATTAACGATAATTTGCTGAAAAATTAACCTTTTTTAGATCTTTCGAACTGTATTATAACATGCATCTCGGAATTAGCTTAGTGTAATAGCGCCTGTACACGTGTATGGATTTACTGGCAGCAATAGTGCGTATTTTAAACTATCATGACAATAACTGTTTACACGTAAAAGTGCTGACTGTCTCTCCAATCTCATTCTTCAAGAGTAAGCGAGGCGCGATGTTGTCATGTTATGGTACTATTTGACAGGTAGTGAAAATCGGTTAACCTCAAAATGAGTATAGTTCGTTTTTTTTACCGGCAGATTCGCCACTATCGTTCTACTGCGCAGGCGCGGATCGAAAAAATCCCTACTACAGCATGAAAATTCAGAAGTTTCCAAACTTTTTTGATTCATGCATGCAAGCTTGCAACTGAAGGATACATGTTTACCCTTACATTTTCTTGTAATGGCCCCGATAATACCCACTATCAACAGTAAATCCATGCACGTGTAAACGGTACACTTTATTTTTAGATTCCCCGGACATATCTAATTATTTTCATATTAAAGTATATTTAATAGCTTTTTACGGATCAAGTTATTTTTAGTAGGTCGTACATTTACGTTAATTAAAGCGGATGGACAGTTAGTTACATACTTAGTAAGTTGGTACGTCATGTCATTTTTTCGATTTTTCATCTGTGTAATGTATACAGCTCCTTATCATTCAAGTCGACCTCCAAATGCATTTTTTGACATTAAAATTAAATACTTATATAATTGTTTTCTCATTCTGCCCAGCATTCTGATCCATACGTTAAATACACTGATAAGTAGTAGGTAGTTATAAATATATATATATATATATATATATATATATATATATCAGTGGCGAAAGGTAGAGGTAGGCTGTTGAGATCCGCCATAAATAGTGCACACTAAACTTTGTCAGTACAATTTACAGATGGTGTTGGTTAGTTTTTAAAATTCTATTAAACCCTGCAAAACCAAGTCATAATACAATATAATAGTCAAAAAATATTCGTCCATCTATAAAATATCTAAAATTGATCAATTAAATCATACATAACATTGGATATTATTTTATAGATTATAGGTATAGAATATTTTTGATGTATTATAGTTTGGCTTAGAATTTAAATAAAGTGAACCAACAATATGTGTAATATAATCCAACGAAAACAAATAAGTGTGAATGAAAAAGTGTGCACAATTTTATCGTATTGCCCAAAATATACTAAAACTATTATGGTTTGGTTTAGGCAGGGTTTAATTGATTTTTAAAAACTAACCAACACCATCTATAAATTGTAGTATCAGTTCAATAAAAACAAAATAAATACTTATGACTAATAAAGTTTAATGTGTACTATTATTTATGGCGGATTTTAAGAGCATACCTCCCCTTCACCCTTCGCTACTGATATAAGTATATTATGCATTAGGTATAGACAATATGAATAAATTAAAAATCTTCTTTTTCAGCCATTATCGCATTCGAGGGTCGTCTAAGGGTCCGGAGAGGAGTTGGAGTAGGGCTGGGAGCCGGTGCGCCAGGAGCCGCCCGACTCACGCAAGCTCTTCGGAGAGCCTACGCGGCTGGACCTGTCGCGCCAGCCATCGCCGCCCTCGACGTTCACACCATCGACGCTGATAGACTTCTTGCTTTCTTCAGAATATACCTCGACAGGAGAAAGGTTCCAAAGTAAGGATATTGTTTAAATTTTAAATACTAGTGAATGTGTCAACAAACTTTACAAGACATTCGGTTTTTCTGTGTAGTGATCAATAAAAGAAACTACTGCCACGCTGAATTTTCTGCATTCATGATAAAAACAAATTCTAGACCACACGCCATCTTGAAAAAAATGCCTTGTCACATAAATTTACACTACCTACCCCATGTGTGTGAATTTATGAATACAATAATTTTCACATACCTACATAATATTGGGTCTTGGACGAATCGGCACCGGGACAACTGGGCGCTACGTAATCGAATGAAATTCGAAAATAGATAGACGTTCGTGAATAATTATAGGTATTTTCAAATATATATTTAATACTTATATATTGTTATATCATTCAATACTTTGTGAGAATTTAAATATGCACACGTAAATAATGATTTAATTGTGGATATGTTTATCTTCCAACGAGAAGAGAGTTCTTTTATTTTTACCACGTTTTTATTAGATCGTATTTATGCTTGTCCGGTACAGATTTTTTCTTGTGCAGTACAAATTTTCATTGTGCATTTTTACTTGCGCAGTCAAGATTTTTAACTAACATCCCGACTATCTAGACATTTGAAACTTTTAGAATATATCAGAACACGGCGACAATGCATTCTTTTAATACTTTTGGCCATCTTTAAGCAGAATTGAATTCATTTTCAGTTAATTCTGTTTTGCATGTTTCGGAAAAAAATCGTTTAAAGTAATATTTACTACTCACAATTATTGATTGCGAAGGGGGTCCTAGCAACTAAATTATTAATATATACGTGCGTTACTATGGAAATCAATATGAAATGTCAAAATGATATTTCTGTATTGTATAATATTTATTCAGTATTTCTATCAAGTACAATAAAAGGTTTTTATTAATACATAGAATAATTATTATCAAGTTCATATGATTCAACAGAAAATTTAAAAACGTGGTATATAAAAAATCTTTTTATCTTGTAATTATTATATGAATGTCACGCATATTAATTCTCAATCCGCAGTAAAAAAACATTATGTTAAGAGTAAAATGAATTAAACTCGTTTACTCTCTGCATCAAATCGTAACGAACGTATTTTTAATTTAATTAATGAACGTTATTTTATCCGACAGCGCGGCGCCCACTTGTCTTGGCGTCCAGTTGTCCCTGTGCTATAATATTTACTATAATCGGTGATAATTTTCAGATACTTCATTAACTTAGTAACATTAAAAACTTCTCAGATTCCTCGATGATTTGTTTAAGACATTTTTATTAAAGTAGGTAGGTATATAATATAATGCATTTATTTTCAATTTTCATTATAATAGATGACTCAAGTGGAGATATATCCGACAATTTCCCAATAAAATAGGTACTGATTGAAACATTTTATTTTCAGCACAATCACGAATCTTGAAGAACTCATCAGAAACACACTAGTAGAAAATTCTATGATGAAAAACTCAGCGTTACGTCAAATGAATGTAGACCCTGCATCAATATCAATCAAGAGAGATGCCGACCACACGTATAGGGCAGATTCAATGAAGGGGACACAGACAGAAAGCAAAGCTCCTCTACAGGTTTCTCCGCAGAATACCAAAGAAAAAGTTCTCCAGACACGGATGGGAGTAATAAGAAAAACAGCTATCACCCAAAACAACCAAACAGGATTCAATAAACCGAAACCTACAGTTGCCAATGACGAACCAGAAATAAATCTTGATGAGCTGCCAGTGATACAAGGATCGTTTCAAATTACTAAAACTGAGGCCGATATTACAGAAAACAAAAAGAAAACAGAACCAATAAACAAAGAAACTACTAAAATTACTCCACGACCTACGACTACTAAAGAAACCCCAACAGAAATCCCAACCAAATCAACACGACAGCAAACCACAAATTATAGGAAAACATACTCATCAACAATAAAAAGTTTCGTCACCAACAACAGAGTTCTTTCTTCAACTGACACACCAAAATCTTCAACGCACGCTGTAACACCACGAACAACAGGAACAACTGTACCTTATATTAAAAAAGTGACAACCACAACAACAGAAAAACCTGTTATCATTAAAGATATTGTTTCGGATATTCCAAAACTAGACACACTTTTTGCTGTACCAAGTTATGTCGATCAAGAACCGTGGCGTCCCATACGACCCGGAGAAGCTTTTAGCACAGATAAAGAAAATGATGAACCATTTAGCTCGCTACTGGATTCAGAGGCTGAGGTTCAAGAAAGAAATGGTGAAGTGGAACTCATTGACGATATAACATCTTATGATGGAGTTTTAAATCCGGATGGATCATCAATTAATAACTTTGATGTATCCAATACAACAGAGAATGCGTATAAAAAATTCCAAGAAAAGTTCCTTAACACTGCTGACTACAAGTCTCAGAACATTTGGCCAGCATATACAGAATATCCTCCTGAACCAGTTTATACAAGTTTCACTGATCCAGCCTTTTCATCTACCTTTAAGGAAACAGAGACACTTGGGTCAAGTTATCCAAAACCTCACCCTATCCCAGTCAATAAATTATTATCAGTCATGCCACACGAAGATGCTGAAACTACAACTAAAGCGGTGGAAACCAGTTATGAAAGTTTCTTTTCTGATGCTGTCAGCGAATCAAATAAACCTAATGGATCTTCCTATATTACACCAAAAGACAGACTGTCCACAGTCGCCATAAATGTTGAACCTTACGGCAATTCCGATAATACTGAATACATCAATTTAAATGGTGGAGTTATCATTAAAAAGCACAACACTTCAGTTGGCAGTGATTCAAAGAATATGTCTCAAGAAGAAAATAAAACTGAATCAAGTTCAACAGAATATGTAAAAGTAGAAACTGTGCCTGGATCAGAAGTACCCCCTACTAAGAAACATGAAGAACCGACACTCTTTACAAATCAAATGATGTGGGAATTCATCAATGGAACTCACAACGAACAGTCTCATTTGAAAAAATATCCAAACAAATCTTTTAATGAGACGTTACAGGCAGTTATAACAAGAAATGAAGAACTACCTTTGGTTAACGGATCAAATACCTCACACCAGTCAAATATTCTAAAAAACATTTCAAGTATATTTGACAAGTTAGCATCGACACTGAGTGATCCTCCTCCTTTTAAGCAATTGCCGAGTATGAATAAAGCAACAATTGAAAGAGTCGATGGAGCAGAATTAGCAAAAGAAAATGTTTTACCGAGTAAAGTATCAGTAAAGCCTGATCAATCAGAAGAGCCGGGTTCCTTCTATGGGCACGGATCAATTGAAGCAGTGCCGGATGTCTCCATTCAAGAAATGCTCATGAAACCTATTCTTGATGCGAAAACAAGTTCGACAACTGCTCTACCTACATTACCGGTGAAGTCTAATTCTGGTATCGGACGTCCTCTCCGACCCAGGCCAAAGGTTCCACCAAATGTTGGAGAAGACAGAAGTTTTGCTGAAACCAAACGTTTCCCATTTCTAAGTGAAGTCAAGAGCTTCATAAATAATTTACATTCCGACAAACTGATGTCTATACTACTCAATACGACATCAGATAAAAAGAACCAATCGTTGGCTTTTTTAGAAAATCAAATTAGTGCCATCACTACAGAAACTATACCGATCTATCCGACGACATCTATAAAAACAGATATTGTCACATCAATCAGTTATTCAAGTGTCAATAAAAATAAACCAAGTGAAAATGCTTCCATTAGTAATACAGTTGAAAATAAAACAATTACCAACGATATCGTAATGCCTCTAACTGTTGTCAATAATCAGTATGGACAGACAAGAAATTACAACCGTGATCAGATGAAAAAAATAGATATTAATGAAAAATTTAGATTACCAAAAACACATCCGTCAGAAGATATCAATGAATCAGAAAATATTGATAGATCAGATGATGATTTGGAGCCTGGTATAACCTATGTTTTGCCAACAGCAACTGAGTTTTTTCTGACACATCCGTCAACCCAAGCTATAGAGTTGACAGAAAAGGTTAAATCATTGTTGAGAGATTTTGACAATCATTCCGGTGATCTGTCGACTGCTGCTCCTGATTTTGTAGCACCAATCGCAAACGAACAACCATTTAAACTTTTAAATGACAGTCTTAACTTTATAAATAAAACTCAGTCGAATCATTTTTTAGTTAATGCCACCAGTGATTTTGCTCAAAGCTCAAGCAATATCAGTGACAAAACTGATAGTCCAATCGACCAGATTGAGCAAAATTTCACTGGTGATGATATCCGTATTAAGGTTCACGTTGAAAGCAGCGTCAGCTCATCCGCCAGCGCCAAAGAGAACAAGACAAACAACATGCTGTCAGACGAAGAAGTTTTAGACATTATAAAAAATATGTCATTGACAACAAAAAGACCGCCGATGAACGGTACGCAATTCGAATTGGATGCAGAGAAATTAAAACACTTGGCTAACATAGCGACAATAACCGACTCTCACAACAATACTTTTTTTGGAGATGAAAAAGTCCCGGACGAAACTGTAATATCGACAAAGGCTGTGTCATCGAGCTACACGGTGAACAATGCAGGTTTCAAAATTCTCACGAAAACATTTAATAAGATACCAGGAAACTTCAAAGACGATGAAAAAAAGCCCAATAAATACTATGATGACTCAACATCAAAAATTAATTATGACAATTCACCGCAAACAATAGAATCAGGTAAGCATTCCCAAACCACTATCAGAATATCTTAATTAGGTACCGGTTCATAATAATAATATTGTAATAAAACCGAGACATGGCTGTGAAAAACTAGTAATACATAAATAGCTATGCTGTGATAGCAGACCTTTGTCACAAAGATCGAAGGGATATTTAAAAATGGTCACAGTGTATCCCAAAATATGTTGGTTACATGTAAATAATTGTACGTATTACATTTCACCATAGCACAGTTCGCCATGAGCTTTCTTATCGAAAAGAGATGACCGTATCCTATACAGTCATTTCTATTTTCCATTTTGGCAAAATTCATGAATTCAAGAATGAAAACCTAACCTAACCTAAAAAATAATCCAGTAAGTATATCGGCTTTTAATTTTAATTCAAATTAATAATGAGAAAGTATGTTTTCTCTGTATTGCTTATTCATATTTGTGAATCTTTTAACAGTTAATTGCCATGTTTCTATTAACCAAGTTCTATTAACACATTTTTAAAATGATTAAAATAAAAGATTATATAATAATTGTAATAATTATTACAATATGGCACACAAAAAAATATTTCTAGGTTACTCATCTCAAGAGTTTACCATCACTGCTGTATAATAGTTATGATAAGCACTCATATATGAATAATAATGAGTAAGTAATTATTTTAGATGACTGTCAAAATAAGAATTATACTCTGAAGTGTTCGAACGGGATGTGTTTACCGGAAACCGCTCGCTGTAACCGATTGCTGGATTGCCCCAACGGAGAAGATGAGACAGGATGCACTTGCGCCGATTATTTGAGATCACAGTTCTTGTTGAGGAAAATCTGTGATGGAGTACTTGACTGCTGGGATTTCTCTGATGAAAATAATTGCGGTTAGTATATTCACTAGGTTCAGCACTTATTAATGACAGAAAATTTAGTCACTATTCCAGGTCACATTAGAATAAATGTTTATTATTATAACCCAGAGACAATATCTATATTACAAGCAAATCCGATCCGTCATAATCGTCACAGGATGGATTTTGGTTGATCACATCATAGTGTACGTGTACGTTTAGCTGTGAAACAACATAATTATTTCATCGCGATTTCTAAAGGGAGGCATTAATTAGAAAATTAATATTTTTTTTGCAATAGTGAAGACAAGTGTTTAATTTTTAACACCTTCCTGTCATGAACCAAATACATAATAAGATTATTTAAATTTAAGATTGACAATGGGAAAGTGTGATAGATTACTAGTAGTTTTGATACTATTCAGATCACAGCCTACTTGAAGTTGGACTGTCAGTGATATTGATTTATCTATAATAAATCGTTCATGAACTTCTATAAACAATCTACGACATAATACAAACATAATACGACATTTGAGACTACTATTTGCAAACACAGATCGTTCCCAAAAACATATTTTGCGACAAAATGCAATAAACTGTTTTGCAGACCAATAAAAAACTAATTTGTATGATTTTTTAATTCATTAATTTGTAGTGTAGTATATTTAAAACAGAAAACAAAAGAAAACTAATTCATTTTAATATCAATAAAGAATCTATTTACATTTAAGCTAGGCTACTTTGAAAGTGAAAATTGGATTGAACCGCTCTGCAACTTAACAATCTGAATCAATCCGCATATGCAAGTATTCATCCAATCACATACCGCTAAAATGTTAGTCACATGATCCAAACACTGAGCTCCTCTTGGCTAACGTGGAATGAGCCATCTTTAAACTAAATATTATGGAATAAGCCACATTTGAAAGTTTCCATTATTTTGTCATGATATTTTGTATGTAATAAAACCGGGTTTGATGCTACTGTCTAAAAATTTCTGTAAAGTGTATTTTTCTTTACAAAATATCATTCAAAGTTAATTTTTCAACAATTTTGGAACGAGCCGTGTTTGCAAATAGTAGCCTCATTTATAGACTTCAAATTGCTGATGTGAAAATTAGTGTGTCATATCAATAACATCTTTTAGCAGTCGTTAACATGTTAACATACTTTTAAAAGCATCGATTATATTAATATTATGTAGAATTTTAAAAAGTTATTAAGTATATAGGTAAATTACGTGTAGATAAAAATTGTAAAATGATAATGAACACACCAAACATTGTGAATAATCATATATTACTAAAGACAGTCTCTCAAATAAAGATATATTTTGTATTTGCAGAATGGTGCACGCCCGACCAATACGTCTGCTCCAATTCTCGGCAATGTATCGACAAGCAGAAAGTGTGTGATGGCCAAAAAGATTGTCCACTGGGTGACGACGAAAGACAGTGCGTCACGGTTGCCATGTCTCAAGAAGATGCCAAGTCTTATCCCTACAGCAAAGAAGGTATGAAGACATTATTTTATCTGCTTATATTCATCATGAAATCTCAATAATTATCGATTGTTTTTTCTAAACCGATATTTTTGACTCGATTAATGGTTACCTAATGATTTTTTGTTTTCAGGTTACATAATGGTTCAAAAGCAAGGAAGATGGGGCAGACTCTGTGTTCAAAACTTTGACAAAGTAATCGCTCGTTCTCATAGCTCACTACAAATATCTGATCTCGGAAGGGCTGTTTGCAGGGCAATGACTTATGTGTAAGAAACACTCACTAATACTTTACTAATGATTTTAATATAAAAGGTATTTTTTTGATAATTATTCATTTTGAATATTTTGAATATACCAATGATTCTGGGATAACTAGATAACTAGAGATAGGTATTCATAATATGAATTTTTTGCATAAAAAGACTTAATAACAATTCCAATACGTTTTTTGTGTGGTTGAATTGGTAGCCATAGAAAAATGTACATTCTGTACGTTGGCACATTTTAAAATGACAGGTTCAAAGAAAATGGTGGCATGTTTTGACATTTGCCTATAATATACATATATTTATTATAATGTTACTGCTGTTTAAAGTTTTGTGTTTGTTCATCTAAATATTCTGATGATGATGTTGTATTGTATTGTATAAAAAACCAGTTTTCGCTAGCAACTAGATGTTTTTATGCAGCTAAGAGAAATAAATTTCTTTGCACTTCGATCGTGTGTGATTTTTGCTACAATTTGCTTTGAATCTGAATTGAAAAATGACTTAAGTACAGCTAATTTAATCATTTGTCTTAGTGGTTTTTAAAACATCATTCTTTATAGCTAAGGTGCGAGAGATATTAATTGATAAAAATTTTGAATAGTTTTTAAAAATCACTGAAAAATATTTAAGAAAAAAATGACACTGGATGGAAAATGTAACAAAGTGTTATATTTTGACAGGGATTATCAAAACATAGACAGGGTAATCGAAGACACTCCTGAGAAAGAGCATCAATACTTTTCTCTTCACTACGGCAACCGAGGGTCTAGCGGGCGAGGCGGTCTAGCGTTCCGGAAGTCAGGTTGCAGCCGCGGGCACGTGGCACGTGTTGTCTGTTCGCAACTCCAGTGCGGAGCCCGACCACAAGCTGCTGCTCAGCAAGCCAGGTAAATTTATCAATTCATATCAACTGAAAAATATTCTTCAGGTATTAACAAATTCATGAAAATCATTCATACGATAATACAAGATTTCATCGATTATAAAATACATTTTTTCTCCATATTTCGGTGTCTTACAATCGTTACTTTGATGGTACAGAACACAATATTTGATGGGGGAACACAGTCATCAACAACTCAACAAAATCAGACACTAAATCTGAAGAAGTTTCAAATTTTGTTCCACTTGAGAGTACACATGCATGGATTTACTGGCAGCAAACTGTGGCACTGTGTATTTTAAACTATGGTGATAATACCTGTTTACACGTAAAAGTCCTGACTGTCTCTCCAATCTCATTCTACAAGAGTGAGCGAGACGCGATATGGTCATTTTATTACTATTTGACCGGTAGTGAAAATCGATTAACCTGAAAATTCGTTCGTAATTCGTTTTTTTACTGACAGGTTCACCATTATCATTCTACTGCGCAGGCGCAAATCGAAAAATTCTAAACTGTCGCATGAAAATTCAGAAGCTTCCTAACTTTTTTGATTCATGCATGCAATCTTGCAACTGCAGGATTATACATGTTTAAACGTACACTTTCTTTTTATGGCCGCGATAATACATAGTGTCAGCAGTAAATCCATGCACGTGTAAACGGGTTAATTATATTAGGAAGAGCCTAATGGCACAATATGACAAAATTGTCAATTTTTGTACCTACTGTTACATTTAAATTATGCAACCACTTTACGATACAAAAGTATACATTACAATAAAATTATTTTTATATTTAGTATCTTTGATGTGTTATGGCAATATTTGTATGTAGTAGGTAACTCATCATATTAAAGAATTAATATGAGATAATGTACCAATCTATATAGAATAGATTGTGAGGTGTCAGCAAGTTCTAGAGCATTTAAAATGAAGTTTTAAAATTAGTCCGCATTCGCGCCATTCCAGGATCGTTGGCGGAGGAAATGCTGGAGCAGGCGCGTGGCCGTGGCAAGCGGCGCTCTACAAAGAGGGAGACTTTCAATGTGGAGCCACGCTCATTTCCGACAGATGGCTCGTTTCGGCTGGACACTGCTTCTACCAGTAAGGATTCATTTACAATATTAACATAACCTATTATCTATACAATTTATATCATAATAAAATACCTATTAATATGATAATACTGTTTCCGGTAAACACAAGTATGGAGCACAGCCGATTTTAATTTAAAGATTGTTTAATATGCCAGTTTGTGCATTTCTCATATGACTCACTTTCAGCTACCATCAGCTGTTGGTCAACTGGTAACGTGTGATTTACCCTAATACAGACTATGAGAAACTAAAAAAATGCTGTTTTGTGTTGTGAAAACACGCAAAAACAATGTTATGTAGCTAAAAAAAAGTCAAGCAGACTAGTTACCATGTGGAAGTCTGACAAACAATATTTATTCTATATTTAATCGGATGTATATTCTCTTTGAATGATCTGACATTTGTCGCGTGTCGAGTTGATCTGTAAGCTAACCTGTGATTGGCTAATATTATTCGTTAAAAATTATTCTGAGTCTCTTTTTGTTTATTTATAGCGCCCAAGAAGACTTCTGGGTTGCCAGGTTGGGAGCATTGCGGAGAGGAACGACGTTCCCATCACCGTACGAGCAACTTCAACCGATATCATCAGTCATTCTACATCCAGGCTACATTGACAGCGGTTTCATAAATGACATAGCCCTCCTGAAGACATCAAGTCCTGTGGCTTTCAGCGACTATGTTCGACCCATCTGTTTACCACCACCAGGATCTGAAGTGGATGACAGCAGAAGATGTACTGTTGTGGGATGGGGACAGCTGTTTGAAGTTGGCAGAATATTCCGTAAGACACATACTAAAATATCTGAACTTCTCAATACATAGTCCAGTCATAATGTCAAAATAACCCCTTATCTGGAAATAATTTACCATAAAGGAGACTTTGCATATTATATCTTTTAAGGTTGATGAATTGGGATGAGAAGTCGAGATTTGGTGGTGTTTGCTCCGAGGGATGCAAAAGCGAGTTTTATTTGTAGCATAAACAGTTGGTACAAGAGTATGTTACAAGAGTATTATGTTACAATACTTATGATAATGTTCCGAGGTCCGAACTCGGTGGAATCGAATGCTGAGCAGGGCAACTGACATGAAGCTTACTGACCGGACGGAGATTATGATTGATACTAGTAGGTATTTAGACTGACTAACTCATCAACTATGACTTGCTAATTATATGCATGAATATTCGGTAAATTGCGAGTCATTGTTGATAAAAAATCTGATGGCCTCTCCATTGTTGAACTTCGAACGTTTCGATCCCATCGAATAATGTCACGCGTGTAGAATATGCTGACTGTAGCTACAACGATTGTGCGATAGTTTAAATAACTTGCTAATTCGTACATTGTCGAAATAATGCTGACAAGGCTCGAAGTCATTGACCTCTACATATCTATTGCTAGTGCCTAGTAATGACAACCGTAAACAATCAATAATCGTAAATACTGTATAACGACGGCCATCTTAAAAAATGGTGGACGATGTTTAGTTTTTCAACCATATTTCATTAGATATAACATTAATGGAAAAAAATTGTTCATCAACCAAACAACTCATCTTCGACCCAAGTAGTTAATGTGGAAATTATAATCACAGTAAAGCAATTATAATGATTTAACTTTATTTTGATTGTTTCGTTTTCAGCGGATACTTTACAAGAGGTGGAGCTACCGGTAATTTCAACGAGTGAATGCAGAAAGAGAACTCTATTTTTGCCACTTTACCGCATCACAGACGATATGTTCTGCGCTGGCTTCGATAGAGGAGGAAGAGACGCATGTTTAGGAGATTCTGGTGGACCTCTGATGTGTCAGGTAGAAACACCATTATATTATTCAGAACTATTAAACATAGTGGAACTAGTTTGTTGAGCGCCCAACTCTGAAGCCATTGCTCTGGGTTTGATCCCCCATCTAGCAAAAATTACATGTTGTTTGATCCAGAGCATGGATCCAATGGGTTGGACGAATAGAAAACAACCAATATCTGTAAAAATCTATTCTTAGTGGAGATGATTATGTACCTGCACTCCTTTAGGTGTTTAACTAATGTGTGCTAGTAGTGCTTGTGTATGATTATTCGAAAAATTTGCTTAAGGTGAAGCCTTTACTGAGCCTTTTTTAAAGAAGCACCTAGCGGAAAAATACGAAGCTTGCAATTAGAATAATAATTATTAATAATTTAAGTAAGAATGAATAAATAAAAAGGATTTCAAGTTATACACATTTATATTTTTTATAAATATCGATGTTTTTTAAAATAGATATAAAAAATATTAAAACTATGAATTAGTCAAAAATCTATCAGGCGATGCTTAGAAAACTTAATAAACTAAATTTTAATAATAAATATAACCATAAAATATATGTAATAAGATGCGGTCCGATTCAACAAATTCACATTTTATTACATTTTTTACAATTGTAAGTTTATCTTTGACTTAAAATAAAAAATGTTTTCTTTTTAATGTTTTCAGATACATATTTATTAATTAATACAGTTGAAATTGTAAATTATCAAAAAAAAATCTCAAATTGCAAGCTTCGTATTTTTCCGCTCGGTGCCTCTTTAAAAACGGCTCAGTAAAGGCTTCACCTTAATTAAACTTTTCTATGCCTCACGATATTACTATGGCAGTATCTGACAGGTCGCAGATTTTTAACGATACGTTAAATGTAGAGCGAAGCTCTTACTACAATCGCTGTAATACAGATAATTTTTGGTTTAGTATTTCATAATTATTAAAACAGATGTCACTGTATATTTATTTTTTTAGATTATGCAAATCAATCAACAGTGGCTAGTAATTTGAGTTTAAAGTTGGATGAGATAACTTGCAAAATTCATATGTGCGGCCTGTCAATCACGGTCCCATAGAACGAGATAACTTGCTGAAGGCATAAAACCGGTTAAAAAAACAATTTTATCAACTCAAACTATTTGTTTCAGGAACAAGACAATCAATGGTACCTTTACGGAGTAACGAGCAATGGTTACGGTTGCGCTCGAGCGAATCGGCCCGGAGTTTACACAAAAGTCACCAACTACGTAAACTGGATTCAAACCACTATGCAGATTTACGATGACAGATCCTATGACCACTTCGACAACCTCCACAACGGAAACAGGTCCTCGTATATAGATTTGGATGTGTCAGAAAGCAGGAGCTCTCACCGCCACGTCAACAAATGCAGGGGGCACCGGTGTCCACTCGGAGAGTGCCTTCCTCCAACGAGGGTCTGCAACGGTTTTATGGAGTGCTCTGATGGAAGCGATGAAAAAGACTGCAACTGAACCAAAATGAAATTTCCTCGTAATATCTTTGATGAAACATATCAAATTAATTTTATAGTGCTCAATTTATTGCATTTACAAAAAGAAAATAATAATATACTTTACAATTTTTATTAACATGTCCTTCTAAGATCACAATTTAATGAATTTCAACTATTGTTGAAAACAGGTAATTTAAAAGCTGGTATATCAGTGAAAGAATTTTAAATGGTCAATGTCTATTAACTATCTGTTAAGAAAAGGTATGAAAACAATAATTTTTTTCTTTACAATAACATTTGTTCCATTCCTTCAATGGTAATTAGAAGTTGATTGTAAAGGACTTACTCTTGCCGTCTATATTATTAAATGAAAACTTACCAGTAGGTACTTATTAGTTTATACTTTTAGTCCTTTTTTCGTATGTATGAAGATTTTATATAAATAAGGGCCGAAGCACCAAATTAATTATTTGGAGAAAACCTGTTTACAAAAATACATAATATTATTATCATGTCTTATTATGTAAATAATAACATATTTTTTAATAATTGATCACAGACGTTTACAAAGTTATTTGCCTATTTCTACAATATGTATTCGGGTTATTTCTGCTTTTTCGTGACATATTATGTTTTAATTAATATTTTTACATTATATATTCATAAAAAAGTAAAAAAATGCTTTATGTATATATTTAAAATTTAATGTTAAGCATTGTTTGAGGAAGGGCCTCAGTGTCAGTGAAGTAAAGTTGATTTAACCTATTGACATCATTCATACTGTAAAAAAGGGCCTAACACAATGGTATCTCTCACTGTTAAAACCATTTTCTTGTGACATAAGCCTTTATTAATGTTAACGGTACTTACATTAAAAACAAAATTTCAAGCTTGTGCAGTTTTTGACGGTATTGGTTTTTAGAATAAGTGACCTAATACCTCAGTTTTGAATTTTGTGGTGTTCGGGCCTTTATTTAATTCAACTCTTCGTGTAAACCTGTCAACGTCAAGTTTTACACGGTCAGTTTTAAAACAAAATGACTCAAGTCAAATTGTTGCAAAAGGCACATAATACGATTTCTCTTGGTGTGTATGTCACACCAGTGTTTTGCGAAACCAAAAATTTATCATCTCCTGTACACACAATTAAATTTAATCACACTGTGACACTTGTAAAAATTGTATTTTCGCATTTCCATTTTGCATTCTAATTAAAAGTAGTTTTCAAATCTTTTAATACTAGCGATGTTACAAACTATGGGAGTAGCAACCATTTAGAGCAGTGATGAGCAACCAGCTATCTTAGTGTTACACTGTATGATACTGGTAATTAAAAGTTTCATCAAAGAATTGTTTTTATTTTCATTTTATACAATATTATTACTTAATTATAAAAATACAGAATTAACATGTACCTACTTAGCCAGTTTTTATTAATTTTCTGACACACAAAATATAGAATCTCTAAAAATGGTGCTTGTAATTATCCAGCCTCTTGGATATGTTACATATGTTCCGAAATTTGCTTATCACTGCTCTTGATGACATAGCATAGATAATACATATTCTTTTATAATTAATTTTATAACAATCTGGCATATTATTCATAATAATTATTATTAGTTAAGTAGATAAAAACGAAAAAAATTATAAAAAAATAAAGCTTTATTGCCAGTGGTGATTTTTAAGTTTAAATGAAAGATAGATAAATGGAAACTATTTTGAAATACTTCCCAAGCATCGTTTTTATTCTCGGTTTGGAGAAATAAAATAATGTTGATTTACGAGAGCCTTCTCAGTAATTCATGTAAAAAGTCTGAATATTATTACTCGTAATCTAAATAAGTATTTAACTTTTATAAAACAATTTCTTATTACATATATTAAAATACTTAGATATATTATTACTTTGCGAAAAATATTAATTATTTAATCAAATGTATATTTCCAGTCTAAAAAACATTACTATAAAATATTAAAAAATCAGAGAGGAATATGACCAACCAACATACACATTGTATGCATGTCTCTTTGAAAAATTACAAAAATGTTTTAATCAATATCGTTAGGTATAAATATTTAAATAATTTTCCATATAATATTACCTTATCATATATTATTATTATTTCTACAGTGGAAACACAAAATCATGTAAATATTAATCGTATTATTATATTTTAAGTATTTATTTTTTGTTGAATATTATTTAGTAATGAATTTAAAGAATGACCAGCCTTTTCCGCTCAATGTGATATATGTAAGAATAATTGATTGATTAATCGATTGATTTAAATTGAATGGACAACGAGGGTCATTTTCATCCATAATGTTTTATGTTTTTTTTTCTCTACCTCGAATTCTTGATTTATTTTTATTTTATCGAATTGATGTAAACAAAGCCAATGACTACAACATGGCGACAATGTATTTAATAAAAAAACACTTCACAAAAATTAAAAACCATGTTGTATTTACTTCCATTGTTTCATGTTCCTTAAATCCCAGCGTTTCTAATATTATTGAACAGTCACAGGTACGACTAATCTACAAAATCAACTGTCTAGTATCCTCTCCCATTATATAACAATTCTGATATACCTACATGACGTTTATGTAACCAATTTTAACCCATGGGTTGCAGTGTTAGACTATGCGCTCTATGTATTTGAGAGAAAGTTGCTGCTTACAATATGTGAACCTATACCAGGGATGGCGAACCTTTTTGAGAAGTGGGTCAAATTTTGTTCATTATTTTTTTAGTACTAGCTCGTTAGAGAATTTTATTAGAGAAAATTTGTGGTGTTTTTCTCACTTAACTAGTTGACCCGTCATGCCGGGCCTCCAGGCTAGAGCCCTGTCAGCCGCCCGTTGTGGGGGCTATTTGTACCTCTCTGAATACTAAAACACATAAAAAAATTAATAATAATAGTATTCGTCTATATAGGAATAATATATTATTTAAGTACCAATCTTCATTTACCGATTGTTTAAAATAGTTGTGTAGAATAAAATAAATAAATGCAAATTTATCATTAAAGTCGCTTTACTTAACTTGGTTACTATCCACTTGGATACCAATTGT
This sequence comes from Rhyacophila brunnea, assembly GCF_057557595.1. NCBI lineage: Eukaryota > Metazoa > Arthropoda > Insecta > Trichoptera > Rhyacophilidae > Rhyacophila > Rhyacophila brunnea. Next base: position 44,497,950 of record NW_028232859.1, read on the forward strand.
TTTATTTGAGAATTTTCATTTAATCTGACGAATCCGGTCCTGAATTTTGATAAAATTGTTTACATTGTCGTTTTATTCTTTTCAATCACACCATTCTGTTTGATATGGTCTGGAACTTGTATCGTTTGTTTTTATTTTTTTACCGCCGACATAGTACAACCAAAAATATTTATATTTAGAACACAATAATTTGAGAAGAAATTTCTTATTAACGTACATGATATTATAGCTACATATCCGTACCTATATGGGAGAAGCATATAAGTCATTTTTTCGCATTTTACAGGAGAAGGTTTTTAAGGTTTAAAGAAGTGTCACAAATCAGGATATGACGGAAATTGGATTGTTTAGTGTTGTTATTATAAAAAAAATAGCATATTTTGAAAATATATTTGATAAAAAAAGAAAATCAAGTAATTCAATGAGTTATTGAGCATTTAATGACATATCGTCACCGTTCAGGCAAAAGTCACCAACCCTAAAAACATAGTTTTGAGATATCGCAATTTGAAAGTTTGAAAATGCAGGAAAAATCAGATTTTAATGTTTTGAAGGTTTTATCTACATTAAATTATTTTATCATGTCTTATTAATAATTTCTTTAAGGTACTTTTACTTTTTGATGCTAATTAAAACATCTGGAAGGTTTTAAAGGAGGCAAGGTAGCTCAAATTATGGTTTGGTGACTTTTGCTTGTTAATAATCTGAACAATGTTAGCCAAAAGAAGCATCAGTAAAACTCACCATCCATAGTATAGTGACTTTTGCTTGTATATTTATAACGAAGGATTTTTTTTTATAATGTCTATTCACCTATAATGACTTTTGCTTGTTAAGATTTTATCGAAAGTCATTTAGTGAAAAACAAATAATTCGGATTTAAGCAAAATTTTACTAACTAATGTACCGAGGTGAGTTTTGCATCTTAAGGGGGGACATGCTCGTCGAAGGTCAAAATTGAGTTTTTATTGTATTTTCAAGCCATGATCCTGGACACTCCTTAAACGTTGTAGATAATCTATTTATATAATTTTGAAGCCTTATTATCCTTTATAGTTATTTTAAACATTTGATGACTGCATAAAGTATTTTTGTTACATAAAATAGTATTCTTTTAAACCTCTCGCTCTAATGTTTTAGAATATAGTCATATTTCGGTACATAACTGTGCAGTGGTGTTAAGATTTTTTACATTTATTATTTTTTGGTCGCATTTATAATACCATTATTATAATTTATTACGAGATGATTTTTGTAAAATATTCACGATATAAAATTATATTGATAATCTCTATGATCCCAAATTTGACAAGAATTAGGCATTTTATTATTCAAAAAATCGGCAAGATTAACACATTTGAAGATGATTCTAAAGATACTTATTATAAGCTATGTTTTTGACCATTCAAGTGTGATAAACATCTTATGAATAATAATTGCTTTATAATAATTATTGACCTAAGAATAAGGTAGTGTTTTTTTGAAATACGCCATTTCTTTTGTCATTCCCCAGTGGTTAAGCTAAAACATACGGCCGTAGCCATAAATTGACAAACTATAATTGAAGTAAGGAGTAAAATGATATTAACGTGCGTGTTTGAACATGTACCGTTTAAAAAAAAATAAAAAAAAATTAGGTTAGGTACATGTTCAAACACGCGCGTTAACATAATTTTACTTCCTACTTCAATTATAGTTTGTCAATTTATGGCTACGGCCGTATGTTGTAGCTTAATCACTGGGGAATGACAAAAGAAATGGCGTATTTCAAAAAAACACTACCTTATTCTTAGGTCAATAATTATTATAAAGCAATCATTATTCATAAAATGTTTATCACACTTGAATGGTCAAAGACATAGCTTATAATAAGTATCTTTAGAATCATCTTCAAATGTGTTAATCTTGCCGATTTTTTGAATAATAAAATGCCTAATTCTTGTCAAATTTAGGATCACAGAGATTATCAATATAATTTTTTATCGTGAATATTTTACAAAAATTATCTCATAATAAATTATACTAATGGTTTTATAAATGCATTTAAGAATTAATGAATGTAAAAAAATTTAACACCACTGCACAGTTATGTACCGAAATATGACTACATTCTGAAACATTAGAGCGAGAGGTTTAAAAGAATACTATTTTATGTAATAAAAATACTTTATGCATTCATCAAATGTTTAAAATATTTATAAAGGATAATGAGGCTTCAAAATTATATAAATAGATTATCTACAACGTTTAAGGAGTGTCCAGGATCATGGTTTGAAAATACAATAAAAACTCAATTTCCACCTACGACGAGCACGTGGGCCGTTAAAGAACATAATTTTACGCTTCGGGTGACATACTCAACTCAAAACTGCCATTTTCAGGGTTGGTGACTTTTGCCTGAACGGTGACGATATGAGGTTTTTTCATAAAAATGTTTTCAACATTTTGACATATCATTTACAATAATGGATGTTTTATTAAAGAAAACTTATGAAATTAAAACAAGATCTTGGAAATTAAATGAACACATGATAAAATGAAACTAACAGTATTAATAATAGTTGGTAAAAACCAATATATTTTTAAAAGATATTTATTAAAAAAAGAAAATTAAGTAATTACATGAGTTATTGAGCATTTAATGACATATGGGGTGGGGTTTTGGCATAAAAATATTTTCAACATTTTAATATATCATTTAGATGTTTTATTATAGAAAAACTTATGAAATTAAAACAAGAGCATGGAAATTAAATGAAAACATGATAAAATTAAACTAAGGGTGGGTCAATAAGTCCTTAGAAAATCCGACAGGTGGCGCGACTAGTACTGTAAGCGGTTTGTTTTCATGCAGCGGCACTACCGATTCAGTATGCTGCGAAGTTTCAATCAGATTGGTCGGGTTGTTGTTTTTTATTTTCGTACATTTAAAAAAAAAATTTGCTTGTTTACAAAAATGGAGAAAATTGAGTTTAGAGCTGTTATTAAACATTTTAATATAAAAGGGTTAACAGCAAAGGAAATAAAAAATGAGTTGGATTTAGTTCACGGCATATCTGCTCCTTCACTTGCAACTATTTATAACTGGTTAAATGAATTTAAACGTGGTCGTACATCAACAAAGGATGAACCACACTCAGGACGTCCTGTAGAGGTGACTACACCAGAAATGATCAATAAAATCCACGATATGGTGTTAGGTGACCGAAGATTAAAGTTGAGTGAGATAATTGAGGTTACAGGGATCTCAAAAGGTAGCGTCATTTCTATTTTACATGACAAATTGGGCATGAAAAAAGTTTCTGCAAGATGGGTGCCGCGTTTGCTCACAGTCGACAATAAACGCAATAGGGTGGTGGCCTCTAAAGCCCTGTTGTCGCTCATGCAACGCAATCCGGATGAATTTTTTCGTCGCTTTGTGACTGTAGATGAAACATGGATACACCACTATGCTCCCGAGACGAAAGAACAGTCAAAGCAGTGGATTGCGAAAGGCGAACCATGTCCAAAAAAGGCGAAAACCGTAAAATCAGCTGGTAAGGTTATGGCTACTGTATTTTGGGATGCACGTGGAATTATTTTTGTTGACTATTTGGAAAAAGGAAAAATAATAACAGGGGATTATTATGCAACTTCTTTATTGGACCAGCTAAAAAACGAAATTGAAGAAAAACGGCCTCATTTAAACAGGAAAAAAATCCTCTTTCATCAGGACAATGCCCGTGTTCACACATGTTTACGATCAATGGCTAAAATTGAAGAATTGAAGTTCGAATTGGTCAACCACCCACCGTATTCGCCAGATTTAGCCCCCAGTGACTTTTTCCTTTTCCCAAACTTAAAAAAATGGCTAAGTGGACAACGTTTTTTTTCAAATGAAGAAGTCATCGATCGGACAAATGCTTATTTTGAGGACCTTCCGAAAACTTATTTTTCTGACGGTTTAAAAAAAATTGAGAAACGTCTAACCAAGTGTATTGAGCTCCAAGGAGATTATGTTGAGAAATAAAAAAAAATACAAAAATAAAAACTGTTTTAATGCTTTTTTCTAAGGAATTATTGACCCACCCTCGTATTTAATTTTATATTAAATATTAATAACTTTAAATTTATATAAAATGGATGATAAGCCGGATCTATCAATGGCAATAAACTGATGAGGTCATCTTTCTTAGATTGATTTATTGGCAGAGGACTGTTACAGCATTGCTTAATATGTTAACAATGTTCCTTCTTCCTCTTGTTGTACGGCATAAATCAAGTTGAAGAAATAGGTCATCTTCATGTAACGAATATTTAAATTTTATTAAACCAAACTCCTCCTCATACCTGAACCATCTAATTTTGTTCCAAACGACATTTTCTCCAACTGTATTAATTTTTCGCTTCACCAGTTGATTAGAAAGAAGTCTTGAATAATTGTAAATCTCATCCTGAGACATCTCTTTAGCAATAAAAGATTTCTAATCCCTTACTGTTCTAACAAACTGATACCAATCATGGGGAATATTAATTTCTATGTTGGAAGTTTTCTTGGCTTTTTCAATACGTGAATAGTCAGTGTCACATTCAAGTCATGTATGGCCTGGAAGGCAATTCACGAATGAAGCACTATGACCGGTTGCGCAACGTAAGCGCAAGCCTACTTCAACGAAGTATATTAAAAGTCAACCGGTAGTGTCGACTACAGTATGCAATTGAAGTACACAAGCTTTGGCGGTAGAGGCGCTAGCAACTCTCCGTTTGACATTTATTAAACGTCAGAAATTCGTACGTAGTATAGAAGAGGCTGTTATTCTATTTTTTTCTATCTTTTACATAACTATTACCGCTGAAAGTATTATTTTGTGTTTAAATTCTCATTTAAATATTTATTGTGATTTTGTAATATAGAAACACACATGTTTGTTTGCAAAATACAACGGAAATTCTGTGTTGTAATATTGTTATATTGGAGACGATTAATTGGCTACGTACTTCAACAATGAATGGTTTAATCATGCAACGTTAACGGTAAGTACTGATTAAATATGAAGTCATTACCAAAATGGATAAAAATGTTCTTTAATTTCCATGAAATTCAGAAGAGTTCCGTCATGACATGTTTACTTTCTATCTTACTCTAACGCATGGACATGAGGTATAAGCATGCTGAATGCTTTCTCACTCGCACTTATATATCTTGTATCCATTTCGTTCGAAGCTCTATACACACAATATCTCCTGTAAAACTAAAAATTTTACGTACTTCAGTTAAAGCGGTTCGGTGACGTGTTTTGCAGTGCTTCATTCGTGAATTGCCTTCCTGGGAGCAAATATTTATGATCCATGACCTAGATAGTTGGTGATGTACTTACAAAGTAAGATAGAGCTGCAGTTATTATGTTATTTTTATTTTGTCCCGGACAAGAATCAGAAGATGCAATAACACTTTCAACAGTTGGACTTAGGGTATTCAGAAGACTTATCACACAAAACGCTATTTCGTTGGCTCCCCTTGCAGCTATTCCCTCGTGCCACATATAACATGAGGTTTGGTTCGATGTGCAATTTTTTACGGTCAAATTATATGTGAACAATTGCCTTTTGTACACTATATTTGAGTTAAGAGAAGGCATTGGCAAACACTGCTGCAGGTCGAATGCTAAAAAAGCAATTTTACCTTCAGATTGGAGAGCTTTGGTCTTATCGTTTTTTTTAATTCATAGCCTTCATCTGCCACTTGCAAACTTGTCTGTTTCCAATTTTTGTTTTATTTGTAAATCTGTAGCACATTTTAATTGAATATTGTATGTATCACAAGTTTTAATGTGTTTTTACTAGCTACTTTAAATTTATTTCCGGTGTTTTTAAAAATTGAAGCATACATACTATATGACACAGGAATCATATTTTTTTCCGTTTGCATATCACAATACATTTCAAACATTTTTGATATGTTTAGCTGCCCAGACAGGTATTCTTTGGATGTGCGACGACGTGAATAATGACTTTCATGTTTAGGAAAGCTTTTTATGTGTGCAGTAACTTCTTCCCTTTCGTTCGTTTTCTTGTTTATGGGTTTGTGTTTTCCACGATTATCATTACCAATAAATCCTGTATCTTTACTTTGTTTGCAGTGATACCAAAGACATGTTGAAACATTTTTTTGCATACTTTATATTCCAGTCCCTCTGTATTGCTAATTTTATAAATTCAGTAAAGACAGCTGCCAAAAATGCAGAATACCATAGATAAGTCTGCGCATGCGTAATTTTATAATATGCCAAAAGCGTATATGTCAGACATATATGCTGTTGCCTTGTTAGAGCTTGAAATTTTATGACATGTATTGTTTTTCCAAGTCGTTTTACGAGAAATCTATAGGTTTTAAGATATATGCTTTTGCCATAACATAAAGTAGGCATTTTTTGACATATTGGCATTCAAATCTCAAAATCGCCAAAACACAACTTATATGCTTCTGCCATATTGGTACGGATATATATTATATAGATGAGAAACTTTAATAATAAAAAAATAATAATAGGTAATGTTGAATTATTAAACACTTCTAGACACGTACGACAAGGCTGCCATTTAGTTCAGCACTGGTAAATCTCCCCGTTCTACGATGCATCGAATATGTATGCACGTCATATATGCTTCGCGACAAAAGGACGAAACACGACGTTTTACGACCATGTACGTCATACACAGGTGCACTGATACGATAGAAAATAATTAGCTAGCCAATGGCCACTTGGAAATATTTTTTAATAAATTCAACATTAGATATATATACTTTATTTTTTTTATATTTTTGATTGACTGTTCTCTCTTTTATGATATAAAAAATAACTTTATAAAAATCAACGCATGGGTCAGTGTCTGACCCGCGGGTCATAGGTTCGCCATCCCTGCCCCATACTAAGAGAAGAATGTATCTTCGCATTCGTTAAATTTTGTAGACTTGCTAGGCTATGTAGAAGAAAGAATGGGCAATGCCCAAGGGGCATCTCGGCTACCAGACTAGATGATCGGTGGTCTACTAAGTAAGCCCAGACTCAGGTGGATGGACGATGTCAATGAGGATGCTAGAACGATCAATGTAAGACACTGGCCCAGGATAGGGAGAGATGGAGCATAATTGTGCGATTTGAAATTATGAAAGATAACGTTTAAATAAAACAAATGTATACTTTTCATAAAATGTATTTTCTTTATACTGGGTGACAATATAGTTAAAACATTTAAAAGTATTGTGGCAATAGCGATATACTGTTTCAAACAAAAGCGTAAAAATAAAACAACTTTATAAACAAGAAATACAAGTTAGATGCAAAATAAAAACACACATCTGTATAAAAAATAAGAATACATACATAGTACGACCTTGTCAAGAAATATTATTTAAAATATAATTACAACATCTATTAAATATTTAAAAACATCAGTCAAAAGGACTTTATTTAATTTTAATAATTACAACCATTCAGAACTAATTATCGAATGGCTTCCACAAATACTGACGAGTGGCAATGTTGTTTTATGTTTAATATAATGACAGTTGTAATACATATTAAAATTAAACAATTGGTGGACAAAAATAATTGAGTAAACAATGTTACATTATCAATTAAATGTTGTAATGTTGTCATCAATCAAACTAAACTTCAATCATCCCTTTTTTCCAACACTATATTATTAATGATACTTTGAAATAATGTGATTTTATCTATCTTACACCTATCATACAGAAAATTTTATTTGATGAATAGTTTCATAGACCTAAAAAATTGTATTTGTCTCATTATTAGTGTTTTCAATTAGCTACAGGGTGTCACTTCAGAAGCTGGCAAAGGCAACTCCGTCTTCCTTAGCTTTTTTTGGATCTTGTTAAATTGCATTTTAGTGGGCATGCCTTACATGAAATCAAGTGTTCCATGCTTTGTTATCAGAGATCCCATGTACCATCATATCGTCAGTCTATTTTGTAAACCACGTAAGACAAGAAATACGGATTTTCGTCGACTGGATTTTTAGTTGATTCAATGTGATATTATACAAGAATCTTTCATATTATAAAATACCATATTCAATAAAAAAAACTATTTTATTTTTATGAAAATGGGATTTATGAGTTTTACAAGATAATACATTGTCTTGAGTGCACCTTATTTTGTTTCGCAGTCTGTTGAGTGTTTTCCCTGTCCGACATTCGAGACTCATTCGGACACTCTGACGACCTTGCCAATTCTTCAAGACCGTCATAGGCTAGATTTACTTCAAATACAAACAGAATTGATAAGTAGTAATTTCATACTCATTCAGGCCGATCCAAAACAATTGACAAAAAAAAGTTACTTGCCAAAAAAGGTGTAATGCAAAAAAAATATCCTTTACATAAATTATGCTATAATAAATATTGTTAACTAAAAAGGTAATTCAAAATTAAATGCAACTTAAAACTTTAAAATAAAAAGCATGACGTCTTATCAATAACTATTACGAATACATATTCATCAAAATTCATACAGGGGTTACAATAGGTAATATTTTTATAGAAATCATGTTGATCGAGAGTTGAAAGTATATACGTAGGTAAATGATGAAAGTATTTGATATTATATATATATACATTTTGGTATAAAGGTTCACAGAAATAATCATAATGTGAAAAATAGATTACTTAAACACTAGGCTAGATAAATCGATATTTTAGTGTATAATATTAAGTATCAAAATTATTTTTAGAGTTTTACGCCCGCAATAAATTAATTACAGGTGTTTTGATCACATACATTGTAACATGAGTAAAAAAAAAATACACACTGTATGAAGTAGTACACATTTAAAAATTTTAAATCTCATATGTCGATTACGTTAGAATATTTGACAACCATTGTGTAATGCAGTGTTGCCCCGTGTAGTGAAATTATAATTATAAAAAAATCAAAATTGTTTGAAAGTATGAAGTGATTTGATTTATGTGGGCTCTGCGAGGCTTCCGTCTTAGCCCTTGTTCTCAACGGCAACGGTGGCAAGGGATTTGCTCTGTTTGTTGAACGTCGTTTTGAATTGTTCTGCGACAGCCAATTCAGTCTGAAATAATACAAGAGAGACATGCAGATTATTAAAATGTGAGTAATTTGGTATCAAAATTAGACAAATGCCACTTCCCGCTAAATTCATGTTTTGACTGAATATGGTTAGTGTAAGTGATGCTATTTTCAAAATATCCATCAAAAGTATCAAAAACAATCATTATCATATAGATTTTTGAGTTTAAATTTCGTATATTTATACAGTGAGTTCTCGACTTATGATGGGGTTACATTCCGCCAACTAGGTCGTAAGTCGAATTTGATTACAACAGGTAAGCGTTTGTTGAATGAGATCTATGTATTGGTGTCTTGAGTTCATATTTTCAAATCTTTGAATTCATTAATTTGAATAAAAGCGGCACTGCAGCCATGTCGTTTAGAACAATTTTTTTGGGTGGTTCTTCAACATAATCTAGTTCTTTTAGGGCTGTTACATTTTAAAAGCTATATTTTATACCATTTCCGAGCCTAAACTGAGCATATGGTCTTTCACAGAGTGAATGTTATATTAACTGATAATTTTAATGAAAAATGGTTATCAGCCATTCATCAAGCACATTGCATCCTTGCTCTGGATCAAACACACATCGAAAAAACAGCATGTGATTTCTGCCAGATTCTTAGACGTGTGCTCTACCAACTAATATAGCACGTATTGAAGAATAATTATCCAAGTATTACTATTCCACAAAACAAAATGTTTTTGTGTACATCACTCACACATTCCCATGTTGAAAGAAAGTACATATGTACGTAATCGCATGTGTCCATTTGACTTACAACAGTGAGAAAATAAAATAAAAACGAAAATAAAATTCCAATTAGAACTTTGTTTGTCTGTGAGAGAAATAATAATACTAATCATCAGTTTGTATGCATTGTTACGCTTGAAAAATTTAAATTCATTCTATTCCTGATCAGCAGCAATTATACACATTATTATTATGAAAATATGTAATAGATGTTACTCACAAAGTCTCCATTGCCTTTGGGCACTAGCACATTCATTTCGGAAGACTTGGAGCTGACAATCTCCACGTCCAGCGAGTCTTCACTCAAATACATTTGGCAGCCGTCAGTCTTGTCAATTGAAATTGTGGGAACCTTTCCAAGCACCTGAAAAAATTAATATTATTATAATTAATTAGACGACATTTGCCTGGTGCGGTTACGAACAGGTGATTAAAAGAAATTTTGATGTTCTTACATTGGTACGGTGTGATTAATTTCAACAGCTGTAGATAATAAGTTCAGACGATAGTCAAACAAAATGAAAATAGCCAAAGTCATTATAAATCACATATGATAATTTAAGTATTCATTTCATAATGTAACATCCGAAAAGATCTGGGACGTACGGAAGACGAAGCATAACATTGTTATATATGGTTACACTAAACATCAGTTTATTCTCTAATGTAATTCTACGATAACATAACATTTGCTAGAACTCTGCCGTGTATTGAATAATGAAAAAATCAATACTCCCTAGTAAACGATAAAAGTCTATATTGAAATCCAGTATGTTACGTTCTGCCGCTATCTAATAACTGTTAAAAAAAATTAAATATGACTCACATGCCACTAAGATTCACTAAGATCTGTCCACGTATTAAAACTGTGAACTAACAAGCCTGTGCTACTAAGGTAAGAACTAACTAACCTGTGCAGTTAATCGCAAATGAGGAACACCCCCAAATTTATCATTAAAGCTTCCGTAGAGTACAGATCTATTAATTTACGTAATTTGATGCTTTTATAACAAAAATATGTCTAAAATGATCAAGAGTGATGCTAGAATTATTATTAGTACAATTTTAGTTTATTGCGAAGAAGAAAAGGTGTCGTATCTAAAAAGAGAGCTGATACATTATTTAAACACGCGTTGCTGCCATGAAAAGTAACTCACTAAGAAGTCTTATATATGCGACTACAGCGACTTCCTGTTATCGACGAGATCTTGTTGTTGGACAGTAGATTATAGATAAAACAACATAATTCATAATCCACCATAATTCGGAGGGTGGATGACTTATGTTATACTTCCAGAACTAATTATCTCAAATTTACAAATATGTCGCCAAGTCCAATTATTATGAAGCTAAAACTTAGTTGATACACTTATTTGAAAGTATTAAAATATAGTATGACAAACCAACCTGCATCTGTACAGACTGGCAGTTGACGAATTCAACACTAGACACGAGGGACTCGAAGACTACGGCACACTTGGTGCACGAGTCCAGCACTACGCTGTTGATCTTCCCCTTGACGTTGAGGGCACTGTCGCGGCACCGGAACATGTACACCACATTGTTCATCTCCGCATTCTCCACTATCAGATTGGGATTGCCTTTTTGGTACTCCTGCAATAGTTCATTCAAATCAATATTGGTACCTAACAGTTATTAGATATTTAAAATAGGTAATAAATAAATATTTTTCAGTAGTAGTATATAAAATGTGGGCAGTATACAATTGCCAGGGGCAGGGACAGGGTGGTAAAAAAATAAAATAATACCAGATAATCTTAATTCAATGTGCTAATGAACGTTCACAATGATATGTATTCTTCAGTGGTTTTCTTCAGACGATAATAAATAAAGTGCTCTTCCTTTATCGCTACAGTGATCATTCATCACAAGTCTGTATTTTAGCGCTCTCCCTTAAAATATGTCTTTCTTTCGTTGAAATTTTTTACAACAGAAAGGTAATACCTATACATAAAACACTGCACATGGATTGACAGAGAAAAAAATCTCTTGTCTGTTACTGACAGGGCCACTTTCGATTGACATCTAAGAAAAGATAAATTAAAGTCTCAAATTCAATTCGAATTTGGAGAGAAAATTTTTTGATTGACTACTTAGAAATAATATATATCTTTAGGGTGGCGTGAAAGAATCTTTACACACCAAGGGTGTCATGTAACAAAATAAATTCAGAACCACTGCAGTAAGAAATAAATGTGAAAAATCAACATAATGAAAAGTGCATAAAATTTTCCGCGAAGAAAACAACTCACAATGAGCCATTTCTTGCCGTCTCTGTTGAACACGGGAGGCTTGTCAGCCTGTCCGGCTCCGGGAGTGGGCAAACTCTTGGCGAAGGGCTTGGCAGCACCGACAGGAGTTTTGAAGGGAGCTGGCCCTTCACGCAGGGTAGTGTTCTTATGAGTCTGCATATCTGACGTCACTTTCTTGAGGCCTGGAATATTACAAGATAGTTTCTTGACAATTCCTTCATAATAAATAAAATAGTTCAATTTGTTATTCCCACTAGAGTGTTTTTTGTCAGGGACAAATAAATCAGAACAAATCGACAATATATAATTTAGTTTTATTACAATAAATACTTGACTTAATGAAAAATTTTAATATTTTAAATGGCCAATTTTATTTATACAAATAAGAGATTCATGGGCATAAAAAAAAGAATAGATGAGTAAAAAAAAACTGAGCTTCCAGGAACAGAAAAATAAATGAATGATAAGTGATTCGGTATTATGCAAAATGAAACATAATATATATATATATATATATATATATAGCTAAACTAATTATATGAGTTTTGTAAACAGTGCTTAGTGTCAAGAAAAATATAAGAATATTCAGTATTTGCTTTATGTATCCATTAAAAATTGTAAAGCATATAAAGACAGTTGAGAGGCCGAAGATTCAATGCATAATTAAAACATACATACTTTGAACACAGATATATCTAAATACCCACTAGAAAAAATCTTAATAAAAATACTATCCCCAACATGATATGAACCCGTATCCACTGGATTCGCACCAATGTGCTTTACCAGCTGAGCCACGTATGCTCTATCTAATTACGACGAAATTAGTAGTTTTTACATTTTCAAGTGCTTAACAAGTTGTGTTAATTTTTGACAATCAGCTTTTGTGCTTTAAAACAAGGTATCAATTAGCTTAAACAATAATTAAGATTGTCAGTAATAACTAGTATCAGGATTTCCTAATTTTTAGTTATGATGTACTTGCACTTGCTAATATTTTTTTTTCATTTAACTCACTTTATTTTTCAAATTGTGTATGTCTAATAAAGAATGTTGCATTCTTAAATCTTGTGAATTATTCATTGAATGAAAAAACAGTTAATTATATAATATACAGTATAAGTACGGATAAGTTTTCATCAATGATCATTATAACCTACATATTAATGCGTGAAACGGGATTTAAATATGTACCACATTCAAAAACAGTTATGCAAATTTTACAATCACCTGTTTCACTTTGAAGTATTTTTAGTGAACTTAGTCACCGGTGCATTTATATTTGATTAATCATAAGCACCTGGGCAGGAAAAAATAGACTTTTCACCATTAGAGTTAATAAATATATTTAATTTAGCAATATTGGAATACTAATATGCTTGAAATAGGTAACGTAATGGACATTATAAGACTTAAAAAGTAGATATGATCTTGTCTGTTTTTATCACAAGAAATATATTTAAATAAATTATTTGTAGATTAAATCTGATTTCACGGTATGAAAAGCAGTTCATATGGGAATACTATCACTCCAAGATGAAAATCAAGATGGCAACTCACTCTTGGTGATGTCCGCTCCTTGGTTAATTTGAGCAAAGAGTGCGTTCCTATCGTCGCCGCTCATGTCTCCGAAATCAGCCACCGGAGGAGGGCAGGGGGGTGGGGGTGGCATGCCGCAGGGTGGGGGAGGGGGGCACGCACCAGAACCTAAGCCAAAGTACCAAAAGCCAAAATTAGATGTGTGATTTACCATCGAGACTGCAAAATTCGATATGTAACATGAATTTAAATGATTAGTATAAAGGAAAAAGATTTTTTTATCCAAGACAGCTAGGGTAGAAGTTATCTATTAAACTTCTAATTTAAGGCGCAAAGCCAATATGAACTGACAGGGCAGATAAAGCCATCAAGTCGTTCAGTTTACGCTGCTTGAAGAGGCGTGCTGCACCACCCAGGCAAATCGCCTATCCGTTTTGTTATTAGTCCTATCGATCCACCTTTTCTACAACTCGCCACACCACTCCCTGTCGACTTTCTCACTAGGAGTGGAAGCAGTATAATACAGTACATAATCATTTTACAGAAAACATAGCTGCAGAGATTCCAATAAATTATTGTCAATATAAAAAAAAAAAACAGTATGATTTCATAATCTCAATAAAAATATATATGTGTAGATAGGACATAATTTATAAAATGGTTTATCACCAAATAAAAACCACTTGGTGAACACCAAGTGAAAACCCATTTTATAAACTATCATAAATTACCGGCAACTAAATAATGCTGAATGTTTTGAAAAGATAATATTAATATTAAAACTCCTGTAGTAGTAAATAGTATAAGTCCAAAAGAAAATATTTTACTCAACTCTGAAATACAATTTTATTATACAACAGATTTATATTTCAAATCACCCCTTGCCTTATTGGGGTAAATTATGTCAATTGTGTGATTGATGCACGTCAATAATTGTAATAATCATAACAAACCTGCTTATTTGGAACTAAGAAATGCGATGTAAACTTATCCAAGTAAGAAAATAACCTAACTACCAAAATTAACTGTATTTGGTTCATATAACTAAAATATTCTAACAAAGATACAAAATGAATGAAGCTTTTTCACCTATTGGTATTGTAAAACTGTGCAAGTGCTAAGAAAAGAATTAAAGGAGATCAAGCATGTCATTTGGATTACAGAAATAATAACCTGTGTTTGCTGTAAAAATATATTCATATTTACCTTTACCAGACCAAACTAAGCCAGTGGTGTGGTACTGTTTAACGAACGCCTGCAACTCTTGGAGGGTCTGCACCCACGACTTGCACCAGTCGACATGCTTCTTGTCCTTCTCTTTCCAGTCCTTGAGGACGCGGTTCGTGTAGAACTGACCGGCGTCGTTCATTTCCTTTACATACGGGGAAGGAGCTGGGCTCTGAAAATAATAAATGTGATCAATTTAATTATGTTATACAATATTTTCATGGCTTTTACTACCAACATGGTTTGGATACAATACAGTATTCAAAAAAGGTATGACTGTCCCAAATATAAGCACTGTTTAAAACATTGCTGATAAATTTGTACAGTTAAGTTTTAGATACACATCATTTGAATTAGGTATTGGAAGTTGGCCAGAAAACCAAATTAATATGGGGTGAAATACTGCACAAATCAGAGGAAGTAGCAGTCTACGTGAACATTAAAGTACGGTTCAGACATGGAAATATTAACCAGTGGTTGTGGAACCGTTGCACGCCCTTCATCATGGCTGCAAGATGTCGTCGCAGTTCTTTTGATCATGTAAATTGATGGGTGTGCGACACCTCCGCACATCTTAACCATCACTCAAATAAACACCTTTTCAAAAAAGAAACATTCAATACTCTCTTATGGTTATATTCATACACGGATTCATTAAATTGCTATTTTGTATTTGCAGTGAAGTTGGACTTCACTTAGGCGTATATATGACATCCTTACTGAAAATGCTTGCCATGTAATGGCTTTAAGATATAATAGTCACAAATCATAGCTAAATGGTGTCATTGTGCACTGGAGATCAGTGGACTGATGAGTTTGAGTACTGGCTAAAAAGGCCAATCTACCTTTACATAAAAAAGATACCATCACATTTAGGAGTCCAAATCCTTTGTCTAGAAAGAATATAAAAAAAGGTGAAATACACTGACCCCCAAGTACCTACATGAATATTTTACCGCCAAGAAACGTGTAGAAATCTATGTTCAAAAACAGTTAGATATACGTAATTGAATAAAATCTATACCTAGTAAAACAAATCGTGCTATCTACAGCAGAACCCCTAATTGTGATTTTTATGCATGGCTCAGAAAATCCAACGAATTGTACACTTTAGTATAAAAGAATGAAGAAAATGCATCTCTTAGGGCCAAATTTGAAGATACCCATTGAGACGCTTTAAAATTTATCCAGGACCCTAAATTCCAAAATGGCAGAGAAAAATTCAATTTTCTATAATTACCATCGGATTTAATTGATTTTCAGTTTGGACATATTGTATTTTATGCTGCTGAATACCAATTTCATATTAAGCTTGACATTTTCCAATTGGATGCTCATAAAATACCAAGACGGTGGTCAAAATATCAATTTTCTATAATTACTGTCTGATTTGATTAATTTTCAATTTAGACATGTATTTTATGTAATACTAATTCAAAGTGAAACATGACATTTTGCAATTGGAACCCCATAGACAGCCGACTGACTGCTGATAAATTTGATTCAATCTATAAACAAAACTTACCACAGCGACCCATCCTAGAGCGGGGATACTCTCCGAGATGGCGGAGAGATGGTTGAAGAGGGGCGAGACCCTGTTCTTCTCCCTGAACTCCTGGATGGCCTGGATCTGTTGGCTGGTGGGCATCAACATGGCCTGCATCTGCGCCTGCCCGGGCTGCGCAGACTGCGTGGCCATCGTCAGGTACTGCAATTGGGCACTGAAAACCAAACACCAATCTACTATTAATATACTAATCGGTGATCACTACCCTACAATTCGAAACCTGCATATCAAATGACACATTATAAATTATGGAACTTTTTTGGAGGAGCTAATTTCTAATAATAAATAAACAGCTACGAATAACATCCGATAGTAAATACTATATAGCTATGTTAATCAGTGACGAAGACTGCTGTAACAAATAAAAAAATAACAGTAGTTGGGTAATTAATTTTTTTTTAGCCATATTCGATCCTAAGCAGATCAAATGGGCTTCTACAGAACGGAGGATGCATTAACAAATTTTTGTTTTTACGAGAAATGGTACCTATGAGGTCCATACTCAGGGTCTAAACAACATTGAAAAAAGGGACAACATGTAAATATTTTAAGGACAGGGATTCGAACCCGGGACCCATGACATTATAAGCCGACACATTACCCCTCGGCCATAGTCCACATCAGAAGAGAATATATATCTTTACTTATACCTTGTACGGCGAGCGAATAATTATTATGATAATGGATAAATTGGCCTAAAATAAAAAGGTTTGCCATCGCAATGTAATAAAATTTTGTGTAAACATTTCGATCGGATTGAAAATTATTATAAATATATCAACAAATAAGTTGATTGTCAAATTCAAAAATAAACTCGTAGGTAAGTAGGTAAATAAACTTATTGCATCAGTCAAATAAAATTGTGATTATATTTATATAATAATTCAATTCCGTGACAATGGGTATCGATTATTTCGTTTCAATAAAATCGGAATATTTCGCAATAAAAGAATTGCGGAGTGAACACATTTACAGAAAATGCTTTGAAATGAAAACTCTGATCGAAATTCTCGCTACGAAAATATGAAACGGCAATATTGCTAGCATTTTTTCTTGTAACACGAGAGTGACACGACGGTGATGAGAGGTCGCGCAAAACGAAATTTGATAATACAACAAAAAAAAAATCAATCAATGGAAATGAAACCTTCCCTGTATTTTTATTACACCATAGAACTCTACATTCTGTATTTGTATTTTTAAAATTATCATCAAGTGCAGGTTACGTTAAAAATACAATTTTGAAAGATCCCAACTCTCTCCAAATGTACAGGCCTGACAGAAATGAAAACTGTAGCAGAACCTTGGAGAAGACTGTTGCCCGACTGATACGCTCTTCAAAAGAAGACAAATGCGAGTCTATATTCTAATTCTATGTCTATACCAGTGGTTCTTAACCTGGTTCGATCGAACCCCAGGGGTTCGGTGTGTCAGTCTCGGGGGTTCGGGTTCCCTACAAGAGAGTCAGATCCAGCATGGGTGAGACAGCCGTTCACGTTTAGTGTTGAGACAACAGATGTCAATGATGAATACCTCGATGAAATCATTGAAATTCAGCAGAGCCAGGTTCAACAGCAACGCTTCAGAACAACAACGCTCTCAACGTTTTGGTGTCAACAAAATATGGTAACGTACCCTGTTATTGCTAAGAAAGCTCCGGAGATTTTCATACCATTTGTTACAACATATCCAGCTTTGCGAGCAATCCTTTTCGAGGATGCTGGACATAAAAACAAAGAAAAGGAACAGACTTTGTTGCGAAAATGACATGAAAGTAGCAGGCAGTAGTAGGTTCATTTTGTACACCAGTAAAATATATACCTATGTTTTGAATTTGAAAAAAAATATATTTTATTTTTCCAATTAAGAAGGGTTCGGTGAATGCGCATATGAAACTGATGGGGTCAGTACCTCCAACAAGGTTAAGAACCACTGGTCTATACCTATAGTTATAGTCAGGTAAATTATTGCACAAGCCCTTTTTCGTTTTAGAGCGTCTGTAATATAATAAGATTTTGCCCCTTGAATTGATTTTCATTCTTTCCTTCGAACCAAACCGTGTTATATACGATATAAAAAAAGTATTCTTCAAATCGAGCTAGATTAGAATAATATGATTGCCTTTTTAAAGAACGGAAAAAGGTTAAATTTACAAACATCATAAAATCGAAAATAAAGTTAATGATATGTGTATAGGTTTGTTATAAAATTTAGGGCGCTCTGGATAAAATTAATCAAATATTTCACTCTAAAAGCAACGATATGTAAAAAAAAATATTGGGGCATCTCAAACACGTCCCGTTCTGAATGATTGGGTAAATATTGAAAACTCAGACAGAGGGTAGAGTAGGGGAGAGAAGGTTTTGAGCAATTTGAGGGAACACTCTAACAAGTGTTTTGGCTAGAAAATTTCGAAATATTAAATTAATTATTAATACTGTTTACGTGAAAAATTCGCTCATAATCGTAGTTAACAGCGAGAATGGTGCTTGAAAAGCGTTTAATATATCATACTATGATATTGATAAGCATAGTCATTACTTACTGGGACATTTAAGGATAGTGTTACCTTATTCTGTACAGAGTATCCGTTATGTAATTTTCCATTTTTAATACAATGTCCTCTTAAGTTTTTAATTTATCTGAAGTTAATGTAACTTCGAAAGGGGAGAAATAATTTATAAAGAAATGATATTGCGTACAGATTCAATTAGCGCAAAAATCAATCACATCTTATTATGAAAGGAAAAATTAAGAAGACATTAAAAAGTTCTAATCGGCTAATTTGCTGTCTATAACATTAAAAAATGACACAAATTATTCGTCTCCGAGAATAAATAGATTGTTTTTTTATAATTATTTATCAATTTTAATTTGGTAACCCTATGTCAGTTATGTCCAACTTCAAGTGGGCTGTGGTCTAACTTCTTCTTCTTCTTCGACAATGTCTGATCCTAATAGGATCATATGGGCCTCCACAGAGTGGAGATTTGTATTAACAGATTTTGTTTTTACGAGAAATGGATGTCAGCCACTTGCTCAACATATTAGGTCCATACTCTGACACGCAAATTGAAAAACAGTATGTGTACTTGTCAAACCCAGGATTCGAACCTGGGACCCACGACGTTATAGGCCGACGCTTAGGCCGCTATTACTATCCAATATCAAAACTTGCAGTGATCTACCACATTCTCTCGTTGTTATCGTATTTCGCTGAGGACAACTAAACAATATGATGTGTATGTGTCTATCATAAAGTGATTCCCTACTCGTCGTGAAAAGTTTTGCTTTTCTTTTGGGCACTCATTACACTCATCCTACTGAAGAATCTACGTCTCAGTTTAAGGCGTGATTATTCACACTCCTCTATCTCAGAGATTGATCAACAATAAAAGAGAATACTTCAAACGGTACACGTAAAAAGATTAACAAGATAAGATGACTCGCTCGACCCAATGACCAGATAAATTTGCCAAAGGATTAGTTCACTTCAGGTGCGTATCGCATTTGACAACTAGATAACCACAGTTAGCACTAGAAACGGATCTCAATAGTGTGAAGTGCTTAGTCTCAAAATATAAGATCTGTATGCTCAAAAGGGTCAAAGCTAATCAGACTACGCTGAAGCTGAGAGATTGTGAGTGAAGATTACGAAGTTAACATAGGGTTAAATCCTATTCTGTCTGCATAACGCTTTCGTCTCATTTCGAAGTCACAGCCGCAGCATCACATTTATATATAATTAGAAAAAAATATTATTAAAAGTACTACAAACAATTTTAATTGAATTGGATAAATAATATTGACTCGACTATTTTTCTATGTTCTTATAATAATAATTACTGATGTAAAGTAACTTTGATTTTAAGCAAAGGGTATATAAAAAATCAAATAAATTGTTTACATATCGAAAGGGATGAATAAATATTAAAATACATCGACCTACAAAATTTCCTGACCTTTGAGAGAAAAAATGTAAAAAACGAGAAACAAAATATGAGATGAAAAGTGACATTATTTTGAAAGAATTCCCGTTTCGATGTTAATTAAAATTGAATTGATAATCTCTAATAAATAACGTAATGAGGATTATTGTTTTTATTTTTTTAACATGGGTATTTTTTTTTTAAAATAAAAACAAATTATTTAATTACAGGGCTGTTATTATAATTTGCCAGTATATATGGCATCATAAAAGGTCGAATAATATTTGTAAAGGATTCTGAAATTCTTAAGAATAACAACAATCGATCCGATATTCTATCTGTTAGGCACGCCTGCATGGCTTCTGGGTGTGTGTATGTTGAATCAGTATTATATAGTGTGTCATAATAATAATTATTATCATAGGGATATTTACTTAGGTAATATAATATTTGGAGGGAAAATTTCTTAGTATTTTGATGGAATTGCCCCATAAATATTGGGGCATTCTATAAGACATATTTGGCTGGGTAGTAGAAACCTAGATACAGTATAATGTTTATGAAACTTACTTAAACGCTTGCTGGACAAGGGTAGCATGCGTTGCCACGTCACCCCCTATCTGGTTAGACAGGGTGATGTACTGCGCCAGAGGCCCCTGCAGAAACAACAAAGGATGAATGAATAAATTAATTATAACATTTTTTTAGAAACACGAGTACCAGTGGTGTAGTGCTAAATAAAATAGTGCCGGATCGCAGTTTTTAAACATCCTAATTCCCACCCCCTCCCAATCAGTACGCTTTTTTGAAGCACATGTTTTAATATTTCAACGGATATACCGCACCCTCGCAACTAAGCCGCCACAAGTCCAAATTTACGTGTTTTGAGTTAATTACTACGTTTCATTGTCTATCATAGTATATGTACCGAAAATTTCATATCTCTAAGTCATCGAATTCAAGTCAAAACTTCATTCAATATAACATATTTCAAAAACACAGTACAAAAATGCGACTTCAAAGCTGATGTTCTCTGTTTGACGTATTTTTTGATTGTGGCAGTTTAGTTGCGAGGGTGCGATATACCAAAAATCTCGGAAAATCAATGAAAATAATTATCGACATACAAAAAATCGAAGCGACGTGATACTAAAAATCAAAACATTTTCCCATACCTAATCACTTAGGAATTGAACAGACCACCTGCTTTCCTCACATTTTTACGCACGCTGGTTCTCGAATGTTTTCAGGTTAGAAATAACAGCAATATATTTTTATTTTCTTCATTCACGTGAGCAAGCGATGAAATAAATCGTCGGATCAACCATTTTGGTCTCCAAAGGCTTCTAAAAAGCAAGGCACTCTCAATGAAAGCCAAAACAAACCTATATAAAGCTCTCATGAGCCCAGTATTAACGGGTGGATCAGAATGGTGTGCAAAAATAGGAATATCTTTGAGAAAAGAGAATCTTTGGGCTTGTTCAAGAAAATGGCATTTGGAGGTCAAGGTAAAATGAGGAGCTGTACACACTTCATATAAGCGAAAATGTCACGTGGCATATGAAAATGTAGAGATTGCACTGGATCGACCACGTGCATAGAAATCCGGATTAGATACCAGCAAGGCTGGCTATGTACGCAGTCCCGATGGCAAGAGAATATCTGCACGGCCTGAACTGCGCCACAGGAGATTTAAGAATGCTCTGTCAAAGCAACTGGAGAGTATCGGCGTTGGGTCATCCAGGATGGATGAAGTTTTTGAAGGAGGCCAAGATCCGCCAAGGATTATAGTGCTATAAATGATGATGATACAGTGACTCAAAACTATTACGTGTAACTTGATATTGATGAAAACCGGAGCACTTAGTACCTGGTGTGCTCCGGTCAACTAAACCACTGATGAATATACAAACGCTAAATGCTATTAGGTAGGTACCATGATAAATACCAAAATACGCAGAAAATAATGGATATCTCTACCCTCGTCGAGCTTAAGGGAGCTGAAAGGAAGCCGGACATATTGATATGTGAAAGTGGGGTGACTCCGTTGGGCAGGTTATGCATCATCAATGAAAGACACTGAATCACCCAAAACAAGGAAGCCTGCGTCGTGGATAAGTTTCCTAGTGTTGGTTAGTACCCACATTGGGATGTAGTGCCGATTATAATGATGTTAATAACACATTCACTGTTGACCAGTTAATTACCACAACTCGGTCACTGCTAAAGACACGCCTGGCGTGTAGCAATTAATTAGCATGATAATTAAATGTGGTAATTAACTAGTCAGCAGTGAAAGTATAAGTATCTAATGGCCACACGCCAGGCGTGTCTTTAGCAGAGAAAGAAAAAAATACATAAAGGCTATGATAAAAATAATATTGTGTCAATCAAATAGATCGTCTGGATGTGTTAAGTGGTTACATGTAAATTGTACGTATTACATTTCACCGTAGCACAGTTCGCCGTGAGCTTTGTTATTGGAAAGCACCGTGATGAAAAAAATTACGCGCTGTTCGTGGAGCATTGCAGACAACAATGTTTCAATTTTATTAGATCCTAACCTAACTTAACCTAACCCAACGTAACAAATAATTCAGTATATCGGCTAATTTCAAAATTTGTTTACCGCTGGCTTCCGTGGCAACCGACAAGAACCGTGTTTTATTTAGACATGAATTTTATCTCAGACGACCATATATTTCCGATACAACATTGTGATATGGTGAACTGCATACGCACAAATTTCCGGACACGGTAGGTATTGACTATCGAATAAAAATTTAAAAAAAAAAATGCATAATAGGTCTCAGTAATAAATTTGGTTAATACCGGACGCCATCTATAATCATATTAGAAATGTCACTATCTTGATTAATTATAATACGGGTATCCCTTACATTTACAGAATTCATTAACGGATTGATACCTTCAGGATAATGAAAGATTTCAGATCAAATCCTACTCAGCCCAACATTTCCAAGTATTAATACTATCGATTAGGTGGAATTTGAATTTATATTCATATGGATTTAAGTTGTCTACTATTCCAATTAAGTCGTTTTTTGCGACCCAGGTTTCGCCAGTCGGCATCTTCAGGTACTATGTGTACTCACCAAGAGGTAAATACACACTGACAATATATACAATTAATTTTAACTTATATAACAAATTAAAAGTACAATAAAGTAGATAAAAACTTTATAACCTACCTATTAAGTCAAGGATCACAATAAACATATAACCAACAAATTGTGAATAGTTTAAGTGTGTTTGTAAAAAAACCCGTATCACTAATAATACAATCAATAGCTGTATACTTCGTCAAGACCCTAATAATTGATCATTAAATAATAATCAATAAATACTACATTCAAGAGGAATATTCAGTTTAAATAAAAACAGACATTTTAAAATATTCGGCGGGTAGCGACGTCACCTGTCTACCTGATCAATTTTCAATACAAACTTTGGTGAGATTATTAAATCAAAAATAACGAGAAATATTTTAAGACTGCGGAGCATACTGCTTTAACAATGTAATTTTATACGTCCTAAAATTCTAAGACTTTAAAAAATTAAAAAGAAAAACTTTATTATTTTTTAATTAATAATTTATTTTTAATTTAGCTTCAATCAGAAAATTTTGAGCGTATCGTATAACATAGCAATATGAAAAAGTCGAAATAAATTGTATTTTTTAATAATTCTTATTAAATTATTATAATGACAAATTATAGGTAGAATTCCAGACCATTTTATGAAAATAATCAAAAATATATTAGATCGAAATTAAATTAAGTAACAAAAACAAACATTTCATATTTTCTGAATCCGCAGTAAATAATCAACAACCCTAACTCCAAACAACGTATCCCCTTATAATTTAACAAGACATTTGATTTATGTTCATTTGAAAACGCTCAAGAGGAAATGGCATGAAATTCCATTACTGCAAAATCTTAACAAATTGAAACATTAAACAAAACTTTCCTCACTTGAATCGTTAGCCGGAAAATATTCATCAAATCCTACACTGAGGCCACACCAATAATAATGATTTCAGGTATAACTTCTTTTACTAGGCAATAATTCCATCAGAAGGGATTACGGTAAGGTAGGAATTTCGGGCAAAGGTTGCTGTAGCCTCGGGCGGGGAAAATTTATTTTCAGTGCTGCCTCCGGAATGCGACACCCCTTCCGGTAAGGCATATTTATTTACAATTAGCCAGTGAGGCCGCAGCTTTGTAAATTTGCACGGCTGGAGCTTTGAGTTTGTGGTACACGAGAAAGCTTCTCTACCTAAATTTGTATAATATTATAATAATGCGGATGATATTATTGTGAAAATCCGCTTAAGGTGATGTCAGACTATACAGGTATTATTTGACTAGGTTGACAGATTTATAGGGGTGGTTCACAATAATTATGGAACAAGTCCATCAAAATGGATCCTGAAATATTTGGACCTAAAGTTAAAACTCCTTTTGTAAAATTCAGGAATGTTTTCACTGTATATACCTACTTACGATATTTTGATAGTACATGGATCAATTTAAATAAATAGTCGAAACATAAAGTATATTCAGGCTTTATTAATATTAGCAAATTATAGTTAGCAAATACCTCTTTATACTGCTGAAGGAACTGTCGAAATGGTCATTATTCACATTCAATTTGATGTCTTATAAATTTACTAATATTGCCATTTATGCGGAAAATTCTAGAGCTACGATTGTGATATTACCACACAATATAGAAATCTGTTCTATCTAGCCACTGAAACCAAAAATCGAATTTTATGAAAATTGGACTTGATCCATAATTATTGTGAATCACCCATTATTGATATCCTAGCAGTCGTCGGGAAATATGGATGAATCATTATCCCATACATGAAAGTTTTAGAATCAATGAAGGGACAAATAATATGCATATTTTAAAACTTGCGCATGTGGAAGTTACAAATACGCTGCTGCCCTTTAGAACAATCTACCTTTTCGAATAAAGCCATTCGACTCCTATTAATCCACATTGCTCTCCTACTCTGATAAATGATAAGTATTGCAATCGGTAGCTTAATTGGTAGACCACTTTGCCTGGAATGCGATGGATGTGGGTTAAAGTCCCACTCGGTACAATACTTATCTATTTTTTTCTAATAACGATGTTCGTTTACTAATACTTAATGGTTTTGTTTAACCCCCTAAAAAAGTTTTCTGCCCTTGTCTTACGTGGTAATGTAATTATAACAAATGCCTAATAAAAAAAACTATCACATCGATTATTGATTTGCTTGATGTTGTAATGAAAATTGCACAATAAACTTTTTTGTAGAAGGTAGTCTAGCACTGTGTTATAAACAAGGGATGCTCAGGGGCTCTCCGGGGGATACCCGAGAGATTAGCGAGAAGCAAAAAATACTTGTGCTACTAAAACATATTTGTGCGAACAAGGCCCATCGATAAAAGTTGAAGAAAGAAACCAGAGTCAGCGAATAATTCTTGCAATAACTTTTACTCAACCGCGAATAACTGCTGGCTGCAATAAAACAAACTCAACAATCTCAATAAGTTTTTAATATTATTTGTTGTTTAAAATATGAATAAATATTTGTATTTCTTTTAAATACTGTTTCTGTGTAGATGTAATGTTATAACGAGGATAAATAAAGAGCTCTTATCATTTTTGTTTGAATATTATACAAGTACTTTATTTCAAAATATTTTGGAAAGCCCACCAAACCACCCCCAACATATTTAGTTAATCTAATAACGAAAGGAAACCACTTGTTATGTATTATTCAGATTATCCTACATTCTTTTTACTTTTCACTACAATGTAGGTATGTTAAGTACCTACCTAATAAATAAGTTTTACTTGTTAATGTTTATGCGATACAAGATCACTTAAATTTTGACATTGGTAGTGTGAGTGTTGTATGTAAGCACCTATACTTTCTGTTAAAATATTTAGGTAACTTACAAATATTTTATTTTGGCGTAGAAATATTTTATCCCGCGCAGCAAGTAGGAAATTAACGGAAACATTGGTCACTTCAAAGTGAAACATTTATAACATAACTCACAAATCAAATCGAACATATAGGTACTGACTTTGGATACACCAAATGCACAGTCACACCTGATTGTGTGAACTTAAGTAACACTTAACTTTACACGACTGAAATCGGTGATTTAGTATAAGTGAAAAAAATAAGCGACGTGTTTAATCAGAACAATTTAGTACGTTCGGTTTACATATCTCTTACTGTCCAAAAAAAAAATCTTCTTGTCTACGTGTTAAAACTGTGAACTAACAACCCCCGCCAGTGCAGCTAATCGAACTTCCGCTTTCAAACGAGGAACACCCCCAAATTTATCATTGCATTGTATTCTCCCGTGGTGTACGGATCTGTCAATTATTACGTAATTTGAAGTTTTTTTTATAATAAAACTAAGTCTAAAACGTTCAGGAGTGATGTTAGAATTATTATTAATACATTTTTGGTTTATTGCGAA
This sequence comes from Rhyacophila brunnea, assembly GCF_057557595.1. Classification (NCBI taxonomy): domain Eukaryota; kingdom Metazoa; phylum Arthropoda; class Insecta; order Trichoptera; family Rhyacophilidae; genus Rhyacophila; species Rhyacophila brunnea. The sequence continues at coordinate 44,524,844 of NW_028232859.1, forward strand.
GAAGTAAAGGAGTCGCATCCCTAGCACGCCTTGCCGCCATGACAGGTGCGGCACTGAGAATTCTACTATATGCGACACAGTGACTTCTTGTTATCGCAGATTTCTTGTTGTCAGACAATAAATATTGTAACATAAAAAATATATCGTAGCAGCCGTCAAAATGAAGACCTAGGATTCACGCAATTATTCTGTATCGTTCACCGCGTTTAAGATATAATCTGTATTCCGGACATGATAGCAATTAACTTATTGAAAATTAGATCATAACATATCATTTCATGTAACTTAAATTCCATATCATAGTGGCCGCATGGCGAGCCGTTTATATCATTCAAATGTCAGATGTACCCTTTTACCACAGAAATTATATTTTTATATTTTTTACACATTTATGCCAGCTTTCATTTATTATTGGCTTTCCCCATTTCTGTTATAGATAGATAGATTATAGATATAGATATTGTGTCCTAAGGAGACAGGCATCCAAACTTTTCACACATATTTCAGATTTCTTCAACCGGCCGAAAATAAGTATTTAAGTAATTATCGACATGAATTGGTAGGCACGTGAGTTGGTTTGGGTTGGAGGATTGAGACCCACGTCCTGATATTAAGAGCGTACATAAGTGAAACGGCAAATAATTTTCAACAGGATGTGGAACGAAATTTCGCAGTCGTCGCCAATCGGAGACTGACAATCGAGGTGTGAGCACGTCAATTTATTTTGTGATGGCGTCGGAGGAATATATTCTTAAATCGTGTAAAGATGACTAAAAAACGTTCCGCATGTACTTGAAAAAGAAAACATGTCAATGAATATACCTATTATTATTACGAATATAATAATAAACATAATATTAAAAGGACGCATGTTGAATTTGTATGACAAATTATATTTCGTTCGGCTCACATCATTTGCACAATCCGCGCATCGCCTAGTCACGATCTTTTCAGACCATGCCTCAGCTGAAGTATAGCCTTAGCATTTCCTTTGCTCTACCGTCCTTCTTCACCGTAGTTGACCCATATAGATGTATATTATCATATGTCCCTGTAGAATCACACTTAGGTACCCTTAATACATAACAATATATTATGAGTCTTTACCTGCATGATATCCTGGAATCCTTGAACACTCATCCTGGTGCTTGTGGCGATGTACTCTTCGTTCAGTTCAATCTGGCTATCTTCGCTCTCGGGCGACTCAGTGGCTGACTCGGTAGGCGGACTGGGGAGATCGTCGAAGGGCGGCGGCGGAGGAGGATCCTCGCTGAGGAGGGGCGGCGAGGGCGGCGGGAGTGTACCTGCGACCCGCTCGAGTCTGCTGACAACTCGCTCAAGACGCGCGACGAGTTTCTCCAAATCGGGACTGACCTGCTGGTTGGATTGCTGCTGCGGCTCGCTCTCTGCTGCTGTAAATAAAAGAAAATAATTTATTAGTAACTGTGGTAATGATTTGTCTGTTTAGATCAAGACCAGGGAACTGATAGGTTGTTGACATTTTTCGAAATAAAAATACGGCCTTCGGGAAGCGGTCGAAAATACTAATCGTATAATTAATTACCTAATGGTTTCCAATCCTGATATTCTGGAAAATTTGATTTTTTATGCACCCGTCAATTACATGCGTGGTCGGGTGAAAGCTGTTTCCTCATCTCAGGCTTACCAGGCACCAATAGCAAGGGCTGTGCGGCTGGCCAATGCACTCCCTAGAGATGTAGACATTTTAGCGATGCATTACGTATTTTGTTTTTAAAATTCTATTTCATTGTTTAATTTGTATTTTTTTTAATTATTGTTGTTTTTTTTATTTTATTACTTTTCTATAAAATTATTTTTTTCTTTGTTTTTTTTTATCTACCTTGTTTGTTCTCTAGTTGATTTACTTGTACGTTTTATTCTAAATGTCATGTTGAGAACGTCTTGAATTAATAATTTGATGTTCTCAATGTGTCTTTTTTAAGTCTTTCAGTGCTAAAGACGCGCTAGGTGCGTAACCATTAGTTGGTCATTAGATATACTTAGCATGATATTTAAATGTGGTAATTTTAATTAGTAATTACCTGGTCAGCAGTGAATGTTTTATTAAATAAATAAATTAATAAAAATAAACAATTATGATATTTTTCAAAAGTATGTTTTTGAGTTTTTCGATTTACGTGTGTGACGTTAACAAGTAAACTGTGAGTTTAAAAAATGTTGCGAATTCGTACGTGAAATAACAGAAGAAAATAAGAGAAACCAGAAAAGCCGCAGATTTAATAACGTTGCTCGTTGACTTTACAGCAGGCTTATGAAAAGGCTCTTTTAGAATACGTTACCAAATTAATTTTATATGAGACAATTTAACAGTCCAATGACTGCAGCAGTTAAAACTCTTTAGGCAGAAAAGAATGTAATGAGCTACCAACATAATATAAAAAAAAACAACCATTTACTGTGAATTAAAAATATTTTCTTTCAGATTTATGGATTGCATTATTTTGTGCGGCTAGGCAGGCTTAAAACTCTTTAGGCAGAAAAGAATGTAATGAGCTACCAACATAATATAAAAAAAAACAACCGTTTACTGTGAATTAAAAATATTTTCTTTCAGATTTATGGATTGCATTATTTTGTGCGGCTAGGCAGGCTTAAAACTCTTTAGGCAGAAAAGAATGTAATGAGCTACCAACATAATATAAAAAAAAAACAACCGTTTACTGTGAATTAAAAATATTTTTTTTCAGATTTATGGATTGCATTATTTTGTGCGGCTAGTCAGGCATGTCCAACCCGCGGCTCAGCCGCATAAGAAGCCAGTTTGTCATATTATGAAAACCGATTTTTTTCATCAAAGTAATACATTATTTAATTTGACTTTTGGAAAAGAATACTTAACGGTAGCTATAGAAAAATGTACATTCAATGCGATGGCCCGTTAAAGGATGACTATTTCAACAACATGGTCGCTTATTTTTACGTGTTGTTGTTTTGTTATACGGTACGCAGAACGTATTTTTAATCGCGATTTTTTGTGAACTTTCATTTAAATATCATAAATAAGTAGTCATATTTATAATACACTTGTAACAATAATTATATGCGTAAATAAATCTCTGGATATAAACGAACGAACCTGCAAAAAATTAATCGACAATGCGAAATAATTCGATGAAATCATTAATTTAATCATTGGTCCCTTTTCAAATTCGTTATTATATTGTACTGTAAAATAGTACATAGTAACTATTTTCTTTCACTTATCATTTCACACTCACAACTAGAATAATCAAAGAAACGACAGGATCAATTTAGTTGGTTTAGTTCTACAATGTTTCCGTGTAAAATATAAAATATTATATTCGATACTTTGCAACACTGGATTTATTTGAAATACGGCAACACTGCCAAGTGATAAATAGCCTCACTTTTTTGACAGAAGAGGCAGAAAATGAAAGCTGTCGGCAATTTTGTTTAATAATGAAAAGTACGAATAATAAACCTTATTTCAAAACTACTTATTTAAAAAAAAAAATAGCATTTGTATAACACCTATTAAAACTTTGAACCCGGAGCGGAGCAGACCCTGGAGTGGAGCTGGAGCAAGTATTATGCCGGGTCCACACTGGCAACATGTCGCCGGCAACCTCGTTAAATTTTACGATATATATCATAGTTGCTTAAGAAATTTTACGATAATTATCATACTTATAGTAAAATTTAACGAGGTTGCCGGCGACATGTTGCCAGTGTGGACCCTACATTAGGTCCCGGAGCGGAGCAACTCAAAAAAGGGTCTGCTTCAACGCTCTATAATAATAGGACATTACTAAAATATATGGCGATACGTATTAATAATTAGAAATTAACGTACATAGAAACTTTAGGATCTCATTCACAACAAAAATAAGAACGACAAAATATGCCACGTCAATAAATCTGTCATCTTACGAGGGTGGGTCAATAAGTCCTTAGAAAAGCCGACAGGTGGCGCGACTAGTACTGTAAGCGGTTTGTTTTCATGCAGCGGCACTACCGATTCAGTATGCTGCGAAGTTTCAATCAGATTGGTCGGGTTGTTGTGTGTTTCTCGTACATTTAAAAAAAAAATTTGCTTGTGGAAAATGGAAAAATGGAAAATGGAGAAAATTGAGTTTAGAGCTGTTATTAAACATTTTAATATAAAAGGGTTAACAGCAAAGGAAATAAAAAATGAGTTGGATTTAGTTCACGGCATATCTGCTCCTTCACTTGCAACTATTTATAACTGGTTAAATGAATTTAAACGTGGTCGTACATCAACAAAGGATGAACCACGCTCAGGACGTCCTGTAGAGGTGACTACACCAGAAATGATCAATAAAATCCACGATATGGTGTTAAGTGACCGAAGATTAAAGTTGAGTGAGATAATTGAGGTTACAGGGATCTCAAAAGGTAGCGTCATTTCTATTTTACATGACAAATTGGGCATGAAAAATATTTCTGCAAGATGGGTGCCGCGTTTGCTCACAGTCGACAATAAACGCAATAGGGTGGTGGCCTCTAAAGCCTGTTGTCGCTCATGCAACGCAATCCGGATGAATTTTTTCGTCGCTTTGTGACTGAAGATGAAACATGGATACACCACTATACTCCCGAGACGAAAGAACAGTCAAAGCAGTGGATTGCGAAGGCAAACCATGTCCAAAGAAGGCGAAAACCGTAAAATCAGCTGGTAAGGTATTTTGGGATGAACGTGAAATTATTTTCGTTGACTATTTGGAAAAAGGAAAAAAAATAACAGGGGATTATTATGCATCTTTATTGGACCAGCTAAAAACAAAATTGAAGAAAAACGGCCTCATTTAAACAGGAAAAAAATCCTCTTTCATCAGGACAATGCCCGTGTTCACACATGTTTACGATCAATGGCTAAAATTGAAGAATTGAAGTTCGAATTGGTCGACCACCCACCGTATTCGCCAGATTTAGCCCCCAGTGACTTTTTCCTTTTCCCAAACTTAAAAAAATGGCTAAGTGGACAGCGTTTTTTTTCAAATGAAGAAGTCATCGATCGGACAAATGCTTATTTTGAGGACCTTCCGAAAACTTATTTTTCTGACGGTTTAAAAAATATTGAGAAACGTCTAACCAAGTGTATTGAGCTCCAAGGAGATTATGTTGAGAAATAAAAAAAAATACAAAAATAAAAACTGTTTTAATGCTTTTTTCTAAGGAATTATTGACCCACCCTCGTAACAACAGCTGTTAACGTGGCGTAGTAATCCGTCGATTTCACGAGCAATAAATCCGACTGACGAAAAAAGAGTTTAATTCCCACCGGTTCACGCGACGAATTCTAAATATACACGCGGCACACTATTCTGAATACGATCAAAAAAAGCGTCAGTTTTCGTTACGGGAGCCAGTAGGTATATTGCTACAAAAAAACATGTGCCAAACAAAGTCAGGCGAAGCGTTTCAATTAATTTTCCGTATTTCCGATTTGTGTTTTTCCATCTCGCTACAGGCAACTCTGCCAGCATGATACAGTTAGCTAAAACCAATGTTATAATATGCAAATATAAATAGGTACAATACGGCACCGAACGTTTTGGTAACGACACGGTGAATAATGAATTAGGTACCATCATAATAAATAGACTTATATAAATTATTATTCGCTTTTAACGGGAAATAATGAATATCGATTTAATAACGAAGATTTCAAGATTAAAATTTACAATGCCCAAGACAAGAGGCTTAATCTAGTCAAACGCCATTTATATAATTAATAATAAACGTCAATTTTGTGTATGGCAAAGCATTTAAATTTATAATTTGGTAACATTGTAAATTGTACGTATTACATGTTGCCGAGCACAGTTTACTAGAACTAAAATGTTCCAACTTTATTAGATTTAATAAGAACATTAATTTGATAATGATAAGTATCAAAAATCTGACAATAACGCTGTCATTATTATCATATATTTGATAGATATGACTTGATACTTACGAGCACCTACAAGAATTTTACATAAAATCTACGATATGATTGTATTTCTAATTTACTTATCTACCAATTTTCTTCTGACTGTATTCCGCTGGTTTTTATCACTTATTGTTTTATTTAAACATCAATTTGATATCAATGCTACACGGCCATATATTAAAATAATTACAAGATAAAAAGAACTTTTTCATATACAACGTTTTAAAATTTTCTGTTGAATCATATAAACTTGACTTGACTAGCTTAAACGATGAAAAAAATTTGTACTCGATAGAAATAATACTGAAATGTCATTTTGACATGTCATATTGATTTCTATAGTAACGCACATATATATTAATAATTTAGTTGCTAGGACCCCAGATCCCTAGCAACCAATAATGGTGTCGAAATAACTTTTCATACAAAACAGAATTAACTGAAAATGAATTCAATTCTACTTAAAGATGGCTATAAGTATTTAAAAAAATGCATTGGCATCGTGTTCTGATATATTCTAAAAGTTTCAAATGTATAGCTAGTCGGGAAGTTAGTTAAAAATTGAAAGATTTATACCGGACAAAGAAACACCGGACAAATAAGAATACGAGCTAAGAAAAACGTTGTAAAATCATAAGGTAGTTACGCCCAAAACAACTGCCGGTACAAGAAGATACGACTTGATACTTGCGAGCACCTACCAGAATTTTATAATATAAATATGATAATAAATATATTTCCCTTGTATTCCGGTGGTTTTGATTATGTACGTATTTTTAGGTGTTTTATTAAATTTAGACATGGATTTGATCTCAATACTATACAGTCAATTACATACCTGAAAATTCTCTGACACATAAAATTTTAAGCAATGGTAAAATAAAACCAATAAAGTAGTATCGTATTGTCCCAAATATAACGCGACCTATGTATTATTTTGTACAACGATTATTGAGCCTTGTCCAGATGTCCAGTCCTACGCCATCTCCCCGGAAACAATTACACAACGATTTATAACCTGTTGTTTGAAACTCAATGCATGACCACACTTGCAAACATTACTATCACATTAAATACAGTGTACAAACACGCGAGCTTGAATCTAAACGACATTCCACGGGACAACGAACGTATCGCTACAGTAAACGAAACAGTAAAATTGTTCGCCCAAACATCTCCACATTCACATATTATTTTCCATTCGCGGCTAAATATAAAAATATACGGTCTGTATAATAACGTTTTAAATGTTTTTCAAACAGTGTATTTGTTTACGGGCAGATGTGTCTGAACTAGGCGTTAACATTGCTTTATTTTGACATGAGGCCTAATGACAGTTAGTGTATTTACTATATAGTAATAGAAGACAAACAATCACAGACACCCAGACTACGAGGCTACATTATACTAGGTACCCAAAACATAGCTTGTCACTTTGCGAATACGAATATCATCGCCGCTTTTCCTCCACGGATTGTTCGAAATAACATTAAATTTATCGACGTAAAAAATAGGATACATTTGAAAGCACCTCATAGTATTTTCTTATTTATAGATGCTCTCATCGTGAACGAGAGATAGAACATTCGTTTCGGCTATTGAAATGCTACACAAATTTGACTATAGTACCTAGTATGTACCTATGTATTGTTTTTATCAAAGCTCGAATATAACCAGAGTGTTTCTTGCACAGAAAAAACAAAACCCGCGTTATATATTCGGGCAACATCATATAATATTATATTGTATGTCGGTACATCGTCGAAATAATGACTGGAAACCAGCCATGAACAATATCGACTATTAATAACACAGTTATATAGGTGTCCATAATATATAAATCTACAGTAATATCTATACTATTCAATGTTACAATTCACTAATTATTTTCCCACAGTTATTCCCAAAGAAAACATTTATGTTACGTAGATATACATAAAGAAATTTATTATCGTAATAATTATCCACATAATATTATAGAAAGAGCTTATTTTGTAATATCTGCTAACATAATATTCTTGGCACAAAACTTAACACTCGTCAGAGCTTTGACATATTATTACCTACGTAGTGATAACTCTACATACATATTATATTGTATATCGATACGCGATTCAAGATTCAAGATTGGTAGTAGCTTACCCAATAAAAATAAGACACTGAGTTATATTGTTATCCAAGATTAAAGACACTTAAATCACATAAAAACTAACTGTCACTTCCAACAAGTCACTGTTCTTCGCCACAACACTGCGAGACTCAACGAAAGTTTAATATTTCTCGAATAGAGACGTTTTTATGATGGAATTTCTGCCAACTTCCTGGGCTTCACTCCAACCCAACCTACGACGTGTTACTGGAGACATCATCGCTTGAAATACACGCCGCTCTGTTTGTGTTAGCCAGAGATAGCCGGGCATTAGCGGGTTTTCGTGCCGTGTGATGCCGTGTTGACTAGGGCAGTCGCGAAAAACGCATCAACAAATTATCATCGATTTGTGAACACAAAAATCTCTCGTCTTATAGAAATATAACTCACAACTCCAACGATAGATTAATTAATATTAATGCCATACATGCATAAAAGGGGTTTAATAAAAAAAATACATCTTTCTAAGGCAATCCGCTTTTAAACACAGTTATAAATAATACTAATTTAATTTTTAATTGATTTAAGTTTTGTATTTATTCATTTTGAGTCGTTTTTGCGACCCGGGATTCACCTTTCGGCATAGTACAAAATTTAATTAATTAGAATTAAAATTTAAAATCAATCAAGTACCTTCGGTCGATAGTATTAATTTAAAAAATGTAATTTATTCAGAAAAATCAATCGCGTCTAGTATTATAATAGTGAATTCATTCATTTATACGACAATGGCTCAACACATATTATGCGATGATTTTTATTTACTATTTGAGGCTATATAAAATCATCCCGTTTGCTTTAATTTGACAAGGGTAGTGGACAATCATGTACCATGTTAACTTAACACTAATTTTATAAAGAAGCTTTTGCTTATTTTATTATTTAAGGGATGAAAAAAAATCTTCAATAACAAACGAGAATTGATTAAAAAATATGAGGTGCATTAAGAAGTGTCATGCGGGTAGTAATAACCAAATTGGTTATGATAAGCCTGACACAATATGGAACGTAATATCTCAAAAAAAAAAACATAAAGATATGAGTTGTGTAGACCCTAGTCGTTTCCATCTTCATGTATGAAAAATACTGGACGAATTTAAAATGTGGTATTGAGGACATCATTGAACGAAAGCCACGATAGTGCAGAGACTATTCATTGATTTTTTCGGAATTCTTTCGTTCGCTAAAGTACTTGCTTTTCCCTTCACCACCCGCCATGTCTTCACACCCGTTATGCAGGCGTATTCCGTGGCGTAACGAATGTTATGCGCTCTTCAAATATTCTTCAAATATGCAACTTCCCAAGACCTTGGTTGGCGTGCACCAGTGTGCAAATGTACAGAAAGCATGTCGTCGAAATGTTTATTGTGTTGACCAGTGTACTAAGTAAAATAAGTAGTAGGCCACAACCAATCAGGTGAAGTGACCAGATGAATAAATTCACTGGAAAACCTTTAACGTCCGCCACAAGGCCAGCATATGACAGAGAAATATGATCTGAAATCCAGCAGTATTCCAAAACGTTACGATACTCGGACATGAGGGTGACGACAAAAAGAGATACATATTATATACAAGCAACTCCGTATCCTACACGTAAATTTCGTAGTTTACAAGTCTTGAATTTATTTACAGAACGTTTAAAAGGCATACAGATAAATAATAATGTCATCCGGCTTTTGCGCCTTCCAGTCAGGGTGTGTGCACGTGTCACGTGACTGCGCGCCATTGAAAAGCAAGGGATTAACATCGACCGACGAATTTCCATTCAAAGAAAATATCCGAGAAGTTTTCCCATTCCGGGATAAGTTTAATCAAGCAATACAACTTTAACTGACTACGGACTAAAGTTCACTAAAGCGATGACATTTCGCATTCAGCTTATTACCGGAATACAAGTCAAGCAAATTTAATAATAGTCCAGAAACCGGCCTTTTATTGTATTCAACGAATAATTCACAAGATTTGGGAATATAACATTCTTTTTTTGAATATACATCAAAAAAATTAAATCTTACAAATATGTGGTTTTCAAAGTTTTGTGTATCACGGCGTCCTTGATATAGAAAGATTTTTTCACGAACCACTATATATTTATTACTAAATACAAATCACTGTTGTCAGTAGATAGCCGCATATACCTAGTTATAGAACTTATGAAGTGGTGGCCATGCACATATCTATCATCATTTACACTATAACCCTTTGCGGATCTAAACCTTTTTCAGTAACTTTCCCCATCCCAGACGATAAAGTACCACCGTTTTTCAATTGCTTTGACTGGGTATCTACCTACGGGCGGCAGGTTATATGAAAGTATGGTGAAGCAGGCAAGTATGGTAAAAAAGTATGGCGAGGCAGGCTGGTAATCAATTTGCGGCAAAATTTCCACGTTGACATTATATTATATGGGTACGTTATAATGACCAAAGTAAATTCTCCGTGATGCCCTGCATTTTTTGTCGGGTATTGTTGGCCTGCTTCATTCAGTTGTATGAGAAAGCCAATTCTTTGTCCCTCTTTTTATTTAATACCTCTATGGTATCTACCGTTCAGAGGTCCTTTCATACCCAGCTTCTCCGCGATTCAAACTAGATACGTGACTGATCCCGCGACCTTTGCATTTTTATACGCCAAGTGATATTATTGTTCTCATAAAATGACTATAGATCATTCTTATACCTTGACCACCAAATACAATTTTTTTTAACAACCCTAGAGATTCTTTTTCCATTTTCTCTCACTTTGTTTCCTCAAATTAAAGCAATACTGATAAATTTAAGGAAGAAAAAAATATTGTGTCTATTCATAGTGTTCAAAACAGTAATTAATTGAACATGTACCGTTTAAAAAAAAAGATTTTTTTTCGGTTAGGTACATGTTCAAACACGCGCTAACATGATCTTACTCCCTACTTCAGTTATAGTTTGTCAATGTATGGCTACGGCCGTATGTTGTAGCTTAACCACTGGGAAATGCCAATAGAAATGGCGTATTTCAAAAAAAATACTACCTTATTCTTAGTTCAAAAATTATTATAAAACAATCATTATTCGTAGGATGTTTATCACACTTGAATGGTAAAAGACATAACTTATAATCAGTATCTTTAGAATTATCTTCAAATGTGTTTATCTTTCCCATTTTTTGAATAATAAAATGCCTAATTCTTGTCAAATTTGGGATCACAGAGATTATCAATATAATTTTTTATTGTAAATATTTCACTATAATAATGTCAACATAAATTTTACTAATAGTTTTATAAATGCGTTTAAAATTTAATAAACCTAAAAAATCTTAACACCACTGCACATGGATGTACTGAAATATGACTATTTTCTAAAACATTAGATCGAGGGGTTTAAAAGAATACTACTGTATGTAATAAAAATACACTATGCAGTCATCAAATGTTTAAAATAACTATAAAGGATAATAAGGCTTCAAAATTATATAAATATATTATCTACAACGTTTAAGGAATGTCCAGGATCATGCTTTGAAAATACCATAAAAGCTCCATTTTGACCTACGCGGAGCACGTGGGCCGTTAAGAAAGAAGACGAAGAAATAGCACCGAAGTATAAGATAAGATGTATACATATACGACTACGTTCTAATGAAAGACGCACCTATATATTTTATACCACACCACATACTACCTGAATAACATTCAAAGACAAAATAAAATATCAAACCAGTCAATTATTCAGACATATTTTCCGCTCGGCGGATTTTCAGAAACCTTTTAGCGAAAGCTCCTTTCAAATTTGCGATCTCCGTTTCCGTTGCGCGTTGACGCGATCCGCAGTTATTAGCAAAAGCTGCAGGTGCCTCGCCGCAATAATTAGTGGAGCTTTTTCTTTACCAGCAGCTTTTACTCGCAAGAGCTTATTACAAAGGTGAGCAACGTATTAAAGTACATGCTCAAGACTCCTTGCTACCCAGACCAACCTATTTCAAAGAAACACTTCATACCTGGAAAAGGGTTCGTTTTCTTAGAATATTATTATAAGGATTACGATGTTATTACGACATTTTCGTCGCTCACTGGAAGGGTGTACCTGCCATAAAGTAAGGTATGATTAATTATATTCACAGTGCCTAAGAACCCCCATATAACGATGTTGACTTCATAAACTCATACATATTATACGAATGGAATTTATTCTAACTATAATTTTCTAAGCTGTCAAATCAATGAATACCTACTGGTAATAATAGATGCATATATAGGTAATAAGACGCTTTACGTGGCTGGGACACGTATTCCGGATGCCGCCAAAGAGTGCGGCACTTCGTACCCTTGTGGCACAGCCTCAAGGGTTCCGTCGCTGTGGCCGGCCCTCCCTCACCCTGCAGCGGTGTTACAAAAGCGACATACGTGCTGCAGGTCTGACATGGCGGGAGGCGCAGGAGTTGGCGATTGACCGAGGGAAGTGGCACCAACTTGTGCTTGCCCTATGCCCCAATGTTGGGACGTGACAGGGTGAAAGAAGAAGAAGAAGAATAATATATAAGAAAAATAAATAGGTACGGTAACGTAGCAAAAAAAGAATGCAAAAATTAGCTGCATTTACTTGTTATTACATTTTTCCGTTGAAGGATATCGGACACAGACGAATTTTTGTGATTATTTATCTAAATACTCTAAATGTTGATAGTTTAGTTGTTTAGTATATTTGGCTGTTTGTATAAGACATTGTATAAGAATGTCAATGTTTTGGTTCTGGTAAAAGACGAACGTGTTCGTATTAGAAATGGCCAATATATGTAGGTAGAAGTTATTAAAAAAATGCCACATATTCATAATAAATTTAAGATTTATTTTGTTATCAGTACCTACGTCAAATAATTTACGGAAGTGACTGATGTATTAATTTTTTTTTTTGTGATTTTACCGAGGCTTTGACTGCGACTCGCTGTCATATCGCCTCTTGTCTTCTAGAAGGGGATCCGTCGATCAGGTCCTCACTCCTATTCTGTTAAATAACTGTACAATTTTGCCTAGCTCTTCCATCTTACCAACCGCCAACACCTTTCAATTCGTCGACATTCTCATAGATATCCGCAATTAGCAGCTGTACTCTGTGAAGTTCATATTCAGGGCGTTGTAGTGCTATATGTACAATGTCCTCTAAAACATGACATTCATCGCAGAGCTGCGATTCGCTTCTTCCCATCAGGACATCAAATCTCTTGCCCATTGTGTGCCCTGTTCTTAGACTCAGTATTAACTTAAGCTCATTCCTCGTCAAAGGAGACTCTACAGACCAGGGCACCTCTCGTGGTGATTGTAGAATAGACTTACTCCATTTCCCCTTTTCTAATGATGCCCTAGATGTAGTAAATTGCAATTTGTGTTTAAAAACTTCCGATTTTTTACAGTGTGAAGTTTGCTACACGCGAATCTGCAATGCGAAATAACTTGAAACTAACGTAATAATCATTCTTAGTAACATTTTTTATATCTTTACTTCCATATGTCAGCGCTTCGTCTATTGGTCGACGTTTTTGATGGAGGCAGTTACTTACCCATTAAGTACCTTTTTTTTTACGAAAAGCAGTGCCCAGCACTTATTCGAGTTGTGTTCTCATTCTATAAGCAATACACCCACCCTGCTTCAAGAAATATACATTTGAATAAACGCGTGGCATTAATAAATAAGAGCTTGATAAAAAAAAAACTGTGATACATTTCCCAATTTATTATGATTGCAACACTCGAATACAAAAACGAAACTATATTACGCTAAATGACAAAGTATTACCGCATCTTGTTTCTTTGGCGTGTGTCCAAGCCAGACATAATAATAATACAGATGTCCAAAAGAATTATAAAACAAGGGAAAAGTACTCAAGAAGTCAGAAGCGGGGCAGTATTAGACAACACCGCTTCGAAATGAACAACTGCGATCGGAATTGCCAACTACCATACGTGGATGATAAATACCTACACATATCGAAGACAAGAGAAGTGCCGCGACGATATCAAACAATACATCAATCAGAAATATAAACTTTACTGTCCTATATATTATATCAACAAATATTTCACTAGATTTATATATGTAACTTACATTCTTTAATTGAACATACATAATTTGAAAATACGTCAAAGACAGAACGAAGCGCTTCAGAGATCTAAAAACAACTATGTAGTTAATTTCATCGCAACAGGACGTACATAGGTTATAGAGCACATTGTCGAAGAGCTAGTGAACGCGGGTTCGAGTCCCATTGGGCGTCGTAGTTTCTTTCAAAAAGATTTTTTCTAGTATGTAGTTATATATTTCTCTGATGCGTTTTTAAATTATGTATACACGAGAGAAAACATTTTGTAACTATGTAGGATAGAGCGAGACATGTGAAAGAAAAATATATATTTTAATCGGGTCTTGAAAGAAAATAAATTACATATAATATGATACTTTCATAAAAACTAAGGCACATACAAGAATGTTGACAGGTGGCGCTGTAACCTGGTATTTTTTTCCTAGTGTTACAGTAATAACACCCTGAAATTCTGCTCAAAGAATTTTAGAAAAATAATATTGTAATGATGTTTCACAGTGAATGGAACAGAGCCGTAACCAGTGTTGCCAACCGTACTATAATTATAGTACAATACTATAATTTTGATTCTGCAAAAAATGTAAAATACTATAATTTTACGCTAAATATGCCAAAATACTATAATTTTAAAGGATTTAAGCCGAAAAATGTTCCTATACTATATTTTTTACAGAAATACTATATTTTTTACACTTTTGTACTATAATCAGCATAGAAAAAGATGGCAACACTGGCCGTAACCCTCTTTTTCGGTCATCATTCATATCAGTTATTCTAAAAAAAATAGCAATAATTATGTTAACATTCGGACAAAATGTTTTGCGAAAGTTTTTTAAGGTATGCATGCATCTGTTCGGCCTGATAATGATAATAACTTTTTACAACAACAAAGACGTCTTACCTTTAAGACTCGAAAGAAAATAATATATAATATGAATAGATAATAACCGGATAATAATATAGGTTATATAAAGAGCCGGAACCGAATCCTGGAACCGGGGTTCCGATAGTTGACATGATGGAACCTTAAAAAATTGGGAGTTCTTTTAATAATAAATTTGTTTTACTGCTTAACTTTAATGTATTGTAGGCAAGGTATGCTTACAAATGCTGGTTATTATTATTGGTGGATACTTGTATACAGAAAACATGTCATGATTAGAACTATAGATAAAAGCAGTATATTATTACCTATTTATTTAAAGTACGTCATAAAAGGTGAAATATATTAGATGTTGTACGGATTTTTCTTTGTATGGGAATAATACGAAACAACGATGTAAAAACAACGCGATGTAAAGAATTTTCGTGAGATTTTTTTTTATAAATAAAGATTTCAGACAACGGAAAAGGAACAGAGAAACAAAAAATAATAAAAAAAAAAAAGAAAATATTCACGGGACGCCGAGTAATCGAAGAAAAATATTAAATAAAAAGCCTATTTTTTTATGTGAGATAAGAACGTTTTTGGAAAGATGAGCTTTGATATTTCATTTAAGAACTTTAAAGTATTACGATATAAAAATGATTCGTGTCTTACGTATATGTATGTACCATTGATATACTCACAGAACAGACTGAGTTCCCTGGATATACTACTAGATGAGGAGTTCCCATACAAGTGTCATTTTAAAAATGTACCACAAAATAAGATATTACGAATTAATATCGTCTTATAATATTTCCTTGTAGGTATAATGCGTTAAGACCGTTAACATGGATTCCCGAATTTCACCCGTATTGCCCTGGCTGTAAAATTAAATTTGCGTTCTTGGAACAATGACCCTAAGGGTGCTGCAACCCAAAGCTTGCAAGCTACCAAAAATTCATGTCTGAGCGGACAGAGCAAGTCGTCATGCGCTGACTATTAGTTAGAGTAAGATGCAAGCTAGATCGGGCTTACTCATAATTATTGCCAGGTCGTTTTTGAGACAAATATTAAGTGAGCTTGTATCGAGTTAAGTCCGCTGATATTAAAACAGTAAGTTTTAACACTGGCCGAGTCGCTGAAAATCGGGCGTCATTTTAAGAAGCATATGATTCATCCAGTAGTATATCAATGATATGTACACACTACGAGGTGTAGGTATCATAGGCAAATACTAAGCGACAAAAGAACGTTTAATTCAATAAATCATATTTTGAAAATAACATGACGCAAATGCCCATCGTCGGTGTGCTCACAGATTCGAGCCCTTTCTACGACATATTTCATGACTGTACCCTGAGTTTCTTGTGGTGGAGCAGGTATTTCGTCGTCTCGAATGTCTTGCTTAGTAGCTTGAATTATGGAAAAAATTGGGTGCTAAATTTTGGAACATCGATATAAAATAATATCTTTTTCATAATCATTATTATCATTATCGTCTACATTCCAATATAATCATCATCCAATTCGAAATAGGTACCTATTTCATACGTATCGTGCCAGACCAGACGGTTTCGCATAAAGAATTTTCAGGCCCGCGCATCTATTCTATACACAAGGCTGCTATCAGCGGCTATCGAGGGTAGTTTATCATATTATTTATGTATTGAGGTACTTATTATAATTGCTACAATAAGTTAGTCGTCAAAACTGTCTATATCGCTATAAAAGTTAAAACAGCCGAGAGAGGTGCTGTTAAAACATAGCCCATGAAACATGATAGTTCAGACGGTTAACTTATTGAAACAATTAACAGCATCAATACATAAATATGATAAACTACCGTCGAGAGCCGCCGAAAGCAGCCTTGTGTATAGAATAAATGTCCAGGTGCATTTAGACATGAACAGCACAACTTACTTCGTTCGTTTCACTACAGTCCATATTCATTTACATTTTCATAGTTCACAGTTCATCTCCATTTTAGTCACAGACCAAAACATTCAACCAGCAGAATGACATTTAATATTTTTTTATACTTGCGAGAATACAAAAAACTATTAAGTATATAGTTTACCTAATTCTACATACAGCAGTATTATTTATATTTATATCAATAATTATAATATTTCTATACTTATACTATTATATTACAGAAAATAGTTTTCATCTTTTATTTAACAATATAGAGGGCTACGGTATATACAAGTATCTCTTTTAAAAGATCATAGGTATTATATCAAAAATTTTTCTTTCACTTCATAATAAAAAAATACCATTATTGTAAGAAAAAGTTACAAGTTACCTACTTTTATTCATTGAATATAGAAAACTATGAATGTATACGAAATCCGTTTGGTACAATTAATATGTACCTAACCTAACCTAACCTAACCTAACCTACATCGATTTGTAAATTCTAGCTCTTTTGAGATGTAATACATTTTTTTTACCTATCAGATCGTAGTTTAAAATAAAATTCTTTGAAATAACGAAGAATTTTGGATTTTTGTAGGTACTAAACGAATTTCCAGATTTTTCTACAAGGGCATCAATATTATTTACAGTTTTCAACATTTTTATAATCATATTTGTGCAAAGTCGGTTTCTGAACATTAACCCATATAAAAAACTAAAATATAAACGAATAAATTCTTATTTATTCGTCAACATTATTTCTCCTTATATATTAAACGTGGTATTGCTGAAATCTATAAAATTCGACAAACTCAGGAATACTTAAAAATGTATGTACAGATAGATATTTTTCTTATAACCAAGTGTTATGTAACTTCGAAAATGTCAAAAACCACTGCTTTAAGGTATGAATAGGTATATCTGTAGTGTTAAATTTTTATATTTAATACTTATGAGTAGCTGCAGACTGCATCGCTCAGTGATCTATCTAAAGTCTCCCGGATACTTTACCTTAGGTCGTTAGTGACAAGACAGAACAACTAGAGAAAAAAGGGGGAAAAACGTGAAAGAAAACAAGCGACTGGAAAACAAAAACCGGTTGTATCCTTGTATCCATCCCATGAAAGGAAGACGGCAAAATTCAAGATAATTTAAAACTATATCAAGTAGTTGCGAACACAAAGAGGCACTCTTTATATAAGAATGTGATATATGTAGGAATACTTATGGGAATATCAGAGCTTTAAAGGAAGTTACGTGATTTGAAAGCTTTCAGTGTTACTGATGTAGGTACTTGTTAATGTATGAAAAAATTCAAAGACATTGTATTGTATAGTTCTGACATGAAAAAAAAAATCAACACGACAAAAAACTTCCGTCAATTTAATCTACATTGTTTGCACAAAGAAATGGCTTTTCGAACGACAACAAAAAATAAGGGAAAAAACTGTGTGGTAAGCTTACTATTTTCATGTTATTATATTATTTTCTATATAATAGATTTTTCCTTGTATTAGTCCGTAGAGTATACACATTTTCTCAAAATAAACAAATGACTCATTGAAAAGTGTTTCGTGTGGTAAAATTTTAACACTCGCAATACAAAATGTTGCATCATTGTAGGTACATTGTATTTGAAGGCTCGTTAAAACAAACCGTGACATTTATTTATATTGCGAACGTTGTGAGTGGAAAAAAGCAACTTGCGATGATACGAGGAAATAGAGACACTGACAGATGTGAATGAAATGGAGTTTGTGAATTATGCAATTTTAAGCTCGGCGGAGCTTTTAACACGGTTACATTTGTCTGGTAAAAAGAAGTCAACCAAATAATACACATTGTTTAAAAGATCAGACAATACTGCATATGTATTTACAAAATGACTAACGTTATATGGGACAAATGATATTAATTATTGTATACGAAGTTAAAACGGTTTGGGTTTTTCAATTGCATGGCGGCGGCATACCTATATAATTGTTGTAAATTATTTCAGGTATGTACTCTACGATTAATCTCACTTTAACTATTTACAATGCATATATAATCAAATTACACAGATTGACAAATTTTGCTATTAATTTTTTAATTTATTTGAGCGTTCTCATACAACAAACTTGTATTCTCGAATAACGACTAGCATTATTTTTTAACACAGACCAAGTGCACTATAAACCTATATGTAAATGCAACAATGATTGGGCATGCCCTGGCCTTTCACTTGGGGGTTTGTTATATTATATTATTATATTACATTATATAGAGAAACAATAATAATAAAATGTGTAAAATTAAACGATAAAAACCATAAACTAATAATTATAAAACTATTTATATACTAGGTATCTGACACGAACAAAAACGCCGACCTTCAGTTAGTGTTTGTGGCAGAGTATAGTTTAACGACGTAACTATAAAAATCTAGCCTAATAGTCAATTCTACTTCTCAATAGCCGTGCGACAACCTCACGACAAAGTATAAACAGGATATATAAGTCCCATGGTCCTAAACTATGGAAGGAGCAGAAATGGAATGGTCAAAAAGACCATGAACAGGTAACCAGTAGCGTAATCGTTTAGTAATAGACAGTAAATGTATGTTGTTAACCTTTTCTTTTGTAAATGTAATAAAAATTTTACGTAAAAATTTCGCTTCAGAAAATCGAGACTGATCGAGTGTAATTGTAACACTGTGATCACAGACCTCGAAATGTCACGTCGTGAATTTTAACGCGATCTATTTTGAATATAAATTTCCGGGTAATCTCCATTAAACTAAGAAAATAAGTTATGGGAGAGATTGTTTACGTAAAATTTGACAAGTACATGCTTGAATAATTTTTATATGTGTAATGGAAATGTATGAAAATCGAAAAAGAAAATTTAACATTTATAAATTTATGTACTGTAAAATTATGAGTAAAGAATTTTAACACTTATTTTATTGAAACAAGATAGAAGCAAACTATCATTATAAAAATATTATAAACGCGTGCCTATGTTTATAGACGCGTAATTATTAATTATAGACTTTAGTCATGCTATAACTCGCTAACTATAATAGATATTTTAAAAGTAACTATTAGAAAAACTTAGAGATTATGGTATAGATGGGTTTCTACCCATAAACAATAATAAATCTTAATCGCGTCCTAGGTAAATAAAAGAATCCAATATCGCAACTAAAAACACGAATTAACGCGCAACCTTGAACTTTTAAGAAAATCCATTCCGACCGATCAGCTGTTTCACGTCGCGAGACAAAAATAGATTAAAGATTGCATTTAAATTACTTTGAAAAAGCTACTATGAAAGTTAATTATCGAATGAGGAAGTCTCAGAGGAACCCAAACAGTTTTATTAAAACTTAGTAAAATTCTATTGGCCTAAAATGGCCAAGAGTGGTGGAAAGGACCAGGACGTGGGTGTCACCCTTTCGTTCTGACGTTTTAAATTTAAAGACTGCCATCCCCTTATCTAGTACACGAATACCTATTCCGATACCTCGTTGGAAAGCTAAAAACTTTCCCCTTCGTTTGAACACGAAAAATTATATAAAATCAACTATTTTGATTACGTCATCGTAACTGCGCAATTAAGAAACATGTTCTAGTGGGTGTTAAAAACACCCCAATTGCAACCTAATTTTGCGAAAATAAAGTAGAGTAAATTCAACCCGACTAAAGTGGAAGTTATCTCTATTAAAAAGTTGTCAGGAACGGGAGATATACGTAAATTTATCTCATGAGAGAAAGAGATATATCTCCTTTCCTTTACGGACTGTTTCCTATTAAACCTCTATCCAGAGAGTATAAAAGGTGACACTTTTTTTCCGTATATTCATTAGTTTTCTACACTCTTCACCAGCGATCTCCAGCAAAGCAGCAGTCCTCACTGCAAGCTTGCGAGACATGGTTCTCAGTAACATTCGCGATATATACGTTAAGTAAGTCCCCTTCGGCGGGCGAAAACGTAGCGCGAATACCACGTATCTGTCGGTAGTGACGTAAGCCGCTAAACGTAGCGCGAATACCACGTATCTGTCGGTAGTGACGTGTATCGCGGAGCAATTTTATTTTTCATTACGCATCGTACGAGGTGACGTAATCGGGATAAATTACGCGATCGAATTTGTTTGATAAGAACAAATTAACAAATTCAATTTGTAATAATAAATTTTAGAAATTATTTCGAGATTATAAAATAAATTTTTGAAACTTTATTAAGTAAACAATAATTATAAAAATAAATTTTAGTAAATAAATTTGTCAATATAAATAAACAATTGTGAACAAGTTTGTAAACATAAACAAACCTTTTGTAAACAAGTTTGTAAACACAAATAAATATTTGTAAACATGCTGTAAACATAAATAAACTTTATAAACAACAATAAAATAAATTCTATTCTTTTTATAAACCCAATACTATGTGCTTAAAGAATAAATTATAATTTTTCTTACGAGAAAATATTTCGTGAAATAAAAATATTCCTCGAACATCTGCGTATACATTCTCCGAGTTAGGTGTGGCTTTTTGGAAACTTGTGAAAGATTTCACAGGGATCCTATAGCAAACAAATAAATAGTTTACAGACACTTTAATGGGATTTAATTGCGAGAACAATGACAGATAACTTTATTGTGAAACCGTGAACTAGGACCTGAATAAATTCGGTACCACACCAACTGAGAGTTTTATTTGGGAATCAAAAGTTGTATTACTACAAGGGAGGTACACACCTCCTCAGTTCATCCTCTGCATCCTTAGTGACAGCCCGGCCACATTTAAGAGCTAGCCGCGAGCCGGGTCATGTCATATCCCTAAGTATATAAAATATCTCCTCCAATTCCCTGGATAATATAAAAAAATATTTGTATCTACAGAAGCGTTCCAAATGATGTATGAACGAATGCTAAATTCACAAATCCAGGTAATTAATTAATTATCCGTTGAATAAAAAAGTAGTTGATAAGATAATTATTTATTTAAATGAGTTCGATATGTCTATTTTAATATCTAGGTACGGTTGTACCGTAGAGACGTTGCATATCTCATATTTATAATATATTTGCATATCTCAGCCATTTTTGGCAACATAGTACCTACTTGCGTGTATAAATCTTAAAAATATATAATATCTATATTTTGTTTTTCCGTTACACAATATAGGTAATATTATTTAATCTGTATGTAGAGGAAAATTTTAAAAGTACGTGCCTACTAAGCCGGATTAGTTTTCACAGAAACGATTTGATTTGTATGTATAATATAATAATATATAAAATTATATGCGTAATAATAATAGTATAAGCAACCCTACTGCCATAACGTAGACATGTGCCTATTACAGAATAGTTACCTAGTAAGGTAAAAGATGTATCATATTTCTAAGTAAGCATTTTGTATGTGTATCAATTTAAGGAAGTACGTTGTCGAAAAAAAGAACATTTTCATATCTGTCAAAATAATAATATTATGTCGAAGGCTTTATGTAGGTAGAAACATTCAGAGGAAAAACATGTATATTCAATATTGCACGATGTAGATATGTAGGTACCTACTCTTGTAATACAATAATGATGTTTAATGTAACTGAGGACCCTTGGTTACATGTAAATTGTACGTATTACATTTCTCGGTATCAGTTCACTTTGAGCTGTCTTACTGGAAAGAGATGGCCGTATAGCATTGAGATCAGAAGATTACGAGTTGTTCGTGGAGTAATGTTATTAGATACAATAAAAACATTAACTTTATATTGATTGCTATCAAATATCTGTCAATAACGCTGTCATTGTTATCAGATATTTGATAGGTACGATTTGATACTTATGAGCACCGACTTGCTAACTTACCATTGAATCGTTCAGATTTTTTTAATAAATTAGGTATACGATATAATTGTATTTCTATTTTACTTACCTATTTATTTTCTTCTGTCTTTCTCTTGTACACCGGTGGTTTTTATTGCATATTTTTAAGAGTTTTATCTATACAATATGGCCATATATTTCCGATACTGTGATATATGGTCAACTGCATACGTGCAAATTTTCAGACACGCAAACCTTTTAAGATATCGAGGTGAAATTCTATTAAATTGGTACCAACAGTGTACTATGTAAGCTGTACAAGTTTCAACATCCATTATATTCAACATTTTTTTTAAATTATAACGGAACAATGTAATTAATGAAAACGCTGATCGAAGGGCAAATAATTCGAAATGTGCGAACACCTACTTTTATTTTAATATTAGTTAGCGATTCGTAAAACTATGAAATTTCGCGCGTTACTATGTATTTACTTCAGTACCTAGCCAATTTTCGCAAGTGGTTCAAGTATGCTGGTCGATTTTACGCGCGCTTACGCGAGATCGTAACGAACTGGAATAACAAAACTGAGGCGATAAATATAGAAATCATAATAATACATTTCCCGCCCGAAATCTCGGAAGCGAAGTGAGATATCGAAACGTACCGCGCCTCTGCCCAGGGTTGGATTATCACGGGAGAAACGCGCGAGGAATATTAATTACGGCAAATCAAAAAGTGCCATTCGACAGAGGAAAGTTACAATCAGAAGCTTTCCACAAAATGAGCAGTAAATTCGTCATTTTACTGTACAAATAATTTTGTTTGCGATAGGTATCTATGTAGGTAAGTATATTAATTCATTATTCACTAATAATCATGTCAGCATAATAAAATTACGAAAGAGAATTTACGAGCTGACGATTGGTGGAATTCAAGTGCACAATTAACTAACTAAGTGAAAGATAAATATGCAATTATAAATTCTACGCAATAGTTATCAATGTTATCAATGTTATCAATAAACGAAGGGCTCGGCTAGCCTACCGAGGGCGGGAAAGCCGCTCGTTCGGGGCCTATCATCATTCTGTAAATGGGGTATAGTTCTTAAATGATACATTATTCTATGGTAATCAAATTATGATTGTATATTGTAATATATATTATATAATAGCGTTTGAAGGGGGACAAGTCAGATTCATAAATCGAATCAGATATACGTTGTTGTGAAAATTTTATTAATGCAACAAAAGAAACCAGTGTTTCGGGAATAAAAGATTTATAACTTTGTATTTATTAGTATTATATTTATAACATTTAGGCACAAGATTGAATCCATTTTCACGCATAAAAATGGGTATGTGATAATAGTTAAACATAAAATGTATTTGTACGTATTAAATTTCGCCAAAATAGTTCATCGTGAGCTGTCGTCCCAAAAGGAAAAATGACGCGTTGCTCAATGCTATTCGGCCATCTCTTTCCGGCACGAAAGCTCACAGTGAACCGTGATACGTCGAAATGTAATACGTACAATTTATATTTAAACATTTAAGAAAATAGCAAATTCCTACTTAATCGAAATTGTTTCTATTTTATTGTTTTTAGTACCATTTCCACAATTATGTATTATCACCGCACGCCCGGTTTCGTCTTCACGACATCTTCCATTGAATTATATAGATATATAATAATAAAAAAAAACCAGCTGTTACTATTAAAAACATCTTTAATGTGCGCCCAAAGTACAACGAATGGAAAAATAGTTGCTGGCAATCTCATTTATCAACCTGACTCAACCACATCGTGGAGTTATAATATCCGCCTTCTTATCTATTGGCATGTTGTGTAGTCTTTCTACGTTATGCTCAACATGCATCTTTACATGCCACATTACGCTAATAATATAAAAAATTAATTTAAATAATATAAATATATTTAATAAATTAAAAAGATTCTAACGGATTAAAATTTAAATTCCATTTTGAGTATGGAATAGTACAAAACTTAAATCCATTAGAATTTAAATAAGAACATAGGTGCCGTATATTTATTTGACAGGCTTGGATTAATACCAAAAAAATACATGTATCTATATAAATTGTAAATCGTCACAAAATACTTCGAAGGAGATAAATCCGATGTCATATTGAAAGTTCAACCATGTTTGTTTATGTCTGCAAACAAATTTACGCATATCAGTCAGCATGGAATCCCTTTCAAAATGGTGACACAAGCAGATATATGTGAGTTTATATTATTGACTTGATGGAAAATTCGTACGATCTAAAAAGAGATGCGAACAGCTTTCAACTCGAGCGAATGAAAATTTGTGTCGGAAAATAGGTTTCCCAGCACAATTGCCTGGAATAGTTCCAAATAAACTACTGATGCATTCTGTATCCGTGCTCTATAAAGCATACCTACATATAAAAATATAGAAGTTGTTCTTCCATATCGCAATGTATATATAACTTATACAAATATTGGATTAATCTATATCGTATAGTGAGGGTGATTAATCATTCTAGACTCCAATAGTGTTTCCCAATAATGAAATACCTACTGCATATTTTATAACTGCTTGTTGGAATTAGGGATTGCAATACCTGTATTTCAAAATCGGTATCCCAGTATTTTACGACACCGAAATATCGGTTTTGAAAATCAGACCATACCGATATGTTCGGTATTGAAAGTGGAAACAAAATGTATTAATTAACATAAAAGGACTGTATATTTGTCGGGTTACGCGATGTCTGGTTTACTTTCGTGGCCCTTCCTTCATCGTCCTTGGTGACCAACAATGACACATGCTATAAAATATTAATATTTTAAAGATATTTTTACATATAGGTACTATATTAATTGGTAGGAAGATACTTGTTTTTTCTAATTATTTTACGAATACCGGTATTTAATAGGAAATACCGGTATTGGTATTTTTATTCGGTATTGCAATCTCTAGTTGATATGACCTAATAATGTATCATTCTGAAGCTGTAAATTTCAATCGCAGTGCTAGTTGTTGCTTATTCCTTTTGTATAAAATGTTAATTGATGTAAAAATCATCATCGTCAGCCGGAGTCGATCCACTGCTGGATAAAGGCCTCCCCTATCTCCTTCCATTATTCTGGGTTCCTAGTTCTTCGCTGCCATGTAAATTCATCAAACTTCTACCCATTGAGTTTTAGTGTCCCTTGAAACCTAAAACCTAAACTTTAAGAGTGAAAAGAGCAACGAAAGGCTTATGATCGACTCCAGTTGATGATGACATCAATTTCGATAGTGATTAATTCCGAAGTGATGAAATCAAGAATTCGATATTTCAAATTAGTGAAGGAAACAATTTGTTAATGATACTCCTTTACAGATATAACAGCTAGTAATAGCAGTGCAGTAGTGGATGATTGATTACATATTAATATGCTCACCTAGCTTAACCTAATTTAATTTACTAAATACATTTCTTCATGTTTTAAAAAAAATCAAACGTTTTTATGGAATAGTCTGACAATGGGACTTATTTTGTAATCATTTTTTGACATCTATACGGAGGTCCGGAAGTATTAAATTGTAGAGAAAAATAGATTTTTAACAAATGCTATCTATGAATCTGTGGTATTTTGGTTCGGCGGAGGATATGTATTGCAGATGAGATACGGTAGTAGTTGTTAGTGATGATGGAGAAGGTGAGATTTTATTTACTGTTTCAAATAACTACAATGGTACAATCATGCAATATAATAAATTAAACGGTCGTTCGGTGCGATGTATCTCTGTCGGAAACTTGTAATCGAGTGAGATGTCCAATCGATTCTTACCCACTATTTATTGACCGGCCGCATTATGAAATAATATTTTGAAAATATTATGAAATAATATTAATTCGCAGTCTTATGAAATAATTGCAGATCCGTTATCTCATAACATTACGAAATCATATTATACATAGGTAGGTACTGACTGAGTGTATGTGAAAAATGAATATTTAATAAATAATATTATATTTGAAATCTGGGTTACAGGAATCCGATGACAACCACAAATCTGTCAATTTCTGTATACGTGTGTGCCAATCAACCGAAAGATCTCTCGGGTGTGAAGAAATCGAACTGAAAGTGTCAG
Source organism: Rhyacophila brunnea (assembly GCF_057557595.1). Taxonomy (NCBI): domain Eukaryota; kingdom Metazoa; phylum Arthropoda; class Insecta; order Trichoptera; family Rhyacophilidae; genus Rhyacophila; species Rhyacophila brunnea. The sequence goes on from NW_028232859.1 coordinate 44,551,763, forward strand.
GCAATCAAGAAAAGTGGCGTTTACGCATGGAGTTAGTACGTTCTTCAAAATTTTAAGCATGATAATTTGAGCGATACAATATTATACAGCATGATATTGAAACAGTAAAGTTGGCTAAAGTTGTTTTCGGAAAGCCTAAAGCTAAACACTGTTCTTCTTGTACGACGCAATGTGTGGGCTTTTACCTTTACTGTATACCCCGTACATACTTTAAATATTTAGCATAATATTCTATTAAGTATACTAGACTTCCAAGTTTTTACATATGTAAGTACCTATAGGATTTCATAAGGAGGTAAACATAAAAATAAATGAGCAGTGACGTCACTATTGAAAATGCCGCCCTTAGCAATATTTTGAATGTCTTCCCCTTTTATTACCACGTTTTTATTAGCTCGTATTCTTGTTTGTCCAGTACAATTTTTTTCTTGTTTGTCCAAGATTTGTATTGGACGATTGAAGATTTTTAACTAACTTTCCGACTAGCTAGACATTTAGAATATATCAGAATACGACGACAATGCATTCTTTCAATACTTTTAGCCATTTTTAAGCAGAATTGAATTCATTTTCAGTTTATTCTGTTTTTTATGGAAAGTTATTTCGGAAGAAATTCGTAAAAAGCAAAACACTATTATTGGTTGCTAAGGGGGTTCTAGCAACTAAATTATTAATATATACATGCGTTACTATGGAAATCGATATGAAATGTCAAAATGACATTTCAGTATTCTATATTTATTCAGTATTTCTATCAAGTCCAAAAAAATAAGGTGCATTGGGGTAATTCCGACAGGAATTTCTATGAGATGACTAGAGATTATATATTTCGGTTAATTATTCAAAGTGTTTTATATTTACTGCCATTATTGTTATACCTCTGTTTACTTAAAGAAAAGATTTATGATAAATATATATTAGATTCTTAAATATATAGTTGGGTTCTTTAAATTGAGAATTTTAAATATTGAGTCATTTTTTTTGGCATTGGGGAAATTACGAACTATCTTGGGGTAATTTCGAAATTATTCAAAAGTTGATTTTATTGCACTTTGACCGAAGGTTTACCTTTCTTTTTGATCGTAATTACTCCTAACACAAAATATCATCAATTTTGTTAATAGTATCCATAATCTCTAACTTTTGTTAATATTAGTTCGGAATTACCCCAAGAAAAGATTGTGGTTCTCAACATAACAGTTAAGTATTTAGGATTATAGGGATTGTGGAGCGGGATGGAGCAGAGCAGGTTTATTCCCGGTTGTCACTACCAATTTTGTTCCCACTGGTGACAAATAATGCGAAAAAATATCCCAATATGACACAAGTACCTACCACCTTAAATCAATAAAATAAAGACGAAGAAAATTAAAGAAAGTGATAATTTTAAAAATCATTTTTTATTTGTGTCTACTTAATATTCTTATTTGACTACCTTGATAGAACAATATTTTTTATAAAGATATCTTTTGTTTGGTGCTTTTTGCATAGCAAAATAATAATAATAGAATTGTCAAGTTTATATGATTCAACAGAAAATTTAAAAAACGTGGTAAGTATATAAAAAGTTTTTTTTATCTTGTAATTATTTTTACTTTCAAATTGTTTGCAAATTCGTTAGGCACCCACTTATCTAAGTATCATAGGTATTATTTATTTTAGAATACATATCCTAAACAGACAAATACACAAAAATATCTAAATTTGCAAACTACTGATAATTACGCATTTCCACGAAAGCTACCGTAAAAAAGCTACGGTTTTAGGTTTGTGGTGATCTGTGGTGCTGACAGATTTGGAGGCACTCTCATGAAAATATCGGCTTTGCGTTAAACTACTATTACAATATGTATTACAATACAAGATTGAAGTTAATGACCCCACCAAACCACACCCGGTCCTAATCAGGCATATCACGGTACCCTACGTTGCGATGTTTCGATGTAAAGTATCATTATTTTATGACTGGGATTGTCTCGGGAGCCACCCAAGGCTGAGGTCACCGCACACTCAAATGCGGTTTGACTGAATTTACACGACTTTAAGTTAAGAGTATCCATTGAAAAGAGGAGCACTGAGAGGAAAAATTAAAAATTGTAGCAAGCAACAAATTAAAGCTAATACGAAACTGCCAAACAATCTAAGTGGAGAGATCTTCACGTTGGCAATATGACGCCGCAAATTTTCTAATTGCAACAAAATTGGCCTTTGTTCCGATAGACCGATGGATTCAACAGCTGCTTGAACTGGCTTGAACAGCTCTTTAAAATAAGAGTTATGTTATCAGGATATAACTAAGATATCGATACTTTTTAATGAAGCAACCGTTTGTTTCATGGAAAACAACAACGGTTCTCGAAATTTGTAATATCCCTTATTCGTTCTTTCATTCGCCGCCCTTGAGCAACGCATTACCTGCCTACTACCACGGGTCGTCACTGTAAATGAGATAATAATTATTAGACAAAACTTACAGGCATATGAACGACCCCCAAATATTATACAAACAAATAACTTCGCCCTTATAAATTTATTCCAATTAATCAAGATGAGGCTATCGATATTAACAAAACAAACATGTTATTGAGTGTTCAGGCAATTGTAATATAAATTTCAGTTAACAAGTATGGTAAATGGGTGGTTGATATTTATATTTGTTTCATATTATCTATGTAATACGTATAATTTTTAAAGGGCCATTGCGCTATGACACCACATTACTCGTAATAGTATTTTCCCGGAAGAAGCAATAAATAATATCTCCATAATAATAATTTATTTTAGAAAATTTGAAATAATGCGATAAGTGTTTCGCTGTCTTGAAGAAAAATTGAATTTTTCAAGCGTGGTTAAAACGAAAGAATGCATATTATTTGTTTATATCTTATAAATGACACATTTTATACTCACACAATCGCAGCTGCTTTTGAATTTAGCGCAATTCTCTTATGCCAAAAATCTTTTAGTAATTTTAGAGGTTATGTAGGTATATATAACACAAAACAATATAAAACTATATTTTTAAATAATTTTTCAAAACATGAGTTATAAACGAAAATAAAGTAACCTAGGCAATATATATCAGCGCATCTGGCGCACAAGGCGACTATCGGCGGTTATCAAGCGTAGTTTATCATATTTATGTATTGAGGCGGGTAATTGTTACAATAATGAATAAGTTAACCATCTGGCCCATCAAAAAGTGTTGTGTTTTAGCAGCTTCTCTCTTCGTTGTGTTAACTTTTAGAGCGATATATAGTTTTGACAGTTTAGACGGCTAACTTATTGTAACAATTATAATACCTCAATACATAAATATGATAAACTATCCTCGATAGATGCCGATACCAGCCTTTGTATAGAATTGATGCGCTGCTAGTAAAAATTATGGTTAATTACGACAAACATTTTCAACCAGTACAGTGAAAAACCGAAAACCATCACACCCTGCCAGAGGCACCTAGCCGAAAATGAATGCTTAAAAAATTAAAACACTTTTCGAATTTATTTTAAAAACATCAATTTTTTTATATTAAAAAAAATAGAACAAAAATATGGATGGTTTAAAATTATTTTTTATTTAAATAGGTATATCAAATCTAATTTCAGTATGGTCACTTTATTGGATGATTATCCTAAAATAGTATTAACGCATGTATGTACTATCATAAAAAGACAAAAATATGAATTGTTTTTTACTGAATATTGACAAGATATACATATACAAAAAATATTGGGCACGGTTTATTTGCTTACGTAGGGAGATTAACATTTTAAGCAATTAAATAATTAAGTAAATACACAATATTTAACAAATTGAAATGGTACAACAATCTGTGTATCGCATCATATTTTGTGTGTACAAGTAACATCTATAAATATATGTACGAAGCCATTATTAATATACTCTGCCAACACACCCGTATTCTATACTTTGTATATTATATTACCAGTAAGTAATAACCTAATAACATATTGTTTCCGAACAAATAAGCAATGAAAATTTACGGACTTCTGCGATATTATTTTCGTTTAATTCATCTTATTATTTTGTTCTTTGCAAATTGCGATAAAGCGAGGATGAGAATATCATTAGCAAAGCGAACGAACCCTGTACTGATTATACTATTTAAATTATAAGTAGTAATTTCCTTCGCCTGACGATCTGAATTCGACGAATTTCCATCAGTTTCGTTATTATAGAAGGCACGAGCAATTCCTGTTATTCACAACAGTTCCATTTTACTCTTTTGGTGTCGCGATTTGATGTCTCGGAAGACGATCCCAAGGATTTTAAGAGATATGGCGGATCAGTCTGTTGCCAATAATTCTGTACAATGCTTTCACAGATATACATACACTCCAACAGCCTGGAAATATGCTAGATTAACCAACCAACCAAGAAAATGAACCAGACTCAGATGAATCTGCAGAACAATGGATCACATATACATAGAAGATATAGGGCAGTAATGGCGAACCTATGGAGGTGATTTTGCATGACACGCGAATGTTTATGTTGAAGAAGAAAAAATAGATATAACAATTTAAAAAATATTTTTTTTACCACAAAGTTTTACAAATAAATATATATTATATACTTACTTAATTCGTAAACGACGAAATTTATGCATAAATGACAGATCGCATTGTATAAAAAATAACCGGTAGATACTCTTCAAGAATAAGCATTCCGTTTGATTTAATTGTATAGGCCGGTTCTTACGTTTTATGCATCACCAATAAATAATATTATCGCACTGACCTCATCAGGCGGTGGGGGTAGTCGCGCCGCGAACCTCTAATATATTTCAATAATTTTACAATTCTTGAGACCAGTGCAGCGAGAGAATACCTCATCTGACCGGAGCAATTCTGTCGTAATCTTATGTGTAAAGAACCAAACTAATTAATACAGAAATACTCAAGAACTGAATTACATTTTTTTTATAGAAATCTTATAACTCTTTTTTCCCTATGAAAGACTGCTCGGAACGTCAGACAGTCAAAAAATAATATTTGCGAAATTTTGGCACGCGTACGTAAAAAGGTTCGCTAACACTGTTATAGAACAATATCAAAAATATAGACTACCACTCTATTTTGGTTTCATTGTATATAAACAGGCATTTTGTTCAAAACATACAGCGATGCAACAGAACGCGTATAACTTCATAATCAGTCTTGCAGGTTCTAATGGATGCCCTCTTTCAACAGCGGAACGACCCCGGCTGAAATGTTAATGATAAAATACACCATTTTTTACTTAATTATGACTGAATTAACACTGCTTATTTCTAGGAACAATATTATAATGATGTAAGAACAACACAAAGGGTCATGTTATCTACATCGTGGCTAGAATATGAAAATATTGATAACACATCAGTGAGTAGGCAAACACACGTAGGGGGTATTATATTATGTTCGTAAAATATTATCCTATGTGTGAAAAACATCGGCGAGGGAAAAAAATCCCATTGTAATTTCCACATCGACATGCAAGCGAAGAAAACCGATTCTCAGGGATGAATAATGCTGGTGACGTAAACGCAGCCCGGAGCAAGGCTTCTTCGATTACAGCCTTCGCCCCTCTCGGATGTCATGTTATTACCATAATAATCGAATCCTACTGGCGCCCATTCACCTTTTGCTTGAGATATCCTTTAATAATATAGGCGATATCCAACAGACGCTACTGTGAACCGGGGTGATTTTCGTGGAAACTAAATCGCTGATATTATACATTACTTGGAAAAGCCTCCGAAGTATACTTACACTTTCGAAAAATGGTAAAAAAAAACATGTTGACCGAATCAGATTCGAAGACAAGATATATGTAATCAATAAAGTTACATATTCAAGTAGTTCTTCTTGAAAATAATTCTTAATATATAATTAACTATTTCTTTTATTCAACGAATAATTCACAAGATTTAAGAATGTATCATTCTAATTATTGAACATACATAATTTTGAAAAACACTTTCTGAGAGAATATATTATAACCAATAGAAAAAATCTTTTTTGAAAAAAGTAAGCCACCTCGGCAGGGAATAGAACCCTGCATCTCCCGGGTTTACGCCCCATCCGCGCATTACCTCTATGCTACGCAGTGACATACTAATTGCGACAAATGTTAACTATTGGCCACTTTTTAATACCCACTCATCAGCGTTCTTCCATATCAAGCTACTTTGGCAATCGATTTTTGTTTATTAAATCAGAGTAGATACCTATTAAACCCGGGAGATGCAGGGTTCGATTCCTTGCCGAGGTGGCTTACTTTTTTCAAAAAAGATTTTTTCTATTGGTTATAATATTATATTTTCTCAGAAAGTGTTTTTCAAAATTATGTATATTCAATTCTTAATATTATTGATGTCAGTGCGTCCAAACGTTTTCCGTGTTAAGGCACACTACTAAAATGACAAAATTTGCGTGTTAAACCACTTAATAATAATTAACACTAATTATATATACGTATTTCAACATTAAAATAACCAATTGCAAGCCTTCTTAATATAAATTCTTTGCGATAGCATAATGTAATAATCATTTAATAATATAAATACCTATAAAATTTACAATATGTTGACAGACATGTTCCAAGTTTCATAACAATTAAAAAATAGTATAATGGTGGATAATAAAGCTATTTATGACTTGATGAAGTAAAGAAAAATTTAATTTAAACAGAGTAGAATTTTTAAATTGACTGCATTTTGGAATAATAATTACAAAGTTAAATGACGTAAACAATTCTGTTAATGAGTTGAGGGAGCAAGGGTGGTTTATTATTTTTTTTTATGATTTACGATCTGCAATACCGGGGTACATGGTGGTTCCTCCGGACATGGCAGTGTTGGCGTACAAGTCCTTACGGATATCAACGTCGCACTAAGAAACTTGTGCGTATGTAAGAGAATTTGATACGGACGAGGCTTGAAAGAAAAACATGCATTTTTGCCAGCTACAGGATCGAATTGATGACCTACGACGGCTTCAGAGATGACCGCTCTACCAAGTACAAAGAAGTATCATATTCGATCCTAATCGAGGTTCATGGGCTTCAACAGGGCGAAGGTTGTATTGACAGAGAGAAAAACGGTTCAAATACACATTGAAAAACATGCATTCTTTTAACCACCAGCGAGTTCAAACTAGACCAACGTAGGTTTTTGCTAACTTAATAAAATTAGCTTCAATTAGGCTCAATACGTACTATTATAATATATTACTTGAATTTGGACTATCAACTATTTTTTCACATATTTTCCGAGTACTCTGGCATGTTATGTTTGTTATATGTAGGTATATAATAATATATATATTAAAAATCAGGGACGGTCCGGTGCTACAATAGTTAGAGTTTAGTTACAATCGAAAATAACATATTTAGGTCACACTGGTGCATCGAGCAAAGAAAACTCCTCATCTCACAGGCGGTTCATGTGTCCAATAGATTGAGTCATATCCCATATGAATTAAATGATTAACAAATTTAAAAAAACATTTTTCATTCTGACGGCCTAGTTCCTATTTTTTATTTATGTTTCGCACTTAACAAAAAGTGTCTCAAAGTTCTGAAAAAAAAAATTAGTATTTCACGCAAAACAGTTCATATTAAGAAACTACATAATATTTTCCTGAACTCTTTTTAATGTCCGTATATTTTATTGCCAGCAATTAATTAATTATCATTTCATATTCGCAAATCCCTCGGTATTACAGGATCTAATATTCTCACGGCAAAAATATAAAAATACAATGTAAGTACCTACTAAAATATTATGTTACGGGATATTTACTCGTATATACTATGTAAATTAAATACACCAAAAAAACCCACGCAAAAATTCGTAATAAGATTTTCGATGTAATTATTTATTAGATAAAATCCATACACAATATACGGTAAGCAATTTAAGATTTAAAAAAACGAATTCCACCGGAGAACAGTGAACTGCTATACCCACACACCATCAAATATGGATTCAAATGCAAATAAAACATTCAATTATAAAAGGACGAAAACGTTATAAAATAATAAAACATTGTAAGAGTAATTTGTACGATTATGATTATCAATATATTAAAATATGCAACCCATATATTGTAACATTTTTATTTAATTATTGCGTTATTCCGAACATGCAGTTCAACATATAACGCTATGCTGCTGTAAATGTCTGTAGGTACCTACTTACATTTCTTACAATGAGTGTCCAGATTGGTTGAACACTTTCCGCAGACACAGTGAGAAAATATTTCTCAGATAGCCAAAAACACACCAGTCTAGCTTTGTTTTTGCGAAAAGTTTCATAACTATTGTACAACAACATCTTTATGGATACGTGTTAAAATTCTGAACTAACATGCTCCGCCCATTTTTAACCGCATTTCCATTATAAACTAACAAGCTCCTCCCATTTAATAGACAACAGCGTCTAGAAGCGTAGCCAAGAAGATGTTGTCGTACAATACTTATAAATTCGACTGTTGTCCCATATAGATGTAGTTCTTGATCTCATGGAATTGAGTGTCATTGATACACGGCCCACGATGGCAAGCAGTTACCGCGTCGGTTTATAATGACGAGAGCCCCGGGATTGGAATCCCAAGTCTAGCAAAATTCACACGTTGTTTTTCAGTGTGTGTTTGGACCCAGCGTATGGACCTAATGGATTGAGTAAGTGGTTAACATCCATTTCTCGTAAAAAACTGTTAATAAAACCTCCTTTCTGCGGATGCCCATATGTTATTATTAGAATCGGACATGATTTGTCATTATCTACTTCCTTCAGCGCGTTATTTTTATTCTGCTTTAAATGTATACATGGCACCAGGTAACTCAGAAATAATGGTAACTAAAATACCTAACGGATAAGGAGAAGCAGGCAACCAATATCGAGTAAGGAAGAATACGGTATAAATTTAAACAGACCATACGTTGAATACTGACAACTGCTCTCGGTTTATGCATTGACGCTCACTTAATATTGGTGTATTAAACATACTATTGGATGTCTATAATACGTGGTTCATTTTAGTAGGACACTTAAACATTCAAAACTCTGCTTCAAAATATGCTGTATCTACTATATGAATTCTAGTTATTATCTGTTCTGTGTATAGCTCAAAGAATAGACAATCGCTGGCCAACTTTAGTCAGTCATCCAGTGGTACCCAAGAGATATAAAACGTTCGATATGTATACCAAGAAGTTTCTGGATCGACGAACCACTTCAACGAAACTCCGAGATAAATGAAATCAGTTTGAATACGCCTTCATTCAGAATTGAATTTATCAAACCCAAGTAAAGTTTTCATAAGGTTAGTAAAACACACAACAATGTATAGTTATGATTCTACACTTGAAAATAGTAAGCGTCAGGGGGCATAGCCGTGAAAAGGTCGGCGTAAACAAAAACATTACTCAAAAGTTTTCCCGACATAATCTCGCTTCGGAGAGAAAGAAACCTTTTAAGAGGAAGGGTAATTTATTGAACACGATGAGTAAAAAATAACGATCTCCACGTTTTGAAGGATCTCGTATATTACTTTTTATCAACTCGTAGAATTCGGAAAATAGTTCGAATTTCACTTTATGTACATTAATCATGCTAATAAGAAATCTGAATCTTTGCATTTTTTTTCGCTGTATTATTTTTGGAAGCTTCGAAGAGTGAAATATTTATTTAAAAAAGTGTTTTTCATTTATTCATACATCATCAGCACTACAACCCAATGTAACTGTCTCCAGGAAACATATCCACTCTCCTCTGTCTGCCGCAAGCTTCCTGAACTACCTTAGCCCCAGGCATACCGTATCCCTTCTTCACCACATCCCTGATATATTATATTTATATTAAGAGGATAAAACTTTAGAAATAACGAGAAGATAAGATAATGCTCCAAGCACCTTCTCAACACATTGAGAGTGAAGAAGCGACGTCAGTCCTGGCTCAGCTACGTGCTAGAATTTCAAACTGACTTTCCTGTTCTAAAAGTTAACCGAATTTCCAGCGTCCACAGAGTATATACGGCGGAGCTACTGGATCTTGGCATGACCTGAGAATATGCAAGAGGAACGGAGAGCTGTGTGGTGTTCATATGCTTCAACTAAGGGGTGGACATGGTCGAGGAAGATGAGAGTATTAAGAGGAGCCTGTTGCGTAGTTTATTGACTTCCATTCTTGGGACATGGGCTTCCCAATGGAGTCCCGCACTTTAACGAGATTTGTTTAGTTCGTAGTAGTTCATGATTAAATTCTAATGGATTTAAGTTTTGTACTTCATGATCATTCATGATTATTTTATAAAATCCATATCGATCAGTTGATATATTTTATTTTTGAAAAACTATATTTAGAAAGACAGAATTCCGAAATGTTTTTTTTTATTATTTACACATTTACAAGAACTCGCGGATGTCAGTCAAACGGTCGGTCTAAAGATAAATGTCTCAAAGACAAAAGTGATGAGGAACTGTTTTTTGGACCCTGCGATTATCTGTATTTCTGGCACCCAACTCGAGCAAGTCAGCAGCTACGTCTATCTCGGACAGCAGGTGTCCATAGACGGAAGCATGCACGATGAAATTGCTCGAAGAACAAAGCTGGGATGGAGTGCTTTCGGACGTCTGAATACTATCTTCAAGAGTGACCTACCATTATGTCTTAAGCGTAGGGTGTTCAACCAATGTGTGCTACCCGTGCTCAAGTATGGCTGCGAGACGTGGACCCTCAACACCAGAGATGTCCAAAGGCTAAGAGTCACACAGCGAGGCATGGGGAGGTGCATGTTGGGCATCACGCGAAAGGACCGTAAGAGGAACGAATGGGTTAGGAAGCAGACAAGAGTACGCGATGTAATAAACGTTGCCAAACAGCTGAAATGGAGATGGGCGGGGCACATTGCTCGCCGAAAGGACGGCCGCTGGACAAATGCCGTCATCCAGTGGTACCCAAGGGGTACGAAACGGCCACAGGGTCGCCCTAAAAGCCGCTGGATTGACGAACTGGTAAAGTTCGGCGGAAATACGTGGCAGCGAACGACACAGGACCGACAGAGTTGGAGAAAGCTTGGGGAGGCCTTCATCCAGCAGTGGATTGACCCCGGCTGATGATGATGATGACATGTAAACCTTACACAGTTCGCATCTTTTTACTGGCTCTGTAATTATAAGATTCACTATTCGGAAACATCCATACATATTACATCCTCAATTTTATTTTCAATTAACTATTTTTTTTAATTAACGAATAATTCACAAGATTTTAGAATGTCTTCTTCTTCTTGGTCGTGCACTCATGGCTGAGGATCGTGACCACATTTAAATTTCGCCATCCTCCTCGATCTTCCGCTTCTCTCAAGGCAGAATGGATGGTGCCCCCAGTCAGCTCTTTCACTTGGTCGCTCCATCGCGCAAACGCTCTTCCTCTGCTTCGCCTTCCCTGGAGGCTATCCAAAACTACCAGTCTCTCCAGGTTGTCCTGTCCGCGCCTGACAATATGTCCAAAAAACTGCAGAATTCTTCTCAGACATATCGTCGAGAGCCGTTCCTTTATCTTCAGTCTCTGGATGATTGACTGGTTACAACTGGAAACACCACATCTCAAAGGCATCAATTGCCTTCCGTTCTCTTGCCTTCAGGGTCCACGAAAAGACTCCGTATATAAATATCGAGAACACTAATGTTTGCACAAGAATGTAACATTCTAATCAATGAGCATACATAATTTTGAAAAACACTTCTGAGAAAATATATTATAACCAATAGAAAAAATCTTTTTCGAAAAAAGTATTCCTTAAAGTTTCCTGCTGGGTGTCTTACTTTTTTCAGAAAAGATTTTTCTATTGGCTATAATATATTTTCTCAGAAGTGTTTTCAAAATTATGTATGTTAGACATTATTTATTATTATATCAACTAATTCTTTCAAATTTATTTAAAAAGACGATAGCTATTTCGGTTGTCATAAAATTATCAGGACTCATCAATGATGAATCAAGCCATATTCAATCTTGATTGATCGTGGTTTAAGATTAAGTTTTATTTTAGCAGAAAAAGACCACATAGGTTGGTAAGTAGGTACATGCCTCATGGTTATCTGAAATAATAAATTGAACTTTAAAATAGCAAATATTATTATACTATAAACCATTATTGGAGGACGAAGGTGCTATCCCTGTTAACAGCCGCTTTTTACGAGTAGTGATCTTCGTCCATTCGCCAAACTCGTTTGGCATTTACTCCGGACCAAACAGACGTTAAAAAAACTTGTACATATTGCCTACGGCTTCAGACTGACGCTCCACCAACTCCAACGCCGTAAAAACATTATTATTATAAGATGTACATATATCTGAATGCTATCTAATATACGAGATATATAATATAATAGTATAACTATGTTCCTCGACTTAACATGCTTCATGGAGCACGATAATTTTGAATAACATTGCCAAAATGTATAATTCAACTATCACCTTTTTCGAGGATAATACATCACACAAATTCAAAGCCCCGAACGGCACATGTCAAATTATTCGATAGTTCAATTAACGATCGAATGTACATGTAGAATGGAATCATCTTGTCCGGGCATACCGTGGAAAGGGGACGAGATTAAATTTAACTGTTCGCTGATAAATCGATTCGGCAGTTAAAGGTCAGAATATATAGCACCGGGGGCGGATTGGTAGCCTAAATGCGGCTTAGGATTTTTATTCTAATTAGTCGGCCCAATATTATGTAATAAACGATAAACATTGGAAAATAAAATCAAACGGATTGTTAACATAAAACTGAATGAATAATATCGAATATTTGATGGCTCGGCGATAAAAATGTAACATAAACAATGCAGGAAGTATGGCATATAATCTAATTCAACTGTTTCAAAATTATATAATATTATTATTATAGATCCAACTCTACCAGACAACTCGGAGCTCTCTCCATATTATAGGGACCGAATTAAGGGTGCAGCGGGTTTTACGCTTACCTATGTCATGCCGACAAAAAGAAAATTATATTATTATCGATGTGTATCGTCAACGAAGTTCTAACTTGTAAGATTTTAGTTTATTATTACTAATATAGATAATTGAATACAAATAGAGCAATGTTGGATGTTGAATTTTTGATGACAAATAGTTAAGATGGTAGATCAGAACATAACAATGTATATTGAAGAGAAATAAAAACTACACACATTTGTGATAATTGACGGCAATGAAAGTAAAAGTGATTTTTCTCATTATATATATTATACGTTATATATATATATATATGACAAAGTGTAACTCGGTCTACCAAAATTTCTTCCAGTGTTTCTCTAGACTAATCCGCCCCTGTATCGCATCGAATAAAATAATCTCGCCTTCAAACGACAAGAAGGCGGTATATTGGAAGTTTTACTAGGTATAAGATCCATAATATATTATCCATGAGGCATAAAGTCCACTAAAGCAGGCTTACGGGGCGCTCGCGCATTTTCTATGTGAATCATCGAAAATACAACGTACTCAAATATGCCAGCGCACACTGGATTTGACGACGCACTGTGCCCGCCTGCCCCATGAGTCACCGTTTTTCGCTTCTCAGCGATACGAATTAACGAAAATACAACGTAGTCCATTCATTGAACACGGCAAGCAAAATCACGCTCCTCGAAGCGTCGTCGATAGACGGACGAGAATCCATTATTTAAGAACAGTGAACTCTTTGTTTAGTTATTGCGTGTCCGATATTAATTACAAGCCCCGAGAAATTTAATAATATTTTTATTGCTTTGTTATGAGAGACGCTGATAATAATAATTATGTTGTGCTCCTTGAGCCCCTTATTACATAGGTGAAGGGTAATGCGCGGGTGGGAGGGGGCCTACTCAGTAGTGAGCGCACCGAACGCTTTTTTGGTGGGCTTTATGCCTGAGTCTTCAAGAATATAGCACCAAATAGTATTATCTCAAATACGATATGTTTAGAATATTACAATGATTATTATAACATATACCTATAAATATATAGGTATATCAATATTTATCCTGTATAATCTTGTCAAGGGCGCAGAACAGTGTTTTTCAGAAGTCAACGATTTCGTCTTGTCAATTAAGTTATAATAATCATGACCTGGAAATAAAATTTGTACTCAAAACTTGTAATTAAAGTTGTACGTACTAAGAGAAATTGAACCGACACATGAAATAAATCCTATACAAAACACATAATAACATACGTTATAGTAGAACCATTATATATTATCTTGAATACGATTTTATGGCGCTGTATGCAGTTGTCAAGACTTTAACGGGGGTCGAGGGCGAAAAAATACACATGAAAATTCGGGGGGAAACGTAGTTCCGCAGTTCGCCGTTAACACGTAGGTATGTAATGTGTCAGTAATTATAATATTATAGTGGTAGAGCTATTTATACAATAAAAATGCATGATATACAACGACTGTACTGTGTAGGAAAGCATCGTAAAATCATAAAATTTAAAAACATAAAAAAGCAGCCGTTGATGGGGTGGGGTGGTCATGTTCATAGAATGGCGGAAAAAAACTAACTTTTGGGAAGATATGACGATAATGATGACCGAGTCGACGAAGAGAGACAGTGCCAAATCGGATTCGGACACTTCGGCAATGCAAAACTGAGGGACGCGACTTAATATGTAAATAGATAGAGGCGGATGGAAGATAATACTGTCAAATTGACATTAGTTTGCGGTACGGAATCCATCGTCGTGGCAGACCCTTACTCACACAACAGCGATGCTACAATAACGATCTACGCGTTGCACAGCTGACACGTCGTGGCGTGGTGATAAACCGAATGAAATCGCGCGACATTTTTCCTGGCATATGCCCCAAGAGCGACTGGATTGGAATTATAAGGTTAAATATTGTGGTGATATTAGCTGAGTGCTAAGTATAAAGATTGTGACGAGACCTTTTAACCACTTCATGGTCGCATTCATGACAGACAATAAATAAAAAAATACTTTTAATCGTCGCCATATTTTACGAATTTACGTACGCCAATGTATTGACTGCTTTCAGTAAGATAATAAAATTGAAAAGGTGAGGTACGAGTATAATAAATTGATCCATTTTCAGTTATGTCAAATTGTACAAGGTCGGTGTACTTTTCTTTTAATGAAAATTAATTATGAAAGAACTCATTTATTCATATGTCATGTTATGTCAAAACTGCCAAAAACAGCGAGTCATCATGACATCACGGTATAACGTTACTTTATATTATGAGTGTTATGGATTATAGCCATGGGATATTACTGCTCTTTATTTATGAAACAACCTGAGCTGGAAATGGACCCGGAACAGAATCCCTTACTTTTTTTGAAACCGGAACCTTTCATTACGAATCTTGAGAACCACAAACGGGAACCGGAACCCTTTAAAATGTCGGCGTTTCGGAGGTTCCCAATCTTTCATAATATTTTTTTGTAATATTTCTGTTCGATTACTTTTGACCATTGTTTAATCATTCTGCATTCAGTTCTTCAAAAAAAATCATAAAAATTGCCATTAAATCGTAAATGGTTTTAGATATTTTGTAGATACAAGAATATTTTTTATCTATTATGGTATGGTTATGCTAGTATGGGATCCCAGGTTCGAATCCTGGGTTTGACAGGCACAAATATTGTTTTTCAATTTGTATATGAGTCAGAATATGGACCTAATAGGTTGAGCAAATGGCTGACATCAATTTCTCAAAAAACAATATCTGTTAATACAAACCTCCACTCTGTGGATGCGAGGTCCATATGGTCGAAAAAAATGATTTGGTTAGGCAGGGTTTTTAAATTTGAAAATCTCTTCTGCAATTTGTATTATTGGTTCAATGAAAACAATTACGTATGATTGACAATGTGTGTACTATTTATTTATGTCGGATCTCCACAGCCTACCTTAACTCTTCGCCATTGATATATACAATGTATATTTTTTTAAGATGAAACCATGATCCTCAATTTAAAATTCCTTCTCTAAATTCGTTAAATAAAGAAACTGAAAATAGCCTAGCTCTAATATACTATACTATAAAATAAACTATAAATGCATGCTTTCGCTTATGCG
This sequence comes from Rhyacophila brunnea, assembly GCF_057557595.1. Classification (NCBI taxonomy): domain Eukaryota; kingdom Metazoa; phylum Arthropoda; class Insecta; order Trichoptera; family Rhyacophilidae; genus Rhyacophila; species Rhyacophila brunnea. The sequence goes on from NW_028232859.1 coordinate 44,567,882, forward strand.
GAGGTCGTATGCGATTCGCACGCGTCCAAGGCAATTTATGTAGGTATATAATATATAAAAAATGTACCCGTAATTACGTGAACGTGGGTAGCTATCTATGAGAAGTATGATTTTTTTTAAAGAGCCGAATCCGGTGGGATTTTCCCACTGGAAATAAACCTCAAATAAATGGGGGTGCTAACAGCTCTGGAAACGAGCGATCCATCATGCAGCCAATTATTATCCAGTCTGCAACGTCATATTTAATGTATTAGATATTTAATAAAAATTTAAGAGGTTCTGCATACGTTGTTTGACCGCGTGTGTTTGAATGCAGTATTCAATTTAACATACTAATGACAACCCTACTTGTAGGCTTTAAAAAATATATAAAACGTTAGTTCAGTTTGACATCTTGAAATGCTTATTAAATTGCGTTAATTTTTGGTTATCGGCTATAATATGGATAATGAATCCAAACCAGAATCTAACTAAGTACGACGGAAATAACCATTAGCCATGCAAGTTTAGCATTTTACATATTACGCTAATATTGACGACTGACTTTGTGCTTTGAATCAAATTGTGGTAGGTATTTTTTCAAGATTATTTTAATATGTATATTTGCAGTACACATATGTATATTATTACAGCTTAAGAAAAACGGCCCCGCGATGGCCAAGTGGTTACGCGTCAGGCTTATGATGTCGTGGGTATCGGGTTCGAATCCTGGGTCTGGCAAAAATTCCAGAGTATGGATCTAATAGGTTGTACAAGTTTGTTAAGAAACCTCTTCGTGAGGCGGCCCAAATTCAGATAGAATTATAGAGCCAATTAAAAAAAAAGTGAAAAACAATATGCCAATATGCATACGTGAACGATTTCCCTTCTCTCAAGCACAACTTCCATCCTTTGTATACATAATGTTGTTGTTCATAAAAAAGTTAAATAGAAGCTGAGGTTTCATTATTATTGTATGCTAAACGTTATTTATATATATAATATATTTATACCCGCAGCATTTAAGAGCTTTGCCGAAAGTGTCGGGAAAACTTTTTCAGTGCTTTCCTTCAAAGTTGGAAAAAAGAACTTAGATAAACTATACTTAAGTAATAGTTTCTGACCTGACAGTGCCCCGAGGCTATTTGGATTTCCTTTTCACTAAGTTGTACTGCGCACGTATAATATTTTTTAATTAATTATGTAAAGGGCTGCGCCTTCCGCACTGGACAACAAGGACAACATGACCTTATACTTGTTTCATCATACGCCAAGAAAAAATAAAAATCTGTCAGTAACACAAATGAAAATATATTTATTTGGACAGTTTAAAATGAATTGTTAATTAATTAATTAATTTAATCGAATTAATAGTAAGTACCTATACACCATTTCATTCTTCTCTGTTGTCTTTTTCATAGGAAGATGTCAGTAATATTTATGTTGATTTCATTCAACCTACATAATTTGGAATCTTAGAAAACTACATAAACATAAATCGATATTCATCAGGCGAATAGCTTTTAAAATCGGTATGTACAACTTGTCAAACTAACCAAAAACTATGTCAAGAAAATACGCAGTCTAAAATATACTATTTGATTTTCAGCTAAGTGTATATTATTTTCCTTCACGCTTTCCGCGGTTTGCGGTTTGTTAGTTGGTACCTACGTGGTTCAACGTAAGGCCGAAAGGATTACCATTTGTAAGTAAGCGTATACCATAAATCTCACGTAAACTTACAACGACCTCCGTGTTAGGGTTTGCAATTCCAGAATTCTGAATGCCGGGATCCCATCCCGCTTATGGTATTTATTCCGACAACTCATAATTGAAATTTTGTAATTCCGGCATTTGTTTTAAGGCATATTAAATAATTTATTTTTATGAACAGAAGAAGTACCCCAGAACTTTTTCAGTTACCCGATAAATATTGATACTTACCAAATATCACAATGCCTAAATCCCTCATCAAAAATCCTGCAATCGACAGAGTTGGGAAGATAATAATATTTGTAACTGTAAATGAGTCGATTATGCTACACCAGGGTGCACAGCGAAGCAAACGAAAAAAATACCGTTAATTGTTTCTGGGCGGACGAAGGACCGAAGGTAGGTACGGCCAGTGGGGAACCATCCCTCGAGCCTTGAACGTCGCGTCCGAATACAATTTGCCACCTTTTCGCGCCAAAACGTACGTAAAATATTGATAATAATTAATTGTTACTCCAAGTCTTAAAAGCGAAATATACCTACTAAATATTTAATTTTCCTGAATCCGTCGTTTTAATATGTGTAAATAAACCCCCCAACATAAACCCTTACATGTCAATATATACATATATGACACATATACGAAATTTATGAATGGGTTAATTTTGCTAATTGTCTTTGTAAACGTTACATTCACTATTCAATATTATTAAGTTATTTTAATAATTAGTAACACCTACTTACTTTATTTAATGATTAAAAATATTGTAATAGTATTCTATTCCGCGATAATAATAGGTACGGTAGCTTATATAACAGAGTACGTTAAAAAGTTCGTTAAATAAGCTAGAATAAGAATAATGCGGTTATTATTAAGGCTATACTTCAGTTGACGCATGGTCTAAAAATATCGTGGCTAGGCGATGCGCGGATTGTGCAAATGACGCGTGCCGAACGAAATATAATTTGTCAAAATCTAACATGCGTCCATTTAATGTTATGTTTATTGTTATATTACTAATAATAATAGTATATTCATTACATGTTTTATTTTTTAAGTACATACGTAATGTTTTTGAGTTATCTTAACACGATTTAAGAATATTTTCATCTGACGCCATGACAAAACAAATTGACGTGCAGACACCTCGACTGTCGGTCTCCGATTGGCGACTAGTGAGAAATTTCGTCGCACCTACTGTTGAAAATTATTTGCCGTTTCACTGAAGTACGCTCTTAAGGAATGTTTTATTATAGATTTTCCACATTTTATTTCTAAAAAAATCCAAAACTTAGAAGCAGAGCAAAGTGGCATGTTAAGGTGCATATCGGGCATAACGCGTAAAGATAACAAAATAAACCAATGGATAAAGAAGCATAAAAGATTACGCGATGTGATAGTGGTCGCTAAGCAGATGAAATGCCAATGGGCTGGACATGTCGCTCAGCGAATGAACAACCGCTGGACAAATGCCGTCATACAATGCTAAACAAGAGGCACTAAATACCTATAGGGAAGCCCTACTACCCTCTGGTTAGACGAACTTATAAAGTCCGGTGGATGTAAGTGACAGCAAAGAACTTGGAACCTAAAATGGTGAAGAGAGCTAGGGAAGGTGGAGTGGATCGACTCCGACTGATGATGATGTTTTCTCACAATTAAAAAAGACCAGTGTCGTCTGTTAAGATATTGTCAACTAACTACAGTACAAAACTTAAATTAATTAGAATTTTATTTCAAGTTCTTGTATCCTCAGTCGTTAGTATTAATTCTCAAAACAGATCTTGGTTAATTGTTAAAAATAAAATAGGGAAAATAAAGACAGTAATAATAAAATTGTGTTTTTTTTTTAATATTTATGTAACCTTTATACGTTATAGCCTCCCAACAAGAAAAACCGCTTATTAAAGAAACCACACTGATGAAAACAATGCAAAAAGTAGATTTTTCGGAATTTTTGGGAGAAAATATACATCACTATCTATTAAACTTTCAACATGCTAAATTAAATTAACCACATAACATTAAATGTGATTCATTAGCAACATTGATGTTCATATTAAAAAGGCTGACTGTTTGGCCAAACATTATAATATGTTTCAACAGTTCCGGTTTCGTGGAATTACGATAGGAAACACTTCGCACGAAATCCCGGGAATTGATAATTCTGTCCTGGATTGTAAGCCCTATTGAAAATGTAATCACACCTTTAAGTATCCTTCTCTACATAAAATTATATAATATTCTGGACACGTGTAAATATAGATGAATACCCACTATGCAATGCTATGGCCGCGGGTGATATGAATTTAAACACCTTTGACACGCAGTACCGTACCGAGGTTTATAGTCGGCCGCGTACTCGTAAAAGCAACTGAATTTATTATGACAAAAATTTAAGTTATAAACTTGTAAAAGCGATTTTAATTAGTCAGTGAGAGCGAAATGAATGCTAAACATTGTTTGCTTAATTTTTTAGCGCGTCAAATTTCAAAGTTGCTTGACGATACTACGTATGATGAAACTATAAAGTTTTAAACAAAAGTATTATAGTTAAATTTAACACAAATTTAAATTATACATACCAATATTCATTTCGCCTTATTAGAAGGAAACATTAGCAATATATAATGTAATCCTGAAGTTTATAACTTAAACTTAAGAAACAAGAACTTTGGAGGAAGAATAGACTTTTGGGAAATGTATACCATAGTCTAAATATTAGAGTTTTTACCTGTTTACTGCTGAACATAATGTGAAATAATCGCAAAAAAATAGAATTAGAAGTAAAAGAATTACCCAGGCATTGGAAAGCTTGAATGTTGGGTATTTTAATATTAGGTTGTTCGTGGAGCATTGCAGATTCCAATTTTATTAGATTCAATAAAACCATTAATTTGATAATGATTGGTATCAAGTTTTTGATAATAGCACTGTCATCATGATCAGATATTTGATAGGTCTTGATATAAGAACCTACCAAAAATGTATGTAAATATATACGATATGATTGTATTTCCAATTTACTTACCTACGTATTTTTAAGTGGTTTATTTAAGTAAGGAATTGATATCAATATTATACGGTTATCTATTTCCGACACAACATCGCCAACTACATTCGAACAAATTTCCGGATATGTGCATCCTTTTAATAATAATATAAATACAATGATAATACAATTTCCAGTATTAATAAGTGATACCTATACAATAATACTATAAGTACTAAATCTAAAGTAGATTGTTCAATTCGCAAAATAAATAAAATTAAATAAGGTTACATTAATTTAATAAATATGGAACACTATTAAATTTGATTAAATATGTACCAAATACGAAAACACAACAATTTTATTTTGATTATTTTTCAGTTATGTTTGTGAAATTTTACCAATACGTTTCTGTTGTCACAGTGCAGCGTGCAAGACAACACTGGCAAGGTACAAGGCGTGGTCTTTACCCTTGCACAAATATTTGAAGAACAATATTGATTATCCATTTGTGTTATAACCCTATGGTTGCGTTGCACTTTATTCCCCGGGGGTATATTTAACAGTTCCCAGTATCTTATCACACGGTGACAGCTCCGTTAGCAAAGCATGAATCCAAACATACAATAACAGAATCAATATAGCGCAACTGTAAGAAAAGAAACAGTTTAATATAAGTAATAAGTGAAAGCTTTTGCGAGTTTTTTTTAATAAAGTCTCCTTAGTAAAGTGTACTTGCTGAAGATTAGGCTTTTTTATGTATGGTTCGAGGGTGTGACATTGTTTTCCTCCTCAAAGTATAGAGATGAGGAAGGAGTGCCGAATTCCGAGCTAGCCATAAGAAACTGGTGGAAGATGCTTAGGGCTCTGCATTACTGAAGAAAAAATAAATTTGATGTGCTACCTTTTTAGAAGAAACAATGTTGTCGAAAAACTAAAGGATACCTATATTAATTATGTTAATTTAATAGTAAGTACTTATTAACAGTAAATTTTCAACAATAAGAATCTAACAAACTGAAATCTTGTGTATATTAAGTATATTAATTGAATAAAATAAAAATCTTACTAACTTTCAGTCAATTCAAGTTCGCCAGTTTTGATAGAACATTATATGATTATAGTTAGAGCGACGCTGAGCGAGAGAAAACGATGAAATATGCTAATAGGAAAATATAATAACGTTGAAAATAATTAAATTTACCTTATGTAATCCGTGTACAGTAGAAGAAATCGCAATTTCAAGGGTAAGTTAAGTTGTTCCACTATAGTACTTATTCCACCATATTTCATAAAAATCGGGAATGGTTTCGACATTAAGTTTTTTTTTGTGATTTTACCGAGGCTTTGACTGCGACTCGTTGTCATATCGCCTCGTCTCTTCTAGAAGGGGATCCGCCGATCAGGTCCTCACTCCAATTCTGTTAAAGATATCCGCAATTCACAGCTGTACTCCGAGTCGTTCATATTTAGGGCATTGTACAGCTATATGTACAAGGTCCTCCCAAAACATCATATTCATCGCAGAGCTGCGAATCGCTTCTTCCCATGAGAACATCAAATGTCTTACCCATTGTGTGAGCTGTTCTTAGCCTCAGTATCAGCTTAAGCTCATTTCTCTTCAAAGGAGACTCTACAAACCATGGCACCGCACCAACCATGGTGATGGTAGAATGGCCTTACTCCATTTCGCCTTTTCTAGGGATGCCCTATGGTGAGAACATCAATTGCGGCAGCCAGCGGCAGCAGACAAAACCGGTCTGACATTTATTAAATAATGTGGAATAAATATTACACACGAATAATATTGTGTTTTAATTTAATTACTTACCACAGTACGATAAGTGAATGTGTTTTAATGATTTTGATTATCAATCTACTCTACTCTTAACAACGCAGTAATACTTACTTACTAAAACACAACTTTTCTTTGCGGAAAAATGACAAGGCGGAAGACAATAATTTATTAAAGCAGAGTTACATTTTAAATAATACATGAGGTCCTATAAATTATTGATAAGTGCAAAATTTGGAACTTCAAGATATAGAGATATAGAATAGTTTCGGTGAGCTATATCATTTGGTAAATCCAAACCATTGAAATACTTTTAGTAGGTATTTGAGGTTAGATTTCTCGCTCTACTGGGAAAAATAAAGGTTTAAATTATTCTAATAAATTTATCAATACTACCTACACCTTTTCCACATGAATAGGTACTCGTAGAATAGAATACAATAGCGTCATCGCCGCGACGTCTAATGGTAGAAGTTATTGTAAATATGTATATTTTATTGAAATATTTCAGCAAATTTTTGAGGATAAAAATATACAATCCGTAGAAAAATATTCACAAACTTTGATTAGATACGCATCCATTCAATTAAAATATTGTTCTCAAGCATCAGTTGCTTATTCTCCCGAGGTGCATAACCAACCTGCCACTGGTAATGCCAATTGGGAGGGCGATAATTATGTTCAACCATATTGCTTCGGGTGTTGATATATTCCACTTGCATGAGGGTCAGTTTAGGTGGACGCTATTTTATAAATTCTTAAAATAGGGTGTCCTTAGCAAACTCGGTATACTTCTTTGAACTTGTAACTTTGAACATTGAAGATGTATAATTGTATTTTAACTGCTTTTGTATGTTTATATTATTATGTTCTCTTTTTATATTTTGATTTTTATCACTTTTATTACTTTTCTTCTTTATAATAATGTTTTATATCATGTTGTGAACGTCTTAAACTTATAATGTCCACAATATGTTAAAAAAAAAAATAATTGAAAATTTATTGAAATATTTCAGCAAATTTTTGAGGAAAAAAATATACAATCCGTACAAAAATACCATAAAACTTTGATTAGATACGCAAACATTCATTTAAAATTGTTCTCAATTCTTAATTTGGAGCGTTTACAAAACACTATTTAGTCAATGATGTTAGTTCGGTGTTACATTTTATTCATTACACAAACTTCCACAATGAGACCAAATATGTATGTTCGGAGGATACGGGACACTCAGTATATTATTGTATACCTACTCAATGTACAACAAAGGCATGTGTAGAATCCTACCCTTCTACCCTTGTAGGAATTATACAAGTTAGAAGTGTAAATATAGACGCTGGGACACGATATTAGCTCTTGCGATAGGTCACACTGGAAATCTCGGTGGTATTAGCCGGCAGAGAGGAGTTCATAAATACGTAATTCGCACAAGACTGTGTATAGGACCATACACGCCGCGTGAATTTTTTATATTGAGACCATTGCGAAGTGAAATCTCTACTATATTAGATGAACGAACGACACAATAAATGGGATTGTTTTGCGGTCAAGGCGGAAATGAATAATTCAATAACGAGGGAGAATATTAATCGAGCTGGAAATCATTTCTGGATTCGGTAGGAATTTATCAGTGGCGAAGGGTGGAGGTAGGCTGATAAGATTCGACATAACAAGCGCACACAACTTTGTGGGTCATACTTATCTGTTTTCATTGAACTAAGAATATTATTTTGCAGATGATGTTGGTTAGCTATTAAAATGCAATTAAACTCTGCCTTAACCAAACCATAATAGTTTAGGTAGGCTATGGGCGATCCGACAAAAATAAAGCACCTTTTCAGTGATAATTTTGTTTTCGTTGAATTAAGAATACATATTACAGACGTAGCTGGTAAGTTTTTTTAAAATTCATTAAGCCCTGCCCAACCAAACCACAATCGAAAAAAAATATTCTTCTATTTATAAAATATCTAAAATAATGTATGGTATAATGTAATATTGTGTTAACTCTAACACATCCCAGATGTGCGCATATGCTGACGACATAGTCATAACCAGCCGATCCAAACAAAGACTGATCGACCATGCCACAACATTGAAAAAGGAAGCGGAAAAGCTTGGATTAGAAATAAACGCCTGCAAAACAAAATACATGGTATCCACACGAGAGCAGGGTCCACCTCGAAATATCTGTGTGGAGCAGCAGGTATGGGAAGAGGTTCAGAGCTTCACGTACCTGGGCTCTAACCTAAACACACTCAATAAAACAACAGAAGAGGTGAACATACGACTCATAGCTGCTAATAAGTGCTTCTACGCCTGTAAGGGTCTACTGAGTTCGAAAATCCTAAGCAAGAATAGCAAACTGCTTATCTACAAAACCTATGGCTGTGAGACATGGTGCCTCATTCAAAGGGAAGAACATAAACTGGCCATATTCGAAAGAAAGATCCTCAGGAGAATTTTCGGGCCCACATTGGAAAATGGAAGTTACAGGATAAAAATGAACCACGAGTTAGAAGAGTTAATAAAACATGAAACGGTGGTGAAATTCTGTCGATCCCAAAGACTAAGGTGGGCTGGACACGTTGAGAGAATGCCTGAGCACAGGACGGCAAAAATCATGACCAAGTGGATACCACAGTGGAAACGGTCTAGGGGCAGACCAAAGAAGAGGTGGGCTGACTGTATCGAAGAGGACTGGAGAAAGATGGGGAGGGCTGGAGACTGGAGAGGAGCAGCCAGGGAAAGGAGCGTGTGGAGAACAATTGTAGAGGAGGCCAAATCCCGCCCCGGGATGTAGTGCCGAGAAAGAAGAAGAAGAATGTAATGGCATAATTTGAGATGTTTTATAGGTAAACGAACATTTTTTTACTATTATCTACTATTGCATTTTAACTAATAAACACTATCTACACATTGTAGTCTTAGTTCAATGAAAACAAATACGTTTGACTGACTGACACCAAGTGTGGTGTGCACTATTTATGTCGGATCTTAACAGCCTACCTCCACCCTTCGCCACTGGAATTTATATACATACATGCAGGCGCGTACGAAGAAAAATGGTTTGGATGGTCCATTTCGGAAAAAAAATCATAATATAATAATGTATTGGAAATAATATAAAAATATTGATGGTATGTATTATTATTGCCCTGGTTAAAATCAGAGTTCAACAATTCGGGGGAGGTAAACATACATACTATGCTGTTATATATAAATACTACATATTTTACATATGTAATCATTGACAAAATAAATATCCAGCAAATAATTGATGAAACCGAAATTTACATTTTAAAATACCGCCATTATCGTCTTACTATTGCAGTTACGCAATGTGACAAGGTTCTGTAGAACGAAACAGAGTTAGCGATGGTGCCCACAGACGCGTCGGGCGCGCGAAGTCGGCGAATGCAGTGTTTATTCATAACCATAATCACACGTCTCTTCCCGCGCATTACCCTTCACCTATGTTATAAGCGGCCCAAGCATCACAAAATAAATATTATTACAGCGCCTCTCATAACAAAGCAATAAAAATATTATATTATTTCGGGGCTTGTAATTAAAATTTACGACGACATTATTCAACCAGCGATAAACTGAACACGCAATAAAATAAAACAATGACTTCTCTGTAATTAAATAATTGCTTTCCGCCCGTCGGTCGACGATGCCTCGCGCAGCGTGTTTTTGCTCGCTGTGTTCAATGAATGGACTCCATTGTATTTTCTTTCATTCGTATCGCCGAGAAGCGGTGATTCGCGAAAAAACGATGATTCATGCGGCGCGCGCGTATAATGCGTCGCCATATCCAGTGGGCGCTGGCGTATTTGATTACGTTGTATTTTCGATGATTTATGCGCCACTTGTAGAAATTTTGCGCGAGTGCGGCGCCCGACGCGTTCTGTGGGCATCATCGCTAAGAGAAAGGTTAATACAGATCTGTTACTTGATAAGGTTTCGGTAATACAATAAATATAATATAATCGGTCCTATTGTATCCATATCACCTGTCCATTGTTAACACAAAATAACATAATAATATTTTATCATTCACCTGTATGATTGATTACATCATTATATTATAATTTATAATACTTTATGGGTATCATTTTCTTTGACAAAAACATATAAAGTGATATTATTAGCTAACCATGCAATACAATATAAATTCAGGCCCTACGTAGTGGTAACCATTGTTGAGTATCACATATCCCGCAACTAAAACTGTATAAATAAGGTACACTAGAATAGTCTATTTCATTTTTTAATACACATTAACATTATTGTTGTGACAAAGTTTATCACTGACATATTAATATGTCATTCAATGTTTCCAACTGCTGTTGACAAAATTATACCAGTTAGAGTAGGGCAATAAGCTAGTTTATAATATAGTAGAATTTCGTAGTTTACATTTATTTTATTGATAGGATAAGGTACAAAATGTCAGCATGTTGATTTTCAAACAAATCTAGATTCTAGATTTTTATCGAAATTTTATGACGTTTTCGGGGTCTAAAAATACGAGATTTAACGCGATTTTTACAAGCTAGAATCATCAAAACATTTTTTTTAAATGCCAACATTTTAGTGCTGTTCGCACGGAAAATTCAATTTTTGTAAAATACTAAAAAAAAATGGTTGAAAAAGAAAAATAGATTAGATTAGAAAACAAAACACATAGCTACCTAGTAATAATAAAAAAACGTCATAAAATGTTGCCGAGTCTAAAATATATGTTCTGTGGTGTCTAACACCCCTAGATTTGAAGTCATACGCTATCTAGACGCTTATTTTGTACACTAGATAGTGGCTATTTCAAATTGTAGATATGGCAAAATAATCCAAAGTTTGCAACATGACGTACATAAAAAACACCAGTCGTGTTCATTTCATTTAAACAACTTTACTGCAAGAGAATACTAAACTTTTTCTGGTCGGTACTACATATTACACTCTATGTGTTAAGTTATTATATTCTGTACTATTCTATATAGCATATTATTTGAACACAAGTATCTTATTATATAAGAAACGTAGTTCAAGAACAAATTTCAAATGTTTAATAAAATTATATAAAACTGATTGACACCTTCAGTTATTTTTAACTCAACGGCCTACTTTTAGCGAGTTCTATAACCCCTTTGAAATGGATGAAATCATGATGTCATACAAAGAGATTGTAATTCTACTTTCTACATTGAATCAAGATAAAAATTACGTGATAGGAGCATAAAAGTTAAAGTAAGCCCGACTGTCAGTGGGGATGTTTATTCAATTCAGAGTACAGCTTTCAGTCAGTTGAAAGCGTAATATATTTTTATTTTCTCGAAAAATTTTACGACCGGATCGGCAACTCGGTGAATAGATTATATTTTTTTATTATTCTTTTACGCAAATCTTTTACGTGAATCTCAAATTGTTTTTTATTTTTTAGACAGTCTATATTACTTCAAGAAAAAAAATGATAAAAATAACAGTTCACTTATTACGACCAAGAATTTTATTACGTCACTGAAATGTATTTTTCTAAGTGGAGAAAATATAAATTTTCCCGCCAATTTCTTCACAAACCATCGTGCCGTTTGATTGATCATTTTGACAAAAAAAAGGTTAATGCAAAAGTACTCTCTTCTTTGCGTAAAATTAAGTGATTAACAAAATACCTGCCATTAATGTAACGGTAACACCGACAATATTATTTAAGTGCCTGGCGACACCAGGTAGGAATAATATTGTTTGACGTAAACAAACCTAATCTAATTTTATAAAAATGCCGCCATTTGCAAGGGGTGCACAAAAATTCCAATAGAGGCTCGAGATCTGAAGAAGCCGCCACCAGTCAAAAATAGCCAAGAGTAAAAAACGAATTCATTTAAAAAATGTAACTAATAGTATTTTTCTGTCCCCGCCTGTTCTATATAAACACACTATATTACAACTGTGTAAATAACTGTATTCGAAAAGTCTAATTCAGTAAATTCTGCGTGTAAAAAAACATGGTAACGAAGCCAGCGTGAGCTATCAAACTATTGCATTAATTACATTACTTACGGCCTGCCACTGGAGTGAGACCAAGAGAAGATATTAATATCAGCGCTTAAAACTGAGGCGTAGTTTTCCCTTCCCATTGCGCAGTAGACCCTTTGCACAGTATGGTAATAGTTTGACGATGAGTGCAATGAGAAGACCAAAACTTATTATTAACTATTTCTTTCTGATGGTCAAAAAAAGGTGATATTTAACATAATGCATCAAAAACTGGGCAATTTGCAACTTTCTTTCGTGTGTATAGGCGAAGCCATGCCGGGACAGTGACGTCACACGGCTATTCGAAACAAATGAAAAAGCGGACCCTGACCATATGTAAGTGAATGCGAAATAAACTAATATGTTGCATTCGATTTGTATGCCGAGGCACAATAAATTACATGTGTTTTGTGAACACCAACAAAATCACTTCCGACATATTCGACGTATTGCAGTCGAGACTAGTTTAGATGTGCGACCCTGCTTAGAGATTGTGCGTTCCTGATGTATATAACGTTTGTGACACCTGACACGGACAGTGAACGACTGAAATTGAAGGAAGATAATTCCACAAATCGGCAACTACTGTGGCTGGTATGAGGGGTTAGATGATGCCGTTCCGCCCCGCTTAGTGTAACCAGAACAGACACTACGAATATACCTACAATATTATATCAAATTATAATACGACAAGTATATTAAGAGTAGATACAGTAAGTATAAGTAAGTATGAATCTCAGTAGTATTACCTTTGAGAAGTAGGTACCTGCGTTCAAAATTATATATCTTCGGTTATCGGTTTTCTGCCATGTCCTGGCTAATAACTCTGAGGAATTAAAGGCTTTGTTATAAGGATGAGAAATTATAACGGTTCAGGAACGACACTATAATATATATTATATAACTAGGTACTATATCACGGGAAAACGTCCAGTAGTTAATAACAGAATATACATATATCGAAATGTTTGTATAATATCATTGCAGCACTCTTTAAGATTAAATAATTTAATTATAATACTATAACATTACGCATTGATTAAAATAAATTATTCCTCGAAGACCTGTCTACCTCTTTTATTATTTTTCTTCTTATGTTGTTGTCGCTTTTTATCGATGGTTGCGACCATTTCAGTAGGTACCTACAATACTGGGCCAGAATTCAACGACTCACCACAAACGTCGCCAATTTAACGTTTTCTTGCAAGATCTAGAGCATTTTTCGATAGGCATTTAGCTTGTAAAAAAAACATTTGGCTTGTAGCATTTTTACTAGCATTGTTTAATGCCTCCAATAGCCTAAAATAAGTTGAAAAAATGCACATCAAATTACCGGCTATCAGATACTTAATGCAAGTAGGTCGGCACCTATTTTAGTGAGAAATAAAACACGATTAAACAATTCCATGCATTTTTTAATATTTTTGTATATTATCCGAATTTCCGCATATATAAAATAATAATTTAAGAATTATGCGTCTAAAAGGTATGTTCATTATTTTTTTTGTCTGTCCTACGAGAGAGAAGCTCTCGTCTTGAAGCGTGAAACGAAACTTGAATGCTGTTGACACAATATAGATAGATATTTTGTTGTTAGTTTTGAAATATATTTCTGTTAAAATGTGTGGTTTTACACATATCGACATTTTTACGATTTTTTCACTTTTTTATGATACGCGAAAGCAAAGGTCTTGACTTCGTTCTTGATAGAATAAGTAAATTTCCTTGCAATATAATTTTCACAGAATCTAGAGTTTTTCATGCCAAATAGCTTGTTTTCACACCCCGTCTGGCATGTTTTTGTCAGCAACACAGGTCACCACGGCTTGTACATTGGCCAACTTACCGAGGTTAGATTGAGTAGTCAAGAGAAGACCTTTCTACAGAATGATGCATCTGTTGCCTTCTAAATTTCGCCACATTACGAGTTAAAATAAAGTATTTTGAATTTCAGAAAATACTGTGGAATCATGTACTTATGTAACTACTTGTGAGTTTAATGATAGCTATAAGTTCTTTTATTGAATCATCGCAAAATATCCTCGGAGAGGATTTATCAGCACAAATAATAATTATCGTATCGATACAGATACATTTCAAAAGTCTTATGTCTCCTGGTGGTCAGTAATTTTAACGTCCAGAGTTCGACTACGTACGTCGTAGATCAATGAAGAGGTCATTCAATTAAATTATTTATTTATCTTACATTATTATACATTAGTGAACTAACATTATGAATTAAAAATTCAAGGAACTCACAACAATCATAATTCATAACATACAAAGAACAATAATAAATAGAACAAAAACAGTGAAAGAATAAAAATATAAAAAATATTATTTTAATAATTTTAAAAACAATGTCCACCTAAACTGATGAAATATATTATATTGAAGCTTAAAGTGATATGGTTAAACATACATAATTTTGAAAACACTTATAATATACGATAACCAAAAGAAAAAATATTTTTGAAAAATCATCAATCAAAGTGAATCGAACCTGTACCTCTAGGGTATCACGCCCACGCACACAGACCACTATGCTAAAGGAGTCACACTTAATTGCGACAAATTTTAACTAATGGCTTTTAATACTTACTCTCTGAAGCGTTTCTCAAATTGAGCTACTATTAGCGATCGGCTTTTGTATTTTAAATCAAAGTAGGTATTACTTTAATTACTAACCGACGTCACGGATCACTCCAAGATTTTTTGTTGTAACTTACTTGAACTTGCTAATAGTTTTTAATTAACCATTTTTTTTATTCAACGTTCTTACTCTCCCAATTAGCTTTACCAATTAAAAGGTAGTTCTGTACCTTGGGATAACCAATAACTGACACTCCCAATTCTTTATAGTGTCATCACATCACTCATCAGAGATACACAGTCAACACTATGTAGTATCGGAACGCCTTCCATAATATAATTTACAATGAGTATCAAAATTAAATAAGTTATATGAGGCATGCTGCCAATTGTTTAATTAATACGTTATTAAATTCAAATATGTATACAACTTAATTCTGCTACTTAAATTAACTGATAGCTAGCTATATACAGCGGTTTACCATTTGCATAACAATGACACTAATTCGAAAAGTTTGACAAGTCTTAGGGCTCTAAATTTGAGAAAATAATTTTCGAACAGCCACTAATAACGACGTCATATTTCAAGAGTTAAATACTTAAAGGCAGTTGAAATAATCTGATTAGCAACTTAAGATCGGGTTATCAGCTGGCAGAAAGTTACCCATTTACGGACAGACATATCAACTGGCATGACGTTCCGGTTTGTGAACATAGCCAAACGAGCCTTTTATAGTAAACTAGTTCTCAATATAAACGTTATATAAGTTCTACTACGTGTAACTTACTTCAAAGGCTTGCAGAGTGTGCCCTGCGACGCGATTTCCTAACTATCGACTCGTGTGGCACCAGACGACATGACGTAATTGTGACGTCGCCAATACACGCTCGAGGCATGCCGCCCAGCGCACAGTGCTCACCGTAGATATTATTACGATGAAACACCTATATGTGTATGGTGACAATGAATAGCGCCGCTGTCTGAGTAGCGTTATTTTCTCGAATGCTATTATCACTCCGGTAGTACGTCACAATGATGTCATATGACGTCATGTCGACCGGGCAGCTGGCACTCGCAAGTTCTGACATAGGGCCGCTGGAAGTCAACAGGATAGTATGTTAGAATTTTAAAATAAATTCTATTCACTAATGACCAATGACAATGAATATGTAACAATAGATTCGTGTATTTCGGCGACTGTTTGTTTCTGGCGATAACAAAAATTGAACACGATATCGAGGTACTTTGACGTCCATCTAGCTGGTGAAAAACCAACGGTTTACCACGACCGCCTCTAAATTTTGCAAACTACACGTGACGGTCAAAACGCGATTAATCTGAAAACACAGTGACAATGATCACGCACGAGGCAATGGCATGGCGTATCCGATACAGCGGGCAACCACTCGCAAACGCCTCCAAACATGTTCTGACCGCCTCTCCCGCGACCGATAAAACGTTGGTCTAGAAAGGTTTATTAGACAACCATGGTTCTGTTTAACGGCGCAATTTGTAGCGGGTAATCAGTTGCTCGTGTAAAATGACCCTAAGTGTGAGGCCTCAGTGCCAGCGTTCGGCGCAGCGTTGAGCGTTTTGTGCAACTCGGACGCTGCCACTCAGGACGTACACTAAGACCATGTCCAGATGGTGCATGTCTCACCGCGCTTTACGCTGGAGTACCTACCAAATGCATGCTGCGTCCATATAACGCGTTTTGTTTGGCAGTGAGTGACGAAATACTTTTTTAATGGCATAAAAAAAACGAGCGCAACCCAGTCGTGACACAAAGCTCCTGAGATTTAATATCAGCAAGCAAGCTATCAATATAATTATTTCCTAGGCATTGTATAACTCAGGTGACGTAATTCATTTTGGAATGGCTATAAAAACGTCACGTTGTCGAGAATCTCTCGAGTTCTTGCGCTTGTCGTGCGACAGATGATACGCCACGAGCGCATGTGGACGGCTCAACGTGGTCAAATACACCTGGAATGTGCTCGATTCAAATCGCGCCATCTGGACAAAGCCTAAATTGTATATTATAATGCTAACGCGGATGATTGTAAAGTATTTTGTTAAAATGACTTCTATTTAATTGAAATATGAAGGGTTGTTAAACATGACGAAGTGAATTTCTCAAGCATTTATGGAATGCAGAATATTTTGAAGATTTTAAGCTTAATTGTTGTCAACAACCCCGCAAGTACAGTTTAAAAGAAAATGCGAGAAGAGAGTACCTACCTAATTTAAACGCAAGGAATTTCTTTGTTTACATAAAATAAATTCAGAAATCAAGAAACAATATAGAATATTGTTTAAATTTAAATAAATAATATTGTATTATTATTATTAAAATGCCATCTACTTCAAACAAACAAAATGGTGATGGTAAAGTGGACGATGAGAGCTGATATTAAATAAATAACATTGGGCACCTAAATGTTTATTTGATTTATGAACATGTTGATGAAATAACGAAATCAGTATTAATGCTATGTAAATAATGCGTACAATAATTTTATTTTTAAACTTAGCAATAGCTTTGTTCGATTAAATAGTAAAAAAAATAACTGTATCAATCTACTTATCATGAATAAATAAACAATTAACATACAATTATATTCTTACACTGGGTTGCATCTGCCCCCTTTTAAACCGTGGTACACGTGATTGAATCCCTCGCCTGGTAAATTGACAAAACTCACATATTTGCACCAATTCTCACATCTAAACTGGGTTTTATGTGTACCCGGCCATACAACAATAACACTCACAATTAACATCATACCAAAAACCCGTGTTAAAAACCAACAAGAAGGCAAATATTAGTGTTCTACAAGCCGTGAACGTACGCACTCCAACCGGGAATGCATAATCACACAGTGATTCGATCATCCATAAATTTTAGAACTTCCTCCCGTGATCGCACACTCGATTCCTATCCACCCATTGATACAGTCCACTTAAATTGCAATCATTATTTATTACTCCGCGCAGAAATCAACAGAATAAAAAATAGTCCGTCAGATTTAAAAAATAATGCTGAACGATTTAACCAAAAAAAAAAACAAGTTACATAATATATAGTTCAGTATTGGAAAGGTATAAAAGATATGCCACGTGATATGAAGGAGGAACTGGAACGAAATGAAAAATCATTAGGTCTCGCTAATGAGAAAAAAACCAAATAGGTAGGTACCTGTATGAGAGTTTTAAAGGACATGGCGATAGGAAGAACACCCGAGCCTTTCGAAGTAACCAACAACACTTTAGAAACGGTGAACAGCTTCATACCTGGGATTCTTCATGAACAAAGTGTGATAACAATATAGAGGACCGATTTAAAGTGCATCCTGTACAAGAAACTGATAAGGTAAGCTGTACATGACTCGGAAAACTAATGCTTGGCCAAAAAAAACAGAAATAGAATGCTGGAAACTTTGAACGGAAGGTGCTGTGTAGTATGTTTAGATTCATCAAAGGCGGTATGTCAATAGGTTCTATATTTCCACAACGTTTTACGTATATAGATATCTATATTGAATCTCCTTCTCGATGCTGGCTGGCCATCATTGACAAATTATTATATATGTATAGTGGTGTGTCATTTTGTTCGGTTTTAACTCAATAACTACTGGAGCAATATTGGTGAAATTTTCACATCTTATAGACGGCATTGTTGGTACCAACAAAATAGGCTTTCATCTCGATTCTCGATATCTCAAAAGAACTCGAGAATAACGTACTTGCAACAATATGGGCTGAGGCGCAAGTAGAGAAGCGCACGCTTAGAGATCGATGAATTAATTTCATTAGCGGTGTTAACTGTCACGGTGGAAAGACATGGTATCAATAAAAAATAAAACAAAATTATTCCACATAATTTTACAATCACTAGGACCGGTTTTGTCCTTTTTTAACAGTGAAGTTCTTAGAATTTTGTATTTATTATTGTCCGCATTTCTAACTTTCTAACTCACAATTAATATATTTTAAAGGAGTGTTTTTTGAAACATCCTATTTAAGTTATTTATTATTTATATAGACAAACTTATGCATCATTATTTTTATCAATAGTCCTACTAAAATATGATGTATACATTTATCTATACAAGTAATACATAATTTAAGTAGGTTGTTTCGAAGAATTCCCTTCTAAAATATGTCAAATGTGAGTTAGAAGAGTTCTGCATTCAGCTGACAAATTGTCTTTAAAATTCTAGCTAGATAATATAGTAAAACAGTCATAACCACAACTAGGCTGTTGTATCATTTACTTTCACGAGTGAACAAACATGTTAAGAATACCATTCGTCAACGTTACTTAACCAATACAAAATGTCACATTAACAATACTTTGGGTTGATGGATTCCGGAAACGTCACAGAATAAAATGAAACGGAAACTAATTTTAATTCATCAAGTCGAACGTTTTGTTCGCTCCGCAATTCAAACCATCAAAAAACTGTCATTAGCAGGAACGTCAAACAAAACATAATACGCGGCAATTCTGAGAGCTTTTCCAAAAATATTGAAGAGCTTTAGTATAACTGCCATTCCAACTCCATAGGTAGATAATATTATGTAGGTACAACAAAATAAATTGTATGTTGCTGACTACACTCATATATGCAAACACATTATAGTGAAATCGCACAATAAAACTTGAACTTAGTAGTTTTGCATTGATAATGTCAACTTTAATGTTCCCTGTCTAGACGCGATACGATCCTAAACTAGTATACTAGAATAGCTTACTTTATTTAATGTAGATCAGTAGTCGAAAACTTTAGGTAAACGGGTATTTGGGTAGAAAAGATCCACGTTTCTCACATATCAATTATTCAATAAGCAAGTAATAAGTTATTGGCGTTTAAGTTGGTAATCAATATGGAGTGACTGGGTGACAAATGGGAAGGAACGGATGAGTATCTTCTAAGGTGGAAAACTACAGTGCCTCGTCCATATAATGAGAGGAGAAAGTAAATTATTCAAGGAAAAATCAACAGTAAACGTAGCAGAGAAAGTACCAGATTGTAGGGCCACTAAACTGATCTAAGTATCAGTCGATAAAGCAAAGATCGCTTTGATAGTGGCAGACTTCTAATATGTGATAGAAGAAGAAGGCAGTCAAAATACTATGCGGTGCTATGAATGGCGTCGAGTGCCATATTTAATTAGAAATAATACACATTTTTATATGTAATGACTACATCATAATTGAACCGTTTCCATTATACCTCTATTCCAATGAGTGCGTATTACCTAGTTAGAATATTTAGATTCGGAACGGTTTAAAAGATTAATAACAAAACCGAGAGCTTAATAATATAATACAAAAGCATTCTGAATATACTTTCTAGCGTGAATCGCGACCGCAGGAATCCCAGGATTGTAGAAAATTAACAGGGGAACGGTACCGTTCTAAAACTTTCATATTTAACCAATACTTGTTTACACAGTGATTTGGTAAGACATTTTATAGTCAGTTTTTGAGAAATTTTACAACCTACCTTTTCCTATATTTAAATATATATTATTAAATCGCAGGTAAATAAAAAATACTACATTATTTACACTGCACACATGTGAAAAAAGGTCAAATTAGGTAAGTGCTTGATTACTTATTAATATGGTTATCAGTGAAATACTGAAGATAAAACCAATCAAGTCATGTAAGTATGAATGTCTTAAGTGTGAATATTAATTTCGATTAACCATCGCTTTCCATCCTGAAACAGGTACCCTTCGCCACTGCATTAAACAATAGATATGCTCGCATATAAGATAAACCGCTAAAAGAAACAATAAAAATGAATCGCTTACATTGAGATTGCAATCTTAGTTGAATTCACATAAAGAACGTCTCTTAGAAAAACCTTACATGCAATAAAATTGCCAGTTAAGTTTTATTTTGGATCACGTGTGCGAAAGAAATTTTGTATCTGTTTTTTTTTCATATTAATAAAATTCCATTCACGTTAATAGGGGAAAAACGGCGCGACAGCTGTAGAGGGGGTGTGTTGTGTTTTCTAAATTACTGTATATACAAGGTAAATGATTTATGATAGTATTATATACAGACACTGATAGTTCAGCTCTGATATGTCAATTGAGTTGAACGTCTAAAATCAATATGGGGGGGAAATAAAATTATGTAGTTATATATTCTGTTATGTCAGATGGATCCATAAGCATACATATTGATTGGTACGATAACATATTATGAATTTGACGAAGCTTTGCGAGTCGGACTCACGATCGAACCTAGCGTTTTTCTTCTATCTAGCATTTTTTAATAATCTAGCTTACAAATATTGTATCTGGCGTATGGCATTAAATCTAGATTTTTCAATATCTCAAACAGCTTTAAACTTCTCATAATAAAGCCAGAATTTATACCAGATTTTCATAAAAATCAACATGTTGCCCTTTTGTAATTTATATAATATTATGAATGTGACACACAAAATGATGACTAAATAGCTTACCTGCATTAATTTTGTATTCTATTTTAATAGTTGCTCAATCCGAAATTATTTTTCGAGCTTTCTTTGTTAAAACAATGTTAATAATTTCTAGACACTTTTGAGTTTACGGAAAATCTAACATTTTTTTGCCATCAGGCTCATTTTCTTACGCTATTTAGCAGCTAAAACTAACTAAACTAATTCAGCAGTGGCAAAGGCAATTTTTAAAAACTAACCAACACCACCTGTAAATAAATTGTAGTCTTATTTCAATAAAAACAAATACGTATGACTAACAAAGTTTAATGTGCATTATTTATGTAGGATCTTAACGGCCTACCTCCACCCTTCGCTACTCGCTAGTGCTATCTAGCATATTATTTTTTTGAATGACAGTTGGTAACACTGCTCGCGACTCCACAGTCGATCCGAACTTGATAACCGTTTAGTCTACCTACACCCTACGATGTACACGAAAAACGAGCCAAGGTAGCACATTATTACTAAATAATAATGTATGACAGGCTACGTTTGGAAAAATCATGCCGTCTAGGTTTTTATGCAAAAAATAATGTCCCATTTGGCATATCTTGCTTCAATTAACACATTAACTTTTTTCTTTTTTAGCACTATAACAGGCCATTCGCATCTATTCTATACACAAGAGTCTTGTGTATATAATAGATGCGATGAGACTCAATGACAGTAGTGTAGTAGTATCAGTGAAACAATCAGATAAACACCCAGGCTTAAAGCAGAATTTAAAATATTTAGTGACAGATACAGATACGACGCGGTGTCGTGTATTAACATTTATTATAGATGACCACCTTGTTTATGGAATAGCTCAGTGTTATTTTGGAGAAATAGAACAACGGAAACATGTCAACAGGTTAACTATTTAAAATAATTGCCCTGATATAATTCAAACCCGCGAGCAAAGGCTTTGGGGACGATCATTTTGTCAAAAAATGAATAATAGAGTCCAATTGAAATTCATGTTACAGTTACTACAGATTTTGTAGTCTTGATAATTTCAGTATTTAATTAAAATACGGTGGGTATAAAGGAATGCGTATGTAGTCTCAAAAAAGGCCGTAAGTCTGTGTGAAAGTGCTTTCCTTTATCAGGAGTTAGATCTATGTTACGGCGTGACATTTCACGTCGGGAACGGCGTGTGGCATTTATTTCCCCGACAAATTGAAATGTTTAACATGGCGAAGTGAAAAACGAAAAAATAATAAAAACACGAAAACCACCCTTATCGCGACACTGTAGGTGTGGTTCTATATAAGCGTCACCATTAATATTCATTATAGGCCTTATTAATACTGACTGCAGTATAGGGGTTTGAAATGAGGATTTTAATATTAGCTGCAACGCAGTTTCATTAAATACATATAATATAAGCAGAAAAATCAACTGTTTTGAGTTTCCCAGCTGTCACTTAGAATATGCAGTCGCAATTTGTGCATAACCGCCAACCATGATACTATAAACGAGTCAGACTAGAAAGATATTAGTACCCCACGCAATTGTATTGAGACGAAGCCTGTTCCTTTATATTATAATTAGATGTTCGACCAATTGGAATAGTCTTGGTTAATGACAATTGAATATATTTGAAATCAAATAAGAGACCGTCAAAGCCGTTACATTGGTTGCGTCTAGAATGGCTGAAATGCATATGTTGCTACTTCAATGTGTGTTTGAACAAGAACAATGATGACACCGCATGCATTAAACGAACGGCCATGGTTGACGATTCATTTCAAGTTACTTCAAGACAGCGGACGCGCCTAGGCTTGTTAAAGCTTAAGACTCTATCGCGCCGTTATCTGATACGATACGACCAAAAACGCGTTAACTACAGAGTGACTCGTCCAAAACGCATCTGTTCAACCTTCGTTGCGCTAAATATGATACGTTTTGAGCGAACGTCGCGTCTATCATCCATCCCTAACTTGTCATCATCATTTATCCCAAAACACAAGTGAAACCGTGAGAGTGACATTCCGAACCGTCCGCTTGCGTCGCAGCGCGCCAGCTCTTTCAACATAAAAGGTCAGTTCCTGACATCCTGTTTAACCCCCCCCCTTGATCCGTAATTCACAAGCATCTTTAAATTACAGTCGACTGCGAAAAGCGCAACCAATGGCATCTCAAAGATTGGCCAATTCGCCATACTACATCATCATCATCATCATCAGCCGGGGTCAATCCACTGCTGGATGAAGGCCTCCCCAAGCTTTCTCTAACTATCTCGGTCCTGTGTCGTTCGCTGCCACGTATTTCCGCCGAACTTTACCAGTTCATCAACCCAGCGGCTTTTAGGGCGACCCTGTGGCCGTTTTGTACCCCTTGGGTACCATTGGATGACGGCATTTGTCCAGCGGCCGTCCTTTCGGCGAGCAATGTGCCCCGCCCATCTCCATTTCAGCTGTTTGGCAACGTCTATTACATCGCGTACTCTTGTCTGCTTCCTAACCCATTCGTTTCTCTTGCGGTCCTTTCGCGTGATGCCCAACATGCACCTCTCCATGCCTCGCTGTGTGACTCTTAGCCTTTGGACATCTCTCGTATTTAGGGTCCACGTCTCGCAGCCGTATGTGAGCACGGGTAGCACACATTGGTTGAACACCCTACGCTTAAGACATAATGGTAGGTCACTCTTGAAGACACTATTCAGACGTCCGAAAGCACTCCATCCCAGCTTTGTTCTTCGAGCAATTTCATCGTGCATGCTTCCGTCTATGGACACCTGCTGTCCGAGATAGACGTAGCTGCTGACTTGCTCGAGTTGGGTGCCAGAAATACAGACTACATAATAAATACAAAATAAAAAAAGATTAAATTAAAAATAACAACCAATATTATATATAATAAAGTAGAAGGGAAAGTAGGTATATTCTCATGTAAATATTAAAGTAAAATAACAATTATACATTTTAACCTATTGTGTAAGTGTGACGTATTCATGACTTAAAATATCCCCTCTGCGTTTACTACTAATAGAATTCAAGTTAACCCTTCACAGCGGAAATTGACAAGGCGGCGGCACACACAGGCAGCTTCTCGATACGTCATATTTTTTGCACCGTGTGACGCAATAACTTAGATTACAGGAATCCGTAAAAAAAAAATAAAGCGCAAAAACTGAGTGCGGATTGTGATATCAAATCCTCATGGCGGAGTAGTTAATTTCCGCTCTGGCATCCCGACCGTGCCATCATTTAAGATCAGTGCGAGCTCATTGAAAGTCAATATTCACAGGGTAAAAGAAGAAAGAAGAAAAAATAACTGTCATTGAAGTCGACAGAAACACGTTTTCGAGATGGTAATTTTAACAACCATTCAAAGGCTTGAAGTAAAAGAATATTATTATCTATCAATTAAAACGGACTTTGATACAATATCCAAATAACTTTGAAATATCTATTATAACATACGTACAGATCCTAAAATGCTTTAGTTTCTCAAAAACTACGAATCAATTTCAATCTCTGATAGAAAGTACACCTAAGTGTACCAAAGATCCTGGCCTGCACCGCGATTTCCTAACTATCGACTCGTGTGGAACCAGACGACATGACGTAATTGTGACGTCAGCCAATACACGCTCGAAGCATGCCGCCCGCCCGCAGTGCCCACCGCAGATATTATTACGATGAAACACCTATATGTGTATGGTGACAATGAATAGCGCCGCTGTCGGAGTAGCGTTATATTCTCGAGCGCTATTATCACTCCGGTAGTACGTCACAATGATGTCATATGACGTCATGTCGACCGGGCAGCTGGCACTCGCAAGTTCTAACATCGGGCCCCTGGGGGCGCAATACACTGAAATTTATTTAACCTCGAACACCTTTTCGAAAACGCCACTGTAGTCTGATACCTTTAACCTTAGCGATAGGTAGGGGGGACCACCAAAGATCCTGCCCCGGGTACGCTTCAGGATGTGGGGGCCATGAATACAAGTGTTGAGAAAAGAATAAATTGAATAAGTGCCAGAATCACGGACCAAGATATGGTTTCTAAATTTTAAAACGACGGCGTTCAAAATAACCTGTCAATAGTATATTTTATCCGATCAAGAAAACTTTGATATGACATAAGAAACAACAGGACGTCATTATGACATACCTACTATACATCTTTCTCAAAAACTGTACAAATTCTTCATAGCTCTCAAAGATACCTCGAATTCTTACTGTTATACGGCAATTAGGCCCTTAATGAAGAAATATATAAGTATAAGCAATTTTCCATTGTTTATAAATTCTACACATCCCCTTTTGAAATGATAGCTATTTCGGCGTTAACCACTATTCATGAATGCTGTAGCACCAATCAATTTATCATTGTCTATAAATTAAACGCATCTGCTTTTCAGCCGATAGCTTTTATACCATTCTTTATTAATGACTGATTAAAAATAAGTCATTTGTCGTTGTCAAACGAAAGCGCAGAAAGATAAGTCGCGATTTTTTTTTGAAGACTCAGATCAGAGTGTATTTTTGGCGTGTGACATGTAACACATAATTTATTTTTTCACACGAAAAAAAACGCACTCGATTGGATTCGAACCACTGATTGTTCGGTTATCAGCCGAACGCACTACCTTTACGCCACAGTATGATGCTGCATCGTGACGATTATACAGTATAATATTATAGTTTAGAATTGGTCCGTTGCCTAGGCAGAGAATTTATTATTGTCGGCCATTTGCAATTCCTTACGTAACTAAACTATTAAACGTCGGAGTGACGTTTGGTACTTTAAAAATAAAAACAACGAGAAACCAGTATATAATTTAGTAATATAAGTTAAAGTCTATAGAAATAAACCAACGGCGTTCCAATAAGCGGTCCTTTTTCTTGAGTGTGTAATTTAACAAGATAATTAAGAGCTAGTCAAAGAATCTAGTTTATCACAAGTTTTGTTTTTGTTTTGTTACGCCAAAGAAGTATAACTTCTAACGCGCGTACATAAGTACACACATCGATCTTATTTATATTACTTATAGAGTATTTAATTTATTAAACAATTTTTATGTCTTTAAAATAAATAGGTGTTAACCAAAATAGGTTGACTTCTACAGAATTCACAATTTACTAACTTTGATAGTCTTGATTAATGGTGTTACAGCCGATAAATCCATCGTTCAAAAAAGAAAAAATATGGAATTTAATGTTATAAATATAATACCATTGTACACGGAATTCTACCAGGTAAAGCAGCGCACCGACATAACCACAAGACGTTGGGTTTATCTGTATGCTCCACGCTGGTGACCCCCACACGTCCTACGGGGGAAATATGTGCGTAGTCGAACACGACTGCTAAACGTTATAGTTGACGGGGGCCATAAATGATACGTCAATTAATTTCTTGACTTATTACAATACATACAAGTAAAATAATTACAAAAATAACATTTGACAAAATTAAAAAAAATATTAAGTCAATGAAACAATTCTACATATTTCATGTATATAATATGTATGTCCGCCTACCTAATTGTGTCGAGTAACTGTTTAAATTACTTAGACAAGGATTACTTGACAAAAATCAGTTTAGAGTTTAGTTAAACGGATAGCAAAAAACAAACAGGTTTTATGTAAACGTTTTTGTTTGACTCAAAGCTCTCAGTGTATTACAGTGGGTACCTATTCTAGAATGTTATACACACTATAAAAAATCTGATTATAATTTTTAAAAGTTTCATGTGATTCTTCCCTCTTTCCTCTTTTCTAAAATAAGCCAGTCGCGTTCAATCAACCGAGTGTTTTGTATGGCGAATGAGCACTGTATTAGCGAGAACGAAAACTAAACTCAATAAAAATATATTTAAAACGGGAATCAATTCATCCGAAACTGAATTATTTCTGAATATATTTAACTTGAAAAGTTATCGATTACTCTAGCTAGATCAGCGACTACCAATCAAGGTTCCGCAAAAAATTGCAAAACCTTGCAGAAAATTTTGAAAATGAAAGTAATAAGAATATTTATAGAACTATTTCAAATACCTACCGAAAGACGGGTAATGGTATAGGTACTATAAAACAATATCTTCGCACGTTTAAAGTTATACATAATATATATTGAGGTTGGTGTAGGAACACGTGTTCTGGTTGCCGCTAGAGACTGTGACACTGCGTACCCTTGTGGCACAATCTCTTGGGTTACGTCACTATGGCCGACCCACCCTAACCCTGCAGCGGTCCTAGGAAAGTGATCTACGCGCTGTAGGTCGAGAGGCGCGAGACGTGGCAAAGGAAATGGCAAAGGAAATGGCCCAACCTTCTGCTTTAGCGCAAGGAGTGACAAGTTGAAGTAAGTAATGTATATCTATATATATGAATGATTTATATACAAGATTTAAGAATGCAACATTCTTTATTGACCGCACATAATTTAAATATTCACGATAAAAAAAACCTAGGAAAACAAATTGTACTTAGTGTAACTTGAATCCACATTCCACATCCATCGTATTCTGGGCGCTGAGCTTTATAGGTACAAATCCTGATCACGCGGAGATTCCCAAACAACTAACTATGCATTTTTGGGTTGGTAACTTAAATTGCGTTAATATTGGTGACCATCTTTTGTAATTTTAAACTCTATCTCCGATCTCTACAAATTTTAGGTTTAACAAATTGTGCTGACAATTACTAATTCTAATATTAATACTATCGACCGAGGGTACCTACTGATGGAATTTGAATTTAAATCGATTAAAATTTTAATTACTTATTCAATTAATAATACACAAGGTTTAAGATGGCTACATTCCAGAATGAACATAAATAATTTGGAACAATCTCAAAGGCATACGTAGGTACGAGTATTAAAATATTTTTTGTACCAAACGGGACTGAACACACAAACACTGGGGCTTTTTCATCCTTACGTACCTATGCCTATAAATGAACATAAAAAGAAGTAATTAATTACACCTCATTATGAACGGCTTTGTTATGAATCTTACCCAAAGTACCTTAACATCGCAACAAAAGAACAATTAATGTATTAATTTACAAAGGTATCCAATTAAAATGTATCGATTTTCATTGAAATTCCTTAATGGCTTTTTTTTAAATATTACATTACTAAAGCAATGCCCGTAGTACTTATAATAACAATACATTTAAAGTATACCTGTCGTATATTTAAATACAGCCATATAGCTCGTTATGGCTATACCTATTTCATACAATCGATATTCAGATATTTCGTCCGCGTGAAATACGAAAAAAGTAGTAAAAAGTAAAAAGTAGACAGTTAAGTATACAGAATGAAATCAATGGGATAGACAACACGGTTGCTCAACTCACCACTCCACCCCGGCAAACTGACCAGTGTATCCAATCCTGATTCAATTTTATTAGCTCCGACTAAGCTATCGAGATTGAGAGCGGTTGGAGGTAGATTTACGCACTTCCACCCGCACCTCACCTCACCAATCCACCGCTGCTATTCGACTTAACTTACTCGCTATGATTTGTTGCAAGTGCATTATTTTTCAGTTTTACTTCAGAACTTCGATATGACAGCAAGCAAGTTTCATTAATGTTGTTCTGGTACCTTTTCAGAATGAAACATAAATACAATAGTTTAAAAAAACATATGTTGTTCTTAGGCATCTTGGAAATATTCAAAACACCAATCAAATGTCACAGACAGACATATAAATTTTATTATAAACCTTCACAGTTTCATCGTTATTGAACTAAGTATAGTTTTTTTTTATATTTTTTAAGACTTGAGTCGGCACAATTTGATTAATTACATCGTGTTTCTTTTATTCTACAATATATGATATGCATAGTGTAATTAATTACATTAACTAATTAATATAGTCAAATACTCACGTAAGTTTTATCTGTGAAAACATAATTCGACAGTGTGAAGTACATATGTAATATTATAATATAATATCATCGATGTTTTGTAAAAAGGGCGAATTACCCAAAATACTATTTTACAGGAGGATTTTTAACTTATGACATCTATTTATTAATTACCAGTGTCTATAATTATAAATGTCTAACAAGTTTATAGGTAATAAAGCTTAGAAAGAATACTACTATAAGGATAGTAGGCATTATAATATAATATTTTTAAAGGCCTAATTCTAATATGTCAACATTTTTTATTTGTAATACTAAGTGGATATTCGCCCTTACGATTTACGATTACGTTTTTAAGTACTTTCCTGTGGAGATAGAAATTCGCCGTTTTTACACAACAAAGCCAGTGAAGTAGCTACATATTGTTTTTTCATTAAAATCTCGATTTCGCCAAAATGTTTGATCGCCCTTTTTGCAAAAACAACGACGATATACTTCTTCATAATGAACCGATGTTTTCTTAGATTCATTAGATAACAGTAAAGCAAGATACATATATGAAGGAAATTAAATATTATTTTTTTGAATAATATGTTAAATGGATCAAAATAATTTGTCCGAGCGGTATTAAAATATATTATAAATTATAATATTCGCCTCGTTCTTGTGCTACGTTAGTTGTAATTATAAATCACTGTTTCATCGTCAGTAAGTGTTTTAGAGTAAGTTATGATTTTGAAAATGGATACTTGACTAAGCCTGCGTAGGCCGTAGACCCTCTACAGAGACGCTACGAAATGAATTTTATTAATAATACAGTAGAGAATTTTGTCGTTTAAAAAGTAATAAATGTCATATAACAGTGGCGAAATTCTATAGGTACTAAAATATCTTTCAATGTTAATGTTTACTTACGAAATAAGTAATAAAATTAAGAACTGAGAATTAAAATATTCATAGCATTCATTGGTAAACCATGTTGAGTAAATCTACTTCAAAGTTCAAGATGCGACTATAAATTCGACATACTTAACCGTTTTCAACATTCTTCAAATAAGGTATACGAAAAAAATACATAATATGTCAAGAAAAATATCATTAATTCTTTATTTTTATTATTATTCGAAGGGGTAAGGCACCCCCACGAAGGCCGGGCGGCTTACCCATCGATTTATAATGTCGTGGGTTATAAAGACTTATTTGCTAACCTACTTTTAAATCATTCACCGGCTTGTATTCCTGTGGATTTAATTACGTATTTTAAAGTGTTTTCTTTAGACGTGAATTTGATCTCAATACTATACAGCCATCTACTTTTTTATACGACTTCTTACGTTGATCTATGATACGTTCAGAACCAGGATGGTTGCGAACAAAAAGAACGAGAAATCATGAGATATGTGTTGTTTTTTTTTTGCATTTTGCATATTCAGTATTTTGGGTTTGTGACTTGTGTAATTTATGTAACTAAAATATACCCATTTACCACGTTTTTATTAGCTCGTATTCTTGTTTGTCCGGTAGGTACAGATTTTTTCTTGTGTGTCCAGTATATTTTTTTCCCTTTTGTCCAAGATTTGTATTGGACGATTGAAGATTTTTAACAAACTTCCCGACTAGCTAGACATTTGAAAATTTTAGAATTTATCAGACCACGACTACAATGCATTATTTTAATACGTTTAACCATTTTAAAGCAGAATTGAATTCATTTTCAGTTAATTCTGTTTTGTATGGATAGTTATTATTGTTGGTTGCTAAGGAGGTACTAAATTATTAATATATACGTGCGTTACTATGGAAATCAATATGAAATGTCAAAACGACATTTCAGTATTCTATATTTATTCAGTATTTCTATCAAGTACAATAAAAAGTTTTTATTAATACATAAAATTGTCAAGTTTATATGATTCAACAGAATATTTAAAAACGTGGTATATAAAAAGTTATTTTTATCTTGTAATTATTTTTAAATGTTCAACGGTTACTTAAGAATATCTAGACAGTCCAAGAGTTGTATTGGAGCTTTTTGGATTCAAATCGTTTACCTCACTCTAACAAGCAATATTCGCGTGTAATCGTACATTAATCACTCGTCACTTACAAACCCATTTACGACAAAGCTTAATAACTATATTAGATAAAGTAAACAATAATATATAAGCGAATGTTTGGTAGGTTACAAGGCCAATAAGGCTGTATTCCCAGGAAGCGATAGAAAAGACGAAGAGTAATCTTCATTTAATACCTATGTTAATATCGGCACATAAAATTAATGCTTTCCAATGGCATTAATAAAACTTATTTTCGCTTCGCACAAATTGTTATCAAGAGATTTATCTCTCTTGAAAATATTTAATAATGTAATTTGTAATACATTAACTCAATTACAGAGAAATGTATTATGTACATATAAGTCGAGAAGTAAATACGTATATAATACATTGACGTATTCATAATTATTTTGTAATAAATGTAAAAAATAAAGTTACATTTATATTAAGATAGAATCATAAAATATTATGGTAGAGAGACATTTTTATCAGTGAAATTATTACTCAGAACTATAGCACGTAATATAAATTGATAGATTTTCG
Source organism: Rhyacophila brunnea (assembly GCF_057557595.1). NCBI lineage: Eukaryota > Metazoa > Arthropoda > Insecta > Trichoptera > Rhyacophilidae > Rhyacophila > Rhyacophila brunnea. The sequence goes on from NW_028232859.1 coordinate 44,599,930, forward strand.
CGAAACTAAGATGATTATTTATAAATATTTATACCACTATTTCCACAAGTCTTATATGAGGGTACATACGTAATTCAAGTTTAATTTTCTCCAAGTGCCTTTATGACAGTTGAGATATAGAGAATGATAACAAGTTTTCCGTACTTCCGGCGATATTTCACAATAATAAAGTATCTTTTTAATTTTTTTTTTTAAATAACGTTGATTATATAGAAAATAATAACTTGAATTCCTTTTATTTATATCTGATCTATCTTTGGTGAGCAAATCAATGAATTTAAAATCATATATAATTATAAAGATATATAAAAAACATTTTAAAATATTGATAATCAATAACTTGAAAACAACTCAGTTAATACCTACCAGAAAAATTGTCTTTTGATAAAAATGTTAATTATTGGTTAAAGCACATTGGCGCGATATCAGTTACTGGTTATACAGATTCAAATCCCGTCGGGTGTCGTATTTTTTCAGAAGAGATTTTTTCTGGTAGGTATTATCTGAGGTGTTTTCAAGTTATGTATGTTGACAAAATTTTATTGATTATCAATATTTTAAAGTGTTTTTTTATATATTTTTATAAATATATTTATTTTAAATTCTTTGATTTGGTCACAGAATATATAGAATATTAAATTCTCAGATTTAGAAATAGTTTATAACAATGTATTCAGTTGAATCTTTAGTATTTAGTCGTTAAATGCGCATATTAGCATCACACACCCCCTTAATGGACTGGCAAATTCCTTCGTTTTTCCGAACGAAAAAAATACGGAATACATCCATTCATCTACATCGGAGAAAGAATATAGTCTTTAAACTTAATAAATAATGCTGTCACTCACATGTAAAGATGACAACTGACGAAATGGCCAAGAATCCTCTTTTTAAATAATCCTTTTGTTAATGCAGCGGAAGGGAAACAAAAAATAATATTATTAGGTACGGAAGAATAATTCGCACCGTGTTTGCGATATGAAAGCAAGCCTATGTAACCATGAAAATGATAACGTTATATATCTGCCCAATTAGAAAAGGCCCGAAGGAACAAACGAATACAAACAGAGTGTATTATTAACCAAAAATGCCAGGAAAAAAAATCGTAATAACATAATATTCGCCTGCAAACGAATTATATATTAACTTTACTGTTTGTAATTTTTTTGCGTTTGAAACTCAACGCAAATCCATACTTACACAGACTATTTATTAAAATATTAAATAATACAATCAGAGAGTCCATGAGGATATGTCGAAACCGTGTCCGCAGGCAAGTCAATTAGTGTCGCACTAGTTGGTAGCAGGTATAAAGCCGTGTCCACATTGGCAACTTTGTAATAATTATCGTAAAATTTAATAACGTTGCCAGCAACTTGTTGCCAATGTGGACATGGCATAATGTTACAAAAATATAACACTATTGATTTAAGTTAATGTATTTCCTACGTGTATTGAAATAAATTTAATTTAAAATTCCGAATCACCTCTCAATTTCTCTTAAATATAACTCACGTTTGCTGTACTAGTATGTTGATTTCATTACTAAATAAATACGGCAGGTGAAATAACTTACATTTATATATTAGTACTTATTTAATGTTTGATTAGTTAGGTACAATCATCTTAAATTCTCAAAGCAGAGGTCAGCAACCGACTTCTGATTTTTGTGGCACATAAATAGTTAACTATATTTATTGTATGTTACTAGCAAGCCTGTTTTAACTATCTCCTTTGAAGAAACATAATTAATATGATTCAAGAAAATTTACATATTATGTTTATATGTTATAAATCCGTAAATTGGATGGTAAACACAAAAAGGCACTTTACTTGGTCATTATTATCGATTTACAAACCAAACTTATTTTAATGACATTGAACTATTTTTAAAATGAAATACTAATGGTGTACCTACATCAGTCACTAACTATAGATATGTACAAATTGTGTATGCACAATTTAATGAAACAATGGATTTTCCTTCGATTCTTACCACAAAAAAAAAAGAAATTAATCGGTTTCATGAAGAAAAAAAAGACTTAACGTGATTATAGATAATTTGGGCTTCAAAAATCGCATCGAGACAGGCAGTTACAATGTATTTTTTCTTACACGAACCATCTTCTCATAAAACTAAAAGTTAAATGTGACTAAAAAGCTTGCTGATCCCTGTTCTAATTCGTGTACGTTTATTATTGCTGTCGTTACAATTGGCTCGCTAATTAATATAAAGCTTTTTTTAAAACTATCGGTACAATTAATGTAAATATATCTTTCAATAATATTTTATAGTGATTATAATATAGCATATATTATTTGGTACCTATATTGCGTTTAATTTAAGAATACCAAGCGAATGTCAGCAATCAGCAGTGACTACTTAATCTTAAAAGCAATTCTTCTGTTTCTATAATGTAGTCTGGGATTAATGTGCCTATCAGATCCTAATCTATCTCAGGATAACTTGAACCTTTAGTCTTTATCGCAAGCGTATGTAGAACGTAGAAGCTATCTTTGATCTTCCTTTATAAAGGTCGAGCTTCCTATTTCAAGGGATGCTCTTTCTGCCAGGATTTCACATTATGTGTGTACCCATTTGCTACGCGGCGCAATCCTTCAAGATTTTACTACACATAAATTTATTTATAACCAGTGACATTTCCCATTTCCAAATTGTCATGTAAGCAAAAATAAAACCCAACGAAATAAATACATTCAAAGGAAAAACACTTGGTTTGAGTATTTTTTTACGAGCTTGGTCGAGGATATCGGACCCGTTTCAGATATTATTTCCGTATATATAATACATGTGAATTAAATATAAATGATCTCAGTGCCACTAATACATTCTTTAAATAATTAACTACTTGTCCTTATGGCGCGCGTTAATTATATATTTTTTTTATTAATTAATTATGGTAAATTTTGATTATAAATAATTTCAATATTTGAAGTTCATGCATGTTTGGGCATGTTTACGTGGCGAACGCAGTATACGAGTTATTATAGGGTACTAGGCATTCGTTGTTAAAAACAACATTTTTTTAAATTAGACAATAAAAACGGTCAAATTTTGAAATTTAAAAATTGAAAACTATGAACTAAAAATATTCATACGAAATCACAATGCTTAATGATAATTTGGAGGTAATTGTGGTTTGATTTTTAAAATAATTAGTAGTGGTATGTCTGCAGTAATCTTTTAATAATACCAAAGTGTATAAAAATATAATTTTTGGCTAATATGGGATATATGAGTTTCACAAGTTAGACCGACGTAAATTGTATGATTGCCCACAGAATCTCCACAGTTATCAAAGATTAAATGAGAAAAACCTTAAATACGTCACACTTCAGGTGTAACTATTCCCATATCGAAAACAATATTAATTCGAAGTAATCGGCTCTAGAGAAGAATGCACATGTAAAATGTAACAGCACGTACTTATAACGAAAAACGCCACAATTATGAGGAATAAACCCTTCAACGCCTTAACGGTGGTCGGCCACCATTGGGGCGATTGTTACTTTATCATCTGCTACCCGGAACAGTCCGGTGGAGCTGCACTCGTACTGTTTGTGGAGGTTCTTAAGTCACGAAATGCGGCGTCGTCCTCTGCTACGCTTACCGTTAATATTTCCTTGGATGACGAATTGGAGAATGCTGTACTAACTCTCATAATGTGATTGAGGTACTGTAGCTTTTAGATTTTGATACTACACTGAACTTCCCGATTTTTTCCTATTCAATTGAGAACGTTGAGATTCGTCACCCGGTCAGTCCAAGGAATTTTGAAGATAAATTACAGCCATATCTCGAAAGCCTCAATTCTCCGTGACATAATATCGACGTGCCCTAGAAAAACCATGATAAGTCTGAAAATAGCGTTTTAAGTTTTATTAGCTTTTTATAATATCATATTTTTGTGCATGTCCTGTAAAAATTTCAGGTCTCTAGCATAAAAATTGACAAAGTTAGGTTTTCGACAATGGTGCTCTATATCTACATATCGCATCGACCAAATTTGTGTTCACATAAATATCCGAGGAGTATAGTCATATATCAATAAAAAAAGTGTACTGCGTTTTATTTTACGAGTAAGAATGTTGTTATACTTGCAATAACAGTCTTTAACGGAGATCCTAATATACGGCATGGTTTATATTGACGTATCACATTAGTTTTGAAAAATATATTGGTTTATCTTCGGAAAATATTGGAATTTGCTGTAGGTAAATGCAGTTTTAGTTAAAAAGCTACTCACTAGTCACTAGTACTAGTGTTTTATTATCAAAATATTATATTATTGAATATAAAACAAACAAAATAGAAAAGAATTATTTTGTACTAATATAGGTTGGTACTTTTACTATACTAGGACACAGTAATAATGTTTAAATATTGATTATTCATTATATTGATTCATCAGCCAATTTCAATCCACCGCAAAATAAAGACCTCCACAAGCTTTCTTCGACTATTTTCGGTTAATTACTCTTCTACTTAGATACCCAAAAAACAATGTTGTAGGTAATGTTTAAGTTTGAAATTGTTATATTATTTGATATTAAACAAATATCCAATAGAAAACGATATGGATATATCATTATAATAATTCACTGTTTCAATTATTTAGATGAGTAAAAAAAGTATGTAATTATAAATAAACTTAATTTAAATAAATACCCAGCAGAAAACGACATATTATAATTTAATATTATTACCTATCACTAGAAAACAAATTGTTTTGCAATTAAAAATGTACCCACCTAAAATATCCGATCATGTCCGATCATAATGAGGCCCCCATACAGATTGTAGAACAGGTTTTGTTTTTACGAGAAATGGATGTCAGCCACTTGCTCAACCTATTAGGTACGTACTCTGACTCCGACCACAAATTGAAAAACAATTTGTATCTATTTTTCAGACCCATGATTCAACCTCGGAACCCACGATGTTATAGGCCGATGCTTATACCTATAATATTATGTTTTAACTTCAAAAAATTATTTTATTTTCGGTACAGTATGACACATTTTGATTAAATTAGTCTTGTACATCGATAATAACAACTAGGCAGTATTTGCATGTTTAAATTACAAAATATTTTATTATTTAAAAGGAAGGACTTATCTAGCTAGCAAATACAAGAGAGTTTATTTTATTATTCTCTTAGTAAAATTCTTACTAATTACGGAATAATATTTATGACTTAAGAAAGTGAAAAAAATCATTTTTATTACTCTTTCAAATGGTGAGAATTTCCGAAAAGCTTACTAATTGATTTGTACACATTGGGACCAACTTAAGCTCATTGTAAAACTTAAATACGTCCGACGTATTAATTTTATGTTTGCAATAATATAAAAGGGTATATATTATTATTACTTTGTACATTGAATGTTTCTCGAAAACGAGCTCTGTGGATTATAAATTATTTTTACATGTCGGTCACCTAAAAGAAAAGATTAGCCGGGTTTTTTGAAAACTTATTTTATCTATTATTTTCAATAGAATTTTACCGAAAAACGTGTATAATAGTCAGTTTATGAATCATTTATTGTTGTCTAGAATCTAGGTAAATAATATGTATGAGATGGGATTAACATATTGTGGTATCCCCGGTAGGTATAATATCAAACAAAATATCAATTGGTTTTGAAAAATCTAGTACCTACTCTCATATATACTTACCTCGTATTAATTTATTGAATATGATTGTTTTAAAATATGAAAACTAGCATAAATAGTAATTACTATTTTTTTATCTAAGTTAAATCGGTCAAAGTTATATAGATCGATCAAAATAGTAAGTTAAATAAAGGTGCTATGAATGATAATTGATATTAAACTATGTTTTTTTGAGAAAGTATTTAATAAAACTCTACGTAATTGATTAGATTAGATAACAATATAATGTATCATTTAAAGAAAATACTAGTTAAAAGCCAACCGTTTAGAAAAATGCAGATTCGTACCACGATTATTTAAATTTTAAACTAAATATTACAATGTTGGGGAGGCACATATTTATTTTATCTTTCCAAATAAATTATTGCAATCATGACACCTCGTATTAATTAACATAACTGAGTTCAATTAAGACGTACTTATACTGATGTTTCATGATTTATGTTGACAATTAAATATAATTCAACTATGTTTACTAATCGATAATTAAACTCATATCAACAATAAACATTAGAAAAACAAAACGAAAGTTAATATGATCACTGTATCAGTATTTATAAGCTTTTAATTACAATTTTACAAGATCAATTACAGAAAGATATTATGTTGCAAAAATTGAATTGAAAAAAGTGAATAGAAGGTAGGTACTGAAAAGGTTATCACTTATCACTCTTGCTACAGCAGAACTACATAATGTTGTATCAATGTTATTTTAGATAGGTAATTACCTAATCGTGATTATAGAATGTGTATGTAATACAAGCCTAGTATAAATTTTATATGAATTTAACTTCTGCTGATGAACATTTTAATAATGCCATCTCATTTGATAACAAAAGTGAATTCAGCTGTCTTTAAATAATAATTATTAGGTTATAAATAACACTTTCCTTAGGTTTATTAGTATTAAAATTTGTGAAACTAATAAACCTACTTAAATATATTTTTTCCAACATTTCGATGCTTTGGTAGGTACATTTGTGCCAAATTGTTATGTATAATATTATATTCCACTAGCTATTTAATATTTTTGTATTTTTGTATTGAACAATAATAATTATGTGTGTTCTAAAGTGATAATTACTAATTAAATTCACTCAGTATATCCTTTATGTAAACCATTAACGAACTTATAATGATTTATTTAATGAAATATATTATCTCTCTGGTTTCGATAATTGTACTGAATATTAATTAAATTAAAATTGTTCTAGCGATATACATGACCATTAACATTACATTGTTTTTTTCTATCTATTCTATATTTTTAATGAAAAATTTGTTACGAAGTAGGTATAAAAAATAGATATTTTATTGATGGTGTAGTAAGTAGTGTTATGTACTAATGTCCTAATAACTTCTTTATTATTCCATTATAAACATTTTCCCTGAATGTTTATTATTTCGTAATGTACATATTCTGATTATTTATAAAAATATCAATAATAATTTGCAAAAAAACATAAAAAGTCATACTTAAATACATTTAAATTATAAAAACTCCGTATAAAAATATATATATATCAATATGTCCCTATATCCCTTGTTAAGATTTTATAGACACGCTGTACTATTTCGAGTTAAATATTGCGCAATGTCAATTTTTCCGTAAAAGAGCGTTATAACTATAGTTGTAATTAATAAAATCGTATGGAGTAAGAAAAATGCGACGTAAAATAAGGTTTCTATCTCAGAATATGAATGTGTTATGCGGAGTCAGTAATCTATTTCGTCCGCGCAAAAGCATGTTGAATCGAGTCAAAATATAAAGTGCGTAATATTATTCCAAATAAAAACGATTTTTGGACATTATCTCAGCTGTTAATTAATGAATCATCATTAAATTTTGATAGGAATATAGACCATAAAATGGTCTATCTGATTTACTTAAATAAGATAAGAAAAAACTTACTCATTTTATATGATGAATTTAATAGCGTAAATATTTTAGTTTTTTCGCTCTCCTGAACATTTATGATTTTAGACTTATCATGGTTTTTCCTGGGGCCGTCGATATCCTCGTTTAGCGACCATACCATAGAAAATGATTGATATAACGTCATAACAACGAACCATATGCAGTCTCAGACCTAGGTTAAAATCTAGATTGATAAGGAGGCGTCTCATTTTAAGAAAGGCACTACTTGCGATCTCAATTCCAGTTTTATTTTTATTTCGTTAGACTGATTTATGAGAAAGAGAGAAGATATGAAAAATGGTACAAGTGCTATGAAACAATTCTATGCCTGCGAATCATTTGATTAAACCGTTGTCAGCAGCTGATATATATTTACCAATTGTCCAAATCCGTTTTGACAGGTAATTCGGAAGCAGTTTCCTAACCGGTTAATATGTAGCGGCAGTGTCGCAATAAAATCGGCGATGGCTCGGGATGCCATTTTGTTTCGCTTGATTCGTCAGCGCGGCAGGCAATTAGCTAACGGGCGAAGAGAAAATTGGAGATGTGCCGTTTCATTGATACGAATTGCCCAAACCGATGACGGCCCAATGGAATGATTACAGAGCGGATAGGTTTTATTGCATACTGCTGTAGCATCACAGCACAACATGTCAGCAAGTGGCGAAGACTCCTGACTAAGTCATTATTTAGCGGTAACCTTAAAAATACGTGAAGACATTTTCACGATTCGACTAAAAATGTTGTGTTCGGGTGGGTAATACATCGTTTTTTGCTGAAAACAAGTTTAAAAACCAATTTGATAGCATATTTTGTACGTTTGCATAAAAAACGTACGTGTCATCAGTAAATTTAAGCATTAAAAATATTAATTTTAAAATCTATGAACATAAATACCTACTGCAAAAGAATAATACGCCTACCTACTAAATTGTTTCCACATTAAGAATTAATTGACTAAATAAAAATAATTACAAGAAAAAAAGAACTTTTTATACCTATACAACGTTTCAAAATTTTCTGTTGAATTATTATGCTCAATATGCTCAAACTTGTACAACAAACAAATATAGAATACTGAAATGTCATTTTGACATTTCATTTTGATTTCCATAGTAACGCGCGTATATATTAATAATTTAGTTGCTAGGACCCCAGACCCCTAGCAACCAATAATAATGGATTGGATTACGGATTTCTTCCGAAATAACTTTTCATACAAGAAAGAATTAACTGAAAATGAATTCAATTCTGCTTAAAGATGGCTAAAAGTATTAAAAGAATGGATTGGCATCGTGTTCTGATATATTCGAAAAGTTTCAAATTTCTAACTAGTCGGGAAGTTAGTTAAAAATCGGTTGCAAGATTTGTACTGGACAAACAACAACCGGACAAACAAGAATACGAGCTAATAAAATAAAATAAAAAAGTTGGTAATATTTGGTATTGATTAATGCGTTTAATTTAGTTTTATGTAGGGACTCTGTTCAAAAAATAAATGAAATATAGTTTACCTAATATTTCCTACATATTACTTAGGATTTTGTAAGTAATTGAATCTTGGCGGGTATTATGGTGTGTGGTATTTCGGAGTAGTAATTCTGTATTATTCTAAACAAATTTACTTAATACATACTTATTCATAATATAATATTATATATATGGTGATTGATCGAAAATTTTTGGGGATGTATGTATATACCTACAAATTGCATCTAACAACATTTTAATACGTAGATACTTAATATAGGTTAAAGTTATTAATTATATAGGTACCAACTTAATTCTTATTAAAATCTATAAAAATACCAAAACCCTATATCATAATATTTAGTCGATACTGATTAAATGCGTAAATAAAACTCCCTCATCTATGACGATGACATATTTGTGATGTTTTTATTTTAATTGTATTTTAGTCATGACTTAACTTGTTTTGAGATCATAATCAAACCTATCGATTCAATCAATAAAATTATTATTTATTTAAGTTTCGTCATCTTTTGTGCTTTCGCTATACGATATCTTCATGCATTAATTGCACTCGCCAATGTAATGCACACAGTTAATTTTTGTTTATATAGAGCAAAACTAGTGATGGAAATACCATAGATACCCTCTGTGAATACCTACATTCAGCAAGCATATTAAAATTCCATTACTTAAAATAATTTCTCTGCATATTAACCCTAAACTTTATAGTTTTTTAGTCCTTATATACCAACACAGGATCGAGAGTAGTTAAATCAGCTCGGAGGCCCTCATTCATAAGTGAATAAATTCAGACTGAAGATTATGAATGGTACCTACCTTGTTTTTATTTTTTTTTTTAAAGTAATTTCCGCTGAACTTCCGACTTTCGACGTAGTTTTGTTATCCGAACAACACAGAAAAGTTAGAATTTCTCATTAATTTAATGCTACGCCATATTAAATTTAAGTAGCAATAAATTTAAAACACTTGAACCATAAATCACGTCGATTCTCACTTTCATCGGAGGCTATAATTTTAAAAGTTCAAATATTCAGCAGACGAACTTTGAAAAAAAAACATAATGTCGTGTCAAATAGCAGTATGATAGTTAGTGAGAGAAACGTGTCGTGTCACTCGCACGTTCAGGAATCCGACATAGCATTATATCATGTACATACCAAGCTAGGAATAGATAATATAATGAGAGTGTTTTGTACTAAAAACAGCCGCAGGTGAACTCAACACATCGCAAACAGATAATGCTCCCGCTTCAACAAATAAATTTGCTCGAACAACAATGCTGTTAATGACCGTCTATATATAATATGTAGGAATAGGTTAAGCGGTTAAGAAAAGGAAAATAGTGTCACGTTGTGGATACGTACCTATACGTAATTTGAGAGTAGGTAAATTCTCACCGATAGAAGAAGAAGCAAGATCGATTCTCTTTCACACAAACCCCCACCCCGCGGCCGTTGCTGATACCTACTTGTACTTTGGCGGACAGGAGGGTTGCACCTTTATCGATCTCGTTCACTTTTACCCTGACTTCTCAACTGGATGGATCTTTCAACTTAACCTACTTTTTGTACATGGCCGGACGGACGCCGGCCACATAAAAATCAGTTTTTCTTTCACTTTTATTGAACTTTTATTAACATCAATTTCTAAAATTCAGTGTCTACAATTTGAAGGGATGCAGAGCAGATGAGTACCCTATTATTTTTATTTATAATGTTTTTTTTGTAGAATAGCATGTCTTCGCATAAAAAAGATCACCGAGTCTCCTTAATTTCAATTGTTATACTTGTCAAAATAAATTTAATGTTTTTTTTGCCTATAATAAACAACTATTGTTATCTCTAAATCTAGTGTTTTCTTTATTTACATGGTATTTAATTATGTACACACTTAGACAGCACTTGGCGCCCTTTTTATCAATTCAATTTTATCACACACTTATAAGTCTCTTTTATACATAGTTTTCTCAGTCTATTTAAATTCCTTTTTTTTTCATATTTTATAGATGCTAGTTCTCTGTTAATCACATACAATTGTCAGCGCGATCTCATGGCCCTGAATAATTCAATTATCCGATTTTACTATTCACGCTTTAATCTAATCATGCTCTACCTTTAACTTGCAATTTCTACAATTTATATTTTTATTGACACATTCTCTCCTCTATTTTATCCACATATTTTATAATCCATTTTTATCGCAAATTACAATAGGTAGCGGAAAAGTTGAACGCAAACACATAACAATTCAATAAATAAGACATAGGTACCATTAGTATATTATTTTATCTTAAGTTCATGATCATGTATTATTTTCTATTAAAACATTTCTTTCTGATTCTTCGTGAGTTAATTTACAATCATAATTTTGAAAAAACTTCTAAGAAAATATATTATATATAACCAACGGAGAAAATCTTTTTGAAAAAAATACGACAGGAATCGAATCTGCATCTCTCGGGTATAGCGCCCATGCACATAGACCACTATGCAAAAGGCGTCATATTTAATTGCGACAAATTTTAACTAATGGCTGTTAATACTCTCGTCTTTTGTCTTTTGTATTTTATATATTTTTTTATAATTTTGTACCCTTTACTTTACTTTTCATACTGTTTTTGTGATACTGCATTGCATATATTTATTTCTTCTTTACACTGTTTCTGTGTTTTAAATGTCATGTTGTGAACGTCTTAAATTTATAATTTGTAATGTTCACGGTATGTATAAAAAAAAAGTATAAATCAAAGTAAAATTCGTCGCTTTTTAAGTAAGATTTTTTCTATTAGTTATAATATATTTTCTCACAAATCTATGTATGCTCAATAATTAGAATGTTGCATTCTTAAATCTTGTGAACTATTCGTTAGAAAAAAAATGTTAATTAATTTACAATCCTTATATACACAACATCCGCTTAACAATCAATAACACGGAAAATGTATTCCAAACATAATCCACAGTAGGTTTTATAACATCGCATCACACTAACTCAGACATAATATACTAACAGGACAAGCCTATCTAAAAAGATTTAAACTGACGGACAATGATTGCTGTCCATGTGACGGCAACACCTCTCAAACAGTGCGGCATGTCATCAACGACTGCCCAATAGTAGAAAATGAGCGAGATGTTTTCAGAGCTTAGTGCAGTCAACATGATGATGAAATCGAACTTCAAAAACATCACGTAATACTAAACAACAAAATATCTGGCCATAAAAAAATAAAGAAATAAATGAATCCATCTAACACTAGTAATTTAAGTGGTTTGTAATAGTTTTTACTTAACCAAACATTAGCCGGCTCTCACATCTAATCTCGTCCGACTGCAACACGTCGAATATGTCAGTGTGATTTTGTTGGCATTCACAAAACACATGTAACTAAATCTACCGCATGTTTGCAACTTTTTAATTAGTCATAAGCAACTATTTCCACCCGACATACAGCGCAGGTAGACTCCCGAAATGTCGCACTTCATCATTCATTTTGGCTTGTCGTGTGACGTCACTGTCCTCGCATGGGTTTGCCCATCTATAAGCACATAAAAAAGTTGCATGTTGCGGTCAGTTTTGATTTATGTCTACTATCCCAGTCGAGAAGATTTTCAATGTGCGACTGGAATTATATTCTTTCTTTCCTCACAAAAATACGAAATGTGTGTTATTTGAGCTTATATTTATGTAACATAACATTCATTATTACATTTATTACCTAGTAAAGTACGAAAAACCAAAGATATGGTTCACAATAAAAAATTAAATAAATTAAATAATAAAACCTAGACAGCAAATGCAAAATTAACTATGTATTAAAAATTAATTTCACTACAAACAGAATATAATAATAACAGTAATAGGTGAGTTAGTTATAAGTTGTACCTATTTACTTTACTTGTCGGGTTGATGACGAGATACCACGTTGAAGAATCGTGTGGCGCCGACTTGTCTAATGTGTCAACTGTTTATCACTGTTTTGATGAAGATTTGAAAACTTACCTGTAACAAACCAAAGAAAATAATTAATGAATAAACATATGAATATACAATTGGTACAAGACAATCATGTAATTATTTATAAAGAAGGGGTAAGCTGATTAAATGCATATTAATTAGGTAACTACATACTGAAATTGTACCCACACACGTCATGTATAATATAAATAACATAAAATTATTTTTACAATAGAATAACACGTTATGTAAAACAATTTTTAAGTGATAAATGATGTAAAACGTGAGACGCTGTGAATCTCCCCAACAGGTAGAACACCTCTCCCAACCCTTTTGAGTTATCTAGATCCTAGTGTACCCAAGACAGCGACTTAAGTACCTCTTTAGATTTCGATGATAGGCCGATGCCCCAGATAGTCACCTAACCCGAATGACACTCGATCAGTTTTCCCTCGCTAAATGACGCCCAATTTCCACTATAGTTTTCAGTGCGGAGCGTCCCCACATCGTGATAGTTTTTTTTGGATAAAAGATGAAAGCTTGAGACATTAATCAATTGAACGAATTCGGCTATGGTATATTTTTTAACATGTGTGATATTCTCACAGCACAGGAGGAACCAGTCAATCATCCAGACACTCGGAGATAAAGAAACGGGTCATGACATTATATCTTGAGATGCGTTCTGTAGTTTTTTGAACATATCATTTGGCGCGGCCCGAATAACCTGGGGCGACTGGCTAAGCAGAAGAATAGCGACCAGGTTACTGGTGGCAGCATTCATTCTATCCTTAGAGAACCAGAGGACTGAGAGGGGGTATAGAGTCGGTTACATGTAATTGTACGTAAAACATTTCACCGTGGCAAAGTTCGCCGTGAGGTTTATCGGAAAGAGCTCCAATTTGATTAGATTCAATATGAACATTAATTCAATTTTCATAGCTGATTTTGGCAAAATTCATGAATTCAATAATGAAAACCTAACCTAACGTAACAAATAATCCAGTACATCGGCTATTTTCAAAATTTATTTGCTGCTGGTTTACCGTAAAGTGTAAACTGACAAAAACCGTGTTTTATTTAGACATGAATTTGATGTCAGTACTATAAGACACAAAGAGGTTGGACGGTCTCTAATATACGGCCATACATTTCCGATACAACATTTCACGGTGAAGTGTGATACGGCGAACTGCATACGTACCTATACGTTTCTGGACACGATAGACTACAGAGTCTTGGTAGCTCAAATTATGACGAAATTTCAAAATAGTCAGGATTCTAAGTCGTTAGGGAACGGCTAAGAATAGAGATATTCTTATCTATAGTAAAATACGAACCCGATTTTTTGTTCTCGTGAAAAAAATTAATACAGTCAATGTATAACTACATAATTTGAAAACACTTCTGAGAAATACATATTTAACCACTTTCCGCACTTAACAAGTGTTTTCCGATTAGGTATGTGCAATGAAATAATGTTTCATTATTGAATATTGCCAATTATTCGTTGAATAAAAAAATAGTTTATTAAAAGAGATAACGCAGTTAGATACTGGCAATGGTAAAAAGCCGACAAAATCAGAGTAGGCTGGGTCAAAGTTCCAGTTTTGGAAACCATCAATTTGAGGTTGTCAACCGGTTCACATACCTGGGTTCCAATATTACAAAAGAGAACGAGGAACTGGAAGAAATAAAAGCCCGTATAACCGCTGCAAATAAATCGTACTTCTCATTGCTGCCCATATTCAAATCCAGAAATGTCCACAGAAAAACTACGGCTCTATAAAACCGTCATACGCACAGTCGTTGCATACGGGTGCGAGTCATGGACGCTAAATGTGAAAGCAGCTGAAATGGTGGATTGCTTTGAGAGAAAGATCCTGAGGCGGATATACGGACCCATGAATGATGGTGGGGAGTGGAGAATTAGGTATAACACGGAACTATACCGCTTATGCCAAGATTCAAAACTCTCCACCTTCATAAAACTCCAGAGGCTAAACTGGGCAGGCCATGTCCACCGCATGCCTGAGTCACGGATACCGAAGAAGATCCTCGAAGGAAACCCAGGGGGGAAAAGCCCAGCGAGAAAGCCATGCACACGATGGGGTGACAACATTACAAAAGATGCCAACCAGCTGCTAAAAATCATGAACTGGAAAGACGTGCGGAGGACCGTTCCGGCTGGAGGACGGCGGTGGAGTAGGCCTGGGCTCGACTTGAGCAGTAGCGCCATCGAAGAAGAAGAAGTTAGATACTGGTAAAGTGATAAGTTGGCAAAACGCCATACAATAATATTATGTGAGTGCATTTTAGCTATCGCGTCATGTCGTTTGTTGGTCAAAGGATACTGTTTGTAGAGGCGCCTATAGTTTTGAAAGATTTTCGTCAGCGGTTAAAAAAATAACGATCCAAGTGATCCGGAAGAGTAATTTTCTTAAAAAAATTAAAAGGTAATTCTATTATAAATTGCGAAGATGCCTCCGGGAAGACATAAAATCTTTGAACAAAGCCCCAGGATTATAAAAACATGTTTCCCCCTCGAAGGCTTTTTAACCTTTTCATAAAAAAGCACAACGTTTACCTAGCCCTGAAACCATCCATTTTTGGCTAGATTGTAATAAAATAACGACTCTGTAGCTATAAAAACATACAGGTGCATTCGTAAATAATATTATAATATAATGCTACTTAGATGTATTTAGGTATAATACTAATTATTCCAAATTAATTACATACTATAATATGAAACAGGATGATAAGATCGCCAAGTTAATGGAATGGCAAAGGGCCGGATACATCGAGTAGACAACCGCTGGACAAATGTAATCACACTATGGTACTCAAGAGGCACTAAACTACCAAAGAAATACCCTAAAACTAGCAAGGTCGACGAACTTATAAAGTTCGGCGGACGTACGTGGTAGCAAATAACTAGGGACCAAGAAAATTGGAAGGACCTGAAGAACCCTTCATCCAGGAAAAGAACCGATCCCGGCTGATGATAATGAGTAAATACCAGTAAATCTAGCATAGCATATGCTCGAAATTATAGGACCCGATGCAGCAACATAATAATATAACCATTCGAAGAACTGTATTCATTCAAGAAAACCGATAGTTTCATCTATCTGGTCTCCATCGTCACCGCTGACAATAACGTTATTAAAACAAAAATTGAAAGCCAGTACAGCGATAATCAAACCGAGAACATCTGATATGCAAAGTACTATTTAATTATGTAATTTTGTGGATTAAGTCACATCTCCAATGACCGCCTCAACTACGAATTAAAATCCACAATAAAACTATACATTGTAAAGCGTAATATGTCTGCGTACGAAGTAGTGTATCTCGGGGTTGAATCCTGGGTCTGGCAAATTCTCGTGTTGTTTTCCAATGTATGTTTTGAATTGTACTATTTCTCGTAATAAAACGGTTAGGAAACCTCTTCGTGAGGCTGCCCAGATCCCACATCGGATTGTAGAGCCAATTAATAATATATATTATCATGACTTGTATCTATATCACATAGTAATTTAATACGTATACGTGCCATATCTACGACTTTTGCATTAAAACATAAAACAAGCTGAGCCTAATAATATGACTAATTGGAGATTGCTTACTACAAAGCAACCATACCACTACAGTAAAGGTCATAGATTGGATGCTAGGTAATAGAATTTGTCTCACATAAGGACATATTGAGTGATATCTTAATTAAGAGGGCTCATATGGAAGAGGGCTAACTACTAACGATATTAGATATTTTGACCTTAGAATGGAATTATGTGGAAACGGAAACATATCATATTAATCTGGATAAGTATATATTTTCCTTAGCTATATTATAAATGGAGGTGTATTTTTGGAACTCAGTTCCAAATTAGATACAATAATTTAGTTAGACGACCTATTTAAATCAATAATTCAATTGTAGATAATTAAAAATAAATACATAATACTATATTTGGATATACCCATATATATTGGTTACATGCAAATTGTACGTAAAACATTTCACCGTAGCACATTTCGCCGTGAGCTTTCTATCGGAAAGAGATGACCGTATACTCATGGCCCCCACAAGGAGGGGCTGACAGGGCTCTAGCCTGGGGGCATGGCGTGGCGTGTCTACCTTATAAGTGAGATAAACAGTCATCAAAAATTTGCTCTAATCGTAAAAAAGTCGCCCGCGGCGCAATTTTACTTGAATAATATTGGATAATATTATAAAATATGTAATTATGTGATGAAAATTTTGATTATTGTGTGTCGATATTCGAAAACTTCATAACTCAAGTGGATTTATTGAAAAATACATATAATCGCTAAAAATACACTGAATACCCTAAATTTTAACTGGAACACCATTTGAAAAACGTTTCTGTCGAGCGTCACACTGCTTTTAATCCTAGCAATAGGTAAGGGGGTCCGACAAAAATCCTGGCCTAGGGGCCCGCTTCAGGATGTGGGAGCCATGCGTATACTATACGGTCACCAATTTTATTAGAATCAATATGAACATTAATTCAATTTTCATAGCCGATTTTGGCAAAATTCATGAATACAAGAATGAAAACCTAATCTAACCTAAGTTAACCTAACTTAACAAATAATCCAGTATATCAGCTATTTTCAAAATTTGTTTGCCGCTGGCTTCCTGTAAACGTAAACAGACAAGAACCGTGTTTTGTTTAGACATGAATTTTATCTACTATACGACCCAAAGAGGTTGGTCGGTCTTTATATTTCTAATACATTGCACGGTGAAGTGTGAATAGTGTGATACTGCGAACTACATACGTACAAATTTCCGGACACGATATATTACATAATATAATATGAAAAATGTTATGTAAAACTGTGTTCGTATAATTTTCCGTTCACTTCTCCGTATCATTAGCCTTTAAAAATGTATCGAGAGAATGATGTATCGATCACAAAGCTTTTTGTGCATTGATCCTTTTGTAAACAATAATAAAGAAATTATTTCGAAAAATATCAGTAGTAATATCAGTAACTTTGGCCATGAGAGAACAGAGGTGGAAATAATTGTATTACAAAATGATATGGAAATTAACACCGTATTCTTAAGTTTGTATGTACCTACCCGATATTAAGAAATATATTATCCACGAATATCATATTATGATTGTTTGAATCTACGTGTGCGAATCAATGTTTTCAAGCAAAAGGAATAAAATAATAACATTTAAAGAAATTCAAACAAGATTGAGAATTAGATCACTGTGTATCTGAAATTCATTGTTGCTGTGTGAAATTTACTATTTTAGAGAAGTCAATTCAACTAATCTTTAGTCTCAATTACGTACATATATATAGTGCGTTATAGTTAATTTTACGTAAGACTTATCTGCCATTTTCTTTTGAAAGTAGAATAAATATTGTTAAATACCAACAGACAATAACTTGGACAACTGTTTAAGGAAGACTAAAACAAATAATTTTATTAAAGTAATAACAAGTTAAAATTTAAAACAGTCAATCGCAAGACCTACATTTTTTTAAAATAGCTTATATGTAGGAAAACTTTGCCGATCACCAATGACATTAATATGGACGAAGCATCTAGAAAATAAAATGACACTCACTTTGTGTCGGGTCTGCCGGATGGCGAAATTCATATTTTAATATCGGTATCCTACGCTCAAATGAACATTCTGCTTGCAAGCGGTCTGGCGAGACCGCTGGGTCTGCCCATACAAAATTTCTGACTGTCAGGTTTCGACTCCACCGTTATTATTGTGTTACAAAATGCCAATGTGCCTAGTAAAAAAATGTAAAAAAAAATCTACTAAATACTCCAAGAAAGATGGGATATCACTTTTCATGTGTTAGTATTATTTATTATTTATAAAATGCCATTTTAAGATAATGTTTATTCAATGCAATTGAATGACAGAAACCATTGGACAGTTGCCTGTGATGCGCTGGGCTCACTTGCGTCTAATCTCCGAGAAGTCGTAAGTAACCGAGAATCTGTTTCTAACGCAATGAGTCATGACACTAATACGCCATTACAATAAAGGTTATATTACTATAAATTCTCGAAGCTTGTATCGCATAATGGAAATGGAAACGTCATATGGTCACGTGACATCTACCTATACATCTGTGAATGACTTTCATGCACAAGCCGGTATGAAGTGAGTTGTCCATTTAATATGTCATTGCCGATCACTGAATTGTAAACGTTTTTGTTTGACTCAAAACTCTCAGTCAGGAAACTCAGAAATAATCTGTTCAGTGCTCTCAGTGTATTACAATACCTATTCTGGAATGTTATAGGTACATATTATAAAAAAAATCTGATCATTAACTGAAAAAAAGGTTCATGTGAATCTTCCCTTCTCCTCCTTTTCTAAAATAAGCCAGTCGCGTTCAATCAACCGAGTGTTTTGTATGGCGAATGAGCACTGTATTACCGAGAACGAAAACTAAACTTAATAAAAATATATTTAAAACGGGAATTAACCAATGACATATTAAATTAACTCATCCGAAACTGAATTATTTCTGAATATATTTAACTTTAAAAGTTATCGATTCCCATAGATCAGCGACTCCCAATCAAGGTTCCGCATAAAATTGCAAAACCTTGCAGAAAATTTTGAAAATGAAAGTAGTAAGAATATTTATAGGCCTATTTCAAATACCTACCGAAGGACGGGTAATGGTACATTATTAAGAAAACTTTAGATAAACCTCATCGAGGTACATTTTGCTTAATACCTGTTGGGTCACCTGCTATATTGTGGAAGCTCATATTCACCGCCTTAACGTGGAAATGGTTAAACTAGAGAATACAAAAAAATGGGACTAATTGCCTTCAGGGTGAGGCTGTAGCATTTTTTAATTCTCAGGTGTAAATAAATATGAAATAAACTTAAACACGTCTTAAAGAATATTTTATTTAGGAAATCTACGTCTGTATCATATATTTTTTTCCGACCATGCCCGATCCTAATAAGATCATATGGGCTCCACAGAGTGGAGGTTTGTATTAACAGATTTTGTTATTACGAGAAATAGATGTCAGCCACTTGCTCAACCATTATGTACATACTCTGACTCATACACAAATTGAAAAACAATATGTGTACTTGCCAGATCCAGGATTCAAACCTGGGACCCACGACGCTATAGGCCGAAGCTTAAACCGCGCGGCCATCGTGGCATACATAATATGCATTAAAGTTGCACTTTGTGTCTTGCGTTGTATAGCCTGACCGTCATAAAGTATTAAAGAATATATGGCTTAAAATCTTGATCCGTGGCAACTGGATTTTACATCTTATCAATCTGTTCTGTGGTTGAAACAAAAGTTTTAAACAATCAGGAAACGCATCATTTGTGCAGGATCCATTTCTATAGCATCATGAAGTTAATACCTAAACAACGGAAACGCAAGCCATTTTATCCCGGGATATAGAGCCTTCCGATACAATTACATTGTACAACGAAGAAACAATCCAATTCCATATCCTTTATTTACCTTTTGTATGGCAGTAACAAGCAATCAGAATTTGTTGCGAGCAAAAAGAAAGCGCGCCGAACACGTGATGCGATTTCTATTTTTCGCATGGCCTCCGGCGAATAAAGGAGTATTCCCGTGGCTGCGTGGTTAAATCACTTAAATACGATTTGACATAAAGGTACAAAAAAAAACGGGTCATGTACGACGAATGGTCGGTAATTTTTTTAGGCAGATTTAATATACGGAATTGCACGCACATTGGATGTTGGAGGATACCTTTATTTACAAAGTCAAGAGGCATTGGCAGAATTATTCATGACTTCATGTTTACATAGGCACTGTAGGTATAATATTACTACCTAGGTAAATAATATAAAATATGCTAACTATAACACCGTCTCAAAAAAGGTAGTAAGTAGGCATCTGTAAGGTGTCAATGAGCAAATTGTTTTAGGTACACATATTATATTTTATAAAATATAATAAGAGAAATCGTATATATATAGTGCATGGATTTACAGGCTCCAATAGTGTGCAAATTAAGCTATCGCGGCGAATACTTCAGCTGAGGCATGGTCTAAAAAAATCGTGCAGATGAAATGCCAATGGGTCTGACATTACATGGTGGGTAGACAACAATCGATGTACAAATGCCGTCATCCGCCGGATAGACAGACTAATAAAGTTCTGCAGATGTAAATGGCAGCGAAGAACTAGAGACCGAGAAAAGTGGAGGTAGATATAGGACTTCATACAGCAGTGAATCGACCTCGGCTGATGATGATATATATGTACATATATAATATGTGGTATATAAAACATTATATGGTAAAACAATAATAGATAAACTTTTCAGTACACAGTCGTTGAAAGCTTTCCCAAGAAATATCTTTCGTCCTGTACCGGGCGTATAAATAATTCATAAAGCAGAATTACTGCGCAAGGTCGCCAAGTTTACACCGGGGATTACATTGAAACATATTTACATAATTGAATCAATGGACTCAATAAACAAGAGTCTGTACCTACAAGTAAAACGAGAAACTTTTCTTGTAAGGCTGTGAGCATGGAAACTTCCGTCAAAACTACTTCCCTAAAAAAACTTACCGAGTTTCATTATATAAATCTGTCAGGCAAAACTTGCAATGTTATTTATTGCGGTTAAACTTCTGAATAAATTAACTAAACAAAAAGACTAGCACATACTAATAATCACCTAGGGCCGGCCAAATGCAAAGATTTAAACGTTAAATTAACCTAACCTCAGTAGCAACGTCACCAAATAATGACAAGATTTAAAAAACGCACGCAAGTAATTGTGTACCAAGCTAGAACCTGGACTTAGGACTGGGGTTTGCAATACCGGTATTTGAAAACTGGTATTCCAGTATGTATCAATACCGAAATACCGGAATTTTCGGTATTAAGAAAGCACACTAATTTATGTTTTTGAAAATGTGCCGCTAAAATGCCAATGCAACAGATGTGAAATAATGAAAAAAAATCTATCAATAATATGATATTAATTATATAATTGTCGCGATGAATTATCATAATATAATTTCGAAATAATAAACATCCGTGACAAATGTTCAATTATTCTATAATTATGGATGACTGCACAAGCATTAAATTTAAGAAGCTTTTCTTGCAGCCGGACTTTTTGCACTTGATGAAAACACTAGCTTTTTTGAGGGCTTTAGTTAAAATTATCAATATACTTATTCAAATTATTTGTAAAAACCACCACTTCTACAATATCATGACCAATACATATTTTTAAATGTCAACATAATAGCTGTATGTATATAGGTATTAAATAAGAAATACCGAAAAACCGGTATTGACATTTTCATTCGGTATAGCAATCCCTACTGAGGACTAGGTATGTAGATATGTTCAATATATCGATGGCTCAGTTCCAAAGTACGATAAAAAAAATCAAAATTTTCATGTTTTGAGTTATGTTAATCATTATATTCGTATATCGCCCTTTTTCAATTCCACAAAATTATAACTCGAAAAAATTACTAGTGTTTACCGATGTTTTGATCACTTTTAGTCAGTATAGGTGAATCAAAACTTTGATAAGCCATTACTCAAAATTCCTAGTTGTAGCACTATGGAACTGAGCCATCGATTTTATATTATAATGTTACATTCTCAAATATTGTGAATTATTCGTTGAATAAAAGAAATAGTTTATTAAATAATAAATAGTTTAAATAATGACGTAGGTATTCTATAGAAAACGTTAATAGTGGATTATGTCACACAATTAATTACAATAAAATCATATGAATTACGTAGGTAACATTAATCACAAACGAGGAACATGTTCTGTCAAAATTGGCCAGCCGTAGACAATAATATTTACAAATTATATTTCCAAAAGGACAACATATTTCTCACCATTATGCTACATTCTCGAAATGGTTATTACTTCTAATAGCTGTCCTAAATACAATAATAAACCATACGTCAAGAAGGCTTCTCCACAGAAATACTATGTAGCTAATATATTATTATGACGTTGGAGTAATTAAGGCAACACGCAAACGTCTACAATGCGGCAATCACGGGTGTCCAACCGAGCGATTGCGTACAAAATACACACAGTGATCATTTTATTTAGATGATAGCGGGCGGAAATAAAAAATAGACAGATAACCAGTGGCGGCTCGTGGATATTATATCTGGGGGTGCTGCGGTTGATTAAAAATAAAAAAAATGTTTATTTGGATTATATTTTACTATTAACATAAAAATTATTAAAATTAAACAATATATGTATTTTTATTTCATTATAAAATTGATTCTTCTGTCTTTTTTCCTTGGAAAAAAGGTCTGTCACCTTTCTGTTGCTCTCGACAGCTGTCGCGCTCAGAGCCGCTGTACCCGCACGCAATACGAAATACTGCCGGGTAAGCAGTAGAAAGACCAAGCTCCTAGCTGCGAGGCCCGCTCCCCGCGCCCTTCCTTCGCTCACTCGAGCATATTCTATGGAAAACGATACTGCATAAAATCACGCGATGCGTCACTTTCTGATATTACTACCATGGTGTATGATAATTATTGAATGTATCGGTGCGCGGGGAAGCCTAATACACGCTTAAATAATATTGATATTTTCATATAATACACATAAATTTATTAATATTACATTTTTCTCAATTTGCTTGGGGGTGCTGCAGTTCCGCAGTGTATATGGACGAGCCGCCACGGTATATAACTATATTATAACGTACGCACGTGCTTTTAAATCACAGAACAGATTAATAAATATAATTCCGATAGGCTATATCCTAATGCAGTACATTTTGACACAGAGTTTTGAATATGTGAGTGTCGTACGAAAATGAGCCACGCATTATAGACGTGCAATAGTATGTGTTGCAACCTTCAATACGCCAATATTAAATGAGCGTCAGTGCATAAACCAAGAGTAGTTGTCAGTATTCGACGTATGACGCTTGACACGTGTGTAAGTTTATCCCGTATTCTTCCACACTCGAGATCGGTTGCCTGGTTCTCCACACCCATTAGATATTTCAGTTCCCATTGTTTCTTATTCCCATTAGTTCCCTGGGTCTTTCCATTGTATTCCGGTAGTTTTTATTGCGTAATTTTGAAGTGTTTCATTGATACATAACAGTTCACGGTGAACTGTGCGGTCAACTGCCTCAGTACATGGGCTACACTGTCAAAACATCTCCTGACTGATTAAATAATATAGAGTAGTATGAAACTACTATAATGTAGTGCGATATTATTTAAAATAATGAGATTCCACCAAGTATTTGTGGTTGATAACATACAGGTTATTCTAATGGATTTAAGTTGTTTACTATTCCATTTGGGTCGTTTTTTGCGACCCGGGTTTCGCCTTTCTGCATCTTCGGACACTATGCGCACTCAGCAATGGTAAATACACACTGACAACGAATACAGTTAATTCTAACTTACATAATAAATTAATTATTAATAAAGTAGATGGAGATGCCGAAAGGCAAAACTCAGGACGCAAAAAACGAATAAAATAGAATATTACAAAACTTAAATTCATTAAAATTCCATTAGGTACCATCGGTTGATAGTATTAATATATAGGTTATTAAAGCATGTAATTATTATAATACATTCCTATCAAAATCAAATATTAATGCTAAATCGCACGTATCAAAGGGTTGAACAGTCGTGAAGTATATTATAATATATGACAAAGAGCCACTCGACATCGCAAATACACTGGAGCTCTGATTCGCACTGCGTGGAGAAGAGACAACCCATAAAATGTTTCTTTCAATCAATCATTTAGCATTTAGCCTCGCATGACGCATTTGCGGGAAATTTCGTAGGTATAACATGTTGATGAAATAGCATTTATTAATTAATTTCTGAAGTGTTACCTATCCTACACGACGAAGAAGACGTGTACAATTTACTAGTTTGTTGGAACATCATGCTCGGCAATGTATTAAAAAAAAAAGTAAAACGAAACAAGATAACCAGATTTTTCATCACATTGTACCCACACACCAAAAAAAAAGTATGGACCACCAATGTGGTATTAATATCATCATCAGCCGGGGTCAATCCACTGCTGGATGAAGGCCTCCCCAAGCTTCTTCCAACTCTCTCGGTCCTGCGTCACGTATTTCCGCCCGACTTCACCAGTTCGTCAATCCAGCGGCTTTAAGGGCGACCCTGTGGCCGTTTTGTGCCCCTTGGGTACCACTGGATGACGGCATTTGTCCAGCGGCCGTCTTTTCGGCGAGCAATGTGCCCCGCCCATCTCCATTTCAGCTGTTTGGCAACGTCTATTACATCGCGTACTCCTGTCTACTTCTTAACCCATTTGTTTCTCTTACGGTCCTTTCGCGTGATGCCCAACATACACCTCTCCATGCCTCGCTGTGTGACTCTTATCCTTTGGACATCTCTCGTGTTGAGGGTCCACGTCCCGCAGCCATACGTGAGCACGGATAGCACACATTGGTTGAACACCCTACGCTTAAGACATAATGGTAGGTCACTCCTGAAGATACTATTCAGACGTCCGAAAGCACTCGATCCCAGCTTTGTTCTTCGAGCAATTTCATCGTGCATGCTTCCGTCTATGGGCACCTGTGTTTTCCCATTAATACTTGATAACTAACGATGTTACCTACTGATAAAATAATATAATGTTAGCGAAAGGGAAAACCTAGTAAAAACAAACTAAGTATTTTTTTTGTTAAATAATACTAATCGATTTAAGTTATTCAATATTCTTTACTAACTAATAAAATTTTCATATAAATTTATTGTATTACTTTTTTATACATATAAACTAGAATTAACTGTGTTCTGTGTCTATAAGCATTCACCATCGGTGAGTGCGCATATTGCGTGAAGATGCCGAAAGGCGAAACCCGGGTCGCACAATAATAGTTAAATTAAATAGTTCATTTGTATAACAATAGTACATTTTGAAGTGTTAGTTATCTCTACTGCAAAAATGAAGATCCCAAGCAGTGGCGGCCGGTGATCATAAAATTAGGGAGTGCATGCAAAGACATGCATTTTCCTTTTTGTGGTATTGAAAAAAATCGGCAATAGCCTTCAGAGTGGAGGTAGGCTTATGCTTAAATATATAATACATCTTGGGGGGGGGGGTTGAGAAACGAAACGACGCTCACATTCACCGACAGCATTTATTTATTGTCAAAGTTATAAAGTCCAAGCTTCTGGATATGATAGGTATGATGCAAAAGGCATACAAACTCTTTTCGATTTTTATTGTAATACATTTCATATGTGCCAACGTAGTTTCCACGTTTGACACTCCTAACTTCCATAAATTATAACTGATGCAAGTATTTTAGACAATATGTCATTGGTACAAAGCCGTAAACTCCTCATTTGTGTAGCTCCGATAGGTAGTACGGGGGTTATGGTCGGTTGAAGTTCACATACTGACGCAATTCGGGCATATCTTATACTCCTCTTTCGGTTATTTGCATCCCACATTCTCCGCATATACCTACGTGCTGTATTATTTTGATAAATACTATGGATCGGTGATTTTTCAACGGGATATAGTTACTATCTGTTAAAAAATTGCTAATACTTTGTACACCTCAACTCCAGAATTGCACTCCAAATGGGACTGATTTGAAAGACGTATTCAAAATAAAAAATACTTCGGTAACACGAATATTGTATTTGATAGAATAATTTATATTTCTTTTCTTCAATAATTGACATTGGAAAATTGCTTTGTTCATCTTCTTAAAAAATATTTTATCCTCTTTTACGTTCAAAATAACGCTCATACTCCACATACACTATTGAAATACCTAATATTGTAGAAATTGTTACAATGTAACGCTTTTGTTAAATAACTACTTCTCTTAGAGTAGTATAAGTAGGTACGTAAAAAATTGTAGTATGTATATTATATTATGTAAAGGTTATTAATAGTTTATCAATTACTTACTTACAAGTTTACTTTGCTCTAGGCATAATAAAATTATTTAATTTTTAAAGGTAAAATAATTATAAAATTGGTATTTGTATGTTGAGATTGCTACACCTAACTTAATGAACACAATATCACTCTAATCGATATTTTGATCGATTCAATATTATATGGCAAACAACGTAGCATTTACCTCATAACGTACGAAATAATAATATAATAATTTGAAATATTACGCGGGAATCTTGTACCGACTTCAAAAGCGTTTGTGAGTTGTTATTATTCGCGCCAGTCAAACACAGCATTGTCGTGAAATGTCGTCTGCGCTCGTAAGCTCAGATTGGGAGGCACAGTGTCCCAAGTGAGGTAAATATTGCACGTTCGGAAATAAAAAAAGATCACAACTGAGCCCACATTATCGGCAGCGTGAAAAAAAAATCATCGCCAGGCGGTTCGATTTCTCTCCTGCACAATTAATACTACGAAGGACGTACCTACGCATACATGCAGGCCGCCAGAAATTACGCGCATTTTATGCGTGCAGACGGGCGACAAATTAAAGATATTTTACAATAATTAATTCATACAATATGTAGGTATTTGAATACGTACTTATTATTACATAGTTACGTAATAATTTGGGAGATCAGTGCACCTTTGCTCCTATACAAGAGCCGTCCCTGATCCCAAGACAAGAACATATTAACTAGCAAAAATGATATTTTTTAGATATTTAGACATTTCCTAATTGGCCTGTATTTTAATCATTTATAGCAAACATTCAAGCATTTACGGCGAAGCTTATGGCTAAAGAATGAAATAAACAGATGTAAGGGTTTATTTATATTTTATCGCCTTAATAATATATTAAATTTGTTCTCGATTTCAATAGAAAAAGCTGTAGTCAACATGTTTTTACTATAAGAATTCTAATATTTACGATGGAATCCTATAGCAAAAACATGTTAAGATTCAATCAATATGTTGGGTGGAATGTCTCTTGAAGTAAACTTTAGATAAAATACGGCTTTTACTTAAAAAACATGTTAACCATTAATTTGACGACGCAACTAATGTGAACAACCAGTTAACGGCCCACGTGCTCGTCGTAGGTCAAAATTGAGTTTTTATTGTATTTTCAAACCATGATCCTGGACACTCCTTAAACGTTGTAGATAATCTATTTATTTAATTTTGAAGCCTTATTATCCTTTATAGTTATTTTATGTGTAATGTTTAAAATAACTATAAAGGATAATAAGGCTTCAAAATTATATAAATAGATTATCTACAACGTTTAAGGAGTGTCCAGGATCATGGTTTGAAAATACAATAAAAACTCAATTTTGACCTTCAACGAGCATGTCCCCCCTTAACTGAAAAAATATGACAAAGCAAACTAAAGTCGAGATTAACATATTATTATTTATGCCGTAATTGATCAAAGTTAACATAGGTATTATTCTACACCTAATAATTTCATATAGTGTGGCTACTTTCGAGCAATAAGAGTTAGTCCACTGGAAAGAGCATTCGACATTAAAGGCCCACTCACATTGAGGTGCATGTCGCGGACTATCACGTGAACTCACGAGTCACGACGATAAAAATGTCTATGGTTTCGTCATTTTGCAGAATATTTTGAACGTGCACCGTCTCGTAAATTCACTGAATAATGACACTGATGAGAAGTACCTACTATAATGTATTAGTAATTTGAATACATGCGGCATGACATTCATAGATATTAGAACACAGCCTGCAGACCATAGATAATAGACAAAATTCTCATAGAAAATACATAGTGCCAACTGCTAAAAACAAAAAAGAACGACAGTTTGACAATTTGACGTGACATTCGAAAAGTGCAGGCATGTGGAATATGATAACAACGTTCAAAACGTCATGCAGGTGCTGATGCAGTGAAGTTCAACGTGAAGTGCGCTCATTCTTGTTTTAATGATTACGGCAGATTTTGCCAACTGACAATGTTCGTTTAAAGCTATGATACTCAACCTTTTTTTTCTTCGGGCCAAATACATATATTGGTAAAATAACGCGGGCCGCATCACTACTGGTGTGACTAAAAAAATCATGAAACCCCCCTTTTTTACAAAACATTTTTGAGATTTTAAAAATTATGCGTGTTTTTTAAATTAATCGTGTGCAATAGCAACACTTTTATACCAGATCTGATGTGGACCATAATGACAATCCTCTTCGGGTGTCACTATCTGTGCGTTAAAGTGGAAACGAATCTCAAGATATACGAAATTCCTGATAATAAATTTGTTTCGGGCAGCACATAAAAGCTTAAAGGGCCGCAGGTTGAGTATCGCTGGTTTAAAGGTTCAAAATATGCTACGGGATGGGAGCATCAGTCTGATAAGATTTTAAACACCAAGAACAACGACATTACACACTTTTTTCCCGTAGCAGCAGCCCGTGACAGCAAGCGACAAGCACCGTGACATGCACCTCAATGTGCGTGGGCCTTTAGGCTAGTGCGTACAGCTGAATGCAGAACAATTCTAACTCACATTTGAAATATTTGAATTATTTAAAATGGGTAAATAAGGTATTTATTATTTATATAGCCACATTATGTATGCATCATTAGTTTCATCAATAATACTACTAAAATATAATGTATACATTTATCTGTACAAATAATAAACAACTTAAGTAGCTTGTTTCAAAGAACTCCCTTCTAAAATATTTAAAATGTGAGTTATGTATTGTCTAGCTAGACTCTAGGTGGCGCGATTTGACTCACGCGTAAAAATCGCGCGCATTCCATGTAGATGTGACCTCATTGAGCCGTTCACATGCACTCGCGCAGTATCGCGGCGAGACACGCGTCATCTGGACAACCTCTAAAATAGTTCTGCAGAGGCGGCTCTCGTGGTGCAGTGGGTAAGGTGCTGGCCTTCCACCCGAGAGTTCTGGGTTCGATTCCCGGTCATGACAAAAACATTTATGTGTTTTTCTCAAAGCCTGGGTGTTTGTGATTGTTCAAAATTACTAACAACCACCTTGTACGAAAAAGCAAGGACATGGTTATTAATAATTCAAAAAAAATAGTTCTGCATTCAGCGGATGACACATACTATAACTCATTTTCGACAAAAATTTTAAATAACATATTCCTGAATTAGGGTCTTCAAATACCTTTTCCTTGGTAAAAGCCCAACAATTCGTCGATATATTATGATACAATTTTAGAAACCTTTATGAAAAATTTCAGATTTCGATCATAATATTATTTGCACGAATATAATAAATGTCGATAGTGTAATATGTAATATATTCACGTGGCAAAAAAACGGCTTCGGTATCTCGAGCGATAAATATATTGGTGATAGCGTATGCTATATTTTATTCATACGAGATATAACGACGGCGCCCCCGTAAGCCAGCCAGAAGCGGTTGGGGAAAAAATATAAACGGTATGACTAGATTATATATGTATATGCGGAAAAACAATTTAAAATACACAGCAAAGCGAAGCGAAAGAATGAGGATTTTCGAAAGCCAATTTAAACGGATGTAATGTGAAAATAAGCCAACGGATTTACTGGAAAGCTGATTGTAAAGAGTAATAACGGGCAAATAATATAATGGTAAAAAACAATCGAAATACAATAGTATTAGAATCAACTTTCATAAGTCACTCTTGCTAATTCTGAAAATCAACTACAGCCTCCTCCAATACAAATATATATCCACGATGTTGTTTAAGTTGGTAGACTCTGATGGGCAGACCGTACAGCAGGAAGATAATTATATAATATTCATAATATTATGACTATCGACCGAAGGTACTTGATGGAATTTGATTTTAAATTCTAATGGATTTAAGTTTTGTACTATTCCATTTGAGTCGTTTTTTGCGACCCGGGTTTCGCTTTTCGTCATCTTCAGGCACTATGTGCACTCATCAAAAGGTAAATACACACTGACAACGAACACTGATGCATGAACAAGATACCGAAAGGTAAAACTCGGGTCGCAAAAAACGACTCAAATGGAATAGTACAAAACTTGAATCTATTAGAATATATTAAGTGTAGAGTACTATATTTAAATGATAACCAAATGTCGTCCCTACGTTAAATTTTAGTGTTTACTTATTTATTAGTTAAGAATCAATAAATCATTTTTCAGTGTTTTCGTGTAAAAACTGCATTAAAATATTTTTTTTGAAACGCTAATCTCTAGACAGTTTTTTTAATTCGGGGAAATCCAATATTTTTCCTGCTAACTAGCTTATTTTCTTACCCTCACTGACATAGTTTTGTGAATGACAGTTGGGAACAATGACCTGAACAATTGAGATTAAAATACAGTGTAGGTAGGCCAGTCATATAGATACCTGACAATCGTTACTTTTTTGGCACCCCTAGATGTAGGATCTCATAGATCAATCGGCATCATTATAGCGACAGTGCCGACTAAATAACTTCATAAGGTGTTGGCATTTATATTAAATTTCTAATTCGCACAAAAATACCACAACCTTTAACCACATTATAAATCCACGCTGAACGTGTAAATAAATAAAACAAATTCGTACAAAGGAGCAACCCTTATATAATATGCCTTACACTAGAAGTCAAAATAGTTAGATTCGCAAACATATAAATAGTATGCTTCTAGTTACGAGTAGTTAGATTACCCTTGTCATTGGGAAGTTATTTGACAGCGAACAAACAGATAATTTGGAATTGTGCGAACCAAAATACTCATCGGTATACATGGGTAAGTATATAGAATTAATTATTGAAAGAGTTACAGGGTGTAATTTTATTGATCCGCCCCCGTACTGCGATTGTCGACTTAATCGAAATAATTCACAATGCTTTTATTGGCAATACTAGTAAAAATAAAAATGCTATTATATCCGTGGCAAATTTACATATTATATACTACACATTTAACGGACTGTTGACAAAGAATGGTTGTTAGCCATTTGCGGAACCTATTGACTGATCTCTTACACGTGAACACATAAAGTCGCAGTATCAGCTTTATAGACGGCTATAACCAAATCAAATACCTAATGATAAAAAATAACAGGTAAAGATACATTGGATCAAACACTTATAATATATTCTTTAATAATACGTAAACTTAAAAACCGATCTCAGTTCCACGAAAATATTGTTTGATGTATTAATGTATAACACCAGTCAATTTCAATTCAATCTTATTCTAAACTGGTAATTATACTTTCATGGGTTTGCATATTTCAAAAATTATAATCATTGGTACTAAACTGAAATAATTTAAATACTTACGTATTACAAAGCAGTGATACGCACATTTTTAAACCAATGTGCCATTTTTCAATATTAAATGATTAAAGTAGCAATAAATAAACAGTTACACGGCTGTACTCGATTAAAACTAAATGCCGCCTATTCGACGCTTGCATTCTGACGGTGCTGCTTTACGGTAGCGAATCATGGCACCTTACGAAGGCTCAGAGCAACCGTATACTGATCTTCGAGAACAAATATTTGCGACGGATAATAGGTGAGCTTAGGGGTAACGAGAAGATATGAGAACAATACAAACAGCCTCTCATCACGCTGAGAGTGTAGGGGCGACGTCGGACCTGGCTCGGGCTCTAAAATACTATCAGCTATAGAGTGTATACGACAGAGCTACGTGGTGCTTGTATGACATGGATTAACGCAAGAAGACTGGAGAGCGACATGGATGCTCAGCTAATGGGCGAACATAGCCGAAATACACAGGAAGTATATTATCAAAAAAAATGTCACGACATGAAGCAACAGAGTATCGATTCAGTTCAAAGTGCATGATGTAACACGAATGGAGGCTAGGTAAAGGACCAATAACTAACAGTATCATGAACCAAATTACATATTGGTTAGACGTACACTGTTACGTACTTACTCTCAGGATAACAGGAAGTCGCTGTAGTCGCATATAGAAGACTTCTCAGTGACGTACCGCGTGTCATGATGGCAACGCGTATTTAAATAATGTATCAGCTCTCTTTTTAGATGCTACTTCTTTTCTTCTTCGCAATAAACCAAAAATTTACTAATACTAATTCTAACATCACTCCTGGTCGTTTAAGACATATTTTTGTTATAAAAGCATTAAACTACTTAAATAGATAGAACCGTACACAACGGAAGCGTTAAATGAAACGATAATTTTGGGGGCATTCCTCATTTGAAAACGGAAGTGCAATTAACTGCACAGGAGGGGCTTGTTAGTTCACAGTTTCAACACGTGGACAAGAAGTTCTTGTTCGACAATAAGAAACAACGTGTTTAATAAACCTATTTTCACTTTAAACTGTATGTCCATATTTGCAATGTGCTTTAAAGCATCTATCATTCGAGGCCTTAAAAAATAGTACCGCTGATACACATTAAGTATAAAGAACTTCTGAACAGTTTATTAAAATAGTAGCTTATATATTAAAGCAAATAGCCTTTGCACGTTAAAAATTTTCCTACAGGCTTGAGTTTGTATTTACCATACAGAAGCCTAGTGAGAAAACAACGTAATAAAGTGCTTCCGTTGATAATAAAATTACATGGAAATTATACACAAAAGTGAAATTTTCCGAGAAAAACAACATTAGCAGTAAAGAAATTTCAGGTAACTTGAATTTATTATTAGCAACGCGTATATCATGAAAACTTTCACGATAAACCTGTTTAATCCATTACCTATGGAAAACAATAATTTCGAGTGTTTTTTTTTATATAAATAGCTGGGGCTAATAATAAGCCTAATATCGGATAAAAAATAGACGTATTTCAAAAAATTAATATTTAACGAAATACTTGAAGTAACATTTCACTTAAGAAGAAACATGTTAAAGTTTCATTTTCTTACAAATTTCCCTATATGAAATTTACCAAATTTTTATTATTTATTGAGTGTTCTGTTTTTAAGATGCTAATCCGTAATGAGGGTATTTATTACAATAACTATTTCAATAAAATGTTGTGTGAAAAGAATATAGAGAACATTTGCAACATGCCAAGAGTTTTGATTTTTGTTTTCGAACAAACTTGAAAGATCTGAAGCTACCAAAATATGGGTGTTCAGACACATGCACCGTATCAAATATACAAAGATACTAAAACGTCGAGGTGATGATGTCAAGGATGAAAATGCCAAAAAATATTAGAATAAGTAAAAACTAAAACGCTAGTAGGTACCTACACTTTGGTCAAATGGATCTTATTATTTAAGGCAGTGATACTTAAATTTTGCACTGCGAGCAGTATTCAGGAGCGCCGCAGGCTGTTTGAAACATTTGTTAATTCCAGACAATCTTAATGCAAAGCATAACTGATGCGCGATCACAATGATAGATCCCATTGTTACACCAGTGTGTGACCTGCAATGCTTCGTCATAAATATCTATGCATGGATTCAAAACGAAATACTGTTATAGAAGTTGGAACGCAATCTTTTCAGCGTTCCGCATTCACAACCATATAGTAAAGCTACTGACACTATTTATAGGGCACTACAATTTCCTCACCTACCGGCCTCTAGCGGTCGCTAGCCAAACAAGTGCTCGATGTAAGATAAAATATTATATTCAGTGTTCGCGCGTGCGCACTGCTATATTTATATATTGTGGTTAGTCGGGACGAATTCATTTCTACATTGACATCCTAAAAATATGACAAAAGGTGTATGTGTAGTTGGTTGGGCCGATTGTGGTGGCCGTCATCCTTATTCCCCACCTACTCAAATCCCCTTATTTATTATTGTCACAAGACCAAGTGACCGACAGTCACAGGTAATGAATCGACCGTAATTGCGAAGAACATTCAATCAACTCAAGAGAACAAACGGGTGCGTGTTGTCGCACCGCGTCAACTACCGAGTGATTCAAAACATATGTTTTCTACCTTCGTCGCACTAAATCTGTTACGGTTTGAGTGAACGTCGCGTCTATATCATCCATCTTGAACTTATCATCATCATGTATCAACCTCATAATATATCATCCATTCAAAGTGTATCGTCCGTTTACCAAAGCGTTAACCAGCGCGCGCCAGCCCTCAACATAAAGGTCAGTGTCTGGCATCATCTGTAAACCCCCCCCCCTAGATCCGTAATCCTTCAAATTACAGTCCACTGCTAAAAGCGCCACCAGTAATAAAAGCTAAATATAGGTTTTATACTTCCACAATATTATAATAAATCACTGCTAATATTCAGAATAAATAAACAAATAAAAATATTCTGGTTGATTTTCGAAAGCTCGTGATGGTAATACTAATCAAAGGGAAGTTACCCAAAAAATCATTGTGCAACAAAGATGACAATAATTCAAACAACGGAGACTTAATGGGATTTCAATTGGACCGTTCTCCGCGTGCAAAATACAAATTGCTTTCGGGAGCGAGCCACTACTCCCGGCCTAACGCCGTTTAGAAGTTTTCATTTATTTCGTTCGTAAAATGAAAAGTAGGGAAGAGTAAAATATTCCGAACGAGGGGCGGGGGGAGAGTTACGTAAGAGCGATGCTCAAAATGTTTTATGGATAAAAACGAATAAATTACTCTGCAAGTATTCGTGTAACGAAACAAAATAATATATTATTTCAGCAGCGTGAAATAAAATATGAAACCGGTGAGTGATATTAACATATGCGACGAGCAGACGTGATGAATTTAGAATTTTATAAAAGAAAATATGATATATATCAAAGTTTGATTACTTTTTGTTGAGATGTTTTGTTGTTCATTTCGCACGAAAGTGATTTGAGAACAGAAGACATTTGAAACAATCCAGTAGCACTCAACCATTCTCGATATAAAAACGATAATATCAACGATGTTTTATTTTCCTTCCTTTTTTGGTATCCCGATAAAAATCACTGAAGCAAACTCCAGTTTGACGCACGTAGTTACCTACCATTTTTGTATTAGTGGCCCTTTTTCTAATTTTCCTAATACCCATGTTAAAAGAAACGGTTCTTTAACATATTTTAATGATATCGAAAATAACATTTTCATTCTTTTCGTTGGAACGAACTATTGTTAACAAGAAAAAAAACAGTATTTCCTTCCCTGCGCATCTATTCCATACACAAAACTGCTATCGGCGGCTATCGAGGGTACTTTTTCATATTTTTGTACTACAGATTATAATTTTTACAATTAATAAAATTAGTTGTAATTGTTACAATAAGTGCAATGTTTTAACAGCACCTCTCTTAGCTGTGCTAACTTTTAGAGCAAGATAGACAATTTTGACTATTTGGAGTTTAGACGGCTAACTATCCTCGATAACCGCCGATAGCGGTCGATAACAGTCTTGTGTATATAATAGATCCGCAGATACCTTTGAAAGTGCTACCATTTGGCGCATTCCGCTAATTTATATAGGTACCAATGAGGATCGGGTGAACGTCATTCCATTGTTATATGCACAAGGAATGGGGCAAGTGCATTCGACTGTTTTTTTTCTTCGATTTCTGATAGTCCATTAAAAGTTAGTTTACCCCACGATACTGTATTTGGTCCAGAGTATGGACCTAATGGATTGAGCGTGGCTAAAAGTGGCAAACATCCATTACTCGTAAAAAGAAATCCGTTTAATACAATCCCCCACTCCGTGGAGGATGTATTAATAGACTCATGTATGGAATGTTCTTAGGATCGGACATGTTAAAAAATAGTTAGAAATTATCTGATTCGTATTAGCGTTCAATATTGGATGTTATAAGTGGTAGGAAAGGCTTTCGATTGAATGACAGGAGAACCGTTTGCTGATGATGTGAATTTTGGAGATTCGGAAAAAAAATCTCACAAATCGTAAATAATAATAATATGGTGTGGCAGAAGCCGATTTATCAGTAGCTGTCATGTCAATACAATATCTAACGAGAGCATTCCCGGCGAACAACCGTTCGAGCATAAATATTATATCGAGGCACTAAAAGAGAAGAATGATCGACACCGAAAACAACAGTGTTGACGGATGTAATGGAGCGATACACTTAAAAAAAAAAATACAAAAAGGGTTGATTATCTCTAGAAATAATATTTTACAAAACCAAGGCTCGCCGCACATGGACAACTATGAGACAGTGCGACAAGTCGCACGATAGTTGATCATTGTAGGGAGGATTTGGACATGGGGATGTGGTGTGAGGACATTCGGTACCGCACGTGCTATTTCTACAGAGAAAAGTGTGTACGAGAAAATTAGGTTGGGATTCTGCTGATTACATGTAAATTCTACGTATTAAATTTCACCGTAGCACAGTTCGCCGTGAGCTTTCTTATCGGAAAGAGATAACCGTATACTATACGGTCATCTATGATTTTGGCAAAATTAATGAATTCAAGAATGAAAACCTAAACTTGTTTGCCGCTGGCTTCCTGTAAACCGAAAAGAACCATGTTTTATTTAGACATGAATTTTATCTCAGTACGACCATAATATATTTCCGATACAACATTTCACGGCGAAGTGTGATACGGCGAACTGCTTACGTACAAATATCCAGACACGCTTCTGCTTGCCACATCATTACTGCAACTGATGCACGGGAAGATAAAACGGCAAACGTTAAAAGAAATAAGCATGCGAATCATCCCAGACGCCCACAAAGCGTAGACCCTTGGGACTCGAGTCCGGAAAGAGCTTTGTGAATACGGCTACTTGAATAGATACGCACACAAATAAGAGAAACCTCACCGGAAACTCTAGAAAGTATTGCACAAGTGGAGAGTCAGTATTCCAGATTCACGGTGAACATAAAAAATGGATTTTTTCGCATGGTGAAAGACACAGGTTGTCCAAATATCAGTGGCGAAGACTCCATACTAGGCGATGATTTAAAGCCTACCTTCTTAAGAAAAATATTTTTTAATTGTATATTGACACATTTATATACTTAATCACTACATTATTTTATGTTCTATGAAAATAATTTATTTTGCCAACGAGAGATGTTGTATATGTAGGAATGTATTACAGTATTACTCAGTTTACAAAACAATCTGCAAAGGTATTAAAAAATATACCACAGCGCGCCATCTATCTTGATGTAAATAAATTTTCGATTATGTGTGAAATAATTCTGAATTTATTTTCGTATGGACTTTACGTCTCGTAACTTCAGCAAGTCTGTTGATTTGTATGAAATAAGGTAAGCTCCTATCGCAGAGCCTAAAACATTCGCGCATACTTAATATTGTTATCACGACTGCGCACTTTGTCCAAAATCAATAATAATTAGATAGTTAAAAAAATAATTTCAACGGAGTTTAATCGAATATTAATAAATAGTATAGATTGTTTTTAAAAATAAAAATAAATTTTATCTAATGATTTTTGATGGGTATAAATGTTTTGAAAAATACGTAATTTAAACACAACGCTCATTTTTATGTCGTCAGTGAGTCTATTTTCATTTATTAGTGTGTACCCTATTCATTAGTAGTAAATATTGTACTATCTTCTTATTTTTAGTAAGTATACCTGACAAGTGTGCTCTTTTTATCAGATCTCCACAGCATACATCTTTCCAGGGGCGGCTGTACCTTAAGGGTTCGTAGGGACCATCCCCACATTGTTATCATGTGAAAAATACATGCCCGATATTTTTATCATTGTAATAATATACCTACCTAATCACATGATTAAATTAACTATTATTTAATTAATTTTATTTATCTAAACCCGTCGCAATTTTATAGAGATATTTAGTCACTCAGTCGCATCCCGTCGCCGCGGTACAAATATCGTTATACAAAGGATGTGAATGCATTAGCGTTAGTATAGGCGTACTGGGGAGCGAATCAAATAACCCTAGGTGAGTAAAAACGTTCGCTGTATGGCGTTGTTCAAAACTGATGATAGTAAGTCTATAATAATTATCATTGTTAATTAAATTATTATTTTGAAAAAGTTGTTATTATTTAGATGTGATGATGTAATGACACATATTATTTATTCTGAAAAATTACTCATTTCCTAATTGATAAAATCATAATATTATATGTAGCTTGGTACATAATGTATAATATGAGAAAGTAGGTAGGTATGTATATTTAATAATTAATGGCTAGACCCCACCACCTAGAAAGTTGTTGAGCCGCTACTGCCTCTTTCCAAAAGTCACCCTTCGCCACTGCCACATATCGATGTACAGTGCATTGAAGAGGACCTCCGGAGTGCGACCAACAAATGTGGCTATCTCCTTCGCAAGGTTGCACTTATTTATAACTAATTACGACTATTGTAAAAAAAAAGTTTGCCTGCGGTGCTACTCTCCTGTCTATATCCGTACCATTCCTAAA
Organism: Rhyacophila brunnea; assembly: GCF_057557595.1. Lineage (NCBI taxonomy): Eukaryota > Metazoa > Arthropoda > Insecta > Trichoptera > Rhyacophilidae > Rhyacophila > Rhyacophila brunnea. Next base: position 44,639,296 of record NW_028232859.1, read on the forward strand.
ATTCCAGAACGACATCGTGATGTCATCAAACAGGTTACATGATATCACTGGACAGTAGAGTTGGACAGTTAATTACAAGACATTTATACGGATTCAACAAAAACTGTGTTATATCAACTCAACTGACCACAAACAGACGGCTTTATGAAGTAATGGGTTGAAATGTATCCATTTGGTTTGACATCATAATACATTAAAATTTATAGAGTCGTTAATTTTTCGCACCATTAAAACATGTTTCAATTAAAGTATATTGAGAAAACGTGAAATTAAACAGGCCATAAAAATGAAGCTAGTTTAATGTGGTCGATTCTAGTAGATAATTAAACAATAACCACTGTCTTAGTGTCTTGGATACCATTAATGGATGAACGATATAAAATCATAATTTCTAAATATTCTAAATCATATACATTGACTTTGAAAGGGAAAGGGCGTAACCCTTAGTTTTTTCAAAATAGGTTTTATTGCATAATAACGTTGTACATGACTAAATACACATTGTGTCTAAAGGATGTAAGCAGCAAATGCCGTTTTAATATCTAAATTTAGCTAACAATAAAAAAAGAAAGAAGTGACGTGGGAAAAACCACCGTAATTTTGTATGTTTTTTTTATAACTATATATAACTCAATAATTAATATCAGATTTTCTTTTTCGACCATGTCCGATCCTAATAAGATCATATGGGCCTCCACAGGGTAGAGGTTTGTATTAACAGATTTTTGTTTTTTACGAGAAATGAATTTCAGCCACTTTGCTCAACCTATTAGGTCCATACCCTGACTCACACACAAATTGAAAACAATATGTTTACTTGCCAGTCCCAGGATTCGAACCTGAGACCGCGCGGACACCGCGGGTGTATCAAATTAGGGATATAAAAACAAAATTATTAATTATCATGAACTTCATGGTTATGTTTATGTTGTATTTTAACTTTGACCAAAAACCATAACAAAAACGTTTTTGTGCCTCCTGTAAAATTTGATTTGTGTGGATTACGCCATTTTTCCCTTCCAAAGTCGACATAATTCATAGTGCCTTTATTGTTTAAAGTACGTAGGACGTATGTATTTACAGTAAAAATATTAGTATCTCTTATAAATATATCCGGATAAAACTGTTTTGGGGTTTAATCAATATAAATAAGTGACTTGCATAGCGATATGGAAAAACTAAATTGCCATAAATGAAGAAAAAAATACTAAATGGAAAATTAAAAAAAGAGGTAAACACGAGTAAAATCTTTCAGTTTCGAAAACATATTATATTTTATTCGTAGCTTTTATCGTTCAAACGTTTCTCAGATAAACTATCCGGGATTTTTAGACTGGTTAATTGTATATTAAAGACAAATAATTGATAAAAACAACATTTGCTTTAAAAACGATTAGTTGACAAGGTTTGCATTGATAGCTCCTTGAAATTGATAGTGTTTTCAATTCCCCACAAATATAAGGTTGCAATTTGTTCAACTGTCTTAAATAATCTTTATATAAAATCGTTAATCGGTTTTATGTATAGACCGAGAGATTCGATGAGCTCCAGTGGGATTCTATCTTCGGGAAATCCCATCCCAATTACATTTACAAACATGCAACGTATACTTCAATTTATGACATACCGGCAGGAAAAATATGACGTAATGTAAGACAACCTCTAGGGAAATTCGCTGAAATCGGTAATCAGTATTTTTCGAGCAGTATCTACATTTTAAGTGACCCGTAAAATTTAGTTAAACAATACACGGAATGTGAGCAGTTGTAATAATCCGTGGCTAAACCTCGTTACGATGTTAACCCATTCGCGGACGTCCTTCAATTAAAAATGACGGTCTGGTCCGTCATCCAAACCTCCATTCATATTGGACGGACAGTGGAAACCGACGAAAAATGCATGGAATTAGTAAAATGATATTATAACCAATAGAAAAAATCTTTTTTGAAAAAAGTAAGACGCCCAGCATGAATCGAATATGCATGTCTCTGGTTTCGCGCCCATGCACATATACCACTATGCTATAGGCGTCATACTTAACTGTGACAAATTTTAACTGATGGCTCTGCATACTCTCTGAAGCGCTTTCCAAATTGAGTTACAATTGGCGATCGGCTTTTGTATTTTAAATCAAAGTAAGTACTTTAATTATTAACAGACGTCACGGATCACTCCAAGATTTTTTGTTATAACTTACTTGAACTTGCTAATAATTTATAATTCAGGCGTCATACTTAATTGCGACAAATTGTGTATGTTTAACATTTGAATGTTCAATAATTAGAATGTTACATTCTTAAATCTTGTGAATTATTTGTTGAATAAAAAAAATATTTAATTATAATATATTCTAGTATAAAAATGCTTAAATGAAATTTTCCTATTATTATACCTATATTTAAGTAAATTTATCTTTTGTATTAAGTCGATACTGCTGCAAGTGTATGGGTGTTGTAGGCGACCGTGTGTGTTGTATTTATCTTCTGTCTCTCGAAATATAACCCACGAATAATAAATGCTGTGTATAAATCACGTATAAAGTTTATTGTTCACCCCTAGAATTGAATAAATAAAGAATGAGAAAAATATTTGAAGAAGTCACTACTTCAGAATGATAGATAATATTATGACAGATGTGGAATCTAACGGAGGACATTACTATTTTATATTGTATGCATTGTCGATCATGGATTAAGTCATTTATTGGGAAAATTACAAGTACACACGTTAGACATAATATCTTCACTTGTAAAATAAACAAATAAATAAACAAATAATTAAATAAACAAAATGAATACTTAGTGTCAATAGCAGGGGCAGCTGAAATTCTTGACTATCCGCCAACGTGTTAAAGACTTCAATTAAAATTCACAGAGGGCATTACAACCACGAACAATTCGCATTGTCGTGCGCAAAGCGTGGAACTATGTGTACAGTATTCTTCGCAATAAGCCCCGGCTCAATAGGCCGGGACTTTTAGTGACTTGCCCGACTTTCCGTATAGATTCCATTATTCCGTACAGCCCGGCAAACGTTATTGTCTGGAAGCGGAAGGCCGTAACACCCTCAAGTAGGGCTGTCATATCGAAAGAAAAAGTTTAGATACTTGGTATCGGCATCGAATCGAATGAAAGTATCAATGCTCGAACATTTTCTTGCAACACACAACAAATTTAATAATACTGAATTTGTATTGTCATGGGGATGGCTATATAACAACATTTAAGACTTAAAACATTAACTAGATACGTACAAAAAGATTTGAAATTGGTCTAATTTAATCCCATTTCAGAGATACACATTTACTTAACTATGTATTAAAAATTCGTGTTCCTAACGTCTTTCAAGCTACACACTACGAAGGTCAGACTCAGATGTTATTGAGACATCGACTCAATACAACTACAAACTTATTAAGTTGACAACGATTATTTATTAATCGATTAACAACGAAGAAAGAATATTAAAACACTTTCAATTACACATCTATATACTACATCTGAAGCAAAAATGTCGAAAAAACTACGCTAGAAACAATGGTTAAAATATTTTAAATACTTTAATGCATTGTAATCGCCAATCAGCATTTCAATGTTTCAACTAAGGATAAAATATCAAATATCGAATGATCCGAAACTGACAAAAAACGATATATACTTCGTTGACGCCCTACCGTTAGGTTAGGTTAATTACAAAGTCAAATGTCGCAAGTAGTCATATTGATAGTGTTTATAGGCAAACTTGTCAATACAAATAAAAAACGCTATTAAAATAAATTATGAACGCTAAAAATCACAGAACATTCGGGACTATATTCCCCGAACTACAAGTGTGCCTTCAGCTTGTGACGATTCAGGATCGGAGCAGTGGGCATGTATTCTCTCTTGCTGTGTCACGTTGGTATATTATCTTTGAAGAGTGAGGTAGAGTCGATCACGAATGCAGAACCCGTGCAGCTATGCCACAGTGGATTGGAGTAACGCACTGTTGAGGGCATTCGTAATACATATTCCAGCCAAGTAAAGCACCTCTTCGCGTTCACATCCATCACCAAGGACTGCCGCGTTTGATCATGAACTAGTGTGTTTGCTACACGGTCGTACCATATGTGTACTGAATGAAAATTATAAAATTAAATGTATCTATCCAACATTAGATTGTTCTACTCTACACGCACACACCCGCATACATTATTGTTAAATATGAATAAACAAGTATTTTTAATTTAACTTTGCGTATAAATCATTATAGAGATAGTATTGATATTAAACGTTTTTGCGTACAATAGTTTTACACCACATCATAATCGTAAATGCAAATGCTAATGAGTGGCAAAGCATAGTCTTAATACCTTATCGCATCTTGCAAAGTAAACTAATTAATACCCAAATTACATAATCAGACTCGACGACTCCAACCGACCGTCTGGCCCGATCGAAAAATGTCACTTTGAATCATTTCATCGAATCGTGAGCGAAATAAAAACATTTCTATTTTAGTCCGATCCACCTCAACAATTGAGGTGACAGCTTGGCTGTTGAAGGCACGATATTTTACTTTCGTCTAACTTTATCACTGCTGTCAGATTGACGTTAGCTTTAATAATGGTAGTCGCTTGACGTTGTTCATTATTAAAAAAAAAAATGATAATAATACGAAACAATAATAATACTTATCCTATTAAATACAATCATCATCGAGTTTATTGTACAAATAGAATCTCTTTTTTAGTATTAAGGAAGAATTTTTAATGTATCCACCAAGCTGACCAATATATTTTTTTACCTACGTATAGTTTAAACACTACTAACACAATATATGTTTATGACTCCATCACAAGGGTCGATGGAATTTGTTCCTGAATCGGTTCGTGTAATTTCTATATAAGGTTGACGATTGATCAAGACGATCGGCGTGAGTTGTCGCGTTTACGAGACTCCTCGTGTAATTACAGCATTAGTCCGACATTACTGAAAAATCTTAGGGACTTGTGAAATCTGTGTTTTGTTAATGTCTTTATATCAGTATGCGTATTTATTATATCTATCTAAATCTAAATGCATAGGTAGCCATACTTTAGTGACCTAAGGCGTAAAACCCACTTAACGCAGCAAGTGTGGCTCTCGCGCAAAATTTCACAAGTGGCGCGTAAATCAACGAAAATACAACGTAATCAAATACGCCAGCGCCCACTGGATTTGACGACGCATTATGCGCGCCCGCCCCATGAGTCATCGTTTTTTGGCTTCTCGGCGATACGTATGAACGAAAATACAATGCAGTCCATTCATTGAACGCGGCGAGTAAAATCACGCTCTGGAAGCGTCGTCGATCGACGGGCGAGAAGCCATTATTTAATAACAGAGAACTTATTTAATTTTATTGCGTGTCCGATTTTAATTACAAGCCCCGAGAAATTTAATAATATTTTTATTGCTTTGTTATGACTGTTATGAGAGACGCTGATAATAATAATTATTTTGTGCTGCTTGAGCCCCTTATTACATAGGTGAAGGGTAATGCGCGGGTGGGAGGGGGCCTACTCAGTAGTGAGCGCGTCGAGCGCTTTTTTGGTGGGCTTTATGCCTTAAGCGTGACGTAAAGCAGTGACTTAGAGGAAGTGAAAAAAACAAGCAACGTGTTTATTAGTATGCGAAGGGATTGCCTTATTAGAACTTCCTAGTTATGGCTAATTTGGCATATAAATTTCTGAATTTATGCCATCAGTCCGAAAAAACCCGAGGCATCATTTCACCGATAAAAAGTCTCACGTACTTTCGGAAGCTCTATCCAATAAAACTCCGATAAAAAATACGTGTGACACACAATGATATGTAGGACAACGTGCTTTCCCCTCAAAACATCTCCAGGGTAAATATCGTACATATGTCCGTCCACACATTAATTATATCATTAGAGTAATTTTAATCTAAAAAAGCTCTTCATTTTGAATATTGTTTTGTTGTTTTTCAATGTTTATTTGGAACAGCATGGACTAAATCGTGTGCAGTTCGCCGTACCACACTTCACCGTGAAATGTTGTATCGGAAATATATGGTCGTATATTAAAGACCGTCCAACCTCTTTGGCTCGTATAGTACTGACATAAAATTAATGTCTAAATAAAACACAGTTCTTGTCGGTTCACACTTTACAGGAAGCCAACAGCAAACAAATTTTGAAAATAGCCGATATACTGGATCATTTGGTAGGTTTTCATTCTTGAATTCATGATCATATTGAATGTAATAAAATTGGAGAGCGTATGGTATACGGTCATCTCTTTCCGATAAGAAGGCTCACGGCGAACTGTGCCACGGTGAAATGTGTTAAGTACAATTAATATGTAACCGGACTAAATAGGTTGAGTAAGTGGTTAAGATTAATTTTTAGAAACCTCTTTGTGCGACGGCCAAGATTATATCGGATTGCCAATGAAAAAAGTTATCTTTTAAAGCTCATATTATTATTATAAATGTAGTATCACGAAACATTCGTTGAATCAATGGAAAATACAAACGTTACAAATCAAGCCTATCTGAGAACGATAATTGAACCAACTAGGATTCGTAATCCAGTTAGGAGTTGCGAAAATTTTCTGATAAGCAAGATAATTCGATTTTAACAGTTAGCTTGTTCACTCGAATTCGGTGTTGCATTGGAATACGAAAATTTACATATCATTACTGTGCTATCAGTATTTCTGTCATTCGTTTCCGCGAAGAAAATTCTACAAGGGGATTTGTCGATATCTCTACTATAAATCAAAACATTTGTCATTGTATTGTAGGCCAACGCAAGCTTTTAAGCTTATGGCGTGGTTCCGTTCAGAAGATATGGCAATTTAAAATTGACGTTCATTTCCGAATGATTGAGGTGCTGAGGGTTGAATTAATACAAGTGCAAGAGTGCACGACATCAAACTTAAATATACGATTATCAATTATAACTGTTTTAAACATTCTTTAATTGAGTTTTTATGCTTTAGAGTTTGAAAAATAAAACCAAAACATTGAAAGTATTGCAACAGTAAAGCGATTCCTATGAAAATAATACAATTGTCTTGATTTATCAATCTGTCTGCCTGAAACGCATAAGAGAAAACATATGTAAATGTGTAGGAGAGAGTGAGACAGGTAAAAAACGTATTGAATGAGGTAAGGTGAGGAAAAACATAGAAGTAAATGCAAATTCTAAATTTAAAAAATAAACTGACACCCAAATAAAGGAATCGTTTATTCTAATCAATCGGATCGTGAAAGAAAACAGATAAGACACTCTCACAGTTGTTCCGTGTGATCGACGACAGTCGGACGTCTCCAATAACGAGATAGCGAGTGTTTACAAATTAATAATAACCAGTTGTGCGTGCGGCGTAACAATAAATTATTGTTACAAAGTTGTTTACATTTAAGTGTCTCTGACTACAGGGGCGCTCATTAAAAATCAAAAAAATACAACGTTGCCAGCAATGGATCACCAAAAAGAAACCCAACAAACAATGTCATATGCATCAGTTGCTCAAAAAATGCAGTTTCCGAAGAAGGAGCAAGCCATCGTTCTAGATGCTATCGATGGCATCTCTATACGAGAATACACGCTATCGATCGGGAATAAGGTAGGTCCATGTAATATAAGATATGTATCTAGGATTTCCCAGGGAAGAATATGTATATACTTGAGTAGTGAAGAACAAGCAGATAAATTAACAGAAAATAAAGAAACAGTTAAAATTGGAAACCACATACTAGAAATCAGGACGCTGATCACCAAATCAAAGAGGATAATAATATCAAACGTATGTCCTATAAACCCACACAGCGTTTTGGAATCAAAACTCAATGACTTAAAGATAAAAACTACCTCACGTATCACAAGCATCAGAGCTGGTATTAACGAACCGGGTTATGCACATATTTTAAGTTTCCGGAGACAGGTTTATGTAAACCCAGAAGACACAATAAAACTGCCAGAGTCAATGCAAATAAATTTTGATAATACCCTGTACTGGATTTACTTCTCCACCGAAAAATTGACATGCTTTATTTGCAAAGAAGAGGGCCATCTGGCCAAATATTGTAAAACAACTGGAAATAATGAACCTCACACTGTACAATTACCTGACTCTCTCAATGTACCAAAGGTGTTAACCTCTCTTTCGTTAGAGAGAGAAAATACACTCCAGGAGGATGAACTAGCCGCAGATATAGAGTCGGACAACTCTATTATCAACAAGGATACGCCAATCGGTTCAAAAAGGCCGTTGACCAGTCCAACTGATATCAGCAGTGTAGAATTTGAATTTGAAGATACAGTGAAAAGGAATGCAATCACACGCATTCCTGCACTCCAACAGACACCAAAAAAATCGAAAAAAGTATCCACTGAGGATACAAATGAACTTTTGTTACCTGCCAAGGAACATGTTGAAAGTAATCGTCATAGATTTCCCATCGATTATGAAACATTACTCAGTTTCCTTGTGAAAACACATGGAAATCCCAATACCGAAATGATTGCTAATGAATTTACTACTGATATAGAAGCTCTTAATAACATGCTAACAGAAATCTATAGTCATTTAAAAGAACGTAGCATTAAAAGTCGCATAACAAGGATCAAGAAAAGACTCAGTAATCCACAATTAAAAGTTTCCAGTGAAGATATTAGTTCGTTGGAAGGACAAGAGGAACAATAACATAATGCATAATTCCAGCAACAAAGTTAACCAATTTATTCAATCTGATATACGTATTGTTTTCTGGAATACAAGAAGCATTCAGAGGAGCTTAGAGTGAGGCTAGATGAAATTGATATTTTTATAGGCGTGGAAACATGGTTAAACGACACCATTTCTCACATAGTTATTAGCTTCCCAGGTTTTATGGTGCTTCGGCGAGACAGGACGTACGCCAGAGGAGGAGAAAATCTTGGGAAAGAAAAAGGAACACACTACTATCAAAACTTTTATAGTAGATCTCCTAAAACTTGGTTTAGTAAACATTGTAAAATAAAGCGAGATGTAATAGTGACAATAGCTAGAAGCAGGACAGGGCATTACAGTCTCAACGAATCATTGTACAAAATTAAAGTGGTAGATAGCCTTCAGTGTCAGTGTGGACATCCCACTCAAGATCTTAACCACATTCTCTGGCAATGTGATGCCTATGACCTGGAGAGAGAAGTGTTATTGAATAAGTTGGGAAAATGCAGGTTATACCCTCCTTTTACGATTAATTCGTTCCTGGCAAAACCAAATATTTCAGTTATGAAAATTGTACATGAATTTCTCCAAAAATGTAACGTAAATGTCTAGTGTATAATGTAACAAAAATGTAATTCTGTATCATTAATAATGTAACTATTTATTCCTGTCGTTAAAAAAATGTATGTATACTTTTGTAAACCATTGTAAAGCAGAATAGCCTTCCATTCAGAGAAGAGCTCAATTGCTTCCAAATAAAGAAAAAAAAAAAAAAAAAAAAAGACACTCTCATGATAGTTTGACGGAAGCTTACAGTGCAGTAGATACTAGCATATCGTCACATCCAAAAATGTTGACAGGTGGCACTGCCACCTTGTAATGGTTTCTCTTAAAATAATCGATTTTGTAAACACCATGTCAATGGATTTTTTTTCATACAAATCGGTCAGGTGTTTGAATAACTTTTCAAAATCTGTGGTGATGTGAAAACTGTCAATGAGTCATTCTTTATAATATTATTATATCATGTAATTTGTACTAATTTTCAGCAAATTAAAATTTTCTCTGACGTATTTTGTATATACGTTTGTTATTTTGTTGCCTTGAAACTAAATAACAAAACTAGGTACGTGTGTACCTATGTATTATTCGACGTCGTATGCAATAAGAGAATCTCGCTTTGAATTCAGAATCCACAGATAACTATAATACATAAGTAATGACTAATGATGTAAGATGAATTTCTGTACATGACAGGAAAGCTTTTCATGTATATCGAAATTCTCATTCCATCTCGACAAACAAAAGAAAACTTTAATCGAGAAAATCTACGTGAGCCTTTCTATTATGTTAATGAGGATTGGAATATGGGTGCGGATGGCTACTCACTACTCACCATGTAGCAGTCGCTCTGTAAAGAATTCATAACGCCATTTTAAAATTTATTTTACAGACTGTATCGTATACAAATACTTTAGAGACTACAAATTATAAGTTTAAGACGTTCACAACATGACATGAAATATTATTATAAAGAAGGGGGGAAAAGTACTTAATAAAAGCGATAAAAATGAAAACATAAAAAGAGAACAGAATATTATAAACATATAAAAGCAGTTAAAATACAAATATATATCTATAGAAGTTCAAAGAAGTACACCGAGTTTGCTAAGGAGACCTTACTTTATAGCGTCCACCTAAACTCACTCTCACGCAAGCGGAATATATCAACACCCGAAGCAATTTGGTTGAACATAGTTATCGCCCTCCCAATTGGCATTACCAGTGGCAGGTTGGTTCCGCACCTGTTGGGAGAATAAGCAACTGATGCTCTCTCTTTCTAATACAGTTATTAGGGACCCAGGTCAACACTTCCCATAATGGCAGAGTTATCATTTATACCTAGTAAAAGTCGAAAAAAATACGTAGCTAAATAAAGATCTCTTCTAAATTGCAGACTGCATTATGTAAGCATACCTAAGAAGAAGTCAGTTGGATAAAACCACAGACAGTATCCATACAATATTAAGGCTTCGGCCTCATAGGCAGGTGCTTCACTAGTGCTGAGCTAAGTGCTATGCCTGACTACTAAAAACACTACTGCCACATTGCACGCAACGTGCTTAGGTACAAATTCATTTGACATTTGGGAGCGCTCAAGTCAACAACGATATGTCACTCTCAAAACTAACCAGAATGCTACTTCTCACAGAGAAATTAAGTTTAAAATTTCGATAGTCTCAAATTCGAACTTGTTGGGTGCATAATGTCAACTCATCCCATGCGTCATTATTTATAACCTCAAAATATACGGTGTTTGACGTTTCTCATACTGAAGAAACATCCGCCATCTTGCAAAATCCATAGATAATGGCAAAATCACTAGGTGACACAATAAAAATAGCCAACACGTTTGTTCGCCGGGAGACTCACGAGGTGACTAATAATCACGTAGCGAGGCGCGAAGCGTGCACTGTGGCCATTGCGATAGTAGAGTGTGCGTCCGTCCGCTAGGATATGTCACCTAGCACGTAGCCACCAAGCAAGGCACCTGCCTATGTGGCCCTAGCCTAAGTAAATGTTAATATATTTGATTTATACGCGCTATTTGCGTGACAATTACGAGACATAACTATGTCGGTAATCATTGTAATGTCTGTATTAGCTACGGTGTGTTAAATCTTAGAGAGAACGCAACCCATTTCTGCAGCCATTCCGCGGCAAATAAATTCTGAAAGCCGTGCCCTATTTCACCCCGCCGAAAGAAAAACATCCCCAGGAGAAAATGTAACTTGTCATATGCCGTAAAACTGTGCCAAGAGAGGTCTCAGCCGGCAAAAAAAACAAAGTTTAATCGGATAAAGTACTGGGCGATTTACAAGCAATGATCAAACAATACATTTACGAGAGTAATTTTTCAAAAATAAATTCTAATGCAACTTGAAAGCAATAAAAACATCTACTTTTAGTTTTGTACAAATATGTATCTATATTTAAGTTTTAAAATTTATGAATACGTGCTGAGATATTGCATGAAAATATTGTTGACGTTGGCTATTTATTACACCAAACTTCATTATACATTTCTGTCAATCTGTCATAAAATCATTGCAATATCGTTCAATATTTTCAATATACTCGAAATGCTAGTACCTACTGTGGTGTAAGCATCTGTCAAACTATTATAAGAGTATTCTATCATTTGTTTTCTTTCACCACCCAATTAAAATAAACGATTCATTCATTTGCATGCAAGTTTATTTTTTTAAATCTAGAATTTATTATTTTCTCTCAACTTACACATTGTTACACGTCATAATCCATGCCTCACTCTCTCCTACATATTCTCATTAATTTTCGCGTATGCGTTACAGATAAATCAAGTCAAATATATAAGGTAATAAACAGAAAGAGAAATCAAGATCACAAATAATAATCTCTATTAAATATGGAAATGTCTAAATTGAGGATAATTGTGGTATATTTTGATATATTTATCTCAGTTACAGTGACGGCAAGTGTATGGCATATGTAAAATGTGCGGTACACCAAAATGGTAGCCATTTTCGATGGAATTTATTTTAGACGGAAAAGCTAATAAACTGAAAATTCCTTGATTTCGGGGAAATTTTATTTTGTGGGAAAACCGCTAGAACAAAAAAACCTGTCGACCTTCAATACCTCCGCTTGAAAGCTCGACTTAAAACAAAGGTATAATAAGCTCCGGCAGTCAAAATCCTTGGCGACAGACAGTCAAACAGACAAACATTACAAAATATTGTCTGCCGAGCGATGTCCCGTTCTTATGCCCTAAAAATAAATGAGCGATTAATTTAATGACTTAAAAATGTAGTTTTTTTTAAGCAAAAGGTTTTTGTCCTTCTAGGCCTTTTCGAACCATGATAGTATTTATTAATTTTGGTATTTTCGCGGAACGAAACGGACACCTTTCGACCCTGAAAGATTGCACATGGATGATTGGTCTACTATAATATGATGTAATACTGACCAGTCATCGGTGATCTCTGATTTGAAAGGCCGAAGCAATTATTATAAAACTTACAGTATACGCAAACGTTAAATGGCGGCATCTGTGTAAATATTAGATGTTGCATGACTTCATAATTACAAAACCACCGATAATAAAAGACAAATATAACAACTCAAATAAGAGCAACATAATCTCGAGCAAATATTAACTGATGTTTGTACGAGTGTTGGTTAAGCTGATCTGATCATCAAACGTAGTTTCGCCGAGATCAAATCACTCTCGTACAAAATGTCTGTAAAAGTTTTCCCATAGAAACGTACTACGTAGCTTAAAACAGATGACAATTACAACGTATTTGGAAAATTGCGCTCAGAAAGAACTGAGAACTAAAAGGAACCAAGTACGTAGGTATTAGGTAATCAGATCGACTTAGTTAAATATGCGAATGTATACATTTCCAGACTATTTTCAATATCCTGTAAATTACGCCTAATGTTTTATTAGATTACTACTTCAAGAGAAAATATTGATTTATGTTGTATTAGTTTTTCAAGGTGTACTTCTTCATAATTTTTTTTTTTTGCCTCATCACTGAAATTACAAGCGCTGTCAAAAACATTCGAATTATAAATATGCGTTGCTAAGAAACTAATAACGACATTAATTTTATACACTATACCCATGGGATATAAATAATATTGTTAAGAATAAAATACTTCTAGGTATATTTTCATTCAAAGTAGTTACTGGTTTGAACTCTGTTTCACGTATATATATGTGCTGACGTGACGTGATATATATATATATATGTGCTGAAGTACTAACTCAAGCTTTACTTCTCCCATTAAACTTTAGCCCCTCGTTTGCGTTATCTAATTAAATTACACAATACTTGGTGAATGTAGATTGTTTCTCTGTTAACATTAAAATTAAGTTACTTTGCGCCTTAAATGGCTAAAGGGTATCGCTTCAGTTCAGCACCACTACTTTCCTTATGTTGTTTTCCTAAAATGAAAGCACTGAAAATTCAGGTGTTGCATTTCGACGCAAATGCAGGCATGGTCTCCGATCCCACATTTGACCATACTGCCATGAGAAGGTACCCCATATTAATGGTGCGCAGTCTGTTAGGGCTTTCCATGTTTGATTCCCGAGACTAGCTCTTGCATAGACGCTCTGCTGGCCTTATATTACCCGATGTAAATTGTCCTCAAGGGATAAATTCGCTTCATAAAGCAATTTCTACTACAACGCAACGCAATCTACGCATTTTTACTACAACTAAATACTTAAATAGCTACTAACATATCCAATGAATAATACATCTATACCGTGAAATTATTCATTCGATCAAGTACCTGTCCACCCAATTTTCTTTACACGTTGTCCGTGTGCGCAATTAGGGCGATTATTTTTTCCTAAATCTCTCATAAATCTAAATTCAAAATGAAATGATAAATGTTCTGGGCAGTGTGTAGATGTATATTGAGTATGGTATAAGGCTGTTATGAGCGATGTATTAAAATGATAAATGCACGTTTGGGCTTGGGCCGTTCACTAAGGCAAAAGAAAATGTGAGATATTATTAACGTTTTGAAGGTAAAAGGAGCGGGAAAATGAAGAATATTAGACAGAGGGGGGCTGTAAATTCAGGAGCGTTGATCTCTCTGCAATTTACGTCCGCTAAGATAATACTTTTATTAAAATGTCTTCAAAAATAATAGCGCTTGTACACGTGCATGGATTTACTTGCACCAATAGTGTGTATTTTAATCCATCGCAATAATAACTATTTTACACTTAAACGTGCTGACTGTCTCGCCAATCTCATTCTTCAAGAACAAGCAAGACGTGATGTTATCATTGTTAATCTCAAAATGAGTCTGCGCGGTGTAGTTCGTTTTTTTAACGGCAGGTTCGTAAATATTGTTTTACTACGCAGGCGCAGATATTGCACTATACAATTGTCGCGTGAAAATTCAGAAGTTTCTGATATTTTTTGATTCACGCGTGCAATCTTGCAATTTGCTCGATAATACGTGTTGATAATCAAACAGTCTACCAGATTTACTAAAACATGAGATTTTTCCATTACATACTAAAAAGTACTATAATTGAGGTTATCCATGGAAATATACATTTATAAGTAATATAATACATTTTATGAATCCCTACGACTGCATATACATTTTTTCTTGTTTAGATAGTAGCATAACGAATTTTGAAAATTGCATGGTACATTATAAGTCAAAATGTTGTATTACATGTTTTTTTTTTATTTATACGTATCGAATTTGATAGGGTCACAATTACCACTCCATATAACAAATAAAAAGACTTTTAAGTTGTACATTTAGAAATTATTTTATAAAATTATTTAACAATCAAAAAATATATTAAAACTATGAATTGTCCGTACCTAACGTACCTATATCAAGCATATGTATGTGGAATACTAAATTCTGTACGTTTATTCCATTTTAGCCGTGTTTTTCTAACGTATTCGTTATCCTGTGTCGTGATTTTTGCACAAAAAATGTTGTAACGTAGCCATACAAAAAATCTTTCAAATATATTATAAGAATTTTTCAAAAATCGTTAGAGGCCTTAAAAACTTATCAAACTACATTTTCTTCTTCTTATTTGGCCATATCCGCCCCTTAGCTGGAGCATATGGACACCGCGAGGGGCCTACAAGAATCCTTGTCGCTAACAGCCTTCTTGCGCCAATCCAATCATCCCGTAGTTCCGCCATATACATTCTAGTGATAAGAATATTCATTTTATATAATATTATATTTTAATAAAAAAGCTTTTAAACGTTTTTAAATACGTAATGATTATTTAAAATGAAGATTACTAGTAAAATGTATTGTATTAAAATGCAATTTTCAGTGCAGTGGTAACACAATATAACCACGTTATTGTTACTTACTTTAATATCGTTAAAAATATCCATTCTTACTAAAAGGGGGGGGGGTAAAGAAATAAAAAGGGTTACGTTATTCATAATATTTTATTATCTCGCTTAATATATCGGTGTCATACCTAGTGCATCTGAATTAATGAACATTAGATTGTTAAAATATCTGTACCGAACGGGTAAAAGAAAATTATCTACAATATAATAAAAACACATCATTAAAATTTAATTAATATGACGCAGTATACCGTCGAACTGATCGGAAATCATATTACATATTTTATTAAAGCACCAATATATTGTGACATAAATTTTATATGAATTATTCAACGGTATGGGGCTAAATTCGATATTATTATTTATGAAAATCAATTTCTTTCCGGAGAATCAGATTAATGCGAGAGCCAAAAATAAATACCCTTCGACAGAATTCCCGCCCCTAGTCGCGGGAGTCCTATTTCCACTTCTGGCCTTTTCGAATTAATTCATCGGAAAAACACAACGACAATCTGCCACATTTCAATTCGTTTATAAGAAATACTCTAAAAGAGCAGAATCAGCGTTACGAATCGTCTGAAGAGAGAAATTGTAAGATACATTTCCATACTCTTATATAAGTAACTTACTTCCAAAAGCTTTTCCAAAGAAGATGATTTTCTCAAAGGTCGTATTTGCGCAAAGTGTCGATTTGAATAAACGTCGTCTTACATTATTTCAGTAAATATACATATAACACTTTATATATATTATAGTTTACGACTGTATTCAATATATATATATATATATATATATATATATATATATATCTAGTGCCTCAAGAGCTTTTCAAAATATTTTCAATCGGATAAAAGAAAACAAAATATCAATATATATGTATCTCCTTTTATCAAGTTTTACGATAAACCTGAATACAGCGTAGGTATTTCAGTCATTCATTCTAGCCGACTCAAACATTTTTCTTACTATCCTTAGAAGTATTATACTGTAGTTTTGTATGTATCCATATTTCTCAATAATATTATTCCGAGTGTCGCTATGAAAATATGTGGATTGACTAATTACTTTAATGCAGATTTTTTTTTTGATAAACCTCAGAAACCTTAAAAAATTAAAAAAAAAAAAAAAACTAAGTGTAATAAAGAATCTAGCAATCTTAATAAGCCTTGTGTATTAGAAAGTATTGAGTAAAAGAAATAGTAAAATAGTTACTTTATATTTGATTTTATTAAATGACTTTCTACCAAACATAGAGTGAAAAACGTAAAAGCTATTAATTAACTAGGTAATTATTTTAATCAAATTTGTGTTTACGACGAATAACTCCACCATAACATAGATGTAGTAACATATATAAGTATCATAATAAACGTTGTTACAAAATTATTAAGACTTCTTTCTCAATACGAATTGCAATTTTGTTGACGATTTCTGACAAGCCAAGGTGCATTGCGTTAAATATTAAATTCGCTTGAGCCTGGCACGAAAACGGCACTGCTCTCTCTCTCTCTCCTGGAATGATACTAGAAGATTGACCTACACCCAACACACCTTTATGCCAATAGTAAGTTTCCCATAGTTTTCAAGAAATATAACCATTATGGCTACTGATAATATCATTGAACTACATTACCGTAAGAATGAATTAAAATTAAATCAACCAAAAAATACTACGTACTCAAAGCACCTACTCTAATAACAATGAAGTTTCTTCCACTGTCTTCAAATCAAATCAAAATTTGTTCCCAAACTCTTTCGAGTCCTCCCCACCCCCTTTTATAATCAAGTAACCCCCCACGTTTGCAGAAAAGGTCATTTTTAATGGTGTAGAAAACACATTAAAATAATCCAAGCTGTTAATTAAATTATGTCCGCGTATTATGTATCTTTTGAAATTAATATTTCGGCCTTTTTCTTTCACGGAGAGTTAACGTCATTAAAATGTTCGAAAGTGTTGTAAAATTCCGAAAGAACTTTTGGAAAAATAAAAGAATACGTGAAAGTGGTCCACAAACGACCGCTAAATATGTTAATATTTTACCTACATTTTCCATCGCGAATGTTTCAGATGCAGACATATTAATGGAACGAAACGTTTTGCAACTGAAACGGTTTGCTATCACTTTGCTTAATGTAGAAAAACAGTGCTCGACCAAGTCAATTCGCCTTGCAATCTCATATTGCATTCACTCTGTGATACCATCACAAAATATATTAACTCAGAAGCTAGCGAAGAATTTGAATGAAAAATTATACGTGGCATTTGTCGGAAATGTGGTCCAATTTATATGAATGAGTATGGAATTGGATTCATTCTGAGCTACTCTGATAAGAAAACACTGCAAACAGTGACGGTTAGAAGAACAATATATTTCTAGACACAAATCCATATCTCTGCAACGACTACAGCGATTTATTACTTGTTACGAATAAAATTACATTCACAAAAATAAACAAGACACCAAGAACTTATAGTGAATATGATTATTCATTAATTAAATACTACTTACATACTTAATTTTCCAGATAAATATTTTTGTCCACTCAGAAGAACATTGCCAACAAATAAAAAAAATATATGACTAGGTAATTTATATACATAACTATAAAAAAATACCTGGTGGCAATGTCACATGTCAACATTATTGTAATCACATTTAGACTTTACAATCATATGTCAAACTCCTACGAGTATTGTTTTCTTTCACGGCCCGATTAAAATAAACGATTCTTTATTTTCTTGTCAGTTTATTTTTCAAATTTAGAATTTTCGTTTATGTAAATCTTTTCTTCCACCTTATCACATTTAATGCGTTTTCTCTCTGTCTCGCTGTCTCCAACACATTTCCAGATAAATCAAGATAAACATTAAGCTAATTGATGATAAAAATAATCATTAAACAAGATATGAAAACTAATTAAATATATTCTAAGAATAACATAACTTAACGGCCCACATGCTCGTCGTAGGTCAAAATTGAGTTTTTATTGTATTTTTAAACCATCATCCTGGACACTTCTTAAACGTTGTAGATAATCTATTTATATAATTTTGAAGCCTTATTATCCTTTATAGTTATTTTAAACATTTGATGACTGCATAAAGTATGTTTGTTACATAAAATAGTATTATTTTAAACCTCTCGCTCTAATATTTTAGAATATAGTAATATTTCGGTACATAACTGTGCAGTGGTGTTAAGATTTTTTACATTTATTAATTTTTAAACGCATTTATAAAACCATTAGTATAATTTATGACGAGATAATTTTTGTAAAATATTCACGATAAAAATTATATTGATAATCTCTGTGATCCCAAATTTGACAAGAATTAGGCATTTTATTATTCAAAAAATCGGCAAGATTAACACATTTGAAGATGATTCTAAAAATACTTATTATAAGCTATGTCTTTGACCATTCAAGTATGATAAACATCTTATGAATAATGATTGCTTTATAATAATTATTGACCTAAGAATAAGGTAGTGTTTTTTTGAAATACGCCATTTCTTTTGTCATTCCCCAGTGGTTAAGCTACAACATACGGCCGTAGCCATAAATTGACAAACTATAATTGAAGTAGTGAGTAAAATGATATTGACGCGCGTGTCCCCCCTTAAGAACATTTCAATTTATCATAGCCCGACAAAATGTATTAATACAAGTAGGTAATTCGGATGAGATAATAATATATATTATTTATTAATAAATAATTTCCTCTTAGATATAATATAATATAATAGATTTTCTTCTTTTTATTTCTTCACTAACATAATTTTGTACACATACTAATTGTGATTGATAAAAAATCCATCCCGAAGGTTTCGGGATTATGTTTACTAATCCCGGGATTCATAGGAATCAAAAATTTTCCGCGATCCCGGGATTGGATTCCCTAGATCCGACTAGCTGAGAGTAAACGTTGCTATATGTAATTGAGCTTTCTTAACTAAATACTACACAATCGTAATATGTTTCAAATACCAACGTGTTTTTAATAATGAATATAAAAAAAATAATATGCCAGTAACACAAATGAAATGATTATACTGTTAACTAGGTGGACTTGCACATAAAAGAGAATATGTTGTATGTGACTCCACCACACTTCGGCACAGGTCACGAAGGGCCGCTCACCACCCTCCCCCGCCTTGGCAATAAGAGACATTTTCTAAAGTGGGTTTTTTTCCTCCGGGTCGCTGTGGTCCCGATTCAAAAGGTTGTTGCCGCCAAAATTAAGATCGATTTCGAGTGGACCCCGATAGAGAAAATTGCGCTATTTACCATATCCACACCCAACACGCAAATAATTTTCAGTTGAGGTACCAACTACTTCATACGAAGGGTGCCTTACAATATTGGAAATCAATTTCCGACCTTTCTCACTGCGTTTAATGATGTTATATCGCGCCGTACCTAACATATCCCACACAAGAGTAAATGGATTACTAAATTCTGTACGTGTATTCTGTTTTAACTGTATTTTTCAGCGTATCCGTTGTCCTGTGGCATGATTTTTTCTCCAAAATATTGTCACGTAGGCAGATAAAAATGTTTTAAAATATAATATAGTATACTACTAACAGGACGGATAATTTTGAACCATTGGCTTTTTGGGTTTTTCACGTTTGGCCCAAATTGCTTTTTTCTGTTCTGTTACATATACTGTGTTACATAATATACTATGTTACTCCTACGCTATGTTACATACATAGCAATGTATGGATGTGTTTAATTTCAGTCAGTTTCTCAATGACGAAGGAAACAGTAACACCATGGTGGAAATACTGTGATAAGTATAAGTAGAGATTATGAAATTTGTGACCTGAGAATTCTGGAGAAATATTGAGAAAAATTGATCATCTTTCCCGAGTTTTTTTAATGAAATATATTATAAATTCTTTTTTCTTGAAAATTCGAGAAATTTTCACATGTGTACATTGAGCATGTAATAGATAAGACCAACAATATAGTAATACATAAAAAAACAACAAAAAAAACTAGACAAAGCTCGCGATCGAATAGTTTCTGGACAAAAAAAAAATGTAATAAATATTTACCTCGCGAAAATATTTATTATGCATAGGTATTTATCGTTGTAAAAATTTCTAACAGAATCCCGAGATATCAATAAAACAAACTAAAATACTCGACTATCAAAGATTCCTTAATTCTCGATTTCTCGACTCTCGAAAATCGTTTGGTTATTCAAAAATTATATTAATATTATAATACTTATATAGTGTATGTACCCACAAGCAGTTACTTGTCCAATAAAATATACCTCCACTGAAATATACCTCGTTGTTTTGTGAAAATAAATTACCGGTAAATTCAATAAATTACATAGATTCTACATTATATAAGAAAAGACAAATAAGTAAAATCAATATATTTTCAAATAAAATCGGGTCTTGAAACTGATATAAGTACTTGAATGTGATAGTATATAGATACGAAATTAATAACTTAATGGTTAAGTAAGTTATGGCATTATATTGTATTATGTCAAAAACCTTTTCTCTGAGCGTAATGAGTCGCGTTCAGCATTGCCAACATAGCGTTATTGGAAAAAAAAAATCTAGCCTATGGCGTTTTTATTAGCATCTTTTGATACCTTCAACAGCTTTAAATATGTTGAAAATAAACTAGATATTTAGTAAGTTTATTTATTCCGATATTTAATGAAGTTAGGTCGGTAACAACACAACCAAACAATATGAGTATTCTAACTTGGCGTTATAGTGTTATAAATGTTATAATATAATGGTATCAGATATTATAATTTAATATGTGCTTAATACTTTGGACGCGGAAGACGCACACGGTGCGTAATGACCAGGCGGCCGATCGATGTAATTAACGTGCATTTTAAAGGGGGCAATTAAAATCTCATTATCTATTCAGCAGCGAAAGCGTTAAGGCATGTGGCATCGGATTGACGATTATCGGGAATTCCACTCTCTAGTATTAGGTACCAAATTATTATTCATCGTAAGTTGTTAGATTGATTAATTATTTTTCGTCAATTTTGAAATGAGTTTCTCAGAAAATGTAGTGCTCTTGTTTTGGTCACGTTTTTGTCAACGACAGTTGGCAACACTGGTCGTGTTCCTTGACCGTGGGTTTTATGATAAAATGTCACAGTCAAACATAATATTTATGGAGTTGTCCTTGTATAATTGTATATGCATCGTAATTACGCTAGTGTAATATTGTGTCATCAATAAAAAAAAAAAAAAAAATATTGTGTCAGCGTAAATCTTGAATTTACATTAATCCAAAATAATTTAAACGTTTTAAAACTCTAATGGATTTTTTGTAACATTTATGTAACACATCCGCGGTAATTAAGAACAATTTTATGACGTTCGTTAAGAATACCGCATGTAATGAGTTTTTGTAAACTCATAAAACTTAACTATCTTCTGCAAGATTATAATCGCTCACCAAGATAAATTTACATTGAAAATATAATATGTAGGGTTACCCCTTGTTAAATAAAATATCTAGGCCACATACAACCTACGATCCATTAACACTGTTATCCAAGTCTATGTGGATAACAGGCACCGCTAGCTCAGGGTACTGGGTTTTCGCACTATCTCTCTGGTGAATTCCAATCCTGTTACGGAAAGGACCATCGGAATCAATTGGTATCCGATGGATGTGTTTATCATACCGTTGCAGCGGTTAATTGCTAGCATTGAAAACTAAACTCGAACTGGACGCCAAAGCCTTTTCTGTGAAAGAAAAGAACGTAAAAGAACATAATATAGGGTACAATTAAATTAAATGAAACACCGTGATAATTTAACCTCACTGTATTTAATATGACATTGTAATTAAAAGTCAATGGTACTATATCGTTATAACAAATAATTACGAAAGTACATAATGGCGGTACAACGCCGAAGTGAAATCACCATCGTTCATACACGATGGTATTATAACATAAAGAACGAATATTTACGTTAAACAAAAGACGCGCTACCGTCTGCAAACTATAATATTTCCTCAGCAACTTAACCTAGCTTAAACAAAATATCCACATGTGAGTGACGTTATAATTAAAACAAATAACTTAAGATTAATTAATAATAAAAATGAAACGTATTTACAACCGTGTGGCCGATCGCCACACGGAGCTGTCCCTCCATGACCTCTTGTGTCAAAGTTCAACCAGAAAAGAATTTCAAGCGAGCAGATATCGATCGGCCAAGGAACGATCCCCCCACCACTTATCAAACCCGGATGGATACTTTCTCGAAGTACCAACCGCAGGATTTTTGTGTTGCCCGCGAGAGAAAAACCTCTCCACTAATTAAAATTGTTAATTTGGCCGTTGGTGACGTCTGCAACGTCACACCCTCAGTCTTCATATGGAGGCGACACAAGGGTAAAAATCAATAATGTCATTATATCAGGCCATTCGTGATTGAACATTTTTTTTTTCAATAATAAATAATCGGTGCAGTATTGCTTCTGTTACAGTAGAAATGCGGCGCAGTTGTTAGCACTTATAAATATTTAAACACTGGAGAACGCCTGCAGAATAAACGATTTTTAGATCGGCAACCTTTCAAAGGTATAGGCCACATTCGACTTTTAGTTTTAATAATAGGAGCGCGCAAGTGTTTAAAAGACGATAGGGAGTGTAAAAAATACATATTTTTTTATTATTATTTGTTTTAAATAAGTAAAAAATATATATATGGTATGAGAAATGAAAGAAACATGATAAACTCACTGTTGTTTCCTTTGGCATAATTATTTGTACCTTCTAAAACAGGCAAATAATGTCTATCTGTCACGAAGACAATATTTAGTTCTTTCTAAAACGTATGACAACAAATATACTGGTTCGTAATTAGAAAAAAAAATCAAATTTATTTATTATACGTATAGTTAACTTTACAAATTATATATACAAGACGTCCACAGCGTGATGGGGGAGGGGAAAAAATATATATGTTACAATGGTAACAATATATTATATTAAAAAAACAAATTATAAGAGTAATTAGTTAGTGTACAATTCACAGTTTTTGTTAGAAAAGTAAAAATTTCAATAATTCCAACTACAGTGCAGTGTTACAGCAAACCAATTTATTTAATCTTATTATTAATTAAAAAAATATTATTCAAATAACGCAACATTTATTTTATTAACATGGTCAAGAAGATTTAATAGGCCGCAAACTTGCATACCACTGAATTAGATCATTACCACATGCATTATAATAGAGGTAAATAAATGGTGGGACCCACAGGGATAAATTACTCCGAATGGGGTAAACATGGAAAATTGATGGTAACGAAGGGTAAAAAATTAGTAGGTTCAGTTAGGTAGTTATGACTATGTCGTTGACCGTATGACAGTTCACTTAACATACGTAAGAAAACTCACCAGAAGAGAAAAGCAGAAGAAAATAGGTAGGTAAGTAAAGTAAAGTAAATTAGAAATACAGTCATATCGTAGGTATATATAGAACCATCATTAAGACAACATCTTTATAATACGCATAGAATTTCGGAATAAGTCAGACTTTTTCGATATCAAAAACTGTAAAAGTATTCAAAATTGCACGCATGGAAACTATAAAAATGCAGCTGCTTCCTTTTAAAATAGCCCAACTTTTCAGACAAGGATGTTCTAGCCATTTGAACATGAAGTCAACGTACAGAAATCAATTGCTTTGACGCCATAGATTCGTGCTATTATAAAATTCGGTTTTCCGAAATAAATATTAAATACTGTTACATTTGAGTCTGCACTGTCGTTTAAAACTATACATACAATAAACAGAACACCGCTGTAAACGCCTAAATAAATTGATAACCGAAGAAATGTGTGCTAGTCATGCCTCCCACAAGGGGAGGGGGGGGGGGCTGACAGGGCTCTAGCCCGTGCTCATGAGGGGCCCGGCGTGGCGAGTCGCCAGATAAACAATCACAAATTTGATCGAATAGTAAAAAAAAAAGTCGCTATTTTACTTCAATAATATTAATATTATAAAATATGTGGTGATCTTATGCAATTTTTAATTGTGTATCGATACTCGACAACTCAAGTGGATTTAAGTACTTAAGAGCGTACTTCAGTGAAATGGCAAATAATTTTCAACAGTAGGTGCGACGAAATTTCTCACTCGTCGCCTGGACTCGCCAATCGGAGGCCGACGATAGAAGTGTGCGCACGTCGATTTGTTTTGTCATGGCGTCGGATGAAAATATTCTTAAATCGTGTAAAGATGACTAAAAACTGTACGTATGTCCTTAAAAAAGAAAACATACCAATGAATATACTATTATTATTAGTAATATAACAAAAAACATAACATTAAATGGACGCATGTTGGATTTTTATGACAAATTATATTTCGTTCGGCACGCGTCATTTGCACAATCCGCGCATCGCCTAGCCACGATATTTTTAGACCATGCCTCAACTGAAGTACAGCCTTAAACTACACTGCATAACCATATTTTTACCATGGACACCATTTAGAAAACGCTACTGTAAGGTGTCACACTGCCTTTAACCTTAGCGATAGGTAGGGCAGGTGACAAAGATCCTAGCCTGAGGGCCCGTTTCATTATGTGGAGGACATGGTGCTTAGTTATTGTGCATACTTCGAAAGCAAAATATGCTAACCTGTTTGTAGAAAATGATGGTCGTTGCATATTGAAATAAATGGTAATAATTTAAACGAAATATGAAATCGAAATATTAATTTATTGCTAACAGGTTGTCACATATCATTCGAAGAAAATAAATAACTAACACTACAATCGTAATTCACAATTCAGTATTATGGACTGAATATAATAGCCTTGCACAAAATCGGCGTGCCCAAGTAAAATATACTAAACACTAAGAAATAGTCAGTTGTGGCAAACGGGATCGCAATACCCGAACGAACTTGAGAAGTTCTTCATTTTTAATTGAAATTAACGACAATGACAATAAACAACATGAATTTCGGATAATCTCGCGGTATATTCTTAAGCCTTTTATATTATACCAAAAGTCTGTATAATAAACGATTGTGAAGAGATATGAGTTATATGGTTTTATTGTATGCCAGAGTAATACAAAGAGGGAAATTATTACAAGTGTAGAACAAATAAATGTAATTCCACACAATATTCATGCGTTAAACACACACTAAAGAGTGAAGGCCCGTACAAAGAAAATCCCTTTACTCCCATCATGTTTATTTATGATAGAACGTGCGCGGATTTTCTAGCTAATGGTGGGGTCCCAAAAATACTTATTTTTAGGTACCTACCTCACACTAATACTTTGATTCATTTCGCAAAAGAACTTTTATTAGACGTTTCACAGGCGGATTTTGCGCATACAGTTGCGATTTTCTAGACACCCCTCTTTCACCGGACGAAGCCTCTTTCTTTGGGTAAATGACATCCTGGGCCGTTATCTATTTTAAGCTTTAAAGGGTAGTTCATCTCTTTGCGACATAAACATTTGATGCTCTTATTTTTTAGACATAGATTGCAACTGGAAACGATTTTTCGGGATTGTCGAATATAAAGTGAACTCACCACAGTTAACTATAAGAATATGTAAGAATATGCCATACGAAAATAAACAGACAACGTCCAAAACTGCCACTATTTCTGCAAAGGAAATATGGTTATCCTACTTAAACTTTTTGACAAAGGCTACCACAGTTAACTATACGAAAATGTAATGCCATACAAAAATAAACAAAGTCCAAACCTGCCATTATTTCTGCAAAGGAAATATGGTTATCGTACTTAAACTCAATTTCATTTTGGCAACGCTAATCATTAAACATGAATGGGGAAAAAAGGCGATAGACTAAATTATACTACCCCTTTTATAAAATAATTCCCATTTTCATAAAAATGGAGTTACGGTTGGGAAGTAATAAGTTTATTGTTTTCTATAATATGACAATTATGGCTTACCAAAAATATTCATTTTAGGGACGTTTTCACCGTGTCCGGAAACTTGAACGTGTGCAGTTGGCTGTATCACGCATCACCGTGAAATGTTGTATCGGAAAAATATGGCCGTATATTAATTACGGTTGGG
This sequence comes from Rhyacophila brunnea, assembly GCF_057557595.1. Taxonomy (NCBI): domain Eukaryota; kingdom Metazoa; phylum Arthropoda; class Insecta; order Trichoptera; family Rhyacophilidae; genus Rhyacophila; species Rhyacophila brunnea. Next base: position 44,666,003 of record NW_028232859.1, read on the forward strand.
AAGTAATAAGTTTATTGTTTTCTATAATATGACAATTATGGCTTACCAAAAATATTCATTTTAGGGACGTTTTCATCGTGTCCGGAAACTTGAACGTATGCAGTGCGCCGTATCACACATCACCGTGAAATGTTCTATCGGAAATATATGGCCGTATATTAAAGACCGTCCAACCTCTTTGGGTCGTATAGTACTGACATAAAATTCATGTCTAAATAGAACACAGTTATTGTCTGTGTACATTTTACAGGAAGCCAGCAGCTAACAAATTTTGAAAATAGCCGATACACTGGATTATTTGTTAGGTTAGGTTAAGTTTTCATTCTTGAATTTTGCCAAAATCAGCTATGATAATTGAATTAATGTTCATATTAAATCTAAAAAAATTGGAGACCGTATAGTATACAGTAATCTCTTTCCGATAAGAAAGCTCACGGCGAACTGTGCCACGGTGAAATTTTTTACGTACAATTTACTTACATGTCACCGTTTTCATCGGTAAAAAATCTATATTATGGATTATCATCTGCGGCGATGTCCTTTTTAAGTGAACGAAAGCGGTCCTGATCATTATTTAATTGTTGAAAAAGAGTAACACAAATTATGTTTTATTTTAATTAATAAAAGCATAAGCACGTATTATTCCATAACTTAATTTATCTATTTGCGGATATATAGGTATATGCGTATTTTAATACTTACAATTCACTGGATCAACGAACGAATCAATCGTTATGGAAGTACGTGGAAGCAAGAAATTAACAATCGAGACGAGTGGATTAAGTTTTGGTGGGATACTTTCATCCAGCAATGAATCGACTAGTCACTAGGTTGATAAGATGGCAAAAATATTTATGGGAAAATCGGAAATAAGGTCGTTGGACATTCGACTTCGGGAGGTTTGTGAAGGAAAACGACTTGAATGAGAGTTTTCATTCGTATCACGAAGTTGTAGGTACGAACCCAAATAAAGTTGTCAATTGTTCAGAGAAGAATGTTAAAGCTTTCGATTCTCAGGGGAAGCTTTTCAATACGAAGATTGTAACAAAGTTCGGTCGATAAGTATCCGCCTAGAACGAATATGTGTAATGTATCGTTTCGCCAATGAGTTTTCGGTTAATATATTAATTCATTTTATAAGTAAGCAGCTTCCGTTTTCATTAAAACTCGAATCGAACGTCTTCTCCAATAACAAGTCGAAAAAAGCTGATCTTGGGAATAGCAATATTATATTTAGGTACTTAATACACATAATGTATTCATGATGAAAGTATTTATTACACCAAAGATGATGTTGGACTTTTTGAAATCCAACTGATATATTATTATGTACCTATATATTGTAGTATATAATAAAATTATGATAACTTCAAAGTTAATAACTTATATATTATTTTTATGCTCTTTCATTTAGTCAATACACGTTATTGAAATAATGACTGTGCGTATTTGATTTTTAGGTAAATTACAATTGCAGTTTCTTTTCCCGTTTTACAGGAAGAAATTGAGTATGTTAAAAGCAAAAGAGCTTCCCTCCATTTTTTAAATTCACAACACTCTTTGAAAAATTAGACTAAATTTAATAAAGAAGTAATTTTTAATTCACTTAATCGTTAAAGTAGCTCTTAATACTCTATTGATATAATACGATGGAACTTATAATGTACCTACCTAAAACCCTATCAGAACTACGTCTTCATTTTGATGTGGGGAAGCTTTTACTTTTAACCTACTCAATTAATGGTTCAAACTTTTCTAATGAAAAATTTAAATATTGCACTTATCATAATTGGCCAAATTCCACAGTTATAATTTATGAATGGGATGGAAAAGCAAAAAAACCTTAATTTAATGTGGCACTAAATCATAGAAATAAGCACGCGCATTTTCAGTCAAATACAAAACAATGTGCTACATGCATGGCCCCCACAAGGGGGGGCTCTAGCCTGGGGGCCCGGGTTCAGGAAGGGCCCGGCTTGGCGAGCTGACCAGATAAGTCAGATAAACACAGATCACAAATTTGCTCTAATAGAAAAAAAGTCGCCTGCGCGCTATTTTACTTGATGATATGAATAATTTTAACTATTTGGTTGTACGATGCAATGTACTGTGTGCCGACACTCGACAACTCCATAATTCAAATGGATGTACACATACCTACATATAAAATATAAAAAAATGCTAAAAATACACCATTTGGATAACGCTACTGCAGCGCGTCACACTGACTTTACTTTTAGCGATAGGTAGGGGGGGCGCCAAACATCCTAGCCTGAGGGCCCGCTTCAGGATGTGGGGGCCATGGCTACATGGTACCTAGTAGATAATTTGATTGGGCCAAAACATATGTTTTATTTTACTTTGAATATACTGCATTCATTCAGAGATTTATTGAATATATCGAAATAGAAAACAGTTTTCCTACTTTGTAAAAAGGTTTGAACGCTTCGATAATACTAATGATATATACATTTCATTATCGATTTCTATAAGATTTAACAAAAAAATAATCGAATATTTGGCTTTGCGGTCTCAAAATGTTATTTCAAAATAGATATGCACCAATGGAAAACAATGGACGTTGAAGTTCTTAGTATTATAACGTTAAGGATAAAAAAGTATGCGAAAAATGATAGTCAAATATTCCAGGCAACCGACTGAAACATTGATAGCGGTAGTACTTTTCGAAATGCAAAAGGTGTGCCATTTTGAAGTGTTTAGTATTAGGTTTGGCTAGGAGAAAAAAAAAGTACCTACTAAAATATCTCTAAAATGATATAACATTTTGTATTTATGACATTGGACAGCACGTGTTTCACGTCACATTAAATGATTCAAAATTAACTGGTTTAGAACATTTTGCTAATCACCCTATCGAAAATAATTATATTATATTATTATTATTAGGTACCAAATTAGTAATTTAATTTTTTTCGCCACGCAAATTATAGAGGCTTCAAAATTAATTAAGACGGTACTTCAGTGAAACGGGAAATAATTTTCAACTATAGGTGCGACGAAATTTTGGACTCGCTGGCAATCGGAGAGCGAAAGTCGAGCTGTGAACACGACAATTTGTTTCGCGATGGCGACGGGGGTACTAATTCTTAAATCGTGTAAAGATGACTAAAAAACGTTACCCATTTACTTGACAAACAAAACATGTCAATGAATATATTATTATGTTACTAATAGAATAATAAACAGAACATTAAATGGGCGCATGTTGGATTTATATGACAAATTATGTTTCGTTCGGCACGCGTCATTTGCACAATCCGCGCATCCCCTAGCCACGATCTTTTTAGACCATGCCTCAACTGAGGTATAGCCTTAAGGCGTCCGAGGAATATTTTTTTATATAAAGATTAATTAATAATATTGTAAATAAAAATAATTCGTTGTTCCTTGCAATTTTTTCATTAAAAATTTCCACTTCCCTGACAATTGTAAAATTTACCAGTTGTACCTTTCCCACATTATATGGTTCACATTCTTTCTCTATTCTCATAGCTGAAATCCTAGAACTGATACATGATAAAGCTTGCTACATGAATGAAATACATGTTGCATACAAATAATTTCATATAAATTCCAATGGATTTAAGTTTTCTACTATTCCATTTGAGTCATGGTCGATAGTATTAATATTAATAATTTCATGTAAGATGAATACTGCCTTTCCAAGGAAGAATGCAGTAACTGAGTCTCGCACACTTTCGAGATAAATGACATAATGCGTTTTTTTTTTTTAAATTTTAGTAGGTACTGTGAATTAATAAAAAACGGTGATATTTTTACCACGTTTTTCTTAGCTCGAATTCTTGTTTGTCCGGTGGTTGTTAATCCAGTATAAATCTTGCAATCGATTTTTAACTAACTACCGACTAGCTAGACATTTGAAACTTTTAGAATATATCAGAACACGATGTCAATGCATTCTTTTAATACTTTTAGCCATCTTCAAGTAGAATTGAATTCATTTTCAGTTAATTCTGTTTTATATGAAAAGTTATATCGGAAGAAATCCGTAATCCAATCCACTATTATTGGTTGCTAATGGGATGGTCCTAGCAACTAAATTATTAATATATACGTGCGTTACTATGGAAATCAAAATGACATCTCAGTATTCTATTGTTTGTTGCAAAATAGCAAAAAAATGATTTGTTGACAATCGCCTTATTTGTTCTAAATTATTAATACATAGAATTATTTAAGTTTATATGATTCAACAGAAAATTTAAAAACGTGGTATATAAAAAGTTCTTTTTATCTTGTAATTATTTTATTAGTAGGATGTTAAAATACAAACACAGTAATAATAAAAAGCAGTAACTGCTATAAATAGGTGCAATGACTGCCTTTTTGCTAATAAATGTGTATCTTAATTATAGTAGATGTCCATTTTTTCACTATGGATTTTAACGGTATATTAGATAGTACTGATTTTAAAGTGAACAGAATATATAGCTTTCTAAATTACGGATGACATTCTTAACTCAATTTCACAAATTTTGCGAGTTACTGCCTTCTTCCTTGGAAGGGTAAAATACTATGTAACGTGTTATTTTTAGTACTAATTATTAATTTACGCATTCACGAGTCTCAGTTTGATACCGTGAAAGGACATAGCAAAATTTGAATAATGTGACTTACAGGGGGCAATCAGCGGTCCTAGGGGATCGAACCTGACGCGGTGCTCAGCCGCAGCCCTAGCCGCGCCAACCAGCTCGGAGAAGACACGGTGCCGCCGCATGGCCAGCTCGTCCCGCCCGATCGCGCTGGCCAAACCGCACGCCGAGGCGGGAAGCGATCTCTTCCGCTGAACCGCGGCCGACGCGAACACTTCATCGTCATCGATATCTCGCACCCAGGACATCCGGCCAGGCCTCGGCGAGACATCTCCGACACTAGGACGTTTCAGGATGCCACCGGTCGATGACTTGCGGCGCACCACCGGAGGCGTAGGCTCTGCGTAAGCTTCTTCGGAATCACTGTCCGAATCTGACACAATAACCGTGCATTTCGCCAAGTCACGCGAATCTTTGATAGGATCTTTATCTCCGGAGAAAGTAACTCCAGATGTTTCTTTATCTTGTTTAACTGATACATCAACTGTGTCATCCTTTTGTATAGATAGAGCAGTGTTTTCTTTATTTTCATTATTGAGCATACTTTCATCAGTTGGCACGTTAATATCACATACATCTATCTTTGGTATTGTATTTATAAGAGAATGTGTTTCTCCGTTATCACACACAGAAACTTCTCCAATGAAGTTTATATTATTACCATCTACAGGTGGATCTTTTACTAAGTTATTGGTTGTAGACGATATACCGTTCTCTGACGGCGTTTCAGTGGCCGTTTTGACATCGCCGTCTTTCACAGCCTCCTTCGGCGCGTCCATCTTAGCGGGTGTTTCTGTCGCGACTTGTAATTTTTCACACTTGTCTTTGCTATCGCAGTCCTCTAATTTGAGAGTGGGCGGGGGGGGCGGTACGCCGACGCCGTTCGAGGGCTTCAAGCTTCCGTTTCCGCCCTCGGCGACCGCTTTTCCATCGTCGTGGCTCTCAATCACTTTCTTGCTCACGCACACACAACAGTTCTTGAACATTTCTGCGAGACAATCGCCATACAACCACACATACCGCTAACACAAACGAACATAAATAAATTACTCAAAACTCAGAATTAACTAATTGAAAAACTTAATAAAAAAATAATAATATGTAAGAACACTAAATCAACAAAACTTTTACACAGTTATACAATAAAATAACTTTACACTTTACAATATTTATTTACTTTGACCAAATTTAACTGGAGATTAAGATTTGTTGCTCTTAAAGTTTCTTCGGGATCGACTATTTTAACATACGTTCTTGCTAAAACTATCAAATAAAACACTATAACTAATGCGCTCACTCGTAACCCACATTCGCACGTTAAATATTACTGAACGCGGTTAGAGTTGGCCTGCCCGCGGGCTCGGCGAAGCCCACCTCTCTACTTCGGAGCGGTTCGCGAGTTGAATCCGATCGCGGATTATCGCGGTCCGTAATAATTCGGGAACGGTCAGGAGGCGTTCGCAGTCGCGCGCGAGCCGACGCGAAATCATCGCAGGATAGGTAGGCTGGAGAGGTCTGAAGGTGGGCGGCGGCGGGCGCAGGGGGCGGTAGACTGCTGCGGCGGCGCCCTGATCGATGCGCCTTTTCGAAGCGGCGCTGCTCTGTCCGCCCTGGCGCACCGGAGGAGGAAAACAGCCGCCGAATTACCACTTGTTTTGTTTCTTTTCAAGGGCGGTTTTCGTAAAAACAGCACGTCACCGAGATGTCAGTGATAAGAATACAGACGGAAGGCAACGAGAGTAACAAATCTGCTTCAAAATAATCCCGATGACATTTAAAATACGAATGAGAAGATGTGGATTAGGGTACAATCGAAAACTTTCAATTGCCTTTTTAAAAAGTTATGTAACTGTCTGTTTAGTAATTACGTAAGTAAGTACAATTTAAACCAATCTTTAATTTCAATGTTTAATATTAATACTAACTTAAATCCAGAACACGGTTTTTAATTAAGAAACCTAACCCTGTTTTTTTTCTTACACGAAAAAATATATAACTTCAAAACACTCAAAGGATATCAATTGCATTAAATGTACAAAATTGCACAAAATGACGAAATCATCAGAAATGAAAAGTGCTAGCTAACCATTTTCATATTTTTTATAATATAATTAACATATATAATATATTTTATGACAAGCATTTCGCACATATGATAAGCGTTTGTCAAATATGGGTATAAATTATGTATATGTTCGAATTTATGTACATAATCGTATTATAGATTTTTGCAAATACTCAGTGGTGGAGGTAAATACAAGTCATATTTTTTTTTTTTTTGTGATTTTACCGAGGCTTTGACTGCGACTCGCTGTCATATCGCCTCTTCTCTTCTAGAAGGGGATCCTTCGATCAGGTCCTCACTCCTATTCTGTTAAATGGCTTTATAATTATTTTGTCTAGCTCTTCCGTCTTTCTTTCTTTCTTCTTTAGACGCCAGTGTTTTATGCACCAGAATCGCTCTCCTCCGTATCCATCCCTTCTGTATTTTCGATACATCGTGTAATCATTGAATTTCAGATAGTCTAATTCAGACCTCAGCCAAGTCTCTGAGATTAATGCTATTGAAATTTTTTGTCTTATTAAGTAGAGTTCTATATCATCCTTTTTTTGCTTCATACTTCTGGCATTCCATTGTAAAATCCTAATTTGTTTTTTATTATCAATTTTGCTCCAGAACCTCCCCTAGAATTTCCTTTAAGTGTCCTTCTTTGAATTGTTTGCATACCCAGTCCACTGCTTTAATTATTAGTTGTTTAATGATCTGCTGCCAGTCTCCCCCTTTCAGCAAGACTTTCATAATTTCTCCCATCGCGTTAACCTCTGTCTTCCCCTTTGAATTTTTCTTATTTTTTGTAGGCTTTACGCTACTACCTGTAGATATTATTGTTGAGCCTGAAGCTTCTACCACCGCTTCTTCTTTCTTTTTGTTTTCCTTAGTTTTTTGAATTGTTTCGGTTTCATCTCTTTCTACGATTTTTTTTTGTTTTAATATGTCAGCATAGCTATTATTTAACATATTTTTTTTTGCTTCCTTGAAAGGTATGTTCATTTTTTTCATTGCTTCTTTGCAATTCTTTTCCTCTTGCCACTTTGGGCATTTTTGGCTGTTTGCCGCGTGGTTACCTTTGCAATTGATGCACGTAATTTCCTCATTTTTTTCGCAGGTTTTGTGGTTTTCACCACACTTAGGGCACGTTTCTACTGTACGTCCGCAATTGTTCGCGATATGCCCATATCGCCAGCATCTGTAGCATTGCATAACCCTGAATACATACGGTTCTACAGCAAAAGAGACTCCATATATGTAAATTGTTCTCGGCAATATTTTCTCCCCAAATTTAATACTGACTGACGAGGTCTTTGTCAGCTCTCCTGTATCACCTTTTCTTGTCAACCTCTTAAGGTTGATTACTTTTGCATCACTTTTGATTTCCATTTGCAGTTCTTGGAGGTCCATATCAATATCGACTTTTCTTATTACTCCATAAGAGCAGGAGTCATTCTCTTTGGTCACAAAACCGAGATCTTTGAGTTCTCCAGCTTGTTTCACTTTATCTGCTTCTTTTTCGTCTTCTACTTGGATGTACGTCTTTAAATTTTTATTGTAAATTTTCTGTACTTTTACTCCTGCCTTATGCAGCATCTGCGCTATTTTCAATTTTAATGGAATTTTACTTCCCGTCGCTATCATGACGATGTTTTGGTTTCCCTTTGGAGTGACCCCAGAGTCTCTTCTGGGTTTTTTTCCAGAGGTCACCGTCTGCCATTCTTCTTCTTTTTCTCCAACCACTTCCTCTTCATCATCGTTTCTTTTCTTCTTCGTTTTTTTGGTTTCATTCACTTCCATCGTGGTGTTTTCCATTTTATTGCTTTTGCCGTTCACGCGGTCTTGGAATTCGCGCAACAGTGTGAACAAAAAACAGTGTGGACAACCCCTCGCTTCACAGCGTTTGACGCACTCCCCGCACAACGTGCACTATCCGTGCAACAATAAATATTTTTCACTTTTTCTCAAGCACTGGCACTGATTGTCAAAATCACATGGGACCACACATGTTGAGTTTATTGTCAAATTCATTTACAAACAATATTATTTTTGTTGTATCCCGTATTTATAACCGTTCGCGAGTAACCAGGCGAATAGCGTCCCGAATACGCAAGCGAAGTTGTACAACCTCACTCCACCGCTGTTGGCTTCCGACTGAAGTCATATTTAATAGTTATAATACTCTATAAATTAAAACCTTCAATTTACGAAGCAATGCATAAAGGTCACTATGTGAGCGAATCACACATCCTATTATAAATTTTATATAATATGGCGAATACCAATTATTAGTGATAAATATATAAATAGTAATACGACAAGTAAACGGTGATTTTCGATTTTTAGTGATTATTTAATGCAAAAGATCACATCATAAATTACGATTCAAACATAAATTACGTAGATACTATTTCAGCGTCATATTCATTAAAACCTTAATATAATCTGCATTTCAAGAAATTAGATAAAAATTACCTACACACCAGTGGCGTGCGGTGACTTTTATTTGTAGGGATGTTGTCAATAATAATTGCTACAATAAAATATTATCTACTTTTAGTTTGTAACTCATTGAATTTTGGCTGGCGGCCAATACGAGGGTGGGTCAATAATTCCTTAGAAAAAAGCATTAAAACAGTTTTTTATTTTTGTATTTTTTTTTTTATTTCTCAACATAATCTCCTTGGACCTCAATACACTTGGTTAGACGTTTCTCATTTTTTTTTTTAAACCGTCAGAAAAATAAGTTTTCGGAAGGTCCTCAAAATAAGCATTTGTCCGATCGACGACTTCTTCATTTGAAAAAAAAAACGTTGTCCACTTAGCCATTTTTTTAAGTTTGGGAAAAGGAAAAAGTCACTGGGAACTTCAATTCTTCAATTTTAGCCATTGATCGTAAACATGTGTGAACACGGGCATTGTCCTGATGAAAGAGGATTTTTTTCCTGTTTAAATGAGGCCGTTTTTCTTCAATTTTGTTTTTTAGCTGGTCCAATAAAGATGCATAATAATCCCCTGTTATTGTTTTTCCTTTTTCCAAATAGTCAACGAAAATAATTCCACGTGCATCCCAAAATACAGTAGCCATAACCTTACCAGCTGATTTTACGGTTTTCGCCTTCTTTGGACATGGTTCGCCTTTCGCAATCCACTGCTTTGACTGTTCTTTCGTCTCGGGAGTATTGTGGTGTATCCATGTTTCATCTACAGTCACATAGCGACGAAAAAATTCATCCGGATCGCGTTGCATGAGCGACAACAGGGCTTTAGAGGCCACCACCCTATTGAGTTTATTGTCGACTGTGAGCAAACGCGGCACCCATCTTGCAGAAATTTTTTTCATGCCCAATTTGTCATGTAAAATAGAAATGACGCTACCTTTTGAGATCCCTGTAACCTCAATTATCTCACTCAACTTTAATCTTCGGTCACTTAACACCATATCGTGGATTTTATTGATCATTTCTGGTGTAGTCACCTCTACAGGACGTCCTGAGCGTGGTTCATCCTTTGTTGATGTACGACCACGTTTAAATTCATTTAACCAGTTATAAATAGTTGCAAGTGAAGGAGCAGATATGCCGTGAACTAAATCTAACTCATTTTTTATTTCCTTTGCTGTTAACCCTTTTATATTAAAATGTTTAATAACAGCTCTAAACTCAATTTTCTCCATTTTCCATTTTTCCATTTTCCACAAGCAAATTTTTTTTAAATGTACGAGAAACACACAACAACCCGACCAATCTGATTGAAACTTCGCAGCATACTGAATCGGTAGTGCCGCTGCATGAAAACAAACCGCTTACAGTACTAGTCGCGCCACCTGTCGGCTTTTCTAAGGACTTATTGACCCACCCTCGTACATTAGTATGGTATTACTGTAGAGTGCTAACTTGGCTATGTTCTAAAAATATTAATGTAATTACAATAGTGTATAAATCTTTAGAAGAAAAGTTAGGTAAAATATCTCACATAACATGCAAAATAAATACCTACATAATGTGATTATTTGGGAATGGAACAACTGGACTCCGGACAATTGGACGCCGCACTGTCGTAGACACGTATACAGAACGTAGACGAGGTATTTTAATCAGTTTCTATCTACTACTTAGTAGTTTTAATTCATTTTACTTTTAACGTAATGTATTCTTTATTGCTGATTGAGAATTACCATGCCTAAGGCTTTATATAAAATAAAAAACTCTTTTTTCGTTGGAACTTAAAGATATGCACGATTAAATCATTATTTACGTCTGTATATTTACATTCTCACCAACTAATAAATCATAATAATATTAAATATTTTTTAAAGTACCTATATGTACCTGACGTCTATTTATTTTCGAATTCCGTGGCGTCCAGTTGTCCCGGTGCCAAATCGTCCTAGACCCGATTATTTCTATCGATAATTTTTGAGGATGCTTTACACCAACAGCATCTATGGACCCCACGCCAATGCTACGCACACAATAATTATTTACAATAAATAAATATTTACACAGGTTGCTTATTTAGTAAGCAGTAGGAACTACTATCTTTTCAAAATTTCTCTGTTAACATTTTCTATCTAAAGTTTCTATTTTTAATCTAAAACTTAATTAAAGTTACGTGACTCGCTTATCAAGTGAAATTATTATAAATTTTAATAAGGCATGGGGATGAAAATTGGTCAACAACCCTTTAAGGGAAAGCAAACAACCCTTTTTAAAAGCTTCCTAAAACAGTTGCGGGGTATCGCTTTAAAATGCAGATTTATGTCATCGCCGAAAAAAATATACGAGGCCTCGGGATAAAACTTAGGGGGAAAGTTTAACAAACGCAACTTGGAAACAAGGGGTATCATTATAAATTACCTTTTAAGAAATCTACATTTATTTTATAACAACTTTTTCGTAAACAAATACTTAGGGTAGAAATTATGCTTTTCGATCTCGAAATCCTGGCATTCTAGCATTTGCAATCCTAAGATTTCCGGATTCGCTTTCACACGACGTTCATCTAAGCTTCTCCCATTTTTTGTGAACTACATAAATAAAGTTTTTTTAATCATTTTTACATTATTACGTAACCTATTCTACATTAATTGTCTCATTATTTATACGTAGTACATCGACATTTTTTTTAATTTTACTTATCAGTAGAATATAGATACTTTATTTAATAATATAAAACATTATAAGGGAAGAAAAATTAAAGATCAGAAAAAAAATAACTATTGATTTTTTTATTTGCTGAATCACAATACAACATAATATGTCACTAATACTATAATACTAATCACTAACTAATGTGAAATATCCATATGATTTTTTCTCGTAACAGACAACGACTGAAACCAGGTGTACGTTGGAAAGACCCAATATAACAATATGACATCAATCATAACTTTATTAAAGATGGTAAATGATTTCTTTAATTCTTTACAGCGCGCGTGGTCTTACAAATTAACATTGTTTAGATCCCAAATTTCCATACATTTTCCGATTTAAAATTTCGGGTCCAGGACGATTCGGCGCCGGGACAACTGGGCTCCACGCAATAGAATGAAATTTGAAAATAAATAGACGTTCGTTAATTACAGGTACTTTAAAATATATATTTAATATTATTATTTATATTTAAAGTGTTAAATTATTATTTAATACTTGGTGAGAATTTAAATGTGCACACGTAAATAATGATTTAATTGTGCATATGTTTAAGTTCCAACGAGAAGAGAGGTCTTTTATTTTTATATAAAGGCTCTGGCATGATAATTCTCAATCAGCAATAAAAACATTATGTTAAGAGCAAAATGAATTAAAACCACTACGTAGTAGATAACTAGTATAAACTAGTATAAAGATAAGTAGAAACTGATTAAAATTCCTTGTATATTTATTTCATTTGACAGTGCGGCGGCGCCCAATTTCCCTAGCGCCCAGTTGTCCCATTCCCAAAATTTCCACCCCACAAAATTTTTAATTAGGAATTTATCAGATGCCCCTTTCTCACACTATACAACTCTTACATAATAATATCATAACATTATGTTACATTTGCGATGCAAAAACTAAATTTTGTAAACGTGTGACAACGATTGTCATATAACTATCAACAGCAGATATGGACATGCGTTTTATGACAAAATATACTGTAACAAATTGATAATAGTATGTACGTATGTAATTGACACAAACACGCAATCTTAAGACTGCGATCACTGTTTCATCTCACAAAGATCAAGTCTAAATCCAATAATAGATAGACTACACTATCTTCCGGTTATTCTTCACAGCGAAAAGTTTAGTATTGTTTACTCGGGTCAGGCGTTAATCAACCAGGCATTAGGAATAACAATACAAATCAATCAACAGATAGTTATCGGCGGCGTGGTTTATTTCAAAATATCAGCAGTAAATACTCCCAAACACCGATAATGGTGTGTTCTGTTGGGTAAAAAAGATCAAAGTTTTGCAATAGGTAATTCGGGATAATATAATGATTTCTTCCTGGATAATAACCTAAAACACATGGCAAACTGAGTAAACTGAAATAAAATAATGGACTATGATATAATTAGACAATTTGTATTAGTTATTAATTAAAGGAGGTAAATAACTGGAAAATAAATAAAGATAGGTACCTAATAATAATCCATAATTACAAGATAAAAAGAACTTGTTATATACAACGTTTTTAAATTTTCTGTTGAATCATATAAACCTGACTTGCTAGCTTAAACAATCAAAAAAAATTGTACTTGATAGAAATAATATTGAAATGTTATTTTGTTTTCCATAGTAACACACGTATATATTAATAATTTAGTTGCTAAGACCATCCGCTTAGCAACCAATAATGGTGTCGAAATAACTTTTCATACAAAACAGAATTAACTGAAAATGAATTTAATTCTACTTAAAGATGACTAAAAGTATTAAAAAAATGCATTGGCATCGTGTTCTGATATATTCTAAAAGTTTCAAATGTCTAGCTAGTCGGAAAGTTGGCTAAAATCGATTGCAAGATTTGTACCGGACAAAGAACCACCGGACAAATAAGAATACGAACTAATAAAAACGTTGTAAAAAATAAAATAAAAACGTTGTAAAAAAATAAGAAATATGAAGCCAATACATCGACTGATTTACACTTAATCCAAAAACAGTAATTACATAAGAGAAATAAAAATATTATATTATGTATATATTTCCGTAAAAAATAAAAATAGATCATCTTCAATACGTACCTACATCTAATCTAATTTTGGCCACGTTAGTGCAGTAACTAAAAAATAACCAAAATAAGTATTTCGGCTATTCCGCGACAATTTTATTATTTTGAGATAATAATGGAACCTACTTGATCAATGTTTCAAAACCTTTCTTAGTCTCTGACATTTTGGTCACTTTAACGGTCATTAATGATTTTTTTTCGAAATGTAGGTAATTCAAAACGTAATTAATTACGATTATGAATACGCCCACGATATCCGAGCGGCTTAAGCGTCGACCTATAACGTCGTGGTTCGAATCCTGGGTCTGGCAAGTACACATATTATTTTTCAATTTGTGTTTGAGTCAGAGTATGGACCAAATAGATTGAGCAAGTCGCTAACATCCATTTCTTGTAAAAACAAAAATCTGTTAATACAAACCTCCACTCTGTGGAGGCCCATAATATGATCTTATTAGGATCGGAGTTGGTAATAAAATGAATTATAGGTAGCAGCAATATATTATATAATATATTAGTATATTTCTAAAATATCTCCGATGAGATGGGAATTCATACGGCTATTATAACACTAGCACTCTTAACCGGCATCCGTAGTACAAATCCGTCGTCGAAGACTGACGCGTCTGTTTGTGACACGGTCGTACCAATGTACTCTAGAGATAAAAGGGACACATCGATTCTAAAAACTCAAGTGGATAGTATTGAGATCAGTCATATGCAACTATCTACCTACCTATCTACCATACAGCAGCACACGTAACACACACGTCACCATAGATAAACAAACTTCACTTGCATGTAAAGTCATCTGTGATTTATTTGTATGGGGACAGTCACGTCACTGCATCAATAGCACGTAGTGATTATCCCACAGAAATTCCAGAGAAGGGAGATTAGTCTAAAATCACTAATTTTCGGAAGAATCAAAAAAAACATATTGAGTTTTGTAAAACTTTTAATATGAATTTCTATAATATAACAATTTGTCCGCTGTCTCCTATATGCACATATGCATAATGGTAAATATAGCCTTAATAAATCTTGAAGTGATCCGTGACGTCCGTTAGTAATTAAAGTAATACCTACTTTTATTTAAAATAAAAAAGCCAATAGTACCTCAATTTGGGAAGCGCTTCAGAGAGAATTAGAAGCCATTAGTTAAAATTTGACGCAATTAAGTATGACGCCTTTAGCATAGTGGTCTATGTGCATGGGCGCGATACCCCGAGAGATGCAGGTTCGATTCCTGCGGACTTTTTTAAAAAGATTTTTTCTATTGGTTATAACAATATATTTTTTCAGAAGTGTTTTCAAAATTATGTATGTTCAATAATTAGAATGTTACATTCTTAAATCATGTGAATTATTCATTGAATAAAAAAAATAGTTAATTAAAAAGCAAGTTCAAGTAAGTTACAACAAAAAATCTTGGAGTGATCCGTGACGTCGGTTAGTAATTAAAGTAATACATTACAAAAGCCGATCGTCAATAGTAGCTCAATTTGGGAAGCGCTTCAGAGAGTATTAAAAGCCATTAGTTAAAATTTGATGCAATTACGTATGACACCTTTAGCATTGTGGTATATGTGCATGGGCGCGATACCCGAGAGATGCAGGTTCGATTCCTGCGGGGTGTTTTTCTATTGGTTATAATATATTTTCTCAGAAGTGTATTCAAAATTATGTATGTTCAATACTCATCTCCCTTTTCATTTCGTACATAGAACTGTACAAGATCCGATGTCATACACAACTACTGTACGGATTACCGTATTATACACTCTTAATTTGGACGCAAAACATCAAACAGAAAAATTATAAAGGATGTGTAGATTATGAAACGACAGTGCATAGCTCACGGTCACATGGTTAGTTTCGCACTGTGATGCATTTTAATGGTATTTAAAGGCAGTAAGTAACCGTGCAGCATAATTTCTATGGATCGGTTATAATGCCACGACGCTCTCTGAATAATATTATCATTTCAATGACACTCGGTAGCTTTAGTATGGATGCATATTGCTCTATCTACGAGAACCTTGATCGATTGCCCTCACGTCTTCTGCAATGACAATTTTGCAATATGTACCTACTTGATTTAGATTTAGCCAGAAAACAAAACAAAACAAATACTGGGTCAATGAATAAATATTTACTTCAAAATAAAACTGAAGGCTTGACTACTCCGATAAGACAGTTGTTGTCATTTCACTAATAAGATTATATTGCCAAATCATTGAATTATCATTTTTTGTCTATTATAATTAGGGATCGCAATACCGAATGAAAATACCAATACCGGTATGGTATTTTTTATTAATACCGGTATTAACACCGGTATTCGTGAAATATATGAAAAAAAAACAGAAGTATCTACCAATAAATAAAGATAGAAAAATCTCTTAAAGGTATTAATATTTTATAGCAAAAATATCTAAATAGGTAAATGAAAGATATGATAGAGATGCTGATGTTTACAAATACCTAGAACTATTAGCACTTTCTTCCTGATTATACAAACGAACAGTATTTAACCTGGATTTCAAAATATATATACTTAAATAATTAGAAGATAAAAAGAACTTTTTATATTCAACGTTTTTAAATTTTCTGTTGAATCATATAAACTTGACTTGACTAGCTTAAACGATCAAAAAAAAATTGTACTTGATAGAAATAATACTGAAATGTCATTTTGACATTTCATATTGATTTCCATAGTAACGCTCGAATATATTAATAATTTAGTTTTTAGGACCCCAGACCCCTAGCAACCAATAATAGTGGATTAGATTACGGATTTCTTCCGAAATAACTTTTCATACAAAACAGAATTAACTGAAAATGAATTCAATTCTACTTAAAGATGGCTAAAAGTATTTAAAAAATGCATTGGCATCGTGTTAATAATATAAACGATACGATACGATACGAAACGAAATACGATAAACAACAAAAATACACAAGTCTATAAACCGCAAGCGACTGGCGAAAATATTTGGATAAATTAAAAATTACGAAAGTGGGTACCTACCCGCCTTTAATGCGAATCTATTTCGCAAATCTGCACGTGCCATTGCTGATCACCGCGAAAGTCGCAAGGCAACGGAAGTAAACCAGACATCTCGTAACCCGACAAAAAATTACAGTCCTGATAATCTTTTTCTGTTAATTAATACATTTTGTTTCCACTTTCACTGTGATTGTTCAAAATTACTAACACCCACCTTGTACAAAAAAGCAAGGACATCGTTATTAATAATTCTAAAAAGAAACTGGGATACTGGTTTTGAAATACCGGCATTGCAATCCCTAAACATAACACCCCACACACCGTAGACGCCGTGGGTCCCGGGTTCGAATCCCAGGTCTGGCAAAAATTTAAATGCTGTTTTTTCAGTGTGTATTTCGATCCATAGAGGGATCTAATCGGTTGAGCAAGTGGCTAACATCCATCAAATAAACGATAAACGTTAAATAGGCAATTATTTAGTAACACGTCCTTATCACTTACACTATTTTGACATAGACGTTAATTAATGACAATATCATTGTAAATTGGCGAGCGTATTCTTAAAATCTACAGTTAACTGTACAAAAGCAAAGCGTTGGCAAAGACAATGTCGAACCGGAATGGCGACAATGATTGTCAATCTAAAATTTACGAATAAGATTGTACATATTCCTAAGAGTACATACGCAATTAAGTCTTTCGAAACATCCACGACGGAAGCCAACTTTGTTGAAGTGACAAACACTTTGGTCTCACTTATTTGAACACAAAGTACTTAACCTTTGTAATTCTGTATCAACATAATATTTCCGAATAAACAAAATCGTTGTCAAGTAAAAGTCGCTGAAAAGTAAGAATTATATTAGGAAATGAATATTGCCGAAGATGGAATCCCTGGTTGAAACGGTTTACATCGATTCATCCATAATTATTATTGTGGACACTTTTTCATTCATAATTATTTGTTTTTATTGAATTAAAAATACTTATTACACATGTTGTTGGTTAGTTTTTTTTAAATTTATCAAGTCCTGTCCAAACCAAATCATAATAGATAAGATATATTATTCTATCTATATAATATCGAAAATAATGTGTGATTTAAAGGAATAATTTTGGATATTTTATAGATAGACGAGTATTTTTTAGTATTATCTACTACGGCTTGGTTTTCACAGGCTTTAATTGAATTTTAAAAACTAACCATCACCATCTGTAAATTATAGTCTTGGTTCATTAAAAACAAATAGGTATGACTGAAAAAGTTTAGCGTGCACTATTTTTATGTAGGATCCAGCCTACCTCCACCCTTCGCCACCGTTGAATACACATACTAAATTTCAATATAAGACAATTTTAAGACATCTTTAAAAATGTAGTGCTACATTGCGAACGGGAAATACAATGAATCGGTTTTTAACAAGTTTGATACAATTAATTATTGACCGGCATTATGCAGAAAGGAACCAATTCACAAATTGTAGGGGGATTATATTATTATGATTTTTTCGTTCTCTTTTCATTTTAAAAAAGATCCACGTCACGTTACGCATAAATTCACAAAATAAAATTAAAAAATCGAAAAAAAAAGAAAATGTTTTCTTTTCACAAAATACGCTTTTAGTATTTCTCCTTTTATGCAAGAAGCAAGAACCAATCAACGCTAGGTCCACGTTCATTCTATACTTTCACATGACTGGTTCGTTTTTGCATAACACCAGCCAATTGTGAGTACAGTGTTTTATATTCTCAGTTTCGGACAGTTTCTCCAGCATATATATAAAGTAATATTTATTCTTTTTCGACCATGTCCGATCCTAATATGATCATATGGTCGTGGATCATAGTGGAGGTTCGTATTAACAGATTTTGTTTTAACGAGAAATGTATGTCAGCCACTTGCTCAACCTATAAGTCCATACTCCGACTCGTACAAAAATTGAAAAACAATATGTGTACTTGTCAGACCTAGGATTCGAACGTGGGACCTACGACACTATAGGCCGACGCTTAAGCCGCGCGGCCAACGTGGGTATTATACTAATGCAATAATCTATTTACAGCCGAAAGATGTGACTCATTAAATACGTCTGCACGACACAAGCAGAGGGCCAATCTGTTATTATTATACATCGTCATCAACACCCCAGAGTCGATGAAGGCCTCCCCTAGTTACTTTCACACTTCTCGTTATTTTTTTTGAACTGTCATTTATTTTTATAAAGTTGACGACGTTTATCAAATCGTATATTATCTATTATCGATCTCATTATCCATCGGTTTATTTTGATTATTATTTTTAACCAATAAGGGAATCGTCCACAATATATATGACGTCACGCTCTAATGGGGGAAAGGTCTGATATAATGCGATATTTGTGACGACGGGGTTATGGGGTCATAGAAAATACAAAAATATAAACTCATTTTTATGAAAAGCATTTTCAGTGTGTTTATTTTTTAACGATTTGAACGAATAATGTGACGTTATTTCAAGAGGGGTCACAAAACAACGAAAATCACACGCCGTGATATATTGACGACCCCTAATTAATATATAGTCGATATTAATTAGTTACATCCTCAAACAGCATTCGTTTTCAGCAGTTTGAATATCAAATGGAATTATTATTCAAAGTTGTATTAAGAGTTATTTAGATCAAACGCCGATGTTATATAAACAATGTACTTATACGAATCATGGCGCATATGGAAAGGAAACTATATATACCCTATGAAGTGCCGGAAACTGGACGCGAACTGTAATAATTAATTCAAAACATGCGACAAGCTCAAAACAACCGTGGAAAGAATAATTATTAAACTCAGTGGACTGATTGCAGTCTCCAAATAGTCACTCGAAACTTTATGTAACGTACTTTACAGATTACTGAGCCCGATACATTAATTGAAACTTCTATTTCCAAATACTGATAAGTCCACACAATTCAATATTTTTGTGTTTTTGTGTTACGTGTAAATAGTAGGTTTTAACATTAGTTTATTTTTACCATCATATTATGTTTTTTAATTGGAACAGTATAGCAACTTTATTAGCTGATAAACCTTTATAACATGCAATAAAAGCAAAATATATTTGGACATATCGACGTTGATTCGTGTCATTTGAATTTAATAGTTCCTGTAGGTAATTACCGACTTATATACGCGATGTAAATGGAAACTCTACCATTATTAGTGGTAACTTGTGTCTCCCTGATACATATTATGTTAGAGATCAGGAACATCGGTTATTCATTCTCCCAAATGCAGAACTAACCTACCATTAGTAACGCAAATTGTGATAGTAATAATTGTGTTCAATCCAATCGATCCGGATAATATATTCCACTTATGTGAGAGTGAGTATAATAAGACGTTCTTTTATAACGTTTTAAAATAAGATGTACTTGGTTCACTCGGTGTGCTTCCGTGTAGGTACGTTTTAACTCGTATTACCATATTACTGTTTTTTATTTAAATATTGTTTACATTTGTCATGTTGTGAATGCTTTGCATTTGTAATTTCTCATGTATATTATATCAAAAATGAATAAATTTGAGTGTGCCTACATATTATTATTTTAATGTTTTATTATGATTAATATAATTTCTTTTTTTTGTCAAGAACTTACAGGCAGTGAACACTGTAAAGTGATTCGCATAAAAAATATTAAATGCAATTCCAAAGCACGTCATTGTTTAGAAAATTATTCAAATTCCGCGCGAAGTTTTAATAAATTCTCCCGCCTTTTTTTCATCGAAAGGGTAGGCATTTTGATATCTGAATCTGATTACGATTCATTTCCGGTTAATCGCCAGCCTCCATTTCGATGCCGTTCCGGCAGCAATGGGCATACTTCCAAGAGTTTTTATTTTGCCACCGCGCCAAGACTTTGTCTACGTTGGATCATGAATGAAAATTGTCCCCCGAAAGGAGGCGAGCGACATTCTAAAAAGGGATATCATAATGCCGCTAACTAAGCGCGGGAAACTTTTTTCCTTACATCAATTTCAAAAATTCCCCACGGTTTCCCCGTTTATCATCTTAACTTTCCGATTCATTTATTTCTACTCGGAGGCGAAACTTTCCAAAGACTTTTTCTTGTAATATGTGAAAAGAAAGTCATAATAAGTCAACGCTGGAATAATTTGTTACTACGGACCCGAGGGCACAACACACCTTAATGAAGAAATATCTTGAAAAATTCTTACATAAAAATGTTTGAAAACCAAAGAAATATGGCATGTAGGTACTTATTATAGACGTTTTCGACTAAACTTACCGATAAGTGACGCTTTACGTAGGTTGGGGCAGGGCATGACTTTCGGGTGACGCCTAAGATTAAAACAATTCGTGATGCTACAGATGCGATCTACTCGTTGCGCAACCATATATATATTTCCGACCAAGTCCGACCCTAATAGGATCATATGGGCCTCCACAGAGTAGAGGTTTGTATTAACAGCTTTTGTTTTTTTTACGAGAAATGGATGTCAGCCACTTGCTCAACCTAATAGGTCCATACCCTGACTCACACACAAATTGAAAAACAATATGTGTACTTGCCAGACCCAGGATTCGAACCTGAGACCCACGGCATGATAGTCCAACGCTTAAGCCACGCGGCCACCATGGGTGTACGACAATATATATATATATATATATATATACGTAGTACGTACTTAATTTATGCTACCAGCATAATATATGTAGTAGATAATTAAGTTAAACGTATAGTATTTCAAAGAGATGTCTTCTAATGCCTAAAAAAATAATTGCTCCGAATGGTACTCGAACCTATTATCATTGCATTTCGGGCGCTGTGCTTTAGTGTGTAAGCTCAGTGGTACACTCACTAATCACGACGAAATAATATGCAAAAGATGAGTGTTTCAAATTGCGTTAATATTGTTAACCAAACCTAACCTAACCTAACCTTGAGTTGTACTATTTTTTTGGTTTTGTATCTTAGTCAATGAAGAAGACTACATTTCTAAACCTTGTGTATTAATCATTTGAATAAAAGAAATGGTTATTTAATTACCCATCTTATATCAAGGGTTAATATTAATAACCAGAAAAACAATATTATATAAAATGCTCTTTGTCTCAACTGTTCATTAAGTTCAAAATATCTTACTTGTTTAAATATTAGTACTTGAAACCTGCCAGTACTGTAACTTCAGAAATACCAAAATAAAAGAAAAAATATTTTAATGATACCTCGTTATGACCCTTAACATTTTAAAACAGTATACTCCTGTATATTATTATAATATAACTTTATTGTTACTCACCAAAATAACTGCCAGGGGAGTCTTCTCAGGTGTATCTGAAAAAAAAAATGATAAACATTATTCAACATTTTTTAAATCTAAATACTGAGAATTATATATATTTTTTATTACAGATGAAAAATATCGTCCGGCGAAATGAAGATTATGTTTTCAATAAAAACGCTACAAAGCTATGTCAAAAATAATATTTACCGAATTCCACGGCAGGGTATTGTTTTCGTCTCACAGCCAATTTAATTAAGCAAGGCCTAGTTGGTTTAACAAGCCGTAAGGCTCTCCCTTAAGCTTATTACATGGATGGAGAAGAAAGAAGAAGTTAGCTTTAAAGGGAATTTAATTTACAGCGGAAATGATATCAAATAACATATCTAAAAATATTACTTCATTTCGTATAATACCTACAGATTTATAATATAAAATGTTAAGCAATGCTACTTCTTTCTCGGTTGTGATTTCTTTACAACCTTGCAACATTTATGGGACACGTCTTTATTAACTACTAGCAAATATACCTACATACACGTCGCCCGAGTGAAAAATAAATGTAGCTGTAGTATAGTAACGATCAAATATCTATTGTTTAATGTATCAAATTATTCTGCAATAATATATTCCCAGCGAATCAATTTCCAGTAAACAAATCTTAGCTAGATCAGCAAGTTGATTGGCGATATTAGATACGGTATATTATTACATTTTATCACAGCACATTATATATATCATTACGGTGTATTAGCCGAATAATCATTTTTCATGGTATCATATTTTCTTACGACGGTAATAATAGATAATATTTCACAAGCTACTCGATTTAAAACGCTGACTCTATAATTAGTCCAATATGATTATGTACCAGAATTTAATGTTAATGTATTACTTTTTATTGTATAAATAACGAAGAATAAGTTATCTAAATGTCACTCGAATCCAAGTACCTAGCTCGTAACTATCTCAGTAGATTATATGTACTATCATTGTATAATATACTATTGTACCGATACGCTGCTAATAAATCTCACCCTGCTACATCGTAGACTTCATTATCATCATCCTCAATCCACACATCGAACACCACATCAGTGACCCAACATAAATAATCTTATAATGATTTGTTGTATTAGTTGACATGATAATAAATATATTTAATATACCTACAATTAGTTATTTTTTTATTTTATTCATTTGTTCCTTTATTAAACACCACAACAGGTCGTGAAGTCCAATAATAGTGGTAAAACTCCCAGGCTTGAGGAATTCACATATTAGATTATTTAAATATATTTTGACCTCACCGGGATCGAACCCAGAATTCCGGGATGGAAGGCCAGCGCCTTACGCACTGTACCACGAGAGTATATATTTAATATACTACAGAACCGCCATTTATATATTATATCAACAGCGAACGATTAGTAACGTTCTGCAACTAAATGTACACATTGATCCTCTCTTCTTCTTCGTTGTGTCGAGTTTCTAATGGCTATGTAATATCAGACATCTAGTGGTTGGGTCAATTATAGCGACCATAATACAATATAAAATATGTCTTACCCCATGGCCCCCACATCCTGAAACGGGCCCCCAGGCTAGGATCTTTGGCGCCCCCCCTCCCCTACCTATCGCTAAGGATAAAGCCAGTGTGATCCTGCTCCACAGTAGCGTTTTCCAAATGGTGTACGCGGTAAAATTAATGTGTATATTTTTAGTGGTTTTTTTTTAATATTTTAATACATCCATTTGAATTATGGAGTTGTCGAGTATCGATACACAAATAAAAATTGTATTGTACAGACACATAATTCCGAATTATAATATCACTGAAGGGAAATAGCACCGCAGGCGACTTTTTTTACTATTAGAGAGAATTTGTGATGTGTATTTATATCACTTATCTGGTCGACTCGCCACGGCGGGCCCTTCCTGATCCCGGGCCCCCAGGCTAGAGCCCTGTCAACCCCCCTTTGTTGGGGCCATATCTTACCCGCCTAACACCATTATATATGCCAGGCCTACTATTACAGTGAGTCATTACTGTGTGAGAACACCTGTAACCTGTAAAACATTAAGAGGGACATGCTCAGCGTAGGTCAAAATGGATCTTTTATTCTATATTCAAAGCATGATCCTGGACATTCCTTAAACGTTGTAGATAATCTATTTATATAATTTTGAAGCCTTATTATCCTTTATATTTATTTTAAACATTTGATGACTGCATAAAATATTTGTATTATATAAAATAGTATTCTTTTAAACGTCTCGCTCTAATGTTTTAGAATATAGTCATGTTTCAGTACATGCATGTGCAGTGGTGTTAAGATTTTTTACATTTATTAATTTTTAAACGCATTTATAAAACCATTAGTATAATTTATGTCGAGATTATTATAGTGAAATATTTACGATAAAAAATTATATTGATAATCTCTGTGATCCCAAATTTGACAAGAATTGGGCATTTTATTATTCAAAAAATCGGCAAGATTAACACATTTGAAGATGATTCTAAAGATACTTATTATAAGCTATGTCTTTGACCATTCAAGTGTGATAAACAACCTACGAATAATGATTGCTTTATAATAATTATTGACCTAAGAATAAGGTAGTGTTTTTTTGAAATACGCTATTTCTTTTGGCATTCCCCAGTGGTTAAGCTACAACATACGGCCGTAGCCATAAATTGACAAACTATAATTGAAGTAGGGAGTAAAATAATGTTAACGCGCGTGTTTGAACATGTACCGTTTAAAAAAAATTAAAAAATTTCGGTTAGGTTTTGCACTGGTTTTGACCGTCACAGGGTGAACCATTAAACAGTTACCTCCAGACCATAAACGCGTCAAGACGTGCACTCGTTTGACCCAAGCGCGAGAGTGGCAATTCTAGTTCAAAACTTCGAACCTTCATGGAAGGCGGAATATATTGTGCCAATCGAAAATACGTTGAAATACATTGCGAACTTTTTGGAATGTGAAAGATGTAGGTAAATTTTTGTTTATATTTTATGTTATGACACGGAATCATTCATCTTACATGAAAATAAATGAAGGTGAAATGTACCAAGTTGTTTTATCTATTGCGACGTACTATTAAACATTCTATTTTAGTACTACATATTATTATATAATATTAGGTAATCTCTTCTTCTTTGTCGGGAACTCTGACAAATGATTTGCTCGTCTGACAACTTTCATGGTCTCGCTATAAATATCCCTCCCGACATTCAGCGGCACGCAGGGTCTTTGTCAATGTGAAACTTGTGATTTGATCTCTCGATTTGGAGAGAGTTCTTCCTTGCCCTTTTCCAACCTTTGACCTGCCCCAACATCACGAGTTTTTTTCCATGTTGTTAGCTACAATACGGGCTATATATTAAAACAAATTAAGAGTCCGGCGAAGGCAAAAAAAGGAGTATCTTGAATCTGGAGTTCGCTGATTATGCATCGATTGGTACGTTTGGTCATTCACAAGATTGTCAGTAGCCGCATCCAGCACCATAGTTCTAAAGCGTCTACCCTCTGCCATTATCTTACAGAAGAAGCATTTTAATCGGTTGATAATATTTTTGCTCTTCCAAAATTTGAAGTACCTACTATTCAACGTACAATAACTTTCAGTGACGGCTCCTCTAGCACCATGCAAGTGCAATGCACTCCTAGCATTTTTAAAGATATCTTTCAACGTGTCATTGTTATTCATACACGTAACGCTCACTTCACGTAGTAGAACATGTAGCATTATTATGAACAGTACCTACTTAATACATTGGACGCTAAAGACGCGCCCAGCGCGTAACGATTAAGGTGGAAATTAATATAATTAGCATGTTATTTAAATATGGTAATTAAAAAGTAATTATCTAGTGATCATTCAATGCGTTAACGGTGTCCTACATACGTTATACGTGCTGAGAGCGACGATCAAACAATATCTGACACGTGCAGAACGATATGAATATTTATAGTTTTAAATGACGGATGGATCTGAAATGTTTAAAGTATAAAATATATTAGCTTATTTTCCAAAAACCCATACGGCTGGTATCATTTATATCCAATATTGCCAAAAATTCGTACGCGAAAAATTTTCACGCGTGATTTCGACATGGAGGTGCTAGGCATCTGCCTCACATATACAAAGAATGCCTTCGATACTTTCCCATTATTCTTTGGGGCGGGCGGGCCTACGACATTCCGGCAGCGCGTAAATAAAATATGTCAAATCTAAATGAGATAGGCATTATTACATGGGGCCTGGGAGCGCTATCCCAATTTGTATTTTTTATTCAGACCCACCGCGACAATTTTTGTTAGGAACCCGAGAATAGTTGGGCAAAGACGTCATATTAACACGGTATGCGGCAATTCATAACACCAATATAATTTATATTAATGCGTCTTTCATAGAAGCTGCATTATTTGTATTGGATATTTTAACTTATTAATAAATTCACCTATTATTGAACAAACATAATTCAGATACATACATATTATTAGAAAATACGATGAAAAAATATGGTGCCAGACAAGACTCGAACTAGGCAATGTGCTTTACCAATTTAGCCACCTAACTTACCTAGTTACCACGAAATAACTAATATTCACGCAATTGAAGCACTGACAGGCTTTTGTGGTTTGAATCAAGGTACCAATAATAGGTACCATGGCCCCACATCCTGAAGCGGGCCCTCAAGCCTAAAAGCTAAGGTTAAAAGCAGTGTGAGGCACTACATTAACGTTTTACA
The DNA here is from genome assembly GCF_057557595.1 of Rhyacophila brunnea. Taxonomy (NCBI): domain Eukaryota; kingdom Metazoa; phylum Arthropoda; class Insecta; order Trichoptera; family Rhyacophilidae; genus Rhyacophila; species Rhyacophila brunnea. The sequence goes on from NW_028232859.1 coordinate 44,692,975, forward strand.
AATTGGGTTTTAGGTCAAATTAAGGTTACTTATACAGTGTATTATTAGCGATTTTTAACATCTACTTTAATGATGGAGTTGTCGAGTATCGACACACAATAATCAAAAATTATATCGCACAATCATATAATTTATGATGAGTGTTCATCTCACTTATCTGATAAACCCAACAGCCCCCCCCCCCACATGTGGGGGCTAAGATAGATACCTACCTACTTATCTCGATTCCTAGACATCGTCAAGATCTCTCCAAATTTTAGTAATCACGTAATTGCACATACGAATAATTAAATTAAATATGTATCTTAATACAAGTCATACATTGGCAATACGCTCACAGCATTGAACGGTGCTCGCCCCACCATGCTTGAGTTTAGAACAAAAATCTCCGCTGTAGGTCTAGACTCTAGAATCTAGATTCTATATAGAAAGAATTCAAAGGGGAGTTACTGGTAAGGTCGATGGGAGGTCATAAAAAGGTGGAGGCTCAACCCATTATGCGTAAAGAATTAAAAGATAAATTAAGGACGGATTACCTTATATACATATAACCTACTACTTTGGCGCTCCAGCATCCCGTGAGAGCCGAAGTAATGTTGTATTTCAGAGTCGTTTCCGCGAGATGTCAGCTGTTATAATGGAGATTTCGTTTGATGAAAGCTATCAAGGTTTCAAGTGTTGTGCGTTCAATGTACTTAACATATTTAGGTAATTTCTTGTTATATAAAACATATAGTAATATAATGAAGTTATTATGCCACCCTTCGTATACCTATACTAAGGTTGTCTTCTCAACGCGCGCCTTTAAAATATATTTCCACTAAAATATACTTGTCTGCAAGAACTTTGTTTTGTTGTTTGTCTTCTAGCGACCAGTCCCTTTTGATCGCTTGGAGTGCTTGGACCAATGACATTATTAATTGGCTTGGACGAATATAAATCAACAAATTAATAATTATAGACATTGAACGATATAATTTAAGATTTTTGAACTTTGAGGATCGCTGATCTAGACATTCAGTCCATATTATGTAAGGGGAAGAGAGACAGTAAATTATATTAAAAATATTAATACCTTATATTAAAAATATATTGTGTTCAACAATATAGATAATATATGTGACGCTTTGTTCAGTTTTTTAAATATATTATTTGTCGCGATCCAGATAACCTGGAGAGACTAGTGGTTTTGGATAGCCATCAAGGAAGGCTAGGTAAAGAAAAGAGTTGGCGAGCTGAAACAATCAAGTGAAGGAGCTTACTGGGGGTAGTCTTCACTTTGCCTTATGAGAAGCAGAGTACCATGAGGTGTGGAGAGTCACGCGAATGATGACTACGTTAAAGGGTGGTCACAATCCCACAATCCTCAACCTTGGGAGAACGACCAAAAAGGTGAGAAATATTTTTTTTGAAATACACATAGCTATAAGTATGTATGAGTATGATTATAAATACAATACTCCAGGAATTAATAATAATATAATACTACTTACTAACATACTTCACCTTTATCACGCCATATCTTTGGAGCATAGGGAGAGGTCGTGCCACTTCCATCGGTACATCACCACGTCTTACGCCTCCCGCACAGTGAGACCTCGCACGGATTCCGCTAAAAGAGCGATCTTTGCACTGCAGATCTCACATGGTAGGAGGCACGAAACATGCGAGATGGCGCGGCCTTGTGTTTGCCCTATGCTCTGACAATGGATAGTGATAGAATGAAGTGAGTAACTAAGTAACAATTAAGACGTATTTTAATTATTGATTAATTGAGTTAGTACTTACTTGAGAAAATTTCATTTTATGAATGATATAAATTATATTAAATTTTACAGAATGTTTTAAAGTCGATACATATTTCGGTTGTAAAACCATTATAGAGACTATATAATTACATTATGCTTTTACTAAGCCCCATTGTCACCTTGAAAAATATACACGATCCATGCATGATGGGATTTCATTTTAAAAGCATAGCTAAAGTAAAAATTTTCCATATATCATAACTACCTGATTATCATGAAACGTTTGCTACTTTATAGATAGCATCTTCAATAAAAAAAATAATATTAAAATAACGAGCCGAAACACATGTGTAACAAGAAGAAATATTTCAAGAGGTATGCCTTCACATTGAAGGTATGATGAAAACACGAAAGATGCAAGTATGTAGGTTGGTATTATTAGACTCAGGTCAATACAGAGAATTCCGTTCAAATATTCTGTGAAGAATATTTTTCCACTCATTCCTTATCCGGGAAAATTCTTCTTTCCGAATTACTGCACAACGAAATTCAAAGTCGATATCGGTGTAGTGCAGGTCTCGTAAACATTGACTTCAAAAAAAACTTATTAACACTTTATTTTAATGATATGTTTTACACTTTCCACAGGTGTTATACAGCCTATAAAACTGGACCAAATTCAAAGTGTGATATAAGATATACGTCATTGATTTTTTTGCTATATATGTCATGTTCCATAAATGTTATAAACACTGTTTGCGTAATGCACGTAAGTGTGTTCAAATAAAGATAGATTGCAAAGAAGATGGCGCATTCCTTGGAAAGAATCTACGTCAATGGTTCCAACACTTCACAGCCAATTTTCAGAGTCGCTATGATAAAGACGGAAATGAAAACACTGAGTAGTTAAAAAATGTTCTACGTATATTTTACAAAATTTTTGAATGTATTATTATTTTAATTAAACAATCAAACACATTAACAGAAAAATTATGTTATTTGTATTATCATATCTTGTGAATAAATTATTCGTTGAATAAAAAATACGGCCTGTTTTAGTCTTTAATGCCCCTTGTCTAGGTGTTGGTGAAATCAGTAATACGCACGAAAATTGGCCGAATGGTTCACACCAATGACATTAATATGGACGAAGCATCTGGAAAAAAAATGACACTCACTTTTTTGTCGGGTTTGCCGAATGGCATAATCTGTTCTAACGCCATTACAATAAAGGTGATATTGCTATAAATTCTCGATGCTTCTTGTCGGGTCTGCCGAATTATTCGGTTCGAACGGGTCCGCTCAAATATTGCATTGATACTAGAAAAACTGTTCTAACGCCATTACAATAAAGGTGATATTGCTATAAATTCCCGATGCGTGATATCGCATAATGGATATTGCGTGACGTTTACCTATGTACGTGCGAATGTTACGTTTGAATTTACTTGCTAGCTACTATACTGAGTGCGTCGTCCATTAATAATGTCATTGATTCACACACACTTAACGAACGCCACGTCGATGTGGCATCGGCGCCTCAGTCACACTACTATCACTAATACACTACAGTCCTACCTGCAGTCACTAATACACAAACAAAGGTCATCAAAGGCTGGAACAGAGAGTACATACCTACGTAAATTTGGAGAGATCTTGAAGCCGGTTAATAATGAATGTAATTGATACCTTGATTTAAAATCACAAAAGTCTACTGTCAAAAATTGACGCAATTTGCTAAGCGCTTCAAGAGGTAAAAACGACTAGTTAATTTCGTTGTAATTAGATAGGACGCACGTGGCTTAATCCAGTGGATACAGGTTGTCACGTCGCATGTCATATTATAAAAAATCGACGCATATGTTTAAAGCTCAACTTCTTCTTACACTACCCTTATATATTTTTCTACAATCCTAACTCACCCATGCCATGGAAATTGATAAAGGCACACATCACTGGTAGTGAAATAGCCCGAGTAATCCCTGGGTTCCCATGTCACTGTCCCGAATCCGGGCTGTTCATCCACCAAAATTGGGAATCTCAACACTCATCAAAAACTTTCCAGGCTGATCTGCTCAAGTCAATTCGTTGGGCATGACCAAGACATTTTAGTCGGTAAATTTTGATGATTTAGATATGTTGGATTCTCCAAATTCCTCGTAAATATGCGCCACACTATATCCTCATTCTTGCCACCAAATATCGCTTTCAGAAGCTTTCATACCAGAAGGCCGTTTTCTGACTTGTTACTAATGATGTAAGCAGTGTTTTATATATCTGGATTTTCGTTTTTCGAGATACTCGTAGCACTTCTTTCAAATGTTTATGGATTCCAAATTAACACTAATTGTTTGTATCCGTATTCTGATTCACGGTTCCTTAAGTTGTAATTATATTGAGATGCACGTCGTATATTGTCATGCTGTCATGGCGACAAATTTAGTCTATGGTTTCGTCATTTTGCAGAATATTATGAACGATCACCACCCCTGTAAATCCTATGATGAAGAGTGCCAACTCTCATGTATTAGTATTTTGAATTATTATTTATTATTCGTACTCATTTCAATTAATTTCAACAGTTTCTACGTGTGCGTATGATAAAATTACTCGTGATATTATATCCATAGATAATATTTGGAACAGAACCCAACCTGCAAACCATAGATAATAGACAACATTCTTATAGAAAATACATAGTGCCAACCGCTAAAAACAAAAAACACTCGATTTTGACATAGTCGAAAATGTGTAGGCATGTAGAAAATGATAACGTTAATTGAGTCATGCAGGTGTCGATGCAGTACGGTACAACGTGAGGTAACCTCATTATTCTTCTGATGCTAACTGACAATGTTCGTTTAAACCAGGGGTAGTCAACCTGGTCCCTACCGCCCACTAGTGGGCGTTCCAGCTTTCGTGGTGGGCGGTAGGGGTTTTAAAAACATTTTCATTATGCATCAGCCTCAGGGATTTCATTAATAATTTAATTGATTAAATGTAATTTCATCAGACTTCATGCTTCCATGTATGCAAAGTATAAATAAAAAATAGATTTAACTACAGTAAGTTGTTTTATAAAGATTTATTCTGCCAAACTTAGCGAAAGTCTGACATCAAGTATTTGGTAACTAATTATTATTATATGCTTTAACTTTCTGTAACTCTGCTTTACCTATAAATTATATACTTAAAGTAAAGTTACTTCCCTACTGTATAAATCACCATTACTGTGGAACCGGTGGGCGGTTAGAAAATTTTACTACTAACAGAGATACAAAAGTGGGCGGTAGGTATAAAAAGGTTGACTACCCCTGGTTTAAGTTAAAGGTTCAAAATGTGCTACGGGATGGAAGCATCAAGTCTGATAACATTTTATACACCAAGAAAAACGACATTACACACTTTTTCCCGTAGCAGCATAATATAATCATAACTTTACCGTTGTTAGAGGTGACAATGGAACTCGAAATAGATAATGAATACAGTAGAACCTCGATTATCCGGACTAATTGGGGATGAAGATAGTCCGGATAAGGAAAAATCCGGATAATCGAAAAAAATCATAATTGACAGTGATAGACAAGTATATTTATTCAGTATGAATAATTTTTATTTGTCTAAATTTACATATACATACACATATGTATAAGTAATAAATTATTTTTTATTAAAAAAAAATCAAATATTGATTTTTCCTTAAAGCTTAAAGCAGGTTCTACCGCGTTACCGGAACTTATCTGCCGCCATGTAGCAACAATCTTTTAAATTTATTTTCTTGTAGAAGCTGATAACTGTTTTTATTTTGTCTGCTAGCAATAATCGTCGAAGCATATGTTTTCTATAATTATAAACGTTTGAATGTTTCTATTACACCCTGATCCATCGGTTGTATTACCGACGTGACTCTTTCGTCTTTGCCTGAACCACATAAAAATACACTCTTCAACTTCTTTATTTCCTGATTTTTTCATAACTTTCCGCTCTGAGCTTCCATCTTCTGACATTAAACAATTAGTAAACTTCATAATAGTTTCAGTTTGTTTTTTTATATCCGAGATAGTTGACGTTCCGACACCATATTTATTAGATAGATAACGTCCCGAGTCACCGCGTTTCAAAGCATCGATTATATCCAATTTGTCTTTTAATGATAATAAGACACGTTTTCTTTTTCATAATATTAAAAATAATCCGGATAATCGAGGTTCTACTGTAGTAGTGAATTGAATAATAATAATCTGTAAATAAATAGAACTAATCAATAAATGAATTAGAGATACAATTGTGCCATATAACCTGAGAAACAAAAATTATTCCAATGGAAAATAGTTTTATCCACTGTGTTCGTGAGAATTGTCGATCCCTAGACCTCGTATAAGACAGGGCGGGGTGACCACCGTCCCAAGTGGCTTGGGAACGACCGCGGGAAGGATCATAAATCGTATGGCTGAGGTAACAGCGGAATAAAAGGAATATTATAGCGTTTATATCGCACCGGCGTATGGGCGTGCGTGCGTCATTCAGGCGTATATAAGCGCAGCAAATCGCGTGAAAGTATTCCGAAACGTACTAAAACACCATGCAAACTCTCTGATTTAGTCAGGCAGTCGGACCGATTTGGTCACGCCAGATGTAATTTCAGGTCGTGACATAATTCTATTATATGGTGTACGTTGGTATCAGATAGCCGCGCCAACCAAATGCCACGTCAAATCAAACGCAGTGTACCATTTTCAGGTGTTTGGGTTTAAAGTTTAAACTTTTTTAAGACTATGTTCAATTAAGTAGGAAGACTCATTTTGAAATTTATATCTATTCAGCGATCGTTTCATTCAGCGAAGCGTAGGTATATGCGACATATTCCTTATAAGTACGTAATACATATAATATGTTCTTCTTCGTCCACATATTTCTTTTCTTGTCTAGCGCGACATCAAATTTCTGATTTTACGATCGTGCGTTCTGTTCCAGAAGCACACATCGCCAAGTCATGCCGTATGTATGCAATCGTCGGACTACCTGTTTTGCCGACCAAATCATAATGTTTGTAGGGGAAACGTCAAAACTTTTAATACAACAATGAAAACATAACTAGGCTCACATGCTTGCATCCTTAAGGATTTGATTTATTTCTTCCTTTAGATTGTAGTGCAGAAACGATCGTATCAGTTTTTTAGAAAGGAAATCCAGCGTACCAATTGCTTTTGTTGTTGGATTAAGTTAGGTTGCTGAATATTACATAGTAGGTATAGAAGTTTTCTTTTTTTTTCAGATGTAAAATAAAATTTTGACCTTGCTGGAATCGAAAGGATTATAATATTACATTTATATTTGAGATTTCCATTTGATCTATCTTTTATTCGGCTGACACTCGTTATGTAGAGAAATAGATTGATGTTATGCGGGTTTAATCACGACAGTATAGGGTTAATGATACTAACAATATGATGAATAGTTACAGTGCTCTTAATCTAAATATGCCAAGCAGGGCAGAAAATTGACCAACACAGAATAAATGTTAGAGTCTCTCAATAATAAGAAAAGAGAACCCGGCATTAAAAAAAATATAATATTAATCCTAATTTTCAAGTAGAATAAAACGTCATAAATTCCATAATTAATAATAATTACAAGATAAAAAGAACTTTTTATATACCACGTTTTTAAATTTTCTGTTGAATCATATAAACTTGACAATTCTATGTATTAATAATTTAGGACAAATAAGGCAATTGTCAACAAATCATTTTTTTGCTATTTTGCAACAAACAAACAAATATATAATACTGAAATGTAATTTTGATTTCCATAGTAACGCACGTATATATTAATAATTTAGTTGCTAGGACCACCCCCTTAGCAACCAATAATAGTGGATTGGATTACGGATTTCTTCCGAAATAACTTTTCATACAAAACAGAATTAACTGAAAATAAATTCAATTCTACTTAAAGATGGCTAAAAGTATTAAAGTATTGCATTGCATGCACGCAAACAAGAATACGAGCTAAGAAAAACGTGGTAAAAAATCAGTTTGAAGCCCCCTTGTGAAAATTTTGGCTATACAATAAATTGACATTATTTATGTGTTAAAAATATATTTATATTTTTCCATGCTTTTTTTAAACTTATGCTTCGACTGATTTTAAAAAAATCAGATTTTTTAAAAACTGATGTCTTTTAATTTTAATGTTGCTTGTACTGCCTTCTGGAAAACCGCCCTGCATTCCTACAACTAAAAATAGATATACCGACGCAATCTGGCCAACGCTTTAATATGTTATGTTAAATATATTTTAACGTTAAAATATAAACTATATTCCTTGTAATGTGTTGACTTATTGCGCGGTACAAAATATGTCTGCGCGGCAAAGTTTTAACAGATTTTTCACATACAATTTTTCAAAATATATAATTTGTTAAAACTTAAAATATCTAGAAACAAAACATCGTTTAAAATTACTGGCCGAGTTAGTGCTTCATAAATTTATGATGGGCGGAGAATTGTGTGTAGTGCGGGGTCGTGCGCCCGCGCAGTTTAGAGTTTTATAAATATAAGGTACCTACACAAGTGGACAGCATCTTGATTTTCAACCAATCCCGGTTTAATATTATTTTATTATCTTTATGATAAATTAAAAATTGTTTGTGGTATTAAAAATCTAGAATTAACGCCATACGCTAGATACGTATTTTGCAAAAACACAAGATCTGACAGAAAATGACTATGTTGGCAACGCTAATCTCATTATAGATAACAATAAATCCGACCTCTTAGTGCTTTACTTAAGGTGAAGCCTTTACTGAGCCGTTTTTAAAGAGGCACCTAGCGGAAAGATACGAAGCTTGCAATTTGAGATTTTTTTTTGATAATTTACAATTTCAACTGTATTAATTAATAAATATGTATCTGAAAACATTAAAAAGAAAAATATTTTTTATTTTAAGTCAAAGATAAACTTACAATTGTAAAAAATGTAATAAAATGTGAATTTGTGAAATGTATATAAATATAAATAAAACGGATTTCAAGTTATACACATTTATATTTTTTATAAAAATCGATGTTTTTTAAAATAGATATAAAAAATATTAAAACTATGAATTAGTCAAAAATCGCTTAGGTGATGCTTAGAAAACTTAATAAACTAAATTTTAATAATAAATATGACCATAAAATATATGTAATAATAGGGTGCGGTCCGATTCAACAAATTCACATTTTAATGTGTATAACTTGAAATCCGTTTTATTTATATTTATATACATTTCACAAATTCACATTTTATTACATTTTTTACAATTATAAGTTTATCTTTGTCTTAAAATAAAAAATATTTTTCTTTTTAATGTTTTCAGATACATATTTATTCATTAATACAGTTGAAATTGTAAATTATCAAAAAAATGTCTCAAATTGTAAGCTTCGTATTTTTCCGCTAGGTGCCTCTTTAAAAAAGGCTCAGTAAAGACTTCACCTTAAGTAAGCATGAAATAAATTAGTTTAAACCTCTCTCGGAATCTTTGTAACAGTAACAGAGGAAAGTTTTTAATGTGTTACATACATTTAGAGTTTAGACGTTGTACAACGGAAATAAAATTTATTAGCTCAAGTGATACACATTTACGTTAATATGACGTGTACTATGCTGTTCGTAGTAACGATGTAGGCATGTGCTTTAAAAAAACTATTTTGTACATTGATAGAGTAAAGTAGTAACTAGATATAATAATTATTTTCCAGGAGAAAACGAATCCCGGTAAAATTATACTAAGTACACGGTTTTATATTAAATATACAAGTTTTATTATGTTTACGGACACACGAGTATGGGACACATTTTTATATAGTAAATTTTACTCTAAATTCACAATAAAAATGGCAGAATTGGGTGTACGACGACGCCGTCTGTATGCAAGGACAACTGGACGACAGCTGGATGGCTGCCATCTTGGCACCGCTACGGGCGAAGGAAAGGTGTGGAAATACTACGTTACGACTTCAATAGACAACCAAAGTCTAATCGTGTCCGGAAATTTGTACGTATGCAGTTCGCCGTATCACACTTCACCGTGAAATATTGTATCGGAAAAAATAAATACATATATATCGATACACCAGTTCAATAGGGGAACAACTCATAAAACCTTGTTCCGAGATAATGGCGTATGAATTTTTTGCAGTAATTCTTATTTTAATTTTAAAGCCTTGATTTCGATGAAAGTGTATGTTTTTTTGTATTTGATTTAGTGGAATTCATCAATGCACAATGAAATTGTACATTTTAATAACGAATTTACAAATAAATTTGATTATATAATGGAATTACTGATTAATCTTAGAAAGGATTATTCGATTTTATGACACATTGAAGAAATTTTTAATTATTTTTTTTGCTGAATTATAAAGAGAAGACCTTTCTACATCAAATGGCATTCTTAACTCAAAACCTTTAAATTTTGAGTTATTCCCCTATTGAACTGGTGTATCGATATATAAAACACGGTTCTTGTCGGTTTACGCCAGCGGCAAACAATTTTTGAAAATAGCCGATATACTGAATTATTTGTTAGATTAGGTTAGATTAAGGTAGATTAAGTTAGGTTTTCATTCTTAAATTCATGAATTTTGCCAAAATCAGCTATGGTCATCTCTTTCCGATAGAAAGCTCACGGCGAACTGTGCTACAGTGAAATGATTTACGTACAATTTACATGTAAACAAGTCTAATATAGACAACGTATACCTACTAGAAGAGTACTAAGCTCTCTATTACGAGGACAGCACAGTGCGCTTCTGTCCATTACCAAGGCCTACCGCACAACTTCGACTGACGCGCTCCCGGTCCTGGCCGGCATTCTCCCACTTGACCAGCATACACAGGCCAGCGACGCGTCAACGACTCTTCAAAGGCGAGGAGGCCGTTGTTGGTAACTTTCATCTTGCCCCGCCTCCTCTGCTTGTTGCTGAAAACGTAACCTCGTTGAAGCGGAGATTACGTCTTATGACGCTTGACGCGGCGTGGAAGACGTGACAACGAAAGTGGGACGAATCAACCAAGGGCCGGCACACATACATATTTTTTTCCAAATATAAAGTGGCGAATGGAAATAACCAAATATCTGACTCCTGACAGTCCTGACCATCACACCAGTCAATTTGTGACTGGACACGGTGGTTTCGCTGGAAAGCTCTTTGAGCTTGGACTTGCAAGCCGTCCGACATGTCCATGCGGAGTGGAAATACAGGATACCAACCACATCCTCCGGGAATGTCTGAGTATGTGCTCCGAACGAGAGGAAATGCTCAAGTCGGTCCAACCAGCTGTTGGGCCCATCGGCGCGTCCGACTTGGTTGCTACTAAGGCCAACTACCTTGCTTTTAAAAAAATTGCGGCGTCTTACTGCGGGCGTGAAGATCTCTTCACATAATTTTAGCTGTCCGTATGACTAGCTTCGTTTTCTTTGCTGTACACACAACGTAACTTCATTTTCTTTTCGTAATTTCCATGTGCTTTTCTCTTGTTAGCACTTTGCATTAAAATAAACTCATTAAACTCAGTCATAGCTCACTTTGAGCGTAGCAACCCAAGTCTTGGGCATATTCTCCCAGGACACTCCCAGTCCAATTGTTTCAGATGCTTCACATCACCAACTGTAGGGTCCGGCGATACGCTCGATTAAGACCGAGTGTGATGCAGGGCGGGTTTCGGTGGAGGGCGCTTAACTTCAATGTTTAGTTAGACTTGACTACGTAGTAGCGATTGATACAATATTTTAATTTTATCATGTGCAATATTATTTATAATGCCAATACTTTTATAGGCATTTTTTAACTCCCATGCCCATGATGCAAGTTTACTTATCTATATCTAATAATATACGGAGCTATAGAAAAACAAAGCGCACAAATTGAAGTAGGTACATCATGGCGAGCCTAGCTGTGTTTGTATAAAATACTATTATCTCCATAAAACATAATGTGGACATTATTAATTACTGGATTATAATTATTACTTTATGAATTGAACGTGAAAATGAATAGAATAAAACGCGCGATTCACTGGTCCGAAAGAATTTAATTGCATGGAAAATTTTCAGTGATAGCAATTCCTACTTTACACTCAAATCTTTTATACAATTTGAAACCCTTGCATGTCTATATTACTCGATCATTCAGATTTAAAAAATATATTTAAAATATATATATATATATATATATAGGTACAATTAAAATTCGTGACTATGTATTATAAATAATTCCATCAAAATGGACAACGAAATTCATATTATATGCATTAACATAACAGCAAGAATAAATATATTATGACTATTGGCTTAGTGTACTTGATAGAAAATGAGTTAAAATTAATTACAGTTATATAATATTTCATTTAATAAAGTAATTGTTACGTACCTACCCATCTCAATTATACATGCTCCAACATACCATAATTCAATATACGAAACAGGGGTTTCAATACCGGGATTAGCATTCAAATGATTTTTGTGAAAATTAATGTATTTTATAAACGTTATTAATACAACGTAAATGTTATTATTTTTTATTTATGAAAATTGCGTGCGAAAGTTGTCATAATTTAAACTGTATGAAAGAATAATGTAGACTTTATTAGTAAATGACCTGACATATTCGTGTTAGAACTCCATTATAATGATTATAAGACAAACTTATTTTTGTTAATTCTACTTTAATTGAGTTATTTACGTTGACAGCTGTTTCGGGCTATAAGCCCATCATCGCAACAGATCGGTGAACGTAAAGAAATACGAGACTAAATGTTTATTTTTCATTCTATCTCAAATTTACCAGATATTATTATAATATTATGTAAAACAGATAATGTACCTAGTTGGAACACAATTTGAATGCTTTTCAAAAAAAACGTTTCGCCTATCATAGGGTTTGGTTTTCGGGATTTTTGGGGACCTGCAACTTTTTGATTTAATTTTTTTATTCATACAAAAATAACCGAAATATTTCTTTCAGTGTAGCGGTTGTAGCAGTGAAATAATCACAGAAACACATTGAGAAAATCACATAATAATGTATCGTGACCTCACCGGTAATTGAATCTTGACTCCCCGGATGAAAAGCCAGTTAGATCATGAAGGTCGATATTTATTGAACATACACAATTTGGAAATAGCTCACAAACATAGATAATCGATAAAAATCTGCCGAATTCTAGTTGAACTTAATGCCAGGTCCACACTGGCAACATGTCGCCGGCAACCTCGTTAAATTTTACGATAATTATCTTTTACGATAATTATCATACTTATCGTAAAATTCAACGAGGTTGCCGGCGACATGTTGCCAGTGGTGTGGACCCGGTATAACATCCACCGTAATGCGGGCGGTTTACTGATTAAGCTATCGATACAACCTTTTCACATAAATATAAAACTTTTTCCTACATAACCACAAACAAAAACATGTCGCCAATGTCTAAACTAAATATTATCTACTTACCCTATTAAAAGTGTACGAATACAGAAAGATATGGTTTTATTTGCAGAATGTTTTTTTGCCAACTAGAAGATCAATGACTGTAATTCAGAAATTGAAATTTGAGTCCGGGATTGCAATCCCTAATACATACCCTCCATTATTCCACGAAACCGTGATTGGCATTATTAATCCAATTATTTTTTTTGGGAAACGACAGAGGAGAGTTCCTTGATTAACGCGCTTGGCAGCCATGAGCTTAATTAATGAAAAAAACATGTTTTTTCTGTTATTCAAAGTTTCTTCGTACAATGGTTTTCAAACTTTTCCTTTCACGGCAGCCTGTAAATATAACTGCTGAGCAGCCAATCGATAACATTCTGTTCAGTAATCATATTCGAGACCTTCTTTTAGTTTTTCTGAACTACTTACTAATAGAACATTTTCCATTTCCTGACCTAGCACTATCGAATGTGTATTTTTAAGAATCGCACGGAAGATGTTTTTCTCCGCGTTAATTTAGGCTATGTGTAGTGATTCTTTGGTACAATTCTGTTTACTGGAAGCCAGGCGGGAATAGCGACAATTTTCATAAACGATTTTGGTAAAATTCATGAATTCAAGAATGATAACCTAACCTAACAAATAATCCGGTATATCAGCTATTTTCAAAAATTGTTTGCCGCTGGCTTCCACTAAACAGAGAAGATCCTTTATACTTAGCAAGCTCTAACGATAAAAAATTACGGATTTCTAAATAAAAGACACATTTGGGTTTTTAAAAAAAAGTAAACAATGAAACGGTTCTAAAGGAAGAGTAGTCACGATAACGATAAGAGAAGAGCAGTTTACATTTTGTTATTTCCTGAAGAAATAAAACAGCCACTGAAACATGTGAATTTACATTAAGATTTGCCTATACGTGCCCCATCTCTCTAATGGGCACTCTTAGCCTTAAAGTCGTGTAAATTCAGTCAAAGCACATTTGAGTGTATTGGTACCTCAGTCTTGGGTAACTGCTCCTGAGATATAAAAAATACTGATGCTCTACATGAAACATAGGGTTCTTTGATATGCTCAATTGGGACCAGGTGTGGTTCATTGGGGCCGTTAACTTAAAAGAATGGAATTATTATTTTTTTCTAACAGCCCGAAAAACTCTTGGGAATTACTTTACACCGCGTCGCACACTTTAGATATCACTGTCGTAAGGGAAAAAGATGTCCATAGGAAGACAGAGATAGGATAATGAACAAAAAGCACGAGAGTGAAGGTGGAGCGACTAAACAATAATAATATATCAAATGAAAAGTGTTTTTTTTTTCACGTGAGAGGCAAAAACCATAATGCTCCTAAATATCGACTCACAGAAGGATTCCGCCGCACAAAAATTCACCGACGTTTATAGTTTATAAGCACAAAACAGATTAATAAATATAATTTTAAAACCAATCGCCATGGACGAAAGTTCTGAAGCAAAAAAACCGCTTCGACTGTGCCCAAAGATTAAAAGCACGTTACATTAACGAGACAAACTAAAATACATATTAGCTATTGAAAATACCATATTCTTTAACACGTGTTTAAGTTTATCCCATATTTTCCACACTCGAGATATTTAACCTGTTATACCACACCCAGTAGGGAAAGCAGGTTCCCATAAATTTTCTGTTCACTGTTTATAAGTATGGTTTTTCCGCAAGTGGGTGTATTAAAAAATACAAAAAATCGATATAAAATACCCTAAATTTTACCTTGAACACTATTTGGGATACACAACTATAATCGTCACACTGCCTTTAACCTTAGCGATAGATAGGGAAGCCCGCTTCAAGATGTAGGAGCCATGATAGTAGGTATTGTTTGAGCGTAGTCAAGGAATCTGTCGATAGCTGTTTGTAGCCGGTTCTCACATCAAAACTCGTCCGCCTGCAACGTATCTAAAACGTCAATGTGACGACATCGTTATTCACAAAACACACGTTGCCAAATGGAGCTCTGCAGATTGGTAGACTGCGACTTTTTAGTTTGATAAAAAACATCTACTGTTGCAATAGACATTGAAGTTAAAGTCCCTCCACCAAACCCGCACCGTACCACCCTCGGTCTTAATCGAGAGTATCACGGGACCCGTCAATTGGTGATGTGAAGCATCTAAGAATTGGCCTGGGAGTGTCCTGGGAGAAGATGCCCAAGACTTAGATTGCTACGCTCAAAGTGAGCTCTGACTGAGTTTACTCTAATGCAAAGTGCCAGGGAAAGAAAAAGCACATGGAAATTACTAAAAATAAAATGAAGCTACTTGTTTATTAAATTAAAGAACGAAGCTAATCATACAGGCAGCAAAATTTATGTGAAGATGTATCTTCACGCCCGTAGTAAGACGCCGCAAATTTTTTGAAAGCAAGATAATTGGCCTTAGTAGCAACCAGGTCGGACGGGCCGATGGGTCCAACAGTTGGTTGGACCGACCTGAGCATTTCCTCCCGTTCGGAGCACATACTCAGACACTCCCATAGGATGTGGTTGGCATCCCGTATTTCCCCTCCGCATGGACATGTCGGACGGCTTGCAAGTCCAAGCTCGAAGAACTTGCCAGCGAATCCACCATGACCAGTCACAAATTGACTGGTGTAATGGTCTGGAGTCAGGTATTTGGTTATCCCCATTCGCCACTGTATGTCTGGAAAAAACGTATATGTGTGCCGGCCCTTGGTCGATTCGTCCCACTTTCGCTGCCAGGTCATCGAGCGACATGAGTCTAATGTGTGATGAGTGAAAGTGTCGAAGATCGTCACCTATCCAGGCGTCAAAATGGACACAATGTTAAATTTCCTACACCATGCCGAAACCCAAGTCCACAAGGCTGGGGTGGCCTTCCAGAGGATCGGCCGCATGGCTGGTGAAGGATGGGGCTTAAAAGTAATAAGTATTAAAAGTAAAAGATGGGGCGCTCAAGATCGCCTACGGCGCTATTTTTATGGGGATCGCGGCTTATGCCGCCAGTGCTTGGTGCCCGCGCATTCCCAAAAGTGTCAAACTTAGAATCTCTCTTTTAAGAGGACAGCGCATCGCGCTCCTGTCCATTACCAAGGCCTACCGTACTACCTCAACTGACGCGCTCCCGGTCCTGGCCGGCATTCTCCCACTTGACCTGCACATTCAGGTCAGCGGCGCTTCAATATTGCTCCTCAAGGGCGAGGAGGCCGACGTTGGTGATTTTCACCTCGTCCCCCCCCCTCGGCTAGCTGGCGAAGGAGTAGCATTATTGAGGTGTTGCAATAGACAAGTTGCATGCTTCTCGGGCTGCAATTCGAAGACGCCAGGAGGCATACGAGCACCTACGAATTGGTCATTCCATTCCATTCATTCGCCGCAACCAAATATCTATACGTTTCGAAGGTTACGTGCGACTGTATTTGTAGTCTAAGCGTGCGACTGTCGCTCGGTAGATTTGCGCGGCCTTAATACGCAACACCGGATCGACGTTTTTGGAAGGTTTGATTTATGGCTGTGCGGCAGACGAGGCGAGTTTAGATGTGAGAGCCGGCGTAATGCTCTAATCAATCTTCGAATATTGCTGAGAGCAATAATTTTTATTTATACCTATAAACCAGTTACACATGTACATGTTTTTCTTTATTGTCACTTGGGTCATCATCCCCTTAATTATGGCAGAATGTTAACCACGCCCGACATCACCCAATGAAATGTGGTCTACGTACACCATTACATCTGTACGATATATTCATTAAAGGTATTTGAATAAGGGCAATAATTGTCGATATACATAAACATAACATAGCATATAAAATGAGGGGATATAAGAAACCTTAATATTAGCTTGTATTCAGAATAAAATTCCTTTACGACTGACGGGTAATAAAATATTTATTTAATAACTACATCAAATGTGTTGATGTTTATTGTTTCGGGGGCTTCAAAACACGAATTATAACCACGAAAGCCATAAAAATAAATTACAATGTTACAACGTTATATTTTTATTATTCCATGCCTGCTTATATATCTGGCATTGCATGATGCTGTATATCATGCGGTTGGCATATATTTTATTATTTTGCGCAGACAGAGAGCGGTCGGAGTTCTGCGTTCAACCGACCGTTGACCGCTAACGTTCAGGGACAGCAGACAGGTAGCGGTCAACAATAAGCGTTCCATTTGTTTACAAACGTTGTACTGACACAAGCGCTGCATAATGCTTGACCGCTATATTCCGACTGCGAGTGGAAGTGAGAAAGCACCGCTGTTGCGTACTCACTCCCCCGTGTGGTTTCGCTCTATGTTGTGTGACTGCTCAGCGGAGGTACGGCGTTCTTTGTAATTCCGGGCATAGAACTCCAGAACTGTAGCGTTCCAATTGACCGGCGCGGTCTGACCACCGGCTGTGTACCCATACAGTATGAAGTCCATACAGTACAAAGAACGCCGAACTCCGAACGCGGAACGCAGACCGCCTGACCGCGCTCTGTCTGCGCAAGCCCTAAGATTGATTGAATGTTCTCTCACTTATTTGGTGTTTTTCGGTTTATTTGCGTTAAACCTTTCTATCAATACGACTTCTTTGAAAGTGTTTTTACATATTTTAATCTCGACGACCCAATTTTACAAACGACTCAACCAGGGAATACAAAATCAATGGGAACTGATTTACCCTACTGGGTATGGTATAACAGGCTTCAGATATTGAGTGTGGATAAATATGGGATAAACTTAAATAATATGTTAAATAATAAACAAAACGCGCGTCCAATGTTTGAAAAGGTTTGAAAGGTTGGGTCATAAAATAAAAAAAGCCCGTCTTCAGAACCTTGGTCCAGGGCAACTGACCTTCTGTTCTGTGGGCTCAACTAAATTTGCAGTGTTGTTAGATGGTTTCTTGTCAGTCGGGCTCAAGGAATACAAAATTAATGGGAACAAGCTTACCTTACTGGGTGTGGCATACGAGGCAACGGATTTCGAGTGTGGAAAAATATGGGATAATCTTAAACACATATTAGAATATGTTATTTTCGATAGCTACATACAGATAATATCCATTAAAGTTTGTTACGTAAATTTAACGCGCATCCAATAATGAATGCCGTCAGCATGCTTTTTTATATTTGGGTTTGACGGCTTGACCGCCATAAAGTACTCTGCTTCAAAATATTGGTCCACGGCGATGGCTTTTACATTTCTAGTTATTTATCAGTTCTGTGGTCAGGCTTCAACACATTTTTTTCGTTACATTAATCAGCTTATGCGGCTGCTAGAGCAATCAAAAAAAGTTTTTCGATAAAAAAAAATATGAGGATGGAAAATGGGGAAAATTGGAATGACCCGAAAATTGTCTTTCCTTTAATATTTTCAAAAAAAGAACGCCGTAAAAATATACTGAGTGGACACCTCGGCTCGGCTTAGTGAAGCGAAAACTGTGCCTCGTTATTGTTTATTAGAGAGCAGACTTTTTCACCCCGCTATGTTGATAAACATTAGTCAATAATGGCATACTAGAATGAAAGCTCTGACGTAATAGCGGATAATGCATTTCAGCAGAATGGGCGAATATGGAATATGGAACCTGGGTATAAAGATAGAATAAAGCATATAGAGGTATTTTTAAGAAGACAGATATATGTATGTTAAGAAAAATATATGTATGTATCTTGATCCAAATCAATAAAAGGTTTATTGATATATAAGAATACAATGTAAGTTGTACTTTATCAAATAGCATATTATTACACGTTGCGATAGTCTCAAGCCACAGATGTTGAAGATGCATATCTTCTGAAAGATGGAAGATTATGTAGGTTGCATTATCAACAACGCTGAAATATGTACCAATTTGTCATAAGTGCTATTCGTCTATCGAACTGCCCCTCTATCTATGCACAGGTCGTAAAAGAATTAGTTGACCAGTCTTCCTGTTGTATGCTTAATTTTCATAATATGTTCAAACTCGATCTATTTAATTAGCATCGTTGTTTCAAACTATCATTGCAAGACATATATCATAATATATACTTAAGATAAACACCGAATTGTGAAAAGGTGGTTAATTAGCTAACGTTTGCCTTGGTAATAAAAAAAATATTTCAAAACTAAAATTGTCGAAACTGATTTACATAATATCTGTTACCGTTGCCGTATGGATAAACCATTTACTACTTTTTGACAATAGCATATACATACTTTATTTTTAATAATTACCAATAAAACGATGTGTGATTATTTCAATTATTTTTTACACACAAATTACAAAAAAAAAAAAGTGTTTTAGCGATAAAGTACACTGCGAGTGGCCGTGCGATGCGGCGTAAAAAGCTCTTGCATTGCGCAGAGCGTACGTAGGTAGTGCGCTAAGCAAGTGTCGTTTAGACCTCCTGCGGCGTGCGCACATCGTACGGCTTCTTGCAGGGTGCCCGGCCACTTACGCTAACCATTACATCACTTTCAGATTATTTTAAATTAAGTAATTTCCACATACAATACAAATGAAAATAGTAAAAAAGTGATTTTCAAACGTATTCATTCCGCGGCGACCTAAAACGTGTGTACTGCAGCGAAGAGAATTATTATTTATTACCTAAAGAAAATAACGATTGATGCATACAAAACTATCATTGCTATAGTGTATCAGCGAATTAAATATTAAATATCCGGACTTCTTTTTCAAAAAGCCTGTGGTGCACACTTTAAATGCCACTGTATTACACCATAATATCGTCGCCCCAAAAGCAAAAGGGCACTTGTGCATAAATTGAGTTTTGAGAAAAACGCATTTTAAGTGTTTTTGGAGTGAAAAAAAATCGTGGAGAAGTTATTACTAAATATTTTGAAATGAAATTTGGAACACATGTGACCTAATTACTCAAGATTGAAATGCAATTTTTATTTTTTTTTATAATTTGTCAATTTTTGATTTTTAAGAGGTTTTAAGTCACATGTTACCTTTTTCCTATATGCATTTCTGAATAGCTTTATCTTCATCTTTTGATTTGCGAGCGTCCACTTAACGCTTATTGTGATCTTCTAAAATATGTATTTGGGCCTGTTTGTCCGCTGCCATGTTTTTAATATTTTGACAAATGCCCTTTTTCTGCAACGAAATGATTTTTTTTGTACAAAGGCCCTTACTCACTTTTAAATAATTACACTTGTTACCTTTTTCCTATATTATTTTTGTAAACATTGCACATAGTTCCAAAAATCGTGTACATGTTACCTTTTTCCTATATATTAAATGAAGATCAGTTTACAAATACACAGGTAACCTTTATTTTCTTTGCTCAATTGTGAATTCATGTGTTTTACTTCACAAATGCCGTTTTACCCATAATGCAGAGAAACACTGCATTCATAACTCAAAACCGTCAAAATTGCACGTGTGCCCTTTTGCTTTTGGGGCGACGATATATAAATGGTAGGTATTACATGGTACAATATAATCCTCATCGACATTTGTATGAAAACATGTAGCGCCAGATACTGCCGAGAAATGAAAGATTCAGAGGGTACCATAAAACATATTATTCCGCGTCTTCGTAAATATTCGGAAGTCGAATGTTCCCGAACAAATTACCGCGGTCAATTGGCGTGACTATCAACTGCAGTTATATCAAAGAAAATTGATGACTGTATAAATAAGCATTGTTAATTTTTATCTTATGACCGTTAAACTAGATCTAACTACCAATTTTCATCACTGGGTATCTAGTACAATAAAATTCTCAGAATACCTATGCACGAAATGATGGTTTCACCTTGAGAGAGACAAAGTGGCCTGTCTTTTGTGCGCGAAACAGCCGATACCTTGAAATCGAATATACATTAATTAAAGAATGAATTAGTATCTAATTTATAAAATTAACTGTAATTTACCTGTAATTTCCAATTCCTAGATCAGTGTTTTCAACATCTTTACACTTGCAGACAGGTAAAGGATAAAAATAGGAGAAATATGTCGGGGACTCGGGGTCGCTAACGTAGAAAAAACTATTATTAATATAGTATTTGGTTTAATAGTTTTTAAATCGTATATAAAATAGACATTCAGTACAGATATAATGTCTGATTATGAATATAAAAAATATATCATGAAAATTGCATTATTAATTGAAATAAACAGTAATTGATCAGTAAATAAATTGTTAATAATAAAGTAGGTACTTCCAAAAATAAACTAATCTAACTAAATCTATTTAATTAATAAATATTTGTATTTTATGCCTGGGTACCAAAGTGGCGTCAAAAGACAACTCGATTAGTTTTTCCTTATTCTCGACTATCAATCAAACATCAATTGATGTCCTTCATAATGAGATAACTTTTTTTTAATGAGGAATTTTTGACATAACATTATGTATTTTGAAAATGGAGGACAACTATTTGCGGACTGGCGGTTGGGAAACACTGATAGATTACAGCAAGATTTTTTCACAACATACGGTAGCTTTTTCACACACTTTAATAAAATATTAATCTTCACATGTAAAACAGTTTTGAAGGCGCACTGACGTGATATTCCTTGCAATAAGTAAATTGAAACAATGATTAATTACGTTCAAAAACTGTTGTAAGTAAAAGTGTGTCTTTCAACGATGCAAAAAGTACAATTGAATTTGACAAATTGTAAAAGATTTATCTCACATTATCAAAGCTTTAGCCGATAACTTTTCATTGGATTTTCCCACTGCCAAATCCGGATTCCGATTGCTGTTTTGTAAACGAAAATAACCCCATTTACGAGACTTGGAAAACGCCGTAAAATGAGTAAAAAATATTCTTGCAAAGTAAAACCATACCATAAAAGGCAAACGACTTTATTATGTCCGGCCAGTTTCAATCAGAGTAAACAATAAAATGTATTACGGGAACAACACAACACCAAACCGTTTGTTACTTAGGAGCCCGTAGACTGAGCCATACATTTTTAATATACACATCATTAAAAATAATCACCGTTACTGGATTTACGTCAATTAAACTGTTACGTGATATATGATTATAATTAATAACTACAGCATACATTTTGAAGCGATCTTATTAAAAATAAGCATAATATTAACACGTGCTTGGTAGATATTTTTTCAATATTTTGAATTATGTCCATAACTTCCAAATTTGAGTTAGTACAATGTATATTTACATTATAACCCAGGGTTCCAGATTTGAATGATAAATTCCATGCAACTTTCATACCGTTAGGCATAAAGCCCATTGACGCAGCGAGTGCGGCGCTCGCGCAAAATTTCTACAAGTGGCGCGTAAATCAACGAAAATACAACGTAATCAAATACGCCAGCGCCCACTGGATTTCACGACGCATTATACGCGCCCGCCGCATGAATCATCGTTTTTTCGCGAATCACCGCTTCTCGGCGATACGAATGAAAGAAAATACAATGGAGTCCATTCATTGAACACGGCTACCAAAATTACGCTGCTCGAGGCGTCGTCGATCGACGGGCGAAAAGCAATTATTTAATAACAGAGAATCATTGTTTAATTTTATTGCGTGTCAAGTTTATCGCTGGTTGAATAATGTCGTCGTAAATATTAATTACAAGCCCCCAAATAATATAATATTTTTATTGCTTTGTTATGAGAGGCGCTGTAATAATAATTATTTTGTGCTGCTTGGGCCGCTTATTACATAGGTGAAGGGTAATGCGCGGCACGAGACGTGTGATTATGGTTATGAATAAACGCTGCATACGCGGACTTCGCCCGCTCGACGCGTTCTATGGGCACCATCGCTTAGAGTCACTGTGATATTTTTTCTAAAGCACGTCTAAATAAGCTTGAGGGTCCGATATGTCCCAATGTTAATTCAAGCGTAAATCCAACCCTGAACAGGCTTGCCTAAACGATCCAATTGCAAGATAAGATTTTATCAAATTGCTGACATACATTTACTTCTGCAGAATATTTATTTTTATTTTTGGACACTGGAACTGACAAAAAGTATCATAGCAGAATTAATAAGTGATTTTCGTTTACTTAATAAATTTTTGTACTTATGTTTTATTACGATCAAGAACACAACAAAGCAGTAGATAGATAACTGACCACTTACCGTTGCAGGGGTAGCTCTTGACAAACGGGACACGAGGTTCCAGAGTTCAAATTCAATTCGCTGGTTTAATACAAATACACTTTTTATCGATGTGTGTTGAGCGAATATTTAACGACCGATACTCATGAAAATTCTGTTAATATGCAACCACAATATTGGGAATTCGTATTCTCGAAAATTGTAAAATGAAGCAACAGAGTTTCACAAACATAATATAAATCAAAGACAGCTAGGTAGACTGAGCATAGTAATTACTAATTATACAGGTTATATCTACATTGGACACTTTAACTTTCAACTTACACAATAAGACAAAGTTTAGTGTGCACTATTTATGTCGGACCTTAACAGCCCACCTCCACCCTTCCCCACTGCTACATGCTTATATTTTTTAACATTTTTTATTTTTTATTATTTTTCGACAGCGAATTCACTTCAAAGACAGCCACTGAAGGTTTTATGTGGTCTTGATATGCACATATAAAATCATAATATTAAACAAATAAATGTCTCTTTATCAACACTTACCAACCATGTGGCATACACTGAGTACATATCACGTTCACTGGACGAAGTTTATGCAATTTGTACGGATATGTCAAAAGCCTTTGACCGAGTCAATCGTGATATTCTTTTAACTAAATTAATACATTGGACGCTAAAGACGCGCTCAGCGCGTAACGATTAGGTGGCCATTCGATATAATTAGCATGCTTATTTAAATATGGTAATTTTAAGTGGAATAGGCGAATCATTAATTTTATATTTTTGCAACCCCTTTTTCTCGCAGTCAATATGTGGAGTGTGCTGGGTGTACATCTGACGTTTTTCGAAGTCTTTCACGTGTTCCCCAAAGATGAAGTCTTTGACCAATTTTGCTCCATATATTATTTGTCAATAACATTACGAATGTCATGGATAGAATTGACTTTATACTTTTTGCAGATTATTTAAAATTATATACGCCAATTGACAACGAACTGGATTTTAATTGCAACAAAAGCTCTATTCATTTGAAAGTTGGTCAGTGAAGAATAAACTTGAATTTAATACCGACAATTATTTCTGTATTAGTTTTTAAATAAATTAATTAATTAAATTTAACGACATTAAGGGTGAGATTATGTTATTAAATGGAGTTATAGAAATAGCGAAGTAAATAACTGACATCGGTGGCACATGGCTTAGTGCCAATACTAAAACTTCTCTCTGCGTCTGGACTCTGGAGGTAGCAATTCAGAAACGTCCGATTCGGAATAAATAATTTCGGGTTATATAAATGAGATTTCGCATTTCCTCGCCACTTCCAGGAATCGGTTTAATTGGAACACCGATAGCACACTTGCTGTCAAAATTGGCTTCGCTACTAGCACGATTGTATCATTACCGGATTGCTGGGTGAAATGCCAGAAAACACAACCGCTAATTTTGTTATGAATCTATCGAAGAACCGTGCACAAGATCAACAGCAAATTGGTGAATTTTAAGTAAAGCAATTTCTTTATGATAAATACATAATAACTTTTGCACACATATTGAATGCAATATTTTTAAAATAACCGAAAGTGTTTGTCATCAATCATCATTATTATTTATTATTCTTAGAAATCGGTTTCGGATATTGATATATTTCATTAGGACGAGAGTGAGTTTACGTAGACGTTATAATTCGGTATACTGTCATGTACTTTATATGATTTTTTTTCTATTTACTCCTTAAATATTGTTATTACTATTACCTACTCAGACAATTTTTTTTTATTTCTTGACATGTTATGAACGTCTTGAATTTACAAAAATAATGTCTACGTTAAAGTTCCCACCACCACCCGTCATATATGCACAGCCGTGGATATGCACGGCCGCTTTGTATGACGCGTTAAACGTGTCTGAAAGAAGTGATTTTAAGTGCTCATTCCGTCCCGAAACGGAGCCGCACGGGACTGATGCTGCAACCATGCACCGTAGTGCTTAAAGAAGAAAGTTAAGAAAGATTTTTTGTTGTTTTTTGGACTGGCTCTGCTGTCCGCTAACGTTAAGCGCTTTGTGTACCCGCATACTGAGTGTCACGAATTGAAATGGATGAGTCTACAGAAAAGTCGGGACTATCCCGCTCCCCATACGACGCTGCAAATTTCTCGAATGCCGCAAAGTTGGCCCCGGTTGCTATCAGATCTTCATGACCAATTGGGCCCGTGTGAGGACGGACCCTGCCAAACAGCTCCGCTCGTTCGAGTTCCATAAGCGGGCAATCCCAGAGGATGTGTTCAACATCTTGGTGGTCATGCCCGCAGGCACAACCCGGCCCATCTACTATCAAGCCAAACTCGTGGAGTCTGGCGGCGAAGTTGCCATGGCCGGTTGAAACGTGGATTTTTTTTAATTAACACCTACTATCGTCTGAGGGTATGTACCTAGTACACTTTTAATATGACCGGCTCTCCCTCACCCTGCAGCGGTGCTACAAAAGCAATTTACAAGCTGCAGATCTGGCATGGCGTGAGGCGCGAGTTGCCAATGGTTCGAGGGAATTGGCGCGAACTTGTGCTCGCTCTATAAAGAAGAGAGAAAGAAGAAGACATTGTAATTGATTTAATTGTATCTATTATTCCATTTGAATTGTTTTTAACGACCCTGGTTTAGCCTTTCGGCATTATGTACTATACACACATTCATAATGTTCATAATGCCTGAAGAAAAAGACAAACTCCAGTCACTAAAACGGTTCGAGTGAAAAGTACAAAAATGAAATAAAATATAATGGATTTTATCGCATTGAGTATGTCAAAATTTTTCAATAAGCGCACAATTACCCGTCCGAGTAATTATCTGGATATGCTTATAATATAGTATAATAATTATAATATTAATATCAATATCCCTATCAAAGGTAATATCAAATCGGTGAAGTATTATATAAAACATACTTTTTAATAATTTTCACTCTTCTTACTTTACCTCATTTTTATTCATATAATCAAGGAACACAGAAATAATGGGAACTGAAATACATAACGGGTAAGGCGATAGCAGGTAACCGACTCGAGTAAGGAAGAATCTGGGTTAAACTTACACACGTGTCAAGAATACGTTTTACGTCGAATACTGAAAACTGCTCTCGGTTTATGCATTTACGCTCATTTAATATTGGTGTATTACACACACAATTGCACGTGCATAATGCGTGCTTCATTTTCGTAGGACACTCACACATTCAAAACCCTGCATCTGAATATAGCCTATCGGTATTCTATTTATTATCTGTTATGTGCATATAATAATAACATGCTGTTTATGAGTTCCAAATATTAAAATTAGCACAACGCAACATGAAAATGTGCATGTTGGGCTTCATGCGAAAAGGAAACAAAATAAACTAATGACTAAGAAAAAAACACGATATGATAAACGTCGCCAAAGTTATAAAACACAAACGGGCTTAAATGTCGCTCGTCGGGTGAACAACTGCTGGGCAAACGCTGTCAAAAAACGGCATATGAGAGGTACTAATTAAGGCCATCCTACCCACTACATGCATCCACGAACCGATTATGATCGGTACATATACGAGACGACAAAAAGCTAAGATCCTGTCTTTCCTTGACCAATGGCAATATTGATGTAAAGTTCAGTAGCTGGCAATGTCAAATGCACACATTCATTCATTCATTCATACAAATTGAAATAAAATGAAACGATAGATGATAATAATTGTCGTATCCGGAAACTTGTACGTATGCAGTTCATCGTGGGACACTTATTCGTGCCCCGCAGTACGTGAAACATGAGTTCGTGTAAAATTTTATCAAATGAGTTCTTCGTTGAACATTTCACCGTGGAGTATATTTTTTGTACGTATGCTACAACATGTGGAGATGTCTTTACTAGGTTAGTGACGGGGCCCTCCACTGCCGCGGCTAGTTCCAAGGGTATGGAAGTGAAGGTTGTCAATGCCAAGAGGAGTCACAGGCCAAGGTCTTCGTATGGTTGGAAGTCAGAATAAAAACTCATAGTTGGTAGATGGTCCATATATTGTTCAAGTTCACAAAAGTTCACAAAGTTCACAATGGTTCATCATATTATAATTATTAGTGTTCAAAAAAAGTTAATATTATTCACATAAATGTTCGAAGCACAGTATACGGTCATCCGTCAGATGATAAAGTACATTAACACTCGCAACACAAAAAAAGATATTGATTCGAGAGAGAAACTTCACAATTTGTTCCAAAATATTAAAGTACCAGATAGGTATTTATGACAGAAAATTATTCACGAAATTTTTATAAGTCCCAGTTAGGTATTTATAATTTATTTCTCACACCGAAAATATTAAAGTACCAGATAGGTATTTATTCCCGAAAATTATTCACGAAATTTTTATAAGTCCCGGTTAGGTACTTCTAAACGATTTTTCGCGCCGAAACGCTAAGTCCAACTTAGGGTATTTTACCCGCAGGAGGAAAGGGGGAGTTGGGTGGTCCCAAACTCCTGTGCAACTGCACAAATGTATGAAAAATAGATGCGAATTTGGATCGTCCACCGGCGTGGTGACGTCCTCGGAAGCAGTGAGAAAACTGGATACAGAATTCGGAAATCCTGGGTTTTTATTCGAATCGGGAGATTTCATCCCCTCGGCGAGCGTTCTACGGGTCAAAAATCCACATATCATTTTCACTATGAGATTTGGACTTAATTGATTGCCCCGCGGAACCGCAAGCCGCGAGCGAGCTGAAATCAACGGAGTTCGGTAGGCGCGGGCCGCTGGCATGAAATCTCGTTCGCGACATCCCGCTGAGAGCGCGATTTCATATAGCTCTCCTTACAATGAATGTGTTTTTTAGCTGGTATTGTACTTTTAGATTTTAATTAACCAAGCGAAAACTCAGTGTATCAAAGAGTGTGATACGTCAATCTGCTCGTTACCGCTTACGCTAGCATTTGAGTATGCACCCCGTGATGTGAGTCTCCTCATGATTGAATGGCGGGAGCCACAAGTCCGGACCTATAAGCGGGCTGCCCACGCGCTACGTGTATATTTATGATAAAAATAAAAATTATTAAAATACTAGGTCTTATTCTCTACGTATACATATAAATGTTATATCTAATTAACTTATATTTAAGGCGCTAAAATTAATGGAATCTGACCAGCCTCTGAGCTCTATATCTCGCGAACCTTTATGGTTACGCGTACTATAAAATAACTAAAATCTCCGCGGTCCATAGACGCATATGTCATTTCAAGTTTTACGTTGATCGGACACGCGCAGCTCTAGCTATCATTAATAATGTGTTTGTATGGAGATCTCGCGGCTGTCATGGATTGCGTAACCGGGTTTTCGCTCCACACATGAGCCAATCGGCTGCGGCCGCGGTCGGGATAGGGAATTGATCCAGTTGTGCGAGGGAGACAACTGTCCGGTTACCGACCAGCGAACGCAGCGCCAAGGCTGCTCATATGACACACATGATCCGCGAGAAATCCCGCGGGGCAATCTCGCGCTGGATGTGCGGATCACGCGTATGGTATTAATATGAGAGTGATGAAAATTAGATGCCAGAGGTATACAGTACCTCGTGAGTGGCTTAGATGCTATGTAGATGCTACGTACAGAGCCCAGGTCTGGACCGATTCTCGTCTAATTAAATTAATCAAAATATTGATTAATTATTATCTAGCTTAATTTCGTGGATCGAACTATGTCAACATTATATTCTAATTATAGGTACAGATTTATATATTAATGTCGGTTTACAATTACACACGCTGACAATACCTAATCATCGCAATTATACAATATTAGATCCATTTATCTTAATTACATTATTATATCTACTCGAAGTCCAATACAGTATTATGCTAATTTAACATTTATATACCTATCAATTATTTATTTAACATGGTAAAATATCTATTACTAACATTATATACCTATTGCTAACATCTTATTAATTGAATTTTAATTACTACCTCATTATTACTCCGTCGTTATTTACATTCTTACCATCACTCTTCATGGTCCTTATGACCGACTTATCTCATCTACAGTTCACCCTGAGGAGCAGTGGAACCTGCTGGGGCAACTGTAGGACTTCCTCATACATCATATATGGCTCGCCTTTGTCGGGGGTCGTGAGCTTCTTGCTATATAACCGGTGGTACATTGACTATTTTGATCAGATCGAGCGGTTGGATGGTACCACTCCTTATGGGAGCGTCCTCTCAGGGGCACACTAAACGTGTTCGTGACATTAGGTTAGGTTAAGTTAGGTTAGGGTTAATCTAATTGGAACAGTACTATATGCAAACTATCGCCGCATTTTGTAAGATACGTACAAATGTATTCCACGGTGAAAGGTTCAACGAAGAACTCATCATTTGATAAAATGTTATACGAACTCATGTTTCACGTACTGCGGCGCACGAATAAGTGTCCCACGTTGAACTGCATACGTACAACTTACATTAACTAATAATTGTACCTATAAATTCCAAGAGATTAATTGTTTTCTCAGAGCATCGCACCTTACTTACTTACCCACCCAATTTATATGACATTATTTTCTTTTTCAATCATGTGGATGTTGGTTACTGTGACAAAAACCGAGACTAAACCTAAGTGTCGGTTTAATACGGGTTTTTCATAGTGACCTATATGTCAATGTGTCACCATTTTCCCTAAAAAGCACCATTCCAGAACGAGACTTCTTAAGTTTTCCGGCCAGTCTACCGATTTGATAAAGGTGAAAAGTTTTTCCTATCTCCCACCACGATATTTCTCTTCCACCAATGCCCTGGTTACTGACAAATGAGATCGAACTCTTTTCCAGATACCTATATGATTAATTTCGTAATGTATATAATAAAACATTTCGAGACGAGATTAAATCATAAAGTATAAACAATACGTATATATAACTAGATTAATCTTCTAAGTAGCATATAGCTATTATTATTGCATATTATGAAAGAACAGGAGATCACAAAATATAAATACCAGATAAGTTACGTAAATCAGATTTTGTCCACTAGTTTATTATTATTATTATACTGAATATTACGGAAGGAAGGCAATAGACTTAATATATAATGCTGTACGTAATAAGTAGGTGCATATATTGTTAGTCTGACCAGCGCATCCATTCTATACACAAGACTCCTATCGGCGGCTATCGAGGGTAGTTTTTC
The DNA here is from genome assembly GCF_057557595.1 of Rhyacophila brunnea. Lineage (NCBI taxonomy): Eukaryota > Metazoa > Arthropoda > Insecta > Trichoptera > Rhyacophilidae > Rhyacophila > Rhyacophila brunnea. Next base: position 44,723,476 of record NW_028232859.1, read on the forward strand.
ATATTTTTGTATTGATGTATTATAATTTTTAATAAGTTAGTTGTAATTGTTACAATAAGTGCTATGTTTTAACAGCACCTCTTTTGGCTGTGCTAACTTATAGAGCGAGATAGAAAACGTTGTGAAATTCTGCTTTAGAACCCGTGCAACAATTGATTGCAACTACAAACCAATATTGCCACGAGTACATTAAGATACCCTCTAAAAACTTATTAAACTACTGTGTTAATGTGGAGTGTACAGATTGTAACTATTGGGTAATAGAAAATTTGTGTACTCAAATTGAATAGTACAAAATTTAAACCAATTAAAACATTTGATATTAGTTAACTTGATGCACGGCTCCAAAAAGAAATTTTCTCAAGAAGGAATTTTTAGAAATATACTTAATTAGAAATAAGTGTAGGTATAACGGTTGAAAATGAATAATTTAGGATACCTTTTGGGAGTTAAACCTGTATAGACTATAGATTTTGTATGAAACTTGTGCCTAGGGACATCAAAAAAGTATCTTACTAAAAATTAGATCCTTTTTTCGATATGACATCTTACCTAGTTGTGCCAATATAGTATCATTATTATGCTGTCTTTTCTCATTCAAAAAATTAGGTTTGAAATTAAAAATAATATTTCAGTATCGCACACAATATATGATTAATACCATAAAGAGTTTTATTGTACCTAAACATCGTCGATTTAATATTGAGATTACACCGGTGGCCGCGCGGCTTAAGCGTTAGACTATCACGCCGTGGGTCCCAGGTTCGAGTCCTGGGTCTGGCAAGTACACATATTGTTTTTCAATTTGTGTCTGTCAGGGTATGGACCAAATAGGTTGAGCAAGTGGCTGATATCCATTTCTCGTAAAAAAACAAAATCTGTTAATACAAACCTCTACTCTGTGGAGGCCCATATGATCCTATTAGGATCGGACATGGTCGAAAGAAGAAATACCCATGATTATAGATAGATTTTTTTAATAATTCGTACATGCATTATGCATTTAAATTAATATTACTTATACCCCCCTTCCTTCTTTTCAAATATTTCCTTTATATTTTACAATTTATATATTAGATATAAGAATATATTAGGTATGTACTATAAATATCTCAAAATACCTAATATATAGGGATATATTAATTTTGTAGTAAGATGGAAAAGCACGTTATGTCCGTTTTTCTAAATTCTTCAGGGGAGCAATTTTAAAGTTCGAAATAAATTCAAACAATGGACATAGGTACCTACTATCACATATTGGCACAGCTTATTTCTCCCAATCTATAAGACCCAGAAATACTATATTTTGATATCTTGTAGATCTCACTAAGACGAGTCTGAAGCTGAAGGTATACAATCATACATAATACATTCAGCCAAAAAAGAGAACATATCATGTTTTGCCATCTTACAGCATAATTATAACATTGTATACATTTTCTTATTACTAATTATTAGTATAGCCAATAAACCACAGTTATTAGTAATTATAGACAATTAAATTAACAAACATATTCTAACAGAAACCAAACCATTCTTAGATAATATGTTAATAAGATTCTTCTGTATTATTATTATGGTTAAATTGCGGAAAGATAAAAAATTGACTGACTAATTAAAATGGCGGTAGACGAAGATTTTTTTGCCATTGTTACGTATGCATTCATGACGCTGCAAATATATTTTCCTACTTGTAACCGGAAAAGGATATCTCCATAATATATTATTACATACAAAACTATCAGCAGGACATGTCAATCTTTTTTCAAATTTATATTTACGGTAGAATAGACATTAATAACTCTTGTAATAAGGACACACATTGATCATTGGGAGATATTTATTAAACTACATAATCTTATAATTCTGTAACCTTAACTACTTACTAATTATAGACTCCATTACAAAGATGCAACATAAAAATATGTATAACAATGTTGTATTGTGATAATATGTATAACATGTGAGAAAATTAATACTATCGACAGAGGGTATTTCATGGAAATTGGATTTATTAGTTATTAAATTCGCAACACGTTACCTGTTTCTGTTGTTTTCAACAATTAAATGTGCTTTATATTAACAACGGGCTTTTACAAACACTTCAAATATTCAAAATTTGTTTTATATTCATTGATCTTTTACTTAATATGTAATAATGTGTTTACCTTATTTTATTGAATAAATTTATTATATAAACGAAAATTAACTGTATTTATCTGTCAGTGTGTATTTACTTTTGTTGAGTATGCATAGTGCCTGAAGATGCAGAAAGGCGAAACGGTCGCAAAAAAAGTCTCAATAAATGGCCAAGATGCCAATTTCGACGACCTAAGTTCAGTGAGAAAAGTATATAGTATTCTTATAGAACGCCTAAGTAGAAGAGAGAACGTATTTTTGACGTATTTTTCTTGTTACAACGGCCGTTTAACATCGACAATTCTGCATTACCCCTTAATTAAATAAATATAACTTTGACCGTTTTTTTAAGTTCGTAGTTTCGTCCTTCGACGGTAGGTATATCTTTATTTTTTCTATCCACTGCGTAACGTAATACTTTCTAATTAGATAGACAATTACTTGAAATAATAAGTACTTATCTATTTTAATCGGTAAATATCTTGGCGATATCTGGCGTAGGGAGACGACTGCGTCTCACTAGGCGCCCGCGCCCACCCTTCCGTAAAGAACTCCACTCACAAGTGCGCTTATAAATCTTCTCGGTCCATGAGCTGGCGAACTTGCCAAGGTTTTATACTCCAATCTCTAAGAGGAGCGGATAGTGAAAACATGAAACGAGAGCCAGAATTTTTACTTTGTTTTCAGTGGTAGCCACTCAAGCAAGGTTATCGACTTTTCAACGTTCAAAAGTTCAGTAACAGTCGTTAAAGATTTTTGAGAGAAAAAAATGTATAATTAATTTACTTTGGGTGCTGAAATACAGGGTGGAATCGAGATGTTAATAATTAATCCTGCGCGTGAAAATAATGAGAGGGCCATGACGTATACAAAATTCGATATTGTATTGAAAATATTAGAGTTCTACAGCGTGTGGACGTGGGGCGTAGCGGATAATCGTAGTCGATATTCTTCATTGGTCGTTAACACCGTCAAAAGGTGTCAACCCCAAACGATATAATTCCATAGAACCCTAGAGAGCCCGTAACCACTATCAGGCTTACTCATAGAAATATAAGCAGGGTTGACTACGAGACATAGCATTTTTTTCCCATAAGACAATTTTATAGTCACCCTTTGACAACTTTAGACAACAAAGTTGAGTAGAATCGTTTAACCATTGATATGATATAATATATAAATTTCTGCATTGTTTTCATACATTAATTCTAGAAGCAGATCTAATAAAACCTAGCATCATTATAAGTCATATAATACTATACTCTAACCATCTAACATTATCCACACCCCCCCCCCCCCGCCCCTTCTGATATGACAACATGTATGTTTTTGGGTTGTGAAGTAAACGTTTAAACTCTATTGATCAATCATGGCCTTCCGATGTAGACTCATGTTCCGAATACAGAAGTATAATATATTATATATCTATACCCAATATTATAGGACTATAGGTAGGTACCACATAGCCTATTAGAGATTGTAATTTTGATTACATTTTCCATTCCGAGATATCGGGATTAGTATTCTCGATCCCAGTCTGATCCCGGAATCCCAGGATTCGTGAAAACATATTGTACCCCTTTTTCAGCACATATTCAGAGGGTGCATATTAAGTTTCATGTGAAAAATTTTCCTATCCCGTGAGTAACAAATAATAAATAGGTACGTATTAGACCTGACTATGGGCTTTTTATTGGAAACACTTAAAATTATCCCTGAAATCGCAATTTAAATTGATTTCATTTTGCCTTTGCCTATGCCTTTGGGTTTAATTGTGATGTGATATATATGATATATAGAATGATAGATGATGAAGTCATATATAAGATATAGAGAATATGATATTTTTGACAAAAAATAGTGCAAAAACTCATCCCGGGTTTTGGTACCGATCAAAATACCGATAAGGCAAACCTTACTATGTAGTACAATTCAATAGCGAGGGGTGGAGGTAGGCTGTTAAGATCCGACATAAATAGTCCACACTAAACTTTGTCAGTCAAACGTATTTGTTTTCATTGAATTAAGACTAGATAGTGTTTGTTAGTTATTAAATTCAATTAAACCCTGTCTAATTTAAGCTATAGTAGATAGTAGTAAAAAATATTCGTTTATCTATGAAATATAATATTAAATTATGCCATTAAAACATACATAATTTTGGATATATTATAGATAGAAGGATTATTTTTTATCGATATTTTTTTGTATATACCTAAATTTAAAAAAAACTAACCAACACCATCTGTAATAATATGTATTCTTAATTCAACGAAAACAAATAAGTATGACTTAAAAAATATGCACTATTTTTGTCGGACATAGCATACCTAAATTATTATAGTTTGGTTAGGCAGGGTTTAATTTAATTTTAAAAACTAACCAGCACCATCTGCAAACTGTATTCTTAGTTCAATAAAAAAAGTATGACTAACAAAGTTTAGTGTACACTATTTATGTCGAATCTTAACAGCCTACCTCCACCCTTCGCCACTGTAGTACATGTATATATTATATTATAAACTGTTAAACAAATTATCACAAACTTGAGTGACATAACGAAGCGCATAAAAGAAATTTTGGCATCTACATAAAGTTCAATTCCTTTTCAGAAAACTCTACAAATCCCACAATCAAACTGAGGAAACGAAGAGATTCTTCGTCATCCAGCCATTCGTACCGCTGAATGTCTTTATGTTGGATTGCGCCTATTAATTACGAAGTTGATAGAAGTTGGTATACGCTATCATTTATGACGCGACTGGTCTAAGGGTGAGAGACCCTGGCACCAGCTTGACTCATTTCAGTAATAATACAATAACGTTTCCCGGACGAGGAATGCCTTGTAATTTCCACAAATTACACACAGGACGGTTTCTGTGTGAGCTATCGGGTACTACTCGTACAATCGTAAGAAATAATCGGATACCTGTTATTAATTAAATGCAAGCTTTAGTAAAACGTAAAAAACAGACAAACAACAATCAGAATATTAATAATACGAGAGTGCTTTTTTTGTTTACAAAACATCAAACGAATAAAACAAAATAATGATTCTTTTGGAAGGTCAATAGTAGATAACTAATATGTTATTAGTTATTTACTAACGTGGTAGCAACCACAGATTAATAACATATAATTACAAGATAAAAAGAACTTTTTATATACAACGTTTTTATATTTTCTGTTCAATTATTATGCTCAATATGCTCAATATGCTCAAACTTGTACTTGATATGAAGTAAATAAAAAACAAACAAACAACTATAGAATACTGAAATGCCATTTCAACATTTCAGTTTGATTTCTATAGTAACGCACGTATATATTAATAATTTAGTTGCTAGGACCACCCCCTAGCAACCAATAATAGTGGATTGGATTACGGATTTCTTCCGAAATAACTTTTCATACAAAACAGAATTAACTGAAAATGAATTCTATTCTACTTAAAGATGGCTAAAAGTATTAAAAAATGCATTGGCAACGTGTTCTGATATATTCTAAAAGTTTCAAATGTCTAGCTAGTCGGGAAGTTAGTTAAAAATCGATTGCAAGATTTGTACCGGACAAAGAACCACCGGACAAATAAGAATACGTTGTAATAAATGCGAAAGTCGGTCGACATATTATTATACCAAAAGTTTAGTGGCAGTTTTAATTTATGACTTGATGAAGCCCTGAATGTTCTCAAATATTACCAATATTGCCAATGCGCTTTGGGTTTACATCACAAACTGTAATTCATATAATGATACAGACGTAAATATTGAAAATAACATATCCTTTAACACGTGTTTAAGTGTATCCCATATTTCAGCACCTCCGGTAGCCGAAACAAAATTCGTTTTGAGTTATAACTGAACTAACGGGCAGACATACGTACACTTCAATTTAATCTTCTCTTCTTTGCCTATATCCGCTCCATAGTTGGAGCTTTCGCTAGCCAGTCTTCTTGCGTCATTCCAGGTCAAATACACTCGTCCCGCCGTATACACTCTATAGATAGTATTAATTAGCGGCCTTTCAGGAAGCCGAAATCCGGTTGGCTTGAAGAACAGGCAAGCTAGATTGAGATTCCCTTCTGGCATCCGCAGCACGTGGCCCAGCCAGGTCCAACGTCGCCTCTTCACTCTCAGGCTGCCTGGTGCGCTCTCTTATCTCCTCGTTACTCCTAAAGTTATACCACCGCACACCTAGTATCTGTCGCAAACATCTGTTCTCGAAGCTCAGTATACGGTTGCTCTGAGCCTTCGTAAGGTGCCATGATTCGCAACCGTAAACAGCACTAACAGCTACCTAGATTCCTACCACCACCCGTTATGTATGTACAGCCGCCTTCCATAACGTGTCTGAAAGAAGTGATTTTAAGTGCTCATTCCGTCCCGAGACGGAGCCGCATGGGACTGATGCTGCAACCATGCACCGTAGTGCTTAAAAAAGGAAGTTAGTCCGCTGACGTTAAGCGCCCTGTGTATCCGTATACTGAGTGTCACGAGTTGAAATGGATGAATCTACAGAGGAGTCGGGACTATCCCGCTCTCCATACGACGCTGCAAATTTATCGAATGCCGCAAAGTTGGCCTCGGTTTCTATCAGCGTAAAACAGCACCTAAGTTGTTTTCTCACCACCACCCGTCATGTATGTACAGCCGTGGATATGCACGGCCGCCTTCCATGACGCTATAAACGTGTCTGAAAGAAGTGATTTTAAGTGCTCATTCCGTCCCGAAACGGAGCCGCACGGGACTGATGCTACTCTATAACATCTTCTTGGCTACGCTTCTAGGCGCTGTTGTCTACTAAATGGGAGGAGCTTGTTAGTTTATAATGGAAGTGCGGTTAAAAATGGGCGGAGCATGTTAGTTAACAGTTTTAACACGTAGCCAAAAAGATATTGTCGTACTATACAACCATACACTGTAGTGCTTATAGGTGAATTTTATTATTAGTATAAAAAATTAACAAGTGATAAGACTAAGATCGCCCTGATGGTGGCCGAGCTCCGCTAGGGGGTGGCACAATAAGAAGATAAAATATAATTGATATTTAAATAAGACATACAATATATTAATTTATTGATGTTTCTACATGCTATATTCACTATTCCATGTTAGTTAAGTTAATTATAAACAGCATGTAAACTGGATATTATCAAATTTGCAGAGAATTCCCCATACTCTTGTTTCACATAACAAAACATTTCCAAATAATTAATGACGTAACACAATTAGCTCAGCAGATATACAAATTATCTTATTTGCATACGATTGAGAGTTGTTCAGCAGATTTGGGTTAGGCACGTAGGGCCATTGTTAGACATCTATTTTGAAACTGGATTTATAAAGACATTGCAGATAATTTAATATAGACAATTCATGATTATTAATTGGCAATTAATCGAGTTGTATTGTTTTAAGGAAGTCCATTATCCATGGCCATTTAATATAACTAGCGTATTTTAATTAATGTAAACGTTAAAATAGTCGTCATACAAATATACTATCACTGTGTTGGTGGTATCCGCCATTCATTGAGTAAAAATATTTTTCATTTCAATTCAATTTTATATATTTTACACATAATTAACATGAGAAATTATAAATTCAAAGCGTTCACAAGACGACATAAAAACAAAGAAAAATAAGTGTTAACAATATTTAAATAAAAGACTGGGTAATGGGCAAAAAAACTATACTAATAATTTAGTAGACATCATTAATAAAGAGTAGACATCATTTTAAAAAAGTTCGTCCACCTAGAGTCCTAAACTCATCCTCGAAGCGATCGAACACGGTTATTGGCCTTCGAATTAGCATTACCAATGGTAGGTTAGGTCTACACCTTGGGAGAACAAAATTGGTTAAAGTATCGGACGCTCCCGATTTTTAAGATTTGTAGTTATAATGGACACACAAGTCAATAAATACAACAGAGTGGAAAATTCCGCGCATAATACCCTGTTTACACATGCATGATTTACTGCTGACATTACGTATTATCGCGGCCATAACAAGATGGCCAAATGTACATGTAAACATGTAGGTATTATCCTGCAGTTGCAAGACTGCATGTATGAATAAAAAAAGTTCGAAAGCTTCTGAATTTTCAAGCGACGACTGAATTTCATCTGGCGGGGAAAAAAACGAACTACAACGCGGAAAAACTCATTTTGAGGTTAGCCAATTTATTACGACCTGTCAAATAGTACCATAAAATGACAACATCGCGTCTCGCTTACTCTTGAAGAATGAGATTGGTGAGACAGTCAGCACTACTACGTGTAAACAGTTATTGTCACGATAGTTTAAAATACACACTATTGCTGCCAGTAAATCCGTGCACGTGTACAGGCGCTATAATTCGGAAAAAAATGTATATTCTAACCTTAAAATTGCATCATGTAAACATACCTAAGAGAGTCAGTCAGCACACATTGTGTTTATGTGCACAGTGGTGATGTGAGGTTCATAAAATATGCTATAGATGAGGAGCATCTTCATAAAGAATCGATAAAGTAATCAGTGACGTCCCTAGAAAAAATGCCGCCCCCAGGCAGCGCCAAAATGCCGCCCCATTTTTTATACAGTATTTTTTATGAACCTTTCATGACACTAATATCTAAGAAATGTGTTGTACGGATACATTACTAACAAAATATATACCATTAAATCTCATTTAAATGCCATATCTACTTCAATAGACAATATTACGAGATATTACGAGTCCACGGTTTCAGATACATTAAAAAATACACCTGAATAACTTTCAAAACTCTCGAGTGACTGGCAAAAATATTCGAATAATTTAATTAGGTAAGTATGTATCTACCTATAATTCAAATATAGTTCGCAAATCTGCATATGTCATTGCTGCTCATCAAGGACGTTACGTTCAAGGATAACGAAAGTAGACTAGACATCGCAAACCCGACAAAAAATGAAAGTCCTGTTTAGCCTTTTATGTTAATTAATACATTTTGTTTCCAACCAGTGAGGTGAATTTTTAATGGAAAAATATTTCCGTTATTACTAAGTTTAAATACCTATTTATGTACCTAATGATCTCGATTTGCCGCCCTTCGAGTAACTGCCGCCCTCAAGCGATGCTCAATCTGCCTACCCCCACGGGACATCACTGAAAGTAATGTACGTAATAATAGTGTGTATGTATTGTGCAACTGTATGGTAAATTTACTTCTTCTAAATGTTCTATATTAATAAGTATTAATATTACGTAATTATTTTTAGAATATATGAGAGCTAATCCATACACCGTACCTACTACTTCATTGGCCGCCCGCCAAAATACAATCAGTTACAAAACCCTACCTAAGTAGATAATAATATATAGAAATTCATATATATATAATATTGTGTATTTTTTCAACAGCATGTTTACAATCAGAAACCGCACCCAACTGGTGTAGATACAGCGAGGTGAAATTCTTAGGTACCAGTTAAATGCAACTCAAAAGTACTATAAAATATAAATAAAGAAGTTCATAGATGCAAATAGTTCAAATTATAATGAATGTAGGTACCAAAGACGTTAACGAAGGCCTATATACAAATGTATGAAAATGGACCTGAAAAGGGATTACTAAGGTTAATGTATAAATTAACTGCTAATATTTCGCAATGCAGATTCATTCGTAGCAAACTTCATACAGTTTATCGTCAGCATGTCAAAAACCACAACTATTTTAGATTCAATGAAACATTCAACTCCGAGACTTATTTAACACTATAGCCAAAATAAAACCTTAATCTTTAATTATGTTATGAACGGATGAAATATTGCTTTATTTATTCCTACACTTAAAAAAAATCACGTATAATATCATATGGACAAATTATAATATGAAACATCAAAACAGGCCAAAGATGGCGTTTATAAACAATATTTTTACAACTACCATCAACTCAGCCACGTCAATAACGTTGCGGAATTGCAATCGAGTGTTGTAATACGGAAAATTCATAAAGTTACCTAAAAGCATAGAGCCCAAACTACTAACATACCCTCTTTTAGCTCCGGACGAACACGGATACAGGGAGATAAAAGATTTTTTGACGAAAATTTTCAAAAAAAACTGAAACCGTAAATACATACTTGGAATATTGGCAGTATGCGAAATTGTGAGAAAACTGAATGCATTATATTTAATCCACAAGTGAATATTTTTATCCAAGGAAATGCAAGACTGGTAATCGATACTGATTTTTGGAGGCACCGTGTGGTGTCCATATACTCTAGTAAAACAAATTTTATAATAATCGTGAGAAACCTTAAAATACGACTAATACTTGTTAAGCTCACATAGTAATAGTAAATTTATCAAGTATGTATACTAATTATGGCAGTATCATGGCCTGAACAAAAACGAACCATAAGTGCGAGTGAGACAACATTCGGCACGCTTATATCTAAACAATATGCGAGTAAGACAGAATTAAATATTTTTTGTACACGTCGCCGGTAAATATTAAAAACTGCGAGCACGTTTTGCTGAAATTTATTGTTTTTGTGTTAAATATAAATTTTGTGATAATTATTTTTAGTTAATTTAATAGAAAACAAATATAATATGCTGTGTTAAATTTGATAGCCGCACTGAGAATCAACATAATGGTATAACGTTTCATAGTATAGTTAATAATAATAAAATTGAGATTCTAATGTGCGTACTGCTTTATTTTGCCGAATAATACCCCCTCTCTTTATATTATTATTCCGAGGACAGTATACATTTAGAATACCTACTTCATCGGAACACTTTACGTAAAATAATGTGTGTATGTGGTGAAAACCAAGCAGTGATATAAGTAAGTGATGATATACTTGAAAAGGTGATGAAAGGTGAAATTTACAGGAAAAACAACTCACATGTTTATATTTCATGTATAATAAAAAAACTATATTATTCCGTTTAGTGTAAAAGAGCACGTCGGTACTGAGTTCCACCTTTAAACTGAAGATATATTGTGCGCAATATAATGATTGAGCTGCAGAAATAAAAGTCCTTTTATATATAAAAGTGTTTTTTTTTCATACTGATGGTAAAAGTAAGCACTGACTAAAGCCCACTAGTGTTACGTTCCGTTCGCTGGAAGCTTTCAACCCTCGTTTTCTTTTATTTCAACCGAGAAATAACGCCGTAATCACGTAGCACCTACCGAGTTAACGCGAGACTGTCGTACAAAGTAATGGCTACGTGCTTTTTTATTTGATCCATCGGTTAAACAATGAACACTATAAAATTAGTGGTGACAGATATTTTACTAACAATATGTACTATTACTAAATCTTCGATAAATCGTTTGATCGTTTACACTAACAAAGTTTCACTAACCTTTTCTGACAATCTTTACACTCTATAAACATGCATTAATTATATAATCAAATCAGAATGCAACAAAACACAGTTTATATTAAGAATCCTTTTACAATGAATGATTTTCAAACATTCGTCCAGGCCCCAGCCCATTAGGATATTGCACTGGATCAAAAACACCGTTGATAACATACGTTTTTGTGTCGAGCCGCGAGATCAAACCACCCCCATCCCGCTACCATGGCTAGGGAGTAATTGCAATTTTAAGTTTGACATGTTCTCTATTATCAGGCATAATGGTAATGTCTTTGTGTTTTAAATGCATGTTCTATATATCGGATAACCTTGTTTTTTTTCTAGCATACCTGCATATTTAAATGTAGACACATAATTCGTTGTTAACTATAAATACCTAAATTATCGACTTACTAACTTTTGGCAGTAACCCACAATATTAAACAGGTGTAAAACCATTTGCGAACTCTGCAACACTGAACACTCTGCGTATAAATGCTACTTTGGCCTGTTAAGACATTTTAAGTCCCGCATACTATCTCGCCGAACTAAAAGCACTATTTACAAGACACTTGTAAAGCCAGTGCTCACCTACGCATCGGGAACCTGGACATTAAATCTGCGAAATGAACGAGCGCTGAACATCTTTGAAAGAAAAATTCTCCGCCGTATATATGGACCGATCAGGGACGGCACCAATTGGAGAAGATATAGGCAATGCTGAGCTCTACGGGCTGTACGAAGATTGCAGCGCAGTTCAATCAATTAAGATTGGGAGACTGCGATGGCTAGGTCATGTGCACCGTATGAATGACAATGAATCGGCAAAGAGAGTAATATCCAGCAATACAATAGGGCGTAGAAGAAGAGGCAGGCCAAAGATTCGCTGGCTGGATGGAGCTGCTAGTGACTGCCGTATTCTGGGGGAACCGAATTGGACAGCGGCCACACTGGATAGGGACAGGTAGAGGGAGCCGTTGGAGGAGGCCAGGACCCACACCGGGTTGTCGCGCCCCTGATGATGATGATGATGTAAAACCATTTGTATGTGCACAGTTTGATCATATAAAAGCTTAAACTACTTAAGCTTAGTCTACTTAAAAACTTAAGTATATAAGTAAAAACAATATGAGGTATCGGTTTGTATTCTTTTCCCCCTTTAAGAAGCCTACCACCGCTGCCTATCGCTGCCTTGTCTTGCAAAGTAACCTACCTCCGCTTTTCATCCCAGGGCACCCTAGGGGGTGAGAGGGTGAGCCCACTTTGAACATCAATGGCTTATAACGATTAAAAATGTGTAGGTAATTATTCTGCCATTATAATATTAAGTTCTTCTTATAATCTATTTCCGCTACATTATGGGGGGTGGGGGTGGAAAATTGATACTTTTCAGCATTATAATTTATCTTTACCTGATGATAGTGAATATAAGTACAGACAAGTGGACAGAATTTTTTTTCGGCCACTAAGAATGTTGTATCTAATACTTTGGAAAATATTAGATATAGTACCTACCTAGTATTAATTTTATAATACTTACAATATAATATAATATACAAAGGAAAATATATGAAATATTTACAGGTACAATTGACAACATTATAATAAAGAATAATACTTTTAAAAAAATAATGTGTAATACCTACGCAAGTGAGTCATAAATTTTGGCGACATCCGTGCTGTTTAGATAAAAGTACCTCTTTTTCAAATCAAAATAGTCATGAAAAACTAAGGGTGCGTATTATATTTATGTGGCTCTCGTAGTCCAGTGCGTAAGTCACTGGCTTCTCATCCGGGGCTCCAGGTTCGATTTTCTGTAAGGTGACAATACATCCATGAGATTTTGTCAAAACATGGGTCTGTGATCGTTTTACCGCCGCTACATTATTTTTTCACTACTAGGTACTACTCTCACACTGCTGCCATTGGTCCTCGTTCCTGTTGTAGACTTATAATAAGTAAGAATATTTAATAACGGCAGCTATATTCTTGAAGATTTTATTTTGCGTGACTGTATTTTCAATTATAAATTATATAACTAAGAAAAGGAAACACGGCTCTACGAAAAGAAAAATAATATTTTCATTTTTAAATACTCAGTATTTATTATCTTGAGGCGAGAATGGAAATTCATGCAGAAATTATACAGAGCTTTTGTGATATCTCTCTTCTCCATTGTCAATTATATACTAGAACGTATTAAGTAGGTAATTAATAAAACAAACATGCTAAGCTTCGTGTGATATTTTTTGCATTTACGATTATATTATGTCAATACTGGAGTTTATTTCATTCATGTTTTGTTTTATGTTAAAAACTGTTGTTACTATATTATATAGTATCTGTAATATAATATAAACGTAACAATTTAATTGGAATTCATCGTAAATATAGCGTTATGAAGCATACTTCAGTGCACAGTGCACAAGTTTTAATTGCTCCTGAAATATTAAAAAAAATAAACTGTAAAACGTAAAAGTTATAACATTGAGAGCGGGGTGAAAGCTTGGCGATTCTTATATAGAGGCTGACGTTGAAATAGCCGTGTCTACATTCTGTATGTAGTTTATATATATAGTATCCAACTTGCGTTGCGAAATGAGACAGCATTTTCCACTCTCCAGATTTATTTTATTCAATAATTTGGACCTCCATAACTATTTCCTCGTTAGGTAGGTACAGCAATAGTATTTCAATAGCGCCCTTGGCAACAGCATTTGGAAGGCTATTTAATTGGGTGACGTTTGAATTAGAGCTGTGTGTACTTCTATCTTCTTTCCTCGACTTTTGGGCTTGTCGCAGAGGCCATTCTCAAGAGATATGTTATGATGATGTGTAGTGTAGGTTAGACATTCTTCGAGTGGCGTTCGCATTCATACATCTACACCACACTACATCATAACATATTTCTTGAGAATGGCCTCTGCGACGAGCCCGAAACGTCGAGGAAAAAATGTAGAAGTACACACGGTGAAAATCTATAAATACGACAACAAATAGGTTCAAAGTCTGTGAAAGTCTCAAACATGTATTAAGACAATTTCGACTGCTTAATTTTTTTTTGCGATTTTTGGAATACGTGAGTTATGACTCTAGGCAACTCATACATACAAAATAATAAAGACGATCAATGTGTGCTAAAAATATGCTTGCACTTTCACGAATTCGTCCCAGGAAAAATTACATAAATACGTGATTCACAGTCTTTCTGGGGTTTTATGTTGTAAAGTAAAGAGTAAATAAAGTGGGGATTCTTGCGATGATTTATAGTGGGACTCTTCGGAACAAAATATGAATGCATAAGATGCTCGCTACAAACGTCACTTGCATTGAGATCTCGCGGTTATTTATATGCAACTTCCTCATAAATATTTAGGTTAACTCTGTTTATACCGCGGTAGAGGAGGCGTTAGTTAAAGCGCATTTTGGTGACTCGCTTTAATAACTCGGTTTGCGTTGCATACGTAACGCGGTAAATAGAATTGTGGTAATTTATTTTTACTTTTGGCGTTGGTTTGAATTACAGCAAACTTAAGAATACCATAATAATAAAATACAAAGTTTACTTCTTTTAGAACGGATATATTAGTTGTCTTTGCCACACATGGAGTTCTTAACATGCGCCTCCAATATTATATCTCAAAGGCATCAATTGTACGTCTTTCTTTTGAAACACCACAAGATGGACGAGGCCCGAATCTTGGACCAGACGAACTTTTGTCCATCTTGATACTACTTTTCCGTATAAGTTATTTTTCGATTTATCCCCTTTCCGCAACTTTCGGTGTTCGTAATGCAAGAGCCATGATAAAGAAAATCGTCAACCATCTTAAGTAGGGAATCCAATCCCGAGCCAAAAATTCTGATCCCGGGATTTCGGGATTACAATTTGACAATCCCAGATCCCGGGATTGGCATTTTTTTTCCATTGCTAATATAAAATTTTTATATTTACAAATAACATCGATAAAATCGGTCAAAAATAAATCTAGTATAATTTATACTATTTAAGATATTTATTGTATACGTTCAATCTTGGAAATACATAAGTTTAATGGAGTAAATAATATTGTAATATAAATAATAATTTGATTGTAATATGAGATTACTGTTTCTGATAGTAAAGACTTAATGAATGTGTTAGCGAGATTTAAAATAGTAAAGGAAATCGTGGTGTACTTATGGCATTTCCGCTTCATAAATCTAATTAGTCAGCCAAATATGAAACTGCCGTAAAACGTATGAGATCATGATTGAATTACTTTGTTAATAGTGCGAAGCATTGTTTTTTCCAATCTTTCACATTTTTATTAATTTATGTGAAAAAATAAAATGAATCGACAACTTACACATGGGTATAAATCAAACTTCATTCAAACTCAGTTTATTTCTAATGTAGTTATTTGTTATTAATAAAAGTATTTTTTTCTGTTATATTTTCTTTTTTATTTTATTTTCCATAAAAATTGATAAAAAAATCAATCCCGAAAGTTTCGGGATTTTGTTTATCAATCCCGGGATTCATAGGTATCGAAAATAGCTCGGGATCCCGGGATTGGAATCCCTAATCTCAAGTCATTGAAGTACATCGTTATTGTCTGCTTCACATTACATCATTTCATTCTACTTGTGCCACATAGCCCTTGTCGTGTTAATAGATTCGACAAGAGTCTACGATACTATTCGATGAACATAAAAACATGCTGAACAAACATAATTCGAAAACATCTCATGCATATACACACAAAAAAATCATCATAACGCAATTCATAAGCATTTTATGTAACTAGTTTAAGTCGTCGTAATTAATTAGTAAGATGCACATAGCTTAATTGGAAAAGCAAACTGGCGCGAATCCAGCAGATACAGGTTCAAGCCCATCGGGTGTCATATTTTTTTCTTGCAAAATGATTTTTTAGTGTGTATATGCATGAGATGTTTTCAAATTATGTATGTTCAATATATTATATAATGCTACATTCTCAAATCGTGTGTCTTATTCGTTGAATAAAAGAAATGGTTTATTAAATAAAATATAACTACAGAGTAGATATAGCAGAGTACCTACATATTCATTATATTTTTTTTAAATCTAAGTGTATCCCGAAGTACATGCTACAAGACTATACGACTCAAGAAAGAAGGCAAGCGGGCGGCAGGAATCATTAAAATTGGAACACAATGCCGTTTGACTACCTACTCAAAAAGGCAAAGAATATAAGCCGAAACCTCGATTTTTTTACCTGTAATCCAAGTAGTAAACCCACCTCATTATAAAACTTATAATCGTATTGTCAATAAAACGATAGATAAACTATGTGTATGGAGTGAGTCACAAATATTGGGCTGAAATATTGAAAATGGGTTGTACCTATTTTTTTATTATTAGTCTCCCGCAAAAAATTCTGATGTCGCGCAATCAACAGAAGACAGGGTAATTAAAAATAATATGAACCATATTTTTTTATCAACGACAATAAAGTTGTAATAGGCATGTAGCACGTAGCAAAAACATCCGTGTCCAAAAATTTGTACGTATGCAGTTCGCCGTATCACACTTGACCGTGAAATTCTGTATCGGAAATAATATATGGTCGTACCTATATTAAAGAACGTCCAACCTCTTTGGAACGTAGAATACTGAGATAAAATTCGTGTCTAAATAAAACACGCTTCTGTCGGTTTACAGCATGCCAGCGGCAAACAAAATTTAAAAATAGCCGATATACTGGATTATTTGTTTTTTTATTATTATATATATTATTTTTTCATTCATGAATTCATGAATTTTGGCAAAATCAGAGATTACCGTATTATAGTACTTATACGGTCGGTACTTTCCGATAAGAAAGCTCACGGCGAACTGTTCTACGGTGAAATGTAATACGTACAAATTACATGTAACCCATTTATAAAAGGTTATTTGTTATTTTTAATTTTTTTACTACCTACTTATTTTATTTTTTATTATTTGTTAGGTTAGGTTAGGTATTCATTCTTGAATTCATGAATTTTGCCAAAATCGGCTATGAAAATTGAATTAATGTTCATATTGAATTTAATAAAATTGGAGACCGTATAGTATACGGTCATTTCTTACCGATAGAAAGCTCACGGCGAACTTACGGTGAAATGTTTTACGTACAATTTACATGTAACCAAAAACATCATAGCAGCTGAAAGGACACCCACATGTATTGCATTTAATTTATTGCTGTGGTATTTGTTAGACAGGAGATTCATGATCCTACATTAGACGGGACAAAACGAGAAAAACTAATCGGCCAATGTTCCCAGTAGATTTTCTAATTACCATATCAACCGGTGTTGGGGCGTGTTTTATTGAACACTTTACATAATCAGACATGTTGATTCGCGACCTCTTTCTGCGGATTTGAATGCAAGATGAGCGCAATGCGGAGCGAATGCATAAGTTCGCGGAAAACACAGAAGCTGGAAGCCAACAGCCATTGTTCCGAGACCGGCGGATGCTTCAATAATACAGTCATATTTTAACTTGACCGCATATAGCAGTGGTTTTGATATTTTCTCGGGTCTTACAATTCCTTCACAGCGCCCCAAAAGTGGATGTACTGTGGAGCCAATTATTTTAGCAAAGTGTTGCTATTCTAATCAGGCGTAAGGGGATTTTTTTATTTTTAATTATTAATGCGGAGCAATTTTCAAATAGGATTACTTTTCCGTTTTTCAAAATTGCATTCAAAATAATGGACGAATTCCGAAATAAAATAAAATGATATGGTAAGAGCAGCTTACATTTTACTATCGCATTAAGAAAACACCCACCGTAGAATACGATTCATCACGAACGGGCATCAGCGCATTGGAATAAACGTATCCGGAAATTTGTACGTAAACAGTTCACCGCAAGACAATTCGTGCGAAGCAGTACGTGAAAAATGAGTTCGTGTAACATTTAATCAAATGACGAGTTCTTCGTTGAACATTTCACCGTGGAGTATATTTGTACGTATGCTACAACATGTGGCAAATTTTATGAGATGTCTTTACTAGGTTAGGTTAGGTTATATTAGGTTAGGTTAGGGTTAATCTAATTGGAACAGTACTATTTGCAAACTATCGCCGCATTTTGTAAGATACGTATAAATGTATTCCACGGTGAAATGTTCAACGAAGAACTCGTCATTTGATAAAATGTTATACGAACTCATGTTTCACGTACTTACATGTAACCTGGAATAAGGTGGTATTTCGTTAACTTCCAATAATTGATTTAGGTATTTTAATATTACATTATGAAGAGGTTATCGCAACATAATGATATGCCACATAATTATGAATATGTTGGTTTCGAATAAAACCAATTCCCAGGGCACACACGTTTTACTAGATACCTTTAAAAAATACACAGTACTCTCAATATCATTGATGTGTAGTTCTTGCAAATTCAAATTTTGCTCTAAAAACGGTTAAAACAATATGATAACAGTCATCCACGCCTTCTTGCTCGAAACAAAATAATTATTTGTGCGATATATTATTATCAAACATTTTAAATGAGGATAGTGATTTTTCCTGTTACAATAGTGATGTTGATCAAGAATATGTGAACAACGAACAAGAACATTAAATTGTTCATATCTCCAAACTATGTTTCTGTTGCATATCATTTGTCTCGCAATAACCCCTTCATATCAGTCTTTATTGCGACTCAGGTTTCGCCTTCCGGCATCTTTATCGGCACTTATCGGCACCAATGGTAAATGCACACTGACAACGAATTCAGTTAATTCTCGCTTATAGGTATGAATACTATAAAACAATGTAAAAATCTTATTACCTACCAATTCAAGGATCAAGTATAAAAATTAAATTTTGAATATTTAAAGAATTTGTAAAAACCCGTATGTAGTATAATTAGATACGCACTATTAATATGAACGCATTAAATTGTCATTACTCGTAAAACAAGGGAACTAGGTAACGTGAGAGAGGTCCCTAAATATATCCACCAACCTACTAATACATTCAAATTCCATCAAATATCCTGTCGATCGTAATTCTCATATTTTCGGTATTAGTAACAGAAAATCAGGCTAATAATGTTAATAATTTTCTGATAATTAATTGTTACTCAAATATTACATACCAATACGTAAAATGAGAGAAACAATAATTCGACCGAATTCCTACATACTCAGCGTCAATACGGAACGAAAATGAAAAATAAAAAGGTTTTCTTTTAATAGTAAGAAATCGTCACGCCGAGACGTTTTTCATATTTTCCAATTCCTTGTAGACCTCGTTCGAAGTACCCCGCCTGCATATTGAAAATATTTTCATCTCAAACTTGCGGAGTTTGTTTTATGGAAACATAAGCAATATCGCCGGCTCAGTCCGACGGGAAAATGTGTTCACTCAACGAAAGTTTAAGTCAATTTTGAGGTGTACTTTCAAAGTATAATATTTTTAAAAATTTCAAGTTTGAAATTTGTCTTTCGTTAATTAAATGATTGAATATTTAATGATCGTGACTTGAGACGCTTTTTATCACGGTTTATTTTTTTACAATATCGACAAGATGAGTAGATTTTGAAAAAAAGTCAGTAAATGAAAATTCTGATTAAAAACGACGAATTGACTAATAGTTCAGTTCAAAAAGACATGAATAAAATAATACACGCAAAAAAATAACTTTCGACATATAAATGGAAAAATAATAAGTATGTACCTAAATAAGATAGATAATTGCGCCCAACGTGGAGCAGAGACTAAAACGTCTGTCTTTTATCACATTGTTCTCAGGTTTGAATACTGCGACGGCACTAGGTTCGACGAATGAATAAAAATCAAACGTTGTTAAATCTGTTAATTAAGAGCGTACATAAGTGAAGCGGCAAATAATTTTCAACAGTATGCAGAACGAAATTTCGCAGTCGTCGCCAATCGGAGACTGACAGTCGAGGTGTGAGCACGTCAATTTGTTTTATCATGGCGTCGGAGGAATATATTCTTAAATCTTGTAAAGATGACTAAAAAACGTTCCGCGTGTACTTGAAAAAGGAAACATGTAAATGAATATACTATTATTAAAACGAATATATTAATAAACATAACATTAAAAGGACACAGGTTGAATTTTTATAAAAAAATATATTTCGTTCGGCTCGTGTCATTTGCACAATCCGCGCATCGCCTAGTCACGATCTTTTTAGAACATGCCTCACCTCAGCTGAAGTATAGCCTTAAGATACGAAAATTGTGATTCGACTTCATGAATATTTAAATCTGAATTTTTTGACCCGAGTAGAATCATTGATTTAATAATTTTCAATGGGTTTTCTTTCATAAAGACGGACTAGAATGTGAAGAAAAGAATCACTACGTCATTGTTTGGCCTCACGAGTATTTTTTTTCCAATATTCGATGCACGGCAGAGTTTTCTCGAGAATATCATCTTCTAGAGATCTTGGCATTACGTTTGACAGTAGACTGGCGTTTAATGACAATATGGTTACTATTTGTAACAAGGCGCTACAAATTTTGGGCGTTATCCTGCGTACGTTCCGGGTATTTTCGGATGTAACTGTAGAACCAGACTTGAGAGTGGGTCAATTTTTTTCTGCCTGTCACTGTCTGAGCGCCGCATCACTTGAAGTACGGTCTTACGGTGGAGAGGATTTCAGAAGACTCCTTTACTTTAGGTTGTATGGGTATTATCCGTAACTCTATCCGACTGAGGATCCTCTTAGGTGTGCTTTGGTACATACCGTATGTTGATGTTTAAAATAAATTTGTATTTATAAAGAGATGTTTCTCTAGAAGAATCAGACATAAGAGGTTTTACCTTTAAATATTTATCTGTGCTTATAGACTTATAGAGCATCCAATCTAAACAATATTGTGAATCTTAACTCGTTCAAATAATATCTCAATATTTCAATTATCATCAACAACTACATTCTAAAAAATATTCTGATTCAATTTGTTCATGTTAAATAAATCCACACGAGAGGTAAACTGATTGAATGACTTATAGCCATTCTAAAAAAAGTGTACCTATATAAATATCCCATAATAATAATATTGCTTAAATCGGATACGTTTCGCAACGAATGATTATCACATAAATATTTCGCTGAATTATATAATGAATACACGTGGATATAATATAGTTTACATGAAATTCACAAGTATACATTCCAAAATATAATTTATTTACCTAATAAATAAAAATAAAATTTCATCAAATCATACTCCTCTGACATTTGAACATTATTTATAGGTATAATATGACTTGTGTAGGAAGCAAGACGTATTTGCATCTGTATGAAATAAAATATGAATTCGATTTAATTTTAAATATTTCATATTTAAATTTAATGAATTGTAGCTTTCAGTTTAATTATAACAATAATTGACTGGTAATAATTGGTTATTATTTACAGGCAGAGACACATCAAATTTTGAACTTGCTTGAACAACAAAGGTAAACAATAATATAATATTCATTTGAAGGGTAATTATGAAAACTGGTATGCGGAAGACTGTATCCAGGCAGTGTTCATAAGTTGGTATCGTGCTTGAAATAAAAACTGGAATTGTGAGTAAAATATCCTATAGGTATAGGCGAGGAAATATCATGTATTTACAGTCTTGATAATGACGTTTTGCAACCAAAATAGCTATTGACTAAAAAAACTAATTATTGTATAATTTATGATGATCAATACTGCTGTAATATGGAACTCCACTATTTATAAATAAAATGTAAATTTATTATTAAAGGAAAATCGACAATTATTGTTTTTTGTTTCTCTACTGTGTTTCAATGTAGATATAGGTTAAACCAGTCGACAGTGGCACAACGGAAAAAGCGATCAATGTAATATGCATCGAAGGAAACAATACTAATTAATACACGTCATGCGAATCGCCCATGCTGCCAATGTAGAATGATTTACCTATACAATCTACACTATACAGCCATATATAACTCTCATTTTTTGATAGAGAATTCCTTGACAAGTTAGTATATATATAATAGTTTTTTGTTTAGACAAGTTAGTATATATGTAATAATTAGTGACAAGTTAGTGTATATATAATAGTTTTTTGTTTAGACAAGTTAGTATATATGTAATAATTAGTATAATAGTTTGACATTAAAAATCGAGTATTTTACCCTCTAAATAAAAACGTCGTCCATAATACTCGTACGTTGTCCATAATACAAGTCTGGCGGGTTTTCTTTTATTTTTAGTTCTCCCTGCCATATTTTCCGCAAAGCCACCATATTTATCCGCACAAAATTAAATTTCTGTCCAGAATCCAGGTGGAAACCTACATACAGTACCTACTAGCAGCTTTACCATTTATTATTTTTTTACAAGCCATACTTTGTATTCTAACCTACCTCTTTTGAAAAAACGATGTCAGTGTCCTTTAAAATTCCGGGACATTTTAGGTCCCGGTTGATGTTTACCTGGGGTACGTACCAGAGTCTCCTTTTCCTGGAAGATCCCAGACAAACCGGGACGAATGGCAACCCTATCTACAGCCCACATACACACTGTTCGACACTTTGCTGATAATACAATAAGCATATTATTATAAAGAAATTATGAATTTAATATAAGGGAATGGTGATATAACACAACCCTAACTGATATGTATTAATTATTGGCATATAAACAAGGGGTGGATGAAATAATAAAAAATATATATTATATAGCAATATAAGTAGGTACCCAATATCAAATTAACATATTATATAAAAACATATTTTAATTTAAATGTATAGGTGTTATATATTATGACAGCGATAAACGACACTGCTGATATTTGAAAATATACTACGTAATTCAAATCAAATTTATTTATTTTACATATAATAAACATAACAAATTACCAATTCAAAGCGTTCACGATAAGACATAAAGTGTTAACAATTTTTAAAATAAAAATACAGAGAAATGTGACTTAATAATACAATAAGTAATAAAATAAGGAAAGAAATAAAATAAAGCAACAAAAATAAAAGTAGATGGAAGCACACAGAGTGAACTATCGATAGACCTTATCTTAAGAACTTATAAAACAACTTCCACCTAAATTCACCCTCATGTAAGTGGAATATATCAATATCCGAAGCGATTTCATTAAATACGGTTATTGCCTTCCCAATTGGCATCACCAATGGCAGGTTAGTTCTGCACCTTGGGAGAACAAACAATGGATGCCCTCGATTCCTATGGTAATTATCAGAGACACACAAGCCAACACCACCAAGAATGGCATAGTTCTCATTTACGCCGCATATAAGTCGGAAAAAATATGTAGCTAAATAAAGATCCCTTCTAAATTTTAAGCTACAGTATGTAAGCATACCTAAGAGAAAGTCAGTCGGATAGAACAACGGATAATATCCATACAGCCGCAAGTAAAGAAGTCTCAAAAATTTCTTAAATTAATTATAATTAATAAACTTAACTTCTTAAAAATGAGGCCTGTTACTATCGTACGTCACATTCGGTTAACTTTAGACATACTGGAATACTCCATCGTCTTTTTCCATGCATTATAAACGATACGTCTTGTCATAATATTTGTAGGTATATTGTAAAGAAAAAAACAATATAAAATCAGTGTGATTTATTTATTTGGCTTTAGTTAGGTTATTAAATTTTGGCGGTAGTATGAACACGAATTCTATATTATAAACACAGAAGGACGTTTTAGATGTCAATTTAAATGATAAATGTCCGAGGAGAAAAACAATAGAACGTTTCATTTTGAAGGGTTAAGTACGACTTGTTCATTATTCGGCAAAATATGGCGCAATTGCCTTCAAAGAAAGGAGACACAAATAACAGGCGAATAATAAACATTCAACAAAACTTAATGAAATTTTCAATACTTACTTCACGAAAAGGCGTGTGGCTACGGACAGGCTGAAATAGAGAAAATAAAACGATATTAATTATACAGTTGTGAACTAAATAAAAATAATTACAAGATAAAAAGAACTTTTCATATACGTTTTTAAATTTTCTGTTGAATCATATAAACTTGACTTGACTAGCTTAAACGATCAAAAAAATTTGTACTTTATAGAAATAATACTGAAATGTCATTTTGACATTTCAGTATTATGCATTGGCATCGTGTTCTGGTATATTCTAAAAGTTTCAAATGTCTAGCTAGTCGGGAAGTTAGTTAAAAATCGATTGCAAGATTTGTACCGGACAAAGAACCACCGGACAAATAAGAACACGAGCTAAGAAAAACGTTGTAATAAGCAATAATTATTAAAACAGCCACATTAGGGGATGAACAAAATTGCATAATACAAACATTAATAATAATAAAAAAAACTATTATGATTCATTATATCATAGCGCCTGTACACGTGCATGGATTTACTTGCACCAATATGGTGCAATTAACAGTGGGATTGAAGAGATAGTCAGCAGTTAAACTCAGCTCAGCTAAACTCAGCAAGTTAAAGTCAGCATACACAGTTATTATCGCAATTGTTTAGAATACACACGATTGGTGCAAGTAAACCCATGCACGTGTACAGGCGCTATTACTCACTGGTTTTGATTCGTTCGCAATCACACAAAGGAGATGAATTTAATTTTAACTAATACCCCTACTAGTATCCCCCCACCCTTATTTATTAAATTATCGCCTGCAATAGTCCAGAGACAGAACGTTCGTTTCGCAAGTTTTATTCGTGCGTCTGTTGTTTTTTCAGCGTGTCTTTGGATCAAGAGCATGAATTTAACTGAGAGTTTAAGCAAAACGTAACCTAACCTTACATCCCTTGTAAAATCGGAAAAGATACACACCGGATTGTAGAACAATGAAAATTGTGTTTATTAATTTTACCAAGGTGTAAAATTACAGGTACCTATAAGAAATATTATCCTAGACATTATACAGACAAAACGTTGAATGCAATGTTTCCCTTTTAAAATCTTCGGGGAGTATTTTGGGGAAAAGCTTTTTTGGAGATTTATTGCACGTCATTTCGGCAATGACCATCCATCTCTCTACGTAGTACCGCAATAACGCCCTACTTAAAATTAATTTAGCACTTGACAGACTAACAAATTCACAAACAACGAGGTTTTGTATACATTCTCTTCTATCTATAGTATAGATTCTATACAAAGCTTAATTGATCGATAATTCATAATTATTATTAAACAGGTTTTCAGGTGCACGACACCACGCATAACCAGCGACAAATCAATAAATATCGTAAACAAAGGTCAATTAAATATAGTAATGAATGTATTTTACTTGTTTCCACTTACTTACTTGGCAGTGCAAATGTATATTGTGTACTAATTATCTACCCAAACACGAAAGACTAGGAGTATTGAAAATGTAATGTTATATTATTCAAACTATTAAAGCCAGTTTGATATTTTTTCTACGCATGCTCCAACTGACTTAATACTTGCTGTTCAAGTAGAATTGTTCAAATGCTAGGGATAAAGCTGATAAAGCCAAGCCTATCGGTGTTTATATTAACAATTAATTTACAATAAGTATTCAATTTATCAAAAGATGGATGGATGGACTACATCAAGGCTGCCACGGATTTTACACTGAAATCGGCTTTGAATTCCGCTGGATATCGAGAGGAGTAGATGGAGAAAGCTTCTGCTCGAGAGCTAAATCATTCCGATTGCGAACCCGTCTTGAGGTCCCGACGAAGAAGAAGACACTGTTGCCAATTTAGCGTTTTTCTTGCCAGATCCTAGCATTTGTCGATAGGCATCTAGCTTGCAAAAAACGCATCTGGCTTGTGGCGTTTTTACTAACGTTTTTTGATCCCTCCAACAGCTTTAAATGTGTTGAAAAACGCTAGATATTTAGTTAATGTATTTTATACAGGATACTGAATACAGGTGGGTCTGTACTTATTTTAATGAGAAATAAAACACGATGAAATAATTTCATGCAATATTAAATGTTTTTGTGTATTATTCGGAATCTCCGCGTATATAAAATAATAATTTAACAATTATTCATATAAAAAAAGGTATGTTCTTTAATTCTCTGTCTGTCCTACAAGAAAGAAACTCTCGCCTTCAAACATGAAACGAAACTTGACGAACATTAACACAATATAGGTGTTTGCTGTCAATTTTTAAATATATTTCTGTTAAAATGGGTGGCTTTTAGACATATCGACATTTTTTCGATTTTTGCACTTTTTTCGAAACGCGATAACAAAGATATTGACTACGTTCTTGGTAGAATAAGTACATTTTTTTGCAATTTTATTTTCACAAAATCTAGCGTTTTTTCCTGCCAAATAACTTGTTTTCATACCCCGTCTGGCATGTTTTTGTCAACGACAGTTGGCAACACTGCACATCTGTAGTCAACGTGCGTAGATGTATCATAATATTATGCATACAAAAGGTGCGCTTTAAATCGCACGTTAGGAGTGGGATTCACGACTATTTCCGGGACTACCGCTATGAATTTTCATGTACATCATCATATTAGGTAGACGAATCTCAAAATAAACTTCGTTTCTCATATTATGTACACGAAAAGTATCTCAGCACCCAGTCTAGTAGGGTTTACAATTAATTAGTTTTATATAACGTTGGATCTTTACATTTGGACCCGAAGCCGTTTAAATAAATATTACAAGTGCACTACTCTTCTAATTTCTTCGTTATACGAGTAGGATCATTTGCAGAAATATGTGCTTTATTATGAAATACTTATTGCCGTTTATCGCCTAATCACATAATGTTAAGTTAGGGTTGTTTATTAAACTTTAATAGAGTGGTGCATATAAGCCATACGCTTTCCTAATAGACATTCTGTCTATCAATGCCCATAGAAAAACTATCTATATTACACATCAGTTTCATATTAAAGATAATCGCTTTTTGTATATGAAAGTATAACAATTAGTAGGTATTATGAAAGGCCTTATTAATATTCCAATAGCTCTATCGGAAAATGGTATCTGGTAATGATGTAATGATCGATAATCCACCCTCGACGCGATTTCAAAAATGAGTTACCAGTGCAATTAGGCGAAAGGTGAAATCAAATCGATTATTCAAATTGCCGACGAGCAATTATCCTTTTCCGATTGGGAATTATCCAACGGGACAATTAAGAGGGAAAGGGTAACGAAACTTTTTCAATCTACCTCAGCACTTCATAATAATAACCTTATTTTTCATTTAGCAAATTAATCAAGCACAGGTAATCTCACTGTATACCTACTTACATAATACATACTAAACTATTTACATATAATATACAACTGTTGGTTTTTCTATGCTACAATTGATTCGATAGACCAAGGCTGAATTTACCATATGGCTAAAAGACCTATAACCTAAGACCCCGATATTGGTGGGGGCCCCTGCGTATAAAAAATTAAATTTGAAAACATTTGTCAAAGAAACTTTAAGCAGACGAAGCATATGATCCCGAGCGAATGAATTTGCAGCTTTCAAAAGCTCGACAAAAATAGGTAGTTACTGTCAATAAAAATATATACCTACTATTATTGAAATTAATTACAAAAAAGTATACCATAGCCATTAATGTTTATTATGGACAAATTTCTAGATAATACGTCACAATCGTGACAAATTATTTAATATATTGTCCGAAACTTTCACGGTTGTGTGTCATCTATTAGATTTTAGGTTATTACCGGGTGTTCTTCCTCTTTATATCCTGGACGATTTGGCCTCGTTGCAGAGATCATTCTCAAGAGACAATGTATTGAAGTGAAAATAATTACCATTTTTATAAATGTCGTTTTAATAAGTTATTTTTCTAGGACTCCCATCAATGTGTTTTAGCCCAGGACCTTTCCAAGCGTAAAATCGACCCTGTGACAATATGCTACGTATTTATTGCTTGATACTTTCACCGTTATCTGTACGTATATTAGGTTATCTAGGTTGTCACCGTTTTTAGGTTGTTTCGAAGTTGTTGTGGACGACATTCTCAAGAGATGATAAATATTTAAAAAGAGAAAAGTACAAATACAATTTAGATTATAGTCATTCTATTTTTTTTATAATTTTTCACGGAGATTAGTAACACGGGGAATCACAGAATCTCTATGGAAAAATACAAAATTAATCACACATCAAAACATAATATAATAAAAACTCATTCGTCTGACACAATGTCCAATCACATTTTGATGTATCTTTTTGTGATATACAGAGGGTAACCTGTTGGGAATTGCGAATTATAAGAACTGTAATGACATGTAATTATAGTATTACAGCTGACAGCTGAGTGTCTACTCTTGATATAAACCAGAACTAGGGTTTGTATTCCCGGAAACCCGCACGATTTCTTTATTCCGAAATCCCGTATTGAAAGTTCTAGAATAAGGGAATTAGTTTTGGTATATTTAGCATATATTTTTATAGGACACAACCAATGACATTAATATGGACGAATCATCTGGAAAAGAAAATGACACTCACTTTATTGTCGGGTCTGCCGAATGGCATAATCTGTTCTAACGCCATTACAATAAAGGTGATATTGCTATAAATTCCTGATGCTTTTTGTTGGGTCTGCCGAATGGTTCGGTTCGAACGGGTTCGCTCAAATGAACATTGAGATTAGAAACATTGCTCTAACGCCATTACAATAAAGGTCATATTGCTATAAATTCCCGATGCGTGATATCACATAATGGAAATTGCGTGACGTCTACCTATACATGCGAATGCGCGAATTTACTTGCTAGTTACTGTATTGAGTGCGTCGTCCATTAATAATGTCATTGGACACAACTGCTACTATGGAATCCGTTAATTTCTGAAATAAAAAGTGATATCTCGGAACACAAAAATCCACATATACAAAACACTCCCGAGGCCAGTCCTCAAATATGGATCGAAATATTGGGTCATCAACAACGTGTATGAAAACGGTATTCTGATTTACTAATGAAAGATCCTCATAACGATTATGGAGTGTGGCGCATACGTCACAATTGTGAAGTCTTCAAGGAATCCGATATAATCCAAACCATCAAAATTCGTCGACTAAAATTTACTGGTTATTCTTCACGAATGGACCCGAATCGACTCTAGTCCAGAAGGTTTTTCATGTGAAGTCATCTGGGCAGAGGAGTGTTGGAAGACCTAAAATGGGGTGGTTAAATGCCGTGGCCCAAGATGCACGACCGATCAGAATCCCGGATTTTAACACTAAAGCAATAAAACTCAAAAAAACGTAAAGAAATACTCTCTTAATAAAATTAAAATATTAATATATACTAGCTGAGCCAGCTGGCTCTCGCCAGTCTGTCTCGCTAGGTCTTGCAGACGGCTTGGCGGTGTTGGATTTTAATATAATTGTGAAGTATGCATAGATGGCGCCATAGTTTTCTCTTCGGGATGGGTTTTTTATTCACATCAGACAGTTTGACATTTCGTAGTAGTAGTAGAATGAGGTTGCGGAATCCTTCATCCAGCAGTGGATTGATCCTAGTTGATGATGATGATGATAAAGATATGAGTATGTAGACAAATATAATATCACCAATTTTGATAAATACAGCAATTCAAATGACAGATAGGAGTAGAATATGGGTAGGGAGACCTTTATCCAGCAGTGGATTGGATCAGGTCAATGGTGACGATAATGATATTAATATGTAGATAAATATAATATCACCGATTTTGATAAATACAGCAATTCAAATGACAGAAAGGAATAGAATCAGGCTAGGGAACTCTTCATCTAGCAGTGAATTGATCCTAGTTGATGATGATGATGATAACGATATGAATATGTAGATAAATATAATTTCACCGATTTTGATAAATACAGCAATTCAAAAGACAGAAAGGAGTAGAATCAGGCTAGGGAGGCCTTTATCCAGCAGTGGATTGATCCTGGTTGATAATGATTTAAATAATATGTATAACACCAATTATTGTTGAATACCTTTTAAATATTTTTGGGTTATATGAGCTAATTGAATGTATATAAGTTTCATT
The DNA here is from genome assembly GCF_057557595.1 of Rhyacophila brunnea. Classification (NCBI taxonomy): domain Eukaryota; kingdom Metazoa; phylum Arthropoda; class Insecta; order Trichoptera; family Rhyacophilidae; genus Rhyacophila; species Rhyacophila brunnea. The sequence goes on from NW_028232859.1 coordinate 44,753,986, forward strand.
GGTTTAAAAAATTATCATTTAACAGCCATAAAAAAAAATTTACGTTATCAAATTTTGAAATAATATTCTATGGTTGATCCAGTGTTGCCATGTCTACTGAAATTTTATGTAGATCAACTGATATTTTTTGCCAATATACTGAATTTTTGATTTTTTTTCGAATTTCAAGAAATTTACTGAAATTTGTGTTTCTCCATAATTGTAAATTAACTGATGATTCTTTTAATAATACACTTGAAATGATTTACGCATGACCTTTTTTGATGTTATACACTTTTAAATTGACATAAAAAGCATTGTAACTCTACCCAAGAGCGCCATTTTACCCATTTATATCATCATTGTTTAGAATAAATTAATATTATTAGTTATTGTTATTCTTATTAATTTTGAATCATATCTAATAAAACACATTTTTCAAAATCTACTGACATTTTATGAAATCTACTGAATTATTTGTCAAAATCTACAAAAAAAAAATTTTTGACTTGGCAACACTGGATTGATCGCATAGTCAGTGTTGCCATGTCTATCTACTGAATTTTTAAATTTTGACTTGGCAACACTGGGTTGATCGCATAGTCAGTGTTGCCATGTCTACTGAAATTTCAGTAGATCAACTGATATTTTTTGCCATTATACCTACTGAATTTTTTATTTTTTTTCGAAATTCAAGAAATCTACTGATATTTGTGTTTCTCCATGATTGTAAATTAACTGATGATTCTTTTAATAAAAAACTTGAAATGATTTACGCATGACCTTTTTTGATGTTATACACTTCTAAATTGACATAAAAAGCATTGTAACTCTACCCAAGAGCGCCATTTTACCCATTAATATCATCATTGTTTACAATAAATTAATATAATTAGTTATTGTTATTTTATTCTTATTAGTTTTAAATCATATAAACGACATTTTTCAAAATCTACTGATATTTTATGAAATCTACTAATTTGTTTGTCAAAATCTACTGAAATTTTAAATTTTGACTTGGCAACACTGGGTTGATCGCATAGTTAGTGTTGCTATGTCTATCTACTGAATTTTTAAATTTTGACTTGGCAACACTGCAACCCAGTGCTGCCAATTCAAAATTTTAAATTTCAGTAGATTTTTACAAAAAATTTGGTTCAAAAAAAATTCATTCAACAGCCGTACAAAAAAAAAGTAACATTTAATTTAGAAATATTATTCCTTGGTTATGTTAAAACGCCGAAACGCTCGTGCGCCCGCGTTTCAATGAAATGATCAGTTTTAATCGGAATTCGTATAAATGTTATTGTTTATTTGAATAATTATAGTTATCTACGGGTACTTGTTATAAATGTGAGTTATTATATAGTGCTGTGCATTTTAAAATCATCATGAGACGTAAATAATATCACCTGTGACCTGTGAAACAACAAATGACGGGTGGTACCTAGTTTTTAAAAGTGATATTTTTGTGACTGTGTTAAGTATTACAAAATTGTGCTCACTTCAAATTGTAGTTATTCGAATGCATCTGATAAGTATACATGTGGTGAGTAAATTGGAATAATGTAGTTGAGTATACATAGCGCGATAAATACGTAGTGTCAAAAGACTTGATTTCCGTCAGAGGTGTAGAAACTTAACTTAAAACAAAGAACTTTATTCACAAAAAATTAAATAAATCAGTTCTAATATGTTTATCGGTCAATCTTATTATGATTAGTTTGTGAAAATCGATTGTAGATATCGGTTAAAACGCATTTTAAATTTAAAGCGGCCATCTTTGGTGAGCCGGTTTGAGTGTTGCAAACATTGTGAAAAAATTAATTCCCGACATAATCAGTTGTCAATAAAGTGGCGTGTCGCTGGAAAATGTATCGGGAAATGAATAAAAATCACCGATTTAGGGTGGTATTTCGTCAAACGGCTGTCAACTATGGTTTACCGATATTTCACGATCCGAGAGCCGATTTTTCATTTAAACCTATTGGACATGACGAATAAGGCACACAATCGCTCGCAAAAACGGGCAAAGCTGTAGGATAATAATATATAGGAGATATTATAATTAACGATATGTATTAAAGAATAACGTATATTTTATCATACTTTAAAATTTTACATGACAGTTATTCAAGTTTATTCAAATTAACATTTTTTTTTAGATTTATGCAAAAAAATGTTACTTCTCATCATAAAAATAGGGCACGAAGATTATGTCAAGATTCTCTTTTAAGAAGTCTCAAATTAATGCTTCAAATACACTCTATGACGTTCGGTCATATATATGTCGAAAAACCCGTTTCTTATGTTGGCGTCCTGTGTCACAGGGTGTCATAGAGTATAAATACGATGTCATAGCTGTCATACAATATGTATGTATAAATGTCGGAATGGCATAGATTTGATCATATACACTAAAACGCTCTTAGCATATATGTGCCCGATCGTCATATAGTCTATTTGAACCTTAAGCATAGAATCTACTACTCTATTTATTTTCTTTGAATTACGTGATACACACTTTTTAATAACGTTTCTATGCTCCGCCAGTGTTGCCAACCGTAGATACTATAATTATAGTATTTGTACTATAATTTTGGTCCGCGTACTATGTACGATATAAAACAGGTATAGTTTGAAAATCGGAAAAAAAATGTAAAAAGTACTAAAATTTCAATATTTTCGTTCGATAAATTTGTGCAAAAGTACTATAATTTCGCAATATAAGAGGGATTGGAGAACTTGGAAAAAAAAATTCTCGAAAAACGTAAAAAAAAAAAGTCCCTTGACTTTGGTTTAAAATTTCTTGAATTCTTCGGTAAGCATTTTTGGTCGGAAGAGGTACCTAAATAAAAAGGGGTCTCGAAGATTATCAAATTCTCCGTTTTTTTTTCTGAGAAACAAAAAACCTATACATTTTTAACAGATGACAACGCGTACTATATTTTTTCCTCAAATACTATAATTTTGGAGGCTCTGTACTATAATTCCACTTTGAAAATATAGCAACACTGCTCCGCCATGATACAAAATGTCTGTAAATGTAAAAAAAACGAGTATTTTTATATTACATGCTTATTGAAAATATCATGTTTTAGATTTAGAGAGTCGAGAATACCCCCGGAGTAACAATTGTATCCGGGATTGCAATCCCTACTAAAACTAAAACGTAATATCTGTACCTACCTCACAAATTGTACCTAAATTACATACCATATCGGCCAATACCACTTTTTAGAGATATTATATTTTCGTTAAGTATGGTAATCAAAAGATTTCGCCTTCAGTATTCTAAGGGTTTATTTATACACACGGATGTAGGATGTATTCAAACAACACTCCTATTTTATTATATGTATTTATTATACATTTCCAAAAATATACATAATAAAATATATTGGTGTTGGTTATATAATACACAATATGCAAAATAAAGCGATTTTTTACACAACTGTAATAATAATACGGTGGAAAAATATGACCGCTAAAATAATGATATATTTGAATCTTAAGGAACAATTTATAAAATAAATGTACCTATACAAAATTGAAAAAAAAAACACTTTCGCTCAGTTCGTTCGCGTGAAAAATGAAAGCAAGTTTTTTTAAACAAAAAAAATATTCTCTGAAAGAATATTTATATTTTGTGAAAATGCTTGTCGTTATTTCTTGAAATGAGAAAAAAATTTGACATTTTATTCGAGACAAGCTTCCTAATTGGATTAAAAATGAGGATTGTATCACATTCTTCTGTATGACGTATTATTATAATATTTTAAGCAAATCATCGTAGCCGTGAGGTTATCATTTTCCTTAGGCTTCTTATTTATATTTTAACAAACGAGTACGTCAGTGGTTTTGAAACTTTTTCATTTTACGGCGTCCTTCGTGTATAACGATTTTTTCATGGCACTACTTCGTATTTCAAACATCAAAAAACAATTGTCTAAAATAACCACATAGAGAAGATTGGCACGCATGCATCATTGCATAGATAAAAAGATGCTATAACTAAACGTTGACTAGTAAGTATTATAGATTAAATTCTGATTCTCATCTTTTAATTAAATTGGTACTTTATATTTTTTAATTAAAACGAAATACTTATTATAATTTGCTTATTTCACAAAGCTTTTATACATAGGCAATACTAGTGTGGTTGCCCTGTGTTTACAAAGTTCATAAATTTAATTACGCTTCACTTATAGGCAAGTCGAGTTTGATATATTTTTTAAGAAAATTGAAGTTTTTTATAAAGTCAATTATGGAAGTAGGTACTATTTTAATTAGTAATACAAAACGTAATGCACTGATATACAGGAGGTATATCCAACGCATCGGTCGCGGGATAAATTTTGGTCGATCGCACCATAGACCATAGAAATTGAGTAGTGCAAAAGATAAAAAGCGTTAACGTTTCTTCTTTTTTTTAGCCTTGTGGCCATCCTAATAAGATCATATGGGCCTCTACAGAGTGGAGGCTTGTATTAACAGATTTTTTACAAGAAATTGATGTTATGCCATACTCTGACTGTTAACACAAATTGAAAAACAATATGTAACAAGCCGACGCTTAAGCCGCTCGGCCATCGTGAAAGTTGAGCTGTATGAAATATGATTTCATCGAAAATTTGAATGGGAAGCATTAACCAATCCTATTTTTATATCCTTGACCAGCTTATGTGAAAGTCGTTTTCAAATTAACAGTTAAGTGACCTCGTCATATCACTTGCATCACTCACGACTTGCCGCTGAAGGGAGAGAAAGAGAAAATGTGAATCCTCGTACTTGACGCTGAGACATAGTTTCTTCTTACAATAGCTGTAAGCTTTTTGCACAGCAGTAGAATATTTTAACGACAAACGAAACGAATTCCCAAAAAAAAAAAAAAACTTTGACATTGAGGATTTCTTTGTGATGGTGAAAGACAAGTATTGATGTTTAATTTGCAACGGGCCAGTGACAGCTAAATGTCTGTTCAACTTGAAGAATGGCAATGGGAGAGTGTAGTAGATCACTGCCAGTTTTAATGCAGAATAGTAGATCTAACATACTTCAAGTTGGATATGTCTGAAATAGTGCTGTTCCGCATGTAATAACCTTTATCTCGATTGCTTGTATAAGACACAAGCATGGGACAGAACTGCCCATAAATAAAACGCCTCGCCAGACTCGGTCGATGGGAACTTTTTTTTATTAATATTGAGATTGAGGACTACATTCCTGCCAAATTTCAGCTCCGTACCTCGCACGACTACCACGGCTCTAATTCGTGTCCGAAGACTTGTAGGTATGTATGCAGTTCGCCATAACACACCCAGCGCTCGAAATGGACTGGAGCGCACCGGAACATGGCCCCGGTTAGTGAAATCCCCGAAATGTCGTGGACAAATTAAATATTGCATCCCGATTTGTGAATTGTTAAAAAGTAATTAAATTCACTTTGTGATATTTAAAGTATAATACGAAACTTGTTGGTTTAAAAAAATATTAATGACGTGTCGTAAACCCCGTTTAATCCTACGGTGCTGACAACCTTTACATTCGATAAGTTTAAAGACTGTTATTCCATTTGACCGTCTGAGGTAGGTGAAAGCTAGTGATATAACAAAAAAATCTAGCTTAATTATTTGTGTTTAATATTATACGTAAAATTAGGTAAATGTGTTAATACTTTCTGAAAATTATCGAGCGCTCCGGTTCGTAAAATTTTCCATTTCGAGCGCTTTACACACCGTGAAATGTTGTATCGGAAATATATAGTCGTATAGTACTGACATAAAATTCATGTCTAAATAAAACACGGTTCTTGTCGGTTTACACATAACAGGAAGCCAGCAGCAAACGAACTTTGAAAATAGCCGATATACTGGATTTTTTGTTAGGTTTTCATTTTTGAATTCATGAATTTTGCCAAAATCAGCTATGAAAATTGAATTAATGTTCATATTGAATCTAATAAAATTGAAGACGGTATAGTATACGGTCATCTCTTTCCGTTAAGAAAGCTCACGGCGAACTTTGCCACGGTGAAATGTTTTATGTACGATTTACATGTAACCCTCCAATCTTGACTAGCCTATTATCATATAACATAACGAAATATACAATAATACCATCAACCATCCAATCATATCCAACAACAATGAACCGATCAAAATACACCTTACAATATTTTAGTAGCTGTAACAAAATTATTATATAGCCGGCTTGATTGTATATTTCTTTGAAGATTTTAATTACAATTGGAAATTGAACTTCGACGCTCAGTATGAATTATTTAAGGGCGCCAAAATGCTGTGGTTCATTTTGCAATTTGCACATATATTTTTTCAAAGCGAATTTCTGAATGGGGAACCAACCGGAAAATCCGGTTTTTTATGATAAAAACGCGGTAAATACAGACTATTATTTATCGCTATATCAGTACGCCATCTATAGATAATTTATTATAGTGACATTATATAATTTATCACCAACAGAGGGTGCTAGATAGCGATTAAATTTGAGTTGAAAGTTTACTCCACTACGTGTCCAGCAGTACAGCATATCTTCGCCATGTTATTCACACAATATAACGTCACTGTTCTGGCAGAAGACACGAATTCGAAAAAATGACATATTGAGTTAGTTATACCAAAATGTTCCTTATTTCAAACTTTGCCGTCTGGAAACCTTCTTAATTAAATTAATTAATTAAAGTCATCCTTTTTACCATTACTTAATAAACTCACATGATAGACCATTTCAAACATTTTAACAACTTCAGTCAAATTACTCAAAACTAGTATTCTCCAGTTAGTGTGTTCTGCCAGAACTGCCAGAATTTATTAAATTATGTAAATAGCGTTAAACTAATTCGTCATTAAAATATTATATGGTTTAATCTTGACTTCATATACAGTTACATTTGGCAATACGTATAAATACCTACAACGAATTAAATTATACAACATGTAAATTGTAAGTCGACAGCTATTTATCTTGTACACCTATTCTAACTAGTTAACGCAGTACGTAACACGTTTCTAATATTTTTCTTGATCCAAAATAACACAGATATCACTCGGACAATCCCGTATACGAGGCGGTTATCTACAATAATAATTGATAACACACGGCATTGCATCTTACTTTTTTCCAAATGCGTCCGATAAGAAGCTCCAATTGGTATTTTTTTTTATCCAATTGGAGATTCTAATTGGATGCATTTGGAATCCAGTATGACGTGTTAAAAACATCACGCCTGACTTTTTTATTGATTTTGGAATAATTAGTGATATGTTCGAATAACCCAGCAGATGTGCCGAACCTTTTTATACTTAGATGCAAGATTTTTTTTTAAAGTAGAAACAGATTTTTTAACTTCGACCGAGCAGGGTTATACTTATCGATTTACTTTGTTTACTGAAGAATGGTTGTTAGCCATTCAACCAAACTATTAACCATGTCCTGGATAAAACACACATTGAAAGACAACATGTATTTTTTCCCAGATACGGGATCGAATCTGTATTATTTTTATTATATTCTATAATCAATATTCTTCTACACAGTTGTTATAATCATATATTATATATTCAGTCAGCGTCTTAAACAAGCTTGTAAATACTCGCCGGGTGATGGGGTGAGGCGCGCGCCATTTTACTAGCAGCTCATCTCACCACTCCACGCTGCTATCCGCCTACCTACTTTACTTAATTCTCTGAACCTTTTGAGATATCGACAATGTAGTCTATAAAAAAACTGTCCAAGTTTCATCATTAGTTTTATTAGTTATAACGGAACAAACACAGGCAAAATTAGAAACAAAAACTATATTTAATACCAACATTGAAATTCGTAGGTAGCCGAAACGCTGTTCGAATGTCAAATATTTTGAAACCGCATACAGACACTACAATGTTATTATTAGTATAGATTTAGAAGATATAGCTTTAGGTATGACAACGTATGTATTACATTTTGTAGATGTATGACAAACTCTTGCGTTGAGCTGAAAGTACACAAAAATCTCAATATGGATAGCATAAAACTAATATCATTATGACAATACGGAGAGTTACAGGAACCTAACCTCACTTACTGACCATTAAAAAATGATTACACGGCCAGCAATGAAAGCACTTGAATTCTTTTGCGCGGAACAAAACCAGCTGGCGCGGCTCTGCCGTTCCGGTCGCTTCTTCCGTTTCCGCAGGCTGCGGCGCCGAATCTCAAAACATTCTAACATTGGAACCTTCGCAAATTAAAGAGACAGCTCCGTATATAACAATGAAGATGATGGTCAATTATAACTAAATAATTGACACGATCAAATGGCAAATTCTCATTTTGCGTATAATATATAATATAACCTCCACTACGTGAAAACCACAAAACTAATAAATATATAAACGCCAGTCACTACAAACCACGAATTCGATGGCAGTTTTGTTTTATGACATAATGAACAACGCAAGTATACAAAGCCCCACGAATGTAATTATCAGTGGCGAAGGGTGGAGGTAGGCTGTTAAGATTCGCTATAAATAGTGCACACTAAACTTTTTTAGTCATATGTATTTGTTTTTATTGAACTAAGACTACAATTTACAGATGGTGTTAGTTAGTTTTTAAAAATCAATTAAACCATGCCTAAACGAAACCATAATAGATTTGGTCTAATTTGGGCAATACGACAAAATTGTGCACACTTTTTCATTCATAGTTATTCGTTTTCGTTGGATTAAATATACATATTACACATATTGTTGGTTAATTGTTTTAATTCATTAAGCCCTGACTAAACCAAACTATAATAAATAAAAAATATTATTCTATTTACAAAATATTCAAAGTTATGTATGATTTAATTGCATACTTTTAGATATTTTAGAAATAGACATGTATTTTTTGACTATTATCTATTATGGCTATGGTTTAATTGAATTTTAAAAACTAACCATCACTATCTGTAAATTGTAGTCTTATTTCAATGAAAACAAATATGTATGTCTGAAAAAGTTTAATGTGCACTGTTTATGGCGGATCTTAACAGCCTACCTCCACCCTTCGCCACTGGTAATTATATGTGATATCATCAATATTGAACGCGTTTCATTTACTTGACAAACTTTAATGCAAAATTTATAATAAATGGTTATCAACTTTTCTCTCAATATTTTAATTATGCGACGAGCTGTATAGCATGTTGCACCATCTTTTTGGAATCATAATATATCGTCCGGATAAGTCCAGATAGAATATAGATAGTAATTGCATTGCAATTTTCCTTTTTAAAAAAATTACGGTCCAATTAAAACTCCAGACTAAAAGACACACCAAACTGTTATTTTTTGTGGATGTAAAGGTGTTTCAAGATGTGGGGTTTTATTACTCCAAGTTCTTGTGTTAACTGTATTTTATACGCCCTAAGATGCAAATCTTTATGAAGAATATTCCATATAGTGCCATAAGAAAGTCCCAAGTTCTTGAGAACGACGTGTAATTGATTGTTCTGGATGTTCATCCACATTTTGATTCACAACACCGATATTTTCATCAGTACGTTTACGTTTTGGACGGGTTGGATTCGTAACATCACAAACATTACTATTTGACTCGAATTTTCCAATTAAATTACGAATAGTAAACTTTGTAGGTCGATTATTTTCACCATAAATTTCACTTAATGCTCAAAACCTAGCTCGAATAGATTAAATATTGTTGTAATAGATTTTAACAATTTGTATACGCTGTACAACTGTGTAAGAAAAATTTATAGTGCTAATTTGATAACGTAAATATTGAAAATAACATATTATTTAATACGAAGTGTTTAAATTTATCCCACATTTCTCCATACTCGAGAATCGTACCTTCTTACAACTATGTATAAAGGTAACGCGTAGAGCTCAAATCTGTCGCTAGATTTCAAAATCAGCCAAGTCCATATTAGATGAATAGGAGATAACCAGCTTTTTGTTTTCTCAAATACACAGTCACAAAGGTGAAATTTTATATTATGTCGAGTATAGAATATTTAAAATTAATAAATTCCACATTTTGATAATGCAGAAATGTTAGAAAGCAGTAGTTCTTCAGCAATTCACAAAAAAAATCAAAAATACCTAAAAGTGGCTGATTTTGAAATGTAGCGACACAAATAATAATTTTATTGACAATGTAGGTACCTACTATAAATAGCGGGTTTGAGAACCGGCGGTGTCCAATGATGCCACAGAATGGCGCGTGTTATGCGGCATAGGATTCTGTAATTATTTCTATTAAATTAATTCGTTAAGTTGTTCCGCGTTTTTTCTGTAGCAAAAAACGGTTGCTTACTTCAGCCATTCACGTCAGAAAGATATATTATAGAGATGATACTAACAATCAAGTAATACTGACACTGACATTCGTCACTGACAAATTATAATACACTGCTGACAAAATGTGTACAAACACTAAGTAATCATCACATTTTAGTCGTAAGTACGCCTACGTTAAATTAATATTACACAAGATGAGTTATTTAAATGCATACACAAAATAATTAATATTAAATTCTAAGAACAGTAAAATTCCTACAACCATAATAAACCGAGATGCTTTCCTAAGCAAAATAAGTAACACTTCCATAAATTTAACAATGTACCAACTACATAATATAATATATAATTATAAGACAATCCAAATTACTAAACCTTTATACCAACGTTGGACAGGACATACTGCGGATGTTGTAGGCCAGAATCTACAAAGCATTATAATTTGTAAATTCAGGAAGTAGGTAGTAGACGCAATTTCTCAGTTAAAAGCTTCGTTACTAAGTTCAGTTATATGTTATTATAGGTACGGGGTTTAAAGTATACCACGAGTAATTTTTAAACTTTTATTTTCCAACTGAGTATGTATCCACCTAGGGGCGGCAGGTTATATGAAAGTATGGTGAAGCAGGCAAGTATGGTGAAACAGGCTGGTAATCAATTTCGCACCAAAATAACCACCAAAGTAAATCCTCCGTGATGCCTTGCATTTTTTTTATCGTGTCGCTATTTTTCGTAAGTTGTCGGCTATTGTTGGCCTGCTTCATTCAGTTTTATGAGAAAGCCGATTTCTTGCCCCTTTTTTATTTAATACCTCTATGGTATCTACAATATATTGTAGGCAGTTCCGTACCAACGGAGTAGGCATAGGGGCGGCAAATAAAAGACGTAATATAACAATTATTGTGAATATATTTCGAGGAAACGGTATTGTTTTCGCCTGCAGCGCTGATAAAGTATCCCTAGTAATATAAACGTCAATGGTTGTACTTGTCGATTTGTTTTTAAATAACATTTGCCCGTTTAAGATATCTGAATTAAAAATAAGTAGGTACGTACCGAATTTACATTATTATACACTACTAGACTGTCAAATTCCAACGAAAGTGATATCTTACAGAAACAAATGTTATGTTAACATTGCTAAGTCACCCAGTATGTATGCCTTCCCCGGAGGAGTTTGAGCCATACACCAGGCCAAACCAAAGACTGTGACTAGTTTTATGATTTTGTTTTCTAATGTATTTTTCTTGTTGAATCAAATGTTTTTGTACACTAAACAAAACGACAATTCGTTCAGAACATGAATCAGTCATTGATCAATTATCACAACTACGAGTACCTTCGTTTTCTTCTTATAATAATTTTGAACAAAATTGCATCATCAGAAAACTATTCATGTATTGCTGATAACCAACCATTCACATTTCAATTAATATATCTTAATTATTATGAATGCATATTATATTATGTAATATTACAAAAAAAACTCGTTAACTCCAAGTCACGTTACGGATATAGAAACTCGATGTATATTTGCACAGTATGCGGGAAATACATACAACACCAAAAACTTTTAAAATAAACAAACGTCCACTCCCACAGAATCGCGATGTTCGTGAAAGCTTACTGAAAAGCTTAAAGTTGTAAAAGTTTACACAGGGGCTTCATTTCAAATGTTTGTGGAATAAAGTTTGTGTCGTTGAAGTAATAATATGTTACGATATTGAGCTGCATACGACATCGCAAAATGTGCAGCAATTATAGTCAATATTCATTACCCACTGCGGAGAAACTTTTTAATTTTATTTATTCAAGTAAAGCCTAGTCCAGACTAAGAACATAATGTATATGAACAATGTTATCTATCGGCATCGGAAATCAAAAAATATATAGATATTTGTATCAGAACAGTTCGTATACACCGTTCAGTGAATCGATGTATTTCGGTCTGGACTAGGCATAATGTAATTTCAAGGTTTGCAATGGTCTAATTTAATTACGAATTCGACATCAAAAACGAATTCCTTAATTCATAAAATAAACGTTTATGTTTGTTATGAATTTGAGGCGTCGATATGTTTAAATGCCTATCGTTCATCTCTAAGATTAATGCAATGCTATTTTCAACACTGAATTCCTTTTGCCAGCTACCCGCAACCAGCGGCGCAAACGTACATAACATGCGGTCCGTGTGTTGAATTATTTAATTAAAAAATTATAATATATGAATAAAAATAACGAATAAAACCTAAATTTTGTATGATGTAAATTTTTATCTGCAGTTGGATGGCAAACGCAAAAATGTAATTTCGTTGATAAATTAATTGAACTGGCGTTTACGTGGTAGAACTTAGCGAAAAGCGAATGTTTTTTAACCATTTTAACATATCCAATCAATGATGCATCAAAACAACTAAAGATTATCCTTAATTATACTCTTGTTTTTTTTTTAAATATAATATTATGTTTGATTTTACTCAATAATACCTATTTTTTCATTCCGATTCGTTTTGATAAATAATTTTTATTCACATATCATAGGTACCTATTTTTAAAAAGTATGTATTATACACTCTTTTTATACCGCCAGCTCATCATATTACTAAAACTAAAAATTTTAAAGTGACCCATAAATTAGAAAAGGTTGCCGACCCCTGATTTATGTCATCAAAATTTTGGGGATAGTAAAAACCAATCAAACCCAAAGATATACTATAAGTATAAATAGGGAACTAAATACGATACGTTCACACTTATCGCATAGGTTATTTACAGTAGTTGGCATACACTATACAGTAATTTTATTGTCATTCGAAGCACATTTTTTTAAATCCATATCTGTGACTGTGTGGTGATTTGTACACTATATATACACTTATACAATAATTCAAAAGTGCAAAACTGATATTTTCCATTGGGAAACTCTAATTTATCCGTGTGAAAATAAACTATTTTTCTCGAATTTCTCGATATCTCAAAAGATACAAAATGTTACAAGATTCTTTCGCGAAAATAACGCACTTGTAACAATTCATCACGGAACGGATAAGTGTGAAATTGCTGCATGGAGTGGTCAGGAGAGGTGCGGGAGGAGGCGCGCGTCTACATCCAACCGTTATCGATCGCGCGAGATTACTCGAGTGTGATACTGACGTACGTTATGTCTAAAGCATTGATTATTATAGAAGTGGAAGAGAGGCGCACACTAGATGTACCTAACTGTTGTTGGTTTTATAATACAGTCGAACTTGATTATTACGAGGAAGATGGGACCGACTGAATTTGCTCGTAATAAGCGTTACTCGTTATATTAGAAAAAAGGTATTATTAAATGAGTGGTCACATAAGACAGAAGGTCGCAATTCAAACAAAAATACAGAATTATAATTTTTCACCGAAACAAGCATGGCATTATAAACCACAAAAGAAGTTGTTTATTGTAATGAACGGTGGTAGGTACCTAATAACTTCACAAACCTTGGATTTTTTACATGCAATTGTAATCATATGCGTGGATACTTTTTCAACATTGTCGGCGAAAACACCAATTAGGTAGGTACTTAGACACTTAACTAGTGTCATAAACGTAATCTGATTCCGGCGGCATCCTGTCCGGTCGGATTTTATTGCTTAGGGTCGAAATGATTTTAAACGATCGACCCATTAACGGTTTTAAGAAAAATTTTGACCATATTTTAGCTCTCTATAACCAATAAGTAGCTCGTTATAAAAGTGAATAAATGTATGGAGAAAATCATAAACTAAACTGTTTCCTCGTTACATCCGAGATTTCGCAATATCCGTGATCGTAATAACCGAGGGCGACGTGCAGGGAACTCAGAAATAATCTGTTCTGTGGCAACGAGTGTAATAATCACAAAATTTTCTTAGATACATAATATACTTAAAATAAAAAATAATATGATTTCGCAGTGTAGTACAGAAACGAATATTATACTATTGTGAAAAGACGCCAGCTGTTGATGTTTGACATTGCCAACATAACATTACTTACAATGATATTATGTACTGTAATTTATTACGTTTACTTTTAGAATGTTAAGTGCCAGCATCCGAATAAGGCGCTAAAATCAGCCAGACTGGTCCACGAAATTGACCTTGTGTCACTTTTCTCTTATTTGTTCAACGATATTGTGACTTTCAAGACATGGTTTTACCAACAAGTCAGTTGTATTAATTTGGTATTACTATGACGATAGGAAAACTACTATAAAGGCATCGCACCGTATATATTAATAATTTAGTTGCTAGGACCATTCCCTTAGCAACCAATAATAGTCTTTACTTTTACGGATTTTTCTGAAATAACTTTCCATACAAAACAGAATTAACTGAAAATGAATTCAATTCTGCTTAAAGAGGGCTAAACGTATTAAAAGAATGCATTGGCATCGTGTTCTAATATATTCTAAAAGTTTCAAATGTCTAGCTAGTCGGGAAGTTAGTTAAAAATCGATTGCAAGATTTGTACTAGACAAACAACCACCGGACAAACAAGAATACGAGCTAATAAAAACGTTGTAAAAATTGATTGAATTATCATGCAATACTTCGTTGAAACAAAAATTTCACACTTTTTTCACTAGGTCAATTTTGGTTGAATCGAAGTGAAGAATGTAATATTTTGTCAAGCAAAGCAATTTAAATACATACTGCTCCCATTCGTAACATCATATTATGCGAAACGGGCTTTTCTGCACTAGCTGCAATGAAATCCAAATATCGAGCCCGTTTAGTAGAAGATAAAAAGCTATGAGTAGTACTCAATGACCACTAGATGTGATAAACGTTGTATTAATAAACAAACAAATCCATCATATTAAAAACCAATTAATTTAAATATGAATTTATACCATGATAATAAAACGTATTCTGAAAAACTTATTTTTTGTATTGATACATTTTTTACCATTTAAAAATGGATCTGTACTATTTAATGGAGGGGATTAGGCACCGAAATTTGTTTTTTTTATAGGGGGCGTAGTAACATAAAGTTTGGAGATCACTGGACTAGATAATCGTATGTGTGGTTTCAAATAGGTCGCAGAACCATACTACATATTGTGACATATTACATAGAATGGCAAGGCCCTTCGGCACATGAAGACTTTCGGTCACCATGAAGATGATGACAATGATTTCCTGCTGACCACGATTTTTATAAATAACAACAAAGATCATTAATTTGTTTTATTCATCTTGCACGATTGTCGTCAATACTGAATTCCAACTCAATTAGATAATACGTATTAAATTGGGATAGGCATCACAAACTGAACTTTGTCGTTTACTGAGTCTCAAAAGTGTTGGTTTTTTTCCAATACTCGATACATGGCAGAGTTCTCTCGCGAATATCATATCGTCATCTCAATACTAGATACAACTAGATAACTCTGATCTGATCATTATTGGGAAAATGAAATATAAACATTACTTGATTAACATAAATCTAGGCTTATTGGGAACAATTAAATAATGTTCAATTTTATGAAAAAATATTGTAGATATATCATTTTATTTATTTAATGCATTTATGGTTTTAAAGTTATCTAATATTTTCCAACACAAAATTAATACAGTTCCCATTAACTTCTGACTTACCTAGTTTTATCATTTTGTAGAGAAGAAAATGTAGAATCATATTCAATAGCTATCTCAAAAACAGTGAAAATCAAGTTATCTAGTTGTAGTATTGAGGTGACGATTTATAAAAAGACCAAAACACACAGCAATGCACACGACGCTGCGGCATCGCAGGTCTTACTTGATTCCAAATGTATCCAATTGGAATGGTCCCTAAGAGAGTTTGGTGTAACGTTTGAAAGTAAACTGATGTTTAGTAGCCATATGGTTACCATTTATAACAAGGCGTAATAATAAAACGGTAGTAAATTTAATTTATATTATTATTCACAATAAAATTTTAAAAATTGGGACGAAATATCATAAATATCAAACGCTTGTTTTTTTAAATCACCACAATAAATTTCGTCTATCGGTCCATTGTGATATTTGTGGCCCTTTGACACATTTGAAACCTTTGTTCAGGCCTGAACTTAATGATAACCACGCCAAGGTCTGATTACTGTCAAAATTAATCAATTATACTGAATATTTTATTAACAAGCAGACAATTACGAATTACGAAAAAAATGAATAAACAACACTAGGCAGATATTATCACGAGCTTTTGTGAAGTGATAATGTGATAACAACACTAATAACACACCTTCGCAGTACCTACCTATTATTAATCTTTGAAATTAATTTGTTGCTGAGGGAGGTAAATGAGATGAGAGTTCACCGTTTCGTTTAAGGTTAATTGATACTGTTGTCAGAGAAGTTCATGAACTTCGGTGCGCTGATCGACTCCACTTAACCTAACAATTCAGGTTATGATACGAAACTAAACCCGTATACAGTCAGGCCACAGCACGAAAGTAAGCTCTGATCGTATCGTAGTGTTACATTGTCGATATTTGTCGTAAGAAATCTTGAATTATTTGAAACATATTGTGACGACACTCGACGTCATCGCTGAGAAGTTTTCTAGTATCCTGGCCTGACTATAAACGGCATTTGACGAAACCACAATTATAATCAAATAGGTAAGTACCAGTGGCAAAGTCTACCTCTTGGAAATATCCGATGAGTTACGAAGAGAATAAATTGAATAGTGCATATCTGGTGGAATGGAAAAATGACATATCCACGATCTCCATCTCCCAAATGATCCTCAAGGCAGCTCTCAAAGACGACTTATCCTCTGCAATCATTAGTTGTCGTAACTAGAGTTGGGTTTCGGGAATTTCCCGACGGGAATTCTCGAGAAATTTTGGGAATTTTCCATCCCGAATCTCGAGAATGGAAATTTTTAACATTTCGGGAAATCCCGAATCTCGAGAATCTTTTCTCGGGATTCAGGATTTCTTTATTATCAAATATTAATTGAAATACGATTTTCTGTATGGAAAAAAGGACAGAAAACACAAAATTCAAGGACTGATCGGGGCATTTAACACAATTAAGCCATGTCGAATCAAAATGAGCGCAATTTTTGCAACATCAGGGAATTTTGTGTCTCAAAAGCGTACGCGATTGTCATACGCAGCGATTGACAGTCTGTGTTTTTTGAAATTCTATTTTAATATGTTTTAAATTATTTTTGTTTTCCTACTTATATTTTGTTTGTATTAAAAATATATATTAATTAATAAATTAAGTTTTTTAAATTTTAGTTTTTTTTTAAATTTCCCGATTTCTCGAGAATTCTTTTCTGGAAATCCCGAATCTCGAGAATTCAAAATTTCATAATTTCGGAAAATCCCGAATCTCGAGATTGAGATTTTCTCGGGAAATACCCAACTCTAGTTGTAACTATCAGCAATGGGGAAAACGATTCCAACAAGAAAGTTTTAGAAAGAAGAAATACACGATTAATACCGACGGTTTATAAGGATATAAAAAAAACTATTAATACAATAATATAATAGCACAGTCGAGAGATATACGCGAACTATCGGAATCGTTATATGATATATACGATCTACATTATACTAATAACTTACTAAAACTTTATAATTGAATTTATAGAAAGAGGATTTCCTATCAACATAAATCTCGACGAAATTCAAACATCACTTTGAAGGTCTTGGGGTAGGACAACAGAACTTAATTTCAAGCAAACGTGAAAACACGTACTTACTAATACGAGATAATTTTCAACACAATTAGCAGGTAGACGTAAGATTATAACGGAGATTGATAATCTTACGTCCCTTTATATCATGCACAGATAGACACATAGCCTAACCTGTCAAATCATCATCTTGGAAGGTAGATAATTAATAGTGCGACATGAGTGCTGGTTTTAAGACTGCGACGTGCAAAATACAAATAACGGAAAATCGCCATGGTTACCAGCATCGTTAGAATTCTTGGAAGCACATCACGACTCTCATCAACGAGGATTAGTGACCGATTTAAAGAAAAGAAAATGACTGGACTGTATATAGCAGGGATGGCGAACCTATAACACGCGAATGTTCTATTTTGAAGAGAAAAAAATCCCATAATAAAAATGACAAGATGCATTGTATAAAAAATAGCAAGCGAATATTAAAAAATAAGCATTACGTTTAATGTACATATATATTTGTAAAAGTAGGTTCTTAAGCTTTATATGTATGTATATTATCACACTAACCTCATAAGGCGGCGGGGAAAACCTAATTAAGCTCTGATTTCGATCGATTTATAATGCTTGACACTACTGCAGCGAGAGAATGCTTAATCTGATCGGAGCAATTCTGGTGTCAAATTGTGCTTTAAGTACCAAACTAAGTTATACAGTAACACACAATTTCATTTCTACCCACAAAAATGGCTGTACCAAATAAGAAACAAACACTTGGTGGAGCTAGTACTTAGTAGCAATTCTGGCAGACAGTTTCAAAATTGATTAACCGAAATATATGGCATAATTGAAAAAATGTAATAAAGCCATATAATATTATGTGCTATGTTCTATGAGTGGTATCTAGAATATCATCATTTTTAAAAGAATTCTTAAAAACTACGTTTTACCCCATGAAAAATGGCATGGCCCGGCATGTCAGACAGTCGAAAAATAATATTTGGGAAATTTTGACAAGTGTACCTAAAAACGGTCGCCGACCCTGGTATATAAGAATATTGTAATACGATCGTGTCGACACCACAGTTCAATAGGGGAACAACTCAAAATTTAACGGTTTTGAGTTAAAACTGCCATTCGATGGAGAAAGGCCTTCTCTTTATAATTCAGCAAAAAAAAAATAGTAATATATATAATAAAAAAATATATAATCAAATTTATTGGCTAATTCCTTATTAAAATGTACAATTTCATTGTGCATCCACTAAATTATATATAAAAAACATACACTTTCATCGAAATCAAGGCTTTAAAATTAAAACGAGAATTACTGCAAAAAATTCAAACGCCATTATCTTGGAACAAGGTTTTATGAGTTGTTCCCCCATTGAACTAGGGTATCGATGTATTCACGAATTTAGTAGTGACAAAGTTTAGTGGGCACTATTTACGCCGCATCTTAGCAGCCTACCTCCACCCTTCGCCACTGATGTGTTAAGAAGGAAAATATATTAGGAGTAGGTAGTAATGAACGCCACGATGATTTAGCGTTAGTGTTGATAACAACGAATACAATGTGGCATCAATTCTTTCTTCTACGCGAATCCACGCAGTATCAATTTATAGTTTTTTTTTAATAATAAACATAATATGTAGTAATATTTGAACGCCGTTAGGTGACCTGCAAAACCAGAAACCAAACTCTCAATCAATACAGATGAAACGGAAAATGCAGAGGTCACATGGCTAAAAGAAGATATAATCGCTGGACGAATATCATCAAACAATGGGAAATTTAATTATAGTGATTAAAGATGCCGTATGGGGTAACCAAAAGCTAGCAAAATTGATGATAAAGTCAGGTACGGCAGAAGAATGTATATGGAAAAAATAATTACAAAGGTCAAAGGAATTGCACTTATGTACATCCAGCAATGGTTAGCTGATCTTTAAAGAATACGGATAGATTTTAGGGACAAAGATCCAAAGGAAGTTAGAAGCAAAAAGAAAAAATAATGAAAGTAACGTAGCTGAACGCTTGGAAAGAATTTTCCATAACAATATGAAAATATTGAAACTCTGCATTGGATATTATGATAGAAATTATCTACGGACAGCCAATACATTCAATCATATCTGTGATTTGAATTAAGAACAAAATAGCCCTTTAAACGATACAGGTCATAGATATCAGGGTCAGCTCATACAGATTTAGTTCTTTCGTAAAGGTTGAAAAATGACTACATTGCAACATTGCAGCATTGTTGTCCTATACTGCTAACGTAACCCTCAGCTAACGTGTCCACTTAAATATGTAAATGGACCGCAAAACTTAAGACGCATCTTTTCCATGGATACAATGAGATACAACGATAGAATATAATGATTATTAAATACCATTACTGAGAAATAAATTGAATCGCCCTTGAGAAAAAAAGTAAAAATTGAAAAATAATCACGCGATTTTATTGCAAAACTTTATTTCTCTAACTTTTTCATGTTATCCGTATAACGTAGATGGTATGAATCTTCCAAAAATTGTATGAGAAAAACTTTCCGTAAAAAAAAGAAAGAATAATAATTGGAATAAATCAGAAGAGTAAAGTTTGAGAAGAGTATGTAAAAGGAAAATAATCTAGAAGTTGTTTTGGAATAAAACTGGAACGCTTCCGAATTTATTCAAAGTAACTTCGATTTATCAATCAAGTTATTGATGACGTACAAAATGATTTTCAGGGAACTCCCTCCAAGACCGGATGCAGGAACAAGCAAAGTGAAGCGCGAATACAAAAGTAATGATAAACTGCTTTGCTGAAACATAACCAATATCCTCATCAATGGCACTGAAATCGTGTAGGTTGACAACTACCTACGTATAATTAACGTACGTTTACTCGCAGAACTAAACGGCCATGGAGTGCATTTGGGCACTTGAATAGTATATTCAAAAATTGGGCCTAAAGCGTAAGGTGTTCAACCGATGTGTGCTATCAATGCTAATGTACGCATGTGAAATATTATGGTCCCTCAATCTAAGAAAACTAAGAATAACGCAACGTGGCGTGTTGGCAAAACGCGAAACACCCACAATAGGAACCAATGGATAAGGAGGTAGACAAGAGTACGAGATGTCATAGAGGTCACCAACCAGTGAAACAGCAATGAGCCTGATACGTCGCTCGACGCTGGACAAATGCAGTCATACAGTGACACCCAAACGGCACTTGATGACCAGAGTGATGACCTAAAACCTGCTGGATCGACGGATGTACGAGGTATCGAAGGTTTAGGAAATGAGAGGAAGGAGCTTAATCTGAGTTATGCCATCTCCACCTGTCAAGTATATGCAACCGCTATTTGTGCACGGCCGCCTTCCATGACGCGTTAAACGTGTTTGAAAAGATTTTAGTACCACATTTCCTTGTCCCGAAACGTGGACGCACGGAATGATGTAAGAAGTAACAACCATGCACCGCTCAGGAAGGACTTGCAAATGGAAGGAGCTAAGGGAGACATTTATCCAGCAGTGTATCGACCCTAAATGATCATGATAATGATGACCTATAAAGTTAGTCATCACAAAATCGATCCAATCCTTAGACTATAGATTCACTTTTTCAGAAACAATGTCATTGTCTAATAATATAGTCTTTTCCATCTTTCCATTTACATCTTTCATTTTTAGGGAGAGATTAGATGGAATATTAAGCAAATGTTCATGACATGACACTAACGACACCGTCGTTAACAGTCCATTATAGAGAAAACACGTATATAATATAAACTGTTCAGTACACTCATCAAATTAATCAGAATGGAATAATGGATGCCTGGTTTAGTTGTGCGTACAATAACACCATGTTTGTATGTGACTTCGTGTACGTAGGTGCAGTGGAATTATACAGTTACTTTTCCTGGTATAAGCTTTTCCACATAGCGGGCAAAAATCATGTGTTGTTTTTCAATGCATGTTTGGTCCAGATAACAGACACAATAGGTTGGGCGAATAGCTGACAACTAGTCACAGTTCTCTCGGTTCTGTCTGCTGTATGGCTGTTCCTTGGAAACATCGTTTCCGCCATAACTCTCGATTATTACACCCGCCGCGCAACCTTATCTTAATGCAGGCGCTCCCTCCATTGACGAGCCAAAAGTCCAAGGACAACAAATCGTCCGACTTGTATATTATGCTCTGCTACTGACCAACAATCAATTAAGGAGTAAATAATTACGTAGTAAAAAGAACTTTTTATATACGTTTTCAAATTTTCTGTAGAATCATATAAACTTGACTTGACTAGCTTAAACGATCAAAAAAATTTATACTTGATAGAAATAATACTGAAATGTCATTTTGATATTTCATATTGATTTCCATAGTAACGCACGTATATATTAATAATTTAGTTGCTAGGACACCAGACACCTAGCAACCAATAATGGTGTCGAAATAACTTTTCATACAAAACAGAATTAACTGAAAATGAATTCAATTCTACTTAAAGATGACTAAACATATTAAATGAATGCATTGGCATCGTGTTCTGATATATTCTAAAAGTTACAAATGTCTAGCTAGTCGGAAAGTTAGTTAAAAATCTATTACAAGATTTGTACTGGATAAACAATCACCGGACAAATAAGAATATGGCCTAATAAAAACGTTTTAATAATATAAGATAAGACACTCAAAATAAAGCAACTGGACAATTCTTTCAGAAAACAGCACAATTTTTAAGTTGTCTTTTAAGCATTTTATAAATTCAAATAAAAAAGTTAATTGCTGAATGTCTCATTTTCTAATATGTATGTAATTCAATGAACCTAATAAACATAGTAATATAGTAAACCATAAACAACTTAAAACCAAGAATCCGTAACATACCTAGGTATATCCTTATCGAAAGTTTAGCCGCAAACCTCAAACAGTTGAGGTTTACTATTCATGAAATTTGTTCACAATAATTAGATAAGCATGCATACTAACTACCACACAAGTAATTGAAATAAATCAAGACACGAAGCAAATGTAGACAGTAATTATCAAAAAAGAGTATAAATTAATCTCAGAGCAGAGGTATTATACCTAGACTGTTATTTATAGAGACTATAATAGTCCTCCCGAGGATATAATATAAATGGCACATGTTTAATAAACTATTTCTTTTATTAAATGATTAAGACACAAGATTTGAGAATGTAACATGCTATATATTGAACATACATAATTTGAAAACAACTCATGCATATACACACTATAAAAAATCATCATAACGCAATTCGATAAGCATTTCATGTAACAACTATTAAACATACATAATTTTGAAAACACTTCTGAGATGTTATAACCAATAGAAAAAATCTTTTTGAAAAAAGTAAGGTAAAAAGTTTCGCGCCCACGCACATAGTCCACTACGCTAAAGGAGTCATACTTAATTACGACATATTTAATTACTAACCGACGTCACGGATCACTCCAAGATTTTTTGATGTAACTTACTCGGACTTGCTAATAATTTTTAATTACTTTTAATTACGTCATTCCCCTCTCGTTAAATTGTGTTTTTAGGCTGTAGCTGTTATAAATTTAACGTTATTTTTTTTTAAATTTTGCTTTACAAGCAAGTAACTGAAATGTTCTATTATTTTTAATAAAAATGTACCTATAATAATAATGAATGGTAAATAAAGTACTGTTGGTTACTAAAGTCTAAATTTTTGGGGAGGCTTGAATTTTTATTTCCTGATTTCGGGGGCCATGGTATGAAAAAGTTTGAGAAGCACTGCACTAGACGACAAGGGCTGTTATGTTTGTGTTTATCATAAAATTTGTCTAAATTATATAAATATATTATGGAAACAAGGCACTCTATGAACCTTCGTTTAGAATAATCTACAATCTACATCTCAGAATCAATTTCCATCTTTTAGAATTACCCACATAATGGCACTAAATATGTGAAGATATCGCAGAAATGTACGCCGTCAAAATACACAATGTAAACATTGCGCCGCTTTATAAATTCCGTCCAATTAAAACCCCTCCATAATTTAGGGGCGTACACCCCGGGAGCATGAAAGTTTAACCGTTGGTTATTGCTTCTGCCTTATATCTTTGACCTTAGCCGTAGTAATTGTCTGAGCTACGTGTTGGCCACCGCTGCGTTCCGACCAGAGGCGTGCCAACGACAATCGGATGGATACACACACATAATGTATTATATCCCCTTTGGCTCCACAACTCAGGGCTCAAATAACATATCATTTTAATCCCAACGGTTCGTCGTTTCCAAACGCCAAGTTTGGATACCCAGCATCAGTGCTGACACTATCAACCTAACCAAGCCTCACTCCTCTTCACCGTTTGGGACTTCCATAAATAATCGCTGCATGTGCCCAGCCTACCGAAATCGTCAAATCTAAAAATGGCGTGTAACGGTCTCATTCTTGTTTTGGCTGATATTGTCCTGTATGTGGCCGACTTCCGATAGGGGATGGCGCGATAAAAAATATCAAAATGCGAGTAAATACAAATTATAAGATATTAGGCAGTACAAGATCACTAAGAATGGAATAAGGATTGTAGTGTCAAGTAGCATAATGACAAATTATGATGAATTATTATTTATAATCAAGGGTGTCTTATCATTAATCGACTTACTGCCACCGATATGAAAACGCAGAAACATCCCCAAATGTCGGAGATGCAGCCTATTAATTTCTTTTATCTATGTTAAAAAGTTTCGTCAAGAGGACGCCACTGTCTTACATGGAGTTTTATTAAATATTTATTAAAATACGGGTGGTATCATCACGCCAGTTGGCAACGAACGACCGATTTTATGATCGCCATAGGACATTTATAACAAACAAATCGTGCTACATTCGCAGTGCCGGTATAATTTTTTTGCCAAAACAACATTTAAACGCGGCCCATAGATGCTGTAGAAGAGGAGCATCCACAGAAATAATCAATAAAGTAATATTATGTATTTTTTGTGAAATTGTATGGTAATTAATCTCAGGTTCTATATTATATTTGATATACGTAAATATTTTCTTCTTTAAATTGCATCTTTATGTACCTCACAGTATCATGTCCTTTCGACTAGGAATGTCTTGATTCGTGCCAAAATCTTCGAACCTTACGGTGATATGGTAATTTATACAAATAAAAGTCACCGCACATCACTGGTAAAAAATAGTACTGTGGAAATAACTTTATAATGGCGATTGTTCTCGAAGTGTTCCATTTTTTTAAAATCTGTCTTTAAACAAACAATCGTCCAAATTTTTCCGAATTCTAAACTTATATTTGTTTTCAGGGACGTTCGGTCGCTATTTTATGAAATAACGCTATAACATTACACATTTTTCGAAAACTTCCGAACCAAGGAGGGAGTGTGGCAGGAATGTGTTTTATCTCCTCGGCAATATATGTAGAGAACATAATATTATAATGTGGAAAACCCTGAATTTTTGCACGGCAGAATAACAATAATTGGTGGTCAGAAAATAAAAAAAAACTGAGATTCGCAGATGATATACTACATTAATCACTGCTGATGGGAGGGAACTTACAGAGCTATTACAGCAGGTAAATGAAGAGAGTCGCAAATACGTCCTCGTTATTAATAGAGATATTTCCAAGTTAATGGTTATTGATCGGTCCAACTTCCTACCAGCAGCAAGTACACTCCGAGATCTAGAAACAGTGGACGAGTTTGTATATCAATCGATAAGAAGGTTGGTTGACACGTCTTAAGCTCAAATTACATTGGCAGATTGCGTCTGGCCCGATCATCTGCCACGACTGTCGAAATCTATTCTCTATGGTTTTCAAGGAACGGGAGCGATCGTGAGTAAAGTGAGATAAATTCTATTTTCCATCGTCCCGACCCAAGCGAAGATTGCCGAGAACGTACGAAGATATCCGAACACCGCCCACTAGGTTTGGCAGCTCAGTTTTAACGTAGATTTGCGCGGGAATAATTAACTGTTCAGTGTTACCACCAATCTAATAGTTTTCGGTCAACCTATATTTTTAATAATAGCAACACTACGTTTATTTTAAACCAATCAAAAACAAGGACCAACACGATTGAATCGTTGCATGTAATAGCAAATAGTGTAAAAACGTTGGCCACGGTTGGATCGGGTTGGGTCTGCGCGTTTGCCAATGTAATTAAGCCTTTACACTATAAATGCAAGGATCGAGGTTCTCAATATGCTTGTGCAAACATTATGATAGTGAACGCAGAACTATTCTAACTCACATTTGAAATAATTTACAGAGGTGTTTGAATCATCATATTTAAGTTATTTATTATTTATATAGTCACATTTATGTATCATTATTTCCATTAATAGTCTTACTAAAATATGATGTACCTATACATTTATCTATAAAATAATAAATAATTGAAGTAGGCTGTTTCAAAGAACTCCCTTCCGAAATATTTCAAATGTGAGTTAAAGGCCGGCCACACGCTCATGCTTTACCACGATGTTGCGTTATATTATATATTATATTAATATGATAATATATGCACTTAGATCCATTTAATCCTCAGCTCGTGAGGTAATAACTACATTGTGTGACCTATAAAGATGAATACTATCCATAAAATTCATTTAATAAGCGTTTATTATTGCTGATATACCTATTCAATGATATCGATATTAGGTACAAAGGCACAAAGGTCAAGGATGATATCGCAATGTTGACACCACACCATCTCAAGATTAGTTCTACGAATAGATCAATCAACACGTGTAAATACTTTCTTATATTGTTATTGCTTGTCTGGCGTATGTGGGAGGTAGCGAATTCAATAATCAAGAAGTTGGGGCAGAGAGGTAGTTACCTACATTTAAAAAAAACAATACCAGAATAAGACAAAAAATTTTGATGTACATGTACGGGGGACCACTGCACGTTAATAATTTCAAGTACCTGCCTGTGCATATTATAATATGCGGTTACATGTAAATTGTACGTAAAACATTTCACCGTGGCACAGTTCGCCGTGAGCTTTCTTTCGGAAAGAGATGACCATATGTTTACTATACGGTCTCAAATTTTATTAGATTCAATATGAACATTAATTCCATTTTCATAGCTGATTTTGGCAAAATTCATGAATTCAAGAATGAAAACCTAACCTAACCTAACAAATTTAATAATCCAGCATATCGGCTATTTTCAAAATTTGTTTGCAGCTGGCTTCCTGTAAAGTGTAAACCGACAAGAACCGTGTTTCAGTAGGTACTATACGACCCAAAGAGGTTGGACGGTCTTTAATATACGGCCATTTATTTCCGAAACAACATTTCACGGTGAAGTGTGATACGGCGAACTGCATACGTACAAGTTTCCGGACACGATTATATCCACCATTTTTGTTTGTTAACTTTCGCAGTAAATTTTAAGCAAGTAAATTTACTATAAATGGTCATCAACATACCTGTGCCAACAGTACTCTCACTTCCCGAATACATATTAATATTCACTCTAATTATACTAAAAAATATACATAGAACATAAATACCTAACGCAACATAGAAAAATACAATTTTCATGCTCACTGCAATGACAATAAAATAGATGTGTTATTTATTAATTCTATTCCAGGGTAGGTTAGGCGGACATGTCCTCTTCCTTCGCTATGGAGTCAAGAGGCGGAGTAAAACCGGTTAACGGTTAGTTACCGGTTATTTACCGGCTAACGACCTCTCACATAACGCTATGCGCAAACCGAATGGTAAAGCATGTTGTTCAGCGGATAAGTGAAGTCATTAGCGAATCGCGGTTAGAATACCCTTTTTTCATTTCCCTCTACTCTTATCTAAATGTAAAAATCCCTGAAAGTCAAACGGTGGTATATTTTATTGGTCCCAGGCAAAAGATGCCGCATTTAACATTACCAATGCATGGGTTAAAATCCCGACTGGATCAATAATTTCACACGCTTTTCGTCCGATTCAATTAAAGTGCAGTCCTACATAGTGGGGGTAGTTATAAAGCTCTGCTTTAAAATATGGCAAGACTCATGCGTCCTGGCACATTCGGACACTCGCACATTTCGCGCACTGGACTGGCGTCGGATGAAAATATTCTTAAATCGTGTAAAGATCACTAAAAACGTTACGTATGTACTTAAAAAAGAAAACATGTCAATGAATATACTATTATTATTTGTTATATAACAATAACAATAAAATTAAATGGACGCATGTTGGATTTTTATGACAAATTATATTTCGTTTGGCACGCGTCATTTGCACAATCCGCGCATCGCCTAGCCACGATCTTTTTAGACCATGCCTCAACTGAAGTACAGCCTTAATGACAACTTAAATGATTTTGGATCCTTGAATAGCAATAATTCTTCTTGATATCAGGCACAATATTAGAAAGTTGTTATATCTGGTGTGGCGTCGAGTCTTTCCTGGACTTGTTTTGGCACACTGGGGTTCTCTTGTGATAAATTCGCAAAACATAGTTTGGAAGTCTAGTGAATAGTTGACATAATAATTAATTATTATGACGCATATTGAATTTAAATAGCTATCACTAATAAAATAAATAAATCTTAAATTGTAAAAATGAATAATTGTTCCTACGAAATGTAAACAATATCGTTCTATTTTTGAAACTCGGATTTCATTATAATTTAGGTACGTCGTACACCCAACTCCACATGTTATAACGTCCAGTGTTGCCCAACCTTTAAACTATTATTTAGTATACCTACAGTATTTTTCTTATTAATTCTTAAATCTTGCATTATATTATAAGACGTGATAGACATAGCTGTCTGATTGTAAATACAAAAAATATATTCATATCATGAAAATTATATTGTTAATCAGAAACCGATGTAATAATAGTGCAAAATATGCTGCATCTTTGTTAGAATAGTCGATAGCCGTGGCTTCTGTGTTGTTTCTGAGAGACGGAGCGCTGCATCGACAACCATTCGGTTTCCATATTTAGTTTTTATTACTGACAAAAAAGTCTTCTCAAATGAATAGGTATGTAGGTAGTCGAAAATCCAGACAATAATTCAAATGATTTTAGTGATATCGAAAACGGAAGCAATGTTTCTATTTTATATTTGAACACCCAAAGGGCATTAGAAAAATAATTATATTTGTATAATTATTTTTTCACTGGCAATACTATTTGCAGACCGGAAACATTGATCTAGTCTGTAATTGTTGCTCAAAGCATGGATGTTTGTGATGTTTTCTCGTCCCACCTATCTTCTCACTAGTATATTGGGTGAATCGATAACGACCACACCCCCACACATCGTCCACATCCAGGGAACTCAGAAATAATGGGAACTGAAATACCTAACGGGTAAGAAGTAGCAGGTAACCGATCTCGAGTAAGGAATAATCTGGGATAAACTTAAACACGTGTCAAGAATACGTTATACGTCGAATACTGACAACTGCTCTCGGTTTCTGCATTGACGCTCATTTAATATTGGTGTACTACACACACTATTGCACGTGCATAATGCGTGTTTCATTTTCGTATGACACTCACACATTCAAAACCCTGCATCAAAATTTTGTGTATTGAATATTGCCTATCGTAATTCTATTTATTATCTGTTCTGTGTCCAGATCGATAAGAGCTGGGAAAATCATATCAAAGGCCCGTTTCAGACGGGACACCGGTGTCGCGCTCCATATAATATAGGAGGCCTTTGTATTCGAATAAAGGGGCCTTTGTATTATGTTTATGAACGCCTCAGAGCTAATGAGTCAACCCAAATTTCGCGTTATAAATTAGAACATAAAACTGGCTGCGGTAATAAAAACAAGTGTAGGCGGCTTGAGAATGTAGCGGCCGACGGAAAAGTGTACCGGACACGCGTTGACTCGTTAGCTCTGGGGCATTCATAAACATAATACAAAGGCCTCTTTATTCGAATACAAAGGCCTCCTATATTATATCGAGCGCGACACCGGTGTCCCGTCTGAAACGGGCCTAAGTCGCATTAAAACTTGCAACGTTTAAAAATGCAATATCTATCAGTCATAAAACACAAAAAATCGCAATCATCAGAGTCATTGACACAAAATCCAAACGCTACAAAGACTATAATTTCATACAAAACATATGGTCATTGTGATAATATTGTATGAGTGATAGCATCATCATCGTTTTATATATATTCACTCTCAATTACGATGACTCAAGTCATGATTTACAATAATGAATCATTGCATATAATAATATGAAATATTTGCTTAATTTATATTTTTATCTTATTCGTGGCCCCAAACCAAGTTTGAAAGGTAACCTTCACATCATTTGCGTAGACATAAACATTAAGTACCTACTGATGAAAAATTAATGTAATGGTGATGAAATGTGTGCTATTAGTTACGATTTTTACAGAATGATGGTGTGGTCATTGTATGTCCAGTTTTTGCCGAAAATGAGTCTACCCTTCGCGGACTGGATTTCAATCTACCGCACTTTAGAAACTGTAAAAAGAGTTTGTCGAGAGTCAATTTATTGTACTATAAAACGATTTCATTGGGACAGTTTTTTTTGAAAAGGCAAACTACGTATAAGGAACTATTTAATTCTTTCAATTAAATCGTCAAAACTCTTGATTAACAAAACTCTCTTAAACATTGTTTCCATCACGACTGGTAAAGAAAAGGCCATGACAGGTAGGGCTAATTGGTTAATAGATTAATTATTGCCCTTTATCAAAAACATAATATATTTCCTTAACTTACTAGCACTGTGCAAATTGCACACCACTGTATCATTCTGTATCATTCATTCGCTAGAAAGTTTTGACAAGAGACTGAATACAAAGATTGTCATGGACATAGCGTAGATAGGCGCACACACAAAGGGGAGAGGTGGGGTTGTTGGGTTCCATAAACCAATTAGTTTAAATTTTGTCCTAATTAAGTATGGCGCCTATGGCATAGTGGTCTATGTGCATGGGCGCAAAACCAGAGAGATGCAGGTTCCATTCCTACTGGGTGTCTTACTTTTTTTTAAAAGATTTTTTCTATTGGTTATAATATATTTTCTCATAAGTTTTTTCAAAATTATTTAGGTATGTTCAATCCTAAAAGTTCCCAAAAATGTTCATAGCATATACGACCATAGAGGCACACATTTTGTTACCTACATAATTAGTAGATATAAGTTCGATATACAAAATAATGCATAGTATGTACCTGCCTGTATTTTATTAGCAAAGGTAAATAATATTTATTTAATAATACAAAACATTGTGGACATAACAAATCTAAATTCAAGACGTACACAACATGAGATTTACATTATAACAAAATATTACCCTCACAAGAGAGAAGAGAATATAGAAAATAATAATAATAATAGAAAAAAAATCAAAACATACTTCAATACAATTTAATACAGAAAAATAAAATTTTGAAAACAAGAAACATACAATTTTATACAGAAAAATAAAGTTTCAAAAACAAAATGCAAAGTACATCATTGAAAATGTCTTATGTCTTTAGGGAGCGCATTTACTAATCTCACACCCTTCGCTAATAGTGCCTGATAGGCTTGACACGAGGAAACGGTACCGATCCAGAAAAAATCATGGCTGCGACCACGTAGGTAATTGACAGGCGCATGTAAATTAAAATTCATTAGGAGACCAGGATTGGAAACTATCCCTCGCGATAACAGGCAAAAGTGTTTCAAGAGCAGAATAGAATAGAATAGAATAGAAAAGTAAGCATGCCTTGTAGAAAGGCAGTCGGAAAATAATCATTTGACGAATTATCGAAAGAAAAATAGTTAAACGTCTTAAAATAAAGACATCGAAGAAATTGCTTCTGGACGCGTTCTAAAATAAGCTTATAGGAAACCTCAAAAGGACACCAGATAATCGACCCATATTCAAGAATGCTACGCACTAATGAGACGTAGAGTGTACGTAAGAAATTTTGGATTCTTGAATG
The DNA here is from genome assembly GCF_057557595.1 of Rhyacophila brunnea. Classification (NCBI taxonomy): domain Eukaryota; kingdom Metazoa; phylum Arthropoda; class Insecta; order Trichoptera; family Rhyacophilidae; genus Rhyacophila; species Rhyacophila brunnea. The sequence continues at coordinate 44,785,921 of NW_028232859.1, forward strand.
GTTTGGATTGTCGCATGATAAATCCTAGAAGCTTACTCGCACGTAGAGCCGTAGAAGTTATATGCGAGTGAAAAGATAATGAAGAATCAAAAATTATCCGAAGATCTTTCGCCTCTATGTAGATACGTAGGTAATGCAAAAGTACATATTCGCTTAGATACCTACCAGAGTGCGAAAAGTCACACATTTCACAAAAACATAATAATATATTCGAATACGTAGCGAGAAAGCATTAACTATAGATATCATCAGTGATAACAAGTCAACGATATCAAAATGTAAACATTTTGTTGAATTAAAAATGATGTATTCGGTACCAATGTACTTAATCGATTCCCTAGTTTATAATTTTATTAACTTATATAAAACAGTATAAGATAAGAATGTGAATATTACATAGTACCTATAATGGTAAATCGATAAAAAAATACAGGGTTTAATAATACATCGTACATAATTATTATAGATAGGTAGAACGTAGAATTCAATATATTATTAATACAAAGAAACTACATAATATGTACGACGAGGTACGGATTCCTACGATTATCCGAAAACGGGGGTCCACAGCTCGTGAACATGTCATGAGTATCTTCTGCGCGTTGTCATACACTTCTCCAATCCACGAATTATTTATGCATGCGATATTCGTACAAATCTATTTTAATCAATGACATTATTAATGGACAACGCACTCAGTACAGTAGCTAGCAAGTAAATTCGCGCATAGCGACATTCGCACATGTATAGGTAGACGTCACGTGACAAAATTTTGCAATTTCCATAATGCGATATCACGCATCGGGAATTTATAGCAATATCACCTTTATTGTAATGGCGTTAGAACAGTGTTTCTAGAGTAGTTCATTTGAGCGAACGATATTGATATTAAAATATGAATTATGCCATTCGGCAGACCCGACAAAAATCATCGGGAGTTTATAGCAATATCACCTTTATTGTAATGGCGTTAGAACAGTGTTTCTAGAGTAGTTCATTTGAGCGAACGATATTGATATTAAAATATGAATTATGCCATTCGGCAGACCCGACAAAAATCATCGGGAATTTATAGCAATATCACCTTTATTGTAATGGCGTTAGAACAGATTATGCCATTCGGCAGACCCGGCAAAAAAGTGAGTGTCATTTTTTTCCAGATGCTTCGTCCATATTAATGTCATTGATTTTAATACATTCAACATGTCGTCTGAATAGGTAATGTAATTTTAATTGTTACAGAAAATGCTTTGGTTATTGTATAAATTTCAGATTAATTGACCATTTTTCTCAATTTAATTTTAATACACATTATTATATTTATATTAAATTGACCAAATTAAAGATTGTACAAAAACATGGCTTTGCAATAAGTTAGATATTAGATGTATTATTCTGGCAATACCAACCAGTGGTCTAAGCATTGTAAAATGATTGTAAATGAGTCAACATCAGTCGCGGCGCGGATTTCCCCGCCGCCTGTTGAGGTCAGTGATATATTATTGTGTGATTATTATGCAATTTAAATTAAACGTAATGCTTATTCTTGAAGAATATCTGTCTGCCATTTTTTATACAATGCGATCTGTCATTTATGCATGAATTTATTTTTAATATCATATAATTATTACCTAAGTATATATTTATTTGTAAAATTTTTTTGAAAAATTGACCCAAAAATGGACCACTGGTCCACTGATTAAGTTAGCAGCAAATGACGTCGCATTGCAGGTTCAGTTGCAAAGAACTTCACACTACTGCTGACGTTTATTTGTCAATTTGTAGGGCGTATAAAATGACAAACTGTCACCGTACTATGCTTTGGCATTATTATTTCGTTGAAAAAATTATGTGAAACCATTTTATAATCGCACTCGAGTAAGTGATCATAATGAAAATTAAAATGGCCGCCATATAACCTGAATAAAAAAATCGGAATGTCAACTGAGCGATTTTATTATTTGTGGTGTTTACCAACTTAACCATGCTTCACGCGTTTACTAAATAATTTCAAATGTCATAACAGAAATTAATAACGTATACCTAGGCTCATTATATTTAGAGTCAAAATGGTGTGTACCCATTGGCGGCCTTAGGCCCGAAAAACTGGTAGGTCAATTTTGAATATATTATTTCAATTTGCCTATTCGTTGTATACTTAAAAGACGTATTGCAAATTGACTTTTTATACATTATATAATAAGTGCTAGAAATTGTTATAGGTGGGTACCTACTTACCCTTCAAAAAATGTCCATTTTTCATAACGCCAACCCATCGTTAACCGAAATTGCACACAACGCGTTATATTTTTTTGTAAATTAAGTCCACTTTTCTTTCTTTACTTTTTGAAAAATCATCAATCATACGATTATAAAAATTGTCTATTTTTCCCACATATTTTTTTTCAATACTGAGCATTGCAAGAGCGGTCAGTCTATCTTGGCCCATCGTATTGCGTAGAAAGGTTTTTATTCTTTTGAGAGTGGAAAAACATCTTTCACTTTCAACTGTTGTCATTGGTATGACGCAAATAAATTGGAGAACTTTGATCGACTCGGAAAATGTTTCATTGAAATTATTGCTGAGTAAAAAATGTAGAAGAGAAACTGCACTATTAGCGCCATGCAAATCATCTCGTTGATAAAACACCAATAATTCATTTTTTAACTTGGTTATGTTTATTTCTTCTAACTGTTTTACCAAATTTACTTGACTTGTGGGAAAATTATTTTTAAAATCAGCGTAATTTTCTTTATTGAACAAATTTTAGTATTGAATCTAGCAATTCGTTTTGGATAGTCTTCGAAATTCCTTTGAATGAAGTTGACCTTTCTAAATGCTCCTTCATAACAATATCTATTTCCTGCATGAAATTTATTAATCCACGAAATATACCAGGATTATCAGACTCATTAGACTCATCATGGCCTCGTAAGGCCAGCTCAAACGATCCGCAAAATTGAATACACTTTAAAATTTTTGTTAAAATTAAACGATTTTTATCGACAGTTTCATTGTGATCAGCAATCGATCTGCGGTATGCACTATCTAACTGAATTCGGATGTCTGTTGTTCCTAATAAAACAAAACTCATAGAATTATTTATGTGTGCTGTTGACTTGCTATGCTTTTTTATTTTTTCTTTAAGATGTTTTAGATCACCAACACCAAATTCTGTCCATTGCTTTTCATTTTTGCAATCAAAAATTAAACAATGAAAACAAAAAAATTAATTCCTTTCATTGCAACCACATATCCATTCACAAAAATAATAGCTTTTCTTGTTGAAATATCTGTTAACATCTTTGCTTTTCTCTTTTGTTGTTTGAATTATTTTCATATCCGGCATGTACCTGCCTAATATCTTCGCTTGTAGACGTTTATCATAGTTAAATGTCCCATTCTTTATTTCGTTTAAAATATAATCCACTGAATTAGACATTTTGTGTCAGTTCAAACAAATAAACCGTCGTAAATTCCACAAAACTTCACGAAAATGTAATAAATCACTAAAAACCAAACTTTGTGTGTAAATTCGTATAATAACTACACCAAAAACTATTTAAATACGTTTAAAACAACCAAAAGTCATTCGTCGAAACTTGTCAACTGTCAGAACAAAATACAGTATACAATAATTTTCGGCGTGGCAGAAGCATGGGACTCCATAATTCAGTCGACTTTATCATTCTGTTTCGCAAAATTAGCTGAAAATATGTTTTGTTTCACACTCGGACAATGGGCGAGAGGCCTGTAATGCACGGATCTTTGGAACTCAAAGCGTCGAATATTGAATTTATCTTTCTCTGTCTAATGTATGAGAAATGAGAGAGAAAATTTTATAAAAATATTAATTTTGGGTCAAGAATTGAATTGTCCGGCAATTGGCGGGGAATTCTCGCCTATCGAGAATACAAAACAAAAACAAGCGTACGCCTTATAATTTCAAATCCACCGATTATTATTATATATGACATTGTAGATATTATTAATATTATTCTGTCGATTGTAAGGTATTTATTTTGGGAGGTCATTGACTAATTGACCTAAGGAGGGAGCCGCGCATGTGTGTACCTACTCAATGAACACAATGTAACTACATAGATAGGTACACACTACAAATTAAAATTACTTCCAATAATATTATTAACTTCAATATAGTTAATGCAGGTCTGTTTATTATTATCTAAATCAATTGTTCGATTTTACTTCCAATCCATGAATATAATAGGTATAACTTCAATGCATGACAATTGACAATATCATCTATTATTTTTTACCAAAGAGATTACACTAAATAATAGGAGGTTTCTTCGTTGTCTTTGACTATTACCATGACCAGGAAACACAAAATTAATATCATGACCCTAAAAAGTCTAATAAGAAAGAGGTTTTATTAGACATGCCTATATTTTTATAGCAACACTTTCCCTGACGCATATCAATTATGACAGCTATGAAAAGTCAAAGATATTACCAATTATTTATTATGCCAACATTACTGCAAATATATTGTGTACAATGATATTCGACATTTTGACAGATCCATATCAAAATATTAAAATGCATTCCGCCCAGAGATCCAATATCCGGCAGAAAATAAAATAATATTGGCACACAACCAAGTCTAGACATTACTATATCTGTCAGATAATACCGACATAGAATTAATCAAAGTTTGATTACATATTTATTAAAGTAAAACCAAAATGAAGTTTTAAAATAAAACGATGATCAGCTTAATTAAAATGACTCACGTTTCTATAACAATTATTATTAATAGTAAATACGTGTAAATTCGACGTTCGTGCATATTCTAGAAATCTAGAAGCATCAGTGTATTGCTATCAAATTTTAAATAAATAAGAAATTCATTGATTTAAATTATTTATTAATACAGTATTACAAAAATTTCTGACAGTTCAGTTTGTGGAAATTTTTTGATTACTAAAAATTCAGGCAGAAATAGAATCGAGTAGGTGTGTTATGCCGGCTTACACAACCGCAGTCCCAAAATATAAACCACTACCAAGAGAATCTTCAGACTGTAACCTTGTATTCGGCACACGGATAGAAACAGTAACAAAAGAGGGTGGATTGGGGATGAATGAACGAGGGGAGGAATATTATGATGATGCACATAAAGATAGATGCCGGTAAACACACACAGTAAAACAGCAAAGTTACGCTTAGAAAACCGTCAAACTTACCACGGATTGATTTTCCTATTGTATGTTTTATTGGTGAATCACAATTCGTCGCAAAGATTGGTATAATAAAAGGTAAAGTCACTGAAGTCTCACAAAATTGGAGGTTACTTGTCACTACGGATAGGGCGTTTGCCAACCACACACGAAACACAATGATAATATTTCTATTTTGACAGACGACGTACTCATAGTGCACTCTGTGCATTAACGGTAGAACTATTTCGTAGGAATGGTAAAACAGATCGAGTAAAAAATGGGCTGTGTCTATGATAATTAATATTGTAGACTGCAATATTATAATTTTACATCTATTTACATTACTTACATAATTTTAATTTATCATAGTTAGACTATATAATAATTGATACTTACTTGTTTTATTACTACTCTTATTACTCATAAATTATAATCATTTTTTTAAAACCTTTATATAATTATTATGAGATGGCAGGCAAATAAATATACGAAAATTATTTATTATAGCCAGGGGTGTAGTAAGATTTTTTAGTGCCTGGGGCAGGGCTCGAAATGACCGGAGCGCCGTTCCAGTTCGTGAAATTGGTAAAATTATCATTTCGGTGGAAAAAATAATTTGACCGTTTGAGCTAGATAGGCCAATAGAAAATAACACTTATTTTTATGAAATACACATAGAATTAGATAACTGTAATATCGTCGCTTAAGCGGTGTTGTTTCTCAAAAAAAACATTTTATTAACTAAACACAAAAAAAAATAAGTTAAAAGGTATCAATTTTCAATTTTTTGAGACGGTTTTTGTTTGCCCCTGAAAATTTTTCAGTTTCTAGTTTCAAGTTTCTTAAGCGACGATATATAAATATCTTCAGAAACTCTCAAGCGCTACGGTTCGTAAACTTTTCCATTTCGAGTGCTGGCCTGGGGCCTACATGTTTGTATTGTAATTGAGATAATTTATTAATTCTATTACAAACAGTGAATTTTTGTCAATACTCATAAAATTCTTCCATAATTTGACAATAAATATTTTGAGAAAAGATATTTTTTTACTACAGCAATTTACTTCTTCAATTCATTGAACAATTTCATAATATTGTAAGAACAGCATTTTCATATTTTTCAAACTAAATTGCCAAGGATTTGTCTATTTTTGGTAAATCCGCCGCGATGGCACATTAGTGTGCAGTTTGGAGATATACTATTTCATAAGATTGTTGTGTAATGACTGCCTATTACTTTGATTTGAAAATTGAAAAGAAAACTAGGAAAAAACCATACAGTACCAACACAAAGACCGATGACATAAAATGTAACAATATTGAATGTTTTCGATTATTTTCTACTTGCAACAGTTGATGATTGATGACCAGCTACTAGAGATGGGAAAACTGGTCGATTTTAAAGACTAAGTATACTTACTACCAGTATATAATACTTAGTATCAAAACTTGTTCCAAAATACTTACTAGTATTTGGAATACTATATAGAGCGGTTGGCGTGCGTATGCGACATAAGTCTCATACTAAACTGAAACTAAAACTTAACTCCATAGTATTTGAAATATCGGATTCAATAGAATCGCTAAAAATACATTGAGCTGGGGTTTTCAAAATGTCCCATTTATTATAAAATTTAAACACATTTTAAATTTATGAGTTGTTTTTATGATATGTTATAATATTCTTAACATAAAATGAATAACAATGTTTTTTTTATTGTAAACTGCGTCACCTCACCACATTTCCGAGGGAATAATATGCTGCTACAGAAAATTTATGACCTATTTGTTCATACATAAGATGTCATTCGCATGCAGACTAATAAATTAAAATATAATTGTATTCAAATGCTACCTCACTCGCGCGCATTTAATGTCAATAGTATTGAAAGTCTACCAACTAGCCAGCGACTCGCGATGATATCATCACAAGTTTTTTGGAACAAGTTTATTGGGCTACACGTACTGAGTATGGGTAGTTTCATCCGATACTTGAGTACACAAACTGGTGACAGTATTTCCAACTCACCTCTACCAGCCACTATACTACTTCACATAGGTACACCAATTTTAAGACCAGGGGCCTTATGTTCCAACTTGTCACCCGACGACATGACGTAAGCCAATACACGGTCGAGGCAAGCCGCCCAACGCACACAGCTCAAACATGCTATTTGTGTATGGGGACAATGGATAACGCCAGTGTTTGAGCGGCGTTAATTTCTCGAATGCTATTATCACTCCGGTAGTACGTCACAATGATGTCATGTCGACCGGGCGACTGGGACTCGCAAGTTCTAACATAAGGCCCCTGTCTTTTAATGGAATTTTCAATAGTTTAACTTACATGAATGCAAATTTCAAACTTCTTAGAGATCGTCCATAAATGAGGTTACTGTTATTTTATTTCCCTTCCGATAGTCATATCTTTAACCCCCCTGTCTAAATTACATCACATTTTTAAAGTCTCACCCCTCCACAATAGTTAAAAAACAAATTCATTGAAAATGATTCATTCAATATGTATGTTCTCACGGAATATATTGTTCTCAGATGAAAATAAGTTCATATTTTGTCAGTTTTGTGAAATCACATTTTCTACAACTTAACCACTTCATATCACATAAAACTTCTTTCCCCTTTGGATGTGCCGTCATATATGAACGACCTCTCACAAGGTCACAGATCGACGATGACCATTATTTTGCGAAGAGGATAGTGTAGTTGTCCGAGAAGAATCAACATCATTTTATCCAGGGCTTCGAACCGGAACTGAACCTAATACCAGAAAAGGCATTATTTTTGTCGGAACGAAAACCGAAACCGAACTGAAAAAAGAATATCAGTTTTTTTTCGGTTCGGTACATGTTCACACACGCGCGTTCGCATGATGTTACTCATAAGTTCCCTTTTCAGTTGTTCAGTTGTCGTAAGTGCAACACGTTTTACATCTTGGGTCTTGGAAATCCTTGCCAATGTCTGGTATGGGATAAGTCACATAAAAAAGAAAAAAGAAGGAAATGGTATGTAATATTGAATAAATAAAACTGTAATAAGTAACACATATTTTATTTCGCAAACATTATTAAATATAAGAAATATAAATCAATTTATTAATTTAATGATAAAAAAAAATAAAAAAAACAATGAATGAAATATCTTCATTTATGCAACATTGTTATAAGACATCATTATTTAGTTTTAAGTATACATATAGAAATATTTAAAAAAAAAAAAACTTAAGTAAGTAATTTATAAAACAAATAGGTACATAATAATTACATAAATAGCGACTTTGGGCTGAAACATTAATAAGCTTAATACTTATTGAAATAGCGATGTAAAAATAACTTTTAGCAAAATTAGACTACAGAACAATTGGCCAGGTAAAGAATCCTAAATATTTTCCACATGGATACCAAGCAACCAACACTGAAATATGCAATACAAAACAACTAACAATTGATGTTAAGATTGATAGAAGCTGTAGATTTGTGTTTACTTGATTAGTATTTATAAAAAATAAGAATTTAATGATTGGCGTGATTGTGAAAGTACACAAAGAATTTTCTTAGAATAAAATACAAAACGTCAGCTGAATGCAGAACTATTTAACTTACATTTGAAATTTTTGAGGAGAGTTTTTTGAAACAACTTATTGAAATTATTTATTATCTTTGTGGACAAATAAATGTACGCATCATATTTTAGTAGGATTATAAAGGTGTGTATATAAATAATAAGTAACTGAAGTAAGTTATTTCAAAAAATCCTTCTGCAAAATATTTCAAATGTGAGTTAGAATAGTTCTACATTCAGCTGACGAAAAGTTTACACACTTAAAACAAAATATGTATCCATTAAACATTGACAGGACAAATGTATCATTATTGGTGGTAATAAGACATATGTACATTCTTCCATTGACAAATATAATAATATATTAGGGAAAACTGCTCAATCTTCACTAGGTGATAAGATTGTAAAATCACAGTGAATGAAAAAATAAGAATAGTAGTGTTTTATTCAGAAGACATAATAATAATTGTAACGCCTTTTCAACATTAATAGCATTGTTTGATAGGCATCACCAACCCATTCAATCCGGCCATTCTCTATATGTTTTATAACATTCATTAAAATTATAAAACTAATCTACAGCTGTGCGTATATAAAAACTAATAACTATTTCCATGACTCCACCGTAAACGCTTAACATATTCAAAATATCACTAGGACAGCGATGGCAAACCCATCATGACACCAGGTGACACGCAGAGAATTTCTGAATGAACACGGGCAAAGATTTTACAGAACACATAACTGTGGACCTGCTATTGCGAGGTAAGCGAATTAACATAGCATTAACAGAGAATGAACTTTTCAATGAATGGAAGTCATTACTCAGCACATTTTATTCATTAAACAAACTAGTAACTGCTATTTTGACAATATTTATGTGAGTTGGATTAACATAATATACAATAAAACCTCAATTATCCGGACTGATTGGGGATGAAGATAGACCGGATAAAAGAAACCTGATATGGACTCGTCATCATATTATAAATCCAATTGAATATCCTGAAAATCGAGGTTCTACAGTATTTCCAAACAACTATTTTCGAAGATGAATTATAACGACAGAAGAAACCGCTGTTGTAATGATTTTATTGTTAGGTGTATACGCAAGTCTTCGCAAATAAATTAGCATCAGACATACAACAAAAATCCCACTAAAATGTAAAAAAAAAAAATATTTTTCTTTTTAAGAATTGTACATACACATGTAGAAAAATGTTCACCATCCCTGCACTAGGAGTTCAAAAATAAAAAAAGTATTGTACTAATCTTAAATAATATGTCATATTACATTAATAACTTCAGCAATTATTGGAATTATCATTTTTGACAATAAATAAAATAATATTATAAAATGTCTTAAATCATACAGCTTCACATCAAATTAATATAACTGTAATTATTATTGCAAGTAGCAAACTGGCCAATCAATATAACATGAAAATACAAATACATAGTAATTATACCTCTAGTATTAATACATAACAACCTATAATTTTCTCTTATCTCTAATAGATTATCCACGGCTTTTATTTAGATACAAAATGTTCTAATATTACCAAAATATATAATATCCGACGATGACATCTTAATAAATATCTCCTCAATACCCGATTAAAATAAATTTCTCGGGTGCATCTGGAATTAAATCAACAAAAACAATCGTTTATAAAACCTCTTACAGTTAACTAAGTCTAATTAACTAAAATTATTCTATACCTATATTTTGATCCGCGTTTGGGAATGCTGCAAATTGAATAATGTAACATGGAGAATGAAAAATCATGTTGTCTTTTAAGCTGCCATTTAAAATATCAACGTACTCACATAGGTAATTAAAATTCACAAAAAAAAACTTTAGGGTGTTAAATTCGTTTGACAATATTCAATTTGCAGGTATAGAATAGGTCTTTTTTCTACCTTTCATAACAAGCTCTTTTGTTCTTGGTCGATTCAACGGAATGTTTAATTCAAACAAAATAAACAGATAATATATGATTTTAGAATTATTTTCCTGATAATTGAGATGCTGAGAATTGAACGAATACAAGTGCAACCAAGTACAGGTTTAGTAAATTTACTTCAAAATTAAATATGCGATTGTAAATTCTAAATAACTTTTTTTGACATTCAGTAAATGAGGTATTGTTTTCAAATGAACCATTATTACTATGCCTATTACTTTTTGTCAACAGTTCAGAATTATATTTCACCAATAAATAATTGTAGTGCTCCTTTAATCCTAAGCACCTCAAATATGATTAAAATAAAACAAATTTGATAGTAGTATTTCATATTACATCCTAATTATGATCACACCAGCTGTTTCCATTAAAAACAAACGTCATCAAAGCGAGGTGAAATTGATTTGATCATTGATCCACCAGTATAAGTTGTCCGCTGATTGAGGGCACCACACGGTAACATTTGACATATCATTTAATACTTTTTATACAATGATGAGCTTCATTCAAAATTCGGACATGATGGTATCTATAGTTCACTGCTCTGTGAATTTACACTGACGGATGATGTGGAATCAGGAATTTTAACATGACTTAAACATTGTTATTTGCGGGATTGCTTGTTTGTACGTCTCATGCTTTAATATATTTTAAAGCAAACAAGACCAGCCCAGATGGTTATTAAGTCGAGTGTCTTACAACAAATAGCTATATGCCTCTAATTTAAAGTACTATAAAATTTGATTTACTATATTTCATATATTTTCCAACAAAAAAGAATTGACTCTTAATAATTAATGATGTTGACAGTGAGAACCTAACAAAATTTTATGGTGGGTAATCAATCATAAAACTTTGGTCCCGGATAGCATTAAGACAAGTAGATTTAGAAACAAAAGTATTTCATATTATTGTGATATTAGCCTGAGATATAAATTAAATTGAAAAATGTAACTTTAATCAATTCAGGCTAAATATCACGCGATCGACAATGTATACCTATACAATATCCATTGCTAAACAAATGAGTGGTAAATCAAAGCAATTATAAAATACCTTGACTGAAAAGATTGCCTTTTTCAAATAATCTAGTTTACCTCTAGGGTTCAGATATATTCATAATTATTGATTGTTTAGTTCAAATCACACTTCTTTAATCCGTAAGGTATACTTGGGCATGCTGAGCTTGACTTGGAAATTTCTATACATACATAGCTTTATAGCACCTATACACGTGCATGGATTTACTGTCGGCAATAGTGCTTATTTTAAAAATGTCGTAACAATAACTGTTTACACGCAAAAGTGCTGACTGTCTCTTCAATCTCATTCTTCAAGAGTAAGCGAGACGCGATGTTGCCATTTTATAGTACTATTTTGACAGGACGTATTGAAAATCGGTCAACCTCAAAATGAGTGCATAGTTCATTTTTTTATCGGCAGGTTCGCCATTATCATTCTACTGCGCAGGTGCAGATCTTACTTGTGCATAAAAAATCAGAACAGTTCAGAAGCTTTTGATTCATGCGCGCAAATCTTGCCAACTGCAGGATAATACATGTTTCCCCATACATTTTCTTTCTGTGCACAGTATATCCATGCACGTGTAAACGGGGTATTATATGTGACAGCTAGCTATTCAATTTTATTGTATTAAAAAAACAAAATATAACTGTGTGTGCGTACAAAGTCTAATGGCAGTATGTACTGAGCAAGTTACTCGAGTAACATTCTTGATTTATTTTCATATTATATTATAAAAAAGGCACATTCTGAACAACATTTTATATCTCTAAGATGTTAAACACCAAAACACAACAGAATATAAAACTTGACAATGAAACCAAAGACTTTGGATTGATTGTGACTTCTCTAAACATTACATAATCATTCATTGCTCATATATTTTATTAAATTATAATGTATTTTACCAATTTAAACAAGTATTTTAAGTATATTATATAATTGGGCAATTCCATCATTTATTTATTGTGATGTAATTATCATTTATTTAAATTATGTTAACTATCGGTATTTGCAGGGTTTGTACAATATATCTTAGGCAGTGGAAAGCTTATGCTTTTTATTTGAATTTCTAAGATGCTAAAACCATAATGAAAAGTAATATAAAAAAAACAATATAATAATTATTTGGGTTCAAATACATCCCTGGAACACAATTGAATGAGTCGCAACAGGATGCAAAATGAAATAATACATTTATTGACTGAAATAAATGCAATTACTCAGTCGACGCGTTATCGTTGAAACCCGTTTATTAAAATACTCCTTTCCATAGTGAATTAAATATCACAATAATGGACGCAACGTCGAACGCAAGTCAGGGCACTATGAAGTTGTCTCTTCACGATAATTCACCGATAGGGGCACTCTCCAGCCACAGCTCGTGGATGTACCTGTACAGGTCATCGCTGACGGCAACCTGCAAGTTGAAACAATATATATTATCTTGATGATTTATTGAAACTGACTTGGATCGTGTGCAGAGTGAAGTGCAGCAAATTAACAGGCATACCTTGTTCCTTAATGACTAATCAAAGACAAAAAAAATTGGGAAACCCTGCTCTAGAGGCATGACGTATTCACCAATAACGTCATCATACAAACTTGCATTAGAGTGAAATACTATCATATTTTATGCAAAGCATACAACAGTGTTCCTAGAATAATTGTTCAGATATTTGCTTTTCCTTTCTAATTTGTCGACATTCCATGGTGGAAAAAGCCCTTTAGCCTACAGCTGTTTACACAACCAAATAAAGGAGCTTTGCTTCAATATGTCCTTTAGCTATGTTGAACCGCCCACCAATGTACAAACAAACAAGCAGTCGTTCTGTCCTCTCTATACATCCATTGATAGTTTTGAGAGGAAACCACTACCCATTCTATAATATCGTTCCTACGAACCTAACCACAATAAATTGTAGTCAAAGTAAGAATTACTCTTACCTTTAGGATTTCGCATTCCTCAAGGAAAGTGTGTTGTTGTACGGGAAGCTATTATGTGTGTAACAAAATGAGTTTTAGTATGCAAATAGATGTTGAAATGACTCATGTGAGTCACTCTTTAGAGTGGATTTCATGATATTGGTGTATTTATAAAATGCGGACATATTTCAGATACAAAATATAACAAATATATAATCATATACAGTAGAACCTTGATTATCCGGATTTTTATATTATGATCATCAGTTTCATAATTATTTCTTTCTTCTTACGACCATGTCCGATCCTAATAGGAACATATGGGCCTTCACGGAGTGGAGGTTTGTATTAACAGATTTTATTTTTACAAGAAATGGATGTCAGCCACTTGCTCAACCTATTAGGTCCATACTCTGACTCATACACAAATCGAAAAACAATGTTATTATAAAAAAAAGATATACACATTCATATAACATTCACTTGATTTCTGTATAAAATATGTATTCATTTGATAACTATCATTCGTTGTGTGTTATGCGCCTGAAAATTGGCTACGCAGCACATAAGCCCACTTATTTGCATAAGCATAACTATGCATGCGTCCCTAAATAATTCATTATCGTATGTGACATGAATAAATAAATGTGATAGTATCATCCATTGGGTGTTAAATATAATTTCAATATAAACAGAAAACCACACATGTGACGAAGTAGAAGTTGCTCTTGTCCAGAACACAAAATGAAAAATTTTACAAACCGGATCGCTCGACAATTTTCCAAAAATATCAACATAATATTATTATCTAATTTTATGTATATTTTATTAAAAAAAATGTTACATTTTTTGTTAAATGGCCTGCCTATTAAATGGCTAAGACAGTCAAATTAATATATCCACGAGACAGAGTGATAATCTCATGGAATTTATGAACTGGAGCTGCGTTCTAGCCGATTTCGAGGCCAGCCCTTTTTTAAGTGGAATAAGCATGGGTCAAAAATTGATAGCACATAAACAGTTGACTAACCTTATAAGGAGTTGGATTAAGGTTACGCTTGATGTCTTGTCTTATGGTGGACAATGACTTCTGCACTTGTTGGCGTACCTCACTCAAAGGAGGCGAAGGAACACATATTTTACCATCAGACCAATACTCCTGGAACCAAATTAAATCAGTCATAATATAATAAATTACCGATAGAAATCGTGTATGCAATAAGACTAATGTGTTTTTGTCTTTCTTACAACAAAAGGTGAATCAGAATTGAGACATGTTTAGTAAGATTAATAGTTTTAAAAACAAAAATAAAAATATACATCCTATTCATAATGGGTAGGTACATAATATTACATGTTAACTTCAATCTTGGTAACATAATTTATACTTTCAAGTTACATTCTCTCAGAAATATTTGAATAGGTAAACAAAAACACTTAGATGTTTGGTTGAGCTATAAACATCCAAAAATCAAGTGGGAATTGACAATTTTGACTTCTTAAACTGTCAATGAGCCTTCATAAAGTGGATATCTTTTTTACCGCATCCACATCTACAAGATCATTTATTATACCCAAGGGAGCTAGGGATGTTGCAAGTTTGTAGTGATAGTAGATAGTATAATCACGTGAAGAAAAAATTAACTCATCAGTGTTGCAAACATCAATGCTACGCATTCAGCCCACAATCAGGACGGCATTATAACTCGAATTCGAGTGCAACAGGTACGACGTGATTATCAAGCGCAGAAAATTGACACTGTGTGATAATGTTTTTGACAATTTTCACATTTGTCCAGATATTTAATCCGTTATATCCGAAGTCCATTATATCGAGGTTCTACTGTACTTAAAATGTTTTTCGAGTGGCGGGCTAAAATGTTAGAGCAAGGTGGAATATTAAATTACCGTAAACAGTCTTTCAACGTGTGCCGGGGTGACATGAGCTCTCTTCGACTCCTGGAAGGGATGTCGGCATAGCACTTTCTGCCCCTTTTGCGGAGGAGTCTCCCCAGACTTTTGCAATAGATCAATTAGAGCGTGTTTATCTGCTCCATACAGCCTGTATGCCTGTAAAATGGAAATTACACAGAAAATACATATTTTGTTAGTTGGCGCATTACAACCTAGCTGCAACGGTTAAAAATAACATCTTTGTCGTTAGCACTTAATATTTTGCTAATATACATACGTATGACATTCGCAACATTTATAGTGGTCATCTGACATTACAAACAATTATAATTTGACGTATCAGAGTCGTTACAAAATCTGTCTTATATGATATGGAGGGATATGGGTATGGACCGACGGAAATGGCGTGAACTTATACTTGTCCTATGCTTCAATGCTGGACCATGATTGTATGTAAGAAAAAATATATTCGGCTACATTTCTGTGTACAATAAATATAATATGTACTACTTCCACAGGCTACAATAATTGCATTAAAATGTATATTGTATGTAATCAATGTCACGGTACTAAGTTAAACCAATCTGCACATATATTCTATATACAAGGCTGCTATCGAGGGTAGTTTATCATATTTATATATTGCGGCGGTTAATTGTTATAAGTTAACCATCTGAACCGTCAAAAAGTGCTTTACACAGAGCGTTGGAGCGGAGCACGGACCAGTGGAGCAATGGGGTGTTACCCGGAGCAGTAGCACCCACCGAAAATTTGTAGTACTCCACTGCTCCGGATGTTTGATTTTATTATTAAATTTTCGACCTAAAATTTAATTAAAATATTATATTTGACACTTAGCGACACTGAAATTATTTGAAATACAGCAACACTGCCGAATGATAAATATTAAATAACCTCACTTTTTTTTTACAGAAGAGGCAGATAATGAAAGACGATTTGCTGTCGGTAATTTTGTTAAATATAATTAATTAATACTGAAAAGGACGAATAATAACCCTTATATAAAAATTACTTTAATTTTTAATATTTGTATACATATAATACTTATTAAAACTTTTTACCTGGAGCGGAGCAGACCCTGAAGCGGAGCTGGAGCAAGTATTAGATCTTGAAGCAGAGCAACTCAAAAAAGGTTCTGCTCCAACTCTCTGGTTTTACAGCACCTCTCTTGGCTGTGCCAACTTTTAGAGTGAGGTGGACAGTTTTGACAGTTTAAACAGCTAACTTATTGTAACGATTATAATACCTAACAATATATGATAAACTACCCTCGACAGACGCTAATAGGAACCTTGTGTATAGAATAGATGCGCTTGTACAGGTTGTGTCGAAATGATAATGTGTGTATGAATTACTAAAACAATAACATATAGGTGTTATTATTTTGCTAGTTTCATTGTAATTTGGCAATATCTGCAAGTTTAATAATGTTTGGAATCGACTATTTTGAGTAAATCTAAAATTGTATTGAAATGCTTGCAGCTTTTGACAGGTGCTGGTGATACAAATAAATGAAGTCTGTAATGACTTGCATAGTCAGTGAGTCATTTTTTCAGTTTAATAAATCTATATTTGAGTAGAGACGGTTTCTTCAATGTCTTTCGTTTCTCACTATGCCATAAATTAGGAGTAACTAGATATTATTGTGCCCCTACCTCTTTCTTCCCAGGGATGGTAACCTTGCCAACATCTTGACTGAGTTTAATTCGGGGCGTTCCGTTTATTTCAACGAGTTTATAAACGCATCCCAACGCAGGTTGTCGCTGACACGTCACTGGAAATTTTTCAAAACACTCTTTAAGATTCAAGTCACACGTGTGTTAAATGCAGCCAAATTTTTTATGAAATCTTGCGTGTCCGCATAATGACGCCATGTTTATGAAAATAGTTGATACAGATGCAGTTTGTGCATGCATAAAACAATTAAGAAAACTCTTTTCACTAAACCACACACACCCGAAACATGAAACATTATGTTGGTAAACTGTATAAAGGTTATACTAGCAAAATGATATAATATTATTATGGAATGTTTTCATATGTAATTCCAGGTTGGATAAAAACTATTTATAGATTGAAAATGCGGAATAGGACACTTTACCCTTTATATTCTTATTTATATTTAAGAAATGATATTGCAAACACCACGTAAAATGTATGCAAGCAGTAATTGAATTTTTTTTTTTTTTACAATTTACTTACAATTAAAATAGGTATGTTTAAATTTTGTTGTGATACCTATATACAACTGGTAATTTCAATTTAAAAATGTAGCATTATTTCTTGAAAATAAATAACTTGGAAAACCAGAGATTACTGAGTGGTGATTTCGCTTATGCGATTGTCAAATAGCAGGTAGGTGGATTTCGCACTTTGAGTGTAAAACCAAGGCATCTGCAAAAGACATATTTTGTATATACTAGGGTTTGAAGTCTTCGTTTTGTTAGGAGAAATAGTTTCTAAAAAAAAAACCATATTTGGTTTATATCTACATTATATTGTATGTTTTATCAGTTACTTCACTTTTACATTATCAAGTTCATGACTTTTGCAGTTGTTTTGCATTTAATCTTGAAATTGAAAAATTTGCAGATGCCTTGGTTTTACACTCACGGTGCGATTTGATCAAGACATTCAGTGTGATTACTGCGCAAGTAAATTCACACCATTTGAAAAATCTAGCCACTACAAAATATTTCAACAATCTTGACAATAAATCAAACTTAACTTGTTGACTGCGGAGCATTTAATTACTATTTAATTACCGCATTTAAATAACATGCTAATTATATCGAATGGCCAATTAATTAGTGTACAACGAGTGTACCATCCGCGTGGAAAGGATTAATAACCATGATTTAAATTACAAAAATAGTAGCAATTTGTTAACGGGAATTTATAACACCCTCAGATAAAGAATACTTGGGTATTGATGGGTCAGTGGCCACAGCACTCGCCTGATAAGGGGAAAATATGTGTTGAAATCGAACATAGCCAAGATTCTATGACTTTTAGAAGTTGTGTATATTATTTTAATTTGTTAGCATCAATAATCACCATTGTTAAATATTTTATGATTTCTTTAGTTACTGAATAGTGATGTTGATAAAATTTCTTATAGGGCATGCCAGGGAGAAGGGTCAAGCTGAATGATCGATTAAAACGATTTCTTACCTAAGTGTGTGCCTATTCCAAAGCAGTCAATCTTATGCCCTTGCTCGTTCAGACTGAGGATGGTTTCCTCGTTGATATCATTAGACGCGACAATGGTCAGCGTGGAAAACCATTTCAAATTGAGGTAATCGGCCACTTTTTGGAAGGTGTCTCGGCACAGAACCGAGAGGTATGCGAGGTCGCCGCTGTCGATGCGGACCCCGAGGGCTCTGTAGCCGGCGTCATTGAGGGCGAGTGCCACCGCGCAGAAGTTCAACAGTCCGCTCCTGAATATTGTTAATGAAAAGCACACATGCACATCAATTGTGAAATAGCACAACATCAGAAAAGCGTATTAAACACACACCAGTTTCAACAATAACATAAACACTGCACTCCGTCTCAAAGAGTGAATCCAGTAATAGTTCTAAAACCAAGAATTTTATAATTTATCTGATAAAAAAAAACAGTAAATACAAAACTAATTTAAAAAAAATAATTATTGACCAGTAAACATCAAATTTAACGAAGGATTATTTTTATAATATCGTTATCATTCTGGCAAAAGTTGCCATCAGCAGAAACACGGTTTTCAGGTTAGTGTTCATCTCAGTATTGCCACCATTTTGTTACTAAATGTAATATTGTACTAATAAATAGATGCAATCCAAGAAATTGTAGTATATTGGCCGAATAATTATAGAATGCGTTGTTTTTGATTGAAAATGTATAGGTTTTTTTGTTTCTCACATATTTTGAGAAATTTTCGGACCTTTTTTTACTTCAGGTGAAAAAAAATATTGCTGGAGAATTCGAGAAATTCCGAGTCACATGTAAATTCAACATGAGTGTTTTTTTTATACCAGTATCACTCTTGGATGAAGCGATCTCTAAATGTTTATTATATTGTCAATTGAGTGTGGCACATTTTTCTATATCAACTCTAAGTGCCGAACGTATATATTATATATACTTTTAGGAAATCTTATTTGATTTTAAAATTTTCATAACAGAAACGTAATAAAGAATTTATTATTCATGGTTAAGAGAGTTCCAGAAAGATTTTATAATTTAAAAAAAGTTTTATAGTAGGTACCAATCAGCATTTCCCAAACTATATTAGAAAACCTATAGTCCAATTATGAAGTTGATGTCAATACAACATTATAATAATATGTCTACTGCAGTCTTACAGTGGCAAAATTACCATGGTAGAGACTGTCTCTAATTAGATTTTTACAGAAGAAAAATATGGATGAAAGTATCGAAATTGGCTCTTGGCCACCTCACGAAAAGGTTGCTTAACACTTTATATATTTATATTATCTTTAAAGGTGTCAAAGTACAGTAGGCACTCGGTAATCCGGCGTTCACCAATCCGACACCACCAATAGTCCGGCATTTTGCAACTCAGCTCTCCTGCTCTATAATCCGGCAGGTTTCACATTAAACTGCCGGATTAGAGTGGAGAGCCGTTCGCTCGGCAGTTCGGTGCCCGACTTTTACTGTGCAAATCTGTGATAGAATTATTTCCTATAGAAATCCAATAATCCGGCATTTCCGACAATCCGGCATAGGTGAAAAAAATAAGAGAGCCTACTGTATTGATACCAAAATGGCTACAGAAAATATTTCAAGCACCAATAAGAATGTGGGAAATAGAATTTATTATTCCACGAATTAACAAGTGATCTTTGAATACTAATGTTTGGGAGATACTGGTGATATATTAATTATATAATATATTGTTATTTAGCAGAAAAATTATTATGTATTAATTGCTTTTGTTAATGGCAAGGAATACATAATTGAGGAGCCGAGGATCAAAGCGGTACAAGTGACATTTATATATAAGTTTGGTTCAGTTTTCACATCACCACGTAACTACACATGAAAAAGGATTATACTGTGGAACTGCTTTGTTTGAAAAGTTATAGGGATTTTTATAGTCAATATTGAATTACATTCAATTAACATATGTGTATAAATATTATAATCATAGTAGTGTATCTAATTTGAATGTTTTGACCTAACTTGTACCCCTTCAAACAATAAAAATGCTAATTAAAATACAGGATTTTTTTTTGCTTAGGAATACCTGAGAACCAAAGAATGTTGAAATCAATTATGTAGAACTTATTTATAAACGCATATATTTAACTTTGAAGTCAATTCACTTGGATTGGTTACCTATGCACTTGATTTTTTTTTAATCCTTAACTCCTCAATCAACTATTCCGAAGTCTACATTTGTCACCATTACATAACTTATTTTACGGACAATGTGAAAAATGTGCGGTCCATTCAATAGATTGTTGAAACCATTTTATTGAACACCTACATATATAATTTGTACAATAATGGGATAAGAGACAAGTCATAAGCATAGGATTATACAGTCAAAAGTGGCACTGCCTTAAACACTAACATCACGTGAGAGTTCCCGCTTTTAAATCATACTAACCAAATCAGCTACAGCGAGATACGTATCATCGAAATTTATTTTTAACAGCAATTAGACCCGAATAAACAATAAAGTTTGAGCCCACAGTATTGGACTTCTTACCTATATGCGACACATCATGGCGGCAATCTAGGTCTTCAAAATCTTTGACATGTCGCGTCTACTACAAAACGTCATATCAGGATTTTTGACTTACAAACATGACGTATAGTTTGAAATAATTTTACCATAAAAACGACATGAAATGCAAATTGAAAATCAGTACCTACTTATATAATTATGTACATAATTTTACCTCCTGGTGTTGAGTAGGAATTTTGCCGTTAACGTACGATCAACTCTATGCCCTCCACTTGGTACAAATACCCCATCCATTTCACATACATCTCTATGCCTCCACCCCCAGCATCTGTACATTCACACTATATAAAGCGCCATACCATGTCGGCAACAATATAAATATCGCTTTATAGTTTCCATACTGTCAATCCGGTCAAAAATAACAAAATGTATACATACAAGAGTTTATATTTTTCCATAGATAGGTTTTAGTGAGCTGGCCATTATGAAAAAGTACAAAACTCATAAATTAAATTTACAATTCCTCCATATTGAACTGCATAATAAACTTAATAATCTTATAATTTCCTAGAAAAATCTACTTGTTAACCAAAAGATATTTAAGTATATTAAATTTTTAAAAAAGTTAACAGACTGATACATCTTTTTTCCATTTTACTTTCACAGAATAATGTTATTATGTAAATATCAGATCTGTAATTATGTAAAATTTTTAATGATATTTTTTGGCCCACCTCCGATTAATCACAAAATAAAATATATTCCCCACCCTGTTTAAATTATATCATATTTTTGACCCCCCTGTTAATAATAAAATTTTTGAAAATGATCAATTTCAGTAACTATGTTGCGGCGGAACATTTTTTTCTCAAATTTTTTCTAGTTCAATATTTTTGTTGGTTTTATAATGTCATTTTCTACAACCTCCTCACCCCCTTTCATTAAAAATCATCAAATTTCATCAGGCCCCTCCCCTCATTCATAATCACTGTTAATATTGTAAAAAAAAATTCAAAACTTTTCAGTAAAATAGATTTATGTACTAAATTATTTTTTATTTATTTAACGAATAAGTATTCAATAAGTCTTGGTTAAGAGAGCCGTACCACTTAAAACGTTTTATATAATCCTACATTTACAAATGGCAAACCTGAATGTGAAAAGGATTCTGATCGTATCTACCGCTGAAATAAATGAAATATTTACACATGATTAAGATGTAGACCCATGTATAGCATGCAGCCATGACATTATATGACTTGCCTTATGGAGTAGTTAGATAAGGAAAGCTAGACTAGGTGGCTATAGCGATTATAGCAGTTGTAGCAATTACAGTGTGCACAAAGAAAAGCTTTAGAACCACAATACGTCGGTAATGTGTGGGGTTTAATCAGAATTTGTACAAACCGCTCAGTTCTCAAATGATTTTCAAAGAACTCTAAAGGCATTTCAGACGCCGAAGCAAGAGTGAGTGGATTCCCAATTACGATACGAGATTGTCTTAATTAAGCGTTGCGCCATTAAACTGTTATAAGATAATATCCGCAGTGCCAGGGAAGAAGGAAACAAATCAAAACAATAGGTATGTAATAGAGGAACTTTTAACTAACCTAATTAATAAAACAGAAACGAGTGCCGCTGGTTAAATATTGTTTTTCAAGGAATATACAGAGAAAAAACGCTCTACCCCAACAAACCATACAAACACATTCGTTGACAGTCATTCACTCAACCTATAATGTTGGTGTTAAATAAATTTGACATTTGCAGGATTTGAACCCACATATCGAGAGCAGAATATTTTTTATGTGGATTTAAAATCAAAAAAAATTATATCCTACTTATTATATTATTTTTAATACTACAACAGGTTGTGAGGCTCAATGACAGTAGTGTAATTAATAGAAGTGACAAAATTAAAACACCCAGACTTTGAGAAAATCACATAAGCCCCCGTATGAAAGACCAGAGCCTTGTGCACTGGACTGAGGTTTAAAACTTCTGCTCCCCTATAGATGATCAGATATCAGTTGAGTTTCCTTTACGTGTAGGATACATTTTATTCCCTAATAAGGATATTTGAGGGATTTAATGAATATAATATAAGTCATTCAATTTGCGTCACTATCGGTAAAACCAAATATAATTTTGAACACTTTCCAATATATCACAATGATAATTCTGTGGTTCAGGAGCAAAAGTTTGTATGTCAATTTTGTTAAAGCTCAGGTAATCATGCTTGAAAATTTAATATATTGCATTTTTCTAAATGCTTGACCTTAGAATGTCATTAATATTTCTTACGTTCTTCTTATGTGTTAATTAACTATGATTAAACATTTGATACGGTTATTAAGCACTTATACCAAGGTATTGTCCTGCATCTGGCAAAATCACATGTTAGTTTTACAATGTATGTTTGCATCCAGAGCATGGGACCTCATAGCATCAACAAATAGTTTATATTGATTACCGGCTCTCGTAGTCCAGTGCCTTATACTAGGCTGTTTATTTGGGGACTCCGGGAGGCCACGATACATCTAGTTATGTAATTTTCTCAAACTCCAAGTGTTTTGAGATTGTTTCAATTGTTATTTACAACACTGCTGTCATTGCCGCCCCCCATAATCTGAAGTAGTGTTATAGTTTTTAAAAAAAGCAAAAAATGCTTTAAAAAAACCTATTTTGGAAGGCTGTCAAAATCTATAACAGATTGTTGAGCCAGCCAAAGAGGAAAAAAAATGACTTACGATAAATTGGCTTGAGATCTTTCAGACATTCTGTCGTACACATAGTAAAATTACAATTCATAAAAAGGTAACGTAAGAATCAGTTTGTGGCCTTTTTTAAATTCACCTCCCCTTTCCTTGGCACGGCGGATACATCAAAATAAACACGACACTACTCCATTGGACAAAATATTTCGATAAAACTAAAAAGTTGCACGTCTTTTGTCGGCGGACTTCGCATAACACACCAAGTTGACATCACAAACATTTTTGGTGTCCTGGAAAGACGAAAGAATAATAAAATTGGCGCGAGATGAACATCCGGATGGGGCATGCGTAAAATGTCTCCAAATGTATATCTGAATGGTCAACCTATTGGGCTTTTATTTCATAACACTATTGCCAGTACATACACACTGTAAAAGATGAAATATTATGTTGTGTCTAAATATTTATATGAGTGTGCAAGAATAATTAAGTGTATAAATTATAAGCAGTTGTTATCTTCATGGTGGATGAATGTTTTGTAAAGGAGGGATTGAAGGCTGTATTTCATCTTACTTCTCTCTGTGGAGGCCCATATGCCGTTGGGGTAAAAATGGAATAATTCGAAAACTTCGACTACTTTTTTAGGAAAGCCATTTGAAACATTTGAGATTAAATATTATCATTTTATAGAAGTTATTAACCGGTTCTATGCCTACAGCGAGTTTTATCTACGAGGCCGTGATCGACAGCGGTTAAACCTAGGGGCGGCAGGTTATATGAAAGTATGGTGAAGCCGGCTAGTATGGCGAAAAAGTATGGTGGGGCGGGCTGGTAATCAATTTGTGGCAAAATTTGAACGTTAACATTATATTATATGGGTACGTTATAATGACCAAAGTAAATCATCTGTGATGCCCTGAATTTTTTTTATCGCGTCGCTATTTTTTGTAAGTTATCGGCTATTGTTGGCCTGCTTCATTCAGCTGTATGAGAAAGTCGATTCCTTTCCCCTCTTTTAATTTAATACCTCTATGGGTTAGACGGACAGAGATAAACGATTATAAGTGAAGTTTTAAGTTTATTTCACGATAGATTTAAACGATTGATTCGCATAATATTCTAAAAAATTAAACAGTGACATCTGTTTGAATATTTATGAAGTAAACCACAAATAGACAGAGATTCACTATGGTTATAGCTCAGACCCTCCAAATTGGCAGAGGCCCGGGGGTTTTAAAGGACTATATTATCAAAAAAAAATTTAATCATTTACGCGACACCTTCGATCAACAAGTGTTGATGTCCTCTAATAGCAATAAAGTCCAAAATGTAAAATTCAGTAAATTTTGATTCATTATGTAATATCGTAATAAAAATAATATTAGAAAATACGTTTTTTTAATTAGGTAGGTACTTTTTTTTATAGGTTCTAATATGTTTTACATTACATCACCATGTTCGATCCTATGGGATTATAATGTGACTCCACGGAGCGGAGATTGTGTTAATAGATTTATATGTTTACGAAAAATGGATGTGGGCCACTTGCTCAACCTATTCAAAATATTATAAGCGGACATGTTACCACTGCTGGGTCATCATAAAACTAAAGAGTAAATCCAGCCATGATCATATAATTAGATTCATTGATTTTCAGAGGCTCTCCTAAAAACGAGTACATTTTGAGTTACCACCTTTTCACCCCCTTCATTGGCGAATTATCTAAATCATGGAATGGTCTCCTAAAGCTTGAGATGAGTGGTCTAGACATCTCCATGACGAAACACAAGATAAGATACAGCCTTGAAATGACATTGGCTGCCGTTTTGCAATAGACAGTTTCAGGCTATTTATTACTATGCCGTTGAAAGATAACATTGTTTTGTTAAATAATTAGGCTGTCAGAATGAAACATAAATAAAACATTCCATCACTCTTCATATTATTTACCATTGCGTTAATTCTATGATCGTCGGAAGAATGTGACAAAGATGTTTTATTTTTAAAAAGATTCATAAATGTATTTGTTAGAAAATTATGTTGCCAGAATGAAATATAAATAAAACAAATAATATCATTCTTCATATTTACCATTGCATTATATGTAATATAACTGTCAGAGAAATATGACAATGATAATTATCTTATATTTGCAAAAGGATTCATAAATAAATTCTTTAAATTACAGATTATATATACCTAAAGTTGGTTTTAACTAGAGATTATAAAGTTCATCTCACTTTCCAGAGGTATATTTGTTTAAAATACATTTCATTTTATTCAAGAGTGATTCAAAACAAGAATCGATAATTTATTATCTTATGTCAAGAATTATTGCTTATCTGAGCTGCATAGAATATAATCAAATCAGCTGACAAGATAACCTCCTCAAATATGTCGCAAATCCGAAATGGCATTTCAACAAACATTGCACAAAATAATACAATGTGAAATAATAAACTGATGTTTCCTAAATCTAAATAATTCAATATTAAGTAATAATAATAATAATATGTACCTGAAATATAGAATTCTATGACCTTGTTTATTAGAGAGTATACTTTTAAGAGCTATATTATACTTTTCGTAAATTAATCAGTCCAGCAACTTTATAACGTGTCAATGAATGAATGCATGTAATGTTCATGTGTTTATAATATATATATATATATGAACGTGGATGACTTATAATTTAGCATGTGGGTATAGGTACTGTTAGTGTCAGAAGTATTGAAATTATAGACACGTATTTATTCTAACTGCCGTATCTGCAAGATTATTAGCTTTTTTCTTTAGGCCTCTATGCACAGTCATACTTTTGTTTATAAGTATGATTATGCGTTTACTGAGAATGGAAACACGTCAAAGTAACATTCCATAATAATTCCCATTCTAAGTATGTAACTCATAATGCTTAACCCAATGTATTTACTAAAGTATGACTATATCCTTTCATAATTTAGTAAACACAATTAAAATTCTAGCTGACTTCAAATACATACAGTATTATGAAGGTAAATAACAATTATAATAATATGTACTTATATGATATTAAGCTTATTACATAACTTCTAATGTTAATATTAATACTATCGACCGAAATTTCGAAATTTCGTACTATTCCATTTGAGTCGTTTATTGCAACCCGTGTTTCGCTTTTCGGCATCTTCAGGCACTGTGTACACCCACCAAAAGGCAAATAAACACTGACAACGAACATTATTAACTCTAACTTATATAACAAGTAGGCAAAAACTCCATCACCTAAAGTCAAGGGTCGCAATAAAAAAATATAACAAACAAATTATGAATATAATTGAAGTGTTTGTAAAAAAAAAACCCCTATATTATCAATAATAATACACTCCAAAGTGTATAATAAATCGTCAAACCCTAATAATGGAGTTTCAAAACAACATCTCTGCTGTCAATAGTGTGACATTGTCCACATTGATGGATGCGTTTTGGGACACAGCAGAAACGTAACAATTGCACATGCCCTAAACAATACTGAACAGTTTAATTAAACAAAAACTTCTGGCAGTTGTGTGATTTCCACAATACAGTGAAGATATACAAGTCTATAATCTCGACACGGGTGATGGCTGATGTCCTGGTCAAGTATAACTGCAGGATACACAGACAAAAAGCTTTAGAAAGATAAAAATCCGTCTGGTTAATATGTATACTAATCTAAGTGTACGATGGAATACAGAGGTTGACAAACAATAGATGCGATGTTAAAATCCCAATAGACAACACAAACGAACCGCTATACTATGCATATTTAGAATTAATGCGGCGGGCGTCCTCTCACTTTACCTCAGCGTATGATTCATCAACCGGGCGTTGTACGAATAAAAATTAACACCGTGACGCTCGTCGAGGTCCAAGTGCCTCGACCCGCGGTCGGACTCGCTCTGAGGCGCGGTGCATTGCCGCAGCGTTGTGCCATTAAAAGGGTACCTCTTCACATCATACGTATCCACGAGGGCGATGAAGCCGTTGGGGAACGCCACGGCGTAGGAGATGAGAGCGGCCAGTTCCCCATCACTCGCCTCCTCCGTTGAGATGCCGATCATCTCAGATATCTTATCGCGCCAGTCCTTGGCCAGCTGCAGCAGGTCGCACGGCTCCATCGTGTCACTGTGCGGCAGGAATGTTTTGTCTTTGTCCAAGTCTTCCAGCGCCGAGAACGACGTGATGTACGCGTGAGCGTGCGTTCCTTTCACTGGGATATTGAACAGTTTACCGGCGAGCACGTTACTTGTTCCGTCAAACCCTCCTAAAATAAAAAAAATTATAGCTGTCATTTCAAAAAGATTAACAAGTCATTGTCTACTTATCGTCGCTGTAGGATTGGTTTGTCGAATAGACCAAATGTCAAATGTTCAGTAGACGATAAACAAAGTTCATTATCCTATATTTAAATACATGGGAGGTATTTAAATTATTATTGTTTTTACCGCATATGAATGCTGTATTCATCACAAATAAATTTAAAGAAACGAATGGTTCTGGTCCATTTAGATACAAAAAATCATTCTGCATTAAAAGGTCGATTTCAACAATAACGGATATTCGACAAACCAATCCTATAGCGATGTTATGTTAACATTTATTAAATGGGGAAGAATGCATCATATTTTATTTTTTTTTAGAATTATTAATAACCATGTCCTTGCTTTTTCGTACAAGGTGGTTGTTAGTAATTTTGAACAATCACAAACACCCAGGCTTTGAGAAAAACACATAAATATAGTGTGTGTCCTGACCGGGAATCGAACCCAGGAACTCTCGGGTGGAAGGCAAGCGCTTTACGCACAGCACCACAAGTGCCGCCTAAATGTATCATATTACAATCATATAATCAAGTAAAAAGTAAATTACCATGTTCGAACCTAAGCGGAGCATATGGGCCTCCACAGAGTAGAGTTTACGCACCAAGAGATTTTTGTTTTACGAAAAATGGATGCTAGCCACTTGCTCAATGTATTAAATAAATTATTAAACCACCATAAAATCATGGCAAATACCAAAGGCAAAAAAAAAATGTATATTGTAAATGGAATTTCTCCAAAAATATGAACCAAAAACCTGCAGACTTGTTAGGTTTAGCTCCCAAAGATAACTCAAATTCTTAATTTTCGACCATCAAGTGTAAAGCAATGTTTTTAAAATAAGTTATATGTGTACACAAAAATCTGGCTAGTCATAACTCTGACCTACGACAAAAGATATCATGAAATACATAATAACTTTTTTTTTATTGTGGACAAAAACGTCCAGTACAAAATTATCATAAACAACTGCGAAAGGGATTATGATTGATTTTTCTAATCAATGTCTGAAACGGCCGCCATCTTGGATGTAAGATGTCACATGTCAGACCTGCCTTGATTTCAAGCACAACATCTGGTAAGGCATTGATTGTAGAATACATAATTTATTTAAGGGAGTCATTTAATTACACCATTCAAAATCCCACGGACCAATGTTGAATTACATATGCCCCTAACAAGGATACATTACGGGAATTAACAAAGTCAGTGATTGCTTGCTGTCATTTGGTGTGATGGCATGATTAGGCTACTCCAGGTAAATGTTTGCACGACGCAAGACAGTGACGCCCCTAGACAAAATGCCGCCCCATTTTTTTATACAGTATATTTTATCATCCTTTCATGACTAATATCTAAGAAATATGTTACCAATAAAATATATACCACTAAAACATACAAAATTAAATTTATAAACATTTTTTCTCCAAAAGTGGGGATTTATTTTGACGTTGGTAATACAGTGGCTTGTTACATGTCATTTTTGCGATACATTAATTTGCTGTTTTGAGGAAATAAGAGCGATTAAAGCAAGTTCCGCGCGCATTGGTTAATAAGTCAAACTGTAATTATTCGCAAATCTGCACGTGTCGTTTCTGTCGAAGGGCAACCGAAGTAAACTAGACATCGCGAACCCGACAAAAAAATACAGTCCTGTTCAACCTTTTATGTTAATTAATTAATAGTTATTACTAAGTTTAGGTGGCTATTTCTATATAATATATCAAATGATTCTCCTTGATTTGCCACCCCTCGAATAACTGCAACCCTCAAGCGACGCTAAATCTGCCTACCCCCACGAGACGTCACTGACGCAAGACAAGACAATTATTTCAATGCCTTGAAGAGATTTCCCTCGCTAGGTAAATCATGATGAATTTTGTAAAAAGTTAAACTCTCCAAAGGCAGCATGCTAATATTTCGAATGGTAACAGTATGTATGTAGTATGTATAAAAAAAATTAATGAGTAACTAAGAAAATCACAACATGAGGAAATCAATTTAAATCATACTCCATATATAATCACTAACATTAGGATGTTGTGAGTACATGTTTTCAAGGGGTTATCAAATTCATTATCATTTTCCAGATATTACGAACATTTTCGTTGAAATGAGTCAAAATGATAATGATTAAATTATCAATTACTTCTGTGGGAACATAAATTGAACCAACTATACATACCTACTTCACAATAAGAGATAGAGATCACATGATTCAAAATTACAAATATTATTTTAGATATAAAGTTTAGATATATCATATTTATAAATTCAAGTCAGATTGAACGAATACAAGTCAAGTAAATGAATGTCAACGTTAGTAAGTGCATGCGCTGTTTATAAATAAATAAAATATCCAAATGTAAATTCTACGTAACAGATTTTAACATTCTGTAAACCAGATCTTGTTTACAAATAATATTACTACATAATATGTAGGTATACTAAGAGAAAATATTGACATTTCATTATTTTAAATGTTATTAATGTTTACTTGTAGGACTAGACACACCGATACATTTAAATTACAATATTATCTTGTCATAAAACTATGTAATAACCAGGGAACACAGAATTTATGGGAACTGGCTTACTATGGGTGAGGCACACTGGCAAAGGGTGGAGGTGATTTGCTAAGATCCGACATAAATAGTACATATTATTAAACTTTCAGTCATACGTATTTGTTTTCATTAAACAAATATTACAATATGCAGAGTGTTTATTGGTTAGTTTTAAAAATTAATTGAACTCTGCGTAAACGAAGCCATTATTAGACAATAGTCAAAAGATATTTTAAAAAATAAATATATGGAAGAATATCTTTATCTCTAATGTTTTTGTTAAGGCAGGGCTTAATGAATTTTTAAAACTAACTAACACCATCTGTAATGTATTCTTAATTCAATTAGAACAAATAAGTATGACTGAAAAAGTGTGCACTATTTTTATTGAATCGCCCATAGCACGCCTAAACTATTATGGTTCGGTGTATAAGTAGGTTTTAATTGATTTTTAAAAACTAACCAACAATATCAGCAAATTGTTGTCTTAGTTTATTGATAACAAATACGTATGACTGACAAAGTTTAGTGTGCACTATTTATATCGGAATTTAAAAGCCTACCTCCACCCTTAGCCACTGGTGTGGTATGTAATATAACAGGGTACGGATCTTGTGTGGAAAAATATGTGATAAACTTGAACACATGTTAAAGAATATGTTGTTTTACGACAGTCTGCATGCTTTGTATCCCTTCGTTTTATGACCTAAAAGTTCTAAAGTAATAAACCAAACCTTCCTTCATAGCTTCAACCACACCCGGTAGGTCAAGCTAATTCCCTGTTCTCTGGTAATAACATTTTACCACACCATTGGGTCTATTCTATACTTATCGAACACTAAATTGATAAATAGTATCAAACTTAGGGTAGGTTTGTATCAAAATATTAGCACTTATTGTAACAATTACACGAAGCTGGTTTTTATTGTTGCAATAAGTGCGATATTTTAACAGCAGCAAGATAGGTGCTGTTAAAATATAGCACTTATTGCAACAATAAAAACCAACTTCGTGTAATTGTTACAATAAGTGCTAATATTTTGATACAAACCTACCCTAAGTTTGATAATATTTATCACTTTATCACTTTATCGGTCGATAAGCATAGAATAGACCCACTGGTCCATAGTATATTATAATCCAATAGAAGAAATAAAATGTTTATAACTTCTCATACAAACAAAATTACGTATTTCAATCATGAACGCATTCAATGACGCTGGAGGAAACCATCTCCATATAGACGGAGCTTAAATATAGGAAAGTGAAGCTTAAAAAAGGGGAAAAGCACTAATAGTCATTATGTGCTAACGAAACGTCAAAAGGCTACCTAAGATCGCAGTTAACAAGATTTTACAGCTGCCATTTTACAACGTTTTTATTAGCTCATATTCTGGTTCGTCCGGTGGTTGTTTGTCCAGTACAAATCTTGCAATCGATTTTCAACCAACTTCCCGACTAGCTAGAAATTTGAAACTTTTAGAATATATCAGAACACGATGCCAATGCATTCTTTAAATACTTTTAGCCATCTTTAAGCAGAATTGAATTCATTTTCAGTTAATTCTGTTTTGTATGGAAAGTTATATCAGAAAAATCCGTAAAGAGTAAAAGACTATTATTGGTTGCTAAGGGAAGGGGGTGGTCCTAGCAACTAAATTATTAATATACGTGCTTTACTATGGAAATCAAAATGACATTTCAGTATTCTATATTTGTTTGTTTGTTTGTTTTTTATTTACTTCATATCAAGTACAAATTTGAGCATATTGAGCATAATAATTCAACAGAAAATTTAAAAACGTATATAAAAAGTTCTTTTTATCTTGTAATTATTTCAATATAAAGAACATCAATTTTTCCATGGCTACCAATTCAACCATATTAAAAAGTTCAAGTGCAACCATCAATACCAAAACAAAAAGTTTATAAGTCTCCCTTCCCTACAGTTGTAATCGAAACATTTTGTGAAATTAAGTATATATAATAACCAAGGTATATTCATCCCTGACATTGAATGATTTCTTTAGATTCGAATTCTATTGAAATTCATATGACAAACAAGATTTTTTTTCAGTTGTAACACTAGCTAAATATAACTAAGATGAGAGCGGATTAACAGTGACTGTTGGCAGGCTGTTATCTTTTATCATTGTTTCTGAATCAGAAGACCAACAAGTCTATGTAATCATAAACAGTATGGGCTTATCATTGATAAACAATAATAATAAAATTATTACATGCAGTGATGTGTGTACAGCACGTTTTGTCCTACCGAAATTGATAGCGGTTTAATGAATTGTCCATTCACTGGTTTAACAAGTGCTCTTATTAGAAGATAAAAATGTATCAAAAACCAATTCAATGTATATGACCAAACAGTTTCGGCGATGCTCGTGGTCCAGTGTGTAAGGCACTGGCCTTTCATCCGGGGGCTCCGGGTTCGATTCTCGATGAGGTCATAATATATTTATGTGATTTTCTCAAAGCGCGGGTGTTTGTGATTGTTTTTTTTCTATTACTAATTACACTACTATCATTGGCCATCATGGCATGTGGTAGTGCTAAAATGTAAATATATTTAAATCATTTCTTTTGTTCAACGAATAATTCATAAGACCTTTGCGAATGTAACATTCCATATATCGAACATACATATATACCTGACTTGTTAGCAGGTTGAAGTAGACGTTACAACTAAAATATTTGGCGAGAGCCGGGCGTAGGTTAGTAATTAAGGTAATTAATATTCCTATTACATTCCTATACACAAAAACTGATAGTCAATAATAACGCAATTTGATAAGCATTTCATGTAGGACCTACTAGTTTAAATTGTCGCAATTAGATAGGAGGCTCGTAGTCAATGTTCCCTTTAAGGTGTACGTGTGTGCACGCGCACACCTACCAAAATATGTCCGCACACATGTTTACATCCCCCGCACACATGATTACATCCCCCGCACAGTCCACACACAAAAATATTGTTAGCCAGATTTTAGTTTTGCTTGAATGCACGAAACCATCACATGCACAATTTTTTGACTCATTTCTCGGAAGGCGAAGATCAAGTGTGACTAACGCGAGAACGCAAGTGAAATTTTACATCGAGCGGTATCACTATATCTGTCCCGTTCTATCGCGTGCCAAAGTATACGAAAAGAATATATTTTATCAATGAATACTTTTTTCTTCATTTCCTATTTTTTTTATTTTCTTAAAAAATTATCGTTGTTTGTGTTATTATTATATAAAATCACTGAAATTAATAAATACCTTAAAAATATAAGTTTTAATGAAACATTGTATGTGTATGTTTTTGGGGGAGGGGTGTAAATTTACGGCACCGGGTGATGGCCCGTCACTGACGGGGGACACCAACCCCAGTTATGCCACTGCTCAGATGCGATGATGATCCGCACACACAATAGAATAATTAGAGGGAATGTTTCTTGTAGTATAATTGGTTAATGCACAGTTGGCGCAATACCAGTGGTTTTACGGGTTCAATATCGGGCATTGTATTTTTTTCAAATACGATTTTTTCTAGTGGGTCTGAGGTATTTCAAGTTATGGATGTAAATGTACATATTTTTTACAATATAAACTATAACTAAAGAGAGCATTTTTAGTGTGGTTGAAATAGTAGTCATAGAAAAACCTATATTCTACATATTGGCAAATTGAAAGATTGTGCCTATGAACTATTGTTTACAGCCGCCATTTTTAGTCTATCTGATTACATGATATGACATGAGCAATAATTTTTAGTGATTGCTCATCTAAATATTCAAAATAATAATGATTCAGCACATTTGACAGTGTAGTACAATGATTAATACAATCTGTGCTTTCACTGGCAGTCATAGTTACATTTTTGTGGCTGCTAGATTCAATGTCGGTAAACCCAATATTCTGATTTTTTTTCTACTCTAAATAGTGATAGTTATTCTCAAATTCAAGTTTCAGGGTTTGTTTTGGCAATATTAAATTAAATAACAAAATTTATGCATCCGACAGAATCTATTATCGTGCGGAAATGCTATCACTCGGAACAGTGCGAAGTTTGCTACAAATTAATCTGCAATGCAAAACGACTCGCAGCGTAGCATAGCAGCATAGAAAAAGTTCTTCTCCAACATCTTCAGAATCACATATATACAATGACATTATTAATGGACGACGCACTCAATACAGCTAGCAAGTAAATTCGGATGTATAAGTAGACGTCACGCAATTTCCATTATGCGATATCATGCATCGGGAATTTATAGCAATATGACCTTTATTGTAATGGCGTTAGAGCAGTGTTTCTAATGTCAATGTTCATTTGAGCGAACCCGTTCGAACCGGACCATTAGGCAGACCCAACAAAAAGCATCAGGAATTTATAGCAATATCACCTTTATTGTAATGGTGTTAGAACAGATTATGCCATTCGGCAGACCCGACAATAAAGTGAGCGTCTTTTTTTTCAGGATGATTCGTCCATATTAATCTCATTGCATATATTACATAAGAATATATGCAAGAGTTGGATAAATTCTCTTATAGGATTCTTAACATGCAAACCGGCTTAAACAGCAGTTTTGAAATTGCTATCAGCCAATCAATAAAGTTATTCAACATTAAAAACTTTGGAGTAGATAAAGACACTACTTAGCATTATGTTAGACTTTCATAAATTGTTATGGGGTTTGCAAATCGGGTCAAGTTCAGGTTTTGTAATATTGTAGCAAAACTTTCCTACGTCTTTGAAATTGTATCGTGAAAAGATTTCCTTTCACGGGAAAGCTACGCCGCAGGGCACCGGCAAGGCCGCATGAATATAAAGTAAGCGAAAACAACAACAAAAAAAAACCGGTTCTATGTCGATAAACATTTGGGGTGATTCAGTCGGTGCCTGGTACGGATGGGTACCTGAGGGAAACTAATCTGGCGCAATCAATAAAGCGGAAGGGGGATCCACCCCCACTGTCGAAACTTTATTGCGTGTGAAACATGGCGGGGTATAATTCATGCCGTATGAAAATCTGGCACGAACTTTGTAATTTATTTTCCACATTAGTAAAAGATACGCAAAAGCATTATTACGAAATAAGTTCAAACGGAAAGTTTCAGAACAAACTGTAGCGGATTTAATAAAGCCAAAAATTTTACAAGAATATTAATACAGCTATCCGAATTTATATGCCTGTACACGCTAAAATATTCCTAGTATATTTGATCGATACGATCACGGTATTAAACGCAACATTTTTACAAAAGCCAAATTAAAGACAATAAAATAATCATATATTATTATTAGGGTTAAGCCTATGGAACCAAAGGGGTCTGACATAATGAGTTGCATAAAATGTGACTTCACAAAAAGAAACAGAATATAAACCCATTTTTTTTTTTTTTTTGAGAATAAAATATCCCATGAAATTCAATACTGAAAATGGTAATTTTCATTGAATTTGTTTTTTTAAATGCCCTGTCAAAATTTCATAAAATTTAAAAAGGAGGATAAAACTTTTGTGAAGAGGTGCAATGGTGGGAAGAGGGATTCAAAAAACAATGAAAATCAATTGATGTCATTTATATAGATGATTAGTGAATATAAAGAGAAAAATCGTTTTATCTTTAAATGGTTTTAAACATTGATTTACCACATTACAAGACTGGCCTTCGCTAAGTTTAATATATACACAATAATTTCACACAGTTCGTAAAGCATTCGAGGCCATTCATTGGTCGGTATATCAGTATTACGACGGTAGGAAGTCAGTGAGGTACCAACTGAATCGCATGGAGACTTGAGTACTTGTAGAAATAGAGGAAATCTAATAACGGTGAACACCTCGGCCACCTACGGTTTGCAGACGACTTTGATATCTATGCAAAACCAATGTGTACCGTCACTCATTGAGGCATGAACACTTAATATAAGAGAGATCTAAAAATGATGTCATAGAATGGTGCACGTAAAAGAAACCAATAGATAAGGAGGCAGACAAGAGTATGATTATTCATGAAACAATCATGGACTAGACAAGATAGTCGGTGATCGATAACCACTAGACAAATGGACTCATACAACGGTAGCCAAAGAGCACATAAAGGCCACACGGGCGCCTTAAAACCACCTTGATTAAAGAACTTCGCAAAAGTGTATCGCAGCAAAAAAACCAATGACCGTGATCAGCGGGAAGCAGGTGTGAGGAGACATTCACCCAGTTGTGGATGAATCCTGGCTGACAATGATACTGGTTGGAAAAAACACAAAATGAGAAATCTCTTCTGCGATCGAGATAAAAGTCTGGGGATTCGATGAAGAGCAATCAGGTTCCGCATTGCATCCGTACTGGTATATAGAGTGAAAACCATGATATTAAAGGAACGGATAAACAGAAGACTGGGGTTGAAGAAATGGTAGAAAGACCCATTTACAAAAATAAATATTATTACAGTTAAGTTTGGTAGATAACTCGTGTGATAGATGTTTCCAATAACCATGGATATATTTATAATATCTACAAAAAGTCTCACTTAACCGTTCAATAGACATTTAGCTGATACAGTATTATAAAACATTTTTGTATCGGTTTAGTATTCTAAATAAAATAGGAAATTGATTATGAATTAATGACCTTTACAAAACTTCGCAAAAACAGATTATGACCTCATCAAATTTTTATGACATTACCTCACTAGCCATAACTAAATGTTTCCTGATATTATAAGAAAATTTATAAAACTATTTTGTTACGCATGAATAAAAAACCTTGCTTTATTGTAGCGAACTAATTTCACTGAAAAGTTGGAATGTAATTTTGAAAAAATCCTTCACCCTGCAGAAGTTGGCATGAACAACAAAAAAAAAAAACATTTTCCAAGAAATGTAATGTTTCCAAAACCAATTCGCGTACCAGGCAACGAAATTCAAAGCATAAAACAAAATACAAGAATAGAATTTATAAGTAAAACAAACAATTAATTGTTTTATATTTCTGAACAGTGTTATTGTTAATGGTATCAATGAATACATATTGTACCAAATATGTGATTTTCTGAAAGAAATATTAACGAAAATTATTGTGAAAGAAATATTAACGAAAATTATTGTGAAAGAAATATTAACGAAAATTATTGTGAAAGAAATATTAATATTATATCATAAAAAATGGTAAAATTATATTATGAAAAACTGAAACTTGCTTCAGCAATTTTTAAAGAGATACTACAGAAGGCTCTATCTGGCAGAAGAAGTGTTTCAACAACATCTATATTATATAACATTTTTGGTGACTTGGACAAAATCTAAGAGATATCATTGGATTCATGAGAAACTATAACTCATAAAAAGTGTGGGGGGTTCAAGAGCCTTATATTGTATTCGATATAAACAAATCAATAGATTATGAAATGAGGGCACATTAACCTGAACTTGTATTTTATAAAGAATTCTCAAATGAGTCAGCCACAAGTCAGTAATAATTAACCCTTTGACCATATGAAGCTTGCAATATATTAATTGCAAAAAATGTTACCATTTCATTGTACTGCACCTTTTGTATTTACATACATTCATTTCCATGCATGGTTAGAGTGACACTGTGTATACTGTATTGTATCATAAGGGGTATTGTGCATGCACTCTAATCATTTAAACATGTTGGTTTTAATTTCAAGCCCCATTTACTTAATGCACAGTTAATTTTGCAACTATTTATTTACAAGATGAGAACAATTAATTTAAAAAGTAGCAAGTGAGAAATTTAAATGTTTTCTCTATGAACAATCTTATGTTTAAATAAATCAATTTATTATCAAACAGCAAAACTAATAAAACAAATTGAATTTTAAGAAATCAATCTTCAAGGTCAAATTTCTAGATAGAAAATAGATAAAAAAAAAAAATAAGGTACTTAAATTGAACTGGTAACTGATGGTATATTTCATTTTCAATAATATTATTATTAAACAACACAAAAATGACAAATATTAATCAATATATTAAAAAATTTGACCTTATTTTACGAATTTTATATTGGATATAATTGGACTTTTTATACATTTTTATATTAGGTATGTTATTGGCGAATTTTATTTGAAAACATAAAAAATTGTTGATTCTATTGGCTTAAATATTGTATAATACATAATTATGTACAATATTTCATACTAATGCATATCGAGTAACATTTATACTGGCATGACCAACGCGTCGCGTCATTCACGAAATGAATTTTGGTCTATCGCACCGTATGCCCATAGAAAATGTATGGTAATGTAATATGATTTCATTGGGATTTTGAAAAGGCATCGTTAACTTCGTCCATTTTTTATTTTCTTAACCAGGTTACTTGATAGCTGTTTTAGAATTAATCATGAGGAAGCACACATAACCTCATTGTATTGCATCACTCGTAACCTGCCGCAGTAGTGAGAGAAAGAGAAGATGTGAAACCTTGCCTTTTAAACTGAGGCATAGTTTCCCTTGACCATTGTGCAGTAGGCTCTTTGCGCAGTAAGAGAATTATTTGACGATGAATACCCGAAAGAAGACCAAAACAGATCGTTTTCACTACGAATAGGAAATTAAGTATTTCTCTGTGATCATGAAAGTTAATTT
This sequence comes from Rhyacophila brunnea, assembly GCF_057557595.1. NCBI lineage: Eukaryota > Metazoa > Arthropoda > Insecta > Trichoptera > Rhyacophilidae > Rhyacophila > Rhyacophila brunnea. The sequence continues at coordinate 44,825,480 of NW_028232859.1, forward strand.
TAAACACCTAAAGTTGACGCCTATTGGTAGATGGTACATTTTTACACACTAGTATAGTTTATGCAAATATATATTTCCACGGTTCAAAAGACAGAAAGTTACAATATACCATTGATTCATTTGTATAATTAGATGAATTTAGTAATTTTCAATAACATTATTTTTTTGTTATATATTATTATATAACTTGGTTAGTCGACCGTTCAGAAGATGGGTTTATAGCTGGAAACATCTGTCAACGTACATGAGTAAATTAAAGTAGAATTAACAAAAATAATTTAGTTTCAATTAAAATTCAATTCAAAAAAAAAATAAATTGATTATTTTTTTTACTATCATTTTACACTTAGGGAAAATACTTTCAAATGGCAATGACAAAAATAAACCATTAGATAAGAGCGGCATTTATGAATAATCTTGCATTGAGGGAATGTAAGAAATAAATAACAAATTGATTCATGATATTTTAATCTCTGATTGCTGTCCACTCTCAAGTTTCCGATTAAAAATTGCCACCCCCTCTACTCAATTAGAATATTTACTCACATGGAATTCAATCAACCATTCCTTTCCCATATTATATAGCTTGTCTCCTACCCCCACCATAACATTTCATTAACTCAAATGTAAATTTCAATACCCATATCTATTTGATAAGACTCACCATGTAAGTAAAACACGTGTCATATACATATAAATTAAATTCGTAAAAAAATATTATTAGTTTCCCTTCAATTTACGGTATTTATAATCATATTTTAAATTCTACAAAACAAATCCTAGATAGAATAAATTATTATTTTTCCCTGATTTTTTTTTACACAACTTTCATTTAAGAGTATTACGTATTCGGGTATGTTATGTTCATCATTTATTTTTATCCTACTACGTTAGACTTACTTTAAGTTTATATTGTGATAACTTTAAATATTCTGACACAAAGTCGCTAGATGAAGTTTTTTTCTCCCAAAACAACGGTGAAACAGTTTGGACTATAACTAAAAGGATTCATATTATGAACCTTTTGTATTACAACACATGATGGCGTTTCATCTTTTTATATTTAGACACTGTCTCCTTAGAAAAAAAAAGGTTTTTTCAACATCTTTAGATGAAATAGTAATATTATCCTAATTCAATTTTTTTACTTACCAACATATGAATATTTTGAAGCAGATAATCCTCCATCAGGACCCTGAGCTCTCCGTAGGCCGAATTCTAATAAAGATATATTTTTACCAGCCACCATACGGTAACGGGCAGCATTTGTTGCCATCAAGCTAAAAAAAAAAAATAGGGCATGATTATTAATATAAGCATAAAATTTACATCCTGCGTTGACTTCTTACAACTTAATGTCACCAACTTTCTTATGACTTAATTGATTCACTTCATGTTATGAATAATTAACAAATAATAGCCTGAGATTATTCTCACCTTGCAAAATTGACCAGGGTCAATAGAGTGGTTTCCAACAGCTGCGCAATGATTAAGGGACCTTCGACCCTCAAAAGAGGAACTCTATAACAAAAACAATGTAACTGTAACAATAAATTCTGCATAATTTGAGAATGAAAATGAATGAGAATGAATCATAATTTAATACAGTACGAGTTTTAACAGAATTTCAGATTTTATGTTAAGCCTACTTAAAACCACTGTTTAAACATATTAAAATTAATATTTATAAAATTAGACTGATTTCATATCATTATTATTAAGATATGTACTTGAAAATGTACACATGTGAAAACCGTTGAGTTCAGTATTGCAGTAGGTAAGTATAATTATCCAAGTAAACCTATAGTAAGTCAGTTACCTACCTTCATTGTTACTGTTTTATTATTTTATTCTTGTTTTCTGTAAATACTTTTCTATTGTATTATGTATTCATAAATGTATTCATAAAATATCAAAACCAGCTTTGTTTGTTAGATAAATAGTATTAAACCAGAGGCTTATCGCCATTTTTTTATACTTTACGACCAACTGTAAACATGATTTTTTTCTATTAATTTTAATTGCATTAAGAACATAATATTCTAGTGCTAAATGGATCTTCACTATTATGTCAAAATGGCAGAATATAGTGGTCACTGAGTTTGAAACTATCATCCTCAAGTGTCCTTTTTTTTCGATTACCCAATGTTTACTTTTTTCCAATATGTTTAAAGAGCTGTTTCATTTAGTCAAAAGAATCTATTGAAATGGTTATAATGTTCCCGGTTCATAGGGATAAATTAAAAGTTCAAACTCTTCAGATGAATAGTATCAGTTTTCCACTTATCATAAACTAATCAAAGACTACCTATATAAAATGTATGGAGTTCCCTCCAAATTCTTCTGTCAAGAGCAAAAATAGGGATTTCCCCTTTTTCTTAGATCCATTAGTGCTACCAAGTCAACATTCAAGCCCAGTTTTTCAGCAAAGCTTTTCTAGCATTAACACATTTTAACAGTTTTATTTACAGTGTTTACCATTGACGTAAGTGGGTAGTCTTATTAAAAGTCAATTTAAAAAGATCATAGCCAAAAAAAATTTTAAAGATTTTAAAACATGACATTTTTAAATTTTCTGTGTCTAAAATAATATTTAATACTTCACTGTTACAAACCAACTAGTACATTACGGCATTTATATGATTGAAATGAGAAGCTACCTGTTGAAAATCTCTTTGGTAATAAGGGCAACACTGAGAGGAAATTCTATAAACTGAACACACCATCGCTTGTATATAATTTTTTTTCGCATTTAACATAATATTGTACCACTATATCGCTCATTAAACATGAATATAAAATTGGAAATCTTACCTTGGAAAAGCAACCGAACCTTCTTTTATGGCGGATACTGTAACATCGTTGCAAGTTAAATGCTTCAAATATGTGTAAAACTCTTCTTCAATATTTTGAGGCAAAATGTTCTTCAGATAGGCAATATCTACAGAAAATAAATAATTATTCACTAGCATATCATATTGTTGTAAGCTCTTAAACTGTCACTGACATAAATGATATTTATTAAATATGAAATATGGAAAATAATAATTGCCCTTACCACTGTCAGAATAATGAAAGTTGTCCAGGAATTTCAAACATTCTTCTAACCCAGCGAAGATCGTAAACTCTCCATGAAATGGATTATTGCGGAAAAACAAATCGAAGACAGCATTATCTCCAATCTTTCCTGATTTCCAATAGGCATAAGCCATCGTAATTTGATAGAGATCTGAAAACATTAAGTTAATTTAATTCAGATTTTGACGTTTAAATAATCTTCATTCAAATCTCCCTCGAAAGTTCCAACCAGTGGTACAAACGTGATAAAAATTACACAAAACTAACCTGTCAAAAGTGGTTGGACGACACCGTTTTGACGGGCCATTTTTTTTCTTTCGCAAACTTCCGATATTTCACTTTCACAAGACATTACAATACAATCTCAGTCGACGAAAAACGACAACAAACTCCGCGTGCTTCGCGGATAGCGCCTCAAACGAAACTGCTGACATTTTGCGAGTCTCGCGCTGTCAAACCGAAACCGCCTCGCAGCGCGGGAAGTACATTTTTACACTGGCGAACGTCATGCGCAAATACGAATATCGACCACACGTGAACAAAAGGTCAAAATTTGAAGGGCAAATCGTCCTCTTCTACCTTGGCGTGCTAAAATTACGATAAAATAACATGAACTCTTGTATTATTCTAAAGAAATCTTCATTTTCTCGCGTTGTTCACCTCGAAAATGCCATAATTCAACAATTGATATACTATTGAGCGCAAAACAGGCTACCAAAAATTCAACTTCTATATTGTACGAACTCTCAGCGTCGGTTGACTCGGGGATTCCAAATTGTTTTTCCTGCGTTACAAATTTAATGTTTCTATACTCAATAAACTGATTCTTAATTTTGCTTAAAATATTGCCTCAAGTCATGTTATTATATTGCTCGTTGGGTTGCTGGCCTCGAATCTTTATGGAACGGAATAAGTAATTTATTGTGATGTAATCAAAATAGATTTGTGTCAACTGACGTAATATATGATTGATATTAAAAATAGAATCAGTAACCTATCAAATTTATCATCACATTCATCACCATGACTATATTTTATCGTGATGATGACGACAATGATGTAAAACCTGAAAATAAAAATACTTAGGTAGGTACTCACTACCATTGGTATTAATGCCATGCCAATGTCTCATGAAAACTTAATATTTGCATACCTTTCAGTAAAAGTTTGTGGAACTGTGGTACCTACTTATGAATACCAATCATGCTTTAACTTTTTTGTAGCGGTCTGACATGCAATAGTCAATGGTAACTACCTACCTATTCTACTTTCTATCTATGTTAACTTTAAATGGTGAAGTTTATAGTCAGTATTTTACCTAGTAGCTATAAATTATTAGGGAAGTAGAGTTATTAAACCAGCTTAAGGCCCTTTGTTAATATGCATGGCTCTCACAAGGGGGAGGGCTGACAGGACTCCAGGAAGCCTGGGGGCCCGGGCTTAGGAGGGTGGCATGAGCGTCAGCAGCGTGGTGCAAGGTGGTGCACCACCTTTGGTTCAAAAAAAATTGTAAGTATATAATATAACAGGTCAATGTAAAAGGTGCCTACTGTGATGAACGAAATATTCTTGGTTGTTATACTTTAGGTACCTGCCTATGAATTACTTGCCATTTAAGCGGTACCCTTATAGTAAGGTTTAAGTAAGTGAATGTCGAAGGAATAGGGGACTATAGGGTGGGCTGCAAATTATAAACTGCGACGTCTACGCCAAATACCAAACATTTGGTGTAAGTAGGTAATAAGAATGAGTTTTCTTACATGCACCACCTTACACAAAATCCTGGCGGCGCCCATGGGGGGGGGGGGATGTGGCCAGTTAAGTGAGATATTATACATACACCACTATTTGCTTTAATAGTTTAAAAAATTCGCCCGCGGCGCTATTATAATATATAAAGAATATTTATATTATATTGTGCGATGCAATTTGACGTGATATGAAGATTGATATAAGTAAGTAGCTAAATGATGTGTAGAGTGTTATTTTATAATTATTTCTAGTGCGTTCCTGACTATAAAAATGGCTGTTTATCCAATATTTCGAAGGGTCTTGGCCACCAGAAAGGGTATCGCGATTAGTGCTACATAGTATTATGATGCTTAGTGCCGACAACTTTACTCAATAAATCAATTGAATTTATTTAAAAATACAAAATCGCTAAAAATACACGACACACCCTAATTTTCACTCAAAGAACCTGGGGTTCCACGGAAAACCATCTGAGGAACACTAATGTAAAAAATCACACTACCCTTCACGTTAACGATAGGTCGGGGGGCCACCAAACATATTATTGGGGCCCGCTTCCGGATATGGGGGCCATGATAATATTTCAATATCATCGAAGCCCAATAGTTTCCATTAAAAGTCCACAGTATCACAGCATTAAAAGCAGACAGTTCGTAGGTATCTATTTTATGTTTTTATCAAATAAGTATCTATAATTCTCTGTTTTATGAATAAGTTATAATATTTTATCGTGCGAATATAACTTACCAGGGCTCGAAATGGACCGGAACGCACCGAAGCGCCGTTTCGGGTCGTAAAATCGGCAACATTGTCGTTCCGTCTCATGGAAAAAATAATTTTACCATTTCAGCTAGAATGGCCATAATATAACAAAAAATCACACACTCATTTTGTATAAAACACATAAAATTAGATAACTATGTTAATATTTTCATAAAATTACCGAGCGCTCCGGTTCGTAAAATTCTCCATTTCGAGTGCTGTAACTTACAAAATAAATATATTACGTCGCAGGAAATTTACCAAACTGAATAGTACCTATGTGAACAATTCACTAATACTTAGGATTTTTGACTGCTCATCTCTAACTTGTATCAGAGATCCTCAGGTCGAGACTAATAATTGTCCATGTAAGATAAATCACCACTCTACGTGGATTAAGTACGTATATTCTCATTCATTCGTCATGCCTCATGACTGAGGATGGTGACCCAGATGAATTGACTTCGATTTGGTTTGAATGGGTTCCCCATCCTATCGGAATTCTACGTCACGCAAGATCCGTTGCATTCATAAATAACTGGTGCAACTATCTGAGTCATCCAATGTTTGCTTCAATGTTCCGATGAGACAATCAAGCTCAGATGGCACAAACGGATACTAACGATCTTAATAATGTTGTTTGACAACCACTTGTGGGTGCGAGACCTCGCATTAATTCATAGGTGAACAACCACTGTTATAGACTCTGAAGTGTCTGGGTATGGGGATGTATCTGAAGCGACAAGACGCTATAGTAGTAGGCGGAGTGAATGTGGAAGTCAGTGTCGCCTTAAACATCAAATAAAAACGTATTATGGATATTATTTCAAGATGGACTCCTCCCCAAAACCATTTATATGTGGGCGCCTGTATAATCCGGATAAAGATACATATTATGTGCGTGAATCAATTACATTATTAATGGACAACGCACTTAATACAGCAACTAGCAAGTAAATTCACGCACAGCGACATTCGCACATGTATAGGTAGACGTCACGCAATTTCCATTATGCGATATCACGCATCGGGAATTTATAGCAATATCACCTTCATTGTAATGGCGTTAGAACAGTGTTTCTAGTGTCAATGTTCATTTGAGCGAGCCCGTTCGAACCGAACCGTTCGGCAGACCGACAAAAAGCATCGGGAATTTATAGCAATATTACGTTTATTGTAATGGCGTTAGAACAGATTATGCCATTCGGCAGACCTGACAAAAAAGTGAGTGTCATTATTATTCCCAGATGCTTCGTCCATATTAATGTCATTGGCGTGAATTAATAAACATTGTAAGTAGGTACCTATGTATAGAAACTGTTTACGAACATTTAAATTGTTCTGATACAAATGTCCGTATTTTTTATTTGTATTGTTGCACTGATGGTAAACATTCTGTTCACTGTTGGTACAGAATGATGTTCTCTGACTAGACTACCCATTAGTATTAGTACCTAGAATGATTAAAGTAGTTGTTAGGTAAGTATTATTAATATCCAGTTTCTCGTAACGCGAAGAACATCCTATTGAATAAAAATGATAATAAATAATAGTAATAAAATCAATGTCAAGTTTAGCGAATTTGTTTCGTGAAAAATACAGAGTTGGAATTTATTTATAGCGCCGTAAGACGATCATGCGAAAATGCCCACATCGGTTGATACGATTGTACGTAAGTAGGTACACTTATGCAGTATTTTCGCTGTCTCAAATATGTGCAGGGGAATCCTAGGTTGGAACATGCTTTGTAATAAAGTAAGTACTGTATAAGTATAAGTCAATACTTTATTATTAATCTGTGATGGGTAATAAAATAATACAGTAAGAACAAGAGACGTGACTTCTCCTAAATAACCGAATCTTTTAGGTAGGTAACGAATATTATTTTTATTCGATTAGTACTTACCCGATTATTCTTTGCTATCATATTATTATTACTATTTTTTATCTTGGTAACAAAAAATAACCAAGCTGTTGTTAGTAATTGTTTATGTTTTATATGACCGCCAGATTTCGCAAAGCGGTTGACAACTTACTTATCAGTTTACCTATCACATCGAGTGAAATGAATTAAGTGCGATGTGAAGAAATCATAGTGTAACATTACCATCACGTCACGTGCTGTCACGCTGAGATAGATACGTTCAGATAATATTGTGTTCTGTCCATTACCTGTCAAAAATATGTAAAGCGTCAATTACATTGAGTTACTTTACGAGCTATTTGTTGGCGAATTTAAAAGCGGGCGATTCAGCTACTGCGATTGTGATGTGACACATAAAACTTTCCATTCGCTGAGAAGCCACAAGACAGCGACTATTTTGACAGAACGTAGTTCTTGTTGTTTTTATTTAATAAAACGCATTTTTTTTGTAGTACTTATTTCCACTTATTCCACAAAAGTGGAATAAGTACTACAAAAAATGCGTTTTATTAAATAAAAACAACAATACAATGCAGTTCCACCATGAATTGACAGTTAACAAAATAAAAGAACGTAGTTCGTTTTTTTTACCAGGAGGTTGCTACTGCGCTCTACTGCGCAGATGCAGTAGGCCCACACGCCGGCGTGTAGCGTGTAAAGTTGACCGGCTTTCAACTTTTCTCGGTAGAGTGTTTACAATCTGCTTATTAGCTTGTTCGATGATTACACTGGGCGACTTTACAGTCAGATTGTAAATTCGTCAATAAACAGCTCGTAAAGAAGCTCAATGTAATTGAGGCTTAAGTTTTAAGAAAATTAAAAAATAACGTCATGTTATAAAACGCGTCAGTTTGGTGGTGTGGCGTGATACGCGTGACGACTCTGTGGTTTTGACGTATTTCGGCATATTTTTCTAACTGTCACTATTTTTGTTTTCGGTTCAAAATGTAATAGGTACAAGTACATGATGGGAGCACCAACAGCTGTGTGATAACTGATAACATTTTAAATATCTAACCTAAATCGATAATTTAGCACAAGCGAATATTAATTGTGGTTAACTATGAGTTTATGATCGACCCAATGTTATCGCCTGGTAATCCTTAAATAGTTACTATCTCCAGCTACCTCAATTACAATAATATAATGATACGTTAGTTTGAGGTATCTATGAACATTTACAACTAACTACCGTACATACCTACCTACCTACCTACGACAAGATTACGATGTTTACATTTGAAATTGGCTAGATATTTCTGAGAAGTACCAAATCCATGTAGCCTAGGTTGTATAAACAAAACGATACGTACTATATTATGTTGTGCTGTGTTGTGTTATGTTGTGATGTCGTCGCTGTAGGATTGGTTTCCCGAATAGACCAAATGTTCAGGAGACGAAAAACAAATTTCATAATCCTATATTTAAATACATGGAGATATTTAAATTGTTATTTTTACAGCATATGAATGATGTATTCATTACCATTACAAAGTAATTTAAAGAAAGGGATGGTTCTCGTCCAATTAGATACAAAAAAACATTCTGCATTACGAGGTCGATTTCGATAAAAACGGATATTCGGGAAACCAATCCTATAGCGACGACGTGTTGTGTTGTATTATAGTACACATACATATCTACCTGCTATCTTTAATTAACTTCATAATCATAAACTTTGTATTTAAATATAGGTAGGAACCAAAGACATTGCTAATGTCTGATCTCTTTGGTAGAAACCCATGTTAGTACTAATATAAGTATGTAGTATCGTGAATTGTAAAACATGAATTATTTCAATATTGATCTTCATTAAACAAATTACGCCCAGTAACTGTATTCGATATTCATTATTCATTTAGTATTATATTACGTACACACCGTCCAATCTCCGTGTACATCACTATTTTTCTTTACAAACAAGTGAGCGGGAATCCGAAGTATTGAAAACATTGCCATACTGTGAATAATTGTTTTCCCGAATAAAAATATATCCAACACAAAGAGATTGAACTCAGCCAACTAGGTACTTCATTTTTATGTTTCATTTATTATTTTTGTCGGTACTAAATGGATTAACATCCAAATTTTTATTTTCTTCCTATATAATAACAGTTGTAAACATTGTTTTTAAATTACTGTTTTATTTTTATAATACAATTACTTAATAGTACCTACCTAATAAAATATATCACAGACACTAACGCATGATTCATAGATACCTACATGTGCCTAATATATAGTTTTATTTTAACATCGTAAAAACAAGAATCTGTTAATAAATACAACTTCCACCCAAAAGACTACTCACTACAGACTACCACTACACCAACCTGTGGAAGCTAGGGTTGTCAATATATTTTTAGAAAATTCCGGGGTATTTTTCCGAAACAAAATTAGGTAGGTACTGATATTATATAATGATTTCTCATTGTTTTAGACTAAAACATCAGAACTTGTGATTTCTTGACCTTTTGCATTTTTCGATACCTATTCGAGAATTCCCGAATATTTTTAGAAATCGAGATTTTTAAAATTCCCGTTTTGTTTCTCAATTAGGTACTTACTGTATTTTCAATTATCCAAAAAAGATTTCTCAGTTTGATTTAATTTTTATTATGACAAAAAAAACACATTTTTGTTATGGAACTGGTAATTAGATTGCCCATAGCATGTGAATTTATCTATCAATTTCAAGTAACTTAGATACCGGGTGGAAAAAAAATGGATTGGTAAACTAAAAACGACTCCACTTGGATCTTTTCTTCACTTTTTGGGCTCTCGATTACGATTTACGAATTATTTTGGGGAAATAGAGCTAAAATCTACGGTTCTTAAAAAAAATTAAATTGCTGTACTACCTAGGTACCCATACTTAGTTTTTATGTGTCATCAAGTTGTCAACCCCTCTCCTAGGCTGGAGTCTGCACAGAAATGCAAAAATAATTTTATGCTGTCACCCAGTGACGTCCCTAGACAAAATGCCGCCTCTAGGCAGCGCCAAACGCCGACCCATTTTTTATACAGTATTTTTTATCATCCTTTCAAGACCAAAATATCTAAAAAATGTCTTGTAAGTTTATATACATTACTAACAAAATATATACCACTAAATCTAATTAAAATGTCATCTCTGCTTCAATAGACAATATTGTGAGTCCACGATTTCAGATACATTTAAAAATACACTTGACAACTTCCAAAACTCGCGAGTGACTGGTAAAAATATTTCGATAAATTTAAAATTAGGTAAGTATGAACCTACCTATAATTATAAAATCTACACGTGTCATTGCTGGTCATCAAGAACGTGATCTCCAACAGCAACGGTAGTAAAATAGACATCGCGAACCCGACCAAATAAATACAGTCATGTTAAATCTTGTATGTTAATTAATACATTTTGTTTCCAATCAGTGGGCTGATTTTTGAATGGAAAGATATTTCCGTTATTAGGTACTAAGTTTAGGTAGCTATTTTTAGATAGGTATACCGTATACCTAATGATTCTCCTCGATTTGCCGCCCTTCGAGTAACTGCCGCCCCTAAGCGACGCTCGATCTGCCTACCCTCACGGGACGTCACTGCTGTCACCAACGCATTTGTAAGCGCTTAGGAGTCTTCACCACTGCCGTATACGTATAATAAAACAAGTTTGGGCGATTCAACCACTTTATTTTCACATAGTTACTGCGAATGACACTAAACATGACACTCGAACATATAATAATACTGATATTTCTACTGTAAACATTCCACAATTATTATTATTGTATATTATTATTACAATGTTATAGCCGAGAAATCCTATCTAAAAATATATATGTCGTATTGGCTAACTGTGGACTAAGTAGGTAGTAGTACAGTATGTAATATATTTCAAGTTAGGTATATTGATTACAATAATAATTATGACAACCAATGGTCTACTAAAATACACATTTGGTATACGTGAAGATCACAGAATTTAAATTAAAATCTGATAAATAAAAATTCTACAAAGATATTTCTTTACAATTCTAATTAGCAGTAACAGTCTTGCATAAATGGCACACTTATTTGCTTACACGCTAAGAGTATAGTAATCTACAATTTTGATTAAGTACAGACTAATTATTTGTAGTGTTTTCCTAACACATATTTTTATTCAATGTACTGTTTTCAAAAAAATATTCTATGCCTACATAATAATCAGGAGGTTATACGAGGCGTGTATTTTTAAAGTGAACTTATTCCACTTCAACAAATTTTTGGCAAAAGCCAAAAAACTGTTTGCGGTGTTGATGTTACATAATATTATGTCTTTGTATTGGAATAAGTTACTTTTGTAACTAACACCGATTTTGAAGGTGATTTTTCTACTGGATTGAATGCTATTAGGTTCTTCTGAACAAAAAATACTTGTTCAAAATGTTTTCCTTTAAATTCTGGCATTCATAACTCATTTTCGTCAAGTAGTGGAATAAGTTCACTTTGAAAATACACCCCTCACTATACAGTGAAGTAAGTGCTGAGGATTGAACGAATACAAGTGCACTGGTGACCAAATTTTGTAAATTTTACATCAATTCTAAATCAGGTTTTGTTATCAAATAATCCATTATTTACTATTCCACAGTTTCTATTTCATTCACCTCGCATTCACCTATTAGCAATCGAGATCTTAACCTAGGTCTGAGACTGCTTATGGTTTATTATTATGTTCTTTCAATCCTTTTCTATAGAGGTATGGATGCCAAATCAGGAGATATCCTGGAGAATTGAGGCTTTTGATATGTGGCTGTATAGACGAATCCTTAAAATTTCTTGGACTGACCTTGTGACAAACGTTGATATTCTATCAATGATGCAGTATCAAAACCAGCAACCTAAATTACCACGACCACATTATAGACTTATAGAGGATAAAGTACAGAATTTCCCAACATGTAATCCAAGGAAAGATCAACAGTAAAAGCAAGATCGCACTGAAGGCATGATAAGACTATTTCACGAAAAAAAATATTTTTCTATGTTTATTAATGTTTTTATTTTTTGAAGAAGGAAAACCATCTGTCTATAGAATATAATCCAATGTTAAGCTTCAATTACATTGAGCTTCTTTATGAGCTGTTTGTTGGCGAATTTATAATCTGCCTGTAAAGTCGCCCAGTGTAATCATCGAACATGTTAGTTTGTTCGATGATTACACTGGGCGACTTTACAGGCAGATTATAAATTCACCAACAAACAGCTCGTAAAGAAGCTCAATGTAATTGACGCTTTAGGAATAAATTGCTTACATGTTCAAATCCTGTTTCACGCGTAAATAGATAGGTATTTAGTTTATATGAAAACTTCTAACTGAATTTTTAATTATATATGTCATCATGTCTTGTACCAACCCGTTTAATCCTCAGTACCTTACTTCATTATTCAATTAATATGACATTATTATAAAAAACAATTTCAACAGAAATAAAGTTATCTTAACTAGGTACTACCAAAATAATCGAAATCATACTTACTAAACAATATTGTTATTATTGGACTGACATAAGAAGAAAAATTTATGAAATGTGGAAAATAATTTTACTTGTTCATTTTGCTCCATCAAAACTGTTGTTTTCTTTAAAACTATATACTTAATACAAAAGATTTATTTGCAAAAATTTCAGACTGTAATCAGAAAATATCTTATGAACTTTCTGGATTTAACAACACTTGATGGCGATTCCCACACACTATATGTGTAATTGAAATGGTAGCCATTGAAAAAAAAATATTATCTATGTTGGCTCAATAAAAGATGGGAAAATTCTTTTATATATAAATATATCTGTTCCTCTCTGACGTCTGTTTTGATGACCGTTATTATTTACGTATGAGATTATTTGTGATTGTTCATCAAATATTCTAAATAAAGATAGTTCACTGTATTTATCTGCCTGTCTAATTCAATAATTGACACGGTATGTCCTGGCAATTACAAGTAGATTTATAATAATTATAATAGTTGAACATGTTTTACGTTTGAAATGATCAATATATTATTATGTATTAATGAATAAAACAATATCTTGGCAACATCTACAGGTTTAATTGTTTAGGACAGGACTGACTGTTTGAACGAATATTAAATTGTATTGAATTTTTTGCAGATTTTGACAGATCCTGGTGAGTTTACTACAAATGAATCTGCAATGTGAAATGGCTTGGGCGTGAGTCTCAATAACCATTTTCAGCTTCACTTTATGTTTTAACTGTCTGTATAAAGATTGTTAACTTCAACGAATGTTTTCGTTTAATCGAACAATAATAATAACACAATTATACTGTCCAATAATAAATATTATAAAATAATTAACGATTAAGTACAGGTAGGTATGGTAAGTAATTAATAAATATAGAAAATATGGTTTGTCTATTACGATAGATATAGCACACATTAGGTTTTATTTTTTTATTTTTATATACTATTGCACTCAAGGGACTAATAGTAATTCTACAAAACGTACATTTATTATCATAAGACAGATATCTAGTGCCCCCCATTCACAAAAATATTTAGAACATTTCCATAGGCATATTATAGATTAGTAATTATAACAATTTTTATTTGATAGTAACTCTCCCAATTCTGTTGAATAAAAATACATAAACAATAGAAAAACTCCATGTGGATGTCCATAGATAATAATATCATTACAGAGACATACTCGAGCAATAAATAATTGACGGACATTCACATATAGTTTTCTATTATTTATGTATTTTCAACAATTTTTGTTAGGTAAGTACCTACCTACCGTATTTTGTTTTTGGGCTATTATCCAGTATTCCTTATTCTCCTTCTTTCTTCGATGTTTAGGGCTCTTTACAGAGACCATTCTCAAAAGATATTTGTGGTAAAGTGTATAAATGCGAATATCACTGTGTTACTTTGTTATTTAAGACCATTATTGCTAGATTGGAAAGAGCCTGATGCTATGATTCCAAATGTAGCATGTTATCTCTATTAGTAATACATATCAAGGTTCGGTTATATTTCAATGGTTTCCTTTATTTCGGATTAGTATTTTAATTTCGTCTCAAAATCAAATTTACTCCAAAAAACGTTCGATGCCAGCTAACCATGGTCCCCACAAGAGAAGGGGGTGGGGGGGGGTCAACTTGAACGGATACATAATAATATATTGACTTTTGTCTTTTCTATATACCTACATTTGCACACTTTTCATGCAATTTTGTTCATGAACAGTAAAAAATGTCACCCTGTGGTGCTTTTTATTTCATGCATATTTACATTAAAAATAAGCATAAGTTTTCTCACATTGATAAAATTGACTTTAACTATATGTGTATTTGGCCGGGGTCGTAGGTTATCTGGCTACTACAAAAAAGACTCATGAGACGAGAAAGGTTGTGAAACAGTGCTTTATATGATGCCGACCACTCAATTATGAGTGAAATAAATAACAGGAAATCGCTAAAAATATTCAGAATACCCTTAATTTTACCTCGCCAAACCCTAGGGTTCTACGGCACACAGTTTGGGAAACACATAGCATTACGCTGCCCTTAACCATAGCAATGGGTAGGGGGCCCGGCAAAGACCGCAAAGGACCGCTTCAGGATGAGGTGAGAGCATGGAGCTAACCTTAACATTTTTCGACCCATTCATCTCTTAGAGATACTTACACCATATAGTAATCCACATTATCTCTTGAGAATGGCCTCAACAACGAGTCCAAAATGTTGGTAAAAAAGGTGGAATACACAGTGAGAGTCTAAAAACAAAATACAAGTCCAACAAAAAAATAATAAAAAAATATTATGTAATATTATAATATTGTATGAGTAAATAGTCACCAACAAAATCTGGAATTATGTAAGGGTTTTTGTGACTGTAAAAAAATAAACTTCAAACAATTGATGTATGTTTCGACTATACATTCCCAAACGTCTTTTAAAATTAATCATAATACTAAAAATCTGTATCTTCATTTTAAAATCTGTATCTGAGAGCCAGTGGATCTTATGTCCAAAAAGAACACTTAATGATATTTAAGAATTTCAGGTTTCTGTTATAAATAGACTCAAAAGGTAAATTGGCCCTGAGAAATAATTTAAGTTGTAAGTTTTAAATCTATATTGGAGAAATTTTTGGCAAAATTGGACTTGAAACAGACTGGCTCTGAAGTACAAAAATAATTACCACATCCCGATAAATTTAATTCTTTGCATAAAAAAGACACGCTCTCGCCAACGGTATATTGCAATGATTGTCCCAAATATTGGCGTTTCAACTTCATCATATCAACCTATACTTAAATCTCCCATCTTCTCATCAAGTGACATTAAAACAATCACATAAACAATTCACCGGTGGGAGGAGAAGGGGATGACACACAATGAACCACTTTTTAGGAGAGTACCTAAGTCGAAACTTACGTCCGTTCGTTGTTACAAGCCTCAATCATTGTTTAGATTAACAATCATGTAAAACAGCAAATACTAATATGTCAGTATTAAAAATAAAATGTCAACAGCGCACTATTTTTGGAGTTGGGAATTCAATCAAACTAAAATTGTTTCGAAATTGCCGGTCATATTATGTTGTACCTACTAGAGATGGGAAAACTGGTTGATTTTGAAGACTAAGTATACTTACTACCAGTATAAAAAAATACTTAGTATATAAACTTGTTCCAAAATACTTACTAGTATTTGGAATACTATATAGATTGTTTGGCGTGCGTATGCGACAAAAGTTTCATACTCAACTGAAACTAAAACTAAATCCATATTATTAGTATTTTAAAATACGTATCGGCTCAGGGAACTCAGACTGTGTATCGGCTTCAATATAATAGCTAAAAATACGCTGAGCTCCGCTTGTCGAAAAGTCCCATTTATTATAAATTTTTAAATTTATGAGCTGTTTTTCTGGTAGGTTACAATATTATTGTTAACAAAAATGAATAACAGTGATTTTTTTTAATTTTAAACATGTTTTGAGCGGTATATAACAAGCCTAAGCCTGTGCGTCATCTCACCACACTGCTGCGACACAAAATTTATGACATATTATTATTCATACATTCGAACGCAATAGATTAATGAATTAAAATATACCTATATTCAAGTGCTATTTCATTCGTGCGCATTTAATGTCAATAGTGTTGAAAGTCTACCAACTGGCGAGTGCACAGAACAGCGACTCACGATGATATCATCACAAGTTTTTTGGAATAAGTTTATTGGGCCACAAATACTTAGTATGGGTAGTTTCATTCGAAACTTGAGTACACAAACTGGTGATAGTATTTCCAACTCACCTCTAGTACCTACTACAAAATGTCTCTTTTTATAGATACTTAGTTCAAACTTTTAGATATAATGGGATTTATGTGATATAATTAATTTTATTCAACATTTTCTGCCGCCAAACGTTACCAAAATCGTTCTCCTAAAAAGTAGTGAATTTTGAGTTATATAACACCCTCTTGCCCACATTGGTGAATTAATAATATACATTAATAATATTATGTAAGTACACATTTCATACTAAAACAACATTAATTCCTAAGACATATAAATAATATATTTTGCTAAACTATAGGGCTATTTTCCTATAATATTGCTAGGTACGTCAATAATCCACCGGATTAATTGAAATAAGCCGAGATCAATGACAGATAAACACGTATAAATCAGGTGAACAATAGTTCTTTATAATATAAGTTTGCAGAGATATAATATAAAAACAACCCAATGGCTCTAGTTAGAAATAACCACAGGGGTCTTAATAAAATAAATGATTAATAATTAAAATATGGCTTCCGTAAATGCACCACAAATAAAAAACTAAAATAACAGAGATCCTATATTGCCCTTTTCCTCATACATTGTTGTATAGAATTGACGAATATTTTATACTATATTTTAATACTTTACAAAACAAACAAAAAAAACTAACATTGTATTTATTTATATTTTAGAAGTAGTCTGTGCAGAGTTTTAAATCCTAACTTGACAGCCATATAAACACCATCGAATCAAGAAATTCCAATGTTTAAAAGAAACTAAAATGAGCTTTCACTAAACAAATACTTTCAGCTCCAATAATTTTCAGAAGGTGGAAAAATATAGATACCTACACACAACATTATTATTTCACAAATTAATTGCTTCTTTCTCATGAGGATTCACTTACTAGTCACTTCACTTGGCCATAACAGGCCAGTTTTACGAACCGAGTCAAATTTCACTTTAAATTGAAGCGTGTTTGTTTATTCATTGTGGCCTATCAGTAAAGGGCCTACTCAATTCTCTCTTCGTTTTCATCGTCACTGGATCACTGGAAACAAAAATTAGTCTTATACCAATATGAAAACATTAAAATCTGTGTATTTAAAAAAAAAACCAGAGAAAACTTTTACAATGTCACCATGTACAGCAATAACGATTTGCAGTAATGTTTGCTAGCATTGAAACAGGCATTGTAGCAAACAATACAAATACACATGCAAATCACAAATCGTGCCACTGTAGACTGATTTACCTATACCGTTTGTGATATAGCAGTCACTCTGTTGCTATTTTCAATTTCAAAAACAAAAAGTACCTACATAATTGATTTTAATGAATACCTATATTCTGTAGAAAAATAGGGAGGATTTTCAAAATTCATAAAATGATAACATCCAAGGAAAGATTAATGATAAATGTAGCAAAGGATGATGCTGCATTTCATGGCTTAAGAACCTCCGTGATTGGTACGAGTGCAGCTCCAAAGGTCTGATGGTGACCAACCTCTATTAAGGGATAACACAATAAGAAGATGGAGAACCATATCTCAATTTGGGCATCCCACGTCGATGGAGGCAGTTAATCTGTATTGGTCAACGACAGTGTTTTTTACCTTCTTGCACACTAGAACACTCTCAGCATACTAGTGTGCCGCGGTGGCACACCGATTGAAAAATACTGACCTGCCGAATCGAAACCTGGACATTAAAGAAACAGACCATCAGAAGACTGGAAGCTTTCGAGATGTGGCTATATCGGTGTATGAGAATCACATTACTAATGAGGAGGATTTAACAAAAGCCAATAAGCTAAGAGATCTTCAGACTGCCATCAAAGACAGAATATATTTTCCGCAATGATAAATATTAGTTATTCCAAATCATAATGTAGGGAACGATGGAGGGCAGAAGAGGCGTAGGCGGAAAAGGATTCTTTTGACAACACAACCACCGTAAATGGTTCAATGCCCAAGGCACTGGTGATCTCATATATTTACTTGAAGATAGGGAGATAGTTATAATGTAATTAGGTCAATAATCTAAGTTGAATCATACCGCTTGTGATGATTTGTCTCTATCCCGTTCAACCTCAACTGGATGCATCCTTTTCCGGTGCGAGAAGCAGTTGCCGGAACTGGCAAAGGCTTTTGGACAGTACGGACAGCGATACGGTCTTGCTCCTGTATGCTGGTTGATATGAAACTGAAAAGATATACAATAAAATAAGCTGTACACCGCATATCATCATACAGTAATCCTTAGTTTTTATTCTGGTATGCAGTATACATGATATATGTGCGTGATATATGTCCTAAAAATGTATGCAAATTATAATTATTGTATTTGTTTGATATGCCATTCCAGTAAAGCAGTTGGATTCAAAGTGTGCATTGCAGCGCCCCAGAGATAACCACTCTCAGGGGCGTTGCACTGTTCAAAAAGTATGCTAATTCCAGATGAACTTAATATAATATGCTTATGCAATGGTAGATTCATAAGGCTGTTTTCTTCAGATGATAAAAGGCAGATTTATTTATCTTCCAAAAATCCACTGTAAAGTATTTCAAAATTTGTATTTTCTTTTCATTTGAAAAATGGAAAAATTATACTCAAAAAGATACTGTGCATAGATTAACGCGGAGAAAAATCATGTTACATAATATGGTTTTGATACAGCCTACTGATAAAAAGTTTAATAACCACATGCTGTAAACAAAAATTATATCGGAAGACATTGACCGCCCTTGTAGTCCAGTGCGTAAGGGGCTGTCCTTTCACCCGAGGGCTCCGGGATCGATTCCCAGTGAGGTCACAATATATTTACATAATCTAATATGTGAATTCCTGAAGTCTGGGAGTTATGCTACTGTAATTGGGCTTCACGCCTGTTGTGGTGTTAAAAACAAAAATAGTAAACATGAAATTATATTATGTTTATATCATCCATTTAACAATGAAAAAAATAAATAAGTAAAGGTAGTAACAACAGATTATCATCAGATCACGTGAGCTCGTTTGCTGGACCCATCAGAACATTCAATAATAACAACTGACAACTTACAAAAATATTGTGTCAATTACCTATCATTTGTAACTCTCTTCCAAACCACTAAAAACAAAGTCAAGAGTCAAAAATATGTAAATTTACAGAAAATAAAAAACTTTTTATTACATGAGAGGTTGGTGTTGTGGCGTGATATGCGTGAGGTAACTTTGGTATTTATAGTTCCGATACATTTAAATTCCGAGTAGAATGGGATTGCACACTTTAAGAGAACAATTATTATTATAAAACCTTTTCTTTGTAAAAACATTACTACCTAATTAAAAATAAAGGCTGTCAATCGCTAGATGTATTTTTTTAAATAGCTTCTTTGTCAAAAAAAACTTTGCCAATCACTGATCGAGATTCGTACCTTTAAATCCTGATTCCTTTTAAAAGTTTTCTTGCACAGTGGACAATTGTGGGGGCGTGCATCGCTGTGGGTGATGCTATGAGCTCTCAGTGTGCTGTTAGTGGGGTAAACTCGTCCACATACCGCGCAGGTATACACTTCTCCGCCATGGTACTCGCGGTGCCGATATAAATTTGACTGTGTTTTAAATCTGAAAGCAGACAGATACAACCATATAGATGAAAAAATAATGTCTTTTTTCACTGGAACTTCATGGAAATCTTGAGAAGGTGTGGACTATGTAATAACATAAATTAATATAAATGAAAATAAAACATACATACCAAAATAATAAATTTAGTAGCACTTTTATGACAGTAGAAAAGTAGTTTTTAGTTTTGTTTTAGTCCTGGGACTTAAGTACGAACATAAGTCTTCATGTAAAACACTTTGTCTCCTTCTGATTAATTAGATCATTCAAGTCATTGTATGCATTCACGAATGATGTCTGCTGGAGCTTTTTAGCCATGATGCATGCGTGTAGGTAAAAGATCGTAATCGTAATCGTGATCGTATCGATGCGTAAAGTCGATACAGTTTTAATCAGTCGTACATAAACATTCTATTCTGTATAATATATTCTCCAATCCAAACAATTCCAAGAAAATTACGAGATCAAGAGTATTGTCTATATATTATATATAGGTATATACTTATTTTATTATTTGTATTTTTAACCATTAAATGCTGGGAGGTAATTACCATGACAGTACCCGGGCCGCGAATTTCTATGAAAAATAAAACCTTATAAACATATCTTTTTTGGAAATTAAAAAGCAAATCAACTTACATTCTCCCACAAATTTCACAATTGTATTTTCCTTTGGGGCGATGCGTTTCCATGTGAACTTTTAGGTTGCCTTTCGTGGATATATCTTTTTTGCAGACGGGACATGCCACTCTTCCATTGCCGGGGTGCTCTTTCGCTTTACTCTTCAAATGGAGCCACGAGTGATTCTGCAGAGCGATACTCGACAGGAAACTCCTTGGACAGATGGTGCAAACAAAGGGCTTCATACCGTCCAACGATACATTATTATGCCGCTTGATCGGATCTGGCATTACGTATTTTTTTGTAAAATTGATTGGCTTTAAGTCGGGTATCGCTTTAATTTTTTTGTCGCAGTCTGGTTTTAATATATTAACTCTCGGTAGCAATTCTATCGTGAGAGCTTCACACTGGTCTTCGATACTGCAAAGATCAGGTATTTCCATTTTGCAAGCGATATCTTTCAGAGAAGTATCATCACTGAAACTGTCATCGGATTGGCTGTCGTCCGTCTGGCAGTCTAAAAACATCATTGGGTCTAATCTCACTTCCATTTCCGTAATATCCGATTCATCGTCTTGGTATTTGGTGTCTCCGTTTGATTCCTTGTCTGCGTTTTTAAAGTATTTGTAGCGGTGAATGACAGGCGAACGCGTTGGATTCTTGACGACATTTTTGCTAACGAGATCCAATATTTCTAAATGTTTGTTCAGTTTAGTCTGAGACTGTAGTGCCATATCGGAGAATACTTTTACGGAATCTAATCGAGTGCAGCAGCTGATACAAATCATTTTGGGAAGACGGTCTTGCGTTGTGATCTGAAAATGAGCAATGGGCAGTGACATTATTTATTTCGAAGAAAAAATCACTTCTCTTTGAGTAGGCTGATGGACATCGAAATATTATATAAGACAAAGACAAAACCAATGATCATAGACCAAGCGAACAATCTCCCACCTATAGCAGACATTGCCTTGAATTTTGGCTCATATGTAACTGAAATGGGAGTTGGGAAGTTGGAATCGTTAGTTCAACGATTCCTAACCATGGTATGAAAAAATAAAAGAAGACCATCAAGGGTAATGGAGCAGTTGGTCAATATTCTGCAGATGGAGCACATGGCGGATGAATTCAAGGTATTTTCATGTGGTAAAATAATAGCTGTTTGCATTTAAAATTCTGGAATAAATATAACTTTGCCAAGTTATCCAACAAAACCTATATTTTAAAGCTTTCATAATAGAAGCATGTAGAATATTGAAGGAGCACGCAATTAATTAGCTAACCCGATCCCAAATTTGGTCATTCAAAACAATATCATCAATATCCGGATATTATGTCAGTAGCGAAGGGTGGAGGTAGGCTGTTAAGATCCACCATAAATAGTGCACATTAAACTTTATTAGTCATACACATTAGTTAGTTATAAGTTCAGTGTTAATAGCCTACATCCACTCTTCGCCACTGTATTGAATTAAGTGTTTTATTAATACTATCGACCGAAGGTACTTGATGTAATTTGAATTTAAATTTTAATGGATTGAAGTTTTGGACTATTCCATTTGAGTCGTTTTTTGCGACCCGGGTTTCGCCTTTCGGCATCTTCAGGCGCTGTGTACACTCACCAAAAGGCAAATACACAATATGTGTAAATTTTATAAACCGTTTCATTTCTTTCCGGATGTCACACCTTTGGATAACTGACACCTCTATGAGACTCATAATCTGGTTACCCCTATGAAAAGTCACTCCATAGATTGCAATAATTAGGTATAGGTATCAAAGAATTTTAAAACTGTTGAATGAGATCATACCTACCTACTCAATAATTCCTGGTGCTAAGTAATCTGTCATGTTTATTATATTTTTATCGCCATCTATGCCATTCAATATTTGACAATATGACTCATTTATTATGATGTCAACATTGTTTTAATTTTTTTCCCATTATAGGTACCTATTATAATTTCAATTTACAGGGGCAGACTCAGGCCACTAATATGACACTGGATATACATAATGATGGTAACTAATAAATCACTACTAACTACATTACTACAGCATAGTCTTCTTCTATCATTATTACCCAATTACAATAATTATTTTCTAGCATCATGTACCTATTTGAAACATACGGATTTTCGTATACCTACATTATGTAGGTATGTACCTACCACATACATCACATTAAAAGTACCTACCTAATAGTAGAAAATCAAAATATGTCTTCGTATGAACAAAATGCAACCCGCAAATTCTGTATCATTAATTAATACGAAGAAATCATAATATAAACGATTGGGAAAGAGATGATTCAGAAAATAAAAATTAAACGTTGACGACCTGTCAAAATATTAAATGTCATTTATAAAATGAAGACTTATGAGAATGCGCTCACCTCAATGTGAAGATATTTTGTTATTTTGTCACGCAACATCATTTTTTCTCCCTCTTCACTAAATATCATGATTCCGACTTCATGTTCAATTGTACAAATGCGGCAGAAATGCTCAAATTTACTTTCAATTTCCATGTTGTTTCCGTGTTGTACACACGAGAAAACATAACCCAATATGACCCATCGCACAAAATGTAATAAAAGGTATTTCCTTGATTATTTTAACGATCTTTTTAGTTTACTACCCTGTTACAAGTACAACGCCGCGGTTAAATCAGCGCCGACGAATGACGTTCACTCACCCTTCTAATAAAAATATTACAGTACCTACTTTATCGCTTCTTTACTCGCTTCATTTTTTCAAATACTTCCAATAAAAACACTGTCCATTTGAGTATAACAGCGTCAGATTAAATAGTTTTTTCATATTAAAAAAACATAAAATGTAATAGAAGTCTTGTGTCTGAAGGGTGTTACGTTTTGTCTTTCGAATAATATTTTCTTTCAATTCAATCACAGAAATATAATAAAAATATTCCCGCCAATTTGTATCACCATTATTGGTTTGGAAACAGAATAAAATTAACGAGAATTCGTGATAGCCATGGAGTAATTTAAAAGATGGCAGTGTTTCAAGATATTTAAAAAAATATACAAAAATAAGAATTCACACTAATATTTTCATGGGCTCAATCAATGAAAGACATACAATTATAATACCTATGACTGTATTCTTTACGAAAATTAATTTAAATTTATATTGAAGATTTAGAGTTACCTACTATAGTAAATAATCTAAATTCTAAGCCTATTACCTTAGATTATAGAAAAATTAATATCCTATTACCTATCAGTAGCGAAAATTTCAATTCTGAATTTGCTCAAAAAGAAATAATATGGGCTCCCGTGGGCTCCAATATTTTTTGAGTAGTCTTATTTTATGAAATATTGTTTGACAACCAAAACGCTTAAAAACTTGAAAATATGTAACATACAAACAACCTAGGCAGTGGAGGTTTTACAATTACAATTTACAATATACAAGATTTTTTTAATTGATTGATTTAACACTCATATTGTGAAAAATACGCAGTATTTCGCACTTGACAAATCGAGGTCCGGCTGATGCCTGGCTCATCAAAAACCGCCAGGGATACGCAGAACCCGATTGGTAGGTAGGAGGATTTCAGGGGCTGCAATATCCATATACAATACATTACTAACTTGTGTTATAAAATAATTATGTAAACTGAATATAATGTGAAAATATATAAGTACCCACGCGCGTATTTAAACATATTGGTACATTATAAAAACATTGAAAGTATCCTCTCGTAGTCTCAATAACGTTTAGAGTAAATTAACGAAGTCTTTGATTGATCTATAATATTTGAAAGGGAATTATTTAATTTTAATGGATAGTAAAACATCGCTTGCGGCGTAATTTTCGTCCATATTAGTATTATTAAGCAATGTGTTTAATGGAAAAATAAAAGATAGGTATTAATATTTATAAACATACCACATACCTAAACATGAAGTTCGATAGTTTTGACAGAAAATATGACGTAGTTACAGCGACGCCGAGCAAGAGTGAGAGCAATTGGAAATAATAACAGTGAGAATAATTAGTAAGTACTTAATTCGTGCGCAGTAGATGAAATCGCAATCTGCGCAATTTCAAGAAGTTGTTCCACTATAGAATAAAATTATGATTTTTACTACCTACTTTATGTTTGGGGGGAGCGGGTAATCTTGGTAATCGTTCGCACTCGGGCGGCAACTACTCTAGCGATCTTAAAGTGCGGCCACACCGGCAACAAGTCGCACGACAACTCGTTAAATTTTACGATAATTATCATAATTGCTTAAGAAATTTTACGATAATTATCATGCTTATCGTAAAATTTAACGAGTTGTCGCGCGACTTGTTTTCGGTGTGGACCCGGCATTATATTATAATATTATTCCGGGTCCACACTGGCAACATGTCGCGCGACAACCTCGTTAAATTTTACGATAAGTATGATAATTATAATTGCCAGTGTGGACCCGGCATTATGTGTATATACTACCTATGTGAGGTTGATTTAGCGAGAACATACTGATTCAAAGACTTTCGAAGGGTTGATCCGTGTTTGCAGTCGTCGGTTAAATTACCAGGTATTTTTTCAATTATAAATGCAACTACTCACACGCCAATATAATAGAAAAATATGATGTTTAGTGAAAGATTAAAAAATATATAAATACATATAGGTAGGTATATAGGTAACATAATTATTATAAAAAAAACATTGGCGTTAGATACGTCTGCCACGGAGTCGGAGGACCGGTCCGGCAAGTGTTGCGTGGGCAGACATAATATTCACAGCGGGCCGGGCCCCGGTGGCGGGGAGTTCGCTGCCGCCGGCTTACTACGAAAACTATAGAGGCGTCGTGCATCTAAAATGTGAAGTCACTACGATTTTTACTAACACTAGCAGCCAATCTAACTTTAATTCTTAATACATACAATCAGAAGATATTTTATTAATATGTGATTTATTTTTATAAACCCATTACTATTTACACGTTATGTCACATTGATATGACGTATGATAACTTAATCTACACTATCTACAGTACCAACAAAAAAACATACATACCTTTCCAACTAGTCGATTCGGTTAATAAAATGATAAATTTGTTTTTCTCTCTACCACCCACCACGTCTCCACACCCGTTATGCAGGCCTATACCGTGGCGTAACGAACGTTGGGCGCTCTTAAAATTC
Source organism: Rhyacophila brunnea (assembly GCF_057557595.1). Classification (NCBI taxonomy): domain Eukaryota; kingdom Metazoa; phylum Arthropoda; class Insecta; order Trichoptera; family Rhyacophilidae; genus Rhyacophila; species Rhyacophila brunnea. Next base: position 44,851,687 of record NW_028232859.1, read on the forward strand.
GTGCCGAAAGTGTCCCAGGGGCAACTTCTCAAGACCTTGGTTGGCGTGCACAAGAGTGTGCGTGAAACATGATTAACTATAAACAAAAATTAAAAAAAAAAAACTGGTTCTTGTTAGTTTACAGGAAGCCAGCGTCAAACAAATTTTGAAAATAGCTGATATACAGGATTATTTGTTAGGTTAGGATTCTTAAATTGGATGGGTTATTGCAAGACAATGATATGCCAAAGAAACATAGTTTGGAGATATGAGCAATTTAATGATCTTGTTCGTTCACTATTGTAACAGGAAAAATTACTATCCTCATTAAAATGATCGATATATCGCACATCTAATTATACTGTTTGGAGCAGAAGGCGTGAATGACTGACCGATATCAATTTTGACTAGCATGGCATATCATATTATTGTTGTAACCATTTTTTTTTTAGCAAAATTTGAATTTGTAAGAACTACACATTGTTTATAATTATTGAGACATCGGTGTATTTTTTGTGTATTTTAAGTGTCTTAAGTATAATGTGAGTGTATGCCATGGGAATTGGTTTTATTCAAAATCAACAAATTCATAATTATGTGGCATATCATTGTCTTGCGATTGCCCCTAAAATTCATGAATTTTGCCAAAATCTGCTATGAAAATCACCGTGGTTCTCGCCTGCCTTCCTGTAAAGTGTAAACCGACTTGTACCAACAAACCTACTTATAATAATTTTTGAAATAAAAATATAAAGTGCGTTACCAGTTTTGGCTTCTAAAGAGACTTTTAATGAGAACATATTTTCAATGCCTACTTCATGTATAATCTAATATTGTAGTCGATTTATATATTATATGTCATAAGTCATAAAACAGCTTTTTAACAATTAAAATAAAATACAATATGACAAGAAATAAAAGGTATAATACAAAAGTTTATTAACATTGTCATGATATTAATCTAAATAGGGCTGTATAGATCCTCCAGTATAAGTAAGTTGTCCACTGAGTGAGGGCGCCACATGCTAACATTATTTGAAATACGATGTACTTAATACTTTTAATACTATAACGAATTTAGTTCTAAATTCGAACACCGGACAATTTATGATGGTATATCTATAGTTACTGTGGTACTCCAATTATAAAAATGTAAGCATAGATCACATAAACGTGTAATAAAACTAAAAACACACGTACCTACTTGAACGTATGTAATAACTGTTTATACATTATATATATTATTTTATTAATTGATGATATTAAGCTTTCATGTTTATATTATTAATTTTATTTTTTATAATCACTACCTATGGTACGTTTGAGGCTTCACTAGCAACGTACTCTACTATGGAACGTGCCGATCCTTACATTTCAAGTATGTTCGCCTGCGTTCTCCCGCGCCGTCCGCGTTCTGCCCGATCAGTGATGCCAACCGTACTATAATTATAGTATTTGTACTATAATTTTGGCCCGCGTACTATGTACGATATAAAACAAGTATAGTACGCCCAAAATACTATAATTTTGAAAATTCGGAAAAATAGATAAAAAATGGCGCTAAAGCTGTTCGGGAGAACTAAATACCTAATTTTAAACTTTTGTCAAAAAAACGAGACGTTAATCACCTTCTATTTGAATTTTTGTCTAAAAAAAAGGAGACGTTAATCACCTTACATTTCATTTTTTGTCTAAAAAAACGAGATGTTAATCACCTTACAGTTGAATTTTTGTCTAAAAAAAAGGTGACGTTAATTACTTTACGCGAAATTTTTGGAAAATGCAGAAAAGTATTCGTCATTCAACGCGTACTATATTTTTTGCCGAAATACTATAATTTTGGAGGCTCGGTACTATAATTCCACTTTGAAAATATGGCAACACTGTGCCCGATCCACCCGCCCGGCAGTGTGCCGAAGTGCGCGCGAAGAGACGGCCGCGTCGCGAGTGTGTGTGTGTGTGTTGTGTCGCGGCCCGGAGCCCGTTTTGTTTTTGTTTATTTCTTGCAAGTCCACAACTTTTCTTCCAAAATGGCTCTAAATTCGGAAGTGGAGCAAAAAGCGAACAATCACGTCCTGCGAGTGGACCAGGATTCCGATTCGGACCTGCAGGCGCTGTTCGACAGTGTACTGAAACCAGACTCCAAGAGGCCTCTGCAGGTGCCGCTGCGAATGAGGCAGCTCCCCAAGTCCTTCTTCAACCCGCCCTCGACGGGGTCCAAGTCGCCGTCGATTTCTCACTCGCGGGAGAACTCAGCCGATTCTGCCTTCGGCTCTGCCGGCGGAGGAGTCCCGGTGTCCCACTCCAGGGCCCACAGTTCTCCTGCTTCGCTGCAGCAGACGTACGCGGCCGGCGGTGGCGGAGGGCAAGGCGCTCCTCCTACGCCCCACCGGCACGCCAAGCAGCGCTCCTACGACGTGGCCCCGACGTTGCACGAGGAACTCGGCCCTCTTCCCCCAGGATGGGAGCAGGCGCGCACGCCAGAGGGACAGATCTACTACCTCAAGTAAGTGTCACCCTCTTGTTTGAACAAATAGATTATCTTCTTCCTATTGGTATTGATTCTGACAAGATAGAAATACATCGTAATTTCCTTATCAGTCTGTGCAGTCTTTTGTACCCTTGTGTCAACATAGCACATTCAGTGTAAGCTCCAATTCAATTGTTAGTTAAAACTTACAACCAAAGATGTTGAAGAACACCTATTTGATCAAAATGGATAATGTTATGCTGAACTATGAAATTGTGTAGTAACGAAGAAGACTGAAGAGCCAATATCAAATACATAGACATAGAGCCGCAGAGGCTCCACACAAATTTCAAACTGGTTTTATCTGTGGTGGTGAAGAGAACTGATAATTTTGAACTTGGTTTTATATATTTTGAAATGTCAAAATAGAACACATTTTTTTGTACTGAATCTTTAAAAAATATATTTTATAAATAATGTGGATTCGGTAGGTATGTATAAAAATATTAATACAATGCATTTCCACCATGGGTAATTGACAGTTAACACAATTAAATAAATTAAAATGTATAGGTAGGTAGGTACATACTATTGATCACGATTGAAACCCAAAGAACTAACCAAACCCAGCGGTGGTGTTACGAATTTCAGCGTAATTTTATGAAATTAATGGGAAACTAATTATGAGATTATAATTATAGAAACGCATTATTTTATTACATACGTTTCTATGTAAGCACTTTAAAATAATATAGACTTGTTACTTTGTCATACATTCACCATTGTTGATATCCAGCGTTTCTTAAACGTTTTATGTTTGCGACAGTTTACTCAGCAACCTGTGCCATCTCTTTTTGATTTTTAGCCATAGATCAAATACAAATTTTCACTTTGCGTAGGTATCACACACTATTATCTTTTTACTTTTATGTTTTTCCGTACTCTCCCTTTGTGTATCATTGGCGACCTGTTATTGGGCCACGGAAGGTGTCCCTGTCTATCATGCGTCTCCCTAGGAAGTACCTAAATCTCTCTTACCTACTTTCTTCTTGCGAATCACAGGTGCAGGTTTTTTGTAAATTTAAAAATGAATTATGAAGACGTACAGGCGATCTCATAGATAGATGAAGCATATTAAGTCAACATCATGCCCCTCCGTTGTACCCAGTTTTGTGTGTTTCTAATTTTTACGCCTCTTGTTTAGGCAGGTATCTATTCCGACTCAACCGGTTTCGTAACGGCCTGTTGCCTTATCAGATGATAAAACGTATTTCGTCATAATTCGGTACTGTTGTCAGTAGAAAGGCGATACTATTAGTTTATTAGTTGTCAATATAAGTATCTAACATAGTGAAATAAACAAGCAGCCAGATTAGAGATTACATATTATCTAACTTCTCTAAGATTTCAGTTGTATTTTGATCAAGCATTCTTATATGGTCCGCGTGCGAAACTAATCGTGGTTATTCTATGCACTGTCATATTTTTTAGACGAGTAACTATTCAATACATAATATTTGCGTAGTATCTACGGAATGAATGTCATTAGAAGGGCCGATCATAGTAAATGGGTGGCCCAATGGGGCGCGAATAATGGTTACATACATGTACAATGTTAAAAGGTATTACATTTTGCCGTAGCACAGTTCACCGTGAACTGTCTTAGGTACCGGAAAGAGATGGCCGTATAGCATTGAGATTTTAAAAAAATAACGCGTTCTACGTGGAGCGTTGCAAAGAGTAATGTTTCAATTTTATTAAATTCAATAATAGCGTTAATTTGATATTGATATGTATCAGATATTTGATAAGTACGGCTTGATACTTACGAGCACCTACTTGCTAACCTTCTTTTGAATCATTGAGAATTTTATATAAATAGGTATATTATGCATACGATATATTTTTCCCCCTTATGTCCGGTGGTTAAGTGTTTTATTTCGACATGAATTTGATCGCAATACGGCCAACTATTTCCGATACAACAGCTCACGATGATCTGTGACACGGCCGACTACAAATTTAATGTGCAAATTTCCGGACATGGCAAATAATCAAATAATATATAATTCGAAAATGACTGATTTTCAGTGGCGTGCCGTAATTTGTTTGTAGGGATGCTGTTGACAAACTCACATTATTGCTACATATTATTATCTATGTATGATTTTGTAGTTAATTTGATCTTTGTTGATGACCGATGAAGTAGTGTGGCGTATGGTATTGCAGTGTGCTAGATCTGATATAATATTCTAAAAACATGGTAAACAATACATGGACATTATTTATTTCTATCATTAAATGTTCAGAAACAATATAATTTTGATACAACTTTGTGACAGTTTGTATACAATGTTCATCGAACCGATTGTATGATCCGAAGAAGATGAATTTAGATTGGCTACTATTGAAAAAGAAAAATTGATAGAATTATCTTGCGATAGGTACTTCATTGAAACAAAAATTTCAGAGTCAAACCATATTTCAATTTCGGTTGAATCGAAGTGAAGAATATAATACATTGTCAAGCAAAGCAATGCAACTACTGCTGCCATTCATCACATCATAATATGTATGCGAAACAGGATATTCTGCATAAGGTGCAATGAAATCCAAATATCGAACCCATTTAGTAGTAGAAGAAGAGCTACGAGTGGCACTCTCCTCGATGACACCTAGGCTTGATAAACTTTGTGCTAATATAAACAAGCACGTCCATCACATTTAAAATATAGGTAGTCAAACCTTGTTATTGTTTTGTCAATTAGGTAAGTTTTTTTTTCATTTTTTTGTATGACTTGTAAAAGTGTGTGTATTAAATAAAGGGAGGCGCCAAGATTAGATTTTTTTAAAGGGAGGCATAGTAACATTGAGTTTGGAAACCACTGCTTTACAGGAAGCCATCAGCAAACAAATTTAGAAAACTGGATTATTTGTTAGGTTAGGTTTTCATTCTTGAATTCATTAATTTTGCCAAAATCAGATATGAAAATTGAATTAATGTTCATATTGAATCTAATAAAGTTGGAGACCGTATGGCGTATAGTAGTACCTAGGTATGCGGTCATCTCTTTCCGATAGAAAGCTCACGGTGAAATGTTTTACGTACATTTTACATGTAACCATAGACATACATAATAAATAGGTAGTTTGCAATGCATCTAGGTAGGTTGGTAAAAAGATTTGTGTTCGCATTTCACATTCCAATAAGTACATTTAATTAACCCGTATAAATTTCCCCTACTCGATTTTTAAAATGTATTATTAAATTTCTTACCTGTTATGGCGTTTTCGAGTGCATCATTTTTTTTCGGAAAGCGCTCGACAAAAGATAAAGTTTACATAAGAAACACCTGTAACGTCACCTCACCTGTTGAGCCGTCCTCTCCGCCATGTTGCCAACATGTTAAAAAACACTATCTTCACTTCGTTATGATCGACGAGTTTTGTTGATGTTTCTAGTACCTAAAATAATTTAATTTAAACTTATATATTATACATAATTTACCCATTCGACTATGTTGTAACGTGTAATAAATGCAAACTTGGTAATCTTGTTATTGGTTTCGGTAGGTATGGAAGCAGTTAGAATTTTGTTTAAAATAGAGTAGAGTGATTTGCCATTTTTTATAATCTATGCAGGGAGGGGCTGTAGGCATTTGACCATTATAGCGCATGTACACGTGCATGGATTTACCGGCAGCAATAGTGCGTATTTTAAATTATCGTGACGCACATACACCACACGAAAAAGTACTCACTGTCTCTCCAATCTCATTCTTCAAGAGTAAGCGAAACGCGTTGTTGTCATTTTATGATAATTTGACAGGCAGTGAATCGGTTAACCTCAAATTGAGTATAGTTTGATTTTTTGCCGTCAGGTTCGCCACTATCGTTCTACTGCGCAGGCGCAGATCGAAAAAACCCTAATGTCGCATGAAAATTCAGAAGCTTCCAAACTTTTTTGATTCATGCATGCAAGGTTGCAACTGCAGGATGATATATGTTTACCTATACATTTTCTTGTTATGGCCGCGATATGTAGTTACTGTCAAAAGTAAATCCATGCACGTGTAAACGGGGTATTATGCTGATTGATACATACCTACTACATCCTAATATCTATTAATCAAATTCATATTATTTCTATAGATTTCGTTGATTAATGCTTAGTGCAAGCCATGGTACATAATATCTACGACCTACGTTAATAAATTTAATACCTAAACATTGTATAAAAAAACTGTTTACAAAAATTTAAAATGTCTTGGATAAAAATGTCGCATTTTTTCGTATTCCGACGCCGATGGATAGGTACTTACCTAATATTGTTCACAATTATACAGAACAGCTGTCTCTTGGTCTAGCTAGGACTAGACACACTCAATCAATTGTGTCATTATAATATGCACATATGAATTGTAAATAGTAAGTAATGAATCAAACATTTTAAAGATTAATTTGTAATCAGTTTGTCATTTATTTTGTTCTTATGCTGGACTGGAGCGAATATGGATTAAGAAGTGTATATTTTTTGTAAGTATCACATACCGCCTTCCGAGGTTTACTTACATTTAAACTTATTAAGGTTTGACGCGTAAACAGTTTTTGATGTTTCATGGAGAAATCGCGTTCATTGGTCGATCTATTGGATTATACAGTGTTGCTGTATAATGAGAAGTTACTATTTATGGCGTACAGGTCAGTCGAATTTAAAAGTGGCTCTGCACAATTTAGCACGTAAGTATCCAAACTCCATAGCACAGCAGAAAAAAAATCCCTCATTGGGATATTATTTTACGAGACAATCGGATACAATGGAGGATTTAACACCATTGTTAAATGTACAATTTATAAACATACATAATTCTGAAAACACTCATGAGAAAATATAGCCAATAGAAAAAAAATTGAAAAAAATAAGACACCCGGCAGGAATCGAACCTGCGTCTCTTGGGTATCGCTCCCCGTGCGTTACCACTATGCTACGACTGACATGCTTTATTGCGACAAATTTTAACTATCGACCATTTTAATACCCCCTCATAAGCGCTCTCCAAATTGAGTTACGAATTTTATACATTAAATTAAATCTGGCACTACCTACTATATTAAATTGGGTTAACCCAATGCTTACGGGCCGCACAAAATTGTGTTTTTGCTAATTGCTTTTCAAATGCAAATTGACACGTTAATTACAAAATTAATATGCTGGATACCTAGTTAATGGTAAAGTTATGGGATGTCTGTAAATATCTGATTCGTAATCGAATTGATTAGCAATTATGTATTTATTTTTATTTTGGCGTTGTTAATGATTGAAACTGTGAGGTTTGCATATTATTATTAATAATTGTAGTAAAATAAATAAGTAAGTAGGTATACATATCTACATATTCACTTCGCTAAGAAACGATGTTCTTTCTGTTATTTGAACAATGTGTGCTATCGATAATGCACTCGGTTTTCGAACAAATTCTGCTGCATACGATGTTTCTGCATTGCATTGTACAGCATACCGGACGCTGCTCTCAGGTTACCTTTTCAAACAAATTAATTGTTTTGACGTAAGCCTGTGCTTCATCCGCCATTAAACGTTCGGACCGAGTCGTCATTTTCCGCGACCAGTCGGCCAGACACGCTGTATAGACTTGGCAACGTCGTTTATACAGGTACCATTTGAATCCAATGCTCCCGTCTTGAACGAAACAATTCCGTGAGCCTTGCGATCAGGGCTGTCACTTTTGTGCACGTTATTATGATTATCTTATATTCACCAGTATGTAATCGTAATCAAAGATTAAATCTTAATTTGTCGTGTACTAAATTAAACATTGTTGTTTTTTCCATTATTTTTTACATGATACCATTAATATGCATTTGAATGCTTTCTTTTCGAGAGCGAGTGTAGAGTTTTTGTAATTTTAATTTCACAATTACAACCATGGGTGACAAAATTGATGCGGGCTGCATCTTTGTTTCACCAAACTGAAGAATATTTGTGGAGTTTTGCGAATTGCACCGCAAGACTAAGCAGCCCTAAATATGATCTAATTTTGAAGTAAATCAAACACATTCGAACATGTCCGATCCTAATAAGATCATATTATGGGCCTCCGCAGAATGGAGGTTTGTATTAACAAAATGTTGTTTTTACGAGAAATGGATGTTAGCCAGTTGCTCAACATTATAGGTCCATACTCTGACTCAAACACAAATTTAAGAATAATACATGTATTTGCCAGACCCAGGACGACAATGTCGTGGTCGTTATCGTTCCTCCATAATTAATAGTAGATACCTAATGTAAGACACAAAATTAATGGGAATTGGCTTACCATACCGAGTGTAGTAGCAGCTTTGAATCAAGGATAACTTTACGTTTAACTTAACCTAACGTTTAGGACATAAAACCAAGGGACACAAAATGCGCCGACTGTCGTCAAATGTTGACTGCGCGTTATGGTTACGTGGCAAACCTTAATGTATATTATGAGATATACGTAACTATTAACAAAAACACATTCATTGTCACGTATTTAAGTGTATCTCATATTTTTCACACTCGTGATCTATACCCTGTTATTTATAGGTACCACACCCGGTACGGTAAGTCAGTTCCCTTTCATATTGTATTCCCTGATTGAGACCCATCTAAGTAAGAGCATACAATGATACTGGTGAGATGCGTCGGTGTCCTTTTTCTCTTTCAAAAAAAGTCACTTGTTCTTTATTTCGAAATTTGTACATTATTTTCGTTAAAATAAAAGAAAACCTAAAAATAACAACTTGTACAGAAAAACGCATTTACGGAGAAAACATCCCTCGCTTGGCTTTCTTCTGATATTACAAAACACGTGAGAAAAGGGTATTGAATTTGATCCAGAAGGGATACTTTTTAATTAACAGTGCAGAACATAGAGAAAGACGTTAAATTCTACACACAAGAGAAACCAATAATGTTCACTATTTTTACGAATAAAACATGGAAACGTTATGCTACGCTAAAATACTGTGGTACTCGTAGGAGTCGTAGGTGCATACCGGGAACTCAGAAATAGTGCGAACTTCAACACGTGTCAAGAATACGCTTGTTCTCCGTTCTGCCAACTGCTCTCGGTTTACGCATTGACGCTCATTCAATATTCGTGTATTTGAAGATTGCAACACACTATTCCACGTCTATAATGTGTGTTTCATTTTCGTAGGACACTCACACATTCAAAACCTTGTGTTTAAATAATTTTATATATTAATTTGTTCTGTTGTGCATACTAGGTATAACAAAATTCATTAAAACAAAAGTACACTACATCATTTGGAAGTACCTACTTAATTTTAACATGTAATTTTAGACTGTAATTATCGTTAATTTCGTATCAATCTAAATGATTGATTATCTATTGTATTTTTAAGAAAGTGTTCGTTCGAGAAGTTCGGTGCGCTAGCCTCAATGTCGACCGGAATCGTTGTGTTGCGAATGCCTGTCCTTCTCCGAGAAGGTCGGTTGATAACCCTACGTGCAATCACAGCGCTATGCTATGCTGTGCTGCTGTCTACGGCTTCTACCTTTGCCGCAAACCACAATACATTGTTGATTTTTATGTTATTCTTCGACAACTTGCGCTTAGGGCCGCCGTCAATACCGACAGAAAAAGTATTGATATTTCCAAGTATTGTTACTTTGATAATATTGATGTCGCATTTCCATAGTAGATATGCATAGATTAATAGGCCATCCATGGACTGAAACCGTATGCGGTTTCGAACCGTGTGCTATAGTAAGCTTATTTTTACTGGCCATGGAAATATATTTCCACAAAGTACTTATAGGCATCTGATCGTATTCGTTTATACCAGGGGGGGGGGCAAACTTTTTGGATGGAGGGCCAAATTCAAGAATTAAAAATGAGCGGCGGCGGGCCGCTAGTAAAATACCATTTTTAGATATACACTATTTATTATCACGAAAAATAAACATTACAAAAAAAAATAATGAGAAGAATGAAACTGTTGTACATTTTTGAACATTTTTTTAAATTCGGGTGTTAATTTTGTAGTTGATATTCTTAAAACTGCTTGTAAATGGGCATCGGAGATATGTGATCGTAAAGAATTTTTATTGAGATTCATGATCGAAAATATTTGTTCACATACCTATATACCTAGGTTGATCCAAAAATAACGAACATTTTTGTTGCATAATCTTTAAGTTGGTCGAATTTTTCTGAATTAAGGGCATTGTAAAATTTGGAGATTTCTTCACGACGATGCAATTCTCTTAAATCAGTGTCACACTGCAGATCAATAATCTCAAGTTGTAGCTCTGTCGGCACACTATCAATATCTATTGAAATCGATGTTCAACGTAGAAAATAGTGGTTACATATTGTGTGACGAGACGCAAGGAAGACGTACTGAGATAATACATTTACGAAACAACAAATTCTTCAAATTTTTATCTATTGTCAATATTTTTTAAAAAATTATAAAAAAGTTATTCGTGATCAGAAGTACGATTAACGATGGCGGGCCGCAAAAAATACCCGGCGGGCCACATGCGGCCCGCGCTTTATACCATACACTTGCACTTACAAATTTAGTGAAAATATAATTTCATGAACAAAAATCATAAGTTTAGTATGGCACACGTAAGTATCTAAACCGCATACGGTTTCAGTCCATGGATGGCCTCTAAGGCTATTCTTCAGCTGAGGCATGGTCTAAAAATATCGTGACTACGCGACGCGCAGATTGTGCAAACGACTCGTGCAGAACAAAACATAATTTGTCATAAAAATTCAACATGCGTCCATTTAATGTTATGTTTATTGCTAAGTATATTAGTAATAATAATAATATAATCATTGACATGTGTTCTTTTTCGAGCAAATGCGTAACGTTTTTTTAGTCATCTTTACACGATTTAAGAATATATTCCTCCGACGCCATCACAAAACAAATTGACGTGCTCACAGCTCGACTATCGCTCTCCGATTGGCAACGAGTCCGAAATTTCGTTCGTCGTTCGTTTGAAAATTATCTGCCGTTTCACTGAAGTATGCTGTTAATTAATACTTATAACAGTTATAACTAACTACGATAAGTCAAAAACTTCAAGTTTTGAGTTATGTTAGTTATTATATTCGTATAATCTCTCCCCTTCAGTTCCACAAAATTACAACTCGAAAACATTACTAGTTGACCTCGTAGGGCCGATGTTTTGTCACTTTTGTGATACCAAACTTTGATCAGCCATTACTCAAAAGAGTCAAAACTACTAATTATTACTAGTTGTAAGCACTATGGAATTGAGCTATCGATAATGTTAAATTTATATAATCATGCGGGATGGCCATTGAACAAAAATTAAGACTTATTAGGTAACAAGTTTTGACAATAGCTTCGGTTTAATTTCACCCTATTTCACGGTCAAAAAATGTCCGTGTTACTGATAACCAGTGACGTCCCTCGTCAAAATGTCGCCAGTTTGTAGATTTAGAATATTGTCCCCTTTTATCTATTTTTAGTTACAAATTATGTGCAAATCCGTTAGGTACCGACTAACCTTAAAGTGCGGCCACACCGGCAACAAGTCGCGCGACAACTCATTAAATTTTACGATAATTATCATAATTGCTTAAGAAATTTTACGATAATTATCATGCTTATCGTAAAATTTAACGAGTTGTCGCGCGACTTGTTTTCGGTGTGGACCCGGCATAATGTATTGTTTGTTGACTATCTTAATCAGACACACAAAAAGATGTTTAAATTAACTTGCACACCATCTAACAATGACAATTAGAACATTTGACAAGTCCCTAATTCGTTTATTTATAAAATATTTAAAATTATGCCATTAAAACACACATCATTTTAGATATTTTATAGATAGAAGAATCATTTTTATCGTTTATGGTCCTAGTTTAGGCAGGGCTTAATGAATTATAAAAAAACTAACCAGCACCATCTGCAAATTATTGTATTCTTATTTCAATGAAAACAAATACGTGCGGCTGACAAAATTTAGTTTACACTATTTATGTCGAATCTTAACAGCCTACCTCCACCCCTCGCCACCATCCTCCACACCTCGTCCATAGGTATGTTTCGTTAACTGGAATTCAAAATTGCACTGGAATATTTTGTCGTCTCCGATGTGTCCAGTCCATCGGCTGACGATGCGATTTATTGTCCACTTTTATTTTTAACACATATCCTGGCTCCTGGGCCGCATCAGGACTTCTCTCATTTAGAAAGAAATAATTTACGATAAGTATTCTTATTGACAATATTATAAAACCGTGTGTCGGTGGTGCAAATCTCTATATTACACGCAATTACTTACCGATCCTATACTTATCTAAACATGTGTTTATTGATTGTGTGATTTCTGATTATAATATCAAAATTCAAAGAAAACTGATTATCTACGTTTTGTACCTAGTCCTATTTGTTTTGTTACTTGAAACAGTGTTTTAATAATAGATAATATGTTTCGGAATTAAAATTTCTTTAATCGGCCTCGATTGTTTTATTAATGATTATTTTTTCCTGAAGGCGTTGGCTTGGTAATTCATTAATGTTGCTTCGGGTCTGTGTCATGTTCGCACATTCGGCGCCCGCGCTTGTGACACTGTTTTACTTCTAACGGCGCCGCGGCGCCGACGCCACACCACGCAGTCTCGCTAAACTGTGGCTCGTGATCCACGAATTAATATAAATTATGTATATTTTACATGTAATGGACAACAATAAAAATCGATTTGGTTTTTGTGAATTGATTGGAAAATTACGATTAGATAATTATATTATACGCACTGACTATACGATCAATGTACATCAGAAATTTGTGTTTACTATATAATATTTTAGGGACAGAAGAAGTGCGCATTAAATTATTATATAATAAAATGATTAATTTTTTTTTAAATTGCGTTCTTTTACTTATCGTCTGGTTTAGCCAAAAAAATACGCTTTATGATCAATCAGTATATTGTATTTTTTATTTCGTTACAATTAGGTACCTACTATCTAATGTTTTGAAACAAAGTTTTTTCTTAATTCAACGATGGTTGCGTAATGTATTTACGTTGACAGCTGTTTCGGGCTATAAACCCATCCTCTCAACCGTATATGATAACTACCTAATTTAAAGATTTAGTTAGTCAACAATCATTCATGATTAGTCATACTATTATAATGAAAGAACGTACGGATGCTGTTTTCAATGCCGTTCACAACACAGTGGCGTAGCTTCGTATTATATGTACATAGTACATACCTACCTATTTATTTATACGGACTTACTTAAATATATGTACTTTATAAACCATTTTGGGAAAGAACTATTAAACATATTGTCATCTACATTATGAAGGTCATCCACGGACTTTGTGGTGATATGTTTTGGATTGTAACTCGTAACCAAATTAAACGTTGTAAGTATAGCATTATTATAGTTTTTTATGCTTTGTGATGCCTAGTGATGACATTGTATTGTAGTGTAGTTGAATATTTTTTTGCGGATATTTCCGTGAACTTCAGTTTTAGCAAAACCATTATTGATGATTGTGACAATATTTTGTAGTTTACTTTAATGATATGATTTTAGTTTTTAAATGTATTCGCCAGGATGAAATACGATTAAATGAATAGGCAATAATATTGTTACTATAATGCAGTGACTAAGTATATAGCTACTATATGTTGGTCATGAGAGTTGGTATCTATTCCATGGACCCCACATCCTGAAGCGGGCCCCCCAGGCTAGGATGTTTGGCGCCCCCCCTACCTATCACTAAGGGTAAAAGCAGTGTGACGCGCTACATTAGCGTTTTCCATGGTGTAGGTACCTACGCGGTAAAATTAAGGTGTATTTTTAAAATGTACATCCATTTGAATTATGGAGTTGTCAAGTATCGGCACACAGTTAAAAATTGCATCGTACAATCAAATATTTTAATTATTGATAATTATTGAAATAAAATAGCGGCGCAGGCGACTTTTTTTCTATTAGAGCAAATTTGTGGTCTGTGTTTATCTCACTCATCTGGTCGACTCGTCACGTCGGGCCCTTCCTGAGCCCGGCCCCCCAGGCTAGAACCCTGTCAGCCCCCCCTTTGTGGGGGGCATGATCTATTCTATTATCTACACACATTATGATTTCAATATTTTGCCTCCTCCACGGCTTTTTTCTGATATTCAAATAATATCGACGACATAGCTGATAAATTGATTTAAATCTGACAGATCGGCTTTAAACTGTTTAAACTCCTGGTCACTCGGGCCGGCAAAGCGCTTCTTGCGAACAAGGTCGCCGCCCTATATTCTATTTTCGCGCCGCGAGTCGTCTGTGGTTGGTTTGGTTTGTCTTGGTTCCCGACAGACTTTGGGAAAACCAGCGTTAGTTTTACAATTTTCACTGCTTGATTTAACAGTCAAATATTTAATTAAACTAGTAAAACATTTCTTATATAATTTAAATAAAAAAAATGTTGAGTTACCGGTCCCTTCTGTCACTGATCGGAGATCTTCAAGTAGGTACATGTACTTACTTACTTCATTACATTTTTTTTCGTTAATGCAATCAAATCAGTAAATAAATAAAAATCTAAATTCAGTAAAATTTACGTACGCATTTATTTATACAATTAGAAAAATCTATGTACAGTCCTTCAAACGTATCTGAAGAACGGTCAAAAATGGTATAACAAACACCATATGGACGCTATTTTGAAAACGTTATTCGAATGTCAGATTCTGTCCAGTTGCGAATCTTGATTGGGTAGTTTTCGACAGTGGCTCCCCATCCATTCTTCAGATAAGTTTATAGGTCTGTAATACGTGTTTTGCGGCGACAATACGCGTTATAATTATTTTCACGGTTTAAGTATTAAACATTTAGTATTGACCATTAGTTATTTTTTTACCTTTCTTCTTCTTCTTCTTTCACCCTGTCACGTCCCAACATTGGGGCATAGGGCAAGCACAAGTTGGCGCCACTTCCCTCGGTCCATCGCCAACTCCTGTGCCTCCCGCCATGTCAGACCTGCAGCACGTAGGTCGCTTTTGTAGCATCGCTGCAGGGTGAGGAAGGGCCGGCCACGGCGACGGCGACGGAACCCTTGAGGCTGTGCCACAAGGGTACGAAGTACTTTGGCAAAGTTTTACAAAGCTCTTTGGCGGCATCCGGAATGCGGACCTATTACCTATGCTTAAATCAATACAGCGTATAAACCTAGCTTTAGAAGAGTCTTATCTTATTCGAATTTCGCAAAAGCAAACCCGCGAAGGTACTTAGTGACAAGGTTTTTTGTCTCTTCTGAACATTTTCATAAATATTATTGTAATACATGCTTAAATCGCTGTCAGTTGACAATGATCCCCAAATCGTCTAACGAGATGAAACCGGTCCAGATTATTATTACATTATCCGGATTAAATGGTTTTTGTTTTATTTCAATAATTATTTTATGTATTTGATTTACTTTACGATTTCTTTCCATCATACTTTACATAAGCGACATTAAAAGTGATTTGATTTGATGCAAAGTATAATATCCTCTAGGTATAGTCAATATAATATTGATGATATTGTATGAGATTAGTGAATTAGTGTGTAGTTTTTTTTTTATTTTCAAGTACCTACGTAATCACACCATGTCTTCTTGGTACCATAGTGTCAGACTGCATTGACCTGAAAGATTGTTAGGTACTTGCGTTAATTAGATTGTTATTTATTCTAGGAATTCACGTGATTTCAGAATGTATATCAACATCATTTATGGCACTACAACTCTTGGCGGATCTTGGCCTCCTTCAAAAACTTATCCTCGACGATCCAGCGCCGACACTCTCCAGTTGCTTTGACCGTGCATTCTTAAATCTCCCAGGGCGCAGTCCAGCCATCTCAATTTTGTCTTTTCTTGCCCTTGGGGATTGCGTACATAGCCCGCTTTGATGGTATATCCTCCGGCATTCTATGCACGTGCCCAATTCAGTGTAGTCCCTGCACTTTTATATGCCAAGTGATCTTTTCACTCATAAAGTGTGTACATATTCTCATCATAGCTCATACTTTGACATCCAAATGCCATAAAATATACGTCACCAGGTGGAATTCGGACCTGCTTCGATTCAGTATTCTGGATTCACGCTACTAAAACCAATTTCGTCGTGTAGAATCAGTGGCGCGCCAAGCTGGGTTGTTAGGGGTGCGAAATATCCGGGCAGCAAAAGCCCGATTTTATATATATATATATATATATATATATATATATATTAATTAAACTGGTATTATTATGATTAAGTAACTGCGAACGTTATAGTATGTACCTACCTATATATCTGAGATCTTTTCAAAATATGTAGGTATATTTAATAAAGATTGTTATTTGATAACCGTCCATGTAGGTACCTAATAAGAAGTCACAGTTAAGCTAGTTTATATATTTATTGGATAAACCATTAAAAAATCGGCGACGTGTTTACAATGTATCAGCGATACCGTCGCATTTGGACTGATTCATCTCCATTAGGGCGCCTCGCTGGACACGTGCCAAATGATCTTTTGGCTACTCCACCAGGACCCGATGGCTTGGCGACGCCGATTGACTTGGCTCGACTCCAAATCGAGGATACGCAGCGCTGACTGTTCAATGCTCACGCCGAATGTTGATTTTGTGATCGCGTATTGTTATTTACATTTCGTAAAGAATTGAGTACTTACGTGCCTACATAATTACCCGTTACATGTTCACGGAGGAGCACGGATCAGTGGAGCAATGGGGTTTTACCCGGAGTACCGAAAATTTGCAGTGCTCCACTGCTCCGGATGTTTAATTTACCGACAACCAGTGAAAAAAATAATATTTGTCATGCCGATATGAGCATTAACGTACCTAATTAAAATGAAATGCAACCCCCCCCCCGTTCGGGGCCGAATCGAAATAGGAAGAAACCTCGCACAATCCAGTGCACGCTATTCATAACTAGGGTATGTATCTTTCTGGTGCGTTCCCAGCACATTTTTTTAAGTGTGTTTATCGTGACAGACAATAAGGGAAGGCATGTGCTTGCTATATTTATTTATTTGGTATTTTTGGTGGCATATAGGCTATTACTGACTGGACATTCTTACAACAACGTCTCTTGGCGAATATATAGTAGATGTGGTGTATTCACATTAACAAATATACTGACCAATCGCCACTAGAAGCAGAAGCCCGAAATAAAGATCGAATATTTCGGAATTCCAATGTTCAGAATTCGGTTATAGGTTTCTTGAAACTATGCAATTATCTCTTCAGCTTGTTAAAAAAGTGGAATTTGTTGACAGATCAGTGAGACGACTCAAGTAATTATTGCTATTCTGAGCACTCGTTGACTTGTCATCTTTGAGTGATGGCCCAATGATTGTGGATGATTTTATTATAATGAGTGCCTACCTACCTTATCCTCTGGCTTTAATGCGGTAATTTAGAGGTGAGCCAAGCCGAAAAGGTGATGACTATTGAGAAAATGTCATGTTATAACTGGTGTACTACGCCAAAATGCACTGACGTAGAGTGTAAATTTGCAGAAAGATTAGTAGTACAACATTTATAAACATTTCCAGTGCAACGAAGCAAAATTGCATATATTTTCTTGGTCGTTTCTGTTGAGCTTAAAAGCTTCGATTGCTTTTGAACTTAGCGTATAGAGCTCGCTATTCGAATGGGAATGGCAATATGGCTGAAGCAGCATTTAACTCGATGCGGATTGTCTTGAACTCCCAGTTTTACACGGACGTTCTTGTACGGTAGCGAATCATGGTACCTTACTAACAGGCTATCCATTGACTGAAACCGTATGCGGTTTAGATCCGTGTGTCAAATTAAACTTATGATTTTTGTTCATAAAAAATACATTTTCACTAAATTTGTAAGTGTACGTGTATGGTATAAACGGATACGATCAGATACTTATAATAAATTTTGTGAAAATATATTTCCATGAACAGAAAAGATAAGCTTTAGTATGGCACACGGTTCGAAACCGCATACAGTTTGAGTCCATGGATGGCCTATAAGACTCTGGTATCCGTACGCTGAGCATCGACAAGTGATGCTTGTGCCGGATACATAATGGTATGACTTTATATCACTGATGAGAAATTCTCCCATGACGTCTGATGTGGAGAAGGAAGTCAATATGATCTTATAGGGCTCCCCAGAAGACCGTTAAATACCATCCATAGATCAGTGGCGAAGGGTCCCAGGTAGGCTGTGCTGTTAAGATCCGCCATAAATAGTGCACACTAAACTTTGTCAGTCATACGTATTTGTTTTCATTGAAATATTACTACAATTTACACAATCGCGTGATGGTTAGTTTTTAAAATTCAATTAAACCCTGCAAAACCAAGCCATAGATAATGGTCAACAAATATACTCGTACCTATATTATTATGTATCAATAATATTTTTTATCTATTATGGTTTGGTTTAGGCGAGGCAGGGTTTAATGAATTAAAAAAATACGAACAATATGTGTAATATGTATTCTTAATCCAACGAAAACAAATAAAAGTATGAATGAAAAAGTGTGCACAATTTTGTCGACTAACTAACCAATATCATCAGCTGTAAATTGTAGTCTTAATTCAACGTATGACTAACAAAGTTTAATGCGTACTATTTATGGCGGATCTTAACAGCCTATCTCCACCCTTCGCTACTGCCGTAGAGTATATATTATCATTATGTCGGATGTGATGGTATGCCCTGGAAAAAAGCGAGAAGACTGCCAAGTGACATTGATTCTTGCTCTACAAATGCCTACATAAGGAGTTGATCTAAGAAGTTGACTAAAGTTTTGCAAGGTATTGTCTTTTAGGTATCCTCCATTCAACATCTTCGACGCTGCTGTCTTAAGCTGTCGTCTATAATGTCCGTATCTTAGACCAGGGTTTCCCAAACTTTTTCTGCAATGGAACACTTTGCAAACCCGGAAATTTTAACGGAACTCTTAGTTTATTTTGTAGGTTATTTGTTAGCGCAGCTAACCGTTCTGCCAATTTCGGCAACTGTCGTTAAACTGACAAGATTTGTCAGCCGGTCAGTTAAACAAAAGTCAGTTAAAAATATACCCCATCTTTTTCATGCGCACGGTGTGAGAAAAGATGATCCTCCGCCTATGCCTAGATCATGGCCCCCACATCACGAAGCGGGCCCCCTACTTATCGCTAAGGTTAAAAGCAATGTGACGATCTACAGTTTTGCATATTCCAAATGATGTAAAATTAAGGGTATTTTTAGCGATTTTTTGTATTTTTAATACACCCACTTTTATGTTGAAATGCACAATTATGGACATGTCAAGTATCGACAATAATCAAAAATTGTAAGTATTGCAAAACCATATATTATTAAATGTTAGTATGTTTGAAGTGAAACAGCGCCTTCTAATTTTATTACTATTAGTGCATGTTTGTGATGTGTGTTTATCTCACTTGGCTGGTCGATCTCTCACGCCGGGCTCCCGTAAGCCCAGGCCACCTTGCTAGAAGCCTGTCAGCCCCCCTTGTGGGAGTCATGACCTATCTAGATACTTGACGTCATAAACATCAGTGGAGATTGATCATCACTCGCCTTTCAATATGAAGTAGATATACTTTAATTATTTTAGTTTTACTTATTTATTCTATTTCTATTTAGTAGAAGATCTTTCAATGTGTTGCAGTGTATAAAACCTTCCCAAATGGTCGCGGAACACCTATTCAGGTTCGGCGGAACATAGTTTGGGAAACTCTGTCTTAGACTATAGACACATATCTATTAAACCTACACTTTCTTTCGTTTTACCTTTGTGGATTCGACGACTGTCTGCCAAAAAATCTTAGAAATGGTGAAAGCTAAAATGCAGACACATTGATTTATGCATTGTAAATTATTATGTTTTTGTCATAAATAAATTTAATAACTGTGTTCTCTGGAATGTTTTGAATTCCGAAATACGTGCTTTCTTCAATGAAGGGATAGAATATACATTTGTTATGCTCTTCTCAATATTAGTTTTTGTACTTACCTGTTCATTATGAAATCTTAACTAAGTAAACTCACGGTAACTGGTCAAAACTGAACATGACAAAACAAAACGGTGACAGAAGAGAACAGTGACAAAACAGAACAGCCAGGGGAATTAATATAAAACATTCATTTTTGTTGTATCTATTTATTATATTATTTAAATACTTCTAAAATTTAAGTTTATAAACGAAATACCTATATACCTAAGCATAAATATTTAATACCCACGGTGGCCGCGCGGCTTAAGTGTTGGACTATATCGCCGTGGGTCCCAGGTTGGAATCCTGGGTCTGTCAAGTACACATTGTTTTTCAATTTGTGTGTGAGTCAGGGTATGGACCTAATAGGTTGAGCAAGTGGCTGACATCCATATCTCGTAAAAAACAAAATCTGTTAATACAAACCTCCACTCTGTGGAGGCCCATATGATCCTATTAGGATCGGACATTGTCGGATTTAATATAGTTTTTTTTTTTCACTTTTAAGTGAAATCCTCAACTCTTTATTAGGTAGATATACTTACAATTTTTTACAAAACAGAAATTTTGCAATTGTGTAGCTGCTCGATTTACCCTAGGTTACCACAATTTACTGTAAAACCACTTATATGATAAAATTTTGCAAAACAAACTATGTATAATTTAATACTATCGACCGTTGATATTGTATACAATAATTATCTTTTTTGTCTATATTCAAAGGAAAACCTGGTAAGGATTAAATTATCCATGCCTTTTTCGTCACCTGGCCGGCAACATCGAGTTGAGTCCCGTTTAATTGAGACTTTCCAGCAATTAGGGGTCGTATGCATGAGATTCCCAAATACTTTATAGGTTAAATACTTCTCATTTGTATGCATGAGTGCAAATGTAATAAATTGATAAAAAATAAAAAAAATATGTCATGCGTCCAATATAATGGAAAACTTATAAAATTTCATTCCCTGATCATTAATTTAAAATTTTGAAATTGTAAATGTGTCTGAAAGTGTGCGAACGGTACCATATCAATTTAATAATCATAAATGAATAATTATTATGAACTTTAAATATTTTATCAGTTCTTTTGTCACATTTATTTTATAATTCTACTGTACGAAAGGATAAAGTATTTCCGATAAACATTTCCATTTGATGGCAATACATACAGTTATATTATTACTAACGTCACTTCAATCACTTATATTATTATTAGGAGATGTCAAAACAGAATAAGAAATGACTGAAATGAAAATGGATTTAGTTTAGAATGTAATGTAATGATCTCTGTATAATATTATACAGATACAGCAGTAGGTACCTATCTTTGCGGTCGTTTAGCGGAGGTATTTTATCGTAATATTACGTAAATCCATCTTATCCTACCATCTATCTATCTATCTACCATCCTACCATCTAGATTATAGACTACGGATCAAAATTATACGTATTTTGTAAACAGCACGACTAGGAACTGTTTTTAAAGTCGCAAATGTTTTACAGAGTCTACAAAATGAACGAGGGCCTCAAGCAAACGTTTGTTGTAATGAATGCATTATTAAAATCACATTTGAAAGTGACAGATGAAGCAGCCATTTTGAATGACGTGTGACGTCAGATTGCTTAAATCACAAACAGTGCTATACTCTATATGGTGGAAAATCGGTTAAATAGTTGATAAAGAATTTGGGAATCTCATACATCTAGGAATGCAGAAATTATATAATTTGTTTTTTTACGGCGTATTGAAAATCTGCTATTACAAATCTAACAATATTATATAGATACGACAATTTCAATATTAAATGTTTTATTTTTCCCGAGAGATCATGTTGTATTTATCGCTGTTCTGTTTTTTCATGTTCTGTTTTGTCATGGAACCGTTATGCTACAGCAATTTTAGCGATGTATTAAATATTAAAATACAGCTGATACTGCGTAGAGTTTCTTAGTTAGTGTTAATTGGCGTACGTATATAATATAAACGAATGATTTATATGTACATTTTGTAAGTAATTTCTGCGCCCTTGGTAATTATTTAATTCAGGATCTATAAGTGAAGTTGGCTAACCTGGAAGGAAATCATTTCGCGGCACCGATAAATCAGTGCCACGTTTTTTTTTGTTATAAATTGCTCAGAATCATTAGTTCTGCATAGTTTCAATCTTAGAATTTCACTACTAATTTCCAGTAAAGCATTATTCATGAAAAGTTCTAAGAACGAAAAAAATCTTGGCAGAGTGGCTCGCGATCCGAATCCAAGTTCACCGGTCGACCTATCGAGTTGAAGACGCGATTCATTCTGGCTCGCGATCCGAATCCAAGTTCACCGGTCGACCTATCGAGTTGAAGACGCGATTCATTCTCTTTGCTCCGCTCGTGCCTGTACAATTTTATTGTGATCCTAATGATAACAGAGCCTTGCGATCGTCATGGGAGGTGAATAGACGAATGTTCTCATGAGAAAATTAAAAGGTCAATACTACATCTGCAATTTGCATAGTAAACGATATAATTACACGTTAAAAACACAAGGCCGACCGGTTTTCTCTCACGCTAATATCAGACGGCCATTACTAAAAGTGCAGTGTTGATTTCGCCGGTGTTCTTTTCAATTCACTTCCTGATTATTAAGAATCAAATTTAATCACGGGCCTGTATAATTTTTCTTCTTGGCAATAAATATGGTTACATATAAATTGTACGTAAAACATTTCACCGTGGCACAGTTCGCCGTGAGCTTTCTTATCGTATTATACAATTTTATTAGATTCAATATGAACATTAATTCAATTTTCATAGCTGAATGGATAGCAAGAATGAAAACCTAACCTAACATAACAAATAATCCAGTATATCGGCTATTTTCAAAATTTGTTTGCTGCTGGTTTCCTTTAAACTGTAAAGTGTATACCGACAAAAACATGCACATTCATACTGCGCAGACGCAAAATACTATGGAAAATACGACTGCGTTTTACGGATGCGTTGAATGGATTGATATACCTACTGTTGAATTCAATAGCGAAATTTTGTACTTAGTATTTATAGATAACATACACCATCGCCGCACGAATCGTGCGATAGTTCACCACTCAATGAATTGTATAAAACCACAACGTGTATCAGCTGTTTGCTGGTTGATAAGATAAATAAATACTAGTCCAATGCTATATATAATATTTATAGTAATGTTGCTGTTATTTCGTTGATTTTTAAATGCACTTCAAAATAGTAATAATATGTATAATGAAACTTCTCCGTGGGTGGCCAGCCTGATTTGTAAAAACAGCTGATCCGGAGCGAAACGCGACCTGTTTTATCGATAAAGCATCGCGGTTCAGCGAATTGTTTACAATAATAATTGCTGGACAACGGCCAAAGATACTCTTTTCTCTGTGATTCTTCTGGGCATAAATCGCGGGAAAATATTCCAAGTTCGTTTTTTAAACGAAAGAAAATGTCGCCACAATGGCGTTCTTAAGAACTGACACTTCGCCAATATCTTCTGTTCTAGGTATTCATACTGAATAGGTACAGCTTTTATTATACCCTTTCATGATAAATATCGTATACATATATTATTATTTTAATGTATTTCTATTTAATTCTAAGACGTATTATTATGTTTGTAAGTTCTCGACTATTCCTTAATTCATAATTTAGAAATGACTAAATTAGTAGGTAGACACCTACTACTTATTTTAAGCATCGTCATTTGTTCAGAACTCTATAGGCTATAGACTATAGAGGCTGGTTAAAGACAGTGAATGCATGATTAAGGATGGGATCCATTTATTTCACATTACTTATAAAGCGTGTGACGATGAATTATGGTACATATTTTTAATATAAAAGTTACTTTGTCAGTTCAATGAAGATTGTGAAATTAGTTCTTTAAATGCTATTATTTTGACGTTTATCTAATTGGATTTAAAATATCTAGGTATGTACTTATTCGCAATGCTTAGTCGATATTGTCGCCAGCTTTGGGTGCCTTTGACATTTGATGAACTCATTTGCACGCCCATCAGACATTAGCCGGGAAAGAGCAATGTGCCAATATGGAGCTGTATTGAATTTTTGTATGGTAATGCTGAGAGCGGCGTTCGAAAATCGGTACTAAAATAATGTCTTGCCACACGCTCTTGCATTGGAGAGGCTGTGAGGAGACAATAATTAATGATAGATCGATCTGTGAACGCCATATACATAAAGTATATGAATCGCTCTCCGCACACTCACCCCCAATTCGGAGGTTTCCGAAGTATCACCCTCCGTATATAATCCTCAGGTAAATCAGTACCGACTTATTAGTATTATTAACCACATGGGTACTACCTATAATATATTAAAGAAACTACTAGATCACAAGAGAAGAAGGAGATATAGGGCCCAGCCCTGGTGCTCCATCCGGATTTGATAAAAGCTATACACATAACAACAACTAGTAGGTCTGTTTTACTCTTTCTAATGTGTTTGACGTTTAACTATCGCCAAACTAGTGAAATAATGTTTATTCATTACTCTCGATATCTGAGTTTGCCACGACTTAAGAATTTAGATAAGATGTAGTATACAAATTATTTAAGTATTATAATATAACTAACTTTTGATTTATAATAAATTCTTGTTTATGCTTCTTACCAATTCGATATTGTACCTAAATATTCATACTACGCAGTGCCGGTTGTTACGAAGCCATTGTTGTGAAAATACCTAAATATGCCTTACTGGTGTTGTTATTAGCAATATAGGTATACATTGTTTTGTAAACGCATTATATTATGTATAATATATTGAAGACAAAGAACTAATACTTACTAGTTGGGTATCTAAGTCATTTGAGTTTTAAATAAAAATTTGAAAACTGTGCCAAGTGTGTATTAAAAAAAAAACTTTGCATCGTCTCCTACAGTCGTGCCTAAAATATAATTCATATTTTTCGCTTACTATATTTAATCATCGATCGGTGACAATGTTGTCATCAATTAAGGTGACTATTTGTTGATTTATTATTTAACAATCCAAAATGACATTTCACGATCGGGAGGGTGGGTGGATGGTCGGGGAAAATAATCGGCTTGGGAGTCAGTGTAATTTGAGCTTTATGCTAAATAATGAATACACGAGGGTAGTGAGTAAGTAGGATACATTATTGAATTCACCACCAACTTGTTAGAAAATATTTTATATATTTCTTCTTCTTCTTTTGGTGCCGTCTTCTATCGATGGTAGGCGACCGACCAGCTTGCCGTACACCTCCCCATACTGCACCAGTCAGTCGTATCAGATTCCCAACACCGTGGACATTGAGACACTTAAGGAAGTTGCGTAGCCCTCCTCCTGCAGCCGTCCATTTTCCCCTGAATTTTGAGTTAGCTCTTCTTCATTATACGTCGACCTACTGACATGACCCGGCTCACGGCTAGCTCAATAATGCTACTGGGCCGTCACTGAGGAGACTAGTGATGAACTAGGAGAGGTGGATCTCCTTTGTAGTATCACAACTTTTGAATTCCCGAATAAAACTCTCAGCTGGTGTGGTGCCGAATTTATTCAGGTACTAGAGTTCACGGTCCACAATAAAGTTAACTGTCATTGTTCCCGTAATTAATTCTCATTAAAGTATCAGTAAACTATTTACTTGTTCACTATAGGATCTCTGTGAAACCTTTCACAAGTTCCCAAAAAGTCACACCTAATTCAGAGAATGTATACGCAGATATTCTTTGGATATTTTTAATTCAAGAAATATTTTCCCATAACAAAGAAAATATAAATTATTCTTTGGTCACACAGTATTAGGTTTATAAAAGAATAGAATTATTTTATTGTTGTTTATAAAGTTTATTTATGTTCACAGTGTATTTACAAATATTTATTTGTGTTTACAGACTTGTTTACAAAAGGTTTGCTTAATGTTTACAAATTTATTTACTAAAATTTGTTTTATGTTTATGAATTTGTTTACTAAAATTTATTTTATGATTATGTTTACTTAATAAAGTTTCAAAAATTTATTTTATAATCCCGAAAAGATTTGTAAAATTTATTATTACAGACTGAGTTTATTAATTTGTTTTTATAAAACAAATCCGATCGCGTAATTTATCCCGATTACGTCACCTCGTAGGATGAGTAATGAAAAATAAAATTACTCCGCGTGTACGTCACTACCGGCAGATACGTGCTATTCGCGCTGCGTTTTAGCGGCCGACGTCACTACCGACAGATACGTGTTATTCGCGCTACGTTTTGCCCGTCGAAGGGGACTTACTGGTACGTATGAATCGCGAATGTACTGAGAACCATGTCTCACAAGCTTGCAGTGAGGACTGCTGCTTGCTGAAGATCGCTGGTGAAGAGTGTAGAAACTAATGATTTTACGGGAAAAGTGGTCGCCTTTTATACCCTTCGGATAGAGGTTTAACAGGAAACAGTCCGTAAGGGATAGCAGATCTATATCTTTCTCTCACGGGATGAATTTACGTATATCTCCCGTTCCTGGCAACTTTCTAATAGAGATATCTTCTAATTTAGTCGGGTTAAATTTACTCTACTTTATTTTCGCAAAATTAAGACTCAATAGGGGTGTTTCAAGCACCCTCTAGAACATGTCCCTTAAATGCGCAGTTAGGATGACGTAAGCAAAATAGTTGATTTTATATGATTTTTCGTGTTCAAACGAAGGGGAAAGTTTCTAGCTTTCCATCGAGGTATCGGAATAAGTATTCGGGTACTAAATAAGGGAATGGCAGTCTTTAAATTTAAAATGTCAAAATGAAAGGTTGACACCCACGTACTAGTCCTTTCCACCACTCTTGGCCTTTTTAGGCCAATAGAATTTTACTAAGTTTTAATAAAACTGTTTGGAGCCGCAGAAACTTTCTCATTCGATATTTACTTTTCGGACGAATATTATTACGAGAAAATACTATAATATTATACTTAACATTTCAACTTAAATATATAAATGCTTAATCCTAACAAGATGTTATACACGAACAGTTACTAACTTATTTAATCTTGCATAGTGACTTTTATATAGTAATATGGATGTAACCTTGAATCTATTTTTACCTCGCGAGCCAGCACAGCTGGGCCGTAAATTCTAGTCGGACAGAATTCAGTTAAAGTTCAAGGTCACACGTTAATTTATATTTTTAGTTACAGTATTTAATTCTTTTATTTACCCAAGATGCGATTAAGATTTATTATTATTTATGGGTAGAAACCCATCTATGCCAGAATCTTAAGTTTTTCCAATTGTTACTTTTACAATATTCGTTATAGTCAGTAAGTTATAGCATTAACAAAATCTATAATTATAATTACGCGTCTATAAATATAGGTACGCGTTTACAGTATTTTTATAACGGTAGTTAGCTTCTATCTTGTATTGATAAAATTAGTATTAAAATTCTTTATTCACAATTATACAGTATATAAATTTATAAATATTCAATTTTCTTTTTCAATTTTCATACATTTCCATTATTGCTATAAAAGTTATTGAACCATGTACTTGCTTAATTTTACGTAAACAATCTCTTCCATAACTTATTTTCTAAGTTTAATGGAGATTTCCCGGAAATTTATATTAAAAAATACATCGCGCTAATATTAAACGACGTGACATTTCGAGGTCTGTGGTCACAGCGTTCCAATTACACTGGAGCACTCTTGATTTTCGGAGGCGAAAATTTTTTTACGTAAAATTTTATTACATTTACAAAGAAAAGGTTAACAACATACATTTTACTTCCTAATACTAAACGATTACGCTACTGGTTACCTGTTCATGGTCTCTTTGACCATTTCATTCTTGATTCTTCCATAGTTTAGAACCATGGGACTTATATATCCTGTCTGAACCGTGTCGTGAGGTTGTCGCAAGGCTATTGAGAAGTAGAATTGACTACAAGGCTAGATTTGTATAGTTATGTCGTTAAACCATACTCTGCCCCAAACACTAACTGAAGGTCGGCGTTTTTGTTCGTGTCAAATGCCCACCCTTAATAAAGACATAACTGTATATGTCTAGTCTCAATTCACCATTGCAACACCTCAGGACACCGAAAAAATGCAAAGCGATAAAGCAACAGTAAAGCATATTCAAAATAAAATACACAAAATCTGCGCATGCACACAAAGTTTTTCTTTTACTTTTTGTAATTAATATTCGCCCAGATTCAGGTCTTAAAATTCTAATTAATAAAAGAAAATTATACATTGTAATAATTCTGAAGTTAAAAATTTTATTTTGAGGACGGTGAGTGCTGTATGGGACGGCTACTGCTTTTCCTGCTGAGGGACAACCGCAAGGAAGAGGGCTCACGGAGACGCTCCCTTTACGACCCATGGACAGAAGTAGAGTTCGACTTCCCGTCGCGAATCACGTTCCCGCTTACTAGAAAATACGGCATAGTACCATGATATGCCGGGGAGACTCCCCTGACAATACCTTTAATATTAAATTACATAGGGTCATTTAAACCTATTTAATCTAACGCTCAATACTCCTAGCTATATATTACATTTTACAGAATTTGAAATCAATCCCAATCAAGAGACTAATTTTTCGCAGCTCCGAATACCAATAAGGACTTAGCGTGAAAGTTACGAACTTCCCCACGCCTAAATTAGCAACGCTCTCTTCATTTCGCAGCTCCGAATACTAATAAGGACTTAGCGTGGAAGTCAAGGACTTCCCCATGCCCTAATTAGCAACACTTTCTTCGTTTCGCTCTCCCCGAAGACTTATTTCTTTCTCGCTTCGAGAAAAGACTTGTTTGCTTCGATAATAGACTTATTTCTTTATCGCTCCTCTCGAAGACTTGTGGTTTGCTCCGATAATAGACTTATTTCTTTATCGCTCCTCTCGAAGACTTGTTGTTTGCTTCGATAATAGACTTATTTCTTTATCGCTCCTCTCGAAGACTTGTTGTTTGCTCCGATAATAGACTTATTTCTTTATCGCTCCTCTCGAAGACTTGTTGTTTGCTCCGATAATAGACTTATTTCTTTATCGCTCCTCTCGAAGACTTGTTGTTCGCCTCGATAATAGACTTATTTCTTTATCGCTCCTCTCGAGGTCTTGTTGCTCGCTTCGATAATAGACTTATTTCTTTATCGCTCCTCTCGAAGACTTATAGCTCGCTTTAGTTAGAGACTTATTGGTCGCTCTAACTAGAGACTTAGCTTACAGGCGATGGCGGTAGCGATCGCTTGGAGCGACGCTTACCTGATCGGCCTATACGCTGATACTGACGTTTGGGGGGCGCATTCCGGATGGGGGCGTCTCGTAAGACTGCGTCCAACACATCCCGCCACTCGCCAAAGGTAGTACCTTGATCTTTGCTCCCGGGCGTCGGGAGGTCGGTCCGCGCAGGGCGCCGCCCTCCCAATCGTCCCATCCTCCTAAATTCTCTCTTGGGGGGCGCTATCTTGATGGGGGCGTCTTGTAAGACTGCGTCCAACGCATCCAGCCTCTCGCCAAGGATCCTCTCTTCATTAGATATTGTCGAGTCAACAATTCTTTCCACTTCAGCTTCTCCATCGCTAAGTTCGGAATCCGTTCCTGAACTCGCCAGTAGTTCTCCCCGCGCACATTCCTGCGCATCCATACGACGTTCTGACAGGGCGTGCACTCCCTCGTCTCTGTCGTTGGTAGCTTCGGAAAGCGGTGCAGGCGGTTCCACTGGGTCGTCCGCGCTTTCACTAGTTACATTCCCTTCAGCCGGGGCTGACGGAACGTAAGGTCTAATCTGATCGACGTGGAATTTATAAGGTCTTCCGCGACGATTAACAAAATATTGGGTCTTTCCCACTTTCATGATTATGGTATGAGGCCCTGACCACCGGGCGTCGAGGCCGGCGCAGGCTCCGGGCCTCTTCTTCGGGTGTTCTTTAGTATAAACTTTACACCCTACTTCATATGCCAGCGGCTCAGCGCCAGAGTTGGTACCCATTTTTCGGAAATACTCTTTCTGATGGGCCGAAACCGCTATATTCATTTCGTCGCGATCAAGCCTAACTCGATCGTCGCTCTCTGGCCGTAGGGGATTATTAAAATGTCCCGGTCGGCAAATAGGATATCCCCACAATACTTCCGCAGGAGAGAAGCCAGACGCGGCGTTCTTCCTGCAACGTAGGTCGTACATAATGTCGTTCAAGTGTATGTCCCATTCGTCGTGAGAATCGCTCTCCAGACGAACACGGAGTCCTTTCTTGATCTCCTGATTCCGGCGTTCGGTAGGATTTGCTCGAGGGTGATAAATACCCGTCGTCCAGTGTTTAATCCCCCACGATTCCATCGCTGCTAGCCATTTCGGATGATCGAATTGCGTACCGTTATCCGTAAGGATCGCTCGAGGGTAACCGTACCTTTTGAGGATCTGTTCTTCCACAAGCGGTAAAATCGCGGTAACCATTGCAGAACGCATGGCAAATGCTTCCACCCATCGCGAGAACATATCGGACATGACAAGTACGTATTTGTTACGCTTCTTCGTAACGGGATACGGACCCATTAGATCTAGCGTGAGTATCTCCCAAGGTCTCACAGCCTCGATATGCGAGGTCTGCGGGGCAGGAGGCTGCAACGCTCCTCGCTTGCGTGTCGCGCAGATCTTACAGGCACGAACATATTTCTGGACATCGCATCGTCGCTTATTCCAAAAATACCATTCTCTTATCGATCGGTCAGTTTCAGTGGCACCCGGATGTCCACACTGATCGTGATATATTTCTATTACTGTTCTTCTTAAATTTTCCGGTACTACTAATCGAGGGTTTAATTCGCTGTCAACGTGTACTAAAATCCCGTCGCGTACAGTCAGTCCGGTAGGCCTTCTCCTCACATGAGCGGGAGAATCGAGAGACGCCATCAGTTCAATAAACTGTGGATCCGTCCTTTGCTTCGTAATTATTTCTTCCCGAATGTTTACTGCCTCTAGTAACAGTACTGCTACTTCCGGTCGTCTCGTCGGAGCTGCCATACGAGCACACTCTACTTCTGGGCTTAAAGTTGCACCCGCAGGGTTCTGGGGGAATCTTGACAGATGATCAGCGAGGTGATTCTCCTTTCCCGGGCAATGTTCTGTCTCGAAATCGAACTCCGATAACAGCATTGCCCATCTGGCCAACTTCCCCTTCTGATTCTTCGCAGTATTTAACCACGTTAAGGCTTGGTTGTCAGTTATTAATTTAAACTTTCTGTCCTCCAGGTAACCACGGTACTTAGTGATTCCCCAGACGGCAGCCATCGTTTCTAATTCATTAATATGATAACGAGCTTCCACCTCATTAACGCGCTTGCTTGCAAAGGAAACGACATCACGACCACCGTCTTCCTTTGGCTGGAATAAAACGGCCGCAATGCCATGTCCGCTAGCATCCGTTTGAAGGCAAAAGGATCTAGTAAAGTCGGGTCGGGCTAATCTCAAAGGTTGTGACAAGGCGCGCTTTATTTGACGAAAAGCGTCCTCAGCCTCATCGTTCCACTGAAATCGTACAGTAGTCCGGAGTAATCTTGTCAACGGCGCCGCCATCTCAGCGAAACGAGTTACATACTCCCTTAGCCAATTGCAAAGGCCGAGGAAGGCACGCACTTCCCTCCGAGTCTTTGGCACCGCCGCAGCTTCCACTTCCGCTAGATGATGAGACTGCGGTTCATTTCCCGTGGCCGTAATATGATGTCCCAGATAGTCTACTTCTTGTCTCCCTATCTGGCATTTTTTTGGCGCGACGCGAAGTTCATGATACTGCAGCCTCTCAAACACGATTCGCAAGTGCTGCGCGTGTTCTTCCCATGTATCGCTATAAATGATTATATCATCGAGGTAGACGAGGCAAATCTTGTTGACTAGTCCAATGAGAACCTCTTGAGACATGAGTCTTTGAAACGACCCCACCGCGCCCTTCAAACCGAACGGCAACACGCGAAACTGGTAACAACCACCATCAGCAGTCGTAAACGCAGTTAAGGGTTTAGTGCTAGGGTGTAATTTCACCTGCCAGTATCCATTTTTAAGGTCCAATGAACTAAAGATTTTTGCCGTTCCCAGATCTTTCAATGTTTCCAAGATCAGAGGTAAGGTAGTCGCTTCATCTACTGTCAAAGTATTAAGTTTTCGATAATCGACGCAGAACCTCGAGGTCCCATCTTTCTTCGGCACCAAAACGATGGGTGAGGAGTAGGGACTCGAACTCGGCTCGATTATTCCATCGACCATCATTTGTTCGACATCTTCCTGAATCTGTCTTCGTTTCTGTTCCGACTGGCGATAAGGGCCCAGACGGAATGGAGTCTCCTTATTCAAGAAGATGCGAAACTCAGTTGTGCGGCACGGAGGGCCAGTTTCTGCAAAACGGTCTCTAAAGTCTTCCATGACTTCAGTCAACGCGATCCGTGCCGATTCTGGAATTCCGGGCGCAAGCTCTG
Source organism: Rhyacophila brunnea (assembly GCF_057557595.1). Classification (NCBI taxonomy): domain Eukaryota; kingdom Metazoa; phylum Arthropoda; class Insecta; order Trichoptera; family Rhyacophilidae; genus Rhyacophila; species Rhyacophila brunnea. The sequence goes on from NW_028232859.1 coordinate 44,884,636, forward strand.
CTAATTTTACAGGACCGCATGGCAGCGGTTCCCGCGTTGTTTTACAGTACAATGTCTGCCTTATGCCGTCGCCGTAATGTAAACAGCGACGCTTCATGTCGACGACTGCTTCTTGCTTTTCTAGCCAATCCAGACCTATTAATAGGTCTACATGAAGGTCTTTCGAAACATAAGCCGGTATTTCTATCGGTGTGTCTCGAAGAAAACCTTTCACATTGACGACTCCTTTAGTGCACAGTGATCCACCTCCGGCCGTGATCAAAGTCAGAGGCCTCCCGCACGGCTCAATTGGTGGGCGAACTAGGTCACTACGCACTAAAGAGTGCGTCGCACCTGTATCGATGACAGCCTCATAGTCTGTTTCTATTCCGAAGATACGGAAGGGCAGTGTGAGGAGGTGACCTCCGATCAATTTCGGTGCGTCCCTACCCCATGCACTGTATACTCCCGCAGAGGGCATACCACTCAACACGGCGGCGTTCGACCCGCTATTATTTTCAAATATATTACACTCATCACTATTAAATATTTCAAACTTATCACTAGTATTTAAAGCACTCTTATTACTAACATTTTTATCCCGTTCAATATTTAAATCTTTATGAAGTAAACTATTTTTATTACGTGCAATTGCAGTAGTCGGCAATTTCTCTTCACCCGGCGCATCCAACGTACTACCTACAATTGTCCACGTACTTCTGACTACGCTATTTGGACGGTCTGCAGTCGTTACAGATGGTAGTGTCTTTTGACACGCCGCAAAATTCTGTCCCCGACTACACCTGTCCCTAGGATCTAAAATATTTACAGAACCGAGAAAATCCGTAGAAATTTTGCTTTGTTGGTTATGGGCAGCCGTAGCTGAGTCCCATAACTCTTGTTCTCCGTTATTGAGTATATCACCGCCTTTGAGACGATGATCATACACAACAACTCTTTCGTCACTATATCTAGCTTTATCTATATACATTAAGTTCATATTTCTTAATTCAAACTTAACACTATCAAAATTAATCTTATTAAGCTTACATAACTTATTTTTAACATTCTTAATACTAAAGGACTTACATTTACTTGATTTTTGTTTAAGATAACGATTATAGTCATCTAATGCTATGAGCTCTTCTTCATTAAGTTTATTTCGCCTTAATTTACCGAAGGTATTAATGTTTTGTAGTCGACGATTAGTTCGACTTTTCCTAATAATATTCTTAACGTCAGCCTCGTGGGGTCTGTTCGCTAATTTAAAAGGTAAGTCCCTTCCTAAAGCTTCGTTGCTCGATTGCAACGACGATCGACTATCTAAACTACATACATCGCTATTAATATCAAGTAAACTGCCAGCTTCGGCTTTAGTATAGTTAGTACTATTAATATTTTTACACAAATGGTTAGCGGAAGCACAATAATTCGTTAAATTATTTGTTACAAGAGATCTGTCGTCAGTATCGACGAGACTACAGTTACTTACGTTTGCCGATGTTCTCAGCACACCAAGAGCGCCACTGCTTACGCCTTCGCCGCATCCACTGCTAGCTGTCTTTAACGGCTTATCTTCATAACCTTCTTCCTTGCCGCCAACATTTATTTCATAACTCCCTAATTCTAATTTATCTAAAAACTTTTTATATTCTATTTCGCCGCCGGTAAAAGGATTAAAATTTTCTACTATTTTACTAGCAGAATTCTTAATATCACGTTTGCGATGTTTCTCCGGTCTTACGCTAATATCCTTTACAAGAGGACCTGTACAAAGATTAACTTGGTTACTGGGGCCAGCTTCGACCTCACAGTGAACCTTAGGGTTAAATGATTTCACCGGAAGGGTGTCCTTCAGTTCACTTTCACAGTTAACCCTATTCGCCAGAAGAGCGTCTATGTCACTAGCTAGAATTCGGCTGAACGGCGTTCGAGGAACGTTCGTGTCACCTTCTTGAGTCTTCTCTTCGGCGGTCCGCCAGTGTTCGTCGTCTTGGAGCCATCGACGATCAACCCGGTCCGCGAGCCGTCTTCATGGCTCCTTTCTGGTCTGCTGAGCTGCTTGCCTGTCTGGGCAATCCTTGTTTTCATGGAAGCCAGGACAATGTTGACAGCGCCTTTGTCTGGCACCGCCTCGCTCTTCAATGCGAGGACGTGGGCGGTACGCAGGTCTTTCCGAATCGTTTTGCTGGTCTGATTGCCGTGGTGGCCTTTTATCAACAGCCTCCGTGGTCTTATCAGATTTCGCGTTAGTCTCTTGTACCGAACGCGGCTTCTCGCGCCAAGTATTTTGTGGTACGGGTCTCCTTTCATTGTTCGCCTTGGTGGCATTTGTTGTAGGTGGCACGGATGCCAGTGCTGACTTTAATGGACGAAGTGTATGAGCTACTTCAAGCAGCTCGTCCATCGTCTTCCATTTCTCTTGATTAACCCTTATCTGATCGCTCACAGTGAGTAGGTCATAAAAGGTTGAAGCCAGGGTTTCCGACTTCATTTCCGGAAGGAGTACCTCGGCTAATTCCATCTTCTTCAGGAGGAAACCATAAGCTCCCTCTTGAGATCCTTGCTCTTTATGTTCGAGCTCCGTTCGTTGAGCACGACGTCTTGAAGGCGATTCGAAGTGCTCTTTCAGGTCGTTACTAAACGACCGCCAACTGTCCGATGTGTCAATATTCTTGGCCCAAGTCTTGGCCTCTCCTCTGAGCTGACGTATAGCCAACTCTGTCCAATTCTCAGCTGGGTACTTCACAGCTTCGCAATATTCTTTGCAGCGTCGGAGAAAAAGCTCAACGCTCTGCTTTGGGCTACCCTCATAGGTGGAATGGAGTTCCGGCTTAACATGGCACGGGGTAAATACGGCTGGTTCTGGTGGTGCCATTTTTTGTTTGGGAGCCGACGTGCTTACTTGCAAAAATGAATCCTCTTCGGGGAATACTTGCGCGTTTTGCAAGCCTTCTTCCAATATAAAATCTTCTTCTACACTCGGACCCGGAACAGGGTTCGGCATAATTTCTTCGAATTCCTCCGTCCCCTGGAGTTGGAAGAAGCGGACCTTCGACCGTAAATTCATATAAAAATTCAGCTATCGATTGCGCCAATTTTCAGCTTCCTACGACCACCCGTTCGTCCGCAATCGACGTTTAAAGTTTTTGGAGGGCATGCGCTGCTTGTCGCTGATAACCCTGAAGGCTTGCAACTCCTGTTACAAGCGTCCAATCTTTTCCGTTTAAAATCTTATATTGTAATAGGTACAGGCCTTCATGTACCTATACCCATGACGTCACGGTAATTATGATAATTATCGAGATTTTAATGTACAAAGTAGTATAAATTTATTTTTTTCAAATTTTTTTTTCTTTGTCTGGGTTCTTGTACCTATACTTGTATGGTACTCAACTTTAATTTAGAAAAAAGCTTAAAAATTCACACGAAATTTTTATTGTGCATTTTATTCTTAATTCTATTATTTCTGTTACGGTGAGTAACACAATTTATTTTTATACTTTCTTTGTGGTTTAAAAGGGTCAGAGAGATCCTTTGGATAGTCTCATCGACATACTTTTGCTTAATGTCGGTATCTGACTCTAATAAATTACCAAAAGTATTTATTTTATTTATTCTTTCCTTTTCCAAGTATATCAAGAAAAGTATTCTATATATAGTTGCCTTTACGTATATATTCTTCTCCAAATTATATCTTTCAAAAGTATTCATCACTGGTTCCTCGTTAATGCGAGTTACACTTTATTTCATTGTACTCACATTTATAAAGTTGAGGTAGATCGCTCTTGTAGCTCCGGTATAAGGTTCTTAAAACCTCTCAGGTAACCACAATTGATTGATACACTTCACAATATATTGTTTTTAAAATCTTTTAGTAGATCTTAGTTGTAGGATCGTTCAGGTTTTCGCAACCTGAAGATGCCGCACGCATTTGGGCGCCATAATGACATGACCCGGCTCACGGCTAGCTCAATAATGCTACCGGGCCGTCACTGAGGAGACTAGTGATGAACTAGGAGAGGTGGATCTCCTTTGTAGTATCACAACTTTTGAATTCCCGAATAAAACTCTCAGCTGGTGTGGTGCCGAATTTATTCAGGTACTAGAGTTCACGGTCCACAATAAAGTTAACTGTCATTGTTCTCGTAATTAATTCTCATTAAAGTATCAGTAAACTATTTACTTGTTCACTATAGGATCTCTGTGAAACCTTTCACAAGTTCCCAAAAAGTCACACCTAATTCAGAGAATGTATACGCAGATATTCTTTGGATATTTTTAATTCAAGAAATATTTTCCCATAAGAAAGAAAATATAAATTATTCTTTGGTCACACAGTATTAGGTTTATAAAAGAATAGAATTATTTTATTGTTGTTTACAAAGTTTATTTATGTTCACAGTGTATTTACAAATATTTATTTGTGTTTACAGACTTGTTTACAAAAGGTTTGCTTAATGTTTACAAATTTATTTACTAAAATTTGTTTTATGTTTATGAATTTGTTTACTAAAATTTATTTTATGATTATGTTTACTTAATAAAGTTTCAAAAATTTATTTTATAATCCCGAAAAGATTTGTAAAATTTATTATTACAGACTGAGTTTATTAATTTGTTTTTATAAAACAAATCCGATCGCGTAATTTATCCCGATTACGTCACCTCGTAGGATGAGTAATGAAAAATAAAATTACTCCGCGTGTACGTCACTACCGGCAGATACGTGCTATTCGCGCTGCGTTTTAGCGGCCGACGTCACTACCGACAGATACGTGTTATTCGCGCTACGTTTTGCCCGTCGAAGGGGACTTACTGGTACGTATGAATCGCGAATGTACTGAGAACCATGTCTCACAAGCTTGCAGTGAGGACTGCTGCTTGCTGAAGATCGCTGGTGAAGAGTGTAGAAACTAATGATTTTACGGGAAAAGTGGTCGCCTTTTATACCCTTCGGATAGAGGTTTAACAGGAAACAGTCCGTAAGGGATAGCAGATCTATATCTTTCTCTCACGGGATGAATTTACGTATATCTCCCGTTCCTGGCAACTTTCTAATAGAGATATCTTCTAATTTAGTCGGGTTAAATTTACTCTACTTTATTTTCGCAAAATTAAGACTCAATAGGGGTGTTTCAAGCACCCTCTAGAACATGTCCCTTAAATGCGCAGTTAGGATGACGTAAGCAAAATAGTTGATTTTATATGATTTTTCGTGTTCAAACGAAGGGGAAAGTTTCTAGCTTTCCATCGAGGTATCGGAATAAGTATTCGGGTACTAAATAAGGGAATGGCAGTCTTTAAATTTAAAATGTCAAAATGAAAGGTTGACACCCACGTACTAGTCCTTTCCACCACTCTTGGCCTTTTTAGGCCAATAGAATTTTACTAAGTTTTAATAAAACTGTTTGGAGCCGCAGAAACTTTCTCATTCGATATTTACTTTTCGGACGAATATTATTACGAGAAAATACTATAATATTATACTTAACATTTCAACTTAAATATATAAATGCTTAATCCTAACAAGATGTTATACACGAACAGTTACTAACTTATTTAATCTTGCATAGTGACTTTTATATAGTAATATGGATGTAACCTTGAATCTATTTTTACCTCGCGAGCCAGCACAGCTGGGCCGTAAATTCTAGTCGGACAGAATTCAGTTAAAGTTCAAGGTCACACGTTAATTTATATTTTTAGTTACAGTATTTAATTCTTTTATTTACCCAAGATGCGATTAAGATTTATTATTATTTATGGGTAGAAACCCATCTATGCCAGAATCTTAAGTTTTTCCAATTGTTACTTTTACAATATTCGTTATAGTCAGTAAGTTATAGCATTAACAAAATCTATAATTATAATTACGCGTCTATAAATATAGGTACGCGTTTACAGTATTTTTATAACGGTAGTTAGCTTCTATCTTGTATTGATAAAATTAGTATTAAAATTCTTTATTCACAATTATACAGTATATAAATTTATAAATATTCAATTTTCTTTTTCAATTTTCATACATTTCCATTATTGCTATAAAAGTTATTGAACCATGTACTTGCTTAATTTTACGTAAACAATCTCTTCCATAACTTATTTTCTAAGTTTAATGGAGATTTCCCGGAAATTTATATTAAAAAATACATCGCGCTAATATTAAACGACGTGACATTTCGAGGTCTGTGGTCACAGCGTTCCAATTACACTGGAGCACTCTTGATTTTCGGAGGCGAAAATTTTTTTACGTAAAATTTTATTACATTTACAAAGAAAAGGTTAACAACATACATTTTACTTCCTAATACTAAACGATTACGCTACTGGTTACCTGTTCATGGTCTCTTTGACCATTTCATTCTTGATTCTTCCATAGTTTAGAACCATGGGACTTATATATCCTGTCTGAACCGTGTCGTGAGGTTGTCGCAAGGCTATTGAGAAGTAGAATTGACTACAAGGCTAGATTTGTATAGTTATGTCGTTAAACCATACTCTGCCCCAAACACTAACTGAAGGTCGGCGTTTTTGTTCGTGTCACTACACATGCCATTTTCATTGATAGTTTCAAGACGCCTCAAAGATTCTACCTTTCTCACCCTCTGTTTTTTTTTGTTTTAATTCACTATGAACCCTTGCTTTTTCCTACTGAGCGGTTCTGTTATTCCATAGACTTTTTAGGCGTCTATTGAGTACCGTGTCATTGTTATGTTACTCCATTTATTTCTTTATTTTTATACCTAGAATTTGATATTTTGTGTAGTGTTTATTTGTTGTTTGGTATTTCGTGAGGATTTTGGGGGTCAACTTCGTGATTATGTTGTCTGCACAGAGCTCCGAGAACCCATCGCTTCTTTTCTAGCATTGGGCAGTCGTTAATGACATGCTGTACTGTCCGAGACGTGTTGCCGTCACATTGACAGCATTCATCTGCCCTCCGTTTGAATCTGTTTATTTATATAGATATGCTCTCACTGCTCCGTGGCCTGCTAGTATGTTTTTTATGTTCCTGGCAAGATTGGTGATGTTTGCCAAGTATGGGAGTGAATACTGCACCATCAACCAATTATATGGGTGAAATCATTTACGTAACAGGGAGTAGATAAGGACAGGATCATCCAAGATTGCAATGTATCCATCCACCCCGACTGACAGTGAAATCTCTTCTGACCCGACTAGGTATATTCATTTATGCTCCCGATTGTTATACAGTCGAACTCGGTTATTAACATCTCGGACATAGCGAGATCTCGGATGTAATGAGGAAACATTCGTTGACATTTGGTTTATGATTTTATCCATACATTTATTCACTGTTATAGCGAGCAACTTGCCGAGCTAAAACACTGTTAATGAGTCGATCGTTTAAAAATATTTCGACCCTAAGCAATAAAATCCGATCGGACAGGATGCCGCCGGAGGACGGACTAAGTTTATGACACTAGTTAAGTGTCTAATTGTTGTTTTCGCCGACAATAATGGAAAAGTATCGTAAAGTATTAAATCTATGATCCACACACATGGTTGAAAAATTCAAGGTTTGTGAAGTCCGCAGGTACCTACCAGTGTTCATTACAATAAACAACTTTTATAGTTTATGAAGGCCATGCTTGTTTCGGGGATTTTTATGATGGTTTTCAGATTTTTTATTTTCGACGTTTTTTCGACTTTTTTTTGTTGTGACCGCTCATTTAAAAAAAATACCTATTCACTGATATAACGAGTACCTCTTATAATGAGCAAATTCAGTCGGTCCCATCTTCCTCGTAATAACCAAGTTCGACTATACATATTATGATGGAGATGGACCATCGCATATATCGCCAAGCTGTGAGTTGCGCTCAGTATGCGGCCTCCTGTCGATTCTTTCAGGAGGGCTAATTAGGTATGTGCACTACCTAGGCTACTCACGACCCAATGCGATGGAGAAACATGAACCAGTAGTGAGTTGTATTATTCTGAAGCCGTTATTTCCGTGACAGGAAGTGCGGCGTCCTTGCGAGCTAACATGCCGCCTTCGTCCGCCGCCAACAACAATTATTATTAAATTTTATTATTGCACGTTGAAAATGAACGGGCGGGCGTCGTTTCCATATTTTTTTTGTTACAACCGACAGATTGCAAAACCGAGCGGTGTCTGGAACCGCCCACGGCTTCTTTGTTTGTGCCACGCTGTTTATTGCAACAGTTCGGTATATCCGTTCGACTTCTGTATTATGGGAATCGCGTCTATATCCACAATATCTTTACCACCTACTGATAATATAAGATTAATCATACTTATGCTGATTAATCTGTATGTTGATTGTTAATAATGATCTATGCGGCCGATATCATAGTCATTTCCCACTTCTAACTTCTCTGTTTCTTCGCGTCGAAATTATTAGAAACTAATTCAAAATACTGCACGACTCATCATTACACTGCGTAGAGAAATAGACATCCTCAGTTGTAAATGTATTTTTTCGTCCAACATAGCGAATTCTTTTTTGTTAATTTAAGTATACATTTTCCTTTTTTGTTATCAGCTGTGTAAATACAAATTCACTCTCTTCTTTCAAATGCTGTCATAATTATATTAATTTATTTTATCGGCTGTGCACTTATACATACTTAATATAATCCACTCACCCCTATAATAATATGGCAATATGGCATAATATAAGTATAATAAATGTAACTATAATCAATAAGTAGATATGTGTTTCTTTTAACCAATAAATAAATAGTTACATAACCAGTGATTCACATGACAATGTTTATATATCGTATATTTTATATTTACAATACTGGGAGTTTAACCATTCTGTTTCTTCTATAATTTTCTGAAATTTATCCGTTTTGTATCTATCGTTTGGTTTGGTGTATAGTTTTGTATGTAGGGGCCGGATGCAGAGTCCTAAAGGTCAGGTGCAGTCATACTTTTTATGTAGACGGCATAAACTTATCGCTGTATGGTTTTCGCATTGAACAGTGCATTGTTGTATGAGTTTACATTTAGGTACAAGCTGTTGATAGCGAGGGACCTGTAAAGTCATTTTAGTTAGACGGTCAGTTAGTTCAGTTGTTCAAATTGAATAGTAACCGCGCAAGAAATTTCTACTGTTACATAGCAGTTATTTTTAAAATCAATAATAAGCATTTTTACAACGTACTTATCACTTGTTTACCGAAAATAAAACTTACTAAGTTACATTTTGGTCAAAAACAAAGCTTCAAATTAATCATGTGGCGTCCGTTTGGCCGATTATGTCTGAAAATTATATCCATATAAATTATATAGGCACATTTTATGTCACCGTGTTTATTAATTTAATGTTGATTAAGAATTAAAAACAACATTTTAAGGTGTTTTTTAAACAATACGTACGAGATACAGGTTTAAAATAACAATATCACGTAAAAAGAAAGAAACAAGATGGCAATACCTATCCCCCATCGTTATACTTCTTTTACTCCCATTCATAACTTAATTGAGAACTTTCGTCACCCGCAATCATTAAAAAACAAATTCGTTGAATATACGTAAATATAGATTTTTTTGATGATTGCTGTTCGACGCACGTTTGCAACAAATTACAGATTGGGCAAAGAAATCACGCACGCTGTGGTCGCCGTGCAAGAAAAAGTTTAAAAACCACTCGACCGACAAACCGTTTCCGCATGAATGGAAAGGGTTTACTTTTTTAGTATGCGGTGCGTCCGGCCCGTTGATTTGACGTTTCTGGCCGAGCTAATGAATGAACTCACTTTAGGCTACGCACGCGCCTCAGTCATGCCAGCTGATTGGCCGTTCGCCTTTTTGGGAGAGCCTGTGCACGGGCGCGCTGTATCAGAGGCACGTTAGTTCTATTTCTAATAATTATTTATATTTTATCATCGTAAGTAGCGAGAAATTGACAAAAGTAGTCACTCCCGCAATCTCGGTCGCCTATGTTTTGTTTTCTTTCGTCAATTTTACCGGTACATAGAGCACGTACATCGTTTATTTATACAGGCAGTTATAGGTACGTTTTTTATACTGTTATTAGCGATACAATGGTAAAAGTTACCAGCTGTATTATATTATGTACCTATGCAAGGTGCCTAATAAAATAACAACTGATTGGCAACAGGGAGGTTAAAAATAATGGGAAGTGAGTTGCCTTTGGGTAAGGCTGTAACAAGTTTATTAATCTTGGGTTTGGAGAAATATGGGATACATATTTATATATATAACACGTATCATAATTATTCATAATATACAGTGGCTGGTTTATGGACGTAGAGGCCCGACGTATAGACTGATTTTAAGTTTTGACTCCCGTTTTGACACCCAAAATAATAAATAAAATATTTATAGTAAATCACACACTTTATGACTTTAACCAATGTGATGGCGGTTGTTTATTTTGTGTGTAGGTGCAAGTAGTTACCTACATATCTGTTTGAGAGGTTATGTTATGGGATACATTAAAATCAGTGAACACAGAATTAATGGGAACTGAATTACCTAACGGGTGTGGCGTAACAGTCAACCGATCTCGAGTGTGGAAGAATAACAATAAGAATGATAAACTTAAACACGTGTCAAGAATACGTCATTCTAAGCTTGTTCTTCGTTTTGACAACTGCTTTCGGTTTATGCATTGACGCTCATTCGATATTGGTGTATTTGAAGGTTGAAACACCCTATTGCACGTCTATAACGTGTGTTCATTTTCGTATGATACTGACACATTAAAAATCCTGCTTCAAAATGTATTGTATTGGGGAATAGCTTATCTGAAATATGTTTATTAATCTGTTCTGTGATTGTAATGGTTTTGAAACAAAAACAACGTTGTTTCAAACCCATACTGTTTATATTGGTATGACTGTGTCGGATAGTGAATTAATAACAGCTGATAAGTACCTACTTATTATTATAAACCTTTCATTTTACAAATAAGGAACTAGTAGGAAACTAAGGGAATATGGGAACTAAAATAGTTGTTTACAATAGGTAATAAATAAAGAAAAATATTGATTCGCGTGTTTGTGAATATTCCCCAACGTCACAAGTATTGTGGTTTGGTATTTATTTTTACTGTCAATTGTAATCTAATTACAATATTACTCACTTGAATTATTCGCAATAGCGGGTTAATTTCCGAGCAGTTTTATGTTTACCAGGTTTCACATTATTGTAATATTCGTATTTGTTTCATGGTTAACTTTAAAATTGTATTTTTTTATCAGTTGAAAATGTCTTTTGTGGGCGATTACACTACTAAAGGTGTTCATAAATAAATTATTATGTCGAGTACTTAGATTGGCGTAGTTGGTAGACCGATTGTATTTGTATGAATACAAACCCGCGGGTGGGCAACAATGTATCTAGTCACTAAATAGTGCAAAGATTCAATATGTTGGGCGAATGACTAACAACTATTCCCCGTCATAAAGTAAAACGTCTATTCTGTGGGCACCCATTTGCACCGTTCAGGAGTGGACGTGGTAATATACTTTACTTGTTTGTTTGTTAGTTAGTTAAAAGCAACATAATTAAAGTGCTTTTTTCTTATAGAAGTGTAAAGTATACCATATTAACTACGAGAATTTATGTACCACTAAAATGAAATAATGTGATAGAAAAATAATATTTTCACGAAATTAGGCAGTTAAATCCCTAGTAGCGCAGCCTTTTAACCCATTCAAAATATATTGCAAATTCGCCGATGACGTCATAGATAATATTCCTGATTGTATAAACAAAAGGTAAGCGTTTTTCAAGAAGCCTTTTGACTGTCTATTTTAGTTTATATACTGATTAAATCAAAATAAATTTTATTTGCAACACGATTTTCAAGTCGGCTGTGGCTAGGTGGCAGTGTTGTTTACCTAGTACAAATGCAATAATATCAGTTAATGTCTTATAACTGCGTTATAACATGACACTCTAATGGTTCTGTGTCCGACAAAGTGATGATAACTGATAAATATATCTATTTTCCAGTCCTATCCAGTGTTATCTTCTTAAGACTTCGTCTTACTTACTTCGATAATATCACTGATAAAAATGATAGTGATACAGTACTAATAAAACGAAATTGATAACATTGATAAGTGAACACAGGTACCTAGACAGTAATCTATGAAAACAGTACAAGACAAATTTAATATAAGATTCGGTAGGTACTTACTTAGATAACTATCTCTGATTTTGACCATGAAAAAGAGATTATTTCCACAATCGTTACTTTTTTAATAAGTTGTTTATTTCCCCCCAATAAGTGAGCTCTGTGCACCTTAAAACGTAAATACGGCCCTGCCTGTACATTTAAATTATACATATTATCTCGAGGTAATACAATATATTATGTTAACTACTTACATCGGCGTGTACCGCTAATTGATTCTGACTAAGCACATGTCAATCAACATCTATTGCACCTGCAAGACGTCAAAGCGGAGATTTCTCTCATTATGTCGGTCGGATCTGTGATTTACCAGTTGCCAGTGTTGCCTACCAGTGATTGTGAATATTGACTCTTCTTGCCTCGAGGATCGCGTGAGTGGTCAGCCACCCTAACCGCTACCATTAATCAACTCTCTAAATTTACATGTGGATCATCAAAACGCGATGGGATTTTCATGTGATGCTATACATGTGGAGTACCCTAGTACTATATAATACGTAATATTATGCCTGTATTGTAAAATTATATTTTAAGTTTTACATAATAATACTTTTGTATTATTAAAATAATCGGCCTCAATACCATTTCTTACTATTTACTACATAACTACATCATGACTTTAGCAAATAGTAAGTAGTTGCATCCTCAAAACTATAGTCACCGTCACATGTCACTGGTGGATATTATGTATTATTCTATATTCAATAAATTTCTTTTAACTGCCATTTGCAATACAAAGTAGTAAGTATTTACTTTCAAGACGTTCACAACATGACATTACATATTGCGACCGCTCCAAAGCTCGTTTCAAATTAATAAGAATGATTTTAAGATAAGCATACCTATACTATTTATTTCCAAGATAAATCTCTGGTTTTTTAAATTAAAAAATATGTGAAATAGGTACTATGAACTATAATAATTTATAAAAATAAATTAGAAGTGGGTACTTAAGTACTTGAGTATATTATATTTATAATTTAAAAAGATTTTAATGATTGATTAATATTCTGTTAAATGGAAACGATTAGTAAAATATATTACATTGCAGTTTTCGCTTTGGTGTTTTCCAAAGCCCATTATAATCAGGCTGAGACGCAAAAGATTGAATTTCGATCATATTGCTAGTTATTGCTTATACTTCGAATGTAATATGGCGAACTGTCTGTATAACATGATGATTATTTCATATTTAAGAAGAATGGTAAGTAATACGATATTTAACATGAACGAAATATGCATTCGAAAATCTTCATTTATTGTAAACATGTTATCGCATTGCATTCGAAGTTAAGGCTTATACCGCATGGTCCAAAAATATCGTAACTATGCGACGCGGGGATTGTGCAAATGACGCGTGCCGAATGAAACATAATTTGTCATAAAAATTCAACATGCGTTCAATAAGTGTTATGTTTATTGTTATATTAGTAATAATAATAATAATATATTCATTGACATGTTTTATTTTTCGAGTACATGCATAACGTTTTGAGGTCATCTTTACACGATATAAGAATATATTCCTCCGATGCCATTGTAAAACAAATCGACGTGCTCACACCACGACTGCCGCTCGCCGATTGGCGATGGGTGCGAAATTTCGTCCCACCTATTGTTGACAATTATTATCCGTTTCACTTATGTATGCTCTTCAGCAATAACTAGCACTACTATCGGAAGTCGCAATTTAGTGCCATGGCCTTGGGTGTTCTCGCTCTGTAATTGTTCACTAACTAAACTAGACAGAAGCGCAGAATCATAATAATCTTATGTTACAAATATATTATACTGTCATTAAAAATTAATTGTTAACTTTCTTCTTAAATAATAATCATTGTTATCCATTCGAAACAATATGGCAGTGGGACAGGCGCCTCGCTCTGATTGGCTGCCGGTCATCGCTCGCAATCTTCTTTCTACTGCACCCGATATTTTCTGATTGAACATTATTACACCGAGAATAAAGATAGGCGAGCGATGATGATATTAACTACTTCAAGAAATCGTTCAAAACTTCAATATACTTGCTTACTTATGTATAGATGGATTTCATAATAATATTAGATATAGCTAGTTAGGATATCAGTTAATATAATGAACATTTTGGACTCCTTGTATAATAATGCATCCTTGGTCTTTACAACCATCTAATGTGAATCTTGGCCGAGCTTTATTATTTAGTAGAGGTAGACTATGGTGATCCGACAATGCACACTTTGTCATTAATACTTATTTGTTTTCATTTAACTAAGAATACAAATTGCTGATTGGGAATAGGAACCCATAGACCCCCAAATCAAAACAAACCAACTGAAAAACAGCATAAATTCTATCCAGCCGCGTCCTACGGATTTAAAAAGACACGAGCAATATTAATTGATGTAACTATGTTTTTAGATTAGTGACTTTGTAGACTATCTTACTCGATTTTATTTTATTTTGTTGTGTGGTATAAATCCGAAACAAAATTAGTTTTATTTGTGTCAGCACTCAGCACCATCGTGGAGTCGATCCACGACTTGATGATGGTCTCTCCGTGCTCTATCCACCTCCCACGATCTTAGCTGTCGAATTGTCTTGTTTAATTGATAAAGCATGCACAGTAATGAAATGTTCTTAAGTATTTATAATCATTGCGAAGACAGTTGAATATATTCAAATTATGAAAATGTCCCTCTGAGGCGAACAAAATCAACCCAGTTATATTTAATAAAAGTGGAATTAGTACTAAAAAAATCCGTTTTATTTAAATTAATAATACAATGCATTTTGATCATGAATTGACGGGGTTAACACCATAAAAATACTTCTTGGTGTTGAAAATACATAATAGTTAAAATAAATAATGCAATTTATTATATATTTGATAACTTTTCACATTTATAAAATGCGTAGACTGGTTTCGTCTCGACATTATTGACAAATATGTGATAATATTTTGACCCTACTATTACTACTGAAGATTACGTCTTTAACAAAAATAATAAGTAAATAATGATAATTATCGATTGACAATGGAATTAATTCATGACTTTTTAATGGATATTAAGTACAATATATTATATTGGAATCGATTTTTGCGACCGGGTTTCGCGACTTACCATCAATATTTTAAAAAGCAGCTGGCTAATTAATCCATATTTATATTGTCATCATAACCTAATATCGACTTTTTAATAATGGTAATTATACTATTAATGTCAGTACTTACGTCTCTTGGATCCTTCTATAAAGTCTGTAATAATATGGATGAAAATAAATAAATTATGACGATTTGTCCTGGCGCAGGCGAGCCCGCATCGTACATAAATTTGAATTACAAATCAAAGTTTCTTTAAATTATCAACGTTCATTATGGGCTAATAATAATAATACTTAATTTACTCAAATGCAGTCACTTGCACGCCACGACGCCGAGTAAGTACTATATTATGATAATATTTTGTAATAATTAAAATTGTATTCATTAAACACTTTTTTGCAAACGTTTAGCCCGGTTAGTTATAATTTATAATCTATTTTACATACGTATATACTGTGCTTTGCATATTAAAATGCATTTATCAATTCCGGTAACGGGCGCATGCTATCTTAATGCAATACGCGTCAGCTGTTGTTAAATTTCAATGATTTATGAAAACAAGAGGAAAAGTACATACATACCTGTTGTTTATGTTTATATTATTAAGTCTAATTGCAAAGATTAAATTTATCGACGTTATTTTAAACTGCGTAACTAATTATGAAGTTGTTGCTTAGCAAAACAATAAATAACTCGGGGCAATGTTGGTTTTAAAGATTGAAAGTGCTGCCATTTTTTAAATTTCGATTTCCCTTGAATTTAAAAAATATTTTTCAATTTACTTACCATATAAATCGAATGCATATCAATTAATTGTGATTATAGACCAGGGGTAGTCAACCTGGTCCCTACCGCCCACTAGTGGGTGTTTCAGCTTTCATGGTGGGCGGTATGGGTTTTAATAACATTTTCATAATGTTTTCATAAAATTCGTTTGTTCCTCACAAAAATTGAGCCTGATATCCAGTATTTAGTTTCGCAGCATTGACCTCAGGGATCTTTTAATTAATTAAATGTAATTTCATCAGACTTCATGCATCTATGTATGCAAAGTATAAATAAAAAGATAGATTTAACTACAGTAAGTTGTTTTATAAAAAAAAAATCGGCCAAACTTGGCGAAACTCTGACAAAGTATTTGGTAAGTAATTATTATTCAGTATAATGCTTTAACTTGCTGTACCTCTGCTTTATAAATTTTATAAAGTAAAGTTACTTCCCTACTTTATAAATCACCATTACTCTGGAACCGGTGGGCGGTTAGAAAATTTTACTATTAACAGAGATGCAAAGGTGGGCGGTGGGTATAAAAAGGTTGACTACCCCTGTTTTAGACTCTAAACAATATAATTGTTGTTTTATTTGAATAAATACCCGCACCGTAGATACAGTGCCCCTAGTATTATTTATTAATAAAATGGCAATACCCTAATGGTATTGGTTATTCACAAATCTCTTGTGTACATACCGAATGCATTCATATTATCGAATAATATGTTTATGATAATAAAACTGAAAAAAGGATTCATGGATGTATGGTTTGTTAGAGCGCTGACCCACGTCGACTGAAATGCAGTGTGTTTGCGCCCTTAGATGCTAATGATTTCACATTACGAATTAATTTGTAACAAACATCACACTATTCTCGAACGAATCCACGAAAAAGCAACCATTTCAACACAATTTCGAAACACGAGGTAGGTATGACTAGTACCAGAATCTAAACATTCATATTTTAATGTAAAACGTAGCTTGTTAAAAGGCTGTCAATTAATGTAGATACTATATACATATAAAAGCAGCTGCTGAATACATCACATTATGAGTATTTATAATATTTAGATGAACAGCTACCAGAATCGTGTTAATATGGTACCGAAGAGTCAACTACCAAAGATAAAGATGGTGGCTAAATTAATACAATACTGCCATGTTCCAAGCTACCAACTTACTGATAAATGTATTTTTTCATTGGCTAACAAATTTACCACATTAAGAAATCAAAATAATGTTTCCAATCCCGCACACTTAACTTGTTTTGGGCATTGACGTTTTGTCATCCAACAAGAAGATTTAGGCAATAGCCGGAAGTCGCTGTCGTTGACTAAATAGGAGGAGCTTGTTAGTTCATATTTTTAACACGTGGACAACTCGTCGTTATAATCGAAGTGCGGTTAAAAAAGCTTGTTAGTTCACAGTTTTAACACGTAGCCAAGAAGATCTTGTACGTACTGTAAGTAAGTTACTATGGTACTTCCATATTTTTGAAAACGGCTGTCCACACAATCAATTCATAAAACACGTTGTATAATAGTAATTGACCTTTAAATATTGTCTTTACACACTCGGTAAAAAAAATACGTTAATACCAACTGTTTTATATTATAAAAACACTCATCTAAAGTAAATTAGTTATATTAATTTTACTTTACGTGAACAGGCCTAGAAACCAGTTGTGTTAATATTTGCCCCGAACCGACAGTTGTTTTTTTCTTATATTAAATTTCGAATATTGATTGACTCCTTCTAACTTCTAACAAATGGGGAATAGGTATTTATACTTGTCCGTATATAAATATTTTTTCATAATTTTAGGTACTTACCTGTTAATTATTTATAGACGTGTACAGTTTAGTAATTGATCATTAATTATGAAATAATAATTGCCGTGAAGAGTTTACACCATAGATGTATTAAAAGTAAAGATAGGCAACGATTTGGCTTCCTCATACAACTGAATGAAGCATGCCGACAACAGCTGATAACTCACGAGAAATGGCGACGCGATAAAAAAAAATGCAGGGCATCACGGAGGATTTACTTTGATCTTTATAACGTACCCATATAATATAATGTTAACGTGGAAATTTTGCCGCAAATTGATTACCAACCTGTTTCACCATAATTTTTCACAATACTTGCCGGCTTCACCATACTTTCATATACAATGCCGCCCCTAGGTTTACACACATCGGTGTATTAAAATATGTAAGACACTTGTAACAGACTATAAATAGTATTGTATAAATAATGACGTCACGCCCTAGGACCCTACCTGATTACGAGCGCAAACATGAACCATCGAACGCAGCGCCGACCTGCCTTCCGCCGTAGGCAATGTGGTAGCCGGTCGGCGCGGTATAGTATTTTTAAACCAGTCGCGTATAGTTATCAATAAAGGGGAATTACAATGTACTTTATACATATGCATACGTGTGTAATCAATATACGACCCTATTATACACTAATCAGTTCTCGCTAATTTAAACCACGAGGGCAAGGGGTTAAATTGCTACTGTTAGGGTGTTGAGACTTTTATACTGTGCGGCCCTGCCCTCATGGTCTAATCATAACCAATTAATGTTTATTAGTATTGTTGATACGCTGCCTGTAGTATGTCCATTTTAATAGTAACTAGGTAACTTGGTAACTAATCTAAAATAACCATGTAATAAAATCGACGTTTCATTTGATTTTCAATTACTTCTGGTACTTAATGATTTTAGACATTATTTTAGTGACAACCGTACGATTTGTGATTGTCGTTTTGTATGTTTTCAATATTATCTTCGCACAAAGCTTTTTTTTATAAAGCAATACCAGATAAATGGGATAAATCACACAAAATTCAGTTACACTATTGTGCAATTTATGTAAAATTCGATCATTTATTTCATGTCATCATCATCATCATCAGCCGGGATCAATCCACTGCTGGATGAAGGTCTCCCCAAGCTTCTTCCAACTTTCTCGTTCATGTGTCTTTCGCTGCCACGTATTCCCGCTGAACTTTACCAGTTCGTCAATCCAGCGGCCTTTAGGGGGCGACCCTGTGGCCGTTTCGTGCCCCACCCATCTACATTTCAGCTGTTTGACAACGTCTTATATTATAATATAACAAAATACAATTCGTGCAAATAGAGCGATATTTTGTAGCTAGAGTTTTCTTGACATTATTCGTTTCTCGAGGGAGAGAGGATTCTTGAATTCAAGAGTATTTTTTCCTCGACAATTCGAGATTGATTTATTGATATCACCCGACGAATTTCATAGTTTCCATTCCGGTTAAATTCCAGAGCTTTTTTTGCTTCTCTTGTCCAAATGTAGAAGAGTATGAAGAGATGTCCAATAATAATAATATGTTCACAAGTGAATAAGAAATTCAGTCCTGATTCAAAATTTAGTGCTTTTTTACCGTTTCAATTTCATTTGGTTACTTTTTCTAGTAACAATTTTTCAAGATTCTGATTGAATTTCAGTAATTTTCGAGTCGTGATTTATCGACCATAATCTCTATTTGTAGTCATTGAAGATTCGATAGGATGAAGATACAACATAACTATTATTATAGCGAGAAATAATATTGGTATTGTGTATTATTAATAATAAGTTAGGTTAGGTACACATGTCCTAATGAGTTCTCTTATTCTTTTTGTCACTTGTTTCTCACGCTCGATGATTTTCCTTGAACATTTTAATCTGTTTCTTAGAATTCCATTTAAGGTGATTTACCTTACCTCAAAGCGATTTCTTGTTTGCTAATTTGTACTTAATGTCATTATCATTAATCTTTCCTTTATGGTTTGAGTGCTTTGAGATATCCCTGACGTCGCAGTATATAAATTATTATATATCAGTGGTGGCGAACCTATAGCATGCGAGTTTGCATGGCACGAGTTTGAAGAGAAGAGCATACCTATAATAATAATAAATGACAGATCGTATTGTATACAAAATAGCAGGCAAGTACTCTTCAAGAAAGACATTTAATCTAAATATATACCTAATTGCATAGGTAGGTTCTTAGACTTTATGCGTCACATATAATATTATCACACTAACCTCGTCAGGCGGCTGGGGATGCCGCGCCGCGACCCTCTAATTTTGATCGATTTACAATGCTTGAGACCACTATAGCGAAATAATCATCTGATCTCACCTGAACGTAGCAATTCTCAACCAAAGTAATAATTAATACATTAACAAACAATTTCATTTCTACCCACAAAAAATGACTGCACCAAATAAAAACTTGGTGAAGTTAGTTGTAGTAATTCTGGCAGACAGTTTCAAAATTGGTAAACCGAAATGTATGGCGTAATTGAAAAAAAGTGATAAAGCTATATGTGTGCTATGTTCTGTGTGGTATCTAGAACATCATCATTGTGTTAATAGATTTTTTTCCCATAAAAAAACTGCTCGGCACGCAGACAGTTGTAAAATAATATCTGCGAAATTTTGGCACGCGTACGTAAAAAGGTTCGCCAACTCTGTTATATAGGTTCAATTGCAGTTTATGATTAAAATTTAGTTTAATAAATGTGTAGTTGATGAGCTTGTCATTCTTCAGAGATAATAAAAACAGTTAACGTTGAGATCATGATATAAAATTACATATTTAATAATATAATGTTGACTTTGACAGTTATTTTTGTTATCGTATTTATAAACTTCTGGGTTTTCAGCGTGTGTATGCGTTCATGTTCAGGTGTATGAATGTGAACGCCGCTCTAAACGCATTCATACATATCTCTTGAGAATGGCCTCTGTGACGAGCCCGAAACGTCGAGAAAAGAGGGAAGAAGTATACCCGGTGAAAACCCAAATACGATTACATAGCATTATTTATTAACTGATAAAAACGTAAAAAAAAAACAATGGAATACAAGGAAAAGACCTCTTTAAGCAGAATTGAATTCATTTTCAGTTAATTCTGTTTTGTATGGAAAGTTATTTCAGAAAAATCCGTAAAAAGTAAAAGACCATTATTGGTTGCTAAGGGAGTGGTCCTAGCAACTACATTATTAATATATACGTGCGTTACTATGGAAATCAAAATGACATTTCAGTATTCTATATTTTTGTTTGTTTGTTTTTTATTTACTTCATATTATCAAGTACAAGTTTGAGCATATTGAGCATAATAATTCAAGGTGTTATTAGTGGCTACTATCATGGTATAACTAGATAGCTAGTTATAGACTAACAGCTCTCAGCAATAATAATAATAATAAGGGTATTATGGCTTTGAGGAATTATCAGTTTGTATTGTCGAGTAGTCTCAGGGTAATAAATAAATTTAGTAAGTAATATTAAATTCCATGTTTGTCATATTGCCGCGCTGTGCAGTGATTTGTACACAATTCTATTTTTTCTTCTTACAAATACCCACTAAGATTCCGGTTAACCGCGTAAAATTACCCGGTGTCCGGTTAGTTTGGAAACCCGCAATTACCCGGTTTCGAAGCTCCACTCAGTATCTACTATTGAATGGCTTCACTATATACTAATATAATGTTATTATTCTATAATGTTTTATTTATAACTTATGATTTTTCCTACATATCTACAACGGAAAAATATTCATATAAGTGTAACAAACATGTACCTATGTGTATGAACAATATAATTTATTTAACTTATTTATTTACAGTATCTCCGTACTAATTATTTTCTTTGTTTTGTTTCAGGTAAGTTTTCAAATCTTCTTCTTCAAACAGTGATGTGACAGTTGACACATTAGTCACATCGGCACCATGACTCCTCAGCACGGTATCTTATCAATATGTCAAGTAACTTTTATACAACTTATTATTACTCACTTATTTACAGTTCGCTATTGCTAGAAACTAATAATTATTGTTACATAGGTACTTATAGAATGTAAAACTTGAAGAAACTTGAAACCATTATACCTACTTGATTTCCTAAGTTTCTATCAATAATAATTATTGATGAATTTGGTTGCCCTTTCACATGCAGTTATATCATATATAATCATAATTATTTTAAGTTTCCGGGTGCATCCTGGCATGATTTTATATATTTTATTAATTTATGAACTATTTTATATATCAGTGAATCACACTCGCCTTAAATATTTCACATCGTTGCAAGTTGCTATTCGAAGTGATTTGCTTGTATATCTTTAGTTTCTTACCCACTTTTCCAGCATTAGTTTAATATCTATTTAGATTCCGTCTTTGGTTTCAAACTTCACGATACAGATACCACTGACAATCGATAGTTTGGTACTTATTACTTTTTTACACAACATCTGCTCGTCCATGCGTCAAAATACGTTCATAAAAGAAAATTGATATCATTCCATTTTTGAAATATCAGTATTTTGGAATGGCAACTATAAATAAAATGGGTCTAACCGATTATTTATACAAACGTAACAATACCCAGCTTAAAATTATTGCTTGCATAATATAATGTTGTTTGCGCAACATCTGTGTTCGATCAGTTTTTCGCAAACACCCCTTTGAATGATGGATACTTTTTCTCAATCTATTTTTGAGTGTTTTATAACAAACTACGGCTCCTCACTACGGAGTTCAGAAAGTCCGCAGCTAACCAACAGACACGACTGAAGATCATTCGTATCCCGACTATTACCTTATTGCGCCTAGTCGCTTCTGCCGCGACCCGTTTAATTTCTTGCACTCACACGCTTTGATTCCAGCAATAATTGGCATGCGCCTATAACCATTGATGAGACGCGACTACGAGTCACTGTGACCGGTTGCGCACATAAGTGGTAATCGTAGGCTTGTGGCATAATAGTTTGTGCATCTAACCGATGCTAACTACAGAACTGATTAATAAGATAAAATTGTGAAAGCCGGTCGCCGTGCATCAAGGCTTTGAGGCGAAATACGGATTATTAGTTTATAACTGTCAGGCCATAACACACGCCGAGTGTCGTCAAATATTTCTCAAATGTATTTTTATTTATTTTACATTATTTATAATGAACATTACAAATTATAAATTCAAAGAATTCACGATATGACATAAGGAAAGTGTTAACAATGTTGAAATACAAATACAGGGTAATATGAGTAAACAAAAAAATAATAAAAAATATAAGTACATGGAAGCACACAGAGTGAACTAGGTTTGATAGACCCTATCTTAAAAACTTATAATACAACGTCCACCTAAATTCACCTCACGTAAGTAGAATATATCAATATCCGAAGCGATTTGATAAAACATAGTTATTACCCTCCCAATTGGCATTACGAATAGCAGGTTAGTTCTAGGAGAACAAACAACGTATGCCCCCGATTTCCGTTATTACCGATATTGAATGCGTGTTTCGTTTACGTAACAAACTATTATACTCTATGTAACTAATGAAAATTATATATTGTTTCCTACCAGTTTATCCCATATTTTTATTCACACCCGAAATTTAAACATGGTTACAGAGTTACCCAGAAGGCAGCCCACTTTGCATTATTTTGTGTTCCTAACAAAAGGTTCGCATCTTCCTTCACTTGAACTGTCAGAATGACAATACTGGTTATACTTTGGAAAAAAAACTAAGTAGGCACTACAGTCATACCTCTCGGTATAACACAAGCAAGGTATTAAAAAATACGTCATTCAATGAATAGGTATATTTCAATAATATTGTTATTGCATGACTTTCACTGATTTAAAAAATAGACAATGCCGCTTTTACGTATTACAATATTGCCCGTATACATAAAATAAATCCGCCGATTTCGTCATACAAAAAAAATCCAGCATGGAATCGAATATATTATTATTATCGTGGCAGAAATCAACAGCCGATATTGACAGCAGTACTGTGGTTTTATTTTGCCTTTTGTATGTGGAGGGAAGCCAAAGGAGTGAAAGTCTCTGCAGAGTCAACGCGCCGAGAGATCAGCACTGACGGCCGCTCCAACCCGTGCTCTTTGCTTGCCAGTTGTTACCGGTTTTCGCTTTACTATTTTAATAACTGGCTTTTCACTGCACACTTCTTAGAACAATGATCTCGGCATTATGGGTGCGTTGCATTTATTAGTGATCTATTATACTAATAATATGTCTGGCCGAATTGTACATTTATGACTCCTATGAGGCTCTGATGTAGGTACTCAACTTTGTGCGTAAACAGAGGTCGACAATACGACAACGAAACTCCTTTGGAGATACTTGTATAATATCTTCTTGGATCCCTGAAGCATACTGAGTATTTCGTGTTTTCATTCGGTATTGTGCATTCACCATTGAAAAGTCATGGGAATACACAGATATCGATAATTCGAGTCTTTTTCGAAATGTGTCTACAGTGGACACATCGGCATAATTGGCCCAATTCAAATACATTGGACGCTAAATTCGTTACAATTAGCATGCTTGCGTACCCATGGTGCCACTGTATAATGATTTACCTAGGGAAATTAATATAAGTGTCATCATAGGTAATTTGCGGATGTATTGGATGTGTTTACTGCAAGCCGTTTTAGCCGTGCCTATGGTGCCACTGTATACTGATTTACCTATACATGCATTCCTCGGATATCACTATTGTCTCATGAAAGATCTCATATCTGCTTCTCGGTTCTAAATACTAAGGCATAAAGCCCACCAAAAAAGCTTTCGGTGCGCTCACTACTGAGTAGGCCCCCTCCCACCCGCGCATTACCATTCACCTATGTAATAAGGGGCTCAAGGAGCACAAAATAATTATTATTATCAGCGTCTCTCATAACAAAGCAATAAAATATTATTAAATTTCTCGGAGCTTGTAATTAATATCGGACACGCAATAACTAAACAAAGAGTTCACTGTTCTTAAATAATGGCTTCTCGCCCGTCTATCGACGACGCTTCGAGGAGCGTGATTTTGCCTGCCGTGTTCAATGAATGGACTACTTTGTATTCTCGTTAATTCGTATCGCTGAGAAGCGAAAAACGGTGACTCATGGGGCAGGCGGGCACAATGCGTCGTCAAATCCAGTGTGCGCTGGCGTATTTGATTACGTTGTATTTTCGACGATTCACATAGAAAATGCACGAGCGCCCCGCAAGCCTGCTTTAGTGGGCTTTATGCCTAATACTCATTCATTCAGACAGTCGTTCATCTCTGATTCTGCCTAACAATTACATCGACTTACATGCACTTATTTTGCTGCCTGCTTTCTACTTTACGGAACAGATTTAGTCATAATCGCGTATGTAAATTGTTATTTACGTAACCCACGGGTGTAACACTTCGTTTCGTACTTTATGCATGCATGTTGGTAATGTTATTCATGGTTACCAAATTGTTTGTAATTAATTAATGTATTATTATTATGACCGGTATCGCCAGTTTTTGTTCATTACGATTTTATAATAAATGCACGCCTCACTCTCGATAAACTTGTGAAAGTCAAATCGGGAACGTTCCGTCGATCGATGCAGTGCTGTTTGACGCTCTGACAGGCAGAATATATTATTATTACAGACCTACAAACTTAACTGAAGAATTGATGGGGGGAACCACAGTCGAAAACTAACCAATCAAGACAAAATCACCAGAAGAAGACCAAATTTTCATAGTGAATTGAAAAATTGTGAATTTTGTATTATAAGGGTGAAAGATAGTGTTGTTGTTTTATTTGTAATGAGGCAGTGTCCTCATCCAAAATAGCGATCAATAATACATCTGTTTAAGTTCTATAATACAAATTTGAAAGTCTGTTGGATCCCTGGTGCTACAAGATATAAGCCATAGGCAACTCCAAGTTGGACATGCCTGGTTGACATTTGTGTTGATAAGCATATCATTATAACAGTGACTTAAAAGTGCAACACATCAGGTACCTACGTAATATTATTCTTATGCCCTATTTAGTTAGCAGGCAGGGATTGTACCGGTATTTGTGAAAATATGGGCAAAATACAGAAGTATCTACCAATAAATATAGATATCAAAATCTCTTTAAAATAATAATATTATAATTACTTATATAGTTACATATTTTATAATATGTAAAGTTTTAAAAATAGGTACAGGTAATGTCGTCTCCCTCCATTTACGAAAGTGAAAAGACGCTATCACTTTTATTTTTTTTAGGTTTTTCGTCTGGATTCGGGACTTGGAGGTGAAGAAATAACACACCGGAATTGTGGTCGGAAACGACGAGGTTTATTATGTGAATATTTGGGGCTACAATTTATATAATTTCAATCTTTTGCGGAGATCGAAATACACGTGTTTATAATTTTACTGTCAAAATCTTTCTTCCCTCTTCTGCGCATGCGCGCTAAGATCCGGCGCAGAAAGCAATGCGCAGAATGCTGTGTTGCCATTCTTGTTAATTTACATATTACAGCATTGTCAGTTTTATTATTTATTTATTTTCGCAATCAACCCTTACTATTTGTCGGCTTGATACCGATACGGGATTCTCCAGATCCACAGAGACCTCCCCAAATGGGGACCGTTCGGGAGTGTAACAGTAAGATATGGTAGAGAGACTGATGTTTACAAATATCTAGTAGTTGACTATTGACACTTTCTTAATGATTAAACAAACGAACAGTATTTAACTGGGATTTCAGATATATCTACTTAAAAATACACCTGACAACTTCTAAAACCCGCGAGAGACTGGCGAAAATATTTGGATAAATTTGAAATTATGGAAGTAGGTACCTACCTACATTTAATGCAAATGTATTTCGCGAAACTGCACCTGTCATTGCTGGTCAATAACGGCAACGGAAGTAAACCAGACATCGCGCAATCCGATAAAAATATACAGCCATGTTAATTAATACAATTTGTTTTCATTTTCAATACCGAATGTATCGGTATTGTCTGATTTTTAAAACCGGTATATCGGTATCGAAAAATACTGGGATACCGGTTTTATAATACCAGTATTAATTGCAATCCCTACAGTAGCAGGTACAGTCTATTCTTTAATTGTTACTGTGTACCGGATGTGCCATCGTGACTTTTGATTTACTCATTTACTTATCGGAATCCTACCTGAGGATATCCGCTGGTAACGCAGTGTCCATTTACAGTCGTTTAGGAAGTGCAATAATTGACGGTGTACTTACCCACTTCATTATCGAGGTTTGTCGACACAGTTATCAGCGAAGACGTGTACTGTGAACACGATAACCATAAATAAACACATAAGTCCCAACGACTTATTTATTAATGTAAGTTGATACAATGGGAATCAATCCACATTAATTATTGTTACACATTGAAAATCGCCTCGACTCGCTTACTTATAGTTTTTTTTTTAATGTAAATAACCATGCCCTTGCTTTTTCGTACAAGGTGGTTGGGAGGGTTAGTTGCATTTTGCTTGATGTGCAGCTTAGATTATAGTAATATTAAAATATGTGTATAATATGGTATAATGTGCAATATTATTTTAAAGCAGAGGAAATAAAAAATCACAAAGCTGGCAACATTTTTACTCACACTTGCAGAGTTCTGACGTGTATGCGACATGGACGCGACCTAATATAAGCTAAGCAAGGAAATAATCTCAGATTAGAGAATAATATAGAATGCACACCGTTTATGCAGTACTTACAAGTGGAAAGTAATCCCATGTTCCTTTTTTTGGTTCCTAGATGTGTTTTGACATCATTTTATAGAACATGACGGCATATTTTCCGATTTTCTTGGAGGTGTTGCCGGCTCAATGTCAGTTTATCGACTGACTCCCGTTTTCGTGGCGTCTTGGCAATGCACTTGGTAAACATTACTCACTAAAATCGACTCATGCGGAGGGCTTGATGTGCAGTTAATTATGCTCCTCCATTTATATCTTTAATTTTCTTTACGGCCAGAATTAAATATTTTGTGGGGATGGACTGGGATATAATATGTAGTTATAAATTGAAACGGGGCGCAACATTGCAACTTTCTTCCGTGCGGATAGGCGAGGTCATGCCGGGATAGTGGTGTCGTTGGATTATACCGCTGCATGTCGGGTAAAATTTGTCCCATACGACACCAGCTGTTTTTATCTTCAAACTAAAATGTCGCATTCCAGCAATAGTGTGCGGGTAGGTTCATTCGGTTATATTATGTGTTTTGTGAATACTGACAAATCACATCCACTTATTCGACGTGTTGCAGTCGAACCTGATTAGATGTGAGATCCGGCTTAGTTTTATTTAACGATAAAAATAGAAAATGTTTTAACTGCAACGCAAAGTGATATTTATTTTATTTCTTTTTGAGTTATTTCTAATTTTATTTTTCAATTTAAAATGCTCATTATTTCAATATTTTATTAACTAATTAGTACGAAACTCTTGTCTTATTTGTAAAAGTTCTACAAAATATATTATTACCTGAATACTTTTAACGAGTTTTACCTTTCTAACAAACATAGTTAGTTTTTATAGTTGTTTCTATGGTAGATAATAAATATTACTTGTAACTTGTAATGTAATAATTATTATAATATAATTGTACCGCCTCAGCTACATAATAATTATTACTTACTGGCTAACGGTAAACCTTCCAGTTCCAGTAACACTCGGTTCCAACGAATTATTGTTAATTGAAATCCATTAATGTGGGTACCTACAATTAATGTTGTTTAATTGATTCTACTAAATAAATACTACACAAATTATAACTGTCATCAATAAACAAGATGATATTATTGAAACCAGTGTAATAATAATAATTATTAATAATGCACCATCAAATCCAATCAAATCATAAATGAAGAACCGTTGGTGGTCTTAACGATTCAAACTTTCTACTTATATATTATTATTTATTACTATTTAATGAACAAGGCAATACATTTAAATTATTTCCTAAATATGTACCTAATCACTAGTTACTACTTCATAATGAACTAACTTTCAGTTACAAAATTGTAATCACAATCAGCAGCGTACCTAATATATTTTTAGTGGGTTCATTAAATTCAATATAGTAAATTTAATTCGTGTATTAAATGTGCTGAATGATGGTTCAATATTAATAAGCGATATCCTGGGATGGGACTTGACTTCTTCAAACAAATCTCTCCCTACACGTTTGGATATATTGTGGGCGCTTTTCAATGCATTGTAATCTAGCAGGTGAATTATTGGCCTGCATCTTCTGGTGCACCCTACTGGATTGCTGAATTCTCTTTTTCTTAGTTCATGGACGCTCAAAATATGGTGCACTTTGCCGAATCAACAATCTTAATTGAACTGCGCTGGAATCATCGTAAAGACAACCTTATAGGGTTATATTTTTCCTCTAATTATTCCCGCTCCTGACTGGATCATAGGTGGAGTTGGGTATTTCCCGAGAAAATCTCAATCTCGAGATTCGGGATTTCCAGAAAAGAATTCTCGAGATATCGGGAAATTGAAAAAAAACCGTAAAAATCAAAAAATCAGTGTAAAAACAGACAAATTCGAAAAAATATGATTTTTTTTAAATTATTTATGTAAGAAGACAAACAAAATAGATGTAGGAAAACAAAAATAATTCAAAACATTAGAGTTTCAAAAAACACAGACTGTCAATCGCTGCGTCTGATAATCGCGTACGCTTTTGAGACACAAAATTGCCTGATGTTGCAAAAAATGCGCTCATTTTGAGTCGACGTTGGCTTCATTGTGTTCAATCCGATCAGTCTTTGAACGTTTTGTGTTTTCTGTCCACTTTTTCCATATCGTTTTTTCAAATAATATTTGATAATGAAGAAATCCCGAATCCCGAAAAATGATTCTAAAAAATGTTAAAAATTTAAATTCTCGAGATTCGGGATGGAAAATCTCGAAAATTTCTCAAGAATTCCCGACACACAACTCTAATCGTATGTAAGGTGCGCGGTAGATTTAAAAAAAAGTTTTAAGTTTCTTTCACGCAGTGACGCCAATTTTAATTGTTTTTTTTTGTAATTCATTTACCTATTAGGGCAGCGATGGTAAATACGTGGCACGCTAAAAGTTTTCGACGGCACGCCAAAAAATAATTCCATATATTTTTTTATATCCAATATACGTAATGAATAATATTAAAAACTTGGAAGAGCATGCCTTATACTTTTATATCTCTTAGAAAACTAGCAATCTCGTTGTTAGTTTTTACCATTTTTCTTCCACATACTCATGTGAAAGTATTTTTTCTATATTCATTCGTCGCAATTAGATAAGATTCCTATAGCATAGTGGTCAATGCACCTGGGCGCGAATCCCGAGAGACGCAGGTTCGAACCTGGTGGGTGTCGTATGTTTTTCAAATTATGTTTGTTCTAATCATTAAATATATAAATATATAAAAATGGCGTTTATACTTAGGAGTAGAGTCTGTTGTATGTAAATTGGGGGATACTGTTTTAAGTTGCATTGACCTTTGGGGATAGCTTTTGGCTAGTTTACGTTAAAAGTTTAGTTTCTAAGCTCGCCTCTCCACTCCGATCTATTTTTGTAGTCGATGTTTATTGATATTTTTAAGACCGGCTACAAAAGCAAACAGTGTTCATAATATTATACTGAATGGTCGGAGCGCCACACAATATGGAGGACATTAACACCGCATTTAAATTAAACTGCTGTAATTTCTATACAGTTACTGCAAAACAATCCTCCAGAGCCGAACACAGTACTAATTAAAGTAGGTGATAAATAAATTGTACGAATTGTATTGCAATGTGTTCTAAGTAAGGGGCAACTACTATGTTACTTATTTTAGTATGGAAAAATATAAATGTACAGAACAGATAATAAATAGAATTCCGATAGGCATATCAATATAGTAAGTGTCCTACGAAAATGAACCACGCATTATAGACGTGCAATAGTGTGTGTAATATACCAATAATAAATGAGCGTCAATGCATAAACCAAGAGCAGTTGTCACTGTTTGACGTATGACGTATGACGTATTCTTGACACATGTTTAAATTTATCCCGTATTCTTCCTTACTCGAGATTGGTTGCCTGCTTCTCCTTACCCGTTAGATATTTCAGTGCCCATTATTTTTGAGTTCTCTGTATAAATGAATATAACTTGAAATTTTCCAACATCGTTTAATAGTCTTTAAAGAACTTATCAAACTTCCTAACTATATTAATTTAATATACTAAAACCCATAGCCAACATTATAACACAATTCGATAAGCATTTCATGTAACAACTAGGTACTAGAATCGTCGAATGAATTAAAATCGTCGTAATTAAGTAGGATGCCCGTAGCTTAATTGGAAAAGCACACTGGTACGAATCCAGCGGATATTATTTCTCCATAAAGTATTTTCTAGTGTGTATGTATATGCATGAGATGTTTTCAATGCATGTATAGAATTTTCTCAAATCTTATGTCTTATTCGTTGAATGAAAAAAATAGTTGTTGAATTATCAAACTATAATATTTTATAAAATACGTTGTAACCACATATATTAATTAAATAATGTTTTACATTTTTTAATCCTGTTATCAGACTGGCGCTAGGTGCTGTCTCGAATTAGCCTCTACTTGTATCAGTATCCTGTTTCCCGTGCAATTTCCTGACAATATTTTGCCATCGCGCTGGATTTTCCCCATTCTCGGTTTTACTAAAACTATGTTCAGTGCATGTTCAATTCACACATTTGTACTATGACTAGGTATAATAATATCGTTCGCTTTAAAAAAAATATATAGTTATAAGTAGGGAATCCAATCCCGAGCCAAAATTCTGATCCCGGGATTTCGGGATGACAATTGACAATCCCGGGATTGGCATTTTTTCCATTGTTAATATAAAAATTTTATATTTACAAATAACATTGATAAAATCGGTCAAAAATAAATCTAGTATAATTTATACTATTTAAGACATTTATTGTTAATATTGTATACGTTCAATCTTGGAAATACATAAGTTTAATGAAGTAAATAATATTGTAATATAAATAATAATGTGATTTCTGTTTCTGATAGTAAAGACTTGATGAATCGGTTAGCGAGATTTAAAATAGTAAAGCAAATCATGGTGTATTTATGGCCTTTCCGCTGCATAAATCTAATTAGTCGGCCAAATATGAAACTGCCGTAAAACGCATGAGATCATGGTGGAATTACTTTGTTAATAGTGCGAAGCATTGTTTTTTCCAATCTTTTTCATTTTTATTAATTTATGTGAAGAAATAAAATGAATCGGCAATTTACACATGTGTATAAATCAAACTTCATTCAAACTCAGTTTATTTCTAATGTACTTAGTTATTTGTTATTAAAAGTATTTTTTTTCTGTTATATTTTCGTTTTTATTTTATTTTCCCTAAAAAAAAAATCAATCCCGAAAGTTTCGGGATTATGTTTATAAATCCCGGGATTCATAGGTATCGAAAATAGATCCCGGGATTGGAATCCCTAGTTATAAGTTATAATTATTACAACAGTATTTTGCGTTTTGATATATGTAGTACGAAATAAGCAAATGAGTCCTTCTTTATTTTATTTTCGTGTTTAGAAGTCGTTCATATTAAAGCTTTTAATTAACATACATTTTCCGTTATTCATTCTAAATTTGGACCTGTAAGATGAACTGTTTATTATTTAGTCTTCGAGTGCGTTACTAAAGGATTGGTCAAATTGTTTATAATGGAATCTTTGGCGCCACTATTAACTACTTACTTACATATTATTATTATTAAGCACTTCCCATTTGACTTGAGTCTGCTTTCCCGATTCGTTCAGGCGTCATTTCCTTCTAGCTCACGTCCTGTTACACTTACATAACGATAACCATAGCTAGTAACTACTCCTTAATACTAAACCTTTCTCTTAACAAATTGTTGTTAGGTGTATAGCTATAATTAGTCCAAAATTAGTATTAACGATTTTATCTTGTTAAAATACGTCAATGGATTCATATATTAGAGTATTAGACATAAAATATTTGTAAAATCAGGTATTTAACATACATAATTTAACAATATGACGTCTGAAACAAGAGTCTCTGCTATATTGGCTACAAGTGTTGGGTCCCGGAGCGGAGCTGGAACGGAGCAACTCAAAAAAGGGTCCGATCCAACCCCCACGTCAAAACCTTAATCCACGACGATTGGCTTTCACATTTATGTCTTATTAATCTGTTCTGTGTATAAATTATTGTCATCACATATGCCTGATTGTCATTCATTATGTCATAAACCTAATCTGTCTTCTAAGCCTTGGTATAATGACTCTAATGTGACTAGCTGTCACATATTTTATTAGTCTGCGCTGTTAATATACTAGAGCTGTTCTAGTAATCAGAGATAATAATACAAATTTTAACTGATCCCCACTATGTCTAGTCATATCTACCATTATAAATAAAACTAATTTGTCCAATTCCTCTTAATAATTTATCGAGTGAAAGACATTCATTGGACATTGAATTCATAAATCTCACTTATAATCTGGAGCGAAGTCTTAATTTTGATCTATATAGCATTCCCGCCAGTGTTGTCATCTCATTCTATGATAATTATTAGAGGTATACAAATTATGGTACTTATTTAAAAAAAGATAGTAATATATTTTATAGCAATATTAATATATTTTACTATAATAAAAATATAGTAAAATATACTTCTTCGCCTTGAATTCTTAAGATTTATAGAATTTTTGACATATTTGGCGTGAAATTATAGTGATTTTTTTTGCGGGGATTCAAAATTATAGTATGTACTATAATTATAGAACGATTGGCAACATTGATTCTCGCATATGGTTTAACTTACCATTTTGGGAGGTGTCGTCATTCCAAAATGGTGTCATCTCTACAGGTTTTACTGTGAATGTAAACGTAAACAATCCATTTAAGATGAATGAATGTAGGTACATTTTATTCGTACATTTTGTATATCTTCATTTTATTATCTTATCGCAAGACAAGCCTTTGTTTTTTAATACAAAGTTATTTTGAGCAGAGAATATGACTGTTTTGCAGCGGTAGCAAAACTTTGGCTGCGGAGAATTTCAGGACACTGTTATGCATAAATAATTTTTTTTTTTGGAAGTACCTACAGTCAAGTTTTTGTCCCGAGGCAAGCGCGGAGCATAACATCGTTTGAAAATGAGGCACATTTTAGAATGCTGATGGATTAACTGGCATGGTAGTAACAAATTGTCTGGAAAATATGGGATAACCAATAAACCTAAACACTCGCTGAAGAATATGTTATTTTCAATAGTTATGTCTTTTTGGAAGTGCCGCAATTTGCATAGTCCAATGAAAATTTTTGTCCCGAAGGCAAGCACGGAGCACATATCGATTGAAAATGAGGCAAGTTTTGGATGCTGATGGATTAACTGGCACGATAGTAATAAGTTGTCCGGAAAATATGGGATAAACCTAAACAAGTGTTGAAGAATATGTTATTTTCAATAGTTAGAGTACCTATGCGTTTTATAACTTTGCACTTTTTCTACATTGATAGATACGCCTTTTTGCCTGATTATCTCGCATAAAATTAGATCAAATGATGTTCACTTATAATAAAATAAATAGATAATGTATGTAAAAAATATTTTTTTAGAATATAAAGTACATCATTTTCATCCTAGAGCCTGAGTGCAAGGTTATGAAGCATAATATACTCTACGTCTGTCTGTATCATAATATTCATTTAAGTTTGTCACGTAAACGACACATGAATTCAATATTGGTATTATTTGAAGACACTATATTTCTTGCGTTTTATAGTCCGACGATCATAAAGTAATAATCTGAACCTGAAAATGGCGAATGGAGATAACCGGTTTGACTCTACAGTCTAGATCATTACACCAGTCAATTGTTGACTGGATTCTGGATATGGTGGCTTCGCTGGCAGGCTCTTTGAGCTTGGTCTTGTTACCCGTTCAACATGTCCATGTGGCGGAGAAATACAGGATGCAAACCACTTTGGGAATGTCCTAAAATGTGCACGGAAAGGGAAAAGCTGCTCAAGTCAGTTCTACCAGCTGTTGGGCCCATCGGACCGTCCGACCTGGTCGCCACAAAGGCCAGTTTGCATTTAGAAAATTTGCGGTGTCATACTGCCAACGTGAAGATCTTTTCACTTAGAATGTTCGGCAGTTTCGTAGAAGCTTTAATTTGTTACTTACTAGAATTTTCAATATCTCTACGTGCTCATCTCTATCATGGGTAGAGTTGGGTATTTCCCGAGAAAATCTCAATCTCGAGATTCGGGATTTCCAGAAAACAATTCTCGGGAATTCTCGAGATATCGGGAAATTTAAAAAAAACCTTATATCAGTGTAAAAACAGACAAATTCCAAAAAAATATGATTTTTTTATTTATGTAAGAAGACAAACAAAATTGAAGTAGGAAAACAAAAATAATTAAAAACATTACTTATTAAAATGGAATTTCAAAAAACACAGACTATCAATCGCTGCGTCTGACAATCGCGTACGCTCATTTTGAATCGACGCTGGCTTAATTGTGTTTAATGCCCGATCAGTCTTTAAACATTATGTTTTCTGTCCACTTTTTTTCATGTATAAAATCGTTTTTTCAATTAATATTTGATAATAAAGAAATCCCGAGAAAAGATTCTCGAGATCCGGGATTTCCCGAAATGTTAAAAATTTCAATTCTCGAGATTCGAGTAAAATCTCGAGAATTCCCGTCGGGAAATTCCCGAAACCCAACTCTACTCATGGGTACCTTAACTTAAAGTCATGTAAATTCAGTCAAAGCACATTTGAGTGCATGACGACCTTAGTCTTGGGTAACTGCTCCTGAGACATTCCCAGTCATAAAAATAAAAATGATGCTTCACATAAACGTAGGGTTCCGTGATATTCCTGATTAAGACCGGGTGTGTTTTGGTGGGGCCATTATCTTCAATGTTTGTTTATGAATTTGTTTTGTCATTATTTTTTCCTACGTTTTCGATTCCAATTAATTATTTCCTTAACGTGTACAGTACAGAACCGATTCTCGACTACAGACTATGAAATTATAAAAATAGATTAACGTAATCGTCACGTGGTCTTTAATGGGTATGTGCCTACCCAGTGTTGCCAACCGTACTATAATTATAGTATTTGTACTATAATTTTGGTCCGCGTACTATGTACGATATAAAATAGGTATAGTACGCCCAAAATACTATAATTTTGAAAATCGTACTATAATTTTACATAAAAGTACTATAATTTTGCACTTGCCATTTCGCAATCGAGTGGTCTTCGGAAATTTGCGGCCCGCGGCGAAATATTTTTCCTAAAAAAAACAAGCCGACCATGAAAAATAGGGAACCTGCGGCCCGCGACGAAATATTTTTCCTAAAAAAAAAAAACAAGCCGACTATGAAAAATTGGGAACCTGCGGCCCGCGACGAAATATTTTTCCTAAAAAAAACAAGCCGACCATGAAAAATTGGGAACCTGCGGCCCGCGACGAAATATTTCACCTAATAAAAACGAGTCGACTGTAAAAAAATTGGGAAAATTTTCATTTTCAACAGATGACAACGCGTACTATATTTTATCCCCAAATACTATAATTTTGGAGGCTTTGTACTATAATTCCACTTTCAAAATATGGCAACACTGTGCCTACCATATTTTGAACTTTGAACATGTGATTAGATACATTTTGGGTACAATCGTCCGCGGTTCTGTTTTATTAATTCGGCGCTGTGTCGTCCCGCGGGCTCGTTGCTTGATTCATCGACGCACTCTCGAACAGATGTTGCGCCAATCTGATTCCGGTCGCGAATTACTCCATATTGGCGCCTCAAAATGTTCCTCTTTGATCATGATCACCATGATAGACAATTAGGGCTATTAGTTGGCGCCAGATTATTATTATACACTTCAAACGTCATCTCCCAAAAAAGACTTTTAAACCGCGTACTTCTTTATATAAAATATATACAAGAATATAGCTTTTTAATTCGAACTCATTTTACTTGATAATACTTTAATTTTGATTAAAACATATATTCAATTTCACGATTTAAATAGGTATGTACCTACCAACTATTTTTTAATGATTTTACCGAGGCTTTGACTGCGACTCGCTGTCATATCGCCTCTTCTCTTCTAGAAGGGGATCCACCGATCAGGTCCTCACTCCAAATTCTGTTAAAGAACTTTAAATTTTGCCAAGCTCTTCTGTCTTACCCATCGCCAGGGCGGGCCACCTTTCAATTATTCGTCGACATCCTCAAAGATATTCGCAATTCGCAGTTATACTCTGTGTCGTTCATATTTAGGGCATTATACTGCTATATGTATAATGTCCTCTAAAACATCACATTCATCGCAGAGCTGCGAATCGCTTCTTCCCATGACAACATCAGATCTTTTAAAACCCATTGTGTGATCTGTTCTTAGCCTCAGTATCAGCTTAAGCTCATTTCTCTATATTCGTTTATGTTTTGTAAAAAGGGCGAATCAACCATTTAGGTGAAATCGAGATTTTAATGAAAATACAATATGTACCCCACTAGCTTTGTTGTGTAAAAACGGCGAATTCGTATCTCCACAGGAAAGTACTTAAAAACGATAATCGTAAGGGCGAATATCCATTTAGTATTACGAATAAAAAGCGAATGTGACATATTTTAGGCCTTTTAAAATATTATATAATAATGCCTATTATAATGACTGTATTCTTTCTAAGCGATATTATAAACTTGTTAGATATTTATAATCATCCACAGGTAATAAACAAATAAATGTCAAAAGTTAAAAATCCTCCTGTAAAATAGCATTTTGGTTAATTCGCCCTTTTTACAAACCATCGTCGAATCTACTTACTCATTATAAATATTCATACTATTTTCCAAAATATCCAACCTACACATGATTTAAAAAATTAAAATTATTTTTAATGAAAATATACATAATTCCAAATTATTTAGTGTCAATTGTACATAAATTATTAAGTCACATGAAAAATTAATAATATTAATAATCTGCCGCCGTGACATTAGCAAAGATAGGTAAAGTTATCAAGGCCGATTACATTCAGGCTGTGGCACTGAATAACGTTGGTAGTGCTAGTTATTGATTATCTTGTAATGGAATGCGGTAACCTGTGCACAATGTTTGAGTGCATGGCGATTGTTATACATTTATATCCACAGGTAATTAATAAATAAATGCCAAAATCTAAAAATCCTCCTGTAAAATAGCATTTTGGTTAATTCGCCCTTTTTACGAAACACCGACGAGATATCAGGGCTTCGAGCGTCTACGTACCTCCAACCGCCACGTCGAGACGCCTGTGTAGAATCAAAAACACAATTTTATTTTCACCACCGTACACGAGATAATGATAATAACAACTCATTTTATTACACAACACGATTGATGGTTTCCGTGTGAGATCCATCCTCCCAAGGTTACGCAATCTCAAGTAGTCGTAAAAAATCGTACATAATCTGAATCTATTGCAAGCTAAGTGTTTGATTCGTGGCTCTGGTTTCGAGTGGCCCAGAATAATTAAGATGGCGCCTTCTTTCCACGTCTCTGCGCCTGACGGACGTGCAGAGAAGTCACGAGACACGCCTCGGGATCACCACATCACGCCGAATCCACTCAGCTCGATCGCCAACACACGATTCGGTCATTATTAATAGCCTGCTCTTGTTTGATTCCCGTGACGTCACTTGTATTTCCTCGCATCATGTGTACTGGATGGAAGTCTTCCAGACACCGCGCCCATATATCGTCAGAAAACTTGATCAATCTAGGTAATTTCTACTCTGAGGCCAAGTCAAGCAATATTTTGTACTGTGGTGCTACTAAATAGGAACATCTATGGAATTCATAAACATACAATTTAACACTGTAAATGTACATTTTACATATTTTAATTCAAAGATCTGACCACAAACCTATGATACCATGAATACAAACCTAGTAGTATTAAAATGAGTGTTTGTTTATTGAATTTTCTAATTACATTTTTGATAATTTAATTTTATCATTTAATTAATACAATGACAATTAATTAATGACAATCTCTCTTGAGTTAGTTTTTTTTTTAATAATTCATTCCTAATTCAATGATTTTTTTAAATTAATTTAAAAACAGAATGATTTTTCTAGACAATAAAAATGTTCTGACTTTTGTATTAGAGCACTTCTTTGCACTTTGTACTACACTGATACGCCTCTTTGTCTGATTACCTCGCATACAATTAGATCAAATGTTATTCATTTGTATTACTATACCTACTGTAGTAATAAATAAATACATGGATAAAACATGTAAAAAATATATTTTTAGAATATATTAGATCATTTTCATCCTAGAGCCGGTGTGCAACGTTATGAAGTATTATGATACTCTTACCTATATTACAACGAGATTCGTTAGAAAGCACCTTTTTGTGGACAAGCGATAGCAAAATTGCAGCCACATATTGCAAGAGGTAGGTATATTAATAGAATGTAGCATACATA
The DNA here is from genome assembly GCF_057557595.1 of Rhyacophila brunnea. Lineage (NCBI taxonomy): Eukaryota > Metazoa > Arthropoda > Insecta > Trichoptera > Rhyacophilidae > Rhyacophila > Rhyacophila brunnea. The sequence goes on from NW_028232859.1 coordinate 44,924,059, forward strand.
ATATTATTAATATTATATAATATTGTTGTCCATGTCACTGTCAAAATTTTAGTACCTATCCTATATAAATTCCAAGCGTATCATGAGATCTGTATTGTGGTTGCCTTGGGTCTACAGTATCAATACATACACGGTTTATATAGGTATATAATTTGACGATAGCTTTTACACTGCTTTTTCTACGTCCTTTTGTAATAAGTTAGATTTCGATGTTTGTATTAAATAAGGAATGAAATGTGACGAGTCTATCTACTCTATACTCTAAAGTTTAAAGTCTATGGCCATATTTAATAAGGCACGTATATTGTTGACTACCATTCATTTGTCGGTTTGACTTGTGATGTTGTCACAAGGACGAGCGTCTTCTCGGCGAGGACTTGCACTGCACGCTAAACCACTGATTTATAAAACTAGAAAAGTATTAATTGTACAATGTTAATTCGTTTTTGTCTTTTGTTTGCATCGATAATTGGTTCGCGATACAATTTTGCTTTATTTCAAACAACATGAAGTATTGTCGAACAAGAACTTCTTGTCTACGTGCTAACTAACAAGCCCCTCCTATGTAGTTAATCGTACTTCCTTTTCAAAATGAGGAACGCCCTAAATTATCACTTCATTTTACGCTTCCGTCGTGTACGGATCTATCAATTTACGTAATTTGATGCTTTTTATAATACATATCAGTGGGTCTATTCTATACTTATCGAACACTAAATTGATAAATAGTATCAAACTTAGGGTAGGTTTGTATCAAAATATTAGCACTTATTGTAACAATTACACGAAGCCGGTTTTTATTGTTGCAATAAGTGCGATATTTTAACAGCAGCAAGATAGGTGCTGTTAAAATATAGCACTTATTGCAACAATAAAAACCGGCTTCGTGTAATTGTTACAATAAGTGCTAATATTTTGATACAAACCTACCCTAAGTTTGATAATATTTTTCACTTTATCACTTTAGCGGTCGATAAGCATAGAATAGACCCACAGGAGTGATATTAAAGTTATTATTAGTAAACCTGTGGTTTGTTGCGAAGAAGAAAAGAAGTCGCATCTAAAAAGAGAGCTGATACATTATTTAAACACGCGTTGCCGCCATGGCAGGTACGTCACTGAGAAATCTTCCATATGCGATTACAGCGACTCCTGGTTATCGACGAGATCTTGTTGTCGGACAGTAAATTGCTATATTTGTTTGGGTTCGATACTTGATTATTTTGACAGCTGCCAATTTTGTTTCTTAAATTTTCCGCAAAATTGGTGGCGGTCTTATCACTAATTGCCAGATTTCGGCACAGAGGGTCACTTATGAGTCTTATGACTATCATATTCATAATATTATGACGTTTGTTCTAATACACAGTTAACGGTGTATTGTTTGTTCTGTGTGTTTGCCACTGCGACAGCAATAATATTGCACGCATAATGTGATATTCTCATATTAAACGCTATGCATGGATAATTTAATGCACACGCTTTGTACGTAGGTAGGCTGCTTCATGATTGTCGTAGATGGCCGTTGTCTCGAGTCTGGCCTTCGGGCTTATATGAGATCCTTCACCGAACTTTTCTCGGAATCAAACCCGACCTGTATAATATAAATATTATATCACATTAAATGATAAGTATTCTGCTCAGCACAGATACACCATTTTGCCTCACGATAGGGTTGTCAAATGTTTTAAATCAGTCACGATATTTTAAGATTTTTTTACACAAGAGTTTTTGTCTTTGTTGCATGATAAGAAAGTAAAAACTATTTTTGTGCGTTGTTCATACATTATTATAATGTAACTAGTAAATTACGTAAATAATTGTGCTGTCAATTCTTGGTTAATAGATACTTAACGATTGTTCACTATGCTCAAAATGTAGCTAATCCCATACCCTACCGACGCGAATAATGATCATTATTACAACGTTTTTATTAGCTCGTATTCTTGTTTGTCCGGTGGTTGTTTGTCCAGTACAAATCTTGCAATCTGTTTTTAACTAACTTCCCGAATAGCTAGACATTTGAAACTTTTAGAATATATCAGAACACGATGCCAATGCATTCTTTTCGTACTTTTAGCCATCTTCAAGCAGAGTTGAATTCATTTTCAGTTAATTCTGTTTTGTATGGAAAGTTATTTCAGAAAAATCTGTAAAAAGTAAAATTCTATTATTGGTTGCTAAGTGGGTATTCATAGCAACTAAATTATTAATATATACGTGCGTTACTATGGAAATCAAAATGAAATATCAAAATGACATTTCAGTATTCTATATTTGTTTGTTTGTTTTTTATTTACTTCATAATATTGATATTATCAAGTACAAGTTTGAGCATATTGAGCATAATAATTCAACAGAAAATAACGTAAGTATATAAAAAGTTCTTTTAATTATTTTTATTAAATGCAAGCTAATCGCAGTTTATTATGTATATTTTGTTGAGGTTGTTTTATTTTCTGATTGGAAACATTGAGTTTTCAGTAGTTTTTTGATTTACTATAATAATTACAATCAAACGCTTTAAAAAAAATGACAAGGGGTTAGTGTCTTGCAACTGATCTGGGCAGCTCATCTGATCAGTATTGCTATCTTGTACGATGCGGGTTATAATACAAATGTGTAAAAATTACAGTATTTCTGAAAAAAAAACTATGTAGTACCTACATGACACATTTTTAATTTTTCAGAATTATAATACCTATCGTAGTATAATTCCAATTCGGATGACAATACTGTGTGTGAACCATCTGATAAATAATTATTCATAAACCTTCTATTTTCCGGTGCATTTGTTCAAATACTTGTTCTTAATAAAATACTGAGCCTTGTTCTTTCAACAGCCCTACTAATCTCAAGTTAATAGGTTGGCTTTACTGTGTAGGAAATTTACTCAGTTAAAAGTATGTAGGTACTCGAAGCATCGATACAAAGTTTATCGCATCCGCTGATTTGTGATATTGTGCTACGTTGCTGCCTGCCCCAATCGTGCAATTGTATTAAATTCCCATGGCAACGCGATTAAAACTTTTTTCTCTTTATGGTCATCTCCGATCGAAGATATCTACCAAAAAAGGAAGATACTGATTCACCATTTACTATTGTGCCCATATTTCTTAGGACAGACGCGATAATGTTTCCGACAATACGATTAATATTATTAATAAATACCTCTAAATATTGAACGTACATAACTTGAAAACACCACAGGTATTTTATACCCACTAGAAAAAAATTACATTTGAGTTTTGTATGTTCAATATAATATAGAATGTTACATTTTCAAATATTGTGAATTATTCGTTGAATAAAAGAAATGATTTATTAAAAATTATTAGCAAGTTCAAGAAGACGTTATAACTAAATATTTGGCGAGAGCCGATTGACGATTCCTTCATTTAAAACATAAAGACCGATAGTAAAAAATAACGCAATTTGATGAGCATTCCATGTAGGTCCCACTAGTTAAAATTGTCGTAATTGGGTAGGAGGCCCGTAGCTTATTTGGTTAAAGCATGTTTGCGCGATACCAGTGGGTTAATATCCCGTCGGGCGTCATATTTTTTCAAATGTAAGTAAATTTAGTAGTAAGTCAATTTCTAGTAATTAGAGTTTTGTACAATTGTAAATTCAGGTAAAATAAATACAATGCTGCATTTGCTGAGTTCAAATTTCTCTATACTTAATTGTTTTCACGGATGCCACATATGTTTCTCAAGGCTGCTACAAATTGACGTTGGTTTAGGTTTGGTTGGACGTCTTTGTGTCTGACCATTGAAGTGTTGAGAGATTGCATGAATAGGTTATTTTGTATATCGGGTACTTATCCAATTTCTTCTCAGACCTCTTTGCTAGCGGCTTCTCATTGTCCATGTTTTATCAGATTTTGTCCACGTCATTATTGAACTGACATGGTCTGTACAAAATACCTATAAGACAGGAGATGTAGAAAGCCGTTAATCGTCGAATTTGTGTTATATAATTATAATTATATTCCAGGAATTTTGTCTTGTCTGGGGTTCAAAATCCTCTTTAGCAGATCGCATGCGTTAAAAGTAGCACTTTATGTAAATCTTCGGTTTATCACGATCGATCTGAATAGTAATTGCGTCCTTCCGCTGCCGAAAAGTCCTCACTTGATAAACTTAAACCATCATTCGTGCCCATGGGCCTAAATTAGGGACAATGATCTTCCACTTATGCATTTTGAAATATAATTAATGTATCATGTATCTCTAGCAATGTCGATTATCTTGCGGGATTTGCATGATTATTGTAAAGATCAAGCCAAAGACCCCTGGGAGCATTAACGTATATTCGATTTTCTTGGTTAATTTTACTCTCATCGTTGTAAGTTGGATACCATGATGACCATATTGGTTTTCTCCACTGCAGTCCTGAATAGGATTTGCGAATCACATTCGCATCGAATACGAGATATATACGTCTTTTTCTAATTTTCTATTCGCATGAACTTGATCGAATCATGATTTTTCCATTGAACATTCCCACCCCCTCTAAGGAATTGTAACTTGGAAATTGTATTAGGTGTTCCTCTCTCACATTGCATAGCCTTTAACAAAACCACCCCCTCCCTCCTCTTCGCCCCGTGCAGCATTGACAATAATTATTAACATAACCTCTTGAATTGAGAATTGCGATGCTAGTGCTTGTTATTGATTATTTTCGAATGCATTGCGGTAACATGTTCGTGTTAAATGGTGATTTTCGATTGCATATTTCTTTCGAATTATTTCAATACTTATGGGTACTTACAACAATCATCATTTTCTATAAAAAAAATACATAATGTATTGGATTCGAAGTATGTATTAGTAATCACTAGCACTACTATCGAAGTTTGCAGTTTCAGGCCTTCTATAAAGCTCACCACGTAATATTATGTAATATATTTTTTGTACCAAACCTTGTTAACGTTGAGTTTTAATAGTCTTAACATTTTTCGGAAACACTACGGTAACCTATTTGAAAAATTCTTGAAAAAAATGCCGGTCGGGACTCGAACCCGCAACCATCGAATTTCGTCCAATATGCTTTACCAATTTAATCTCGACTTATTAATTATTCGGTATCCATCTTCTGGATCTCGATTTGGATTTTATTTGTAATTTATCCCTTTGTGTGTGTACTAATAAATGAATTTAATATTCTCTGTCGACCTTTTAACGGCATTGGTCTCCAAATAAAATAATCTCACGCTTTCAAATATTCTAAATGTCGATTTGTTCTCGAATAGGATGGGAGAACTGAGAAAAAAAAGGAAAACGGTTTCGCAAAATAGCTCGGCGTGGTAACGTATAGCCGGTCCTCAGGTGAGTTAGTTAACTGGATGGCAAGCTCAGGTAGTTTTTCTCAGAAGGATCTTTTCAATTCATCGCTCTCTTTCTTATCTCCTGCTCTTTGTACAATTCCTCCGTGCAGCGATCGCAAACATTTTACATATAACATCGATACAAGACATTTTTTTTTAAATTGATTAAAATTATGGAAAATATGTAAGTAGGTTGTACTAAATCCAATTAGTTTAAAAAAATAATAATCAGAACCGGTTTCTACTGCTTCATACTGACATTATCGACCGGTATAGAATATACAAAAATACGTATAATATGCATATTATGTAACTTACTAACAATTCGTAAAAGAAACAAATATTTGTATTCGGAAGATATTGTATTTCCGCCGAGAATTGACAGACCTTAAAATACGTTAAATAAACTATTAATATTAACTATAACATTTAACAATGTTACATTCTTTTATTGAACATACATAATTTGAAAACACATCAGAATATATTAAGTATGTAAGTACTCACTTCTTCTTCTTTCACCCTGTCACGTCCCAACATTGGGGCATAGGGCAAGCACAAGTTGGCGCCACTTCCCTCGGTCCATCGCCAACTCCTGTGCCTCCCGCCATGTCAGACCTGCAGCACGTAGGTCGCTTTTGTAGCATCGCTGCAGGGTGAGGGAGGGCCGGCCACGGCGACGGAACCCTTGAGGCTGTGCCACAAGGGTACGAAGTGCCGCACTCTTTGGCGGCATCCGGAATACATGTCCCAGCCACGTGAATCGTCTCTTCGTGATAACTTCAATCACCGAAGGCTGTTGTGTCTGCTCACGAACTCGGATATTTGTAACGCGGTCGTACCAATGTACCCCTAAGATTCTGCGGAGACATCGATTCTCAAAGCTCAAAAGCCGTGACTCTTGAAGCTTAGTAAGATGCCATGTCTCACAGCCATACAGGAGCAAGCACAGGTAGCACGCACGCGTTAAACAAACGACATTTGGTCCTCACAGAATACAGCCTTGACCTCCATGCGACTCCAAGTTGGTTGAACGCAGAGCCCGCCACACCCATGCGGATTCCAAGCTCACTAGAAATACCACCATCATCGGCAACCGTGGCACCCAAGTACTTGAATCTGGACACCAGCTCGACGGGCAGACCAGAAACCCGCAGAGGAGTGTCGGCGTCGATGCAAGCAGCACTGCACATGGATTTGGTCTTAGCGGCATTCAGATGAAGACCCACACGCATCGAGTTCGCGGCTAGCCTGTTCACGGTCACCTCCAACCTCTCGATCGTCGAGTCAAACACGACTGCGTCGTCTGCATACTCCAAGTCGCACAGTCTTTCTTCGCATAGATCGCTTGTGTCATCATGATGTAGGCGTATCCCACTGTCGGGGCAAACCGTCTTACGCATTATGAAATCCATCATGATGATAAAAAGAAAGGGCGCAAGTACACATCCTTGCTTGACTCCTGACGTGATTTCAAAGAGGTCAGAGGATGTTCCGGCTGCTCTCACGCGACACTCTGTATTGGTGTAGAGAGCACTTATCACGGCGACCAGTTTCCGTGGGACACCATATCCTAGCAGAATTTGCCACAGAGATTCACGATGAGGACTGTCAAATGCCTTTTCATAGTCCACGAAGCAGCAGGCGACAGGTATATTCATCTCTTGGTACTGTTGCAGAAGGCTTCGGAGAGTTGAAATATGCTCTGAGCAGGACTTCCCCGGGACAAATCCACTCTGCTGCGCACGCAAAACGTCCAGCATGGGACTTCTAATCCTGTACAGTAGAATCTGCGCCAACACCTTCCCGGGAACGCTGAGGAGAGTGATTCCTCTGTAATTATTACAGTCTTGTGGGTTACCCTTTTTGTGCAGAGTAACAACGGTACCATCCCTCCAGGCTTTGGGGCACTGCTCCCTTTCCCACACCTCGTGCAGAAGGTCACACAAGGACGGCAATACAGCGCTCAGTCCGCAGAGCAGAAATTCTGCATGGATGCCATCATCTCCAGGAGCTTTCCTGCGCTTCAGTCTTTTGACAGCCTCTTTAACTTCAGCAGTTGTCGGAGGATCTTCGCAGAATCCCGATGCAGTAGTGATTCCGAGGGCAGTGATCTCCGACGGAATATCGAAGGGATGCAATGGAGGTGGGCGATTCAGGACATCACTGAAATGTTGGCGCCATAGCTCCTGGACCTTTGCAGGTTCGGTGACTGTCACTACGTCAGAGTTGCGTAATGCAGTGACCACTGGACGTTTCTTACCGCAAATTGCTCTGGTGATGCGGAAGAGAGCACTTGGATTATTCTTGCAGGCAGCAGATTCCGCATCCCGAATGAGGTCATCCAGGCGTCGGCGCTTATCGCGGCGGGCAGAACGCTTTACCACGCGGTCCATTGTCTGGTATTCCGCGCTGCGCTGTGGGTCGTATGTACCATTGTCTCGCAATTCTTTCAGGAGCTTCCTCTTCTCAATCATCTCCCATGTATGAGGTGACATCCAGTCCGGTCTGTGCGTATGCCGCTCTCCTAATGCAGTAGTTGCGGAGCTCATTATAGCATCCCGGAATAATATCCATTTTCCTTCTAAGGGATCCGAGTCGATGGAAGACGTGAGAGTTCTAGCATCATATAAGCGCTTCTGCAGCTCCAGCTCATAGGTTGCACGCACACGGGTACTTTTCAGTTTTTCCACATCGAGTCTGACCGTCCTTTTGGGTTTTGGGACTCGTTTGAGGTCTATACGGGATTTCCCGACCAAGAGTTCGTGGTCACTGTGGATGTCTGCACCTCTATATGTCCGCACACCGCATGAAGTACTCACTAGAAATAGTTTATTAAATTATTAGGTAGCAACTGCAAGTAACTACAATTTGGAGAGATCCTGACACTGGTTAGTAACACAATCACTGCGTACCTTTTAATTATCATATTTAAATAACATCCTAATTGCATCTAATGGCCGTTTAACGTGGACTCGGAAGCCGTGTCGTCCGCGTGGAACGAGATTTAAGGTATTTGGTTTAAAATACAAAAATCGACTGCCAATAATATAATACTATTTAGAAAGAGTTTCAGAGTATTGTAAAAACTACTAGTTAATTACATCGCAATAGGCGCAGCACATGGGCGCGAATCCCACTTTTCGTTGTATTGTTTTTAATAGAATTTTTATTAATTTGTTTAGGTATTGCTTTAATGTTTAGCCGTAGTTACATTTAATATGTGTGGAGATAATATATTTTTAAATCATAATTTTTCGTACCTTCCTACATTTAGAAGTTAGAAAATTTCTTTCAGTATTGTTTAAGTACGTTATTTTCGTTTATTCATAATATGAATGCTAATCTGTTAATTCCATAATTTTTAATCCTGAAATTTCAGGATACATAATTTGTTCTGAATTTGTGATATCGGGATTGTGGTAAGCAACATTTTACATTGTTTCCATCTAACCTTGTGCCGATTGTTAATAGTCACTGGCTCGGCAGGTAGGCGCAGGTAGGCCATCCTTCCGTTGTTTTTTATTATTTTCATGTAGAGATCATTACTTATCTAACGACGTGGGCAGGATTACTAAATAAATTCGCCTAAATAGTAATATATTGTAGATTTTTATGAGCCTATTGCTGGTCGATCCTCCGCATACCTCTTATTGGACCGTTGGATCAGTTATAATGCAAATCTTCACTTAATTTATCTTAAATTTATTCCGTGTTATTCCCGATGTCCATTCTTGACATTTAATCTGTGTTCCACCACACCATATTAATGCGAACTGTGCTGTCATTTACCAATGTTGCCCAATTCTGTTCACAACAGAACAACTGACCAGAATGACATTTTTATTAACGTTAGCAAAGAATACTTTATATCATTTAATTCATATTCTTGAAGGCGAATAAATACACTTCAGAGATCATTTTCAAAAGTCGTCGGCTCTATTTTTTTTTATTAATGAGTTAATTTTAAAAAGTATGTAGTAGAAGTAGACTCCAATTTTTTTACTGGCAATTTTAAATTTTGGCCAAATTTAAGATCTAATTTTCAATAGTTCATAAATAAATCCAGCAGGTTTATTTTCAAACATCTTCAAAGTCAATAATTACAAGATAAAAAGAACATTTTATATACGACGTTTTTAAATTTTCTGTTGAACCTAGCTTAAACGATCAAAAAAATTTGTACGTGATAGAAATAATACTGAAATGTCATTTTGACATTTCATATTGATTTCCATAGTAACGCACGTATATGTTAATAATTTAGTTGCTATGACCCCAGACCCCTAGCAACCAATAATAGTGGATTGGATTACGGATTTCTTCCGAAATAACTTTTCATACAAAACAGAATTAACTGAAAATGAATTCAATTCTACTTAAAGATGGCTAAAAGTATTAAAAGAAAGGATTGGCATCGTTTTCTGATATATTCCAAAAGTTTTAAATGTCTAGCTAGTCGGGAAGTTAGTTAAAAATCGATTGCAAGATTTGTACTGTATAAACAACCACCGGACAAATAAGAATACGACCTAATAAAAACGTTGTAAAATATACGTTATTTTGCTAAAATTTGGCTAAAATGCATACATTATGAATGGGATCAAAGAGACGGCGTGTATATTTTGTTGCTAGTAAACACAATATATCTTTCAGGAAGAAGTGAAAATATCGCATTTTCTTACTTTGTCAGAATGTGGATTCGGTCAAATTAAACAAAAAAAAATACCTCCTGCTAGGTAGGTACTGGGGTTTGCAATTGGTTATAGTTAATTGATCTACGTATGGTTTAAATGATTTTGTAGCAGAATGATTTTGAAAAGAGAAGCATGTTGGCGCGGCCAATTGACTAGACGCCGTAAGCGCTATGTAGACTGATTATGATTTAACTCCGTAATTATTGATATCTCTCACAGTCTTACAGCCAGTTAGATTAGTCTGATTAGCTCTGACGCTTTTGATCATACAGGTCCTCTGTTTTGAAACTAAGCACCTTACACTATCGAGATTCGTTTCTAGTGATAAGTGTGGTTTCTAGTTGTTACATGTGATACCTATCCTAACTGAACTCATCCTTTGGCAAGTTCATCTGGTTATTTGGTTGAGCGAGTCATCTTATCTTGTTAATCTATTTTGGTGTACCGTTTGAAGTATTCTCTGTTATTATTGATTAAATCTCTGTGAACTCAGAATAAATACTAAAACCGGAAATGTTTCTATTTTATAAATAAAAAAAAAATACTATAACTGCCATCTAACGTGGGCCAAAGTGTTTCTAAGTTATAAATAAAACCATACTATAATTTTTAAAACAAATCAACACTTCAATTTGTATTCTTAGTTTAAGGCTATACTTCAGTTGAGGCATGGTCTAAAAAGATCGTGGCTGGGCGATGCGCGGATTGTGCAAATGACGCGTGCCGAACGAAATATAATTTGTCATAAAAATTCAACATGCGTCCATTTAATGTTATGTTTTTTGTTATATTAATAATAGTAATAGTGTATTCATTGACATGTTTTATTTTTCAAGTACATACGTCAAGTTTTTTAGTCATCTTTACACGATTTAAGAATATATTTGTCCGACGCCATGACAAAACAAATCGACGTGCGCACACCTCTACTGTTGGTCTCCGTTTGGCGACGAGTGCCAAATTTCGTCGAAAATTGTCCGGATACCATCTAGCATTGCTTGCTGAAGTCGTCCAATCTAGCACGAGTGACGCTCTCATTCTTAGACAATTTAACCAACAGTACAATAATATACAGAATCAACCTGTGCAATATAACACGTTTCTGAGTTAACAAGTGGTATAGAATAGGTATTAAAAGCGTTTCGTTTATGTTATATGAAGCAAATCGTTTATTATTGCTTTGGTACTGACGAAAGCATGAAAACATTCCAGTACTGATTTTACATGTAGCTTTTTAACCCATTCACCTATGGATCGTTTCATGTGGTGCGGTCATTTCGAGTGCACCTGCACTCACTTTGCACCTCGCCAGAGAGTTATGTTATGGCGCACCTTCGTGCCAAATAATGATAATTTTAAAATCTACAAATAGTGCATCAAATATTAATTTTCAAATTATTTATTTCAATATAATTAACCCTCATACAATTAAATGTAGTCCAGAGTCAGACAATAAATAAACATTGTATTCAAATATTTTAAATATTCTTATAAAAATGACCATGTTTTTTTTTAATATTCTGCTGCGAATGGAAAACATATTATTGTGCAAATGATTGCGTAGCTGCGTACGTTTATATCTAACCGTTGTCTATTACTCTATCTATGCCATTGATATCTGACATCTGTCAATTAAATGTAACTGTAATATTTATTTCCGTATTTCACGCTAACGGCGACGTAGGTCACGCCATAAAATGCTTCAAATATAAAGCCTCCGCAATGTCCTAACATCAACAAAATTGAATGCGCATTTCTGTTACCTCCGTAACAAACTTTAATAATTATGTAATAAGTGTATCCCAAATTTCTCCATGCTCATTGCTCACCCAGAAGGTAACGCACTTTATATCTGTTTTCCCTGGTACAAACAAAACCAAAAATGAAAAGTCGGTCGGTGATTATCCGATGAGATTGTCCCGTAACTATTAATTTATTGTAACCAACAAAATAAACAAATTGTTTTCATACAAACTTATTACTGGTAACGTTTACGATCACTTGATTTGTCCCCGATGTGGCAACCCCTCTTAAAATAAAAAGTGACATTGGCGAATATTTTTTTTGTATGGCTAATAATTTATCACGGAGTCGTGATCTATTTTTTTTGTATTATCAATTACAATTCACATTAACCAACCAGTTGTGTCAAAGTTAACATATTGTGATTAATTGCAATTCAGAACAATGTGTGTAAACAATTAATATTAAATCTTGTGCCATACTATTATGTTTACATTCTTTGTGTTTATGAATCCAGTCAGTATTGGTGCTGTATAAAAGTATAATTAAGTGTTATCCTTAATTGGATTAAGATCTGTTTGCAACGCTAATCTTATCATTTGGATGTTAGCGTTTCTATATTTTTATTGTGTACTATTCATTGATATAAATAAAATATTGTTGGTATATTTATTTTCAAATCAGGCATTTTTGCGAATGTTAACAAGATTGTACAGACGTTCCCTTGCGATAAGATAAGTTTATGACGACATTTTTATATGTTTTATAATGTCTTTCGAACTTACAATGTTTTTCCTCGGCGCCCGCTTCATCGGCGATAGCTTGATTTTGTTCCCAGCCATATTGGTGGTCTCTTTGTAAGCGGGTTAAATTTTTACCCTTATTTTTCCTTTACTAAAGAGTGAAACAGTGGTGATGCTCCTCGTCGGAACAGGTTGTTAAAACAACAATTTTGTATCTATAATAAAGCTAGTGTAAATATGCCGATCTCATTCTTTCATATCATCCTCTTCATTATTTGACTATCTCTTATCTCAAGCAAATTTTACAATACTAATTTATATGACGTGGATTTCAAAGTACCTATACCATTTTTTTCATTGCTCTGCACCGACATCCAAATACTTCGCGTCAGTCTATGCTCAAAATTTAAAACGATTTCAAACTTTTAAAGGACAATAAAACGCGTTTTTTTACCAACTCCGTTAAAAACACTTCTTTTGTTAGTTGGAGCTTTTTGTGATCCTCTATCACAAATTGTCTTATTATCATAGTCTACGGCTGATCGCCATATTATATTTTTGTCGTAAGTAGGTACTTAAATAATTTTTCATTTTCCAAAGAAAAGCATGAATTGTGTACGAGTTCCTGTGCATTTCCAAATTAAAAAATACGACAGATGAATTAAACAAATGAAAATAGCGTTGCTGCCATTCGCATTATGCCCTGAAAACATATATGTATATATGTTTTCAGGGCTAACTATAATAATCACATATATGTGATTATTATAGTTTGTGGTGTTTCCTTAAAATAATGGAACACATTTTGCAAACCATGAATAAGATTTATTGGAAGGTTTTTTAGATTACATTTGGACATTCTGTAATCTTTTTCTGTTATTTTACATGTGGCACGTTCCTAAATTATAGTTGCATGCATATAATTCCCAATAATTAAGAAGAATTTAGATATTTTTCGAACATGCGTGTGTGGACTCCCACACCTAGTAGGTACATAACAATATTATGGTATGTGAGTAGTTTGAATGAACATCGAATTTTTGAACAGTATCGTAAAATATCTTTGATCTATTGTTTAAAACTGTTAAGGGTTGTTATATTATGTAGCATTGGTTGCAACACCTCGAACAATGTTGATGCAACGAAATGCGTGTTGGTAGTACGGAACCGGTTGTTGAATGTTTCCATGGACTTTGCTGGTGAGAGCCCATTCGCTGTGTCGAAGAATCGGGATTTCATTGCATTATAATCGATACACGGATACCAGAAACAAGATTAAATAAAATAATGTAATAATAATGTATATATATATATATATTATAATATGTATATCTCACAACAAGGCTACGTAAACACGTTTATTTTCGGATACCAGTTTTTCAAGCGCGAAGGACTGCCGCCTTTCGAATCGAGCAAAATAGACACGTTCATAATATTTATTATACCATTTTCATATTATCAAATAATTTTCAATTATTTATTTAATTAAGTAGTACTTTTTAGATTTTGTAGATGTTTTTGTACGTATTTGAACAGTAGGTATACCTATTATCTAATTCGCCAGTATTTTCAATAATAATTGGCGGGTAGAAAAATATCCGTCAAAATAATATTTATTACGCTTTTCTGATATTATTATAGATACCAATAGTTAGTCTACACCAGTGGTTCTCATGTGCGGCCCTGGTGGCCTACCAGAGGATTTTGCTGTGACCACCAGCGCTTTACAGAATAATATTTCAAAAATTTATTTATAAAATTATGAAATTGGTTGAATACACATGACTTGTCTTAAATTTCTTTCCACACTCAAATCATCCATAATGTGTTCTTGTGATGAGATCGTGACGCGTGAAAAAAAAATCTGCCCTTATACAATTTCACGCATTTGTTTAAATTGGTAACAATTGCTTTATTAATATTGTCGATTTGTCCTACTACTGTACACTGTGAAAGATCATTCAGTGTAATGCTCGTCATAAAAAACTAATATCGAAGCCAGTTGACAGATGTAAACATAGAAGCAGCCATTGCAGCAGGCTCGCATTGGAAAAAATAGTATTGAGGAATTTCCATTTGCATTATTTTTAAATAAATAGATATGTACTAAAATGTTCAAATGTATTTTATTAAATGGACGTGTCTATAAATAATTTGATCTAATTTTGTAGTAAATAAAATTTAGCTTTAATTTTTTCAAGCACACAACAAAGGTGTAATTTGGTGCGGCCATCAGACATTTCCATAGAACTATCAATGTCAATTGTGCGGCCACAGTTAAATTTCACGTGAGAACCACTGGTCTACACTCTACACTACCCTAATAATACTAATATTGCTGAAAACTTCCACAGTTGTGCACAAATGTAGTCGAACCTCACATCTTTTCACTCTTCGGGTGAATGGTCTATCCACTGAGCTATACTGACATGACTATGAATCATGCGAAGTAAATCTCACATTATATACGCGTTCTTGAGGTAATACATTCTTCGCCAAGTTGAAGCGGCTGTTAATTAAAATTATTATAATTCTTAATTGTGTATACTTATTTGTTTAAATTTTCTTTCCGTATTTCACGCTGACGAAGTCATGTGCGATCGCTTTTACGCACATTTCTAAATATTCGAGCCCTGATTCCATCCTTTACAGTTTATACTACATACAGCGTTGCGTTATGAACTCGGAGCCATACCACGTTGTTTTATTAAATACCAGAGTGTTGGAGCGGGCCCTTTTTTGAGTTGCTCCGCTCCAGTTCCACTCAAGTGTCCCAATACTTGTTCCAGCTCCGCTCCGGCTAAAAAGTTATTATATGTAAGTATACAAATGTTAAAAAATTAAAAAATAAGTACTTAGTTTTAAAGTAATCGTCATTATTAATAATTATATTAAACAAAATTCCAACAGCAAATCGCCTTTTCTGTCAAAAAAGTGAGATGATTTTTCACTCGGCAGTGTTGCCGTATTTCATAATGACTCCAGTGTTATTAAGTGTGAAATAATATACTTAATATTATTTTCATTGGATTTTAGGACAAAAATTTAATAATAATAAAAAAAAACATCCGGAGCAGTGAAGCACTACAATTTTTCGGTTCTCCGGCTCCGCTCCTGCTCCGGGTTATACCCCATTGCTCTACTGCTCCGTGCTTCTGCTCCGAGCTCCGCTCCAACGCTCTGGTTACTAAAAATATAAAACTATATTTGTATATATTTACGTACCTGCGTTTATTTATCGTAACTTTATAAAGATATTCAAATTATACAGTCAAAAATGTTATTTGTACATTTTATAGAATAAAATAGTTTCTAATTAACGCTACCTGTGTAAGGAAAGTAAATATGTTTAAAATTACCTGATAAGATCTAATAATTATTATCTATGTTAAATATCTTTCTATTTCGCTCAATGTGCTTCATAATAGCGCACAATAGTTAGTTTAACTGTCAAATGCGATAACAGATAACAAAGTTAACCAACGATAACACGGATAAGATAAGATTGTTGCGTAATTTCTTAGAATACGACGTAAATTTGGGAAGTTTTAAAATACATAATATAATATAACGATAAGATATTCTGAATCTTTTTTTGTGCTATCCTAAATCTTAAATATAAGTAGATACTATGATATCCTAGTATGCACGGGTGTGTGAAACCTTTTCATGTTGGAAGCCTACATTTAGTTGGCAGTAACACAATCGGGTTTTAGGATCACAGGAGCCTATCTACAATTGACATAAACGCAAATTAAGTTAAATATAGCACACTTGACTGAACTATATCTTGTAAACAGATATATTATGTAAGACGTAGAGCTTTGTGTCACCAATAAAAATATGATTACAGCATTATCGAAACCGAAGCTAACTCAAAACAAGCATTTTTTTAGTTAGGCCCCTGTGATCCTAAAACTCCGATAGGTAATAAGGCCGCATTCAATTTAAAAAAATCAAATAGAATAGTTGCACTTCAAGACGCAGGTAAGTACATTATTTTATAACAAAGCAACTTCAAGAAATGCTTTTTTCTAATATGTTATGTAAGTACTTTTTTATGTAAGTACTTTTATTTAATTGAGTTTAGGATGAATAATACACAAATTTGTTTTATTGTCTACCAGCGATTTATTTTCGTAATTTGATTTAAACTTTTTTCTCATTTTTAAAGCTTTAGATCGCTTTATTTGTAATATTTTTTTTGAATATTCGCTTTATTTTAGGATTAAAATAAAAATAATAAGAAAAAAATAAAAGATTTGTTGTGAAACATCCACCACACAAAAACGTTTTTGGTAAAATCATTGAGAATTAAATAAAATGTACGCAAAATGTCGTATGACAAAATTATGTGACTTTAATTTTGACATAGCGTCATTTCGATTGTATGCATAAAATACTGTCTGAGGCCTAAGTTTGACGAAAAATAATAATATGTATACAGACATAACTTATTTTAACCAAGTCATTAAAAAGAAGGAAGATCACTTCAAAGAAGCTCTTCAAGTAGTGAGCGACCTTCGGTTTAATGCCAGAAATCGTTCAAACAATAATAATTTCAATACAAAATATTAATGTTGTGATTGTATTTTATTACGAACATAGAAATACGTAACATAACTGAAGTGTTTTGCAGAAAGGAACTATCTCACAAAAGCGAAATCTCGTTCCTTCGAAATGAAACCTAACTTTCATAATCTTTTTATATCATAATCTTAATGCTTGTACCCTTATGACAGTGATATTATCGTTTCAGTATTTATCTCGTGTTTTTTGAAAAAAAAAAAAAGAACCGGAATATACCTACTATTGAAATTTGTGTGGGTTGCTTAATTTATCCACAACATTGTTACATTATGATTATATTATTATTGGTGTGTTAAGTTAATAATATTAAGTTCTTTAGGAACAAATATTTCTCAATTCTAATAAAATTGATTTAAGGGTTGTCATTTTGTGCGACTTGGGTTTTACCTTTTGGCATATTCAGCCACTATGCGCACACACCAATAACAACCACAACGACAACGAATACATTAATTTAATTCTTCTGTATACATATACTAATTTATCCTATTATCTACTATGTAATTAGTAAATGATCACGTATAAAACAAATTTTGAATATTTGAAAAATTTGTAAAAACCCGTAGTAAATACGTCATTTCTCGTAAACAATGGAACTATGTAACATGTAGAGAATTTAATAAAATTAGCTGTTAGTATAATACATAATCGGCAAACAAAAAGCATCAACCTTGTCCCTATGTCAGGTTTAAAATTAAAAAAAAGGGTAAAAATTTGGTATGTCAGTTAAACATACGCACTAACAGGCATTTTTTAATTTTCTAAATATTATAAATAAGGACGAGGTCGACGAGGAGTACCTACTTACGAAATAAAATGTTATGCACAATAATATTGAAAGGGTTAGAATTTCTTTTCTGCATAACACATGTGAATTAGACATTTAATCATTATTTTAGTAGTAGTGTTGGAATTCGACATTTTTTCTGAAAAGACGATTTGTTATAAATCTGAAAAAAACGGGTTATGAAAAATTTGATTTTGTAATTGGTTCCTTTTGCATATGTTAAATATAATATTATTAGTGTGCTTAATTACACATATTTTTGAGATAAACTGGTCTTATTGACGAAAAGTGAAATACATCGGAATATAAGATTATGTACAATTGAAATTTTTGTGGTTTGATTCATTTCTGTATAACACTGTCAAATTTATATTGGCTTCCATCTAAGCTTCTTTTCGATGCTGTATTGATTTTATTTCATAAAACACCACATTGAAACTAATTCAAAATAATGTACATGTGTATAAAATTTTTGATGCCATGCAAATCGAAATTTGAAATATAAGTAAAAATATGTTCGTTTGCAATTTTATTTTTGGAACGCATGGTTAACAACCAATTTAACGGTACGTAAAATGTGCATTAATGGGTTTTAGGTGTAATAGTAATATTATGTTGTATTGTTTTCGGAGTAATCTGATGGTTTGTTATCGTTTTATGTCAGAGAATTGAGAGAAAAAATATTTTTGTTTTCTAGTAAAAA
Organism: Rhyacophila brunnea; assembly: GCF_057557595.1. NCBI lineage: Eukaryota > Metazoa > Arthropoda > Insecta > Trichoptera > Rhyacophilidae > Rhyacophila > Rhyacophila brunnea. Next base: position 44,942,654 of record NW_028232859.1, read on the forward strand.
TCATCAATTCATCAATATAATATGAAACAAAGATAATTCTCATTTTTTTTTTATAAATTTAATGACTGGCAGAGACAGTGGCGAATGCCGCCTCCTATCGCTAGACCTTGCAGTCAGCTCGGTGTTCTAATCAAATAGTGGTAGATTACGAAACTAATCGAAAAATTTTATTATGATAATACTTTTTGTGATAAACCACTTTTTTCCATTCGACCGATTCATGTTTTACTAGTAAATGTTACTAATAAATAAATAATTTAGTAGTCATGTTAGAATTAGTAGTCATAGTAATAATATAATTAATAGGAATATAATATAATTTAGTAGTCATAGCAGAATAAGTATGTGTTTTCCTCTGTTTTCCCTTTAAGTTTTACAACGTAAATGATTTATTATTTGTCGCTCGCAAGGCCTGAAATAAGTCACCCTGCACTCTTTCATTACACCCATAGGCTCTTTTTGTATAATATCTTATAAAGTTATAAGTATAACACAGCCATGGCCCCCACATCCTGAAGCGGCCCCCCAGGCTAGGATCTTTGACGGCCCCCCTACCTATCGCTAAAGATAAAGGCAGTGTGACGCTCTACAGTAGGTGTACCAAATGGTGTACGCGATAAAATTAATCTGTATATTTAGTATTTTTTGTATATTTTAATACATCCATTTGAATTATGGAGTTGTCGAGTATCGATACACAATTAAAAATTAAATCGAACAACCACATGATTTTAAATAATAACAATATTGAAGAACAATAGCGTCGCCGGCGACTTTTTTTACTATTAGAGAGAATTTGTGATGTGTATTAATTATATCACTAATCTGGTCGACTAGCCACGCCGGGCCCCCAGGCTAGAGCCCTGCCAGCCCCCCTTTTGTGGGGGCCATGAACACAGCACACGATTACCTTACCAATTTTTATTGTTTTTAATATAAGTATCCACCTATATCAGTCTATCATTGGCCTGTTGTAGTGTTTAAAAAATATATATTATTTTTATATTTTACATCCCGGTATCCAATATGTAACTTCTCACACCGGTGGTTCCGGATTTGTTTGCCGGTAATGTGATACAATATCTGTTTGATTTTCTCAAGCCTGGGTGTATCTGTTTTGTATTTCACTATTCACTGTAATGGCTTCGTATGGGCTCTGTTGTAGTGCTAAACTAAATGCTATATGTTTGAAATTTGATAAACTAGCACTATAAAGTATAAACTTCGTGTCTACGACCTCTCGGAGTCGCGCATTTATATTGTCAGAACGCGTAGGTACTGATGGAAAGTTGAAAAGGTTGCTTCAAAGAGGCTTCACTGTTATTATTCGCATTTGATTTTTAACTCGTGGCGAGGCTGGAGGGGCAGCCGTTCCCTCCGCAAGGACAACCGCTTATAGGTATCTGGTACATAAAGAAGTCATATGAATGGCTATATTTATCTAGAAGTTACTTCTCTGTGAACTTTTGACGCATTCTTATGGAAGAGAACTGAAATGATCGTATTGTGTTGTAGGTAATACTGCAATTCTTGAGATATATAATAAATTATCATTACCTCCAGCAGTGACTTCCATGTGATTGGTGAATTAGTTTTAATAGTTACACTAAATATATTAAATGTAGTATGATTTCAGAATCTATTTTAGCCAATAAACATTGTTTTAGTGAACAGAATGAAATAGGTAATAGGTATAGAGTGTAAATAACTTATGTCATACAATGAAAGCAGCTAAACAAAAGGGGCTAATGATATTGAAAAGGTGCTGTGGTGAAAATGAGTGTTACCTATATTATTTAGTCGATTAGCGTCTCAAAAGTACCTATCTCAGTAAGGGTGTTATTAACTATTTGAACGTAAAAAATATAATATGGTGAAACCAATAAAATATTTTTTTCAATTTTCTTTCGTGTAAAGTTACAAATTGTCTCCTTTTGGCTGTTGATATTTAATCATCATTCTATGTAGGTACATATCGAGGGTATACTGACAGACAGCATTAACTCATTAAAACAAGTTCTGAGATAATCGCAAAAAGGACTTTTTTGCGTTCTCCCACGTAGTTTTTTTATGATTTAAAAACATTTTTTTCTACATTATAAAGACTAACCTTTATGGCAAACACAATATATGACATGTTACAAGTCCTGTATTTTGTATACGCAGAACGCATTAGGTCATTATCATGCTTTCTATCAGAATAAAAAAATAACAATATGATTTAATAATGTTTCTATTTTCTCGCCATTATATTATCATATGCCTTTGTGCGTTTTACCAGGACGTAGAACAGTATACCCTCGATATTTAATCTGATGTTCTTAAGATTTTTACAGAATCATAGTCTCAGACTTATGTGTTTTTACACCATACTTTCTAGGGGTTAACAAACAATTTACGTGGGTTTACGTTTATTTTTAATAAAAGTTTTTCTAAACAATATTTGACTTATATACTTACACGTAGGTATGTATAAGATAATATTATTTGCTTATTGAACAGTCATTCATAAACATCAATCAGTTGTCAATTAATAATTATTATTCAAGATTTTATTCCAATATAAAATGTCTGTATATTTCATGATGGGTGATTTGGTAATACATAATGTATATACGAGACAATGTAGGTATAGGTCAGAGGTCGCGAAGCTATTGCACGCGTGTCACTGAGTTTTGTTTGAAAGGTTGAGTAGTTTTTAAGATTGACATTATTAATGAATATGTATAAATCTAAGCCCCGTCGCACATTGAAAATTGTCTCGACTGGGATATATGTAGTTATCAAAACTGCAATTTTCTCCCGGGCCGAGGACGTTTCGACGCCAGGGGCCTTATGTTAGAACTTGCGAGTTGTAGTCGCCCGGTCGACATGACGTCATATGACATCATTGTGACGTACCTACTACCGGAGTGATTATAGCATTCGAGAAAATAATGCTACTAAAATAGTGGCGTTATCCATTGTCCCCATACACAAATAGGTGTTTCAGCATAATACTATCTATGGTGAGCCGTGTGCGTTGGACGGCTTGCCTCGAGCGTGTATTGGCTGACGTCACAATTACGTCATGTCGTCGGGTGACTTCATATCACTAGTTAGAACATAGGGCTGCTGGATAACTGTGCGCCACGCAATCGAATGAAATTCAAATTCAAATCCATGCACGTGTACAGGCGCTATAAAGCGTGAATAATAATAAAAAATCACCAGAGAAACAACACATAATAATATGTCACTAGATTGGTGTGTTTCTTTTCTTTGAAGGTAGGTATTATGTAATTCTATAAAACAGGGATAGCCAACCTGGTCCTTACCGCACCCTAGTGAGCGTTCCAGCTTTCATGGTGGGCGGTAGGGGTTTTAAAAAACATTTTCATTTCCCCGTGACAATTTAAATTTCAGAAAATATACTATTTGTATCGCCCTCGCATAAGTTTCATATGATGAAGAAAATAAACATAAATTCGATAGTGGTGGATATGAAAACCTTTGGCAAAATAAAAAAAATGCCTATCTTTATCCAAATATGTGGAAAACGATATTCAGTTTATTGATACCTTTCCCTACCTCATATCTTGTGGAATCAGGCTTTAGTGTTGTTAATCATTATTATGACCAAAGAAAGAACCGCCTGAATATTTCATTAATAATTTACTTAATTAATTAAATGTATTTTCATCCGACTTCATGCTTCTATGTACCTATGCTAAGTGTAAATAAAAAGAAATTAACTACAGTAAGTTGTTTTATGAAGATTTATTCTGCAAAACTTAGCGAAATTCTGACATGAAGTATTTGGTAAGTAATTATTATTATATGCTTTAACTTGTTGTAACTGAATTTTATGAAGTAAAGTTACTTCCCTACATGCACTACTGTGCACCATTACTGTGGAACAGGTGGGCGGTTAGAAAATTTTACTACTAACAGAGATACAAAAGTGCGCGGTAGGTATAACAAGGTTGACTACCCCTGCAGTATAAAATATAATAATATGGTAGCTGGTAGGTACCTACGTAATTTTTATTGGTAAATTTACAATACATTTTTTCTGTATAATTTTACACAATAATTATAGAAATGGGTTTGTAATCCCTGGTATAGGCTCTTTGGCTGATGCATATTATTATTTCACAACTCGATCCGTTTAGTTTTGGACGTTTTGGTTACCGTCAGCGTTCTCCCCCAGCGTCGTTGTTTCTGCAACGCGAATTAATTTGATGCTGTCAACGGAAACGCATTATTAAATTTAAAATGCACGTTTAGCAACGAGTGTTTTGCAAAGTTGTACCTAATGCAATTTGGAATAATTTATCTGTTCCACAACGACGTTTTGTTGTGGCGCCACAGGGATGGCTGACGCACTCCTGTAAACCGCATTGCGCCGGCATTGTGTACGTACACTTTTACCTAGTCTACTTATTTGCTGAAGTGCAATGAAATCAAATAAAATAGCGGTGCATACGTAAGTCACGCCGTTCCAATTTTATTTACATCAATTTTTTTTAAATTTTGTAAACAAAATAAAAAAAACGTATTTTACATTGAAGGATACGCAGATTCTCACTATAAACTACCTAAACATGTTATAGTTATAAGAAGGAATAAGGACTATCATGGCTCCCACATCCTGATACGACGACCCCCCTGGCAAATATCTTTGGCGGGCACTCCTACCAATTGCTGCTACTGTGATGCTCTACTGCTGCGTTTCCCAACTGGTATTCTGCATAACGCAGGGTCTATAGTATATACTATATCTATAATATAGTAATTTCAAAAATGAAGAACTGCATATACTATATCTATAATATAGTAATTTCAAAAATGAAGAATGCGCAGTACGCACGGCTGCATACATACATTTCGCAGCAATACCTACTAAGGATTTCGAAAGTTTTTCTGTTCGGAAAACGATTTCCTAATCCATTTTGATATTAAATAAAGAATTTAAGAGAAAATCCTTTAAATTTTTTTCCGCGACTAAACTTAATTGGGAACGCTACTATGCAGGATTTAGGATAAAAATTTAATAAATGAGCTTAAATGATACGAAAGGATAATGGAAGGTGCATAATAAATTAATAGTTGGATAGACAAAACGCGCCGGGACAATTCGGCGGCCACGCAATCGAATGAAAATAGACGTTCGTGAATTATAGGTAATTTTTAAATATATTTTAATATTATTATTTATATTTCTTTAATACTTGGTGTGAATTACAATATGCACACGTAAATAATTTAATTGTGCATAATATGTTTAAGTTCCAACGAGAGGAGAGTTCTTTTATTTTTATTTAAAACCTCAGGTACGATAATTCTCAATCCGCAATAAAAAACATTATCTTAAGAGCAAAATGAATTTAAACTACCAAGTAGTAGGAGATTACTTTAGCAGATTAGGAGAAACTGATTAAAAATTCCTTGTCTACTTTCTGTATAAAATTGTAATGAACGTCTATTTATTATATTCGACAGTGCGGCGCCCAATTGTCCTGGCGCCCAGTTGTCCCATTCCCAATATGTTATAAGTCGCTTTTGTCTTCTGTTCATAACACTTAGCTAATAGTAAGTATGTAGAGTGCTTTATTCAATTACCTACATATTTTTTTTAATAAATATCAGAATGAACCAGATTCGTCGGTTATCTGATGGTGCTCATGTAAGGCAGACGAAACAGGTCCTGTATCCGTGTATCCGTCCTGCCAAGAAGCCTTGCGAAGGATAAGGAAGAATACACGATATCCCGACACCCAGACACTAATCTGTTTACCTTTCGGGTTCAGTATTGTAATATGGTTCAACTTCCATTCAAACCTGTAGTTATATTTCGCAATCAGGCGTGGTGTAATAATTCTGCTCGTGTAATAATACGTACTGATCTTAGGCAACGAAGCTTCATTCAGATACCAGCTTAGACTCCAACATAGTGTTGCCATCTTTTGTTAACAAAATTATAGTACATTTTATAAAAAAATGAAGTACGTGTGTAGCAGCTAGTGGATAAAAATCCTTATCGAAGAGTTTTTAGGTTAGGCCAATTGAAAAATTGTCTATGAAAATCACGTGTGAGAGTTTTTTTCTAGCTTTTCCGGGGTGTGAATCAGAAATTTTCTTATAGAATCATGTCTTCAAAAAATCATAATAGGTATATGAAATAAACGTAAAAAAACTTGAAAGTGTTTATTCTTATTGTTTGAATTTTTCAAGGTATTTTCCGATCTGGCAGCCAAACAATAAAATTTTCTTCGTATTTTTTTGTCAATGAAATTTGTACGCACTCTCATTATTTACTTACATATATTATTGGTTTAAAGACTTTTAAAATTATAGCGCTTTTTACATACTACATTTTAGAATTGGGGTGATCAGACATCCTATATTTAACATTTTGTTCTATTGTCCCAATGAATGTTGTCGGTATTATACACTTCATTATTCCTTATATAAATGAAGTAATTTTTGGTAACATCTAAACATGCAAAAAGCTTATTGTTTTAGCTTTAGAGAATATATAGGTAGTTATATCTGTAATCGACGTTTTTTAATTAAGTATATCGGGAACTTAGGAACTTACTCGGGGACCAAAATATTTTGATGAGTATTATTTCCTAAAACAAATTCATATTGCATATTTTAAAATCAGCAATTATTACGATGTTATAGAATGCGACAATAATTTACAAAAAACCTTGTTTCCTCAATTGCAATAAAAAAAATAGTAACCCTGCGGTAAGATGAACATCTTTTTTTTGGTTATTAACAGAAATGCCAATTATCATTATACTGGAAAATGGTTCCCAATGAAAACTCCCTGTACGTATTATAATATACTACCTATATAATATAGTATATACCTATTTACTATCGTACATAGTTCGTGGTTTGAAGTGATGGTACAAACGTACTATAATAATTATAGAGCGGTTAACAACATTACCCCAACTAGCGCCTAGCAATTTCCGCTATAATATACAGCCGGTTTGATATTTCAAGTATCGCTAGGTGACGCTGATATCACGATACGACTTCGTGATGAATACCAACTTCTCAATGTGTATATATATAATATATATGTACATACTATATAGATTCAGTTAGATCAGTGATGCATAATCAGTACGGCCAATTTAATCATTTTTTAATTGTTCGCAAGCTGCACGAGGTACAAGTGTTGCGGATATTGATTTTGTCTTTTTCGAGTCTAGAGAGTATTATTAAAAATTAAATAAGCCTTAGTGCATGCCTTACTCTGAAATTACGCATGTATGTACTTATTTGCAAGATGGTACTCCGCGTCAGCGCTAGTGAGATCGCTGGCAGTTGTTTTGGGCTCAACAATAAATTTTAATATAATTAATAATTAATGGATGAAAGCATTCGATCACATTTCATTTACAACCTAGTGTAAGTAATTATTAGCATCGGCTAGGGTTTTTTGATCAATGACTACGCCTTTTAATTCGGTAAGGTTGGTAGCCAACTGCTCGCTAATGACGTCCAAAAAATTGTTCCAATATAATCGCTTACAACCTGTTAAGAAATAAACATGGCGCTACATAACTCTAAATAAAGATGTCGTTTGACGGTAAATATCAGATTTCACCCCCAAGATCGGCAATACAGGTAGCGATAACTGCTTTCCGACAGCGATTTTATGTTGGACGTTTACGTTGTACTTTGTAACGTTAAACAAAATAGCTTCAAGAAACATTTCCTTCGCTAACTTCTCCCAGAACCGCCATCGTCAAAAAACGTAGTTCTACATCCGAAAAACCTCTTGATCACTTCGCCAGCAAACTGCTGAAAGTAAATATTTCACCGCAATACATGTCATGATGGCCGCAAGTTGTCAACCACTGAATCAGATTTTGCACTCGAGCTACCTGCCGACAGTTGATTCGATAATGCAGTATATGAGGCTGTATAAATGAAATTGAATTGTTTTTGAAAGCACCATATACATCAAATAATAATATTGTATTTAATTATTCGTATAAATCATGATAATTGTAAGCGTTAGCATAAAGCAGATGTAACAATGTTTATTTTTGTATCAATTATTGCCAATGCCCTTCCAAGTGAACACAAAGCGCCAATCAATTTATACCCATGCTTTCAATTCCTCAATCAAATTGCAATAATATTATGTTGTCGTACTATTGAAGTCAAAAATGTAAAATGATCGAAGCTCTGGTTGGAAACGATGGGAATTCATTATTGGGAAACTCCCTTGTTAATTTAATATAGTTTAAATTATACTATATCTTATCAGTGGCATGCGGTGACTTTTGCTTGAAGGGATACTGTTAAAAGTACATATATTTTTACCATTGTTTGCTATATATTATCTTGAGTTGAATCTTGATAGGCGGCGATGAAGTAGTACCAGTGGCGAGGGGTGAAGGTCGTATATAGATCCGACATAAATAGTGCACACTAAACTCAGTCAGTAATACTTATTTATTTTCATTGAACTAAGAATACAATAATTTGCAAATGTTACTGGTTAGATTTTAAAAATCAATTAAACTCTGCTAAACCAAATCATCGTAGAGTTGCAGCGTGGTAGCTCTAATATATTCTAAAATATTTACGCGATATTAATAATATCAAAACTTTAGAATAATTAATGTTAGGTAAAATGTACCACACGATTGCGCAATAATAGCCAACATAATGTTATTATCATTATGTAATAACTGTATTCGTTATAATACGAGGGTGGGTCAATAATTCCTTAGAAAAAAGCATTAAAACAGTTTTTATTTTTGTATTTTTTTTTTATTTCTCAACATAATCTCCTTGGAGCTCAATACACTTGGTTAGACGTTTCTCAATTTTTTTTAAACCGTCAGAAAAATAAGTTTTCGGAAGGTCCTCAAAATAAGCATTTGTCCGATCCATGCCTTCTTCATTTGAAAAAAAAACGTTGTCCACTTAGCCATTTTTTTAAGTTTGGGAAAAGGAAAAAGTCACTGGGGGCTAAATCTGGCGAATACGGTGGGTGGTCGACCAATTCGAACTTCAATTCTTCAATTTTAGCCATTGATCGTAAACATGTGTGAACACGGGCATTGTCCTGATGAAAGAGGATTTTTTTCCTGTTTAAATGAGGCCGTTTTTCTTCAATTTTGTTTTTTAGCTGGTCCAATAAAGATGCATAATAATCCCCTGTTATTGTTTTTCCTTTTTCCAAATAGTCAACGAAAATAATTCCACGTGCATCCCAAAATACAGTAGCCATAACCTTACCAGCTGATTTTACGGTTTTCGCCTTCTTTGGACATGGTTCGCCTTTCGCAATCCACTGCTTTGACTGTTCTTTCGTCTCGGGAGTATAGTGGTGTATCAATGTTTCATCTACAGTCACAAAGCGACGAAAAAATTCATCCGGATTGCGTTGCATGAGCGACAACAGGGCTTTAGAGGCCACCACCCTATTGCGTTTATTGTCGACTGTGAGCAAACGCGGCACCCATCTTGCAGAAATTTTTTTCATGCCCAATTTGTCATGTAAAATAGAAATGACGCTACCTTTTGAGATCCCTGTAACCTCAATTATCTCACTCAACTTTAATCTTCGGTCACTTAACACCATATCGTGGATTTTATTGATCATTTCTGGTGTAGTCACCTCTACAGGACGTCCTGAGCGTGGTTCATCCTTTGTTGATGTACGACCACGTTTAAATTCATTTAACCAGTTATAAATAGTTGCAAGTGAAGGAGCAGATATGCCGTGAACTAAATCCAACTCATTTTTTATTTCCTTTGCTGTTAACCCTTTTATATTAAAATGTTTAATAACAGCTCTAAACTCAATTTTCTCCATTTTCCATTTTTCCATTTTCCACAAGCAAATTTTTTTTTTAAATGTACGAGAAACACACAACAACCCGACCAATCTGATTGAAACTTCGCAGCATACTGAATCGGTAGTGCCGCTGCATGAAAACAAACCGCTTACAGTACTAGTCGTGCCACCTGTCGGCTTTTCTAAGGACTTATTGACCCACCCTCGTATATGGGGGTGCTCTGCATCTTCAGCATCTATTCAACACGCCACTGCTATGTATACCAGTATAAAGTATAGTAGAAGTTATAGCAGCCAACGGTTGGTACATTAAAGTATCTAGCTAAGTTTTTTTTACCATTACCTTTGTGAATCAAACAATATTATGTTATGCTATTTTTATTTCCAAGAGTTTAGTTTCATTACAACCGTCAGCGAACCGTTTTTTTATCAATATCAGATGGTAAGATCTGAGCACAAAGAATAACAAAATTTCTTATCTTGGAGTAGGTTTTTTTTATCAATCTCTGCCACATACGAACAGCATTTTATTAGGTATACGTAACGACTTCTCGTAACATGTACGACTCGTACGAGGCAATTCTATAAACTACATGCATAACGCGTCTACAATAAAATTTCTATACGTGAGTGATATCATATTTTATTTATGAACTTGTATTTGATATTTTATATCAAATTACTTAAATAAATTATATAAACTAGGTTGCAGTGTTTACAATACCTACAACGAGTCAGGTTTATGTGAACGGCATATTGAGGTTAATTCAAAGATGTTGGAGAAAACCTTCATATTAATTGAACCAGCGTATACCACCTTATTGTACGAGGGTGGGTCAATAATTCCTTAGAAAAAAGCATTAAAACAGTTTTTATTTTTGTATTTTTTTTTTATTTCTCAACATAATCTCCTTGGAGCTCAATACACTTGGTTAGACGTTTCTCAATTTTTTTTAAGCCGTCAGAAAAATAAGTTTTCGGAAGGTCCTCAAAATAAGCATTTGTCCGATCGATGACTTCTTCATTTGAAAAAAAACGTTGTCCACTTAGCCATTTTTTTAAGTTTGGGAAAAGGAAAAAGTCACTGGGGGCTAAATCTGGCGAATACGGTGGGTGGTTGACCAATTCGAACTTCAATTCTTCAATTTTAACCATTGATCGTAAACATGTGTGAACACGGGCATTGTCCTGATGAAAGAGGATTTTTTTCCTGTTTAAATGAGGCCGTTTTTCTTCAATTTTGTTTTTTAGCTGGTCCAATAAAGATGCATAATAATCCCCTGTTATTGTTTTTCCTTTTTCCAAATAGTCAACGAAAATAATTTCACGTGCATCCCAAAATACAGTAGCCATAACCTTACCAGCTGATTTTACGGTTTTCGCCTTCTTTGGACATGGTTTGCCTTCGCAATCCACTGCTTTGACTGTTCTTTCGTCTCGGGAGTATAGTGGTGTATCCATGTTTCATCTACAGTCAGAAAGCGACGAAAAAATTCATCCGGATTGCGTTGCATGAGCGACAACAGGGCTTTAGAGGCCACCACCCTATTGCGATTATTGTCGACTGTGAGCAAACGCGGCACCCATCTTGCAGAAATATTTTTCATGCCCAATTTGTCATGTAAAATAGAAATGACGCTACCTTTTGAGATCCCTGTAACCTCAATCATCTCACTCAACTTTAATCTTCGGTCACTTAACACCATATCGTGGATTTTATTGATCATTTCTGGTGTAGTCACCTCTACAGGACGTCCTGAGCGTGGTTCATCCTTTGTTGATGTACGACCACGTTTAAATTCATTTAACCAGTTATAAATAGTTGCAAGTGAAGGAGCAGATATGCCGTGAACTAAATCCAACTCATTTTTTATTTCCTTTGCTGTTAACCCTTTTATATTAAAATGTTTAATAACAGCTCTAAACTCAATTTTCTCCATTTTCCATTTTTCCATTTTCCACAAGCAAATTTTTTTTTTAAATGTACGAGAAACACACAACAACCCGACCAATCTGATTGAAACTTCGCAGCATACTGAATCGGTAGTGCCGCTGCATGAAAACAAACCGCTTACAGTACTAGTCGCGCCACCTGTCGGCTTTTCTAAGGACTTATTGACCCACCCTCGTATCAAAACGTATGAAAATCTGCGGTGTTCATTGATTTCTAGGGAATTGAATCCCCCTTCGCTCTTTCACGTATATGCCTTTGACACACAACACACACATCGATATACCTATGTATATATATCTTTCTGAGGAATTAGCCACCGTACTTATAGATATAGCCAGTTTATATGTCTTAAGGCTATACGTCAGCTGGGGCACGGTCTAAAACGATCGTGACTACGCGACGCGAAGATTGTGCAACGACGCGTGCAGAACAAAACATTATTTGTCATACAAATTCAACATGCGTCCATTTAATGTTATGTTTATTGTTCTATTAGTAATAATAATAACATATTCATTGACATGTTTTCTTTTTCAGGTAAATGGGTAACGTTTTTTAGTCATCTTTACACGATTTAAGAATTCATTCCCCCCTCGCCATTACAAAACAAATTGACATGTTCACATCTCGACTTTCGCTCTCAGCCAGTCCGAAATTTCGTCGCATCTATAGTTGAAAATTATTTGCCGCTTCACTGAAGTATGCTCTTAAAGAGTTCGTTTTATTATATAATATCATTGTAGGGAACCGAGGGTTGCTAATTTAATTTCTGGTCTCGTTTTGCATTTTTTGCACCTTCGGCAAATACCTATGCCTCCCGCGAGTGAAGTTTCGTCCTCGTATATATTTATTCTATACATTCTTACAAATACAAAAATATATACTAATATAAACGTTACATAGCACTGTTTAATATATAAACATTATTTATTAGTATTATATATATACAAAATAAAAATCCTAATACATAAATATGTATTATACAAAAATATCATAGATATAATCATAGGTTATAAATATACATTAAATATAGTCAATTCATTGTCATTTACTTTTTTCGTTTGTAAGAAATAAAAAGGCTTTTTTATTTTGTTATATATTTATTCTACTTGTCAACAGCCCCTTTCCTTGTCCACCACCGTGATGATCAGTGCAAATTCAATCTGACAAAGCGATTTTTCGAGGGTTGATTAGAAATGTGATAATATTTTGAAGAAAAAACCACAAATATCTGTAAACGATTAAAATATTAAGTGATAGACGTCATATTACACTATTTATCGTATGAATTCATTCAGACCAACACACATCTGTCCCCAAATAAATAAACGTATACAAAAAAAACTATTTAAAATGTATTTGTACAATTAATATTGATGTTTTTTTAATCGGCTGCCTAGTGTACCAACAAATAAGTAGGAATGTTTTTATTATCAAAGCGCGCCAATTTACAAGATTTTGACTGACCAACCTACATCGAATTTGATTCCAATGCTTACAAGTGGTATAATGTGTATGTCGAACTATAATTCTGATTTCCAGGTTGTTCTATATCACATCTTTTAAGCAAAATGACTTAAATGCCATTTTGTTATATTTTATGTTTAGCTTATTTATTAGTCAGAATACAAAAATTATGAACGGATTTGTCGGTAATGTCGAAAATAAGCTATTCTTTTATATGCAGAGCACAGTTTTTAATATAGGTATATAGTTTGTGCAATTATTTCAATGTGAAATATCAAATTGCTCCCCTGAGAATTTTACTGAAAGTGACATAGAACAACCTGGTAATCAGGCGGCGAATATACAGGCTTATAGACACACGTAGCGGCAGCATTTATTTTCGGTTGCATAAAATAAATTGTCAATTTATTTGATATATTGTACATTAAACAGGTAAGGTAGGTGTGTGAATTATGAGCCGACCTCTGATCCCACGGCCCAGGTGATCGCTTGCAGGAGCGTCGCGACGCTCTCCGACGTCCGAATTTACCATGCCCAGTCATCTTTCTATTGATAGAGCGGACGCCCTCGCCGCCCCGCCCACCGCGCGTCTCTCCCGCCTGCGGTTGTTTATTTATACTACTCTGCTATTCATCATCTTAGTTCCTGGCATTCTGTCACTATCGCCGAAGACCACGGTGCTGCCAATGCGATGGATTATGTTGAAAATGTATGACTAAGGATTCTTGACTTTGTTTCAAAGTGTACCATTATGATAGTGTAGCGAGAAGCAGGTATACAATCTAAAAATGTACATATTACGGATTTCTTTTTCAGTGCTATAGATTTGAATTAGAATTAACACCAATACAGTACCACATCCGGTCTTAAAAATGCTTACCACGAAGCGCTAATATTGTGTCGAAATATGTCTAAAAGAGTATTTTTGTAATCGTCGCCGTGTTTAAATTGAAAATAACTCTATTTTGGTAGATCAGCGAAGCTATTATATACGGCGGCTTTCGTGGTGCCATGCGTAAGGCTCTGGCCTTCCATCCAGGAGCTCTGGGTTCGATTCCCCATGAGGACACAATATATTTATGTGATTTTTTCAAAGCCCAGGAGTTTGTGATTGTTTATCATATTTATGTTAATTTGGTACAATAAGTTAACCGTCTAAACTGCCAAAAACAGCCCCTCTTGGCTGTGTTTACTTTTAGAGCGAGGTAGACAGTTTTGACAGTTTCGAGTAGACGGTTAACTAATTGCAACAATCAACTGCCACAATACATAAATGATGAAAAAGTGATAATATTTATCACTTTATCCGTCGATAGCCGCCTTGTGTATAGAATAGAGACCCACAAAATATCCGTGGGGTTGGCATTTTTTCATATTATTATTTTGTCAACACGCATTATATTATTTTCGTTTTTCATCAAATTTAACAGTTTATAATCAAATATATTCGGTAAATTAGTTATTCGATGGAGTTTGTAATTGATTCGTAATTTTGAAGAAATTATAACATTTAGTGTTGCGTATTTGATATGGTACATTATATACTTAATATTATGACAGTTTTACATAATAACAATTATAATTTGAAGGTTCATTTTTCCCATTCAAAGTGGTAAAATAATCGGAGAAAAGAATAATTTCTATTTCAAAATATGATTTAATCATAATGGCACATGTTTTTTCATCGGCGGTCTGTCGCTAATTAGATATTTTCAGACATGTAAAATCACGTTACATTCATCATCAAACATTATTTTATTACAAAAATTCATAGTTTAATTTATTTTCATTTTTTGAATAGGACGGAATAGACTTTCAGATAATAATCTTGCAATTTCTCCAAAACTACCAGTTGATTTAAAACTCAATTGAATACTTTACCGAATATATTGGACTATAATCTGTTAAATTGAAGATATACTGCGTGTATCACATAATCATTATTTGAAAAGGTGTTATAACCACGGACATCTGACGTAGGTACCAAATAATATGGCCTTATTCACAATTTTAACATGTTGACAAATATTAATTATTTAGGGAAAGCTCGCAAAGATACTTACCTCAAATTATTCATTTTCGATATTCACTTAGCATTCCGGCCCATTTGGGGGAATTGATGTTCCATTATAATTATACTAAATAAACAAACGATACATTTTTTTTTTTTTTTTTTTTGTGATTTTACCGAGGCTTTGACTGCGACTCGCTGTCATATCGCCTCTTCTCTTCTAGAAGGGGATCCGTCGATCAGGTCCTCACTCCTATTCTGTTAAATAACTTTACAATTTTGCCTAGCTCTTCCGTCTTACCCACCGCCAGGACACCCTTCAATTCGTCGACATTCTCATAGATATCTGCAATTCGCAGCTGTACTCTGTGAATTTCATATTTGGGGCATTGCAGTGCTATATGTACAATGTCCTCTAAAACATGACATTCATCGCAGAGCTGCGATTCGCTTCTTCCCATGAGGACATCAAATCTTTTGCCCATGGTGTGCCCTGTTCTTAGCCTCAGAATTAACTTAAGCTCATTCCTCGTCAAAGAAGACTCTACAAACCAGGGCACCTCTCGTGGTGATGGTAGAATTGACTTACTCCATTTCCCCTTTTCTAATGATGCCCTATGGTGAAAATCTATCCACATACTATGGCACATTTTTTTTATAGCCTCATTCCAGTCCAGGTTTTCTGGTATCCACTGATGTGGTACCCCTGAATGGCCGGCTTCCTTTGCCAGATCATCTGCCCTTTCATTTCCCTCAATGCCCATGTGCGATGGGATCCATTGAAGGCATAGATCTCCTCCTCTATTTTTCTTGGCGTCGATCTGGTCAAGGATGTGGTATGCTATGGTTTTACTGTTATGTGAGCGAGTTGCTGCGGCAAGATGTTGTAAAGCGCTTTTGGAGTCTGTTAAAATGACAGCGGATTGCGCCGAGAAATCATCGCTTAAAGTGTATTTAATTGCTTCGTTTATCGCGATGAGTTCCGCCGTCATTATTGGTATCGCTGGGTTTAGCTTCCAGCTCTTGTTTATACCTACTTCTGGTATCACAAGAGCTGCTCCTGCTCTATTCTGATCTTTGGATCCATCTGTATAAAGGTGGCTCCATCCTGCGTACCTCTCTGTCAGCATTTTTTCGACACGCTCTCTTGCTTTATCGGATACTATGCTCCGTTTTGGTTTGTCTATTCCTTTGACCTCTAGTTGGATAACAGAGCTGAGGTCGTAGGTACCAACTGGCCTCCTCAGCGAATACATACCTAGGCATTTTGTATTTAATACCTCCCAGCTTTCTGTGGCTTTAAGGATTCCTACCAGTAGTGGGAGCTTTCTTTTCTCATAGTATGTATTGCTTTCAACGAGCTCGTATAGGAGTTTCACCTTTGCCAATATGGGGTTATCTATTATAGATTTCCACTTCCTCCATGTCTTGGTAGCCAGTGCCCATCTCCTGACATTCAGTGGAGGTACGCTGAGTTCCGCTTGTAGCACGTGAATGGGCGTTGTCCTGATAAATCCTCCACATATTCTTAATGCTTTGGACTGGATGCGATCTAGCCTCACCGAATTAGTTTCTGCAGCGGAGTGGTAAAACATGCTCCCGTAATCTAATCGGCTTCTAATGAGTGCCGTGTATAACCTTCTCATATGAATGGGGTGTACGCCCCACCCACCTCCCGCCAGTACTTTGAGTATGTTCAGAGGTTGTGTCAGGCTATTCGCGCAATGACTAATATGATGCTTCCACGTTAGTCTATAGTCCAGGTTCATACCTAAAAATTTATAAGTGTCTACTCTTTCTATTATAGTGCCGTCGATTTTTAAGTTAAGCTGGTTTTGTCTCTTGCCTCTGGCAAAAAGTACCACCTTAGTTTTGCTGGGAGCTACTTTGAGGCCTCGCGTTTCCAATAATAATTTTATTTCGTCAAGACTCTTCTGCATTAACCTTTGACATTCATCTACTCTTTTTCCCGAACAAAAAAGTGCAAAATCATCTGCATATTGTACAATGTTGACCCTTGTTATTAACTTTAATATGTCAGTTGTAAGAATGTTGAATAGTAATGGGGATAGGGGGTCTCCTTGCGGAAGGCCTCTAGAGCATACCGTACTCTTCTTTTCATTATTAATGCACATGGTGATTTTTCTTTCATTTAAATACTGCTTAAGATATTTAGTGATCTTCCCACCGATTCCCCATTCATTCAACACCCTTGACACTTCTTTCACATGCACATTATTATACGCATCCTGGATGTCCAGGAATGTTGTCAGAGTTACTTCGTTTTTGACCTGTGCTGCATTGATGTCTAGTACTAGGTTGCCTATGTTCTCCAGAGTCGACTTTTGCCTTCTGAATCCCGTAGTATTGTGATGAAATAGTTGTTTTTTCTCTGCAAACCATTCGATTCTTCTTGCAATCATCTGGTTGAACGTTTTGCACATGCATGATATGAGTGCAATTGGTCTGACTGACGACACTAGGGTAGGGTCTCGCCCTGGTTTTAAGATTGGGATAATCATCGTTTCCTTCCATTGCCTAGGGACTTTTCCGGTTTCCATGATTAAGTTGAATATCTCCACTAGTTTATTTTTTCCGGTCTCTGGCAGCTGAGCGATCATGGAATATGAAACTTCGTCCATGCCGGGGGCAGTGTCTTTATTTTTGGTTACTGATCTTAGTTCCGCCACTGTAAGAATTTCATTCATTGTATCATTAGGATTATATGTTTCCTGTTCTGCAATTTCTTCCTTCGTTTCGTCACTTTTACTTGCTAGTTGTTCAAGGAGGAGTGACGCCATGCTTTCATCCAGTTGATTTTTGAATTTGTTTCCCGATTTGCCCTTCATCCAACTCATTTTTCTCCACATTTCTGAGTAGGAAGTCTCCGAGTTGACGGAGTCACAAAATGCTTTCCAACTTTCTCTTTTGGCTTTTAGGATTACTTTTCGAGTTGTGGCTTGCCTTTTCTTTAGTTCTAGGTAGTTTTCTGTTGAACTGATTTTTTTGAAGCGAGTATAGGCAAGCCTTCTCTCAGCGATTGCCTTTGATACTTCGGAGTTCCACCATGGTTTTGGTCTAAAGTTTGGGTGACTGCATACTTTGAGTCTCGGAATGCTTGAATTTGCCCCATTATTCAATATTGCCTCCAATTTATCATACTCTACTTGTACATCTCTGGTAGGTTCTGTAAGTCTGTCTATGTCATTTGAGATGATTTATCGATATTGTTCCCAGTTTGCTTTAGGGTAATTTCTTCTTGGGATCATTTCTGTTTGGCATTGATTTTCCACAAACTCGATGATAATGGGTAAATGGTCACTGCCCATAGTATCGGAGTCTATTTTCCAATCGGTTTCCAGTACCAGCTCATTGGAGATAAATGTTATATCCGGTGCCGCTCCTCTCTGATTTGGAGGGGCGACCCTGGTACTTTGTCCATTGTTAATCGCTACTAAGTCAGAGTCAAGACATACGTCAGCGACATCCTCTCCTCTTGCGTCTCGAAGTATATGATCCCACATTGGGTGGTGTGCATTGAAATCCCCACCCATAATTGATCCCTCTCCCATTTGATCGAAGAGCCTGCTCCATGCGTTTTTCCGAATGGTAACATTGGGTTTACAATATATTGCTGTCACTGATTTTAGTTTTTGTGTCCCTCTGATTTCGACTTGACATGCCTCCAGTTCAGTAGGAAGGCCTTGTAGGGTCTTTTCTTTAGACGCCAGTGTTTTATGCACCAGTATCGCTATTCCTCCGTAACCATCCCCTCTGTCTTTTCTATACATCGTGTAATCATTGAATTTCAGATAGTCTAATTCAGACCTCAGCCAAGTCTCTGAGATTAATGCTATTGAAATTTTTTGTCTTATTAAGTAGAGTTCTATATCATCCTTCTTTTGCTTCATACTTCTGGCATTCCATTGTAAAATCCTAATTTGTTTTTTACTATCCATTTTGCTGCAGAACCTCCCCTAGAATTTCCCCTAAGTTTCCTTCTTTGAAGTGTTTGCATACCCAGTCCACTGCTTTAATTATTAGTTGTTTAATGATCTGCTGCCAATCTCCCCCTTTCAGCAAGACTTTCATAATTTCTCCCATCGCGTTAACCTCTGTCTTCCCTTTTGAATTTTTCTTATTTTTTGTAGGCTTTACGCTACTACCTGTAGCTATTATTGTTGAGCCTGAAGCTTCTACCACCGCTTCTTCTTTCTTTTTGATTTCCTTAGTTTTTTGAATTGTTTCGCTTTCATCTCTTCCTACGATTTTTTTTTGTTTTAATATGTCAGCATAGCTATTATTTAACATATTTTTTTTTGCTTCCTTGAAAGGTATGTTCATTTTTTTCATTGCTTCTTTGCAATTCTTTTCCTCTTGCCACTTTGGGCATTTTTGGCTATTTGCCGCGTGGTTGCCTTTGCAATTGATGCACGTAATTTCCTCATTTTTTTCGCAGGTTTTGTGGTTTTCACCACACTTAGGGCACGTTTCTACTGTACGTCCGCAATTGTTCGCGATATGCCCATATCGCCAGCATTTGTAGCATTGCATAACCCTGAATACATACGGTTCTACAGCAAAAGAGACTCCATATATGTAAATTGTTCTCGGCAATATTTTCTCCCCAAATTTAATACTGACTGACGAGGTCTTTGTCAGCTCTCCTGTATCACCTTTTCTTGTCAACCTCTTAAGGTTGATTACTTTTGCATCACTTTTGATTTCCATTTGCAGTTCTTGGAGGTCCATATCAATATCGACTTTTCTTATTACTCCATAAGAGCAGGAGTCATTCTCTTTGGTCACAAAACCGAGATCTTTGAGTTCTCCAGCTTGTTTCACTTTATCTGCTTCTTTTTCGTCTTCTACTTGGATGTACGTCTTTAAATTTTTATTGTAAATTTTCTGTACTTTTACTCCTGCCTTATGCAGCATCTGCGCTATTTTCAGCTTTAATGGAATTTTACTTCCCGTCGCTATCATGACGATGTTTTGGTTTCCCTTTGGAGTGACCCCAGAGTCTCTTCTGGGTTTTTTTCCAGAGGTCACCGTCTGCCATTCTTCTTCTTTTTCTCCAACCACTTCCTCTTCATCATCGTTTCTTTTCTTCTTCGTTTTTTTCGTTTCATTCACTTCCATTGTGGTGTTTTCCATTTTATTGTTTTTGCCGTTCACGCGGTCTTGGAATTCGCGCAACAGTGTGAACAAAAAACAGTGTGGACAGCCCCTCGCTTCACAGCGTTTGACGCACTCCCCGCACAAAGTGCACTATCCGTGCAACAATAAATATTTTTCACTTTTTCTCAAGCACTGGCACTGATTGTCAAAATCACATGGGACCACACATGTTGAGTTTATTGTCAAATTCATTTACAAACAATATTATTTTTGTTGTATCACGTATTTATAAACGTTCGCGAGTAACCAGGCGAATGCGACACGAATACGCAAGCGAAGTTGTACAACCTCACTCCACCGCTGTTGGCTTCCGACTGCAAACGATACATTATTTTTTAAATTCGTACAGATTACCGCTTGGATGAATTAATAGTGTAATCGGTGTAAATTCAAATAGAATAATGGGCCTGCTGGTATCGGTCAATTTTCCTTCGTAAACGTGTTTCCGTACAAATAACACGTAATCGTATGCCTTTCGTATTTGGTGTATGTTTCCGTAGTTCGTATGCTTGGCCAGAAACAAACAGCTGTCGACTATATCTCGCTCTCGGCACAATTCGAGCAAGTCGTGATAATTTGTTTTAATATCAATTTGATTCTTGTTTCTTGCCAATGCTTAATAATTACATTCACTCGCAGACAGGACAGACCGTGACGGAGAAGAGTGCCGTGGCTGGCGGGCGGAGTAGGGAGAGACGCCCACTCCTGGACCCTCGAAATAGACGCTTTTATTTCTGCCTCGTTCAATTGATGCTTTTCACCAGGGATCAAAAAAATAATGTTTACCGAAAACACCGCGTTAATAGTTACCGAATAACTAACTCTGTGACGCGTCTGCCCGTCCCGTGATCTGCAATTTTAATTGACCGGCTATAAAGAGAGCATATGAATAAACGGGTAAACAAAATTTCAAGATTCTGCTAAAATACTGCTCGAGTGTGGGCATGCTAAAATAACACGTACTTTCTTTACGGATCGGACAGGAAACTTGAGGTTATCATTCTATCAATAAACTTATTACGACGCTTGCGTATATCTTATATAAAATTCTGTCTACTTCCTGATGTCCACATTATTAACTATGTATTTAAAATTAAACACAATACCTATATTATTGTAGTTAATCCTCATAATTTATTCTAAGTGGTCGTAAGTCTTTGATTGAGGGACCAAAAATAATTATTAATGAATGATAAAAAATAAAATCATCTAACAAGACAATACAATATTATAAGAATTACTCATAGTTTCAAAAACAGTTTTACCTTTTTTAAACCATTTTTTTCCCCATTTTTTTTTTGTTTTTACGAGAAATGGATGTTGGGCACTTGTTTAACCTAGTACCTATGTGTATTTGTCAGACCCAGGATTCGAACCTGGGATTCACGACATTACAAGCCGACGGCCCGACGCGGCCGCTTAGGTCCTTATAATATGATTGCATCTGTGTATGTTTAGGATCTATCTATTTCTATATAGTACCTACATTGAATTGTTTTTCATTACATATTTATTGTGTTTCATTAGTTTTCAAGTCTTTATTATTCAAATATATCATCAGCTGACAGAGTTCCCCCCACTTCGAAGTCGTCGAAACTAGTCCTGATTTCTCCAGATAAAAATGTGTAATGCTGGCTTTCACAATGGCTCAAGTCAAACAAATGAACGTGGTCGCGTGGTGTTCAACATTGTGAAGAGACCGACGTACGCGTTGGCCGGCAAATGTTTGTCGTCTATCGACACAGTGTCGGTTTTTCAACACGTATCAAACAATGGCACCAACATTACCCTGACTTAACCATTGTGAAGAACCAAAGAATAATTTTAGGCTATTAATGCGACATTCATTAATTCTTTATATATAATATTGTAAGTTGTCATCCAGAATATTTGGTACATAGTACAATTTTATTATTACTTTGTACGTGTCTCCGTTTTTTTAAATGACGAATTGAAAGTAGAATCCTTCAAATATACAGTAGTTTATAGTCGAGAGAGTAAAAGTACCACCCATTATTATTATTGTATATGACATAACTAAACTATATTATTTTCAATGGAAATTGTGTTATTTTAATACTTTATACTACATTTTAATTAGGTATAAACTATAAAGGATAATTTTATCATATTTTTTGTAGCCAATCAATGAAAATGTCAAGTGCATTTGTTTATACTGCAAACGGATGCTGTCGTTGATATAGATATTATATTCATCTGTTGACCCGATTAAATGTCTCCCTAAACGGCCTAAACTATGCGTGGGGTACGTTAAATTGTTATTTAACGTATCCTACATAATTTTATACAAAAATATACAGCATTTATTCACGTATCGATGATTGATTTTAAGATGGCTCAAGTGGTCCTCTAGTTTGTTGCTGTTGAATTTCGATTTGAATTTCTGTGTGGCCCACTTCAAACCCATCGTCTATCTATAGAGTTATTGGTTATTACTGAGATATAAGATAATTCTATGATTATTTTGTGAAGTACGTGTTTCCTTTCCCATTGCGTATATTATATGCACTTTTAAATCAATTACATAATGAATTTTCGACTGCATATACCTACTTAGCAATAATTAGGTAAAATTTTGTACGTGTTGTACCTACAGCAATTACTGAATCCGGCTGAAGTGTAACGAAAAACGGTCAGCCTATTCGAAAATCTAAAAC
Organism: Rhyacophila brunnea; assembly: GCF_057557595.1. Taxonomy (NCBI): domain Eukaryota; kingdom Metazoa; phylum Arthropoda; class Insecta; order Trichoptera; family Rhyacophilidae; genus Rhyacophila; species Rhyacophila brunnea. The sequence continues at coordinate 44,965,768 of NW_028232859.1, forward strand.
CAAAAAACGTCTGTAAAAACGCATGTAATATAAACATAATATAAAAGAACAGTGGCGTGGCGTACCTATGCAAAGTGCCGCCCTTATGCAGACTTAGAATGCCGTCCTCTTTTATTTTTAGTTTCCAATTATCTGCAAATTTGCTCGGTAGATACCTACTTGCTATTTTATTATTTATTTTTCGCAATTTTAGTAAATAATCTTAAATTTAGGTACATACACTGTCTACTGACAATTAGAGCATTTTCACGAAAATTACTCGCAAACAGTGGTAGGCAGTCTATGTACGTGGAAGTCATTGGGGTTGACAGGTTTGGTGGCACCATTGTGATTTTTTTATGTTGTCATAATAGTTATAGTTCGATTATTTTTTTAAATAGGACATCGATACTTTCTAATAGAGAGACCGTATCGTCTGTAGGTACTTTATACTTTGGAAAACCGCCATTGCTATCAAAAGTTGTAATATTTGTTCTTTCATTCGCTGTCTCTGGGCAACGTATGATCTGCCTACCCCCACAGAATGTCACTGCAAAAAAGTCTCCTTCCTGACACTACAACCCTATGTGGGTTATGACCTTCTCTGATATCTGCCTCTGTATAAAGGTGCGTCCCTCTAGTTTTGGATGCCCAAGGTCTTTAAATCCAACACGACACTATCCCTCCATCTTGTACGAGGTCTATCAGGTTGCCGTCCGGAAATTAAGGCGGAACACATATTATAGACGTATAGACATCTCATCTTTAGTAGGGTTACGTGTAAATTATACGTATTATATTTCGCCATAGCACAATTCGCCGTGAGCTATCTTGCTGGAAAGAAATGGCCGTGTAGCATTGAGATAAAAAATACGATTTTTTTTTTGTGGATTATTGTAGATACATAGTAATAATGCTCCAATTTTATTAGATTCAATAAGAACATTAATATTGATTGGTTTCAAATATCTGATACTTAAATAAATAGAGTCTTTAGATATTTGATAGGTATGACTTGATACCAGATTTTTTTATAAATTCTATGATATGATTGTATTTCTAATTTTTTTGCCTACCTATTTTCTTCTGTCTTTCGTTTGAATTCCGGTGGGTTATCACGTATTTTGGAAGTGTTTTATTTATACATGAATTTGATCTTAATGCTATACTTACCTTAGTTGAGGCATGGTCTAAAAAGATCGTGGCTAGGCGATGCGCGGATTGCGGGTCGCGGGTGCAAATGACGCATGCCGAACGAAATATAATTTGTCATATAAATCCAACATGCGTCCATTTAATGTTCTGTTTATTGTTCTATTAGTAACAATAATAATATATTCATTGACATGTTTTCTTTTTTAAGTAAATGGGTAACGTTTTTAGTCATCTTTACACGATTTAAGAATTAATACCCCCGTCGCCATCACGAAACAAATCGACGTGTTCACATCTCGACGTTCGCTCTCCGATTGCCAGCGAGTCCAAAATTTCGTCGCGACTGTAGTTGAAAATTATTTGCCGTTTCACTGAAGTATCGTCTTAATAGATAGGTACTACGCGGTCATATAATATGTTTTAGACACGATTTAGTAGCACTCGTTTGATTGGTAATTTTAAATGTGCACAAAGTTTTATAATTATGCGTAATATTTTCGATTCCGTGATCTTTAATTCCCGATTTTTTTTATAAACCAACCGCTTGATTTAAATTACGCTTCTAATAAATGATTTGGATCACAGTATTGCAAACCCTAGTGTTAATAAGTTAACGTTTCGTGTCCACGTACATTATTCTTCTCCCACACACGCCATGGCGATTCCCACGTCGTAATACGTAGGCTAAAATTAGTCACTTAATTAATGGATATATCAATTAAACTTTAATCCAGACTAATTATTTCTCAGCTCAATTGTCTCCTTTTATGTTACATCTTGGACCAACGTAATACAAAATACAACACATAGGTACATCTACATAATATGTAGGTACCCCTGATCATGGCCCCCACATCTTGAAGCGCCCCCCCAGGCTAGAATCTTCGGCGGGCCCCCCTACCTATCGCTAAGGTTAAAATCAGTGTGACGATCTACAGTTGTTTAATACAAATAGTGTTATTTAGGGTATTTTATAGCGATTTTTTGTATTTTAATGCAACCATTTGAATTGTGGCGTTGTTGTCGAATATCGACAAACAATAATTAATGTCAGTAGACTCGTGAAATAGCGCCGCGGGCAACAGTTTTTACTATTAGGTGCAATTTTGTGATATGTGGTCAGTCTGCCACGCCGGGCCCCCAGGCTAGTGCCCTGTCAGCCCCCCCTTGTGGGGGCCATGCCCCTGATATTATGTATAAAATAATACAACTCAAATTTCTTCTTTTTCTAATCGGTATTGCAGTTGTTTAAGTGAAATAATCGCGTATGTACACAGGCTTTGGAAAAACTCTCAAATGTATTTTAGAACACCGAGCCCCCGGATGAGCTAGTGTAGTGCCTTATGCACTGGACTTCTTTGCGGTTCGACGTCGTTGTCATTCGCTTTGGAGGTAGGCTGATACGATTCGAAATGGATTGGATTCAATCATTTTGAATAATTCAACCAATTAAATGATTTGCATTTTACATTGGCGAAGGGTGGAGGTAGATCAGAAATAAATAGTGCACACTAAACTTTGTCAGTCATACTTATTTGTTTTTATTGAACTAAGAACACAATTTGCAGTTGGTACTGATTAGTTTTTAAATTTTAATGAAACTCAGCCTAGCCAAACCAAAAATAAGAATGGCGATTATTGTATTATCAGTAAGTAGGTACCACCTATTGAAAAGTTGTTTGTTTATTCACATATGTTTTCTTGAATTTAGATAATATCTAGATGGTATCTACAAGTATATTTGATTGATGTTTATTCTACAGGTGTATAGTAAAATCATTGAACAAATTAATTTGTTTTAGATGCACCTACGCGCGGTTGCGAAACGTATTGCTATTTGCTACCTGTGATCATACATATTTAAATGTAAATTGAGGATAGTATATAATATTTCCTGTACTTATACATATTTTATTTTCCCTGTAAAAATTCCCTATTCTCCATACAGATCGAAATTAGAGTCTTTGTTTTAGCTGTTCTAAAAAAACAATATCAAGTGGAGGTTTTTCTCTTTTTGTTTTCAATTTTAGATACTTCATCCGAACTGGCAATTCTGCTGCCGCATTTTTTTATACTAAATTCCCTTTCCTCCCGTTTAGATTCCACTGCAGTTTTGCCTCCTACCTATTGAATGTAACGTATATTTTCTCCGTGTTGGTAATATTAAAAAAAAATAGACTTTTGAATATAAAATATATCTAAAGGATTCTGCACTCAAATAAAGGATTGTCCTCTCTAGAATCTCGATTAAATAACTGATGGTCACCGCGCATAAATAGCCTAGATTGCTCTCCACAGTCTTCGGACTTATTACAGTTCAGACTTCAGACGAACGAGAATTTTTACCAGCGTTAAAAATAGCCATCCGTTTGAGTTGCATCCCACGTCAAAATGGAAATTATATATAAAAAGATTCGTTACATCCTGTTTAAATCGTAATGGCGGACGGCAGTTAGTGTCATCTAACGGCTTGTTGTGTCTGTCAATTCCTTGTCACAATAGGCAATAGCTGAAGTGCAGTCGTTGTTGGTAATAAATCAGTTTTATTACCAACAAAACGATGTCTTTTACTGCCAGACAGTTGCGTTGACAACGCGTTGATATTGTTATGTCATCGGTTCCAATTGGGAAATAACTGATACCATCTAATTCGCTGAAGAACGCGTATTTCAACGTCATATAACGATTTAAATGACACCCCTATTACAGCAAACAAGACGGGAACCGGATAGAAATAATAAAAAAAAATATTGTCTAAATTCAATAGCTGTAAGATTCAATACAAACACATATTATACAGTCATAATATATAATTATTTAAAAAAAAATATGTCTGAAATGCGCACAATTTTAAAAACATTATTTTGAAGTCGATGTCAGATTAACAAAACAATTGAAAACTGCGTTGTTGTCATTCAATTCACATTACGGAAAACTAGTTACCAATTATTAAAATATTCGTAAATTATATTGTGGTTGACATTTTGCATAGCACAACAAATCACTTATTGAAGAATTATTTATTATAAGACACAGGTCATTTGTGGATGACTTCATCAATATTATTAATCCTAGAAATAGTACTTTTACATACGCTAGAAATTTTCCTTTGTATTTTTTCGTACTTAAATCCTTGGATCATCCCCTAGTAAACTGCAAATCAATAATATTAAAAACCTAAGTGCAATGGTACCTGAATAAAATAAAATCACAAAACTAGATTAATATCCAATGAGATGGGTGAGCTTGGTGCTCTGTTACCCACCAATTATTTGTCTATATTTGGACTTTATTTCCTACGCTGTCCGCTGACTACAATGTCGCATTTCACACTGCACACACTACAGAACGTAGACGATGAATTTTAATCAGTTTCTATCTACTACTTAGTAGTTTTAATTCATTTTACTCTTAACATATTATTTTTTTATTACGGATTGAGAATTACTATGCCTAAGGCTTTATATAAAAATAAAAACTCTTTTTTCGTTGGAACTTAAACATATGCAAGATTAAATCATTACTTACGTGTGCATATTTAAATTCTCACCAACTACATATTAAATCATAATATAATAATTTAAATATAAATAATAATATTAAATATTTTTTTAAAGTAGTACGTGTAAGTACCTAACGTCTATTTATTTTCGAATTGCGTGGTGTCCAGTTGTCCCGGTGCCAAATCGTCCTAGACCCTGGGGGACTGTCTTCACTTCACTTCTGAACAATTCAATCTTCAATGCCCCCTTATTTATGACACCTCGCGGTATCACGACTAAAATTATTACTAGGACCGTCGTCGTAAGAATAAAGTATCGAAATATCGGTACCTATCAAATGATGTTTTTCCGCCAGGGTTTTATTTCCGAAACGCAAAATATCGATACTTTCTTCACGGCCCTGGCTGCCCTGTAGTATATGTTCAGCGTACAGCCCTGCTTACTGCATAATTCGTGCATCAAGATGCAATCCGTCTGCTTTTTGACATCTCGCATTGAGAGTTGCATTGCATTGCGTTCGCTTGTCATAATTCTGTAATTCGCTCACATTTTCCTTTCATTACGGAGGTGACATCATTTCTCTGCGGCCTGTGAAAGGAACCGTATCGTAGTCGAGACAATGAGACTTGTCTGTCTTGCAATAAATACCACTGGCAATTTATTATTGTCATCATTTTTTTATGACTTTACTCTAGTCTAGTCTTCAAGTTTGCATGAATACATATTATTACATACATATTTACAAATCGTACAATAAAACACAACATGTAGAGCAGGGGGTAGGAAACTTTTTGGATGGAGGGCCAAATTCAAGAATTCAAAATGAGTGGCGGGCCGCAAGTGAAATACCATTTTTAGATATACACTATTTATTATCACGAAAAATAAACATTACAAAAAAATAATGAGAAGAATAGAACTTTTGTACATTTTGTAATATTTTTTTTAAATTCAGGTGTTAATTTTGTAGTTTTGATATTCTCAAAACTACTTGTAAATGGGCATCGGAGATATTTGATCGTAAAGATTTTTTATTGAGGTTCATGATCGAAAATGTTTGTTCACATGTATAGGATGATCCAAAAATAACGAACATTTTTCTTGCATAATCTTTAAGTTGGTCGAATTTGTCTGAATTAAAGGCATTGTAAAATTTGGAGATTTCTTCACGACGATGCAATTCTCTTAAATCAGTGTCACACTGCAGATCAATAATCTCAAGTTGTAGCTCCGTCGGTACACTAACAATATATTATATTGAAAATGGATCGCGTACTATTGCTAAACTTGTCTCAATTTTTCGGAAGTCACCAAATCTATGTGAAAAATCGTCATTCAGAGCCTAATAATTTTACCATATTCTTCAAATTTATATTCCGATAGGTATATTCAGCAACTTCGAAGTTGAAAAGTGGTCCACGTTGTTATTCGATATTTGTCGAAGGAATAACTTGAGTTTTAATTGAAATCCATTCAAACTTTTTACCATATCATGGGCATATATTTTTTTTTCTTGCAACACGGAGTTAAAAGTATTTAAATGTGTCACGATGTTCAACGTAGAAAATAGAGGTTACATAGTGTGAGACGAGACGCAAGGAAGACGTACTGAAATAATACATTTACGAAACAACAAATTCTTCAAATTTTAATCTATTGTCAATATTTTTTTAAAAATTATAAAAAAGTTATTCGTAATCAGAAGTACAATTAATGATGGTAAGTACAAAAAAATTCCCGGCGGGCCACAGTTTGCCTCCCTCTGATGTAGAGCTTAATAACGATCTGGACGGATTTCGGCTTCTTAAATGTCCGCACAAAAAGTTGAAAAAGTTCCATTAAAGCGGAAGAAACGGATCCTGATTGTTTTGTGGAGTCAGTACCTACTACACATTTAGCAGGCTATGAGGCTCAACCACTATTGTGTATTAGTAGCAGTGAAACAATAATAGAAACAACTGGGTTCGAGAAATTCAGAAAGATGTATTGTGACCTCATCGAGAGCAACTCGCAACCCTACAAGTGGCCTATGATGGTCATCATCTCAGCATCATGTGCCTATCAAATCAAAGACTACCTGTGTTATTCTTGATTTAATCCGTCCATACCCCATATGGAGGGAACTCTTTCCTTCCCTCTACAACCTTCTGGCTAAATACCATGAGTTTTCCAGGTTCAATATAATATGACGTAACAAGTCATGCTTCTAATGCCGGGTCCACACTGGTAACATGTCGCGCGACAACCTCGTTGAATTTTACGATAATTATCATACTTATCGTAAAATTTAACGAGGTTGTCGCGCGACGTGTTGCCAGTGTGGACCCGGCATAAGGATTACATCTACGTCTGAGCATTATTTTGAATGACTCTTACGTGTTAATGACGCATTGTGTCGCCTTTATCTGTGATTCTGGACCCAAAAGAACATCAGTAGCTAGATCAAACCGTTTTATTCACTGCTGGATGAAGACCTATCCACGTACTTCCGCAGAACTTAACCATTCCATCGATCTAGCGGCCACTATGTCAACCTTGCGGACGTTTTGTACTTGTCTTGGGTACCACTGGATGACTAGATTGGTCCAGCGATTATCCCTTCTTGTGTCCAGCCAATTTCCATTTGAGGTTTTTATCGAACTCTATTACATCGCAAACCCTTGACTGTTTTCTTATCAAACCATTTCGTTGTCCTTTCGCGTTATGCCAGCATGGACCTCTCCATACCACGTTGTGCTACTCTAAGTTTCTGGATCTTTCTTTTACTTAGGGTCCATGTCACACGCATATGTGATTACGGGAAGCACATACTGGTTGAACACTGGGAGGTCATTTTTGAAGACATTATTCAGGTTGCCAAAAGCACTACAGCCCAGCTTTGCTCTGCAAACAATTTCATTAAAATATAGATTCATTTACACTATTACCAAAACATAATCACCGACAAATTCTTATATCTTTTCGCAGATTGGGTTCATAATATTCACCAAAATAACCATAATAAGTTAAATTATTTACCGGTCAAATAAATTCATGCGCGATATTTGATATTTTTATTTGCTTATATAATGACGTCAGATTCAGATAGTGTCAATATAATAAATATAACCGGATTTTTATACATTTAAAAACCGGTTCAATTTAATCTCAAATCATCCGTAAAATGGACTTTAATTCAAACATCACACATTAACGCCTTTTCATAATATTATTTTTTTTCGTATTTTGACGTGAACAGTAAAGATGTAAGCTTTTAGTAAGACTTGATAGAATCACAGCAATATTAGCTTACCCATATTATATTATAAATGAATACACTATCAATCTTATGATTATTGGATTATTCTATCTTATACAATATAATTGTACTTACCTAATATTTTTTCATCGTTGACCGTAAATATTATCTGTAGGTACTATGGTCAAAATTATCTAATAATAGGCCAGACAGTCGCATGACGGTTAGTAGTTATTGGTGACTTATTAAATTAAACAAGTAAGCTAGAGAGACCCTCTGATGCAAAAACCTGAAGGCAACTGGAATAGGATAGGGAAGGAAAAAATATATATTCTCTTGAATGACGCTAGGACAGAAGTCACTCATCAATGGTAATAATGGACACGCTGACCCATGTCATAAGCCAGCGTCTATAGTATAGGGGTAGGCAACCTTTTTATACCTACCACCCACTTTTTTATCTCAGTTAGTAGTAAAATTTTCTAACCGCCCACCGGTTCCACACATCTTCAAGTCGTTTTTCCATGTCTAATTTAAGTTCGCTGAGGTGCCTACTGAATCTGTCAATATCCTCTGGAGTTACACCATCTTTTATAGATGACAATTCGGGAAGTAATGAAATTCTGTCTTCAATAGATTATTACGAAGTAGTTCAAGTTTGTCAATAAATAATGATACAATACTTTGGCAACCTATAAGAGTTTTATTAGCTCCTTGAAGCTGCAAATTGACATCATTAAATATCTGCCAAATAAAGTTTTTAACTGTTGACGCAGATTGGTCTGAATGAAAAGGTTTTTAAAACCCCTACCGCCGACCATGAAAGCTGGAATGCCCACTAGTTGGCGGTAGGGATCAGGTTGACTACCCCTATTCTATACGGATGGAATCGTTATACAGTGCGGAATAAACAGTCGTGTCCGATAGTTCACGAGCACATATTTACAACTGGTCTGTGTGTGATACTGATATATATATTTTTTTTACACATTTTTCTGATTATTGGTAGGTATCTGTATATCCCATCTCTTTCTAGGAATATATTATTCGGAAGTGCCAGGATGTAATTTTGTTGATAAATTTTGTTTCGGTAAAACTGGACGCCAGGATTGATTAGGTAGAAAATTTGCTATATTTCCATTCGCAGAATTCGAAAATATTTCGGAAAACGTGCTTGTTGAAATTAAATCTCATGAATCATAAATTTGGATGACCGCTAAAGGAACAGATCATAAAAAATGAAGGCTTTCGAGTTGTAGTTATATCGGCGTACCACGTAGATAGAGTTCATGTGCTGATTACATTATCTACAAATGAATAGGTTTTAAGAAGAATTAATAAGCCAATTTAACACATAAGCGCAGGTTGGCTGCATACCTACTTATGCATAGGCCAGTTCATAATGCAGGTGAAGGCAGCAGAAGCTTAGTTGGAAGTCTTGGCTACACAAACTCCGTAAATGGCTCAATGTGTAAGGCGTTTGAAACGACTGGCCCATGGATTGGGAGGTGTAATGAAATTTAGTCGCCAGCCTTTGTTGAAGATGGTACTAAGAGAATATGCATAAATGGATTGGCGGTAGCTTAATAGATGAGAGCACTTACCTGGCCAGTGAAAGGTGTGAGTTTGAATCCTACTAGATCCAGCTTTTTTCTAATATGTATGTTGAAGTTTTTCAAAATTATATATATTTTTTATAGAAACATTTATGACTCACTTTATTATTTTTATTTTGGGGTTGGTGAATTAACATTTATTTATTTAATCACTGGCATCGTATGATTCTCGAGGAAATCGATGTATGTAATAGCTAGGGTCAAACTGAAAGTAACATGGCGGCATACTAGATTCAATAAATATGTGATTTCGGGCTATCAACAATGGTTACTTTGTACGGCACTTTACTGTCTGTCTGCTACGATAACAGACATATTATTGTGGTTCTTATTTGTTTTGTCTATTGTGTTGTAAACATTTCGTAGACTACGGAGAATAGATACATCCGGTATTTCTGTCTTTCTACTGTTTGGCGATCTATCGTCTTTCTATATACAGTATATTATACTATATACATATACCATATACCTACTGTCATTTCCCTCCATTTTGGAAAGTGAAAACATGCTGTCACTTTTATTTTGTTGTCTGGTTTTTCGTCTGGATTTTAGGACTTGGAGGTGAACAAATAACACACCGGAATTGTTTTGGAAACGGCAAGGTATATTTAAGTTAATATTATATAATAGTTACATTTTTAATAATTTATTTTACGGAGGAAGAAATGTACGTGTTTGCCATTTGGCTGTTTGCGGCGTAATACCAGAAGCATTGTCAAAAAGGCGACGTTGCAAATATTTTTAACGGTCGTGATCTACGGCATTGCCGGCTCTATTATTATTATTATTTATTTTCGTAATCAGCGCTTTACTATTTGTTGGATTTGATACCGACTCGGGCCTCTCCAGATACACAGAGACACCCCCAAATGGGGAGCATACGGGGTGTAACACTACCTATAGTACCTATACACTCGGGTCACGGCTTTCATTTCATAAGTTATTTCTATCTACATGAATGGGATTTTCTGCCATCCACCTAGCTGTTAAAACGAGCTGGCATAAAATGAGGCACTGAATTTAGTTAATGGTATCTAATAAACAGAAAGTCATTTTCATTCACAGCAGAGTATTTTAAAATGAAAAAAATACAAAGTTGGCAATATACAAAATGTGATAAGCAAAACATGTTACTCAGCAAAAGTGGCATGCGTTTTCCCTTTCAATAAGTTTTGCTTACTTTACTGTAATTAATGATCCAATAATATTATTGTATTAAAATAGTATAGCTTGTTTATTACTATTAAATTTTGCAATCTGGCATTTTCTATTACTATCGCAACTTACATGTGTTTTATAATGCTTATCGTATACCCTCTTTTATAATATTTAGATTATAATTATTTATATTACCTATACCAGGGATGGCGAACCTTTTTACGTACGCGTGCCAAAATTTCCTAAATATTATTTTTCAACTATTTGACGTGCCAAGCAGTTGTGAGGAAAAATTCTATTAAAAAAATATGATTTTCTAAATACCACTCACAGAACATAGCAAACATATAGCTTTATCACTTTTTTCAATAACGCCATACATTTCGGTCTACCAATTATGTAACTGTACTACTAGCTTAACCAAGTTTTTGTTTCTTATTTGGTGCAGTCATTGTGGGAAGTAATAATTGTTTGTGAATGTATTAATTAGTTTGGTTATTTACGCACAAATTAACACCAGAATTGCTCCGATCAGATGAGGCATTCGATACAGTTGTCTCAAGCATTGTAAATCGATCAAAATTAGAGGCTCGCGGCGCGGCATTCCCCGTCGCCTGATGAGGTTATTGCGATAATATTATATATGATGCATAAAGTATACGGACTGACCTATGCAATTATATATTTACATTCAACGTAATGTTTTTTATACAATGCGATTTGTCATTTATATGATTGTGTATTTTTTTTCTCTTCAAACGCGTGCCATAAGTTCGCAACCACTGACATATACAGGATTGTATACATTTGGAAATGTTGTTGGCGGGAAAATGCGACGCATTTTCTCATTATTTACTAGTTTGATATTATCTAATTCTAATATTACGCAGCAAAATGTATACTTATAACGTATATATACGTATAAGTAACCACTAATACATTTTAATAATATAATTTTTGCTATTAAATATTACATTACGATTTCCAAAATCGCTTCTGATATGCAGGACCATAAGTATTAATTTATAATTGACAACGTTGGCATAATATACCTTATTGCCTATGCCGTGTTCTCTCTTGACGATTTTTGTCGTGCAACTGTAGGTGTGTTAAATGTTGAACAAGAAATCGAAAGGATTATTTACGTATCGATTTAGGTTGAACCAAGGCCGACTATATTCGGGTCATGGCAGAGAGTTACGAATCACGGTGGTAGTGCTAGTTATTGATTGTCTTCGAATGCAATGCGGTAACCCGTTCGCAATAAATGACTATTTTCGATTGCATATTTCGTTCAAATTATTAGGTACCATTTTATTTAATTACATATGCAATTATCATCATTTTCTACAGTTTACCACATTGCTTTAACTAGCACAGGGGTAGTCAACCTTTTTATACCTACCGCCCACTTTTGTATTTCTGTTAGTTGTAAAATTTTCTAACCGCCCACCGGTTCAACAGTAATGGTGGTTTATAAAGTAGGGAAGTAACTTTTAAAATAGTTTTAAGTAGTTTTTAAAACCCCTGCCGCCCACCTTGAAAGCTGGTACGCACACTAGTGGGCGGTAGGGACCCAGGTTAACTACCCCTGAACTAGCACTACCAAGTTTATTCGTATCACGGCCTGACTAGTAGGCCTTGTGAGTCCGATGTGTCCAGTGAATTTGTTATAGTTCGTTCGTGTCCGTAATGTCTGATAATTTAATTGACGGAAGTAAAAAAATATTGCTGAAAAAGTTTTAAAAAGATCGTTTATAAACACTATAACAGTGTCAAACAATGTTTGTAAATCGATACAAGTTTGACGTGCCTATGAGAGATGTTTTCACCTTGATTACTTTCCTTCCTAGGCAATAAGTTGACTCGTATGTTGAACGTAGTAAGGCCCGTTTCAGACGGGACACCGGTGTCGCGCTCGTATATAATAAAGAGGCCTTTGTATTCGAAGAAAAGGACCTTTGTATTATGTTTATGAACGCCCCGAGCTAATGAGTCAAAGCGTGTCCGGTACACTTTTCTGTCGGCCGTTACATTCGCAAGCCGCCCATACACATGTTTTTATGACCGCAGTCAGTTTTATGTTCTAATTTATATCGCGAAATTATGCGTTAACTCATTAGCTCTGGGCGTTCATAAACATATAAGTACAAAGGTCTCCTTATTATATACGAGCGCGACACCGGTGTCCCGTGTGAAACGGGGGTAAGAACGCCACTTCGACTGTGTGCAGTCAATGTTTGTATTTTTTTTGTAAATAATGGTGCCACTTACACGATGTCATATTTTTTAATTAGTGTGATATTATTTAATTATATATATTAGTTTTGATTGGTATCTACGAAAATTTTTATTACGATTCTCAACCATGCGAATTACTCGCTTGCTAAAAACTTAGGTACATTTTTTTTGAAAATATCATTGGTTTAATATCACGGTACCTATTTACTTCATTATGCATCAACAATAGTTCGTCTTACGAATGTTTTTTCGACACATCAACTCGAAACAACTGTCAAGTTATTAAGTTCACAATAATTTTATTGATATTTTATTGATTGTTAAACAACGAACAAAGAATGTTGAAACAAAACGCTATTTTACATCTTCATCTATATGCTACACCTGAGCCAAAATGCCGAAGAAAACTGCACTGGAAATAATGTATAAAATATTTTGAACCTTTAATCCATTGTCATCGCCTATCAAGATTTAAATATTCCAACTAGAGATAGCGATGGAGTATCGAATGAACCGATACTGGTAAAAAAATTATCTATTCTTGTTTTGACGGCCCTAATCGTGAGCGTTATCCAATAGTGCGGAAAAGGGAGTAAATTTCTAAATTATTGCTATCATTGGTCATTAATTATTGTCAGATTCAGATACACATTATATGGAATGAGCGGTATGGAAGACATTAATTTTGATACGAATATTTATATGTTATTTCAAAATTACATGCGCGTCAGTTCTCCTGCTCCAAGAGAAGCAAGTGCAAGTCCAATTTACATTTTCGTCTGGCGGTACAGTGTTTATTTTGATTACGGATTGAAATTCTCCACGGCTATAATTGCTCGGACGGGGCGCTATGGCTCCTTATTCTGGCGCAGGGAAGCGCGTAATAACTGAGGGGGCTTTGCCGCGTTGTCATTTTTATCATGTCACAAATAGTAATGCTAAATCCGTAGAGTAAAATGTAAAAGAATGAGTCGATCCGCTAGTCCAAAATAGAACAAACAAAAATTATGGTCAAGTTGTTTTTCCAACTTGGAACTTAAGTTGGAAAAACAACTTAACCATAATCTTTTTAAAAAAAATGTCACGTAAATTTAGATAATAAATCGGCATTTGCAGCTTACACCCTTTGGTGTAATCATGTACATGTACAACGTTATTATCCAATAAAACCTATTTTGAAAAAAAACTAGAGGCTTACATCCTTTTTCCTTTCTACAGTCGATATTATGTAAATTAATTCGAATCATTTATTTTTGTTAATTTTTCAAACACCTCTCTCACATGGGCATTTTGATAAAATTATTTTTCAGTAAACTCAGTCAAAGCACACTTGAGTGCGTGGCAAAACTTCTTGAGCATCTGCTCCTGAGACATTCCCATGCATAAACAACTGCTGATGAATCATATCTCTCGATTAAGACCGTGTGCGGTGTGGGGTGGGTTGGTTTGTAGGGAACTATTAGGTAGTTTTGTTATTTTTTCTACTTTAATCGAGGTTGTGCAAAAATTGTTAAGTACATATTACAAAATAAACATTGTTTCTTAAACGGGGCTTTGTACAGAGTTAGCAGTTTATATATTATATTGGGTTATGTGTAACGTGACCAAATATTTTTTCCTCAAAACAGGACTAATTTTTAGGTAATACCTAGTGTATTCAAGAAAACGCATATTTCTTCATTTTTTTTAAGAACAGAAACTAACACGTGAATATAAATCTCTCTTATAATTTTCTGAAGAACAAAGTATTTGGTTTTGATTTCAAAATAATAAGAATGAAATTCTTGGCAGGACTTCTTAAAATTTACTTTGATAATTATTAATTAACATTACTTAGAACTGCGACTTGCAACTGTGTTTATTCCATCAATTTTTTTATTTTTCGCGCCTTGTTTTTTGAAATTGTTACCATGGTTCTCTTCCTGAAAACATGACATTTCGGCGTCCCGAAGCTGTGCTTGGGGATAACGGGATAGGCTACCTAAAAACGAGACGTATGGTCACATTAGTTATGTGTGATATTTTGCATTGTGAACGGGGCAATATTAGGTCCGTGATATTATGATAATCATTAGGCTAAACTGAATTTCCGAGGAAAGCCACTGCGCCGCCACGTCGCGTATGTTTTCTGTTTTCACGTGCACATCTCGAAGTGTCGCATCTCGCGCGCGCATCTCCCGACTTCAGCGATGCAGTCTGACTTTTTTCTGTCTGGGCAGCCAGACATTATTTATTCGATGCACGGCTGGCAAACAAACACTGGCCAATGGACGATATCGGAGTCCAGACGTTTCTTCGCTGATAATGTGGACTTGCTTGAACTCTGGGAACGTTTGGAATTATTTATTGATTACAATGAAATATGAAACGTCACATATTGTAATATCACTAATATCTGCTTCACCGGACGTGACGTTTCATAAACATAATTTATAGTTGTTATCAGAACTTATCAGTAGATTACGATTGAAATAATATAATATTCTAATCTGATGTCTACATACAGTAAACAAAAAAAAATATAATAAAAAATAAAATAAAAAACAGTAATACCTACAATAAAAATAATAATAACGATACATAAATCAATGTTTAAAAAATATGGAAGCCTCAAAATTGATAGCTAATACAATTTTGTTTCATTTTAAATCCGCTGTACAATCTGATAGTCATGACCCCCACAAGGGGGGCTAACATGGCTCTAGCCCAGGGGAGGGCAAACTGCGGCCCGCGGGCCGCATGTGGCCCGCTGGGTATTTTTTCGCGGCCCGCCATCGATAATTGTACTTGTGATTACGAATAACTTTTTTATAATTTTTAAAAAATATTTACAATAGATCATAATTTGAAGAATTGGTTGTTTCGTAAATGTATTATCTCAGTACGTATTCCTTGCGTCTCGTCTCACACTATGTAACCACTATTTTCTACGTTGAACATCGATTTCAATAGATATTGATAGTGTACCGACAGAGCTACAACTTGAGATTATTAATCTGCAGTGTGACACTGATTTAAGAGAATTGCATCGTCGTGAAGAAATCTCCAAATTTTACAATGCCCTTAATTCAGACAAATTCGACCAACTTAAAGAGTAGGTAGGTATACAAGAAAAATGTTCGTTATTTTTGGATCAACCTATATATGTGAACACACATTTTCGATCATAAACCTCAACAAAAATTCTTTACGATCAAATATCTCCGATGGCCATTTACTAGCAGTTTTGAGAATATCAACTACAAAATTAACACCTAAATTTAAAAAAATGTTCAAAAATGTACAGCAGTTTCATTCTTCTCATTATTTTTTTTGTAATGTTCATTTTTCGTGATAATAAATAGTGTATATCTTAAAATGGTATTTTACTTGCGGCCCGCCGCTCATTTGGAATTCTTGAATTTGGCCCTCCATCCAAAAAGTTTGCCCCCCCTGCAGTCTAGCCTGTCGAGTCGACCAGATAATTGAGATAAGCACACTTACAAATTTGCTCTAAAAAAGTCGCATGCGGCGCTATTTTACTTCAATAATGTTAATATTATAATATGGTGATGCGTTGTAATTTTTAATTGTGTGTCGATACTCGACAATTCCATAATTCAAGTGGGTTTAAGTACTAAAAATACACTTACTACCCACAATTTTACTGTGAATAATATTAAATATATTAATATTAAATATAAATAATATTCAAGCCGCTTCATTATGTGGGTGCCATGCTGATAGGGATCTAGGTACGTTATATATTATACCTACCTACTGATATTTTGAGCTGCTGTAGTAAGCAAGGTCGAATTTTATCATGGGGCTAAAGGGACTTTATTCAAGAGCCCGCAAATTAATGGTTGCCCCGGAAGTCGAAAAATAATTTTTAAAAATTAACGAAAAAATACATTTTCAAAGAAATCCGCAAATGTGCGAGATTCTAAGGTAGATAGACATTTCCCAGGGTTCAAAAACTTTCCCTAGGGTATTTACACACTGGTTAAACTTTTGGTTCAATGGGAGGTCACTTTTGATCAATTATTTTAACATGACGTATGTTTTTATGGCAGACATAAAAAATAGTGTTGTATCACTCACTTAAAATCACACTTAAAGTCACACTTAAAATATTACAGTACCTATCTATAATAATATGGGACACGAATTTCGGTTATATCGTAAACTTTATTAAATACGATTGTAGGACTGATACATTTCCGTATATGGCGTATACAATTTAAAAAAACACCTTTTATTACCACTCAGTAACCGCGAAATCCATTGAAAAGATTGGTAATAATTACCTACCTATTCATATTGTCTATCTTCAATAATACTTGCTTATTGTCTTTAATTGTATCAGGGAAATTGTGATTTTATTCAGTGGTCAGATATCCCGATCATTGGAAATTATGACCACATCCTGCAGTCTGCCTACGCAGTGTGCAGGGACTAATACTACTAAGTATATTAATTTTAATCAAGAATGGGTTAACTCTCGGTTTGATTAATTTCATTCTGAACTTGAGATGGAAAATGTCGTATATGTAAATACTTTAAAAACAATAACGTAAATCATCGGAATGTGTAACCTGTGATCATCACAATGTGATGTTACGTTGTAGAAAATAATGTCACGATCATGAAATGTCACTTTGGATCCTTCACTGGAGTCGCAACCAAAATATAATAATTCATATTTTTCGCTTACGACTCAATCAAAGATCACAGATGTAACAGACTGTGTCATCGGTAATCGTCGACCCGACAGTCGCCTGTTATCGATTGAGATATGCGTGGAAAATATAAATTATTCTATTTTGGCATGACTTTACGCAGACGATCTAGGGGAGGATTGGCGTGAGAGTCTTGCCTGTGTAATGTGGCTTTTAAGAATCGCAATCCCGTAGTTAGTCATTTACTTGGTTATCATTCTAGATTCTGATCCCGGGAACGTCTTGAACTTAGACTTTGCAATTAATGGATGTCAATAAATAAAATTAATGAAAATTACGAATCCGAGGATTGTTTGATCAAACGAATGGTAGACGAAAATAACAACATGATTTTATATTGTGTCTGCCGACAAAAATTCTTTTTTTTAATGATTGAGCTTAAACCTTTCATAAATTAAATTCATAATATGATAGATAATACTACATATTATCTTCGTGGGCTTACTGCCAAAAGTCGGTAAGTCTCGAAATCAGGCATAACGCAAATTTTTTTTGTACTTTATATGCATGTTATTTTATAGCTGATGAAGTATAGTTATATATATATATATATATAGACACATAATCAATTGTTAGCTCTAAATATCAAAATTATCGACTTATCAACTTTTGGCAGTAACCCCACGATCATAATGTTACTGCCAAAAGTTGGTAAGCCTCGAAATCATTTTATGAAGTAATTGCAACTTGAAAGTTTCACATGCCTCTAAAACCAAGCATAATGCTATTTTCTTTGTGATTTATGTGCATGCTCTATATATAGGATAACCTTGATTTTTTTCTCTGGCATACATATTTTTACTTATAGATAGAGAGATACAGCCATTGTTAACTCAATTATCAACTTACCAACTTTTGCCAGTATTATCAACAGTAGGAAACTCCTCGCACTGTTAATCTAAAGTTGCGTAGAAATAATATTGTTGATAATGTACATGTACACCATATTCAAGCACATCATATTATATGCTATTTATAAACGATTACATGTTACTAGGCTTAATTGAATAAATAATTACAGTTGTAATTACATGTGGAAGTTCTGTCGTTATCAACTCGTTTGTGTATATAATATTATTTATTATTCATTCAAACTGAGTAATTATTTAATCAGTATTATCGTTTGCTTTATTTCTATAATATTATGTTCACCAGGGGTTTCCATGCATAGTCGTTACTCGTGCATTAAAATCTTTTAAACATGTCAAAAACATTCATAATTCTCAGAAAGAAGTAGTTTCGCGTTAGATTTCTGTACACTTGTCACTTTCTCTATTATTTATCTGATTTGTTAATTTTATACTATGAAACATTTAGCAATCAAAATATGCTTTGAAACCAGTCTTCATTTTTACTCTGAACGTCTTGTTTTCTCAATCTGGCCTTATTGCGTATAGATTGTTTCTTGCAGTGTCTATAATATCTTTTTCGTTGCGTAGCGTAAAGAAAAAAAATAACACATACCCCTAGTATTACAGATGGTATACAATACAATCCATTTTCATCAAGTATTGACAGTTGGCGTATGTGCGTTCATTGATCGACTTTCGGATCTCATTTTGTATAATATACACTTACCTGAGTTAGAGCGGAATGCAGAAACATTTGTCATAACTAAAATTTCCTTAGCAGAAAACACTATGCAGAAATAATACCATATTTAAAAATTCTCTTTCCTATAGTTTAGGTAAATTATTTTATAATTGTTAAACGATGACAAAAATATGACAACTGCATTTTATAAATGCAATAACTTTAACTACATATTACTTAATATTTAATTATAATACTCTTATGTTTCCGTTATAAGTCATTATACGTGATTCCACAGGCACCGCTAGATATTTTTTTAACATGGTAACACTAGCGTCAAATGTCATTCTATCATCTGGCATCTTGTATTTCTGCGGGCTGGCGTATAAAAGTAAAATAATATTCTACAAGTACATGCCAAACGAATTAACACTATCAATTTAAGATACATTGTTAAATAAATTTGAGTGTATGGACTGTTTTATAGACATGCGAATTTATTTTGACAGCAGCTGTCAGTGGTAAATGGTAATACAGAAGGGGGCGTTAAGTCATGCTTTTCGGTAACTTATCCTTAGGATCGAAATCTTGGATTCTGCACAGGGCTCTTAGAGCTTGGGTTAGAGAAGAAGTTAATGCTTATTAAATCTTTTCTTTGCGCCAAACACATTTTACAAATTTTATTTAGGTACATCTTTGACGCTGCCACTGTTTATCGCGTTATCAGTATGTCGCAGTGGGGTACGGTTCATAGATGCTGTGGATGCGACGAACACCTTAATTATTATTACCTACCAGATATAATAGTATAAGTATCAATAAAATCTACTACTAGTTTGTTCTGTATAGAGTTCAGATGATTCCAATTATGGTGTAAGAATTGTTATTTGGTAGTATCTTTTTCATGCCTTGCAAACAGTTTCCGATTATTTTAAGACAACATTTCCAACGTTTAATTTCATTACAAACGAATGACAGCATCACCACATTCATTTGTTTTTAAAAACTATCAATAATCTGAAATAATGTCACAGGTTTCTCAAAATACGTAGGTACCGCTTGCGAGTTCAATAAATGTATGTGCTTTTCAATAACATGCCCATTCTTAAAGGACACCGCACGCCATCGGCATGCCCTCGATCTTATCAGGTTAGAGTCTGTCTTCTATAAGCTGCGTGCGGTTTCCCTCCCGCTTCATCATTCAGCACTGCATTCCCTCTCGTTCCCTCCTATTGAAAACTTGCAGCAGTCGAACGCGATGGCACAATGTTTTCAGTCCGTACACGACGTGACGTGAACGCCAGCTTATGAATGCAGACTCTAGTGAAGTCTGTCTTCTTAACCTAAGGATTTTCAACCCATAATATAGGAGTATGGTTGATCTTTCATGTAGTTAA
This sequence comes from Rhyacophila brunnea, assembly GCF_057557595.1. Taxonomy (NCBI): domain Eukaryota; kingdom Metazoa; phylum Arthropoda; class Insecta; order Trichoptera; family Rhyacophilidae; genus Rhyacophila; species Rhyacophila brunnea. The sequence goes on from NW_028232859.1 coordinate 44,986,309, forward strand.
GTAATCGTTTCCATGAATTTTCTTTTGTTTGATGTTGACATGGTTTCGAGACACATACAGTCACAGTAACTATTTACACTTCCATACGTATTATAAAAAGGGAGTTAAAAAAACAAAAGAATGACCCATGGAGTTTCCACAAACACAACTAACTAAGGAAAATACACAATATACGCGAATATGGCAGAAAATAGAATCAATTGTTTGTTTGAAAAATGTAAGCGTTGGTTGCAATCAGTACTGATCGAGGAGTACATTAATAATGGCGCTTTTATTGTAAGTATTAACTTGCCAATTTTAATGTAAGACACTTGGTAGTTTTTTAGTGTATTCCTTTAAAATGAGATACAGTTCTTGACTTTAATTTCTTTTATAAATACATGAACTAGAGTCAATAATTGGAGTATTGGTGTGGGAGTGCGTGGCCAGTGAAGCGAAACACGAACGTCACAGCACAGACTCCCCCACCTGTCGCCGCCCAACGGCACTCTCCAAATGGGCAGCTATCTTTAGACTCTGATCATTGTATTGTTTATTTATTTCTGCCCCCGTATACGATTCTCGTGATCCCGATTTTGATTTTACTGATTCATCGTCGGGCAACAATCTCTGGGCGTTGGATGTTTCCGTTGCTATTTCACTCACCGCTCATTATTACAATCGGTACAAATCAAACTTGACCAACTCCTACGCGACGTCGCGATATGACTTTTTCCTGACGGTTTTCATGAGTATGCATTGACGTCCCGTAGTAGTAGGGAGGCCATGCATTGCTCAAGTATGGCACTAGGGACGTAAAATATCGATACTTTTCCCTACGAATTGACGTCCCTAGGCGGCATACTGTAATGCTACGATTACATTATTATCACGTCACGTGCTGTCACATACTGGTACAGCGACAAATTTGGTATATGGTTTCGTTATTCCGCAGAATATTTTGAATGATCACTATCTCTATAAATTCAATTATGGAAAGTGCCAACTGTAATTTATTAGTATTTTAACAGTTTCTAAGTGTGCGTACTTTAAAATTAGTTGCGATATCCATAGATAATATTTTGAACAGAACCCAACCAGCAGTCTATAGATAATAGACGCAAACACCAGACGGATAATAATTTACTTAATATAAAATCGACGAATACGACATGTTTATAATATTAATTATACATTTAATAGAATACCGTTCTCATTATGTGATATCACTGATATCTCATGGATATATCTTTAAAAAGTTACATTTACATAATGTATATTTCTGTACATATTGTAATCGTCATAGTCTGGCCATTAATTGAATTATCCACGTGGACGGAAGCGTTGCTGTGTGTCTTATTATTGTTTATAAATATACTTATTGACACATTTCGGTCGTCATATAATATATTATTTATTATATTATTTGATAGTGTCATAATCTCATAATAATATACTCATATATTAGGTGGGTATGTTCTTTATACGGTCGTCCTTACATTTCAATTCGTTTATTGACTATGAATTAATTATATATTGTAATAATTTGTATGAGTTGATTAAAACGGTGGTTTTAAATTCATTTGAATTCGCGTATTAGTCATTGTTGATAATGAAATCAGCTCATTCTACATGACGTGTAGGCAGTAGGCACAGTGTATACGACACACGTATTCAATTGACAATATTATTATAAAATAATAATAGGTATATATTATTAAATTTATTACATGCTAATTCTATTACCTATTACACACTGACTTTCCATGATATAATAATATGTACTTCATTCATATATATATGTATTTGTATTTTATATCCGACCCTGGCCGAAGTGAGATAATGTTTACTTCTAATAAACGGTTACATGTCAATTGTACGTATCCAATTCGCCGTAACACAGATCACCGTGAGCCGTTATATTGGAAACATATGACTTTATAGCATTGGGATAAAAAATTGTTTTCCGTGTAGTATTTCACGAGCACCTATTCCTATACGCTAACCTGGTTTTTTACGATTCAGAATTCTATATAAAATTTATGATTTACTTACCTATATAATCGATGGCCGGGGGGAATAATCATATAAGTACTTAAGTAAAGTTAATATTGCATGTTTTTCGGGACGCAGTCTGGTGACATTTTTTAAAGGCGTGCATTTTTGAAGCAAGTATTAATAGACAATTTTGAAAAGTTTTTAAATAACAACTGTCAGAATTTTAAATGAATGGTAAGTATTTATTTCAAAGTATCGGTATAAGCCCGCCAGTTTTAATGTTGAATGTAAAATAATGGTACAGCAAGAAATAATATTCAAAAATCAGTAGTAAAAATAAATAATCATTATTTAAATGACATGAGCCAATAGATAAAATCAATATCCATTATTATTTTGATAGTATGAAAAGTAAAAAACATTCAATGGGGCGCACGGCATTTTAGGGTTACCATTATCGCATATAAAGTATATTAGTCTATGCATTCATGAATATCGGTAAGAACAAACTATTTATGATTATATTATTATTAAAAGAAGATCAAATAAGAAGTCGCAGAGGTGCAGAAAAAAGAGCTAGATGGACATTTCACAGAATAAATGCGAATAACCTCAAAGATTAAATTAATAATTGATCAAAAATATAGGTTCTCTAGGTAGGTACTACAAATATTACAGAAATCATTTTTTTAAACTAAGTACATTTTCATTACCTATTATTGTCTAATTTTATAAAAAAAATGAATCTCAGTTTGGATACAACAATAATTAATAGTATGATATTAAATTTATCTCAATTAAAATTGTATGCTAAATAATTAGTTAGGGTTCGTGGATTTTTTATATTTTACATGTTTTTTACTCATCACTACAAAAAAGGTTTTTTTCAATGTCTTTTAAAATTACTAATTTAAGTAAGTATCCTAATTATTTATATAATATGTATATTATTATTTTTACTATTAGTGTAAATGCCGAATCAGATAATTATTTAATATTGTTAATTTATTACAGCATGTAATGTAAACAAGACCGTGAAACGTATTGCCATTGGCGAGCCAAAAGTCCGAGGACAATAATTAATAAGTCGTCCGATTTGTCTATGCTCTGATACTGATCAACGAACGAATAAAAAAATCGAGCTGTCAAAAGTTACGGTTATCGGAATGTTTTCCGATAATCCTAAAATGTTGTGTTATTTATATGTAGACTTGCATAAAATAATATAACAGTAAAAACAACACATATTTTATGTTTTCTTTTATGAATTTCATAAACGTTTTTAGTAATAGGTTGTACGTAATTGAAGGAAAAGATTTTTATGTTATCGTTTGACTGGGTGTGTATTCTAGATTATCATTTTCAATCATTCACATTGATCGACATCGGTCGTCTTTAGTAATAGGTTGTATGTAGTTGATATATCATTGAAGGAAACGTCTTATTCTGTCATATGTTTGTTACAATTGATTATTATTGTGAATTTTTGAACACAAGAAATACATTTATTGTAAACAACTGAAGTCTGTCTTATTATTTAATTCTGGTACTGAAAATAATATTTAATAAGCACTATACAAGTCTGAAGTATGTCTTGTTATTATTGCAAAGTTGAAAATGTATATAATAGACACTACAATTTATTTAACTCCGCGATGAAGTAGAGATTAAGGGTTTGAATCTCATAAGGTAAGGTTACATATATCTTTGAAGTGCGCTTAGATCAAGAGTGTATGCATAACAGCTACCTACAACTGGTGGTTCGGAAGGTGCAGTTAAGTTAAGTTACAGCTGATAGTTAAAATGAAATAGTATCTTAAAGGCACTAGAAGCTTGCTCAGGAGACTCGCATTGCATCATTGAGCCATTTTATAGATACACAAATGCTGCTACACTAAATGGGCGTAAGGGATGAAATAATAGAGAAATACCATTCTAATAGTACAATCTGTTCTGGAGAGCCAGATAGAAAGAACAATACTATCCTACTAAATTTAACATAATAAGGAAGCTACTAAATAAGTTATTTCTGTAAAAGAAAAAATCTGTCCAAAATAGATTTTATACTGACAGATTGATATTTATACTTACCATTAATTATTTAAATAATTCCCGGAAATTGTTTAAATAATTCCCTATCATAATTTAAATACTTCCATTGTTATATTATAATACTTACCAATAATCATTTTTTACTTGCTGTTCATATTAAATAGTTCCCACCTTTTTAATAAAATACTTGCTCGATTTTTTATTAAAATACTTGCTGTTAATGCATATATATACTTACCAAATAATTTGAAGCCTTTTTTAAAAGAAATCTTTCCCTGATTTTTAAAAATTATCATTTCAAAATAGATTATTGATTTATTACATTAATTATTTTAGAAAAATATAAAATACATAGTACAATAACAAATACAATTTTTAAAAAATCTTAAAATTCGACTTAGGTATGTAATTGTTCCCACCCCCGGCTATCGAATATTTCATCTGTCTTTCCCTTGTATTCCTGCCATTTGTTTCCGGTTCAACAGCTCACGGTGAACTGTGATACGGCGAACTGCATACGTATAATTTTCTGGACATGCCAAAAACACTGTAGAACATTATTATACCAAAAATAGTCAGATAAAAACTCCATTGTACGAATATGGATTTTTAAAGCTATTTATTTACTGTTTGTGTTTTTCTTTGATGTTTACCTATATTGTGTTACACAAAATGCACTTTTTGACAAGCCTTGGTAGAGTTGACAGTCGATATAGAGATATACGACAATGTGGATAACTGCTAGACAAACCCAAGGGGCACTAAATGACCACAGGACTGCCCTAAAATCTGTTGGATAGACGAATGACGGATGTACGAATGTGAGAAGGTTACATGTAAATTGTACGGAAAACATTTCAGCGTGGCACAGTTCGCCGTGAGTGTTTTCATATCGGAAAGAGATGACCGTATATGTACTATATGGTCTCCAAATTTATTAGATTCAATATGAACATTAATTCAATTTTCATAGCCGATTTTGGCAAAATTCAAGAATGAAAACCTAACCTGACGTAACAAATACTCCAGTATATCGGCTATTTTCAAAATTTGTTTGCTGCTGGCTTCCTGTAAAGTGTAAATCGACAAGAACCGTGTTTTATTTAGACATTTTATGTCAGTACTATACGACCATTAAAGAGGTTAGACAGTCTTTAATATACGGCCATATATTTCCGATACAACATTTCTCGGTGAAGTGTGATAAGGCGAACTGCATACGTACAAGTGTCCGGACACGATGTGAGAAGACTGGAAAATTAGTTCCATTACCGAGAGCTCCACTATCTATCACTTGGCGCGATTCCTTATTTTATGTCAGCCGTGAACCGATACAGTTTTGTTGGTAATTTGTTGTCTCAGATCAGATGGACATGGAATACGTTCGTGCGCGTTGTGTTAAAACGAAAATGATCAACACCATAATGTCCATCGTCTTTATCTCATCGACCATACATGTCATCATGTCTATGCACACTTACGCCAACTCCATCTTCAGGCATTTCTATTCTGTTTGTTATTCATGGCAACGTGATGTCCAGTCGATTTGCGATGCTGGTCACGTCACACTGAGACACTGCTTTGTAAATTTGTAAGTTAAGTCGTTACATATACAAGTAGGTACTTAAATGAGTAGTATGTACAGTGTCCAGAGGCATACATAAATTAATATTATGTATCCAAAAGCCAAAGTATTTAAAAACTAAAACAAACTGGTGGGAGTTTATTAAATTCGTCATTTATGTGAAAATACAATTTAGTGTACGATACGATTTTTCAAATTCAGTAAATATAATAGGTATATTTGATATTGATTTTAAGCCCTCTCCTCACGATAAAGGTAAATAAAAAGCGTAATCTAGTATTAGTTTAATTAGTTATGTTATAGATATAGGTCCTTTTGATGTTAATTGTAGGGATTATGTTAGGTGTGCTTTGGGTAATATTTTGTACTCAATTTGAGTGAAATACTATTTAACGTAGGTATGTGCGTTGAGTACGTATGTCATATTATTTTATGGCTCCACCACTAAGGGCCCACATACTCAGCGTAGGTCAAAATGGAGCTTTTATGGTATTTTCAGAGCATAACCCTGGACATTCCTTAAACGTTGTAGATAATCTATTTATATAATTTTGAAGCCTTATTATCCTTCATATTTATTTTAAACATTTGATGACTATATAAAGTATTTTTATTACATAAAATAGTATTCTTTTAAACCTCTCAATGTTTTAGAATATACTAGTCATATTTCAGTACGTCCATGTGCAGTAGTGTTAAGATCTTTTAGATTTATTAATTTTTAAACGCATTTAAACACCATTAGTAAAATTATTGTTAACATTATATAGTGACATATTTACGATAAAAAAATATATTTTATAATCTTTGTGATCCCAAATTTGACAATAATTAGGCATTTTATTATTCAAAAAATGGGCACTATTAGAACATTTGAAGATAATTCTAAAGATACTGATTATAAGCTATGTCTTTGACCATTCAAATGTGATAAACATCCTACGAATAATGATTGCATTATAATAATTATTGACCTAAGAACAAGGTAGTAATTTTTTGAAATACGCCATTTCTATAGTCATTTCCCAGTGGTTAAGCTACAACATACGGCCGTAGCCATAAATTGACAAACGATAAATGAAGTAGGGAGAAAGATCATGTTAACACGCGTGTTTGAACATGTACCGTTTAAAAAAAACGTTTTTTTTTCAGTCTGGTTAGGTCGTGCGTCAAAAAATGTTGAAATTTAACAATAAATAAAATTAGTACTTACCTTCGATAATATAAATCATGATGCATGTTATCTTAGCAAAACAAATTATATTTCCTACTTAGTTTCGTTTCTTTCCTCCTCTTTCTATAATTTTTTTGTAGTTTTCATTCTAATGTTGAATGCTTTCATTCTATAAAAATTATTCTCCATTGTTTATAGATTGCTTGGCATATAAAATTGTTTTCCAACGTTAGGATAAAAAAAAGATTCATCGATTTGAAATCCCGCTGGCGCCAAAACCGATTCGCGGGCAAGCAATGTCGACAATTTTCTCAGAATCATTCAAAATGTTCGATAAACGCTGACGCATTTGTCGCCGCAACCAACCTACTGTTCTGCGATGTGTCGTAAATTTGATCGGAATCGGCGGAATAAAAATACGTACAAATCGTAATAATGACTTCTCGATAAAATAATATAATTTCGTCTTTCTTGTTTTAGTCACTTCGATACGGTTGAATTGGCAGCCAACTCTTTCTTAGAATATTTCACTCAATCCAGATTATTAGTGTTACTATTTCGCAAAAAATCTCAAAATAAATATTTCGATAGAGGCATTCGAATGACATCCTTTTATGGACAGGAGGTTTATGGACATGCAATTTGACAACACGGAGTGGAGTTCTATTTAAAAAAAGAATGAATCTGACATTATGGAACCATCATAATATCATTATTGCTACCGAAGTTTGCACTTTACGGTATCTACTATTTAAGCTTATTATTCAATGCAAATTGTGCATACTAAATAGATTATCATTATTGTGGTGTCGATCACCTGCTTATGGTTTTTAACAGTGACGTCCCTAGACAAAATGCCGCCCCTAGGCAGCGCCAAAATGCCGCCCCATTTTTTATACAGTATTTTTTATCCTCCTTCCATGACACCAATATCAAAGAAATGTGTTGTGTGGATACATCACTAACAAAATATATGCAGTCCTACAAACTTACCTGAAGATCGGTCAAAAATGGAACTACGAACTACGATAATAACAATATTTGTATCTACTTATTCAAATCTAATTCGCAAATTTCTATATTGTGTCATTGCTGGTCATCAAGAACGTTACGTCCAAGGACAATATAACCAGACATCGCAAACCCGACAAAAAAATTACAGTCCTGTTAAACCTTTTATGTTAATCAATACATTTTTTTTCCAACCAGTGAGGTAATTTTTTTAATGGATAGATATTTCCGTTATTACTAAGTTTAGATACCTATTTCTATATATAACTACTTATTCTTCTCGATTTGCCGCCCTTCGAGTAACTGCCGCCCCCAAGCGATGCTCAATCTGCCTACCCCCACGGGACGTCACTGGTTTTTAATGCTGAAGTAGCTGTCAATTGAAAACGCGGCTTGATCGTGGTACGGTTATTGGCTTAAATTAAAATTTATCTTGATCGGAAGAGGAAGAGGAAGAAAACGTAAAATTTAAAAGTACATATTTATTTTATGACTCATTTGCAATCATGGTGCATTTATAATATAACACCACAAATCGAAATATTATTGTTGAATAAAACGTGACTTTCTTGCGAAGTTGTCAACTTACGTTTTGCAAAATCTGCGAGAAAATCATGACAGCTCGTTTGTTTATTTATTTCACAAAACACGGCGCCAAAGAAGCGCCAAATTGACAGTTTCATAGACACGCGGCTACTAAATTTAAAAAAAAACATTTTCCGAAATATTCATTTTTCATCATAGCTTTTCTAATCCCACTCCGTATTGCACAATAATAATTAATCTTTAAATTTTTCGTAAATATTCGTGATCATAATAGGTACCTACCTACTTAATAATAATACAATTATTCGTTTTTTAAACCTACCTATATTTCGCCACACCAGTTCTAACATGTAAGAGCGATTTTTATTAGTTAAAACTATCTCGTTAGTTATCTCGTTGGAAGATTAAATCCAAATAATATTCGTTATTGTCAGGGGCGGACATAATCATTAGAGGGCCCTATTCGTAGGACCAATACCTGCCAACAAACCTGCATTAGTACTCTCTCAGTAATCCGCCACCCTAAAAAGCAGACAAGTGTCCAATTAGTGAATGCGGTGGATTATAGTGCATACATACAGAATATGGTAAAAATTAAAACAGGTATTTCGTAAAAATAGTATTATGAGAAATTTGTACATATTTCATAATAAAATAGTGTTAATTCTAAAATATTAACAAGACACTACTTCGAAATGGGTAGGTACCACTGGTACCAGGGAATTCAGAAATAATGGGAACTGAAATACATAGCGGGTGTGGAGTAACAGGTAACCGATATCGAGTGTGGTAGAATATGGGATTAACTTTAAAAAATACGCTTGTCCTTCGTTCTGACAACTGCTCTCGGTTTATGCACTGACGCTCATTCAATATTAGTGTATTTGAAGATTGCAACACACTATTGCAAGTTCATTTCGTAGGAAACTCACACATTAAAAACCCTGTGTCAAAATGTACTGTATTGAGGTATAGCCTATCGGAATTATATTTATTAATCTGTTCTGTGTATTATCTCTCATGGACACGTAAAATGCTATTCCACATTTATTGTTAATTGCTTCCACAATAAATTTATCTTTTTACGTTGTGTTGTATTTTGTCTTTTGAATTGAAATCTTATCTATTAACTTTAAAAAATGATTTATTGTACCTAGATATGTATCTAATAATTTGGTTGATGTCGGGAATAATACTATAACAACATGGCGGCGATGGAACAGCTGATTGACAAACATATTGGAAATTCAAATAAGAGATAACTTTTCTTTTACCGTCATAATAATATTGTTATGACAGGATTATTCCGAGACAATTATTATTGCTACAGATTATCTTTCAGTATCATCTATCTATGTTTACTCACAACATCTCATTCTGTTGAAATCTTGGTCCGGCGTTGTTTTCTTTTCGGAGCAGCGGGCGCCTGGCAAACTAATCTTGCTCAGTCCGCCGATTATTTATAGACATTTTGTTTTTAAATGATGGCTAACTACCACTGCATATTAATATAATATATCACGGGCACGCGCTACGGTTTCCGGCAGAATACGATATTTTTAAAGCAGTAGGCACACGGGATATCAACAGACGCAGTTAGTTTTGGCTATTTATCAGTTTTATCACTCATGCATTTTTAAAAGGCGTGCATTTTTGAAGCAAGTATTAATAGACAATTTTGAAAAGTTTTTAAATAACAACTGTCAGAATTTTAAATGAATGGTAAGTATTTATTTCAAAGTATCGGTATAAGCCCGCCAGTTTTAATGTTGAATGTAAAATATTCGTACAGCAAGAAATAATATTCAAAAATCAGTAGTAAAAATAAATAATCATTATTTAAATGACATGGGCCAATAGATAAAATCAACATCCATTATTATTTTGATAGTATGAAAAGTAAAAAACATTCAATGGGGCGTATGACATTTTAGGGCTACCATTATCGCATATAAAGTATATTAGTCTATGCATTCATGAATATCGGTAAGAACAAACTATTTATGATTACATTATTATTAAAAGAAGATCAACTAAGAAGTCGCACAAGTGCCGAAAAAAGAGCTAGATAGACATTTCACACATTAAATGTGAATAACCTCAAAGATTAAATTAATAATTGATCAAAAATATAGTTAATCTAGGTAGGTACTACAAATATTACAGAAATCATATTAATAATTTTTTTTAAACTAAGTACCTACATTTTTATTACATATTATTGTCTAATTTTATAAAAAAAATGAATCTCAGTTTGGGAACAACAATAATTGATAGTATGATATTAAATTTATCTCAATTAAAATTGTATGCTAAATTAATTAGTTAGGGTTCGTGGATTTTTTATAATTTCACATGTTTTGGACTCATCACTACAAAAAAGGTTTTTTTCGACGTCTCTTAAAATTACTAATTTAAGTACCTAAGTATATTAATTGTTTATATATGTATATTATTATTTTTACTATTAGTGTAAATGCAGAATCAGATAATAATTTAATATTGTCAATTTATTATAGTATGTAATGTAAACAAGACCATGAAATTTATTGCCAGCTCCATTGGCGAGCCAAAAGTCTGAGGACAATAAATCGTCCGATTTGTCTATGCTCTGATACTGATCAACGAACGAATAAAAAAGTCGAGCTGTCAAAAGTCAAATGTTGCGATTATCGGAATGTCTTCCGATAATCTAAAGTTTTGAGTTATTTATATGTGTAGACTTGCATAAAATAATATAACAGTAAAAACAACACAAATGTTTTCTTTTATGAATTTCATTTTCTAATGTGTGAATTAACAAATTAATCAATAAAAATGTTTAAAACAATAACATTTTTTTTTGTTCCGAATGATTGCGTATTAATAACAAATCGAATTTACTTAGTGATTGACGGACGAATTCTGGCAACTCGGAGAGTAAAATATCAAACATGTTTGAAATCCAACGAGAATTTTCAATAGCCTGGCGACACTGTTTGTTTGTTTACAAGCTAACCGTTTTTGTCCTACGCACTCCTTTCAATTTCGAATTCTTTCTTTTCTTTTACCATCCTGTTAGCGACGTGTCGTATTGTCAAATATTTTGATTGCTGAGTAAAATACTTAGATATACTATTATATATATATTCACATTGATCGATAGTGGTCGTTTTTAGTAATAGGTTGTATGTGATTGATACGTAATTGAAGGAAACGTCTTATTCTGTCTATGTTTGTTAGGTACCATTGATTATTATTGTGAATTTATGAACATAAGTAATGTATTTATTGTAAACAACTGAAATCTGTCTTATTATTTAATTCTGATATTGAAAATAATATGTAATAAACACTACACAAGTCCGAAGTATGTCTTGTTATTATTGCAAAGTTGAAAATATATATAATAGACACTACAATTGTATTTAACTCCGCAATGAAGTAGAGATTAAGGGTTTGAATCTCACAAGGTAAGGTTACATATATCTTTTAAGTGCGATTTGATCAAGAACAGCTACCTACAACTGATGGTTCGGAATGTGCAGTTAAGTTACAGCTGATAGTTAAAATGAAATAGTATCTTAAAACCACTAGAAGCTTGCTCAGGAGACTGACATTGCATCATTGAGCCATTTTATTGATACACAAATGATGCTACACTGAATGGGCGTAAGGCATGAAATAATAGAGAAATACTATTCTAATAGTACAATCTGCTCTGGAGAGCCAGATAGAAAGAACAATAATATCCTGCTAAATTTATCATAATAAGGAAGCTACTAAATAAGTTATTTCAGTAAAAGGAAAAATCTGTCCAAAATAGATTTTATTCTGACAAATTGATATTAATACTTACCATTAATTATTTAAATATTTCCCGAAAATTATTTAAATAATTCCCAATAATAATTTAAATACTTCCATTGTTATATTATAATACTTACCAATAATCATTTTTTACTTGCTGTTCATATTAAATAGTTCCCACCTTTTTAATAAAATACTTGTTTGATTTTTTATTAAAATACTTGCTATTAATGCATATATATACTTACCCAATAATTTGACGCCTTTTTAAAATATAAGAAAACGGGATTGGTTCATGCCAATTGGGGATTTTGTACGATCAGTACGTCTCCTTATTTTCATAACTGAGATAGTTGACTTTAAATGTTTAAATTTCGCTTCTTAACGTATTTTTACATTAAACACTATTAATATGAATATGTTAAACCAGTGGTCCCCAACCTTTTTATCGCCGTGGACCGGTCAACGTTTGATAATTTTACCGCGACCCGCTGAGGGGGGGACGTTAATTGTTTATATTTTAGATTGTTTTGATTTAATAATTCTAATTTAAACATGCTTTCAAAATAAAATACAGTTACACCAAAAAATGAATATAAAGTGATTTAACATTTTAACTCACTATAACGCTAAATCAATGAGAACCCCGAGCTTGTTTCTTTGCAACGAGATGGTTCCATCGGGGGGTAATAGGAGACAATGACACCCGAAGTGTGTTGCTTATGTCCAGTTTATTCCGTTGTTTTGTTTTGGTTGCTGTCATTGCAGAAAACCCCCGCGTCACACAGATAGGATGTCGGAAATGGCAATAGGAATTTCAGTGCTGTGGTGGTAATCTCTTCTTACCTTGGGGTCTTTGGCGGCCCTGTACCATTTGATCAACGGACCGGGGGTTGGGACCACTGTGTTAAACTATCCAAATTATTTATTGTATTACTTATAATAACAATTTAAAATTGTCTTTCAAGTTGATTTGTAAACTGAATATTTAGTGCAACAAGAATTAAATATTTCTGACAGGAGTTACGTTTATCAGAGGTCGTATATTATGCTGCTAAATGTAGGACACTGCCTTTTGCATTTTAATAATATACGTACCTATTATTTTATATTAGATTCAAAAATATACATGTACCTACTCGTCTACAATATTAATGTACTTCAAAGAGCTCGTTGGTTTTTATTTAACCGTTGTCCTACAATTTTATTCTTTAATGGTATCTACCTACCTACTTGGAAAGTGTTTAATCCTGCAGGAAAAAAAACTAGAGAATAATTAAGATCAATGTGCCATATTCGTTGAATTTTATTGCAGATATTAGAAAAAAGTTTTAGAGATTGCCAATGACGCGCATTGTCTATTCAAAATAAATAGCGTCATAATATATAATAATTTCAATGTGCATCTATCTTCATGTTAGACGTTCATTGTCTTCGTTCATTCAAGTAGAGTTATCAATCTCGACCAGCATTGCGAAGTCATCATCCATGCACGCGTTGATGATTTCCGATCGTATTGAATGAAGAATATTGATAACGCCGCGATGTTTGGCCGCGGTCCTCAGACAGTAGCCAGATTAGCGTTCTGTGTCCACTCGTCAGACGAGACGCGAGATTCGCGGCCTCTCTTGGCTCCGTTCCAAGCGCCGGTATTTCTGACGCAGCGTCCACTCTCCTCGCACCGGCTTCAAGTCATATTATTAATTGATAAATAAACACGAGCGTAGGAATACCTAAAGATTAAACAGCCCGCTTGGTTAAATGTGCGCGAGTTGAAGAATGTTGCCGTCTCTTTTCGTTTGGCGAAAGACCCGCGTTGAGATGTGAATATTATGCGAAAGCGGTTTGTTCAAATAATTACAGTCGCGCTCGGTTATTACGATCGCGGATATAGCGAGATCTCGGATGTAACGAGGAAACATTCGTTGACATTTTAGTTTATGATTTTCTCCATACATTTATTCACTTTTATCTTTAATAACGAGCTATTTATCGGTTATACCGAGCTAAAATGTCGATCGTTTAAAAACATTTCGTCCTAAGCAATAAAATCCGACCGGACAGGATGCCGCGGGAATCGGATTATGTTTATGACACTAGTTAAGTGTCTTAAGTACCTACCTAATTGGTGTTTTGGTCGAAAATATTGAAAAAGTATCCACGCATGTGGCTGAAATAAGTAAAAAATTCAAGGCTTCATATAAGTCAGTAGGTACAATAAACAACTTCTTTTGTAGAGTATGCCATGCTTGTCTTGGGGATTTTTACGATGTTTTTTTTATTTTCGACTTTTTGTGTTATGTGACCACTCATTTAAAAATACCTATTCTCTGATATAACGAGCTCGTTATAACGAGCAAATTCAGAAGGTCCCATCTTTCCTTGACACTAATTGATAGCGATAGTTTCTTGGGTTTCATTTCGTTTATTCCCCAGCAGGTTTATCCATATGCTCTAGTTTGTCCGCTAAGAGCAATCAATATGTCTGAAATTGAAATTAATAGAATTTTGCAGAATCAATATTAGGCTGCCCGCCCATGGCGAACCAAACGTCGCAGCCACGTTCCCCTATGTACACCGCGGAACACACAATCCACCCACCGTATTGCTCCTACAGTCGCTACGGCTGAAAGTTGGAAAATAACATGAGTATAAATGACAGGCGCGCACATAGAAAGATGGTATGGGGGGTCCATTTCGAAAAAAAACTAGGTATACTTAAGTAATATAATAATTTATTATTGATTTTTCACGGCCGCAGAATGGGGGGGGGGGGGGTTGACAAAAACTAGACGATGCCGGTGGTTTCTTGTACATTCGTCATACCCAGACTAATTATTGTTAGTTCACCGTGCTGCTCTCTCCCATGGACACTTTTTAGAAAGTCTGTAAAATCAGTCAAAGCACAGTGAAGTGCGTAGCGAGGTCATTCTTGGGTATCTGTTCCCGAGATATTCTCAGGCGTAAAAAACTAATGGTAGTTCACAACAAACGTTGGTCCTCGTGATACGCTCGATTAAGACCGAGTGTGATGTGAGGCGGGGGCGGGATGGTTTGAAGGGTCGTCGGCCTAGGCAACATGCCGCCCTTAAACAGACTTAACATACTGTCCTTTTTTATTTTTAGTTTCAAATTGTCTGCAAGTTTGTTTTAGTTTTTTAGCACCTACTTACATATCCAATTATTTATTTTTTGACTATTTTAAAATAGCATACACCGAGAATTAAAGCATTTCCACGAAAATTTGGGTGGGTTTAAGTACGCGTAGATCCGTGACGTTGACAGGTTCGGAGGCACCCTCATGGAACGTTTGTCTGTATGATAAACCGCCATAACAATATGACGTATTATATTCCAGCGAGTTATGTTGTCAGGATTTTTTGTTTTTTTTTTTAAATTTATACTTTCTAATGCAGCGAACGCGTCGTCTACTTCATGGAAAACCGCCCTTTATTATGTATCGCTCCTATGCAGCGCATGACCTGCTACCACCACGGGACGTCACTGACTTGACAACATTTGCAAGCTACCGGATAAACTTTACCTCATCTGCGGTCATGGCGATATCCTGTTACTCATGTTCACAGTCCACGGCCGGCCGCACACCAGATGTGTGTGCCCCCATCTTGTGATGATGCGAAAACAAACGACTTTGAGATAATAAAAAAATAGTCTCATTTGACACAGTTTCCGTTCATTCCAAGAAGAGTAAGGTCTTTTGCTAGATATGCGTCATCTTAACTTATTGGATTGAGTTAATATTATTATTATCCGCTAATATTAATATATTTGGTTACTAACTGTGCGAGATGAAAGTCATTATGAGCATTGATTAATATATTATAAACTGGTGATAGCCCGCAATTTTATCCACAGTAAAAATGGTAATTTAAAAAAATACGATTATACAAAATGAAGATAAAAGATTCAGTTTTTTTCAGATCAACATGACAGACAACAGATCTAGATTCTAGGCACACGCTCTCTACATATTCTTTTCATTTCATGAATCCAGTCAGCCCTTTTAGAAACGTACGTCAGTATGTACTTTTTTTTTTGTTCTAGTAGTTACCTCGCATTTACTAACGAGATTTCTTTTAGGACATTGGCACGCAAACTACTCTACTTGATGCTAAGTCACGGGAAATTTGCATATTGAACCACCTTGCAAAAACCTTGGAAAATTCAGCCGACTGACAAGCTCGAGTGAATCAGCATATCGGTGCGCCTTTTTCTACCCGCACCTCACATAACCATTCCATCGCTGCTATTTGACCACTTTAACTATTTGTTGCAAGCCGATTTTTCGAAAAGTTATTTAAGTTTTTCAAGATTGAGATTGAGAGAAAGAAACTGTACCAAATTGGAATCAACAATGAAGCCGTGGAAGTCAGCATTGGTCTAGCAGTTTTTGATTTAGAAACGGACACATTTAAAAAAAATGGTATAGGTATATTTTGTGTTTATGGCATCATGTAAGTGTGAATAATCAATACGTTGGTGAAAATGGAAATAAGTAGGTATTTAGAAATCGCAGACAAGACTACTATTTTATGATAATTACAACGTTTTTCTTAGCTCGTATTCTTATTTGTCCGGTGGTTCTTTGTCCGGTACAAATCTTGCAATCGATTTTCCCGACTAGCTAGACATTTGAATTTTTTAGAATATATCAGAACACGATGCCAATGCATTTTTTGAATACTTTTAGCCATCTTTAAGTAGAATTGAATTCATTTTCAGTTAATTCTGTTTTGTATGAAAAGTTATTTCGACACCATTCTGGGGTCCTAGCAACAAAATTATTAATATAGGTATACGTGCGTTACTATGGAAATCAATATGACATTTCAGTATTATTTCTATCAAGTACAAACTTTTTTGATCGTTTAAGCTAGTCAAGTCAAGTTTATATGATTCAACAGACAATTTAAAAACGTTGTAGGTAAGTATATAAAAAGTTCTTTTTATCTTGTAATTATTTATTTTCATATTATATTCATTGTGTATTGCGTTACCAGCGTTACTGTATGAGATTTATACAAAATTTATATGTACAACTTGTGCTGGGTATGTGTATCACTAATTCATATTACCTCCATTTTAATTTGATTTTTTTAAATATTGAAACCAATTCTCCCGGTTCTAACTTATCCCTATCTGACCGTACGTACACATTTAATACTTTGAAATCCATTATATTGATATTTATCGATATTATTATACTATATAAGTACCTATATAATATACATTTCTTCTTGGCAAGCAACGACATTGTAAAAACCTTCTTATTTGTTGGTCGATTCTAATTATATAAAGAATGAAGCTAAAGAAGGTTACTAAGGCCGGCCAATGACTTAATCATATGCTAGTCAATCATTCGTATACAAAGTAATAGGTAGCTAGCTACCCAAAGCTTTTTCATATTATATTCAATCCGTAATAGCAAAGTCTCTGTCATGTAATATATTTAACATAACCTTTGTTCAGTTTCATTCAGATATTGGTTTCTTGGAACCAGGAGACTGATGTGTTGGAGATCTTCTCTTTTTGGCGTCGTAAAACACCGCGATAAATTACTCACTTTTTAACGACCTTGTTGCGATTTATTTTTCCTAGATCTTTCTTAGTTTTTTAGTGACTATAAAAATAAACACTCAACAATCTTATCCGGGGAGACTTTATTTTATGGAATACTTTTCTCGTTATTGTAATTTAAAATTGATTTGATTCAATTTATGAGATTTTTTAAAACCAAGGACGTAGTTTTCAGTGTTTTCACTATAAAAAAGTGACGCATAAATACGATGATTCAATAAATAATATTGTTTCAATAGTTCGTATATTATAAATCATCATCATTAATCGGCGTCGAAACACTGCTGAATGTAGGCATGCCCATAGATCCCATCCACACTTTTTATCCTTACTTATTCTCTTACTTAGCCACTTGCTTAGCTCTGAAACCTCTATCTACGTGCCTGCCAAACTGAGCCGCGAAAGAATGAAAATTTTACATTTACAGCAAATAGCCGACAATTTATTTGGTACTGTGGTTTAGCTTAATTATTTCCCAGGCCTAGACGATTTCACGAACAAAATTGAGAAGTACAACCTCTCTGATCACTTGATTATCAAATATACGAATGCATCATCAATCCTTTCGCAAAATACGACGGTAGACATTTGACATTAACAGCGGAAGAAAATTACATATTCATTATCCTGGATTAGCTAGTTACTACAGCCATTAAATCTCTTTTGCCGTTTGGATGATTGTATGTAATTTGAAAAATTTATTATTAGGTTTCTCAGCTCTCGTGGAAAGAAAATTTTAAAATACAGGTAGTACGATCACACATTGAAGATGAGGACATGCGCCATGTTTGTTTATCTAATTTAGAGTCGCCTTTTGACATAAATCTTTCTCAAAATCAATTGCATATTTGCCCCTTCCCCAGTTCGCCGTTAGGTAAAAAAGTTAGTTAGACGCTGCCTATCATATCGCACAGGTAGATACTTTTGTCTGCTTCCTTATTCAATGTTTTTTCTGTCATTATGTAGGTAGGTAGTCCTTTTGCGTTATGCCCAACATGTATGTCTCTTTCCACGACACGTTGCGCTACACTTTTCCTACCTACAGTAAGGGTTAATGTTTTACATGCATATGTTAGAACTGAAAACACACGTTGGTTTAACTTAACACAACGCTATAACTTTACAGACCGTTAATTCCCATAGTTTGGAAGCACGAAATGACAGTTTTTAATTTTACAAGTATTATTTGTGATTTCTTATGATTTCTTCTTCTTTTTTCCAGTCACATGACGTGCACAACGACCTGGGAGGACCCTCGGAAAGCTCGACAAGCGGAACTGCTCGCAGCACAACCCTCACCGCCAGCACAACCAGCTCAGACTCCCACAGCAGGTAAATACGAGTAACATTACTATGTATATCACTTGATTTATTAAAACCGAATACGATCGCGATCGACTAAAAATTGCTCTGTTATCGACGTGTTAGCCATACCCATCCATACCTGACAGTGGCATATAACGTAATTCGTTCATTTTGTGTAAGATGATAATATGCTCCATTATGACAGCTGCCAATAGCGTTTCTTCATTCTGCTACTATTTAGTGGTATCGCTAGTTTCTAAAACAGTCTAAACGGTCGATTTAGACCGCCTAATGTTAAGCGGCAGTTGACTATGACTATGCATCTAGAACTAACCCCACGATGGCCGAGCGGGTAATGTATCAAAAATATGTCTTGTTGATTTTCAACGTATGTTTGGTCCCAGAGAATAATAATTGACCTAATAGGTTGAGCAAGTGGCTCACATCCATTTCTCGTAAAATCAAAAATCTGTTAATACAACCTACACTCTGTGGAGACCCGTATGATCTTATGTACGTTATGTGTATGGTACCGATTTCTATATTCTTCTTAATTTTTTTGACCATATCCGCTCCTCAGTTGGAGCATATTACCGTCTTCAAGAATCCCTGTCACGTGCCCGTTTTCTTCCATCTTCCTAATGCCGGGTACACACTGGCAACATGTCGCGCGATAACCTCGTTAAATTTTACGATAATTATCATAATTGCTTAACAAATATTACGATAATTATCATACTTATCGTAAAATTTAACGAGGTTGTCGCGCGACATGTTGCCAGTGTGGACCCGGCATAAGGCTTGCCAGTATCCCGTAGGTTTGCCATATATTCTATGTGGATGGTATTGACAGGATGTTGGTCAATTCGATAGGCTTGAAGAACGGGCACGGCAGGTTGAAATTTTCATGATCCGTAGCACGTAGCCGAGCCATATTCAAAGTCGCTTCTTCGCTCACCACCGCACACCTAGTATCCGCCGCAAGCATACTGTTCCTGGTCCGTCCACACACGGGTCCAATTGACCACGCCCACTTGATATCAACCAGGGCCAACTTAACTTCCGAGGCATTTGAAAAAATTGCTGCGTTATAATTGGAGGACGGAATAATTCCGATACTTCATTTGATTCACCATTTTCAACCCCTGACTCCTCCGTTTCGGCAGAGTTTCAGTACACGGATACAGAGGACACTTCTTCATGTCACTAAGGATAAACGGGAACAGAGCAAGTCAAGATTCTTCTTTTATTTTCTAGACTTTTTCTTCAACCATCAATGTGCATAGTTTCTACATCAGTCCCGCGCAGTTTCGTTTCGGGACAAGGTAGTATGGGACTAAAAACTTTTAATTCTGATTCGTTTATAGCGTCATGGAAGGCGCCCGTGAAAATCACGGCTGTATATCGATACCATATTACAATAGGGAAACAACTCAAAAATTCTTGTTCCAAGATAATGGCGTTTGAATTTTTTTTACAGAACTTCTCATTTTAATTTTGAAGTCTTGATTTTGAGAAAAATGTGTTTTTTTTTGTATTTAGTTTAGTGGAATTCGGCAATGCACAATGACGTTTTACAATTTAATAATGAATAATACCCAGACATTCCAGAATATACCTAACTGAATTAATGATTCATTTCAGAAAGGGTTTTTCGTTTTAATGACACGTGGAAGACATTTTTGATTTTTTTTAATTGTAAAGAAAAGAGCTTTCCACATCAAATGGCATTATTGACTTAAACCTTGAAATTTTGAGTTGTTTCCTTATTTAAATGGGGTATCGATATGCATGACTGGTGGAGATGGTGTAACTCATATCATGTTTCTCCGAGGTTTTGTATGTGGCATGATTCGCTACCGTAAAGCAGCACCAGCAACCGTCGAATAGATAATTGTTTCCTATTGAACATTCCATCTAGTAACTAGATTCTAGTTACTTAATTTCTCAAACGAAATTATTAACTTCTAACCAAAACAATCTTGACAGAAGAATAAATAAATCTCTAGAGATCGGAAAATCGTCTAGGCGTTGATTGTAATCTCCACAAATTATAATAAAAAATGGATACGACATTGCTAGGAAATGAAGCCATAAACAATAACGCTGGTAACCTAACTAGGGAAGACCTAACGTATGTTTTATACGTTTATGATTATTCTGAAGTAATGGAAAACGAGGGACGGATGGACTGCGACACGTGAAACTTCTTTATGACACGCCATATAGCGTTTATCAGCGCAGTTGTTCAGGTGTACTTTTATTCAGTATTGTATGTCATAGCAACTGTCCCTATGATACAATATTGCCTATATTTCTCTCAAGTAGATAGTCCATCATATTTTTCTTTTTGAGATAAATTTAATGTCTGTTTTTATACGCAAAATACGCTGTTTGGCATTATTTAGTTCAGCGACACTCAACCTGCGGCCCGCGGGCCACATGCGGCTCTTTAAGCTTTTATGTGCGGCCCGAAACACATTTAATATCAGGAATTTCGTATATCTTGAGATTCGTTTCGACTTTGACGCACAGATAGTGACACCCGAAGAGGATTGTCATTATGGTCCACATCAGATCTGGTATAAGAGTGTTGCTATTGCACACGATTAATTTAAAAAACACGCATAATTTTTTAAATCTCAAAAATGTTTTGTAAAATTGGGGGAGTTTCATGATTTTTTTCGTCACACGTTACTTTACAAATATATGTATTTGGCCCGAAGAAAAAAAAGGTTGAGTATCATTGATTTAGTTGAAATCTGATTTATCTCATTAATTAGATCAGCGCACATATTCTATACACAAGGCTGCTATAGGCCGCTATCGGCAGCTATCGTGGGTAGTTTTTCATTTTTTATCGAAGTATTAGCACTTATTAATTGTTATCTACAATGAGTGCTATGTTTCAACAGCACCTCTTTTGGCTGTGATAAATTTTAGAGAGAGATAGACAATTTTGACTGTTTAGACGGCTAACTTATTGTAATTGTTACAATAAGTGCTAATATTTCGATACAAAAAATGAAAGATTACCTTCGATAGCTGTCGATAGCGGCCTATAGCCTTGTGTATAGAATAGATGCGCCGGCATGAAAATATAAAAAGCATGTAGTGTGCATTCCGTTATAATATAATATGATTTCTCTTCGATTCGTTTTTAAATTAACTTACGTGATCTCGTCGTATTACTTGATTCGAATTGCATCACTCACGACTTGCCGCATGAGTGATAGAAAGATAAGATGTAAATTCTCGCGCGTTTAACTGAGACGTAGTTCTTCTTGCCGCCGCGCAGTGGACTATGCACGGTAGGAGAATAAATTGACAATGAGTGCAGTGAGTGTCTTAAAAAGGCCAATACTAATTTTCATGACATATAATAAATTAAGTATTTCTTTATGATAGTGAAATACAAGTTTGTTTAATTTGTAACGCCTTAATATCCTAAGCAAAATATAATACATTTGTTCATGTTTAATGATAATTGGAGGGGGATAGATCACTGTAAGTTTTGATACTGGATGATCACAGCCTACACTTGAAATTGAACGTGTCTGAATTATATTATATTCACTTTTATATTATTCAGAACATTGAAAATGATAGCACGCGTTTGAAGAGAAAAAATACCTATAATAATAATAATAAATGACAAGATTGCATTGTAAAATAGCAGGCAAATACTCTTCAAGAATAAGCATTACGTTTAATTTAAATATATTATAATTGTAATAGGTCGGTCCTTAGACTTAATGTATCACATGTAATATTATCGCACTAACCTCATCAGGTGGCGGGGAATCCCGCGCCGCGAACCTCTAATTTTGATCGATTTACAATGCTTGAGACCACCGTAGCGAGAGAATGCCTCATCTGATCGAAGCAATTTGGTGGCAATTGGTGCGTAAATGACCAAATTAATTAATACATTAACAAACACTTTCATTTCTACCCACAAAAAATGACTGCACCAAATGAGAAACAAAACCTTGATAAAGCTAGTAGTAGTAATTCTGGCAGGCAGTTTCAAAATGGGTGAATAGAAATGTACCTATACCGTAATTGAAAAAAAGTGATCAAGCCATGTATGTGCTATGTTGTGAGTGGTATCTAAGTAATGGAACGAATAGTATGGAACATCATCATTTTTTTAATAGACTTTTTAAAAAATGTTTTTCCCCCATAACTGCTTCGCACTGTTATGTCCTTCCGATGAGTACTCTAAGGAAACGGGATTTGGGCTGGCAGGTATCCTGTACGGGTTGGTGGTATTAACCTTCCTTAAGTTTCTTACCAGAAATGGGACACTGTGAAATCCTTGATGTAATACTCACAGTTTGTACGCTTAGAGACCGTAAGTCTTTTGTGAAGATAATCTTGTCAGGCTAGTTACCTTCGTGGGCGAATTTAGCCTTTGCAATGTGATGGCGTGAATACGGGAAACAGATAAGATTTTCGTAGAGTAAAATATTACTGTTTATTTCAACAGACAGTTGAAAAATAATATTCGGGAAATGTTGGCACCCGTAAGTACATTAAAAGGTTCGCAAACCCTGATGTAGAACAATGGTTCAATAATCACCTCAATATTTCAATAGTGTAAGACATTTATTTTCCTCATTTTTATTAAAATGCCCGGGAAATACAATGTTCAGCCGCACACCGCGGGAAAACGACGACCGGCCGTAAAACAATCTTTAACGTCACCATATTTCACATTTTTATTTCATCGCGAGTGTATCGTGATTCTGGAATAAAGAGAGATATCCGAGCTGGCATCAGATGTCGTGACTAGATGCCATGACACAGAATGTGTTCGCTTGTAACAAACACATTGTGCCCAAAATTGACATAATTTATAAACGTAACACAAATTTTCCCATAGGATCGCTTTCCACTCCGCACCTGTTATGTCATTTAGTTATCGTCTATTAGCTAACAAACGAAATTATTTAATATTTTTATAACACAGACTAAGTTGGATTTAGTGCTTAATTTTATTCGTGTGTATCTATAGTTTAAGGTGTGCATGCATTTGTACATTTTTTAATCATCAAATGGTCATATTATCGAGGCTGATACATAAACCAAAGGGCTTGTAAGATATGACAGTTAACTAAATTTACATAATGGTTTAAGGAGGAGTGTAGAGGGAGGAATCAAAGAATTTGGACTTTGAATATAGTGTGCATGACTCCCACACCTTGAAGCGGGCCCCCCAACCCATCGATAGGTTTAAAGGCAGAGGGACGCTCTTCAGAATCGTTTTTTTAAATACTGTTTCAGGTAAAATGAAGGGTTTTTTCATAGTTTTTTTTGTATTGTTATCGAATATCGACACATTCGACACATAATAATCAAAAATTGCGTTACAAAATTAGATGTTTTAAAATATAAATTCCCATTAGAGCAAATTTGTGATGTGTGTTTATCTCATTTATCAAGTCGACCCGCCACGACGGGCCTTCCAAGAGCCCGGGCCCCCAGGCTAGAGTCCTGTCAGTCCCCGCCTTGTGGGGGTCATGATAATGAGCCTAATACGTTATTTCTGTTATGACGTTTGAAAATATTTAGCAAGCGCGTGGAGCATGGTTAAGTTAGTAAACTCCACAAATATGAACATTGCTCAGTTGCCATCCAGATATTCTTATTCACACAATATGGTGGCCATATGTTCACTGTTTCGCGGTATCCAAGAGGTACAAAACGTAGGCCGCTGGATCGATGAAATGATAAAGTTCTGCGGAAGTAGGTATGTCGTCGCTGTAGGATTGGTTTGTCGAATAGACCAAATTTAAAATGTTCAGGAAACAAAAAAACAAATTTCATTATCCTATATTTAAATACATGGAGGTATTTAAATTGTTGTTTTTACAGCATATGAATGCTGTATTCATTACAAAGTAAATTAAAAAAACGATGGTACTGGTCCATTTAGATACAAAAAATCATTCTGCATTAAAAGGTCGATTTCGACAAAACGGATATTCGACAAACTAATCCGATAGCGACTACGTGGCAACGCAACGCACAGGACCGAGAGAAGTGGAAGCAGCTTGAAGAGGCCTTTATCCAGCAGTGGATAGATTCGGGCTGATAATGATGAACAACACTGATTAGGTATTTACTCGAGTGCAGTAATCTGTTATAAACGGTTTCACACACATTTTATAGGATTTTTCAACTAAACACTGATGCCGAAGACGTATAGTGTATTGATGAAGGGTTTTCTTCAGTGTCACTGATCCGAATCACTTAATAATATTGAAGAGTTTTGAATCATGATATTTCTATTTGCGAAATAGATAGGTAGGTAATTTTTACAGTCGTTCTTGCAATCATGCTGTAATATCCAACACATTGGCACTTGATTGGTATTGTAAGCTGCATCCGGGTCATTCGAGTTTCGTCACAGAGTATGAGTGTATTTTTTCTACTCTAATAATTTCACGGTAGAATCTTATTGAAATGGTAGGATAATGGCTGCATATTTTGACCTATGAGTTTTCTTAGAAAAAAATAATATATTATTTATAATATGTACCTACGTACGTATCTTCGATTTAGAAGATTTCGATCTTAATTCCACTAATCAATTAAAATTAAACGGAACATACGAAATTCAGAATCTTGAGAGAAAATATATATTTTTTTAACCATGTCCGATCCTAATAGGATCATATGGGCCACCACAGTGTGGAGGTTTGTATTAACAGATTTTTGTTTTTACGAGAAATGGATGTGAGCCACTTGCCCAACCTAATAGATTCATACTTTGACTTATACACAAATTGAAAAACAATATGTGTAATTGCCAGACCCAGCATTCTAACCTGGGACACACGACACTAGGCCAACGCAGCCGCGAGGCCACCGTGGGTGTAAATAAAATAAAAATAATTACATATTAAAAATGCTTGATTGATTTTCGAATGCGTGAAGTATGGATGGTAACCAAGGCCATCTAGGCCGCGGCACTGAATTGCGAGTTACGATGCTAGTGCTGATTATTGATTAGTGGTTATCTTCAAATGCAATGCGATAATCTGTTCATATCCGAAGTTAAGTACATACTAACTAGCACTACTAAGGGAATTCGCAATTTCATCTAGCTTTCTTAATTAGTCATTGATCAATCACTGCCATCCAATACTGTCCCCACTTTCTTTCTCAACATTAATTGATTCTAGACCTGACCTTAAAAGGGCGGTGACAATACCGTATATTCAGCGGTATTATATTATGGAAAGGAAAGAAAGAGGTATAGAGAAAGGTAAGTTATTGTTTGGTGAC
This sequence comes from Rhyacophila brunnea, assembly GCF_057557595.1. NCBI lineage: Eukaryota > Metazoa > Arthropoda > Insecta > Trichoptera > Rhyacophilidae > Rhyacophila > Rhyacophila brunnea. The sequence goes on from NW_028232859.1 coordinate 45,012,642, forward strand.
TAATGACCGCGCGTCTTAAGCGTCGGCCAGCGTCGTGGGTCCCAGGTTTGAATCCTGGGTCTGGCAAAAGTACACATATTGTTTTTCAATTTGTGTATGAGTCATAGTGTGGACCTAATAGGTTGAACAAGTGGCTGACATCTATCTCTCGTGAAAACAAATTCTGTTTATACAAACCTCCACTCTGTGGAGGCCCATATGTTCCTATTAGGATCAGACATGGTCGAAAGAAGAAAGAAGAAAAGACATGTAAATTGTGCGTATTAAATTTCGCCGTAACACAGTTCACCGTGAGCTGTCTTACCGTAAAGAGATGTCTGTATAGCGTTGAGATAAAAAAATAACATGTTCGTGTAGCATTACATACAGTAATGCAGAATGCTCCAAATTTATTAGATTCAATTAAAACATTAATTTGATGGGTACGACTCGATACTTACGAGCCCCTACCAGCATTTTATATAAATATGCATATATACATACGATATGATTGTATTTCTAATTTCCGTCTTTCCATTGTATTCCGGTGGGGTTTATTACATATTTTATTTAGACATGTTTTATTTCAATATTAGATGGCAATTCATTTCCGATACAACAGCTTACGATGAATCGTGATACGCCAAAATACGTACTTTGTTTCTAATGATTATTAGCCAGTCATTTTATTAAACATACTATTTAACTGTGTGTGGCTGTAAATTCAAATCAGCCTCACTTCCATCGGGATTGGCGACAGGGTTGCCCCCCCGGGTATAGAGTGTTGTAGACATTGATTGTTAATGGTTTTGTGATGACATCTTAATATCGACACGATTTTGACAATAGTGCAAAGAATAGTTCATGATGTGTCTACAGTCTAACCCGTTTCTGTTAGTGATTGTTCTTCGGTCGTGCTCGTTGTGACCTTGTCTAAATGTCAACCTTACAGAATTATATTCGTGTCTGTTTACGTTTGTTCGGCCTATTGTTTTAGGCATTCTAATACAGGCACGGCATTAAGTAATTTAATTTATAATCATCAGGATACAAGTTATTGTAGGTTAGGTTTGGTATTGCAATTCAGTACATTTCTGAGAACTGTACTGAGTGTACAAATCACTTTTGCAATGACTAGGTAGATACATTGAAACCGGAACTGAATTAATAGTTAATTACCAGAAGTCTTATAATTTAAAATATTATATATGAACAGCTTCGGATGACGATATTTATTTCATTTATATCGAGGCCTTCTGTAAGCTAATTAGTAGAGTCGAGAGTTGTATACGAAAAGTAACACTATTTTTTTTATTCAACGAATAATTATTCATAAGATTTAATAATGTTTCTTTATCAGGATTTGGAACCTTAAATCTTACCCATTATTAAACATCATGAAAAAATGACGCCGGACAGGACTCGAACCTGCATCCATCGGATTCTGGCCAATGTGCTTTAATAATTTAACCACTTGCGCCCTACCAAATTACGACGAAATTAATTAATAATCATGTAACTGATTTTTTTGTAATGGACATGTTTCTGAGGTGTTATAAAATTAGTATTACATAATTACGATTGACATCCGACTTTCTTTTTTTGGTGGTTCTAACCAATTCTATTTTTGTAAGTATTTGAACTATACTTAAAATCATTTTTTGACCATGTCCGATCTTAAGAAAGTCAATATGGGCCTCCGCTGAATGGATGTTTGTATCATTAGATTTTTTAATACGAGAAATGTATGTTAAGTACTCTGACGCCAAAAACACATTGAAAAACAGTATGTGTACTTATCTGCCGGACCCAGGATTCGAACCTGGGATCCATGGCATTATATAAACACTCTCACAAGACCCGAAAGACCTCCAAGGTAGAATGCAAGAACTCGCGGATGTCAGTCAGGTCGGTCTAAAGATAAATGTCTCAAAGACAAAAGTGATGAGGAACTGTTTTTCGGACCCTGCGATTATCTGTATTTCTGGCACCCAACTCGAGCAAGTCAGCAGCTACGTCTATCTCGGACAGCAGGTGTCCATAGACGGAAGCATGCACGATGAAATTGCTCGAAGAATAAAGCTGGGTTCGAGAGTGACCTACCATTATGTCTTAAGCGTAGGGTGTTCAACCATTGTGTGCTACCCGTGCTCACGCATGGCTGCGAGACGTGGACCCTCAACACGAGAGATGTCCAAAGGCTAAGAGTCACACCGCGAGGCATGGAGAGGTGCATGTTGGGCATCACACGAAAGGACCGTAAGAGAAACGTATGGGTTAGGAAGCAGACAAGAGTACGCGATGTAATAGACGTTGCCAAACAGCTGAAATGGAGATGGGCGGGGCACATTGCTCGCCGAAAGGACGGCCGCTGGACAAATGCCGTCATGCAATGGTACCCAAGGGGTACGAAACGGCCACAGGGTCGCCCTAAAAGTGTTAGCGAACGACACAGGACCGAGAGAGTTGGAGAAAGCTTGGGGAGGCCTTCATCCAGCAGTGGATTGACCCCGGCTGATGATGATATAAATATATAAACCAACGCGTTAGCCGCCCGGCCGTTGTGGGCATATTACATACATAATATTAGAGTCAAAACCTTAACGACATGCGATTTTTTTCTTCTAGTCTATAGGTGTCCAACCCTTGGATTTCGCTGAGCTACATTGGGTGAACAGGAATACAATAATGTCGTTGGACAGTTTTTTCACGAAAAAGGCCGTTTTTTGTTTTTTTTTTAATAAAGCCAAATACTTACTACTTATTTATATCGTACATACACACAGTACGCGGACCAAAATTATAGTAAAGATTATGTTTGGCACGATTGCAATTTGCAATGCAAAAGCAGGGCCGAGTGTTGATTACCCATAACAGCTTTGTATAATATAATTTTTAATTATCGTGACAGTAATGGTCGACTTTTTAACAAAATTAATAATTTGGACTGCTTCATATAGCGTTTTAAGTGCGATTTATATGTTGTTAAGTTAGTCATCTTCAATCTCTCTTGTCAAAATTATATTTTACAAAAACCAGCATCCCTCTAGGAACCTTAGGAACCTTTGATTAATTTCAATTTGAGAAACCCCATTTGGGAAACGCTCTAATAGATTATCCCTCTTGGAACCTTTGATTACTGTCCGACAACGAGATCTCGTCGGAAGTCGCTGTAGTCGCATGAACATCCCTGTCATGGCGGCATCGCGTGTTTAAATGATGTATCGGCTCTCTTCTTAGGTGCGACTTCTTTTCTTCTTCGCAATAAACAAAAGTTTAATATTTTTCCCGATCGTTTTAGATATATTTTTATTATAAAAGCATCAAATTACATAAATTTATAGACCACGGAGCGTAAAATGAAATGATTAATTTAGTGGCGTTCCTCATTTGAAAAGGGAAGTGCGATTAACTAAACAGGAGGGGTTTGTTAGTTCACAGTTTTAACACGTGGACAAGAAGTTCTTGTTCGACAGTAATTTAAATTTGAGAAACCTCATTTGGGAAACGCTTTAATAGACTAATATTTTTTTATAAATCTATCTGAAATGCAGAGTTATCTTTCATATTTGTCTTAAATAATGCTTTTGTGGTTGGCTTCTGTAAAATTATACTCGTCCTAGAAAGAATATTAAATGGGTCTCGAAAAAACATTAGTGTTGTACCTACTTATTTGGTTCTTCTGTCTCAAAAATCCATTGTAATTAAATGCTAAATAATTATGTGATAACATGTTAAAGGGGATTTCAATTATTAGTAGTTTCAATAATTATTGTTTTGTCTTTTACATTCGCAGCTACAAAAGGCAGTCCGGGCGGCGGCGGGGGCGGAGGTGTCACGGGTGCAGGCACGGGGGCCACAGGGGCTGTCGCCAACGACCCTTTGGGCCCCCTTCCCGACGGATGGGAACAGGCTGCGACGCCAGAGGGCGAAATATACTTCATCAATCACGCGGTGCGCACCACATCTTGGTTCGACCCCAGAATACGTGAGTTTATTATCTATCAGTAGCTTATTTGATAATTTTAATTAGGTATGTATCCATAAGATTCATCATAAGACAGTGTAATCAAAGGATATTCTATAAATTAGATTTCTTCAAATAGACGTTATTGTCGTAATACATAACCATAGAGAAGGATTAATTTATTAAACTGTATACACAGTATACATACAGTATAATAAAATGAAGCGTTTTTTTTTTTAATAAATACAAGTAACTTTACAACCTTAATTCAAATAGATTAAAAAAATATATATAACTGACAACATAAATAATGGGGGTTGTACTGACGCATTGTTTGTTGCACGTACTTCTTCCAGGACGGGTAGTGTAGATAAAATTTGTTGGATTGTGTTTTCTGACTTTTGAATTTCACGTGCGATGTTTATGTACGACTGATTAAAACCGTAGAGTCAGATGCTGCCCGTAATTAGTCGCTCACCATCTTCTACGCGTATTCTACGGCATGGCTAAAAAAAGCTATGTTTTCATCCAGCGGACACCATTCGTGAACGCTTTTAAAACGAGCGAATCAGAGCGTTCCCGTGAACACACCCGTTAGAGAAGAAAGTTTGTTCGTGACTCGACTGACAATAATCAATCAGAACGAGACATGCAATATTGTAATTGGCGCGAAAAACACGTTCGTATTGTGACTCATTTCCCATTGAATCACAGATTGTCCAGGCGCCTAAATAGTGGTCATGGGAAATTAGTAACCTTAATTTGAACATAAGTTTTCGCGTCAATTACATTTCATGTCTCGTTCTTACTGATTAAGTCATTCGAGTCATGTATAAGAAAAAAACTTATCGAATGTATTCGGAGAACTTGCTTCTGTTTTCACACATCGTTCGTTTACGAAGTACCATATGACTCGCTACTATCTTCAGAGCGTCCACAATAGACGTTGGTTGAATGGAAATGTAGTTTTTAGCCATGGAAGCTGTGTACGGCTGTTTCACGGGCAACCTTTAAGTCAGTCATACATGAACGACGCATGTCTACTAAAAGGGACTAAAACATAATCGACACTTCCAGTTACGTAACAGTTCGCTACTTCTTTTCGCGCCATATCCGTTAAAACCGATATACTATAAACTATAAGATATGGAGTGCTGGGCTCAATTCAGTCATTTTTCACAGAAGTCCACAACATTCACAACTATTTAGTTCAGTCACTTGTATGGCGGCAAGGTATCGGTGACATCATAGAGATATTTAAACAAAACCACAGTTTCAAACACAAACGCACATTATCAAGACACCATTCGAGACGCACATGTAGCTTGGTGAATGAGAGAGTCCCTTAGGGAAGGCATAATGATCAGAATTCTGTAGTTATCTGCTCCATGCAAGACAGATTACAGTAGTAGATAAGAGGAAGTGGAGATTATTTTTTTACGATATTCTGTTCATTAGGAATCCACAACACATTGCTTGGGCAATTATTAGCTTAAAAAATATTATTTATTGCCTTGACTTCTTTGAAACGCGTCCTCATGATATTTTTTTTAGTGCATTGACATAAATTTTCGTAAAAATAACTCTTTCACTGTTATTTTGATAATTCGGAGGTCACAATAAATCATATTCTTCATTCTTGATTCCGCCCCAAGAATAATAAATCTGGCACTGGAATATTTTGTAAAATTTAGCACGAATGGCATAACACAGAACTAGTTTTTGGAGTAATGACGAATCGGCTTTCATTCTCTCCCGAAATCCTTAAAAATATGACACACATCCACGTAAATTTTGTCTATGGTCGCAGCTAGCCAATTCTGAGATTTTGTAAATAATCCATGGGCTCTATACTTTCTGATACATATAAATTATATTATAGTATGGATAATGTTGTATAGGCACCTAGATTTGACTCTGTCTACCATTCGTTCATTGCGGTCGCTATGCGAAGACCGACCTAGGTTGATACAACTGACTTGTAGATAATACCTAGTAATTTCACCTGGGATAGGGAACCTGCGGCCATGTAACCCACTAAGTGCGGTTTTATATAATAATATATAAATCCAAAATAGAGGAGACATACATTTTGTTATTTTAAATTTAATAGTTACATATCGGCTACTCCAACCACTCTCCACTGCAATACGATATGTATTTGCACGATAGAACATATTTTGTCGTATTCAATGAAGTAGCTACTTGTTATTTTGGGTCGCAATAAATGCCATTTTAGGCCGCATGCATCCCACGGGCGGCGGTTTGTGCATCACTGCCATAGAACAATACTTTGACGGGGGAGTTTTGGTTTATGTCGCAATGAGGGATAAACCAATTAAAAAATAAACATTTATAACAAATATCTAAGATAGTAAATACTTATCGAGTGTTTATATACAGAAATGGTACGAAAGAGTTGGCCATGAAATTTAAGCTAATATGAGTGCCATAATCCTTGAGGACGTAGGAATCAGCGTTGCCAACTTGGCGTTTTTTTGCCAGATCTAACATTTTTTGATAGGCATCGAGCCTATAGCGTTTTTATTATCTTTTTTTGATGACTTCGACAGCTTTAAATGTGCTGAAAATAAGTTACACAATAAAAAATAGAGTATTCTTGGCGATATAGTGATATAATGGTATCAGATATTATAATTTAATGTGTGCTTAGGTATGTGGCATCGGATTGATGATTATTGGGGATTCCACTCTCTAGTACCTATTACCTATTCTGGGGAAATGTGGTGTGATTTTTTTGGACTCTTTTTTCCAATAGGAAAAAGGTATTGAAATTTTATTATCACAAAATTTAGCGTTTTTTCCTGCCAAATAGCTTGTTTTCGTAACCCGTCTGGTAAGTTTTTGTCTACTACAGTTGGCAACACTAGCAGGAACACATCATACTTATATTTTTTTCAATGGAATCGGCATACTTAAACATACTTACCTCATTGTCAATCGATCTATGCTGCATGCTTGTTCTAAGAAGAAATTCATATTTTACAACTAATATTGACGTAATTTAAAAAGTCTACTCTATCCAAGATTTTTTCTACAGTTTTTCTAGTAATATATAGGGTCTCTGAGACATTTCTCAGTTATGTAAAATAATAATAGACGTTTCAATCTATTTTTACAGCGACCTATTTTCCACACAGTTTTATTAGGCCGCTACTACTTCTTCCGTGCGCTGTCCCTTTGAATATTCCTTCGCGTGTGTGCACAGCACACTGCACGCTGATGATGGCATTGGCTTCACGAAGATGCCGGCTGTCGGTCGTTGACCCCTCGCGGCTGTGTCAAATTGTAATTCACCTGCGACGACGGCATGTCGATGTCGCCGCGCGGACATCGCGGATTACCGTTAATTATTTCTATACCGCCGCCTCTGCAAGTGTTTCATCGCATGATCCACCAACGTATCTGACGGGGCACCTACCGCACCAGCGTTGCTAACTTAGAGCGTTTTCTTGTTGGAAGTTAGATATAGCATTTTGAATATGCATCTAGCATAGGGGTAGTCAACCTTTTTATACCTACCGCCCACTTTTGTATTTCTCTTAGTAGTCAAATTTTCTAACCGCCCACCGGTTCCACAGTAATTGTGATTTATGAAGTGGGGAAGTAACTTTACTTTATAAAATGTATAAAGTTACAGCAAGTTAAAGCATATAATAATAATTACTTACCAACTACTTTATGTTAGACTTTAAGTTTGGCAGAATAAATCTTTATAAAACTATCGTTTTAAATCTATTTTTTTATTTATACTTTGCATACATGGAAGCATGGAGTCTGATAAAATTACATTTAATTAATTAAATTATTAATGAGACCCCTGAGATTGATGCTGCGAAACTAAATACTGGATATCTGATGAAAACATAATGATAATGTTTTTAAAACCCCTACCGTCCACCATGAAAGCTGGAACGCCCACTAGTAGGCGGTAAGGGTCAGGTTGACTACCCCTGATCTAGCACATTGTGAAGTTAAATTTAATATTTTTGACACCGAATATAATTTTAAAATTATATAAATAGTTTATATAAATAATAATTTATAGATTATTTGTTTGGTCTCATGAAAACAATGTGCATTTTTAATTATGAATTACTTTTGTCAATATACATAATAGGTATAAGTAATTAATTTAAATACCTATTTGCGTAAAAAAATCTATTATGCATGATCAACCTGTAAAAAAAACAACTGAAATGACTTGCTCTATATTTATATTATTTCATTCGCCCTTAAATATGATTGCGATATGTTAATAGCATTATTTCAATTTATTTGTCCATCTTCCGGGGGAGGGGGCTATATTCCCTTCATACCTAGAGTAAATCCGATTCTGCGTATCGAAATGTGTGGTAGATTTGTCAAAAATCAAGTATCCAGTAAGTACAAGAAGAACGTTGCAATTTATTTTCTATTAAACATGCACTCGTAAAATTGATTGCAATACTGTTTAGTTAGTGCTTTTTGTATCCAAGTGTAATATACATAATGTATTTTTTAAATTTAGTATCGATATTTCTTGACATGCAGCCAATGTTTATAATATCAATATTGTCTTTTTACGTACAGCCTATTTCGTGCGTCTTTCCATGTCATACACTCGTACAGCAATGATTTTATTGATCATACTTTATTTCAGTTATAATTTTGAACGTTCATTGTACGCCATCTACTGGAATGATACTGGCATGTTATTGTTAATACTAACGATTTATTTTAAATACTGCCCAAATTAAATACTAGCGAGCCATCTATGGAGAAACTGCGTGAAATGCGGTAACGCCCATCGGCAAGTACGTGGACTCAGCATTCTAACCTCGATAGACTCGACAGATCATTATTTTATTTCATTCAAGTTTGCCATTCTAGGCCCTTCAATCAGATCATTATATTAATTTTCTATTATACTTCTGACTATCCTCTATTATAGCTATACTCTGTCATACTTCGGATTATTTATCTACTGCCCCCTCAGCAAATAAATATACATCCCAGAGCCAAACAACCCACCTAGCTACCTAACACCCAGTTATAATACTGTTAATTATATTCCACTATATATTCTGATTAAAAACACAACATATTTCTTGTTTATACATAGTAAGATTATCAAGCCATTTTACCCCTCGCATCTTTCTAAATCTAAATGCCTGATTAAAATTCACTGCTAGGTCGGCTGTACGCATTCTGTGTAATATTCCCGAGTTTTTTTTTAACACGTGTTGGTTCTAGAATCTAGTTCTAGCTAGATAATGTATCGATGTTCTAATGTCAATAGCCCGTATCCGACATATATGACGATAATGACTTTTTGATATAGGTACCTACTAAAACAACAAAAATACTGCCCATCGACTGCGAAATTCCCATATCTGTAGTTATTTTAACAAAAACCCCCATTTTAGTAATGTATCTACACTATCTACCGTATCTTATCATTTCAGGAATAAAACTGTAATAGCCCGTATCTCGCCTCTAAGCTGTCAAGCGTGTTGCATGACGTGTGTTGAATTCAGTTTCAAAATGTCACTCGCATGCTATGTAGTTACGACATGTGTGTGCTTTTAACAGTCATATACGGGATATTAAATATTTAGTTTTTTTTAGCTTCCTGCACAATTTGTAAAAAGTCACTTACGGGATATTAACATTATTTCATCGGTATGATAAACATACTGTGATTAGTGGTGTAAAGACAGAAAATAATTCCAAGATAAAAATAACTTTTTATATACCACGTTTTTAAATTTTCCGTTGAATCATATAAACTTGACAATTCCATGTATTAATAAATACTTTTTTTTGTGCTTGATAGAAATACTGAATAAATTGAATACTGAAATGTCATTTTGACATTTCACATTGATTTCCATAGTAACGCACGTATATATTAATAATTTAGTTGCTATGATTTTTTTCTGAAACATACAAAACAGAATTAACTGAAAATGAATTCAAGAATGCATTGTAATCGTGGTCAAAAGTTTCAAATGTCAAGCTAGTCGGGAAGTTACCTAAAAATCTTCAATCGTCCAATACAAATCTTGGACAAACAAGAATACGAGCTAATAAAAACGTGGTAAAAATAAGTTGGTACACACAAAATACGTAATGTATCAAACCGCGTCGAGTCGGTAACCATCAGGTAAAATGATACCTGTGCCAACCATCTAGTGACTTGTCTTATGATAATTAATTAAACTCTTCTAGCCACTTTGAACCCGGCTGTAAATACATTCGCATCGCATACTCACTACTTCTATTTGCGGGTTCATAGGACCTTCAGTCTCCATGGCAAAAAATAATTAACCGGGTTCATTACACCCTTGATGGTGGCCAATAACTTGGTCTTGGTGGAAGCGAAGATTATAAATAATGTAATAAAGATAGACTTTGAGGTCACGCGAACCCTATTTTGAATTCTCTCCTGCACTATGCAGATTAGAGATGGAATTTTTGTATTCGTAAATATTCGAAAGCATAATATTATTAGACAGATAGTACCTATTTTGTTCAATTAAATTTTCAGGTAAAATGGCACCTGTATTTTACAACGTTTTTATTAGGTCGTATTCTTATTTGTCCGGTACAAATCTTGCAATCGATTTTTAACTAACTTCCCGACTAGCTAGACATTTGAAACACGACGCCAATGCATTTTTTAATACTTTTAGCCGTTTTTAAGTAGAATTAAATTCATTTCCGGTTAATTCTGTTTTGTATGAAAAGTTATTTCGGAAGAAATCCGTAATCCAATCCACTATTATTGGTTGCTAGGTCCTAACAACTAAATTATTAATATATACGTGCGTTACTATGGAAATCAATATGAAATGTCAAAATGACATTTCAGTATTATTTCTATCAAATACAATTTTTTTTGATCGTTTAAGCTAGTCAAGTCAAATTTATATGATTCCAACAGAAAATTTAAAAACGCTGTATATAAAAAGTTCTTTTTATCTTGTAATTTTTCTTGTTTAATTTGTTCTTTGGTAAATTTACTTTAGGTATTGCTTTTTTGATATTTTATTGGAAGAGTTTAAACTTTAAACCTTTAATAGATATTATATATCTTTAATATTTAAATTGTATATAACCAATTAGGCTTGTTTTTTTCGCTGCTCTCATAAAGACGTTCTTACAAACGAAAATCGTAAGTTTGGGAAAACCCTATATAATAATCTCATTGGCTGAAAACCACTCTATACTAATCATTCGATACCTCATTGGCTGAATATCGTTTAGTATCAATATCAATACGCCGATCAATGAATGACTCCGAATTCAAACTGTCTGAAAACGTTTATGCATCAAATCTATGTGAATTTAACTAAAGGCCTATCCTATAATATTATGGTAAATCATTGCACTTATAAAACTAACCTCCAAATCCTATCATGTCAATAGTTTCGATTGGCCAAACGAAGAGGCCACAAAACTTAGTAAAAGTGTTCCCCAACCATTATACACCAGCAGACTGGTAAAAATTGGAGACATATAATTTCGGGGACCTTTAACGCAGAAAAAAAACTATTATCAATGTAGTATTTTGTTTACTAGTTTTTAAATCTTATTTTATAATAACAGATATAATGAACATACATACATAATTTGAAAACATCTCATGCATATACAGACTAGAAAAAAATATTTTGCAGAAGAAAAAAAATACGACACCCGACGGGACTTGAACCTGTATCTGCTAGATTTGCGCCAGTATGCTTTTCCAATTAAACTACGGGCATCTTACTAAATTACGACGATTTAAACTAGTAGTTGTCGAATTGCGTTATAATGTTGTCTATCGGTTTTATTGTATTAAATTAAGGTAGGTATTGATTAATTCTCGACGTCGCGGATCTCTCCATTATTTAGTTTTTATAATGTACTTAACTTCGAATTGCTAATAATTTAATAACATATTTTTCAATTCGTATATGAGTCACATTATGGGCCTAATAGGTTGAGCAAGTGGCTGACGCCCATTTCTCGTAAAAACAAAATCTGTTAATACAAACCTCCACTCTGTGGAGGCCCATATGATCTTGTTAGGATCAGTCATGTTCGAAAGAAAAGAAGAAGATTTTTTTTATTCAACGAATAAGACAAGATTTGAGAATGTAACATTCTATATAATATTGAACATACATAATATAATGTTTTATTCTCAAATCTTAACACACGTAATAGAACAGACTATTTCTTTTATTCAACGAATAATTCACAAGATTTAAGAATGTAAAATTCTTTATTGAACATACCTACATGATTTGAAAACACGTCAGAGAAATAATATAAAATATAACCACTAGAAAAAAGAAAGGGCTTCAGAGAATATTTTAAAAACACTAGCCAACTTTGTCGCAATTAGATAGGACACGTGTGCCAAGAATACATGGACGCGAATCCCCATGGGCGCAGGTTCGTATAAAAAGATTTTTTCTAATAGTTATATATTTCTCTGACATGTTTTCAATTAATTATTTAGACATAGGTATAAGTCTGATTGCGAATACAACCGTACAACTGAAATGTAGCTATATTGTGAATTTTTCAGCCGCTATATCAAAATAAATAAACATTCAAATGTATGTAAGTACAAATACAACATAATATTATTCTTGTTGCGACTAAGGAATTTGTAAGACCAGCAAGGCGAGTTTGGAATGCAATGTACCAATCAATACTGAAGAGTACCTACACAACAGACTCTGTAGTTGAGTATCGAGTATCTCACGACATAATGTAGTTGTACATAGGAACGTCAAAAAAGTGTCGATATATTTCGATATTACGTCCCTTGTCCATCTCATTTGCGATGTACTACAATATCGTGGGAATCTGGAGGGCCGGTCAAGAAATTATTTATTGAGGAGTCGAGTGTCACTCACTTTCCTTCTACAGTACCCCGATACCTGATACCTTCTTTTGTCCCAGTAACTCGATACTCATTTCATGTCGTCATATCAATGTTTTCATTTTACTTGAGTGTTTTCCAGATGGTTTTTTCTCTCTCTAATCTGGCTCACTAAATTATTATTGAATGAATAGTTTTAAAAAAAGTGTTCATTCAAAAAACTTTTCATTAAAGTTATTCCTCTAACTAAAATGTTGTCTTGGTAGTCGAGGTGAAATAGCTACATATCGGAAAATATAATATGTATTTAGTACTTACCTTACTTGCTAAAATTATTGTTTATTTTTCTGTCTTCTTTTTTACTGGAAGTGGTATTCCATCTTGACTTTCTTAACCTTGTAAGCAACGCTGGTTAGTAGGATCATTTTGAAGTTATGTGTTTACTTTCTGCCAAATTTCCCTTTAGTTAGGTTAGGTTAGGTTGCATTCAATATATTTCGGTGGCAAAGGGTGGAGATCTACTATGGCTTGGATTAGGAAGGGTTTAATTGAATTTTAAAAACTAACCAGCACCATCTGCATATTGTACGTATAGTTCAATTAAAACCGATAAATATGACTGACAAAGTTTAATATGCGTTATTTATGTCGAATCTTAACAGCCTACCTCCACCCCTCGCTACTGATATATTATTTTACTGTGGACGCTGGGAATGACAAAAAGTAAATTACCAAGTTCGATTCTAAGTGGATGTTTTAAATTAACATACTTAGAAATAGTTGTTGGCCATTTGCTCATCCCATTGGGTCCCTTGCTCTCAATCAAATAAGGTTATTAGTGGAAATATTGAAGGTACCATTAAGGTACATGGTCAACTGCACAATCGTTCTCCAGGTATCTCTATTCCAAGCTCTCTCTCTCGCCAGTCGGTCACATTCAGGTTCTCCGCGTCCCTCAACGTTATCCGCACATTTGACGAATCATGTGAATAATAAAATGATATCAAACCGCATGCATTTTAGTTTGCCAGAATTATCGTAAATGATTTTTATTCTTTCTTAATATACCTACAGGTGAAAGTGTTGCAAAAATTTAAGTCTGTAATTTATACGCGTTATAATTGTTTGTCCCCCTTTTAACTCGTCTGTAGCAACAACGAAAGATTATTGTATTAAACTTGTACTCTGCGTACATTTCAATAAATGAATGAATGGTGTGTGTATCTTGAACCTATATCATTGCTCTCAATACTTTCGCCCATACTGACAGTAAAATGCAGTAATTGTAGTCTCCTGAAAATATTTATAAAGTCGATATTGTGGCACTTTCAATAATTTCCTGGAAATGATTCATGTTCAACAGTCTTGTCGCCGGATCGATACCTATTCTAAATCTCTTTGTGTATACATACACGGTTGCCAAGTTACTATCACGCCAAACATTGGATTCAATTAACATTTTCTTCGCGAATGAATCAGGTGGTGGATTACTCACAACTCGGGGAATTCCCATGACTTCATGGGGTATGCAATAATTTCTCTCAACCCCCGTAAGAAAATGTTTTGTCGCGCGTGATGTCATTGAATTCATTTATCATGCCTGTTACGAAATTCCTTAGGTCACCGCTGTGTAATATTATTTATTATCATGTCTTATCAAGACTGCAATGTAGGGATGGGTGTTGAACACTAATTCGAATAATTTGATCGAAAGTTAGTAAGGTTTTGATTGCAAGTTATATTAGAACTGTTTACAAATATCTTTTTACGAACATTTCAAATCTTCTGATACAAATAATGTCCATGCGTTTTGGATTCCACCTCGGATGGAAAACACCGATGACTTACAGCTGATGTTCTTGGTCTTGACTAGTTATCAGGAATGAAATAACAATACTACTTGATGATGTTGGTAACAGTACCTAGGTATTGGTTTCGTCCTTATTCTCAAAATATAGAAACATACTTATACAATATTTGACAACAATGCCAGAACGATTTTAGTATGGTTGAATTGCTAACAATATAATAGTTAATACTTAGGTATTCTCCAAGTTGACAACTCTTATATTTACGAACTGAGAATGGGTTACTAAGGCGAATGAGAAATTAACTGTTAGTATGTTATTTGCCAAGTCATTTCTGAGAGGTAAAATTAACTAACATCAATGGTACAAGTCTAAAATATGTTTTTTTAAATATGATTATCCAAAATTATTTCAATAAACAATCACAAATAATACTAAGTAAAGGTAGCTATTTTTTTATTCATCGAATACGACACAATATTTGAGAATGTAACATTCTATTACTTACATTGAACATACATAATTTGAAAATATCTCATGCATACACCCACTAGCAAAAAAATTATTTAGCTAAAAATCCGACGGGATTTAAACTTGTAACCGCTGGATTCGCGCCAGTGTGCTTTTCCCAATTTAACTATGAGCATCCTACTTAATTACAACCATTTTAACTATTAGTTCTTACATGAAATGGCGTGAATCCAGCGGTTACAGGTTCAAGTCCCGTCGGGTGTAATATATGTACCCACTAGAAAAAATCCATTTTAGCTAAAAATACGACATCCGACGGGATTTAAATTTTTAACCGTTGAATTCGCGCCAGTGTGCTTTTCCAATTTAGCTATGAGCATCCTACTTAATTACAACAATTTTAACTAGTAGTTCTTACATGAAATGGCGTGAATACAGCGGTTACAGGTTCAAGTCCCGTCGGGTGTTGTATTTTTTTTTCTAAAATATTTTTTTTCTTGTGGGTATATGCATGAGATGTTTTCAAATCTTGTATGTTCAGTAAGTAAAGAGGTAAGTAATTAAAACAAAGCGTCAACCGAGTGCCATCATTTCTATAATATCTACAAGCAATATTAATGCTGCTAATACAGAGAATTAAAATTTTTCTTTTAATTCTTAATTCAACCTTACTAAAAAGGTTCTGGAATCATTATCAAGACTTTCAAAAAAGTTCTTCACACTCCCTCTATTATTAGTAGTTCTATCTATTTGAGTAACATTCTGTAATTAATACTTGTTATACTTATTTCTTGTTTTTATGATGTTACAGCCCAGCATTTGCAAAGAACGCCGGCAGCGGGCGTAGTCCTCCCCCAGGGATGGGGCGCGGGCACAGCGGGGGCGGCTGAAGCACTCCAGGCTTGCCAGAAACTCCGTCTCCAGTCATTGCAGCTCGAACGCGAAAGACTTAAGCAGAGACAGCAAGAAATTCGATTGCAGGTTAGAACAATCTTGTATCCACCTTAATTGTAGTCGTTTGTGTCCTTGGACTCCAGAGGAAGGTCTGAAGACTCAATAGAAGAAGAGAATGACAAAACTTAGATAACTTCCGCTGTGTGGAGTCGAAGCCCATTTGCTCTGATTTGGAGTGAAAATTATAATTTTCTGGTAACGCAGACATTTTGTAGAAAGTTGTATGCAATACCAGATTGTTTCTTTATATACAATATTTTATTACACCTACCAAAATTTTCACATTCATTACAGGATGAACGTTGTCAAATTATTCTACTTTAAACATACATAATTTTGAAGAACACTTTCTGAGAAAATATATTATAACCAATAGAAAAAATCTTTTTGAAAAAAGTAAGCACCCCGGCAGGGAATCGAACCCTGCATCTCATGGGTTTACGCCCCGTCCGTGCATTACCTCTATGCTACAAGGCTACGTACTAATTGCGACGAATTTTAACTATTGGCCTTTTTAATACCCACTCATCAGCGTTCTTCTAAATCTAAATCAAACTACTTTGGCCATCGGTTTTTTTAGAATGGTACATTGTAAAAATCTTGTGAATTATTCGTTGAATAAAAGAAATAGTTAGTTATACTCTACTTTAGTCTTTTGGGGGTGTGAAGAGATGTACACATTATCCTTTTTTAGTGTAACTATGTTGTTGATATCGTGTGACAATCAGTGTTGAACAGTGTGACTTAATCCGAGTGGAACTGCTTGATGCAACAAGGTCTACCTCGAGGTGTAGTGTCAAACAAAAGAACTCTTAGTTGGGCCACACATATAAACTTGTCTGGACTGCAACACGTCGAATATTTTGATGTGATTTTGTCGATATTCACAAAACACATGTAATTTAATGTCCCTCGGCACACAGGGAAAATGCGACATTTTGTTTGAAAAATAACTGGTGTCACAAGCAACACATTTCACTTGACCACATGTTACATATACTTTACTTACACTTTATTTGGATTGCACTACACAACATTTAATTAAGAGTAAGCGTTTGTAATCCTTCATATTAAATAAAAATAATTTAAAGCATTGTGCTTCTTTTCTTCAGCGTATTTGATTTATCATTTCAAAATATTAATTTATACTAAAGACATTGAAGAAAACCTTTTCTATATGAACAAAGCCTCAATATATGAAAATATACTAAGAATGATGAAATTAGCTGCAAGTTAATTTTGCATTGCAGATTCAAAACTACAAATATTTCAATATTTTTAACATTCCTTGAGTTAAACTCTAAATCTTGAATTTGTTTTGAATGGTGAACCATTAACAACATGTTAAATTACAAAGACAAAGTTACTCTGTCTAAGAGATCATTCATCATATTACAGCAAGAACTGATGGCGAGACATGCCCCATCTGTGGTATCGGGTAACGTAGTCAGCGGAGCCGACCTTCCACTGGATCCATTCCTTTCGGGACTCACAGAGCACTCACGGCAGGAGTCAGGTGACAGCGGTCTAGGGATGGGGCTGGCGCAGTCCTACTCCATGCCGCACACTCCTGAAGACTTCCTCGCGAACATCGATGACAATATGGACTGCGCCAGCGAAGGCGGCGGCAACACCATGGACGCCAACGACATATCTCTCAGTGACAACATTGACTCCACAGATGATTTAGTCCCTTCTTTACAGGTGTGTTTGGAGCCATTTAATCATTAATATCTATCTTATGCATGGCCGGCCCCCACAAGGGGGGTCTGACAGGGCTCTTGCCTAGGGGCCCGGGCTCAGGGGGGCCCAGCGTTGCGGGTCAATCAGATATGTCATTACATTACAAATTTGTCTATTATTATATATAGTATACATATTTTTTATCAATAATTATTAATAAATTTGTTCTAATAGTGAAAAAAATAAAAGTCGCCTTTTCACGTAGGGGTTATTAACATTTAAAAAATGAAGTTGTAAGATGCAATTTTTGATTGTTTTGTGTTGATACTCGACAACTCCATAATTCAAGTAGATGTATTAAAACTACAAAAAACAGCTAAAGGCCCTCACACAATTTTGAAAATGTTTATGTTGTGCATCACACATGCTATTAAACTTAGCGATGGGTAGGGGGGCCCGCCAAAGATCCTGGCCGGGGGGCGCGCTTTAGGATATGGGGGCCATGATCTTATGACAAAACAATTTGCATCGTATTGTTTTAAACTTTTGTAAAAGGCGGTGGCAGAGAGTATCTGTTGGGGACGTAAGCGATTTGTAACTGAAAAAAAGTGCACGGTTGAACTATCATACTTACGGACTTATTAAAGTTGAATTTTATTTGAGCTTCAATATGTTTTTAAAAAAACAAATTAATAAGTTGTGTTAAGCATCTTTTTCCCACCTGTACATTTGCATTAAATAATATTTAGAATTTACTAATAATATTTATAATTAAGTACTATAATTTTATAGATATTGATTCAAATATATTACAAATGATGATTTCTATATAAATTATGATCATATCATGAAGTTAACTCTGAATCCCTTGAAAAGATTTATCTAAGTTTCAAACCAAACATTTCAAGCAGAATAATAATATTGGAAGATTTGTTTTTATAATTTTTTTCTTTTCAAATATACAGTGTTGTTTTTTTTGTTATGCATGGAACTGATCGCCAACCAGCGGGTCTATTCTATACACATGGCTGCTTTCGGTCCGATACGGCATCTAAATAGGGTAGGATAGTATCGAATTATTAACACTTATTGTAACAATTACAATAATTTAGTTATAATAGTTGCAATAAGTGCTATGTTTTAACAGCACCTCTCTTGGCTGTGATAAATTTTAGACCAAGATAGACAGTTTTGACAGTTCAGACGGTTGATTTATTGTAATTGTTACAATACGTGTTAATAATTCGATACTTTCCTACCCTATTTAGCTGCCGTAGCGGACCGAAAGCAGGCTTGTGTATAGAATAGACCCGCTGGATGCCTGGATACGCACATATCGCGAGTGGAGAACTACAAGGTTCTAAGTGTTTGTCCTTGATGAAAGGAAAGTAACAATGTGGCAGCTTAGAATACTACTTCATTGTTGTATACTCGAATACTTAAAACCTTGTAGTATTAGGCTCGCGATATGTCTCTGCCGGCTTCCATATATATTTAACTTGTTGAATAGACTGAGTTTACCGCAAGACAGATGCTACTGGCATTAGTACATTTCAAACGCGTGATATAATCAGTAGAATCCATTGGACTTATATATGCCTAATTTAAATATGAATAATTATTAAATAAATTGGATTATTAATGGTACTAATTGTTGCATACGTGGTTAATATATGCGTGTTAGAAAACTATTTTTGATAAATGTTGAATAACTATTTACTATGAAGTCTTTTCCATTGATTAATGAATGCCATCCGAATATTATAAAAGAATTTTTGATTTCTGTCTAATCAATGGAATATAATATGTTTGTCTTTTGTCGATGTTTGTAGCTGGGTGAAGAGTTCTCGAGTGACATCTTGGATGATGTCCAGTCGCTCATCAATCCCGCCACCAGCAAGCAAGGTAACGGCTTGACATGGCTGTGATTTGAGGCCTCTCGTCTCTTGTAGATGATCATTCCGGGGTGGCGAAGTACTATTTGTGCAATAAGTATGGTTCCAAGTAATGCCTCGGAATGAAGTTATGTTTACAAGTTGGAAAATGATATTTTTACTACACAAGGGATATTGAAACATTTTACAGTTAAGTGAACTTGAAGATTTTCATCATTATGAGATTTTTAATATTGAAGTATTTTTTTTGACAATTTACTCTTTGTGATTTTGTATGCGGTGCTGTAAATGAACTATAACTGTTTTCATGATGTCTCCGGCAGCAATAATTTAGTGCCTTTATAATGTAATAATATGATCATACAACATGGCAACTTGTAATGTGTTTCGTTTCGGGTGTTTTCATTTTATTGATGGAAATATTATTATAAAATATATAACCAACTATCATAATCAAAGGTGCCTTATGTTAGTGCCTGATTTTCGATATATATTGTAATGTATATAATATAACTTCAATTATTATTATGATAATTGATTTATCGATATTAATTTTAACGTTTTTAAGTAATATTAACTGACAGAGAAGTGGACAAGTAAAATATTTAGATACCATACGCAAAATAATTAATGTACTAGTTAGATAATTTCTTTAATTAAGATATATTGTAAATATTTTTAGGTACATAACTGATTTTTTTTTTTAAATAGATTTTAATTAATTAATGGTGAGTTTGAAATATTTTATTGGTCACCTTTCAAATTAAAATTCTTTTCTTTCACTTCCTAATGATTTTTTAAAATTAAAATTAAATATATACAACAGATTTTTCTTCAGTTTAGTCATAAATTTTATTATTATTTACACTGATTAAGTATTCAAGTATTAAAAATGAGAAATAATATGCAATAAATATTGGAAAACATGCTTCTTGTTGATACAGTAGAACTTCTGTTATACGGGACTTTGATTATCTGGACTTATTTTTGATCATCAGTTTTGTATAATTTATAAGAAAAATATACAATTTGAAATATCCATAAAATTATGTAGTTAGAAAAAGTAAAGTTGCTATTTAAAATGGTTTGTAACAGTTGTTTTAATATTTTTTCAATTATCCGGATGTATCGTTATCCGGAATATATTCATCTCCGATTAGACCGAATAATTGAGGTTATACTGTACTAAGAAGTATGCAAAAGATGGAATCTAAATGGATCATGTATTATTGTATTGTAATGTCATTTAGTGATGTTCTCAGTAAAGGTATTGTATTACATCTTTAGAAATGGCAACTTATTTACAGAAAAATCTTTTGCTAATTGAAAATTAGGCTTCTTTTGTTTTAAATTCATCCATCAGTAACGAAATTTAAATAAAAGAATAAAACATGGATGTCAAATTCTGAAAAGTCAATGAAACATAAGTATTGGACTTTACAATGCTATCTTTTTATAACTATTGAATGTTTGACACTTCTAAATTATTTGGAGAAATTATGTCTGTTATAGAAGATAATACATAATACAAATCAACATTTTTACAATCAATATTGTCATTTATGAGATTAAATTTTATTATGTTATACTATACAGTGTGATATAAAGTAATGTACGGAATGAAAGAATATTACTATAATTAATAATAGTGGCTAAACATTCAATGAAATCACCTTTGGATATTTATGGTATACAAATATTTTTGGTTTTTAATCAATGGAATAATTACTGCAAAATTATTTAAAAAGTCTCCCAACAAGTGGCTCCACTTTTTCGTTAAGTATGTATTATGCATCACATCTAAATATATGTAAATAGGAAGCCTGGTATAATGCCTGTCAACATTTTTTTTTAAATTTCATCATAACATTAATTAATCTTGTTAAAACAGAAGAAGAAAAGAATGTATGCCATGTTTGTATCTAAAGTAAACAATCACATTTGTTAAAAGGTTGATCGAAAATAGAAATTTTAAATATACAAATATAATATTGCTACCTAAATTATCTTTCATTATCTAGTAGCAATTATGTATACTTGGTATAATATTTTAAAGTTTCAAAGTTTCATAGGCACAATATAATTATTTACTCTTTTACGATCAGTACCTATATTACTTACAAAACTTTGAATGAATTTGTCTAACAATAAAAGAATGAATATCAATTCGAAACTTATTATTTTTACTTAGGAAAATTAATAAATTATGTGATTATGGAAGCTCTTTCTTATATTATACATTGTGAATATGTTCATTAAATACCAAATAAATGCCGTCCAATTGAAATTTCTATATGCCAATGCATATAATTTTGCTTAATCTTGAAATTATTCTCATTATTGTAATTGTAATATCATATTTAGTAGAATTTTAAGCCTGTACAAATTTTGTTATTCAAAACAAACACTATTAGTAATATGACAATATAACGTTTAGAGGATATTGTGAATATGCCTTTAGGACTGCAGTGAAACTTAGATTTTACATGTTTAAAGGGATTGGCGGAATAAAACCTATATAAAGGGAAAACATGAATAAATTATTTTTTTATTAAGAAATCATACAAATTGGTTTGGGGCATATTATTATTCACCGTTTTGAGAATGTTCATTTCTCTTCAAATTAAGGCTGAGACTTAAACTAAGACAATATCTGATTGGGTGTATAAAAAAACAACAAAAAATCTAATGAAATCGTATTGTATAACCTCTTGGTCTTAGGCACTACAGACATGTCCATAAATAGAAACACACACATCATGTGTCAATAATTGCCATGCATTGAATTGAATGTGTTGAAATAAATTGGATTTTTAATATTAATTGAACTTTGATTAGTTCATAATATGTAAATTGCGGGAAATAAAAATCTAATACCAGAAATTAAATGTACTAAAATGAAACAGCACTGTAAAAACTACACACAGATAGCAAGAAAACGTGAATTCTGGGCATGTAAAATCAGGGTTCCACTGTATGTGCCGTCGTAATACATAAACATTGAATTTTGAAAGTTTTTGATAAATATTTGAATTGTATAGATATATTATAATTATAATGAAAGTGTTACTTCGGATATATTATATTATATTGCATTTTATTACTGACCTTTTTGTTGATGGCAATAATAAGTATTTGTGGTTGAATGAGATTAGATGAAACGTTGCATTTTTAAAGTTTTATAGTATGATAATAATAATATGTAATATGTATTATTATAAAATGTGTGAGACAAATACTTTATTTTAACAAAAGTGCACTCCTCACTCTGGAAAGAGTGTCTGCTCAGTTGCACTCAATTAAATGCCTTTATAAAATTATTAATAAGATAAACCAGTCTAACTGTACTCAAGAAAACTTGAAGTTTCATTTTGAGGTGTCCGGGAAGAAGGAGACTAGTCAAACAACAAGAAATAGTGACATAATTTATACTCACAACCTTTTTAAACAAGGACATGTGTCAATAGAGGGGAGGATCTTCCTTGTTTTAGACACCCATTAACCAATATAATTGTCGACTTATTCTTTAAATAGATCACAAGTTGTTTGACATGATGTAGTTATTAAATTTCTTTATTCGTCTCTTCCTTGACACCCATGTAAATATT
Source organism: Rhyacophila brunnea (assembly GCF_057557595.1). Classification (NCBI taxonomy): domain Eukaryota; kingdom Metazoa; phylum Arthropoda; class Insecta; order Trichoptera; family Rhyacophilidae; genus Rhyacophila; species Rhyacophila brunnea. The sequence continues at coordinate 45,035,891 of NW_028232859.1, forward strand.
AGAATCTAAATACCTACGGAGACATGGTAATCAAAAGGAGATTAAGGATATGTTTTTTTCAGTTTTCTGAAGTGGCACGTTACCCTGGCTTATCTACGCTTGCTTTTCTATGCCTCGGTTTGACTGCAGGTGAAAAAAAGCATGCCTTATATAAATTTAAATTGTTTCACTACACTATAATGCCTTTAACTAAGTATTATATATCATATCTTTAGATTACTTGATTATTAGCTTATTCAAAGCTCAGCATGCACTGATATTAATCAAACCACGTATTTAAGCTTTTCTATGCCTCACAATATTACTATGGCAGTATCTAACAGGCCGCAGATTTTTATTGACATATGTTGAATGTAGAGCGAAGCTCTTACTAAAATCTCTAATACCGATAATTTGTCGCATTATTCAAATACATGTCACTGTGTGTTTAATTTTTTAGATTATGCAAATCAATTGACAGTGACTAGTAATTTGAGTTTCGAAATTTGTATGTCCGGCCTGTCGATCACAGCCTCATGGAGTGAGAAAACTCGCTGAAGGCATAGAACCGGTTTAAAATAATTTATCTTCTTTTACTGGTAGTTTATTGAATTTAAAAACTATTTAAAAGAGAATTATTGTTTTCATCTTACAAACTTTGAATTATTAGAAATTGCTTCAGGCAAAAATCATAGTAATTTGTATGTCATAATATTGTATATGGGAATATGCTCAAGTCAAATTAAATCCATCCATTTCAATGTGCCTTCATTATATTAATACTTTCTTATATTGTGTCTGAACGAATGTTTGTATTTTCTATCAGAATTTTAGATGTTAAATATATTATTATATTTATGATATTGATCATATTATTATTATTGTTAAATTTGCTTGTTTATATTGGCAGCAATACTTTGTATTTACACGTATATTAATCATAACTATAACTGTCGAGTTTATTATTTTATTTACTCTTATTGCGGAATAAATACTGTAAGTTGTGATCTAGGAATATGTCTTGTGGCGAAAAGCAATTTCTATAATCTATATTAAAATAGAACCATACATTTCATAGTACCTATACTTACTTATTATGAAAATGTCGATGCAATATTAACAGTAAGCTTTAATATATTATTCAGTATTCTTTTTTTATTTATCGGCCTGTCTCGTGGAACATTTTTCATCTATTTTAATTATTCATTTCACTATCTCTGTTTTCTTTGACATTCTTTTTCATGGTGGAATATTGATTTTAGTTGGAGCCTAAACATATGAAAATGAATCAAAAGGTATCCCTGGTCTACTTACTGATTAGGTTAGCTACAACGAGAGCTCTCATTTGAGAATGACTTCACACTTTTAATATGAGATTTATTTGCCAATTTGCAGGGCCATTTTATGAAAAGATAATCTTGTCAAGTGCGTTGATAATCTGCCAATAATACAGCATTATTATTTAGTTAAAAATATCAAATAAAATCATTAATAATTAACCACAATGAATATCAAAAAATAACAGCCATTACTTGAATTAAGAGATCAGAAATGCCAACATAACGATGTTAATATCTACATTTTATCAATTTAAACATGCTTCATTCAGTAAAGGTATTCAAATGTCATATTAGAAATGATATATAAGACTTAGTAATTATATAGTCCAAATACTTTGAATCATTTTTCATTTCTCGTACATACGTTTTATTCTATTATGTTTGCAGATACTTATTTTATTTTTGGTATATTTCTGTTGTGCCTGAAGGAAGAAAACCTTCTATAAAGATGGAGCCTAAACATGAAAATTAGGCAAACACTAATTTTCATGCAAACTATAATGAGAAGAGTAATACTTATTTCAAACTGGAACTTGCTTCAGTGATTTTTATAGGGAAATCACCAAACACTCACATTTAGAAGAAGTTTCAACAATTTTGGTTGTTGAATACTTAAAATAATTTTACAATGATCAATTATTAGAAAGTTGTTCATAACATGAGTAATCATTATTGATACATCTACAGCAGAGGGGGGCAAACTGCGGCCCGCGGGCCGCATGTGGCCCACCGGGTATTTTTATGCGGCCCGCCATCATTAATAAAATTGTACTTCTGATTACGAATAACTTTTTTAAAATTTAAAAAAAAAAAATTGACATAAATTAAAATTTGTTTGCAATAGTACGCGATTACCTGAGTACCTGAATTTTAAAAAAATGTTAAAAAATGTACAACAGTTTCATTATTCTCATTAATTTTTTGTAATGTTTGTTTTTCGTGATAATAAATAGTGTATAATTTTTAATTGCGGCCCGCCGCTCATTTTGAATTCTTGAATTTGGCCCTTCATCCAAAAAGTTTGCCCCCCCCTGATCTACAGTATAACCCCTGTTTTACGTTTTTTAAGGGACTGAAAAAAAAACCTAATTGGAGGGAAAATGTAAAAGGGGGGTATTGAAAAAAAGAACATTTAAATTTTATGTTTCTAAAAAAATAACATTTTATTAAAAAACAACATTAAATTTAAATTTTTATTGAAAAATCGGGCCAATCACAGTGTCACTCGCCGATCAATTACCATTCGCCGTTCTAAAGACACGGAGTTTTCCCTCCAAACACCCTACGCCGTTCGAATGTCACGACCCAATCATTGTCAAGCGCGCGTAACTCGCATATTTTGAATATATCCGACGTAAATCACGGGAAAGGAAAACGTAAATGCGGGTATTAAATGTACTGAAATACATCGGGACTGAAAAAATTATACGCAATTGCCGGGAAAACGTGAATTCCGGGCACGTAAAAACGAGGTTATACTGTATTCCTCACTTCATGCTAAATATTTACAAGTTTTTTTTTTTATAATTAGAATTGCATATTATTATCGTTGTCTATTAAATACCTCCTATGTGGTGAATTTGACGAAAATGAGTTATTGATACCACCTGATGCGCATTTTTTTCTCTCTACCATATGTGGAAAGATCAAAATATAAAAAAAGCTACGATTTTACCATTTAAATTATTAAAAAAATATGATTATCCAATTCAACAGAAAATGTTAAAACATACATTTAAGTTTATTTTTTAAAACAGTTTTTTTCGATTATCTCAGAATATGACTCAAACCACATAGGAGGTATTTAAAATACAGCGACGATATAACATTGACACTTTTCCATTCACAATGGCAAAAACAAATAAATTGTTGATTTTTAAATGCTTACATACTGAGGGTTTTTTTTTATTAAATTAAGAACACGACGATTCTAAAGAACATGAAAGAATATACAGAGCTTAAGTAATACAATATTTTCAAATAAAAATCCAAGAGAACTTAGAAGTACCAACATAATGAAGAAATATGTCATGGGAGTGATAATTTAACATTGTAGCCTATCAGTTTATTATTATTAAGAAAATCAATTTATAAAAGTGCCTCTTAAAAATATGCCAGCATAATTAATGAAATTTATATACATATTATATTTAAGAGTCCTATTGACTGTGTATTAATTACGGTTCAACAAGGTATACATATTTTATTATACCACAAATATTCAATCATTTATCTATTTTATTTACATAATTTTTAGTGCCTACTTAATTGGTGAGATTATAGAGTGGAATTTGATGATATTGTTCTGAAATCCAAAGGAATTTATCTGATTTACATGCAGTGACAACAGAGTATTGTATAACGTATGGATTCCGATGTCTTGCTATGACATCGTGAAGTGTTATTATTAAAAGCAATACATATAAATTCTAAATAACCTGCTTATTGAATATTATATTTTAAATACTTTTTTTATATCATTGTAATCTATGCCATTTTCTAATTGTATCTCCCTTTTTTGTACACATATCAATATTATATGAAATATCTACTCTGTAAAATATTATTGATTCAATTCTAAGCGTATGTTTTTGTCTTAAGATAAATGTAAATATATTAGAATGATTAAAATATTTTTATAGTAATTCAATTTTTAATTTGTTTCTTCTCTCATTTCATTGAGGAGCAAAATATTCTATCATAGACATATCCTTAGTTATTTGAGTATTTTAATATCAAAAGGTACACAATGACCATCTTTGACTTTCTTCAAATGTTATTATCAATCTGTTCTTATCTACCCGATGCATTTATCTTTGCTTTTAAAACTACTTGAAAGTTAAAGAATTCATAATCAAAATGCATAGCAAGGCAAAATTACAACCATTATATAATTATAGGATTTTGATAAAATATTTTACAATATCAATGTTGTGCTTTTGTAACCTCGGATGTGACAATTTTTTTATACTCTCCATTTGTTCATCTTTTAAGACCATCGATAATGTTCTATATATCAGGTATGGTAAATTGCGAAGAAATTTTAAGTCAATCACGACCATATTCGCAATTTAGCTATTGTATGCGATGTTGCCAAATTGCAATATATTTTGGCCAAGAAAAGAATAAAATATATAAGTGTCTATTTTTATGAAATCTACTGATATTTTTATCTATTCCCGTTTTGGATCCACAGACTTATGCGAATTGGCTTTTTTATTTAAATTTCACAAAGACATATCCTAATTTTTCTTTTGATCATCCTGATAGGATCATTGAACCGCGCCACACAGTGGAGGTTTGTATAAACAAATTTTTGAATTTACGAGAAATGGATGTTAGCCAAATGCTCAACCGATTAGGTTCCTACTCTGACTCCAAACACAAATTGAAAAACAATATGTATATTTTCCAGACCCAGGATTCGAACTAGGGACCTATGACATTATAAACCGATATGTAAGCCATAGTGTGCGTTATTTTTTAGAGAAGTAAATTCCGCTCGTGCATATTAAGATAGTTTTACTATTTAGTTGTCCCTTTTTTTACATGTGAGCTAATGTGTTCGATATTGTGAATTCAATTGGTAGATTATTATGTCAAAAGTCGATGGCAAGAATAAACAAGTTGGCCACCCCGACTATATATATACCACCAAAATTAAGATATAATTAATTAAATACACCTCCAATGCAATACATAATATAAGACTAATATCTACAATCTGCATAGTTATCACATCGGACCTATTACAAACACTCGATTATGACGTGCCCCAAACCACCTGTTATTAGATAAATCAAATTGAAAATATACCTTCATTCCTTATGAAACAGTTTTGTCACATTGGAGGTTTTTACAGCTCAACGATGATAGGTATTTAAAAAGAATAGGACCAATAATTTGACAGAACAACGAAAATTATGTAACGCTATTGAGTCTTTGTTAATGTGTTAAAATATTTTTTGTTCAGTACACATGTACACAGTACACTTTATAAGATGTGCCTATAGTCCTCTGACTTTTGCAATAATTGACAATAGGATATACAATTTTTCTGTTATATTAACATTTCCATTTTTGGCTTTTATCTACCTTTTGATAATAAAGTATTCGTATATAGATTTAGGCATATCATTAATCTATATATGGTTGATTACAACAGAAATATTATTTAGGATTTGACAAGTCTATTTCGGACTATTACTTATTCTTAATAATTAATTAGTGATTATGTGTAAATGATTTAAGATTTTTTTCACATTTAATCGGAATAAACTTTCTACAGACTGATGTAAAAGTGTTGAGCAAAAATGTGTTCATGTCTGATATTTGTGCCCTAAGTAATAGTTTATAAGTTTTTTTTCATATTCATTAGCTTTTAAGTGATGTGCTTATTCGTTGCGTACGCATGAATAATAATTTATTATAATTCGTGTCCCTTCTACCAATTCTCTGTATAAAATATTTATGTTTAACTATGATTTCAGTATTTGTATGACCACATATCCAATATTAAGTAAGAAATAGTTGCTCTGTAATAGATCCTATTCTTTTTCTGGACGTATTAAAATTGCTGATTAATTTTGAAATTGTTTTTTTATTTATTTGCAGTGCTTCCCAACCATTTTCACGACGGCACACTTTTCAAATTATATAATTATTTCAGCACACTGATATAGCTATAATTTATAATAATATTTTACACATTTAACTTGAACAAAGTAACCAAATCAAATAGTTCGACTACAAGTTTATTGTGATTTTTTCAGACCATTTAATCAATGTAATACGCAGTATACCTGTATAGAATGTATATACAGTCGAGCTCAGTTACTACGATCACGGATATAGCGAGATCTCGGATGTAACGAGGAAATATTCATTGACATTTTAGTTTATGATTTTCTCTATACATTTGTTCACTTTTATAACGATCTACTTATCGGTTCTACCGAGTTAAAATATGTTCAAAAATTTTCTTAAAACATAATGTGTCGATCTTTTAAAAACATTTCGACCCTAAGCAATAAAATCCGACCGGACAGGATGCCGCCTGTATCGCATTACGTTTATGACACTAGTTAAGTGTCTAAGTACCTACCTAATTGGTGTTTTTGCCGACAATATTGAAAATACATTCATATGGTTGAAATTGCATGTAAAAAATCCAAGGTTTGTGAAGTCACTAGGTACCTATACCAGCGTTCATTACAATAAACAACTTCTATTATAGTTTATGAATGCCATGCTTGTTTCGGGGAAAATTTCTAATTGTGTATTTTTGTTTGAATTGCGACTTTTTGTGTTATGTGACCACTCACTTAAAAATACCTCTTCTCTGATATAACGAGTAATGCTTATAACGAGAAAATTCAGTCGGTCCCATCTTCCTCGTAATAACCAAGTTCGACTGTATAATACATTTCTGCATACATGTGTATCATATTCATAGAAATCCATAGTGCTATCTCGGAACACAAAAATACAAAGCATTGCTGAAGCCAGTCCTCATCTTATAAATAGACCATCAGCAAGAAGTCTAAAAATGGTCAACTGATTTAGGAACGAAAGATCCTGAGAACAATATTTGGAGCAAAGAATGAAGATTGAGTGTGGCCAGTGGTGACCGGTGGGTTATTTTACTGGGAGTTCACTTTTTTTAAAGTACCTATGTTATTGTTCATTTGTATGAGAAATTCATTCTTCTGTTTTTCATTGACACAAATTTTTCAATTACACGTTTATTGAAGTCAGGAATGTGTTGTGTGTCATTCTTTTTTGGATACTGAGCATATATAATGTGTTCAATCTTGGTTACATGATGGTGTTTCTGCTAAAACACTTGATCTGTTTGAGTGTGGAAAAACATCTTTCACTTTCCTCTGATGTCATCGGAATAGTGCAAATTAAGTTTACTAGCAAAACCATTTTAGTAAATGTGTCAATAAGATTTTTTCTCTTAAAATGTTTAATAATGCTGAGGTAACATCAGCATTATAAAAAATATCCAAGCTGTAAATAACAGACAATTAATATAAAGCGGCGTTCGGGAGGTTTGAGCAGCGCTCCAAGAAGTATTGCTATTTCACGCTACCAGCTACAGACAAACATTATTGCTGTCGCACTCATTCTCATTACAAGGCATGATTACTTGAGCGCTCTGGGAATGTGCTCCTGAATGGCGAGGCATTTGGAACCACACGGGACGATGCCGGCGCGACGAGTGAACATGAACATTGTATATTATATTTAAAATAACCGGTTAAAAACACATACTTATTAGAATTTGTTTTTGTATATGAATCAATTAAATAATGACTACGGTAATAGATCAGAACACTTTTAATAAATCAAATATAAATAAAATACTTATTTAAAAAAGAAATCTTTTCGCATAAATTCAGTGGGTGTTCAGCGCTCTAGCGCTCTCAAGGGCGGATCACCGCGTGTGGCGCATATGGCATACTGTCGAAAAGAAATTTGGGAAATCTAACATAATCTAAAAAAAATTGTCTAAACCATCAAAATTTCCCAATAAAAATGTGCTGGCCATTTTCCAATGAATGAACCTGGCGAAAAGTTTTTGATGCAAAGCCGTCTGACCAAGCAGTGTTTTGAGATCCAAATTGCGGTGGTTGGATACCACTAAAACTAAAAAGATAATTTTTAATTAAAAAATGGCTCGGCTTAAAATTATGTTTTATTGCATGCAACAGTGATGTATGGTGAATTCATATAATGTGCATCATGATCTCGTGAGGTATCTATGATTCCATTTTCATTTTTCGCTACCTATAATATAATCAATAATAGCTTTGCGGCCGTGGCAAAGAGTAGAAATAGACACCTGACAAGTAGTGCACATTTTCTCAGTCATACTTATTTATTTTCATTCAACTTTTTTTTGTTGGATTAGTTTTTAAAATTCAATTATTCTATCAACCGGTAAAGAACGTTGGCGCGAATCCAGTAGATGCAGGTTCGAATAATGTTTATTATAGTTTGGTTTAGCAGAGTTAAGTTGAATATTAAAAACCTCCAACGAAATCATTCTGCTATTTGTATTAAAAGTTCAATGAAAACAAATTATAAGTATGACTGACAAAGTGTGCACTGTTTATGTCAGATTCATACTGCTTTTCTCTACTTTTCGCCTCTCTGGGTTTGTAGACTGATTGAAAAACTGTATTTTGGTAATTTTGGTTTGTGAAAAGAAAATGCTTTTAAATTACAAGATGAATATTTTTTAATTTATTCCATTACCTATAATGTTAAAATATAAAGTATGATACACATGAATAAAGAATAATCATAGGGCACCATAATATTTTAAGCTTTAACAGTATTTATAGGAAGCAATTATTTATCAGTACCTATGAATTCACCAAATTTTGATGAATCGTCATCCCCACCGGTATATTTAAATCTGTGCGCAATGACATAATATGCAGAATCCTCTTGGCTGGGCTTGGCCCATAAATATATTTTTTCAGGTTAACTAAATGTTTTTAAATTGCAACCCGTTTTTCATTAAAATCTGCATCATTTCCATCGGATTCTCTTGAATTCAAAATAGTGCTTTAAACCAGAGCTTTGGAGTGTAGCACGGAGCAGTGAAGCAATGGGATCCCGGAGCCGGAGCACCGAAGATTTGTATTGCTCCACTGCTCCGGATGTATTTTTTATTATTAAATCTTCATCCTAAAATCCAATGAGAATATATTATTTGACACTTCGTCACTATAGGATTGGTTTGTCGAATATCCATTTTTGTCGAAATCGACCTTTCAATGCAAAATGAGTTTTTGTATCTAAATGGACCAGAACCATCCTTTTCTTTAAATTGTTTTGTAATTAAAACAGCATTCATATGCTGTAAAAACAACAATTTAAATTCCTCCATATATTTAAATATAGGATAATGAAATTTGTGTTTCGTCTCCTGAACATTTGACATTTGGTCTATTCGACAAACCAATCCTACAGCGACGACTTTGCAACACTGGAATTATTTGAAATACGGCAACACTGCCGAGTGATAAATAACCTTACTTTTTTGATAAAAGAGGCAAATAATAAAAGACAATTTGCTGTCGGAATTTTGTTCAATCAATAGGTGATGAAAACGATGATTATTTTAAAACTACTTACTGTTTTAATTTTTAAACATTTTTATAGGTACATATTATAATACCTAGGTATTAAAACTTTGTATCCGGAGCAGAGCTGGAATTAGTATTAGGTCCCGGAGCGGAGTTGGAGCGGAGCAACTCAAAAAAGGTTCCGCTCCAATCCTCTGCTTTAAACATTGGTTTGTTTTCGTCGGACAGGCTAAGGCCTAATACACCAACAGACTCATAGATTTAACCAGCTTCATCAATCCTCGTGAGTAAATTGTCGACTTTATATAGCAAATACATGAAACGATTCAACTACCAACTCAAATCATGTTAACGCTTGATTTGATTTATTCATATAATATGCTCAGTTGCTAGTGTTCACAATAAGGAGTAAACATATCACCTCGGTGGCAACACTAAACAGTCTTCTCTCACTATGTTGTTACGTCTTTAAATACCAATTGGAGATGACATTTAGACAAGTAATGAGTTGCTGATTATATTTACTAGGATATTATTTTTGTGTAGAAGCAAAAAAGGACATCTGGGACCTCTAATTTTCATACAATCTCTCAATATTATGTAACTTGCTTCAGTGGTTTATATGGAAACCAAAGAAGGCTCAGTTTGGAGGAAATCGAGCTTAAATATTGGGGCCATACCTAAATAAGATTTCATATAAATAAAAAGGATTTCAAGTTATACACATTCAAATTTTTATAAAAATCAATGTTTTTTAAAATATAATAATAAATATAACAATATTAAAACTATGAATTAGTCAAAAATCTGTACGAGAAAAAATTGTAAACTTAATAAACTAAATTTTAATAAAAAATATAATGTAATAATAACGTAACTGGGGACATAAATATGTAACAAATTCTGATTTTTTTTACAATTATTATCTTTGACTTAAAAAAGAATATATTTATCTTTTTAATGTTTTCAGATAAGTACATATTTATTAATTAATAAAGTTGGAATTGTAAATTATCAATAAAATGTCTCAAATTGCAAGCTTCGTATTTTTCCGCTAGGTGCCTCTGCTGGTGTAAGCGCCCTCCTTAAATGAACGTTTTAGTGTTTATTAGTGTTGTTTACATTACTCGATGAAGGGTATTGTGTTAAAAATAACAAACATTTAATTATGTTACTTATATTATATATTTCATATATATTTAATTGATTCCGAATTTCCAAAGGACAAAACCGGTCTCTTTATAAAAAATATACATAATTGTTGGTATTGAGTAGGTAGGAAAAATAAAACTTATAATTAAGTGTTATTACTGATTTAAATGAATGGTCATAAAAAATGTTTAATGGCTTACATAGGTATATTAAACGAAATAAAGATATTATTATAAACAAGATTTTAGAGCCGACCTTTTTTCACTATGAAGTAAACAAAAACAAGCTGATTCCTAATAATTTCAGGATAAAAAGAACTTTTTATATACAAAGTTTTTAAATTTTCTGTTGAATAATATAAACTTGACTTGACTAGCTAAAAAAAATAGTGTTTGATAGAAATAATACTGAAATGTCATTTTGACATTTCATATTGATTTCCACAGTGACGCACGTATATATTAATAATTTAGTTGCTAGGACCCCAGAGCCCTCCCCTAGCCCCCAATAATAGTGGATTGGATTACGGATTTCTTCCGAAATAACTTTTCATACAAAACAGAATTAACTGAAAATGAATTCAATTCTACTTAAAAATGGCTAAAAAAATGCATTGGCATCGTGTTCTGATATATTCTAAAAGTTTCAAATGTCTAGCTAGTCGGGAAGTTAGTTAAAAGTCGATTGCAAGATTTGTACTGGATAAACAACCACCGGACAAATAAGAATACGACCTAATAAAAAATGTTTTAATAAAATGAAAAATAACCTTATCAGATCAAGAATTAATAAAAGTCTTTTAAAAAAATAGCACAAGCTATTATAAGAATAACGTATAACAATGTTAATATAATATATTGAAAAATCGAAGCTTTTCATCATTAAAATGTCTGAAACTGCAATAATTAGGTCAATGTACGTGGGCGCGAAACCCGAGAGACGCAGGTTCGATTCCTGCTGGGTGTCATACCTATTTTTTATTGGTTATATATTTTCTCAGAAGGGTTTTCAAAAGTATATATTATATACTATAATAATAGAGCCGGAAAAACGCTTGCGAGTTTATGCATGTCAAAGATGTTTATATTATGGTTAATGATGTCTGCAGGGACCAGGTAGTCCTCTGTAAGTCTATAATAATTAAATACCAGAAGAATTAGAAGAAGAAGAGAAAATAAACCTTGTTGATTTCCTACCAAAGTCGGTTATGTCTCCTACGAATCTCGATTATTTATTATTTTATCAAAATGTCAGACTTAATAGAATTATAGATGATTAAAATAAATGTATGAATTCAGTAATTTCTATATCAGCCATTTATTCAAAATATACAGGTAATAACTATTATTATTTTCTTTATTTATTCAATGACACATTATTTTGTGCGCTTAGGCCTATATATGCACAGAATGTCAACGTTAATGTTATATTGAAATAACCTCAAAAGCCATGCACATGCGAAAAAACTTAATTGGCGAGGCAACGTCGCGTTCTGCATTCAAAATTGTTGACATTTTTTAAAATTTCGATTGCCCGATTATTATTGAAATATTTTACATCAACTAAACAAAATATTTACGTATATTATGTACTTACTTATTATTAATTAATAATATAAACTTTAAATAATTTAATGGTTACTTTATTAGTAAATGAATAAATGAATGAATCCGAGTTAGAAAGATAATATTATTTCTTATCCCGAAATCTCGTTTCCAGGGAACTAAAAATAATGGGAATGTAATTTGGGTGTGGTTGTGAGAAGGTACGATTTTCGAGTGTGGAGAAATATGAGATAAACTTAAACAAATGTTAAAGAATATGTTATTTTCAATATTGATCTCAGCTGTAAAATATGCACCAAGTTTGTCACATAAACGCAATGCGTATTCGATATCGGTAATATTTGAGGACATTCAAGGGGCTTTTATTTATTTGGTTTAATGGTTTGCTCTTCAATAAGTTATAAGTCAAAACTTTGTTTAACAAAGTTTGATTTTAATGTTATACAAAAGTGAAATAATACATAGGTACCTGTTAAAAAAATAATTTGTAAATAAGTTAATAACGTTAAGCTTGCCCACTTCACGCGCATTTTTGTTAGATGGCAATTCTCAAATTTATACTGTCCAAAAAACTGAATATAAAATATATGTATCAATGTATCATACACGCATTATCTTTTATTTGAATAGAATTACTTTCTAAAAAGTTTCATAATAAATTTAAAAAAATATGTTCAATTGTAACAATAAATTACTTCTTACTACTGGGCGTATTACGTGGGCGAAGCGTTGAGCGGCACGCGCAACTCAAACGTGTAACCGTGTGTGAAAATGTTCGTAGACAAAGTCTTTTTTTGGTTATACGTTTGAGTTGCGCGCGCCGCTCAACGCGCAAGAGCGCGATGCAGCAGCCGATCTAACAAGGAAACCACATTACATGTTCTTTCTCCCTCATTTTGATCTTGTCCAGATGACTTGTGTCTCGCCGCGATTCGCCGCGAGTTCATGTAGACAGCTCAATGTGGTCACCTGTACCTCGACCGCGTGCGAGAAGTGACATGCGGCGATTACATGTGGACGGCTCAATTAGGTCACATGTACCTGGAATGCGCGCGAGTTTTTAAACACGCGAGTCAAATCGTGCCATCTGGACTAGGCCAATTATATATTTTATTTCACTGAACTGCGGTTGTCAAAATCGGCCCCAGTGCCTATCGGACTTAAGCGCCTAAGTATGGTTCTGCGTCGCGCTCTTACGTGTTATGCGTCAATGACATTGAGCTAATTTACAAGCTGTTTGTTGGCGAATTTAAAAGCGGGGGATTCAGCTACTGCGATTGTGATGATGACACACAAAACTTTCCATTCGCTGAGAAGCCAACAAGCTAGCGACTATTTTGACAGACGCAGAAGGCCCACACGCCGGCGTGTAGCGTGTAAAGTTGACCGGCTTTCAACCTTTTTCGGTAGATTGTTTACAATCTGCTTGTTAGCTTGTTCGATGATGACACTGGGCGACTTCACAGGCAGATTGTAAATTCGTCAACAAGCAGCTCGTAAAGTAGCTCAATGTCATTGACGCTTTACGAATAATTTATCCTGTGTATTATTTAAAATTTTGTTGTGATTTTGGATTCGTTTAGGTACGTCATAATATATTTTTTGTGAATTCATAAGTAAGTACTGGTATTGCGCCGTTTTCAAGTTATTTCCCACTAAAAAACGGTATTTATTATAAACCAGTTTGAACCCGTTTTTAAATGTGTTATTTTTATAGAACCTAATCATTTTTGCTTACTGGGAGGTAGGTATTCAAATCCTTATGTTTCAGGGAAATCAAACCATTTTGAGCCTGCGTGTTATGGAATTGAGATGAGTTGTCTCAGTGGCGCACCCAGGATTTAATATTGGGAGGGGGGCAAGGAGGAGAATGTAAATTTATGCTAGAAATTAAAATCATTTTTTTGCCGTGTTTTTATTTGTCTAAGCCCAATGTATAGTTTATTGGCTTTCAATGTTAAAATCATTCTGATAATTTTCATGTTTGGGGGGTGCCAGGGCCCCTTGCCCCGCCCGCCTGGGTACGCCACTGAGTTGTCTAAACTCTAAATGATGGCAGTATAATGTAATTAAATAAAATATTTCACAAAAAAAAACCTGCACTATTCGTACAGTGCTCGGTAGAGAAATCGGACGGTTTTTGAAATGAAAAAAATAGTGAATTTATTAATCTGGACATAATCAAAAACAGGTTATTTATTATATTTTGATATCAGAATCTTAACTATTTAACATGTACTTAGAAGCTATTTTCAAGGAAGCCTTACAAGGTGAATCGGTGAGTATTTTGGTTAATGGGAAACATATTAACAATGATATGCCGATGATACTGTGCTGATTGCTGATTTACATCAACTGGTAGAAAGGGTTAATGAGGTCAGTAATTCTTATTGCTTAAAAATGAGCCTCAAGAAAACAAAACTATTACCAGTTTCAAAAATAGCGACACCAGACACCAACACAAATTTTGTCATTAACACCGAACGAATTGAACGTGTGACCCATTATAAATATTTAGGTACATGGGTCAATGAGGATCAAATGGGACCAGTCTCAGGAAAAAATAACTAGAATTGAGATCGCAAGGAGTGCCTTTCTCAAAATGAGACGCCTCCTTAGCAATCGAGACCTTAACCTAGGTCTGAGACTGCGTATGGTACGTTGTTATGTTCTCTCAATTCTTTTCTATGGTATGGAAGTATGGACTCTAAGCCAAGAATGTCACGGAGACTTGAAGCTTTCGAGATGTGGCTGTATAGACGCATCCTCAAAATTCCTTGGACTGACCGGGTGACAAAAAAATGGTGAAGTTCTCAATCGAATGGGGAAGGACCGAGAAGTTCTACGTAGTATCAAAACCAGGAAGCTACAGTACGCCGGCCACATTATGAGAGGACAAAAGTACAGTATTCCCCAACTTGTCATTCAAGGAAAGATCAATGGTAAGCGTAGTAGAGGACGGTGCCGCATTTCGTGGCTTAAGAACCTCAGTGATTGATACGAGTGCAGGTCCACTAAACTGTTCCGGGTAGCAGACAACAAATCTAAGATCGCCTCGATGGTGGCTGACCTCCGCTAGGGGATGGCAGACTAAGAATAAGATCTAATCTTGTTTCGGAATAGATATAGGTACTTTTAAAGTATTTTTTTTTAAATTTGTACGATATTGAATGAAAATGCTGAAATACATACCTAAACTAAGAATTTTGAATTCTACACTACTCTAAGTTTACCACGTATGCAAATGATCAGGTGCCTACCTAAACAGGTTGGCATTAATTTTATTAATCACAGCCTACCAACATATGGTGTTCACTAAATAAATACATGTTGTATTGGGATAAAAAAAGTTGTTTTGTTCAATAAAATTGATTATACCAACCCCATTTCTGGTCCCAAATGAAACATAATATGTTATTATTATATTATTATGGACTTTTAGTGTTAATTAGTTTGATTGTTTCTAAAACACTATTATAATCTAGTATTATGAACATATTAAATTAACATAACGCAACACAAATAGGAATTCAACCAGTAGCCAGTGATAACAATATTACATAATATAACTAAAGTAAAGTGTCGATTATTTCTGCATGGTTATATTAAATGGATAGATATAAAATATTTGATATACACAAATAGTCGAGGTAATTTAGCGCCGCAGGCGAAAATTATGAAATCTTCAAAGGAATCTACTCTCAAAAATTATATCGTTCGCATTCCTTTTCGAACTATTGTCACCGTCTTGTGCTGCCCCTAAATAATGATGCGTTTGATGCAAATCAAGCAACATTTTCAATATGCTTAAGGGGGGGACATGCTCAGCGTAGGTCAAAATGGAGCTTTTGTTCTATTTTCAAAGCTTGATCCTGGACATACCTTAAACGTTGTAGATAATCTATTTATATAATTTTGAAGCCTTATTATCCTTTATGTTTATTTTAAACATTTGATGATTGCATAAAGTATTTTTATTACATAACATAGTATTCTTTTAAACCTCTCGCTCTAATGTTTTAGAATATAGTCATATTTCAGTACATAACTGTGAGTGGTGTTAAAATTTTTTACATTTATTAATTTTTAAACGCATTTATAAAACCATCAGTATAATTTATATCGATATTATTATAGTGAAATATTTACGATAAAAAATTATATTGATAATCTCTGTGATCCCAAATTTGACAAGAATTATGCATTTTATTGTTCAAAAAATGGACAAGATTAACACATTTGAAGATAATTCTAAAGATACTCATTATAAGCTATGTCTTTGACCATTCAAGTGTGATAAACATCCTACGAATAATGATTGCTTTATAATAACTATTGAACTAAGAATAAGGTAGTGTTTTTTTGAAATACGCCATTTCTTTTGGCATTCCTCAGTGGTTAAGCTACAACATACGGCCGTAGCCATAAATTGACAAACTATAATTTAAGTAGGGAGTAAAATGATGTTAACGCGCGTGTTTGAACATGTAGGTACCGTTTAAAAAAAATCCGTTAGGTACATGTTCAAACACGCGCGTTAACATCATTTTACTCCCTACTTCAATTACAGTTTGTCAATTTATGGCTACGGCCGTATGTTGTAGTTAAACTACTGGGGGATGACAAAAGAAATGGCGTATTTCAAAAAAAATACTACCTTATTCTTAGTTCAATAGTTATTATAAAGCAATCATTATTCGTAGGATGTTTATCACACTTGAATGGTCAAAGACATAGCTTATAATGAGTATCTTTAGAATTATCTTCAAATGTGTTAATCTTGCCCATTTTTTGAACAATAAAATGCATAATTCTTGTCAAATTTGGGATCACAGAGATTATCAATATAATTTTTTATCGTAAATATTTCACTATAATAATGTCGATATAAATTATACTGATGGTTTTATAAATGCGTTTAAAAATTAATAAATGTAAAAAATTTTAACACCACTGCACATTTGTGTACTGAAATATGACTATATTCTAAAACATTAGAGCGAGAGGTTTAAAAGAATACTATTTTATGTAATAAAAATACTTTATGCAGTCATCAAATGTTTAAAATAAATATAAAGGATAATAAGGCTTCAAAATTATATAAATAGATTATCTACAACGTTTAATGTGTGTCCAGGTTCATGCTTTGAAAATAGAAAAAAGTTCTATTTTGACCCACGCTGAGCACGTCCGCCCTTAATCGTTTAAAAATGGGACACGAAAAAGCTTTATTTCCAAAATCTTTCCCGGAAGGCCTGGCACTACTCGCGAAGCACTAGGGTTGCAAGGAACCTTGTTGGAAATCATTGTCATATCTACATTTTCTACATACACCAAGTTAGGGAATTATTTGAAAAAAAAAATATTTGACGTGCTAGCTTTTTTTCCAATATTGGGGCTTTATAAAACGTGAACAGGATTTTATACATTTTTTTTCCCCGACCATGTCCGATCCTAATAGGATCATATGGGCCTCCACAGAGTAGAGGTTTGGTTATACATATCAAAATGAAATTTAAAATAAATGCGTTTACTGTGTTTATTTTAAAAATAAGTACCTAATTACTACAAATGAAACTAGGTATATATTAATGAAACATGTACGAAAAATTTTCCAAATTTTCTTTTTGCTTCCACCGCCCCCGTAGTTGTAATCATCGCCCCCCAATTGCCTCTGAGGCTAACACCGCGCCCGCCTGGAGGACCGCTCCAGCGCCCCATAGGGGAGCGATTACGCTCACTTTGGGAAACACTGTATGTTCACCAACTTTGAATATTTTCCATGCTGCATGAGCAGTAAACTCAGAAATAATGGGATCTGAAATACCAAACGGGTGTGGAGTAACAGGCAACCGATCTCGAGAGTGTCATTCGTTCTGACAACTGCTCTCGTTTTATGCACTGACGCACATTCAATATTGGTGTATTTGAAGGTTGCAACATACACTATTGCACGTCTATAATGTGTGGTTCATTTTCTAGGACACATCCAAAACCCTGCGGCAAAATGTATTGTATTGGGGAATAGCCTGTCGGAATTATATTTATTAATCTGTTCTGTGGGCATGAGCTTACCGCGAGCTCACGTGACGTGGTCTTAATGTGTTTCTAATATGAGGCTCAATCTGATTGAATAAGTTATATCACACGCTTTTATGTCAATTCACTTTATTTACAGATTCAGATTGAACACCTGCCCTAATATCTGCGGCTGAGAAGTAGAAGCGGTACGTCACAAAAGTGAAATTGTTTAGGGGAGTAGTTTTAAATATTTCAATGGTAAAATATAACAAATGAGACAGACTGCGATGTTTTCTTTTTATTTCAGTATAAAAAACATAATGTTTTTAATTTTTTTTAAATGTTACATATCAATATAAGTGTATCTTTTTCTATATGAAATAGCATTAAATGCGAAATACTGAGATTTTACATGATCTAAATCTAAATGAATTAACACTATTTCATTCCCATAATGGCTGATTGAAATAATGAATGAAGGACATGCTCTTTTGATCCAGTTAATTTAGCTCTTATTTTGTCTTCTGTCTTTATATTGTACCTTTGTTTGGCATCTAAATTTTAATTATGTTTTCTTTGCTGATTATTGGGGGTTTCTCGTTCTGCATATTATGACAGCTATCACATGTATCGTTAGATAGTAAGGTGGAATGCTAGATTAAAATCTTCATGAAATATTTTACGGAACAACCACTCTGATCCTACAGGTTTTTCGAAGCATAGGAGGTACATTTTTTCAAATATATTTTGAAGATAATATAAAGTTATTATCCTGAGCTTCGTCACATGGTAAAATGCATTCCTCTTGATTGGGTTTCCAATCAGGATCGTGATCCAAAATACGAGTATCCTTTTGGTTTATGTGTTGTAGGTACTCGTATCATTGAATCAACTGTTGATTAATCGACAATATTTTGAATTACTACAATATTATCAGTTGACATACTATTAATTTCTTGGTCTTGCAATATCTCTTGAGATTCATTACTTTTGGTATGAAAATAATCATAAATATCAATGATTACCCCAGGACTGTTATTATTTTTAATCCACTAGGGCAAGGTTGGCGAACCTTTTTACGTACGCGTGCCAAAATTTCCCAAATAATATTTTTCGACTGTTTGAAGTGTCAAGCAGTTTTTCATGGCGAAAAAAAAGTTTAACTTGAGTTCTTGATATTCTATCTTTCACCCTATTTCTAGCCGAAGGCATATCTTTTATTCATTGATTTTTTCCCTTGTTTTCAAATTAGTCAAAGCGATCGTGGACGCATTTAAACCACTCTTCTTTCATATTATATTCTCCATCACTGAACGGTTTTCTATTTTTAAAGATTATATGTGAGGCAAAATAACAAGCAGTTATTATATTTGAATGACTACGGATAATTAATTTCATAAGGTTTGTTTATTAAATATATCTATTTAATTCCTCGATCCTAAGGACCGACCTATGCAGGTTGTATATTTACATTAAATCTAATTATTATTCTTGAAAAGGATTTGCCTGCAATTTTTTTATACAATGCAATTTGTCATTTATGCATGGATTTCGTCGTTTCCGTTTGCGCATCGATTGGTAAACATAATATGAAAAACCGAAGAAAATACGCATGGCTATGTCGTCATTATTTTTAAATATAAGTACTTAAGTAAGTATATATTTATTTGTATAACTTTCAAAAATATATATTTTTTAAATATAGGTATACAAAATATCAATTTCCTTTCTCTTCAAAATGAAACTTTCGCGTGCCATAGGTTCGCCATCCTTGCACTAGGGTCTGTAGTTTCAAGCATCTAGTACGAAAATGTTGCTAACTAAAACAATTTTCATTATATTGTAGTCGTAGTTCAGTCAATCTGTACTTTATGGTTGCAAAAGGTCGGGTAATATTTGTATATATGGTAATGAGTGACAAGAAAACGAATTTTGCCAATTCGGATGACTTCGGCACAACTTTTGGCGGGCAAAAAACCGCAAAATTTTGGGTGTTTTTTTGGTTTTTCGCTTATATCTCAAAAACGGTTGGTCGTAGAAAAATATTGTTTTACATAGAATTAAAGCTTATTAAATTTCCTAAAAATATTTATAAAACAAGTTTTTTTCTATCTTTAACCGTTTATGAGATATTTGCTGTTGAAAACACGCGTTTTAGTAAAAATCAAACTTTAATGAGAAGAAATACTAATCTAAACTTAAGATCTTACAAATAAAGTATATTCATAGTTTTAGTAATGATTGCAAAACAAATGTTAATATGTACAGAATAATAATGTTCACCAAATATCTTAATTTTTTAACCATTTCTGCCGCTTTGGTGAGGTGGAGTAGGCAAAGGTTTAACGTCGTCAAAGTCTTGCAATGCAGCTCCCACGTCGGGATCATTATCCTACAAAACTATATATATTCCATTAATTTGAAAAGAATGGAGAGATATTATATATATATATATTAATTTCATATCATCCATTACCTGTTCATTACTGGGAAGTTCTGCTTGAGTATAAAAGTCATCTTCTTCAGCGTCCTCTTCCTCCAATCCAGAAATATCTGCTACATTTTCACAATTTACTCCACAGCAGTTCTTGCGAATTGACGAACAGTTCATCGCTGATTTTCGACAGGTACATGCTTTACTGCACCCCTTCTTGAATGCACAAGAAAGTACTTTCGGTATTTTTTTAGGCGCTGGATCTTTAATGATCTCCACGGGTATTAGGCCATTGCTGGTTCGCTGCCACCCCCAATCTTCTGGTTTTTTAACATTGCCAAGCCAAGTTTGTATTTGGTAGTAGGATCTCAGCGAATGGTGTCGCGCAGCGTCTCGAGTTGGTGGTAGTCTTGATAGATTAAATTTAATCTGTTTGTCCGATTTCATGAATAGCCGATAACGCAGTGTCCAGTGTTTCCTCAGGTCTACAGGCATCACTGTACAACCTCATAAGTACCTGTTCTCCTGCTACAGCTATTTCATCAGTGCGTCTATTGCATCGGGATTGTTGAATACTGTGACCACTTCCTTCAACTGAATATTCTTCTCCAAAATACCACACAATTTAATCTTTCCATGGCCAAATAGAGAGGATGTTGTATCACACCCACTGAACGCGTGTGTGAAAAGAATGGTACGTGCGTCATATTTAAACGATTTTGTCGAGAACAACACAGCTGGCTTACTTCCCTTTCCAGGTTTTCGAAAGAATAAGTTGTCCAAGAATTGTCCTCTTGCCGACATCAGTACAAGAAGGTCAATATCTTCACCTATTATTACTACGCTTTTAAATTCATTTGCTTTTGAAATGGCAGTAGTTACAATTAAAACATCGGCATCCTCTTCTGCCTGGTTCACTTTTATGCCAACCCGTGAGAACAGTGACGTCCCTAGACAAAATGCCGCCCCTAGGCAGCGTCAAAATGCCGCCCCATTTTTTTTATCATCCTTTCATTACTCCAATATCTAAGAAATGTGTTGTATGAAGCATGGCCCCCTCATCCTGAAGCGGGCCCCATGTTAGGATCTTTGCCCCCCCTGCCTATCGCTAAGGATAAAAGCAGTGTGACGCTCTACAGTAATGTTTTCCAAATGGTGTACGCGTTAAAATTGTTGTGTATATTTAGTGTTTTTTGGTATATTTTAATACATACACTTGAATTGTGGAGTTTTTGAGTATCGCTACACAATTATAAATTGTATTGTGTAACCATATAATTTTAAATAATATCATTATTGAAGGAAAATAGCGCCGCAGGCGAATTTTTTGCTATTAGAGCAAATTTGTGATAAGTGTTTATCTCACTTATCGAGCCCGAGCCCCAGGTTAGAGCCCTGTCAGCCCCCCCCCCTTGTGGGGGCCATGGTTTGGATACATTACTAATAAAATATACACCTACCACTAAGCTGAAACATACAAAATTAAATTTAGATATCAATAAATATAATATTAGTTAGACACTTACCCAAATCACCAGAGTCTGAGATGCCATTTGGTTAATATGTCTGACACATTTGGTTTGTATCATTTAGTAATACCTACGCAGATTTATTATTTTCACACCATTTTTTCTATGCTATTATTGTACCCTACAACATGTAAACAAAATAATTTTCCTCATTATTTTTTTAATATAAACCTAAATTTAATCATAAATACACTATTAATTAATGGTCTCAACATTCAACCGTTGATGATTGAAATAAACTACAAATCCACACTATTATCAGCAAAAAATATGTTTACAAAAAAAACGACTTAAAAGAAGGTATTGCACAGTATTGTATACACAGCACGATAAATATGATATAATCTAGGTAGATACCTACTAGTGTACATTTTTATTACAATTAGATGGTACTTAACGTAAATACCTATTATATGCACGAATACTAATTGATTATGTCAAATGTCAATAAGGATTAATAATCATTATGAATAGGTATCTATTTGCAATAGGTACATCCGGTAACTTTTAAATCTCGCGAATGACTGGCAAAAATATATATATGCACGAATACTAATTGATTATGTCAAATGTCAATAAGGATTAATAATCATTATGAATAGATATCTATTTGCAATAGGTACATCCGGCAACTTTTAAATCTCGCGAATGACTGGCAAAAATATTTGGATAAATTAAAAAATACGGTATGTACCTACCTACCTATAAATCTCTACCATAAATTCTCCTTGTTTCTTTACCAACGTTGATATAAAATATAATATTATTTTCTTTTAATAACTTATGGCGCGACATAATTATTGGTTTTTGCACAGTATACCTACCACTGTTATGAAAGGAACTCTTTAATCTGAGTAAATGACATTATATTATTATGACTGATTTATTATTTGTTTGTGATGTTTTACATTTATAAAAATATTCATAATGTGTATAGGCGCCAAGTTTATTAGCATTTGTATACGAAACCGAGCAGTCAAAAATAAAATAAAAAAATCTCTAGCGGAGCGTGGTGACATCATACTAAAATCGCTGCGAGTACCGACTGGATAATAATAAAAAAAAGCATCCGGAACAAAACATCTCCAAAGCTCTTTATATAATATAACTAAGTTTAGGTAGCTATTTCTATATAATACCAAATGATTCTCCTCGATTTGCCGCCCTTCGAGTATCTGCCGCCCCCAAGCGACGCTCAATCTGCCTACCCCCACTGGACGTCACTGCGTGAGAAATAGTGTTATCAAGTGATTTTTATTACTTCCGATGCTCAAAAAAAGTTCCTGGTCCACCTGATTGACAGTGTTTCCTTGAAACATAATTTCAGGGCATGGTTTTTAATTTATACGGCGTAATCTTTCTACAAACTTTGTCCCACTGGATGCAGCATTGGATGGATATCCGTCAAATACAACTTCAATTTGTAACTTATAATGTTTTGTCAAATAATCCGAATACATCTTCGCAATGTCATCAAAGCATGAATTTCGGGGCCAAACTACTTTATGTAGGAGATGTCGTCCGTCAACCACAATAAACTGATTGTTAATGTTGGTTCTGTGAGTCTCAATGCTGGTAAAAGTAGACATTAGAATGTGGCCCTTTCTACCACTCCCACTAACTCTCCCCCCATCCCCACACACCATCTGGAACATTGCGCCCATTGACAATAAAGACTAGTTTGTAAACCCAAACAAATTAACTAATTAATAAATCCCAAATATTTTTTTTAATAGGTAACTAATATTTTATTGTTATATAAGTAGGTACCCTAATAATTTCAATTCTTAATAATTTTAATATTACTGACCATAATATTTTGAATCAGAAAGATATTCTTAAACCAATAAAAGGTAATTATAGGATAATTTCAAATAACAATAACAAAATATTTAATATCAATAGCATATTAACTGAAAAAACCCAGCGAAATTAATGGACTTTATCTAACTAGTCACTCCATTACCTGTGGCCCAAATTCCATGAATGTAATAAACCCACCATTACCTACCCAACCTATTTATTAAATGTAAAAATAAAATAATAATATTGAAATATAAGGTAGTGAACTTTGTTTTTCGTCTCCTGAACATTTCACATATCGTTGCTGTGGACAATATAATCCTAGAGCGGCGATATACTGTTTTCAACAGCAAGTATCTCATAAACGGTCAGAGATAGAAAAAAACGTATTATATAAACATTTTAGGAAATCTAATAAACTTTAATTTTGTATATAACAATATTTTTGCTACGACCAACCGTTTTTGAGATATAACCGAAAAACCAAAAAACCACCCAAAATTTTGATAAAACGCGTGTTTTCAACAGCAAATATCTCATAAACGGTTAAAGATAGAAAAAAACTTGTTATATACATATTTTTAGGAAATTTAATAAGCTTTAATTTTATGTAAAACAATATTTTTCTACGACCAACCGTTTTTGAGATATAAGCGAAAAACCAAAAAAAACACCCAAAATTTTGCGGTTTTTTGCCCGCCAAAAGTTGTGCCGAAGTCATCCGAATTGGCAAAACTCGTTTTCTTGTCACTCATAACCATATATACAAATTAAAAAAAAAAATCTTCTACCCGACCTTTTGCAACCATAACGTATTTTTCGGTCTAATTTGACTGGACTATCGATATGATCGTCACATTTTAAAAGCATAATGCGATACGTCACTCTGCTGCATTCTGCTTCTACAGGGTAGAGGACTTACTGCACAAAATTATGATTTATCTTTAAAAGTACAACATTTTTGGACGTAAGTATTGCAATCTGCTTCTTGTAGATATTAGTCTCATTTAAAACTTGGCACCAAAAATCATTTTCGGAATTTGACATTGGACTTACCGCTATCCGCTTCTCAGCCCCAGATATATTACCTGTTTTGAGGCATGGTAAAAATTTGATATATCAATATATTTTATTAGTAATAATTACATACTGTTTATAATATATATGTTTTTTGTATAGTAGTGTTGCAGTATCCACTCAGTATATTCGGGCGATCCACCCGAATCGCACGTATCGATTTTTATTTACAACAATGTGGACAGTTATTTTAGTGATAGTTTTAATATTCATAGTAATACTGTACTTGTTTAATTATTCAATCCACCATACCAGAGATGGGATTCTGTTTAATAAAATTCCAGGCCCAAAGCCTTTGCCAGTCATTGGGAATATATTAGATTTTTTCCATGGCCCAGGTATGATACATTTTTATTACAACGTTTTTATTAGGTCGTGTTCTTATTTGTCCGGTGGTTGTTTTATCCAGTAAATATTTTGCAATCGATTTTTAACTAACTTCCCGAC
Organism: Rhyacophila brunnea; assembly: GCF_057557595.1. Taxonomy (NCBI): domain Eukaryota; kingdom Metazoa; phylum Arthropoda; class Insecta; order Trichoptera; family Rhyacophilidae; genus Rhyacophila; species Rhyacophila brunnea. Next base: position 45,061,343 of record NW_028232859.1, read on the forward strand.
CATATCAGAACACGATGTCAATGCATTCTTTTAATACTTTTAACCATCTTTAAGTAGAATTGAATTCATTTTCAGTTAATTCTGTTTTGTATGAAAAGTTATTTTGGAAGAAATCCGTAATCCAATCCACTATTGTTGGTTGCTAGGGGACTGGGGTCCTAACAACTAAATTATTAATAAGTTACTAGGGAAATCAATATGAAATATCAAATTGACATTTCAGTATTATTTCTATCAAGTACAATTTTTTTTGATCGTTTAAGCTAGTCAAGTCAAGTTCATATGATTCAACAGAAAATTTAAATACGTTGTAAGTATAAAAAAAGTTATTTTTATGTTGTAATTATTTATTATTAAATTTACACATATTAATAATTTAATATTACAGTTTTCACCAGTAGCATTACAATTATGCTCGTATCAATGGTATCGTCATCATTATCTCAGCCATTCCTAGATCCATTACTGATTGAAGCACTTTCCTGGCTGCCTCCACTTCACCTGGTCCTTCCGGATCGCGATACAGGTGTTTTTATTTCAGGCATTTATTTCTGGAATAAAATTGCAATGATTGGTTAGCGTGGATTGCTGTTTGACTTTTGAGTTATTATAGTCACATAGGTACAGAAAACAAACTTTACTTTAACTATAGCGTCAACGCTTTTGTTCAGGGTGCCCTAGAAGTTTCAGGAAAATGGATAGTGAATTAATTCGTTTATTTTATATTTTCAGTTCCACTTTTTTATCAAGCTAGAAACTACAGCAATAAATTCAAGAATATTTCCGCACAGACTGGTGGAAATATACGTATGGTGAATGTATCCAACCCAGAAGATATCGAGGTATGAATACATATACCTATGAAATTTTTTGTCATTTGCTTAGCCCACATTCCATGGAAAGGTCAAAAATGATAATTTGGGGGTAGTTTTGAGCAATCTGTAGAATTTGTGCGATATATGTAGGTATAGGCTTATATGTTATGTCTAATTATATCATAATATCTACTTTAATTTTAGAAATCAACATTTCATAAACATATAAAATATGTTTAATACTTATTATTGCAAACTTTAAAGTTTTAAATTAAGAATAAAGCTTTATTTTGGTACCTACATCAAATTTAATGTACCTACGTTGTTATATAACTTTCGTTATTAATTGGCATTTACTGTTCACGTGATAGAAATCCATTACAATGGTTTTGAAACATTTTTTTTATAAATTCTCTTTGTTTGAGTTGTTTGTGTTGACAACTAAAAATGGGTTTATAACCTGAAACAGCTGTCAACATAAATAACTCAGATAAAGTAGAACTAATGAAAAGCTTTGTTTCAATACCATTATAATGAGTTTCGTTGAATGGGAAAATACTAATACAGGTTAGTATATAAATAACTCTCGCTAGATACTTCAATGATACGTTTGACGTAATATCTCTAATCAAACAATTTTATCAAAATTTCTGATTCATTGCATGCACAAAATATGTCATTTTAAATCTTTTTTACTATATTACCATTCACAAAATGTCAATATCGTTACCGGCATTATATCAAAAACTCGGCGCTTCGCGCCTCGTAGTGTGGGGGGGGGACTCCCCCCTTGGGCCCCTCAGATGATGGTTACTTAAACCCTGACAGCTAAAATTATTAAATATGGAACATGCTTTGCCTACCGATTCTCTGAATGCTGGTTGTCCAAATTCGAAAGAAATTCAAGGAAAAAAGAAAAAAAGAAAAGAGAATTCTCAGTAAAATCTTTTATTTTCCTATAATCTATAATCCTCATAATTTACCTACATACAAAGAGATAAGCATACATTTAAGTTTTTAAAAAATGTTGTACCAGTTGTACCAGTTTTAGTAAATTTTTGTCAAATTTACTACAAAATTTATTCTGGCTGTTGGTCCTCTTTTTTTCTTCTTTTAAATCTGTCTTCAATGGGTTAGCCTAGTAATTTTTTTTGAAGAAATGAGAATTCTTGATAATTCAAGATTTGAGATTGGCCTTCTCTTATTGTTTCTCGAGAATTCTCGATCAACCTCTAGTATCACCATCCAAGAACTTGTGGGTTAGGTGGGAATAAGCCTTGCGGAGTGTCCGGAAAACTGTTGAGTTGATGACGGAACCGCTAGAAGAAGTGCACTCCCAAGCAGACTATTTCGAAGAGGATTAAGGTTTCAGACCTCGGAAAGGTCGGATACTTTTCAGACAGAACATATCTCATATAATTTAAGCTGTGGCCAATTCAATAAATTATAATATTATGTAAATAAATTATAATGTTGAATTAAAATCAATTTTATTTTATAGATTTTGCTGTCAAGTCCTAAGTACATTAAAAAAGGTATACTGTATAATTTCCTTCATCCCTGGTTACATGAAGGACTCCTAACTAGTTCAGGTTATTATTTTTTCACCATTTTTAAATAAAATAATTCACTTTACCTACTAACATTGGTATTGACAATAATAGATACTGGGATGAGACCATGGGAGACTTTTTAATAAATAAAAATACAAGCTTTTTTTTATTTAAAGTCAAAAATAAACGTACAATTAGAAAAAAACATTACAAAATTTGAATTCGTTAAAGGATCCCATCTTATTACACACTATTTTATGGTCATATTTATTATTAACATCTAATTCAGGGTTGGTGAACCTTTTTACGTACGCGTGCCAAAATTTCACAAATATTGTTTTTTGACTGTCTGACGTGCCGAGCAGTTTTCCATGGAGGAAAAAACATTAAAAGTCTTATCAAAAAAATGATGATGTTCTAGATATCACTTACAGAAAATACACACATACACATATAACTTGTATCATTTTTTTTAGTTAAGTACCAAATTTGAAACTGTCTGCCAGAATTACTACAGTTTGTGTTTCTTATTTGTCATCTTTTGTGGGTATAAATGAAATTTTTAACATATTTATTAGTTTGCTGCTTCACCTACGTACAAATCGACACCAGAATTGCTCAGATCAGATGAGGCATTCTCCCGCTGCAGTGGTCTCAAGCATTGTAAATCGGTTAAAATTAGAGGTTTGCGGCGCGGCATCCCCCGCCGCCTGATGAGGTCAATGCGATAATATTATATGTGACGCATAAAGCCTTACGACATATGCAATTATATATTTACATTAAACGTGCCTGCTATTTTTTATACAATGAGATCTGTCATTTTTATTATTATAGGTATTTTCTATTTTCAAACTCGTACCATAGGTTCCCTCCAATGCATAGAAAAGATTTTTGACTAATTCATATATTTTTTTAATAGTTATGTTTACTGTACAGTTTTCGTACAGACAACGAAAAATTTAGGCACAGTTATACCAACGTATTGCCACTTTGGTGGACTTTTCCACCATAATTTTTGCATTGAAGAATATATTGATATAATTTTTGGATATCATTTTGCAGGTGAAAAATGGCAAAAAAGGCGAAAGATTTTGACTCCTGCTTTTCATTTCAATATCCTCAAAGGATTTTGTAAAACCTTCAGTGAACAAAGTGAGCGGGTGGTGCAGAAAATAAGAAATGAAATCGATAGAAACCAGGCTAACGTTGTACCGCTTGTCACTCAATATACTCTCAATACAATCAGTGGTAAGAATTCAAATTATTATAATATAATACAATTACGGTATCTTTTCATGGTTCTTTGACTTCACTGTTTAGGGTTGTAACCTCAACGATTATTTGGAATTCTTCAATAGTCAAATGAACCTTCCTCTTCGTCCACTGACTTTGTGGTCTCTCCAAACTGTCAGCACTCTCGTGTCAATGCGATCAAGAGATCCGAGTATATTGTGTCATACAATTTTAACATCGAGTGCTTATTCTGGATACTATGTAGTTCCATTCAGAATAGAGGCTCGGCACTTAACACGCCGTTTTTTTTTTGAAATTTAGGAAATTTTGCCTTGTATAATGTTACAATGGCCGACCGGTAAGATCGAAGGCCAGAATGAATTGAGAAAAGTTCTACAATTATATTTTTGACGGTAGATGAGGTGGAGGAGATAGAACATGACCCCCACATCCTGAAGCGGGCCTCTAGGCCAGGATCATTGTCGGGCGCCCCTACCTATCTCTAATGTTAAAAACAGACGCTCTACAGAAACGTTTCCCAAATGGTATTCCAGGTAAAATTAAGGGCATTCAGCGAATCTTTAACGATTTTTTGTATTTGTCAATAAATTCATTTGTGTTATGAAGTTTTCGAATATCGACACACAATTTTCAAAATTTGCATCACACAAACACATATTTTAAAATGGTAATATTCTTAAAGTACAATAGACTTTTTTATCATTAGAGCGAATTTGTGATGACGTGTGCCCCTTGTGGGGGCCATGAGATAGATGGAAAGTTTATTGGTCGTTATAAGAATACACGAATACAACTCGTGACAATAATAGTGCGTCTCGTGACGGACTAGATGAGTTGAGTCCTTCACTCGACATTGTCAAGCGTCGTTCCACTCGAATCAAGTCTCTTAGTTCATTATTATAATCAATCTCGTGATCACATCGATCTCACCAGTACATCATTACCTGCGATTACAATCTCACGTTATCATCATTATTGTTGTATTCAGTGTATTCTTGTAACGATCAATAAACTCTCATCCAAACATCCACGCAACAACAACCTTCTATCTACTCCACCTCATCTACCGCCAAAGTGGTGACCCCGACATGATAACGACAACGACAGCTAAATATTGAAAAAAATGAAGAAATCTTCCTGACTGAAGTCGATACTAATAATAGAATTGGAGTATCTGTCTGTTTGTCGTGTTTGTCTACTTCTTTAGTTGTAACCAGTGGCGGCTCGTCCATATGCATTGCGGAACTGCAGCACCCCCAAGCAATTTGAGAAAATGTAATATTATAATATACATAAATTATTAATTATTATTTAAGCATGTATTAAGCTCACCCGCGTACTGATACATCCAATAATTAATTATCATACACTGATAACAGAAAGTAACCATATTTACGATTTTATGCAGTACCGTTTTCAATCAATATGCTCGAGTGGGCGAAGGAGGGGAGCGGGGCTCGCAGTTGGAAGCTCGATCTGTACTGCCGGTTCAACAGTATTAGGAAAATTTTTGGTGCTTCAGTCCGCATTCATATCAATTTCGTTGTCAAGCTGCATGACTATTTATTTACTAATATGAAAAATTTGATTATTTTAAGAGACGGCAATGGGCAAGAGTATGGACTCCAAATCAAACACAATTGAGGATTACAAAAAAGCCGTTTATGAATTCGGAAAGTCCGGAGCATATCGGTTGGTAAGATTATGGCTTTTTCCTGACTTCGCTTTCGGATTGACTTCCATGGGAAGACAACAAGTCAAAACAGTATCCAAGCTTCACAAATTTACAACAGACGTGATCCAAGACCGTCGGGAAACTGTATCGTTTGCCGAGTTGGAAGGAATGGACAGTGGAAACTACTGTACCAACAATGACGTGAAGGGAACCAAAAGACGACTGGCCATGTTGGATTTGCTACTGTTGGCTGAATCCAAAGGAAGTATCGATAAACTGGGCGTCTGTGAAGAAGTGGATACATTTATGTTTGTGGTAATTTTGAAAAAGTAAATATTTGTGATGTTAAAATTGGTAGTTTTGAAGCGGGTATGGATTCGTCCATAAATGACGTCACACCTTTTTCGGCATCTCTAGAGCAGTGGTTCTCATGTGCGGCCACCAGCGCTTTACTGAATAATATTTCAAAAATTTATTTATAAAATTATGAAATTGGTTGACTACACGTGACTGGTCTTAAATTTCTTTCCATACTCAAATGATCCATAATGTGTTTTTGTAATGAGATCATGTGTGAAATAGTCCGTTCTGAGAATAAAGCCAATTCAAAGAATTGGCAAAATTGCTTTTATTAATATTGTCGATTTTTCCTACTACCGTATACTGTGAAAGATCATTCAGTGTAATGCACTTCATGAAACTCAAATATCGAAGCCAGTTACTAACAGATGTAAACTTAGAAGCAGCCATGCGGCTCGCATTGGAAAAAGGGAGTATTGAGGAATTTCCATTTGCAATATTTTTAAATAAATAGATTTGTACTAACATGTTCAAATGTCTTTTATTAAATGGACTTGTTTAGAAATAAATTGATCCAATTTTTATTAAGTAAATACAATTTAGCTTTAATTTTTTCAATCACAACAAAAATGAAATTTGGTGCAGCCACCAGACGTTTCCATAGAACTGTCAATGTCAATTGTGCGGCCACAGTTAAATTTTACGTGAGAACCACTGCTCTAGAGCCGCCCTCCTACCAACGTCCTATTGTGTCAATTGGTTTTACCCTGCTGCGGTGACGCCAACCGTACTATAATTATAGTACAATACTATGAGTTAAATTCCGCGAAAAATTTAAAATACTATAATTTTATATTTTATTTATTTATTACTAAGTAGAGGTGAATTTAATATTTAAGACGGTCAATAACACCAATATAATATTTGTTATCCGATAGAATTTGCTTTATATGGCTACCCATTGGCCGATATAAATAGTCAGTATTGTCAGTTATTTTAATTAAATTTTATTGTATATAATCTTTTAGTTTAAACTATTATTTTTGAGAACAAAAAGTTACACAAAACCGTCTTATAAATTTGTACTGAGTCTACATTTATTATATAATACAATATGTGAATATCATTTGATCTAATTTTATACGAGGTAATCAGGCAAAGAGGTGAATCAGTGCAGTGAAAAGTGAAAACGTGCATAGTTATTAAACGTATAAGTATCCCAATAGAAGGACGACCCTTATGAAATTTTATTAAATTTTGTGAGCTCTTTTGTTTTGGTCAATCGACACTATTGAATCAAAGATACCTAGCTATAATTTGATGGTCAGTTTTATAAATTTTTCACTACGGGTTCTCTATTGGTTTGTTTTTTATAATAAAACTACCGGTTTTGCATGCGTATAAAATAAATTGACCAAAGATTATGTGTGTAATAATTAATGTTATTAAAATTATGGGCTATCAATTATAAATTAAGCGTTTTTTTTATTACATGTTTCAGGGCCACGATACAACTGCTGCGGCATTATCCTTTGCTCTCTTGCTGTTGGCAAATAACAGAGACGCACAAGTAAGAATCATTATTTTTGTCACTTATAGAACTAAGAATATTTAATTTCGCTCATTGGATAATATAATCGATGACATTAACTGAACATGAACACTGACATGAACTGGGACAACTGGACGCCAGGACAAGTGGGCGCCGCACTGTCGAATGAAATAAACAGACGTTCGCACGATTTGATACAGAAATTAGATGAGGAAGTACAGTACGTTTCTATCTACTAATTAGTAGTTTAAATTCATTTTGCTCTTAACATAATGTTTTTTATTACGGATTGAGAATTATTATGCCTGACGCTTCATATAAAAAATAAAATAACTCTCCCATTGTTGGAACTTAAACATATGCACAATTAAATCATTATTTACGTGTGCATATTCAAATTCTCACCAAGTATTAAATAATAAACTAATAATATAATAAGTATTAAATATATATTTTAAAAGTAGTACCTATATATAATTCACGAACCTCTCTTTATTTTATTTTCGAATTTGCGCCGAATTGTCCTAGACCCATTCTAGCCATTATAGTGGAAACATTTAACATTGAATATGCGCATAAGCGATTTTTCATAATGCGCAGTGATTTTGCAAAGCTAGTATAATTATTATTACTGTCGCTATTTTCGACTTTACTTGTCTTGATTACACGTTTTCTCGGGTTTTGAAAAACATCATAGAAGACAAAAGGTTAAAACTGAATAAAGTTTAAAACAAAATATGAAGGATGCGGGCGGAACGCAAAGTAACTCCGGTCCACTGCCGCATTTAGCTTGGGGGCGTAGTTTGGAGATCCCTTAGTAGACTCTAAAGCGCGAAACAAAATGAGGTGCATGTCGCCTACTGTCACGCTGTCGCGGCGACAAATTTAGTGTATGGTTTCGTCATTTTGCAGATTTTGAACCATCACTATCTCTGTAAATTCACTGAAGAATGACACTGATGAATAGTGCCAACTATAATGTATGTATTAGTAATTTGAATTATTATTAATTATTTATGCTAATTTCAATTTATTTTAACAGTTTCCACGTGTGCATACGTTAAGTTAAAATTACTTGCGACATGACATCCATAGATAATATTTTGAACAGAACCCAACCTGCAGACCATAGATAATAAACAACATTCTTATAGAAAATACATAGTGTCAACCGCTAAAAACAAAAAAACGTGATTTTGACATGACAGTCGAAAAGTGTAGGCATGTAGAAGATGATAAAAATGTTCATTGAGTCATGCAGTGCAGTTCAACGTGATGTGACCTCATTATTGTTCTGGTGATTCCGGCAGATTTTGCCAACAACTGACAATATTAGTTTAAAGGTTCAAAATGTGCTACGGGATGGGAGCATCAGTCTGATAACGTTTTAAACACCAAGAAAAACGACGTTACACACTTTTTTTCCCGTAGCGGCAGCTCACTGTGACGTCACGTGATAATCCGCGACATGCACCTCAATTTGGTTCGCGCTTAATCGTCTAACCTAAAGCTGAGACTTTTGTTAACCAGTAATTCTAAAAATTTATTAATTTTACTTGGTCAACGAAACTGCACTCCTGCGCAAAACACAATGGGGCGATCGAGTAAAGTGTAAATACTTTATCAGGAACTTGCAGCGGCAGAAATAAGTGAAATCGTCGGCGACTCAACTGCCCCAATAACCATCGAGGATCTGCACAAGATGAAGTACCTGGAAAGGTGCATCAAAGAAGCGCTACGTCTATACCCAAGTGTTCCGTTTATTTCTCGAGAAATACAAGAAGAAGTGCAGCTAAGTATGTTAATAAGATTCAATCTAATTATAAATAATAAATGCAAACAAAATTTTTAAGAATTGTTTTAATTGCAAAGATGTTAAAGGAATTCTTCTTTAGAAAACGGACTCGATAAATTTGTCATTTAAGGCGGGACGTGCGCCGCGTAGGTTAAAATGGAGTTTTATGCTATTGTCAAAGCATGATCCTGGACATTCCTTAAACGTTGTAGATAATCTATTTATATAATTTTGAACCCTTATTCTCCTATAATTCTATAATAATATATTTAAAAAAAATAATTTTCGGTAAGGTATATGTTCAAACACGCGCGTTAACATGATCTTACTCCCTACTTCATTTATTGTTTGTAAATTTATGGCTACGGCCGTATGTTGTAGCTGGGAAATGCCAATAGAAATGGCGTATTTCCATACCTTATTCTTAGGTCAATAATTATTATAATAATGTTTATCACATTTGAATGGTCAAAAACATAGCTTATAATCAGTATCTTTAGAATTATGTTCAAATGTGTAAATCTTGCCTATTTTTTGAATAATAAAATGCCTAATTCTTGTCAAATTTGGGATCACAAAGATTATAAAATATATTTTTTTATCGTAAATATGTCATTATATAATGTTAACATTAATTTTACTAATGGTTTTGTAAATGCATTTAAAAATTAATAAATCTAAAAAATATTAACACCACTGCACATGGATGTACTGAAATATGACTATATTCTAAAACATTAGAGCGAGAGGTTTAAAAGAATACTATTTTATGTAATAAAAATACTTTATGCAGTCATCAAATGTTTAAAATAAATATAAAAGATAACAAGGCTTCAAAATTATATGAATAGATTATCTACAACGTTTAAGGACTGTCCAGAATCATGCTTTGAAAATAGCATAAAATCTCCATTTTGACCTACGCTGAACATGTGGGCCGTTAAAAGGCGGCCTGCAATATAGAATAAAGTTTTACCTAATGTATACCATAATAATGTTTAAAGATTTTTATTTTAATAAAAAAACTTTTATTTTTGATTATCGTTCACGCTTGGTCGAGCGAGCTATTTTCACGTCTCATGTACCTAACAAAATATTACCTAAATACACATGGTTCTTTTTTGAACTGACAGATTGATAAAATAGTACATTATTGAGATTGGTATGTACGTAGATAATTTATTTTGAGATCACTGATTTAATTATTATTGTATTTTTTTCAGAGGACTACCTGGTCCCTGCAAACACCTTTTACCACATACACATCTTTGACTTGCATAGAAGCGCAAGCATTTACCCAGCTCCCGATGTGTTCGATCCCGACAGATTTTTACTGGAAAATTGTTCAAAGCGGCACCCGTTTGCGTACATTCCATTTAGTGCTGGCCCAAGAAACTGCATAGGTAAGAAATTTCAACACATATTCCTCTTTTATACTGTGTCCTTGTGTCAGTGACGTCCTGTGGGGGTAGGCAGATTGAGCGTCGCTTGGGGGCGGCAGTTACTCGAAGGGCGGCAAATCGAGGAGAATCATTTGCAGCGCTCGAAATGGAATATTTTACGAACCGGAGCGTTCAATAATTTTACGAAAATATTAACATAGTTATATAATTGCATGTGTATTTTATAAAAATAAGTGTGTTAGATTTTTACATTATATGGAAAATCTAGCTGAGACGGTCAAATTAATATATCCACGAGACGGAGCGATAATTTTGGGGATGTTACGAACCGGAACGGCGCTCCGGTCCATTTCGAGCCCTGATCATTTGGGATACATAGAAATAGCTACATAAATTTAGTAATAACGAAAACACGTTTCCATTAAAAAATTCAGCTCACTGGTTTTGTCGGGTTCGCGATATCTAGTTTACTTCCGTTGCCCTGCGACATCCTTGGTGACTAGAAACGACACGTGCAGATTTGCGAATAATTACAGTCTGATATTTTGTTAATAATGTATCCATACAATTTCTTAGATATTGGACTCACGAAAGGATGATAAAAATACTGTAAGTATAAAAAATGGGGCGGAATTTTGGCCCTGCCTAGAGGCGGCATTTTATCTAGGGTAGTATCTAGGGTAGTACCTACCCACTATCGACTGGGACTAGTGACTTGATCAAATTAATTGAATTAAAATCCATTGTCGTACATTTGAATCGTTTTAGCGACCCGAAATTTGCCTTTCGGCGTCTTTAGGCACATTTATGTGCTATTGGTAAATATCAGGGAACACGGAATTAAGTAAATATAGACGGTGCCATATTCTGTTATACGGTGCAGTGGCGGGCTTGGCGACTTGGAGGCCCGAAGCACTGACTGATTTTGAGGCCCCACGATAAAAAATAAAATGAAAATATAACGTAACTAGTAAAATATCAATCTCTAGAGTCGCATTCTGTAGCTAAAAATAATTATTAATGATGATGTCAGTAATGCCACCGGAACGCACCGCAGCGCCGTTCCAGTTCATAATCCCCAAAAATTATCGCTCCGCTCGTGAAAAAATCATTTGACCGTCTGAGCTAAAATAGGTTAATATTTTCGTAAAACTATTGAGCGCTCCGGTTTGTAAAATTTTCCATTTCAAGCGCTGGCGTGATGAATGATGACATTAATGACACATATCATTAGTGGTTTATTTTTTTGTGCACAAGTAGGTACGTACGTAGGTATTTGTTTGAGTGGTTGGCCCAATATGCCCCTTTGAAATTAGTTGCATACATTTCATTATGCGTTGGGTAATATTTTAATCAATGCGTGAGAAATGCGCATATTTTCAGAATTTTGATATAATTTAGTAATAAAAAACCGTATGACTGTCTGTTGCTTAACATTGTTTAAATATTATTTTCAGATCCTCTTATATTTTTTGTTAACTTCGTGACGTCATATTTTCTCTGACCCCCCCCCCCCCCCTTCTCCCTCCATCAAAATTATCACATTGTATCATATCCTAGAGCGTAACCTCATAATGAACGAATAAAAATATGTTTTATTCAGTTAGATACAAAAAAAAATAAGAACTGAAAAATATATTAAAATATACCTGTGTGCCTACGTATGTTGCCTATTACTGAAGGATGATCTCATAATCAATGTAATGCGTAGGTATTTATATAATTCAAAATGTTAAAATATGCACATAACATAATATTCCAGAATCAACGATGATTATCTTAAATTTGTTTGATTCAGGTCAATATGGTATGGCATAGTGCAGTGATGGCGAACCTATGGCACCCGAGATGATTTTGCATTTCACATGATTGTTTCATTTTGAAGAGAAAAGAAAATTATTATATATTACCTATTTAAAAAAAATATAAGTACCTAATAAAGTTTTACAAAAAAATAATACAACTAAGTAGGTACTAATATAAGTAATATAATATTAAAAATAATGATGACATAGCCATGCATATTTTTTTCGGTATTTAATATTATGAATCGACGAATTCATACATAAATAACAAATCGCAATGTATAAAAAAACATCAGGCAAATCATTTTCAAGAATAATCATTATGTTTAATGTAAGTATACAATTGCATAGGTCGGTCCTTAGGATCGGGCAATTAAAAAATTAAAATATTCAATCAACAAACCTTATGAAACTAATTATTGGCAGTCATTCAAATATAATAACTATTTGTTATTTTGCCTAAAATATAATCTCTAAAAATGGAAAATCGTTCAGTGATGGAGAATATAATATGAAAGAAGAGTGGTTTAAATGCTTCCACGACAATTTATAAACAAGGAAAAAAATATTTAAAGAATAAAAGATATGCCTTCGGCTAGAAATGTGGTGAAATATAGAATATCAAGAACTAAATTGTAATTTTTAAATTTTTTTAATGGAATTCTTAAAAACTATTTTTTTATAAAACTTTTAACGTACGTAAAAAGGTTCGCCAACCCCGGTATAGTGGGTTACAGTCATTTTATTATCTGTTCTGTGGTTACAGTCATCCAGCCTTTAATAAACCTTGTTTATGTGTTAGTGATATCAGTAATACGTACACTTAGCAAAAAATTACGCACGCTGATTGGCTACTACTAACTTTCTTAAGACAATAATATGAATTAGTTTTTTCTAAAAAGCCACGTCATAAGGATTTCAAAATAGATTTCATTCTTGCAGGACATATTATGTTTTATATTATGAATGTTTAATTACTAAATAAAATACATTTTAATATTGTCTTTCTGAACATCCTATTACTAATACACAAACAAGGTTTATTAAAGGCTGAAATGGACTGTACATATTACTATAATTTAAACATTTGCTTTTGTAGGTCAAAAATATGCCATGCTGCAGGAAAAATCGGCACTTGCATCGATTTTACGTAATTTTATATTGGAACCAATTACGACTCCAGAAGATATTATATTTTCTGCTGATTTAGTATTGAGATGTAAGGATCCAATAATGATGAAATTCATCCCACGATAATTGGTAAGGGTTATTCAATTCTAATTTTTAAAACTTTTTTGTCAGTTAAAACCGTGTTATGTTACATAAATATAGTACCTAAAGCAAAATTGATTTTTTTCTTTTACATCAAAACGTAACGCCCGCGGCAGCAGAGAAAAACGTTCGGTTCCTTTGATTCGATCACTTTAACCTTGACTTTACAAATGGAAAGATCTTTTTACTGATCAGTTTACCTTGATGGTTGCCTTCGGACGGCTTTCTTGTAAATTTAGTTTTTAATAAGGATTTAATTTCATTTGAAATTTTTAATAAACAGTTTATAAAAGACCAATGAGATTCAGATAAGTAACTATGTATATTTTTTAATGATTGTATAGATTCACTGTAAATATCTGCGAACAAAGATCATAAGTCATTGTTAAAATCACTCTCTTCTTTTTTTCATTGTTTTTAATTAGATTCATATAACACATTTTAAGAAATAATTGTCAACTACCTAAATCACAGTGTTTTCTTTAACATCTGCATTATCACACTGTGTCATTGAAGATAACACTTGGCGTCCATATTATTCGTACCTATACTTACTTACATAAATTCATAATATTTTCGGCACCCCGACAAAACCGCCCGGATATTGCCTTCCACACATTGCCGCCAAATCAAATCTGCCCGTACCAGTGCTCGTCAATACCGCCCGGACAAATCGCCTAGACAAACCCGCCCGCAAAAAATACAAAAAATATGTAAAACAAGTGCTTTTTTGGTTTTTCGAACTGCGTTTCGATAGAAATTTATATACTTCAGTAAAATTAGTCTAATTTGAGATTTAATCCGTTGCAGCTGTTAGTAGAGTAATAACTTAAAATCATCATTTTTTAACACTTAGTACTAAAAACAAACAAAAATGCCGATAATACGTGTTTAATCCGATGTATAATATATTAATACTATAAAGTATATAGATAAAAACTTTTAAATCCAATTTTAAATAATTTATATTTTTTTATACTAGTCTTTATCTTTATTTCTATATACTTATCTTTATTCGCATGTTTTTTTATTTGTGTATCTAACATGTAATAGTATGTAAAAATAAAAATTGTCTCATTTCTAAATTGTTTTAGCGATGTCTGGGCGGCAAGGTTTTGTCGGGACCCCATTATTTTCACATGCCAAAAAATATTGAGAAACACTGCGGGCCTCACTAAATTAGTCTAGGTATATCAATGACATTAATGTCATTGATGTATATAGTCAGTTGAAAATGTCCCTTTGAGACGGAGGAAGCCGGTCCAATTTTTTTAAATAAAAAAGTGGAATAAGTACAAAAAAAAATGCTTTTTATTAAATTAATCAATTTTTACACTTTTTTTAAATTTATTTTTACTATTTTTTAGCGCGTGAAACGCATTGTTAGGTCAATAATTATTATAAAACAATCATTATTCGTAGGATGTTTATCACATTTGAATGGTCAAAGACATTGCTTATAATCAGTATCTATCTTTAGAATTATCTTCAAATGTGTTAATCGTGCCTATTTTTTGAATAATAAAATGCCTAATTCTTGTAAAATTTGGGATCACAGAGATTATAAAATATAATTTTCTATCTGTAAATGCGTTTAAAAATTAATAAATATAAAAATCATAACACCACTGCACATGGATGTACTGAAATATGACTATATTCTAAAACATCAGATCGAGAGGTTCAAAAGAATATTATTTTATGTAATAAAAATACTTTATGCAGTCATCAAATGTTTAAAATAAATATAAAGGATAATTAGGCTTCAAAATTACATAAATAGATAATCTACAACAAGGAATGTTCAGGCTGCTTTGAAAATACCATAAAATCTCCATTTTGACCTACGTTGGGCATGTGGGCCCTTAAGAGATTTAAAGTAGGTATTAATTATTCTCAAAGTATATAATGAAATCATTAACGCAGTAAACAATTATCACATATTTTTGTAATCACAATATAATAATCATTTAGCTTTCTCTGGTTAGGAAAAGTGCATTCATTGTTAACACTCCTGTTATTTAACAGATTCATCCATTAATTAGGTATATATTATGCATTGTCATTTCCTTGCCATATTATACAAACCTACTTCTATGCAATGGTGCTTTCTAAAATATTCATAACCGATTTATAAGTTATCATATTGACACAAGACTTAATAAAACAAATATTGTTCATTAATTTCACAGCAGTGAGGAGCTGAAGAATCACTGCACTGATTTTTTACTTTTCTACTGAGAAACCCAATTGAATGAGCTAATAGTAGATTACTGCCATACAGCGTGGGACTAATTAATTTTCTGTTTGTATAATATTTTATGCACGCAAACTTCTGTGGCGTTGCTGTCAGTAATAAGCAGTGGCGTGCTGTTTACAGATGCTATGAATGCAGTGCACTCGTTAGTTATTATATTGATTAATAAAAAGTATCCATAAGATTAAAAAAATGATTCAGTAAAAACCAAGGATATGAATATTAGCAAATTAATCTAGGTCATACTTAATATATCAGCAAGCGGTGTACGGTCAGCCCTAGATGCTGTAGATTTGGAGAATGTTAAGAAATATTGGAATAATGTAATGTTTTTATTGTGCCTTTTATTGTAAATTTTATTTAATTATACTTAACAATCTACATATATTATGTTATGAGTATTATGTAAATAATATATTTAGAATAAGTAATTCAGAATACTCCGCTGTACCATACACCAAGATTAAACTACCCTAAGATAATGTGTAGCAAATAGTAGGTAAATATTATTTTTTCCAGATGATTTCGGCTAGTGTATGGAAACAAGAAAATAAACATTGAAGAAACTTTTAAAATTTAAAATTTCATGTTTTAAAATTTTGAATCTTTTTTGTATATTCTTAATGATGTGCTAAACAATAAGATGTGATACTGTCTAGATTTTACACCGATAAAACAAAATAAGAATGCTTTTTTAGGTAGATAATCTTGAGGTATCCAGGGGACTGAAGGAAGTATTTTATATATTTGGGGAGAACTAGTATATTAGTGGTTCTATAATTATTGTTTTGTTGGTTTATATATATGTGGGAACTTATATTGTTTGATTTTAAACTTTTTGTCATTTATTTTGTTTTACTCTTTTATTATTATTATTATCGTTTCTCTATATAATTTGTTACTCTTCTCTATATAATTCTAAATGTAGTATTGTATGTAACTGTTTGTTTGCAGTAAAAAACCTTAAATTATATTTATCTAAATTTAAAAAAAAAGAAAATCTTGGTTAAAATCTCAGCATTATCCATCTAAATTAACGTTCATTTATTATTATATCAAATCAAACATCACTATTTCTCCTTATATCCATCCTTTTCCATACACTCTTGAAGTCTTTTCCTAGTTGCTTTTCGCAACAACATTGCTGAAATTGGCCTCCCGCCATGTCAGATCTGCAGCATGTAGGTCGCTTTTGTAGCAACGCCGCAGGGTGAGGCCAAACCCTTGAGGCTGTGCCATAAGGGTACAGAGTGTCACACTCTTTGGCGGCATCAGAAACACTTATCCTAGCCACGTAAAGGTCGTAAAGCGTCTCTTCATGATTACCTTAATCACCGAAGGCTGCCGTGTCAATAAGCTAAGATAATATCTTAGTGTATAATGACTGAAACGTCGAACTTCTCAGAAGGTAAATTAAATATGTCTTTATTCATTTATTCTATTTCTTAAAAAAGGTTTTAAACAGTTGAATGATTTAATATCAATAAATAAAAATAAACGTCACGGTTTATGGCTTTACGCTCTGAGCGAACAATGCGTCAGCCAAATAAATAACCGGCAATTGTGTTTTTTATTATATTGAATGTATTTGGGTTGTTTAGAAATAAATGCGGCTGTTTGTATTTTCGTAAAAGTTTGGCGATTCATTAAATTTTAAATGTGAAATTGTTAAAAATTAACTCGCCAACATTGTTATAAAATAGAAACTAGCATTTTTGTTTCTAGAGTCCTAATTTCGTGCGCCGATCATAAAGTGTGTAAAAAATGCTACACAAAACGCTGCTACCACAGGAACATTGGACTACCGTTTAAGAAGAATACAATGGCCTCATTGTAATCATGTGCAAACTGAAAATCCATTTGGATTGCAATCGCTTTGCGCTCATGAACGGAGTATTGTTCATAATACTGCTACATGTTCTACTTCGCGAAGTGAGTGATACACATATGAATAACAATGAAAAGTTGAGTGATGTCTTCAAAAATGCAGGCAGTGCGTAGCACTTGGATGGTATTAGAGGAGCCGCCGCTGATCACAAGGTCTGCTTGACCCTCTAAATATTACCATATATTTGGTTTTGTCCAAATAAATAGTCCTAGTATGCTGGAGTTTTTCTCAAGATCCATAAATATTACTTCTCTGACAGAATTTTCGTTTCGGCCTATGACATCAAAATACACCCTCATATGCTAATATATTTTGGCACAATTTTATACCTATATAATATATTATAATGAGTTTATTGAATTTGATGTTGATCATTAGTACTGCCTATTCCAATGGTATATATTGAAATATTACATTTCGATAATTCAATAATAAAATTAGCTTCCAGATTACATAATATCAAGTTTTACTTCGAATTAGTATTGAACACAGGGACGGCTCTTATATAGGAGCAAAGGGTGCACTGATCTCCCAAATTATTATGTAATAATATCTACGTATTCAAATACCTACATATTATAATAATTAATTATTTTAAAATATCTTTAATTTGTTGCCTGTCATCTACGTGCATGCATGTATTTCTGGCGTATTTTTGACCGGCCGCTGAGCTAGATGTATACCATAGACTATAGATACATCTAGACGCCATCCGTTCCATTGCTAAATGAAGCTACGTGCCGTGCGTTTGGTTTATGGGCGAGCAAACGCATTCGCCTACAAATGTTCGAGACCATAGACCATTTCGCTAGTGCTCGCCCAAAGTGCTCGCACTAGACGCTCAGAATTAAAATATAATTTTCTATTTTTTTACGTTATATAGTATTTTTAAGCGGTCAAAATGCAACCAATTAGGTAAAGATATCCATAATTTAGGTTATTTTAAAGAAACACTAGGTCACTGATATTAAAATAAATAATAATATACAAATGTATCAACTAACCATGTAAATACATGTATCAACTTACCTATGAAACGTAATACCATCTACTTGCTTATCAGTACGGCTACCATATTTTTATACAACAAGCAGAACCACCTTTCCTATTTAATTAACTAAACATATTTACCACTGACTTTATGTTTAACACAAAAAATAGCAAATTTAGCAACATGAACTCGCAGATTATCGACGCTGCGTGAAGCGATTCAGCACGATTTACCGGCGATAGTTTTGGAAACTAACTAAAAAATAGGTAGACCTTTTATCTTACTCTAGCGCGTGTCGCAGAGATTATAAGGGTGCCGAATACTTTCTCACTCGCACTCATGCATCGTTTTTGTTCAGGCCTTGATGTATACATATTGTACGTCTTTCATAGTATTTGTTGAATGATCGAAAGAGGATCTGTACTGCCCGCCCGTGGATGGTTTTTTTGCATGCTGCCGTTATGTAAGCTCAATGAACGTACAATTTTTACCTTGCTTTGTGCAGTGTTCTCCCTCTGCCACTTTTGCCACTGATTGAACACCATAAACTACCATAATTATTAGTGAAAAACGTAAGGTCTGATGAAGGACGTCTATGTCATTTTGAATATTGAGCTGAGAACCTTAAAATGAAATCTGTGATTAAACCATTTTCTGCGTTTCCTCTATTTCTCACCTGTAATCTAAAATATCAAATAAAACAATCATTAAAAATATAAATTCATTGGGGTCATAATTAAAAATGTAAAATCAGTCGGTTGATGTTCGAAAGAATGATTCTGAGAGTGATATTTGGAACTAAGAATGAAGAAGTGTGACGCATAAGTTACAACCGCTAAGTTAACGTGTAATTTTAAGAACTCAACATGATTTAAAGCATTAAATTTTCCAATGAAGATGGGCTAGTTATGTTCAACGTATGGATTTGTATCAGCTTTTTGGGTTTGCCATCCCATCCAACTGCTGATACAGATTTCAGACTGGAGACTGAACCGCACTGATCTATTATGATAACAAACAAAATAAAAAGCAAAGGCAGCTAGTGGGTTCGATCCATGGACCTTTCGATTAACAAGCAAGCACGCTGTCAATTGCGCTATGTGACAATAAATTTTTTATCTATACAAATTTGTTTCATCAATATCACAGAAAATTGTTATCGTAGATTCAAACCAATAAATGATCGATTTTTGAAAGTATTAGTTTATGTTAGTATTAAGAGATGGCCATATAAAACAGCTTGGTAGGTACTTTTTGTTTTTTCGAATTTTGTTCAAAGATTTGTGGTGGCAGTATTCATTCCTATATTTTTTTTGTTTGTTTTATAAATGAAGAAAATTAAAGGAAATTCAGATCTCAAAAATAAGAAAATGAATTTTTGAATTAAATATTTTTTTTTCAGATATACAAATTAGTTAAGTGCATCAAAACACAAAATATATGCAATTTATTATGGGCGGTATTTATGTGGCTGTAATGTGCGCATGATGGCCGAGCGGCTTACGCGCCAGCTTATAATGTCATGGGTCATAGGCTGGAATCCCGGGTTTGGCAAATATACATATTGTCAATCAATTTGTATTTGGAGTCAGAGTATGGACCTAATAGGTTGAGCAAGTGGCTAACATTCGTTTCTTGTAAAAAAAATATCTGTTAATACATCCTCCACCTGTGGAGGCCCATATGATTCATTCAGGATCGAACATTATGAAGTATTAGTAAATGTATATGCGTATGTAAGTCATACACTCATTTTTTGCAATAACAATATTGGAACTGGTTTTCCCATATCGTAGTTCTTATAGGTACATGGATTCGAAGTTGAAGTCAATCGATACCTTTCAGAAAATCTATGTACGTGTGAAACCTGACTGAAGGAAAAATCTTCAATTTTAATTCAATTCAACATAAGTTTTTTTAGTGCACCATGACCATAATAAAAATTGAAAACTTTAAGAGTTAGACATAGTGATGTATATCCAAGGTTGTTGTAAGATCAGCTGTCAAACTCTATTAAATCACCATAGAGATCGCGATTGAGTGAACAAAGCAAAAAATTTAATTTATCAATAATACCATCTTTTTTTTATAAGTTAACTAACTGTAGTTATTAAGATAACTACAGATGATTTAAAAAGTTATCTGAACTAAAATTCAATATTCCTATTTAATTAATTAAATCAATGTAAAAGTAGAAACATCCACTGGAATTTTTTAATGTTTTTAAAATTTACATTTTGTTTTATTGATGTCTGAAACATGCGTTTACATGGTAAAATTTGATGAAATGCCTTTCTCTTTTAAATTTATAGATTTGAGTTTGAGATGTTACTAATATTTTGGACTAATATTCCATTATCTGAATGCAGGTTAGAATTGGGTACTTTAGGATTTGTAGCATAGAATAACAATTTTATTATTAGCATCTGAAACTGATAAAGTGTGCTTCAGACCATTTTATTTCTGTAATCTATAGAACCGTAAACGATGGAGAAGTGTAGAGAATCCAGTGCAATGATACACTGTATAATATATACAAGGATCTGCGACTCTCCATACATATAAAAATGTTTTAACTGGGGTGGGTGAGTGAAAGGATTAGCGACTCCCGCATCCCAACGAATGTGCTTGATGGATTCTTAGGAGGGAAGAGGCAAGTTGGAAGACCAATGCTTTGAGGGGGGTACAATGCGGGTGACGGATGTCAGAATACTGCTTACGGTGGACAACTGTAGAGGAGCAGCAGAAAACCAAATGTCGTGGAGGCAGGGATTTGGGGAGACCAAGGCAATCTTGAGAAAATTAATTATTTATTTCTTAAACATTATAGGTATTATACTAGTTCCGGAATTATCTACGATTCTAAAAATCAGGGTAGAACTGTGAAACAAAAAATTAATACATAAACCTTAGCTACGAATATGGGTGTTGGGCAGAAGAGGTATTTGACCATTTAATTCATGTCAAAAATGGCTGAGCTGTGACGTGTTGGCTTATGGTTACCTGTGAATTGTACGTAAAACATTTCACCGTTCTCCAATTTTATTAGATTCATTACATTCAATTTTCATAGGTGATTTTTGCAAAATTCATAAATTCAAGAATGAAAACTTAACCTAATCTAACAAAAAATCCAGTATATCGGCTATTTTAAAAATCGGTTTGCTGCTGGCTTCCTGTAAAGTGTAAACTGACAAGAACCATGTTTTATTTCGACGTAAATTTTATGTCAGTACTATACGACCCAAAGATGTTGGATGGTCTTTAATATACGGCCATACATTTCCGATACAACATTTCATTGTGAAGTGTGATACGGCAAACATCATACATACAGGTTTCTGGACACGGTTGGCTTATATATTGTATTGGCTGTTCGAATCCCGAGTCTGGCAAAATCACATGTTGTTTTTGGACCGAGATCATGGACCTAATAGGTTGAAGAATTGGCTAACATCAATTTCTGTTCAGAAACCTTTTCATGAAGTAGCCCAGCGCTTTTATTTCATTGTACGCTCCTTAAGTGGCAAGTATCGCAATGAGGTTATTGAGTTGTTATTTATTACCTAGGTTACTCTTAGCAATTGCCTAGAGCTTCCAAGGTAATAACAACTCAATAATCTCGTCGTGACACATTCCACTCGCGGTGGGTATAACGGAATAAAGGTACAGATGCACATAGGATTGAGCAAAACAAAATAATAAATTGTCATCGAGATTTATTTCCCACTATCGAGGGTCGTGCATTTTATGCTTCTTCAAACTTGTCCAAGATGTATTCTACCATTATTTTATCCTGCTATCGACAATCTTCAATTCTGAAAATATTACACTTTTTATAAGATTCTAAATTTATTTCTTATCACAAAATTTCTACTAATTGATATCTTTTTCAATTGCAATATATTGCACTAAAATTCATTTTATTGATGATAAATAAAATAATGCTAACAATTTTAAATGTACATGTATTGTGTATATATTATGTATACATACATAATAATTATTAGCAATTATTTCCCTATCTCACTGTATATTATCTGTTTTGAGGAGAGATAAAAACTTAATGGTTCACTCTATTTTTTTTATAATAATTATTATTATTGAGATTGATATACTTAATAATATCTTTTAGCTATAGTGCTTTAGTACATCCTGGTGCTCCATATCAATCACATGTCTCAATTTTAATATTCAAAAATGTGGATTATAATTTTAGCAGTTTTAATATGTCTATCAATACTTTACATGGTTAATTATTCAGCCCACCATACTAGAGATGGGATTCTCTTTGATAAAATTCCTGGCCCGAAACCATTGCCGATCATAGGGAATATTTTAGATTTTCTCCACGGACCCGGTATGATATTTTTTTATTTTTTTTAAAAATTACGGATTCACTGGACCTTCCTGACTTTAGACTTCTACGTAAGTATAGTGTATGTTTGAATTGAATCGGGGTAGGCATTCCGTGGTACCTAATGCATAAAGTGGGGTTTGAAAAAGTCCTCACTTTTCAAGTGTGATGAAATTCAGACCACGGAATACGTTGTGGAGTTCCATAACATGTATACCTCTCCTGGATGAGTTTCAGCCATATGCCATCCCGAATCCGACGGCTGTTGCTTGGATTGATATCAGTTGCGTGATTTTATTTTTGTGATTTTCTTTTCAGTTTTTTTTTTGTTTTTATTTTTTTATTGTTTGTGTTGTTATCGTCATATTATGAAATGCACATAGTTTTACCCGGAGCGTTATGTTGTTCTATCTCATAAACCTTACAAATCCATTTTCAGGAATCTGTTAAACTGTATAATTTTCAATTTCAATCCAGATAGTGAAAAGTCAACTCACCAAAGTTAATAATAATTATGTACCATCAAGCCACGAAAAAGCCTTTCCTTATCATCTCTACTTGCATTACCTATTACCGCATACTTCGGCAAGACTTAATTATCTCATTTAGCCAGTGGCGTAGCTAGAATTATTGGGCCCCTAAAAAAATCATGCAAGGTTTCTAAAAATTAAATATACACATAATTAATTATTGATCTAATTATAATAATGAATATATTGATATAATTCGCGATTTAAAAATATTTTCTTCTGCCTCGCTCTCATTTTACAGTTTTACCAATTTGGAACCACATGTTGTACTGTGATTGTTATTTTAAAACAAAATAAAATTTTTTCAAGTTCCTGTTTGGAAGATAATCAAAAGTGACCCTGCCCACTATCTCTGAATCATAAAGTGTTTCACTATAGACTATAATATTTAGAACTGGTACGTTTTTTTTTCTTTCTAAGTGAATTAATTTGTTTATTTTATATTTGCAGTTCCACTTTTTTATCAGAATAGAACTTACACCAATAAATTCAAAAATATATTCACTCAGACAGGAGGAAGCATACGTATGGTAAATTTATACAATCCAGAAGATATTGAGGTATGACTCTGTGACCACAGAATTAATAGTATAATAAATAGCCTTGGTTTTTCTTGTATTTTTTAACATTTATTTTTTATGAAATTAATTTATTATGTAATGAGAATAATATCAATAAATATTATTAGTAGTTAATTAGTTAATTAATTAATCATATTTAAAATTGACACTTCCTTATTAGGGTTAGTAATCTATTTTTTTATAGTCAATTTAAAGTGACCTGTCAAAGTGATCTAGTCATTCACTGCAGCAAATGAATTATATTAGATCTTGGTAGTTTGTCTATTGGCTCTTGATTGTAATACATTTTGCCTTTAAATTATGTGCAGTCCTTATTATCTGACACAAACGGGATCCTGGGAAGGTCGGATAACTGAAAATAATGGATAATCTAAAACTACCGTGAATAGATTATTGAATGATCCAGTCGTATTGACATTTTTTTCAGCTACACTCCGTCTAATGGCTTTATCTTAATAGAAGTAAGTTTTTCTTCGACATATTTCTTGCAAGAGTTCAAAAAGTATCTAACCTTTATTGACCAAGTGGGGTTGTTTCCCAAGGTCCGTCCACACACGAGCCCGATTGGCCATGCCGACTTGATATTAACCAACTTTAGGCATTTGAAAAAATTGCTGCGTCATATGGAGGATGGAATAATTCCAAACCCTCCTTAGATTCATCACTTTCAACTCCTGACTCCTCTGTTTCGGCAGAGTTTCAGTACACGGGTACAGAGGACACACTTCATGTCAATAAAGATAAATGACGGCAGAGCAAGTCAAGATTCTTTTTTTTTTTCTAAAACTCTTTGAGCACCAAGGTGCATGGTTGCCACATCAGTCCCATGCAGCTTCGTTTCGGGACAAGGAAATGTGACACTAAAATCTTTTCATTCAGACACGTTTATAGTGTCATGAAAGGCGGCTGCATATACATGGCGGGTGGAAATGGGCTAACGCAAATCATTGACCTTTAATCTTCTCGCAGAAACAAATGAAACAAGGGAGGTTTCCTCTGTTAGAATGGCGGAGGGTACCTTATTTGGCATGCATGATTTTTTATAATGAATATGGTAAGACCGTAGGTAATATGGTAGGCGATGGTTTGATACATTCCATTTTGAGTGTAGAATTAGCCTTACGGATAGTGTCTACGAAACTGACTATGACCCAATTTGAGTTATAAGAATATATTATGTGGAGCACATTGGCCCAGTTATACTCCATTCCCAAAGAGGTATTCTAGAAATTCTTCCAACAATAGTGGGACCGTTGAGAGAAGTAAGATTATTTTGGAGGGGTTTAGAACTAACAGACCATATATTTTTTTAACCATGACTAATTCGATAAGTTTTAATATGTGAATTGAATTAAAAATCAATTTTATTTTTTAGATTTTGCTGTCCAGTCCAAAGTACATTAAAAAGGGTACAGTTTACAATTATCTTCATCCCTGGTTAAATGATGGACTCTTAACTAGCACAGGTTTATTTTTTGTAACCATATTTAAATCCATCAATTCATATTAATAATATCAACAAGAGTAGAGTGAATAAATTTAATTGTTCTTTCAGTATCTTTTATTGTATACTCTGTTTTCGTGTCAAAATTTGAAAATAGCCCCATCCAATGTCCAATATTACGAATATCTCAGCTGACATTACTTATTACATTATTTGTGGTTTAACAAAGTATTAGAAGTATTATTATGAAAGTGTTGATATCGTCTCTGTTCTGGCAGAATACACTAACTGGAGAATACTAGTTTTGAGTAATTTGACTTTGAAGTTGTTAAAATGTTTGAAATGGTCTATCATGTGAGTTTATGAAGTAATCGTAAAAAGGATGACTTAAAAAAATAAAGACTGTTTATTTATTAAGAAGGTTTCCAGACGGTAAAGTTTGAAATAAGGAACATTTTGGTATAACTAACTCAATATGTCATTTTTTCGAATTAGTGTCTTCTGCCAGAACAGTGACGATATATTGTGTATGTTACAAATTTAATATTTCCAGCAATTAGTAATTTCATATCAATGTTTATTTCTTTAATTAATCATATCTATTTCTAATCGAATTGCTATAATATTCTCAGAGATATAATTAACAATCACATACATTTTTCATATAAAATAATACTCCTTTTAAGCATCAACACAAGATGTGAAGTATGATATTATAATAATTTTTCATGCAGAATACAAAACAATTATAATAATATGTACCTACTTATGTATTTTTTTTTACTAATATTGAATTTTGTTATTGATTTCCAAGAACGTCTTCAAGAAACATTTACAAAATCAAATAATATTCCATTTATTATTGTTTAGCAAGTACAATATGAAGCATAGTAAAGTAGCGTAAAGCGTAGTAAGTTGGTAAACTCCACAAATGTTAACATGGCTCAGTTGGCATTCTGACTTTCTGACACATGCAATGGCTGCCATTTTTTATATTCATTGGGATTACTTACTTGACTGCATTTATAAATGGTTTTACACAAATTTTGCAGGATTTTTAACTAAATAATAATGTCAAAGTGTAGCATTATTAGTTGCTTATCTACTCATCGTGACAGATTGTTATTTTATTGTATTTTGATTTATTTGTCTGCAAATTGGCAAATAAATATCATAACAATAGTATGAAGACCGGTAGTCCTGTAGCAGGCAATAACCTTATGCCTGGTCAGCATGAATTTTGACAACGTACAATCAACAAGTCATTTAACTATCAATTGCTTCATCTAGCATCAGCGTTTTTATTACAGGTAATGACATAGCATCATCTCATGCTTGCTCATAAAACACCTCGTAGCCGTTAGACACTGCCACTGTCAGCTGGTTTCTCAATCATAACTTAGTTCAACAATGGCTAGTATGATTTATTAACCTAGATAGACGGTGGCTCGTGTAAGGTATTGATTTATTTTATATAAATAACGAAGAAGACACAGTCAACTCTCACTTCTCTCTCGACACTCATCATTCGAGATTCGTTTCTCGAGCACAGACTCCAGAGCTCATCCCGATCATCATCACTACCATACTAATAAATAATTCAAAAATTGCAGATTCAAAAAGAGCTTTGTTTTAAAACCATCATCCATTATAATCGTTATAACACCAGTGCAATAATTAATCTCTTTCACATTTATTTTATCCATGTCCTTTATTCAAGCCATGATGAAGCCTGAAATATATTCAGTGGTCAAGTAATGTCAAGTACAATATGGAATTATGTAATAAAATAATATATTTAATAATAACAATAATATAATATTATATCTATATTTTATAAAATCCAAATTCGATGCCATCAAAAATACAATTTTATATGTTTTTCTGATTAGAGGTTTCGACATGAACATCACGATAGAACATAGAACAATGTATTGTATACTTAGATATTTTTACAAGTCACGTTATTGTATCGGCACTTCTTATAAATGCTTACTTACTTACTTACTTTGGATATTGGCTAATTTTATGGGGCGCCGACTAAATGTTAGCCATCCCCGTTATATCTAGTTACGATCTATGGTATTGCCTTCTTTTTTGCAAACTACTTAAGTGGTTTTTTTTAAAGTTTTTTTTTGTGAATTTTAGTAATAATATTTTTTATCTAAGTATTCAAAATGTTTATTTCATTATGTAATTCCATACCTACGAGATATACAGTAAACTGTTATAAAAAAATCTGTATAGAACAAAAAACAAAAAAGTTATTTCATTAATACCAAACAACCTACCTACTAACTGTCAATGTAATTAAATATTGTTATGTGAATTTTACACATTTTTAAGATGATAATTAAAATACTTCTCATTTTAGCTGAAAAGAAATTCTTATAAAAAATAACTTATTATTGATCTGTTATAAAATTAAAAAATGATCTAAGGGAAATAAGTCTAGCATTATACCCCATGTAGGTACACGTACATGGATTTACTGCTGACAGTACGTATTATCGCGGCCATAACAAAAAAATGCACATGTAAACACGTATTATCGGACAAATTGCAAAATTACATGCATGGATCAAAAAAGTTCAGAAGCTTCTGAATTTTCATGCGACAATAATTGGACTGTGCGATGTCTGCACCTGCGCAGTAGATCCATAGTGGCAATCCTGCCGGTATAAAAACATACTACAAAATACACACTATTAGTGCAAAAAAATCCATACACGTGTACAGGCACTATTAGTTAGATTACATAAATTATCCTGTTGGCTTAGGTATTTTGTCAATCAATGTATTTATTTGATGATAACTGGATATAATTTTGCAGGTGAAAAATGGCAAAAAAGGAGGAAGATTTTGACTCCGGCTTTTCATTTCAACATTCTTAAAGGATTTTGTAAAACCTTCAATGAACAAAGTGAGCGGCTAGTGGAGAAAATAAGAACTGAAATCGAGAAAAACCAGACCAACGTTGTACCGATTGTCACTCAATTCGCTCTCAATACAATCAGTGGTAAGAATTGTAATTAAAGATGGCTCAGCGGCTTATTAGGATCAGATATGGTCAAAAACAAAATTACAATAACTTCTTCAGAATTCTTTATTATGTTTTGACAAATCAATTTTTCAATTCTCAATATCCTAAAAATAGTAATATGGGGTGAGGCATGGGAAAGAAGTGCTCACTAGAGGTGGGAAAACTGGTCGATTTTGAAGACTGAGTATACTTACTACCAGTATATAGAAACTTGTTCCAAAATACTTACTAGTATTTGGAATACTATATAAAGCGTTTGGCGTGCGTATGTGACATAAGTCTCATACTCAACTGGAACTAAAACCAACTCCATATTAGTATTTGAAATATCGGTTTCAATAGAATCGCTAAAAATACTCTGAGCTCGGCTTTTCGAAATGTCCCATTTATTATAAAATTTTAAACACTTTTTAAATTTATGAGTTGTTTTTCTGTTAGGTTATAATATTCTTGTTTATAAAATGAATAACAATGATTTTTTTTTTAAACAATATGTTTTGAGCGGTCATACTCATACCACTCATAACAAGCCCGTGCGTCATCTCACCATGAGGGAATGTGCTACGACACAAAATTTATGACCTATTGTTCAACTAGCGAGCGACTCGCGATGATATCGTCACAAGTTTTTGGAACAAGGTTATTGGGCCACACATACTGAGTATGGGTAGTTTCATCCGAGACTTGAGTACACAAACTGGTGACAGTATTTCCAACTCACCTCTAATGCTCACCTAAAAATTTAACAATTATTAATAATATCACAGATAGAATAATAGTAATCAGTATATTATTCTTTATTGTGTATGAATGTCTACTTTCACTATGTATATTTCACCCGAACGAAGTCACGGGCAATTGCTAATGACGAATAAAGAAATAGATAATTTTATTATAATATGATTATTTTAAGAGACGGCAATGGGTCTGAGTATCGACTCTAAAACAGACACAATTGATGAATACAAAAAATCCATTTATGAATTCGGTGAATTCATGGTATATCGATTGGTGAGATTGTGGCTTATGCCAGACTTCACTTTCGGATTGACTTCCATTGGAAAACAGCAAGTCAAAACAGTATCTAAGTTGCACAAATTTACAACGGATGTGATTCAACAGCGTCGGGAAACTGTGTCACTCGCCGAGTTGGAGGGAATAGATAATGAAAATTACAATGACGATAACAACATAAGAGGAAAGAAAAGACGACTGGCCATGTTGGATTTGTTGCTGTTGGCTGAATCTCGAGGAAATATCGATAGACTGGGCATTCGTGAAGAAGTAGATACATTTATGTTTGAGGTAATTTTAATTAAGTAAATATTTGTGATGTCAAAATTAATAATGTTAAAACCAGGGAACACAGAAATAATGGGAACTGAAATACCAAACGAGTGAGGAGAAGCAGGCCACCGATCTCGAGTAAGGAAGAATACGGTATAGATTTAAACACGTCTCAAGAATACGTCATACTTCGAATACTGACAACTGCTCTCGGTTTATGCATTGACGCTCATTTAATATTGGTGTATTACACTCACTATTGCACGTCTATAATGCGTGGTTAATTTTCATAGGACACTCACACATTCAAAACCCTGCGTCAAAATTTACTGTATTGGTCTCAGGTTCGAATCCTGGGTCTGGCAAGTGGCTGACATTCATTTCTCGTAAAAAAACAAAAATCTGTTAATACAAACCTCTACTCTGTGGAGGCCCATATGATCCTATTAGAATCGGACATGGTCGAAAAAAAAATTATACTCTGCAAGTTTTGTAAGCTCTTTCGTTTTGGTCAATCCAAGCTTTTGTAATAATGATAATATTTGATGGGTGGTTTTATAAAAT
Source organism: Rhyacophila brunnea (assembly GCF_057557595.1). Taxonomy (NCBI): domain Eukaryota; kingdom Metazoa; phylum Arthropoda; class Insecta; order Trichoptera; family Rhyacophilidae; genus Rhyacophila; species Rhyacophila brunnea. The sequence continues at coordinate 45,091,712 of NW_028232859.1, forward strand.
TTTCATTGTAGTTTCTTTCGTTCGTTTATTCTTATAATGAAAAATACTGTTTTGCACTTATCAGTAATTGACCATAGACTGTAGATATAATAATTAATCACTCTCTGGCGGCATCTGGAACACATCCCAGCCACATGAAGCAACTCTTCGTGACTAATGAACTCGAGTGTCTGGAATGGGGTCATACCAATGTACCCTTAAGATTCTACGGAGACATTGATTCTCAAAACTCGATAATCGAGTCCTTAGGAGCCTCAACCATGTCTCACAGTCATACTGGAGCACAGCAACTGTGTTAGTTAAGTATGTGAACCTAGTCACCACCTCGACAGGCAGACTAGAAAACCGCAGACGAGTGTCGACGTCATCACCATTATATTAAGCATATTATTTTTGTTGCTTGTTTCAGGGCCATGATACAACTGCTATGGCTATATCCTTTGCCTTGATGCTGTTAGCAAATAACAAAGATGCCCAAGTAAGAATTTTATATTTGTCACTTATGAGTTTATTAACATTTGACATATCATTTAACCGGTTCTATGCTTTCAGCGAGTTATCTCGTTTTATGATGCCGTGATCGACAGGCCACACATACAAATTTCGTGACTTATCTCGCGCGACTTTAAACTCAAATTACTAGCCACTGATTGATTTGTATAATCTAAAAAATTAAACACACAGTGACATCTGTTTGAATAATTATAAAATACTAAACCACAAACTAACGGTACCTATTACAGCGATTGTAGTAAGAGCTTCGCTCTACATTTGATGTGTGTTGTTAAAAATTTGTGGACTGTCAGATACTGCCATAGTAATACCGTGAGGCATAGAAAAGGTGAATACTTTTTATATTGTGAAGAGCTTAGTTCTAAATTCGAGCACCTGATGATTAATGATGGTATATCTATAGTGGTAAGGTCGGAAGTAGCTCTAATAGAAGTATTTATTGGTTCGGAAAAAGCTGTCAACGAAATAGAACTCGACTTACAATGTCTTCATAATACAAAAATTAAATTATAAACTTACAGTCAATTGTAACTATTTTTAATAATAATAAATGATGGCAGTTTATTAATGTCACAATAAACAGAATATATACTATGTCATAAAGCATACAAAATCACATCAGTCATGCTCGGTGTGACAGTCTCGTATTGTCACTTTGTTTATTATTAAGGCCTACCACACACTCGATACTTTTTTCATGTGAATGTAAATGTGCAGCAGCAGGATAATTTTTTGGTTACTCTGGCCGGAAACTTTAGGGTGACGAAACTGTCACTGCGGTTTTATGTTTATATACACGTGCCCGGATTGATGGCATTGTTGTCATCATTTGCCTGTTTGTGTTTCGTGAGACGCCCTGCACCTGTCTTGGAAAATGGTGGTAACATCGCCTGTGGTTGTGCGAGAGGAATATATAAATAATGATATTTTAATAGAGGAACTAGAAATGAGGGCAAGATTGGATCACTCATCAAACATTTGGTAAATTTTTCCTTTAAGGCCATGCATTAGTTGAGGCACGGTCTAAAAAGATCGTTGCTAGGCGATGTGCGGATTGCGGGTCGCGGGTGAAAATGACGCCTGTCAAACGAAATATTATTTCTCATATAAATCCAACATACGTCCATTTTATGTTCTGTTTATTATTCTATTAGTATCAATAATAATATATTCATTTACATGTTTGCTTTTTAAAGTAAATGGGTAAAGTTTTTAGTCATCTTTACACGATTTTAGAATTAATTGGCCCGTCGCCATCACCCAGCAAAGTGACGTGCGTCCGAATCCACGTTCTCTCAAGGAATGCGAAGCAAGTACAAATTTTCGTCGCGCGTACAGTTGAACATTATTTGGCGTTTCACTGATGCGTCACCTTAAGCTGTCTTTCGTTCCGAATTGGACAGGCCCGGTAGCGCTTATATTGATTTTTATTATAATTGCACAACGTATCATCACCGTGTATTTATAAGTTACATGACAAAAATTCTCCCATGCACAGTAGGCCTTAGCCGGCTCTCACATCTAAACTCGCCTCATCTGCCGCACAGCCATAAATCAAACCATCCATGAACCTACCTAGCGACAGTCGCACGTAACCTTCAAAACGTATAGATATAGGTATAGCGGCGATCGACGAGCCGGTATAGGAATGACCAATTCGTAGGAGTTTGTATGCGTCCTGGTGTATTTGACTCGCAGCCCGAGAAGCGTGCAACTTGTCGATTGCAACTGCAGACGTTTTTTTAAAAATAAACAGTCGCATTCAACCAATCTGCGGAGCTCCATTTGGTAACATGTGTTTTATGAATAACGATGACGTCACATCGACGTATTCGACACGTTGCAGGTGAGACAAGTTTTGATGTGAGAGCCGGCTTACTCTCTTCATTTTTAATGCTGAAACTGAGAGATTTGAAAATCTTCAGTCCCATTATTCAGTGGCATTTATTTTGACTTAACCGAATGACCAGTTTGGTGGTTGATATCAAATCCGATACAAACTCCGCCAATATTTGGAACAATACTATTACAAAGCTCACCATTAAGGAGCAAGGTGTGATGCACAACTGTTGGCCTTGGCGAGTTGTGAATCTAATGATTTGTATGCAAGCATACGGTCTAATAAAATACATGGAATAAAGTCTATATTATTATATCAGGAACTTGCCGCGGCAGAGATTGATCAAATCCTCGGCGACTCGACTGCCCCAATGACCATCGAGGATCTGAATAACATGAAGTATTTGGAAAGATGCATCAAAGAAGCTCTACGTCTATACCCGAGTGTACCGTTTATTGCTCGACAAATACACGAAGAAGTGCAGCTAAGTATGTTCATAACATTAAAGCTCTATTGTCTAATAATAGTGATACTAAATACTAATTAGCTGTTTAGTGTTTAATGGAGAGTGGATGTATGCATGAATGTGTGGCTGATGACCTGCTAATTAGGCAGCTGTCATATTTTTTACAAGAATTTAAATCATTACAGTTTTTAATGGCTTTACTTGTTTACAATAAAATGGAAATTATTTTGATTACATACCAATTATATTATATGCAAACAAGAAAGACCAGCTGAATTAAGTATTTACTTCAGGCATCTATTAATGTAAATAGAGGTCCAATATTTGTCAATAAAAAAATACAGGTATGAGAAGATACTTTAGGTATTTAATGTATAGGAAATGTGTCCATTTATTCAAGCAACCATTAAATCATTTAATGTTTAATACACCAACTTTCACCAATGCAAGTTAATTACAAAATATTTTAATAATCATCAGGCATTTAAAAAGTGGCAACAATTCTGAATGCAAAATGCAACATTGCCTTGCTAATAATTAAGATTTTCGGATCTGTCATCATTGATATAATAAGCATGGCTTTTGACATTATTTCGATATAATGTCAGGCAAATAGATATGGGAAATGAGTCACTTAATGAGGACTCCGACCGAATAGGTTAATTACGGATAGGGATTTGTTCGGACAGATTAGGTCAATTGTGTCTTTTGTTGCCGTAATAAAATGTATAGTACTAGCCTGGCAGCGTGTCCTTCGCACCCACGTTTCTTCCTATACTGCCCGCGCACTCTCGCGTATCTCGTTCGCCTCGAACGACATATTCCGTTCGCCGGGCAGCGTATCCTTCGCACCTACGTTTCTTCCTATACTGCGCGCGCACTCTCGCGTATCTCGTTCGAGGCGAACGACATATTCCGTTCGCCGGGCAGCGTATCCTTCGCACCCACGTTTCTTCCTATACTGCGCGCGCACTCTCGCGTATCTCGTTCGAGGCGAACGACATATTCCGTTCGCCGGGCAGCGTATCCTTCGCACCCACGTTTCTTCCTATACTGCGCGCGCACTCTCGCGTATCTCGTTCGCCTCGAACGACATAAGCGCCAGGTGACACGGGACCGATTTGTTCGCTGGCTATAGATTAGTTTTAAAGGATACGTTCATTCGAGAACGACGCATGTCTACAGGCAAACGTCAGTGGTAATGTGATGCTCACCACTGGGAAGAGGGCGACATTCTCGTTTTGTGACCTATGGCGAGCAAGTGTTCGCCGTCTATCGACATAATGTCGGTATTTCAAAATGCATCAAAGGACACCAACATCAGTGTTGCCAACCGTACTATAATTATAGTATTTGTACTATAATTTTCGTCTGCGTACTATGTACGATATAAAACAGGTATAGTACGCCCAAAATACTATAATTTTCAGAAATCGGAAAAAAACATTGCCAATAGGAGAAAAACAACGCCAAAATAAAAATAATCCGTGAGAAGCAAAAAACAAATGTCCACATGTCTAAAAAAAGGTGACTTTAATTACTTAACACAGCGATTTCCAAACTGGGAGGCGGGGAGTGTTGCAAAGAGAGGCGCGAAAAGTTTAACACAATAAATGTAGCCACAGGTTTGCAGTTTGCAAATGCATAGTTTATAAAACGGCCGCTAGTTATAAACTACACAAAAAACAGTCCAATAAAAGGTTGTTTGCAAACCTTTCTGTAAATATAGAGATTAATTTTATAATCCCTCACTTCTATACCATCGTGAAGCACAATGGCTATCTCGTAAAAAAATTAAATAGAAGGGTCAAATTAATCATAATGTTGAAATTTGAGGCAAATTTGTTTAGGAACGATAAATTTGTTGTTAAACTTGTCTATTTGGTTGAAATTTAAAAAAAAAATGACTGAATAAATCAATCCAAGGACCACTAATGCATTCACTGATTTAAAACGACAAAGTGAAGGCATTCATAAAAAATTGGGGCTTAGGAAATCAAAATGACAAAAAAAAAATCGCCATATCTCCACTTTTAAATGATTTCTACGCCAGATATATTGAAGCAAACAAAAATCTATTTACTGAGCTCTTGGTTAGTTTGCTAATAAATGTACTTTTCACATTATTTTATTAATAGCAAAAAAAGTGGCCTGCGGTGCTGCTTTGTTTTGGGGCTATTACTTTTTTTTAGTATGTGATTGAAAAATCCTGACCCGGAGGGTCTGTTTCAGGAAGTGGGGTCCATGATAGAATCCATTTGTCAATGAACGAAGATGAATTTGGATTGACTTCTATTGATATTAATTGTGCTAATAAACAAGCACATTCGTCAAAAATGAATGTAATATAAGTAGTAAAATCTTCTTTTTTTTCTTCATTTTTATATTCGTAAGTAGGTGCATCGTTGACTATTTAAAAAGGTGTCTGTATTATTTAAAGAAATACGGGGGGGAGAGGCGGCCAGTATATTTTTTTTAAAAGGGAGGCGTAGTAACATAATGTTTGGAAACCACTGACTTAACATTTGAATTTTGTCTAAAAAAACGAGACGTTAATTATCCTTAATGGATATTTTGTGTAAAAAAACAAGACGTTAATTACCTTACGTTTATTTTTTTGAAAATGATGCAGAAAATTATTGGTCACTCAACGCGTACTATATTTTTTGCCGAAATACTATAATTTTGAAGGCACTGTACTATAATTCCACTTTCAAAATATGGCAACATTGACCAACATTCACCTGACTTGGCTCTTATGAAGAGCCAGTATAAAATTGACATTCTATACAGACAGTTGCTGATTGTGTAAATATGAAAATAAAAAGAATTATGACCTAAGTACATAAATATAAATTACTAATATTGTAAATTTAAGATAAGATAAGGAAATGCAATAAAATGACTGAATTTTTTTAATTTAACCTTTACTTATCTGAACTGACAATTTGATAAAATAATAAATCATTGCGAATAGTAGGTATCTATCTACCTACACAGTTTATTTGAGAACACTGATGTAATAATATTATGATAATTGTTTTAGCGGATTACCTGGTTCCTGCAGACACTGTTTACCACATACACATCTTTGACTTGCATAGAAGTGCAAGCATTTACCCGGCTCCTGATGTGTTCGATCCCGACAGATTTTTACTGGAAAATTGTTCAAAGCGGCACCCGTTTGCGTACATCCCATTTAGTGCTGGCCCAAGAAACTGTATAGGTGAGGAAAGGCAACGCATATCTTTTTTTATTTCATTGTTTTCAATATTGCATTGTGGACTTATCTGTTTTTGAAAATAGATACCGCATGTACAACTGCCCATCCTTAAAAATTGTAATACTTCAACAGTGCGAGAGCTACATTTTAGATAATCTTCTGACATTCTTTCATGAAGTGGACATTCCAATTATTAAAATTTCTGTAATGCTTGATCGCTCTCAAAAAGATATTTTGTAGGAAAACGCAAAGATCAACAATGACACTGACGATTCTGAATCAAATGTAATTCAGATGAATTGGAAACAAAATCTGAAGAAGTTTCAATATTCAGATAATAATTATAAGACAAATCTTATAATAATTGATGCAATACTGTATGTAACAACTCAAAATCATCAAAAGATGCACATAGCCACCGCCATCTTTAGAATAATAAAGCCTGAGCATAACTTTTTGCACAAGCAACGAGTGGTCCACTGCCATACTATTTATTGATAAAAAAAACTTCCAAGCAGAGTTTGGCATTCTATAATGACAGAAGAGTATAAATAGGTTATTAGTTATTGTCGTTTAGAATCGACTGTCACATTGACAAACGTCCTAGTGTATTATGATATTATATTATACACAGAAGAAGTTTCCTTACGTTGATCGTCACTTTCAATTATTAATAACACAGAACCACTAAATCAGATGAACTCCAAGGTCTCCAAGATACGTTAAAATAATCTGAAAGTAATCTGAAACGAAGAATACTCCGACAAGTGAACACAATAGACGTGTCAGTTTGAGCACTCTATATACAATGACAGGCAATGACAGGTCATCCATAGAGAACGGGAGGGCGGAAAGGTAGGACCAGTCGTGAAATGTATCGGCTTTCCTCTTCAGTCGGCAATGACATAGCGCATAATATTACAGAATCAACGATGATAAGCTTGTTTGATTCTGGTCACTATGGTATGGTATACTACATAAGTGCTACGATACAGTGGGTTACATATTATAATTTAAATATTTTTACTTTTTTAGGTCAAAAATTTGCCATGCTGGAAGAAAAGTCAGTACTCTCATCGATATTACGTAATTTTATATTGGAACCAATTACGACTCCGGAACATATAATATTTTCTACTGATTTAGTATTGAGATGTAAGGATCCAATAATGGTGAAATTCATCCCTCGAAAATTGGTAAGAATTATTCATCAATTAAACTCTTGTGGTGACTTAACGCCTTAAACGGCATGAAATTAAATTAATTCGGTTTCCAAGTGAGTAAGTATTATTCTTGTATAGTTACATGTCTCATTTTATGAGTCTTATACTTAAGTGTAGACAAGTTGTATATTTTTGTAGTCTTGATAATGGTGTTACAACCGAAATAGCCGTTGACTTAAACAACAACCTGTATAATTTAATATAATTTATATTATCATTTGTAATATGGAATTCTACCAAGTAAATGCTGACTCAATTAATATTTCACAGCATGGAGCTGAAGAATCACCGCATTAAGATTGACATCTTCAACTGAGAAAATCTATAGAAAGAAGAAAGAAGGACACACGGTGGAAACCCAAAAATCTACTACGATAAAAAACAACCATGAGAGCAGGAGTTTATTAATTTAAAAGAAACCTATTGCCATAAATTTACTATTGTAGTAGACAATTCCTATTTCACTATATCAGGGATTTTTTAATTTTAAACTAATTTAATTGAATAAATAACATCATTTAATGAAATATGCGTTATTTTTAAATCCTACCACAATATTCTAGAAAATGTTGAATTAATATCCATTGTCTACCATGCCATGTGGATCTGGGCCACCTCACGGGGAGGTCTCCTAACTGATTTTAGTTTTACGAGAAATGGATGTTAGTCACTTGAACCTATTAGGTGCATAATCTGAGTCCAACAACATATTTTTTATAGACTCGGGATTCGCAGCTGGAACCCACGAAATTATAAGCCTATTAACATAGTTTATATCGTCACTGTTCTGGCAGAAGACACTAATTCGAAAAAATTACATATTGAGTTAGTACCAAAATGTTCCTTATTTCAAACTTTACCGTCTGGAAACCTTCTTAATAAATAAGCAGTCTTTATTTTAAAGTCATCCTTTTGACGATTACTTAATAAACTCACATGATAGACCATTATTACAAACTTTTTAACAACTTCAAAGTCAAATTACTCAAAACTAGTATTCTGCAGTTAGTGTGTTCTGCCAGAACAGAGACGATATGTTCAATAAAATATGTAAATAGCAATTTTGAAATGAATTTATAATCCTCTTAAAAAATACAAAATATGTACTATGTGGTTAAACTGAACTCAACTATAACTTATTCCTAATTTGATATACTGAAAAAATGTACATTATTAACAACAAATGAATCAATGGTGGTTCTCATAGTATAATGAATAAAGCACTAGCTTTTCATCCAGGGCTTCTGTGTTCGTTCAATGTTTTTGTGATTGTTTCACTGCTTTTATTACACTACTGTCATTGTTAATGGCTAATGGCCTGATGTTGTCTTAAAAAAATGTTGAATTTAATATTACCATATTACGATGTGCTTAAAAATCTAATGTTTCTCTTAAATTGAAAAAAAAAAAAAGAAAACCATTGTCAAAATCCATTATCCACCTAATCTAAAGTTAGTTTATTATTGTATCAAAGCAAATCTCAATATATAATATTATGTAATAAATGGCCTCTTAAAAATATTTGATATGAAAAAAGAGAACCACCTTGTGAAAAGGTCAAAAGGCTCATAATGAATTTAAAAAAATGTTCAATTTAACAACAATAATTGCTTCTTGTTGAAAATTTTATATTTCGATTGTTCTATGCTAGATACTTATGTAATTTATTTTTGATTTATAAATTTATAATATGTAATGTATATAGATAGTTTGAAAACACCTCAGGGAAAATGTATAACTACTAGACTACGCCAAGCAGTACTGAAACCCGCATCCACTGGATTCGCTGCAATGTACTCTACCAATTAAGCTAGTGCATCCTATCTAATTACGATGAAACTAATTAATAGTTTTTTACATTTTTGAAGCGCTTCACAAATCGGGTTATTTTGTATTTTTTTCAAAAAGATTTTTGTAGTACTTTATAATATATTTATAAGTATATAAAGTAGGTATGTTGCTCTGAAGTCTTTTAAAATTATGTATGTCCAAATAAGAATGTTACATTCCAAATCTTGTGAAATATTTGTTTAATAAAAAAATTATATTATGTATACTTAGATGATTTTGGGTGGTATTTTAAGTATTTTTTCCACTGGAAAAAATGATATCTACAACACAAAATTATTATGATGTTTGAGTCATTGAGTCACAAAATTTTTGATTCAAGAAAAATATTTGTAAGACTTCAAAAATTCATTATTACACAAATACAGGCTTTCGTATATAATTTTGATATATATTAGCATTTTATGTTGTTTTAAAATCTACTTCTTTAACCATTTTCGCCCCTTAGTTGGAGCTTATTACACCACACAGGGCCTCCAAAAATCCTGGATACTCGCCAATCTTCTTACGACATTCCGGGTCATGCCAGCATTCCGTAGCTCTGACGTATACACTCTGTGGATAGTATTTAACGGCCATCCAGGATACCGGAATCTGAATGGCTTGAAGAACAGGCAAGTCAGTGACACGAACAAAAACGCCGACCTTCAGTTAGTGTTTATGGCAGAGTATGGTTTAACGACATAACTATACAAATCTAGCCTTGTAGTCAATTCTACTTCTCAATAGCCGCGCGACAACCTCACGACAAGGTACAAACAGAATATATAAGTCCCATGGTTCTAAACTATGGAAGAATCAAGAATGAAATGGTCAAAAAGACTATGAACCGGTAACCACTAGCGTAATCGTTTAGTATTAGGAAGTAAAATGTATGTTGTTTACCTTTTCTTTGTAAATGTAATAAAATTTTACGTAGAAAATTTCGCCTCCAAGGATCGAGACTGCTCAAGTGTAATTGGAACGCTGTGACCACAGGCCTCGAAATGACACGTCGCGTAGATTTGGCGCGATGTTATTTTGGAAATAATTTCCGGGAAATCTTCATTAAACTTAGAAAATAAGTTATGGGAGAGATTGTTTACGTAAAATTTAGCAAGTACATGCTTCAATAACTTTTATAGCAATAATGGAAATGTATGAAAATTGAAAAAGAAAATTGAATATTTATAAATTTATATACTGTATAATTATGAATAAAGAATTTTAACACTAATTTTATCAGTACAAGATAGAAGTTAACTACCGTTATAAAAATATTGTAAACGCGTATCTATATCTATAGACGCGTAATTATAATTATAGATTTTGTTAATGCTATAACTCGCTAACTATAATGAATATTGTAAAAGTAACAATTGGAAAAACTTAAGATTCTGGTATAGATGGGTTTCTACCCATAAACAATAATAAATCTTAATCGCGTCTTGGATAAATAAAAGAATCAAATACTGCGACTAAAAATACAAATTGACGCGTGACCTTGAACCTTAACTGAATTCTGTCCGACTAGAATTTACGGCCCGGCTGTGCTGGCTCGCGAGGTAAAAATAGATTCAAGGTTACGTTTAGATTACTATGGAAAAGCCACTATTAAAGACTAAATAAATTTGTAGTCGCTTGTAAATAACATCTTGTTAGGATTAAGCATTTATATATTTAAGTTGAAATGTTAAGTATAATATTATAGTATTTTCACGTAATAATGTTCGTCCGAAAGGTAAATATCGAATGAAACGTTTTCTGCGGCTCCAAATAGTTTTATTAAAACTTAGTAAAATTCTATTGGCCTAAAAAGGCCAAGAGTGGTGGAAAGGACTAGTACGTGGGTGTCAACCTTTCGTTTTGACATTTTAAATTTAAAGACTGCCATTCCCTTATTTAGTACCCGAATACCTATTCCGATACCTCGTTGGAAAGCTAGAAACTTTCCCCTTCGTTCGAACACGAAAAATCATATAAAATCAACTATTTTGCTTACGTCATCGCTACGGCGTATTTAAGGGACTTGTTCTAGAGGGTGCTTGAAACACCCCTATTGAAACTTTATTTTGTGAAAATAAGGTAGAGTAATTTTAACCCGATTTAATTAGAAGATATCTCTATTAGAAAGTTGCCAGGAACGGGAGATATATGTAAATTTATCCCGTGAGAGAAAGATATACATCTGCTATCCCTTACGGACTGTTTCCTGTTAAACCTCTATCCGAAGGGTATAAAAGGTGACCACTTTTCCCGTAAGATTATTAGTTTCTACACTTCTCACCAGCGATCTCCTACTAAGCAGCAGTCCTTCCGCGGATACGAGATACGGTTCTCAGTAACATTCGTGAAATTTACCTACAATAAGTCCCCATCGACGGGCAAAAAGTAACGCGAATATCTCGTATCTGCCGGTCGTGACGTGTGCCGCAAAACGTAGCGCGAATAACACGTATCTGTCGGTAGTGACGTCGGCCGCTAAAACGTAGCTCGAATACCACGTATCTGTCGATAGTAACGCGCTCGCGGAGTAATTTCATTTTTCATTACTCATCATACGAGGTGACGTAATCGGGATAAATTACGTGATCGGATTTGTTTTATAAAAACAAATTAATAAACTCAGTTTGTAATAATAAATTTTACAAATCTTTTTTTCGGAATTATAAAATAAATTTTAGTAAACAAATTCATGAACATAAAAACAAATTTTAGTAAATAAATTTGTAAACATTAAGCAAACCTTTTGTAAACAAGTCTGTAAACACAAATAAATATTTGTAAATACACTGTGAACATAAATAAACTTTATAAACAACAATAAAATAATTCTATTCTTTTATAAACCTAATACTGTGTGACCAAAGAATAATTTATATTTTCTTTCTTATGGGAAAATATTTCATGAATTAAAAATATCCAAAGAACTTCTGCGTATACATTCTCTGAATTAGGTGTGACTTTTTGGGAATTGTGAAAGATTTCACAGAGATCCTATAGTGAACAAATAAATAGTTTGCTGATACTTTAATGAGATTTAATTACGGGAACAATGACAGTTAATGTCACCACCTACCTGTAGGTAGGTGCCTTCGCACAATAAATTGATTAGTAATAAGCCGACATGTAAACCTGATCTCTAACTATACGGCTTAGTAAAACGCCTAAAAACGCTTCCTTGTCGAATCACATATAAATTGTTTATCTGTTCACAGGTTTTTACGCTACCCGTTCGGTATGTAAACGTATCGAACGGGGCATCGATTGCTACGAGCAGGGTAATGCAGTGTGAAAGAATGATGGATGTAAAATTGCCTTGTTCTGTACAATAAAAAAACCTGTGACGATGTTATTATAAAGTGTTAGATATAAATGTATTATGTAACTGTATATTAGTATAAAAGGGGAAGAATGATTGTTAAATATAAAGAGACGAATGCAGTAGCGAGAGATTATTATAAGAGTGTAACATATTTAATATATTTTGTAATAGTATGAAAGAAGAAGAATAACTGTTAACATAAAGAAGAAGAACGCGGTAGCGAGTGATTAGTATTAAAAGTGTATATAATTAATTAATATGTCATGTGGAACACACTAATCGAATAGTATTTCGATTCGTAAACTCATTAATAGCAAACTAATAATTATAGAATCAATTATCCGCGAGTGGCAACACTTAAAATTATAACGCAGCAACACCTACCAACGCGTTGGTATGGGTGTGCCTCTGTGCGTGTATACGAAAATGTTACCGGCTAAAAAGTATCGGGCGCACAGATTAACTCAGAAAATAACGCCTTAAAGTCTCTAGAATTCAACTTTTCGGAAATATTATTTCATTATTGTGTTCCTAATTAGGGTATTTATCGTCTGTAATATAAAGCATGAGGAAATTCACATATTTAAGAAAGAGTAAATTCTTGATAGCAACAGACGGGAGCTTCGCCGATTTCTAATAAAATAAATTAAAATCACGACCTTTATGCAGCTGTGCGGTGTAAAGACAGCGGCTAAAAATAAGGCAATGCGGGGGAAATATCGCCGATCGATATACTCTTCGACATTGAATTGCGAATTACCTCTATGAAGAAGTAGTATTTTGCTATTTTTCGGAAATAGTAAAATATTATTTCGTATTACTATATAAGACGTAGTTTTAAGATTAAACTGTTATTATTATAAATGTAATATTGTAAAAGGTAAAGGCAACAGACAGGTTTTACGTCGTAAAATCACAAATGTTTATGTGAAGGTCGATGGATAATGATTACAGGGCCTATTATTATGTCAATAGGTACCTAGTAAGTAGTTGTAAATGCATGTAATTTAAACGCTAATCAAATCGTGTGTTTACTCCTGGCATAAGACTAAAACCGCGAGTTTATGCCGGAGATAGCTATTTAAATGCTCTAAATAAATTCATATAAAATCCATAGAATTAGATAGACGATATTTTATAACGTCAATATATCCATCCACGTGCACAGAATATATTATCTCTTGATACTTGGTCCTTCTGACAATCCAGTAAATTCTTATTAAATAAACAAGAGATATTACGCAGTACGAAATTAACGGACATAGTAGAATCTTTGGTCACCCCTTCTCAAACTCTTTGGACCAATTAGAATAAGGGAGGCTGCTATAAAAGAGGGCGCATCCGAGAGATTTTTATCAGTCTACCGGATCCTCCCTCGGGAACAAGTCTCATCTCTACTAGCAGCCTCTCTTCAAACACTCTGGACCAGTTTCACCAGTTTTCGCCGCGCATCTCTTCGCTTCTTGAACGCCGAAGTACTCCCCGGGGAGAGTTTCACATCCCGTTTACCTACGGGTGGGAAACATCTCTCGCGTTCGCAGTCATCGGTCGTCACGTATTCCTGTCTGCCGCCTTCACCTACATTTGGCCTGTAAAATTATTTACTAGACGCTACATACAAGGAAATAAAACCAAGTCATTACCGACTTTTTCAAAAGGAAACATCGTTATTATTAATAACCCCTCCACCGACTGAGCTAGGAAAATACATCAACGAAGTGCGCAGTGGCGTATCGTTGAGGGGGTGTTGTTATTAACCTTATTGTGTGACCGTGAACTCTAGTACCTGAATAAATTCGGCACCACACCAGCTGAGAGTTTTATTCGGGAATTCAAAAGTTGTGATACTACAAAGGAGATCCACCTCTCCTAATTCATCACTAGTCTCCTCAGTGACGGCCCGGTAGCATTATTGAGCTAGCCGTGAGCCGGGTCATGTCATCAGGTTGAAAGTCTCTTAGCTAGATCCAACGTCACCTCTTCACTCTAAGATGGATGAGAGACTGCTTGGTCTGCTCTATTATATTTAAGTTACTCCTAAAGTCATACCACTGAGCGCCCAGTATCCACCGCAAACATCTGTTATTGAAGCTCAGAGGCTTCATAAGGTGCAATGATTCACTATCGTAAAGCAGCACTGTCAGTTCACAAGCGTCGAATAGAAGACACTTGGTTTAAAAATATCATGCGTCAAATGTTGTCCATCCTTTACATGCATTCTTGTCTCCTGAAGTTGCGAATTGCTCTTCCAACGTCATTTCATTGCCAACGAAATAAAATTTGACATATCGGCATTAATTTGTATCATTTTTATTTATTTTTTCTGTATGCCTTTGGCGGGTTTTGGAACTTGTAGATCACTACTTTACATTGTGTGAAATCATACATATTATAATATTATTATGGACGTATGTTTTGTTGGATTATGACCACATTGAAAATGTTGAAATGTTTTGTTGTGAAAAATTTTGAATTTATTTTGGAAATATTTCAATTTTTGATTCATATTATGCCATGAGTTCACCATTTCATGCAAATGATCACCCACTTAAAACATGTTGGCATTGAATTTATTAATCACAATAGGGCAGAGCGGGGTCATTTGAGCCACGGGGTCACCTGAGCCACCCGTATTATCACTCTTACGCTGCATTATAGATACAAGCGGTGGATTCCGAACAAAGCAGGAGGGGTAGACAGCCAATCCACAATTGCATCAGTCACCGTCCGGTGTTCGATGTGACTGTGAACGTGCGATGTTACTATTTTCACGCCAAAAGTAAAGAAAGCAGTTCCTCATACTTTTTGGTCTCAAGACTCTCAAGCACATGTCTGTGGTGTTACGGCAATCAAGTAAATGTATTTTGGTTTAACAATAGTGTGTTTATGCGATGACAGTATCAAAAATAATCTATTTTCAATAGTCTTTGGGTGGCTCAATCCAATTAGTAATAATTTGGGGAAGGGGTCATTTGAGCCATAACAAACGTACACCTGAAAGTAACAGATACACCTGAGAAGGACCAGCTTGCTGCAGAACAAAGTAAACGGAAAAGTGAGGGTAGCAAGAAGATAGTAAAATCGAAGAAACTTTCAGTGAAGAAAGCTATTTTGAAGAGTTCCTCTGAATCTGATGGAAGAGACACGACCTGTTAAGAAAACTAAAAATCTCCAAAAGAAGAAAAAAGTACAGACAAGTATAACTATATGTTCCTATTGTTTTCTAATAATTTGGATTAAAGATTAAAGAAAGATTTTGTTTGTATTTTATATTGCTCTGATGAAAAAAACCTTTCTACGCCCACTGGCTCAACTGACCCCATTGGGTGGCTCAGTTGACCCCACTAGGTGGGGTCAACTGAGCCATCTGGCATTTGTGACATTAATGTAAATTTAGTCTTGTAAACATCGTCTTTGTTACAGTTTTTTGATGAAGTTACATGACCAAATAAACAACTTAACTGGTTTAAAATATATCATTTCTTATTTCTTCATTAATTAGAAGCCATACTGCTTTGAGCAAAATCATGATCAAGTGACCCCGCTCTGCCCTACATGGTGTTCGCTAAATGCAAAGAGATTGAAGAGAGGAGTCCAATCTCTTTGGCTAAATGACTATTACACTGGGATAAAGTTGATTCTACAATAAAATTGATTTACTTGGTAAGTATTTCCCCATTTCCGATCCCAGATGGAGCATATAAATTTCTACAGTGTTGGGCTAGGTGGATTGTTTGTAAAACTATATAATATATGTAAAATATTATAATAAAATGTATGTCTTCACTAATACCTTGTTTTATGGCTGAGGCTTAGACTATAGATACATCTAGACGCCACCCATTGCATTGCTAAATGAAGCTGCGTGCCGTGCGTTTGGTTTGTGGGCGAGCGAACGCATTCGTATACAAATGTTTGAGACTATAGACCATTTCGCTGGTGTTCACCCAAAGTGCTCGCACTAGACGCTCAGAATTAAAATATAATTTTCTATTTTTTTACTTTATATAGTATTTTTAAGCGGTCAAAATGCAATCTTTAGGTAAAAATATCCATAATTTAAGTTATTTTAAAGAAACACTAGGTCACTTGAATACGTGTATTAATTAAGGCGCTAAGTACCAAAATAATAAAAACTGACATTTTTATAAAAAAATGTTCCACATACCAACGCCAATAACTTCAACTATAGTCTAAGTGCCTCAAGCAAGTCAAAAAAATACAGCAAAATAATTAAACCTGTCGACGTTGTAAGTCCGTTGGCGTGTTTTATTTATAATGGTGTAAGTAGCACTGCAGTGGTCAACGGCATCCAATATAAAATAGCTGACGATAGTGTATTGACACTTGGGAGTTCTTAATAACTAAAATTATAGAAGCTGCCGTGATTGCTTCACACTGTAAAACTACATTTTTCAAAAGGTCTGCTTCATGAAATTTTACTGCAATGACTCGGTATTTTGTAACTACAGGCAATACTACTTTTTGGTACTTAGAGCCTTATTTAATACACGTATTCACTTGTGGCTGAGGTATTTTTCTGGAAAGTTAACCTTAAATATGTTTATGTATTTACATATTATAAATCAATATAATTTCCATAGGATCAGTTTCATTTCTAGAAAAAAATTAGGAAACAAAATCATTTAGTTGAAATTACATTTTATTCATTTCCATTACAAAAATAAACAGATAAGTGTGTTCTTTATTTAAAAAAATTGAAGTAGGGTGTTCATTTCTTGCAGTGCTCGAAATGGAAAAGTTTAAAAAACCGGAGCGCTTGACAATTTTCTGATAAGATATTAATATAGTTATCAAATTTGATGTGTATTTTATAAAAATAAGTGTATTCGATTTTTTGTTAAATGACTCATCCAGTTCAGGCGGTCAATTGTTAAAAAAACCTCTCAAGCTGAAGTAGGTACTGTAGTACTATTTTATTCTCAAAAATATGCCACTGACACTATTATTTTTATGGAAACACTACAACTCTTTGTAAAAAAAAATGACAACCAACTGCTGTTGCTGTTTTTTTTCCAGTTTAGTGTGGGCGTTACTTCAATGCTGTTGTGTTGTGTGTATCTGCTTTAATAGGGAAAAATGTTGATACTTATTATAATATTGATTATTGTGACGATAATATATTTAATAGATTATTTAATACATAATACCAGGAATGGAAAGTTGTTTGATAAAATTCCTGGATCAAAGACGCTGCCAGTCATTGGGAATATTCTTGACTTCTGTTACGGAAGCGGTATTGTATATTATACTTTTATTATTTATAGTTATTAATAAATAAGTGAGCTCTCAATAAAGGGTTTAGACTAATGTAGTGGGAGTCTATCAATTTTTTTAAATATCACCTTTAGGGTTTGCAAATCCGGGATACTGAAATCCCGAAATTAGTTTTTTTTCGTGAAATGTAAGTGAGTAATTGTATCTGAATTTAAAATAAATTAAACCTACTGAGATTGAAGAAGGTAGGAAATTATAATTTAATTCAATATTAATGAAAGAATAATATTGACTTTATCATATTATAAGATTTTATTTGATGTGTTCATTAATTTTTTTATTACCTATCTTAATCTTGAAGACTGTTTTTACACATTTATTTTTTTGGATTATTATCTTTATTTACATAGCTATCTTTTAAATTCCTCTCCATGTCAATTATAAGAATAAAAAAATGTCTTTAAAAAGATGCATTCATTATTATTAACTTATTATTATTTGTTATTATATTATATTATTATTATTTGTTATTATATATATTGTTATTATATATATTATTTATTATTATTTGACAAAATTTCAAGTTTTTTACCAATCCCGGAATCGTGATCGAGAATTCTTATCTCTAAATTCCGGGATTGAAAATATTAGCATGGTGGAATTGATTACTATAAAAAATTTAATGTCCTTTGTGTTGATAGCAATGAATACAAAGTTTATAAATAAAATACCAGTGGCGGCATACCGTTGTCGTTCTTGTTTTGGTTACTCACTTACATACTATTATGGTATATTTGGGCCCCCTATTATGCAACCACTCTACTACGCCAATCAATGCAAGTGGCATACTAAAACTTGCCTAAATTTAAACCGAGTTATGCTCTGTACTTGTTCAACGTCTATAAATTATCATCATTATTATTTCGATACATACTCTTTTAATAAACTATTTTTGTAAGTAGTAAAGTGTAGTGTAAATCTATCTAACACATAGCCTAAGTGCGAATGCCCATTCAAAAGTGAGCATATTTAAATTGTTCCGTCATTCAATCAAACCAACCTAAATGGGATTCAATATAAGTTGTCATATAACTAAAAATAGTAGATAATCTGAAACTGCGCCGGCAGTGTAGAAAAAAATAAAACAGATTAAATATTATTAGAAACCATCATGATATGTTACTAAATCAGTAATATTATATTTTACTGGTTTTAACATAGTTTTAAACTGGTTTTACATTATTTGACATTGTATGAATTCGGCATTTATTTTTTTATTTTTAATAATGCAGTTTATAATTATTATAATGGTGTTTATGTTTTTAAATAACTTTTATCTAAATAGCGATTATGTACTTATAGGCATAATAATTTAATTGACTGGCAATTTAATCTCAGAAAACGAATTTGAAGCACTATTACCAAACAAACTAGACATGTCAGGACAACTGGTTTTAATAGTAGGTGTGTACCTACAGAATGTATTTCAAGTGTAAGTTCAATGTTTTTAGACATGTTGTTAGACCGAAAGGGCATTTTAGTTGCCAAGCGCAATTACAATTTAGATATTATGCAATATGATTTATTAAATCATCGTTTTCCAAACTTTTTTTGCTCACCGCTTCCGCCTTCAATAATTTTTGAAATTGTAATTTTTTAATGTCACCAAAACATTTTTGTAATTAGTTGTGTGTGTAATTTTCGAATTTCCGAAAACTAGTTTGGAAATAAAACAATGTGTAACTGGATTTAAAAAAAATATTTATTAAAATGAAATAAAGATGAAATTGTATATACATAGTATATTTCGCAATAGGTATTATTAGTACAAATATAATAACTAATAAGAAGGATGAGTTTGATGTTTTGGTTCTAATTTGTTTAAAGTAATCGCTGTATTTTTTTTTCATTTGCTCCTCAATATCCCCTACTGCGACCAGCAACGATCCTCTAGAGCCCTCCAGCACCGCTTTGGAAAACTATCATTTGAACTTATTTAATTAACAATAGAACCGAGATTGTCAAACTATCAAAATGTCTACTATATAGCATTACTTCATTTTCATTGTGGTCAATATGCCAAACTATTTTAGTTTGTGATCCTATCTGTTTATTTGGAAATTAAATCTAGAGTAATTGTATTAAAAGTAAGAGTAAAATACATCTTTTCTTTACAGTTGCAGTATTTTATCAGAAGAGAACCTATGCTAACAGATTTAAAAATTTATACCGGGAATATGCTGGGCCCTATCGGCTTATCAATTTATATAACCCAGAAGATATTGAGGTATGAATTATTGTTTAATTGGCGCAATCACTCAATTTAAAACTTTCTCAAAGTAATATGGATATGCCTGAATGTATTTTTTATATTTATGTTTTACTAGCAATATACAGTAGACTCCCAATTATCCGGGATAATGGTGGGGAGAGGCGGCACGGATAATCCGAGCTATGTTTTTTTCTTTTTAAAATACTACATTTTAAACATTTCTAAAGAAGATAATTATTTTAACATGTTTAATACTCATTATTCATTAAGAAAATCTGTCATTTTGGTTTGCTTGCAGGAATCTTTTAATGATTTTCTAATATCAGTTTCCTAAGAGCTATTATAACATTATGTTCGAATTCCCATTGGTCGATGTACTCTTTCTCTTCTGGTTGAATGAGATTGGAAATAATATCCTTGTCACTCATTATTTGAAAACCTGGATCACAGAATCCGCGAACCGGATAATCGGCACACGGATAATTGGGAGTATACTGTATTTAGTTTTTGCACTGTCACCATGTATTCTTTCTGTTCCATATCTCCTCGAAGCTTAGGTGAGATGTTTTGTAGATCGGCATTTGCATTCATACACCTAACAGTATATTTTACCACATTATCTCTTTAAAATGGCATCTGCAACCAAACACAATAACAGTATACCATCAATATATTTATTAATTTACCACATATAATATGATTTTAATTAAATTCACACATATTTAATGCGTATATGTTTTTATATTCCATTAAGCAAACGGCGATCCACATTGACCGTCCTATTGATAGGTGGTAAGGAGTCAATCAGTTGTCGTCATCGCTAAAGTTCAGGTGACTCAAATCTGAAAGCTGGCTATGTACAATTTTTGTGAATGTATAAGGGTGCATTAAAAAAAATTCAAACATCATTGACTTTACTAGTACAAGATCTGGGAAACCTGACGTCTTAATGTCACACGTACCCTTATAAGTTCTTAAGCTTACAAATGACAGATACCCATTGAGAGAAACATCAGGAAGCTGTGGACTTTCATCACGTATCGAAATATATTGTTTTCCTCCACAAAAGCCACTTTAAAACCATTTTAATGTTAGTTAAGTGTAAAATCAATAAAAAAAATCCATTACATATTTCTGCGAAGCTATTCTATACACAAGGTGGCTATCGACGGTAGTTTATCATATTTATATATTGATGCAGTTAATTGTTACAATAAGTTAACCGTCTAAACTGTCAAAAAGTGCTATGTCTTAACAGCCCAGCCCCTCTCTTGGCTGTGTTAACTTTTAGAGCGAGTTAGACAGTTTTGACATTTTAGACATAAATATGATAAAGTGATAATATTTATCACTTTAATCTTATCACCGCCAGCCAATTTTTACTAGGTGGACACTTGTAGGCTAGATATTTTTTGAATAAAATAAATCCCTTATAAAATATGAAATAGGAACAGAGTGATAAATATTTATGAAAACTTACCATATCAACATGTTTCTCGAGTTTATCGTGAATATTTTTATACTAAAATCATGAATATTGTTTAGAAAATATACACGAACAGTTAATTCAGAAGTTGCGACGTTTACAAGAACCCGCGGGCTATCTCGTCCGTGGCCTGACGCGATATACATGCTTTGGCGAGTTAACTCGTCCGTGGCACTGGTCGATATCTGCCTTGTATATAGAATAAACTCAGTGTTATATAATAAGTAAATAGTTACTAAAATAAATAATTAAAGTGAAGGCAATAAAATTAATTTATGCAATTAACCCAATTATATCTCAATTAAAATTTTACGATTTTTTAAATTGGTGCATAGGTAGTAGTTTGTTACACAATAATGTATATTTTGAATCGCATTTAATTCAAGTTTTAAATTCATCTAACTTAGTTAAGTTCAATTCAACTTAGTTGAATTCATCTAACTAGCCTCAGTTGAGGCATGGTCTAAAAAGATCGTGGCTAGGCGATGCGCGGATTGCGGGTCGCGGGTGCAAATGACGCATGCCGAACGAAATATAATTTGTCATATAAATCCAACATGCGCACATTTAATGTTCTGTTTATTGTTCTATTAGTAACAATAATAATATATTCATTGACATGTTTTCTTTTTCAAGTAACGTTCTTAGTCATCTTTACACGATTTAAGAATTAATACCCTCGGTCGCCATCACGAAACAAATTGACGTGTTCACAGCTCGACGTTCGTTGTTCCAAAATTTCCTCGCACCTATAGTTGAAAATTATTTGCCGTTTCACCGAGTATCATCTTAACGCTGTATTAGTACAAGTAAACACTAAATTCCTAGAAAAATTATAAATAATAATATTAATTGTTACTGTCTGAAAATATCTGAGTATGGTGTTTTAAAATATATTATGCAATAACAAATAATATTAGAGGTAGTTGCATAAATTATTGTACCTGACAATGAATATTTTTGCAATCATGTTGGCCATTCTGATAACCTCTAAACCTAAACTGTCTAGAATTATTTTGTTGTTATTGATTGGTAATTAATCAACAAAGCAAGGTGACCTGTTTTATAGATAGGCGGGTATGCAATATTATCATTACAGTTTTGCAAAAAAATTAAATAACAGCTCAATAAATACTTAATATCCTCTCCATAATCCTATTTGATAATAATTGATAACAAGGTTTAAAGTCAGAAAACTTGATCTTGAGCTGAATTTTTCAGAACAGTCAAAAACGCAAGATCACAAAAATAAATGCTGCTTGGCCAATAATTTGCCAGAATTTTATAAAAACTGTTATCTACAGTGGCAAAACAAATCAGTTTTTTTTTTTAAATAGTGAACTTTAGAAAATATAAATTCAAGACATTCACAACATGACAAAAAAAGAAAGAAATACGTGATGGTATTAACAATATTTAAACAAAAAACGATGGCCTAATGTTAATATCCCGTAAGCGACTTTTTACAAATTGTGCAGGAAGCTAAAAAACCTAAATATTTAATATGAAATATTCTGACTGTTAATAGTACACACATGTTGTAACTATATACCATGCAAATAACCCGTAACATAAAAAGTGGTAAAGCAAAGCACAATATAATACCTAATATATTGATAACATCAAATAAAATGTGACATATAAATAAAGGTAAACATCCAAATTTGTTATATTACTTACTGTTTTACCATTTTGAGGCTGAATTCAACACATGTCATGCAACACGCTTGACAACTTAGAGGCAAGATACGTTATTATAAGTTTATTCCTGCAATGTTCAGATACGGGAGATTACTAAAATGGCTGTAAGTATCATTTTTAATTATAACTACAGACACAGGAATTTCGCAGTCGAAGGGCAGTATTTTGGTTGTTTTCAGGTCAGAGTCAGGGTATTAACATTAGACCATCGAAAAATATAAAAGAGTATACACCAACATAAGAAGCATACCAAATGAGCTAAGTTATACCCTATTTTAGGAATTTATAAAACAACTTCCACCTAACTCGGTTTCACTCAAGTGGAATATATCAATATCTGAAGCAATTTGGTTGAACATAGTTATTGCTTTCCCAATTGGGATTACCAATGGCAGGTTAGTTGTGCATCTTGGGAGAGCCCATACAGTCGCATGCCGAATGCCTCCAGCTTTTTGATGGTGTCTTCCTTTAACATTCAGGACCAATACATAGACCAGTAGGGATATAATGTACCATCTGATCACCTTCCAATGAGAGTCATATGTCTCGATTGCATTAAATTTTTTCAAAAGTACTTCTTGCCATCTCAATTCTGATCTTGATCACAGGGTCTGAGCACTCTTCCTCTTCCTGAAGATGGCAATCAGGATATATTACGTGGTTCACCATGTGATATTTTTGTATAAACATTGATATGTTATGTAAAAGATAGGAAACCTATAGCATGTGTATTTTGATATTAATTTTGATTTTGTAGAGTGGGTGTCTGGATACCTACACATGCATACATATTCCTATTGTGTCTAGTATCTTATTGGGAGTAGTATTACAGATTACACAAATAATGATAATTTTAATAACTTGTTGTTTTAAAAATGTCTGTACATAGCAAGTCTTCTTATCTTATCAAAGTAAAAGTAACAAATGATCAATCATTCATCTTGGTAAAGATTTACGATTAAAATTCAGTTCAGACAATCTCAAATGCCTTTATAGCTTGAAATCCATCACGTAGTGTGACAGGAAAGATAAATGAGAGGCTGGGCTTAGAATTTTTAAGTAGGATGCCAAATTAGAAAAGGCAGGATATACTCTATGTTGGCTATTTCTATAATAACAATATAATTTATGTTTCAGATTGTATTATCTAGTCCAAAATACATAAATAAGGGTGAACTATACGATATCTTACATCCTTGGCTGAAAGATGGACTGTTAACTAGTGGAGGTATATATTATATTTTTTAATACTTTCCCTTTTTCTGTCATTTATATTCGAGAATGCGGGTGAAATTCACAATATTGTGTTGTAATTTTAATCAATATTCATATACGCTACGGACAATCAGCAAAGCAAGTGGCTTTCAATCAATACTAGTATAATAATACATACAATGCTTGTTAATTTTATACAGTCGAACTTGGTTATTACGAGGAAGATGGGACCGACTGAATTTGCTCGTTGTAACCGTTACTCGTTATATCACAGAAGAGTTATTTTTAAATGAGCGGTCATATAATATATTATATATATATTAAACATGGCATTCATAAACTACAAAAGAAGTTGTTTTTTGTAGGTTCGTATCATTCAAACTGAATCAAACAAATCAAACTAAACCATAGACAATGTAGGTACAAATTGTATGAGTAGAAAGTAGACCGAAAATGGTTTGAGATTTGACGTTAGGTTCAGTATATCATTAAAAATCAAACCGTTCTCGGACCATCAGAAATGGTTTGACATGAAACGTCAAAACAATTCGGACGATCCATAGACTAATGACAATCTGTCAAAGTGTTGATATGCATTATTCAGCATTTATATATCGTGAGATGTTCATATTAATATGTTAGACATTTACACCATAGGAGTTCCCTTGAATTATGTATATTATAGATTAATAATCAATACCTATTATTCATAAGTAACCATACGTGAACAAGAAGCTGCTTTTGGTCTTATTATCCCAAAATCCAGCCATATTTTCTATGCAAAGAGTTCGATTTAATATCATTACTATAATTATTATGTCAGACCAAGAATTTATTTTCATTTCATTTATATTTTGTAACGGAGATTCTAAACTACAAACTGTTTTAAATCAACCCAGAATCAGGTTTTATATTACCTAATGAATTTTATCAATTTATTGATTATTAATTATATAATATGTTTCATCGTTACATCCGAGATTTCGCTATATCCGTGATCGTAATAACCGAGTTCGACTGTATATCTTTTACCCTTTAAGTTCATTTATTTTGATTAATAATTATTATTACTGTGTATTTTTAGCTGAACAATGGCAAAAGCGGCGGAAGATTCTTACTCCAGCGTTTCATTTTAATATACTGAAACAATTTTGTAAAACTTTTGATGAACAAAGTACAGAACTAGTGGAAAGAATCAGAACCGATATCCAGAAAAAAGAGACCAACGTCATTCCGATAGTCACGCAATTTGCACTAAATTCCATCAGTGGTAAGAAATAATTGAGACTTCTATTTCTAATTTGTCCTTATGCAGTCAAAATTTAACAAAATATACTTACATATCATATGAGTAATATTAAATAGGATGTGTTTTGCTCTACGACTTCCGTACCAACTTTGTCTCTCCGTATTGTCACGGTGGATCTTAAAATAAATCTAAAAAAAAATCACAAATATACAATAACATACAAATGTTGTTAGTGCCTCCGACGAAAAATGGGGTGTAACCTCAGAGTAATAATATAAAGAGAGTGGGTATTGTTCGGCAAAATGAAGCCGTGTTTCTTGCGTATAACGCACAGTAGAACCTTAATTTTATTATTATTAACTTAACTCAGTACGGCTACTAAATTTAAACACAACATAGTTAACCATATTTTCTACTTAACTAAAAATAATTACCACTAACTTTATATTTAACACTAAAACAATACATTTTAGTAACACATGCTCGCAGTTTTTAAATGACTAGTCATCCAAATCAATATTTACCGGCGAAGTGTACAAAAAATATTTGATTCAGCCATAGAAATTCTATCTTACTCTAACACATATTGTGGAGATATAAGCGTGCACAATGCTTTCTCACTCGCACTAATGGTTCATTTTTGTTCACGCCTTTGGTGTAACATAATATATCATAAATATTACTTTTTTACCCTGAGTCCAACAAATTTCGTATTAAACTTTTAAAATATATTAAAATACAATAAGTGAATATTATCATTACATTTTATAATGAACGAGCCGGAACGCAATAATTAATTCTTCGAACATACATAATTTGTAAACATCTCATGCATACCCACTAGAAAAAATAGATACCCGACGGGGCTAGTGGGTATATGCATGGGATGTTTTTAAATTATGTATCTTCAATATAATATGGAATTCTCAACTCTTGTGTATTATTCGATGAATAAAAGAAATGGTATATTAAATTTAATTTTTTTACGAGATAGAGCGATAATCTCAGAGATTTCACGAACCAGAATTGTGCTTTGGTGCGCTCTGCCCATTTTGAGCTGGAAATGGTTAATGAATACAGTAGGTATACAATAAAACTACATCATAAATTCGTAAGTTAATACTTTATAAATTCACGGTTTTACTTGGCAATATCTGCATGTTATTTCATATATTATTTTATGGAATTGATGGTTTAAGTAAATTTTAAATTGTATTGGACAACTTTTTGTCGATTTGGTTCATCTACATTATAGTGATGGTTTTTTATCAAAGCTTATTGTCAACATAAACAGTTTTGTGTGTTTGATAATTTGAAAATCTATAATATTACCTAATCATTGAAATATTTAAAGAGACGGCAATGGGTCTCCGGATCGACAGCAAACTGACTGCAATTGGTAAATACAAGAAGGCAATCTACGAAATTGGCGAGATTTTATTATATCGGCTGGTACGTTTGTGGCTTCGACCGGATATCTTCTTCCACATGACTGCTGCCGGCAAAAAACATACAGAAACTCTATCGATATTGCATCAATTTACAACGGACGTTATAAGAGAACGTCGAAAATGTGTATCGCTTAGCGAGTTAAAAGGCATAGATAGTGAAGCGCTCGACGATGATGACAATTTACGATGCAGGAAAACCCGCTTGGCCATGTTGGATTTATTGCTCTTGGCCGAATCTCAAGGAAATATTGACGAGCTTGGCATCCGTGAAGAAGTGGATACATTTATGTTTGAGGTACATTTGGTTTTATGCTTTTATCTAGTTTGACATTTAGCCACAGGTATGGCGAATGAGAAGTAAAATTCGCCACTCCATGTATAAGTTGAGAAATCAGATCATAATTATGTTATTGAAATCGAAAAACACTGGTTCAGCAGTCTATTCCAACCTTAATTGTGATAAAAATGCTATGATGTATATTCTACCCATATAGTATGAAATAACACTTTCATAACGTTAGTTTTGCTGGATGTGTTAACTAGATAAATGCTTGAGCTGTCATTGTTTTATGATGTTGACGATTGAGCACTGCACATGCGTAATATCACACTGTGTAAGCTCGTTGATCAAACGACCTCGCTCGAAGCTCCATGACTTTGAACTCGGGAACCAACTCAAAGATTCGCTTTTTAGATAACCGCAGATACTGTTTTATATACAGATCACATCCATATTAGTATTATCTCAGATTACGACAGTGGCGAAGGGTGGAGGTAGGCTGTTAAGATCCACCATAAATAGTGCACACTTAACTTTCTCAGTCATACGTATTTTTTTTCATTGAAATAAGACTACAATTTACATATTAATGGTGTTGGCTAATTTTTTTAAATTCAATTAAACCCTGCGACACCAAGCCATAATAGATAATAGTAATAGATAATAAATAAATTGAATTGAATTGAATTCAATTGAATAGTCAAAAAATATTCATATATCTATAAAATATCTAAAATTATTCAATTAAATCATACACTTTGAATATTTTATAGACAGAATAATAATAATTTTTATCTATTATATTATAGTTTGGTTATGCATGGCTTAATGAATTTAAAAAAATTAACCAACAATATGTGTAATATGTATTCTGTTGATGAAAACAAATAAGTATGAATGAGAAAGTGTGCACAATTTTGTCGTATCGCCCAAAATCTACCAAAACTATTATGGTTTGGTTAGGCAGGGTTTAATTGATTTTTAAAAATTAACAAATAAAATCTGTAAATTGTAGTCTTAGTTCAATAAAAACGAAAACATTCGAATAACAAAGTTTAATGAGCACTATTTATGGCGGATCTTAACAGCCTACCTCCACCCTTCGGTACTAGATTACGATAATGGGGTTATTGTGTTATGGTGTTGCGTAGTTGGAATAGACCTGCTGATACTCTGATAACCTGATAAACAATCCTTTTGTTGGATCATACACAATAATTGAATTTTTTAGATAACCATAGACAATGCATAAATGTCATACTTTTGAAACAATTCAATTGAGAATTACTAGTGTGTGATTATTGCAAATATTTTTTACTATTTGCAGTGAATTGTAATAGAAACTCACGTTAAAATTTATTATGTTTCAGGGTCATGATACAACAACGATGGCTATATCTTTTTGTTTGATGTTGTTAGCCAATAATAAGTCTATACAAGTAAGTATTATAAATTAATACAGTAGAGCCCTGATTTTACATGCTCGGAATTCAAGTCTTCCTGCTATTTGTGAGTTGTTCCTTTAGTTCCGCTTCATTTTAGTCATTATCATTTATAGCACTAAGTGCAACCTTTCGCTGGTCTTGGTCTCTTGGTTTTACGTTTTTATTTCCCACAATTTACGTCTTAAATATTCAATTAAATTTATGTACCTATTGAAATTCAAAATCTATTCTAATCTTAATTTAAGATCTATGAACATATTATTATGCAATAATTCCTGGCACTTGGTTATGTTGCATTTATCACATTTTTATCACCCTCCATGCCATTCAATATTCGAAAATAATATTCTTTTATTTTTATGTCAATTTTCACAATGATATATGCTAAATTAAAAAATTTAGTCATTAGGCATTTTTGTCCCTTTTGCCGTCTATGAAATCCTTGTTTCCAAATACCCCAGCATTGTAAATTATGATAATTGTGCAATGAAAATGTTGAATGAAAAAAATGTTTTTATTAGGAGCAAGCCGCTGCGGAAATCGACGAGATACTCGGTGATTCCACCGATCCTGTGGGCATTGATGACTTAAACCAAATGAAATACCTTGAGAGATGCATTAAAGAATCCCTTCGACTGTACCCCAGTGTTCCATTCATTGGTAGAACTATATCAGAAGAAGTCCAGCTGAGTATGTGAATACCCTGTAACTTATTACTGTACAGCTAAGCTGATAGGCTAAGCTGATAGGCCAAAAGGGGATAGTCATTATATTTGTACTTTGTATACAATCATGTAACACTTAATGGCTTTAAAAACAAAGTTTTTTTTATTAATCTACGATATTTAAGTTATTTACGTTGACAGCTATTGACAATCACTAAAATCATAGCTATTATTCGCTTTGCCTACACCGACCCCCTTCTCCAGCAAAACGAATAATAGTTTTTTCTTTAGCCTTTAGCAATTAGCCTTTGAAATTTCAGGTTAAATGGAGTTGGCTTTTGTAGCAAACTAAGCATTCACACATATTTTTCTATGCGTTTAGATCGCTCTTTGAACTCAGTGACATATAGACATAGATAGTGAGATAGACAACCGCCACAAGCGACACTACTTCATAGAGATGTACAAATACGGCTCTAAAGACCCTTCGTGAGCCTAATACTACAAGGTTCTAAGTGTTCGTCCTTGAAAAAACAAACCCAACAAAGAAGTAGTATTCTAAGCTGCCTCATTGTTACTTTTGTTTCTCCAAGGACAAACACTTAGAACCTTGTAGTTCTCCACTCGCGCCTTTTCAATATCTTTCTTTCAAATATATCCAGCTTCTTCTCATATTTTTGTGATAAAGCCCAGCACTTTGATGAGAGGCTTTTAGGGCTTTTTTTAGTTTACTTTGAGAGGAATTTTCATGTAAACTGTCTCTGTAAACCATAATAGGATTTATTTACCAGTATAATTGTTCTACTAACTTCTTGACTGGTATCATTATCAAGAGTTATGATTATGACTTCAGATAAATATGTGTGTATGAATTCGTTGACTTTTAAGCTTGAAGGAGCCTAATTTGTAGACATGTATTTCGTCTTTTTATAAAATAATATAACTAACTCTTTTCAATTTAAAATACTAATTTATTTATATATGTCAATTTTATTGTTTCAGCGAATTACCGTATTCCTGCAGATATTATTTATGAAATTCACATTTTTGATTTGCACCGAGATGCTAGCATTTACCCGGCTCCCGACGTATTCGATCCTGATAGATTCTTGCCGGAGAATTGTTCGAAGCGTCATCCGTTTGCATACATTCCATTCAGTGCCGGTCCCAGGAATTGTATAGGTAACAAAGACATTTAAATTTAAAATTTACAATCAATTTTACAGGTGTAATTTAGTTTTGCAGGTGTAATACAAACTGAAATACGACTTAACCAATATAACAAAATCATAAATGCTAAAAACATTGCATTCACTCTCTCGCACATAAGCGGTACCTATCTAGTCGAAACAGCAAAAACTCAACTGTCAAAAATTCAAACTGCAAAATGTCATTATGTAGAAATATCGTCAAGTTAAAAAGTGTGGCTATCTTTCATATAATATAATCCCGAGATTAAAAATTGTGTCTGGGATTATAATCTCAAATATTTACCACATATTATATAAACAAATGTTTTTTTTTTTTTAGAATTATTTATAACCATATCCTTGCTTTTTCGTACAAGGTGGTTGTTAGTAATTTTGAACAATCACAAACACCCAGGCTTTGAGAAAAACACATAAATATTGTGTCCTGACCGGGAATCGAACCCAGAACTCTCGGGTGGAAGGCAAGCGCCTTACGCACTGCACCACGAGAGCAGCCCTATTAACAAACGTTACCAACGTTTAATTTTCCCTGACCTGATTTAGTAGGGACATAGTCATTTACTTATATTAAGTGCGAGTGCAATGAGACAGCTTAGAATAGGTACTACTTCATTGTTAGATCTGTTTTGTCAAAAATAAACACTTGGAACCTTGTAGTATTATAGCGCCTGTACGCGTACATGGAATTACTGTCGGCAATCATGCTTATTTTAAACTATCATGACAATAACTGTTTACACGTAAAAGTGCTAACTGTCTCTCCAATCTCATTCTTCAAGAGTAAGCGAGACGCAATGTTGTCATTTTATACTACTATCTGACAGGTCGTACTGAAAATCGGTTAAACTCAAAATGAGTTGTTCGTTTTTTTACCGGCATGTTCGCCCCTATCCGCTCTACAGATATCAGATCGAAAATAATCTTACTTGCGCGCAATAATTCATCACAATTCGGAAGCTTCCAAACTTGTTTGATTTATGCATGCAATCTTGCCAACTTTTGTTTCCCATATGTTTCCCCATACATCTTCTTACTGTGCACAGTACATCCATGCACGTGTAAACGGGGTATTAGGCTTGCATGATGTATTCAGTGAAGCTAATATAAAAGATGTGTTTTACATGATTTTTACTGGTTTTATAGGTCAAAAGTTTGCCATGCTTGAAGAGAAGTCATTAATTTCATCCATATTACGTAATTTTACATTGGAACCGGTTACTACTCCAGACGACATAATATTTTCTGCAGATTTGGTTCTAAGATGCAAGGATCCAATAATGGTTAAATTTCTCCCAAGAAAATAGGTAAGGATTATTTATTTAATCACTTAATTGTAATTTTC
Organism: Rhyacophila brunnea; assembly: GCF_057557595.1. Lineage (NCBI taxonomy): Eukaryota > Metazoa > Arthropoda > Insecta > Trichoptera > Rhyacophilidae > Rhyacophila > Rhyacophila brunnea. Next base: position 45,123,684 of record NW_028232859.1, read on the forward strand.
ATATTATATAAGAAGCTGTATGCAGAGTTACTTATGTGACTATATATCATGCTATTAACAGTATAAGTACACAAAAACTACCCTTTGTTGACACAATGTGCAGTAAAATCAGTGGCGGCTCGTGGATAAGGTATCTAGGGGTGCTGCGGTTGATTAAAAATAAAAAAATGTTTATTTGGATTATATTTTACTATTAACATCAAAATTAAATACAAATTATTAATTATATTATTAATTAAAAAAGAAATAATTTTTAACAATGTGAATAAATCATTAAAGCTATATTTCTTTCCTCGTTGTCGCGCGCGTGCTCGCGTGAAAACGCAGAAACGGCGAAATACTGTCGGACCGGCGGTACCGATCAACCTTCCAGCTCCTTCGTCCTCTCGAGCATATTCGATTGAAAACGGTACTGCATAAAATCATAAAGATGGTCACTTTCCGATATTAGTAACGCGTGTATGATAATTATTGGATGTATCAGTACGAGGGCAAGCTAAAATAATATTGATATTTTCATATAATATACATAAATTTATGTATATTATAATATTACATTTATCGCAATTTGCTTGAGGGTGCTGCAGTTCCGCAGTGCATATGGAAGAGCCGCCACTGAGTACAATGCACCCAGCCTCTCCATACATACCAAATATGAATCACACATGTCCACCAAATGTCAAAAGTTGCAAAAATACTCCTAACTTAACACCCACGTGGGCGGACCACATGTCCGATAGATTGATGGAGTGAAGGGGGTTGTATTGGAGATGAGAAGAAACCGTGAGGAATGAAGAAAGCCATGGCTCGATTTGGGTTTTAAAACCATTATAAAGAAATTTTGTCTTTATATTTAATTACAAAAGAACCCTTGATCGTAATAGTATATTTTACCCCCCTAGTAGTTCAATGCGAAAGGCACTGGTTTCTCATCCTTCAGGTTTGTGCCCCAATGAGGTCACAATATATCTATGTGATTTGTAATGGCTAAGTGTTTCTGTAATTGTTTCGCAGACCTCAACCGTCTTTAGTTTCTTGATTTAGGTAATTCATAGAGAATGAATCAGATGGATATCCCTTTAAGTGGTCAGGATTTTTTTTCATCTTGATCATTAAATATAATTAGGAATTATATTTTCAATAATACAAAAATTATTTTGTTATATTGAACCACAAAATAAGATTTATCACTGTGAGATGTCCGGGGTTCCAGCGGCTAGCTCAGGTGTCCATCGAACCCCGGATTCACAAAAAAAAAATGATATATTTATGTTTGTTAAATTAAATAAAACACTAAGTCTTTCTTGTGCGGGTCTTAGCGTTATATATTTGTATATTTAGTTGGACAACGTTATTTTGTAGTCTTTTACATATTTTGTTTTTACAATCAGTTTCGCAGGTCCGTACACGGTTTACAAAGGACGCTTACTAACTTTTTTTTTCTTTTTAAATTCCCCGTACCCACGCCGACCAGCAAAAAGGACTCTCGTGATTGGCCAAATTTTATCGCGTGATCCTTTCGATTTGACGAATCACGAGGACCACCTCGGCGCAGGCGCGCGAAGATTTTAACGTTGCCGGCAAAATTTATTAGATTTAAATACTTATATTTTATACATTATATTTAGTCTTAAAATTATCTCTTTCATCCATCATCATTTATACTTTTTTAAATCAAATTAAATTTATCTTAATTACACCTCCGCCCAGTATATGATTTTCACACACCGGACGAAGGCCTTTACTTATGAATAAAAAAATTACGTAGTTGAGCAAGGAATCAGATTAGATGTTTTATGAAGCCGTTTCTAGAGGTCAGGGTTACGTTTCGACTTATTACTACTAAATGATTATTTTACACCGGGAGAAGCCCGCCTGTAACAGGGGTGTATCAACCATTTATAAATTTTAAATTGCCTCCCCTGAAAACGCCTTGTTTATTGATTTTTACTCTAAGCATGTAGACATAAACAAGCATGCCAGCAGCGATTATCCTGGGGTATCAGTAATATGCATATCATTGGCCATGATTATTTAGCTGATGTTGCGTGCGGACAGATGAGACTCTCTTCTCTCTTTCTCTTATAGATCCACCAGTATAAATTGTCCGCTGAGTGAGAGCGCCGCATGCTAATATTTGACATGTCATTCAATAATTTTTATACCGTGATGAACTTAGTTCTAAATTCGAAAACCGGACGATTTATGATGGTTTGGTTCATACTAAAATTATATTTTGATAGTTTGTTTCTTGATAACTGCTGTTATATTCCATATTGATGCCAATTTTTTTCATTAATTTTACAGGAGATGTTCAAAGATACAATTGAAATGTGATATATTCAGTTACGGGGATAGAAAGTTGCAGCCTTAAACTTAATACTATAATAATTCTGTATGTGAAAGAAAGAGGGAGATGTCTGAAAATTGAAAATAAGTTTTGATACCTTTCTTCGTCTCTTGTGAAATTTTTACAGTGTGGACCTAAAAATAAGGTCTCTTGGGCAAGGATTATTATTTGATACCTGTCGATACCGATATATACGTAAAATTTTACGTACAATCGTTGTATATTTATATACAACGATATATCGTTGTTTTTGATAATGGCCAGAAATGCTAACAACAATCGTCGTTTTGCTTTTAATGCCTGAAATGTTAAGTTAATTTGGGAACATACTACTGCACCAGTGGTACGAAACATTGTTTTATCTATTTAGTTTTATTGTTGTGTAATATAACCCGATTCATATATGTTTTGTGACTGGGTAGGTTTAGAACTTATAACTATTGTATATTTTTTTCATGGCATCACCCTTTTTATAATAAAAACAATTCCAAATACAAATTTCAGTTTACAATATAAAAATTTGTTTACAGTCAAATTCTTGGTGGAAGGACAATGCTTTATTTTATTTTATGGGTTTGAACCAATGAGAAAGTCTTTTACTCAACTCAGTGTTTAAAGTAAAGTGCATTTGTGCTATATAAAAACAGTTTCATTTATAAAAAAATAATGAAATAAAATCATTTGCAATACATATTTTAAATGTTCCAATAAACAAACACCATGAAGACCTTTTTCACAAATCACGCATATTGTACGAGATCTTTTAACGAGGCCACCATGCAAAATTTTTCTTTTCAGCCGGGTAGTTTCCTAATTCCACTACTTTGTAACTATTATCCCTCGTGTGGGATAACCGATCGTTTCCAATAACTGGTACTATGACTAAAACTCTATGTGCGGATCGTGCATTTCGCTCGCTCTCGCGATCGCCCGTATGATGGAGCGAGAAAGAACTATGTCAATTACTTTTAACAGTAGATGCAGCTCGGGATATCTAATTGCCTCATTATCTATTTAAAACGATAAATTAATTACGAAACGTGTTTTCATAATATTCCGATTTCGCAGAATCAATTAGAGTGGTAAGGTGTCTAAAAATAATACAATACTTTAATTTATCGACAATTATTGGTAGCAATCCTCGACCCGATTTTGCACAATATCGTAGCAGCCAAAGGGTTAAGAAAATATGAAAAGAAGTAAAAATAGAGGTTACCGACTTTGAAACTAGTAGCCTCTTTGTTTCAATACATTTATTTCAATACCAGTCAAGTATGCATACTTTGATGACATCCCTAGTTGTATAAATGTCAATTGAACAATAAATGCATATTTGCACAAAGGAGAAAAGGGATGAAATTTCATACAGGAACAGAGAGCTTCTTATACAAAATTGTCCAAAGCTCAAAAACTTATTTTAACTCCCCTGTAAAGCATTGATTTTAGACTTATCTCCATTTTCCTTTCACATACAGAATTGGAATATGCATTTATACATGATTCAATAGTTAGTTTGTTATATTTTAAGATTGTTATTCTTTTATTTGTATAATAAAATTGATATATTAAATACTATAAACCTGCACTACACTACCACACCAGTAGACAAGCCATCATTTTGTATATGACTGATTTAAAACTTGTGAGTCAGAGGTTGTTCATATGTTAGTCAAACCATTTTGTAAGTGAATGCGTCATGAATGACTTATAATAAAACTAAAATCCATTCCAACATTCAATATGACCGAGTTACACAGACGCGGTGAACTACGAGGTGACATGTAAGTTGAAAGAGGAGAGAGATTTGATCTTTCGTGACTTGGATAGCGTAATGACACTCAGATGTAAGGGCACAGTTGGTGAAAAGATAGGTAGGTGGTTAGATTTTAGATTTTAAAATTTAGAATACAGAACCATTTTTTCTGCAGTATAATTAATTAGGTACCTACTGCATTATTCGATATGACTTCAATATATTTTTTACAAAATGGAATAATACCATTTTTTGTTAGAGCTGAGATTTTCATCTTGTGAAACAGTAGTGTAATTAGTAATATAAGTGAAACAATCACAAACTTCTCAGTTTTGAGAAAATCACATCCATATTGTGACCTCACCAGGAATCGAAGGCCATTCGTTTCGATCTGTTTAACTCAATCGGCTAGAACGAGTCATGAACTAATGAATGACTATCCACCAATGTCTTACTTAATCTGTTTGATAAACTAAATAATTTCAATGTCAAAGTATTACAACTCATATGGCTCTAGGAAGCATCTCCTCTACCCTTTGTCTGCAACAAGCTTCCTCCTGCTTGAACATCGGCAAAGTTGTACCTCTTTCTAGATAACTCAACCACATCAGTTTATGTTTCCCTTACTACGAGGGTGGGTCAATAATTCCTTAGAAAAAAGCATTAAAACAGTTTTTATTTTTGTATTTTTTTTTTATTTCTCAACATAATCTCCTTGGAGCTCAATACACTTGGTTAGACGTTTCTCAATTTTTTTTAAACAGTCAGAAAAATAAGTTTTCGGAAGGTCCTCAAAATAAGCATTTGTCCGATCGATGACTTCTTCATTTGAAAAAAAACCTTGTCCACTTAGCCATTTTTTTAAGTTTGGGAAAAGGAAAAAGTCACTGGGGGCTAAATCTGGCGAATACGGTGGGTGGTCGACCAATTCGAACTTCAATTCTTCAATTTTAGCCATTGATCGTAAACATGTGTGAACACGGGCATTGTCCTGATGAAAGAGGATTTTTTTCCTGTTTAAATGAGGCCGTTTTTCTTCAATTTTGTTTTTTAGCTGGTCCAATAAAGATGCATAATAATTCCCTGTTATTGTTTTTCCTTTTTCCAAATAGTCAACGAAAATAATTCCACGTGCATCCCAAAATACAGTAGCCATAACCTTACCAGCTGATTTTACGGTTTTCGCCTTCTTTGGACATGGTTCGCCTTTCGCAATCCACTGCTTTGACTGTTCTTTCATCTCAGGAGTATAGTGGTGTATCCATGTTTCATCTACAGTCACAAAGCGACGAAAAAATTCATCCGGATTGCGTTGCATGAGCGACAACAGGGCTTTAGAGGCCACCACCCTATTGCGTTTATTGTCGACTGTGAGCAAACGCGGCACCCATCTTGCAGAAATTTTTTTCATGCCCAATTTGTCATGTAAAATAGAAATGACGCTACCTTTTGAGATCCCTGTAACCTCAATTATCTCACTCAACTTTAATCTTGGGTCACTTAACACCATATCGTGGATTTTATTGATCATTTCTGGTGTAGTCACCTCTACAGGACGTCCTGAGCGTGGTTCATCCTTTGTTGATGTACGACCACGTTTAAATTCATTTAACCAGTTATAAATAGTTGCAAGCGAAGGAGCAGATATGCCGTGAACTAAATCCAACTCATTTTTTATTTCCTTTGCTGTTAACCCTTTTATATTAAAATGTTTAATAACAGCTCTACACTCAATTTTCTCCATTTTCCATTTTTCCATTTTCCACAAGCAAATTTTTTTTTTAAATGTACGAGAAACAAACAACAACCCGACCAATCTGATTGAAACTTCGCAGCATACTGAATCGGTAGTGCCGCTGCATGAAAACAAACCGCTTACAGTACTAGTCGCGCCAGCTGTCGGCTTTTCTAAGGACTTATTGACCCACCCTCGTATCTATATCTATCTATATCACATTTTTTACATGTGAGATGACAAGGGAATCACTGTATAAGTGTATAACATATTATTTATTACAGTTGTCATCAAAAAGTTTTTGGTATCGCTAACACTGAATATTGCTCAGAGTAAAATAGATGAAGTTTACTATATCAATTGTGATCAAAGATGCCAGATCTGACATTAGATTTTGCTGTAAGAACTGGGAAACCATAACATTTTCAAACATAGGAAGAGAAGTATATGTTATGATGACAGCTCAAAATAAACATACATTATTTACAATTTAATTGTAGCTTCACCTTTGAATTAAAAAAAATATAAATTATTTATTGATTATTAAAAACATTAATGCATTAAATTGCATCTTTCGTATTTTGTCCCATTGTTGTCATAGACATATGACAACAAAATCAAAAATAAATAATTGGTTTACCGTCTTGGCCTGTGTTATTAACCCATTGGAGACAATTGGCGTCAATTTGACAGTTACATGTAAATTATACGTAAAACATTTCATTGTGGCACAGTTTGCCGTGAGTTTTCTTATCGGAAAGAGATGACCGTATAATATACGGTCTCCAATTTTATATGATTCAATATGAACATTAATTCAATTTTCATAGCTAATTTTGGCAAAATTCATGAATTCAAGAATGAAATCCTAACCTAATCTAACCTAACAAATAATCCAGTAGGTATATCGGCTATTTTCAAAATTTGTTTGCTGCGGGTTCCCTGTAAAGTGTTAACCGACAAGAACCGTGTTTTATTTAGACATGAATTTTATTTCAGTACTACATATACGGCCATATATTTTCGATACAACATTTTTCGGTGAGGTGTGATATGGCAATATGACGCCGCTTGTCTTTAGTAAAAATGTTTTATTTTTAAGATATTTCTTAAAACCCTAGGTACGCATATTTAAAAATATGAGTTTAAATTGAAGTGTTTCAATACCTACACAAGTTTTGGAAACATAAAAGTTGTAGCAGTTTTAATAAATTCTCCACTTTTTTCTCCTTTTCTGGTGGTATGGTTAATAAAATACTAATTGTAAAAAGAGAATCGTTATTAAAATCAATCATTTAACTAAAAAAAAAGTATGAAAAGTATAAAAAACTAAAGTATACAAGAAATTAAGTATGTATCTGGGTACCATTTCAAAAACAATAACAATATAGTGTTATCTATTTAATCCATATTTTATGAATAATATGAACTCATTTAAAGATCATTGCCTTGTTGAAACAATGTGAACACTCACGCAAAGAGCTCATTGTAATAATGATTACAGAGGTAGTTTATTTTTGGCCTATGTGAAAAAACTAGTTGGCCTTGGAACTATGCTAGATTATTATCAATAAAGAATAAGAGTTGTTGGATTGGATTATAGGGTTTTAGAAATGAGCAGTGGTTCTGAAAATGTTTTCCACGAAAGGCATCTATTTTTTAGAGTTTGAGATATTATAATTTTTTAATAATTAAAAAAAGAGTAAATTACTATTTTTGGTACTAAACGCAGGCCATATTCTAAACAGAATGGAGGTTATATAATAAATAGCAGATTTTTTTTACGACAAATGGTTGTTAGATACACTGAATAAATTTCATCGGGTCCTTGCTCTGGATCAAACACACATATTGAAAAACAGCATGTAATTTTTTACAGACGCACTACAGCACATTTGAATAATTAATTTGTTCCAGAAAATAATAAAAATCATTTCAAAACCCATGGACTACCCATTTTATAAGTTTATAAGCAGAATGAGTATAATGCTTAATATTTAAATGTGTATGTCATTATTATGACTGTTTGTTCATATTCAATATTTTTTTGGTAAAATAATCAAAATAATTTGATAAAAATATTTTTTTTTTTTTCGACCATGTCCGATCCTGGTAGGATCATATGGGCCTCCACAGAGTGGAGGTTTGTATTGACAGATTTTGTAATATTGTGTAGGTACTTTTGCAAATACCTAAGATCAAGACTCGATTATTACCTACTAAAAGATGCTACTATTTATTGCAATATTATTTTTTTTTTCCAGTGAAACCGTATATTCGGTTCGATTGCAAACTGGAATATCTGGTTTAAAGCAAAGTTACAAAGTAACAAAGGCATACTGCAATATAAATTTACTGGAAATACAAAAGACGAGAATTAATATATTTTACCGATATTTTTATATTATGTTATTGTTTTAAATGAAAATAAAAAAAAGTTAATTATCATTTTCACTCCTAAGCGGAGCATATGGGTCTTAACAGGGCGGAGATTATATTAATAGATTTTTACCATGTTTGCTATTCGTTCAATCCACTGTTCCTCGTCCTTGAACTGAATCAAACACAAATTAAAAACATGACATAAATAGATAATATGTTTTTTTTTCTGTGATTTTATTTTAATTGAAAGATAAACTTACAATTAAAAAACTCTACTTAACTAAAAGGATTTCAAGTTAAACACATTTATTTATCAGTCAAGAAATTTCTATAATTTTTAAATCAAATAAAAACTGAATTATTAAAAAAAAATCAAAAAGCACATTCAACAGGACTTACCATAATAAGACGAATTTCCCTTAGTAGCACTACATTAGGCTCAAAAAGTTCCCCATTACTCAATTTAATGGGAATAATTTAACAATTTTGAATCAATTTAAATAATAACCACATAATTTGGATGTGCAAAACGGCGGAACCTAATTACCTGTTGGCCTCATATATTTTAAGGCATGGAGACTTCCTGTCGATTGCCACCAAAATTTTAAAATGAGCACCACTGTAAAACAAAAACTGGTTTGCGTTTAAATTTGGGACATTACCAAACTGCCAACCGTATTCGTTATTAACTAGCAGTGTTTCTCAAAGTGTCATCCGCTCCACCAGTGAACAGGCAAAAAGGAGTTTTTGTTTGCATGAAGGAATTCTACTTTAACATACTGTATACCTTCATATATTTTTTTTTATTAAAAATTTATTGTGAATCCTTGCTTCTTTTTACAAGATGGGTCTTCATAAAGATATTGAAATTTACTTTGATAAATAAATCAACCAATTGAATTTTAGGTTAAATGGTTAATGCTGAGATTGTCTTTGATACATTTGTTGTTAAAGATATTATATTTTGCTAAACAGTATAGAAGAGACCTTCTATAGAAACCATGATGCTTTTAGATGTGTTTGAAAATAATTTACTAACCTAGATTTTCATGCAAATAAGATTTAATGGTTTTGAAACAAACTTTTGGTTAATTCTACAGTTTAAAATAAATAAAATATTGTTTCAAAAACATTATGATGAACTTGTTTCTACTATGTAAATGATAGTTAAATTAATGATATAATATTAATATATTATTATGTTTCATTTTGTTCGTCTATATTCTCCCAGATGGCACATAAAGCCATCACGCTGTGAGATGTACATTTTTCAAGGATGGTTGTCAACTATTTGAGAGGGTGAAACTCCATGCTCTCACGGCACAGCCCTTTGGATTCTACCATTGTCGAACACGGTTCTTTACTTTTCAACGATGTTACAAGAGCGATCTACGCAAGTTTTGATGATGCAAGAAATATGGTACATGACACGACCTTGTGTTTGCTTTATGCTTTGAGGTCAGAATATGACGTGTGATACTTTGTGAAGAAATTTCATGTAAGTAGGTACCTACCGTCTACTTAACTGTAAAAATGGTATTGATATAAAAGGGTACTTTGAGATATAGTATGTGTATAAAACATTTTTGTCACATCTAAAACAATTACATTTTTTAAATACATTATTTCTACCGAACACTCGATGATAGGTTTTCAAAACAAATTATTGTAGTGTTATTTACATTACGCACTGTCATTTGCATTACGCACTGAAGAATCAATTCCTAATTAAACTAGTATACAAATATGTCTCACACCACACCAAATTTTGTTCTCATAGGTAGCAGTATTGGGCAGCTAGCATTCAATTTAAAACATAGCAATTTAATGGGATGGGTGGAATTGAATTCCTACTGAATTTTTTTTCCAAATCAATTGTGTTATTATAGGCAACAATCATTCTTCACATTGTAACTTGTCACTTCCTTAAGCATTATAATGTTATATTATGTCAATGTTTAGTAATAACTCTCCATTTTGGTACTTCAATTCATCTGTCAATTGTTTTATTATAAAAGGTTTTAAAAAATTTCCGCCAAATGGTCGCTAATGTAGTGACAAAATCAAGACTGTTGAAATTATTTTTATAAAGAGCAATAAAATTTTATTGGCACCCATAAATTATTGAGAAAAGTTAGCATTTCTCAATTTTTATTTTTATAAGATTGTGATTGCTTACCACAGCAAAACTTCAAAGTTTGCGGACCACTGATCTGAACCGTTTAAGTTTCTGGTTATATTTTTGCTCAAATAACGGCAAAGGTAGAAGAAATGTAAATTGGTATTTTTTCTTCGCAGGCTTCCATATTGTGAAAGTTTTTTTTATCAATAAGGAATTGTTGGAAATCATTCTCCCAATGTGTTGAAGTCTTTGCTCTTAAACACATTGAAAAAACAACATGTTATTATTATTGCTAGACGTGGGATTCACACCTGTACTTACCGTTTTAAAAATACACTCTACCAGCTACTACTCTTTATGGGGCTAAACTATAATGTTTAGTAAAAAAAATATTGTAATTTTTTTTTAAATTAAAGTAATTTATCACATTTTTACTGAAAAATATTTTCAGTAAAATTCATAAGTGAACCCTGTTGGAATCATGAAATTGGTGGATGATGTATATCATATCTGATAACAAAATTATCAATACCAAATATAAATACTTTAATTTAAGAAGATGAGTGCCTATGTACCCTTATTAAATCTTATTGATTGATTGGTGGCCCACATCACTCCAGTCTGTACCACTATTATGTAATGCAGGCTGTATAACTGCCAAAAAAAGGAAAGTGAAAGTGGGTCAATGAAATGTTGCTCTTTGTCTGAGCCAAGGCCACAAAATTTTGAGAATCATTGAGCAGATTATTAATACATACACCATCTTACCATATTCACGTCTTCCACTGCCTGTATTTTTTCCTTAATATTAATACTAATTATACCGTTACCCAAATTTTGAGTTCAGTTGATCACAGCAGTTCATTTGCATGGCATCTTAGAATTTTTGAGAATGTTGACAATTGTATTGATCGGTGTGTTGATTGTTGTATCAATTTTCTATTTGATAGATTATTGTATACATAATACTGAAAATGGAAAGTTATTCGATAAAGTTCACGGACCTGATGGTTTTCCAGTCATTGGAAATGTTCTTGATTTTATCCATGGACCCGGTATGATAAACATTTTTTTTATTATTTTAATTGGTTTTTTCATGTAATTTGTTTTTTATTATATTATAATATGTTAGGGTGGATAGATTTAGGAAATGTAAAATTTTTGGCGGGAACTATATTTAAAAAATTGTAATTAAGCACTGGCACCTGTTGATACATTAAAAATTTGTTTTTCAAATCAATTTATTCAATATTTTATTTTTAAAAATACTTAGAAAAGACATATCGGAAGAAATAGCATCGATACTGAACTATCGAATAATATACTTATTTTAATAAAAATATACTATTTAGATATAAATAAATATAAATATATAAAAAATGTTGTGGGTATTTAAAAACAAACAAAATTTATATATGAAGCTCCTAGTTTCAAATCCCCCTAATTTGGTTTTGAAAATTTTGAGTTAGATATGTATTTAGATGGATATTTTTGTTACCTATATGATGGCCAAAGATTAAATTTTAAAAAACGCCAAAAACCGTCAATACATATGTATGTTCAAAAATTAGGGTAAATTTCAAAACCCGCTAAAATAGTTGGGTTTTTTTTTCAAATACCCCTAAAATGGATAAGCCAAAATACTCTTTAGAATGTACGAATTAAACAATAAATACATAAAGTTCACAGATTTAATAGATATGAGTTTTTCTCATTATTCTCAAAACTACCAAAAATCATTTTAGGGAGTTTTGAAACTATGTGCTTCATATAGTCCTGCGGAATGGCTGTTTAACCAAATTTGAAGCTTCATTGGTCTAATCTTTGTCAGGCGGCCTTTCATCCGGTGGCTCCAGGTTCGACTCAGTGGGAACACAATACATTTATGTGATTGTTTCACTTCTACTACTGTCATTGGGGGGGCATGACATGTTGTAGTATTAAAAAGAATAATATTATAATATCTATATTATTTTTTTTTATTTAAAAAAGAATTTAAATTTTACGGTGCATATTATTTATTTTGATATGCGTTAAAAAAAATTATATTACTAATCACACTGCGAGGGTTGAATATTTTTGATACGTCGACTAAAAACAATAAAATTGTCATATTATTAACTTGAGAACAGTGTATTTATAAATTGATATATTATTTACTAATTTATTTATTAACAGAATATTAACATTCAATTAAAACAAAATGCTTACTTATATGCTCCATCTGGCACTAAAATGTTAAACAAACTACGTTGAAAATAAATGCATGGTAATCACCAATCAGCATTTAAATTTTGTATTAGAGGAAAATTAGTATTGAATTCACAAAAGAATATCAATATTGATATTATATTAGAAGAAAAGTAGGTTTTGATATATACTCTTTTGATGGGCCTATAGACAAATGACAATTTTATTACAGCTGTGGTTTTTGTGTGACCACAGGAATTTGGTTTCAGCCTAATAATTATTGTGGAAACTAGAAATATTTTTTTGAAACAATTTGTTATTGCAGCAATCTTCTGTCGACCGAAATAATTGGTCATTTAAAAACATGATATTCAACTGTCAATTCAGAAATAATTATGATGTCTTTCTTCTTTCGTTGATCTTTTTTTAGGAAATAATTATTAAGAGATTTTGATGTTCTCGCAATAGTTGAAGCTAATGATTACGGCTAATACAATAGACTGCGTAGTTAACTGTATATTTTACGACACACGCAATTACTGTTTCAGTGTTGCAATGTCAAATATGTTATGAAAACAATTTTTTTTTACCGATAATTATTTATACACGTATTATAAATTATAAGTGTCCTGCCAACCTTTATCGAGACATTATGATAAAATATTGAAAAAACAGAATGGATTCTGGTCATTGGAAGATTTGTAATTTTTGTGATTGTTTATTCTTGTTGGTTATTCTTAATAATGATCGTTTGGTGTTTTTGGCTGCCTACATAATAATATTATGTAGTTAATATAATATTATTGTCAATGGTTTGTCCTTTCGCAGGCAGATATAGTTTCATAGCTATGGTTCTGACACATATTAAACATACTACTATCCATTCATAGCAAATTCAAGTTTCAGGGTTTTTCTTGGCAAAATCTGCACATTTAATAATCTACAGATTTGACTGGATTAGTGAGTCTTAAATTGTTTTGAAATGCTTGCGGTTTTTGACAGTTGATATGAGCGATAACAGTGTGAAGTTTGCTACAGATAAATCCAATTATACAATGCAAAGTGTCTTGCAGCTAATTTAATCGTTAATCCTCTTCTTAGCATCACTTCAGATAAATCCAAGTATACAATGCAAAGTGTCTTGCAGCTAATTTAATCGTTAATCCTCTTCTTAGCATCACTTTCATAAATTTAAGCTCTATCTATATACTATTTTCTTATATAGTAGGTGTTGTTCAACTTCTTTGGTGTCAATAGATTCAAAATAAATTTCAACAGATATTTTTCATCTTTCAATAAATTACCAATTTAATATAAACCGATTATAAACAATTAATTGAGCTGTTGAGGATTAAGAGGCCATCCATGGACTGAAACCGTATGCGGTTTAGATCCGTGTGCCATACTAAACTTATGATGTTTGTTAATGAAAATATTATATTTTCACTACATTTGTAAGTGTAAGTGTATATTATAAACGAATATGATCAGATGCTTATAATATACTTTGTGAAAATATATTGCCATGAACAGAAGAGATAAGCGTAGTATGGCACACGGTTCTAAGCCGCATACGGTTTCAGTCCATGGATGGCCTATTAATGAGTGCATGTGACATATAATTAAATAAGAGTAGGGACCGGTTCAACGGATTCAAAAATTTAATTGCTTTTTATGAAAAGATATATTTAACCATTTTATTCCCATTTGCCATAATTATTGTAAATCCCATGATCATGGTTTATAAAATGTTATTATTTTGATAGCAACTGTACCTATAATTATAATTTCAATGTTTTCACTTGACGTTTCCACCTTCAAATACATTAATAAACATATGGAAATATCAATATTTTATCATTGAATTTTTATAATAGTAATAATGGACCATTTGTGAATGAGATATCATTTACATAATGTTTGTAACAGTTATAGAATTGCATAATTAACCTTGCAGTCGATTTACTCAACCCTGTCATCGGTGTCATTGGTGCTGTGGATTAAATTTATTCAATTCTTAGCACCTCAATTGATTTTATTGATTTTTTTAAATGTTCTAATTCCACTTTTAATATGCGGAATGCACAGCCGTATTCAATGTGTATGTACATACTAGGTATTGATGCAAATTGGGATTTTAAGTTATCATTAACTCATTCGACGCAGACGACATGGCTGCCTTGTCTCCGTTAAACGGCCATTAGATGCAATTAGCATGTTATTTAAATGTGGTAATTAAAAATTAATCAAAAGGTACACAATGATTGTGTTAAACACAGGAATTTATTTGATTCAATTATTATTTTGTTTCAGTTCATTTGTTCTACCAGTTGAGAACATTGGCGAACGGCTTCAATTCGCAGTTCAAAATGTGGATCTTATCTCGGCGTTTCCTCACCGTTTACAATCCTGAAGATATGAAGGTAGGTATCTAATTTTTTTTAAATGTAACTTTCATAATAATATGTAATCATAATCTGATAGCTGTCGTTTAACATTTACCTTGTTATGTGTTGCTTATTTTTTACTCTGAGCAACTTTCGCTGTCACCTAACCGTAACTTTTTTCACACATACATTTCTTTGAGCAGTGTTCATACACCCAATGCTTTTTCTGGGGATACATTGTACCTACAAGTGTGTACTTATGTCAATATTATTTATTTGAATAGCTACATACTTTTATTTTACACAAATAATTTGCTTTTACTATACTGTTTAAATATTTAATGATTGTGATGACCCTAAAACACAGTGTTAAAATTCACGATTATTTGTCATAAAAATAAAAATAGTATGTGTGCTAACTTTCGCTTGTTGGCAAGTTGTTGTAAAAATACAAACATTTTATTTGCTTTGGTATATATGGTTGTATATGGTATTGCAGTAACTCTGTGATATTATGTAATTGGGAAATCTATAATTACATAATACAGTCGAACTCGGTTATTACGATCACGGACATAGCGAGATCTCGGATGTAATGAGGAAACATTCGTTTCTTCATACATTTATTCCCTTTTTAAAACGAGCTACTTATCGGATATACCGAGCAAAAATATTGTCAAAAACTTTCTTAAAACTTAATGTGTCGATCGTTTAAAAACACAACAAAACGACCCTAAGCAATAAAATCCGATTGTAGACCGATGCCACTGGGATCGTATTACGTTTATGACACTTCACGAGCCTAATACTACAAGGTTCTAAGTGTTTGTCCTTGAAAAAATAAACTCAACAATGAATTAGTATTCTAAGCTGCCACATTGTTACTTTTGTTTCGTCAAGGACAAACACTTAGAACCTTGTAGTTCTCCACTCGCGACTAGGTAAGTGTCTAAATACCTAATTGGTGTTTTCGCCGACAATATTGAAAAAGTATCCATCCACGCATATGGTTGAAATTTTATGTAAACAATCCAAGCTGAAGTCAGTAGGTACCTACCAACGTTCATTACAATAAACTTCTTCTGTAGTTTATGAATGCCATACTTGTTTCGGGGAAAAATTCTAATTGTGTATTTTTGTTTGAATTGCTACTTTTTGTGTTATGTGACCGCTAATTTAAAAATACCTATTTTCTGATATAACGAGTATCGCTTATAATGAGCAAATTCAGTCGGTCCCATCTTCCTCGTAATAACCAAGTTCAACTGTATTGTAATACTGTGGTATATCAAATATTTATAGTGATGCTAGTTATATCTTATTATAGTATATTATATCTTATTATAGTATATTATATTGTAGTATATTATAGTTATTTATAGTGATACAGCATCTGTTATTGATTGATTGCAAATATCAAACAGTACACTTTGCCACACTGGTGATTAGCTAAATCTTAAAATTGACTTGTTCCAGACTATATTAACGAGCCAGAAGCACATTACAAAAAGTGAATTGTACGAAGTCCTTCGGCCATTCCTGAAAAGCGCTTTAGTAACAAGCACGGGTGAGTTTTACAATAATTATCACAAAGTACTCATCCTAATAATCTAAAAAATTAAACACACAGTGACATCTGTTTAAATAATTATGAAATACTAATCCAAAAATTATCGGTATTACAGCGATTTTTGTAAGAGCTTCGCTCTACATTCAACGTGTGTTGTTAAACATATGCAGCCTGTCAGATACTGCCATAATAATATCATAAGGCATAGAAAAGGTTAAACAGCAGTATTTTTAGGTACGTGGACGTCTGAGGCACTGAAAGGTTTGGAGGCTCCCCTGTGAACATTTTTCCTGTGCGATAAACCACCATTGGGTATTACAATACAAAAATAGGAATAATAGGATAGGTTACCAGGAATTTGAATGCACCCATTATTTTTTAAACTAAGATGTCGATAGTTTTCAACGAATCAACTGTATCGTCTGGCTTACGGAAAACTGTCACTGCTCTCAAAAGTTATAATATTCATATTCCTTCCTTTGTTTGCCGGCCCTAAGCAACGCATGACCTGCCTACCGACACGGGACTTCACTGTCTGGTAGTGTCCACGTATTGTTGTTGAATTGTTAAATCCACTGATGTGACAGCTTTGTCATATTTTTTTATATGCAGGACTCTCTCAGTAATTCGCCAAACCAAAAACCAGACTAGTGTCCAATTAGTGAAAGCGGCGGATTATAGTGCATACATACAAAATATGGTAAAAATTAAAACAGGTATTTCGTAAAAATAGTTTTTTTTTTGAGAAATTTGTACTAGCAAATAACGGTTTTATTTATTATCAAAGTCGACTATTTACTAAATTATACGTATTTATAAACTAATTATTAAACAGTTAATCACTTGACACAACCAGTTGTTCAGTGAGGCAGATATTTTTGAATGGCTTAGGATTCCTGGCTTTCCCTATGACCAAAAGCTTCAGTTTGTGTGTCCCGGTTGCATTGGAGCACGGCATAATTATTGTGATGCGGTCCTTTGGCACTTTCCTCCCTGGTACATTTCTTTCTTCGCGATGAACGTACGTTTTACGAAGGAGAAGTTTCCAAAATAAACCTGTCTCATCTGCGTTGCATACTTGTACACAGCGGACTACTAAATTTGACAATCAAATACCGGCGAATTATAGAGCTTGATTTTGTGCTTTCAACTAGTAAAAATAACGGCAGATTATAGTAGTTGTCGGATAATTGAGCAGCGGATTACTGAGAGTGTACTGTATTTTGATATTACACCACATAGTTTGATAAAAGTCATGTACCATCAAAATTAAAATATAACTAATTAAAGCAATCTGTTATTTAACATGTCTTATTTTAATAACACCATAATTCATTCAATATACGTAGTTATCACTTCAGACGTATTTTAATGATGATGTCCCGAACTACATGTTTTATTTGGGATAAATCAGGTTATTAAGAGATGTCATAAAATATTTTTTTTGTCTCTCCTGTAATATTTGAATTATCTCACATCGAAAGTTTTAACCGTACTTAATGATATGTCGATTGTAACAAAATTAATTCTACATAATAATTATATTATCAATAATGTACCGACACCTTTCTAAATTCTTTTAGTGATAGCAAGCATACATTTA
This sequence comes from Rhyacophila brunnea, assembly GCF_057557595.1. Lineage (NCBI taxonomy): Eukaryota > Metazoa > Arthropoda > Insecta > Trichoptera > Rhyacophilidae > Rhyacophila > Rhyacophila brunnea. The sequence continues at coordinate 45,141,776 of NW_028232859.1, forward strand.
AGAAGGGCAATTATGATTGTTGTAACATGCATATATTTTGAATACTAAATGTCTTAATTAGATCAAAGGCTCTCAACTGGGCTAAGATCAGGACAATATTTATAATCAAGAAGATCACAAGACCGTTTTCACATTTTACAACGTTTTTATTAGGTCATATTCTTATTTGTACGGTGGTTGTTTGTCCGGTACAAATCTTGCAATCGATTTTTAACTAACTTCCCGACTAGCTAGACATTTAAAACTTTTAGAATGTAACAGAACACGATGCCAATGCACTTTTTTTTAGCCATTTTTAAGTAGAATTAAATTCATTTTCAGTTAATTCTGTTTTGTATGAAAAGTTATTTCGGAAGAAATCCGTGATCCAATCCACTATTATTGGTTGCTAGGTCCTAACAACTAAATTATTAATATATTCGTGCGTTACTATGGAAATCAATATGAGTGTCAAAATGACATTTCAGTTTTATTTCTGTCAAATACAATTTTTTTTGATCGTTTGAGCTAGTCAAGTCAAGTTTATATGATTCAACAGAAAATTTAAAAACGTTGTATATAAAAAGTTCTTTTTATCTTGTAATTATTTACTTATGACCCAACGAATTTACATTAATTTAATAATCGTTTTAAGTAGGTATGTGATATTTTAAATGTGTGATATTTTAATTTTCAGGCGAGAAATGGTGGAAACGCAGAAAAATGCTCAATCCTGGATTTCATTTTAACGTTCTCACTCAATTCTGCAAAATTTTTGATGAACACAGTATTCAAATGATTGACTCTATAAAATCAGATGGTACTGACGATGGTATAGATGTTCTTCTTCATACCTTACGATTGTCACTAGCTGTAATAACTGGTAAGAAGATCAAAATGCATGACACTGATAAGATAAAGAAAAACTGTCAATATACTCTGTGAGTTACTAACAAAGAGGTCTATAGCAAGAGGAAATCTTATGAACTCTTAATGTTACAACTCTTCAAGGATTCAGTAACATTCGTACTGTGGTTAAATTGATAGCCATATTTTTTTTTTATATAGATTGGCACATTGGCACATAGTGTCTATTTATAAATAAGCTTTGGCAGCTATTTTAACATTTTGTACACATAACATAAAATATACTGTTATTTGTAATTCACCAACTCTAAATCTATCAATTCATAACATAAAATTATTCCGCCCTGGAAAGTGAAATTAATGCACTAACTCTCCAAGAATTGCCTTTTTCAATTAGCAGTAAGTTCATAATAAGAAGTTTAATCGCAGTATGTCCACCTGTTAAATAATGGAATTACTGACGTTTAGCTATCAAATTTACATACCAATCTATTTGTAGAAGCTGCCATAGGAACTAAGTTGAGTCCAAACAGTCCCATATTAAATGAATGTTTAAAAGCCTTTCAAGATATTGGAGACTGTTTGATATACCGTGTCCCAAGACCGTGGCTTAGTAATCCTTGGATATTCAATATGACCACAGCCGGAAAGCTACAGTACAAGGCGTTGACCTTAATAGAAAGCTTTGTTTCAAACGCTATAGAAGATAGACGGAAATCTGAAATATTTTCCGAGTTAAAGAATGCATCAAATGCGACTGCCGATGATGAGAGTAGTAATTCGAGGATATCAGCGGTAATAGATTTACTGTTGATAGCTGAATCAAATGGAGAAATTGATGAGCTCGGAGTGAAAGAAGAACTCGGTACATTTTTGGCTGCGGTTTGTAATATTTTTTTAATCACCTTTTAATCACATTTAAATCACAATCATTAATTTTATAGGTATTTAAAACACCCCAATTCGTTAAATACAAAGTTTTGATTCTACTGATATTTTTATGGTGTATATCTCTTAGGAAGATAAATAAAACGATGAAAAACCACTTGTTTCATAATCAAGATACTCAAATCATTATTTAAACTCATTATTATGTATAATGTTGATGAATTTATCTGATAATTTTAAATAATCAACATATGGGTAGGTACCAATTTTTTTTTTAAAACCTATTTTTTTAATTCAAAGACAAACTTACAGTCTCTAAAAAAAACAGGTATAAAATGTGTCTTCCTTGAACACTTTCATCTTATTATCTTTTTTATGGGAATTTTTATCATAAAAATTTTGTTTTCTCAGATTTTTGAATAATTCATAGTTTTAATGTATTTTTTATTTAATTTAAAACAGTTTTGCTTTGCAACTAGTAAGCACCCTCAATTGACGCCACTCGTATAACTTCATAGAATTACTTCACAAGCTAGCCGTTTGTCCCATTGTTATTGTGAATAATTGACATCGATTTTAGACTTTTTAATGAAATATACAATGTGAATATAATTAATAAAACTTATAAACCTACACTAATGGTTAATTTGGTATGGTTGTTGGGTGTATTATTTAATATTATAAAGTTAGTCCAATGCAAAGACAAGTTGTAAAAATGCATTTCTCTTATCTATCATCCATCAAAAAACTATATTCATATTCAAGTGCCTAATTAATAATGTAACTATGCAATTGTCCAGTCTAGATGACAGATGAAGTGATTCAGTACAAAATAATGGTTGATTTCATTGGATGGTGTGATTTTTCAGGGTCAAGATACAACTGCGATAGCTATATCATTCTGCTTGATGTCATTAGCAAACAATAAAGATGTGCAAGTAAGTAGAATTTCATTTCAGTTGTTCCATTTAGTTGACAATTAAATATAGGTCCCTATGCATAGTAATAACATGTATTAAAATAAGTCGACTTATATACTAGTTGATTTTCGGAAAAATAAGAAATAAGGACTAACTAACTAAACTTACAACGATAAACGGGTTGCACGACTGACAGTGTAACAATGAAACAAAAGTGAAAGATGCCATCGAATAATTACATTTTGCAAATAGAGATAGTAAATAATATAGTTTTGGGCAGAGCAAGATTGTATTTAATACCAATTACATTTAAAAAGTGACAACACTTCTAGTTACGATGGGTGTTGTTGCCATGTTGGTCACTGTTTTACTCATCTGCTATTGCACTTTTATCTGTGTATAGCTCTCTTAACTAGTTAGTTTTACATAATAACGACATTCGATCAAGTTCAAAAATGATTAAAAATGCGTCAACCTCCTAATATTATGTCAAGTTGACTATGCATACATTTATTTCAATTTGAGATTGTTATCAAATCCATTGATTTAATGAAAAATTATTACATTTATAGGTGAATCAGTCTAAAGTGTCACCTTCACTTTGCTGTACCCACGATGCCACTGTAGAATGATTTATCTATATCTTAATATCCATTTTGAAACTTCTCTCTTTTATTAGGAAAAAGCTGTCAGGGAAATTGATGAAATCTTCAAGGACTTTAACGAAGACAGTCCGGTGACAATGGTCGAACTCAAACAAATGCAATACCTGGAGAGATGCGTTAAGGAAACTCTGCGACTGTATCCAAGTTTTCCTTCAATATCCAGGCAAATAAGCGAACGGGTGCAGTTAAGTATGTTGTAATATCAATAACATCGTCACCATTCGAATTCTAAATTTGTCTTACTTTGTGCTCTTTATACCTGTTAAAAAATCTTCTACTTGTCTGACCTCAATAAACTGTGAAACAAGTTCTACACTGTACAAATATACACTGCTCTGTGCCTCCTACATAATCTCTTAAGGTGACGCATCAGTGAAACGCCAAATAATTTCCAACTGTACGCGCGACGAAATTTTGTACTCGCTTCGCATTAATGGAGGGAACGTCGAGTCAGACACACGTCACTTTGCTGCGTGATAGCGACGGGCCAATTAATTCTAAAATCGTGTAAAGATGACTAAAAACGTTACCCATTTACTTTAAAAAGAAAACATGTCAATGAATATATTATTATTGTTACTAATAGAATAATAAACAGAACATAAAATGGACGTATGTTGGATTTATATGAGAAATAATATTTCGTTTGACAGGCGTCTTTTGCACCCGCGACCCGCAATCCGCACATCGCCTGGCAACGATCTTTTTAGACCGTGCCTCAACTAATGCATGGCCTTAAGTGGAATTATAATATGTTCCTGATATTTTTCAAAACCAGTGCCCTGATTGTTTTTTTTATTTTGAATATGACATTTAAACTGTGACATTTAAAATGTTGGGTAGATACCTACTTTTTCTGAAATGAAATAAAAAAGATTCTGTGGGCGACTCGCAATTTGGATAAATGAGGTTAATGTGATTCGTGTATTACTTTTTCTTAATATTGATATAACCATTTTATCGTGATATCTGTCATTTGGGTTTTTATTGTATGTAACTCTTATTATTGTTATGTTTGTTGAATATTTTTATTTATAAAATATAAAAACTGTTTCATCATAGGAGAATTTTGATTAATTTAATGTGTAATTTTTTTGATATTGAATTGGAATAATTTAAAGAAAATATAATAATATCATAAATTGTTTACAGACACCAAAAAGAAGTGTCATTTTCTCTTTCTTATAATATGTTTGTACATCATGGCTGAAGATCATGACACACTTAATTTAATTAATCTTCTGGTCAGCCTTCTCCATAATCTAGATTTTATTGCTTATATTAAAATAATAGTCTTAAATTTTAAGATTCAAAACATGAACTTGAAAATTATGCAACCATTTACATATTAATAAGGTGACGCATCAGTGAAACGGCAAATAATTTTCAACTGTAGGCGCGACGAAATTTTGGACTCGCTCGCATTCATTGAGAGAACGTCGAGCTAGAAACACGTCACTTTGCTTCGTGATGGCGATGGGCCAATTAATTCTTAAATCGTGTAAAGATGACTAAAAACGCTACCCATTTACTTTAAAAAGAAAACATGTCAATGAATATATTATTATTGTTACTAATAGAACAATAAACAGAACATAAAATGGACGTATGTTGGATTTATATGACAAATAATATTTCATTTGACAGGCGTCATTTGCACCCGCGACCCGCAATCCGCGCATCGCCCGTGCCTCAACTGATGTACGGCCTTAATAATAATATCAGTCCATAGCAAACAAATTGAAGAAAATCTTCTTCTATAATGATGAAGCCTAAACATATTGCAATGAAGCAAAAAATGAACTCTAGGAATACTGCACTAATTTTTATGCAAGCTGGAACTTGCTTGAGTGATTTTTATAGGGAAACCACAGAAGGCTCCATCTGGAGGAAAATTTACCATCTTAGGTCCATATTGCAAAAGAATGAACAACTGAAAACGAGATATTGGACCCTTTATGAAAATGTCAGCTAATAGAGTATTTTCTCAGTCCATATTATGTTACATTTTTTAAAATTGGCTCTACAATCCTTATGTGGATCTGGACTGCTTCATGAAGAGGTTTTTTAACTGATTTTTGTTTTACAAGAAATGAATGTCAGTCACTCGCTCAAACTATTAGGTCCATACTTTGGGTCCAAACACATATTGAAAAACAACATGTGAATTTTTGCCAGACCATCCCGAGCCGGGACCCACGACATTATAAGTCTGACGTCTAGCCACTTGACCATCGTGGGCTAGCTTGTAGATATTCTCCATTTTGTATACAATGAGCATAAATAAGCGAGTTGTAATGTACTAATATTATGTGTATTTTCTGCTTTTACTATCGGTTTTCACTGACGCTAATTGTCTTTTGTTTCAGGTCAATGCACGGTTCCCGCAAATACAATATTTCAAATGAGCATATTCGACCTGCATAGAAATCCAAATATTTATCCGGACCCTGATGTATTTGATCCTGACAGATTTTTGCCGGAGAACTGTTTAAAGCGGCATCCGTTTGCCTACATACCGTTTAGTTCTGGCCCGAGAAACTGCATAGGTGATGATGCTTTAACCATGTTATACTAAAGTATTTGGCCCAATGGCCTATGTGCTCAATCTATTTATTTATATGGTGATAGTTTTCCAATGACAAAAGAAATACATATCTATATTGTGGTGACAACATTATGACACAAAATTAAGCACAACTTAATTCTTGTTGTTTTGTCGCCTTGTTTACTATTTCCACTTCATCACTGTCAAGATTAGTGAAACGGGAGGTATAATAATCTTCAGTATTTAATATTTAAAGACATTTTCTTGCATCTTCTATATCAGGGGGGGGGAACTTTTTGGATGTAGGGCCAAATTCAAGAATTCAAAATGAGCGGCGGGCCGCAAGTAAAATACCATTTTTAGATTTATGCACTATTTATTATCACGAAAAATAAACATTACAAAAAAATTAATGAGAAGAATGAAACTGTTGTACATTTTTTAACATTTTTTAAAATTCAGGTGTTAATTTTGTAGTTGATATTCTCAAAACTGCTTGTAAATGGGCATCGGAGATATTTGATTGTGAAGAATTTTTATTGAGGTTCATGATCGAAAATGTTTGTTCACATATATAGGTTGATCCGAAAATAACGTACATTTTTCTTACTTTAAGTTGGTCGAATTTGTCTGAATTAAGAGCATTGTAAAATTTGAAGATTTCTTCACGACGATGCAATTCTTTTAAATCAGTGTCACACTGCAGATCAATAATCTCAAGTTGTAGCTCTGTCGGTACACTATCAATATCTATTGAAAATGGATCGCGTACTATTGTTAAACTTGTCTCAATTTTTCGAAAGTCACCAAATCTTTGTCCATATTCTTCAAATTTATATTCTGGTATATTCAGCAACTTCAAAGTTGGAAAGTGGTCCACGTTGTTATTCGATATTTGTCAAAGGAATAACTTGAGTCTTAATTGAAATCCATTCAAACTTTTTACCATATCATGGGCATATATTTTTTTTCCTTGCAACGCGGAGTTAAAAGTATTTAAATGTGGCACGATGTTCAACGTAGAAAATAGTGGTTACATAGTGTGAGACGAGACGCAAAGAAGTACTGAGATAATACATTTACGAAACAGCGAATTATTCAAATTTTAATCTAATGTCAATATTTTTAAAAAAATATGTAAAAAAGTTATTCGTAATCAGAAGCACAATTAATGAAGGCGGGCCGCAAAAAATTACCCGGCGGGCCGCAGTTTGCCCCCCCCTGTTCTATATGAACAATTTGATAAGCGCAATAAAATCTGATAATATGCTGCTGTATTTGGGACAATACACTTACAAAGATAGCTACTCCATAGAATGCTGACACATGACAGAAATTAATATATTGAAAAAGAAATACTACAATATATATTATTTATATAGGATATTCATATGGTGGCAGCTGATCAATGACACACGAAACACAATGTCACACAATGATACATAGTCAGAGGTCAAGTCTGAGAATATAGAATTATTTAATGAACATAGATAACTCAGAAATATACCTATTTGAAACAATATTGGGCAGGACTTGAATCCGCATCACAATGAAAGTAACCAATAACTATAAATCTGAGATGTTATCAAATTTTGTTCATATCAGCGATCACCAATCTAGCTATTAACAATAAGTAATAATCACAAAAGATGAACGCCGATATTAAAGAAATTTTACTAAGTATTTGTTTTTTGCATTCATGTTTTCAGGCCAAAAATTTGCTTTACTTGAAGCAATTTCAGCAGTTTCCAGAGTTCTTCGGAATTATGTATTGGAGCCAGTGACTAAACCGGATGATATAATTTTTATGGGCGCTCTAGTATTACTCACTAAAGATCCAATTTATGTAAAATTTACCCCACGGACTGATAAGTGATGAATAAAACACAATAAATAATATTTTTTTCATCACTTTCTTAGGTATGTAGAATAAGTGTATGTTGTATACTGTATTATATTAAAGTTATTAGGTAGGTATTTATTTAATCGGTGGATTCGTGTATTGAGAGATTTTTAGGTCATTTAAACTAATGCATTTATACAAATTGTATTAATTAGATACAATAATGTTGTGAAAATATTACTTACTTGGTGTTAAATAAACTAAATATTTGAGAAAAAAATTGTTTATTATTATTCCTTCGTCACTATTTTATGAGCATGACATCCCATGATGGGTACCGGCTTCCTCCAACAACTTTACTCTCTACCTGTCATGTTTTAATATAAATCAGAGTATTTTGACTATATAGAAAGGGTCCATACGCCATTTCTATTGTGACATTTGAACACATCTACCGAACGAATGAAGCGTGGTTAACTTGGTAAACTGTACAGATATTAACATCACTAATTTGCCATTTTTGATTTGCTAACTCAAGCATGACTACCACTTTTGATATTCATTGTGTGTACGCTGTTTTAATTAAAATAAAACACAATTACTTATTCCACATTATTTAATCCTTTCGATGTGCATATAATTTAATTGCGGCAGAATTTGTTTTAAATTAATTTTAGGCATGTTTAAATGCCCATCGCACATGGTCAACGCAGTATACAGGTCCAACAGGTGTCAGGACCAATCAATAGAATGGGACATTATCAACTGTTGAACAACATTCAGTTTACAATGACCTATTGAAGTGGACGAAACCAATCCTAATGATTATTAGATAACATGGAATAAATACTACATATTATATTTTATTTTAATTAATACAAAGTCTTTCATAAGGGGGTATTTGGACGTAGTACACCACATAGTCTGGGCGGGTTAGTGTGTGATTTTCTATCTGAGTTTTCATTAGAGTAGCCATTGTCTCTCATTTAAAGGCCCCAGAGTTTCGCTTTCACCCTTCTCTATTAGCTACAGGGCTATACCATCCTAAAATACACACTATCTGCATTGCCTGAAACGATATTTGTTGGTGTCCATTATATAGCGTCTCAGAAGTATATAATGTCTTTCCAACAAATGGACAAGGAAACAGGTAGAGTACGCGTTATGAAAGAAATCGCTAAGCAAATGAAATGGCAATGGGCTGGATATGTTACCCGGCGAATGGAAAACCATTAAACAGATGCCTGACCAAAAATAAATGGATCGACCCCGGCTGATGATTAAAGAAATTTACACTGTTTACTTACTTTAGCATGTTTAGCATGCAGCTATAAACATTTTACATGATTTTTCAACTAAATAATAACGCCAATGTATTGTATTATTGAATAGTTATCTACTCACCCTGACTAATTGTCTTTCTATATGTCCCGCGAATTCCTTTCAAATGAACCTGCAATGCGAAGTCATTTGTAGCTAACCTAATCAGTAGACTTAGAGTAATGTTTTTAGATTCACTTTCATAATATGTTTAGACTTCATCTATGGGGAAGAAGCTTTTTTCAACATTTTTGGTAATAACAATAATAATATAATTATTATGATGTCACATTATTATGTTTGAATATTTAATAATTATGTGTGCAATCAATTTTAATACCTTCCTGTGCATTTTTACCTCGTACAACATAATTAATCACATAGTATTTTATGTAGCTTTGTGAATGATTAAAACCCACTGGCCCCAGTATTAAATTCATGTGGCAGTCAACAGGAAATGTATCAGTGTTGTTTTGGAGGTAAAAGAAGTAAGCGTGTAAATGTGTACTGAATCAAGGTCGGGGGCCTCCTTTGCAAAAACAGATTAACACACTTGAGTAACTTAACTTTATGACTTACCTACATTAATTCGTAATATAAAGTCAAAAATTTATTATTTGCATATTTAAATAATATAATATACATATGTGTGAAAGTTATAGTATTATTATTTTAAATATTACCTACTTTCTAATTTTTCTATAGTAGTTTTAGTTTCTTATGATAATATTATTATTATGTTTTATTTTTTAAATTTATTTTGTATAATATTAATTGTTTCAATGTAACTTATCTAGTTGTTGATGATAGAGAAGATCTTATATGAAGAAGCCATTTGCTTAAAAAAACACAATCTGTTGATAAATAACTCAAGAAAATTGACAGCACGTGTTTGAGCTATTAAATTCCAGCAGGATTATGATAAATATCAATTATTACCCCAATACCACCTGTCACATTTTCATACGTCTTCTCTCTGTCTCCATTATTTATCAAAATACGTTTACGTGTATGTTCTGTCATACTATCTGTGTTCTGGTGTTTTAGACTCAATTATTTGTCTGTGAGCATCAGCCTGGCGAATCTTTTGAATCTTTTGTAGAATCTCCTGACTTTTTCGAGCATGCCATCGCTGAATCCATTCATTCGTCAAACGGTGACGCTGAACTGAACTGATGGTTCTTCCTCATCCATAATGTTTCTATTTTTTGATTGAATGTTTATTTTGCCTAAGGTTACAGTAGGTTAAAACTCCATATCCATATTATAATTAGGTACCATTAAAACTCTTGGATAACACACTAATTTCTCAATACTATAATAACTTGAAATGCTATTACCGCACAATAAACAAACTATTATGAGAGTATCATTCTTTTTAGTTTTTTTTTTCCAACTGAAGTGTAATGAAAATCAGTGTAATAAAGAAACGATCACCGAAGTTAAGCAACATTAGGCGCGGATAGTACTTGGATCGGTGACCGCTTGGGAACACCGCGTGCCGTTGGCTTTCCTTTTTGCATTCTTCAAAACATTTTCCATTATATTTATTAAATCTTCTCTGTCTTTTGCGTGATATTTAGTGGAAATTCTCAGTACGGCTACCAAATTTAAACACAATTATTATGTAAAATCATCAGTAGCCTGATGATGAGTACCTCCGCTACACGGAAGTACATTGAAACATGTATATGTCTGAGAGCGATTGAAGACACATATCCACATTCCAATGTAGTTCCATGTAGCGGAGGTACTCAGCATTTACCCACTAACCAAATATTTTTTTCAAAATTGATTTTTTTACCCAGTCTCTCAAAAGGTTACCGACCACTGATGTAGATAGTGTTTGTTACTTTTTATAATTAAATTAAGCCCTAAATATTAGATAATAGTCAAAAAATATTCATTTATTTATGAAATATCTAAAATTATGCCATTAAACCATACACAATTATAGATATTTTATAAATAGAAGAATATTTTTTATCGTCAATTTAGTCTAGTATTCACTTATTAACGTATATTTGGTTAAAAATATAAATTGATAATTTAAGAAATACATATTGGTAATAAAATAAAATATAAAAATATTTGTCGGAAGTTGGATTCGAACCCACGCCAACAGAACTTCAATTCAAAATTACTGCAGCCTTGGCTAGGCCACCGTGTTTATTGCGATGATGTGAAAAATTGTAATAAAATAGTAATGTTAACATTTCTGCGTTACATTCGAATTTGTGCACACAATTTTAATATCATGTCGAGCGGTAAAACATATGAAGCGCCTAGTTTCAAAAGCCCCTAAAACGATTTTAGGTAGTTCTGAGAAAAATGAGAAAAACGATTTTAGGTAGTTTTGAGAAAAATGAGAAAAAATCATATTTATTAAATCTGTGAACTTTATGTATTTATTTTTTAATTCCTTACATTCGAAAGAGTATTTTGGCTTTCCATTTTAAGGGTATTTGAAAAACACACCCAACCAGTTTAGCGGGTTTTGAAAATCACCCTAATTTTTGATTATACATGTTGAGGGTTTTTGGCATTTTTTAAAGTTCAATCATTGGCCATCATCAACAAAAATATCCATCTAAATACATACCTAATCCAAAATTTTTCAATAACCGTTTTAGGGGCTTTTGAAACTAGGCGCTTCATATATATGGTTATTTTATCTTATAATTATACAAAATATGTCACAAAAACTGTGTAACTTTATCAGTATGCAAAGAACCGTAGTGGAAGTAAAGATAGAATTATAACCACAGTGATGACGAGAATTCCGTACACAGTTGCCATATGTTTACGATGGTTCCATGAATAAATAGAACATGAAGAAACAGAATGGTGACAAAATAGAACATGAAAAAACAGAACAGTGACAAAACAGAACATCGATAAATAGAACTGTGACCTTTCAGGAAAATATATAACATTTAATATTGAAATTGTGGTATCTCTATAATATGTTGTATAGATTTTTAATAACATAGGTTTTCAATACTCCGTAAAAAAATCAAATTATATAATTTCTGCATTCCTAATCGCTGGAAAGCCTCAATTAAAGGGACTCAACTTGGTGTTGCCGACAAGCTAGGTATATCTCATCTTATTCAATTTAATATGTTCAAAATGCTTGGGTGACTAGGTACAACGAAATAATGCGTTTAATTATTCTGTGAAGTTGTGCATGATTACCAAAATCAAGTAGATAAATTGAGGTTTTTACTCCGAATGGTCAATATGCAGTGATTATATAATATATTTCATTTATAAACTTAAGTTTTAATTAATAAATAGATACAACAAAAATGAATGTTTTATTTTTCCCTGGCTGTTCTGTTTTGTCACCAATCTGTTTATTCATGTTCTGTTTTCGATATTGAAGAATACAGCTTTGTAACTGCTCTATCAATTTGGCTTCCGTGGATGCTTATATTTATGATTTGATTACAAAAAGGATTAATGAAAATAATCACTGTATATGTTTTCATAATTTAATATTATTATCTATGTAAGTAATGCTTATAGGCTTACAATTTACAGGCCATTGAGATTAATTTGAAACGGACAATTTAATAACCTTGCTTTTTCATTGATTAAACATAAATTTTTCTTTATATCATAATATAACCAAAAAATTAATTATCTTATCAATATTTATTATTTGATATGTTTTATCAGTGCATTTAATTATATCTTTTTACTTACAGAGAACATAAATTGTAAAATTACGAAACGCCGAAGACGTAAACAAGATTTTTAGTTATTTTTTATTTACGTTCAACGATAACACACTTTTCAATTGTATAATCTGTAGTAAAAATATAAAGCAATGTGGGTTTTTGTGATTGTTATACTGTTATTTTTATGGTATAAACAATATTCTCAGCAGAATTGCCCCGAAGCAATAATCTTTAATAAAATACCTGGACCGAAAGCATACCCAATAATAGGGAATATCTTCGATTTCTTTCATGGACCCGGTAATTATTATTTTGTATTAATAATAAAATCATGTAAGAATTCAGTTTCTATTGATTCTTAAACTACACTTTATTTACTTAGTTACTGATTTATAATGGAGAGTAGCTGAAGCACCTACCCGGCACTGCTCGGTTGTAATGTGTACTACCTAGCTATACTATCTATAATGTTTTGTTTTAAGATGATGGGTAAGATTAGGCTCAATAAACAATTCTGACAGCAGAAAATAAACACCAGTTTCAAATTAAAATATGTGAACAAATACACATACATACTTTCTATTTTATATAATAATATATAGATAGATGAGGCATTAAATATTAGGTATCAATTTAAATCATTAAAATGTTTATTTTCCATACTTACCTAATCAGTAATAATACTCTTTTTTGCAGGAACATAACCTCATTCAGATAATGTGCAAATATACATACCTAATAATATGTCGGTGTTTTAGGATCACAGGGGCGTAATTTTACAAAAATGTATGTTTTGAGTTAGCCACAGTTTTGATAATGCTGTAATCATATTCATTGGTGACCCAAAGCTCTTTGTCATATATTTATATCGGTTTACAAGATATATTTGAGTGTGCTTTATTTAATGAATTCCATAGTA